>NC_143135.1:41798333-44316666 GCF_059928025.1 Delphinapterus leucas
CTCTTGGCTATTTCACTCATCTGTATTTACCATGTGACTAGCCTGCATAAAATCTCCTGCTATAGGTGTCTTTTCCCTCTGTAGTACTATAGCTATTGGCTTCAGTATTGGATTGAGGAGGAAGAATAATAATTTCTGTGTTAATTATGACTAAGAGAGGCTTCCCTCCATCACTTAGAAGCCCTTTCTGTTTATATTTAATACTTTCTATGTCCTGCTTTCAAATGTCTCTCTGTAGAATCTAGGGTTAAAAATTCTTCATATTTACCCAAAAAGAAACAAAAATATGGTTTGCTTCAGATATTTTTTCTCAGAAGTTCTCTGTATATATGAGTTTCCTCTCTTAATTTTTTAAATTAGACTTTGTTTTTAAGGCTTGTACCTTCATCTATATATACACATGATTTTCTTTATATTTATAATGCAACTGTTTTATTATATATATAGAAATGTACATTGTATGTGAATCTGTAGCTACCTGACTTATGAACTGAACACCTTTTTTAAAAAGGGCTATATGTTATTCATTCTGTAACTCCAGCACCTGGTAGAATGTCTGTATAATGAGGCACTCAGCAAATATTTGCTTATTGTGACTGAAAAAAAACTAATTTATTTCCAAACCTATACTTAAGGTTTTTTCGTTAAAGGGCTATACTCAACATAAGTCTGAATTTATAAAAAGAAACTTTTTTAAAGGTGCCAATGTAGGAGCTCAAGTTGTTCCTGAGACGTACGATTCTTACATGGGTTCAAGTCACATTTAGAACACTTAAAATACCTCTTGTGAGGGAACATGCTTCACTCTGCTTCAGGAGACAAGGGAATAACCACTTCCTTTTATTCAGAGAGTCTGAGAGATTCAAAAGTCAGAGGGTTCCTCCTACTTCCAGAAGCATTCCAATTTGACATGACAGTTTAATTTTTCATTCCTGTCATGTAGGAAAAACCACCCAGGAAAGTGTAGAAAGGCAAACTCACAACTTTTCATTGAATAGGTCTGAGAGTGCCTGCTGAATAATTAAATAAGTTTCAGGAAAAACAAAAACAAAAAAAAAACCTTCAGGGTTTTAAGGCAGAAGTCAGAATGCCTGATAACTGTGGCAAAAGGAGGAAGTACTGAGGTCGTGTATCTAAGAGTTTATTTTGTTTTAGAAGAGCTGACACAATACAAGTAACATATAGAAATTGTGCTTTGTTCACATCACTTGTTTCCCTGTTTCAATAAAACTTCTGTTTCTAAGTGGAAAATTGTGTTTACAATCAGAATATGAGATAAAGAACATGCCTTGCAGTTTAAGACCAAGAAACTTATTACCAGCCTGGGGTCAGAGCTCCACATGCCGGAACAGTTCTCCAGTCAGAAGAAGAGAAAGAACAAAGAACAGTCCTGGAAATATTTAATTTGCAAACTCTGATTACAAAGTCATGGAAAGTATCAAAATAACAATAGACATATTTCCACAAGGGCATAAGACAATGTCCTATAATTTTAAATACTCCACAAAATTAAGTTCACAGCATTATTCCTTCTGACTTACTTCTACCCTGTCTCTACCCCCATCCCCTAGATGTCTATGGCACTCTTCTTTTTTCTTTTTTTCTTTGGCCCCGCTGCACAGCATGTGGGATCTTAGTTCCCCGACCAGTGATCAAACCCACGGCCCCTGCACTGGAAGCGTGTAGTCTTAACCATTGGACCACCAGGGAAGTCCCCATGGCATCCTTTTCTTTTGGTAAAATGCACATCTTTTAAGGCCCCACACAAGTGGCCCTCCTCTGTTTCCCCACAGCACCTATATACACCCCTGTGCATTATGGTTATTAGCTGTTGTGTCTGCACCTCCCCTTAGATTATAAGTTCCTCCAGGGTAGAGACTGCTCCTCCCTTGCCCCGGGGCCTTCACATCTCCTCTGAGACTTGACACAGCATGACGGTTCAATTAACATTTGCTGGCTTGGACTGAGTTCTGGGAAAGACAGAGGAGGAATGAAATACAGAAGGAAAAGAAAACCTCATCAAAATCACAGCTCTAGAGCCACAGGACAGAAGGAAGAAATAGGAATTCATACTTTCTTTCAGTAAGTATTTTCTGAACACCCCATATGTGAAAAACATTGTTCCGGCAATACATCAATGAACAAAACAAACAAGAATCTTCACCTTGGAAGAGCTTTCCTTCTAGTTTCATGAGACAGACAACAAATAATAAATAGGTAAATTGCATAGTATTTTGAAGGTGACAAGTGATTTGGAAAAAGAAAATAGGCACTGGGAAAGCCAACCAGGTGCAGTTGCAGGGTGAAATTTTAAACAGAGAGGTCAAAAGATGACATGGAGTGGAGACGCGAAGGAGGTAGGGAATTGGCCATGTGGGTATCTGGGGGAAGAGTGTTCTAAGCAGAAGGAACAGCCAGTGCAGAGGCCTTACAGAAGTATGCCTGGTATGTGCAAGGAACCACAAGGGGGCCGATGTGGCTGGAGCAGGGGAAAGAAAGGCAAGCAGGAAGAGATGATACAAGAGAGTCTGGGGATCCAGATCTCATAGGGGCTTTAGGCTGTTGTAACTCTGTATCAGGCTCTCTTACTCTGATCACTCTGGTATCAGGCTGCTCCTTTGTCCTTTAGCAGCAGAGAGGGGGCTGCAGCAGGAAGCTCCCAGGGCAGTACAGAAAGGTTGTGTTGAAAGACATGGTGGCCATGCTCTGTGTGCCTCCCCTAAAGCTGGCCCTTTCCCTCCCCCTAACCTCACCTCTTCCTGGAGCC
Source organism: Delphinapterus leucas (assembly GCF_059928025.1). Classification (NCBI taxonomy): domain Eukaryota; kingdom Metazoa; phylum Chordata; class Mammalia; order Artiodactyla; family Monodontidae; genus Delphinapterus; species Delphinapterus leucas. The sequence continues at coordinate 41,801,101 of NC_143135.1, forward strand.
TTAACTACTTCCCTCTGCGCCGCCTTAAGCTTTGTGCCTGCTTCTCTCATTTTTGCCTTGACATTTAAATTTTTTTTTACAGGTCATAGACTTGTGTCATGTCATCCAAACCCATCTGTATTTTGTTGACTTGCCCAGTATTTTAAACCTGGGAATTTAAAATCAAGATTCCATGCTTTTCTTTAAAAATGGGAAGATCTGGTGATACTGGACCAGCATTCCTTCATGGTCACAATCTACTGGATCTGAGGAGAGTCAGCGTCCCTCAGGCAGAGGCACTTAGCTTCCAGTTTGACACAGTCCTCACCAGTCCCTATTGCCTTACACCCTTCCCTCTGCCCTCATTTCATTCACCAGCTGGACCTTCATGGGCATTGAACTATATATATCATCTTGCTCTATAGGCCTACCAATGCCCAACACCGCCCACCCCCTTTCCAACAGCTCCCTGACTTTCATTCTTTGCTTGGATAGTTTGTTTCTGACATTGGCCTGGCAAGCCTTGGCCCTGCCTGCCTCAGCTGGGCCAGTTCTTGACTTCCAACCATCTGAGGCTTTGCCCTCAGACTCAGTCGACTGCTGGCTCAGTCCTGTTGAGACTCTCTGTATCCAAGTACCTGGGCTGGAAGTTCTCTGGGAAATCTGCCAGCCGAGGGAACCCCAGATCTCCTGTTTGAGCACACACACAAAAAAGTAGAGAAGACGGGTGTTCAGCTTTCGTCTAATAGATGCACTTTTCACTCCCTTGTTCTTTAAATCTGCATGAGGATGAAAGGCGGCAACGCTCTGTTCTTGGTTAACTCTGCCAGAATTCTACACAGGGCCTCGCTGGTTCCAAAAGGAAACGTTGCAGAAAAGACAGTTTTTCTATTTCCTTTCTTCTTAAGTAATGTGTCGTTTTGCCAATAGTAAATCTACAGGAACTGAATGACTAAGCAAAGCAAGGTAGGTTTCTGAAGTGGGGTGTGGAAGCCTTGTCTCTTTCATGTATTTTACTCTCACCTAATTAGACTTTTAAAAAGTAAGCAGAAGGAAGGAAAGGAAAAAGGAAGGAAGGGAGGGAGAGAGCAGGTGGTCACCCTTCTTCCACCCTCTGCTCCTCAGCAGCCCCCTGTGCCGTACTCTTCCTCTGTGACCCCCGGAGGTCTGTCCTAGGCAAACCTCAGGTTCAGGGTGAGGTCGTGGCAATGGTATTTCTGCCCCTTTCCACTCTCCCTCCTCCTCCCCATTTATGATGCATTGCTAATTGCCAGACGGGAGTCTGGGGAGGCCTTGTGCATGGGAGGTCCCTTTGGCTCTGGAGGGCTGACCGGGGTCCAGCAAGGCCCGAGGAGGAGAGGCAGGAGCTGGCTGCTTGGATTAAAGCTGCCCTAGGCCTCAGTGAGGGTGCGAAGGGGCCTTGCCGGACAGCCCTGCTCACAAGGGGGGAGAAACAGGACGGCAGTGGGGATGCATTTGAGGCTGACTCCAAGTCAGGAGCAAAGAGTGAGAATTTGGTTCTGTGCCCCCTACGTGGCACTTCCCGGGTACCTAGGAGGGGAAAAGGTGACTGGAGGAGAGGACATCCTAACATTAGGATAATTAAATGATTCCCAGTTCCTGGCCAGGTGTTGAGTGAATAACATAGTATCCTTAGGTGACCCATTCAGTAGCTCAAAGACAACCCAGGAGGCTTTATCTGTGATGTTCTTTTTAAAATTGCTTCAATCACGAGCCATTATAAAGCCCATAATGCTTGCTGGGTATCCCTGACTGGAGAGAATTGGCCTTCTCTAAAGAAGCCAAGACAATGAAAATCTTTTCTCTTGATTTGTGAGATCCTGGGTTGCACGAATGCTTCTCTTCAAAGATTATATTTCCCATTTCATGCCCGTCGCTTTATTTTCTGATACCTGCTTAGAAATAACCTGGTCTTTCTGGTACTTAGTTATCCCACATAAATCCTTTGGCCGTTTCTAAGAAACCACAGAACTCTGCTCTGACAGCCTTCCTCGAGAGCGCGGAGCCCCACCAGCGCAGGCCAGCACTGCCACCTAGGCTGGCTTGGTGTGAAAAATTTTAATGAGCTTTCTCCTGTGGAAGAGTCGGATGGAATTTGTAAAACAGGATTTAATTGGGGCTGAACAAACTCCACTTTACAATTCCTCACACATCGGCCTTCTGTTCATGGATGACAACCGTCTGCATTTGCTGTGATTTGTTAACAGAATCCTAGTCCTGCAGCCCGGGCCTCAACGAGGCAGCGATGGGTCCCCGCATCAACTTTTGGAGCTGTCAAAGCTCCAGCTGCTCGCCCTGGGAGAAGCTCCAAACCCTGAGCCCTCACTCCTCTCTCCTAACAAAGGAAATCGGAACTACCGGGGAGCCCAGACGGAACTGTTGGGCAGAATCATAAGCTTCATTTAATGAAGCGCTGTGCTGGTCAATGGCTACATCATGCCCACTGACTTCATGCTGCCTTTATCCCACTTTGGAAAATGGGCTCTACCATTTGATATTGATGGAGGGAGGAAAATTAGACCCCTGATTAGTGAAAGTCCAAGAGAGCTTAGCGGGAAAGCCTGATTCCAAGCCAGAGGTTTACCATAGCACAGGACCTCTGAGAAAGCCACAGATGCTATTGGTCTTAGAGTGGGTGAGGATTTGTCCTCTGGGGATTTGGCAATGGGAGAGGGTGAGTGCATGACTAACCTTGGAGGGTTATTTGTATATAGATCCCCGGAGCAAGGAGGGGGCGGGGGCGGGAGGATTGATTGGGGCTACCTGGATGACAGGATCTCTATTTATGGAAATGGCAGGCAAGCCTAGAATCAGGATGGCGGATAGATTTTATCTCATGTGCCAAGCCAGTGCATCGGTAGTGGCTGCCTGGGAGACTCTGTAGAAAAGAATTTCAGTCCTCTGTCTAGGCTCTGGGGAGGAGAAGTTCCTGTGATCGATTAGTTGTCATAGAGAGTGATTCCGTTTGGAGAAGACGTTTTACCCCATTCCATAGATGTTGAGTTAGGGAATTTGGGGGTGATACCCAATGAATTAGTTGCCTTCAGAGACAGTAGAATAACATAACATGATACATAAAATTCTTCATGATATGGTCCTAGTGGCTTCTCCAGCACTTTGTTCCATCGTACTCCCACCTCTCACTTTATAAACCCATCGTGGTTCTCTGAACACAGTCTTGGGCAGACAGGAAATCCGTGGCAGAGACTCTTGGAGCTCTGCTCCTTCAGAGACCAGGGCAGAAGCCCCAGTGGCACACCAAAGATGCTGGGGGCCCAATGCTTGGAGCTGCAGATCTTCCGGGGGAAGCAGCTGCAGGGGGGAGTGCTGGGGCGGGGGGGTGGGGGGCGTGGTGGTAGTGGTGTGTGGCCCAAGGCAGTAATACAAAGTGAGCCATGTTCAACCAGAGCCCAGCAAAGCCTTCAGACCAGAAAGACCATCAGAAGAGAAGAGTTACCAGGCAATGAGGAGAGTCAGCTCTGCCACTTGAGAAAAGCCACCAGTCAGGAAGGGATGTGGCTAAATTGAGTTTCTTTGGTGAAGGACAGAGGACACCAGGTATTTCCCTGAGCAGTGCCCCTGGTAGAGAGGAATGGGATCCATAGATGTGTAGTAGAAGAGGGCATGAAGGTTTAGTCCTCAACCCACCCATCATGGTACTCAGCCAAAAGACGACATTGAGCTAGGCTCTGCAGTCCACACCTTAGCTGTGAGATCCACAGGCACATCATTTAAACTCTGAGTTTCAGTCTCCTCATCTATAAAATGGGAACAATAAGACCAATGCCACAGGGTTACCGCCCACCAGTTTATCCACTCATTGCCCATTTATCATGTGCCTGCCAAGTGCGAAGCACTCAGTGGTTAGATGAACAAGACACGATCTCTGCCCTCTAGCCAGGAATTCAGGCAAGACTGAAAATCATAAAGCAAATGCTTGGCTGCTTTTCCTGTTTTACGTGTGTATTTTCTAACACCCGATTCCACATGAATAGTAATGACAATAAAGGAGACTAACGCTGAGCTTGGAATACAGTAAGCATTAGAGAAAGAGGAGACGAATCTGAATCTGACGAGGGCAGCCTGAGGGCAGCATGGAAGTTAGTGGGGAGGGAGAGAAAAGAAGGGGAGACTTGCCCATGCCACCTTGGAGGGAAGGCTTTGGAGCCCCATCCTTATCTAAGAGACCCGGCTGCCCCGACATCAGCTTGTGAGCAATCTCCATCACCCCTCACTGTCTCCCCGAGACCCCAGCAGTTCAGGTCTCTGGGGCCAACCCCCTGGCTCACCCACAAAAGGAGCAGGTCTTGCCCACCACCCCCGAATATGCCAATCTGGATCCATTTTGCCCTTCCCTCTCCTTTGACAGTATACTCCAGGTAGATTCCTGCTTGGTGTAGGCTCAGGTGTGATGGCTCTGAGACTGAGCTGAACCTACAAATATTAGAGCCCTCTTTCAACCACTGCTCTCCTACAATCACGATTGACCCAAAATGCAAAATAAACAAATGACATGGAAATAGCAGGCAAAGCGTTCAAATTAACTACCCAGACAGGATTGATAAATCAACTTTTTCACTAGCAGAAAGAACAATACTTAGTGTTGCTAACGGCTACTAAATGCATAAGAAACAACTTGGCCAATAGGTGGATGATCAAATTGTTCTGAATAATCCAATCTAGTGTTTTCCTCCTTCTTCTTCATGCTAATTTACTCTGACATGGCTTTTCAATAACGAAAATCTGTTCTTTCAGAATCCATTTCATCGAGATTTTCCATATTAAAACGGAGATGGAAGTGTCATGGAGAATTAGATTACTTGTCCTCACCCCAGTGCCTGGTGTTCCTTGGGAGGTCTGTTTGTGTCGCCGTGGATAACCAGATGGCATTAATTTGAGAGGTGCAAGTATACCTTCCTTAGCAGGCCGGGTGATTGTTTTTAAAGTGCTGTTTCCATCTAATCGAAGCCTCTTGCCTGCACAAACTTAATTTGTTCCTTTCCTTGTGAAATTTGTAAAGTTTCAAAGCGTTCTCAGCCCTAATCATTACCACCGGGGTGAAAAACTAGTTTAAATAAATGCCTCAGTGACTAGAACATGTGTTGGTGTCTCATCCCAGAGAAACACTTCGCAGGCTAACATCAGAAATGAAAGGACGAATTGATAAATAGACATTTGGGGAGCACCTATTAGGCACAGGTCAGTTCTGGGTGGAGGTGGAGGCACAGTAGTGAACAAGGTACAATTTCTATCCACCAGGAGCCAAGGTCTAGGTGGGCTTCTCAAACTTCAGTGAGTGTAACATGTTAATGGTGTGGGTTTCTGGGATTCACTCTCAGAGATTCTGAATCAGTTGGCAGTCAAGAGGTGTTGGTTGCCAAAGGCAAAATGTAAGTAGTGCATTCTTCATGTCTTCAGGTGGTTTACTTCATGTAATAGGGTCAGGTTGGCATCAGCCCCCTTTCTCGAGCACTCTTGGGAAGATCTTAAATATGATGTTTAATTCACATCAAATAATCTATCTTAGTTTGGTTATCGCTACAGAGAGTAGGCATCTCCATGGCTCCCAAGTTCTGATCTTGTTCATTTTATCTAGTGGGACATTAGTTTTCATTGATTCTTCAGCACCGTTTCCTAAACTCTCCTACAGGGTTATACTAATTTGCCTCTTCTAGGATATGGGTCTAAATAACAATATTAATAATATTAACAACACCACCAATCATAAATATTTATTGACAACTTACTACAAGGCAGTAAGTACTTGGCGTGTTCCCTTTCACTGACTTCTCAAAACTACCCTATGTGACAGAAGCAATTGTTGTCTCTCATCTTGTAGGTGAGATGTTGCATCAGTGGATTATGCAGGTTTCCTCAGCTGCACGTAGGGGTGGGGGCATTAGCCTGGCCATCTGGGTTTTCTGAAGATCTCCTAACTAGTGACTAACTACGCTGGTTTGTCCAGGACCGAAGTGTTCTCAGGGAATCAAGAATTTCCAGTTTAAAACTGGGCAAACTAGGAGCAGTTGGTAACGTTCCTTCTAGACAAGGTTTTGGGGGAGACACCAAAATCCAAAGAAAGAGTGGTTCCAAATTCTGAGTGGAAAGTTGAGTCCTTATGAGCCAAAGGGGAGTCCAAATGGTTTGTCTAAACTAAAAAGAAGCAGCCGAAAGCTGTGGCACCGAGGTCTGGAAAATGAATGTGAGAATGCCAGGTTTGAGTATTTGGCTGTGGTTTAGGACAGTTACTTAGAACAAGTGGACTTGACTTGCCAGCTAGAGCGTGATACATGGTGCGTCAGCCATATTTAAGAGGCCAGATGCAAGGCAGACATCTCTGTCCTCCTGGTCTCTTTTCTCAGGGTGCGGTCCTGAGGCTTCTCCAGAAATGTCTGTGGTACACTGTGTTCCAGGGCATTCCAGTGCCGTCCTCAGTGCCACCTCTTAATCTCACCTCTCTGAATCTCTTAGGAAAAGCAGTGGCAAGAGTGGCAGCTTAATTCATGTTGCCTGGGAGCATATGGAAAACAGCTTCCTTCTCATCTTTCCAATGGAAGGGAGAAAATTGTCATAGAGCCCCTTGGTCTGTAGCAGTGCAGCGCACCCTAGGTGGTGGTGGGGTGTGGGACTGTCTACAATATATGGTAATTCTATGTTATAATATTACCCTCTTCTGGATTTTTTCCCCTCTAACTCTTTTCTTTTTAAACCACTATTCACATTCCATACAATTCATCCATTTAAAGCATACACTTCACTGCTTCTTGGTACATCCACACAGTTGTGCAGTCATCACCACAATCTAATTTTAGAGCATTTTCTTCTCCTCTAAAAGAAGCCCTGCACCCATTAGAGGTCGCTTCCTGTTTTCCCCTCCCTTGCCCAACTCTTGATTGGTGGTTAAGGAAAGAAAAGGTCTGTCAAAATTCACTGGAGAACAAAGGCAAACAGTGCTAGAATTAAAAACAAAGTAGAAAGATACACAGAGAAACCTCATCTTAGATTTGTTCCGACTGCCCCCGTTCCCCGCTAGCCGTGAACTTGGCCAGTCTGGACTTTAAGAAGAACGGCAGGTTGTATCATTCATCTTTTCAGTGAGCTTTTTACTGGGCCAGGCCCTAGGAATGCAGCTGAAGGTACAGACTTTGCTCTCAAGGAGCTCAGACAGAGATGGGAGCTTGGAGCTGGGATGAGGAGGTGCAAGGTGGGCAGTGTCAGTAGGACAGTGTGGCCTAGAGATGCAGGGGTCGCTGCCGTGCAGAGACACCTGCCTTTTGATCAGCCAACACCCAGGGGAATCAGACCTGGACAGAGTGGGGAGCAGCTACATGCTGATGACACTGTTAAAGCTCTGTATCCAAACATCCCACAAATGTACCTCGGATTTCCTAGGTACTTGATACAACAATTTCCTTTTTTAATTTTTCTTTATTTTAAGCTGGTTTCTATCACTTGCAATCAAAATCCAATGTGTTCCAACTAATACACAGTCCCAGACCCTTCTTGTCTCCTTTGCCGAGTATCATCAGAGAATTTTAAAGTTTGGGGAACCTCTCCCCCTTGTTATCTGCAGAGTCCAACCCAAATGCTGCCTCTTCCTAAAGTGCTTCTACCAACACCAACTGTTCATAAACTCCCTTGGTAATTAGAGAAATTGAAGAGATAAAGATGAAAGGGCAGGTGAGAAGTTAGATAGCAAAAGCATGGAAAATGCATGAGCTGTGGAATTAGATGAATGTGGGCCGCTTGCTTTTCTGTACATGCAAAATGGAAATAGTATCTACCTCACAGACTTGGGTGAGGATTACATGAGATAATATATGTAAAAGTGCTGATCACAGGGCTTAGAAAATGGTCTTGTGCTCAATTTAAATTAGTCTCCTTGCCCTTTCTCCTTGATTAGGTTTCATGGGAGAAAGGAATGAATTTGTGGGAACCTGGGTTAAACAGTTTTAGTCTGTTTTCCCATTGCAATCATTATTCAACACATTATTGCCAGAAATGCAAACAAGACATGATCCCTACCTTCAAGGAGCTCAGAATTTTAACTTAGAAGCCTGCTGCGAGAATTGGAGTGGGTAGGGAGAGGGGATAGGAGTGATGGCTGATCCCAGGGACAGTGGAAGAACTTCAGGTCAGTCCCTGAGGGGGTGAATGTGATGGGAGATCACCCAGGATGACTTTTTATTGCTAAGCTGTGTTGAGAGCTCTGCTAAAGCTTGAAATGTGACTGTTTGAATTGTAGCACCTGGGCGTGTGAATTTTCTCCAGGAAGGCTTAGCGGCTCATGAGCAGAGGCAGGGAAGCTGATTGGCAAGGTGGGTGCAATGGACAAACAAGGGGCTGAGAATCTAGAAGATGTTAGGGAGGCTATAGAGTGGACAACAGGGGCCACTGGGCTGTGGATAGAGATAAGAATGTCATTCACAATATTACACTTTCTCCAGAAGCTGTCACAGGGTATCACACAGGGTGACCTGCTGGACTGTGGGGGCAGTTGGGTGACCAGGCATGCTAGCCTCTCTGAAATGGGCCAGAAAAACAGTTACAGTTTTGGTTGATTACAAAGAAGTCATCTTGATTGTGGAAAAGGCTCGAGATTTTTCTCTGCCATGGAACACAGATACCCACCGAGGCGGCCGCTTAAATAACTTTGAACTCGGGACAGCTTGCAGGAGGAACTGCTCCCTGGCTTCTTCCCATAAGCACCAACCAGTGCCAAGGGTTTAAGCAGATCTTGGAAGAGCTGCAAGACCACGGTGCCCTCTGATAGGTCGCCAACCAAGGAGACTACAACTTGACTTTCTACAAAAGGTAGAGAGAGTGGGTTTCAGCTTGAAAAACATTTATTCAGACTTTGATGTCCCTTCGGAGGTGGGAAACGGTGGACCAGCCAGTCACCTAGGGATCAACAATGTCACCCAGGAGGAATGAATTCCTTCAGAACATGTTGAGGTGGAAGCTTCCCATGCATTTCCAGGGGCTGTGTGGGTGCACAGGGCATGAGTCACTACTTATGACCTTCCCACTCACAACTCAGACGATCACACAGGGAGTAAAGAGCTCGCTGTGATTTCTGGGTAAACTGTGGGCAGAGTGAAGGAGCTGTCTATAAATTGGTGACAGGCAGAATCCTCCATCCTCCATTCTGTCGTCACTCAAAGGGCTCCAGTTGCTTGAGGCATCGTTTTCTGGCCTCCTTTGATGGCTTTTTTGAGCAGGGTCATGCAGGAATCTAAGAAGGGTTTGGAGTTCCACTGAGCTGGGATTCAGGCCTGGCTCACTTACCAGCTGGGTCAGCTTGCCTGAGTTTCACAGGCTCTCTGAGCTTTACTCTCCTCCCCTGGAAAGTGGGGATAACAAAATCCTCTTGGAATTTTTGGGAGGGTTGAGCTTGGCCTCAGCAGGCTCATAATAAGTGCTGATTCCCCCGTCTTTGGGGGGTTTCCTGAGTTCCTACCCCTTTAGGGGAGAAGCAGCCGTACTTCCCACACCCCAGGCACAGACAAGAACAGTGTTAATCAACTCAGTAAACAGAAGGAGGGGATTGATTTGTTCCCCTTCTCACACAAAGCTGAGCACGTAGCAGGTTATGGTTTTGAATATTAATGCATTCGAAGTGAGACGAACCACTTATAACAGAAACTGTCTTGCCTGCAAAGATTTATTCCCCATGTAGTTTTTCATGGCTCATAAAACGTGATGGATGAATGTAATTTTTAGTTTAATTTCTTGCCATGCAGTTCAGTAATTTTTGAGATAAACTCAAATTACTAAGGATCTGGAACTGTTTAAAGCAATGAGGAGCCATGCACATCTGGTTATACACAGGACACGGCACGCTTAAGTTTTTCAAGCCAGCCAAAGAAGGGGTGATTAGAAATCCCAGCACACATGTAAACCATGTTATCTTTAAAGTTCACTTCTGTCTCTAAATGCAAACCAAACTCCATTTAAGAAAATTTTTGTTGGCTCTTTGTGGGGAGTGGGTAGGGACACGGATAGATAGGAGGAGCATATAGGTTTTTCCCCTTAGATATTTTGTATCTTTTATGAAAATATATATTTGAATGGTTATAAACATGGGAAAGCAGTACTGAAGCTTATGAAAAATATATGTTTGGATTTTAAAATTTATTTTGCTTTGATTTCTCCTATAGGTTTTAAATGTTCATAAGGCAGTTGAGAGCCTGAGTCCTTTAAGAAATTAGCAATGTAGTACAGTGAGAAAAATCTGAGTTTTAGAGTTAATCAGAACTAAGAACACACAAGGTCAAATAATCAGGATGCAAACCAGCTCCTGAAGCAATTGTTACAGGCAGTAACGGGCCAAAGGGTAAATCTTTACAGACCTGTTTTCTTTGCAAGTAGTAAATAAATAAAAGTGAAATAAATACAAGCAAGAGAGTAAGGTACTGACCAAATGCAATTAACATTGTGACAAAGGTCAATTTTTTAGTGAAGATTTATATATATATATATTTTTTTTTTGCGGTACACGGGCCTCTCACTGCCGTGGCCTCTCCCGTTGCGGAGCACAGGCTCCGGACGCGCAGGCTCAGCGGCCATGGCTCACGGACCCAGCCGCTCCGCGGCATGTGGGATCTTCCCGGACCGGGGCACGAACCCGTGTCCCCTGCATCGGCAGGTGGACTCTCAACCACCGCGCCACCAGGGAAGCCCTATATTCATTTTTTAAAAAAAAAACAAATATTGCTCTAGGTTGTATCTTGCCTTAAATGTGTTCTTATTTATTAAACAGTGTTGGGTTAAATAAAATATGCTACTATCCTAAACGAAGATCTTTTTGTTCTTATAATCTTCCTAACAACAAAGACAGATTAATGTTCAAACAAGCACATGTTTTGCCCTCTATCATGGACAATAACCTAAACAGAATTCTTCAGTATTACCAATTTCACCGTGGTCACACTGTGCACACCCAGAATTACAATTTTAGTGTGGGTGAGTAAGATCTTTGCGCATGCCAGGCAAAGCCAGAGCATTGAAAATAAAGGGGGAAAAATCTCAATTCAGTGATAAGTCTGGTTCCATGGTTGGAACAGTCTTCAGAAGTTGGAAAATTATGCCTGCAATAAAATTTAAAAGATAGAAGGTAATGATTTAAGAGAAAACTCTGGTGACAGTTCAAAGTGTCTGTGAGTCCCATGTATAGGCATCACTTTGGGGATGTTGGCTGCTCGCTAACACTTCATTGATAGGAAAAGAGCTACAGTCTATAAACTCTCAAAAGGGTAGTAGAAACAAGAGGCTAAGACACAAAATAAAATGAGCTACAGTCTTACCAATCTCCATTTACTTATTTATCACTCGCATACTCCTGGTTTAGCAAAAGAATTTGAAGTAACTTTTAATGAAAAATTCAAAGGCATTATCATCCTAAAATAAAATAACAATGCCAAAAAGCCATGTAACAAAGGGAAAGACACTTGGTCCTTTGTGGGAACTTCAACCTCTCAGGTTTGCCCTCACACTGGGCAACAGAAGCACCTAAAGCCGGGTCTTCAATGCCTCCAAGGTCTTTGTCCTGAAGCCCCAGCCCTGACCTGCTCCTCCAGGCCTTCCACCTCCCCTCCCCTGCAGCCCTGTTCACACCACACTGGCCTCATCTCAGGCCCTCAGCTCCACACCACTCCTTTCCTTTGACCTTTGATCTCTCTCTCAGGTTATCCCTCTGGCTTGTTATGCAGGAGGAAATTGATCCAAGATCAAGGAGAGAGATTTAATACAAACTGCTACTGACAAGGTATACCGATTTGAACATTTATTGACTAACCAACTATGTTTAGCCAGGCCAAAGCTGCAGGCTCATTTAAACTGCCCCCTCGCCTTCATGCTTGGGAAGGCCCAGATCACTCAGAAGTCAGTGGTACTATCATGGGTATTAGCTTCATAATGTCTGGTTCACCCATCATTTGGTATCACCCAGCTTTAGTTTCTCAATGTTACTGGTCTGCCTCTGTCCTCATAGAATAGATTTAGGTTCTGTGTATCTCTAGACCAGTGGCTTTCAAATAGTTTTGACCCAGAACCCACAGTAAGAAATACATTCTTGATTACAACCCAGGACACGTGCATGCATGGGGACGCGCGCACACACACACACACACACACACGCACACACACACACACACTTCAACAGAAGTTTCATTTAGAAAGAAAAAATCCCCTTACTTTTACTACATGGGATACATGCTTATGTTTTCTATTCCATTTTATTTTATTGTTAAAAGCTTGAGTTGAGATGCTCTAAAATCAATTTCGTAATCCTCTAAAAATATTTGACTAGCAGTTTCAAAAAATCTGATCTTGAAATAGAATTACAAATGTAGAAAACAAACTTATGTTTACCAGGGGGTAAGAGCGGGGAGAGATAAATTGGGAGATTGGGGTTGACATATACACACTACTATATATAAAATAGAGAACTAATAAGAACCTACTGTATAGCACAGGGAACTCTACTCAATACTCTGTAATGGCCTATATGGGAAAAGAATCTAAAAAAGAGTGGATGTATGTATATGTATAACTGATTCACTTTGCTGTACACCTGAAACTAACAGAACATTGTAAATCAACTATATTCTAATAAAAAGTTTTTTAAAATTCTGATCTTGAGAAGTAGATAGTCCTGGTCTTATCTGCTGGTCCTTATCAGCATTGTTTTCTACCTTCAGACTGTCCAACTATAGCTAAATCATTCTCAAGATGTTGCTGGATCTTACTAGTTATGTGACTACTGGTTTAAGGGCCATCAATAAAATACAAACACCCCACACGTGCATGCACACACGTGCACACACACACACTCCCTTCCTCAATTCTGTTGCTCCCATAGAATTTCATCTGGGTCTATTCCAGTTGCAGAATATCCCAAACTGTCTTGGCCACAATCAGTAACAGAGCCTTTTTCAGCCACCCTGGGTGGTCTAGGTCCTCCAGATCTTCTGACATGACCCCCTGCTTCATGCTCTGTTCCACAAGCTGGACCCTAAGAGGAGTGAGTTGTACCAAACAGTCCAGGTAAAAGATAATCTTTTAACTCCCTGGCAATCAAGACAAGAAAGGAACAGGGCACAAGGGTTTTGTAGGGATATTGACATAATTCTCATTAACCAATAAAAGGAAACATATTTCATCTGGAGAAATAAAAGTTTTCCTAGAACTAAATGCTGAGGAATTTATTGTGTGATATTCTTATATCTTCAGTACACACTGAGATGCATAGAAGCTGCTGAAATCTTATTCTATATATAAAGAATTCTACAGTATATGTCTTGATTTTGTCATTATTTATGCAGTTAATGTTTCTTGGTTTATTTTTCAAGTGTTCTAGAATTATTCCTAGATTTCCCCAAAGAGCATTTTTTAACTAATTGGCAGAACTGGATTCTGATAGCCCCTAAGCAGTCTTGAAGGGAACTCAACACTTGCTACTTACACTTCCTCACTACATACCCCACTCCTTACCCCCCTGAGCTACAATCTAATTATTTTTTACCCCCTCAAGATCAGACTTCAGGATTTCTCAACTGAACCTCTTCTCTAGGTGACTGTATCAGTCAGAATGGGCTACATTATGCTAAAGAAACAAACAACCCTAAAACCTTAGTGACTTAAAACAATAAGGTTTAAATCTCATTCATGCTACATGTGTCTATCTCACATTAGTTTGGAGGTAAGCGGGGTGCTCTGCCATATGTCATCCTCACTCAGGGACTCTGGTTTATACCCATATCTGGAATGTCACCTGTCGCTCTGATAGGGAGAAAGAGACATGGAAAATTGAGCACCAGGAGCTCTTAAAGTCTTCTACCTCATAGCGACACATGTCACTTCTGCATTCATTTCACTCACTAGAACAAGTCACATGGCCATTCCTAACATCAAGGGAATGGAAGAAGTACCATCTCACCCTGTGCCCAGGAGAGACACATAAGACATCTTATGCACAGTCCTCCCCATCAATAGAAGCTATGCCTCTCCACAGCATCTAACTCTGTTGAGCACTTCTCTTTCTTTAAATTCTCTTCTCCTTTGGCCCTGACCCCCTCTTCTCTGACTCCTTCTATTACCCTTCTTTTCTCCCTCAAAACGTATGTGTCCTCCATTGTCAGACCTAAAATTTCATCCAGAATGGACCAAAAAAGAACTTAGAAAAAATGGTCCAACAAAAAATGGTCATCTCAGAGAACTACAGCCAAAGTAAATATGCACAAATTTATAAAAAGCTCACTTTTTCCTCCAAGTTCTTTCTTTTCTAATAGACAATACAACCAACTGTCCAGAAATCCCATTTGGGAAAATTTATCTAACAGAATAAAAGCTCTACTATATAAGGATACATGTACTAAGACATTTATCTTATTACCGCTTAGAAAAGCAAAAACATGGGAAGAACCTAAGTGAGGAATTAGGGATGTTCCTTATTCAGCTGTGATATATCCATACCATGAACTATTATACAACTGTTAAAAAGATTGAAATAGAGGGAAAGCAGCCAAGATGGTGGAGTAGAAAGACCCTGAGCTCACCTCCTCTCATGAGCACACCAAAATCACAATTGTCTGAAGAACAACCATCAATGAAAAAAAAACTCCAAAAAACCAGAACCTACCAGAAAAGATCTTCTACAACTAAAAATATAAAGAAGGAACCACGACAAGATGGGTAGGAGAGGGACTTCCCTGGTGGTGCAGTGGTTAAGAATCTGCCTGCCAATGCAGGGGACATGGGTTCGATCCCTGGTCCGGGAAGATCCCACATGCCATGGGACAACTAAGCCCATGAGCCACAACTGCTGAAGCCCACGTGCCACAACTATTGAAGCCCGGACGCCTAGAGCCTGTGCTCCGCAACCAGAGAAGTCACCGCATGGAGAAGCACGCGCACTGCAACAAAGAGTAGCCCCCGCTTGTCACAACTAGAGAAAGCCTACACACAGCAATGACAACCCAAAGCAGCCAAAAATAAATAAATAAAATAAATAAATTTATTTTTTAAAAAAAGATGAGTAGCAGAGGCAGACTTGCAATATAATCACAAGTGGGTGGGCAACCCACAAACTGGAGAATAATTATATTGCAGAGGTTCTCCCACAGGAGTTAGAGTTCTGAGCCCCACATCAGGCTTCCCAGACTGAGGATCCAGTACCAGGAAGATAAGCCCTCAGAGCATTTGGCTTTGAAGGCCAGAGATGTTTAACTGCAGGAGACCCACAAGACTGGGGGAAATAGAGACTCTACTCTTAAAGGACAAACACAAAATCCCACGCACACCAGGACCCAGGGCAAAAGCAGTAATTTGATAGGATCCTGGGCCAGACCTACCTGCTGGTCTTGCAGAGTCTCTTGGAGAGATGGGGCTGGGGGGAGGAGGCTGCAGCTCACCCTGGGTACATAGACACTGGTGGTAAACATACTGGCCACCAACTATATGAACACTCATGGCAGCTGCCATATTGGCTCACTAGTGCCAAGACCTGACCTCACCCAACTGTCTGTAGGCTCCAGTGCTGAGATGCCTCAGGCAAAACAGCTAACTGGGCAGAGACACAGCCTGACCCATCAATAGACAGGCTGCCTAAAGACTAAAGAGCCCATAGCCACCAACAGATATGTCCCTAGTCATGGCCAGCCCACCAGAGAGCCAAGACCCAGCTCCACCTACCAGTGGGCAAGCACCAGCCACCCCTGCCAGGAAGCCTGCACAAACCTCTAGAGCAGCCTCACCCACCAGGAGGAAGACATCAGAAGCAAGAAAACTATGACCCCAGAATGCAGACCAGACCCTCACTGGGACCAGCTGGGCCCTGGCCCTGCCCACTAGCAGACAAATGCAACCTTTGGGATACCCTGGACCTTATACCGAACTATGTCAGGAACTGCACCCTCCCACCCCAAATATCTGAAACAAGCTCTGGGACCCCTGGGCTCTGCATTCAGATGCCAGGAACAAGCTCTGCCTGCCAGTAGTTTGACATTAACCCCAGGATCTGGCTTCACCTGCCAGTGGTTGGGAATAAGCCCCAGAGTCTTCAGGACCCTGGCTCTGCCCACCAGTGAGCCAGCACTAGCCCCAGGACCCCCTAGGATTCCACAACCAGCCACCTTGTGACCAGGCCCTGCTAAACAGCAGCCAGCAGCATCCTCACAAGGCAGGGCCTGGCAACCAACCAGACAAGGGGCCAACCAAGCCCACCAGACTGCCCACATAGTCAGCCCGCCACAACAGAAGGACACACACAACCCTCTTAGGGGGAACCACTAGAGCATATAGCTTGGGTGATGAGAAGCGAGTGCACTGCTGGTACACATAGGATGTCTCCTACAGAGGGCTACTTCTCCAAGGTTGAGAAATGTAACTAACCTACCACACACATAAAAATACAAATAGCAACGTAGACAGACTGAGGCAGCAGAGGAACATGCTCCAGATAAAGGAACAAGATAAAACTCTAGAAGAAGAACTAAGTGAAGTGGAGACAGGCAATATACCCGAGAAAGAGTTCAGAGTAATGATTGTAAAGATGATCAGAGACCTCAGGAGGACAATGGATATACAGAGCAAGAAGTTAGAAGGTTTAAAAAAAGAGTTAGAAAACATAAAGAATAACCAAACAGAATTGAAGAATACAATAACCGAAATGAAAAATACACTAGAAGGAATAAATAGTAGACCAAATGAGGCAGAAGAACAGATCACTGAGCTGGAAGACAGAGTAGTGAAAATCACTGCCAATGAACGGGAGAAAAAAAGGATGAAAAGAAATGTGTACAGTTTAAGGGACCTCTTGGACAACATCAGGTACACTAATATTTGCATTATAGGGGTCCCAGAAGGAGAAGAGAGAAAGAAAGTGTCCAAGAAAATATTTGAAGAGATAATAGCTGAAAAATTCCTTAACCTTGGAAAGGTAATAGTCATCCAAGTCCAGGAAGCACAGAGTGCCCCACACAGGATTAACCCAAGGAGGAACACAACAAGACATATTGTAATCAAAATGACAAAAATTAAAGATAAAGAGAGAATACTAAAAGCAGCAAGGGAAAAACAACAAATAACATACAGGGGAACTCCCATAAGGCTATCAGCTGATTTTTCAGCAGAAACTCCACAGTCCAGAAGGGAGTGGTGCAATGTATTTAAACTTATGGAAGGGAAAAACCTACAACCAAGAATACTCTATCCAGCAAGGTTTTCATTCAGATTTCATGAAGTCAAAAGCTTTTCAGACAGGCAAAAGCTAAAAGAATTCAGCACCACTAGACCAGCTTTACAACAAATGTTAAAGGAACTTCTATAGGTGAAAAAGAAAAGGCCACAACTAGACACAAGAAAATTACAAAGTGAAAAAGCTCACTGGTAAAGGCAAACATACAGTAAAGGTAGGAAATCATTCACACACAAAGCTAGTAGGGAGGTTAAAAGACAAAGTAGTAAAATCATCTGTATCCACAATAAGCAGTTAAGGGATACACAAAACAATTAGGTGTAAAATATAATATCAGAAACAATAATTATGAGGGGAGAAGAGTATTTAAAATGCATTTGAAATTTAGAGATAAGCAACTTAAAACAATCACATATGTACAGACAGATGGATACAAAGGCAAGACCTGTATATATGCTGCCTACAAGAGACTCACTTCAGATCTAGAGACACATACAGACTGAAAGTGGGGGGATGGAAAAACGTATTCCATGCAAATGGAAATCAAAAGAAAGCCAAAGTAGCAATACTTATATTAGGCAAAATAGACTTTAAAATAAAGACTGTTATAAGAGACAAAGGAGGACACTGCATAATTATCAAAGGATCAATCCAAGAAGAAGATATAAGAAGTGTAAATATATATGCACCCAACATAGGAGCACCTCAATATATAAGGCAAATATTAACAGACATAAAAGGAGAAATCGACAGTAACACAACACAGTAATAGTAAGGAAATTTAACACCCCACTTATATCAATGGACAGATCATCCAGACAGAAAATCAACAAGGAAACACAGGCCTTAAATAACACATTAGACCAAATGGACTTAACTGATATTTATAGAGCATTCCATCCAAAAGCAGTAGAATACACATTCTTTTCAAGTGCACATAGACCATTCCTCAGAATAGATCACATGCTAGGCCACAAAACAAGCCTCAGTAAATTTAAGAAAACTGAAGTCATATCAAGCATCTTTTCCAAACACAACAGAATGAGACTAGAAATTAACTACAAGAAAGAAACTGAAAAAAAACCAAACACGTGGAGGCTAAACAATATGCTACTAAACAACAAACGGATCACTGACAAAATCAAAGAGGAAATCAAAAAATACCTAGAGACAAATGAAAACAAAAACATGATTATCCAAAACCTGTGGGACACAGCAAAAGCAGTTCTAAGAGGAAAGTTTATAGTGATACAAGTTTACCTTAGGAAACAAGAAAAATCTCAGATAAACAACCTAACCTTACACCTGAAGCAACTAGAGAAAGAAGAACAAACAAAATCCAAAGTTAGTAGGAGGAAAGAAATTATAAAGATCAGAGCAAAAATAAATGAAATAGAGACTAAAAAAGCAATAGAAAAGATCAATGAAACTAAAAGCTGTTTCTTTGAAAAGATAAACCAAATTGATAAAACTTTAGCCAGACTCATGAAGAAAAAATGGGAGAGGGCCCAAATCAATAAAATCAGAAATGAAAAAGGAGAACTTACAAACAACAGAACAGAAATACAAAGGATCATGAGACTGATACAAGCAACTATACACTAATAAAATGGACAATCTAGAAGAAATGAACAAAGTTTTAGAAAGGTACAATCTCCCAAGACTGAACCAGGAAGAAATAGAAAATATGAAAAGACAAATTACCAGTACTGAAATTGAATCAGTAATTTAAAAACTCCCGACAAACAAAAGTCCAGGACCAGATGGCTTCACAGGTGAATTCTACCAAACATTTAGAGAAGAGTTAACATCTATACTTCTGAAACTATTCCAAAAAATTACAGAGGAAAGAACACGTCTGAACTCATTCTGTGAGGCCACCATCACCATGATACCAAAAGGAGACAAAGGCGTCACTAAAAAAGAAAATTACAGGCCAATATCACTGATAAACATAGATGCAAAAATCCTCAGCAAAATACTAGCAAACTAAATCCACAATACATTAAAAGGATCATACACCATGATCAAGAGGGATTGATCCCAGGGATGCAAGGACTTTTCAACATCCCCAAATCAGTCAATGTGATACACCACATTAACAAATTGAAGAATAAAAAGCATATGATCATCTCAATAGATGCAGAAAAAGCTTTTGATAAAAATCAACATCCATTTATGATAAAAAAAAAACTTCATAAAGTAGGCACAGAGGGAACATATCTCAAAATAAAAAAGGCCATATATGACAAACCCACAGCTAATATCATACTCAATGGTGAAAAACTGAAAGCATTCCCTCTAAGATCAGGAACAAGACAAGGATGCCCACTTTTGCCATTTTTATCCAATATAGTTTTGGAAGTCCTAACCATAGCAATCAGAGAAGAAAAACAAATAAAAGGAACCCAAATTGGAAAGGAGGAAGTAAAACTGTCACTGTTCGCAGACGACATGACACTATACATAGAAAATCCTAAAGAAAATCCTAAAGATGTCACCAGAAAACTACTAGAGCTCATCAACAAATTTGGTAAAGTAGCAGGATACAAAATTAATATACAGAAATCTGTTGCATTTCTATACACTTACAATAAAATATCAGAAAGAAAAATTAAGAAAACAATCCCATTTACCATCACATCGAAAAGAATAAAATACCTAGGAATAAACCTACCTAAGGAGGCAAAAGACCTGTACTCTGAAAACTATAAGGCATTGATGAAAGAAATCGAAGATGACACAAACAGATGGAAAGATATACCATGTTCTTGGATTGGAAAGATCAATACTGTTAAAATGACCACAATACCCAAGGCAATCTACAGATTGAATGCAATCTCTATCAAATTATCAGTGGCACTTTTCACAGAACTAAAATTTTAAAATATTAAATTTGAATTTGTGTTTCTTTTGTATAGAAACACAAAAGACCCTGAATAGCCAAAACAATCTTGAAAATAAAGGATGGAGCTGGGGGAAATCCCTGACTTCAGACTATTCTACAAAGCTACAGTAACCAAAACAGTATGGTACTGGCACAAAAACAGACACATAGATCAGTGGAACAGAATAGAAAGCCAAGAAATAAACCCGTGCACGTATGGTCAATTAATCTATGACAAAGGAGGCAAGAATATAAAATGGATAAAGACAGTCTTTTCAATAAGCAATGCTGGGGAAACTGGACAGCTACATGTAAAAGAATGAAATTAGAACATTCTCTAACACCATATACAAAAATAAACTAAAAATGGATTAAAGATCTAAATGTAAGACCAGATACTATACAAATCCTAGAGGAAAATATAGGCAGAACACTCTTTGACATAAATTGCAGCAATATTTTTTTGGATCCATCTCCTAGAGTAATGGAAACAAAAGCAAAAATAAACAACTTGAACTTAATTAAACTTAAAAGCTTTTGCATAGCAAAGGAAACCATAAACAAAACAAAAAGACAACCTACAGACTGGGAGAAAATATTTGCAAATGATGTGACCAACAAGGGATTAATTTCCAAAATATACAAACAAATTATACAGCCCAATACCAAAAAAACAAACAACCCAATTAAAAAATGGGCAGACCTAATTAGACATTTCTCCAAAGAAGATATACAAATGGCCAATAGGCACATGAAAACATGCTCAATATTGCTAATTATTACAGAAATGCAAATCAAAACTACAATGAGGTATCACCTCACACTGGTCAGAATGGCCATCATCAAAAAGACTACAAATAATAAATGCTGGAGAGGGTGTGGAGAAAAGGGAACCCTCTTATACTGTTGATGGGAATATAAATTGGTGCAGCCACTATGGAAAACAGCATGGATGTTCCTTGAAAAGCTAAAAATAGGCTTACCATATGATCCAGCAATCCCACTCCTGGGCATATAACCAGAAAAGATGAAAACTCTAATTCAAAAAGATCCATGCACCCCAGTGTTCATAGCAGCACTGTTTACAATAGCCAAGACATAGAAACAACCTAAATATCCACCAACAGGTGAAGTGAATGGATAAAGATGGTGTGGTAGATATATATGCAATGGAATATTACTCAGCCATAAAAGAGAAAGAAATAATGCCATTTGGACCTAAAGATTATCATATTTAGTGAAGTAATCAGACAGAGAAAGACAAATGTCATATGATATCACTCATATGTGGATTCTAAAGAAATGATACAAATGAACTTATTTACAAAACAGAAATAGACCCACAAACATGGAAAACAAACTTATGGCTACCAGAGAAGAAAGGCTGGGGGAGAGATTAATTAGGAATTTGAGATTAACAGATACATGCTACTATATATAAAATGGATAAACAACAAGGATCTACTGTATAGCACTGGGAACTATATTCAACATCTTGTAATAACCTATAATGGAAAAGAATCTGAAAAAAGAATATATCTATATCAATATATCTATATATCTATATATATATAACAGAATCACTTTGCTATATATCTAAACATTGTAAATCAACTATACTTCAAAAAAAGATTGAAATAGAGCTACCCCTCATTGTCCATAGTGTATTGTTAAATAAGAAAGTCAATTTGCAGAGTTACATTTATATTACAATTCCAAAATGGCAACCAGCAAACACCAAAACACCAACACCAACCAAAAGGTCCTAACTATGTGTTTTTGTGTTTCAGCATAAAGGAAATATAGAAGGATATACAACAGGTTGTTAATGTTGATAATCCCAGAAGGATTAGAATGGAGGGCAGTGGGAAGAGATTTTTAACCTTCTAAAAATATAGTTTAGGATGGTTTCATAGATTATAATCATTGATACTGTAATTTTTAATTAAATAAGGGATAAGGTAATACAAAAAGAAAACTAAAGGAAATTTTAATTAAGGAAAACAATAACAAAAATAAATCCTGTAATTTCAACACCTCCACCCTGCCACGTGACCCTCCACCTGTCCACATTTATTTCATAGCTGTGGTCCCAATGCACGTACCAGCTTTTCACTTAACTTCACACCTTAAATGCTTTTTCTGATCACCCCTCAGTCCTTGCAAAGATTTCCTTTATCTTCATCACCCTGTAAAGGACTAATAAACTATAATTTATCAAACCACTATTTCAAAGTGGATAGCATGATGATCATTGCAATACTAGGTCTGTCATCTTAGTTTATGCCTTTAAACATTATTTTTCCTTGAGGGCCATTTTCTATTATGAATTTTTGATGTAGGAGCAACATTAGTTTCTTTTTGTATTCTAGCATGATTTATAAGGCAAATACTCTGTTTCAACATTACTCATCATTAACTTCAGACCTTCCATAAATATCCCGTGCACCATAACCATCAATTTATATCTATCTATTCCAGCATAACTTTAGAATTTCTTTTCTGGCAGATAAGAAGTTAAGTCCTTTTTGGATTTTCTTCCTTCTTTCATGCTTTCTTTCATTACCTTAATCTGAGAGCTAATATACCTCTTTTTGTGTCTTCTACACCTTGTTTTCATTCCAACCAATTAAAATAAATACTTCCTCTCCTTCCCCTCCTGCTTGCTTTGTAAAGGGTGGGGGGAGTAAGAATATATATTTATATTTATTTGTTGGTGCATAAGAAACTTCTTTCAGTGGTTCTATCTATTAGCTAGATATGGAAATAGTCTTACCTGTGGTGAGATGGGGGTGGGAGCCAGGTTGGATGGGAATAGGAATGGGGGAATATAGATATTTCACAATATCTATCTACCATCTCTCAGTTATGCATTTATCTCTTCAAGATGTGCTACTATCTATAAAAATTTCCAGTGGGACCAAATTAGGATAGTTTCACATTCCTCTACCACAACTTACAGTGTCTAAAGATAACGAATTCTATTTACAGAATTTTTAAAGAAAAAGAGATTGATATAAGATGGCTATGTCCATTCAATCTATTATTTTTTTCATGAAAGACATTCTAAGACCTGAAAAATTTTCAGAAACTATACAACTCAAATAGTTATTCTGTTGAAATCATTGGAGGGTCTTATCTAGAATAATGAGTGTTAAATGGAGAAATTTTCCCTACAAAAATGCATAAATAATGAGAAATGAACTCAATTATTCCACATAAAATATAACTAGTATTTCAACCACCTGTTTAGAAAATAAGTAAAAATAACCTAAGTGGGAAAAGGTGCTTTCTTATAGAACCAAGAGTAAATAATAAAGGAGTGACTTCACAGTAAACACATTTCTCATTTACATGAAGTCCAGCAGGCAATGGTGGGAGACAGGAAGCATCCTAGATATCTCTTTATTTGTTTTAGGGACTATGTATATTTGGATCATCTCTATCTGGTGTTTCACCATTATAATCTCCTATAGTCACCATTTTATCTTTTAACAGTTTTCTATGATTGTAATCATTGCAGAGCAGAATTTTAAGCTGTTCTGTTTCTATTCACAACTGCCCATTCCTTGAGATTGACTTGCGGATTTTGTTTTATTTTATGCAGGTCATGGGATACACAATTTTATGCAGGAAAATGGTCCTAGAAAAGAAAATTATCTCTGTAACTAAAGGTCTCACAATCTAGAAAAAGAGGCATACAAACACACCACTGCAGCAGTTAAAAAAAAAAAAAAAAGCAGCGCTTGAGAGAGGTGTGTGAGAACATAAAACAGGGAGCAATTCACTCTGCGTAGAGTTGAGAAAGATGACATCTGATCCTAGCTGAATATGACCTGGTCCCCCATAAGGACATGGGTGGGAAGCATTCTAAGCAGAGGGAACAGCATCTGCAAAGATATGGTGGCTTGTCTAGGGAGAGCCTGCTAGAAATTGGCAAGAATTATATGTGTGAGGAAAGAGACTGGGGGTTTTTGTATAATTCAATTCGAAATGATCTCTAGTTGATTGTTCATTCCTTCCAGAAAGATGTCATTTTGTAAGTAAATCAATTCAAAATCAGTATGCCTTAAATTCTAAAAAGACTCTGCAAATCCTGAGCTCTCTAAGCATGGCTGCAGGGTGCTTCGAAAACACACCAGCATAACATTAACATCCCAGTATGATAAGAGGTGGAAGATGGATTTTTAACTGTCAGAACTGTGATGCAACTGTCAAAGTACATGAAATCAGCCACATAAATATCACAGGCCTACCCACTCTGGGACAGCAGAGAACCTCAAACGTTTTAGCAAGTGAGGACATAAAAATAAAGGAAGACTCTGCATGTATCTTCTCATGGAGGATCCAGCCACTTCCATGTCCAGATTTTCTGTACTTCCTCTCCCCAAACATTTTCTTTTAATGCCAAATGAAATTCTTTCACTAAACAATTTCTCTCCCCTGGGTCTGCACTTAGTGTTCAAGTTTTGCTTTTTTGAAATGCTAAAAATGTGAAAAGAAAAAATAATAAATTTGAGCTGGACTTGCATGGAAAACCCAGTATTCCTGCCAGAGCTTCTATGAGAGGTAACTGTGAGAACTTTGGTTCGGTGATTGGCAATGCTGAGCTAACCTCGCTGGGGCCAGCACGTGCTGATGGGGAGAGAGAACAGATCTTCTGAAATGTAAATTTGCCCAGCCCATACCACTGTCCTGCTTCCTCTGACAGTGGACCAAGAAACAAGGACATTGAGGGTAATTTTGCATGAATAATGCATCATGGCCTGGGATGGCTGTGGCTCTTAATACTGCCATTTCTCAGAATAACAATGGGATCAGGTTATTTCAGACATTTCAATTAAATTCAACAAATGTTTATTAAATACTTTGAGTATGGCTGCAAGTCACTCCTCTGTAGCACTTTCTGAAGAGGCTAAGATAAAGACAACTCCAGGCTTGCCCTCAAAAGCTTAAAACCTGGGGCTTCCCTGGTGGTGCAGTGGCTGAGAGTCCGCCTGCCGATGCAGGGGACACGGGTTTGTGCCCCAGTCCGGGAAGATCCCACATGCCACGCAGTGGCTAGGCCCGTGAGCTATGGCCCCTGAGCCTGCACGTCCGGAGCCTGTGCTCCGCAACGGGAGAGGCCACAACAGTGAGAGGCCTGCGTACCGCAAAAAAAAAAAAAAAAAAAAGCTTAAAACCTAAAGAGGGAGATGGAACAAGTGCACAGACACTCAGTGAACCTCAGAAAATGCAAGTGCCACGGAGAGTTACCGGTAAGTATCTGTGGAGGTTGAGGATGCCGGAAGGAAATGTCAACAGAGACGGATTTGAAGAACGGGACAGCAACAATTTTGAGCACCAACTATGTGCCAGACACTAGCATGTAACTTTAGAGCTAATCCCCCCAACAGCCCTACCAAATAGGTATTGCCATCCGCATTTACCTAATGAGTAAAGCGGGGCTCTGGAAGGTTAAACAGCGTACTCCAAACCACAACCATCAGAGGGTAGACCCAAAACTGAATCCTAGATATGGCTTTCCCTACTGTACTGAGCTGACTTTTCTAGGAGTGAAAATGGGAAGGCCTTCAAGAGTAAGGAAACAGCCAAATCAAAGGCATGAAGGCAGCAAAGGATAAAATATATTAGGAAAACCTGTGAAACTTGTTATCTAGTTAAACTTGTTGACCCAGTTAAACTTGCAAGAAAGAGTGGAGGTTAGGCTTTGAATGCAGGGTGAGAAGTTTCCACTTTTGCTGGCAGTAGGAGTCATGGAAAGTGTAGCCAAAATGACATGGTTGGATTAGTGCTTTAGCAAGTGGACCTAGATAAATTGCTCAGATGAGATGAGAGTGAGAAGAAATTAAAGTTTATTTTAAGAGTCCAGAGTTGAGAAGATATCAAACTCAGGTGTAGGATGAATCTGCCTGGCTTCCTCCTTCACATCACACACACTTATTCTATAGTTGAAGCCACTTGGTGTCTGTTTGCAAACTTAGAGACCCATCTTGTTCTTACAAGAGTCAATGACCCAGCGGACCCCTTCTAGTACCAAGACAGAGGGTGACCCAGAGGTCAGGCAAACATTCTTGGGGAAAGCTCAAAAATACTTCTTGAGAAAAATCTTATGAACGGCCAGAATATCTGAAATCACCAAGGAGGAAATCTTGAATCATTTTGGTTTAATATTTTAAAAAAGGATGACTCTGTAGGTTAGAGAGCTTGAGGAAACCTGAAAGATATACATATTTATTTACTTATTTAAAGTCTTGTTTTTCATTTGGTTAATTCTGCATCTCAGTTGAATGTACTAAGATAGCTCCTGGGCCAGACATATATTTATTTATTCATTCATTCAGCACATTTACTTAATATTATAAGAGGATGAAAACAGACACAGTAGAAGCCCCCTAGATCTCCATGCCTTGTCTCCTTTCCTCATTTTACCTCTTTCCTCTTTTTTTCCTTCTACCTTATCCTCCCCAATCCTTGATTAGCAGAGAAGCTGCAACGTTTAAAAAAGCAAAACAATGAGAAGATAAACAAAATTGATAAACCATTAGCCAGGCTCATCAAGAAAAAGAGGGAGAGGACTCGAATCAATAAAATTAGAAATGAAAAAGGAGAAGTTACAACAGACACCACAGAAATACAAAGCATCCTAAGAGACTACTACAAGCAACTCTATGCCAATAAAATGGACAACCTGGAAGAAACGGACAAATTCTTAGAAAGCTATAACCTTCCAAGACTGAACCAGAAAGAAACAGAAAATATGAACAGGCCAATCACAAGTAATGAAATTGAAACTATGATTAAAAATCTTGCAACAAACAAAAGTCCAGGACCAGATGGCTTTACAGGTGAACTCTATCAAACAGTTGGAGAAGAGCTAACGCCC
This sequence comes from Delphinapterus leucas, assembly GCF_059928025.1. Lineage (NCBI taxonomy): Eukaryota > Metazoa > Chordata > Mammalia > Artiodactyla > Monodontidae > Delphinapterus > Delphinapterus leucas. Next base: position 41,828,071 of record NC_143135.1, read on the forward strand.
ATCATTCTCAAACTCTTTCAAAAAATTGCAGAGGAAGGAACACTCCCAAACTCATTCTATGAGGCCACCATCACTCTGATACCAAAACCAGACAAAGATACTACAAAAACAGAAAATTACAGACCAATATCACTGATGAATATAGATGCAAAAATCCTCAACAAAATACTAGCAAACAGAATCCAACAACACATTAAAAGGATCACACACCATGATCAAGTGGGATTTATCTCAGGGATGCAAGGATTCTTCAATATATGAAAATCAATCAGTGTGATATACCATATTAACAAATTGAAGAATAAAAGCCATATGATCATCTCAATAGATGTAGAAAAAGTTTTTGACAAAATTCAACACCCATTTATGATAAAAACTCTAAAGAAAGTGGGCATAGAGGGAACCTACCTCAACATAATAAAGGCCATATATGACAAACCCACAGCAAACATAATTCTCAATGGTGAAACACTGAAAGCATTTCCTCTAAGATCAGGAAAAAGACAAGGATGTCCACTCTTGCCACTATTATTCAACAGAGTTTTGGAAGTCCTAGTCACGGCAATCAGAGAAGAAAAAGAAATAAAAGGAATACAAATTAGAAAAGAAGAAATAAAGCTGTCACTGTTTGCAGATGACATGATACTATACATAGAGAACCCTAAAGATGCCACCAGAAAATTACTAGAGCTAATCAATGAATTTGGTAAAATTGCAGGATACAAAATTAATGCACAGAAATCTCTTGAATTCCTATACACTAATGATGAAAAATTTGAAAGAGAAACTAAGGAAACACTCCCATTTACCATTGCAACAAAAAGAATATAATACCTAGGAATAAACCTACCTAGGGAGACAAAAGACCTGTATGCAGAAAACTATAAGACACTGTTGAAAGAAATGAAAGATGATACCAACAGATGGAGAGATACACCACGTTCTTGTGTTGGAAGAATCAACATTGTTAAAATGACTATACTACCCAAAGCAATCTACAGATTCAATGCAATCCCTATCAAATTACCAGTGGTATTTTTTTACAGAAGTAGAACAAAAAATCTTAAAATTTGTATGGAGACACAAAGGACCCCGAATAGCCAAAGCAGTCTTGAGGGAAAAAAATGGAGCTGGAGGAATCAGACTCCCTGACTTCAGACTACACTACAAAACTACAGTAATCAAGACAATATGGTACTGGCACAGAAACAGAAATATAGATCAATGGAACAGGATAGAAAGCCCAGAGATAAACCCACGCACCTGTGGTCAACTAATCAATGACAAAGGAGGCAAGGATATACAATGGAGAAAAGAGGGTCTCTTCAATAAGTGGTGCTGGGAAAACTGGACAGCTACATGTAAAAGAATGAAATTAGAACACTCCCTAACACCATACACGAAAATAAACTCAAAATGGATTAGAGACCTAAATGTAAGACCAGACACTATAAAACTCTTAGAGGAAAACATAGGAAGAACACTCTTTGACATAAATCCCAGCAAGACCTTTTTTGATCCACCTCTTAGAGTAATGGAAATAAAAACAAAAATAAACAAATGGGACCTAATGAAACTTAAAAGCTTTTGCGAAGCAAAGGAAACTACACACAAGATGAAAAGACAGCCCTCAGAATGGGAGAAAATGTTTGCAAATGAATCAATAGACAAAGGATTAGTCTCCAAAATATATAAACAGGTCATGCAGCTCAATATTAAAAAAAAAAAAAACCCAATCCAAAAATGGGCAGAAGACCCATTTCTGGATAGACATTTCTAAATAGACATTTCTCCGAAGAGGACATACAGATGGCCAAAAGCACATGAAAAGCTGCTCAACGTCACTAATTATTAGAGAAATGCAAATCAAAACTACAATGAGGTATCACCTCACACCAGTTAGAATGGGCATCATCAGAAAATCTACAAACAACAAATGCTGGAGAGGGTGTGGAGAAAAGGGAACCCTCTTACACTGTTGGTGGGAATGTAAATTGATACAGCCACTATGGAGAACAGTATGGAGGTTCCTTAAAAAACTAAAAATAGAACTACCCTATGACCCAGCAATCCCACTACTGGGCATATACCCTGAGAAAACCGTAATTCAAAAAGACACATGCACCCCAATGTTCATTGCAGCACTATTTACAATAGCCAGGTCATGGAAGCAACCTAAATGCCCATCGACAGATGAATGGATAAAGAAGATGTGGTGCATATATACAATGGAATATTACTCAGCCATAAAAAGGAACAAAATTGGGTCCTTTGTAGAGATGTGGATGAATCTGGAGACTGTCACACAGAGTGAAGTAAGTCAGAAAGAGAAAAACAAACATCACATATTAATGCATATATGTGGAATCTAGAAAAATTGTACAGATGAACCAGTTTGCAGGGCAGAAATAGAGACACAGATGTAGAGAACAAATGTATGGACACCAACGGGGGAAAGTGGCGGGGGGTGGGTGTGGGATGAATTGGGAGATTGGGATTGACATGTATACACTGATGTGTATAAAATGGGTGACGAATAAGAACCTGCTGTATAAAAAAATAAATAAAAGAAAATTCAAAAAACAAAACAAAAACAAAAAACAGCTCTTGAAAGAACGGTTCTGGGGTTGCACCAATGATCCTGAACAAGAGGCACAGGTCCAAGCACAAGTTTCACAGAAGTTAGTGACAAAAATGACTACCTGAGCCAAACCACAAGGACACATACCTCTCTCTTCTCTCCACCCCGTAAAACTAATAATCCTGCTTTGACTCAGAGTCACCTCATCTCAGGAGCTCACTGATGCACATCAGCTGAGTAAAGCCTTTAGTTTCTACTGAGTCACTTCAACTATTTTCTTCCTTGACCATCTCTTCTGTAAGTTAGGTACTTCATTAGGTGGTTTATATATATATTGTCTTGTTTAACCTTCACAAATAACCCTAAAGTAAAAATATTATTCCCGGTTTATAGATGTCAATACCGAGGCTTAGGTAGATTGGATAACTGGCCTAAAGTCAGTACATGATACAGCCATGGTTTAAACCCTGATCTACCGGACTCCAACCACGGGTGCAGACAGAGATGTAGAAACCAGGAGATGGTGGACAGTGGTGTCAGGAAGCTGAGGGAAAAAGGAGAGAAGGAAGAGGTGACCATCTGCTGTGTGCCAGGCCCTATGTATCTGCTTTCACACACTCTGTCTCCTTTAATCCAGTTTACAAACAAAGGCATGGAGCTTCAAGATGGCAAGTAACTCATCTGAGTTCACACAACTAGGCAGCACTCTTGGTTCCTTCCCCACCCACTTACCCAGAACCATGTGTCACCAGTTGCCCTCCCCACACATACTTTCATTGTCTCCTTCCCAACTTGTGGGCAGCTTCCTCTCTGCTCTCAAACTCACGAATTTTCAAAGGAAGTGCCCCCTAAATCTTATACCTCGTCCCCCCGCGCTCAAGCTACTTCCTTACATCCATTCTAGAAAAAATACTTTTACATTTACCACCTTCACTTCCTCACCTTCCAGCAACTCATTTCAGCCTGGCTCTGCCCCTGCCACTCCTCTGAAACTGATCTAAAGCCATGTATCAGTCAAGATACTCCTGGGCAACAAAATCAATAGGCTATAGATGGAGAAAAAGAAAATTGTTATAAGGAACTGACTCACGTGATCATGGAAGCTGAGTTCCCATGATCTGCCATCTGCAAGTTGGAGATCCAGGAAAGCCAGGGGTGCAGCTCCAGTCTGAGTCTGAAGGACTGAGAACCAGGGGAGCCGAGGGTGAAAGTCCCTGTCCCGGGCCAGGAGAAGACTGATGTCCCAGCTCAGCACACAGGCAGAGACTGAGCTTCTCCTTCCTCTCCTTTTCGTTCTAGTCAGGTTGTCAGTGAGCTGGGTGACGCCCACCCACACTGGGGAGGGCAATTAGCTTTACCAATTCAAGTGTTAACATCATCCAGAAACACCCAGAATAACAGTTAATTGAATACCCGGGCGCCCTGTAGCCCGGTCAAGCTGACCCATAAAATTAACCACACAAACCACTAAAGGTTCCTTAATGGTCAAATCTAGTGGTTGCTTCTCAGCCCCCATCCTTGCTGAGGCTCATACGAATTTGATAGTGTCTATGTAGTTTATACATAAAATATATGCAGGTGGAGCTAACCTGATTGTAGCAGGGGAGGGGGCCTGACCCAGCTTCCCTTCTTTCTTCTCCCTCCCTGCAATTCTCCCTGAAGCGCCTCAGGGAAGCCCTGGAGTTCTGAGGGGCAGAGACTGGATGCCACTCTAGGGAGAAAAGAGCTCAGGACTTGAAAATCAGCTGACAGGGGTTAGATGCTTGACATCCCCAAAATCCACCTCTGTAACCCTAAGGGGTAAAGGAAACCAATGGTTGGATTAATCCAGAGTGGGGTTCTGGCTGGGTAGTTCAAGGGAGTTGACTGATGGGTAAAGGAAAAATAGACTTGAGAGGCTGACGCCACCACAAACTTGGAACTAGGAACGTGGGTAAGAAAAACCTTTAGGATTTACTCTCAACCCCAACCCATAAAAGAAAGGCCACACAAAACAGAAATAGAGTCACAGATGTAGAAAACAAACTTATGGTTACCAGGGGGTAAGGTGGAGGAAGGGATAGATTGGGAGATTGGGATTGACATATACACACTACTATATATAAAAGAGATAACTAATAAGGACCTACTGTACAGCACAGGGAACTCTACTCAGTACTCTGTAATGGCCTATGTGGGAAAAGAATCTAAAAAAGAGTGGATATATGTATAACTGATTCACTTTGCTATACAGCAGAAACTAATACAACATTGTAAATCAACAATACTTCAATTAAAAAAAAAAAAAGCCCACACATCAGAGTAACTTACATCCCCTATGGGCTGTGAGCTCTTTGAGAGCAGGGACCAGGGATTCTCAGGGGAAGTTTCATAAACACTTGATGGGTGGACATAAAATTGAAATCCACCCACACGTCACACGCATTTTTCTTCTTCGGTGAAATCACACAGAGCTCTGAGACGACAGCTCTCCATGGGTCTGGAGAGCAGCTAGAAAAATTTCCAGCCAGTTGCCAGGGATATCCAGAAGGTAAGCAAGGTGCCCACAAAGAGTGAAATTCAACTTTGAAAAATCTCACACGATTGTAGGAAAGTTTGCTTGTTTGTTGGATGGTTGTTAAAACGTTAAAGTTTTTCCCAGCAGGTACTCCGTTTTGCTGTCAGAGGAATGAATAAATGAACAGAACGTGCACTTGGCCTGGGAATTCAGAAAAGGCCTTGTGGTTTTCGCTTTTTTCCTCTTACAGATCTCAGCACCTGTCAACTTAATTCACACAAATTCAGAGTGAGGCACTTTCTCTCCATTTTACAAATTTCATGACAATGCTATCTATTTCCTGTCAAATTAGTGTACTTCCCCTTTTTACTAGTCTTTTGTTACGTAGATCTATAGATAATTTTAATTCTAGTGTCCTTGTCTTTATTAAACCGATATCCTCTACTGGATTAAGTTGGGTCATAAAAAATGTATCACATTATTTTATGTAGCATAAATATAATGGTGTGTCTTCAGTGTACCGTCAGGTCTTTGGTGGTAATGAATAACCGACTTTCACTGCCCGCTGAGAATGCTGACTTTCCCTCCCACTCCACAGCTGTGGCTGATACTAGATTATTTTCAAGCTGCACCATCTCTGCTTTCCCCTAAGAATCACCTGGTGAGACAATCACCTATTCTATTCCAACCTAATTGCATTGTCTCTCCACTGAAAAAAAATTTACAGCCATCCCCTTCTTTGTTCGTGACTGATTCCCTTATGAGATTTTTCTTAGGCAATAAGAAATTGAATACTTTAAATTCTGAGAAAATGTGTGGTCTCTTGGGAGTGACCAGGCTGATGCGCCGTACTTCTTCAGTCTTCGGTGTCCTGTGGTGCCTTCTGAGACCAGTGTCCGCATTCACTTAGCCAGGGTCCTCCTGGCCTCAAAGGATTGGGGCCAAGAATCAATGAGACAGCGTCCCCAGGAGGACAAGTTGGGAATGGCAGAAGCCAGGAAATTGAGTGATTCCCAGTCTGGAAGGCTCCAGAGAGGCAAACTGCCCAGGTGAGGCAAGAAATGCCCAGCCTGGCTGGAGTCTTTTGACCAGGGAGAAGTTTCCTAAAAGAAAGAAGCATCCCTGCATTCATCCCTAAGCCAGGGGACAGTGGGAAGAGAGGGGTGCTAGTGAGCTCCACTTTCTGAAATAAAAATGGATGTTTAGGGGCTTCCCTGGTGGCGCAGTGGTTGAGAGTCCGCCTGCCGATGCAGGGGACACGGGTTCGTGCCCCGGTCCGGGAAGATCCCACATGCTGCGGAGCGGCTGGGTCCGTGAGCCATGGCCGCTGAGCCTGTGCGTCCAGAGCCTGTGCTCCGCAACGGGAGAGGCCACAACAGTGAGAGGCCCGCGTACCGCAAAAAAAAAGGATGTTTAAAGGTCACCAAGGCTTTCCTTACCCACCTCAAGGGGAGTCAGGGACACTGGACCCGAGACCAGGACTATAAAGGTGCTGCAGAGCTCTTATTTCTGTAACTGCCATTCTGCATCGCTGTTGAGACCTGCAGCGAGAGCCTTTAAACACAAAAGGTGTGTTTGTCTTTGACAGCAGGGAGGAAGCAGGGAATTGGTTCCACTGCAGCCCACTGTGCAGCTGAGACTGGGAAGAGAAGACCAGGGGGAGGCAGTGATGAAGCTCCAGAGGAGAGAAAAGCGGCCAAGTCTCTGAGGTTTGTTGTCAGGGAAAGGAAAAGGAGAGAGCGGGGAGCCGGCCAGGCCTGGGAAAGCAGCCTGGGGCAGAGCAGCGGGAAGGCCAAGCCTAGAGCTCCTGGTAGTTCATCCCTTCTAATCGGGGAGCGGAGGCCATCCAGGGCCGAAGAGTTTGGGATTCAAATTTCTGCCACTGTTGGCTGTGTCAGCGTGGACCAGTGTCTGCATCACCCCGTGCCTCTGTAAAATGGGCATATTAATTTCAACCTCTTACAGTTACTCTTTTTTCCCGGCTTGATACCAAAATTTCTCAGAAATGTTTAGTTCTCAAAACACATCTGGGGAAAAAACAAACACAAAAACAAAAAAACATTTGGACCCCCGGGACTTCCCTGGCAGTCCAGTTGTTAAGACTTCACCTTCCAATGCAGGGGGTGTGAGTTCAATACCTGGTCAGGGAACTAAGATCCCATATACCTCGCGGCCAAAAACCAAAACATAAAACAGAAGCAATACTGTGACAAATTCAATAAAGACTTTAAAAATGGTCCACATCAAAAAAATCTTTAAAAAAAAAAAATTTGGAGCCCCTAGATAGGGGGAGTCAGCTTGGTCCTATCTCCTTTCTGAACAACCTATTCCAAGGGCAACAGTGATATCCTGACCTGCTCGGACCCCTGACAGGGAGGAGGGTTGTGGAGCTCATAGTTCATGCTCTTAATTTCCAAGTTAACCTCTGTTTCATTGGGGCAACAAACTGTCATCCCATTTATCTTTAGACTGGATGTGGTGGCATCTGGATTCTGAAGTTGCAGTGTGTTCCCAGACATGCCCCCCATCTGACTTGAGTGGCTGTTTTAGATGGTGATAATGAAAGAAGGCAGCTCCCAGGCAGAGGGTTACGCTCAGGCAGAGCTGTCAGTGCCCTGAAAAAGTGCAGGGATCCAACAGGATGGGAAAACAAGCTGCTGTGCACACAAAGCAGAAACTGAGCTGCATTGGCCAGGCAGGGGTGTCCAAGTGTGTGTGTGTGTGTGTGTGTGTGTGTGTGTGTGTGTGTGTGAGAGAGAGAGAGAGAGAGAGAGAGAGAGATGGAAAGTAGTCATGGGCAGGGATGCCTGGCCACTTCTCCCCAACACACTAGCTTAGTTCAGACCCTCCATGTCTACCTGGACTTTAGCAACCGTCTCCTATAAAGAAATGAATGTAAAACACAGAACCTCCCATTTTGAGAAGAGGAGAGGACTCTGGCAAAGTAAAGGCATCCGGCCAGAGAGCCCCACCAAAGTCTCTGATCTCCCACTTGAAAGCACTCTCCCTGCTTTTCCTGCCGCTGCCGCCATACAGACCATGAGAGGTGGGGGGAGGGGAGAAGTACAGCTTTATGGTTCTGGCCCAAGTATGGGCTTAAACCTCTACCCATAGCTTCACTTAGCCCAGCTGGGAAAGACAGAAATACCAAGGAAACTTCACTAAATCCAGAGAGAGAACAGTAAAGAAGTAATTCCCCAATGCAAACTGCACAGAAATAGCATGATTTCTAGAGTTTTTAAGGCTACAGAAATGAGCTGCTAGTCCCATAGAAACAGACATTGCCAGGTTTCCAGAGTCCACATTTCCATAAAGGCAGCAGGAAACTCCTGGCCCCAGAGAGCTGGCAGGCCTCACCAGCCACGGCCACATCATTTTCCACACAACTCGCAGCCTGGCTCCTTCAACAAGCACCATTTTGTGGTCCCTCATATAAACTGGGTTCCTCGTATATCCTGTATTCTCTCCAGTTTCCTCTCCGGGGGGACCAAAAGAGGCCAAGTGTTCATCATTCTCCCTGAGCCCACAGGAACCCTTCTCTCACCACTACTTTCCTTCGGCGAGGCATACCTCTTCTTCAGGTTATTGACAAGTTTGGTATTGACTGGGGTATGTCACAAGAGGAAAAAAAAGAAATGCCAGGAACATGGAGAGAAAAACTGTGGGTCAAGCTAATCAAAAGAAAGGCCTAGTATGGCCAATAGACTCTTTATCACATTTCAAATGCTATTCTCCAAGACTTATCTTTACGCCCGATGTGAATCGGCGTATGGGGTGGGGAGTGGTAAGAGTTAGTGAGGACAGGAAGTCCTTATTCGTAGGGGCCAAAAGAATAAGTGAGTTTATGCTTGGATAATTTTTCCTGGGCCAATTCAATCACTTCTTTACGATGCTTTCACTGACCTTTTCTCCTTGGTAATCTCCAAAGATGGCTGCTGTAAATGCCTTCCCTCCGTGTACACGCATGGCGCTTCACTCATTAAGAAATGAACTTTGTCTCCTCCCATTGAATCTGGTCTGAACTTATGATCTGTTTTGGCAATAGAATGTAGTGAAAGTGACATTCTAGGGCTTTCAAACCCAGGCCTTAAGACAACTAGGAGCTTTTGTGTCCTCTCTCTTAGAAGCTACCTGATGAAAAAAAGGCTGACTACCGTGAGAGAGCCATGCTATGAGGAAGTCCAAGCAAGCCAGATAGAGATGCCATATGGAGGGTGAGAGATGCTTGGCCAGCACCCATTCATCCCAGATAAATAAGCAGACATACAAGTGAAGAAGCCATCATGGACTTTCTGCCCCAGCAGACAACACATAACGCAGGACAGTTTCCCAGCTAAGCCAAGCTAGATTATAGAATCATGAGAAATCATAAATTATTGTTGTTTTAAGCCACTAAATTTGGGAGTGGCTTGTAGCAATAGAAAACTGAAACACTACGCTATACCACATTAAGTCATCATCACCTCTGTCTATCTAGGTAGTATTTTTGTACACACTTTTGTAATTGTTGGTTTGCTAATTGGTTCATCTTCTTTTCAAGTTGTTAATGACAAGGTCAGTGTCTTAAGCATCTCTGATTCCCCAAAATAGCAGGTGCTCAATAATTAATTTTAGTCATTAGACTGGCTAGATGTATGGATGCATGAGAGATGATGAACATAGGAGCCCCTTTCTCAAGGAGCCAAAAGGAATGGTTTAGCTTAAGGGTACATTCCTACAATGCTTTCCTCTGACATTTGTGGGAAAACGAAAGAATTTAACACAGAGATACAGAGAATTTGGAACCTGAGCGTGACTGACGCAACTCCCTCATATTAGTCATCTTCCATGTCATCAGTGATGAAGAATGTACAATCGTTTATTGATGACAATGATGGGAAAGCTTGACGATAGGCATGCAGATAGAGAAAGGGCCTGAGACAGACACTACAAGGAAGGTATTAGCATGACTACAAAGGAGAAAATACTTCTGGGCATAACAGTCTTAGGCAAAGCTTGTTGAAAGAAGCTTCTAAGAAGGAGAATCACCTTCCTATCTAGGAAGAAATAAATAGATCCAAATAAATAAATGAAAGCCTTTCACCTACTAGATAGAGATGGTTGAGATTCAGAATTGAGAAAAATCAGTAGGTTGGCAGAAAGGTGAAATTGAAATGCCAATGAAGTGAACTCGTGATTAAATTTACAAACGTAATTGCACAATATTTTTGAAATAATAAGACTCAGAGTACTTGGCAAATTTTGTAGATGAGGTGAGGAGTGCACCATCTGTGTAACAAAAATTGTTACCAAATGCTTTCACACATCCTAGTGTTTAATTGTATCATGAGGTCAAATGGGGGAGATGGTAGAGGCTGGAGATTTTTAAAAATAAATCTTTGTAAATTACTTTGAAAATTTAAACCAACAAATGAATAGAAATAACTGCTTATTAAGTTTATCACAGATTGTTCTAAAAACAAAATTTATATGTGGCAGACATTAATTTGTACTCAGTGCACTCAGGTAAAGAAGCATCATGTTATTTATTTTCCTAACATTTTCTTAAAACTATATTAAATCTGACTCTACCTCAACTAGCCGGTCCCTGCCCCCTACTTTCCCTTACGGTCTTACATAGTGCAGAATGCTGAGAAAGGGACAATACTGGTCACAGCTGATACGCCTCTCATCTTCATCCACATGGTCCCTTGAAGGTGGGAAGTTCCATGGATTGTGTCCCTGATTTAAAATATAGAAATAGTCTTAATAAAAAATTTGAGGTAGAGTAAGGTCAAAAGATCAGGAGACTATTGCCATTGAAAATATACATTGTTACTCACAGTTCCCAAGAGGAGCATGCCAGGGCATGCATGGGCCACACAGGGAAACACCAAGTTTGGTCAGGAGGCAGAGGGAGAGGGGAGAACTGTGTGCAGGGGCCTTTATCATAGTTTCCTTGGGGAGGACAGGTGAGGCATGGTGAGCAGGTTTAGGATTGGCAAGTTTGAATAATTTCCACAGGCTCTGGAGCACAGAGGCTGTCCCTAGTTGCCTGAGACCTGGCCCTAGATGATGATTAGCACAGGTGGAGAGTGGCCCGAGGTGTGAGAGCCCCATAATGGAGGTGGTTGGTGCGTGGGCTCTGGATTGATTGGTTTGTATGTGAAAAGTGTTCTCGTGGGTGAGTTGTTCACTATCTCTAGGAAACTAACCATGGAAGGGGCAGTCTCTGCAGAGTGAGCAGGGCCCCAGATGTCAAACCATCAGACTACGGAAAATAAAAGACATGATTAGTGCCGTGCCAGGGCCCATGGATCCTTGGGGAGGCTGGGAGACCCAGTGTAGAAGATCCAGTCTCCCTAGGAGCTGCCATTTCCCCTTTTCTCTTTGAGAACCTATCACCTCATAAGAGACAACCTCCTTCCCAGTTTTGAAATTTTATCCTCTCCTGAATCAGCTACTTCAACTTATAGCCTTCTACATCCATTAGAATGCTTTCAACCACAAGTATTAGAAAACTCAACTCAAATTGGCTTTACAACTAAAGGAAAGTTACTGGCTCACTTACTCGTAGGAAAGGCTTCAGGCGTGGTTATATAAGAGCTCTAACACCATGTGGGGTGGTTTTAAAATAATGTCTACAAATTCTTTGATGCTTCTTTTTGAAAAAATGAAGTCTGATTCCCCTCCTGTTAAGTGTGGGCTGGACTCAGTGGCTTGCTTCTAATGGATAGAATGTGGCAACTTTTGTTATGGTGTGCAACTTTTGAGACTAGACCATGAAAGGCACTGCAGTTTCCTTCCTGTTCTCTCTTGGGTCACGTACTCTGGGAGAAGTCAGCTACTATGTTGTGCGGACATTTAGGCAGCCCTATGGAGAGGGTTCTACCTACAGCCATCACAAACCTGCCGTCTATGTGAAAGGGCCATCTTAGAAAAGCTCCTCCAGCCCCAGACAAGCCCTCAGATGGGTGCAGCCCTATCTGACATCTTGACCGTAACCTCATGAAAGACCCTAAGAACCAGGACCACCCAGTTAAGCCATTTCCAAATTCCTCATCCAACAAGACCATATGAACTAATAACTGTTTGTTGTTTTAAACCATTTAGTTTTGGGAAAATTTGTTATATTGTAATAGATAATTGATATGCCCCATTTCTGCTATTTTTTTTTTTTATGCCCTTTCCATATGACATCTTAGTCCTTAAGCTTACTTCTCCCATGGGGTAAAATGGCTGTATCAGTTCCAGGTCCAACAACCATACACCACACTGTCTAAGAGGAGAGTCTGCAGGGATATCTTAGAATCCCTCGCAAATGTCTTAAACTTCTGGCAGATTGGGCCGCCCCTGAATTAATCCCTGAGGTTAGAAGAACGTCATATGCCGACTGAGGAAGTCTCGGGTTTCCTGAACTGTGACAAGGAGGATGAACTTTACTCAGACTACCTACCTGCTGCACACACCTCCCTGGGAGGCCCTTTTCAGAAACTCTAAGCTTTGGAAGACAAAAGCAAAAAAGGGCTTTTCCTTCATGCACTGGATGCTTTCCATCGCCAAACAAACTCCCCTTGAGACAAAAGGAAGAAAAAGCCTGGCTTTCCTTTTTTTTTTTTTTCTGTCATGGGAATGGGGATACAAAGGGAAAAATGTAATGACAACAAAATAATGATGGTGTGGAGAAAAGGGAAGCCTTCTACACTGTTGGTGGGAAGGTAAATTGGTACAGTCACTATGGAGAACAGTATGGAGGTTCCTTAAAAAAACTAAAAATAGAATTACCATATGATCCAGCAACCCCACTCCTGGGTATATATCCAGAGACGTGGTTCGAAAGGATACACGCACCACAATGTTCATTGCAGTGCAGTTTACAATAGCCAAGACATGGAAGCAACCTAAATGTCCATCAACAGAGGAATGGATAAAGAAGATGTGGTACATATATACAATGGAATATTATTCAGCCGTTAAAAAGAATGAAATAATGCCATTTGCAGCAACATGGATGGACCTGGAGATTATCATACTAAGTGAAGTAAGTCAGGAAGAGAAAGACAAATATCATATGATATCACTTATATGCAGGCTCTTTAAAAATTGATACAAATGAACTTATTTATAAAACAAAAACAGACTCACAGACTTAGAGAACAAACTTAACTGTTACCAGGGGGAAGGGTGGGGGGAGGGATAGACTGAGAGTTTGGGATGGACATGTATAGATTGCTATGTTTAAAATAGATAACCAACAAGGACCTACTGTAAAAAAATTAAAAATAAAGAAATAAAAAATTTAAATACTAATTATTATCAATAATTAACTTGCTACATATTTTAATGGGTTTCTGATGACTTTCAAATTTATATCTCTATTCCACACTCCCTTCACAACCTCCAAAGTCATACCCAACTGCCTCTTGACATCCCTACTTTGATGTCTAACAGACATTTCAGATTAAACATATCCAAACTGAGATCTCCTCCACAAACACACTCATGTTCCCCATCCAATCCATCAGGAAATCAAGCTTTCCCTGCCTCCAAAATTCATCTAGAATTCCACCATTTATTACTCAGCCATAAGAAGAAATGAAATTGAGTTATTTGTAGTGAGGTGGATGGACCTAGAATCTGTCATACAGAGTGAAGTAAGTCAGAAAGAGAAAAACCTACAAGGTCTTAACACAATTCTCTGATACCCCAGACCCCCACTACTCCCAACTCCTTTTTTTGTTTTTACTCTTTTCTAGATATACTGGCCTCCTTTACCCTCAAATGTGCCAGGAAACTTTCCACCTTGGGACATTTGCACTGGCTGTTCCATCTGCCTGTGAGGGTCTTCTCCTAGCCGTTCCCTTAGGTAATTCCTTTACCATCTTCAAGTCTTGGCTTAACTCTCACCTTCTCAGCAAGGCCTACCTATACCGCCCTATTTAACGCTGGGAACTGCACGGCCCCATGCTGCCCTCCCACATCCCTTTTGCCCTGTTGTATTTTCATTTTTTCTAGCACTTATCATCTTCTACATAATTTACTTATTATGTTTATTGTTTACCATCATACCCTGTACCATGTACATTCCACAAAAGCAGGAATCTTTGTATGTTTTCTTCACTGATGTAGCCAATAACCTAGACCTGTCCTGAGGATCTGGAACCTCAGAGTAGGTGTTCAGTAAATACCTGCTGAGTGAATGATGGCTGGCTAACACTCATTCCATGACATGGTGCCTCTTTTAACCCCCATTCATGGAGTGGAGCAGGAACTTTGCTGGAGATCACAGACAGAAAGTGAGGAGCTGGGATTAAAGCCTCGTCCACACTCTTCCCCATGGGAAATGTCTATAATGAGATCCCTCCTTTTCCCTCAGCCATAACTGAGAGCATAATTATGGAGATCTTGTTTTTTTAACCAGGGCAGTTTTCATTAAATTAAAGAAAATGTAAAAATTATGAAGATGGCCTGAGGCTAGGAATGCTATCAGTGAAATGAGGCTCTTAACTTATGTGGTTTGATATCTAGGAAATATATTTAGTAACCACTTTTGTCTTGAAATATGTAACAGTGTCCTAAGAATACAACTTCTTCCTGATTCCTTCAGTCTTCACCTAAGATTACTGGATCTGTGCACAAAAAAAAAGAATCCTCGCATACATCTTTTTAAATGCCTGTGCTTAACGTTTCTGACCTTGCTATTCCATTGAATAATCAATGATCAATAAGTAGTGTTTCTATTTTATCAGCAGAGGCCCAGGAACTTATGTCAGTCTGAGCAGTAACCATTCCCACTAGGGAAAGACCAGTGAGTCTGGAACTTAACAGCCATAAAACGTACCCAAGTCCGAGGCCCTCCTCCCTACCCCTCCACCCGCATTGATTCCCTCCATGACTGCTCAGTAGTGAGTTTGCCCTATCCATACGCTCCACCACTGGTGATGGTCTGTAAATGAATGACTAATAAAAACATGGAACCTACCGAAATTTATCTAAGGTGAGTGGAATTTACATTCAGGTCTAGTAGGTACCTAAAAAAGACAGCAACTTGATTTCTGGTATTATAATTCAAATGAGATTAGGTAGCCCATCTATAAACTCTAATAACTCCCATAATATAGTGCTTGACTTCCTTTTTTTCATTGGAGTATAATTGCTTTAAAATGTTGTGTTAGTTTCTGCTGTACAAGAAGTGAATCAGCTATATATGTATACATCTATCCCCTCCCTCTTGGACCTCCCTCCCACCCCACCCCCATCCCACCCATCTGGGTCATCACAGAGCACCAAGCTGAGCTTCATGTGTTTTATAGCAGGTTCCCACTAGCTATCTATTTTACACATAGTAGTGTATATATGTCAATCTTAATCTCCCAATTCGTCCCACCCTCCCCTTCCCCTCTGTGTCCACATGTCCGTTCTCTACGTCTGTGTCTCTATTCCTGCCCTAGAAATAGGTTCATCTGTACTACTTTTCTAAATTCCACATATATACATTAATATACAATATTTGTTTTTCTCTTTCTGACTTACTTCACTCTGTATGACAGACTCTAGGTCCATCCACAACTCTACAAATGACCCAATTTCATTCCTTTTTATGGCTGAGTAATATTCCATTGTATATATGTACCACATCTTCTTTATCCATTCATCTATCATTGGACATTGAGGTTGTTTCCATGTCCTGGCTATTGTAAATAATGCTGTGATGAACATTGGGGTACATGTGTCCTTTTGAATTATGGTTTTCTCAGGGTATGTGCCCAGTAGTGGGATTGCTGGGTCATATGGTAATTCTATTTTTAATTTTTTAAGGAACCTCCATACTGTTCTCCACAGTGGCTGTATCAATTTACATTCCCACCAAGAGTGCAAGAGGGTTCCCTTTTCTCCACACCCATTCCAACATTTATTGTTTGTAGATTTTTTGATGATGGCCATTCTGACTGATGTGAGGTGATACCTCATTGTAGTTTTGATTTGCATTTCTCTAATAATTAGTGATGTTGAGCATCTTTTCATGTGCCTCTTGGCCATATGCATGTCTTCTTTGGAGAGATGTCTATTTAGGTCTTCTGCCCATTTTTGGATTGGGTTGTTTGTTTTTTTGATATTGAGCTACATGAGCTGTTCGTATATTTTGGAGATTAATCCTTTGTCTCTTGCTTCATTTGAAAATATTTTTTCCCATTCTGAGGGTTGTCTTTTCATCTTGTTTATGGTTTCCTTTGCTGTGCAAAAGCTTTTAAGTTTCATTAAGTCCCATTTGTTTATTTTTATTTTCATTACTCTAGGAGGTGGGTCAAAAAAGATCTTGCCGTGGTTTATGTCAAAGAGTGTTCTATGTTTTCCTCTAAGAGTTTTATAGTGTCTGGTCTTACATTTAGGTCTTTAATCCATTTTGAGCTTTTGTTTGTTTGTTTTCAGTACGCGGGCCTCTCACTGTTGCGGCCTCCCCCGTTGCGGAGCACAGGCTCCGGAAGCGCAGGCTCAGCGGCCATGGCCCACGGGCCCAGCCACTCTGTGGCCTGTGGGATCCTCCCGGACCGGGGCACGAACCCGCATCCCCTGCGTCTGCAAGTGGACTCTCAAACCACTGCACCGCCAGGGAAGCCCTGAGTTTATTTTTGTGTATGGTGTCAGGGAATGTTCTAATTTCATTCTTTTACATGTACCTGTCCAGTTTTCCCAGCACCACTTGTTGAAGAGGCTGTCTTTTCTCCATTTATATTCTTGCCTCCTTTGTCATAGATTAGCTGACCATAGGGGCTTGGGTTTATCTCTGGGCTTTCTATCCTGTACCACTGATCTATATTTGTATTTTTGTGCCAGTACCATACTGTCTTGATTACTGTAGCTTTGTAGTATAGTTTGAAGTCAAGGAGTCTGATTCTTTCAGCTCCAGTTTTCTTAAGATTTGCTTTGGAATTGTAGTCTGTTTCTCTGGCTCTATCTCCCCCTAGCCAATAAAGTCCTGGAGAGTGGGACCTTATCTGACTCACTTACCATTGTGACTAAAACCCCTGTGCCCCACACATAGTAGGCATTCTGTAATTTATGTAATGCTTTTTGGATTGGATATAAGAAAGAGCGAATTAACTAATAATGTAATAGAAGAACATTTATACATAATGCATATAAAAAAAGAAATTGATTAGTAAGACTGCACCAGGGTTGAATCAGCTGTTTCCATAAGAGAGACTTTGAATTCTGGTTACCAGAGAGACATCCTATGGCCTATAACCAGCAACCACTGATCTAATTCAACTAATTACAAAGTCTTGGCAGAAATGTTGTGAAAAATCTATGGGGATTTCAGTTAAACGAGCCTGAACATTCTATTCATTGAAAAGGACCAAAATGGAATGCCCTGCCTCTGGGGTGGTAAATGTTATGTCACTTTGAGGTAGAATGCCATTTTCTAAAGGGCCTCTGCATCAGATAGGGAAAATGCTGTAAGGTCCCTTTAATCTGTTACTTTAGGAGTGTGGCCTTGATGGGTCTATACTTTAACTGGGAAGCAGAATATGAATGCTTCTAGAAGCTGCTGCAGGGCTGTGACCTGAAAAGTCTAGAACCAGAAACCAGAGACACTCAGTGGTTCTCCCAGGGCAGAGACCCACATCCCAAGGACTTGCTCCTGGATGCCACTGCAAGGAGAGATCTAGGCAATGCTGGTGATCCCCTAGGGTGGCTAATGATGAAAAGTGAGATAACTAATTTTCTTTCATTTTAAGCATTTAGTGTCCCATTCCCCAACTTTGCCCCAGGGTCGGTGTGACTTAGAGGAAATACATGTTACACACGACCCCCTTCCCCCAGAGCTGTTTCTTACATCAAATTGATGTTGAAAAATCATCATACCCTTTCTTCACTCTCTCCCACCACCACTGAAAAAGTTGTTTCTTTACCTCCTTCTTTCCTTCCTTTTCTGTAATCACTTGTCCTACGTTCTACACAGTCTGGATTTTTAAATTATCAGACTGAGAAAACTGCAATTTTAGGATTTGTAAGAATTTTCTTATTCCATTGCTGAAATTTGCTCTTAGGGCAGACTCTCCTTTTTGTTTTGTTATTCTTTAATTGTGTGGAAGACTGGCAGGGACCTACCCAAGAAGTCATTCTAATGCAAATGTTATTCACTCATTCGTTCAACAAATATTTAAATGCCTGTGTATCAGGCTCATGTTAAAAGCTTGGTAGGACTTTTGAGGCAACTCTGGCAGTCTTCATAGGGCTGTCTTTAAGCTAACATTGAAAACCTTCACATTTGTAAGACTGCCCTCTTGCATTCTCCACACCTTCATCTTTGGGGTCAAATCAGAGCCCCATGTGCTCAATGGGCAAATGATCCTTTAATCTGTCACTCTATGAGTGTGGCCTTCTACACCTCTAGGAGTCTTGAAAAAGTACCAGAGCTCACAATTTTCCTTGACAAGAACCCTATCCCTCTCTTCCCCCTCAATACTCACAACTTCAACCCGACCATCTACCTGTATGTTCTTTATCTCCATTTTCATCAGTCATTGCAAGATGCTTGGGTCCCCTAGTTTGTCCCTCATCCCCAAGATCTAATCCCCACAATGTTCTGTATGTTCTGACCTCAACTCATAACACTCTCCAACTTCTAAAACCATCAACTATCTGGAAATCATGGTCATAATAAGCAATGTCCCCCAAACCCTCATGCCTTCTCTATAGGCTGCCTTCACCTTCTGGCTCTAACTGAAATATATATATATATGCAGTCTGTGGGACTGAGCCTTTACCTGTGGAATCTGACACTCTCCAGGTAAACAGTGTTAGAATTGAGTTAAATTTGTGGGACACCTGGTCAGTGTCCATGGAAAACTGAGTTAATTGCTTGGTGGTGCAGGGGAAAAAATGGAATATGGACAACACACCATAACTCACAGATTTATTTCTCCAACTTGAACCCCTACCCTGAACTCCAAATTCAAATATCTGTCTCAGTATATCTTTAAGGACACCCATTTGTTTTCTCAGTCTTAACATGCACAAATGGACCTGTTGTTCTGAGTGAATCCATATTTGAGGGATCTGAAGCAAAAAAAAAAAAAAAAAAGGATGTTATTTGATTCACTGTAGCATAAAGCCTAGTTGGCTCTTTGTGACTGGTTGTTTTTAGGTTTCAATTTTGTAACCTTGAGGCATTTAAGGCTTTGTTTGCTACATAGGTCACCACTTTGTTAGAGCCACCTCAGTCTAATGACCTCCCTTGTTTAATTGATTTCACAAGAATGAAGAAAAAAAAATCACAACTAGATCCAAATTTTTAAAAGGCAACAAAACCAATGAACGTCACAAAATCCAGAAACATAATAAAAGGTTTTGATGAATTAACAGCCTGACGCACCTTTATAATACTTTATCCTACCATTTTGGGGTACATGTTCTCTGATCAACACTTCATTTTCTACATGAAAAATAAAAAGACAAAATCAGGTCTTTCCTCCCGCATTGTTGGTGAAAAATAGAGTTTTAATATTGATATTTTAGAAAATTTTCTTTCCGTTTCACAACTTGTTCATGGTAATGTCATATAAGTTTTTAGGTTTGTTTTCAAATTTGGAAAAACCTCTATATGAGCTATAAGATTTCAGAACATTCCAAGCTTTTCTGTTCCATGATTGAAAATAAATACTTTTGAATTGACAACACTCTTTAGTCAGTTTTTGTTGATATCTTAGTTTGTTGGTATATTTTGAATTTTATATTATCTTCATTAATGTCAATGATTTTTGCCAAATTAACAGTGGATTTAGTTAATCACTTCTCTTTATTAAGTGGATTATCAAATATATTGGATTAAATTTATCTCTTTGTCTTAATGAATTACTACTTTAAATATAATCTGGAAAATTCTGTCACAATTCATTTCTCAGTATTCAAATAATTTCTATCGATTTTATTGTTCATCTTTATTGTTTTTGCTTCATATTCCATCGATTTTTATTTAAATCTTTTCCCAGTTCTTTAAAAAATACATTTAAAGATGATAAACGATAGCCTCCAAAAACATTCCTAAGAGCAGTCTATACTTTCTCACTCATTGCATTTAAACATTCCAAAACATCTTTCCAAATTGCAGTTACAGTAGCATATTCATGCATTACCAAATACATATTTTTATCAAAAAGAAGAAAATATCTATTGTGTAATTATAGTTATATCTTCTCTCTCATCAAATATATTCCTGAAAGGAGAAAACTACTATTTTGACTTGGCCTCTGTGAAAACTGAATCCACTGTTACAATTGTATATATCTGATGATTAGGATCTCCCATAGGCTATAGCTCTGGTTCCATCTGCTTCTGCTTTTGATCCTTCTGTCTATTTCCAATAAAGCCATCAAAGTGATTCTGTTAAAAAGCAAGTCAGGTAATGTCAATCCTTTGCTCAGAATCATCCAATAGATTCTTATCTCACTGTTAGTAAAAACCAGTGGCTTCTAAGACCCTCCACAGTCTGGACCAGTTACCTCTCTGACCTTACCTCCTTTTGTTCTCCCCTTTTCACTTTGCTCTGGCTACAATGGGCTCCTTGCTTTTCCTTGAATTCTCCCAGGATTCTCTGCCTCAGGGCCATTGCACATCTGTTCTCTCTGCCTAAAAGGCCATTCTGTCAGGTAGAACCACAGCGTACTCCCTCATCTCCTACCCTCCCCTCACTTTACCTCTTACTCCCTCACTTTCTTCAGATCTTTACTGAGACATCACCTCGGGGAGACCTTCCTGGATGACTCTCTTTAAAATCGTCCCCCAGTACTTCCTACCACTTTGCTTTATTTTCCCTTAGCTTTCATCATCAAAAGTACTATATATCCCTAAGGTCTACAGAAGCATTCAATGAAAACTAGTTGATGAAATGAATGAAAGCCCGAAAGTCTGGGTATTTTTGTGGGTTGGAGGGTTAAATACAACTTAAATGGAACCATTCTGAGAATATCCTTGCTCATTCTAGGGAAACGTGTTTTATCAAGAATTGGCTCATTTTTTTTCTCAATCAGCAGATCAACAAGTATTTAGTGTTTACTCCGTGTCTAACACTGTGTAGGTACTGAGTACACATTGGTAAGGGAAGGAAGCATGGTCTCCACCCTCTGAAGCTCATGGCTTCTCAGAAAAGAGAAAGGCTATGATGACAAGTGAATAGGCATCTTGGCACATCACTACCTGAACATGGATTTACGTAAAACTGAGCAAACCAGACTCCTGGAAATTTACTTTTGGCATATGCTCCAGCTACATTAGTCCCAAATATACAATTAAATAGGACAGCAACATCATATGCAATGAATTTCAAGTCAGGCATGGACGATAATAAAAGTTTAAGAAACAATAAATGTCTTCTTAAGTTTCTTTTTAGTCTCACGTGCTCTGTTAATAGCTTTCATTTTTGAGATTTGATGACATCGATATTCCTAAAGAAAGGAGAGACCAGTGGGACTAGCACTTTGGGTTTTTGGATAGCTTTCAAGCAATAAGACTTAGAATCTTTATCTAAACTTAAATATTCAGAGAACATGCACATCAACCCCCCAGCTCAGGCTGCCACAGATTTTCAACAGCCTTTCTCACCCTGATCTCAGATGGCCATGATATTTTTTGAATATGTGCATCTTTTAATATGTATTTTGCAAGTTTTCATCATTCCAACTAGAGTGTGGGCAAAGGTGGGAGTGGTGGGAGGGAAAAGATTCTCACTGTGCAGAAATTTGAGATTAGTAGCTATTCAAATCAAAATTGCCTATATTTCCTCTGAATTCCACAAAAACTCAACTCAGAGGAAACGCACGTCACAGTGTCCAGCACATTGTGGGCTCTCAGAAACAAATTATTGAATAAATTAACATTTTTAAAACTGTATTCAGGAGATAGTACAGGCAGGGCCACACCTGTTCAGGTTGGTAAATAGAATTGAGAACAATATGTTGTTTCAACTAAACTTAATTACCCTTGCTTTGGTTTGGCTCATTTGGCTGTAAATGTAACCCAGATGGCCTTAAATCCACTAACCTTCTGGAATCACTCTTTTTTTTTTCTCTTTCTTTTTTTAAAAAAAGGCTTGGGGGGCTTCCCTGGTGGCGCAGTGGTTGAGACTCTGCCTGCCTATGCAGGGGGCACGGGTTCGTGCCCCGGTCCGGGAAGATCCCACAGGCCGCAGAGCAGCTGGGCCCATGAGCCATGGCCGCTGAGCCTGCGCGTCCGGAGCCTGTGCTCCACAACGGGAGAGGCCACAGCAGTGAGAGGCCCGCGTACCGAAAAAAAAAAAAAAAAAAGGCTAGTATGTGCATATGTGTGAGAAATAAAACACATGTACAGAAAAGTAAACAAAATAAGGGTATATAGTAGTCCTTCCTTATCCTCAGTTTTGCTTTCTATGGTTTCAGTTACCTACAGTCAACCATGGTCTGAAAATATTAAATTTTGAAAATTCCAGAAATAATTCATAAGTTTTAAATTGCACACTATTCTGAGTAGTGTGATGACATCCCACTCCATCCTACCCAGGATCCCCAACCATTGACATCGTGTGCTCCTGGCATTTAACTATGAAAATGGACATCACCATGACTCAGTGATCCAGGATCACCGGAAGCAGGTGATCCTCCTTCTGACATACCATCAGAAGGTCAGTGGTAACCTAACTCTATGTACAATGCCTACATCATTCCCCTCACTTCATCTCATCACATAGATATTTTATCAGCTCACATTATCACTCTCATACTGGTGAGTATAGTACAATAAGATGTTTTGAGGGCTTCCCTGGTGGTGCAATGGTTAAGAATCCGCCTGCCAATGCAGGGGACACGGGTTCGAGCCCTGGTCCGGGAAGATCCCACATGCCGCAGATCAACTAAGCCTGTGCGCCACAACTATTGAGGCTGTGTTCTAGAGCCTGAAAGCCCACATGCCTAGAGCCCGTGCTCTGCAACAAGAGAAGCCACCACAATGAGAAGCCTGCGCACCACAATGAAGAGTAGCCCCTGCTCGCCGCAACTAGAGAAAGCCCGCACACAGCAACAAAGACCCAGCTCAGCCATAAATGAATAAATAAATAAATAAATTTATTTATTTATTTTTATTTATTTTTATTTATTTATTTTTTTGCGGTACGCGGGCCTCTCACTGTTGTGGCCTCTCCCGTTGCGGAGCACAGGCTCCGGACGCGCAGGCTCAGCGGCCATGGCTCACGGGCCCAGCCGCTCTGCGGCTATCCTGACTTTTGTGGTAAACATTTTCTTGAATTTCTTTTTAGTTTAACCATCTATACATATATCCCCAAATAGTTAAGTATAGCTGTGCCTGTTTTTTCTTTTTAACTTTTAGTGAATGGATTTATACAGTATGAATTCTTCTGTGTCTAGCTTCTTCGACTTATTATGTTTGTGAGATACATGCTGTTGCGTATAGCTATAATTTATTTATTTTAATTATTGTATATTATGTGTTTTATTGTATGACTCCACCACCATAATTTATTGCTAAAACAAGAGATGTTTCCAGTTTGGGATTATGACAAATAATGCTGTTATGTATATTCTTATGCAAGCCTCAAGGTACATATGTACATGTACCTCTGTTGGGTATTGTATTGTTGTGGGTTGAATTTGTCCCCCAAGAAGATATGTTGAAGGCCTAAGCCCTGGTACCTGTGAATGTGACCTTATTTGGAGTATAAGGTCTTTGCAGATATAGTTAGTTAAAATGAAGTCTTAATGGATTAGGGTGGGCCCTGGATCCAATATAAGAAGTGTTGTTATAAGAAGAGAGAAAGTTGGACATAGACAGACACACAGAGAGAATATGGCCATGTGAATATGGAGACAGAAATGGGAGTCCTGCTGCCATAAATCAAGGAATGCCTAGGGCTACCAGACCCTGGAAAAGGCAAGGAAGGATCCTCCCCTAGAAGTTCCAGAGGGAGCATGACCCTGCAAACAGCTTGATTTCCGACATCTGGCTTCCCAAACTGTGAGAGAATAAATTTCTGTTGTTTTAAGTCACGTTGTTTGTGGAACTCTGTTGTGCCAGCCCTAAGAAATGAATATAGGGATACACCTAGGAGTGAAATTGCTGGTTCGTAAGGTATGCATATCCTTGGATTTAATAGATAATACCACACAGTTTTTCAAAATGGCTATATCTATTTCTACTCCACACACAGTGTATAAAAATTCCATTGTTCCTCTTAATAAAAATTTCACCTTCTTTACCCAGAGAGAAGAAAGAGAGAGAAAGATTATAAATCACTAATTTTCTATAGATGAAAAATGCTGTTAATACTTATCCAAAATATTTCTCTAATTATTATTTCACATCTTTCATAAATTGTTACAATTCAAAATTTATTGACTGTATATACTGATGAAGATAGGAGTAACCTTTCCTAAAGTGTTATTCAAAGACAGGTTATCCAGTCCTCTCTTGTCTGTTTGGAAGCAGCAGCTGGTTGCAGTACAAAGGAACTGGTCTAGAGCTAGAAATCAGAAATTTTCAATCCTTATTACAGTATTAGTTTAAGCATTTATTTATTGTGTGACATGTAATCTTTCTGGGCAATTGTTTTCTCATCCATAAAATCAGGATGATAATTTCTGTTCATATTTTGTGAGGATCAAATGAGGTAATGTATGTGAAAATAATTTAGAAACTGAAATGTACTATACCTATGAAATTTATTATTTTCATATTAACCAAAATACTACCTAATGAGAAGATGGTTGGGGAAAATGGAAGGTGATTAAAATCTAAAACAAGTTTCAGGAATAAATATTTGAGGTTAGTGGTGTTATTGTCCAAAAAAAAAAAAAAAGAAAACCATCGTTCCACATCTTTGGCAAAACTTGATATTACCCATCTTTTTAATTTTTGCCATTATGGTGGACAGATAGTGGCATCCAACTGTGGCTCTATTTTGCATTTTCCTGATTACTACTGAGATTATGCATATTTTCATATATTTTTTAGTCATTTGGGATATGCTCTTGTGATATGCCTCTTCAACTCTCTTGCTCATTTTTCTATTGGATTGTTTGTCTTTTTCTTATTGATGATGAGATATATATAATATAAATATATAATCTATACTTTTATAGACCTGTATCATAGAAAACACATATAATGAGTAAGGGGCTCATATTTAGAATATATACCAGCTTTCTTCTGATAAGTATCTGCATGATATATCATTTTTCAATCCTTCCTTTTTTTTCCATAGCCTTATGTTTTATACACAACTTATCGAAAGCATAGACTGAATTTTTAATCAAGTCTAGTAATCTTTGATTTTTAATCAGAATATTTAGTCCATTTGTTTTTATTATAATTACCTATATCGTGGGGTTTAATTTACCATTTTACTATTTGTTTTTTCTTTGTCACACATATTTTCTTTTTTTCTCTTGAGTTTTTTTAATTGTTCAATTTTTCTTTTCTATTAGGTCTTAGTCACTAATTTATGTGTCTTTGAAGGTAATATATCCTTGTTCTATTGTTGATTTTAAGATTATTTCCTTGTCTTTTGTTTTCAGCGTCTTTACTATGATATGCTTGGAATCCTTTTCATCGATCCTGCAAGACATTTGTAGGGAATTTATCTCTTATCAGTTTTGAAAGTTCTCAGCCACTATCTCTTCAAATATTGTTTCCTTCTCATCCTCTCTTTCCCTCTCTCTGTCTCTATCTCTCTCTCTCCCTCCTTTCTGCCTCCTGCCATGTCAGTAATACAAATATTAGAAACTATATGTGATATTCTTATACGCTTTGTCTCTTAGCTTTTATTCTTTCTTTTTCCTCCTTCTGCCTCTCTGTGTTTCAGTCTGGATGCTTTCTTCCAATCTGTCTTTTAATATGTTAATTCTCTCATTAGTTCTTAAACCCAATCATTGACTCCTTAATTTTGGTTTTGATATCTAGGCTGTTCATTTGGTTCCATTTTTAATATAGCTTTCAATATTCTGCTCCAATTCTAGACATTGTATTTTATTCCCTTGAATAAGTAATCACCATTATTTTAAAGTCTATAGCTGATCATTCTAGTAAATGAAGCACTATTGGTTCTGCCTCTGATGGGTTTCATTCTTATTGTTTTGTCTCCTTGTGTTCCTGGCTAGTTTTGTCCAGTCCAGGATACTGCCTTTACAAAATTGCTTGTGAAAATAAATTGTGATATACACGACCATGCCTTCTTTCTGAGAGAACTGACATTTGCTGCTGCCAGGTGCTTGGCACTGTGGGTTCACCTTAATTTTCAAGAATTGGGTTAGCAAAGCTGAGTTACACTCCCTGTGATAGGTTTTCAAACTCCGTTTCATGCTTACTCCTAGAGTACAAAATTTGGAGACCTAAATCTACAGCAAGTAGGGCTCCCCAAGTTTCCCCCGTGCCTAGCAAGTGAGCTGGTTATTAAGCTATTGTTACTTAGCTTCAAACCCACCCTTCTATACTCTGCTTTGTGATGCTAGGGCTGAAATTCTGCAAGCCACATTGCAAATTGAATAAAACAGTTATTCTGTGATTTTTGACCTTATTAATTTTGTCTGTTAAAACCTGGTATAATTGCTGTGCTAATAAATGGTTGTATGTGTATATGTTTAATATCTGTGCTTGACAAAATAAAAATCAGCAACCCTATGTTTGTCCCTGTTGATTTTTTTGTATTTTGTTGGGCTATGAAACTAAAAGTCTTGGATCAAAAATGTAGTAGACATTGTGGGTCTGGATTTCTGTTGGGTATTTGGCAAGCTCTTCATGATGTGCTCACGGCCAAGAAGGAAACAGGAATTGGATGCAGAGCCGGCAGAGGCAGGGTGTCCTGATGGCAATGTTTTCTAACACGTCACCTTGACAACCAAACCTCATACATTCTATGCTGCTTGTAATAACACTCCAAGTCCCTCTGCATGTGGTTCCCAACCTCTCTCCTCCACCTCACATCCAGTCCTCCTGACTCTTGGCTTCATTTCCTATTTATGTCCTACATCTGCTCTTTCCTTGGTATTCACATTTGAAAATTTGAACATAAATGAGCTAAGTATTCAAGTTAAAAGATTAGAACAAAACAAACTCAAAGAAATATGATGGAATTAATAGAGATAAAATGCTAAAAATAGTGAATCACAAACAAAATGCCAGCAAAAAATGGTAGATAAGCCCAAAACGCTATCAAGTTTGACTAAGAAAAAATGCAGGACAAACACACATATCAGGAATGAGAAAGAAGATAAAACCGTAGTTGTGGAAAAACAGTAAAAATAATTATAAAATATCTTGTAAAATGTTGTCAAATGTTTAAAATCTAGATGAAATGGATGATTTTCCAGCACAATATAAATTACCAAAATTAATTCAAGAAAAAGTAGATTATCTGAACACATTAACAACCACACAATACACTAGCAAGGTTTTTCATAAATAAAACACTATGGGACTTCCCTGGTGGTGCAGTGGTTAAGAATCCACCTGCCAATGCAAGGGACATGGGTTCAATTCCTGGTCCGGGAAGATCCCACGTGCTGCAGAGCAACTAAGCCCATGAGCCACAACTACTGAGCCTGCGCTCTAGAGCCTGCAAGCCACAACTACTGAGCCTGCATGCTGCAACTACTGAAGCAAGCACGCCTAGAACCTGTGCTCCACAACAAGAGGAACCACCGCAATGAGAGGCCCGTGCACCGCAATCAAGAGTAGCCCCCGCCCGCCACAACTAGAGAAAGCCCGCGCACAGCAACAAAGACCCAATGCAGCCAAGAATTTTAAACTTAAAATAAATAAATAAATCCACCACTTTAAAAAGTAAAAATAAGAAAGAACATTAGACCCTGGTTGTTTTATGGGCAAGATCTAACTAACCTAACCATCAAGGAATATATAATTCTACATAAATTATTCAAATTGTTCCATAATATATAAGTGGAAAGTTTCCCAAATCATTTTATAAATCTAGCATAAGCTTAATACCAAAAACCAAATTAAACAGTGTCCAAAAGAAAATAAACCAGTCTTACTTATAAGTATCTATACAAAAATTCTAAAGTAAATATTTGCAGCTAGCATATTCAAAGAATAATGCACCTGATCAAGGAAGATTTATATTTCAACCAAGCACTGTTAGCATTATAGTATTGTTAGCAATATATATTCTTCTGCTGGCTATGCTCTTCCTCACAGGTTGAAGGGGAAGATGATGTTTCTAGGGTCAAAGAGATACCTACTTGGAGTCTTGCCCTGACCCATTCTAGACCACAGTCTGGATATCTAGGACCCTGGCATTCCCTGCCCAAATGTCCCTGAAACCACCTACCTGGCCTGTACAGGCCTCTTCCCCTAACCATTCTTCCAAGGGTGGACTGGGCTGTTGGAATGTCCATGCCTAAGCCCAAAGTGTGGCCAAGGGCGGCTCTTTGCAGGAGGTATAAATGATGCTTGAATTCATGAGCTAGTGTGTGCACCAGTCAGGGGTGGAAAGAAGGGGAGCAGGCCATGGGCCAAGGACCAGCTTTACCCATACCACCACTTCTGACACAGAACTCTGAGAGATAAAAGCACTCTAAATTTAAGCCTGGCCTTCCAGGTTATCATGAAAATATAATTGTCAAGGTAGGAGGAGAGGACATATTTTGTTTAACCATTTATTACCTTGATTTGTCACTTGTAAATACTTATTCCTATGGTAAGTGAGCCTTCATTTTTACTCTTACCTCAGGCCCTGCAAAGTTGTGTAAGAGTGAACCAGTCCACCTCTTATAGATCTGGCAGAGGAGAAAACAATAGCAGACTAATAAATATAACATAAATAAATATAAGTGGATGTATATATTTGGCATATATGAGCTTATATACCTGTGTGTGTTTATACATACATATATATGAATGTATGTGTATATATATCTCTATCAAGAGACACAGAGAGAGAATGTGTATGTATACTTGTGTGTACATAGACACACAAACATTTACACATTGCATTCACACACACACACACACACACACACACATACACACACATCAACATAAACATGGGAAAAGTTGGAACTTCCAGGTTCAGACTAGATAGAAAACTAGAAAGTGTTGCAGTCCCCCTTCCTCCCTACTAAACTGGAAATGCCAGGAAAGATATAGGGAGAATAACTGGATGCAAAGCCAGGACCAGAAGTCTCATCCTTGGCAGAGTGGAGGTTATCAACCTTTAGCACAGGAAGGAAATGACATCCTGAAGTTAATGGAATCCAAATTCATGGGTGAATGTTAGGGTCCAATATAAAGGTGCTGCATGCTAGTAGATGCTTTTAACTGCACACTCTACTCAACACTGCCCTGGGTAATCCTTGCAAAAAAACACTGAGATTGATCAGCTTCTGCCCCACCGCCTGGTTATGCCCCTCGTCCAACACATGTGCACTCTCTGGCCAGATGCAGCATCCAGGACGCCTGAGCTTTTTGCATAGGAGTCATGTCAGGACAACCCCATGAACACATTCATCAGGCTGACACCCTAACGGATGTCCATTGTCACTGTTCCAAGGGAAGAAAAGTAATGGAAGGACGAGGACAAAAGCCAGGTAGTGCTTCAGTCCAAAAGAGCAGGAGTGCCTACTGGAATGGATACAGACCAGCTGGCTAGGTCTTAAGCATCCACTCAGTCACCTGTCATGGAGAGTGGCTGTATCAGTTAGCTCTTGTGCAACAAATCATTCAAAACTATCAGTGGCTTAAACCAACAATTATTCATTTTTGATCACAGATCTGGAGGTTGGCTAGACATCTGCTGATTAAGACTAGGCTCTGCTCCTGTGTTTCACACCCTTCCCCTGAGCCAGCAGGGTAGCCCTGGCATGTTCTTTTCGCAGGGATGACAAAACTTCCAGAAAGCAATTGGAAGTATGCAGGCCCTCTTGTGCCTAGGCTTGAAACTAGCATGCCACCACTTCCACCTCATTCTATTGGCCAAAGCAAGTCACATAAGAACTTGAAAGTCAAAGGCAGGAACATACACTTTATCTCCTTTGCAAAAGAAATGGCAAAACCACATAGCAAGACTAAAAAATAATTTGCAATAAATTTCAAAAGAGTAGAATCTTACAGAGTAGAGTCTCTAGCTACAACAGACAACTGAATAGAAATCAATAACAGTAAAATATCTAGAAAATTCCCCCAAATATTTGGAAATTAAATAACACACTTCTAAATAATCCATGGGTCACAGAAGAAATCACAAGAGAAATTGGGAAATGTTTCAAATGAAAGATGATGGAACCACAATGTATTAAAATGTGTGAGATGCAACAAAAGCAGTGCTTAGAGTGAAATTTATAGCTTTACAAACTAAAGTAGAAAAGAAAAAAAGCCTTAAAAAGAAATTCAGAATTTTCACCTAAGAAGCTAGAGAAAAAACAAAGTAAAACCAAAGGAAGAGGAGGGAAAGAAATAATAAAGATGAAAGCAGAAATAAATGAAACAGAAAACAGACAAACATTAGGAGAAATTAAAAGGCCAAAAGTTGCTTCTTTGAAATATTATTAAAATTGATAAACCTCTGGTAAGAAAGAAGGGAAAGACAAAGAAAATTCAAATTGCCAATATAAAATATGAAAGTAGGGATATCAGGAGATATCCTATAGACATTTAAAATATAATAAGGAAATATGAACACATTTATGCCAATAAACTTGAGAGTTTAGATGAAATGGACAGATTACTTGCAAACAACATACTAAAACAGACTCAAGAAGAAATAAAAATATTAATAGCCATATATCTATTAAGGAAATGGAATTTATAATTAAAAACCTTCTAATAAAGAAAATCCCAAGCCCAGTGGCTTCACCAGTGAATCCTGTCAAATATTCAAGGAAGATATAACAATCTTACACAAATTCTTCCAGAAAATAGAACAGTTCTCAACTCACTTTATGAGGACAGCATTGCTCTGATAACAAAACCAACAAAGATATTGTCAGAAAATAAAATAACAATATAACTCATAAACATAGACACAAAATCTTCAACTAAATTTTAGCAAATTACGCCATGGAATACATAAAAGGACAATACATTATGACTAAGTGAAGTTTATCGCAGGAATTCAAAGTTGATTCAACATTTGAAAAGCAATTAATATTACCCACAACATTAATAGAATATATGGGAGAAACTTCAAAATGATGATTTCAAAAGATGCAGAAAAAATATTGAAAAAAATACAACACGTTGGTAGTATGTACGTTTGATACGACGTGATGAGAGCAGCACTTTACCTCTATGGTATTCCTCTTCAAAACCGATAACTCTACTCTAATCATAAGAGAAACACATCCCAACTGAGGCACATTCCACAAAATATCTGACCAGCTCTCCTCAAAACTGTCAAAAGTCGCGAGAAAACAAGGCAAGTCCGAGGAATTGTCACAGAAAAGAGAAGCTTAAGGAGTCATTACGACTTAATGTATATGGTATTCTGGATGGGATGCTGGAACAGTAAAAGAATATCAGGCAAAAATGAAGGAAATCTGAATAAAGGATGGGCTTTAGTTGACATTGTGTCAATATTGGTTCGTTAACTGTGACAAATGTATGATCCTAATGTAAGATGTTAATAGTAAGAGAAGCTGGTTGTGTGATATATAGAAAATCTCTGTATTACCTGTGCACTTTTTCTACACATCTGAAACTGTTCTAAAATTTAAAAGTTTATTTAATATACATGAATATTCATATCAGCTTTATTCATAATAGCGAAAATTGGAAATAGCCCAAAGGTCCATCAACAAGTGAATGGATAAACAAATTATGGCATATTCACATGATAGCATGTTATTCAACAATAAAAATGACCAAACTATTGACACACAAAATATGGTGAATAGAAAGTGATATTTGAAAAGACATATAAGTTCCTAGAACCTTCTCATAGGAGGGAACACACTGAATGCTAGGACAACTATCTCAGTTTCTATTGTTTCCTCACCTGTCCTAGGATGTCCACCCATGGATCAGGGTGCAGAACAAGGACCCTCTCAGACACCCCCACCAGCAATGAACTTTGTCTCCTTCCTGAATGGCTTCCTCAATGCTCCAGCCCAGACACCCCTGTGTGAAAGAGAAGCAAGCTTACTCCGTTAGCATTTTTCCAAACTTATTGTTGAAGGTCAAACACAGCTCTAAAACTCGGGCCAAAAAATCCCACAACATTTATTTTGATTCTCTTTGCATTTCTGCTGCAACAACTTACAGTGAGAGCTGGGTTTCTGAGGTTTAGTTTGAGATAAGTTTGGAAATAAAAGGGGGTGGTACTGCAGGGGGAAAACATGTCAGTTTTAAAAGAAACATTGTTTACAATGTACAGAGTTTACAAAATAAATGTTCTATGTTAGAGAGGGGAAATTAATCTTCCTTAAGGCTTTCCATTCTGTGGGCAGACAATATGAGTGGGAGATCCCTAGTTAGCACCCTTTGGGTTCTTTTATGAAGTTGTCAGCACTTTTCATACGCTACATTTGCTTCTCTTTCTCCCAAGAAATGCTATGGCTCTGGAAACCTTCTCAATGGGCAGCCTCATGTTAATAGAAAGAGGTAAAAATGGCTGTTGTTGCTTCCTGTAAACATCCCACTGACCTCCAATATGTCAGACTTCTTAGGCAGCCTGAGCTGTAAGCCCCTGATGGGGAATAAAGGTGACATTTCAAATATTCCACTTAAAAAATATAGGAATGAGTCTAGAACCAAAACAACCCAACACCTGAAACTAATTTTCTTGGCATAGTCATAGGCTTTAATGACAGCATCATTAATCGAATGAAGTCACATGGGGGCAAAATCATGTTTTCCTTTAATGACCTGCCAGGTGGTGGATTTGTTTAGTTACTTTATTATGAACATTTTCAGAGGAAGGAAAGAGAAAAAGGATGAGCTCTGAGTGTCATAACACAACAGAGCTTGACCAAGAGGCCTCCTGGGGTCTCAGGGGTGAGCCAGCTTGGAGATGATGAAGTGGGCTTGGCAGGACAGGGAAGCAGTATGACATCATCATAGGAGCCTTGCTACCCAAAGTGAGGTTCACGGACCAGCATCACCGGGAAGCTTACTAGAAATGCAGCATCACAAGCCTCACCCCAGATCTACTGCATAGGAATCTGCTTTAACAGGATTCCCTGGGTGATTTTCAGGCACATTAGAGTTTAAGAAGCACTGGTTGGCAGCACAAGATTTGGGAGTCCAATGGACTTAGGTGGGAATTCAAGCTCTACTTAACTACTGGCTCTGAAGAGAACATATTATTTAGCCTATATTGGCCTCAGTTTTTCATCTGTAAAATAGGAATACTAGTGTCTACTTATGAAATTGGTAGGTGAACAAAGTAAGCAATTAGTGTATTTCCAGGCGTGCAATCTATGTTGAATAAATGGTACGTAGTAGTACTATTGTGGCTTCTCCTGTGCATTCCATTTTGGACAGGAAATATATTTGAATGAATTCAAATCCAAGGTTTAAAACTTAATAGCTATGTGATCTTGGTCATGTTACCTAACCCTTTCTCAGTCTCAAATTCTCTACCTGTAAAATGGGTATAATTTCAGGACTTCTTGGTGGTCCAGTAGGTAAGATTCCTCACTCCCAATGCAGGGGGCCTGGGTTCAATCCCTTGTCGGGGAACTAGATACTTCATGGCATGCTACAACTAAGAGTTCGCATGCCCCAACTAAGAAAGTCGGTGGAGAGCTTCCGGGAAGATGGCGGAAGAGTAAGACGCGGAGATCACCTTCGTCCCCACAGATACACCAGAAATACATATACCCGTGGAACAACTCCTACAGAACACCTACTGAACGCTGGCAGAAGACCTCAGACCTCCCCAAAGGCAAGAAACCCCCCACGTACCTGGGTAGGGCAAAAGAAAAAAGAATAAACAGAGACAAAAGGATAGGGATGGGACCCGCACCACTGGGAGGGAGCCGTGAAGGAGGGA
The DNA here is from genome assembly GCF_059928025.1 of Delphinapterus leucas. Taxonomy (NCBI): domain Eukaryota; kingdom Metazoa; phylum Chordata; class Mammalia; order Artiodactyla; family Monodontidae; genus Delphinapterus; species Delphinapterus leucas. The sequence continues at coordinate 41,862,124 of NC_143135.1, forward strand.
AGGTTTCCACACACTAGGAAGCCCCTTCAGGGGCGGAGACTGTGGGTGGTGGAGGGGGAAAGCTTTGGAGCCGCGGAGGAGAGCACAGCAACAGGGTTGCGGAGGGCAAAGCGGCGAGAGACTCCCGCCCAGAAGATTGGTGCCAGCCAGCACTCACCAGCCCGAGAGGCTCGTCTGCTAACCCGCCGGGGCGGGCGGGGCTGGGAGCTGAGGCTTCGGCTTCAGTTGGAGCACCGGGAGAGGACTGGGGTTGGCGGCGTGAACACAGCCTGCAGGGGATTAGTGCGCCACGGCAGGCCTGGAGGGAGTCCGGGTAAAAGTCTGTACCTGCCGAAGAGGCAGAAGACTTTTTCTTCCCTCTTTGTTTCCTGGTGCGCGAGGAGAGGGGATTAACAGCGCTGCTTAAAGGAGCTCCAGAGACGGGCGTGAGCCGCGGCTAAAAGCACGGACCCCAGAGACGGACATGAGACGCTAAGGCTGCTGCTGCCGCCACCAAGAAGCCTGTGTGCGAGCACAGGTCACTATACACACCCCCCTTACGGGGAGCCTGTGCAGCCCGCCACTGCCAGGGTCCCGGGATCCAGGGACAACTCCCCCGGGAGAACGCACGGCGCGCCTCAGGCTGGTGTAACGTCATGCCGGCCTCTGCCGCCGCAGGCTCGCCCCGCACTCCGCGACCCTCCCTCCCCCCGGCCTGAGTGAGCCAGAGCCCCTGAATCAGCGGCTCCTTTAACCCCGTCCTGTTTGAGCAAAGAACAGACGCCCTCTGGCGACCTACACGCAGAGGCGGGGCCCAATCCAAAGCTGAGCCCCTGGGAGCTGTGAGAACAAAGAAGAGAAAGGGAAATCTCTCCCAGCAGCCTCAGAAGCAGCGGATTAAAGCTCCACAATCAATTTGATGTACTCTGCATCTGTGGAATACATGAATAGACAACGAATCATCCCAAATTGAGGAAGTGGACTTTGAGAGCAAGATTTATGATTTTTTCCCCTTTCCCTCTTTTTGTGAGTGTATATGCTTCTGTGTGAGATTCTGTCTGTAGAGCTTTGCTTCCACCATTTATCCTAGGGTTCTATCTGTCCGTTTTTTTTTTTTAAATTTTTTTCTTAATAATTATTTTTTATTTTAATGTTATTTTATTTTACTTGATCTTCTTTCTTTCTTTCTTTCCTTCCTTCCCTCCTTTAGACAACGAATCATCCCAAATTGAGGAGGTGGACTTTGAGAGCAAGATTTATTTTTTCCCCTTTTCCTCTTTTTGTGTGTATGTGTATGCTTCTGTGTGAGATTTTGTCTGTATAGCTTTGCTTCCACCATTTGTCCTAGGGTTCTATCTGCCCGTTTTTCCGTTGTTTTTTGTTTTTAAAATTTTTTTCTTAATAATTTTTTATTTTAATAACTTTATTATATTTTATCTTACTTTATTTTATTTTACTTTATCTTCTTTCTTTTTTTCCTTCCTTCCCTCCTTCCTTCCTTCCTCCCTCCCTCCCTCCCTCCCTCCTTTCTTTCTTTCTTTGTTTCTTTCTTTCTTTCAGCTTCTACTAATTCTTTCTACTTTTTCTCCCTTTTATTCTGAACCATGTGGATGAAAGGCTCTTGGTGCTCCAGCCAGGAGTCAGTGCTGTGCCTCTGAGGTGGGAGAGCCAACTTCAGGACACTGGTCCACAAGAGACCTCCCAGCTCCACATAATATCAAATGGCAAAAATCTCCCAGAGATCTCCATCTCAACACCAGCACCCAGCTTCACTCAACGACCAGCAAGCTACAGTGCTGGACATCCTATGCCAAACAACTAGCAAGACAGGAACACAACCCCACCCATTAGCAGAGAGGCTGCCTAAAATCATAGTAAGTGCACAGACACCCCAAAACACACCACCAAACGTGGACCTTCCCACCAGAAAGACAAGATCCAGCCTCATCCACCAGAACACAGGCACTAGTCCCCTCCACCAGGAAGCCTACACAACCCACTGAACCAACCTTAGCCACTGGGGACAGACACCAAAAACAACAGGAACTACAAACCTGCAGCCTGCAAAAAGGAGACCTCAAACACAGTAAGATAAGCAAAATGAGAAGACAGAAAAACACACAGCAGATGAAGGAGCAAGATAAAAACCCATCAGACCTAACAAATGAAGAGGAAATAGGCAGTTTACCTGAAACAGAATTCAGAATAATGATAGTAAAGATGATCCAAAATCTTGGAAATAGACAAAATGCAAGAAACATTTAACAAGGACCTAGAAGAACTAAAGATGAAACAAACAATGATGAACAACACATCTAGAAATTAAAAATACTCTAGATGGGATCAGTAGCAGAATAACTGAGGCAGAAGAACGGATAAGTGACCTGGAAGATAAAATAGTGGAAATAACTACTGCAGAGCAGAATAAAGAAAAAAGAATGAAAAGAACTGAGGACAGTCTCAGAGATCTCTGGGAAAACATTAAATGCACCAACATTCGAATTATAGGGGTTCCAGAAGAAGAAGAGAAAAAGAAAGGGACTGAGAAAATATTTGAAGAGATTATAGTTGAAAACTTCCCTAATATGGGAAAGGAAATAGTTAATCAAGTCCAGGAAGCACAGAGAGTCCCATACAGGATAAATGCAAGAAGAAATACGCCAAGACACATATTAATCAAACTGTCAAAAATTAAATACAAAGAAAACACATTAAAAGCAGCAAGGGAGGGCTTCCCTGATGGTGCAGTTGTTGAGAGTCTGCCTGCCGATGCAGGGGACACGGGTTCTTGCCCTGGTCCGGGAAGATCCCACATGCTGCAGAGTGCCTGGGCCCCTGAGCCATGGCCGCTGAGCCTGCGTGTCCGGAGCCTGTGCGTCCGGAGCCTGTGCTCCGCAACAGGAGAGGCCACAACAGTGAGAGGCCCGCGTACCGCAAGAAACAAACAAACAAACAAACAAAAGCAGCAAGGGAAAAACAACAAATAACACACAAGGGAATCCCCATAAGGTTAACAGCTGATCTCTCAGCAGAAACTCTGCAAGCCAGAAGGGACTGGCAGAACATATTTAAAGTGATGAAGGAGAAAAAACCTGCAACCAAGATTACTGTACCCAGCAAGGATCTCATTCAGATTTGATGGAGAAATTAAAACCTTTACAGACAAGTAAAAGCTGAGAGAGTTCAGCACCACCAAACCAGCTTTACAACAATGGCTAAAGGAACTTCTCTAGGCAAGAATCACAAGAGAAGGAAAAGACCTACAATAATGAAGCCAAAACAATTAAGAAAATGGGAATAGGAACATTCATATCAATAATTACCTTAAATGTAAATGGACTAAATGCTCCCACCAAAAGACACAGATTAGCTGAATGGATACAAAAACAAGACCCATATATATGCTGTCTACAAGAGACCCACTTCAGACCTAGGGACACATACAGACTGAAAGTGAGGGGGTGGGAAAAGATGTTCCATGCAAATGGAAATCAAAAGAAAGCTGGAGTAGCAATTCTCATATCAGACAAAATAGACTTTAAAATAAAGACTATTAGAAGAGACAAAGAAGGATACTACATAATGATCAAGGGATCGATCCAAGAAGAAGATATAACAATGGTAAATATTTATGTACCCAACATAGGAGCACCTCAATACATAAGGCAAATACTAACAGCCATAAAAGGGGAAATCGACAGTAACACATTCATAGTAGGGGACTTTAACACCCCACTTTCACCAATGGACAGATCATCCAAAATGAAAATAAATAAGGAAACACAAGCTTTAAATGATACATTAAACAAGATGGACTTAATTGATATTTATAGGACATTCCATTCAAAAAGAACAGAATACACATTTTTCTCAAGTGTTCATGGAACATTCTCCAGGATAGATCATATCTTGGGTCACAAATCAAGCCTTGGTAAATTTAAGAAAATTGAAATCATATCAAGTATCTTTTCTGACCACAATGCTATGAGACTAGGTATCAATTACAGGAAAAGATCTGTAAAAAATACAAATATATGGAGGCTAAACAATACACTACTTAATAACGAAGTGATCACTGAAAAAAATCAAAGAGAATAAAAAAATACCTAGAAACAAATGACAATGGAGACACGATGACCCAAAATCTATGGGATGCAGCAAAAGCAGTTCTAAAAGGGAAGTTTATAGCAATACAATCCTACCTCAAGAAACAAGAAAAATCTCAAATAAACAACCTAACCTTGCACCTAAAGCAATTAAAGAAGAACAAAAAAACCCCAAAGTTAGCAGAAGGAAAGAAATCATAAAAATCAGATCAGAAATAAATGAAAAAGAAATGAAGGAAACGATAGCAAAGATCAATAAAACTAAAAGCTGGTTCTTTGAGAAGATAAACAAAATTGATAAACCATTAGCCAGACCCATCAAGAAAAAAAGGGAGAAGACTCAAATCAATAGAATTAGAAATGAAAAAGAAGTAACAAGTGACAATGCAGAAATACAAAAGATCATGAGAGCTTACTACAAGCAACTCTATGCCAATAAAATGGACAACCTGGAAGAAATGGACAAATTCTTAGAAATGTACAACCTGCCAAGACTGAATCAGGAAGAAATAGAAAATATGAACAGACCAATCACAAGCACTGAAATTGAAACTGTGATTAAAAATCTTCCAACAAACAAAAGCCCAGGACCAGATGGCTTCACAGGCGAATTCTATCAAACATTTAGAGAAGAGCTAACACCTATCCTTCTCAAACTCTTCCAAAATATAGCAGAGGGAGTAACACTCCCAAACTCATTCTACGAGGCCACCATCACCTTGATACCAAAACCAGACAAGGATGTCACAAAGAAAGAAAACTACAGGCCAATATCACTGATGAACATAGATGCAATAATCCTCAACAAAATACAAGCAAACAGAATCCAACAGCACATTAAAAGGATCATACACCATGATCAAGTGGCGTTTATTCCAGGAATGCAAGGATTCTTTAATATACGCAAATCAATCAATGTGATAAACCATATTAATAAATTGAAGGAGAAAAACCATATGATAATCTCAATAGATGCAGAGAAAGCTTTTGACAAAATTCAACACCCATTTATGATAAAAACCCTGCAGAAAGTAGGCATAGAGGGAACTTTCCTCAACATAATAAAGGCCATATACGACAAACCCACAGCCAACATTGTCCTCAATGGTGAAAAATTGAAAGCATTTCCACTAAGATCAGGAACAAGACAAGGTTGCCCACTCTCACCACTCATATTCAACATAGTTTTGGAAGTTTTAGCCACAGCAATCAGAGAAGAAAAGGAAATAAAAGGAATCCAAATCGGAAAAGAAGAAGTAAAGCTGTCACTGTTTGCAGATGACATGATACTATACATAGAGAATCCTAAAGATGCTACCAGAAAACTACTAGAGCTAATCAATGAATTTGGTAAAGTAGCAGGATACAAAATTAATGCACAGAAATCTCTGGCATTCCTATACACTAATGATGAAAAATCTGAAAGTGAAATCAAGAAAACACTCCCATTTACCATTGCAACAAAAAGAATAAAATATCTAGGAATAAACCTACCTAAGGAGACAAAAGACCTGTATGCAGAAAATTATAAGACACTGATGAAAGAAATTAAAGATGATACAAATAGATGGAGAGATATACCATGTTCTTGGATTGGAAGAATCAACATTGTGAAAATGACTCTACTGCCCCAAGCAATCTACAGATTCAATGCAATCCCTATCAAACTACCACTGGTATTTTTCACAGAACTAGAACAAAAAATTTCACAATTTGTATGGAAACACAAAAGACCCCGAATAGCCAAAGCAGTATTGAGAACGAAAAACGGAGCTGGAGGAATCAGGCTCCCTGACTTCAGACTATACTACAAAGCTACAGTAATCAAGACAGTATGGCACTGGCACAAAAACAGAAATATAGATCAATGGAACAGGATAGAAAGCCCAGAGATAAACCCACGCACATATGGTCACCTTATCTTTGATAAAGGAGGCAGGAATGTACAGTGGAGAATGGACAGCCTCTTCAGTAAGTGGTGCTGGGAAAACTGGACAGGTACATGTAAAAGTATGAGATTAGATCACTCCCTAACACCATACACAAAAATAAGCTCAAAATGGGTTAAAGACCTAAATGTAAGGCCAGAAACTATCAAACTCTTAGAGGAAAACATAGGCAGAACACTCTATGACATAAATCACAGCAAGATCCTTTTTGACCCACCTCCTAGAGAAATGGAAACAAAAATAAACAAATGGGACCTAATGAAACTTCAAAGCTTTTGCACAGCAAAGGAAACCATAACCAAGACGAAAAGACAACACTCAGAATGGGAGAAAATATTTGCAAATGAAGCAATTGACAAAGGATTAATCACCAAAATTTACAAGCAGCTCATGCAGCTCAATAACAAAAAACAAACAACGCAATCCAAAAATGGGCAGAAGATCTAAATAGACATTTCTCCAAAGAAGATATACAGACTGCCAACAAACACATGAAAGAATGCTCAACATAATTAATTATTAGAGAAATGCAAATCAAAACTACAATGAAATATCATCTCACACCAGTCAGAATGGCCATCATCATAAAATCTAGAAACAATAAATGCTGGAGAGGGTGTGGAGAAAAGGGAACCTTCTTGCACTGTTGGTGGGAATGTAAATTGATACAGCCACTGTGGAGAACAGTATGGAGGTTCCTTAAAAACCTACAAATAGAACTACCATATGACCCAGCAATCCCACTACTGGGCATATACTCTGAGAAAACCATAATTCAAAAAGAGTCATGTAACAAAATGTTCATTGCAGCTCTATTTACAATAGCCCAGAGATGGAAACAACCTAAGTGTCCATTATCAGATGAATGGATAAAGAAGTTGTGGCACATATATACAATGGAATATTACTCAGCCATAAAAAGAAACGAAACTGAGCTATTTGTAATGAGGTGGATAGACCTAGAGTCTGTCATACAGAGTGAAGTATGTCAGAAAGAGAAAGACAAATACCATATGCTAACACATATATATGGAATCTAATTAAAAAAATGTCATGAAGAACCTAGGGGTAAGACAGGAATAAAGACACAGACCTACTAGAGAATGGACTTGAGGATATGGAGGGGGAAAGGGTAAGCTCTGACAAAGCGAGAGAGAGGCATGGACATATATACACAACCAAACCTAAGTTAGATAACTAGTGGGAAGCAGCCACATAGCACAGGGTGATCAGCTCGGTGCTTTGTGACCACCTGGAGGGGTGGGATAGGGAAGGTGGGAGGGAGGGAGACACAAGAGGGAAGAGATATGGGAACATATGTATATGTATAACTGATTCACTTTGTTATAAATCAGAAACTAACACACCATTGTAAAGCAATTATACTCCAATAAAGATGTAAAAAAAAAAAGAAAAAAGAAAGCATGATGTAACTAAAGATCTTGCATTCCACAGCTAAGACCCTACGCAGCCAAAATAAAAATAAATAAATAATAAATAAATAAATAAATGGGTATAATTTAAATACCAGTTAGACATATACACACTAATATATATAAAATAGATAGTCAACAAAGACCTACTGTATAGCACAGGGAACTCTACTCAATATTCTGTAATAACCTATATGAAAAGAAATCTGAAAAAGAATAGATATATATATGTATAACTGAATAAGTTTGCTGTACACCTGAAACTAACACAACATTGTAAATCAACTATACTCAAATATAAAATAAAAAAATTTTTTAAAGTAAAGAAAAATGTCAGATCCTCCCATGTCTTAAAATATAAACCAATTACACAGCCTAGACAAATCATAAAACTTCTCAAGATTTCTGCCACCAAAGAGTTTACCCTCTCTAACTCTTGTGCGGCATCTTCAGATGCTGTCCTTATTCGTCTCCAAGTCTCTCTTGGTGCAACGTTCAGACCTTTTAACAATTTTCACAAGAAATCCACTTACTCCAGATATTTCATGAGCTGGGTAGAATTTTCTAAACATTTGGAGAGCGGGTCACATGGAAGAACCATATTATATATGGCAGAGCCTTATGCCAACTCCCTGGCTCTTTCCTTTCTTCCTTCTTATCTCCCCTTATGACAGCCCCCTCAGAAATAAGAAAACTCCTTCCCTTGTCATCCAGAAGGAAGCCTCACTTAGGCAGATGTAGTGGAACACGAAGCAGTGAACACGAAGTGAGGAGATGTGTGTTCTGATTTCAGGGCCACTAATATCATTTACTCTCTCTGGGCCTCCACTTCCTCATCCATGAAACAGGGCAAGAATTCCTCAATCACAGGGGTGGCATGAGCACTAAAGATCTCCTATTTCAAAATAGTTACCGAGTGCCTGGTACCTGGGCGGTTGCTCGTTATTAAGCCATTGTTTCTGGTCTCCAGTTTTCCCCTCCTCCTCACTCTACTTTCTGATACTGGGGCTGAGCCTCTGCAAATGACACTTTTCCTTTGCCAGCTCTCTCCTTGTTAGGCTCTGCCTATCAGGGATGCCATAGGGAACTTGCGGGTTGGAGGAGGGAATGGAGACTTTCTCCTTTGTTTGCTTCCGGCTCCTATCAGCGTTGCCCCAGCAACACTCTTCACCCTCCAGCAGCTGCTGGTTCCAGCAGCACAGGTGGTTCTAGTTTGCTGCCCTTCCACACTCTTAGAACCAACCTCAATGTGACCGCTCAGAAAGACAGCATTAGCCACCGGCATCTCCTCCTCAGGAGTCAGAATCCCAGCTCTGAGGGGCCTCTTCTCCGGGCTCCAAGTTCCATCGGAGCACACCCTGTCCCTCAGGAGCCGAGTCCCAGCTCTGCAGACCCCTTCTGCAAACTTCTAAGTTTGTAATCCCAACCTCTTCCCTTTGTTCCCTCATCCTTAGGGGAGGCAGCTGCCTCCTGCAGCTACGACCTTCATGATACCTCAGTTTCCCCTTTTTGCCTGTGTAGTTCTATCTGGGAAGAAGTTCTCTTTATACTAAATTCTCTTCACTGAAATAATGGCATGGTTTCTAGCTTCTGACAGGATCCTGTCTGATACGAAAAATACGTAAAAGATGCTAGTTTCCTTCCAAAAAATAAAATCTATCTTCTAAATACCAAGTTTTGCCACCAATAAGGAGATTCAAAAGGGCATGCCTATGGCTTTTGAAAACAATTTCCAAAGAAAATTTTCCAAGCTATTTTGGGCTCTGACAGCATTGTTGGAATAATCCTGAGCATTTGGAATAAGGAGTCAAAACATGTTTCTAGGGAAAGAAATGCAGAGTTAGACTAACTCCCATGGCAGAGCCGATGCACTATCTAGAGAGATGCCACCTGTGTAGACACCAGTGTAGATAAGGACGGGAAAGAGGGGAGGGAGGCAGGGAAGAGCCCCATGAAACAGGTGCAGGATGTCACCTTTCCAGTAGTGAAACAGGTCTTGAACCAAAGTGGAGACGGGATTTAAAGGAACTTGAAAATGGCAGTTTAGTTAGTGGGGCTTGAAAATTTTGATTTAAGTTAATGGTGCTTAAAAAGTCTGAGGTGTGGGCTTCCCTGGTGGCGCAGTGGTTGAGAGTCCGCCTGCCGATACAGCGGACACGGGTTCGTGCCCCAGTCTGGGAAGATCCCACATGCTGTGGAGCGGCTGGGCCCGTGAGCCATGGCCACAGAGCCTGCGCGTCCAGAGCCTGTGCTCTGCAACGGGAGAGGCCACAACAGTGAGAGGCCTGCATACCGCAAAAAAAAAAAAAAAAAGTCTGAGGTGACCATGCCTCAATAAGAAGTTGTACTTTGAAGGTACTGGCAATGACTTATATGGCAATTGGAATGGAAGTGAAAATAGTATTTTGTATGTATTTAATCAGTAAAGACAAATGGAAAGCCATAGCCCTCAGCGTGGGTGATCTTGCTCTCTAACAGACACCTGCAGAGTTGGTGCCGTGTATATAAGGCCAGATAATGATAGCTAGAAAGAGTCATAGTGATATGCATCTCCAGTGACCCAGTCATTCCATCACTAAAAATTAATCCTAAGGAAGTAAGTCAAAAGAATTTTTAAAAATCTATTTTGTGAAGATATTCATTGAAGTGTTATATACGAGTAAAAAATAACATCATACGATTAGTAAATAAAAGGAAAATAATTTTAAATGTATTTATATTCACTGGAAGAACAATTAAGTTATAACAATTGTGAAGAACATGTAAAAACACATGAAAGATTCTTGCGCTGTGATAGTAATTGGAATAAAATGAGGATATAAAGTGTCGAGGAGATTATAGAAAAGAGTTCAAGAAAGAAGTTTCAGGAACGTTACTCTTTGTTACCACAGGGATGAGCAAAGGGAGTGCTCTGGGAGTCTTGTGCCAGGCATAAAGCCAACAAAGGATGGTTGAGGCAAGTTAGACAGGATGGAGAAGCCATATATGAACCGCTGAATCCACAGTGTAGATTCTGTATAGGCTGGAATAGACCTCTTGATCCTAAAATAAAGAACCATCTTAATAATCTTCAGGAACGGTCTGTGTGTTTGACTAAAGACAATTTTGTTACAGACTGCAATCCCTCTCTTCTGTCATAAAGCAGCAGAATTTTAATGTTACACTGAGGTCTTTCTCTCCTTGGGTCAGCACTGAAGGTGGTTTGGCTCAAGGAGAAGAAGGAAGGAGAGGGAAGAAAGAGTGGGATCTGAGTCGGACAGAAAAGGCTTCTGTGAATGATTGAGTATATCTCAAGTTGGGAAGGAAGTGATAGACCTCGGAGTTAAACAGCTGGTCAGATGGAAAAAGCTGTAGCAATTGACCGACCAATTAGTTAAAGAGACAATTGGCTGAAGGTGGTGAGTAAAGCACCAAGTCTGGCCTCTGACCAAAGGGATTTTTCCAGGGCTTGTGTTTGACCTTCCAGGTGAAATCTGGACCTTCTGGGGGGGCCTTTGCTTGTTGTAGGAAGGCAAGGAGGACTGATTCCCTGTGAGCCTTAGAGACCTCCCAGAGTTCTAAAAGCTATATGGAGTTGGGCTGCCACATAAGGCACAGAAGTACTACTCCAAATAGAAGAGGGGATGAAGCGATGGTTACCAAGTATGGGGAGAAATCCAGTTTTCCTGGTGATATTTGCTATAACTGCAGAAAATCTATGAGGGTCAATTTGTTGATCGAGATTGTCTATCAGCCTTTAGAGATGGAGAATAACCAGAGTTGGAAGTTCCCATAGGAATAGGCTGGCTTTGTTGCTTGCTGAGGGATGGAGAAGATGAAGAAACACACCTGAGTGAGGGACCTGCCATCTCATGACAAAACACTCATTTGTCCAGCAAGTATTTTCTGAGCCCCTGTTCTACAGGAGGCCCACATTCCATTAGGGGAAATAAAAATAGAGACAATTCCAATAGAGGGTAACTGTTTTTTATAATCGAATTATCATGGCTTCAGAAAGAAAAGAATGGTTAAGAATTTTAGGAGGGATCTGGGGGGAAGATTTCTAGAAGAGATGCCATCTGAGCTAAGTTTATAAATAAGAGTAAGCATTTTCAACTTGAACTGTATTGGAGAGAATAAAAGGGAGTTTTCTGTAGCTGGAATGTTTAATATGACAGAGAAGGACAGGAAATGATGTCAGAGATGTGGTCCTGGCCAAGGTCATGATGGGTCTTAAATGCAAAGCTAAGGAATTTGACTTTATCTAGATACTGAGAAACACTGAATAGTTTTAAGCACAGTAAAGAGGTGATTAGAGTTGCATTTTAGAAATAGGACTCTGTTGTCTGTTTGGGGGATGGAATAGAGTGGGACAAGTCTAGAGGCAGGGGAAGTAAGCAGGGGACTCTTCTAAGAGTCAAGGCAAAAGATAATAAGCACTTGAATTAAGGCAGTGGCCACGTCAAGGGCAAACTTGCCTTTCCCCCTGCCCTTCTTCCCCCTGATACAGATGATGCACGCCTTCCTCCCAACTCTAGTAGTCACCCCAGAATCAGGCAGCTGCCTGTCTGCTCTAGGCTTGCTGCCAGTGGTCTGGCTCTGGCTCAGAGGATGGATGCCAGCATGTGGAGGGGTCACGTGATGGGACAGAGAAGAACAGGCTTGGGAGTCAGAGCAGGAATTCAGATCCCATTGCCACTCTGTTACAGACTGAATTGTGTCTCCCCTCTTGCCAAATTCATATGTTCAAGCCCTAACCCCCAATGTGACTCTGTTTGGAGCTAGGACCCATAAGGAGGTAGTTAAGTTTAAATGAAGTCATAAGAGTGGGACCCTAATCCGATAAGATTGGTGACCTTATAAGAAGAGGAAGAGACACCAGAGATCTTTTCCTTTCCCCACGTGTGAGGACTCAGAAAGAAGGTGGCCATCTGCAAGCGAGGAAGAGGGCTCACCAGACACCAACACTGCTGGCACCTTACTCTTGGACTTCCAGCCTCCAGAACTGTGAGGAAATAAATTTCTGTTGTTTAAGCCATGGTAGAGTGGTAGAATATGCCACCCCAAAATATACTACTTTGGCATAAGGATTATTTTTAGCTGAAGGCAGTCGAGAATAAGCAGATACAAGAAAAGAGCCGTGTTTCCCCTATTTGCCTAAAAATGGGACACAAATTTCCTCCCTATTCTACCAGGAAGGACAAAAGTTAATCATCGGAGACAACTTTAATCCCTCACCAGCCTAGAGATGGCACCAGAGGAATCTACATAAGCAAACTTCACTAACTAGCCTTTGTGTACCATTAGTTCCCTCTGTATTTGCCTTCCCACAATTTCTTGTTCCTAGAGACTCAAGGTTCTTTTCCTTTGTCTTGTGATCTCTCTAAAAATGTATTGTTCCTTTGCTAAAATGGTATGTAAGCCTAAATTCCAACCAACCCTTTGAGTTACTGATCTCTGACTGCTCCCATATGTAAATGTGACAAACTTCTGCTTCTCTCTTGTTAATCTGTCTTTTGTCAGCCCAGTTCAAGCAGTCCCCAGGCACAGAACCTAAGAGGGTTGTAGGAAAAAGACTTTTTACTCACCTATACCACCCAGTCTCTGATGCACTACTGTGGCAGCCTGAGGTCATACACACTCTTCGCAGCTAAATCTCTTAAACAAATCATTTAAGCTGACGGAGCCTCAGCTTCCTTATCTCTAAAAGGAAAATGGTTAAGTTGATAATAATCTTAACTTTATAGGACTCGTGAGGGTGAAATGAGTGATTAGCAAATGAAGTTATTTGAAAGCTCTTTGTAAATTGTGCAGTAAAACAAAATAATAAATATTCCTTCCATGAGTGCCCTAGATTGATAAAAGATTAAAATATTTTCAATCATAGCACTAATTTAATTATTGTATTGAACCATAATATGTCTCCTGGATATATTTAAATGTGTATCATTAGCCAATAATCAAAAGCTAATTGATCACAGATGTGTAAAGGGCTTTCCATTCAAATTCAAGGATGGTAATCAACGCCAATAAAACCATTTGGGGAATTTCTATGTTATCATTTAAGAAAGCACAGAATTCCAAATATATGAAGTACTCCAAATACAGCCTATGTAAGAGATTTCTTGAAATGTTTAACATCTGTAGACACATTCTGAAACAGGAGTCTTCAACATTCATTTTGTTTTACTAATATATGTATTTTTAATTAATTTACTTATTTTATTTTTGCTGTGTTGTGTCTTCGTTTCTGTGCGAGGGCTTTCTCTAGTTGTGGCAAGCGGGGACCACTCTTCATCGCGGTGTGTGGGCCTCTCACTATCGCGGCCTCTCTCGTTGCGGAGCACAGGCTCCAGACGTGCAGGCTCAGTAGTTGTGGCTCCTGGGCCTAGTTGCTCCACGGCATGTGGGATCCTCCCAGACCAGGGCTCGAACCCGTGTCCCCTGCATTAGCAGGCGGATTCTCAACCACTGCACCACCAGGGAAGCCCTACTAATATTTTTGTTAGATGGAAATTGTCTATTAATAAGCATGGGCAGAAAGATAATCACACAGAAAGTATATTTGTAATTTACATAAATATTCCTTTTATCTTAGGGTCTTAAGAGTGTTTCTCAACTTTTTTTCATTATTGCCCCTAAGTAGCCTTTTAGACACTTTTTCCCTAATATCCCCAATGAAATTGTAACACCGCCAATATTTTGTATATATGTATACTATTTATATGTTGTGCTTTATACATAAAGCATATAACCGAGCACCCATTTTCACTCCCTTGGGGTGATATTGCCCCTGTCAAGAATGCATGGCCTTAAGATGATTTATACAATAAAACATCTAATTGGTCTTCACAGTAAAGCTGATGGACAATGCATTCAATGTGAGACATGAACCCATTTCTCAAAGGGCATACCTGGACATAAGAAAGCAAACATGGCTGGAGGAGCCTGGTTTGAAGCCAAGCTGTAGTTACCCCCAGAGCTGCATATGACTAGCCTTAGAGGGAACTGTCTACTGAGAACCTGTTTGCATGAGGAGGCCAGGAGACTTCTGGAAAAGAGCACAAGTTTGGTTTAGAGCCAGTGAGCCAGTGGGAGAGGTGAACAGAGGCCTGAGCCCAGCATGGGGTCTGTCTGTAGCTTGCCCTTCATCCCAATGGGCTCATGCTGAATCCTAAAGCAAAGGAGCTGTAACATAAAAGAAATAAAAACTGAAATATCCTACATACCCTCCCCCCTCCCCCCTCCCCCCCCACCTCCCCCCGTCCCCATGGCGTGCTGGGCAGCAAGGCACCTGCGTCAGCAGTGCAGGGACTACGTGCGTACAACTGGTGGGAGGGCTCTCATGGCTACTGCAGGTGACTTGTAACTACCGTCATCATGCCAGTCTCAGCTCCCCTCTGCTCGTGGCCTGGGAACCCTGGATCATACCCATATTACAATGGATGTTGATATGCCCGCCCAGGCCAATTCAACATCTCAGCATATCATTCAAGGTTCTTCATGAGAGAGGTTGAGCCTCTTTTGGACTCTGGTGTTGAAGTCAGTTAGACTCTGGTCTGATTAAGCAACTTCCCCAAGATCAGCAGCAGAACTGAATTCAAATCCATGTCTTCTGACTCGTAGTTCCTTGCTGTTCTATGATATCATGTTTTCTGTCTCTGATACTGAAGCGGACTTGAGGGTTGAGGAATAGTAGAGTCAACCTGTTTTAGGAAGACCTTTGAGGGGAGAATGGAGATATTCTGTGCTCATAGGATTGGTGTTAGGGAGTGAAAAGGTGGTAGCAGCGATTGTCCTACATACCTAGAGGGCTGCCATCCTTTCCACAAATGAGGGGCCTGAAGCCTCCTCTGATCTCTACTGATCTGTATTCTCATCCTTCCCAACCCCAGTCCTACACACACACACACACACACACACACACACACACACACACACAATTCAGGTAAAATCCAAGAAAGAAAACACCTTTGAGCAAACATCAGTCATCAACTAGGATAAAGCTGAACTCACTTCCCAGCACAGGCATTAAGGGACCTGCTTCAATGAAAAGATCAGGCTTGTGATGAACCCAATAATGGCAGCTCCAAAAAAACCAGCCATCCTATTTTTCTCATTTTGGGAACGATGGATAATAACTTTTGAACTTCCCAAAGGATAAGAAAAACTGAAGTTCATTTATATTTGCTTTTTGCTGTGATGATCCTTTAACTCATCTTAGATTTTTGCATGCTTTGTCCTTTCCCATGGGTAGCATCCCCACGACCAGAATCTGCCTCCACTTGGTAGCAGCAATTAATTAAAAATTGGCTTAAGCTCAGTGGCCAGTGAACTCAGCCTCAGTCTCACCAAGACCAAGGAAAGAAACACACTTAGGATAAGAAGCTTCTGACTGTAAAATAGAAAGCATATTTCTTAACAAATGTCACAAAATAATGACCTGAGGGATAGAGTGCTTGTGCAAAGCTTGTGCTTGGGGACTTCGTAAGAAATGCTGACATCTCTGTAATGCTAGCTTAGGAATCAAAGCCCAGCAGTATTTCCTCGTGGAACAATTATCTACTTTCGTTGTATGTTTAGGAGACAATTAAGCAAGAGCAGCAGAAGGCACTGTCCCCAGGACCCTCAAAGGGTGAGCTGTGTAAACAGACATCTCAAGGAGGGAGAAATGCCCAGGTCAAGAAAAGACTTATCTGGAGAGTGTGCCAGATGGGACCCCACCCCCGGTAGGTATGGACTGGTTTAGATATCCCTCTCCAAGAGAGTAGAAGTTTCTGTTTGCCCCCCTGGGCACCAGGATTGTGACTCTACATAGAGATTGGGTTGCTCTCCTAAATGACCCTTTTTATCAGTCATTGATTCAACAAGCGTTTATTGGATGTTTTCTCTGCCAGGTACTGAGATAATAATGGTCCAGCTAACATAGTAAGTCCAAGGCCTTGTGCCAACCACCTTACATGCATTACCCAGTTAATCCTCAGGATAATGCTAATTGGTTGCTATTTTCCCTATTTTACAGTTGAAGTCCCTGAAGCCTGGTGAGTCTATGTAATTTGCTCAAGGTCACAGTGATAGTGGCAGAGAGGGGATTCGAACCCAGGCATCTGATTGGAGAGCCCATGTCCTTAACCACTTTGCTAGAATGAGAACAACCACTTAGGACTATTAAGGATACGAATTTACTAAGGCATGGTTGTTCCCCATTCCCCCTCCTCCTTGCCAGGGAGCTCAGAGTCCCATCAGGAAGAGTCAAGGCAATATCTCAATACTGTCAGGTAAGAGCTATTGTAGTATGTATGTAGCATGTATGTTGTTCAAGATACACATGTGACACCAAATGCACAAGTAACAGAAGAAAAAAAAACTATCAACTGGACTTCATCAAAAATAAACTTTTGTGCTTCAAAAGACATCATCAAGAAAGTGAAAAGACAATCCATAGAATGGGAAAATGTTTTTGCAAATTATATATCTGTGACTTATATCTAGAATATGTTGATAACTCTTTATATTAAGAGTTCAAATAACATAATGATAAAATGATATATCAAACGATAAGAAGACAAATGACCCTATCAAAAAGTGTGCAAAGGAACCAAATAGACATTCCTCCAAAGAAGGTGTATAACTGACTGAATAAACACATGAAATGATGCTTACCATCATTAGCCATCAAGGAAATGTAATCAAAACTGCAGTGAGATACACCTTCACACCCACTAGCATGGCTACAATAAAAAAGATAACAAGAGATGGCGAGGATGTAGAGAAATCAGAGCCCTCATATACTGCTACGTAAAATGATGCAGCTGCTTTAGAAAAACTGTTTGACAGTTTCTTCAAGGTTAAACACAGAGTTACCACCTGACCCAGTTTTTGGATACACAACAACTCGTACAGAGCATCTAAACATTCATATTCATATGTTACCATTTAAGTAGCCAAAAGGTGGAAACAATGCAAATGTCCATCAAATATTGGATAAAACATGTTTATCCATAAAATAGAATATTGTTTGGCAATGAAAATAAATGAAGTACTGATATGTGCTACAATATGGATGAAACTTGATCACACATATTGTATTATCCCATTTATACCCATATCCAGAAGAGGCACATCCATAAAGACAGAAAGTAGAACAGCGATTGCTAAAGTCAGAGACTGTTGGAGGAGATGGAGAGTGACTGAGAATCAGCACAGCGTTTCCTTTGTGGGCAGTAAAAATGTTCTAAAATTAATTGTAGTTATGATTGCACAGCTCTACTAAAACCCATTGAATTACATACTTTAAATGGGTGAGTCGTATGGTATGTGAATTATATCTCAATCAAGCAGTTTTTTAGAAAAGATACACTGGTAACAAACAGAATGAAGCAATCAGCTGGGAATGCCTGCATTCAGCAAAACGTGCTGGGGTGCCGGGTGCCATGCTGGGTGAGCAGCGATACAGAAGTGAATTGAGGGGGGTGCTTCAAGATGGCAGAAGAGTAAGATGTGGAGATCACCTTTCTCCCCACAAATACATCAAAAATACATCTACACGTGGAACAACTCCTACAGAGCACCTACTGAACACTGGCAGAAGACCTCAGACCTCCCAAAAGGCAAGGAACTCCCCACGTACCTGGGTAGGGCAAAAGGAAAAAGAAAAAACAGAGACAAAAGAACAGGGATGGGACCTGCACCTCTGGGAGGGAGCTGTGAAGGAGGAAAACTTTCCACATACTAGGAAGCCTCTTCACTGGCGGAGACGGGGGTGGTGGTGGGGAAGCTTCGGGGCCGCGGAGGAGAGCGCAGCAACATGAGTGCAGAGGGCAAAGCGGAAAGATTCCTGCACAGAGGATCGGTGCCGACCAGCACTCACCAGCCCGAGAGGCTTGTCTGCTCACCTGCCAGGGCGGGTGGGGGCTGGGAGCTGAGGCTTGGGCTTCGGAGGTCAGATCCCAGGGAGAGGGCTGGGGTTGGCTGTGTTAACACAGCCTCAAGGCTAGTGTGCCACAGCTAGCTGGGAGGGAGTCCAGGAAAAAGTCTGGACCTGCCTAAGAGGCAAGAGACCATTGTTTCGGGGTGCTCAAGGAGAGGGGATTCAGAGTACTGCCTAAATGAGCTCCAGAGACGGGCGCGATCTGTGGCTATCAGCACGGACCCCAGAGATGGGCATGAAGCGCTAAGGCTGCTGTTGCAGGCACCAAGAAGCCTATGTGCAAGCACAGGTCACTATCCACACCGCCCCTCCCGGGAGCCGGTGCAGCCCACCACTGCTGTGATCCAGGGACAGCTTCCCTGAGAGGACATGCAGTGCACCCCAGACTGTTGCAATGTCATGCCGGCCTCTGCCGCTGCAGGCTCGCCCCGCATTCCGTACCCCTCCCTTTCCCAGGCCTGAGTGAACCAGAGCCCCCCAATCAGCGGCTCCTTTAACCCCGTCCTGTTTGGGCGGGGAACAGACGCCCTCAGGCGACCTACATGTAGAGGCGGGGCCAAAACCAAAGCTGAACCCCAGGAGCTGTGCGAACAAAGGAGAGAAAGGGAAATCTCTCCCAGCAGCCTCAGGAGCAGTGGATTAAATCCCCACAGTCAACTTGATGTATGCTGCATCTGTGGAATACCTGAATAGACAATGAATCATCCCAAAATTGAGGCGGTGGACTTCAGGAGCAACTGTAGACTTGGTGTTTGCTGTCTGCGACTGACTTGTTTCTGATTTTTATGTTTATCTTACTATAGTTTTTAGCGCTTGATATCATTGGTGGATTTGTTTACTGGTTTGGTTGCACTCTTCTTTTCTTATTACTTTTTTAAAAATGTTTTTTTTTGTGGTACGCAGGCCTCTCACTGTTGTGGAGCACAGGCTCCAGACGCACAGGCTCAGTGGCCATGGCTCACGGGCCTAGCTGCTCCGCAGCATGTGGGAATCCTCCCGGACCAGGGCACGAACCCGTGTCCCCTGCATTGGCAGGCGGACTCTCAACCACGGCACCACCAGGGAAGCCCTAAAAATGTTTTTATCTTAATAATTATTTTTTAATTTTAATTATTTTATTTTATTACTTTTTTTTTTTTTCTTCCTTCTTTTCTCCCTGTTCTTCTGAGTCGTGTGGCTGATAGGGTCTTGATGCTCTGGCCTGGTGTCAAGCCTGAGCCTCTGAGGTGGAAGAGCTGAGCTCAGGACATTGGACCACCAGAGATCTCCCAGCCCCACATAATATCAATTGGTGGGAGCTCTCCCAGAGATCTCCATCTCAAAGCTAAGACACAGCTCCACTGAACAGCCCACAAGCTGCAGGGTTGGACACCCCATGCGAAACAACTAACAAGACAGGAACACAACCCCACCCATTAGCAGAGAGGCTGCCGAAAATCATACTAAGTTCACAGACACCCCAAAACACACCACCAGACACGATCCTGCTCACCAGAAAGACAAGATCCAGCCCCACCCACCAGTACACAGGCACCAGTCCCCTCCATCAGGAAGCCTACACAAGCCCCTGAATCAACCTTACCCACTGGGGGCAGACACCAAAAACAACAGGAACTATGAACCTGTAGCCCATGAAAAGAGGACCCCAAACACAGTTAAGTTAAGCAAAATGTGACGACAGAGAAATATGCAGCAGATGAAGGAGTAAGGTAAAAACCCACCAGACCAAACATATGAACAGGAATTGGGCAGTCTACCTGAAAAAGAATTCAGAGTAATGATAGTAAAGATGATGCAAAATCTTGGAAATAGAATGGAGAAAATACAAGAAACGTTTAACAAGGACTTACAAGAACTAAAGAGCAAACAAACAATGATGAATGACACAATAAATGAAATTAAAAATTCTCTAGAAGGAATCAATAGCAGAATAACTGAGGCAGAAGAACGGATAAGTGATCTGGAAGATAAAATATTGGAAATAACTACTGCAGAGCAGAATAAAGAAAAAAGAATGAAAAGAATTGAGGACAGTCTCAGAGACCTCAGGCACAACATTAAACACACCAACATTCGAATTATAGGGCTCCCAGAAGAAGTAGAGAAAAAGAGAGGGTCTGAGAAAATATTTGAAGAGATTATAGTTGAAAACTTCCCTAACATGGGAAAGGAAAGAGTCAGCCAACTCCAGGAAGAACAGAGAGTCTCAGGCAGGATAAACCCAAGGAGAAACATGCCGAGACACACAGTAATCAAATTGACAAAAATTAAGGACAAAGAAAAATTATTAAAAGCAACAAGGGAAAAATGACACATAACATACAAGGGAACCCCCATAAGGTGAACAGCTGATTTCTCAGCAGAAACAGCAAGCCAGAGAGAGTGGCAGGACATATCTAAAGGGATGAAAGGGAAAAACCTACAACCAACATTACTCTACCCAGCAAGGATCTCATTCAGATTTGACAGAGAAATCAAAAGCTTTACAGACAAGCAAAGGCTAAGAGAATTCAGCACCACCAAACTAGCTCTACAACAAATGCTAAAGGAACTTCTCTAAGTGGGAGACACAAGAGAAGAAAAGGACCTAAAAAACAAGCCCAAAACAATTAAGAAAATGGTAATAGGAACATACATATTGATAATTACCTTAAATGTGAATGGATTAAATGCTCCAACCAAAAGACACAGGCTGGCTGAATGGACACAAAAACAAGACCTGTATATATGCAGTCTACACGAGACCCACTTCAGACCTAGGGACACATACAGACTGAAAGTGAGGAGATGAAAAAAGATATTCCATGCAAATGGAAATCAAAAGAAAGCTGGAGTAGCAATTCTCATATCAGATAAAACAGACTTTACAATAAAGACTATTACAAGACACAAAGAAGGACACTACATAATGATCAAGGGATTGATCCAAGAAGAAGATATAACATTTGTAAATATTTATGCACCCAACATAGGAGCACCTCAATACATAAGGCAAATGCTAAGAGCCATAAAAGGGGAAATCGACAGTAACACAATAATAGTAAGGGACTTTAACACCCCGCTTCCACCAGTGGACATACCATCCAAAATGAAAATAAATAAGGAAACACAAGCTTTAAATGACACATTAAACAAGATGGATTTAATTGATATTTATAGGACATTCCATTCAAAAACAACAGAATACACTTTCTTCTCAAGTGCTCATGGAACATTCTCCAGGGTAGATCATATCTTGGGACACAAATCAAGCCTTGGTAAATTTGAGAAAATTGAAGTCATATCAAGTATCTTTTCGACCACAATGGTATGAGGCTAGATATAAGTTACAGGAGAAAAAACTGTAAAAAAATACAAACACATGGAGGCTAAACAATACACCACTAAATAACCAAGAGGTCACTAAAGAAATCAAAGAGAAAATCAAAAAATACCTAGAAACAAATGACAATGAAAACACGATGGCCCAAAACTTATGGGATGCAGCAAAAGCAGTTCTAAGAGGGAAGTTTATAGCAATATAATCCTACCTCAAGAAACAATAAAAATCTCAAATAAACAACCTAAACTTTCACCTAAAGCAATTAGAGAAAGAAGAACAAAACAACCCCAAAGTCAGCAGAAGGAAAGAAATCATAAAGATCTGATCAGAAATAAATGAAAAAGAAATGAAGGAAACGATAGCAAAGATCAATAAAACTAAAAGCTGGTTCTTTGAGAAGATAAACAAAATTGATAAACCACTAGCCAGACTCATCAAGAAAAAAAGGGAGAAGACTCAAATCAACAGAATTAGAAATGAAAAGGGAGAAGTAACAACTGACACTGCAGAAATACAAAGAATCTTGAGGAATTACTACAAGCAACTATCTGCCAATAAAATGGACAACCGGGAAGAAATGGACAAATTCTTAGAAAAGCTCAGCCTTCCAAGACTGAACCAGGAAGAAATAGAAAATATAAACAGACCAATCACAACCACTGAAATTGAAACTGTGATTAAAAATCTTCCAACAAACAAAAGCCCAGGACCAGATGGCTTCACAGGCAAAGTCATCAAACATTTAGAAAAGACCTAACACCTATCCTTCTCAAACTCTTCCAAAATATAGCAGATGGAGGAACACTCCCAAACTCATTCTACAAGGCCACCATACCAAAACCAGACAAAGATGTCCCCAAAAAAGAAAACTACAGACCAATATCACTGATGAACATAGATGCAAAAATCCTCAACAAAATACTAGCAAACAGAATCCAACAGCACATTAAAAGGATCATACACCATGACCAAGTGAGGTTTATCCCAGGAATGCAAGGGTTCTTCAATATATGCAAATCAATCAATGCAATACACCATATTAACAAACTGAAAGATAAAAACCATATGATAATCTCAATAGATGCAGAAAAAGCTTTTGACAAAATTCAACACCCATTTATGATATAACCTCTCCAGAAAGTAGGCATAGAGGGAACTTACTTAAACATAATAAAGGCCATATATGACAAACCCACAGCAAACATCATTCTCAATGGTAAAAAACTGAAAGCATTTCCTCTAAAATCAGGAACAAGAGAAGGATGCCCACTCTCACCACTATTATTCAACAGAGTTTTGGAAGTTTTGGCCACAGCAATCAGAGAAGAAAAAGAAGTAAAAGGAATCCAAATCAGAAAAGAAGAAGTAATGCTGTCACTGTTTGCAGATGACATGATATGATATATAGAGAATCCTAAAGATGCTACCAGAAAACTATTAGAGCTAATCAATGAATTTGGTAAAGTAGTAGGATATAAAATTAATGCACAGAAATCTCTTGCATTCCTATACACTAATGATGAAAAATCTGAAAGAGAAATTAACGAACACTCCCATTTACCATTGCAAAAAAAAAGAATAAAATACCTAGGAATAAACCTGCCTAAGGAGACAAAAGACCTGAATGCAGAAAACTACAAGACACTGATGAAAGAAATCAAAGATGACACAAACAGATGGAGAGATATACCATGTTCTTGGACTGGAAGAATCAACATTGTGAAAATGACTATACTACCCAAAGCAATCTACAGATTCAATGCAATCTCTATCAAACTACCGCTGGCATTTTTCACAGAACTAGAACAAAAAATTTCACAATTTGTATGGAAACATGAAAGGCCCCAAATAGCCAAAGCAATCTTGAGAAAGAAAAACAGAGCCGGAGGAATCAGACTATACTACAGACTATACTACAGACTTCAGACTATACTACAGACTATACTACAAAGCTACAGTAATCAAGACAGTATGGTACTGGCACAAAAACAGAAATATAGATCAATGGAATAGGATAGAAAGCCCAGAGATAAACCCACACACATATGCTCAACTTATCTTTATAAAGGAGGCAAGAATATACAATGGAGAAAAGACAGCCTCTTCAATCAGTGGTGCTGGGAAAACTGGACAGCTACATGAAAAAGAATGAAATTAGAACACTTCCTGACACCGTACACAAAAATAAACTCAAAATGGATTAAAGACCTAAATGTAAGGCAGACATTATAAAACTGTTAGAGGAAAACATAGGCAGAATACTCTATGACATAAATCACAGCAAGATCCTTTTTGACCCCCCTCCTAGAGAAATGGAAATAAAAAGAAAAATAAACAAATGGGACCTAATGAAACTTCAAAGCTTTTGCACAGCAAAGGAAACCTTAAACAAGATGAAAAGACAGCCCTCAGAATGGGAGAAAATATTTGCAGACGAAGCAACTGACAAAGGTTTAATCTCCAAAATATGCAAGCAGCTCATGCAGCTCAATATCAAAAAAACAAACAACCCAATCCAAAAATGGGCAGAAGACCTAAATAGACATTTCTCCAAAGAAGATATACAGATTGCCAACAAACACATGAAAGGACACTAAACATCACTAATCATTAAAAAAATGCAAATCAAAACAATGAGGTATCACCTCATGCCAGTCAGAATGGCCATCATCAAAAAATCTACTAACAATAAATGCTGGACAGGGTGTGGAGAAAAGGGAACCCTCTTGCACTGTTGGTGGGAATGTAAATTGATACCACCACTATGGAGAACAGTATGGAGTTCCTTAAAAAACTAAAAATAGATCTACCATACGACCCAGCAATCCCACTACTGGGCATATACCCTGAGAAAACCATAACTGAAAAAGAGTCATGTACCACAATGTTCATTTCAGCTCTATTTACAATAGCCAGGACATGGAAGCAACCTAAGTGTCCATCGACAGATTAATGGATATAGAAGATGTGGCACATATGTACAATGAAATATTACTCAGCCATAAAAAGAAACGAAATTGAGTTATTTGTAGTGAGGTGGATGGACCTAGAGTCTGTCATACAGAGTGAAGTAAGTCAGAAAGAGAAAAACAAATACCGTATGCTAACACATATACATGGAATCTAAAAAAAACCCAAAGCAAACAGGTTCTGAACACCCTAGGGGCAGGACAGGAATAAATATGCAGATATAGAGAATGGACTTGAGGACACGGGGAGGGGGAAGGGTAAGCTGGGACAAAGTGAGAGAGCAGCCCTGACATATATAAACTACCAAATGTAAAATAGCTAGCTAGTGGGAAGTAGCTGCATCGCAAGGGGAGATCAGCTCAGTGCTTTGTGACCACCTACAGGGGTGGGATAGGGAAGGTGGGAGGAAGATGCAAGAGGGAGGCGATATGGGGATATATGTATACATATAGCTGATTCACTTTGTTATACAGCAGAAACTAGCACACCATTGTAAAGCAATTATAAGCCAATAAAGATGTTAAAAAAAAAAAAGATATGTTGAAATCCTCACCCCCAAGAATGCAATCATCCTTGGAAATAGGGTCATTGTAGATGTAATTAGTTAAGGTGAGGTCATACTGGAGAAGGGCAGACTCCCTAATCCAACATGACTGGCATCCTCATGAAAAGAATGCCCTGTGAAGATGAAGGCAGATATTGGGGTACTGTGTCTACAAGCCAAGGAACATCAAAGAAGAGGCATGGAACAGGATTCTTTCTTATACCCTCAGAAGGAACCAACCCTGCCAACACTGTGATCTCAGACTTCTAGCCTCCAGAACTGTGAGAGAATAAATTTCTGTTGTCTTAGGCACCCAGTGTGTGGTACTTTGTTATGGCAGCCCTAGAAAACTGATACATCATCCAAGCACAGTTTATGGGAGATGATGCCTTGGCCAATGGACTTTGCACATCCTGGACCACGAAGTGCAAGCATCATTCAGTCCCTATATGTCCCTTAGTTCTGTTTCCAGGCTTACCAAGTTATAGATAATTATGATACTCACCCCCTCCCCATCCCAGAGAAAAGATTTTTCAGCACAAGTATGCCAGCCCATTGCCTCTCAGGGCCTGAGCTCTCCTGAACATTGACAAGGGAGAATCTCTGTCTCAGAGCAGAGATCCAGACCCAGCTGGCCTCACCTTAGGCTGGTGGTTTCCCAAGTGTGCACAGAGTGTGCGAGGCAAGGGATGAACAAGATCTTCCACTGGGGGTGAAGGAAGGATATATTAGACATTCTTTAGAATTTCTTTTAAATTAGAAATAAATTTTAATAGTATTTAATGCCTGATTTGACAAGAAAACCCATAAATAACTCATGAATAAATATTCATGTGTTGTGGGTGTGTGCTTCAAAACAGTTGCAGTGATAGGACTTGGTGGTCACTGCCTTACACATGGCCTTAGATAATATCACTGCCGTTTTTCTGACTCATAATTCATAAAAGACCTTAAGTGTCAGGCTAAGGGATCTGGTTTCTATCCTGTGGGCTGTGAAAGACCTCGGAAGGTTTTAAGTGGGAAATACACAGTAGCAATTCTGCGGGGAGGTTAACGGCATAATAATTAGGGTGGATTCTGGAACCAGGTGAATTATTTACTAGCTGTAATATTTCCTACCAGTTTAACCTTGGGCAAGTTATTTAGCCTCTTCAAGTCTGTTTCCTCATCTGTAAAACGAGGATAATAAGAGTAACCACCTCTTTATATATATATATAAATTTATTTTATTTATTTATTTATTTTTGGCTGTGTTGGGTCTTCATTGCTGTGCATGGGCTTCTCTCCGTTGCAGTGTGCAGGCTTCTAATTGCGATGGCTTCTCTTTGCAGAGCACGGGCTCTAAGCGCTCGGGCTTCAGTAGTTGTGGCACACGGGCTCAGTAGTTGTGGCTTGTGGGCTCTAGAGCACAGGCTCAGTAGTTGTGGCAAACGGGCTTAGTTGCTCTGCGGCATGTGGGATTTTCCCAGACCAGGGATCGAACCCATGTCCCCTGCATTGGCAGGTGGATTCTTAACCACTGCACCACCAGGGAAGCCCAAAAGCAACTGCCTCTTGATGTTGTAGTAAGGAATGAGAGAAAAAGAACATTCAGAGCACCTCCTGCAGGGCAACTGGCACATGGCAGCCATCAATAGTGGTATGATTCTATTTTAGGATATCACTCTCTTACATCTCAATGTAAGATTCAGACCTCAAGTTGCTATGTTCTAGAACTAGCTCTTCGAATAGAGGTGGAAGCTGCCTAAAAAGCAATATTTGACGATCCATCCTGGTTTACTCAGTCCTGGGCATAATGGCTTTGAAGGCCTCTGGTAACATGCAAAGGCATACCTGGAAGGTGTAAGCCATTATATGCATCATTTGTGTACAAGATTTAAATCCAGGTCACCTCAGGCCAGTGTACCATTATTATTAATAATGGTACACTGTCATTATTCTAGTGTGGTAGGCTCTAAAACTAGTTTCTCCTGAAGTGCTTTATATTTTTTACTTCCAAATAGTTTTACTTGCCAGTTTAACATCACAGTCTTGCGCTGTACCTGCCCCTACCACGAATCATCGTTAATTGGATTTGGAAATCCAAAAGAAAAATGACAGGTAGTGTTATGTTCTTAGCCACTCGGTCTCTAACTGGTTTTAAAATTGCATTCCTCTCCCCCTTGGAAAATCCAAGTCATTTTCTCAGTTTAGTAGAGAGTATTTGCAGGTGTTGAATTTGTTCTTGTAGCTCCAAATCTGAGGGGTCCTCTGGCAGATTACATTCCAGAGCACCATCTCCTGGCCAAAGTAATGAAAAGAAAATGAAAGAATAAGCAGGTGTCTAAATAGTATTGTGCCTTTAATCGGCAGCTTAACTACTTAACCACGAGAATGAGCTTCCCCGGGCTAATGAGAGTCGCCCAACTTGCAGAAACCGGGTGTTTATTTTTGTAGCACAATTTTCCAGCTGCCTGCATCCTGTGTCCTTTACAGTGTGTGGCATCTGCTCATGCTGTGTTGTTGGTGTATATAGTTTTGTTTAAAGGCTCCTCCTGGATGCTGAGAGGCAGAGCACAAGTTAGGTCACCCAGGTTTGAAAATTGGATTCAGGGATCCAGAAAAATTCCTGGGTTCAGCCTATCAGGAACCAGGAATCAGATTCAAGTCTCTTTATATTTCAATACTAGACAAAAAAAAAAAAAAAAAGTGATAAGACAGGTTGAACTTTGATGATACTGTATAAAAGCAAGGAAAATCAATGAGAACTGAAGCAATGTGGTCCAGGCTCAGCACATCTAGAGCTATCTACCATTTTGCTCTTTTAAAAAGTGCAAGTGTTTCTTCAATAACGAGATATATGTGTTCCTGTGGGAGAGGACAAAAAGACACTTTCTGCAAATTGCAAACTAAAAATGATAAGACTTATGGGGGAGAGAGGATTGAGGCAGGTAGTTTAAAACTTACCCAACTTTGCAACTAGAACACTAACAAAAGCAATAAAAATCTTAATTTTAAAATATCAGCAGAGTTTAAAAAGAATGGTCAGCACTTAATAAATAAAACATTTTGCAGAAAACAAAGGACTTTGCCTGAAAAAGAAAAAAAAGAAAGAGAAGGTAATTTGATAGCAGGCAGTGTGGGAGAAGCGTAGTCTTCTGAGTCTTGGAAATAAGGGAACGACACGCAGGATGGGGTCGCACTGAGCAAGAAGCACTCCTAGACCAAGGTGATGGCTCAGCTAAGGCGACAGGGAGACATGAGGCAGGGAGGACCATGCACCAGACCGCCTCCCTCCTCAGCTTGCTGCCGTCAGCCTTGGTCCTAAACTTTGCCTTCATCTTCTGACAGGCTAGGAGCATCTCCTATGAACCAGCACAACTCCCACATTTCACTGACACCATTCCACCATTTATCAGCTACATATGAGCTAATTTGTTACAATCACTCACAAACACACAAGTGTTATAGCAAACAGACTGAACATGGGATGCTTCCCTGGAACACATCTGACAATAACCCCTGCTGAAAGGATGGATCTGTCAGCCCTCCTTCTTCCTCTGGCCTCTCTCCCTACAAACTCAATGTTGGATTCACAAATGTCTCACCTCCTGCTAGGGAGGCTCCATCAAAGCTCTGGGCTCCCAGGCTTCAATTATGTCTGAGGTGCTAACAGGTAGTTAACAGTACAGTATATATTTGACAAGTTTATTTTGGTTACCAGTGAGGGAACCTAAACTCAAACTATCTTAAGAAAAGGATTACATTTTGCTAACCTAATCAAAAGTTCAGCTGTAGATATGGCTTCAGGCTCAGCTGTAGTCAGGGGCTCAAATTTGGTCCCTGTCTCTCTCACCTGCACTCTCCCCATATTCCACTTTCCTTGGTGACAGTGTCCTTCTTTTCCAGGCCCTCTCCCGCTGATGGCACCTGGATCTTCCAGATTTATAATATTCATAGCTAGCAATGCCAGAGGAAAGAGAGCTTCTCTTTCCCAATAATTTTTGCAAAAATAATAATAGTAACAACAACAACAAACAAAGAAACGGTCTCATTGGTGTGGCTTGATGCACTACTCCCCAACCTTGCCCTAGTCCACGAGGGATGATCAGAGGATCAGGTTATGGGCTGACCCTTGGATTCAGGGATTGAGTCGGCCCCAGCCAAACCACCTGTACTTGGAGAGGGAGCAGTCCTCAAATGAGAGACAGGTCCAGTGCATGGAAAGGAGGAACAGATCAACGCAGATACCCATCACCCACAGTGGTCCAAGCCAGGCACCCATCTAGTAGCTTGTGAGGTTTGGGGAATCTGGTGTCTGATGAACATGATATCTTAGACCAACTATTTATCTTGGATTTAAACAAAGGAACAGAAAAAGATGGATCCGGCCTGCTTGAATATTTTGTTTGGCTCAATAGTGTTATTTTTTTTTTTTTTTTGTAATTGGCTGCCAACATTCAGAACTTGCAAAATTTAGGGTTTCTCTTAAACTGGAGCCACATTGTGCCCGTTTTCCCACATGGAGACATAGGCTCCATTGAATAGGGGCTGCCTGTTTATTGAGGCAACCTCCCCTGTTCACAGAAGACCCCACTCCTCCTCCGTCCTCCCCCAGTCCACTTATTTTGTTATCCACCTGGCCCCTGGTGGCATTTGAATTTGCAATCTGCCAAGTGAGTTTAGCTCTGGCCACCCAGCCTCTCCAGTGGCAGTTGGCAAGAGTTCTCTAGTCAGGAAGGTCTGGGTCAGGTGCCCTCTGTCTTCCTCTGCTGTCCTGTCCTCATAGTGTTTCAAACATGCCTGAAGCTGAGTCATTGGTCAGGTGCTCTATTACTAGGACTTGCTGCCTTACCATTACACCTTCTAAAGTTAATTAGCAGGCAATTTACTGAGATATTTATTCTAGCTTATTCTCCCAGCTGAAGGCAAATGAAAAGGTAAAATTTCCCTCCCCTATTCCTGGAAGAACAGACAAGCATTTGTGTCCAAAAGATCTAAGTGACCTTTGCCTTGTGGGAGAATTAACAGGCTTTTATTTTCAAGGACCTAGTCACCTAGAACCTAGAGCTGGATTGTTCCAGAGAAGAAAGTATCCCAAGGGTTGAAGAGAGAGAAAACTTGCAAACAAGAAGAGAATTACACTCTTTAAGACTCAGGCTAGAGGGGAGAAGCTGGGTTCATAAATGACCATGACCTTCATCTCACTTAATATCCCCAGGATGAGCAGGACTCAGTAATATTAGGATTCCTTCTATTGCAAATGACAGAAGACACAGCCAAACAGGCTTAAAGAGGAGAAAAAAGATGAGGTTGGGTAATTTATTTGTTTGTTACTAAAAAGTGCATGGGTAGCTAACTTCAGGTGTGGGTTATTCCAGGGATCTAAAATATATCACGAGGACTGTTTCTATTCATCTCTCAACATTGCATTTCCCTCTCTCTGTTGACTTCATTGTCAAGATCCATGTAATGTTCCCCCAGCAGCTGTCTCAAACAAACAGACAAACTCTCACTGGCTTCTCAACAGAATATATGTCAATTACTGAGCCAATTACTAAAGCCATGAGACATAGTACTCTAATTGGCCAGTCACATATTTCTTCCCTGAAACTGTGAGAATTGGGTACTATAACTGGAGGAAGTCAAGTATGGATGCTGCATAGCAGAAAAACTACTAGAGGCTCCAAACAGAGATGGTTAAGAACACTGGGCACAAGGAACCAGGGCTTAGGTAGGAATCTTGGCAAAGATCTCTGTGTTTGGGCTTGTTATAACATACACGGAATCCGCGGCTTCTGAATGGATCCAACGAGACATGACCAAGAAGCAGCAAGAGCTGCACCCACCTGCAAAAGCCTTCTTTTGGGAATACCCCATAAGCCCCCAGGGCTCTTGCATAATTGCTGGATAGGAAAGGTGTGCATATAGGCATGCACGTGTGCACACACACAGGGGCACGTGCAATGGCAGACTTTGCTTTTCTCGTTAATTCTGGCAGATAAAGGACTAAGCCAAATCTATTTGATTTGGACTGTGATGTTTCTAACACTTAAATAACCCTAGTGGATTGTTTTCATCATATAAACATTGTCTCCAATCTACTGTCTTTTTCCTGTGGTCTCTGAGCAATTACAACTGTATTCCACTCCTCTCTCCTCTTCTTTCATCGTCTCTAAGTCAACTCTTTCCAGGGCTCTTTCATCACCCAGTGCCACATGTCACTGCCCACACCTGTCTTGTTCTGTTGGCATTAAAGCTGTGTACTCTATGCAGTCCTGGCTTATCTACAAGCTAATCCTAAACTATACAGTCAAAGGAGATACTTACATCCCTTCAAAATGCTTCTTCATTTATGTTGGAAAGAATTGGCCAGAGGACAGACAGCTGTGCATGACAGGACTGTGTATTAAACCACCGGCACCCCTAGCAGGGGCAGCATGGTTTGCAGGCACCAACCTGCATCGAGGAGCAGAAGAGCATGCATGGACTCAGCCTGAGCACAGGTATGTAGAAATACCTGGGGCGGGGGGCTTTGGGACTACCTGGAACTCCTTTGTGATCAGATGGGACTCACAGCACTCAAGACGTGGGATTCTATGTTAATTCAGTGTATTTTACACTCTCAGGCAGGTGAAGCCAGGGGGATTTAAAGTTACATAGGTGAGGTTAGCAGTGGCCAGCAAATAGTAGGTATGGCCTCTATGGTCCTCCACCCACCCCTTTCCCCCTTTACAATAAAAGCCCCTCTAGCCCAGATTCTACTGTCTTTGTGTTTCAATAAGAGCCCTCATCATTCATTTCACCTTATTGGCATTGTAGTCCAGCTCTTCTATGTTATACTATGTATAAAGTGAACATATGGTCTCTGTTGCCTGGCAACGAGAAAAAGCTGATATATGAGGCTAAGTGAATAAGCAGAGATGATACTCATTCACTCATTCAACAAATATTTAGCCTAATATGTGCCAAACCAAATTGTATAGTTACCTTAAAACAAACCTAGTAGTAGAACTGGCACATCTAGAAGATGCATTTTTCCTTCTGTATTATGCTTTTTACCTTCTGTATGAGATTTTACTATTGGAAGAACTAGTATTTACCATTAACATTAAAACACACACACACACACACACACACACACACACACACAAACACCCCAAAACCTTAGCAACTTCTGCCTAAACATCATTAACACCCAGCACACCTTCCTGCTTTCAAATGTCATTCACTCTTTTTTTTTTTTCAAACGTCATTCACTCTTAAAATCATGGTTGGATAAGCTGTCCCTCCAGCGAGTAATTACTGAGCATGATCTGGGTCCAGACATATACTAACAAAAAGCAGTAGAAAAATAACTCTGTCCCAAGAGAGCTTATATCCCAGTTGGAAGAACGAGATATATACCTAAAATAACAACATTCCCCTAAAAGAGACACTCAGTAGGACTACCTTTCTGGCCCCCTTGTGCAGGGATGAGGCCTTGTGACTAGTTTGGTGTCACTTTCAGGACAAACATTTAATTGTCCTTGCAAGACTCTCAGATTCTCTTTCCCTCTGGCACAATGACCGGCACGGCTTGAGTTACGGCAGCTCCATCACTGTGGGTCTCTGAGTGTCCGCCATGAGCAGAGCCCTCTGCCAACCTGTGATGAGTACGTACTGGGAACGAGAAATAAACCTGTTTTTGTTTGAAGCCATCATGTGTTGGAGGTTGTTTATTATCACAGCATAACCTGGGTTATTCTGACTGAAACACTAAAGGGACGAAATGGTCAAGCTTCTAGAGCACTTTAGAGCATAAGGAAGGACATTAAAGAACTGAGACTAGCAAATGCAGTGATTCTTTTTAAAAGAGTGTTCCGAAACTACAGGCTGCCAAGCTTGGTGTTGACTCTCTACAAGAGTCTGGAAGGAATAAGTACTGTGAAGAGAATGGTCTGTGAGCACTTAGGGAAAAAGCAGAGACCATAAGGAGTCAATGTGGTTTAAAGACAATCACAACCAACTAATTTTCACTTGCTTTGCAGACAGATTTTATACCAGTCTGGGTCTTGGTAAGTAACAGTGTACACATATTAGGATGGTTTAAAAGGGAGTCTTATAAAGGGACTATACACAAAGATGAGCAGGATGTAGGAAAACCACAGGGAATAGTACAGTACCCCGGGCTAGAACAGTGGGGATGTTACCACCCAAGCCTGAAGGAGTGACAGTGAGAGGGCAAACCTGGAAGCAGAGTGACTGTCTACAGGGCCACACCAACTGGCCAGCTCAAGTAATCTTGAATTAAGGGAACTGGAGAATAAATATCCCAACATGTCCTTCTCTTTCCCTTCAATTTCTTGTCTCCATTGGCCAACCCCAACTGGAAATCCAACCAGAGGGCAAAGGAGCCATTGATGCAGTCCAGAGAAGTCAGCCTCCTGGGCACAGAACAGGCTAGAGAAGGGTGGAGGGCAGATCTGGAGGGGCAAATAGAAGATATCCAGCTGAGGAATATTAGGAAAATT
Organism: Delphinapterus leucas; assembly: GCF_059928025.1. Taxonomy (NCBI): domain Eukaryota; kingdom Metazoa; phylum Chordata; class Mammalia; order Artiodactyla; family Monodontidae; genus Delphinapterus; species Delphinapterus leucas. Next base: position 41,895,828 of record NC_143135.1, read on the forward strand.
AAATACACATAACGTATCTGGATTTGAATGAGGTATTTGACAAAGGTTGTTGGGAATTTCTTAAAGAAGAATATTGGTCACACCCTCTTCTGTGTGCCCACAGCTCTGTGCACTTGTACCCCAGAGTGGATAGGGGTAACTGTAGCTGTATCTTCTCAGCATGCTTCCCCAGCTCACTTCTGGCAATAGCACCCTCATTCCCAAGGAAACTTGCCCCCAGTCCTTGTGTTTTGGATGTGGTCAATTACCACATCTTGTCTATGCCTAATCCCCAACTCCAAAGGGTGGACACCTGAGTCAGTCAAACCAGAGTCTTAAGAACATGCCTGCTGACACCAGCAAGAAAGATGCTATCTTACCTTCAGGTTACAGTGCTAGAAAGCTGCAAATTTGGAGCAATGGACAGCCATCTTGCGTAGCTTGGCAGGAGACGTCATTTACAGTAAGAAAGTTTGTGGTCATCACACAAAGAAAAGCAGAAAAAAAAATCTAAGATTAAAAGAAGACATACTATTGTCTGAGTTTCTGGATTAAACTGTTCCTGAGGTAAGTCACCACTAAATTTCTCACTTATATGATCTACTCCATTACCATTTCCACTTTTGCTAGTTTGAGCTGGATTTCTTTTGCTTACATCAGAGATCTCTGATTAATCTACCTGTATTACAAAGCTTCAACTTAACCTCAGTGTTATCAACAGTTATTTATTAAAATACATTTTAACCCAAATAATAAAGGCTACTATGTGATAATAGCAACTACTACTGTGGAGTGCTCCCTAAGTGTTCATGGGATGAATGATCATCACCAAAGTACAAAAGCCTTGTCAAAAGACAGGGCAGGACCCAGCTGAGGCTACGTAGTCCTGTGTCCCTCTCTAGGAATTTCAGTTCCTGCTTGCCCTGCCTCCCCATATAATGTCTGCCACTGCTGGAGAAGCCACAGAAGGAAAAGAAGGTAATGGTCAGTTTCTTCCCTCTTCCTTGCTCCACTGCCTTCCACTTGTTCAAGCTGCCATGTTGGGCCTTCTTTCAGGTCACATACGGGAAGAGCAGGAGATCTGGGGAAAAGGGCAAGGTCCTCCATAGATAACGTTTTAACACAGGTTCGGGACACTCTGGGTGGGAGGTATCAACATCCTGGCCCCTTCTCCCATGGAGGCCTTTTGTGGGTTTCTCAAAAACTCCCTTCAGTGGGGCGCTCTCACTGCACCACCCTCAGCTGTGAGTGACACAAACTGGCTGGCTGCTCGCACCTGGCCCCTCCATCCCTGCTCCTTTGGTGCATTCCATGCAGCCTTTCTGTCCTGGCATGAGGTCCTCTGGGCTGGCTCCTTCAAGGTGACCAGTGTCCCATGGAGAACATGCCCCTTGCCCTGCCATAAGCACGGCTCACCTTATTCACTCTGCAGCCCTCTCTCCCTCCTCTGACATCAGGGTCAACCCCAGCCAGGCTCATTCCTTGGCTTCTCCCAGCACTAGTCAGGCATCAGCTTCTGTACTGCATAGAAGCTTCCCTTGTTTAGTTCAAATTGGAGAAAGGGAACAGCCCTCCTCTCCTCCATTAGTAGGGGAATGAAATCACACAGCACTCCAACAACGCTTTTCAAAGAAATTCTCACTCCCCAGTTCTCTTCCTCCAATCCCCTAGCTCCTCTTACAAATGGTCTAGACATTGATATTGGTGGGCTAAGACTCACGAGCTGGCTTGCAGACTTCCAGTGAGCAAGGTCTTTCTGGATGGTGAAATTCCTTTCTTCAGAACCACACCACCCAACATGGCAGCTACTAACCTTGTATGACTATTGAGCACTTGAAGTATGGTTGGTCCAAAGTGGGATGAGCTATGTCCCCAAGACACCAGTTTTCCAAGACTTAGTATGAATAAAAGATTGTAAAATATCTCATTAATATTTTTATATTAAGTAGACGTCGAAATAATATTTTTGATGTATTGCATGAATTTACTCTCTCATTAAATTGATTTCACCACTTTGTCTTTTTTTAAAATGTGGCTACTGGAAATTTTTAATTACATATACAGCTCACGTTATATTTCTATTGGATAGCGCGGCTTTAAAATGCATGGGCACATGGCTTTAGGGCCTGGTCCAAACTCTGAGATAGGAAAAGTCCCATTCAAGAGGCTGTTATGTGATGTTTGCAAATCCCTTAGACCACTGCCTGGCACATATTAAGCACTCAGTAATTAGGACAGAGGAGAGAATGGAGGTGGAAGAAGAGATGTTATTTTTATAGTAGTAGCTGGTGTTGTTAATGATATTATTCATCTCCCTTTGCTCATCTGAAAAATAAGAATAATAATTTAAACTCTGGCGACTTCCCAAGGTTGCAATGCGCTTTGCGTGAAATAGTGTGCATGAAATAAAAGCTCTTTAAACTGTAAACAGCTGTATAAACAGTGGTTGCCACTGTGATAATAATCATGATGGTTGCTGTAATATCCTGGCTCATGCTCGGAGCGCCACTGAAACTGGGCCTCAGGAGCCCAGGCTGGGCGGGCTGGCCGCGGGCCCAGCCGCTCTTTCCATTGCATCAAAGCGAGCGCTGGGTCGCCGCCAGGTGGCAGTGGAAGCCCAGCTGCAGTCCCTCCGGGTCTCCTGGAGCGCGCCCCGCCCTGCCTGGGAATACGCGGCGCTACTCCGAGGCACCCAGGGTGAAGCATATTTTGCATCTTGAGCTTGATGGTAGGCACTGTGAGGACTACAAAAAAAGCTTCTAAGATGTGGTCCAGCCTTCAGGGGCTGCAGGTTAACGAAGGAAATCGACCTCCAAACAACCCGTCCAATAGTGGAGATCCCAGCAGGGTCAGAGGGAAAGACTGACTGTAGCTGTGACTTGGCCTGTGGGGAATTAGGAGGAGCTTCCAGAGATGTGATGCTTCTCTAGGTGGAGAAGTGGGGGTGGGAGGGACATTCCAGGCAGAGGCTCAGGCAAGTGCAAAGAGCACCTGGTGCATTTGGAAAAGGGGGAGGGCATTTGGATATGAATGGTAAAGGGGTGGGTGCAACGGACATTTAGTGAGTGGAGGCCAGTGAAGTCCAATGTCCTGAACCATGCAGGACAGTCCTGTATTATGAAGACATGTCCCGCCTGAAATGGCAGTAGCAGCCCCATTGAGAAACTGAGCGTCTGGGTGGGGAAGGATAGCTTGAGTGTGAGATGTAAGTGAAAAGATAAATTAGGGCCAAATCGTAAACAGCCCCATGGCTACATGATGGGCTTTGGGCCCTCCTGCAGGTGACACAGAGCCACCGAATTCCTTCTCATCTGCAGGGAACGGCTCCCACCATTTCTAAAAGCCAGCAGGCATCCCTGCAGGCCTCTGTGGGGAGGTGCTGTGATGGATGTGGTCACACGGTGCCCAGGTATGCTCCCTAGGCTCCCCCCGCCCCCCACGGCTCTTGCTCAGATTCCCAGTTGTCCTGTCCCTGGCCCCAGAATGATGCCATCCTCCCTTTGAAACTCCAGACTAAGCGTGGATACAAACAGGCAATTAAAAAACATTTGCCAGGGCTTCCCTGGTGGCGCAGTGGTTGAGAGTCTGCCTGCCGATGCAGGGGACACGGGTTCATGCCCCGGTCCGGGAAGATCCCTCATGCCGCGGAGCGGCTGGGCCCGTGAGCCATGGCCGCTGAGCCTGCGCGTCCGGAGCCTGTGCTCCGCAACGGGAGAGGCCACAACAGTGAGAGGCCCGCGTACCGCAAAAAAAACCCCAAACATTTGCCAAATTGAATTCACTTCCAAGAGCTGGTGCACCAGCTCAGTGAAAGTGAACCCTTGTTCCACGTTGCTCGTGCATATTTCGGTTGGCTAAAGTGGCACCACTGGATTGTCAGAATATTTGCTCTTAGCCTGTACAAGGGCTTTCATCCCAGGAGGAGGCCAAAGAACTTGTTCTGCCAGCTTGCCTGTAATGATGATAAGAGCTAGCATTTATTAAGCAAGCTACTCTGAGTCAGGCGTTGTCCCAGTACGTTACATGAAATGATCACGGTTCATCGTCGCAGTGACTCATTTTGCATTCAGGTTAGAAAACTGAGGCTAGGAGAAGTAAATGAGTTGCCTAAGGTGCCCAAGTGGAGAACCAGGCCTTGAACCCAGATCTTTCTGACTCTAAAGGCCTTTGCCCTTTCCCCTACACCGGCCTGTTCCTCTCAGTCACAAGAAAATGGTGGTTTCTTGAAAGGGAGGAGAGGGCCCAAAGCCAGGTAACTCCCAGGCAGTGAAGAAAGGCATGCTCTTTCAGCCGCCTGGCAGGACAGGTCTGCAGAGGACTACAGTGGGTTCCGTGCACGATGGTGCGAGGGCTCCATGCCCACTACTCTCTGGGCCCTCGCTCAGCTCAGAATAGGGCCAGGAGAGCTGCGGAGTGAAAGCAGGAAGGGGAGTAGAGCTTGGGCAGGGTGTTCTCTTCCAGGGCTGCCCAAAGTTGCCTCAGCCAATTCCTCGCTTTCGGCTGGCGCCTTGGCTGCACAGGGATGTACTGATCTAGCCACCTTTACGTAGGGAAGAGGAGCCAGAGCCTGTGGAGGCAGCACCTCATGGAAGCACTCCTCTCTCCCCAGGGCCCCATAAAGGCCCACAGCTCACAGTCCCCAGAGCCAGTGCACAAGCCAGATCCACCACTGGGTGTTTTTCTTTGCATCCTCCTGGGTGAGGGTCAAGTCTCTCACTGTCAGAGGGCTATTATCCTGCCTGAAGAAACAAGAGAAAATTGCTATTGGGACTGGCCTGGGCAGGGCTGCTATGGCCTCCTTAAATCCCTTGGATTTGGGGCAAGGAATCAATAGAATAGTCTTTTCATCCATCCATCCATCCAACCATCCATCCATTTATCATCTGTTATGTCCAGGCGCTGTGCTTAGCCTCAGGGAGTGAAAAAGGAATAAGAATAGTCCAGTCTTTAGATTTTGGGGGTCCAGTACGGGGAGACTGAAAATATAAACTCAATGTCCCCAGTCCTCAGCAGCTTATGAATACAGATGGGGGTTCATGCATTCAAATAACTCACTCAGAGACTTTAATTCCCTACAGAATCCCTCAAATATTTCTTGAAGTTTCCAAGGAGTGTTTGACCTATAATCATGAATCAACTCATCAGTTTAACCAACACTTAACCCCTGCCTTACAGCTTGCCCTGGTTCTCTCTTGTCAATGTCCTGTGTCCTCACAGGTGCACAAGGGAGCCTTTCCACACCCAGAAATGACAGTGCCCTTTCCAGGAAAGCCATGTCTACTCCAACAGAGCCGCCACAAGACCATAAAATCTTCTATGCAAAGCAGAGGAAGGTCTTGCTTACTTTGGGTGGACTTGAGCTCCACTCCCAACCCTTTGTCCGGGAGCCCACGTGGAAGTCACAACCTGTGTAACCGTACAAGGTAGGGCTGGGTGCCAAGGATGATCCCCAAACCTCTAGGCCTCAGGGTGCCAGACTGATAGTGGTCCATGCTGAGAAGAGAACAGCCTCTCATTACATTTGCATTGTACTTTGTCACCTGGGGGCCAACTAATGCTGCCAGGGCCCAGAGCTGCACAAGGTTTATGACTCACCCTCACCAGGACTCACATTTCAAGGGTCTTGGCAGAGAATAAATGCCTCTCCTATCTCCCATCTTTCTCTCAGTCATCCAGTTGTCCAATCTCACACTCAGTACTTCCCCCTAAACTACCCTCATGCATATCAGCTCTTGCCAATAGAATCCAAGGGCTGTCCAGTCCACCAATTCTGACTCCCATTCTAGGCTCACTTAGAACACTCTTTTGCATAAGTAACTACAGTGCAATGGTGACACAAGCTATCATAGGTGCAAGCTCAGAGAAGGGGCATGTAAATCAGATGTGTGTCTTGGAGAAGGAACATCAGAGTTGAGCATTCAATAAGGAGTAGGGAAAGTGAAAATATAAGGAGAACAGATTCCAGACAGAAAGAACAGCATGAACAAAGTTACAGAGGCATCAGCTTGTTGCTGGAGTGTAAAATGCAAGGCATGGAGGGAGAAGGGAAGCTGGAGGAGTCGACAGGAGCCAGGTCAGAGATGGTTTTATGGACTACAAGGAGGAGATTGTACTGTAAGAGAGCCATTGAAGGTGTCTAGCAGAGGAGTGAGTTGATCAGCTGTGTGCTTTGCCAGATTGTTCTGATTACAAAGAATGAGTTTCAGGAGTGTCAGACAGGAGGTGCTGACTCTACTAGGGGGCAATTGGAGTGACTGGAGTAAGAGGAGGTAAGGACCAGAGTAGAGCAGTGGTAATGGAGGAGAGAGAGGAAGGGGGGGGAGGGGGACTGAGGCAAGTGAACAAGTAGAGGAGCAAGGATGACTCCCAGGTGCTTGGCTTGGGCAACCACATGTACTGAGTGACTAGGACAGATAACACAGGAGACGTGACTAAGATAACACAGGAGAAGGGAGAAATGGAAGGTGGGAAGATGACCTTTTTGAAAATGTCTATGTACATCCTCAAGGGGTGACAGGTGGACTCTGGAAATGTGGATCTGAAGCTCAGGAGAGGTATCTGAGCTGAGGATACAGACTTGGAATCACTAGAGGGGAACTCATGCTTGTGGATGGGTCACTGCCAGGGAGCACCTGAAGGAGAGAAGAGTACTGAGGACAGAGCTTGTGTAGAGAGAAGGGGGAAAAAAGGAAAGCAATGTCGATAAAGGAGATTGGGGACACCCAGGATACAGCTGTGTTAGAAAAAGCCAAGGGAGGGGAGAGATCAAGGAGAATGGAGTGGCCAACTCTGCCAACTGGTACAGCAAGGTCAAAGGAGATAAGGGCTTGCGGACAAGGATCTGTTGGATGTGACTAGCCTGAGCACAACGTGCTGAAATGTGGGTGGCAGCGAGGGAGCCAAGACAGAAAAGCAAGAAAGAACTGCTCTTTCAAGATTGGGAGTGACAGGAGAGAAACAAGAGGCATTAGTGTGCAAAGGAGCCAGTGGAGACTCTCTGCCTCTTGATGGGGTACATCTGAGCGGGTGGCTAGGAAAGAGGAAAGGAAGCAGGGGGAGCGAGACGTTAGAAAGAATCATAGAGAGGTAAAGTGTCCTGGAGCAGTCAAGGCAGGAAGGGCACCTGAGGAGAGGGGTGGGCCTGGCCTTGACCAGGTGGAGGGATGCAGCTTCTGAGACCCAGGGAAGGGCGGCAGTGCTGAGCGGTGAGTCTGTAAGTAGAAGGGTTCACACCTGAAGGTCTGTGATTTGGGGGAACGGAGTCTGGACTGATGTGGGAACTTGCAGAGTGAAGAAGAGCACTAACACAGGAAGTGGGCAAAGCAGCCCACCAGGGATGCTCAGAAGAGTTGTGCTTTGGATTTTCCCCTGCAGCCTAGGTGCAAGAGAATTTTGCCCCAGCAGAAAACAACAGCTTGAGCATTCGTGCTAATCCTTTCTTTTTTCTTTGGCTTTTCTCCAAAAGGCAAGTATCTTGCAAAAACCTTCAGCTGTCTCTTTTCTTGCCATAGATGCAGCATGTGCCAGGGCTTTGAGGGAAGGCCTAAATTGCCCAGAAATAATATTACTGCTGAAGTTTCTAAAAGGCCTCCCTCCGGCCTTCAGGTCCGCTTCCTTAGGCCCCGGTCAGGCAACGCCTATTGGAATACTGGCTGCAGGGCTCCAGGCCTTCCGAAGGCCGTTTTTCCTCACAGCCTGACTGGATCTGCCTGGGTGAGAAGGTGACGTAAGCAGGTATGTTTTGGATATGGGAGCTGTGTCTCTGCAGCAGGCAGAGGAAATATTTCCAGGATGAAGCATACTGTAGGACAGTTTTGAGCTTCAAGCTCCCCAAACAGCAGAGGCCTGAGAAACGATGGCTGCAGCCCTAGGTACACCCAGGGCATCTTCCTCCGGCTGCCCTCTGTTGGCTGAAATCCTCAGCAGAGGGTCATCGTCAGCCAGGTGAGGCTGGTGCCCATTTCAGGGCTGGTCTTCCTGTTTCTCATTCACCGTGACTTTCTCTCTTGGAAGATCAGCCTCCTCCTAGGTCAGCTCTGGGTCAGGGAGAAGGCAGCAGGAGCACGAAGGAGAGAGTAAGGGACCACCAAGTAAGCTCGTCTGAGAAAGAACATTTAGAAACAGGACCCTCAACCTCAGAAGGAAGCTGACCTTCTGTCTCCACTGTCTGAATCTATGCCCCTCCCACCTGTCACAGTCACTACTGGTGCCCCTCACCCCACTCCACTCCTACGTCCACCCAGCCCGTTTCCTCCCCCCTCATTTCTGGATTCACTACACTTTCTTCAGTTCCTCCAAGCTCAGCTGCAGCCTGTGTCCAGACACCTCAGGGCTCTGGCCCAGCAGGATTGCCACAGAGCCCAGGGCCTATTTCTCCTGTGCCACCCCAGGCACCCCAGCCCGAGGCCTGACCCTTTTATGGCAGCTGTTGCCAGCCCAGCCCTGTCATGGCCGCATGGCTGCTACTCTCCCATGTGGGCTGACTTCTCAGTGCCTCCCATTTGCCTTGACACTGGCTTCTGGGCCCAGAAGCAGTGGGACAACTGACTAGCTGAGGCCCTCCTGCTGTGGGTCCAGTCATCTGCCCAGGTCACACTGAGGGCTGCTGTGCTCTCTGTGATGTCAGCCCCATTGACTCTGGGTTCCTTGAGGACAGAGAACGTGTCATAGCCACAATTACCTTCCCAACACATGTCTAAGAATCTGGCACAGGGAACATTTGTGGGTGGACCCGTGGAAAGATGGACAGATGGTTGGATAAATGGATCAATGCCTGCTGGAGTCCCTGCCGTGACTTAACCCCAGTGAGGCTCCATGACAGTCCAGTTCTCACTACTTCCTGGTATTTCAAAGGATGAGTCCAGTTGGCTCCAGAATTTCTATTTAGAAGGAGCTTAGGAGTAGCAATCAGGTTGGGAAGATTGGCAAGAGGATTTGTCTTAAAGTTGCATTTCCATAGCAAGCACTTTTTTTGTGTGGTAGACATGGAGGTTTGCCACCACAGTCCCCTTTGAGGGAGGACTTGCTGCTCAGCTGCAGGGAGCATGGTCAGCAGACAGCCTTTGATGTCAGCTCCTACAGGGTCTGCCTCAGCTGAAGAGTTGCCATGTCCAAAATCATGCCCTCACCGGGGCAGCCCCTATCTGGTGACCGAGGGAGGTGGCGTATCTAGGCTTAGCTATTTTGGCTTGATGCAAGACATCTAACAGGCAACGCTGACTCCTGGGCTCCCTGCTGGAGGGCTAAGCCTCTATCAGCATCCAGTTGGATTTCCACCTCTACCAATTTCACAGGAGTTAATCCCTAACAAACAGCTTGATCCCAGAACCCCAACCCAGAGTCTGTTCCCCAAAACCCAAACTGCCACATTTTTAAAATTTAAAGATAAATACAAATATCAATATTTTCTAAACTTCTTGTATTCAAGCTTTTCATACATTTGAGAAAAATCATCCCTACCGAAGAATACCAAGTGGTGGCTCTGGGGTGTCAGTGGAGATGATGGAGAAGCTGAAGGCTCTCCAGTCCTCCCTTTTCACCACAATGACATCTGGTAGAGTTTTCTGGTTTGGAAGCCCTGTGTGTACACACAAACTTAGCAAGGAGTACATCAGGGACAGGAAGCTGGGTGCCCCAGGTGGATCTAGGGGGAGAAAGGGAGCTGCAGATTTCTTCCTGGATATCAGGCACCTCCCTAAAGAGATGGCCAGAAACAGTAGCAAGATCACCCGCTTCTCACTCAGGAGGGACTTCCAGAGCCTTGGGGAGCCCAGGACTGAGTGTGGTCTTCCTAGGTGGAGGAAACAGAGAGCAGAGTCTGGAGCTGCTGAGGTGCCTGGAAATTGAGAGTAAGGATATCAGAGAGGAGGGAGCTGCACCGGGAAGGAGCTCCTGCAATCTGCGTATGAACCCCCTTGGGTCTTTGACCAAATACTAACCTGTAGATGCACAGTGCAAGATACCACAGGTCTGTCAGAAAGGAATTATCCATTGGGGTCTGTATAAGCGAAATGAGGATTCTGAAGGTTGCACAGTGCTGAGATATTGGTGTTCCAACTAGCCAGAATAAAGTGACATCCCAGGCATTCAGTGGAGAGCTCAGAAGGGCCATATCTTAGAAGTAGGTTTGCTCTAGCCTTAGAATAAGGGCTATGCTAGTCCCACCCTAATGAAGCCTAAAACCAAGTCCCAGTTGGATCAAACTGATGTGCTGATACATTAACTACCTAAAAGAACAAAAAAACAACACTCTTTGAGGGAAGAAAACAAATCCAGACTCTCAATAATGTAATATCCACATGGCTCAGCAAGCAATAACAATCATTAGACCTGGAAAGGAGCAAGAAAATGCGACCCATAACCAGGAGTAGCAACAACAAAAACAAAATGGTCCAAAGAAACAGACTCTGAAAGGACACTGGAATTAACAGCCAAGGACTTTAAAACAGCTATTATAAATATATTCAAGATTAAAAAAAAAAAAAAAGATGGAGGTAAGGCATGTCAGCAGAGAAATGGAAACTATTAAAAAAAAAAAAGAACAGAATGGAAATTCTAAAACTAAAAATTATAATATTTAAAATGAAATTTTGGGATTTCCCTGGCAGTCCAGTGCTTCCACTGCAGAGGGTGCAGGTTTGATCCGTGGTCATGGTCAGGGAACTAAGATACTACATGTTGTGCAGCATGGCCAAGAAGAAAAAACAAAGAACAAAACAAAACAAAACAAAACAAAAATTTATTGGATGGGCTTAACAGCAAGTTGGACACTACAAAACAAAAATCAGTATATTTGAAAACAGGTGAATAGAAACTATCCAAACTGAAACACAGAAAGAAAAAGGATAAAAAACACAGCCTCAGTGACTTATGGGATAATGTCAAGCAGTCTAATATACATATATATGGAGCCTCAGAGGGAAAGAAAGATCAGCACAGAAAAGATTTTGAAGAAATAATGGCCAAAATTTTCTAAATTTGATAAAAACTGTCAACCCACAGATCCCAGAAGAAGCTTAATAAAACACAAGCAGCATAAACATTAAAAAAAAAAACTAAACTAAAAATCCATCATAGTCAAATTGCTAAAAGAAAATAAAAATAAAGCACCCAGAGGAAAAAAGGCACATTACATATGGGGGCCAATGATAAGAATAATCACTGACTGCTCATGAGAAGCAACAGAGATCAAAAGACAACAGAATGGAGACATTCAAGATGGCAGAAGAGTAACACGCGGAGATCACCTTCCTCCCCACAAATACATCAAAAATACATCTATCTGTGGAACAACTCCTACAGAACACTTACTGAATGCCGGCAGAAGACCTCAGACTTCCCAAAAGGCAAGAAACTCCCCATGTACCTGGATAGGGTAAAAGAAAAAAGTAAAAAACAGAGAGAAAAGAATAGGGACGGGACCTGCACCAGTGGGAGGGAACTGTGAAGCAGGAAAAGTTTCCACACACTAGAAAGCCCCTTCACTGGTGGAGACGGGGGCGGCGGGGTGAGGGGGAAGCTTCAGAGCCACAGAGGAGACTGCAGCAACAGGGCTGCGGAGGGCAAAGTGGAGAAACTGCCGCACAGAGGATCGGTGCTAACCAGCACTCACCAGCCCGAGAGGCTAGTCTGCTCACCCACGGGGATGGGCGGGGACTGGGAGCTGAGGCTCTGGCTTCGGAGGTCAGATCCCAGGGAGAGGACTGGGGTTGGCTGCGTTAACACAGCCTGAAGGGGGCTAGTGCACCACAGCTAGCCGGGAGGGAGTCCGGGAAAACGTCTGGACCTGCCTAAGAGGCAAGAGACCATTGTTTTGGGGTGTGCGAGAGGGGATTCAGAGCACCGCCTAAATGAGCTCCAGAGATGGGTGTGAGCCTCGGCTATCAGCGCGGACCCCAGAGACGGGCATGAAATGCTAAGGCTGCTGCTGCAGCCACCAAGAAGCCTGCGTGCAAGCACAGGTCACTATCCACACCGCCCCTCCCGGGAGCCTGTGCAGCCCGCCACTGCCAGGGTCCTGTGATCCAGGGACAACTTCCCCAGGAGAACACACGGCGCGCCTCAGGCTGTTGCAATGTCATGCTGGCCTCTGCCACCAAAGGCTCACCCCACACTCCGTACAACTCCCTCCCCCCGGCCTGAGTGCGCCAGAGTCCCCTAATCAGCTGCTCCTTTAACCCCGTCCTGTATGAGCAAAGAACAGACGCCCTCAGGTGACCTACACGCAGAGGCGGGGCCAAATCCAAAGCTGAACCCCAGGAGCTGTTCGAACAAAGGAGAGAAAGGGAAATTTCTCCCAGCAGCCTCAGGAGCAGCGGATTAAACCTACACAATGAACTTGATGTACTCTGCATCTGTGGAATACCTGAATAGACAACAAATCATCCCAAACCTAGGCGGTGGACTTTGGGAGCAACCATGTATATATATATATATTTTTTTCCTTTTTCTCTTTTTGTGAGTGTGTATGTGTATGCTTCTGTGTGTGATTTTGTCTGTATAGCTTTGCTTTTACCATTTGTCCTAGGGTTCTGTCTGTCCATTTATTGTTTTTGTTTTTTGTTGTTGTTGTTTTTAGTATAGTTTTTACTGCTTGTTATCACTGGTGGATTTGTTTTTTCATTTGATTGCTCTCTTCTTTCTTTCTATTACTTTTTAATTTTTAATAATTATTTTTTATTTTAACAACTTTATTATTTTTTTCTTTCGTTCGTTCTTTTTTTCTCTCTTTTATTCTGAGCCATGTGGATGACAGGGTCTTGGTGCTCTGGCCAGCTGTCAGGCCTGTGCCTCTGAGGTGGGAGAGCCGAGTTCAGGACATTGGTCCACCAGAGACCTCCCAGCTCCACATATCAAATGGTGAAAATCTCCCAGAGATCTCCATCTCAACGCCAAGACCCAGCTCCACTCAATGATAAGCAAGCTACAGTGCTGGACATCCTATGCCAAACAACTAGCAAGACAGGAACACTACCCCACCCACTAGCAGAAAACCAGCCTAAAATCATACTAAGGTCACAGACACCCCAAAACACACCACTGGACAGAGATCTGCCCACCAGAAAGACACGATGCAGCCTCATCCACCAGAACACAGGAACTAGTCCCCTCTACCACGAAGCCTACCCAACCCACTGAACCAACCTTAGCCATTGGGGGCAGACACCCAAAACAATAGGAACTATGAACCTGCAGCCTGTGAAAACGATACCCCAAACACAGTAAGTTACACAAAATGAGAAGACAGAGAAACACACAGCACATGAAGGAGCAAGGTAAAAACTCACCAGACCAAACAAATGAAGAGGAAATAGGCAGTCTACCTGAAAAAGAATTCAGAGTAATGATAGTAAAGATGATGCAAAATCTTGGAAATAGAATGAAGAAAATACAAGAAACGTTTAACAAGGACCTACAAGAACTAAAGAGCAAACAAACAATGATGAACGACACAATAAATGAAATTAAAAATTCTCTAGAGGGACTCAATAGCAGAATAACTGAGGAAGAAGAATGGATAAGTGACCTGGAAGATAAAATAGTGGATATAACTATTGCAGAGCAGAATAAAGAAAAAAGAATGAAAAGAATTGAGGACAGTCTCAGAGGCTACTGCGACAACATTAAATGCACCAACATTCGATTTATAGGGGTCCCAGAAGAAGAGGAGAAAAAGAAAGGGACTGAGAAAATATTTGAAGAGATTATAGTTGAAAATTTCCCTAATATGGAAAAGGAAATAATCAAGTCCAGGAAGCACAGAGAGTCCCATACAGGATAAATCCAAGGAAAAACATGCCAAGACACATATTAATCAAACTATCAAAAATTAAATACAAAGAAAAAATATTAAAAGCAGCAAGGGAAAAACAACAAATAACATACAAGGGAATCCCCATAAAGTTAACAGCTGATCTTTCAGCAGAAACTCTGCAAGCCAGAAGGGACTGGCAGGACATATTTAGAGTAATGAAAGAGAAAAACCTACAATCAAGATTACTCTACATGGCAAGGATCTCACTCAGGTTTGAGGGAGAAATTAAAACGTTTACAGACAAGCAAAAGCTAAGAGAATTCAGCACCACCAAACCAGCTTTACAACAAATGCTAAAGGAAGCTCTCTAGGCAGGAAACACAAGAGAAGGAAAGACCTACAATAACAAACCCAAAACAATTAAAAAAATGGTAATAAGAACATACATATCGATAATTACCTTAAATGTAAATGGATTAAATGCTCCAACCAAAAGACACAGACTGGCTGAATGGATACAAAAACAAGACCCACATATATGCTGTCTACAAGAGACACACTTGAGACCTAGGGACACATACAGACTGAAAATGAGGGAATGGAAAACGATATTCCATGCAAATGGAAATCAATAGAGAGCTGCAGTAGCAATCCTCATATCGGACAAAATAGACTTTAAAATAAAGACTATTACAAGAGACAAAGAAGGACACTACATAATGATCAAGGGATCAATCCAAGAAGAAGGTATAACAATTGTATATATTTCTGCACCCAACAAAGGAGCACCTCAATACATAAGGCAAATGCTAACAGCCATAAAAGGGGAAATCAACAGTAACACAATCATAGTAGGGGACTTTAACACCTCACTTTCACCAATGGACAGATCATCCAGAATGAAAATAAATAAGGAAACACAAGCTTTAAATGATACATTAAACAAGATGTACTTAATTGATATTTATAGGACATTCCATTCAAAAAGAACAGAATATACTTTCTTCTCAAGTGCTCATGGAACATTCTCCAGGATAGATCATATCTTGGGTCACAAATCAAGCCTTGGTAAATTTAAGAAAACTGAAATCATATCAAGTATCTTTTCTGACAACAACACTATGAGGCTAGATATCGATTACAGGAAAAATTCTGTAAAAAATACAAACATATGGAGGCTAAACAATACACTACTTAATAACCAAGAGATCACTGAAGAAATCAAAGAGGAAATTAAAAAATACCTAGAAACAAATGACAATGAAAACACGATGACCCAAAACCTATGGGATGCAGCAAAAGCAATTCTATGAGGGAAGTTTATAGCAATACAATCCTACCTCAAGAAACAAGAAAAATCTCAAATAAACAACCTAACCTTATACTGAAAGCAATTAGAGAAAGAAGAACAAAAATACTCCCAAAGTTAGCAGAAGGAAAGAAATCATAAAGATCAGATCAGAAATAAATGAAAAAGAAATGAAGGAAACAATAGCAAAGATCAATAAAACTAAAAGCTGGTTCTTTGAGAAGATAAACAAAATTGATAAACCATTAGCCAGACTCGTCAAGAAAAAAAGGGAGAAGACTCAAATCAATAGAATTAGAAATGAAAAGGGAGAAGTAACAACTGACACTGCAGATATACAAAGGATCATGAGAGATTACTACAAGCAACTCTATGCCAATAAAATGGACAACCTGGAAGAAATGGACAAATTCTTAGAAAAGCAAAACCTTCCGAGACTGAACCAGGAAGAAATAGAAAATATAAATAGACCAATCACAACCACTGAAATTGAAACTGTGATTAAAAATCTTCCAACAAACAAAAGCCCAGAACCAGATGGCTTCACAGACAAAGCTATCAAACATTTAGAGAAGAGCTAACACCTATCCTTCTCAAACCCTTCCAAAATATAGCAGAGGGAGGAACACTCCCAAACTCATTCTACAAGCCCACCATCACCCTGATTCCAAAACCAGACAAAGATGTCACAAAGAAAGAAAACTACAGGCCAATATCATTGATGAACATAGATGCAAAAAAACTCAACAAAATACTAGCAAACAGAATCCAACAGCACATTAAAAGGATCATACACCATGATAAGGGGGGTTTATCCCAGGAATGCAAGGATTCTTCAACATACGCAAATCAATCAATGTAATACACCATATTAACAAATTGAAGAATAAAAACAATATGATCATCTCAATAGATGCCGAAAAAACTTTCAACAAATTTCAACACCCATTTATGATAAAAACCCTGCAGAAAGTAGGCATAGAGGGAACTTATCTCAACATAATAAAGGCCATATATGACAAACCCACAGCAAACATCGTCCTCAATGGTGAAAAACTGAAACCATTTCCACTAAGATCAGGAACAAGACAAGGTTGCCTACTCTCACCACTATTATTCAACATAGTTTTGGAAGTTTTAGCCACAGCAATCAGAGAAGAAAAAGAAATAAAAGGAATCCAAATTGGAAAAGAAGAAGTAAAGCTGTCACTGTTGGCAGATGACATGATACTATACATAGAGAATCCTAAAGGTGCTACCAGAAAACTACTAGAGCTAATCAATGAATCTGGTAAAGTAGCAGGATATAAAATTAATGCACAGAAATCTCTTGCATTCCTATACACTAATGATGAAAAATCTGAAAGAGAAATTAAGGAAACACTCCCATTTACCATTGCAACAAAAAGAATAAAATACCTAGGAATAAACCTACCTAAGGAGACAAAAGACCTGTATGCAGAAGACTACAAGACACTGATGAAACAAATTAAAGCTGATAGAAACAGATGGAGAGATATACCATATTCTTGGATTGGAAGATCAACATTGTGAAAATGACTATACTACCCAAAGCAATCTACAGATTCAATGCAATCCCTATCAAACTACCACTGGCATTTTTCACAGAACTAGAAAAAAAATTTCACAGTTTGTATGGAAACACAAAAGACCCCGAATAGCCAAAGCAGTCTTGAGAAAGAAAAACAGAGCTGGAAAAACAGGCTCCCTGACTTCAGACTATACTACAAAGCTACAGTAATCAAGACAGTCTGGTACTGGCACAAAAACAGAAATATAGACCAATGGAACAGGATAGAA
Organism: Delphinapterus leucas; assembly: GCF_059928025.1. Lineage (NCBI taxonomy): Eukaryota > Metazoa > Chordata > Mammalia > Artiodactyla > Monodontidae > Delphinapterus > Delphinapterus leucas. Next base: position 41,912,690 of record NC_143135.1, read on the forward strand.
AGCCCAGAGATAAACCCACGCACATATGGTCACATTAGTTTTGACAAAGGAGGAAAGAATATACAATGGAGAAAAGACAGCCTCTTCAATCAGTGGTGCTGGGAAAACTGAACAGCTACATGTAAAAGAATGAAATTAGAACACTCCCTAACACCATACACGAAAATAAACTCAAAATGGATTAGAGACCTAAATGTAAGGCCAGACACTATAAAACTCTTAGAGGAAAACATAGGCAGAACACCTCTATGATATAAATTACAGCAAGATCCTTTTTGATCCATCTCCTAGAGAAAGGGAAATAAAAACAAAAATAAACAAATGGGACCTAATGAAACTTAAAAGCTTTTGCACAGCAAAGGAAACCATACAGAAGACGAAAAGACAACCCTCAGAATGGGAGAAAATATTTGCAAATGAAGCAACGGACAAAGGATAAATTTCCAAAATTTACAAGCAGCTCAAGCAGCTCAATATCAAGAAAACAAACAACCCAATCCAAAAATGGGCAGAAGACCTAAATAGACATTTCTCCAAAGAAGATATACAGATTGCCAACACATGAAAGAATGCTCAACATCATTAATCATTAAAGAAATGCAAATCAAACTGCAATGAGGTATCACCCCACAGCAGTCAGAATGGCCATCATCAAACAATCTACAAACAATGAATGCTGGAGAAGGTGTGGAGAAGAGGGAACCATCTTGCACTCTTGGTGGGAATGTGAATTGGTACAGCCACTATGGAGAACAGTATGGAGGTTCCTTAAAAAACTAAAAATAGAACTACCATATGACCCAGCAATCCCACTACTGGGCATATACCCTGAGAAAACCATAATTCAAAAAGAGTCATGTACCAAAATGTTCATTTCAGCTCTATTTACAATAGCCAGGACATGGGAGCAACCTAAGTGTCCATCGACAGATTAATGGATATAGAAGTGGCATATATATACAATGGAATATTACTCAGCCATAAAAAGAAAAGAAATTGAGTTATTTGTAGTGAGGTCGATGGACCTAGAGTGTCATACAGAGTGAAGTAAGTCAGAAAGAGAAAAACAAATACTGTAAGCTAACACATATATATGGAATCTAAAAAAAAAAAAAAAATGGTTATGAAGAATCTAGGGAGAGGACGGGAATCAAGACGCAGACCTACTAGAGAATGGACTTAAGGACACAGGGAGGGGGAAGGGTAAGCTGGGACGAAGTGCGAGAGTGGCATGGACTTATATATACTACCAAATGTAAAATAGATAGCTAGTGGGAAGCAGCTGCATAGCACAGGGAGATCAGCTCGGTGCTTTGTGACCACCTAGAGGGGTGGGAGAGGCAGGGTGGGAAGGAGACACAAGAGGGAGGAGATATGGGGATATATGTACAGCTGATTCACGGTGTTATAAAGCAGAAACTAACACACCACTGTAAAGCAATTATAGTCCAATAAAGATGTTAAAAAAAAAGACAACAGAATGGTATATGTAAAGTGCTAAAGAAAAAAACTGTCAACCTAGAATTCTTTTTCCAGAGACAATATCCTATAAAATGAAGATGAAATATAGACATTTCCAGACAAAGGCAAAACAATTCATCACCAGCAGACCTACACAACAAGATATGTTAATGCTTTCAGGCCAAAGGGAAATGGCACCAGATGGAAATATGAATCTACATGAAGAACTCCAGAAATATTAAATACTTCTTCTTAAAAGTACTTTAGAAAATACAAAGTCTTGTTTTCATTACAAGAAAAACAGCTGACTGTTTAAAGCAAAAGTATTAACAATTTATTACAGTTTATAACATTTGGAAAAGCAAAAAAAAAAAAAAAAAAGAAAAGTGTTTGGTAACAGTATCATGAAGAATGGGAAGGGGGTAACTGGAAATATACTGTTGTAAGGTTCTTATATGCTAAGTGGTGTAACATTAATTCCACGTAGACTGTGATAAGTAGAGATATTAGCAAGCCAAACTCAGTAGTGTATACAAAAGACACTATACCAAAACTAAATTGGGTTTAATTCTAGAAAAGTGAGGTTGTTTTATAATTTAAAGTGGAATAATTCACTCTATGCAAATTAAAGGAGAAAAAAATAATCATGTTTTTCCTATTCTAGAATTGTCCTCTTCCATCCTGACAAGCTAACTGTGCAACTTCTAACCAGGCCACATAGAGATGCTTAAGTTTGACAAAAGATGGCAGATATATTGCACACATCCCATGTTTCTGTTTTTTGCACCCATGGCAGACATCAATAAATGATCATGCCTCACATTCTCTTCTGCTGAGCCTCTCTTGGGTCTCAAATTTTTTCTCAATACAGATATTAGTTATCAACTGACTGGCAATAATACCTAAGATAAAGTCCGTTTACAATACCTGGTTTGGACCAGAAGAATGAGATGTGGAATGGAATTTTATCAGAAGTCTGGGATCACTTAAGAATGATGGTTAGAAGACTAATCTTATTATTATAAATAATAACAGTAATGATTATGATGACAGTAATAATGAATCAATGCTATCAACTGCCTATCTCCAGATTTCTTATATAAGAAAAATTAGTAGCAATCTGTTTTTGGATATTTGCCATTGAAAGCATTCTTGATACAGACTTGATGCCTAAATTGAAATGTGAAAGATTGGTGAGAGCTGACAAAATTTTGCAGGTAGAGGCACGTCGTGATCAAGACAAGACAGAGATTAGAACTTTGGTAGAAGAGCAAGTGGTTGAGGCATGAGGAACAGGAAAAAATGTAGGAGATGAGAATATTCAGATCGTAATGAGCTTTAGAAATCTGTGTTATGAAGTACAAACTTTATCCTGGGTACAGTGTACAAATGGGAAGTCACTTAGGGGTTTTAAGTATGGAAACCAACATATCAGAATTGTGATTTAGAAAGATCATTCAGTTGTTGAAGAGAGCATGCTTTGGAGAGGAACCAGACTAGAGGCATGGAAATCAGTTAGGAAAATGTCATCACGATCCAGGTAAGAGAAATGTTGGTCTCTGGACCACAGCGGTAGCAATGAAGATGGAAGGAAGTTAACATATCCCCAATGTTAAGGGAATAGAATGGCAAAGATCTGGTGACTAATGCAAAAATTAGTATAAAGAGAGGGAATGATTCCCATTTCTAGTTTACCTGGGTGGATGATGGGGTCCATCTGATGGGACAGAGGAGGAGAGTTTGGGGGACAGGGAGAAAAATATAAGAGATAATTTCCATTTTTTGACAATCTTGAACAGTCTCTTCCAGAGCTGAGTTCATCTTAAGGAACGGATGAAGGGCTCTTTATTGAAGTACTACAACCGTGACTCCACTGACAAGCAACAAAACAGTGTGTGTGTGTGTGAGTGTGCACGCGTGTGCACACACCTTTTTGGGAATGGAATGTATAGAAGGGGAAGACAGACTAGGTAGAAAGAGTGGGGGTTTTTTTGTTTTTTGTTTTCAGGCAAAGAATTTGCCTTCTAGATGTTGGTGGGCGGACCAAATCTGCGAATTAGCAATCAGTTCCACAGTGATATAATACATATGGAAGAGCAAGGATGATTCCCATGTAATGATGGTGTGCCCATATCAGGTACTGACAAAGGAAGTAGTAGCCAACTTGAAAAAGTGAGAAAGGCAGTGAACACTTTTTCAGGACCAACCAGTAGGCTTTATTCCACCACATTTGGGGTCCTGAACTGTGTTAGTGGAAGGTACCAGCATTGCTAAGATGTAGATGAGGAGCTGTATCCAAACCGGACAGGAAACAGATGCACACTGAGAAAAGTAATAGAGGTCAAGGAAGGGACTACAAAAGTATGAGCAGGGTTAAAGCAACGACGAGGAACGGTGAAGCACAGGGACTATCAACAGTGGGGAGCTGCAGGCAAGGGGAGGAGACGATGATTGGAACTCTGAGAAATGCGGAGCTGTAGGAGGGAGGCCACCCTGCAGCAGCAATGGCATTTGGTAGAGGAATGCAACCACTGCCAAACCAGAGCTCAGAGGGAATGACTGAGGAGCAAACAGCCCTGTCCTTTCTCTCCTCTTGTCCTCTACTCCTGCCAGTGCCTCTCACGGGCTGAATCCAACTGGAAGCCAGAAGGCAAGGGAACCCAAATGTGTCATCCACAGAGGTCAGCTTGACGTGGCAAAGAGCAGCGTGGAGAATAGAGTGGGTCTGCAGGGGCAAAGAACATTCAGCAGAGGAACTTTCCTCTTGAGGGAAAAGGGTGAGGCGGGGTGCCTCTAAAGTGAGGACTGTGAATCAGAATTAGAAACTCAAATGAAATAACCAGCAAGCTCTAACCAAGGTAAAAAGTAACTAGACTTTTCTTGGAAAAAAAATAATTGAAGCCCAGGGTGGGGGTGGGAGGGGGAAGAGGGGAACCTGACAACTGATGTGGAAACACTGTACGTTCTCCTTTGAAAATGAGGAAGACTGAGAAAGCTGTACAGAATGCCTGGCAAAGCAAAGAATCAAATCTAGAGCTAAGAATCTGTGATTTAACAGTATACAAATACATGTACCCTGCAATTTCTAGTTGTAAGTGAAAATTTCCTGAAGATTTTTGATTCTGAGGAAGAAGCCTTGTTCAAAAACGAAGATTTTAAATGTGTATGTGTGAGGGTGGGATGATTTCCAGAATTGGCTTCTGGATAGTTCAAGGCTTTTCCTAATTACAGGCCACTGATCAGGATTGAGGACTACAGAGCTAATGGAATGCGAAATGCTCCAGCAGCCAAGTTATATAAACAATTAGAAAAAATTGACAGTTTGCAGTTCAAGTTTGTTTCATCTCTTTTAAATAAAAGCAAGAGGAGGGAAACTCCCCAAAGAATTCTTGGAACACAAATGAGGCCCAGGTCATGTGCTATAATCTACCTCAGCAAGAAGACAAACTATTGGGTTGACTACAGATCATTAGGGCAGATAAAGAGGGCCAGTTGTCTCAACATGCCCGCGGGTGAAATGACTAAGTGGGACTTCTGTTCCCATATGAGGAAACTTTGAAGGATCCTCATTTTATCCAGTGGGCAAGTCCTGTTGATTGTAGAAAAGCCACAGTGGAGAAGGGTGCTCAATTAAAGTGATAATAATACTAACACTGCAAGGTGTAAAGAGAACTGATTTCCTATACTTTTATTCAAAATGTTCAAAATTTGTATTCCTTAATGATTAAAAAAAGTGGTATCTGGGACTTTCCTGGTGGTCCAGTGGTTGAGACTTTGCCATCCAATGCAGGGGGTGTGGGTTTGATCCCTGGTCAGGGGACTAGGATCCCACATGCCTCGGGGCCAAGAAACCAAAAACATAAAAGCAAGGGCAATATTGTGTCAAATTCATATTGTGTGTGCAATATTGTGTCAAATAAAAAATGAGGACTTCCCTGGTGGCACTGTGGTTAGGAATCCGCCTGCCAATGCAGGGGACACAGATTCGATCCCTGGTCAGGGACGATCCCACATGCCGTGGGGCAACTAAGCCCATGTGCCACAACTACTGAGCCTGCGCTCTAGAGCCCATGAGCCACAAATTCTGAGCCCACGTGCCACAACTACTGAACCCGCACGCCTAGAGCGTGTGCTCCGCAACGAGAAGCCACTGCAATGAGAAGCCTGTGTACCACAACGAAGAGTAGCCCCCGCTCACCGCAACTAGAGAAAGCCCGTGCACAGCAACAAAGACCCAACGCAGCCAAAAATAAATAAATTTAGATTTTAAAAGAAGACTTTAAAAAAATGGCCCACATTAAAAAAATCTTTTAAAAAAAGTGATATCAGAAATGGGGAAATCATAGTATAAAATTGGAGAATATAAATTGCGTTGCATTAGTATAACTAATTCCATAATTATTCCATAGCTTTATTCCTTAGGCATTTTTGGTGATTTTGAAGAAATAGTTACTGAACACTAGGTAACACACACTTTATATTCATTATATCATTTAATCCTTACAACCACGTTCCTGGGTAGGTATTTTACAAAAGTGGAAACTGAGTCTGAGAGGTTAAATGACTCATTCATAGTCACACAGCTCATAAGTGGCAGTTGATTCATGCCTAGTCTTACAGCAAAATGAATGCTTTTTCTACTATACAATTCTGCTTCTCTGTCCTTACGGAAGTTTTGTTGTATTTTTTTTTTAATTTTAGAAGTGACTATGTACTTGTGCTCCAGTTACCATGGAACAATATGTTAGAAAAATAGACATGGAGTATTCATTCTCAAGAACAATTAGAATATCTGTGAGAATCCCTTTCGACACTAATCTTTAACTGCTTATTTTTATTATTATTATTAACATGGCTGTGTCACGTGGCTTGTGGGATCCTACTTCCCTGACCAGGGATCGAATCCAGGCCACGGTAGTGAAAGCACTGAGTCTTAACCACTGGGCCGCCAGGGAATTCCGCTTAGTTATTTTTTAAAACAGCAAATCCTTCATGTGTGCGGACCTTATAGGAATTAAGCCTCCTAGAAGGAATATTAGTCCAATTCCCTGCAAGAAGAATGTCAGTAATTCTGGAAGACTCACTGCAGCTGGAAAGGGAGTTTTCAAATGGGAAATGCGGAAGACAAGAGCAGAGAGAGAACTGTCAAGAACTACGTGACAAAAGGCAGAGTAGCAATGGGACCAGAGTGGGCAAACAAGCAGTAGTGACTCTCAAACAGATGAGGCTAGGTTTTAGTACATTACCTGGGCTTTGTGAAGAAGTCCCAGAGCTGGAGTTTTAAAATGCCTCAAAGTCAACGTTTTCCCCTTGCATTTTTTCTGTGTTAAGAAAAAAAAGGTTTCTTTTCAGACAAAAGGGATTCCTCCTAGGATGCCCAACCTAGGGGATGGTTCTGTGTGCCTTTTTGAGATTATGCTAATACGTGTGCCTAGTGCCAAGGAGGATCTCGGGATACTCCAGGATCCCAGTACTGACATTTCTTGAAGAATTTGTCCTTATGCTCTGTGATGACCTACAATTTTATGGTCTGTTAAGCAGAGTATTGATGTATATGGATACAATATGCTTGCAGGTAAAGTGCATCTGACAATTCGAGAAGTAGGAGGGTGCTCATAACATGGTGTAAGTTTGAACAATACTGGAATTGTACAACGAGGAAATTGAGGGTTGAAGTGATGTCAGAGCAGGGCGGGCATTTCATATAGTGTACTGAACATTACCTCTCGTGTCAAAGGGAAAAAATTCAAAAATTGGCCTAGGCCTGCAAGATCATTCTGGTATACTGGGGAAGAAGGCAGATGATATAGCCAGGTCAAAAATGTGCCATCAGGCCATTCTACCGTGCTGCCAGGTGTTACATGCACAGTCAACCCTCCCAGTTGCTTTCGTACCACTGAGCTAAGCAGATTCATAAAGCTTATCCAGAGATTTTCTAATCTAAAGCACACACCACTAGGAATCACCACACACCAGGAATCAAGTTGCCCTTCAATCTAGACAACTAGATTTCTTTGGATAAGTGTCTTCATAAAGAAAAACTCTAGAAGTAGTACAGACAGCAGAACTAGTACTTTATGATCTACTAAGAATTCAGAAGATTGTATTTAGCATGACTTTACATTAGTGGATAGCAAAGAGCCAATCAATGCTTATGGAATAAAAGACTTACTAAAGTTTGTCAATTGTGGAGTTTCTAACTTGGAGCATTTGCATTGTCTTTTGTTAGCATCTCTAGGTGAGGAAAAAAATGAAATTATTGGTGTCAACTTTTATATTCCTTTTGGCAAATTCTTTTTTTTTTTGAAGATGTTGGGGGTAGGAGTTTATTAATTAATTTATTTATTTTTGCTGTGTTGGGTCTTCGTTTCTGTGCGAGTGCGAGGGCTTTCTCTAGTTGTGGCAAGCGGGGGCCACTCTTCATCGCGGTGCGCAGGCCTCTCTTGTTGCGGAGCATAGGCTCCAGACGCGCAGGCTCAGTAGTTGTGGCTCACGGGTCCAGTTGCTCCGCGGCATGTGGGATCCTCCCAGACCAGGGCTCGAACCTGTGTCTCCTGCATTAGCAGGCAGATTCTCAACCACTGCGCCACCCGGGAAGCCCTTGGCAAATTCTTGATTGTAATTTTGTATTATATAGGAAAAGGAAGCTTAACAATTCTGGGGCTGATAGAAGGAAGGACAAACTTCATATTATCAATTAAGCTGAGACATTTATTGAGTAACTTCTATGTGCCAGGTTCCTTAAAGAAATAGGCCCTGCCCTATGGGAGAGCTCACAAGTGTATGAAGTAAACAAAGTAAACAGGTATTTTCAATCTAATGGGGTTAGATCCTGTTTTCATATAGCTTAAGGCAAACTCCCTAATCATTTCAGATTTTCTCAAGTAAAACATTCTAAAATTAGCAATACTTTCAACTGCCTGCATGCTTTGGTAATTATGCTAGGTTCCCACGGCACAGGCTCTAGAACCCAGTTTTAAGGACAGAAACACCTTCTCAACCTATGAAGATCTGAGCATTCTCTGTGACAGCTGACTCTCCATAAACTCACAATTAATTGATATATAAAATGAGCATTATAATGGGAATTACAATGGGAAAGTAAGCTAGTTGGAGGACTGTGGTAATTTGGCTGCACAGAAAGGACATACACTCATGCTTAGTACGAGATAAAGACCGAGTAATAAACTAGTAAGCACAGAAATGAATATACTTACCAAGTTTACCAAAAACCTAACAGACCTGGACAATTTCAAAGGCTATCATAGCATAGTAAGTTGTTGTTCTCTAACCATGAGACAAAAATGCCATCTCAAGATCTGGAGTTAAAAACCCAGAATGAATGGACTTTATTTTTTTTTTTAAGGCTTTTCTTATTTTTCCAGATTCCACACACCCTCATTTGTTACTGTAAAATAAAAACTTTTGCTTTAGTTTACAAAAAACTCAGGCTCATTGCAGAAAACGTAGAAAATATGAAAGTATAAGGGTCAAAAAGCTAGACCACCCATAATTATCACATAAGGCTAACTTCTTGAACATTTTGGCATTATTCCTGTGAGGCCAGACCATTTCCTATGTATTACTATGTGTTTTGTGTCATGTTTTATATATTGATTTTTACTTTCAAGTGGAACTTTCCAGACCTTGTCCCAGGTCCTAGGAATGTACTCTACTTGGACCTTGCTGGTATCTCACGAAGACTGACTACTCAGACCAGCAGTTCTCCAACTTTAGAGTGCATAACGATCACCTGGAGGCCACCTCGGAACAGGCTGCTGGGCCCCACCCAGTTTCTGATTCAGTAAGTCTGGCTGGGATCTGAAAGCTGCATTTCTATTGAGCTCCCAGGTGATGCAGATGCTGCTGCTGCTGGTCTGGGATCATACTTTGAGAATCACAGAAAACTGAAAAACAGAGAGACCAGCTGTTTAAACACTGATGTGGCTTGTATTCTCAAAAATACTTAGTGTCACTATTTAAGTAGAATTTTTTCTCTTAAGTTGATTTCATTCAGGAAATAAGTGTTATAGGTCAGTTCACTGAAGTCCAAAATCTATTCATATTTAATAGGAATTGGTGTGCTTTGGCTAGGAGGACCTTCTGAGTGTTTTTGACCACAGCCATTCCACATTCCATAGTGAATTCTGAGCATATAAAGGCCCTTGGTTGGCACCCAATTGCCTCCCCAGCCTCATCCTCCCTTAGTCATCCTCCCCTTTGGCACCAAGACATTTCCTCATGGCTCCCCACACTTCCCTTTACACATGCCCTTCTCTATACCTGGAATGCTTCCCTTTCCCACCATTCTTCCAATGAGACTTAAAACCACAATTCAACTGTTGTATGTCTGTATGAGCTCCTCCCTGAAACACTAAGCAGTAAATCACTCCTTTGTGCTTTTAGTATTTTGTTCTTTATATGTTATATTAAAACTATGTTTACTTACCTATGTTAAGTCATACAACCCTAAAGGGTAGGTAGTGTGTCATACTCCGATCTGAACCACTGACAAGTTTAGAGTGTGTTGAGTGATACAGACAGATAAACAGATAATTGCAATATATAAAACACAGTGCCTAACCCAACAGCATATAAGAGAACCTCTCTAAATGGTCCAGAAGCACGTGCTCCTATAGTGAAAGACAGTATAGTGTGATGGACAAGTGTAGCAGGCTTTTGAGCTAGACTTACTTGAGTTCAAACCTTGGCTCTGCCACTAGCAGTGTAACATGGATAAATTACTAATGTTACACACCTTAGGGTAACAGAGGTGCCCTTCTCAAAGGGTTGCTGTAAGTCACGAATGGGTTAATACATGTAAAATGCTTAGAGTAGTGTCTGGCACATAGTGAGTGCTCAACAAGTGTTCACTAATGTTATTTCTACAGTGTAAAAGGTGCGAGCTGGTTTTCCTCTCAACAACCAGAAATCAACAACCCAGTTCGGGAAAATGACAAACCTGTGAAAGATGTAACATAAAGCAGAGAAGTAGGTATTATATGTCAAAAACTTAAGTACTGATGAAATAAATATATATTCTCCTGGGAAGACTATTTTAAATAAAATCCATTCATCTGTATGTTTAGGTTCAGGTGTGTTTGTTAAAAAATAAAACAAAAAAAGCAGCTCTAATACTAGGGTAGAGTCATATGAGATTATCTTTGTAGTTCAAAGACCATCAAGTATTAGCATTTTTATGCGTTTCAGCCTAACACTTTCTAGTTACACTTTGCTCTCAAAAACTGAAGATAAGCTTTCCACAGATATATGTGAGAGAGAAAGAAAGAGAATTAGGTTTTCTGTATAACAGCAGAAAATAAAGGAATTCTGCCTCCAAAGCATCTTTGGAGGACACCTAATTCAACCCCATAAAAAAACAAAGTCAAATGTCTAGGAGAGAATCTCAAAGTAAATATTTTGAAGAGAATAATGAGGTATGCTTATATATTTTAATGAATTCAGAAAAATCTCCACTGCCTCTCTTCATCTTTTTTTAAAATTTCTTGGCTGCACCACGCAGCGTGTGGGATCTTAGTTCCCTGACCAGGGACTGAACCCACACCCCTTGCATCCCTGCATTGGAAGTGCGGAGTCTTAACCACTGGACTGCCAGGGAAGTCCCTGACTCTCTTCATCTTGTATAAAAGTATAGGTATTGTATGTGATCTGTGACAAAGGAAGGGAGGGAGGGAGGGAGGGAAAGAGAGGGAGAAAGAAAAGAAAGAAAACGACAATTATAGCCTTATTTGCCCACCATAAAGATATTTAACTCATATTTATCACTTTACATTTTTCTGTATAAATGTATTCTTACAGCCATCAACTTGCAAAGGAGCACGTCAAACTTAATATTACTCAAATTTTCTTTAATAAAGAAAAATCAAAGGAATAATTCAACAAATATGCTCAAATGACAAAGATGATTTGTTTAGGAATCTTAAGGGTAGCAGAGATGTATGCTAAGAGAGTACCATCATAAAAAAAAAGGCATTCATTCATTCTATGACTTGAAAATGTCTCAAGATAAAAATACTAATTCAATAAGAAAATATTTCATATTTCTTTTATCACAGAGACTGTAAATTTAATTAACACATTTCTATATCAAGTTATGCAGTATACCTTCCTTTCTCTAGCTTCTCATGCAAAAGATTAGGGAGTTTTTCTCAAAATAGAGCAAGTCAGTGCTAATATTTTCAAGTCACAGCTTGGAGTCAGCCTAGAAGAGCTTGGCTAGGAAGGACATTTATATTCACCTGTACCCTAGCCTGATATCAGCTCTCTCCTTTTTTAGTTACCCTCTATTACTAATGAATGATTCCTTATACTTACTCAATAGACAAATTACAACAAATGTATTTATAAATTAATATAATATCATTCAATGTGGAGGAGAGGAGCTGGAGCCTAATGACACCCTGGCACTGTTTTTAGAAAAACCACCTCATTCCAGCTAATAAATAAAAATGATACTTTAACAAAAAGTATTCATCCTGCCTATATGCTTCCCCTAAAATGCTGTGTAAGAGATTTAGAATTCAATAAAATTAGGATATAAAAAGTAATGAGTACACCTTTAAAAAGGTAAGAAGTATAAATGAGAACTGTTTCCTGTAATCCTAACCACATTACCCCATGAGTAATTTTCAGGACAATTATTGTAAAAATACAATAAATACTATAATGGAAATATAGGGATTCATTTATTACTTTTTGGTTTACAAACAAAGGCACCCAATAATGCTTCTATTTATTTCTTATAAAAGACTATCGATTTACATTTAAAACAAAAAGCAAAAAACCCTGAAACAGTTCCTACAGACAAGCACAAAAAAGGGAGAGAAGATTTTTCCTCCCTGCTTCCAAGCTTTATTACACAGATTCAGAAAATATTTATTTTATACCATCCTTAAGTCAAAGAATGTATTGCCATGCTTCTCTGTGTTGAGTTTTTGAACATATTAATGTTGCCAAGTCAAGTTTAAATACAGTTATAATGACTTCACGACTGACAAATGCATATGTTAGAATTATAAGAATCAAGGGTGAATAGGGAGAAAAAACCCAATGTTTAAAAATCAGCTTTATCAAATGAGTTAAATGAAATATTAGATTTATTTAACAGGTTACCCTGTTAAAATTTGAGTTTGTGTGTAAAACACAATCAGAAAGAACTAAAAACCACATCTAGCAAATGACATAAATACAAATGATTTCCAAAATCTTTGAGTTAAGCTTAAAGTCAAGCTGGTGAGGATTAACAACCTATATACTTTTTATACTAATTTTAGGACTTTAAGTTCCAGAATGACATATTAATTTATTCATTAGCTTTCTTTTGACAGAAAAATTCTAAACACACAAAATTAATGCAGTGGCCTCAGCACCCTCCCAGTTATCATTTCTTTAAGTTAGATTACAAGAACAATTACTAGAACTGACAGAGTTCAGAGACATACACCTTCCATGTGCTTCACACACCTGCCAAAGTTGTACCTGATTCTTTTGCAAGACACAAAGACAATTCATCTGATTCTAAGTATATTCAGCAGATGTGTAAAAATCATACAAATGTTAGCATGTTTTCAACACATTACGGAAATGTATTTGGAGAGATGGAGTACTCAATGTATAGAGCATCTATAGTTAACTTTGTGGGCCACTTCAAATCAAAGGCATCATCATTTATTCCATTTTTAGACACTGCCATGGTCTCTCACACCTTACACAAGGTATGGTCCTAAACCAGAGACTTTAGTGTCATTGCAAAGAATACATATGTATTTATATTTATATACATATTTCTTTTAAAATAATGTTTTAAAAGGTTTGCTACAGAAAATCTGGCTTCAACATGGAAGCATTTTCCTTTTCAAGATTATACACCTGCATGGAAGAAGGTGGTTTCCTTTACATTTAGTTTTTTCACAATAATAAAATAAATTTCTTATACATTGCATTTAAATTGATGAAGAAAATTAAGATGTAAAGTTCTATGTAACTTTTTGTATTGTGAACTGACTTCATTAAACATATTCAAGATACATTGTTAATGATTTAAATATAGTACAACTTGATCAGCTAAATTAGAACATGTTATGCTGATATGTTAAAGCAAATGTGTTATAACAGTAAGGAGAGTTACCTACTATTAAGATTTAAAGGGAATTATAATGTATCATTAAAATATACATCGATTTTCTTGCTATTACTTGTTTCTATAATGAATTCTTTTCTAAAAGCTAAAACCACATGCAGAAAAAAATAAATGATATCTTTAAACTCATTCAACAGTTTGCTACTTTATGTGGTATGTAAATAAAGTTCTTTAATTTTATACACATTATTTTATGTATTATTTTGTTTTTCTGGAAGAAATTCAGCTCTCAAGGTCAAAAATTAGTATGTGTTTACACACATGAGAACATTTTCTTAATGCTATGACTACCTGCAAATACATTCTTCCATAGTAATGTACTTTTAGTTTTCATTGGAAAGACAGTATAAGCCTTTTAAAGTCCTATTAATAAAATTTATAAAGGGCAGAGAGCATAAGTATGGTGAATTCCTCCCTGCACCCACACCTGCTTGTCAAAGTCTCAAGTAATCATCCAGCTTCAAAATATGAACAAAATGTCACAGAACTGATTTTCATTTGGTCATAATGTGGTCAAGAAAAATGTATTCCTATTCTTTTTGATACTAACTGTCTTACTGAATTTTCATTTTCCTTCTAAAAACACATAGCATATGTTGACATGATTCTCAAACTCATTTAGATCCAGTAGGGCCTCTATAATAATATATAGCCTTCTGATTATGAAAGCAACTGACTGCTTATAGAAAAATGATATGCATCAGACCTCTAATCAGAGAAAGAAAAATGAGAACGTGTCTCTCATGTCTGAGACCACTCAATAACTTACAGGATGAGGTGAAAATAGTTTGGTTGTAATTTTAACAAAACTAAAACCCACTTGAACTGATGAAAAGAATCAAACACTGAAGAATCAAATATCTACCACTTGGCTAGTATTCCTGTCCAAATAAATGCTTTCCACTGCACTAAATATTATAATTAGAAAATCACTGTATGTTAAGGCATATTTTAATTAATATGTTCCAGAATTGCACAGTTATACTGGTCAGTGTTCCTCACCCAACCCCTTTTCCCCAGGGATCAAAATGTTAAGTCATGGTTTTGGTGGCTATTATAGATTTGAGTTGGCATACCACAGTGTATTCACTAGGTTTTTATGAGCATATGTTACATAAAATGTTCCATAATTTACTCCACACTCTGAGTTAAGATGGTTTAATGTCTTGACAAAAGGTGAAATGACTTAAGTACATTTTACATTTTGTGCATTTAGACCACCATATGCATAGATGTTCTAATGCTAAATTCTTGTCTTCAGTATCTCATAGTGCTGGATGCTCGGAAGTAAGACAGAAACTTGTAGCACAGACTAACCACAAAGTACCAGATGTTTCTTGCCATTTGTGATCTTGCGATAAAAATGCGCCAAATCAGGATCACGAGGATAGTATTGAAACCGTAACGTATGTTCCTCAACCTGAAAAGCAAATCAAGAAATGTACTGGATACTATTTTCTAGAATAGAATATTGTTGGACAGCAGATAATTCATGCTCAGTTTTAATCTAATCAAAGTTCAAATCCATATTAAGCTGCAACTTATTTAAAAACTAACTAGAAGCAACTTCCCTGGTGGTACAGTGGTTAAGAATCCACCTGCCGATGCAGGGGACATGGGTTCGAGCCCTGGTCCGGGAAGATCCCACATGCTACAGAGCAACTAAGCCCATGTGCCACAACTTCTGAGCCTGCGCTCTAGAGCCCGTGAGCCACAACTATTGAGCCTGTGTGCCACAACTACTGAAGCCCGTGCGCCTAGAGCCAGTGCTCCGCAGCAAGAGAAGCCACCGCAATGAGAAGCCTGCACACCGCAATGAAGAGTAGCCCCCGCTCTCCACAACTAGAGAAAGCCCGCTCACAGCAACTAAGAACCAACGCAGCCAAAAGTAAATAAATAAATCTATTAAAAAAAAAAAACAACTAACTAGAAGTCCTTAAATTAGAAAGTTAGCAAACATCAAACAAACCTGACTGTGCACATTCTGGACAAGAGTCCATCAAACAATGCATTACCTCTATTAATAATGAATAATGCAAAGTTTTTTTATAACTACATTTGGGATGCAAATTTATTTATTTAACAAGTATTATTTAGCATCCTTCTGTATGCCCTATACTGTGCTAGTCAGCAAGTACATTAGTAGGTACAATAGACATATCTCTTGCACTTCGGAGCTTCCTATCTAATCTAAAAAGGTAGATTCATCATATACATCATCCTACAGACAAAATAAACATTTTTTGGACATCTTTAGCTGCTTACAAGTTGTCAGACAAGTGAATTTACTCCTTCAGTCACAGGATCAAAAGCCAACTGGACAAGTCCTCATTCATGAAAGAAACATGGCACTTGCTCTAAATAGGAAGACCCTCCTATTCTCAAAGAGCAACATGCACATTATCTTGCTCATGTTTCAAAACATTTTTGATGTTTTTTAATGGTGTTAGAAAGGAATATAAATCCTTTAGATATGCAATACTGTTACATAAATTCCATTAACTTCAACAGGCAGTGAAAGATATAAGACTACAGTTGATCCTTGAACAACGTGGGGGTTAGGGCATCGACCCTCCAACAATCCAAGTATAACTTCAGTCAGCCCTTCTTACCCGTGTTTCTGCATCAGTGAATTCAACCAACTTCACATTGTGTAGTAATATAGTATGTATTTGTAGAAAAAAATCTACATGTATCAATAAATGGACCCATGCAGTTCAAACCCATGTTGTTCAAGGGTTAACCAAACAACACACAAACAATGGGTGTAGACAAAAGAGCTTTGAATTAGGAGTCAAAGATCAGTATTCTAGTTTGCCCTGCCACTTAATACAATACGACCTTGTCAAACACAATTTTCTTAAGTCTCCATTTCCTCATCTATACAACCAGCTGCCCTATAAATTCTCAAAGAGTTGAAAGCACAAGAAAAATAATGTGAAACTTTTGAAAACTGTTATAAAACTTGTATTAAAAAATTACTATGGGGGCTTCCCTGGTGGCGCAGTGGTTGAGAGTCTGCCTGCCGATGCAGGGGACACGGGTTCATGCCACGGTCCGGGAAGATCCCACATGCCGCGGAGCGGCTGGGCCCGTAAGCCATGGCTGCTGAGCCTGAGCGTCCGGAGCCTGTGCTCCGCAATGGGAGAGGCCACAACAGTGAGAGGCCCGCGTACCACACACACACACAAAAATTACTATGAATAAAAGAGATTACTATTAAAACTAACTGCATCTCTGAATAATGGATTAATAGTAATTTTTTCTTTTCTATTTTCTGAGGTTTTTTTTTTTAACAATTAGTATGTATTAATTTTATAAGAGACTAAGAGAATAATTACAACTATTTTATAAACAAGGAAAAAAGTTCTATAGTGAATAATGTATTATTATACCTCTTTTCCTCTTCTAAAGATGTATTTAAATAGGGTAAAAGAAACTTTACATTACCTCCAGTTTAAAATATATTTTTATTTTCTCCTAATATCTTTACTTCTTCCTTCACTAGCAATAAGGGAAGATAAAAGTGATATTTAAAACTAAATTCCACCTGACTTTATTACTAATGGACAGTATAAGCTGATGAAAATAGTAAGGTTCAACAATCATAGGCTAAATTAATACTACCATAGTTACAGCTCAAAGGCAACCACTTTTCTTAAATATTGATACAATATGTTATTAGCAGTATCTCAATTTATCAGCTTAGAAAAAATTATAATATTTCATAAGGAAGACAAGATGAAATCAAACCCATATAAAAACGTACTTGTTCAGATGTTTTCTAGCTGCAGGGAGGCCAGACATTTCTTCATTCAATACATATTTCTTAGTTCCCATACAGTAGTTCTCTATATATTCTGCCCAATGTAACTGTCGTACATCAATATTAAAAGTCTACATAAACAAAAAAATTACTGGTTACTTTCTTGGATAATTTTTTTCACAACCAGTCAAAAATTCACACTTTTTCTAAAGGCTAATTTCACATGACATGATTACAAAACATTTACTGTATTAATTTTTTAAATGTTACTGCTATTCACAAAAAAGTTCTTATTTCATATCGTCCATTAAACAAAGAAACATTTGAGAAGATAATCTAAAAACTCATGTCAGCTTTTAAAGAGGAGTACACGAAGAAGAAAGAAGCCTGCACCATTAAAAATAAATAGATAAACCGACAAAATCCCATTGTGCAAATAGACCTAAGTATTCCTTTTATACATGTAACAATACACCTGTTTCCAGTTTCCTTCTGTCTACACTATCTCTTCTTTTTGAACATCCTGCATACCACACAGATTAATTTTCCTAGAGAAATAGTATTGACATCAAGAGACAGAATATGTTATGAAAGCTGGCTTAGGAATTTAGATAAATTTAAGTAGGCCATTTGATGAAAAGGGTAGATAAATCTGAAAAAGAAAGCCTTACAAAGATGCTATTTCATGACAAAATAAGAGGGCTATACACTGCTCAGTGCTCCTCCACACACAATCAGGTAATTTTTTTGGTGTAATAAATTATTCACAATTTAATTTACCATTATTTCTGAAAATAGCAAGTTCTAGACCAAAAATAAAAAAGCTACCATAAATAAATCACTAAAGTACCAGCGCACTGAAATGGAGACTTAAGATATGAGATATTATGAGACGGTCACACATATGTGCAACTGTATTCCCATAGGAAGAGTGAAAAAGAATAGAACAGAAGCAGTATCTGAAAAGACAATGGCTGGAAAATTTCCAAAAATGGTGAGACCAAGCCAAAGATTCAAAACACACATATACCACATATACACACATATATCTACACATATTAGAGTAAAACTGCTGAAAGTCAAAGAAAAAATTTTTTTAAAAACCAGAGAAGGCACTGTGGATTACCTCCAAAGAAACATTAGTCTGACCAACTGACTTCTGAAAAGAAGCAGTAGAAGCCAAAAGACTATGAGAAGATGTCTTCCAAGTGCTCAAAGAAAGCTGCTAACATAGAATTCTATACCAGTATAAATATCTTTGAAAAATAAAAATAGTCCCAGAAGAATAAAAACTGATACAAACTGACATCAATAGAAGACACACACTAGAAGAAGTATACTAATGGGTACTCTTTAGGCAGAATGAAAATGATTCCAGATTGAAGTATGGAATAATTAGAGGAGGATGGACGATGGAGGAAGAAATAAGAGCAGTAAAAGGACAATTATGCCAGTAAATCTATATGAATACTAATTGACTAGACTACAGTAGGAATGACTGTGAGGCACATAACATAAATACAGAATTAAAAAACATAACAACATAGCAGATAGGTGTTACCCTTTGCATTATCCAAGAAAAGGTAGAAGTATCAATATTATATTAGACCTTGCTAAATTAAGAAAGGATACTGTAAAGCAGTCACAAATTAGACTGGCTTTTCAACACCAAGAAAATAAGACAAATATAAAAAGAAAGTTGTCTTTAATGTGCTGAAATCATGTAACATAATCACAAACTGAGAATTCACTACCAACATACCTACTACTCAAACATATTCTTGTATTCTGGATATATTTCAAGCAGAAAAAAAAATGACCCTAAAGAGAAGATCTTATAGCAAAGACTCTAGTAAATATATAGTTAAATCTCAGTAAAACTGAACAAAATAATCATTTCTAATTATGAGGTTTAAGTAGAGAACTAAAGTAACATATAACCATATAAGTTAATGAGGATGGTAATCAGAGCTAAAACATTTTATGGTCCTAAATATTATTAAGGAAGACTATAGAAATTGCTCAATTTAGACTTTGTTAAGTATGCATGTTCAAATACCTAAGGTAACCTTAAAAAGAAAATACAGAGTTTAGTTTCAAACTAACAGAGAGCAAAATGTGGAATGGCAAAAAGTAAAAGAGTATACAAAAGCAGTTTCTGAGAGAAGGTTTTCCTTAAAACTTAAAGAAAACAGAGTGTTTGGGGGGAAAATGCATAAAGAAGTCAAAATTCTCTTTGAATCTGACATTAAAGAGAAAAAGAGAATCAACATGTCAATCATGCTTTGAAAATACCTCTGCTGCTCTCATACTTACATTATAAATTCTAGGATAAAGCAACTTTATCACCACCAATTATGACTGAAGCTTTAATGGGAGACTATAAATAGATCAAATTTCTTATTGTATAATGGTTGGGGAAAATACTCAATTATTTCTCGGGTTGCTAATTAGCATACTCTAATTAGTATGCTACTTGTTTTCTAATATAAAACAGAAAATACTTGCCTTTTTATCTTCCGGGTTTAGTTGATTCATTAACATATTGACATTGTCAGTATTCCAAACCCAAGAATTACTTGTGAAATATTCAAGAAACACCATAGCTTTGTGAAGACGAGTTATTGTCTTCATCATCCTGTATTATAAGAAAAATTGAGATTCATAATTTGCATAGATAGGGAAAAATCTCATCACCACCCAGGGTACCAGTTTCTATTTTGAGACATTAACAATAAAATTGTAACACGTAATTCAATAAGTGTACCAAACCACCAGGAAATAAGAATATTTCTGCATCTTAGAAGAACATTCTATAAATCCAAAATGAATTTGATACAGCAGCAGTAAGTTTAAGCAGCAGTAATTGAATTTAAGCAGCAGTAAATGCCTAAAGAGAGTTCTGCTGATATATGAAATTAATTTTCAAAGGAAATGCAATACTTCAAGCTCAAATTTTCTACATACAATACTAAGCAAATAAATGGATTCAATTAGTATTCCTTTCCTTTTTGTTCCTTAAGCCACATTTTAGTTCAGCTGCATTTTACTAAGATTATCTGTGAATTCATAACATACTGTTCCATTATAATCTCAACTCTTCAGCAACATGGAAGCAAAGTATACAGAAATATTCATTTGCCATTTAGTCAACTCTCTATATATATTTTAAATAACTTTCTCTTGAACACTAACGGGTTCCGTGATTGTCTGGACGTGCCATGAAATCAATGACTCATGTTGACAGCTTTCTGAAAAAAATATTCAAGATATTCACTCACCTTCCCAAGTCCCCAATATCCATCCTTATGGAAACAAGGGAGTTCGATACTTTTTTTGTTTCTTTTTAGATGGGTGAAGGGCTTTAGTTTTTAAATTTGTCATTTTATATATCATGGCTCACCATAAGTCATTGATATCGTAACACTAACCAGAAAAGCAACATCTATACAATAATAATTACCTATGATAAGTAGAGAAACGGAAGAAAGAACTTTTTGAAACAAAACACACACCAAAAATTCCTAACCTCTGGTAAACAGAAAAATTATGTGTGAAGTAATACTTAAAAAGAATTCTATTTATAGTCCCACAATAAGGAATAGCATTATATGCAGTTTAGAAGTCCCAAAATTATGGGCTTCAGAAACGGGGGAAATAGGAGAAAATTAGAACATTAGAAATGGGGGGGGAAATCAAAACAGTAACATTAGCTAAGAAATTCTGATGACACATACATTTAGAAAGAAACCCTAAATCCAGAATACTGAAAGAAAATGAGGCAACATGGACTATGTAAAGAAAAACTGTACTTCATGCAAGGAAGCAATTCCAAAATAAAACCTCCATTAAACACAAAAAGAATTACTGAGCATCAAAGGCTAAATGTGGACAGGAATAGTTCAAATAGAAAGTACTTGAAGGGAAAAAAAAACAATTCATGCTGCTTTTAGAAAAGAGATTAGGCAATTTTTTTCTAAAAAACAACAAAAAGATTTAACAGATTTGTAATTAACACCCACTATCACAGCCAGTATAGTACACTTGAATCACACATATACACATATTTAGTTAATGTGATTTTCCAACATACATCTTACTAAAAAGTTTTTCTTCCTAACTCCTTTTTCACTGACAATTCTCACCTAGTCTTATTTTCAGATTCATTCAAGTGACAGAACTACCCTAAAACCAATCACTGATTCAGCCATAATGACAATAAAAAATTGGAGGGGGAGAAGGAAATCTGAAAGGTCATATATGTATGAAGTTCACAGAATACTTATCAAGCAATAAAACTCTGGATTGAATACTATGGGGGATAAAAAGAAACTTAAAACTTTGCACCATCAATCTCTGGTTAAACATGCTGTAAGAGTAGATGCCTGGGACTACACTGCCATGTATGTTCTGAGTATTTATTCTTTATTACAGCAACCTGTAAAAAATAATCACAATCTTTTAGAGGCAGGCAAGATCTTAACGGTCATCTAGTCCAGGGTTTCTCAACCTCAGCACTATAGACATTTTAGGGCAGATAATTATTTGTGGTAGGGGGCTGTCCTGTGCACTGTAAGATGCTCGGCAGCATCCCTGGTCTCTACCCACTAGATGCTAGTAGCACCCATCCCCCAGTTGTGATAACTAAAAACATCTCCAAAAATTGTCCAATGTCCCTTGAGGGAGGCAAAATTGTCCTCCACTGAGAATCACAAAGATAAAAAAATATCATATTCAGAGAAGTTAAGCTGGAGAAAGTTAAGCTAAATAATCAAAAAAAAAACAAGACAATGGAAACATTTTTTTAAAATACCATTTTAAGAGTGATGAAATATCTACTACATTTCAAGAGCTAGAGTAAATAATTTATACTGCTTCTACATGTGATAATATCATGCATCTTAGTCCCCAGTGACTATTAACCAGGAATCCATATGATGTGTATACTTTTTAAATTATGTCAAGATATACAGTAAGTCAGATTTTTATCTAGCTGGTACTCAGAATAATGTAAATGAGTAAACTGGACATCACGAATGACATGACTGACATTAGTTTAATGCAGAAGTAGGCATTATATTAAGGCCCCAATATAAGGTATAGAGGCCAGTACCTTGCTCAGTAAATATCTGAACAAATTAAATAATATAAATTACATATTTACAAATATAAATTTAATTTAAATTTATATAAATTTAAATTTAATTTAATATAATTTAATGTAATATAAATATAATTTATATTTGTAAATATGTAATTTATATTACATATAAATTAATATAAATTTGCTATATTTATATTTAACATTTATAATATTGCCTAAATAAAAAAACTTTGTGTCTCTTGTTGCTTTCACAGTATAGGCTCCCAAAGCATTCCTGCTTTGATACTTAGGAAGCCTTGTACAGGACAAACCTCATGTAAGAAGATTCTTTATTTCATGTTTCCTATTTGTAGCAAATTTTAATTTCCAAAGGTGGCTGCAAATATTATCTCCCATCTTACATGTTCACCTATAATATCACCTTAATTATCACCCTATTAAGAGGTGAAGGTAACTTATACAAGAAGAATGAGGTGGAAGTGACACTGTGTGACTTCCGTGGGGAGGTAAGAAAAAGTGATGTAGCTTTCTGCCTTGCTCACTGGAATACTCACCCTTGAAGCCTTCAGAGGTCATGTATGCTGTCCAACTCCCCCTGAGGCTGCCAGGCTGTGAGGAGGCCCAAATTAGTCCACGTGTAGAGACCATATTGAGAGGCTCTGAGACTATATGAAGAGAGAAAGATGCCTGGCCACCCAGCTGCTCTGTACCCTTTCTCTCCTTTACCATTCCTACAGTGTACCTGCTCCAGCCCCTATGACTGCAACCACTTGAAAGATCCTGAGAAAAAACCACCCCATCAAAGGCTTCTAGAATTTCTGACCCACAGAAATCATGAACAATAAATGAAATGATTACTGTTTTAAGATACTAAGGTTGATGTCAATTAGATCTCAATTTTTTAAAAAAAGAAATAATAAATTTGAAAGATTTGCTATGCAGCACAAATAATGGGAACTGAAATTGTTATGCAGCACAAATAATGGGAACAGATATCAGTACTGGGAGTGAGGGACTGCTATAATAAAAATCTAAACATGCAGTACTGACTTTAGGATTAGGGGGCAGACAGAAACTGGAAGGCCCTGGAAACCACTGCTAAAACCTGGAAGGACCAAGAGTGTTAGTGGAAAAAATAAAAGGGCTCTAAGGAAACTGTTGGTGAGAGTTTCAAGGTAAGTGAGGAAAATAATGTTGGAAGTTAAAAGAACAAAATTGTCACCTGTGGTCACATGGAAAATGTATCTAATAAACTCGATGATCTAGCTAAGATTTCCTCAAAGATGATCTTAAAAAATGAACTATCTGTTTGGGTGCAATTTGGAAGGAATGTAAATTTCCAGCCAGGAATTCTTTAAGAAACATCTTCTGGGGATAGATAAAATCCAGAATGTAAATATAAGATTCTTTGTTAGGACCGCAGAAAGATTTAAGGTAGTATACTTCATAGAACCTTTCAGACAAACAAAAGTTTCACTCTAGATGTTAAAGACATGTCTTACATAAGCTCTATTGTTTAAGAGGCAGGATGTAAGAGTCTAAGGATCTAAGATTCAAGGGTGTTATCCCACAGCAACCTCATAAGGAACCCAAGATAGAGAAGGTTATGTCTCAAAAAGATATGTGGGCTTTGGTATAATGGAGTGGATTGTTTTAAAATAGATACATGGGAAACCCACACAGTTTTAAAAGGAATCCTATGAGTTTACACTTAAGAGGACAGAGACAGTACCAAATGAAAAGAGGCCTCTGGATCAAGGGCCAGCAAACCAGAGCTTAGGGGCCAAATCCACCTGTTTTTGTAAATAAAGTCTGATTGGAACACAGTCATGCTTATTCATTTACACATTGCCTAAGGCTGCAGAATTGAGTAGTTACAAGATGGAAGCTACATTTAACAGCAGAGTTAAGTAGTTACAACAGAATCCATGGCTCACAAAGGCTAAAATATTTACTATATGGCCCTTTACAGAAAGTTTGCCAATCCCTGCCCTGAAGATTCCCAACTTTTTACAGGCAGGAAGTAGGGTACAAAGGCTACTCAGTTGCAAACACAGGCCATTTTTTTATGGGAAAAGAAGGATGACTCAGAGGGGAGAGCCAAAAGCCTCAGAAAACAACCAGGGAGTGGGAATGAGCCGTAACTAAGAAACCATCAAACGGGACCCTGCTGGAATGCAGAACTGCTATGGACCAGTGATTGCTGCGTGCCTCTCTTTTTCTCTCTTTCGAACAAGACTGTCTAAAGTATTTCCTATGCTTGTCTCACTATTATATGTTGGGTGGACGGGCAGCAGGTAACCTGTCACTTTAGTTCACAGGTTTTCAGATTAACACTTGAGGAACTATACCTGAAAAAACACTCCTAAAGAGCTTCATCCACAATTTACCAGATTTCGCTGACCACACTGGCTTCAAGCTGATGTCAGAGAGGTTTTGGGGGGAAAAGGCAAGAGTATTTTCCATGTAGGAGGAATATGAATTGTTTGCACCAGAGGCCTGACTATAGCAGACTGCACTTTCCAAAAATGGCTGCAACAATACCTTTCATCTCACCCGTTCATTTACAAGATGATCTTGACTATTCTCTATATCCCTTCTTCTTCAATCTTGGAGGATCTGTGACTCGCCTGTGACTAAAAGAGTGAGGTGGAAGTAGTGCTGCATGATTTCCTTAGGTAGGTCAGAAAATGCACGTAACTTCCACCTTGCCTGCTGAAGCACTTTTCCTTGAAGCCTTCAGTTGCCATGTAAGTAGTCCAATTCCCCTAAGGCTACCACTGGACCTTGCAAAGAGACTCTATGAAGAGATCCTGACACAATATGAAGAGACAGTGATACCAGCTATTCCACTGCACGCCCCCCTTTCAGCTCCATCTGACCACAATCACATGAAAGACCTCTAAGACAAAGTTGCCCAGTGGATTCCTTCCTGAATTCCAGATCCTGAAAGAAGTAAAATGACTACTGCTGTTTTAAGCCACTAAGTTTGAGATGATTTGTTATGTAGCAACATCTACTATAAATTATTTAATAAACTTTGGCTCTTCATTTTTTAAGTTTACTAAGCCCCATTTTCTGTGTAAAGCACTGTGATATATTTAACTTATTTTACTTTTTTGACCTAGTTTTGATTGTTCTGCTCTAATTTGCAACAACTTTATTAATATCAAGACAGCATCACTGCCATCACTCATAAATTTACATCTGCTTTTTAGCCACGAAAGAATGTTGCCAATGACAAATACTGTACTTTGCAGATCATTCTAGGAAAACCTGAAGATAGTTTTAATGTATTTTGGATCTTCTTTCCACTGAGTATTTCTTTACCTATTCTAAAGTTGTTCAATTCAACACCTCTCTTGTATTTCAATATTTAACATACAGGGTTAGAAACATAATAGACAACTGAATCCACAGAAAATTCCCTACATGTAACTCAGATCCTGATACACTATAACTGGAAGATACCTCACTTTTATTTTTTTGAGCAGTTGATTAAAGTTCTGGAATCAGCATCTTCTTTATACATAAATACTCAAATCCTGAACTCTCTAATCAAAGGCTCCACTATAATGCCAATGTAGTTAAAAAAATGAATATTTTATAGTATATTTCACTATAATTGTGGTAAAGACAGTAGGATTACTTTATTTAAGTTTGTGGGGTTTCAATAAAAAAGAAAAGAAAGGCCATAACAACTATAATAGAAAGTTTTCCATTTGTTAACTTTTGTTTTAAATTCTCAACCTTAAAAATTAGTCAAAAACGGTAATTACCATATTATAAGCTGAATAGGAAGCTGAGATAGCTCAAGCAGTTAATTTTCTAGAAGCATCCTAGGTTTTTTCATATAAAACTGCACAATCCACTTAAAGCAAAACATTTAACCCTTAATCCCCTATAAAACTCACCTCCAAGTTTTTAACGGGGAGAGAAGGGCTCAATTTCAGCTTATAATAACAATGACAACCTTGACGCTGGACATTTCCTATATTATGGGATTCTGGAGGATCAATGGCCCAATCAGATGAGATCCACAGTTAGTCTCCCCAAATATGCTTAATTTCTAAGAAATGTCCTAGCATCCTGGCTGTTATTGTGATTAATCAGGTTAGTAATTCTAAAGGTAAAGCTCATGCTAGCGACTTTTTGTCTCTCCAGCAAGCTTCCACCACCTTACCAATACATAGTGTATTTACTGCTATTCTTCTTACCACGGTTTCTGACCTGTCAACCTGAGTGCAAGATCGAGCAATAATGCAGGTACTGTATGTCTGACACCCTTCCAATAATGAAGCAATAAGTTGTTGGAATACAACTTAATATTGGGGCGCCTGAATACTTGGTTTAAAGGATTCATCTTGAAGGAATGATTTAGATAATATCCTGTAGGAAAAATAAGCGTCAAAGCATTTTGAATGTTATTTGTTATTCAGAAAAAATAACCTGAAGTTAGACCTAGAATTCAGCACATGACAATAATTTATCATCCAAACTTTAGAACAGAGTGAATTATAACACTACCTTCGCTTTTCTGACAAATTCTTAAATTCAAGAGTCTTCTCATTCACAAAAGGCCATTAAGCCTTATCATAAGCATAAACAGAGTTAATATGCATTTTAGCGTAAGCATGGGTTGCTTAACAGTCAGAGGAACAGATAAGACAGAGCTAGTCACCATTACCTTGGGCTTCTTCCAGTCATCCTGAGGTAGATATCATACAGGAATGCTGGGGCCTTATGGCTTACAGCAATCCAGTAATGATATAAAAGGTGATTGGAGGTTAGATTTACATTGGGCCGTCTGAAGGCCTGTTCGAGAGGATTCCTCTTGAAAGTGGAAATTACATGGTATTCTGAGGAAGAAAAGTTGTGTAACAGCTTTGATAATAACCATGTAATGAAGTTTTGAAAAAAAAACAAAAACACGTTTTTACAAAGCAAAATATTTTACCAAAGATGTAACAGTTTGCTCATTTAAAAAACAAAGTTTTCTATTTTCTATAGTAGCTAAGAGAATATGGGTATTAGACTGCTGAACTCAAATGATTTTAGAACTGCCACTATTTATGAATTTTAATTAGATGAATGAATTTTTGCTAAAATTCACTCTTAAGAATCCTTTTAATGTTTTACCTACATCAGTTTACAATGTCAGTTTCTATATTTCACCTCTCATGATAGCTTCTTTCTTTCTGTTCCTCTTTCCAGATTCTTATTACTGTACTTACTTAAAAAAGAAAAGGGAAACCATCATCCTTTGCTTGTGAATAATTAAGTTGCTCACATTAACATATATCAACAAGCTTAAAACAGCCTCAAATTAACTTCTGTTGTAATTTATTTAGGTTATGCAATATCAAAATAATCAAATCTATTATCATGTACGTTAATACTTCAATGGAAATGTATACTGGAATATTCACTAAAATAAAGCTCAACTTGATTTTTGCTAAACTTTATAACACAATGAAAGACTACAAAAAACCTAACTCATTAAAGTGTTTTAAAATTCTTAAAAGAATACAAATTATCATAAAATTAAAAGCACCCTAGATTTTCTTTTTCTTATATGCTCTAACAGTCAATCTTTCAATTGAAATAAAAATGCCATAAAAAACCCGAGGATGAAAGACAAAGATTTACTTTAAAATCAAATCGCTCCTCAAGGGTAACAAAAATTGTTCAATTAGAGGTAAAATAAGACCTAGTACTAAATCAACACTGTAAATACATTTTACTTTAAATTTGAAAACATAAACCAACAACTTAAAAAAGATTCAATTTAAGTAGGCCTTTAAGTTATACTATTCCTATTCTAAAACAAGTAACATAGCATATACACTACCTGCTGTGAATCTGTGAATTTAAACAGATATAATAAATGTAATAGAAAATATTCTGGCAACATGTATTCTACTTGCTAATTCCTTCAGTTATTACTCTTAGGACAACTAGCTATCTCCTATAATATACCAACTCTTGTAGTTGGAAGTGATACTGCCTGTGAACAGGGAACATCAGGATTGAGAGTACCCACGAGGGAGGAAAAAAGCATTATTTCCATACCACGAGTATCTATAGGCGTTGCTGCAGATGGCAGCAGAGAAATAGTAAGGGTCAGACAAGGGTGGGATGAGGAAGGAATATACAGCAGGATATTTTAAAATTTATGAAACATTATTAAGGACCAAAAGGCAGTACTAGTAGATATTCTAACATGGCAATTAAAGTAAGAATAAATTGGTAACTGGTGGCTTTAATGCCTCATGGGTTATTCTAACGTAAAAACTCAGTGAACATTTTAAGTTCATTAAAATTTATTCTAACATTCAAAAACACAGGTAAAATCATACCAACTTCACCCCAGTGGAAAGGATTAGTGCTGCCTGTTGTACAATTATACACCATGATGTTTCTTGGTCTGCAAAGACAAAGATCAAAGCAATGAAACATAAAAAGAGGCTAAACTTAACCAATCTAAATCTTACATGATACTTAAGTAGGAAGAAATGAGGATGATGGGTACCTCTGCTACAGTGAATATTTAAAATATTACCTTTAAAGGATTAATTTTTGTGCCTGAACGACTATTTACACTACCCTTTTTCCCTATTCTACCAAAAAAATTATTTATAAAAAATAATATAGACTTCATATTTTCTTCTTTGTATTAGCAGGAGTGTCTGCTTTTCATGCGAGGAAAAAGAACAACAAACAACCTCAGCTCTTCCTATCTCCTTCCCATTTTCAGAGGCTCTAGCTGAAACAATTATGAATTGAGTTCCCTTTCACCAGAAACAATATATTCATATAATCATATCCCTCCTTTTTAAGATATAAAATACTGACTTCAAAAGTAAGGGCAGTTTATTATTTAGAAAAAAAGTTATTAAGAAGCTTAGGTGTTTAGGCTTAGGTGTTACCTGTAAATGCTACTACTCTCTTTTAAAAGGAGGCCCATGAGTTGATTGAAGTGCTCTAGTGTGCATGTTTGATATATGTAAGCCATTCTCTGCGAATTTTAGCTCTTTATATATGCCAAGTTTATACCAAGTTCTAGTTTGGATTTTAAAAAAAACATGTTTTTTTTTTAAATTTCTAATGACCTTGTCCATCCTGTGGGCAGTACACAAGAATTTATGTTAATTCTTAATAATTGCGGACGGAACCACTTCATCGCCTATTTAAACCACCTCTTGCAGTTTAAAGTGATAATGCCTATATAATATTGGTATGGGTTAATAAACTGATAAATATCAGTTATGAGGGATTATTTAACATTAGTATTCCCATCTCAGTTACTATATATTTAACAAGTGACACTGTCATCTCATATACCTATTAACTCCGGAATACCAGGCTGCCGCAAGACTCATGTTGACAACTACATCTACAGGAACAAGATCTGCAAGGGCATTGTTGGAGGCACGCATTGTTCGAAGAATTCCTTTCCCTGCCTTTGTTGAAATTAAAAACAACACCTTAAGATATATAAGCCAAAGAACATATACACAATATACAGATACACAGAAAACAGAAAAAAAGTACAGAATATTCAATAAAACAAAAGGCTTACTTACCGCAATAAAGAGACCACTTGGTCCATTAAAGTTATCAATCCATCCCTAATACCAAAAATTAAAAAAAGGGAGGGAGCTTAGAAATATTATGAAACTAGAGATTTATCATTTGAAATCTATAACTCCACATACATACTTGGTAGTTTTCTTCTAAAAACTAAAAAACAGACTAGATTCAGGCCAGAATATTTCTCCCCATCTTAAATAGAAGCAGTCTTCCTCTGAGATTGCAAATGACTAAGTAAAATAGTTTTCAAAGGGGTACCTACTCTTCCATTAACTCTCTGCAAAGAGAATTTTATATCTGTCACATATTTTAGCTAACTGATGACTGTTTAAGTTTGATTTTGTGCTATTTACTAAGGCAGCAGCCTGAGACTGAGGGAAATGGTAAATCCTCCTCAAAATTACTGAATAAAACAGAATAATGCCAAAGCAACAGAAGAGATACTATCATTTACTACCATTACAGAGACCTAAGTTTTTCCTAAATCAATTTATCTCTTATGTTTTCTCTTATTTCAGGGATTCACAAATACCATAATGCCTTGCTTTTCTACAGCAGATCACAGAAATCTCTTATCTTCCTTAGCTTGTAATCTATACAGGGAGGAGTCAACCTCTTGGAAGGCCTGCCTCTTTTTGGTACTAAAAAGCAAATGAAATAAAATAAGATCTGAATATTCTCATCTCTATTTCCTTCACCTCTGCAAGGGAAACTAATCTGCAAAGAATTTTAAACTCCAACAAACGTTGGCGTGTCAGAGTCCAATCCCTCATCAATCATGAAGAAAACTCATGGTCTCCTTTGACTCCAGACAGCACCATAGCCTTCGATTTAATTTTCAATTAACATTTTAAAAATTGATCTGCATATGTATACATACAGTATTACATTAGAAATAAAAGTACCAATAAGAGTGTCTCTTTCTACAAACGGAAACAACTTTGCCATAGTAAGCCATGTTCAGTAAACAAAACCTGCTCATAAAAAATTGCCAACTCTTTTTGTACAGAATTATGCCTTAAAATTCCCAATTCCAATTATTTACAAAGATTTCTAACAACTTACTGGAAAAGGTTCTTTCCAACTGGCACCAACAATTGATGGCCTTACAATCGCCACATTTAGCTTTGCTCCTTCTTGTTGTACAACATATTCTGCCAATGCTTTTGTGTATATGTATGTATTAGGTCTGTCTCCTATCAATTTTGGTGTGATGTCATTTACTAGGCCATCATCCATCCACCTGGTAAACAAAGAAATTGCATGCAAAAATATTTTCGGATGTTTTACTATAAAATGAAAAAACACTTTGCATATTTCAAACATATCTGTTGCTCTGACTCAAGTGATCTGACAACAACTTTTACTAAAAAAATGGAAATTAGCTTTACTTTCATTAAATATCAACCAGAACTCCATTATCTCTTATATCCAGTTTCTATACCCACAAAGGTCTGAAAACCAAGAGTTCTTTAATAACTCATATGGTAGGTAGCAAAAGTGAATCAGAACTGATTTATGGTCTTTTTTTTTAAAAAAAACATCATTTAGTTGTACGTATTCATATACTTCATATGTGTTTGATGAGGGGTGCTACCCCGAATCCAGTTGAAGTTATTTCATATTACACAATACATAGATTATATTTCCTTTCTAAAGTCTAAATAAATTCCAAAATACATCTGGCCCCAAGGGTTTCAGATTAGGAATTACAGATTTGTGTATAATCACCATAACAGCATAACATGTAAATTATATATTTTAAATGAACATACATTTACAATCAACATAAAAGGTCTAGTAATCTAAATATTTAAGGTGAAGCACTAAAACTCGTTATGCTCTCACTAGCAACACTAACAAATACTGGGGTAAATGATAAAAATAAATTGAACCGTGCTATAAAAATTCAATTAGCAACCTACTGTGAAGTCACAAAATTCCTCCAATTCTCTCAGTGTCTCTGAAGAAAAGTTCTACTATGATAATCTGGAAGAGGAGGGTGATACGCTAGGTGATCTCTATAGTCTTTTCCAGTCTAAATTTCTAATTCCAAAACATTATGTACTTGTTTTCAGATAGTTTTTCTTCCTGTCTGTAATACAATGCATACTTGTATGCATACTAAGTACTCTATCAGTGCACAAATGATACCCATACTAACTGATAAGGATGCATAAAATGGAGACTATCAAGATAAACTTTCTTCTGTATGTAGAAGTACTTTTTGCATGTAGAAGGAAAAGAACACTAACAAAATTGAAGGGAGGTTGCTACTCAACTTAGGAAAAATTCCATAGTGGAGATGAACTTTGAAAAATGGAAGAGAGAGCTGCTATATTAAAAAAAAAACAAGGGCTTCCCTGGTGGCACAGCAGTTGAGAGTCCGCCTGCTGACGCAGGGGACACGGGTTCATGCCCCAGTCCGGGAAGATCCCACATGCTGCGAAGCGGCTGGGCCTGTAAGCCATGGCTGCTGAGCCTGTGCATCCGGAGCCTGTGCTCCACAACAGGAGAGGCCACAACGGTGAGAGGCCCGCGTACCGCAAAAAAAAACCAAACTAGCTAAACCGAGGAAAGACTTTTAGAGTCAGTAAGCCTCATCACTGGAGTGAGTTTACAGAGCCAATCTATGAGTTATCCTAAAATTATCTGTTGGCCAGTTGGTCAGATTTCTTTGTAAGCAAAGAAAGGAAATAATAGAATTAGAAGGTTATAGGCTCTTTCTCAGCAACTTCGATGTCTGGCTATACAAACTGCTAATAAGAGAAAAAGTAAAAAGATTTATTAACTTCCACACCCAGCTGTTCCCAGAGATATTAAACACTTCTGCCTACTGACCTGAGGAAAATGAGGTAGACATTTGGGACAATCTAAGAAACGAATTAGAAAACAGAAACCAGGGAACTGCCATAAGAATGTCTCAGTAAGCTCCCATACTTATTAGTTTCCTTACAAATCTGTCCACTTCCTCATATTTCCAGGAAAGCTTTAAAGAAATGGACTTATGTGTTTATTTTAGAAGAAAACTTGGAGAAGGAGCTACCGACATTCTGTAGCACCCTTGGGAAGAAAAGAATTCGACTGAGAAAACAGGGGATGGTAACTGAAGAGCTGAACGTGAATAGGATTCCTTGGAATAAAAGAGACCGAAAAGCAAACAGAATAAAGGAGGAAAAAGCTCACAGGAATATTATATGAGGATTAACAAATATGTGAAGATACGGATACTGGAATTTTCTATAATTATCGTCTATAAAAGACCCTTTATTTATTCTTGCTCTGATCCTGTTTGTTTGTTTCACTCGATGAGAAAGTAAAGGCTGAAGCAAATGAAATCTTGGCTATGCCTATTTGTATCCATCAAATGCAAACATTTCTCAAGTAATAATTGATGACAGGATCCTAGTCCTCAGAAAGATGACAAACAACAACACTAGGAGTATCAATTAAAGGACCATGACTCCTCCGATTCCCTAATAATTCAAGGCCTCTCTGCAGATATACAGTTGACACTTGAAAAACATGGGGTCGGGGCGTTGACTGCGTTGACTGCGCAGTCAAAAATCCACATATAACTCTACAGTCAGCCCTCTGTATCATGGTTCTGCATCAAAAGATTCAACCAACTGCAGACTGTGTAGTACTAGAGTACTTATTTATTGAAAAAAAATCTGTGTATAAGTGAACCCACATAGTTCAAGCCCGTGTTGTTCAAGGGTCAACTGTACTCCATTGGGCAAAAAAAAAGGATAATCTTTTAATAAATTAGACCTTGCTATTAAATAGGCAGTCATTAGTCTCCATGGATATCAGGCACTTCTTAGCAGCTAAGATTGATTCCTTGGAAAAACGGAGACTCTAATACCATGGATGAGTTGTTCAGAGGCTTTCCTCCAACCATCACACCTGGTCAAAAGTGAAAGCTCTACACTGACTTTACACATTGACTTTATGGAGAGTCATTTAGGTACAAATCTATACAATAAAAAGAACACAGTAGATACATAATAATTTGCTGAATAAGGAAGAGGTAAATGTATACATAAGCGTGGGTGGAGATTTAGAGAGAAAGAGATAGAAACTGAAACAGACCAAGAGATACATGTAAATAGATAAACTCGGATCCAAAGTTTGGGGTCAAAGCAAATGTATATAAATTTCAAACAAACGTACTCTAAAGAATCAATCAGCTTCTTGGGATCCACAGGGGGTGGATAGACTACTTCATCAATATGCTTTCGATTGCAGTAGGCATATGCCGTTGATACATGCATGAACACTTCCAGATTCTTCATCTGTTGTGCAAGCAGAATAAGCTGTCGTGTAGCAATCACATTTAACTGAACAGCATCTCTGTAAAAGAAAAAGTGACAATAAAAAATTGGGAAGCTGTGTCATTTTTTCACCTGTTAAAAAAATCTTATTTCCATTTTAGAGCATCAGAGACAGAAAGGGACAAAGAGGTTTTTGTTTCTTTACAACTGATCCCTTAGCTCAGATTTTGTGTGTTATTTCAACATGAAGTACAACCATTCTACCAGCTGTGTTTAAACTTTTTCTGATTATAAAATAAACTTCATATTAGGATTGTAAAAATAAAAGCACAAATTAAAAATTTTAAATTACCCAGAAATAGACACAAATAATTTCAGTCTTTGGCTTTTATGCATACATTTTTGAAGTCATTTTAGACTTCTTTTGCCTCTTGATTTTTGAAAGCATACTGTTTTATGAATGGCTATACCACCAGGAGAAGTAAGAATCATTGAGTAATTTTAAAATACTATGGTAGAGTCATCAATAAGGGTAAAACAGTCAAAGAAAACTCAAAAACATTAAATTATATTAATATATAATCAAGTAAAAGTATGTTTACTTCTCTCTTTATAGCAATTAACCCAAACACCTTTTTAAGGCTACCTTACAAAATTCAAAGGGGTGTTATAATACATTTGTTACAAGAGGCAAATGCAAGACCCCAAGATGATCTATATATTCCCTTCCTGAAGTTTATTTGAGGTAAATAATTTCACAAATGCAAAAGTATATATGCAGAAAAATAATCGATGAAGCATCATCTAGTAATAGCAAAAGCCTAGAGAGCTCAAATATTCACTATGAAATGGTATAATAAAGTAGGTATCTTATCACAACGAAAGAATACAGCCATTAAATAACTGACAACTATAAAAACATGGAAAATCTGTGTGAATAATATTTTTTAAATATATAGATTATGAAGTGAAACAGGATTAAAAACAAGACTCTGGAATAAGACCTGGGTTCAAACCCTGGTTTAGCCTGCCTATCAGCTAGGATCAGGTGACCTTGTAAAGTCATTCAAGCACTCAGGCCTCAATTTCTTCATCTGTAAAGGAGAATACGTAATGGAGACTAACTACTAAGATTTGTATAAAGTTAAATTAAACAAAACAGCTTGCAAGTATTCAGCATTATTCTTAACATAGTCCCAAAATAGGCATTCAATAAATATTACTTAAGGGGTGGATAGTTTTTGCTTTCTATTATACTTTTGTTTATAACTTACTTGAGGGAAAAAAAGTTGAAATACCCCAAACCAGTAATACTGTGAAAAAACTGGCAAAGTAATACACTGTTGGTGACACTATAAACTGATACAACTGATCCGAAAGAGACTAGGACAAAGTACCAGGGATTACAGAAATGACAGAGTTATTAATCTAGTTAACCCACTGAAATTAACTGAGGAAAAACTTGTTCTAACCGTAATTTTTCAAACAGAAAGAAATTAAGATTCCTTAAATTTGTTTTTTGGGTTTTTTGGTTGTGTTTTTGCTTTTGTGTTTTAATTGAAGTATACTTGATTTCCAACGTTGTGTTAGCTTCTGATGTACAGCAAAGTGATTCAGTTATACATATATATTCTTCTTCATATTCTTTTCCATTATGGTTTATTACAGGATATTAAATATAGTTCCCAGTGTATACATTAGGGCCTTGTTGTTTATCCATTCTATCTATAATAATTTGCATCCTCTAGTCCCTAACTCCCAATCCAACCCTCCCCCGCCCCTACCCCTTGGCAACCATAAGTCTGTTCTCTATGTCTGTGAGTCAGTCTGTTTTGTAGATAAGTTCATTTGTGTCATATTTTAGATTCTGCATATAAGTGATATCATATGGTATTTGTCTTTCTCTTTCTGACTTACTTCATGTAATATGATAATCTCTAGGTCCATCCATGTAGTTGCAAATGGCGTTATTTCATTCTTTTTCATGGTTGAGTAATATTTCTCTCTCTCTCTCTCTCTCTGTGTGTACACACACACACACACACACACACACACACACACACACACACACCACCACCACCACCACCACCACATCTTCCCTATCCATTCATCTGCTGATGGACATTTAGGTTGTTTCCATGTCTTGGCTATTGTAAATAGTGCTGCTATGAACACAGGGTTGCATATATCTTTTTGAATTATAGTTTTGTCCAGATATATGTGCCCAGGAGTGGGACTGCTGGACCATATGGCAACTCTGTTTTTAGTTTTTGAGGAACCTGCATATTGTTCTCCATAGAAATTGGCTGCACCAATTTACATTCCCACCAACAGCGTAGGAGGGTTCCCTTTTCTCCACACCCTCAGAAAAATTCCCTATATTTGCTATACTAAGTGAACATGACATAAATTACAGTATAGTAACATGATGAAATATCATATCATGAAAATTATAACTATGAAAAAGTTAGAAATATGGAAATTGTTTCAATAAGTAAAATTACAAATTCTATGTTTACGTTTTATGGAAAACAATGTATTTTCAAAGAGAGACCACAAGAAAATTTTTTTAAAAAATAAAAATAGTTTTGAGTACTTTCTGAAATTCTTACATTTTCAGTATTTAAGAAGAAAAAAATCCAACTGTTCTTTTAAAAGGCCAGGATATGTCACAGATAGAATCTGGTCTACTTGACTGTAAAGTAGTTCTTTGATGCGTATCATATTTGCAAAACAGTGGGAATGGGGAGGGTACTGTTTTCGAAAAGGTATACAGAGAATATCCTGTTACAGGTTTCTGAGGACAGAACAACAAGTTCTGGGTCACTAGGAATAAGAAGTAATTCATGAGAGGAAAAACTCTTGGGACTTATTTTTTCTTTTAATTTAATATTATCTGAGAACCTATGAAAACATACTAAAAGGAAAAAAAAATTTTTTAATGGACTAATTGGGCTGGGATCTTAAAAACATGAGTGTATCTTTTTCCTTCCTTATCTGTTTAAATAGATATCCAGCAAAAAAGACGTTTCACAGAGAGGATACTGTCCACTAGACTATAAGGCAATGTGCTATTTTCTTTTGCATTTGCAAAACAATAGTGGTAGGGAGAGTGATGTTTTGGGAACAGAACACAAAGGATATTTTGTTACAGGTTTCTGAGGATGGTGACAGAATTTCTGGGTCACTGAAAATAAGGAATAACTTGAGAGAGGAAGCACTCCTGAGCTTTGCCTACTCACCTCTTCCCATCCATCCGCACCTGACAGCGCAAACCTGAAGGCATTTTGTGCCCATGTAAATAACTTAGTATCTCTGCCAGGCTAGTATCCTCATTCTGTTTTACTACCATCCAATTTGTACACCTTGAACTTTAGGCTGAGACCCTGAAATGTTAGATCTGAAAGCATTTAGCAGTACCAAACAAACATAAAGTTCTCACTATGTTTTGGTTATGGGTATTCATAAACGCATCTTATATAACACTGGCTTTTTGGGGGGAGAGCAAAAATGAACAAATCTTTGTAATTATGGTCTATCACTAATGTAGACACAGAAACCACTTTAATAAAGGAAAAAGCTCAACTTGAACTGCCAATAAATTTTCTTATTCACCTGTCTTCTATTGACATATTGGGTTGTTCAAAATCTATGCTGATAACACTTTTAAGACCTTAAACCAGAGATCATGCTTTGCTTGACAGACACCTGTGAGCTTATTAAAAATGCAGATTGCTGGCCCTCATCTTCAGACACTTTTTTTTTTTTTTTTTTTTTGCGGTACGCGGGCCTCTCACTGTTGTGGCCTCTCCCGTTGCGGAGCACAGGCTCTGGATGCGCAGGCTCAGCGGCCATGGCTCACGGGCCTAGCCGCTCCGCGGCATGTAGGATCTTCCCGGACCGGAGCACAAACCCGTGTCCCCTGCATCGGCAGGTGGACTCTCAACCACTACGCCACCAGGGAAGCCCTTAAATCACATCTTATATAAGCTCCCCAGGCCATTCTGATCTCTTCCTCATCACTCCCTTCCCCACCTCTGAGAAAATACTACCTACATGAGATCTCATCACTATACTGCTGCTGGTTTTTTTTTAACTTAATGAAGATATAGAAACAGATGTCTATTAAGGGGACAATTAATCAATCAGGGTAGGGGATCCAGTCGTTTGTAATTTAAATCACACCCTAGGCTCTTATTAAAAATGAGGATTCCTGGGTATTATCTCAAAACTAGAGGGTCTGAATTTGGCAAATACAGTCCAAGACTATGCATTTTTAACACATTTTCCAGTAATCCTTAAGATTCATAATACATTCTAAAGTTTGAGAATCCATGCCCTTAGGCTCAACAGTTTCTTGATCTTTTCTAAATCATCTATCTTTACTTCCACTCCTTTCTGAACACCTACTCTCATATTCATACCCTGGGCCCTCTCACCCAAAATTGCTCTAGCTCTAAAATCTCATACTATGAATTTTCCCCAGACCACACTATCTGTCCTCCCATTTCTGCCCTTAAGCCTGTTTTCTGTCCTCATCATGGTCTTTAGCCTCCTGATACTTCTTTACTCTCAAGTCCAATGGCCCTGTTCTACCTTCACTTTCCTTACTAAGAGATACCATACCTATGGTCAACTATTTAAGTAACTCCCTTTATTATCCTCAATATCACTCTCTCCTCAACTTTTGTCAGTATTTCTTTATAATTCCTAATCTTGATATCCATTTTTTCCCACTTCAAGATTTATAGACCACCGTATCTGAAAATAAATGAGCTCTGCCACCTCTCAACTCTCATAGCACTTTAATGTATGCTCTTCAGTAACTCCACATTTTCTATCCTATTTTATGGTTATTTAAGTATATTCCATTTCCTCTAATAGACAATATGGACTTTGCAAATAGGATCTGTGTACAATTTATTTTGATTTCTCCCAAAATACAGAGTATAATGTTGGGAGTAAAATCTGGATTTTCTTGTCCTGGTAGTAAAGGCTCTGAACCATTTTTTATTTGTGGGCTAACTTAAAAAGTGGCTATAAAGAATAATTGTTTTGTAAGTAGTTATTATATGTCAACCTACAGTATTTTAGAATGTTGTAGTATCACCACTTAGACATCAATATCCATTAAAATTGCTCCACAGAAAACAATAATTTCAATTAATGACTAGGATTAGGTCAGTAAATATGCATGCCCTGACAAGGAAGAGAAGAACAATAAATTTTCTTGTTCATCTGTCTACCTCCTTCCACTATGGCATCTCTAGTGAAAGAAGAAAGAATAATAATAAAAAGATTTCCCTTTTGTTAATGGTAACTTTGCTTACCCTGAGGGGAGAAAGAGGCGAGAACATTCCCCAAAAGTATTACACTTTGGTTCTCCTCGTTACTTGGATGAGTTTCACCCTAATGAATGTTGCCTGTTTGTAAAACAATTTCCCCTTCAAAAGCATCTGATTTTCCCTTTGAGGACTATACCATAATTATCAAGTATCTATA
This sequence comes from Delphinapterus leucas, assembly GCF_059928025.1. Taxonomy (NCBI): domain Eukaryota; kingdom Metazoa; phylum Chordata; class Mammalia; order Artiodactyla; family Monodontidae; genus Delphinapterus; species Delphinapterus leucas. Next base: position 41,952,553 of record NC_143135.1, read on the forward strand.
TACCTTTTTCCTTGAAAACAGTTTCATAAGGCTATGTGAACTCTTTCTTTTGGTTATGAAAAAAATGAAAGCTAGAACTACAGGGAAAAATACCAGTTAGATGGACTATTTCATATTAAAAACCTACCTGTAACCGCACTATCCAAATATAATAACTGGCCAATATTAAAAGATATGTATATAAATACACATTTATGTACATACATATTTTATGAAAATGAGATTATACTATAGTTCTAATAAGATTCTTTTGTCACTTTTGAATCCTGAACACATAATTGCTGCATAAAAAGAAATAAAATGTAAATAAATTATTACCACCAGATAATAAAGGATAAAGTCAAGATTAGAACTAAGGTGTGTAATTCCAAAGCTCACGCCCTCTCCATTATACAGTGCTGCCTCAGCTTCCTCAAGTATAAAATGGATTTGACCATTATATTACATTGGGTAACATTAAGCATGGAATGAAATAATGAGCCAGAAAACACCCTGAAACTATAAAGCATTGTTGGAGGAATCTAAGGGACTATTATAGTGTCCTTACCTGCAATATAGGCAAAACTCACTGTAATGCTTTGGCACTGAACTGTCATGTTATATACACTGTCGATTAAGGTTTACACTTCTACACATAGACAATATGGGGGATAATCTCAAAACTCTTTACAATCAGAATTGAACTTAAAAACATTTTAAGAAGGCCTTCAAGCAATTATGAAACCTAAAGAAGTGTGCACCATTTTAATTGATATAAGACCATACAATTAGATTAACATTATAAAACTGTATATAACATCAAAAAATGCTCTGAATTAAGCAACATTATCTGAAATGTGTATTTGTTAGATTTTTAAAAACATAGTGACCATTTAAAATGCTATTTTTTTCTTGAAATAGGGCACCTTGAAGGAAGTCCAAACCGTTTTTAAAGTAAACCTATATCCAATGTACCCTGCCCTTAACACAGATACCAAAGTTTTAAAACAAAAACAGGGTATGACTTCAATGTATAAGCCATTTCATCTTACTCTGCAAAACCTGAGCCTAACTTTTTAAAATTTTCAGATGAATATGTGTGAAGTAGACAAAGCTGCTGGGGTATACACTTCTGAAAGAATGGAGGGCAGAGGAAATAAACATTATTAGTTGTTAAGACTAATACTCCTACCCAAGGGAAACTTCTCTTTCTTCTACTCCACACTTCCCATTTCTTGCCTCCTCCCTGCCCCATATATAAATTTATGGCAACTTCTAATAAACATATACTAGCTATCCGATGTTTTTAAACTGTTAAGAAGAGAAAGAAAATTCTTTTAATACTCTGTAGGACACAGAATGCTACAATTAACGGAGAGCAAACATTTTCAAAACACTTTCAAATGACTTGACTAAAAAGTAGAATTCAAATTAGATCTTTTAACTGTGCTGCAGTTCAAATATCATATAAATACCTTTACTTACCTCAAGTTTTCATTAAACCTTACTGTAGCTGCACAGTGGAATATAATATTGGTAGACTCTATGATGATCTCTTTATCTTCTTCACTAAGAGCCAGTTTAGGTTGGGTGAGTTCACTGTTGACTGCTATAATTTTCTCCCTAAAATCTGGATTTTCATCTCTCAATCTGTCAAAAAGCTATCAAAGGGGAAAAACATTTTAGGGCAGTATTTTTCAACTTTCTAAAACCCATCATCACCACCTTTTCCTCCCCCAAGGATCACTATTTTTTAAATTTCCACTACGTGAATCCTAAGGTTGCTTAAATTGCTATCATTCTGCATGAAAAACACTCTATGGGGTCCACATTGTTATCCCCATTTTATAGATGAGGAATCTGAGACACAGAGAGGTTAAGTAACTTGCCAAAGGACACAGGGCTGGTAGCTTGCAGAGTTAAATTTTAACTGTCCATGCCTTTGTTGATTAGATATTATCTCTCAGAATAGACATAAGCAGCACAGACATTAGAACAATGTTTAAAATGATCATCCAGGGACTTCCTGGTGGTGCAGCAGTTAAGAATCCACCTGCCAATGCAGGGCACACGGGTTCGATCCCTGGTCCGGGAAGATCCCACATACCGCTGAGCAACTAAGCCTGTGCATCACAACCACTGAGCCTGTACTCTAGAGCCCACGAGCCACAACTCCTGAGCCTGTGTGCCACAACTACTGAGCCTGTGTGCCACAACTACTGAAGCCTGCACACCTAGAGCCCGTGCTCTGCAACAAGAGAAGCCACCGCAATGAAAAGGAGCCCCTGCTCTCCACAACTAGAGAAAGCCTGCATGCAGCAACGAAGACCCAACTCAGATAAAAATAAATAACATTTTAAAAAAAATAAATAAAAAGATCATTCAGATTTCTAAAATCCAAACCTTAATTTATCACTTCATTTTATTTTGCTTTTAGTATCTTTTAGTAGATTAAAATACCATTAATCATACTCTACCTAATATCTTAGGAAAATTTTAAAGGGGAAAACAAAGTAAGTACGTTAAAGGAAAAAGAATTTGGTAAGCAAATGTGAATATGAAGCTGGATAAACGTGAGAAATACATATAGGATTCTAACTTGAAAATAGAAAATTCAATATTCCTTAAGTATACTCAAAGGAATAAATTTTTAACTGGAGAATCAGATCCCAAAATGGTTACAGTATAAAGGTACATTCAATTTTGAGTCAAATTTAATTTTTTATCCCAGATTTTATAGAGGAACACTGATGTCACCTCCAGATCACTGTTCTATTACACCCTGACTCTCCACTCCATTTAAAGTCCATATTTGTAGTTTAAGCAGAGATTCTGAAATCTGGGGAAAAAGTCTATAAAACATATATGGTACTCGCTTTCATCTTCCCAGGTGACTTTTAGTAAGTAACAGTCTTCCCCTCCACCACTGCTAGCTAGTGACTTCAATATTATTGTTTTTTTATATTAATTAATAAAATATTTACTAAGCATTTCAGATGAACTAAGTACCTTCTAGACACTGAGAAAACAAGAATTATGACCTTTGCCTCAGGCTATTTAGAGTCTAATAGGAAAAATTAGACAAGTAAACAGTTAAAATATAATGTTATAAGTAATAAAATAGGGATAATATAAATGTTATGAGACTGTACAGGAGCAACATCTAGCCCTGCTAGTTGGGAAGGACCTGAGATTATAAAGTAGAAGAATAGTGTTTCAGGTAGAGAAAGTAGCATGTATAACCACCTAGAAGTAACACAGCATTAATGTTTGGGAAATTTAAAAAACTCAGTAAGACTTGGCCAATGACTGGAAGAGGGATAAGGAATATAAACTCCACGTGGACAGGGACTAGGTCTATTTTGCTCAGAACAAAGGCCCTAGATAACAGAGTGCCTGGCAAGATAGTGACATGATAAACATTTGTTAAATGAATAAATTCATTAGGTGGAAAACACTGGAAGTGAAAGAAGTACAGCTATGGAGATATGAGTTCAGCTTTGTGAATGCTGAGTATAAAGTGCCAATGAGAACACCCCAGAAGACTGGTCTAGTAGAGATAACTGGCTCTGTGGGTCCTGAGTTCAGGGAAGAAAGAGTCAGACTACTGATACAGATTTTATTAACCACCCAGGTAGCAGCAGTGATGAGCACCCAAGGTCCAGACTATATGAAGCTTTTTCCAAATCTAATTTAAAATACAACCTTTCACCTCACACAAAACAGAAGGTGCTGAGTAATTACCTAAATGGACCTAGTAAGAAGAGATCAAGGCCTAGGACAGAATTCTGAAGAATATTTAAGGGGCTAGCAGAGAAAAAGGAGCCTGAGGAATGACCAGAAAAGTACTTTTAACACACTGAATTCAGACTTTTTCATTCTCCCAGACTGCCAATGACCTTTAATTCCCCTTCATATCAGATATCTCCACCACTACCACCAGTACATGATCACGCTGCTTCACAAATTACATCTCAAATGTGATGCTCTTCCCTTCTTTAGCTACCATCTCTTTATTCAATACCATCTTTTCCAAAGTCTTTAACCCACTGGTACCCCAATTAGTTCCTACTTTATTAAGTCCACTAATGCCCTCTTTAATGTATTTTATTCCCTTTCCAGAATTTATTTCGTGGTCAACTATTTGCACTCCTTGCCAGCAATGAGGTTTACCTTCCCAGAGACATTACTGTAAATCAGTGGTTCTCAAGTTAGGGCAATTTTAGCCCCCAGGGAACATTTGGTGATGTCTGAAGACATTTTTCTTTGTCAAAACTGGGATGGTGAGGAGAGGGAGCTGCTGGCATTCAGTGGGTAGAGGCCAGGAATGCTGACCACCCTACAATGCATAGGACAGCTCCCCATAACAAAGAATTATCTGGCCCAAAATGTGAATAGTGCTGAAGTTGAGAAATTCTGCTATAAGACAATGTCCCACTATAGTATATGCTCTATGCCTATGCTCTTTTATTCCTGTTTCAAAATCATAGAAGGCTCTACCTAAAGGTTTCTTAACAACTTTAAGTGTACATATTCACTGCTACTTGATATAAAAAGAACTCATTTTATTGATTCACCAGAAATGCTATACATAAGTGGGAATGAATGGCCCTAGGAGTAAGTGGTGGGATGTGCCGGGGGGAATTAAAAGCATAAGATAAAATGACAAAATTTTATAGAGTATTTTAGTCAAATATTTATTTAGACAAATATTTGGGGACAAGGCACTTTTATATTGAAAATAATGGCCATATGTTTAGACTAAACTATAAAAGTTCAATAAAATTTCAGGCTTTCAGTAGAAGATAATCATTTTCTTTACAAATCAGACTTACTGGTGAGGAAAAATTTTAGAAGCATTACCCTGGAGACCCCAGAGAAGATGCCCAACTCTTTCACATTTTACTTAGGTCCTCAATTCCAACCATCAGCTTCAATAACTGCTCCTATCCAATCTGTCTTAACACCTCTACACTCTCTCTTCCTTCCCTCTTCCCTCTTAAAAACTCTCTAGACTGTAGGCTCCATTAAGGCAGGGACTCTTATTTATTCCTGAATTCAACCCCTTACATCAAGTCAAGTGCCCAGCACTGAGTACACACAATAAATGTTTTCTGAAAAATAAAAAATGAATAAGAAAAAATAACCTCTCACTAGGGGGAAGGAGGGTGTTGGGAAGGGAATTACAATATACCAATTACAAGTGGTTCATGATAAAATGCCAAGATGAGTAAACAAAGGGCAGAGATGGCAGCAAAACACACATGCAGGCATTATTACTTAAAATAGGCCTTGTGGTCTGATAGCCCCCTTGATGACTCCCTTCTCACAGGTTTTCAGGGAAGCAAAGAATTCCAAAAGGATGTGGCAAAAAATCAGAAAGAGAAAAAAGAAGAGAGACTAACATACACTATCTGAGTAGTTAAGAAGTTTAGGGATAACTTCTAAATTTTGGAGAAAGGATTTTACATCCTACAGTTAAATAAAAATAAAAGCAACATGTTAAGTATCTGCTGCATGATGTCAAAGAAAAGCTACTGTGACATGACAATTAGTTCTAATCCAAAGAACTATCACAAAGGTATACAAAGTTCATTCAAAGTAAAAAGTCTGCTTAGTTGCTATGTAAGGATTTGCTAATTTTTTTGTTTTTTCCAACAGGACTATAAGAATTTAGATAGACAAATGAGCATCATTCTCTTCCAAAAAAAAAAAAATAATGCTATCATTGACATTTCTTTGGAGGGATATGCCTATAGAGTCAGAGTCCTTGCAAAACTGAGCTCACAGCTTTCTAATCACTTTTGTTTCTGACTCCAATTTTATTCTCTGAATCTTTACTGCCAAGCTTGGGTTCAAATTAATTTTGGATGTCTGCAAAAGTCAACTCTCTCCTTAAAGCATGAACATTTGCCCCTATTCAGTATATCCATTAGAATGTGCCAGTAGACTGTCCCCACATGGTCTAAGCAACACTGTACACTCTTAATCAGCGCCAGTTCGCAAAGTGTAGAAGATCCTAGGAGTCCCTGAGACTCCCACTTAGGGAGTTCACGAAGTCAAAACTATTTTCATAATAAAAGTAAAACATTATTTGCATTTTTCACTTTCATTCTCTCACAAGTATAGAGAGGAATTTTCCAAAGCTACATGTGTAATGACATCATCACTCTCGATGGCTCATGGAATGTGTGCTTGTATGTATATTCTTTTACTTTAAAAATTTCTCAATTTTAAATGGGACCTAATGAAACTTAAAAGCTTTTGCACAGCAAAGGAAACCATAAACAAGACAAAAAGACAATCCTCAGAATGGGAGAAAATATTTGCAAATGAAGCAACTGACAAAGGATTAATTTCCAAAATTTACAAGCAGCTCATGCAACTCAATATCAAAAAAACAAACAACCCAATCCAAAAATGGGCAGAAGACCTAAATAGACATTTCTCCAAAGAAGATACACAGATTGCCAACAAACACATGAAAGGATGAACATCACTAATCATTAGAGAAATGCAAATCAAAACTACAATGAGGTATCACCTCACACCAGTCAGAATGGCCATCATCAAAAAATCTACAAACAATAAATGCTGGAGGGTGTGGAGAAAAGGGAACCCTCTTGCACTCTTGGTGGGAATGTAAATTGATACAGCCACTATGAAGAACAGTATGGAGGTTCCTTAAAAAACAAAAAATAGAACTACCATATGACCTAGCAATCCCACTACTGGGCATATACCCTGAGAAAACCATAGTTCAAAAAGGGTCATGTACCACAATGTTCACTGCAGTTCTATTTACAATAGCCAGGACATGGAAGCAACCTAAGTGTCCATCGACAGATGAATGGATAAAGAATCGGCACATATATACAATGGAATATTACTCAGCCATAAAAAGAAACAAAATTGAGTTATTTGTAGTGAGGTGGAAGGACACAGAGACTGTCATATAGAGTGAAGTAAGTCAGAAAGAGAAAAATAAATACCATATGCTAACACATATATATGGAATCTAAAAAAAGGTTCTGAAGAACCTAGGGGCAGGACAGGAACAAAGACGCAGACGTAGAGAATGGACTTGAGGACACAGGGAGGGGGAAGGGTAAGCTGGGACAAAGTGAGAGAGTGGCATGGACTTACATATACTAACAAAGGTAAAATAGATAACTAGTGGGAAGCAGCCCATAGCACAGGGAGATCAGCTCGGTGCTTTGTGACCACCTAGAGGGGTGGGATAGGGACGGTGGTAGGGAGACGCAAGAGGGAGGAGATACAGGGATATATGTATATGTATAGCTGATTCACTTTGTTATAAAGCATTAACTTAACACACCATTGTAAAGCAATTATACTCCAATAAAGATGTTAAAAAAAAAGAAAAGGGAAACTAGAAGAGGAATACAGCATAAAGCTTACTTTGATAAATCTATACACAGAAAAAGATGGATGAAGAGCTGAACTCAGGAAGCATAGATCATACCTACAGTGTGAATACCCGACTGTTTGTAAAATTGTTCTTTTTAAATAACTCTCAGCACTCGATGAATGATCTAGCAATCCAGTATAAAATAAATCAATATTAATATTAATATTGCACTACAATTATCATAAGTACTAAATCACTATCATTGCTATTACTGCTTCTATCATGTTTTGAGTTTTTACTATGGCCCAGGCTTTGTGCAAAATGTTTTAAATAGCAGTATCTTATTTGAATCAATCATTCAACATGTATTTAACACGTGGTCTGTGTAAGGTATTGTTAAAGTCTCAAAACTTTACAAAGAGGTGTTACAGACTGAAAAAAAAAATTCTCAATTTTAATCTCTACTACGATAAAACATCAGTAAGATATTTGAAATAAAACCTCACAAAAGCAAAATCTCTTTGAAGTCCTCAATAATTTTTAAGAGTGTAAAGGGGTCCAGAGGTCAAAAGTTTGAGAATCACTGCCTTAAATAAATAGAATCTTTCAACCTATTTGGATGATATGAAAAAATACAGCCATAAGGTAATAATATCAGTCTGCAATACACTGCAGTCAATATACATTATCAAATAATTTGCTCAAGAGTTTTAATTAAAAGTCACTTGGAAAAAAGCTATAAATTATATCACGTTTTTAAAAAAGTCCTTACACTAGGCTACCAAATACTTATAATTTTAAAATGATATTGAATACAGTTTAGTTGATCTTCCCAGTTCTCAGGAAAAACTGAAAATGACCTTTGTACCTACCACACTTTAAGATGGCAAATTCTTCAAGCATAGTTATTATGTAGCTAGATTTTACGGTAGTAAATACTGAAATATTAATTCACATCTTTTTTTTATTGTCTCTAAAGAATTTAGAAACAATAATGAAAATGACTAAAACTTGTCTTTTTGTGTGTGTGTGTGTGTGTGTGTGTGTGGCCATTCCCCCTGGCACCCGGGATCTTAGTTCCCCGACTAGGGATCAAACCCATGCCCCCTCCAGTGGAAGCAAAGAGTCTTAACCAATGGATCACCAGGGAAGTCCCTTGTCTTTTTTTTTAATTGAGATAACTAACACTGGTTTATAACATCATATAAGTTCCACGATTAGGACATTATATTTTGACTCCTATATACACTACTGCGTGCTCACCAAGAAAAGTTTAGTTTCCATCTGTCACCATACAGTTGACCCCCTTTACCCATTTCACCCTACCCCCAACCCCTTCCTCTCTGGTAATCACTACTCTGTTCTCTGTTTTCACATTTAACCCACATCTTACCTTTAAAAATAAGTACATAGAAAGTTCATGTGATAATTCCTTAATCTAAGAGTTTAAAGTTAACACTTGCTACATTTTTCTCATGTGTAAGTATAAATATTTGTTTGAAACCCTCTTCCTCAAGTTAAACAAGCAAAAATTTAAAAGAATAATTAACAATTTCGATTTTCGATATTTTAATAATTAACAATTAATTAACAATAAAAGAATAATTAACAATTTTGATTTTCGATATTTTAAAAGGCAAAAACCTCACTTGGGTAGAGGAGAGTGTTAGTAGGAATACTCCAGCACTTAGTATTTACTTTACATGCCTTATACAGAGTCCAGTAAAGCAAACACCACAGCTTGCTCTGATACTCTTCCAACCTGCCAAGCAGTTCTCAGAGCCTTTGCCCGTGCTGTTCTCTCTACCTTTAACACTCTTCCTCCACGTACCACATGGATTCTTCCTCACTTCATCATTCAGGTCTCTGACCAAACGTCACCTCAGAGAGAACTTTTTCTGACCATCGTATCTAAAGCAGCACCTCCATCACTTTCAATCCCCCTTTTCTGCTTTACTTTTGAACAGCACGTGCCACTATTCAACATGTTATATAGTTGTTAACTTGTCTCCCTAACTAGAATGTAAATTCCAAATGCTGGGATTTTGTTTTCTTCATTGCCGTATCTCTAGTAACCTGAACAGCTTCTAGTATGTAGCAGGACTCACATCTTTGCGGAAGGGAGGGCAAATGGGAAGAACACAAGTGCACGAGAGTCTGGGGCAATGGGAAGAAAGTTACTAGAGTATAACTACCCTTGTGAGCTATACTGTCACTGAGTAGCCCTCAAAGAAGTAGATTTGTTTTAAAAAGTAATTCAGAGAAAAGAAGATTTTCTAGTTGAAATAAAGATTATTTAAAGTTTTCATGTGGGGACAAACTCAATAAACAGTGGGACAAAAGTAAATATTATTTTTATTCTTTAATGCCCTATTAATAGTTTCAAACAATTTATTTTTAAAAGTAAAAACAAATATTAATTTACATCACTATTAAAACCCTGTAGGTCTAGGATTACCTCTTAATGGGGAGGAGGGGGAATACAAACAAGAAAAACGTGGATGCTTCACAAAAGAGAAGTTTATCTTTCTGAACCAAAATTATATTTGAATGGAAATCATTCTCAAACAACGTAACATCTTAGTAAAGAAAACATTCTAAATATAGTTTAACCTTTTCTTAATTTATCCTAAGTCACTGTAGTGAATATTAGTGATTGTATTTTATTATAACTCTGTAATGTTAAGAAAATTAAAAGTTATATTTAAACCCTCCCACACTTCTGTACAGGTCTTATTGTGTACCTTCTCTTTTTCTCTTAATTATTTTTCTGTTATCATACTTTATCACTCCTAGGAGATAAGCTTCCCACTACTGCCCTAACCCATAAACTGACTCTTATTCCTTCTGATGTTAACCTCTGTTATTCGCTGCCCTTCACGCACTTCTCTTTTGATTTTGTCATCTTCTCTTTTAATTTTTGTAAACTTGGGCACCAAGCTTTTTGCCATTGGCTTAGGGAAATTAAGCTATTTTTACTCAGTGTGTACCAGCTACAACATACAACTAGTAAGGTATCCAACTCTCAAGATTACTTTTTCCATTTTATCACAAAGCGTTCCATCATCTTTGCCTTACTTTCTTATCTATTGGGGAAGTAATGTTATAAAGTAGAAAGGGATTTGTTATCAAGTCATCTGCGTTATATCCGACATCTATTAGCTACACAACTTCAGATAAAATAACCACCTCTGAGACTCATTGTCCATATTTGTAAAATGGGATATATCAACATCTGTCCCTACCGGAGCATGAGCTCTGGTTTCAATCATTCACAGACATTGGCTCTAACACTAACTATATGACCTTGTAGAATGGGAATAAGACCAGTACTTACCTTGAAGAGTTCCTGTGATAATTAAATACATATAAGGTGCTTTGCACACAGTGCCTGGCACAACTTAAGCACTCAATAAATGTCAGCCACTATTAACTATGGATTTCTACTGAAAGATCAAAACAGGCTGGAATACAAATCATGTCTAATAAATTATTTATTAACTCTAGAGAATTGTTAATCTATAAGTAATCAACATATCTTTTGATACTTTTCAGCAATTCTTTCACTGCTCAGAGTAACTCAGAGGTTTCTAGTTTTGGTCTTTTTTGTTTTTTTATACATAAGTCACAGCTGCCCTAGAAGGTTAAAAGGTATCAGATACCCACCTAATAACTAAAAAATTACATAGCTACTATACTAAACTTACTAACAATGAATGTCAGATAAATTCTAAAGCCTATAACTGTGAAATAATTTTACTCCAGCTCATTTCCATTTTTTTCTTAGCCATATTTTACTAAAGGTTCAAATGTATGACATACTCTTGTATTCTATATAACCCCTGTCACCATGTTCTTACTTGTCAAATGGGAATATGTGACTTTGCTACTTCCTAATACTTTTGTGAGGAGCAATTAGTGCTTACAAATTTTTCACTGTTATCAAAGCACTGTCTCACAGCATAGTAGGAGTTAGAAACTAACTCATTATTATCATTCTGAAACTATTTAAACATCTAGTAATTACAAATAATCTGCCTCAAATATTCTAAAAACACATTAAACCTTTACCATAAAGGTAATTTAGAACTTGTTATATAATTTTGTTCATCATAGAAGAAAGCTTTTTTCTCCTACTGATCACAAGTCATATTCAGTTTACTGCCATTCTTATAGGGTTTTTTTTTACCAATTTTTTTCAGGATACTTAAGAAATATACTAAGCTGTTGATGATTACAATAATTACATGCACAAACACACACTTTTTTCTCTCTTCCAAATGATCATTTTCCATACTTACCTTGCCACTAATGACTTCTTCTACTCGTTCCTGGGGTGTCTGCCCAGCTTTCTGCCTCACCAAAACATACACTGAATTCACCTTAGGACAAGACCTCAGCAACTTTTCCAGAAGTACCTTCCCTAGGAAACCAGTAGCTCCAGTGAGGAGGACATTCTTGCCTTCATAGTATTCTGGGATTGAAACCATTCTGATCCTAAGGAAAATATGACAAATAAGCATCACTTCAAAGATTTATGTTCATTGTTACATACTGAAAATCTCTTGGTATTCAAATAAGTATTTTCAAGGACAGGCAAAAATCAAAGTTCAACGTTAACACAAAAGGGGACATTAACGTTTGGCTCATTGTAGTAAGGTGGAAAGTACAGTGAACTGCAACACTGGCTTCTAATCCCTGTTTTTACCTGGACCACCTCAGACAAGTCACTCACCTTCTCTGGGCCTGGGTTTCTTTAGTACAGTTTGTACCAAGTGACCTCTAAAAATTCCTTCAGCAATAAGAATCCAAATCTTCACTTAAACCTCTGTTAAACCCCAAACATGAATAAGTGGTGTTTCTCTGTCTCCAAAAGTATTTATAACACCAAATAGAGGTCAGCAGCAAGACTCAATTGCCTAGCTTGTATAACATGGTGAGGTGTCATATTCACCTATCATCACCAGTTGAAACAAGAGGTAACACCAAGTCCTTTCTTTTACATGTCTGTAGTGACAATATATTCAAAAGGTACTTAAACCTCCCTTTTAGTAAGAAATATAGTAAGGAATATATAGACTGACTTATCCTCCCTACCCAAATTCCACTGAAACAGCAGAAAAGAGAGTATACTAATAGAATGAACACACAAAAGAACCATGATGAGTGGAAAAAATGAGATGCAGAAGGACTCATGCAGTATGTCACTATTCAAGGCTCAAACACATTCAAAATGATGCTACTTACTGTTTAGAAATGCATATACATGATAATATTAATAAATTCATTAGAGAGAGTATAATACAATCAGAAAAGAGAATAAGAAGCTTCAATTGTATTTATGTTTTGTTTAAGCTAAGGAGTAGATACCTGTATTTTATATCTAAATTTTTCACAATTATAAAAAATTAAATTCGTAACAATCTGAAAACCCATTAACAAGCAAAAAGAAAAGAAGGAAGAAAGGTAGGAAGGAAGGCAAGAAAAAAGAATTTCAAGAAACAGATGAGACTAAACTGATAGAGAAGCCATAGCATAAGAAATAACAACCTAAGCAAAACAAACATAGGAAAGCACCATAAGGAGGCAAGAGCTGTCCCAACCCCCTAAATAGAAAACACCAAGTTCAGGATCAAGAAGGTGAATAAAAGCTTAGGGAAATTAAGGTACCTAAAGGTTGCTCACAGAACAGCAAAGCCACTCCTGACAGTCTTACTTCCTGTATAAACTTTGGCTCCCAGGCTTAGTATCCAGATCTGCTGAGAACATCCAGCATGGCTGCTAAGGACAAAAGAGAAGTAGGGCTAAGTTTGAGGTTGCTCTGTACATCCACAAATGGAGGTGGGGCACTGGGAGAAAGGAAAGAAAAACAACCAAAAGAAGAAAAGTCTTCAGAGCACTTGTCCCCCAGAAATAAATTTTAGGTCCTCAGTTTATCTGGCTGCTGCTGACCCTTAAAACAAACTTATACAGAGCTCGCAGTAATTCCACTTGGAGAAAAGATCTCTTGGAAAATCAGGCTTCAGAAAACTGAGAGGAAGGCAGTATCAGCTACCAAAACCAATCATACTAGTCCTTCATAAATATGGATAACTAAGGATCATCAGATATTTAAGAAATATCTACAAAATTAAGAAGGACCAAAATGAAAAGCAACAGAACCAACCACGAAGAAAACTAACGTAATGAAAAATTTAAATTCTAATAAATACCCTCCAAGTCATTCACAAGAATATTGCATCCATCGAGTAAACTACTATGAAAAAGGAACAGAGAAGAAGAAACCATTGGAGACGGAGCTCTGCCCACCACAGCAACAGCCAGCTCTACCTACCACCAGTCCTTCCTATCAGGAAACTTGCACAAGCCTCTTAGATAGCCTCATCCACCAGAAGGCAGACAGCAGAAGCAAGAAGAACTACAATCCTGCAGCCTGTGGAACAAAAACCGTATTCACAGAAAGACAGACAAGATGAAAAGGCAGAGTGCTATGCACCAGATGAAGGAACAAGATAAAACCCCAGAAAAGCAACTAAATGAAGTGGAGATAGGCAACCTTCCAGAAAAAGAAATCAGAATAATGATAGTGAAGATGATCCAGGACCTCGCAAAAAGAATGGAGGCAAAGATCAAGAAGATGCAAGAAATGTTTAACAAAGACCTAGAAGAATTAGAGAACAAACAGAGATGAACAACACAATAACTGAAATGGAAAATACACTAGAAGGAATCAATAGCAGAATAACTGAGGCAGAAGAACGGATGAGCGACCTGGAAGGCAGAATGGTGGAATTCACTGCTGTGGAACAGAATAAAGAAAAAAGAATGAAAAGAAATGAAGACAGCCTAAGAGGCCTCTGGGACATTAAACACAACAACATTCGCATTATAGGAGTCCCAGAAGGAGAAGAGAGAGAGAAATGACCTGAGAAAATATTGAAAAGATTATACGTGAAAACTTCCCTAACATGGGAAGGGAAATAGCCACCCAAGTCCAGGAAGCACAGATAGTCCCATACAGGATAAACCCAAGGAGAAACACACTGAGACACACAGTAATCAAACTGGCAAAAATTAAAGACAAAAAAAAATTATTGAAAGCAGCAAGGGAAAAACGACAAATAACATACAAGGGAACTCCCATAAGGTTAACAGCTGATCTCTCAGCAGAAACTCTACAAGCCAGAAGGGAATGGCATGGCATATTTAAAGTGACGAAAGGGAAGAACCTACAACCAAGATTACTCTACACGGCAAGGATTTCATTCAGATTCGAAGGAGAAATCAAAAGCTTTACAGACAAGCAAAAGCTAAGAGAATTCAGCACCACCAAAGTAGCTCTACAACAAATGCTAAAGGAACTTCTCTAAGTGGGAAACACAAGAGAAGAAAAGTACCAACAAAAACAAACCCAAAACAATTAAGAAAATGGTCATAGGAACGTACATATTGATAATTACCTTAAATGTGAATGGATTAAATGCTCCAACCAAAAGACACAGGCTTGCTGAATGGATACAAAAACAAGACCCATATATATGCTGTCTACAAGAGACCAACTTCAGACCTAGGAACACATACAGACTGAAAGTGAGGGGATGGAAAAAGATATTCCATGCAAATAGAAATCAAAAGAAAGCTGGAGTGGCAAAACTATATCAGACAAAATAGACTTTAAAATAAAGAATGTTACAGGACACAAGGAAGGACACTACATAAGGATCAAGGGATCAATCCAAGAAGAAAACATAACAATTATAAATATATATGCACCCAACATAGGAGCACCTCAATACATAAGGCAACTGCTAACAGCTATAAAAGAATAAATCGGGGCTTTCCTGGTGGTGCAGTGGTTGAGAGTCTGCCTGGCGACGCAGGGGACACAGGTTTGTGCCCCAGTCCGGGAAGATCCCACATGCCGCGGAGCGGCTGGGCCTGTGAGCCATGGTCGCTGAGCCTGCGCGTCTGGAGCCTGTGCTCCGCAACGGGAGAGGCCACAACAGTGAGAGGCCCACATACCGCCAAAACAAAACAAAACAATAAATCAACAATAACACAGTAATACTGGGGGACTTTAACACCTCACTTACATCAATGGACAGATCACCCAAACAGAAAATTAAAAAGGGAACACAAGCTTTAAATGACACAATAGACCAGATAGAATTAACTGATATCTATAGGACATTCCATCCAAAAACAGTAGATTACACTTTCTTCTCAAGTGCGCATGGAACGTTCTCCAGGATAGATCATGTCTTGGGTCACAAATCAAGACTCAGTAAATTTAAGAAAATTCAAATCATATCAAGCATCTTTTCTGACCACAACGCTATGGGATTAGAAAGCAATTACAGGGGAAAAAAAGGAAAACACACAAACACATGGATTGTTCATATTTTGACAAAATAATATGTTACAAAAAAACCAAGAGATCACTAAAGAAATCAAAGAGAAAATCAAAAAATACCTAGAGACAAAAGACAATGAAAACACAACGATCCAAAACCTATGGGATGCAGCAGAAGCAGTTCTAAGAGGGACGTTTATAGCAATACAAGCCTACCTCAAGAAACAAGAAAAAAATCTCAAATAAACAATCTAACCTTATGCCTAAAGGAACTAGAGAAAGAAGAAAAAACAAAACCCAAAGTTAGCAGAAGGAAAGAAATTATAAAGATCAGAGAAGAAATAGAAACAAAGAAGACAATAGCAAAGATCAACAAAACTAAAAGCTGGTTCTTTGAGAAGATAAAATTGATAAACCATTAGCCAGACTCATCAAGAAAAAGAAGGAGAGCACTCAAAGCAATAAAATTAGAAATGAAAAAGGAGAAGTTACAACAGACACCGCAGAAGTACAAAGCATCCTAAGACACTACTACCAACAACTCTATGCCAATAAAATGGACAACCTGGAAGAAATGGACAAATCCTTAGAAAGCTATAACCTTCCAAGACTGAACCAGGAAGAAATAGAAAATATGAACAGACCAATCACAAGCACTGAAATTGAAACTGTGATTAAAAATCTTCCAACAAACAAAAGTCCAGGACCAGATGGCTTCACAGGTGAATTCTACCAAACATTTAGAGAAGAGCTACCACCCATCCTTCTCAAACTCTTCCAAAAAATTGCAGAGGAAGAAACATGCCCAAACTCATTCTATGAGGCCACCATCACCCTGATACCAAAACCAGACAAAGATACTACAAAAAAAGAAAATTACACACCAATATCACTGATGAATAAAGATGCAAAAATCCTCAACAAAATACTAGCAAACAGAATGCAACAACACATTAAAAGGATCATACACCATGATCAAGTGGGATTTATCCCAGGGATGCAAGGATTCTTCAATATATGCAAATCAATCAATGTGATACACCATATTAACAAATTGAAGAATAAAAACCATATGATCATCTCAATAGATGTAGAAAAAGCTTCTGACAAAATTCAACACATATTTATGATAAAAACTCTCCAGAAAGTAGGCACAGAGGGAACCTACCTCAACATAAACAGGCCATATACGACAAACCCACAGCAAACATCATTCTCAATGGTGGAAAACTGAAAGCATTTCCTCTAAGATCAGGAACAAGACAAGGATGTCCACTCTCACCACTATTATTCAACATAGTCTTGGAAGTCCTAGCCACGGCAATCAGAGAAGAAAAAGAAATAAAAGGAATACAAATTGGAAAAGAAGAAGTAAAACTGTCACTGTTTGCAGATGACATGATACTATACATACAGAATCCTAAAGATGCCACCGGAAATACAATACATACAGAATCCTAAAGATGCCACCAGAAATACAATACATACAGAATCCTAAAGATGCCACCAAAAAACTACTAGAGCTAATCAGTGAATCTGGTCAAGTTGCAGGATACAAAATTAATGCACAGAAATCTCTTGCATTCCTATATGCTAATGATGAAAAATCTGAAAGAGAAATTAAGGAAACACTCCCATTTACCACTGCAACAAAAATAATAAAATACCTAGGAATAAACCTACCTAGGGACACAGAAGACCTGTATGCAGAAAACAATATGACACTGATGAATGAAATTAATGATACAAACAGATGGAGAGATGTTTAACATGTTCTTGTGTTGGAAGAATCAATATTGTGAAAATGACTATACTACCCAAAGCAATCTACAGATTCAATGCAATCCCTATCAAATTACCAATGGTATTTTTTACATAACTGGAACAACAAATCTTAAAATTTGTATGGAGACACAAAAGACCCCAAATAGCCAAAGCAATCTTGAGGGAGAAAAACGGAGCTGGAGGAATCAGACTCCCTGACTTCAGACTATACTACAAAGCTGCAGTAATCAAGACAATATGATGGTACTGGCACAAAAAGAGAAATATAGATCAATAGAACAGGACAGAAAGCCCAGAGATAAACCCACACACCTATGGTCAACTAATCTATGACAAAGGAGGCAAGGATATACAATGGAGAAAAGACAGTCTCTTCAACAAGTGGTGCTGGGAAAACTGGACAGCTACATGTAAAAGAATGAAATTAGAACACTCCCTAACACCATACACAAAAATAAACTCAAAACGGATTAGAGACCTAAATGTAAGGCCAGACACTATAAAACTCTTAGAGGAAAACATAGGAAGAACACTCTTTGACATAAATCACAGCAAGGCGTTTTTTGATCCACCTCTTAGAGTAATGGAAATAAAAGCAAAAATAAACAAACGGGACCTAATGAAACCTAAAAGCCTTTGCAAAGCAAGGGAAACTACAAACAAGATGAAAAGACAACCCTCAGAATGGGAGAAAATATTTGCAAATGAATCAACGGACAAAGGGTTAATCTCCAAAATATATAAACAGCTCGTGCAACTCAATATTAAAAAAACAAACAACCCAATCCAAAAATGGGCAGAAGACCTAAATAGACATTTCTGCAAAGAAGACATACAGATGGCCAAGAAGAACATGAAAAGCGGCTCTACGTCACTAATTATTAGAGAAATGCAAATCAAAAGTACAATGAGGTATCACCTCACACCAGTTAGAAGGGGCATCATCAGAAAATCTACAAACAAGAAATGCTGGAGAGGGTGTGGAGAAAAGGGAACCCTCTTGTACTGTTGGTGGGAATGTAAATTGATACCGCCACTATGGAGAACTGTATGGAGGTTCCTTAAAAAACCAAAAATAGAATTACCATATGACCCAGCAATACCACTACTGGGCATATACTCAGAGAAAACCATAATTCAAAAAGACACATGCACATCAATGTTCACTGCAGCACTATTTACTACAGCCAGGTCATGGAAGCAACCTAAATGCCCATCGACAGACAAATGGATAAAGAAGATGTGGTACATACATACAGTGGAATATTACTCAGCCATAAAAAGGAAAGAAATTGGGTCATCTTAGAGACATGGATGAATCTAGAGACTGTCATGCAGAGTGAAGTAAGTCAGGAAAAGAAAAACAAATATCGTATATTAACACATATATGTGGAACCTATAAAAATGGTACAGATGAACCAGTTTGCAGGGCAGAAATTGAGACACAGATGTAGAGAACAAACATATGGACACCAAGGGGGGAAACTGGCGGGGGGTGGGGTGGGGGGGGTGATGAATTGGGAGATTGGGATTGACATATATACACTAATATGTATAAAATGGATAACTAATAAGAACCTGCTGTATAAAAAAATAAAATTTAAAAATTTAAAAAAAGCATTGGAAATAAGAAATGCAAATGTACGCAGAAAATTCAGTCAATATATAAGTAAATTATTAGAATTACCAAGTGAATATGAGAACTAGATACAAGGTTTATACAGAAAAAAACCCACCACCAACGCACAAGAAATAAAGTTAAAAAAAAACTATACCACTTATAATACCATCCAAAACACCAAAAAATTATGGAAAATATCAAGTATCGACTGATGAGGATGCAGAGAAACTGGAACTCATGCACATTGCTGATGGGAATGAAAAATGATTCAGCTGCTGTGGGAAAGTTTGGCAGTTCCTCAAAAAGTTAAACAAAAAATTATCATATGACCCTGCAATTCTGCTCCTAGGTATACACCCCAAAAGATCTGCAGATAGGTACTCAAAAAGTACATATACACACTTGTTTATAGCAGCAGTGTTTACAACAGCCAAATAGTACAAACAGCCCAAAAGTCCATCAACAAATGAATGGATCAACAAATCATGTATATATAGTGGAATATTATTCAGTCATAATAAGGAATGAAGTACTGACACGTACTACAATGGGGGATGAACCTCAAAAACATACTAAGTTTAAAAAATCAGATATAGAAGATCACATACTATAGGATTTCATTTTTATGAAATATCCAGAATAGATAAATCCATAGAGACAATGCAGACTGGTGGTTGGCAGCAGCTGAAGAGTGGAGAGAGTGGGCAGTGGAGGAAAACTGCTTCAGGAGCTTTACTTTGGAGTGAAGGAATTCTGGAACTAGACAGAGGTGGCAGCTGCATAACATTGTGAATGTAGCAAATGTCATTGAATTTTTCCCTTTAAAATGATTAATTTTATATTATGTGAATTTCACCTCAACGAATTTTTTGGGGGGGCTGAGTTGGGTCTTTGTTGTGGTGCACGGGCTTCTCATTACGGTGGCTTCTCTTGTTGCAGAGCACAGGCTCTAGGCACATGGGTTTCAGTAGCTGTGGCTCACGGTTCTAGAGCACAGGCTCAGTAGTTGTGGCGCACAGGCTTAACTGTTCCATGGCATGGGGCATCTTCCCAGGCCAGGGTTCGAACCCGTGTCCCCTGCATTGGCAGGCGGATTCTTAACCACTGCACCACCAGGGAAGCCCCTGAATTATTTTTTTTTTGAGACCACCAAAAATTAGAAATAAATGTAAAAGATACTAATGGAAAACTACAAAACATTGAGAGAAATCAAACAATACTTAAATAAATGGAGAGATGTACTACATTCCTTAGATTCAATACAATCCCAATCAAAATTTAAGCTGTTTTTATTTATGTATGGAAACTAAGACTCTAAAATGTTACAGAAATGCAAAGGGCCAAGAGTAGCCAAGACAAGCATTAAGAACAACAAAGCTGGAGAACTTATATTACCATGTAACAAGATGTATTATAAAGCTACAGAAATGTGGTATTGGGACAAGAAGAGAAGAGTACAATCAATGGATGTCCATATAGCAAAAAATGAATCTTGACTTCTATACCACACCACACACAAAAATGAATTCCAGACAGACTATACACCCAAATGTGAAAGGTAAAATAGTTATGATTCTAGAAGATGACACAGAACATCTCCATGATCATGGGGTAGGCAAATATTTATTAAATAGGACACAAGAAGTGCTAACCAAAAAGGAAAAATATTGATAAACTGGAAGACACTAAAACTGAGTTCATCCCACAACACTATTAACAGAGAGGAAAGGCAAAACAGGTAAAAGATATTGCAGTAGTATGTATAAATGACAACTGATTACTACCCAGAATATATGAAGAACTACAAATCAATAAGGAGAAGTGAAAAAAACAATAGAAAATGGGAAAGGCTTGAACAGAAAAGGAAGCATAAGGGAGAGTATCCAAATGGCCAATTAGCACATAAAAAAGGCTGAGGACTTCCCTGGTGGCATAGTGGTTAAGAATCCACCTGCCAATGCAGGGGACATGGGTTCGATCCCTGGTCCGGGAAGATCCCACATGCCACAGAGCAACTATGCCTGTGTGCCACAACTACTGAGCCCACACACCGAGAGCCTATGCTCCACAACAAGAGAAGCCACTGCAATGAGAAGCCCGCGCATGCAATGAAGAGTAGCCCCCGCTCCCCACAACTGGAGAAAGCCTGCGCACAGCAACAAAGACCCAATACAACCAAAAATAAATAAATAAAAATAAAATACAGTTTAAAAAATTTAAAAAGGGCTGAACTTCATTAGTTATCAAACCTCAATGTGATCCTGGTACACTGTCCCCAGAATGGCTAAAATGAAAAAGACAGACAATACATAGTATTGGTAAAGTTTCAGAGAGAGAAAAATGGAACTCTCATCTACTGCTGGAGGAAGTACAGATAGTTATAACACTTAGTAAAAGTGGTACAACCTAATAAAGCTAAACAATCACATATCATATGATGTAGCAGCTCCATTCCTGATTATATACCCAACAGAAATGAGTACATTTGTTCACCAAAAGACTCATAAACAATGTTTACATGTTTGTAGCAGCACTATTCCTACTGACCCAAAATTTAAAAAACCCAATGTCTGGTCAATAGTATATTACATAAATTATAGTATATTCATACAATGGAATATTAAAAAACAATAAGAATGAAGGAATTATCCTACACACCACATGGATGGGGCTCACAAAGAGAACACTGAGCCAAAGAGGCCAGACACAAAAGGTGTATACTGTATGATATCATGCATATAAAGTTCAAAATCAGGCAAAAAATCATCTACGGTTAAAAGTCAGAACAATGGTTATATTCCAGGGGAGGAAGAGGTAGCGACCAAAAAGGGTGTGAGGGAGGCTTCTGGGATACTGGTTATGTTCTATTTCTTGATCTGGGTGGCTCATTTTTTAAAGCTCGTCAAGTTGTACACAGGATTTATGGACTTTCTGAAGGTATGTTACATGTCAATAAAAAGTTTACTGTAAGGCTTCCCTGGTGGCGCAGTGGTTGAGAGTCCGCCTGCCGCTGCAGGGGGACACGGGATCGTGCCCGGGTCTGGGAAGATCCCACATGCCGCGGAGCGGCTGGGCCCGTGAGCCATGGCCGCTGAGCCTGCGCGTCCGGAGCCTGTGCTCCGCAACGGGAGAGGCCACAACAGTGAGAGCCCCGCGTACCACAAAAAAAAAAAAAAAAGTTTACTGTAAAAAATAAAAGTAAATATAGGGTGACCATATATGTCCTGGTTTTCCTGGAATAAGCCTGGTTTTACACATTATTCCAGCTTAACTTTGATTAGAGCCCCCTCTTCTCAAAAGTGTTCCAGTTTTCACAGTATGGTTACTCTACTTATAATCTGCTTCA
Organism: Delphinapterus leucas; assembly: GCF_059928025.1. Classification (NCBI taxonomy): domain Eukaryota; kingdom Metazoa; phylum Chordata; class Mammalia; order Artiodactyla; family Monodontidae; genus Delphinapterus; species Delphinapterus leucas. The sequence continues at coordinate 41,975,010 of NC_143135.1, forward strand.
GGTCTAATAAGACTATTTCAAGACTTCGTTGACCCCCAAACCTAATTAAAACTATAGAGCATTAAAATGTTGTCATAGGGGAGAAATGAAGAATAATTCTGCATCAATACACCAAACAAATCTGGTAAGTATTAATGACAATTACATACTAAATATATATTAAACACAGTGTCCTAGACACATGACCTAGAACAAGTTATTTAATTCTCTGAGCTTCATATGTAAAAATCTATTCAAGAAATATTTATTAAGCACCTACCAGATACCAGGAACCAGAAAGTTTTCCATAGGTGTACACATGCATTTAAGACAGAAAAAGATACTAAGCAGTCTGCCCTTTAACAATTGAGGATTTATAGCCTGAATATGTGATTGGCTCAACCCTAAAAGGATTGGCTCAACCCTTCCTCACCTACCAGGACACCCTCCCTATAAAAATCTGTTAAAACCAAACAACAGAAAATTTTTACCGAATTTAATACTCTCTCCTTAACAGTATAAAGATTATTTGCTAAGAGAGTTGTAGAATGAAACTACTTCTTACCAGTTTCAGGTAACTAGCTTAAAGCTAACTGCATGTGATTTTATCCTTAAGGTTCTCTTCATGGAAGAAAGAACAGATTCCCACAGCTCCCCAACTTTATCACAACGCAACCAAAAACTTTACAAGCACCAAGTATTTTTAAACTCTGTCTCCAGGTATTCTTGATTCCCCCACCCACCAATATACTTTACCCTATTAACTTACTGGCAAAGTAAGTACAAATGAGCACTCCTTTTAAGGAAAGTCTAGACTTATCACATCTTCCACATAGTCCTGCTAGTATGGCCAAAAGCTACAGGAAAAGCAGAAGCCAGGAAAGAAATGCTGCCAATCCTTCCAGAGCATGCTGTTTAGGTTCCTACTGTGTGATTCTACTTACACAGGAAAATATCTAAAGCTCCTATCAGCTGTTAAAAAGTAGCTGCAGCACTGCAGTAATGAGAAAAGCAGCAATATTATTCCATGTGCCAGGGCAGAGAAGCTGTGAAACATGATTCATATTTATTTTCACTGTTCTTGAGATGCCTTAGGATACACCACCTAGCAGTGGCAGCTGGGTATTTTCTTCAAAAAGTACCTTATCCTATGGTTCAATAGTTAAAGAGGCAGAAATCTTTCAGAAGACCAGCAAAATGGTGGGTACCAAATATCACAATTACTTTAGAGGCTTTCTTGCTAAAGTGGGTTTTCCTAGTGGGTTTTATATTATGCACATAAACTTACATTAAGAGAACATATTACAAAGCTACTTAAACTAAGATACCTTCACTTGCTAGTGGCTGAGGTCCAGGCTCTGCCACTTTGAAGCCATGAGATCCTAAGATAAACCTACTACTCTTAACCTGTTTCCTTATCTATAAAAGGAGAACATGCAGGCTCATGGGCAAAAAGAGCCTGGAATGGATGTAAATGGAGAAACCACAGATAATTCTAAGATAGCACTCACCCAATCAATATAAACTGCACCCTTGTAACATAATTGTAGTCTCTTAATAGATGTCCTAAAATTAATGGAAAGCCAATCATGTTGTCTCATTACTTTCAGAAACCTAGTTAAGATAAATAATTAGAGACAAGTTCCTTCTCTCATTTTCAACTTTTTAAAAAAGAGTTCTTTATACTGTGTATAAAGTGGATGACTGGTGAGAGTCTGCTGGGTGGTACAGGGAGCTCTACTTGGTGTTCTGTGGTGACCTAGATGGGAGGAAAATCCAAAAAAGAGGGGATATGTGTAAAAAACTAAAAATATAAACTTAAATTTTTAAAAAAGTGTTCTTTAAATAGACAAAGCAATCAAAGTGAGAGACTGGGGTATTACAGTAACATGAAAACCACAAAAATCTGCCCAAAAAAGCAGCTCTTTAGTGCCAAGAAATGGGAATTCCTTTGCCTATATTACTGCTAAAAACAACTCAAATTAATTAAAACTTTTAATACACTGTCAAGTAGTTGTTTCAGAAACTTGCTAAGCAGAAAGACAAATGTGAACAAAGTACATGGAGATTAGGATATGGTGAGAGGAACAAGGTGGGTCCATGGGCTTGAAGCAAAGCTTTACAGAAGTCATCAGTGATGAGAAAAATAAATAATAAAAGGAAGGCAGGAAAAGGAGAGATTAAGCACAAAAAACTATATCTCTCATGCTTTCCGATACAATTTCCTACAAGTCTTCTTAATAATTTTTCTTGCCTAAGGTCACTCAGCACCTATATATAGACAGAGGCAAATTTAAACCAGTATCTTCTAATTAAATTCCACACTTATAGAGAGTATAAGAAGTTTCCACTTGTCCTACAGTGAGGTAAAGGCATCAACTCATGGGTAAGGAGTGAGTGCATAACACTGGAAGAGAAGTTGCAGGAAAGTGAAGAGGCTGGAACAGATGGTCTTCCTTTCCATTTCTAAAGTTGTATGATTCACTATAAGAGGAAATGGACAGTATCTTTACTATAGGATCTTCTTGGCATATAACAGTCAAGAACCTGCTCCACAGAAAATTTTAGCATATGAAATAAGGCAAATTCTGGCTGAAAAATCCTTAAAACTCCACATCATTTCACAGTAAAAGCTGATGGGCCAATTAAGCAACACAGTTTAGAAATGAGACTATTAACTGGTTCAGGTAGACTCTTAAACAATTAAAGCTCAAGAGCAATTAGACTTTACCAGTATTTCCCCGAAGGCCATTTCCAGAGGCACCCAACAAAGAGAATGAGAAAGGAAAAGGTCTGTTGTCAAACTTAGAACTCGACTCACAAGAACACCGAAGTGGACTTAATTATTGCCACTATCAGTTTGAATAAAAAGACATCATTCTCAGGTTAAGAAATAGACACTTATCGAAGGTTAGTGGATTTATTTCCAACTCTACTCTACCCGACCCACTGAAAGACCTTTCCTAAACAGAACTATTTATTGGAAGACTAGAAACAAAAAACTCAAGGCAGTAAAGGTAATAAGATAAGGTAAAGACAAGAAGCTCTGAGAGCTTCTTAAGGTCTTGCTTAAGATTAATAACAAAATTCAAACATGTTTCTATAAATATCTATACCAATATATGCAAATATCTATACCAATATATATACTATGTATCACACTTGCCTACCTTTGAAAAACAGTGAGTTCTGTATAAGGGAGTATGGGATCAGAATTTACACCCCAAAGCTTATCACTAATAGCACATGGGTTACTTTGAGCTGAAGGAACTGAGATTCAACAGATGCAGAAAGAATTCTCCTCAGAGCTTCCCTCATCTGATTAAAAGCAGAAACTTCCAAGAAATGAGGGCTGCCATAATGAGGACTCTATGGGTGAGTTTCATGGCCATGAAGAAGATGGAATGTTAGCAACCGATACCTTCTATTAGTTTTCCCACATATTTACCTTCCCACAATTTATTGCCCCTAGAAGCCCAAACTCCTTTTCCTTTGTCTAGTCACTTCTCCATAATTTATAACCCTTTGTTAATATGGTATATAAGCTCTCAAGTCTAACCATCTTTTTTTGGGTTTTCACTTTTCTGTGAAGCCTTTATGCACATTTTAAAAATATACATATGCCTTTTCTGTTAATGTCTTTTGTCAGTTTAATTTGCAGGCATCAGTCCTAGAACATAAAAGGATAGAAGAAAAGTCTTCCTCCCTTACATAAGCTATTAAGAAATTAAGTCTCTAGTGAAGCCATTTTCAGTACTCTATTGAATCTGGCCCTGTTATAAACTGCTTCCTGATAAACAAGGTAGGCCCCCTTTGTGGAAACAAGCCTTTCAGATAACCCAATGCCATGATGTAGTGGGGACCTTTGGGCTCTGAGTCTAGCAGGGCTGGGCTGGAATCCAGGCTCATCCATTTATCTTGGGGGTGAGCTTACTTATCTGTTTGTTTCTGTAGTTTCCTCATCTCTAAAACATATAGACAGCATATACATCCCCACCCCTTCACTTCATAGCATTTGTGTAAGGATTAAGGCTGGGCACATAATTACATTTCCTTATTCATCTTCCCCATACTTCTTTGGCAGTGATTTCTCTGTGGTCCCTCAGCAGTCAGTCTGATCTGTAATATTTCAGTCTAAAAAACTTTAATTATCTTTTTTTATGGAAATAATCATTTAGTTATGAGTGTAATTTTTAGACTAGGAAAAAATTTTTATTACCGAAGTAAAAATAATAGCTACTTTATCTCTGGACTGTATACTGTTACAGTCACATGCACATATACCCATTTTTTAATTCTGGGAAGGAAATTAATGATTTTAGGAGAAGTAGGTTTAAACCAAACCTCTGAGGACTAAAGAAGGAAAGAGGTGGTTCAACTTATACTGATATGAAACACAGCATTCATGATTAACTTTAAAAGCTAAGATGTAATATTCTGTATGATATACCACCTTTCATGGAAAAGGAATGAAAAAATGAATGCATATGTTTATAAATACACAGATTTTTCTGGCAAAAAAGCCAGAAAACTGGTAATAATGGTTGCCTCTGGGAGGGAGAACTGGATAACTAGGGAAGAGAAATGACAGGCACTTGCTTTTCACTATACACACTATATATCCTTTTGCACAATTTAAAATTATGTACAAAGTGCATGTGTTATATATTTTAAACTACTGGTGCAGAAAGAAACATAACAGGTAGAGCCAGTAAACAGAAAAATCAGAAGGTACCAAAAAAATATTTGAAAGCGTATATTTTCCCATCAATTAGCCAGCCTATACTATCTTTTGTCCTCTAACAATTTACAAACTCACTTTCATCTATGAGAAAAAAAGTATGAAAAATCTTTTCTAAAGTGAAAAATAAAAGACGAGCATTGTGTTAAGAAAAAAAGTGTAATATCTTTCTTCTGTTAATCTTTATTACTTGAGTTTTTATTTCATTTCTTTATTAGATGGCAAACCTACTAGATTAAAAACGAGATGATGTTTTAACTACGAAACTGTTGTTTAACAAGACTTTAGCAGGCTGGATTTCCTAAATGGAATGTGAGAAATTCTTCCCCCGTCTGGATAATGTTGATCTTTGGATCAGATACCACTCTCTCCCATCTCCTGAGAGGACCCCTACGCTCACCATGTTCACCAAGGAGTCAAGTACACAGAATTACCAAACACAGTTCTGCAGTGAAGTTCTGCAGTGAGACTGGCTCTACCTATATGTTTCTTTCTGCACCATTATTTATTGAACATACAGTAAAAACTGACAAAAGGTAATTGTAAGAACTCTTAGTTCCTTGTTTTAGCTGCTATAAATTTATTTAGGGAAACTAAGCACTGAATATGAAAATCTCTAGACAATGTCTAAACATTCATTCCAGCTTCCTATAAATTTCCACCTACAGCTACACCTTAAAGTAGGATCTACTTAGTTGTCTTCCTCTTAAAAAGTGACTCCTCTGTGCCTCTAGCATGTAAACAAACCCAAAGTAAATAACCTACCAATGGAGACAGTGGGGAGAGCAAAGAGACAAAGAATAAGCTATTTCATCTATCTTTTTATTGAGAGTCACTGATTGACTCCCAATCAGGGGCAATTCTGTGTTTAACACAGACACATCCAATGCTGTTTTGTCTCATAATCCTACTACACCTCTAAGCTGGAGGACCACTTGGCAGGAGTACTGGAGGAAATTCAAGCAGCAGTAGACAGAATGCTGAGCTAAATGGTCTTTTAATATCCCTTAGATTCCATGGCTGAAGAAGTAAAATAAATAAAAGAATTTCAAATATCCTTAAAAGAGGGGGAATTAATTCCAAAATATTCTAAACCAAGAGTTGGCAAAGGTTTCTGTAAAGGGTCAAGTAGTAAATATTTTCAGTGGGCCATACAATCTTATTAGCAACTACTCCATTCTGCCATTTGGGGCACAAAATCAGCCATGAACAGTAAGTAAACAAATGGGCATGGCTCTGTTTCAATAAAACTTTATTCACAAAGACAGGAAAACAGTTTGCAGGTCACAGTTTGCCAACCCCTGTTCTAAATAAAGATTCTGAATATTCCACATTCAGAAAAATGAACTACTAAGAAAGGCATCAATGGGAAACCAGCACAGTCTAAATATCCATTGCCTATGATTTCACTATTACTAGAGTTACTATGCATATCACTCTAAAATGGACAGTAAATAATTGATATAATATTTTCAAAACAAAAACAATAAATGAATGACAGGCTTCAGAAACACAGATATATCAGAGACTAAACACAACACAAAGACATGACCTATAGCCTTTTTCAAGGTGTACTTAAAAATATGTATTTTTAAAAAGAGAGCCCATTAAGATAAGATGTTCAGGGGTGAAGCTTGGGCGATATTATTTTGGAGAAAAGGCTACAAGTGAAGAAGAGCACAGAATATAATCCTATCGCAGACTCAGAAACCCTAGACCGCTACCATGTTCAAAAAAATCTTGATATAATAATCAAGAAATAACACAGAATTTAAAGAGGTCAAGAGTTAACCCAACACTGTTGCAGGATACAAAGCTTTGTTTATATACTGTGTACAGGTCTAAAACTACATAGATTATTCTTTTCTACATAAAAGTATAACATTACTTATAATTTTATGTAGCCAAAGGTTATATACATGGCTAAGGGAACGGGAATGGAAGCAGAAAAGAGACTACGCACATGGTAAATATCACAGAATTATGAAAATTCCCCAAAAAGCTGCACTGAGCTACAATGACCATGAGGGGATTCCATATACATACTTCTGCTTCCTCATTATTTTTCCTTTTCGTTTGCTTTTCCACTAAAAGGGAAATAGAAATTAGGTATCTGTAACTGATGGGAATTAATAACTCTCTAATCCAGAAGTTCATGAACAGGCTTGGGGGGTGGCGGGGAAATCCAAGAACGTGTTAAAGTTTCATGCAAAATATTGTTTTGAGTGTGTTTATGTGTGTGTGTACAAGTGTGCACTCCCATGCATATATCTGTACATTTTTTCTAGGGGAAAAATCCACTGTTCTTATCAGATTCTCAAAAGGGTCAATGAGCGTAAACAGTAAAAAACTACTATCAAATTTTATGTGTAGTATGCATGTATGCTAGAGAGAAAGGGGACCTAAACTGCAGAGAATAGAGCTTCATGGTCACTGATTAAAAACCCCATTCACATCTAATCTGGAGTAAAAATGTTTAAATGGTTAAAACATAATTATATCAATCTCCCTTGAAGCCTGTTATGGATTGAACTGTGTTCCCCCTAAAAAGATATGTTGAAATCCTAATCCCTAGGACTTCAGAATGTGACCTCATTTGGAAATGGGGTTGTTGAAGGTGTAATTAGTTAAGGTAAATGATATAACACTGGAGCAGAATGGGTCTCTAATCCAACATCACTGGTGTCCTTATAAGAGGAGAGGCATGTAAAGACATAGATATACACAGGGAGAACTCCACCTGACAACAAAAGCAGAGACTGGAATTACACAGCTACAAGCCAAGGAATATCAAAATTGCTAAGAAAAAACTAGGAAGAGGCAAGGAAGAATCCCCTCAGAGGTTTCAGACAGAGCATGGATTTTGGACTTCTAACCTCCAGAACTGTGAGACAATAAATATCTGTTGTTTTAAGCCACCCAGTTTGTAGTACTTTGTTACAGCAGCCCTAGGAAACTAAGAGAAGGCCAAATACCACAGTAACTAAAATTAAGGTACAGAGCAAAAGGCCTTCTAAAGATGATCATATGCTCTCATGACATAATAAACATATCATGGACACTTTCCAACAAACATGACAGTTTCAATTACCAAAATACATTCTACTAAATAGTTAAGGATGGAATGGCTTTTCCAAATGGGTACAGGAAAGAATGATAGAAAAAAGTTTTATATATCAAAGGTAAAGACCAAAATAAAGTTAATGTTCAGATCCCAGAACAAACCATTGTGGTATATCACTGACTGTACATCTGTACACTGACAAATCTCAGTATACAGTAGCAGATTCAGGGAAAGTAGTGTTCTGATTATCTATTGCTATGTAACAAAATCACTCTAAAACAACATCTTAAAGCAACAATAATCATTTTTATTCTCTCTCATAGTTTCTGAGAGTTAGGAATTTGGGAATGGCTCAAATAAGCAGTTTTAGCTGAACAGTTCTAGCTCCTATCTTAGAGCCTCTTCACGTGGTCTGTCCACATGAGGCAGTCTGGGTTTCCTTATAGCATGGCAATCTCAGGCTATACTGATGAAAAGCTGTTGAAGACTTCAAGACCAGTATTTTGGTGAGCTGGATAGAAATTCACCTTTTCTGACCTCACCTTATTGCTCACAAGTGATTCACAAGAACACCCAAATTCAAGGGAAGGGAACATAACTCCACCTCAGGATGAGAGAATGGTCAAGGTCACAAGAACATGTGAGAAGGGACACATTGTTACAACTACTTTTAGAAAATACAATCTGCCACAAAGAATATGGTAAAGTAACTGCTCATTACTCCTGAGATGGTCAACCACTTGAAACTGTCCCATAGGTTAACAGAAACTGATGACTAAAAGAAATTCTTGAGCTTGTCTTACAGAACAGCAGCTAAGGGAACAGCTTATTAAAAACCCCCCTGATTGTAATATGCTTTCACTGATCGAGCTCATCTTAATTATTTCTTTTGGCTCCTTAACCACCACCTATAGGTAACACCTCTGTCGTATGGGTCCCTACCGTATTGGGGGCTTATGCTGTTTTCCAGAAACTTGGAGTCAGCTCTTATCCAGTTCAAGCCGGCTAAGATTTTTGCTTGGGACCACTGACCCTAAAACTGGGCCTGCAAAGGTGTCCAATAAATGACCTTTTGATGTCAGAGGACTCAAAACTCCACCCTCAGATCATGCTAAGTGCCTCCATTTTTGAACATGCATCTCAAGAAGAAGCATGGAACTCAGATATGCCTGCAAAGAACACCAATTACCTCACCTTTTCCCCACCTCCAATCACCTTTCCCCATGCCTAATACCACCCTGCTTCTTTATCCCATAAATATTTCAAACCCCTTGCCTTCAGGGAGGCAGATCTGAGATCTGCTCTCCTGTCTCCTGTCTCCTCACTTGGCTGTCTCCTGAATAAACCCTTTCTCTGCTGCAAACCTCGGTGTCTCAGCGTTTGGCTTGCTGCACGTCAGGCAAACAAACCTGGTTCGGTAACACATTTAATCCATGTTCAAGTTACCCAAAATGCCTTAAAAAAAATATGGCCCCATGGGCCTCATACTTCTAAGTACAGATGATCCTTGAACAACACAGGTTTAAACTACATGGGTGCACTTATGCACAGATTTTTTTCAACAAATGCATATTACAGCATTATACAACCTGCAGTTGGTTGAACCTGAGGAGGCAGAACCACAGATACAGAGAGCCAACTGTAAAATTACACACAGATTTTTTTGACTTCTAGGAAGACTGGCACCCATAACCTCCACTGCTGCTCCAGGGTCAACTGATTTTGCCCACCAAATAATCTCATTCACTGAATAAAAATTTCACTTTCCCATATTCACTTAATTGTGAACTTATAACCAGTAGATTTCTACTTGGAGTTGACATACTTGTAGCCAAAAACAAGCCAACTCATTTTAGTTAGACTATTAAGAGGCCTCATATTATAGGTAAGCATATATTTTCTTTTAAATTTTTTCATAGACTCTCATCTGGAGGCATATTGGGAACCACTGGTATAGCGTCTTTTTACTATATTTTAATAACTCTAGAATATTTAGTGTTTTGATCAAGACTCAACATAAAAGAAAACCTCTGCAAGTGAACTGTAAACAACAAAAGAAGGACTAAAAAATGCAAACTCAAAATGTGCAAGTTGATAAGAATAGTGGGTTCCTTTTTCTTTTCAAAAATTAAGGCTTACAAAGCATTTTTCAACAAACAAAAGAATAACTCTAGCATCTTGGTTTTCAATAAAAGATGCTAGTGTCCAACCCTGTTGTAAGCACCCATTGAAGTGAATATAATGGCCACTCTGTTTGCCTACACAGACATTGATATGCCAATATTTAACTCTCTATATCCAATCTTCCCCAATTTCTACGACACATCTTGGTAAGGAATCTCAGTAGGCTCGTTAGTTCTTAGGGCACTACACAACTATTTTGTATACTGATGTTACTCCATAAGCATGGCACTTTGGCAAGTTAAAATGCCTCTAAAACCTCATTATCCTGGAAAATATTAAACGTTAAGAAAAATCAGACTCAGAATTCCTTTGAGTGATGTAAAAATCAAACACAAAAACATCCTTAAAAGTCAAGTTCTACTTCATCAGAGAGGAAATGTCAATTCTACAGCATTAAAATTATTTGCTGACAAGAAAACTTAAATTTTTTAGCAATACCCATTTTCCTTTGTTTCTGTCCTCGAGGCCTGTACACCAGTAGGGTAACTTCTCTACTGTAAAGCCTACAGAAGAAGGGCTGTGCTCTTGTTAACACAGTTTGGTAATAAACAGTTCCACAGCTTGCAAAAACATGTATCCAATTCCATTCTGGGAGAAAACAATCTTAAAAAAGTAACCTCCAAAAGTCATACATGATTTTCTTTAGATCAACTATTGTGCTACAGACTCCTTACCTTAATAAAAATGTTTTCATGTTAAATATTGTAATTTTTATCCTAACACTTTCAGACTCAAAAAAGTGATATACAATATACAAAGGCATACTAGTATTTTAAGTGTATTAGCAAAGATAAGGCTTCTTAAACTTCTCCAATACAACACAGAAATCGAAATATCCCATTTTGCTTAAAAACTCATTAAAGTTGTGCATCTGACTCCATAATATACCTAAGAATTAATATAAAAATATTTCACTCTTTTTCTCTCTGGCTGCTTGAAGATCAGCAGCCATCATAAATGACACAGTAGCTCTCCAGACCAGGAAGTTCATGACCAACCAACTACTTTAGCAGATCATCGACATCCTTCACCCTGGGAAGGCAAAAGTAGCTAAGAGAGATATTCAGGAAAAACTAGCCAAAATGTACAAGACCACACCAGATGTCATCTTTGGATGTGGATTCAGAATCCATTTTGGCGGTGGCAAGACAACTGGCTTTGGCAGGATTTACGATTCCTTGGACTACAGAAAGAAAAATGAACCCTAACATAGACGTGCAAGACATGGCCTGCATAAGAAAAACACCTCAAGGAAACAGCAAAAGGAACGAAGAACAGAATGAAGAAAGTCAAGAGGACTGCAAAGGCCAATGTTGGTGCTGGGAAAAAGTGAGCTGGAGATTGGACAACAGAAGGAGTAAAGACTCTGCAGTGACTGTATCTGTGGTGACTGTGCAGATTTTTCATGAGACGATTAATAAACTAAGAACTTTTACATGAAAATATATACACATTTCAAATTACTCGGCAAAATTGATTTTAACATGAAAATGTTCCATGTATACCGCGAACATTACATGTAGACGTACACATACAAGTTTACCCAAAAAATTGACTCAGGCAGATTACTAATCATGTATCTTGTGTGGTCTGATTTAAAACTACCAAAGCCTATTCATGAAGATTAGTAACTTTAAGAACAAGTTGTTAGAATCAGATATTTCACTGGTTACAGAAGTAGACTTTGTTTGAAAGCTGTTTATACTCAGTCTGATTATTATAGCAAATAACCTGCAACTCTTAACTACGGAAAAGTGCTTTGAAGCTCCTGCTGTATGCTGTTATTTCCTCTCCATTTCTCTTGTATCACTTTCTTATGAAGCCTTCTCAATCTGTTCCCAAGGCTGAACCTAAAAACAGGCTCTAGTCCACCAAGGCAGCATTTTCCAAATTGTGGTAAATGGGGCTGGGATGCTGTACATTTTATCCCCAACCAGGAGAGCTACAAAGTGCATTAGCATATCAAAGACCTACAAAATGTACTGAGGTAAAGAAACTCCTAGACCTCTTTTTTTTAATTTAATTTTTTTTTATACAGCAGGTTCTTATTAGTTATCCATGTTATACATATTAGTGTATACATGTCAATCCCAATCGCCCAATTCATCACACCCCTCCCACCCCCCCACCACTTTCCCCCCTTGGTGTCCATACGTTTGTTCTCTACATCTATGTCTCAATTTCTGCCCTGCAAACCGGTTCATCTGACCTCTTTTTAAGGCTGGCCTTTCACCAATTTCCCAACACCGCTAGGGAAACAATGCTCCTGAAAAAGCTCATTATTGCCACATCAGCCTTCTAAGGTAATGACTATACAAACATGGACCAAACCTCCCATGGTCTACAAATGATTTAGAAAGCATGACCTTCCATTGATCCACAAGGCTACTTATGAATAAACTATAAAGCCAGTTATTAAGAGTTGCAAATATGAGTATGTTATTAGAATGTACCGAAAACTTCAGTTTGTATACAAGTAATAACTCTGCTTGCTGCAACTCACAATGCTCCAAATATGCACACGCAAAACCTGGAATTCTGTAATTTTCAAGAGGAGCAATCAGTCATTGTCAGTGAAACTGGTCATGGTTTTCAATTATCATTATTCTTTCTTCTAATTAAGTTGAGCTTAATTATTATCATTTTAGTTGTTTTATTAAACCGGGAGAATGTGTTATATAATTCCATCACTAGAATTTGAGACCTACAGTTTTCTAACTAGTCTAGACTTTAAGATAAGTATATTTTTTGTGATTCAAACAGGAACCATCCATTTCCCTAACTGCTGAAGAAAGTCCCTCTCTCCCCCAAAATGCTTATACCTTGACAATTTAGTTGTTATTATTCCACTAGAAAATGGGAATTACTGAGCTAAAGAATGACCCAGCTAAAGGGCCGGGATTAAAAGAGCTGGAGGGTCACCGTTCTAAAGGTCTTTACCCCAGCTATAGGCGCAGGTCTTCTCCCTGGTCACCAGGTCCACACCAACCAAATGTGGCATGAGGACTTGGAATCAGAGCTCTTCCTGGAAGTAATAGAAACTTCTCTGAACTTGAATGTCAATGATCCCTCCAGTCTCTAGTTTTGAGTAGGAAGCTTCCAGGAATCTCTTTAAACAACTGAATCCCATAACAAAGCCTCTTCTCAAAAATCTTCCTGGTCTAGCTTTAAAACCTTGCCAGGTTCTTATGTAAAGCTTGCAACAAACAAAATGCTGTCAAGCATAGAAAGGTACAGAAAACAGGAGGGAAGTGTTTGATGACTTTGTGGATTCTTAGAATCTCTTTCCAGCTCTGAAACTGACTTAACGCATCTAAGAAGCCCAGCGAATTCTTAGTCAATTTATCAACTGAGAATCAAAGTCACAATGCTAAAAACTCTGTCAAGATATTTCCTTCTCCAGAAACTGAGATCCAGAAAGAAAAGGCAGCCAAGATAAATAAGAGCAACAGACTACACTGTTGTGACTGCCACTAACCACGTGACCTTGGGCAAGTCAATTAATTGCTCTGATCAGTCATAAAATTCACTGAAGGGGAGGCTAAATCACTGATGGATAAATCCTCTTCTAGCTCTCAAAGTCTATGTATTACTGTATATTAGAATAAGTTATTTCCTAGTAATACATTAGATACTCAGAAAATTATTAACTCCAATGGGTCACAAGGTTATCACTTTAAAGCCATACACCTAATATTCACTGATCTTCAAATAACCTATGCTCTGCTCTGCAGTCAAATGTCTCATTTAGCAGCTAACTGATCTGTTCCTATCTCCTAAGGATTCTGCTTATGCTAATAACCATTATTATGATTATATTTTAGGTACAATCCACAAATTTTTAAAACCCCATACTTCTCACCTCACACCGGTCAGAATGGCCATCATCAAAAAAAAAAAAATCCTCAAACAATAAATGCTGAAGAGAGTGTGGAGAAAAGGGAACCCTCTTGCACTGTTGGTGGGAATGTAAATTGATACAGCCACTATGAAGAACAGTATGGAGGTTCCTTAAAAAACTAAAAATAGAACTACCACACGACCCAGCAATCCTACTACTGGGCATATACCCTGAGAAAACCATAATTCAAAGAGTCATGTACCACAATGTTCACTGCAGCACTATTTACAATAGCCAGGACATGGAAGCGACCTAAGTGTCCACTGACAAATGAATGGATAAAGAAGATGTGGCACATATATACAATGGAATATTACTCAGCCATAAAAAGAAACGAAATTGAGTTATTTGTAGTGAGGTAGATGGACCTACAGTCTGTCATACAGAATGAAGTAAGTCAAAAAAAGAAAAACAAATACCGTATGCTAACACATATATATGGAATCTAAAAAAAAAAAAAATGGTTCTGATGAACCCAGGGGCAGGACAGGAATAAAGACGCAGATGTAGAGAATGGACTTGAGGACACGAGGAGGGGGAAGGGTAAGCTGGGACAAAGTGAAAGAGTAGCACTGACATATATACACTACCAAATGTAAAATCGATAGCTCGTGGGAAGCAGGCGCATCGCAAGGGGAGATCAGCTCAGTGCTTTGTGACCACCTACAGGGGTGGGATAGGGAGGGTGGGAGGCAGACGCAAGAGGGAGGGGATATGGGGATATATGCATACATACAGCTGATTCATTTTGTTATACAGCAGAAACTAACAAACCATTGTAAAGCAATTATACTCCAATAAAGATGTTAAAAAAAAACCATACTTCTAAGGAATATATTTAGGCCCATCCTTCAAACTAGATGGACAATAAACACTTATGATCTCAGGGCTCTACAGAGAATCAATCCTCTGTCAGACCAATACATGTTTCTAAGCCTCTGTGTATCATATCTAGGAGTTGTTTTAACACAAATGTGAACCTCAAAATACTTTAACAGATCCTTTCCTCCACAGATCTTAACTATTTAAGGGCAAGAGAGGTCAAAGAAGATTTTCCTTTACCTCTGAAAAAGTGGTATTTATGTATTTATTCATTCTTAAATCATATTCTACTTCATCTTAATTCAGGATGGATAGCAGCCATTATATAAAGTTCCATACACTTATTCCAAAATCTTTGGTAAAATCATTCCTACATATTCAAACTGGCTACAGCTTGTTTTCTCCCAAGAATGCAATTAAGAATTGGTCTTTTAAAAAATTAGGCATTTGCATAATGAATTTTATAATTTCACTCAATAATGAAAAACACTTGTTTGACTCAAAATTCCTGCAATGACCACTGCTAAGAATGCAGGTGTCGAAGGATCACTGATAGTTGAGAAAATTTTGCAAAGTTCTTCAGAAGTTGGTTATGACGCTATGCTTGGAGATTTTGTGAATATGGTGGAAAAAGGAATCACCGATCCAACTAAGGTTGTAAGAAGTGCATTACTGGATGCTGCTGGAGTGGCCCCTCTGTTAACTACAGTAGAAGTCGTAGTCACAGAAATTCCTAAAGAAGAGAAAAGAAGAGAAGGATCCTGGAATGGGCGGAATGGGTGGGATGGGAGGTGGGATGGGAGGTGGCATGTCCTAATTCCTAGAATAGTGTTTTACCATCATTAATGAGATGTGAAAGGAAGCTTAAGGCAGCGTTCCTCACCAATAACTTTAAGAGAGGTCATTTGAAGGAGATGATGAAGAAAAGCCTGGCTGATGTTTAAGAAAATCACTATAACCATCAGTTACTGGTTTCAGTTGACAACATAGAATGGTTTACTGCTGTCATTGTCCATACCTACAGATGACTTATTTTGTATTTTTGAATAAAGACATTTACACATTCCTGGTAAATGAGTATAAGAGCCATGTGCCAATGTACTGCTTTCAACTTAAATCACTGAGGCATTTTTACTACTATTCTATTAAAATCAGGATTTTAGTGATTGCCATCAACAGATGAGAAGTTAAGAAGCAGCCTTTCTGTGGAGAGTAAGAATAATTGTGTACAGAGTAGAGCAATATCCAATTATGTGACAACGTTTGTATAATAAAAATTGTTTAAAGTTAAAAAAAACAAAAACACTTGTATGTAGAAGGTGAAAAGCACAAAGAAATAAATAAAGTTGAATTTTAGCAGTATGCTATCTGCCTATACATTAAAGAATGGATTATTAAACCAGAATCTGTAAACCTTCAAAGATATCTGAATGGGTTTTGAAAGTCTTATTATCAGCCTCCTGAAATTATTAGAAAAACTAAGTGTATATGTATATTTTTTCTGAGGAGAAGAGATAGCACAAAGCTTTGAGATGCTCAAAGAAGTTTATGACCTTTGACTAAGACTCTGCATTATGGGTATATTTTAAGATTTTAATTCTCAGTTAATAGTTCAAAGTTTTTAAGTCAATACTCCAAAATAATAAGATATAGTGGTAAGAATTCCTTACATTCAAGAAGGATTTCTCATGTGGCTGCCATGCCACATGGCAGCAAAATTCCATAAAGAACAAGAATGATCTAGACTAGATATCTCAAAGTAATCTTAAAACTGTCAAACAGTTAAAACTTAAACACACGCACACATACATACACACACTCCACCAATGTCATTTCCCACTTAGAATCTCTAATACTGGCATATGATCTTACGTTGCTACATTCTGCTTTATACATGTATATTCAGTCTCTCCAACTACTTATCCCTGTCCTACAGTAGATTATTATATCTAATTTCTCTTGCTCAGAACAGTATAATATACAAGTCTCAAATATATTTATACGAAGAAATTTCCACTTCACTTAGATTAGCATGTCTATTGTTGCATTGTATGGTAATAACAGGTAAAAATGTCTAGGGACTTGTTTCAGAATTAAGAAGGGGAAGGGGAGTGGGTGGAGATACAGATAAAACAAGATTGACCACAAGTTGAAAAATGTTAAAGCTGGTGATATGCATATTATTATATTTTTATGTTTGCAATTTTCCATAATACAAAGTTTAAAGACATTGGCCTCGCCTATTAGAACAGAGAGCTTCTTAAAGACAGGTGCAGGAGCTTTCCTCTTTGTACATCTGCCCAGTAGAGAGCAGTTACTTTGCTAAACACATTTCATTCTTTATGTGAAAGGCAGCAGTACTATCCTTCAATGAAACTTCAACAACTCTTTGATGGTATTTTATTTAAACAATTCTTTTATTAACCCAGATAAAACATATTCATTCATTCACTACTTACTGGTTACCTACTTTTCTCAGATATCCTGTCTTGATAAATGGAGGATATAAAAAGTAATTCATACTCTCTAATAAATTAAGAATCTGACAATACCCTCAAGGATCCATGGGAAAAAGGGCAGGGAGGGAAGACAGGGAGATGAAGGGAAAGAAAAAATAGTAAAAAGCAACAAATACAGTATTTTAAGAAAGGGCTCTAAGGCATTCACATTTTTAATTAGAAAGAAGGCATACAGTTTCTTTAAGCTAGACAGGTCTAAAAGTTCCCCTCCCCACTCTATTCTACAGATGAGGAAACTAAAGCTCAGAGAGGGGAACTGACTTGCCTCAAGTTACACATCAAGTTGCTAACAAAACCAAAAGTAAAATTCAGACCTGCTCATTCACAGTGCAATGTGAATTTTCTACATAAAAAACTTTCTCCTACCCCATAATATTCACTACCGAAAGAGAATGACTATTTTATTATTAATATACACTTCAATTCTGTATTCTACCATACTAAAAAAAAAAAGCAATACACTAAGTAAAGGGAGGAGGCTGGGTAGAAAATGCAAACAAACTGCTAAGACAGTTATACATGAATACTATATGCACATACCACACTTCCTTAATTCTGAGACACACCTGACTTTAAGACATAGTATCCATTTTGTAAACATTTTTTAAAAAATATAGACACTGTAAAATCTTCATTTCAAAAAATATTAAAATGTGAAAACACACCTCTAAAGCAATGAAATATAACGTACCCTATAAGACACAAAAATCACTATCATTTAAGACCCCATGTCACAGGCACAAACACACAGAGCAAGAGTCCCATCTTCTAAAGTAACGAATAGTTACTAAATACCTAAGGCTATGTGGCATTTTTTTCAGTTGTCTGTATTAATAAACAAGTCCTTTTTGCCATACATCTCATATGCATGAGCTCTGGAGTCAGAGAAAGCAAACTGGAATCTCCAGCTCTGCCACTTAGCTCTCTGGCCTTTGGAAAGTTACTAATTTCTCCAAATCTCATTCTCTTCATAAAATAAGATAACCACCTTAGATAATTGCCTGAGAATTAAATGTAATAATTTATTTAAGGAACATAGTACAGTGCCTAGATGAAATGTTAAGTTTCCTTCCACAATTCCTATGGACCAAATGAAATTAAAACTAAAAACTACGTCCCATTCTTGACTTATAAGATTGGAATAAATCTGTATTAACCCTAGGGCAAATACTACTAATTTGCTTTGGAATAATTACTTGATAAGAAAAGCTTATTTTCTTGAAATTTCTCTCTTTTCTTCTTCAAACTGGGAACAGAAAACAATGACAAATTTTAAGTGTTTAAGTTAAACTTGTTATATGTAAACTCAGCACTTTCATGTTGCCTTACTGAACTGAGACTCTAAGCCCAATACAAACCCACTGAAGAGAGGAACTACAAGCCTACGTGTGGGAGGAGAGAAGGGTATAAGGCCAAAAAGACACATTTAAAATGACTCAAAGTACGACTGGTTTGGTTTTTTTTAACCTTAAATTCATTTATTAAACAATGTTCAGAAAAGCCAAGACCATATCTCCATGATTCAGGATGCTTTAGTAACCTGATCCCTCAGATTAAGCAAATGTAGTTTCAGGTTGTTTCCAACAATAACAAGTCATTGCCAAGATGGGACTGTGCCTAGCAAAGTGGCTCATATGCAGTAGACACTGAAATAAGACCATCTTCTCTCCTACCCCAAACATAGTACAGACTAGACCACCCACATATTCTCTCACTATTAGTTCATTTTAGTTGAATGATTTTTCCCCACTAATGATAAAAATAACAATGCTTTTTTTTAAACTTGGAAAAATACAAGAAGTACCAGCATTTTTAAACTACCCATGATCTTACCAGCCAATAACTAAAATATTACAAAAGGACATACCAACATCTTTCCTATGAATTTGACCATAATTATGATCATACCAAACTTTAAATTTGTACAGAGCACTTGCCACTAAACACAATTAACTACCAGTCCGTATGTTAGTATCTTCATCATGGCTTTCTTGAGACCAAATTCACATTGTTTTTCCTTACTTAACTCAATGGTTTCTTCTCAATCTTTCCTCTTCTGAGTCTCTACATATTTTGCTGATGATCACTTCCTCTTTCTTAAAACTCTATCCTAAGTTTCCCTAAACAGTATATTCCTCAGTGTCTACAAAAGTCTCTCCAACTAATCTTCTATTTCTTCACTGGCTCTCTTCTGTTAACTCCTGACAATCTCTAAAACATGGCTCAGTCCTGACTTTGAATTTGCTTGTCAACCTTGAATCCCTAGCACTTAATAACACAATGCCTGGCATGAAGCAGATGCTCAATTCACGTTTACTTACTGACTTTGCCAACCCTGACCTGCCACCTACTAGTTGTGTTACCTTGGTTAAATTAAATCTTTCTGAACCTCAGTTCTCTCATTTATAAAGTAGGGATAATCAAAGGAAGATGATGCTTGGAAAGCTCAAAACAGTTTCTGGCACAAAGTTGCACCCAATAAATTTTGCTATTATTATCAACATAATCTAGTACAGGAATCAAAAATATTTATTATTATATACGGTTGAACACCAAATCTACCTCTCAATAACCTAATTTACTTTCACCATATTCCTCTTATCATAACTATCAAAAAACATTTTTGTACTCTTCACTACTTATCTCCAATCCATCATCAACTATTCTAATTTTTCTCTCCTAGCCACCATACAAAACCATCATTTATCAACTAAGCTATAACAACAGACTTAGTTGATTTCTACACCTTTATATCTTCATTCATGGGCTTCCCTGGTGGCACAGTGGTTAAGAATCCACCTGCCAATGCAGGGGACACATGTTCGAAACCTGGTCCGGGAAGATCCCACATGCTGCGGAGCAACTAAGCCCGTGTGCCTCAAGCAACTACTGAGCCTGCGCTCTAGAGCCCGCGTGCCACAACTACTGAAGCCTGCACACCTATAGCCGGTGCTCCACAACAAGAGAAGCCACCGCAATGAGAAGCCCATGCATCACAAAGAAGAGTAGCCCCAGCGCACCACAACTAGAGAAAGCCTGCGCGCAGCAACGAAGACCCAACTCAGCCAAAAATAAATAAATAAAATTTATTAAAAAAAAAATCTTCATTCAAATCTTCAATCCTCCTTAAAAACCATTTTTAATTTGTCACTCTTGTCCACAGTTGCTTATAACATGTCCATACTACTGGAATGCCATCCTCTTATCTTGCAATAACCCATGTCCCAACTCCTAGTTCAAAAGATGGCTCAACACTCACCTCTTCCAGGAAACTTTCCCTGATTAACTCCACACCACTCAGATTACTTCTCTGCTCCGAGTCGCCTCAGCCCCTCAGCACTTAGGTACTCTGTTATACTAAGAGTAAAATGTGATCAGTGAATAGCATTACCAAGAAATTACTTCCACAAAACTATTTCTACATCCTAAAGAATGGTCCATTACCTATAATGCTTTGTTGATTTGGTTAATTAGGAAACATCCTATATGACAAATGCCCTCTTTGGGTTTTGTCCTTAACACTATGCTACTTCATGTTGGTAAAGAAGCACTTAACTCTTCACAATCCTTCTGTCCTATCCTCAGGCAGAAATAATACCTCAGTTGTATCACCTCCTCCTGTTTAAATCCAATGGAAATGTAGTAATGGACCATTTTCTTTTCTACTATCTTTTCCCTGCCCCCAACCTCTGCCCATACCCCGCAAATAAAACTTCCAAAGCTTTAAACAGAAAGGTAGTAGCAGTGATACCACGTTTTTCTTTCCTGTAAGTGAAAAGAACTTTGAAACTATTTAGCTACAAAACTCTTCCCAAGGCTGAAAAATTTCCCAACAAGCATGATGCATAATCAAATTCTACATCAAAATGCTTGATTCTTATAGAGTAAGAGAATTGTACTTATGTTCACTCTTACTTGTGTTACTGTAAGAGATCTTGCATCATTTTTATGACACATAACTGTTGAGAAACTCCCCTGTATTGCAGTTTTCGCAAAGTATCCTGTGATGTTGTCTTTAAACTAACACATTCTACTTTTGTTTGATATAAGAATTAAGCGATTCCTCACTGCCATCCAATCAAAAGCTAACAATATTTGTGCCATGGCTTGTAAGAAGATGAGTTCGTGTGCTGCTGAGGCAAAACAATGAGGTGAACTGTCACACGGGTGGGAGATGGGTTGGGGAGGAAGGAGGAGGGTTGGGGAGGGAGGACAATCAATCTCAGCAGTGAGAGTTAACAAGTCTGAGAGTTTGGCCATCGATGAGTAGTGAATGAACCTATGGACCTGGCTGACTGACTCCTACCTGACAAAACCGACAGTTATTCTTGCTGACTTACTCATAAAAGATCCACCTTCAGTTACCATACATAAACCTACCTCGTTTGCTCCTCGTATACTTTCTCCTAACTGGCCACCTAACGCCTTCTAGTCAAACAGCCTCCAACCACACCTCACCTAAAACCTCTGCCTCTCAGTCACCTTCCGGCTTTAGTAAGTGCCTCTTACTCCAGATTCACGTGTCCCAAGCCTGTCCTCCCTTCACTCCCAGCTGATTTCCCCCCAGTCTCAATCAATGCCTACTTCCAAGAGGCCAACCACACGCCCCGGCTCCGCACCTTCTCCCCGGGCACCCTTTTCTGAGCATCACCCTATTCCCATCACTTTCTTCGTCCCCAGACCCAAAATCCTGCCATCACAGGCCTCCTTTCACTGCCACCCTCAGGCGCACAAACCTGCTCCTCCGTTAACTACTCCGCCCCACCTTCGCCACCTCTACGCGGTCTCTCCGCCCCAGGCGGCGCCCCCAGGCTCCGCGTCTGCAAGCCAAGCCCCTCCCTATGGCACCGCTCTCAGTCCCGGCTCTCCAGAGGGCGGTGGCCCCGCCAAGCCTCGCAGAGACCATCCGGGCAGAAGCGGGCGCCCCCCGCTCTACGCAGCCGTGGGCGGGGGCGGGGCAGCTGGTGTAGCCCCCGCCTCGGCCAGGCCTGCCTCCCCGGCTCCCAGAACCGTGGCCCCGGCCAGGCGAGGAGGGACCCGCAGCCCGCCTCTCCCGCCCGGCGTCCCCGCCTCTCACCTAGACGCAGAGGCTCGGGCCTCGCTTTCCTCCTGGCAGTCCAGAGAGGGCTCTGTCGCCGTCGGCGTTGCGCTCCCTTCACTCGCTCTTCCACCGCCCCCGACCGGCCGCTGAAGAGCGAACGGGCGGTGGCACGCCCATTGGCTGCGGCCCGCGCTCGCGTCAGCCGGCCCCGACACGGACCTCGGAATGTGACTGGCTGACGCGGCGCCTCTTTTCCACGTCTTGTCCTGATTGGCTCCCTCGTGCCCCCTTACTAGGAGGACCGCTCACCCTCCGCCTGGCTTCGGCCTCCCACCCCCTCAACCCCGTTTCCATCCGGGCGGGAGGAGGACGGGAGCGGGCGCGGGTGGGACACGAACGGCCAATGGGAGGGCGGAGAGAGAGCCGGGAGGTGGGCTCTGCTCCCGGCCAGCTCGCGGGGAAAGTTCATCCAATGGTCGCGCGCCCCACACCCCGAGCTCACGAGCGCCCCCGCCGGCAGCTCGCGTTCTGGCGGGTCGCGTCCAGGGCCACACCCGGGCTGCCCGTCGCTTGGGAGCGGCGCCCACTGGAAAGGTGGGGAGGATGCGGCGAGGCGGCCGCAGGTGACCGCTGGCAGCCATTGTGGCGTGCTCCCGCGCTGTCTTCGTGAGTCCCGACGCGCCTCTTGGCGGGGCTGGTTTGGGTCGGTGAGAGCGGAACCGTGGCTCTGTGGTCCCCTGGAGCCTCCGCGGGGTGCCCTATAGAGAGGGAGCCTAACGTGCGTCTCGTCCAGCCCCGCGGGACTGTGGGTCAAATATTTCCACTTAACACTGCTTCCAGAGTAATTTCATACAAAATTTATCCATGATGAGAGAAATTAGAATAATGGTTATCTCGCGGGGGGGAGGAGGGGAAATGGAAAGGGCACAAGGGAACCTCACGGAAGCTCGGAGCGTTCTGCCTCTTGAGCTGGGTGGTAGTTACCGAGGTGGTGTCTGCCTAGATAAAACTTCACCGAGTCGTACACTTAAGATTAGTTCACTCAACGCACTTTATGTATAATATCTCAATTTTTTTAATGATAAAAGGATTGTGAGAAAAACTCTAATATTACCATAACCTTAGGCTCCATGGGACACCCATGGTATAAACAATCCCACTAGGATTTAGCTATCGTTCAAAAACTAGAAACCAGAGGAAGAAAAACAGGACTGTGAGGATTTAAAGTGAGTGAAAGCTCCTGGCACGGTGAATAACACTCACAGGTTGGTGCTTTAAGGATGAGCTAAGATGGTTCAGAATGATTTTTCTCTGAGAATTTAGAGCTTGTTTCAGTGCCTGACACTGTTACCAGAACTAAAGCACCCATGGGGTGCTGCACCCAGTTGGAAACTACAGAAGTTTACGGAGCTGCGTACTTTACTTTCATTTGAACACCATGGCTTCTGCCTTGGAGGAGCTCACAGTCCAGCACCAAGTACAGTCACCCTCTGTATCCTGGGGAATTGGTTCCAGGACACACTCTCCCCCCGCCCCCCCGCAAATACCAAAATCCACAGATGTTCATGTTCCTTATGTGAGATGGTGAAGAATCTTTGTTTCTGAACTTGACATATAAAGTTAGGTAAGATAGTATTTTCCACAGAGCATAGGATATAATAAGGACACAGACATAAACAGATAATTCCACTATAATGCAGGATGAGGGAATACATATAAACAGGATCTTACCCAGCCTAGGGAATTTAGGGGCATCTTCTTAGAAGATGCAGAATTAAGTTAACCACTGCTAACATAACCACTGTGCACATCCTCCCACATTCTTTAAATCATCTCTAGTTAACTTATAATACCTAATACAATGTAAATGCTATGTAAGTAGTTGTAAATACAATGTAAATGCTGGGTAAACAGTTGCTGACAAATAGCAAATTCAAACTTTTGCTTTTTGGAACTTTTCTAGAATTTTTTTTCTGAATATTTTCAATCCACAGTTATTTGAATTCACAGATGTGGAACCCACGGATACTGAGGCTGTCGATACAGTCATTCCTGGCAGAGGGCACTGAACACAAAACTAATACAGCTGCCTACCCTCAGGGATGAGTCATTTTCCTAGACTAGGCAAGATGTATGTGTGTCTAAAACCCAGTCCATTAGCAAAATTCTGAAATATCCAGAGTCAGATGAAACACTTCTTAGCTATAAGTCAATAATATTCTTCCCAAAATAGCCACAAGAACTATGGGCCAAATGTTAGCCTGTGGAAGGGCATCAGCAGCAAAACAAGTTAAAGATTACAGGATTCGTGTTTATTAACTCAGTCATTAAGTTGTTCATTTCTGATAAATTCCTTTGTTTAAAGTACTTGTCCCTGAACTAGGCACATAAAGTTAGGTAAGACAGTATTTCCCACAGAGTATAGGGTGTAATAGGGAGGCAGACATAAACAGATAATTCCATTATAATGAAGGATGAGAGAATATATATAAAAAGGATCTAACCCAGCCTAGGGAATTTAGGGGCATCTTCTTAGAAGGTACAGAGCTAAGTTAACCACTGCTAAGGTTTATCACCATACCATAAGCAATTAGGCACTATTTCTGGAGAGTACTTTCATTACAAATTTTTAAATTTTTGTGCAAATACCTTCATTTTTAAAAAATAGTTATATGTAAATATAACAATATAATAGCTATATATAAATATATAAATTAATACTTAGTTCTGAGAAAAACATGTGAAGAAATTAAGTAATTGCTTAATGAATACATTATGACTTTCAAAAATAACTTTAGGGTTGCAAGCTTAAAGGCATTCATTTGATTCAAGTCGATGTGTATGTAACATGTCCCTCCAGCAGAGACCCCCCACAGATGGGCAGCATGCATTCTGGAAGAGGACTTAAAATTAAAACAACGGTTTACTATCCAAGATGGTACAGTCTCATGGGCATGTTGTGTGGCTCATGTCCCTTGCAGTGCACCACCATTTTTACATGAATTCCAAGTCATATATCTATAAAAAGTGACTAATAGTCTTCACAAAAGGTAATGAAGGATTTTGCCCAGAGTCTAACACTTAAAATATAGTAATACCAAAAAAAAGTAATAATTCATTCAAATGCTTTTCCCATCTCTTTTCAACAAGAGCCCCGAAAATTGGGCTGCCATATATTGGAATCTACTACATTGTAATTTTATTCACGTATGGAACACCTGTATATACTTTTGATTCTTGCTACAGAAACACAGTTCTGTAAATGAAGGTAAATTATACCATGCCAAAAATGTATTACTATAGTTTACAGCCTAAGGATACCATATATTACTGAGAAAATAAATAGGAATAGACACCAAAAACCCATTTGTTACTCATAAACTAGTTATAGCTATTTGTGCATTCCCTCAGACTTCCATAACTTCTTTAAAAACAGAAGTCAAGTAAGGTCAAGCATTAACTTTTTTATGCAAACAGTACCTCTTCCTGCTCTGAGGAAATACTTTTCTCATGGCATGTATCATTTTCTAACTCATATGATACATTGTTCTGTCAATGTCTCATTAAACATAGTTTTGTTGAGGTTCTTCACTCCATCTTTACAACAACCCTATGCAAATGTTCATCTATTCATCTGAATTTTGTAGAAGAGAAAATTGAGGCTCAATGAGACAAGTAATTTGCCCAAAGTCACACAGCTGTTAGGTGGCAGAAGTGGGATTGAAATCTAGGTCTATTTGATGGCAAATTCCATAATCTTTTTACTATGCCACATTTGCCTCCTCCAAAACAAGATCTGGTCATTTTGCCTTCTCCTCCATACATCTTTGTGTTCCTCACAATGAGTAGCACAGAATCTTACGTATGTTTCTCATGGAACTCATGGTGTTAATAATTCTTTTCACCATGCTTTATCTTTACAGATTTCATGACAAAGGAGAGTGTGAACTATTTAAAAGTAACTACTTCTTTTGACAAAACTAAAGGGAACACAACTTTGTAGTTGCAGTGAAGAGCCCATTACTGCTATCTAGAATGCATCAGAGATGCTCACTTTCATAGCATAGACTGAGCACAGCATAGAAAGAGTTTCAGGCAGCTTTTCTCAAGAGAGCCAAATTTCTAGTGAGTACAGTTACTCTCTGCAATTCATTTGGTGATCTCTACCTTGTTCTGTATTCAATTATGACATCCAGAATTGGTCTGCTTTAAACATATTTTTAAAGCTTGTTATTAAAAAGCAAACAAAAAAATTCTACCAAGTTTCTAACATTTCTGCTAATACATCAATTGTCAGTCTGAACGAGTACACACGGGTTTCTGTGGCTTCATTTCCTCATCTCTAAAAGAAGGGTGAAACTTAATGCCCAGTATCTGTTCTGAGTGTTTTAGAGATCTGTGAAATAAGTTTGGTTTTCACCTGGAGGTGAATCATCTGACCCTCAGTTATTCAACAGCTTTAATCTACATGGAGCAAAAATGGAGCTGCTGTGTTCTTGGCTCTTCTAAAATATTCCTTGTGTCCTGACCACTGACTTTCTGGTTCTTGAAGAGTGGCAGAATATGCCACCCCAAAATATGCCACTTTAGCCTAAGGATTATTTTGAGCTAAAGTCACCTAAGAAACAGCAGATGCAAGAAGAGCCTTCTAAGCTCCCCTTTTCTTCCTGAAAACAGGAGATAAAAGCTCCCATGTGAAGGATGCTCTTATACCAGAAGAAAAGAAACATTCTTCAGTGGCAAATCAAAGCCGAGTATCCTGTATACATAGACTTTGTTAAAATAATTCGTATCTTTCTTTAGCCTCCCCATATAATTTACTTTTTCACAATTGCCTTTATTTGTTCAACCTAGTATAAAAGCCTATAGATTTTGCCATTTCTTTGAGTCTTCATTTAACATAAATGTGTATACAATTCTACTGTTAATCTGTTTTATGCCAATTTAATTCTCAGGCCCAGCCAAAAAACCTTAAGAAGATAGAGGTAAAATTTTGCCTCCCCTACAGTTTCTGGTTATGAGGTTGGGATTTCAATGGTTGGGACACTGAGAGATCCTGGGACAGCTGACAAAAAGCCAGCAGAAGGTAAGAATTCTTACACATCAATCCCTTAGATCTCTGCCTGCATGGCCCAACCAAAGCAAGAATAATGAAAGTCTCTCCTTATCTTTTTCCCTTTCTAAATGTAGCTTGGCAGGAGAAAAAGTATGTAAAACTTAGTTCTTTGAGTTGTGACCTTTGTATTTGGTTCTGACTACCCATTGGTTATAATCCACAGCCTCCTAGTCTTTGTTTCTTTGTCTCTGTCTTTAGTGGTGCTTGTCATAAGGAGGAAAATCATAAAATGAGCTGCACCATTCATCTTGTTTCACATCTTCAGAGCTTGGCTTTGTGACCAGGGAAAATATTCTCTCTGGTCTCCATCAGCTGGACTGGACAGTACAAGTATTGGCTTGAGTCAGGTAACGAGCCAGACAGGGTGGAAATCAAGACACAAAATGACAAGCAGCATTCTCTTTGTCCATCCTTGCCACCTCTCAGAGAAGTGTGTCTTAAGAGAGATTCCAGTTTGTCTTGAGAGATTCCAGTCCATAAGGAGCCTTGGTTGTCTGACCTTTGTTGTCTTCATAGTGCTAGGAAGCCCTTATCCTAATGTCACCCACCCGATGCCACAAATGAGCTGGTCTATAGCTGGAGACATTTCAAGTTCCTGTAGGAAACAAGAGACACCAGTTTCACAAACACTATTCTTACTGCCTGTGACAGTAAAGCTCTTTGCATTCTTAGGCTAACTCTGGGAGTGAACTTTCTGGATTTTGGGAGGGCTGCATCTTTTGTACTCTCTTTGGGGATGCCTCTCATGTCTGTGGCTAAGCCATAAAAGGCTTATTGGTTTTGAGTCATAATTAAAATAGGTATACTCTTGGGCTTCCCTGGTGGCGTAGTGGTTGAGAGTCCACCTGCCGATGCAGGAGACAGGGGTTCGTGCCCCGGTCCAGGAAGATCCCACATGCCGTGCCATGGCCGCGGAGCCTGCGCGTCTGGAACCTGTGCTCTGCAACGGGAGAGGCCACAGCAGTGAGAGGCCTGCGTACCGCAAAAAAAAAAAAAAAAAAAAAAATAGGTATACTCTTGAATATTTGGACTTCTATATCTAAAAGGAGTTTTTAGAGAGCTCCCACCCTATACAATTATCCTACTGTTACCTATGGGAAGGTCAAATTGAAAGGAAAAAATTAATAAGATGAAGATAACTCTTGTATAAGTTAGTAAATTTTTTGTTTCTATATTTATACCTAACTCATGGCTAAGGTTTAAAATGAAAACTGTAAGATCTCTTTTTGTATATGTCTCTATATGTCTATGTATATATGTAATATTTTTCTACCTCTGGATGATACTGCCAAAATTACTCTGTAAAAGAGTTCTATTTAATTGGTTTAAAAAAATAAACGCTTATATAAAGTATTCCTAAAACTCTCAGAAATATAGAAACTAACCCAAATGTTTCTCAGGCTCACAGGATCTGGGATAAAAGCTTGTTTAAGTCACGTCTTCAGAGTTGTCAACAGTAAATATAATGAAGACATAGCACTTATTCTATTTGGGTTTACTAGTCAAATGAATTTATGTTATCTCTACTAGATGTTTAAGATTGTAAAATTTTAAACTCAATTTAAAATCAGGACATATAGTAAAAATAAATTGCTTGATGCATGTCAAACACAGCAGTACATTAAAAAAGTTGGAGAGGGCTTCCCTGGTGGCGCAGTGGTTGGGAGTCCGCCTGCCGATGCAGGGGACACTGGTTCGTGCCCCAGTCTGGG
This sequence comes from Delphinapterus leucas, assembly GCF_059928025.1. Classification (NCBI taxonomy): domain Eukaryota; kingdom Metazoa; phylum Chordata; class Mammalia; order Artiodactyla; family Monodontidae; genus Delphinapterus; species Delphinapterus leucas. Next base: position 42,004,089 of record NC_143135.1, read on the forward strand.
AAGATCCCACATGCCGCGGAGTGGCTAGGCCCGTGAGCCATGGCCGCTGAGACTGCGTGTCCGTAGCCTGTGCTCTGCAACGGGAGAGGCCACAACAGTGAGAGGCCCGCGTACCACAAAAAAACAAAACAAGCAAACAAAAAAACCCTCACTAAATGCCTGATTGTTCACATCATATAGAGATCTAACTTAGATGAGCTACTGCTCTCACCTGCACCACTGCCTCCTTAACTAAGACACAACTGTTCAAATAAACTGACCTATTCTCAAGACTAATTCGAGGAGAAACAGAATAATCTGCAAGCTCAGATTCTGCACTATGAATCTTTGGGGTGAAGTTTCACAGGGGAAGAATAAAAAGTGGCAGAATATACCACCCCAAAATATGCTACTGTGACATAAGGATTATTTTGAACTAAAGGCACTTGGAAGAATAGCAGATGCCAAAGCGGCCTTCTAATCTCCCCATTTCTTCCTGAAAACAGGAGATAAAATCTCCCAGGTGAAAGATACCCTTCCTATACCAGAAGAAAGAAACATTCTTCAATGGGGAATCAAAGCTGAGAATCCTGTATAAACAGAACTGTTAATTCTTATCTTCCTTTAACCTCCCCATATAATTTAGTTACTTTCCCACAATTTCCTCTCTTTGTTCAACCTAATGTAAAAGCCTGTAGGTTTTGCCATTTCTTTTCATCTTCATTTTCTTATCAGAGCCCCCGTGTCACGTAAAACATATAAATTTGTATACATTTCTCCTGTCTTATGTCAGTTTAATTCTCAGGCCCAGCTGAAAACCCCTAAGGAGGTAGAGGTAAAATTTTGCCTTCCCTACATTCTCAAGTGTCTCCTCCAGGCCCTGTTTATTGCTAACAGTGTTCTGGTGTTACCCGACTCACAGGTATTGGGAGGAAGAGGAACAGTATTTGTAACATTTCTTTAAATACCATCTGCTGTCTTTTTTCCAAGTGTCACTGTGGAAAGAAGTAACCATCTTGCTGGCCTGTTTCTTCCCACAACTGATTTGGTGGTCATTTGCCCTTCTTTTGTGGGTGGCATTGTCATTGTTTGGAGCTCACTTTGGGGGCAGTAGTAACTCAGTAGGACCCTGAGACCTGGAAATTATTCTTTTTTTCTTTTTCTTTCTTTTTTAGGGATTTACTCTCTTTGCACATTAGTCAGAACTGAGCTGCTTCAGATGCCCAGAAGTGGGAATCACTAGTTCATTATCTGTATTAGAACATCACAGCATGTCCAAGGGGTAAGCCACAGACTCTGACTCCCCTATGTCCTGCTCTCTGGGTGGTGCTTTTTGAGAACTGTGCCTAAAGTCTCTGAGATCAGTATCAGCTCACCCTTGAGCTTCTAGGGAAAGCCCTCTTCCCAGAAACAGTTGAAACAAAGGACCTGAACTGGGAGAACCTCAGACAGCAAACCACACCTATGTGTAAAAAAAATCTGTCAGGGTATTCACACATGTATGACTCTTAAGGAAATAAAACTTATATTTAACTCAGTTCCTAATCACTTATTCTCCAGATCAGAGAACAGTGCGCAGATTAGGTTCTCCATAAAAAAGCCATTTAACCACTCTGTTATGATATTTATTAGAGCAGCCAATTGTAGGTTTTTTCTAATAAATTAGTCAGTGGTTGGCTTGAGAAGAATAGAGCAGTGATTAACAGTCCTGACTCTGAACACCTGGGTGTAGGATCGAAGCACTACGACTTACTATGTGTGTGACCCTGGGCAAGTTACTTACCCTCTGTGCCTCAGTTCCCTGGGGGTAAATGGAAATGACAGTAATAGCACTTACCTCATAGGGGTGCTATCAAGCTGAATGCGTTAATATTTTTAAGCTTTTTATCACAGTTTCCGGCACATGGTAAGCCTTATCTAAACTCTTACCTTTACGACTGTTAAATCCTAAGGGGGAAAAAATAGAATGAAAGACTTCTCAGAACCAATAATAATGTCTTCTGTTTTTTAAAGGTGTACTAACATGCCAAAGACTTTATAGGTATTATTTCCGAACCCTGCAACAGGTAGCTATTGTCTCCATTTTACAGGGAAGAAGTGGAAGACTGGGAAATTTAATTTCATTGCCTAAGAGCACATAACTGAGTAGTGGAGCTGGGAATTCTAACCAGGTGTGCCTAATTCCAAAGCCTGTGCCCTTCCACTGTGCAACATTGTCTCCTAAAATTTATCTGATCATTCATTGTTTTCATGACTCAACTCTAAATGCTCTGCATTCATTTATATCCACACTATTTCAGAACTGGTCTAAGTCTCACTTTGCCCATCCCCCCGTCTTTCACAAGTAGGAAAACTTGAGTTCTTAACAAACAAGTGGCTTTCCCAAGACTAATTACTTAATGACTGTTAAGTAGCCATTGAATACCAACTAAACATTTGCCGGTAGGGAAAGGAATGAAGTTATGTATATTGCTTACCACAGTGCCTTTCACATGCAATCAGCACTAGCTAATTTTTATCATTGTTCATTTATTCATTAATTCATTTAGCAAGCATTTGTTAGGCATTTCTGACAAGTCGAACACCTGGGAATACAAAAATTAACAAGATATAATTCCTTTTGAACGTCATACTAGTCTTTCAGTACAGGAGCCATTAACCACATGTGGCTATTGAGCACCTGAAATGTGGCCGGTCTGGAGTGGAATATGTTATAAGTATAAAAAACACGCACAATTTTGAAGACTTAGTACCAAAAAATAAAATACCTCATTAATAAATGTTACATGTTGAAATGATATTTGGGATGTATCAGGTTAAATTAAAATATTTAAATTCTTTTAATCTGTTTCTGTTTACATTTTTTAATGTGGCTACTAGAAAAGTTACATGTGGCTTGCATTATATTTCTATTGGACAGCATTGGTCAAGATAGCAAAAAAGATGAACACAACAGAATGTAAGTCCAATGAGAAGAGTCACTAGAACATCTGTGGGAGCACAGAGGAGAAACTGCCCAGGAGTCAAGAAAGTTTTCACAGAGGAGGTAATATTTGACTTGAATTCTGAAGGATAAGTAAGAATATTGTCAGGTGAGTATTTTCTAGGCAGAAGATGAGCATGTAGAATGTCACATAAACATGAGAGAATAACCCACACATTTTCAATTTGGGGATGGAAGAATGAGAAAGGAAGAGAGGAGATTTAGATGTCCATAACTTGGGCAATGGTAGTGGGAATTCATAAGACAGGGCCACAAAAGATATCTCAGAAGTAGAACTGACAGGACCTGGTAATTCATGTCAGGGAAGCAGCAAAAAGAGAGGGATCAAGAGAGATGCCCGGTTGTATTTGTACATGGCTATGTAGTGACATCTCCTTCTGTTCATTCACAAAATATTTATTGAAGGCTTACTTATGTGCCAAGTAGTAGGTGGTAGTGCTTAATGGGCTCCTGGTACAATGTCTTAACGTTATGTGATTATAGGGATCAGAAAAGAAAGTATTAAATCCACATTTAATTACTGGCCCACTAACGAAACTTTTATTTCTGTGGAATAATCTTATTTTCAGGGACATTAAATGGGCAAAGGTCTTGTGCTAAGGTGAGAGTGGCAGTTCCTCCTCTAATGAGATAGAGCAGGAATCTGATCCCTGAGGGGAGAGATCAATCCACAGACTGGCAGGTATGAAGTCTGATAATATAAAGTTTAAGAAAGGATGTGAAGAAACAGGAGCTCCTTCATAAACTGCTTGCAGATTAGTACGTTGCATTTAGAAAAGCAATTTGGCGGTTTGCAGTAAAACTGAAAATGTACATTTTGTAGAACTTGGCCATTGGATTTCTGTATCCCTGAGCACTGTTCTGCAAAGCAAGGCTCTACCACCCCAGGCATGTGTGGGAAGAAAATGTGAGAACTTCTATAGATGTGTTTTTAAAATATGTATATATACAGAAATGAAAAAGAAATTGAACTTTACTAAAATTTATTATAAGGATTGAAGCTTGCGCCTTTATTCAATCTGTATGTCAGATATCATATGGATGCTGACAACTCCCAAATTTAAACATCCAGGCTTATCCTGTCCCCTGAACGTTGCCTACTAAGTATCTTCACTTGGAAATATGTGAGTACGTTGAAAAGGTGGAGAGACTAGGCAGTTAGTTGATCATTCATTGATAAAATAAATGAATCAAGAGATAGTGGTATATGCATATTCTTTAGGTTTATCAAGGTAAGTGACAGAATTCCATCTTGAGGTGCTAGAAGCAAATCTTTCTTCAGTACCATTCCCTGGAGGTGCTGTTCTCTTCCCTCTGACAATGAGAGTGGGCCTTCCGCATTACTGGCACTGGTGCAAGAACAGCATAACAATGGAGTAGGGTGTGGGATGGTTGAGGAGCAGGGAGAATAGGGACTGACCAAAGGCTGAAACAGGAGGCAAGAAATTAGTGTACAAAGAACCTAAAGAAAGTTCTATGGAAAAGGGTGAGGCATTATTTCAGGGAGTGGGAGAATTAGGGTCTGAAGCTGTATTGGGATGGAGTTTACCCTTTCTCATTCCTTCTTCTTGTCATAAAATCCCAACTTGGGCCGTTCCCAGTCCAGTCAGCCTTTCTTGACCATGAGGGTAGTATAAAAGTTAGGAAGGAGGTGATGCAGAAGGACATGGTGTTGACTAATATCGTGGCAACAGCGGGTTGGGCTTTTTTTCCCCCTTCCTTGCTTGCTTTCGCCTTCACCTCACCTACTGTGAGCACAGTATGGAACGGGGGACCAGAATGAAGAGGAAACTGAGTCAAGGCCCTGGGACCCTGGCAAGGATCAGCTCCCAGAGAGAAGAATGAGGGGGGTTAACTGCTCATCCACAATGTAAAGGGAAGGAAATTTCCCACTCTTTACCCAATCCTGTGAGAGAAATATACAGAAGTCAGGCATTTCAAGGTCCAGGCTTGTCTGTAGTAATAAGACAAAAATTCTCTCAGTCAAAAATCACCCCATCCATTTCTCAAAGTTAAGTGTGTATTTACTGTAGGAAACACACACACACAAAATTATATGTAATCAAGTTTGAATAATGAAAAGGAAACAAATATTCAGCAACTTTACTTTTCATTGCGGGTTACACAAGAAGATGCTCTGCATGCCTCTGCTTGATTCACTAACACATTTCTGTTTTTAGTATAGGGTTTGGTGAACTTTGAGTGGAAAGAAAAGCTCTCAGTTACAATAGTTACTAAAAATTATTGACAACCAGGTTAGAGTCATGTGGGCCAGAAGAACTTGATGTTCAAGGCAAAGTTTTAGAATGGATAAAAAAGCGAGAAAGAGGAATGACTTCATACTTGAAATACAAATGACATGAGTACTTCTCTCTTCATCTCTGTAAAGGAAAGTGGCAATTCAGGTTACATAGGCCTTCAAACATAGAATGGTAAGGAAAAGCACAAGTAATGTACACAGAGATTAAAGAAAAATTATTTATACAGGAGGGAGAGAATCAAGTTCTTTTCTTTCAGCACAGTAAAAACCTGGTAGAGGCTATATTCTAGAGTCATTGTTTATTGGTGTTGTGCCCTAATTTTTCTAGGATACAGCCACAATATTTACTTAGTAAAAATATCAAGGGAGCTGAGGGAATCTCACTTTTTAAACTGGTATTCATGTTATTCAAGAAAGTAAAAGGGATGCCAAGATATCAGAAATACCTTGTATATAGCTGGTATGGTGTTCCTGGAGGTATCACTGGGAGAGCTGACTATTGGGAGGCCTAATGGGCTGGAACAACGACGTGGATAAAGGGGTGCTGGGAGTGGGGGTGGGGAGGAATTAGGGAGGGAACCCACCAGACTGTAAGGTCTGAATTTGAGGCTTGCTAGTCCAGAAAATAGACTTTGGACCCTAGAATGAACAGGTTCTCAGTGAGAGATTCATAACAGAATCTTCTGAGTTGGTGCAATTAGCTTGAATGCTGGATGATTGATTTATAGTAAGGGGATATGTCTTTCTAGTGACATTATGCTCCTGTGCTCTCTTCACTGCATTCCTTTCCCAGGACCACAGTCCCTTGTAGGCTGAATCAACATTCCGAAAGTTGTTGAATAAGCAGGGAATTCCAGTCAAAGCATATAGTTAGACCTGAGGCATATTTCAGCCAGCTCAGGCCTGGGGAAGTATTCTTGACCCACAGAAGAACGTTTTTCTTGTACTAGGCACTCTGTCAGAATTTGCTTTTCAGAACCACCTTATACTTTTGGAATAATTTTAGATTTACTAAAAAGTTGCAAAGGTAGTATCAAGAGTTCCCTTGTACCCTTCACCCAGCTTCCCCTACTGTTAACATCTTAACACAAATACAGTACAGTTGTCAAAACTAAGAAATTAACATAGTTATAATACCATTAACCTTGCACTTTATTTTTATTTTACCAGTTTTTCCGCTAATGTCCTTTTCCTATTTGAGGAGCCTACCTGGTATCCCATACTGCATTTAGTCATCACGGTTCCTTAATCCCCTCCAATCTTTGACAGTTTCTCAGTCTCTTTGTTCTTTATGACTTTGACAGTTTTGATGAGAGCTGGTCAGATACTTTGAGAATGTCCTTCAATTTGGGTTTTTCTCCTGATTATATGAGAGTTATGAGTTTTGGGGGAAATTACCACAAAGGTGAAGTACCTTCTCTGCACATCATGTATCAGGAGGTATATGATATCAAAATGATTTATTACTGATGATGTTAACCTTATTGAGTTGGTTAAGGTAGTACCTGCCAGTTTTCTCCATTGAAAGTTACTATTTTTCTTTCCCATACTTTCCTTGGAAGCAAGTCACTAAATCCAGCCCACACTCAAGGAGAGGGGAATTATCTCTACTTCCTGGAGGAGGAAGTATCTACAAATATTGTTTTGAATTCTTCTGTAAGAAAAATTTGTTCTTTCTTCAGCACTAACCTATCTACTTATTTATTCAATTGTTTATATCAGTATAGGTTCATGGATATTTTATTCTTTGGGTCATAATAGAGTACTGTCATTATTTTGTTGCTCAAATAGTTCCAGCTTTGGCCAAATTTTTCTAGCTTTGAGAGCTATTTCAGGTTGCCTTCAGTATCCTTTTATTGGAGAATTATACTTAGAAACCAAGGTTTGGGTCCTGGGTGTGCTCACTGTTACTGAGTTGCCACTGTTTCTCAGCTCACTCAGTGAACAAAGCTAGTAAATGTGTGTGTGTGTATGTATGTGTGTACATGTAGATACTAACCCATGTAAACACACATATATATGTTTCTGTATCTGTCTACATATATCTTAAAATAAACATGAGTTCATACATCCCCAACTCTAATACAGCACTATAGGATTAACTCTAGCCTCTTTCTCTGTAATTAATTTTTTAACTATTATCTGACAGTTGGAAATCTGCCTCCTATTATCTACAACTTATTTAATTCTTCTACCCTAGTATATATATAAAGCAGTTTCAGAAATGCTAACTCATGTCACTAGTTTTGTCTTTAGCCTTAAAGTATCCAGTCAAAACATGGTTTTCCAAAGTTACTTGTTAGCTCCTGTTTTCCTCACTTCCTTCAGTCAAGTTATATTATACATTTGTAATACAATTATGTTCATTAGTCATTGTCTGCATTCCATCCTGGGATCCCTGGGCATCCTGGTTGGTATTTTTGAAATTTGCGTGCAGAAATTCACTATTTGTGATGCATAATTCTATGGGTTGTGACAAAGATATAAGTCATCTGTCTAAAACTACAGTATCACATAGAGTATTTCCATCACCCTATAAATTCCCCTGTGCAGCCTATTTGTAGTCTGAACTGCTTTAAAATACTAGTTTTTCCTATTAATTGATTTATTCACTTTAACTATGTAGCTGTTCTCAGGGCCTAGGAGACATTTTGCTGACTTCTTATATGTGTTGAGTTGATAGGTTTAGGATTCAAAGAGCAGCATTCTTTCTCATTTCTAAAATTTTAGAAGGCCCCTCACTGCTGCTCACTCCACTGCCAGGAATTAACTAAATAGCTCACCCATAAAATTATAATGACCGAAAAATTGCTTCTGAAAGACTCATTTGGGACTGAACTATGAGACCGTTCCATCCCCCCACTTTGCAATATCATATCAGAGTAAGATATAGAAAACTTTGTTGGAAAGCAAAGATTTATATTTAATCTATTATTTGCAGTTGGTGAGGACTTAGTATTTGTGTAATGAGTAACTCCCAGGGCAGTTGGTAAGGGTGCTGCTTTTTCAGACATGAGAACCCAGCCTTCAAATGTCAAAAATGGTCCACTCAGTTTAGATGTCTGTCTATAGTGGCTTCTTGACCTTTCTTGGCCAGTCTCATACCCTTCTAGAGTTTTCTGAGAATATGGTGAAAACTATGGACTCATCACCCAGAAAAATGAACACACATCAACTCAAAATGCTGTATGTAATTAGAATGTTTCATGGACCTCCTCCCCCCACCTGAAGATGGGAGACCCTCTAGAGGTCCATGGATTTCAGATTAAGAATCTTTATCTAAATACTAGTAAGGCAAATTGATGAATACAAGGGATTTGTTGTTAATTAATGAGTGTATTCTACTGTAGAGTTAAATGTACATGTGTACATTGTGATGGTTAATTTTATCTGTCAACTTGATTAGATTATATGCGCAGTTGTTTGGTCAAACAACAGACTAGATGTTCTGTAAGGGTTGTTGTTTTTTAACATGTGATTAACATTTAAATCAGTGCAATTTGAATAATATGATGGGGCCTCATTCAATCAGTTCAAGGCCTTAAGAGCAAAGACTGAGGTTTCCTGAAAAAGGAATTCTCACAACTGCAACATAGAAGCCTTACCTGAGTTCGTAGCCTGCAGCCCTACAGAGTTCTCAATACTGCAACATCAACCTGAATTGCCAGGCTGCTAGCCAGCCCTACAGATTTCAAACTTGCTAGCCCTCCCAACTGTATGAGACAATTCCTTAAAACACACACACACACACACACACACACACACACACATACCACCTCACATATATAAAATCTCCTATTGGATCTGTTTCTCTGGAGAACCTTAAATAATACATACATCAAACTGTAACAAATACACAGTGAATTCCCATAGAAATGTCCAGTTTTCTTACTATGAAAAATGATGAAAACTCTTAATTAGTTTTTAGCTAGGTATTGCCTCTGTTTTGATCCAGTTTTGATTCCTCTTGTCTTTGCATTGTCCAAGTCTTGTAGATGATCTTTGCTTTGTCTCATGCTGTTCTTATTGTACGTCAGCCTGTACTTGGATGCTCTAATGCTGCTGTAACAAATTATCCCAAACTTAGTGGCCTAAAACAACTTAAATTTATTATAGTTCTGGAGATCAAGTCTAAAATGGGTGTCAGCAGGGCTACATTCCTTCTGGAGGCTCCAACGGAGAATCCATTTCCTTTCCTTTTCTAGTTTGGGGAGGCCATCTGCATTCCTTGGCTATGGCATCACTTCAACTCTGCTTCTGTTGTCACATTTCTTATTCTGACTCTGACCCTCCTGCCTCCCTTTTGTAAGAACTTTTGTGATTACACTAGGCCTCAGAGGATAATCAAAAAATATTTGATTTTTTGATTATTTCATGACAATTTTTTTATTATTTCATGACAATTTATTCATATCTTAACCCCTTTTGCATGTAACATTTACAGATTCCAGGGGTTAGGACATGGGTATCTTTGAGGACTTATTATTCTGTCTACCATAGATGTCCTTTTTTCTAATTTATTCTGTTTTACTTAACCTTTACTTTTGTTCATAAAGTTATTTACAAAGTTCACATTAAGGACTGTTTTGATTAGTTTATTTTCATAGGTTTATTCTTCTTATACTCTGCGGAAGTATTTTTCACTTGTTAAACCCCAATTACTTTTCTCTTTTTCTGACTGCATGATTTTGAAGCATTTGTCTCGATATATCTAAGACCTCTACATTCTCTCTGAGTTCTATTTTGTCCTTTGTATGGCAAAGGAAGGACAATTTAACAACCCTTTTGGTGAGAAAAATAAATTATTCATTAGTATTCTAACTGAAAATGGGTTTCCTTCCACTAGACAATGGTGTATAGTTAGGTAGTGCACATACTCCACTACTATTCTCCCCCTATATCCTTGCCAATATTGGTTTTGGTTTGATTTTGGTTTGAAGTTGTAACAACCAAAACTGTTCACAGATATTGCCAAATGTCCCCTGGAGGTCAAAATCACCCTCAGTTGAGAATCACTGTCTTAGACCAATCATGACAATCCAGTTCTCCTTTTTCAGTGACTTATTTACGGAAGAGCATATGATCAAGTTCTGGAAAAAAGAAAGGAGAAGTCCGTTTAGGGGTTGGGGTGGAAGGGAGAGAGGTTCTTAGGAAAAGTTTCTTTTCTGAAAAAAAGAGAGATAAAAAATGATAAGGCCCTTTTAGCCCATCCCCTTCCTTGTTGCCTGGGATGCTGGTGTGTATAAACTTGAATCTTGGAGCTGTGGCAGCCATCCTATGATTTTGAGGTATGGCAGAACAGAAAAATGGGAAGAGATTATATCCTCAAGGACATAGTTAAACTGCAGAAATAACCTTGGAGCTGACTACCTCTAGATACTAGACATGCCAGATAACAGAAAGTATTTATTGTTTAAAACATTGTTAGTTAGAGCTTCCGTTATTTGCAGGCAAAAGCATCCTAACTGATAGGATTAAAACATGACAGAAATAAGGATATGCATTAAACATTCTCTGCCCCTGCAAAATACCCAAATGGTGAAAGTTTAGATGAGTGTGGGATGTTAAGGAAGAAACATCTGGAACTATTTAAATACTTTGCAGAATAAAAATGTTCATAAGTACACCTAAGGAAAATTTAATAAGAATTTCCGTCCAATAAAGCAAGAGCTCAAATACCAGATAAAATGAGACCAGGAGATGGAAAGGGAAATTTCAGAGTTGCAAAACCAATTCAAGGACCAAAATAAAACTAACTTTCTCTAACAAATTAATATGAAATAGGAAGAAATAGAATGGGCACAACTGAAAAGAGATTTCTAACACAAAAGAAAGCCTGGTTGATCACTTATAAGAGAAGAAAACAAAGGTGAAAGCAATTAGAAGTAAGACATTGCAGAGGACAAACATTATCCAACATAAGACTAATTATTATCCCTAGAAGAGTGAGCTTAAAAAATGCAGAGTGGGTATATGTATACGTATAACTGATTCACTTTGCTATATAGCAGAAAGTAACACAACATTGTAAATAAATGATACTCCAATAAAAAATTTTAAAAAAGAGGTCTAAATAGAGGTGACCAAAAAATGCAGCAAAAAAAAGTATTAAAAGAAACTGAAACTGTAAATTAAAGGGCTGATTTTGATCATTCCAGAATGATCTACCTGAGATGAAACATGTCAAATTAAGTTGAATTTCAAGGATTAAAGAATGTTCTTTAAGCATCAACCCAGAAAAAGAAGGTCATCTATAAGAGGGGGCAATGGGATTATCCTTTGACTCTTCCACAACAGTATTCATGCCAGAAAATAATAGAACAATCTCTAATAAGTTAAAATGTGAGACAAGAATACTACACATGTAAGGAAGCATATTAACATCCCTAAGCAGAAAGGAACTCAGGAATCACATTGCCCAGGAGTCCTAGCACAAAACTACTTAAAAAAAAAAATCCATATATCCATGAGATTTAAGTATACAGAAGGTAAAGTAAGAGGATTGGTGGTAAACAATGAATACATTTAAATATGGAGTTAAATAACTGTGATATAGAGCATGGTCTGAAATGGTGTTCACTGAATACTTCTGATGATTATTTCTGGAGGATAGTATTTTTATTTCTTTTTACTTTCTTACTAATATGTTGCTGTGCTTCTTGAATGCTTTTCAAAGAGTGTACTTTATTTGCCTTTTCACCAACACAGAAGTCATTGGTTTAAAAATAAATTTGTGATATAGATTAAGTAAATTATCTCTAGGAATTTTAGGAGGGGGTAAACTTAATCTGGGACAAAACTTGTTGGCTTGATTTTTGTCTTTTAAATATTTAGTATCTTGTTCGTAATAGTCTATCTTGGTATGTAATATTTTGTATTCTAAGGGTAGAATTATGCAGCACAAAACAGTCTTTCATTTTCTTGGCTTTAGTTGCATTACTAAAGTCCTTTCCAAACTTCAAAAAAATGGAGGAGGAGGGAAAACTTCCTGACTAATTCTATGAGGCCAGTGTTACCCTAATGCCAAAACCAGACAAAGGCGTCACAAGGAAAATGACAAAACCAAACTACAGACCAACATCCCTGTGAATATAGTCACAAAAATCCTCAGCAAAATAATAGCTGCATATTTATTCATTTGCAGACCACGTCTAGCAACGTATAAAAAAGGATTATATACCATGATCAATTGGGACTTATCCCAAGAATGCAATGTTGGTTTAACATACAAAAATCAAGCAATGTAATACACCACGTTAATAGAATAAAGTTTAAAAATCATATAATCTCAATATTTCTGATAAAAACATTCAACAAACTAAGAATAGAAGGCAACTTCCTCAATCTGATAAAGGGCATCTGTGAAAAAACCACAGCTAACATCATACTTAATGGTGAAAGTTTTAAAGCTTCCCCCTAAGATCAGGAACAAGACAAGGATGTTTGCTCTTGCCGCTTCTATTCAACATTGTGCTGGAGAGTCTGGTCAGTGCAATTAGGCAAAAAGAAAAAAAAAGAAAAGAAAAAAAGAAAAGCCCCATTCAGACTGGAAAGGAAGAAGTAAAACTACTTCTACTTGTAGATGACATAATCTTGTACATAGGAAATCCCAAGACTCCATTAAGACCATTAAAACTAAGAAATAAATTTACTCACTGAAGTTGCAAAATAGAAGCTCAATATACAAATATCAATTGTACCTAGGTACACCAGTAAACAACAGTAAGAAAATAAGATTGAGAAAACAATTCCATTTTCAATAGCATCAGACAAATAAAATATTTAGAAATAATTTTTTTAATTGTTGTTAAAAATTTTGAAAAAAATTAAAGACAACCTAAATAAATGTGAAGACATGGTCAGATTGGAAAAATTAATATTGTTAAGATGGCAATATACCCCAAGTTGATCTACAGATCCAGTGCAATCACTATCAAAATACCAACAGCTTTTCTTTTGATCCTAAAATTCACATGGAATAGCAAGGGATTTGAAATAGTGAAAGTAATCTTGAAAAAGATCAAAGTTGGAGGACACACAATTCTTGATTTCAAAACTTATTACAAAACTACAATCATCAAGGCATTGTGGTACTGACATAAAGATAGCAATATAGATTAATGGAATCAAGTTGACAGTCCAGAAATAAACCCTTATATTTACAGTCATTTGATTTCAACAAGGATACCAAAACAACTCAATGGGGAAAAGAATAATCTTTTCCACAAATGACACGGGGACAGCAAGATATCCACGGGGACAGCAAGATATGCACGTGCAAAATGACATGGAGACAGCAACAAATCCACATGAATTTGTACCCCCTACCTCACACCATATAAAAAAATTAACTCAAAATGAATCAAATAACTAAATGTAAAAATTTAAACTATAAAACTGTTAGAAGAAAGCATGAGTATAAGGTTTTGTAACCTTGGATTAACCAATGATTTCTTAAATATGCCACCAAATATGGGAATGCAAATTGATACAGCCACTATGGAGAACAGTATGGAGGTTCCTTAAAAAACTAAAAATAGATCTACCATATGACCCAGCAATCCCACAACTGGGCATACGCCCTGAGAAAACCATAATTGAAAAAGAGTCATGTACCACAATGTTCATTGCAGCTCTATTTACAATAGCCAGGACATGGAAGTAACCTAAGTGTCCATCGACAGATGAATGGATAAAGAAGATGTGGCACATATATACAATGGAATATTACTCAGCCATAAAAAGAAACGAAATTGAGTTATTTGTAGTGAGGTGGATGGACCTAGAGTCTGTCATACAGAGTGAAGTAAGTCAGAAAGAGAAAAACAAATACTGTATGCTAACACATATATATGGAATCTAAGAGAAAAAAAAAAAGGTCATGAAGAACCTAGGGGTAAGATGGGGTTAAAGACAGAGACCTACTAGAGAATGGACTTGAGGATATGGGGAGGGGGAAGGGTAAGCTGTGACAGAGTGAGAGAGTGGCATGGACATATATACACTACCAAACGTAAAATAGATAGCTAATGGGGGGCGGCTGCATAGCACAGGGAGATGAGCTCGGTGCTTTGTGACCACCTAGAGGGGTGGGACAGGGAGGGTGGGAGGGAGGGAGATGCAAGAGGGAAGAGATATGGGAACATATGTATATGTATAACTGATTCACTTTGTTATAAAGCAGAAACTAACACACCATTGTAAAGCAATTATACTCCAATAAAGATGTTAAAAAAAAAGATGTGGCACATATATACAATGGAATATTACTCAGCCATAAAAAGAAACAAAATTGAGTTATTTGCAGTGAGGTGGATGGACCTAGACACTGTCAGTGAAGTAAGTCAGAAAGAGGAAAACAGATACCGTATGCTAACACACATATATGGAATCTAAAAAAAAAAAAATGGTTCTGAAGAACCTAGGGGCAGGACAGGAATAAAGACGTAGAGGAAGAGAATGGACTTGAGGACACAGGGAGGGGGAAGGGTAAGCTGGGACGAAGTGAGAGAATGGCATGGACATATATACACTACCAAATGTAAAATAGATGTCTAGTGGGAAGCAGCCACATAGCACAGGGAGATCAACTCAGTGCTTTGTGTCCACCTAGAGGGGTGGGATAGGGAGGGTGGGAGGGAGACGCAAGAGGGAGGAGATAGGGGGATATATGTTTATGTATAGCTGATTCACTTTGTTATACAGCAGAAGCTGGCACACCTTTGTAAAGCAATTATACTCCAAAAAAGATGTTAAAAAAAAAATGCCACCAAATAAAAATTAGATTGGACTTCATCAAAATTAAAAATGTTTGTGCTTCAATGTCAAGAAAGTGAAATAACTAACCACAGAATGGGAGAAAATATTTGCAAATTATATATCAGATAAGAAACTAGTATCCAGAATACACAAAGAGCACTTTCAACTAAACGGTAAAAAGACAATCCAACTAAAATAGGGGCAAAGGATTTGAATAGACATTTCTCCAGGGAAGTTACATAAATAGCCAATAAGCACATGAAAAGATGTTCAGCATCATCAGCCATTAGGGAAATGCAAATGGAAACCACGATGAGATACCATTTCTCACCCCCTAGAATGGTTAAAATAAAAATGAGGGCCAAGTGTTGCTGAGGATCTGGAATAGAACCTTATAGCTTGCAGATGGTGTTTGTCAGTTACTCAAAATGTTATACATAGAATTAACACATGACCCAGTAATTACACTCCTAGGTGTATACCCGATAGAATTGAAAACACACATGGACACAAAAAATTGTACATGATGTTCATAACTGCATTATTTACAATAGCTATAAAGTAGAAACAACCCAAATATCTATCATTATGAGTGGATTAATAAATTGTGATGTATCCATACAATGGCATGTTGTTTAGCCATAAAAAGACATAAAGTACTAATACATGTTACAACATGGATGAGCCTTGAAACATTATGCTAAATGAAGGAAACCAGACACACAATGCCACATATTATATGATTCTATTTATATGAAATGTCCAGAATAGGCAAATTCACAGAGACAGAAAATAGACTAGTAGGGACTTCCCTCGTGGCACAGTGGTTAAGTGCATTCGCCTGCCAATGCAGGGGACACGGGTTCGATCCCTTGTCTGGGAAGATCCCACATGCCGTGGAGCAACTAAGCCCGTGCACCACAGCTACTGAGCCTGCGCTCTAGAGCCCATGAGACACAACTACTGAGCCTGCGTGCCACAGCTACTGAAGCCCACGCACCTAGAGCCTGTGCTCTGCAACAAAGAGAAGCCACTGCAATGAGAATCCTGCGCACTGCAACAAAGAATAGCCTCCGCTCTCAGCAACTAGAGAAAGACCACGCACACCAATGAAGACCCAACGCTGCCATAAATAAATAAATAAATACATTTATTAAAAGAAAAGAAAATAGACTAGTAGTTGTCAGCGGTTGAGGGAAGGTGAAAATGGGGAGTAACTGATGAAAATGTTCTGGTATTATATAGTAGTGATAGTTGCACAAGTTTGTGAATATACAGCAACCACTGAGTCACATTACTTAAAAGGGTGAATTTTATGGCATGTGAATTATAGCTCAATTAAAAAAAAAGAATGAGGGAGTGTAAGGGCCCATGTATTGCCCATTTGGGCTGATCTCTGAGCCGAACCATGCTAAACATTAACTGAGAAAGGAAATACTATTATGTTATGACCCCTTTCCCTTCCCTCATGGGAAATGTCCCAAGAAAAAGCTGACAAGTCAAGAGGATCCAGCAGAGCCAAACAGTCTCTGAAGAAGCAAGTTGGGATCTTTTTTTGAGAGGTTTTTGATAATTTCTGTAGGAGACAGACCAAAAAAAAGCAGAAGAGCACCCTTTTCCTCACAATCTGCCTCAGCTGTCTCTGTGGCAAGGGACTGAGAATCATCATTCAAGTAACAGTTATGGGATAGCCGGGGTAATGGTACTCACAGGAATCAAAAGACAGGAATCAGAATCATGTGGGAAGGCCTATGGCAACACAGAAAAGGACAGAAAGTCATGTTGCTGGGCAGTGGACAGTTCTTGGTTTGGCTTCCCTATATTCATCTTTTCCTGTTCTTAGCCCCCCAGTTTCCTTTTCCCCTATTGCCTCTTCCACTTTGATTAATTTGGAGCTATTGTTTGAGATTTGGCTCGTAACCCAAGCTAGGAGGGCAGGCCCATGACTCAAGCTAGGGCATTGTAAATTCCCTCCCTGGAATTTGAATCTCTAGCACAGGGACAAAGAGACTGAAGCTATCAATTATCAAATTTCACTCTGTCTGTATAGCAACATCTTGACCAGACCATTCCTGCCACCGAGACAGCTATTGTCTCTAGGGCTGTCTTGCTTCCCACCCGTCCGCAAGTCTGACTCTCCCACCTCCTGTCAATTTGATTATACCCCTAATGCCTCTTTTTTTTAAAAAAAAAATTTTATGTATCTATTTATTTGGCTGCGCTGGGTCTTAGTTGCAGCACGCAGGATCTTTTAGTTGCGGCATGCATGCGGGATCTAGTTCCACGACCAGGGATCTAACTCAGGCCCCTGCATTAGGAGAGCAGAGTCTTAACCACTGGACCACCAGGGAAGTCCCCCCCAATGCCTTTTGAATAAATTCCCTTCTGCTTAAGTTAGAGCCATTTTCTGCAGCTTGCCACAGAGAGCTTCACTCATGAACGGCTGGAACCATGGTAGAGCTGGGTCCCATGGGACTGGGGGGTCATGCAGAATCCAAAACAACTCTTGGGTCCTCAGCAGTAAAAACTGAAGTACTATCTCTCTAGTGCACCATGATCAGCTATTCTTTGTCTGCTATTCTCTGCATCTGTTTCTTTCCCTACTATGAATTCGTCCTCACCCTTTATCTTCTCTCCAGCTCACAGTTCCTGTATACTCAAACGTTCAATTAGTCTCTTCAACACATTCATGACCCCTGCAGGGGAGGGAAAACCATTCCTCTACCCTCTTAGGTTCTGTGGCCAGGCCTGAGAATTAAACTGACATAAGAGAGATTAACAGGAGAAATATATACAAATTTTATTGAATATTGTTATGTGCACTTGGAGCCTTTATAGGAAAACTGAAGACCTGAAGAAGCAATTAGGACAAAGAGCTTATATACATTTTTTTCTTTTTTTAATCAAAAAGACAATAAATCTGTGGAGAAATGACAAGACAAAGGAAAAGAGTTTAACCTTCTAGGAGTGGTAAATTGTGAGGAAGTGACTAGGAAATATTAGGGGAAAGTAATGAAAGATAAGGGTTGTTTTAGTAGGTTGGTTTCTACAGATCAATTTTGGCATTGACTCCCGATCTCTGGTAATAAGAATGTTCTTCTCTTCCTGATATGTGGAGGACACTTTTCTTATGGGAAATTTTATGATCTGCTTTTAGGTAGAAAGGAGAAGTTCAGAGAGCCCTTCCTGCATCTGCTGTTTCTCAAATGCCTTCCACTCAAAATAATTAATGTGTCAAAGTTGCGTATTTCGATTCGCATTTGGCATGTTCTGCTCCCCTCAGGGATCAGGCTTCTGAGCCTCTGCTTTCATCCTTAATTTACTGAAACTTTCAGGATTCAGCAGTTAAACTTCTGTGAGTGAGACTCTGCCACAGCTCATTCCCCAATAATCAGAGTGCCACACAGGGCCAGGACTAGGGTGAAGCAAGCAAGGCCCCCAGAGAACAGAATTTCAGAAGACATGCACTCTGTGATGCCAACCACGCACTTGTACAACCGTAAGAGGGAATGCCTCCTGACATGTTGCCCCCTGGCGGTCTTGCTGGCCTCACCCTAGTGCTGGCCCTGGACTGCCTCAGCACAGTGTTTGGAGGGCCAGCCTAAAGCTTGCTAGAGTGCCCTTGAGTCAATTTCCCCTCCCTAAAGTACATTCCTCAAATCCCCAAATCTGGGAGGGGGCCATTGCTTTTATCTTCCCCACAGAGTCCTCAGATTATGCTCCAGAATTCACCTTGTCCCAGGGTGATTGAAGGTGGAAGCACACATTCTCTTCACCCCCCCATTCTCAGAGCTATCCTCCCTTACCTTAGGTTCTCATCATAAGATTCCTCTGAAAATAATGAGCCGTCCATTTTCCAAAATGTGAACAACTCAATCTTTTATAATATCACATGTAGGCTTACAACCAAACAGTCAAGCTCATTTTGGATATTTGCGGCTTGTCTTCAGTTCTAATTTCCTACTTCTAGTTACTTGGACAAAATCACATCCCTTCCTTCAAAACAGTGATTTTTAGGTGTAGGCTATTCTATTTCCAGATTAAGAAAAAATGTTTTTAATATCATTTTCAGGGATGTGGTTCTGCTAAAAAAAAACAAAAACAATTTACCCCTTTAAATAGGACCCTCAATTTTTCAACATAAACCATCTATATTTGTATATTTTTACAGAATTCCCCAAGGAAAGTTGATAGATACTTGACTCATATTCATGTAACTAAAAAGTCATGCAAAAATAATACTTTCCAGAGTGCGGGGAGGGTCTGCTCCTAAAAGTAATCTGTTTTTCCATCCTGCGTGGCAGAAGGTGCTTGCAGCATATAAAATGAAAATGTTCTTGCAGCTACACTTTTTGTAAGGTCCAGTCTTTAGTAAGCAAACTCCTTCCTCAGTTAAGGCAAAGAATTTCATGTCATTCCACTGTACAGGATGTGGGCCAGCCTATGTATTGGTGGTTCTTCAGTCAGGTGCCTATGTATTGGTGGTTCTTCAGTCAGGTGCCTACCTGGCCTCAATCAGCTGTGGCCATGTGGTATGGGGTGAGGTAGTCACATAATAAAAAACAAGGTTACTTGGTCAGCATGGGCCATAAATGGTCTGGGGTAGAAGCAAGGTATTTACATCATTAACACAGGCCAAAAGTGATTCTAATTTGAGAATCCCTAGGAAATGCATCTTTGAAAACAAAAGGTATGTATCTAGTGATAAATTCCCCATAAAAGAGAAGGAGCAGGGAACATCTGTGACTGGGATTTGATCTCCTCTACTCCCAGCCCAACTTGGTGTACATGGGGCTGATCCATATAAATAGGCAAAGTTTCAGAGAACAGGTTGAGAGAATGGAACATTTTGTTTATGACAAAGACTTCCAAAGGGCAGAGTGTATTGGGGAAGTTGCAGAGGAATATGATACTGCGTCAGATCACTAGCTAGAGGATGCTCAGAGCCATATAATTTAGTATGTCCCATCTTTCAAAAAATGCTTCTTGACCACACTTCCCCTTGCAAGAGCTTCTTTATTTCTCAATTCCACCTTACTGCAAAGCTCCTCAAAAGAGTTGTCTATTATCTCTATTTTACTTCCTATCCTCATATTCTCTCTTATATTCACTCCATTCAGGCTTTATAATTTTGGCAAAGTAATCAATCTTCATGTTTCCAGGTCCAATGATTATTTTTCAGTTTCATCTTGTTAACCGCCAGCAGTGGTTGACACAGTTGATCATTTCCTCTTTCTTGAAATATTCCTTCACTTGGCTTTAAGGGCATCATATCTCTTTGATTTTCCTTCTACCTCATAGACCATTTGTTCAGAGCCTCCATTGTTGATTTCTCCTCCTCAGCATTTATTGGAGTCTACCAAGGCTTAATGCCCAGCTCTCTTCTTTATCCACCTTCCCTCCCTAGATTATCTCATCCAGTGTCATTACTTTAAGTGGCATCTATATGCTGATGACTCCCCCAAATTCTTATCTCTAGTCCTGACCTTTACCCCACTCCCAAGTCAATAACTTTTACAACCATTTCTTGGTGTCTCCACTTGGAGAGTGTAAAAGTTTACAGGTCCAACACTGTCTTTCTTCCCCCAAACCTGCTCTTCATATAGTTTTTCTTATTTTAATAAGTCGCAACTCCATTCTATCCATTGCTCAGACAAAAAATGGTCCTGGATTCCTCTAACACCTCACATCCAGTCACTCTGGAAATCCTACTTCTTTTACCTTTAAAATATAACTTGAATCTAGCCATTTATCACCACCACTTATGCTACCCTGTTTCAAGTCACCAGAGCTCTCATGTGGATTAATAGCCTCCTCACTTATCTTCCTGTGTTTCTATCCCCACCTTCCCACATAGTCTATTGTTAAGACAGCAGCCATGATGATCCTTTTAATACATAATTCAGATCATGTTACTCTTGCACAACCCTTCCATCCCACCCCAACCCCTGCATTTCCAATCAGTGAGAGGATACATTTTTAGTACTTGGCATTGGGTATATTTGGATAGTCCTTTGGCTAAATATTTTTATTGAAGCATAATTGATTTAAAATATCATATTAGTTTCAGGTGTATCACATAGTGACTCAATATTTTTATAGATTAAATCGATTTTATAAATTTAAAGTTATAAAATATTGCTTATATTCTTGTGCTGTACAATATATCTTTGCAGTGTACTTATTTTATGCATAGTAGTTTGTACCTCTTAATCCCCTACCCCTATCTTGCTCCTCCCCGCTGGTAACCACAGTTTGTTTTCTATATCTGTGAGTCTGTTTCTGTTTTGTTATGTTCATTTGTTTCTTTTATTTTTTAGATACCACATATGTGGTAACATACAGTATTTGTCTTTCTCCATCTGACTTATTTCACTAAGCAATAATACCCTCCAGGTCCATTCATTTGTTGCAAATGGCAAAATTTCATTCTTTTTATATGGCTAATTAATATTGTATTGTATATATACCACATCTTCTTTATCCATTCATCTGTTGATGGACACTTAAGTTGCTTCCATATCTTGGCTATTGTAAATAATGCTGCTATGAACATCAAGGTGCATGGATCTTTTCAAATTAGTGTTTTCGTTATTTTATGGATATATACCCAGGAGTGGAGTTGCTGGATCATATGGTAACTCTATTTTTGTGTTTTGAGGAACTTCCACACTGTTTTCCATAGTGCACACCAATTTACCTTCCCACCAACAGTGTACTAGGGTACACGTTTCCCCACATTTGTTATTTGTAGACTTTTTGATGATAGCCGTTCTGACAGGTGTGAGGTCATATCTCATTCCTTTGGCTAAAATTTAAAGTAAGAAATCTGTATTAGTTTCCTATTTCTGCGTTAAAAATTACCACAAACTTAGTGGCTTAAAACAACACAAATTTATTCTCTTACAGTTCTGGAGGTCAGAAGACTAAAATCAAGATATCAGCAGGGCTGTATTCATTCTGGAGGCTTCAGGAAAGAATGTATCTTTGCCTTTTTTAGCCTCTAGAGGCTGCCTGCATTCCTTTCCTCGTGTCCCATTTCTTGCCTCATGGCTCTTTCCTTGCAGCACTCCAACTTCTTGCTTCCACTTCAGATCTCCTAGTACTACTTACTCTGATTGCCTGCCTCCTCCTTTTAAGGACCCTTGTGATTACTTCAGACCCACTCTGATAATACAGGATAATTTCCCCATTTAAAAATCCTTAATCACATCTGCAAAGTTCCTTTTGCTATATATGATAATACTCAGTGGTTCTTGGGGGACCACTATTCAGCCTACCACAATCTCTTTCTCACATTGTTCACAAAAATAAATTCTGATGAATTTCAGGCCCATGTGTTTTTATTTTTATTTTCAAAAATAATTTATTTATTTACTTGGTTGTGCCAGGTCTTAGTTTGGTGCTAAGGATCTTCATTGCCACGTGCGGGATCTTTGTTGCAGCATGCGGGCTTTAGTTGAGGCATGCGGGATCTTTAGTTGCAGTATGAAAACTCTTAGTTGTGGTATGTGGGATCTAGTTCCCTGACCAGGGCTCGAACCCGGGCCCCCTGCATTGGGAGTGCAGAGTCTTAGCCACTGGACCACCAGGGAAGTCTCTCAGATCCATGTGTTTTTTAAAAAACATATCTTTCAAAGAATAAAAGAAAATTTAAGGGAATAGATTTATTATCCTAGATATAGAAAGTCCTTAAATGAGTTTCAGAAACCTAAATCAGAGTGACATCAGTGAAATTTTTAATTTTTAAATTATTTTTAATTTTTAGAATTTTGGCCACTTGCACAACTTGTGGGATCTCACTCCTCTGACCAGGAATTGAACCTGGGCCACAACAGTGAAAGCACCAAATCCTAACCACTAGACCACAGGGAACTCCCACATCAGTGAAAATTTTAAAGTAGAGCGGGAAATCCAAAGTTCTTCCCCTCCATAAAAGCAGTAAATAAACTGGAAAAAGAAAACTGTCAAAACCAACTTTATCAGAACCTCTAGAAAGTAATAAAAAGTTTGCAACCAGGCAAATGCTTAATCAAGAAAAAAAAAAAAACAGGTGAATCTTGGTAAGACAACTTTGTGGAATTTTGATTTTCACTCCTTATCCTCCATCCCTCACTCCCTGGTTCATTCAGCAGCAGCTTTCAAGACATCTTGCATTATAGGTTAAGTTTCAAGTGCCAGAGAGAGAAGAGCAGACCTTATTCTCAAAGAATTGTGGTAGTTTTTTTTTTTTTTTAACTTGTCTGGTGGTTCCCTGAAAGACCAGATCAAAGGACTTGACTTTATTTCACCTAACTTGGATCTCTCCCGATGCTAAGGCAGTTACCTGGAGGTATTTGTCAAAAACATTTAAAGGCAAATGTATTATCTGCTGCTACATGGGGCAAAAAAGAACAGTTGGAACAAGCAATAGAAAAGCTTGGGAGGGGAAATCCTGGGAAATGAGATGCTTTGGGGAATAAGGCTTTTGAAAAGTTCCCAAGACTCTGGAAGGGCATTGCATGCCCAGGGCTGGTGTGTGTTCAGAAAAGACCGGAGAAGACCCTGGGCTCTCACCTCTAGCTGGCCTTAAGTCTCTGCTCAAGCAGGAAGTGAAGTCTAAGGCAGAGTTGCTAACATCTGGATAAGTGTTGAATGTGTGTCATAACATGCACATGGAGACCCGTAACAAACTGGGAGGTTTTCTGTTGTTGTTTTCCAGACATTAAAGGAAATCTGTCAAATCATTAGCTGATCACTGAGATAATTGAACAGAGACTTCAGTGGCCCACATGACCAAAAAAAAAGTGTTTACAAAACTAATTCAGAAAACTCAATAAAGAAACAAACAACAACTACAACAAGCAGGAACAGCAAACCTTGGGGAGGAAAGAATATAATTTCTGTAGATGCTGCATTATAATATTCAAAAGGTACTTGTACAAAGAAGTAAAGGAAACTAGGAGAACAAAGTCTCATCAAATAGAGAATATCAATAAATAAATAGAGATTATTTAAAATGAACCAAACAGAAATTCTGGAGCTGAAAAATGTATAACTGAAATTAAAAATTCACTTGAGGGTTCAACAGCAGATTTAAATATGCAAAAGAAAGAGTCAGTGAAATTAAAGATAGGTCAATTGAGATTATCTGATCTGAGGAGAACAAAGAAAAATGAATGAAAAAAATGAAGAATCTCAGAAATTTGTGAGACACCACCAAGCATACCAACGTACACGTAATTGGAGTCCCAGAAGGAGAGAAGAGAAAGGGATAGAAAGAATGTTTGAAGAAATAATGGCTGAAAACCTCCTAGATTTGATAAAAGATGTGAATGGTCATATTCAACAAGCTCAGTGAACTTCAAGTAGGACAAAATCAAGGAGATACACACCAAGATACATTATAATCAAACTGTCAAAAATCAAAGACAAAGAGAATCATGAAATCAGCAGGAGAGCAATGACTTGTCAAGAACAAGTGATCATCAATAAGATTAACAGCTGATTTCTCATCAGAAACCACAGAGGCCAGAGGGTATGAGACAACATATTCAAAATGCTAAAAGAAAAATAAACGCTGTCAACCAAGAATTATATATCCAGCAAAATGATCTTGCAGGAATGAAAGAGGTATACTTATTGCATCATTTTTCACAATAGCCAATATGTGGAAGCAACCTAAATTCCCATCAGTGGATTAAAGGATAAAGAAAATATTGAACATACATATAATAGAATATTATTCAGTCTTAAAAAAGGAAATCCTGTCATATACTACAGCAAGTATGAACTTTGAAGACAGTATGCTAAGTAAAATAATCCAATCACAAAAAGACACTCATGATTCCATTTATATAAAATATCTAAAGTAATCAAACTCATAGAAATGAAATAATAGTAGTTTCCCGGGGCTGGGGTGAGGAGGAAATGGGAGTTGTTGTTCAATGAATATAGAGTTTCAGTTATGCAAGATGAAAAAGTTCTAGAGAACTGTTGTACAACTATGTGCATATAGTTAACAATACTGTAACATATACTTAAAAGTTGTTAAGATGGTAAATTTATGTCATGTGTTGTTGTTGTTGTTTTTTTTTTACCACTCACAAGAAAAGCCTAACAAAAAAGGAAGAAACCAAGACTTTCGCAGATAAATAAAAACTGAGAAATTGTTTCTGGTAAACATTCCCCTAC
Source organism: Delphinapterus leucas (assembly GCF_059928025.1). NCBI lineage: Eukaryota > Metazoa > Chordata > Mammalia > Artiodactyla > Monodontidae > Delphinapterus > Delphinapterus leucas. The sequence continues at coordinate 42,029,264 of NC_143135.1, forward strand.
AAGAAATGAAAAAAGGAGCCCTTTAATCTGAAATAAAAGAACACTAGATGTAAATTCAAATCCACATGAAGAAATATCCACTAATAAAGGTAACCACATAGCTAAATATAAAAGTTAGTCTTTTTTTTTTTTTTTTTTTTTTATTTTTGGCTTGTTGGGTCTTCGTTTCTGTGCATGGGTTTCCTCTAGTTGCGACGAGTGGGGGCCACTCTTCATCATGGTGCACGGGCCTCTCTCTGTCGCGGCCTCTCTTGTTGCAGAGCACAAGCTCCAGTCGCACAGGCTCAGCTCAGTAGTTGTGGCACATGGGCCTAGTTGCTCCGCGGCATGTGGGATCTTCCCAGACCAGGGCTTGAGCCCGTGTCCCCTGCATTGGCAGGCAGATTCTCAACCACTGCGCCACCAGGAAAGCCCAAAAGTTAGTCTTAATGTATTTTTGGTTATAACTTCTCTTTTTAGTCTATTCAATTTTTTAAAATCTACATAAAACAATAATTATAAATCTATGTTGGGCACATATTGTGTAAAAATGTAATTTGAGGCAATAACAGCATAGGGAATGGAGGAGCTATATAGGAACAACGTTTTTATATATTATTGAAGCTAAGTTGGTATTAACTGAAATTATCTTGTTGTAAATTAAGATGTTAATTGTAATCCCATGGGAAACCATTAAGAAAATAACTAGAAAATATATAGTAAAGGAATTGAAAAGAAAAAAATGGTATACTAGAAAACTATTATTTAATTAATTACCATCCACTTAACACAAAAGAAGGCAGTAATAGGGTAACTACAGAACAAAAAAGATATGAGACATATGTAAAACAAATAGAAAAATCACAAAAGTAAATCCTTTTCTATCAGTTATTACATTAAATATAAATGGGTTAAACTCTCACATTTAAAGCAGAGATTGGCAGAATGGATAAAAATTTGATCAAACTATATGCTGTCTACAAGAGACTCACTTTAAACCCAGGACACAAATAGACAGAATGAAAGAATGGAAAAATATATTTCAGTAACCAAAAGAGAGCAAACAGTAAGCAAAAGAGAATTGGAGTGGCTATTCTAATATCAGACAAAGTAGACTTTAAGACAAAAATTGTTACACAGATAAAGAGGGACATTACATAATAATAAAAGAGTCAATTCATCAAGAAGATACAACAATTGCAAACATATATGCAACTAACAACAGAGACCTAAAATATATTAAGCAAAAACTGACAGAGTTGAAGGGAGAAATAGACATTTCAACAACAGTAATTGGAGACTTCAACACCTCACTTTCAATAATCAATAGAACAACTAGACAGAAGATAAACAAGGAAATATGAAACTTGTATGACTATAAATCAACTAGACTTAACAGACATGTGTAGAATACTTCAGCCAAAAACAGCAGGACTCACATTATTCCCAACTGTACATGGAACATTCTTCAGCACAGAACATGTTGGGTCATGACACAAATCTCAATAAAGTTTAAAATATTAAATGTTATAAAGTATCTTCTCTGACAACAATGGAATGAAGTTAGAAATCAATAAAAGAAGAAAATCTGGAGATTCACAAATATGTGGAAATTAAACTACACAGTCTTAAACAAGCAATGGGTCAAAGAATAGATCCAAAAGGAAATTAGAAAATACTTTGAGACGAATGAAAACAGAAACACAACATACCAAAACTTATGAGATGCAGCGAAAGCAGTGCTCAGGGGGAAATTTATAGATGTAAACATCTACATTTTTAAAAAAGAAGAAAGATCTCAAATCCACAACCCAGCATTCCACCTTAAGGAACTAGAAAAAGAAGAGCAAACTAACCACAAAGTAACTAGAAGAAAGGAAACAATAAAGATTAGAGCAGAGATAAACAAAATAGAGAATAGAAAAACAATAGAATCAGTGTAAGGTTGGTCCTTTGAAGAGATCAACAAAATTAAACTTTTAGCTAGACTGACCCAGGAAAACAGAGAGAGGACTCAAATTAATAAAATCAGGAATGAAAATGGAGACATTACTTTCAATCTTGCATAAATAGAAAGTTTATAAGAGAATGCTGTGAAAAATGTACACCAACAAATTGGATAGACTGGATAAAATAGACACATTCCTTGAAACACACAAAAACTAAAACTGACTAAAGAATAAATAGAAAATTTGAATAAACCTGTAACAAGTAAAAGGATTGATTCAGTTACCTGAAAACTTCCAACTAATAAAAGCCCAGGATCAGATGGCTTCACTAGTGAATTTTATAAAACATTTAAAGAAGAATTAACACCAGTCCTCAAGCTCTTCAAAAAAAAATGGAAGAGGAGATAACACTACCTAACTCATTGTGTGAGTCCAGTATTACTTTGATACCAAAGCCAGACAAAGAAATCACAATAAAAGAAAATACAGACCAATGTCCTTCATGAATAAAGATGTAGGGGCTTCCCTGGTGGCACAGTGGTTGAGAGTCTGCCTGCTGATGCAGGGGACATGGGTTTGAGCCCTGGTCGGGGAGGATCCCACATGCTGTGGAGCAACTGGGCCCGTGAGCCACAACTACTGAGCCTGCATGTCTGGAACCATGCTCCGTAACAAGAGGTCACGACAGTGAGAGGCCCATGCACCGCGATGAAGAGTGGCCCCCGCTCACTACAACTGGAGAAAGCCCTCGCACAGAAATGAAGACCCAACACAGCCAAAAATTAATTAATTAATTAATTTTTAAAAAAATAATAAAAGACGTAAAATTCCTCAACAAAATAGTAGCAAATGAAATCCAGCTGCATATTAAAAGGATTATACACCATGACCAAGTAGTATTTATTCCAGGAATGTAAGAGTGCATCAACATGAAAATCAGTCAGTGTAATACACCATATTATGAAAACGAAGAGGGGAAAGTCACATAATCAACTTGATAGATGCAGAAAAAGCATTTGACAAATTCCAGTACCCTTTCATGGAAAAAAACAAAAAACCTGTATTAAGTCAGGAAGAGACGGAATGCTCCGCAACCTAATAAAGGGCATCAGTGAAAAAACTCACAGCTAACATCATGTTTGAAGCTTTCTCCCTAAAATCAGGAACAAGACAAGGATATCTGCTTTCACACTTCTTTCCACTACCTAGCACTGGAAGTTCTAGTCAGGGCAATTAGGCAAGAAAAAGAAATAAAAGTCATACAAATTGGAAAAGAAGAAGTAAAGCTATTTCTATTCACAGATGACATAATTTTAAATATTGAAAACCATAAAGAATCTATTCAAAAACTATTAGAGCTAATAAATGAATTCAGCATAATTACAGGATACAAGATCACTTACAAAAATCAGTTGTATTTCTATACTCTTCAATGAACGACCTGAAAATGAAATTAAGAACACAGTTCTATTTACAACATCATCAAAAATAATAAAATACTTAATATATTTAACTGAGGAGATACAAGACTCATATACTGGAAACTAAAACACTGCTGATAGAAATTAAAGAGAACCTGTGTTCATCGATTGGAAGACAATATTGTTAAGATGGCAATATTCCCTAAATTTACAGATTCAGTGCAATCCCTATCAAAATTTCAATTGCCTGTTTTCCAGAAATGGATAAGTTGATCCTAAAATCCATATGAAATAGCAAGAGACCCATAATAGTCAAAACAATCTTAAAAAGAACAAAGTTAGGGCTTCCCTGGTGGCGCAGTGGTTGAGAGTCTGCCTGCCGATGCAGGGGACACGGGTTCATGCCCCGGTCCAGGAAGATCCAACATGCTGCGGAGTGGCTAGGCCCGTGAGCCATGGCCACTGAGCCTGTGCTGCACAACGGGAGAGGCCACAGCAGTGAGAGACCCGCGTACCAAAAAAAAAAAAAAGGAACAAAGTTAGATGTCTCACAATTCTAACCTCCAAAACTCACTACAGGGCTTCCCTGGTGGCACAGTGGTTGAGAATCTGCCTGCTAATGCAGGGGACACGGGTTCGAGCCTGGTCCGGGAGGATCCCACATGCTGCGGAGCGACTAGGCCTGTAAGCCACAACTACTGAGCCTGTGCGTCTGGAGCCTGTGCTCCCCAACAAGAGAGGCAGCAATAGTGAGAGGCCTGTGCACCGCGATGAAGAGTGGCCCCCGCTTTCCACAACTAGAGAAAGCCCTCACACAGAAACGAAGACCCAACACAGCAAAAATAAATTAATTAATTAATAAACTCCTACCCCCAACATCTTCTAAAAAAAAACAAAAAACTACAAAGCCACAGTAATCAAAACAGTGCAGTATTGGTATAAATATAGACATATAGATCAATGAAATAGAATTTTGAGTCCAGAAAGAAACCCTCACATTTATGCTCAACTGATTTTCAACAAGGGTGCCAACACTATTCAGTGGGACAAGAATAGTCTCTTCAACAAGTGGTGCTGGGACAACTGGATATCAGTATGCATAAAAATGAAGTTGGACCCTTACCTCACACCATACACAAAAATTAACTCAAAATGGATCAAGATTTAATGTAAGAGATAATATAAAACTCTTAGAGGAAAACATAGGAGCAAATTTTCATTTCTTGGATTTGGCAGTGAAATCTTAGATAGGATATTAAAAACACAAGCAAAGAATATATAAGAAATAGGAAAAAATTAGTTAGACTTCATTAAAGTAAAAAAATCCTGTGCACTGAAGGATGCTATCAAGAAAGTTAAAAGAGAACCCACAGAATGGGAGAACATATTTGCAACTCAAATATCTGATAAGGATCTAGTATTCAGAATATATTTTTAAAAACCTCTTACAACTCATCAACAAAAAGATAACTCAATTAAAAAATAGGCAAAAACAAAAAGAATAAAACACCAAAGAATAAACCTACCTACAGAGACAAAAGACCTGTATGCAGAAAACTATAAGACACTGATGAAAGAAATTAGAGATGATACAACCAGATGGAGAGATATACCATGTTCTTGGATTGGAAGAATCAACATTGTGAAAACGAATATACTACCCAAAGCAATCTACAGATTCAATGCAATCCCTATCAAACTACCAATGGCATTTTTCACAGAACTAGAACAAAAAATTTCACAATGTGTATGGAAACACAAAAGGCCCCAAATAGCCAAAGCAATCTTGAGAAAGAAAAATGGAGCTGGAGGAATCATGTTCCCTGACTTCAGACTATACTACAAAGCTACAGTAATCAAGACAGTATGGTACTGGCACAAAACCAGAAATATAGATCAATGAAACGGGATAGAAAGCCCAGAGAAAAACCCACGCACATATGGTCACCTTATCTTTGATAAAGTAGGCAAGAATATACAATGGAGAAAAGACAGCCTCTTCAATCAGTGGTGCTGGGAAAACTGGACAGCTACATGAAAAAGAATGAAATTAGGGGCTTCCCTGGTGGCACAGTGGTTGAGAGTCCGCCTGCTGATGCAGGGGACACGGGTTCATGCCCTGGTCCGGGAAGATCCCACATGCCGCAGAGTGGCTGGGCCCATGGGCCATGGCCGCTGAGCCTGTGCATCCGGAGACTGTGCTCCGCAACGGGAGAGGCCACAATGGTGAGAGACCCGTGTACCGCAAAAAAAAAAAAAAAAGAATGAAATTAGAACACTCCCTAACACCATACACAAAATTAAACTCAAAATGGATTAGAGACCTAAATGTAAGGCCAGACACTATAAAACTCTTAGAGGAAAACATAGAACACTCTATAACATAAATCCAAGCAAGACCCTTTTTGACCCACCTCCTAGAGAAAGGGAAATAAAAACAAAGGTAAACAAGTGGGACCTAATGAAACTTAAAAGCTCTTGCACACCAAAGGAAACCATAAACAAGACAAAAAGACAACCCTCAGAATGGGAGAAAATATTTGCAAACGAAGCAACTGACAAAGGATTAATCTCCAAAATATACATGCAGTTCAACATCCAAAAAACAAACAACCCAATCCAAAAATGGGCAGAAGACCTAAATAGACATCTCTCCAAAGAAGATATACAGATTGCCAACAAACACATGAAAGGATGCTCAACATCAGTAATCATTAGAGAAATACAAATCAAAGCTACAATGAGGTATCACCTCACACTGGTCAGAATGGCCATCATCAAAAAGTCTACAAAAAATAAATGCTGGAGAGGGTATGGAGAAAAGGGAACCCTCTTGCACTGTTGATGGGAATGTAAATTGATACAGCCACTATGAAGAACAGTATGGAGGTTCCTTTAAAAACTAAAAATAGAACTACCGTAAGACCCAGAAATCCCTCTACTGGGCATATACGCTGAGAAAACCATAATTCAAAAACAGTCATGTACCACAATGTTCACTGCAGCTCTATTTACAATAGCCAGGACATGGAAGCAATCTAAGTGTCCATCGACAGATGAATGGATAAAGAAGAAGTGGCACATATATACAATGGAATATTACTCAGCCATAAAAAGAAACAAAATTGAGTTATTTGTAGTGAGGTGGATAGACCTAGAGTCTGTCATACAGAGTGAAGTAAGTCAGAAAGAGAAAAACAAATACTGTATGCTAACACATATATATGGAATCTAAAAAAAAAAAAAAAAGTTTCTGAAGAACCTGGGGCAAGACAGGAATAAAGATGCAGACGTAGAGAATGGACTTGAGGACACAGGGAGGGGGAACGGTAAGCTGGGACAAAGTGAGAGAGTGGCATGGACATATATACACTACCAAATGTAAAATAGATAGCTAGTGGGAAGCAGCTGCAGAGCACAGGGAGATCAGCTTGGTGCTTTGTGTCCGCCTGGAGGGGTGGGATAGGGAGGGTGGGAGGGAGACACAAGTGGGAGGAGATATGGGGATATATGTATAGGTATAGCTGATTCACTTTGTTATAAAGCAGATACTGACACACCATTGTAAAGCAATTATACTCCAATAAAGATGTTAAAAATAAATAAAGTTAATAAGGTAAAAAAAAAAAAAGAATAGCTACCTTGCTTACCTTGCTGGGTTGCTGAGAAAGGCATTGTAAAAGGAAAAATACTAATAAGATCAAAAGAGTTAGAAAGTTGATCTTTCAGATCAACTCAATAATGTAAAATCTCAGGGGGTTACGAGCTGCCAAAAGACTTGGGACAGACTGTCCACAGAGGCTTATTTTGGACCAAGCCCAACTTTATTCTTTATCCTCTGCATAGTAATACATACCAGCCTCAGACTGTGTCCAGGTTTCCCCCTCATCATTTCAGGAAAACTGCTCTTGAATCAATGCTGAATCATTTCTATCGTTTCTATCTCACAGGTTCATTGACTTGACTAAAATGTGTATCAGTCACTCCCACCCACTTAAACCATGTATTTTGAGAATTAGGTATTCAAGTGAGGCAGTATCAGAGAATAATTAAGAGGCTCTTGGGTCAGATTGCCTTGGCTTAAAGCTGAGCTCCACATCTTAACAAATATGTAGGCTTGGTAAATACGTAGGCATGCCTCAGTGAAGTGGGTTAAGAAAAGTACCTAGTATGTAGAATTGTTATGCAGTGAAATGACAAAACAAATGGTAGTTTATTAGAACAGTGTCTAGCACACCTTAAGCACTCAGTTAATGTTAGCTCTTTTTAACAGTCCCTTTATCTTCCTGGGTCTTTTGTAGAACCTAAATGAGTCCTTCCTGGGTCTGGATTGAGAAAATTCCTCCTCCCAAATGGATGGAAACATCATCTGGGCTTTCCAGACTCCCCACCCTCGCTACAAAGAGGTCTCATTTTTCCATTTCTATAGGTTCATATATTTTAAATTCTTAGACACCACCCCCCACTCTTACCACCCCCAGCCCCACCCCACTGAAAGTAAGTTGAAGCTTAAATAAAATACCTATTTCACCAGGTTAGCTACAATCACAGAGCTGGTCACTGCTGATCATATCCCAGCTGTAATTCATATTTCCACAGAACTGATGACAAGGACCATGATGATAGCCAACATTTATTAAGCACAGTTATGTACAGCATCTAATAGTACTAGGCACAGTTCTAGTGCTTTACATGTGATTCATGTGATCATAAAAGCAATCCTATGAGGACACTGAGGTTAAATAATGTGTCCAAGACCACCCTGCTACAAAATGGTGGAGCCTAGACTGCTGCACCCCTACTCCCTCCCCAAAATCTTAATTACCTTTGCAATAGTGTGGAGTTTTTACAAATCAAATAAAAGTCAGAAATCACAGAAAGTACCAACTTGTTCAACTAAAGCAGTCCATTGCTGGTGGGAGTGTAAATTGATATAATTAATTTGGAAAACAACCTGGCATTATATACTGAAGTTGAATATGATGCATTCCCTATGGCCCAGAAAATCCATTCAGTTTCTAAGTGTGACCCTTAGAACAGCATTTCTCAAATATTTTTGGTTTCAAGACCCTATCATAGTCTTAAAAATTGTTAAGAACCCCGAAGAGCTTTTGTTTATGAAGGTTATAGCTATCAGTATTTCCCATATTATAAACTACAACTGAGACATTTTAAGAATCTTTACTTTTAATTCACTTAACGATAATAATAATCAAGTTGCATGTTAGCAGAAATAACATTTTTATGGAGAACAGCTTTATTTTCCAATACAAAGCACAGTTGACCCTTGAAAAACATGGGTTTGAACTGTGGAGGTCCACTTACATGTGGATTTTTGTTTTCAGTAAATATGTATTGCAGCCCTACATGATGTGTGGTTAGTTGAGTCTGCAGATGTTGAATGGCAGAATGGAAGGTCAACTTGTAAACTTACAGGTGAATATTCCAACTGTATGGAGGGTCATCACCCCTAACCCCCGGATTGTTCAAGGGTCAGCTGTAGTGAGAGGAGTGACATTGTTTTACATTTTTTAAATTGATTAATTTATTTTTGGCTGTGTTGGGTCTTCGTTTCTGTGCGAGGGCTTTCTCTAGTTGTGGCAAGCGGGGGCCACACTTCATCACGGTGTGCGGGCCTCTCACTATCGCGGCCTCTCTTGTTGCAGAGCACAGGCTCCGGACGCGCAGGCTCAGTAGTTGTGGCTCACGTGCCTAGTTGCTCCGCGGCATGTGGGATCTTCCCAGACCAGGCTCGAACCCGTGTCCCCTGCATTAGCAGGCAGACTCTCAACCACTGCGCCACCAGGGAAGCCCCTACATTTTTTAAAATTGAAGAGTAATTGACCTACAACACTATATTCATTCCAGGTACACAGCATAGTGATTCGATATTTCTGTTACAAAATGATCACCACGATTAGTTACCATCTGGTCAACATACAAAGTTATTATAATGTTATTGACTATATTCCCCATGCTATACATTTTATACCTTTCACTCATTTATTTTGTAATGGGAAGTTGTACCTCTTAATCTCCCTCACCTATTTCACTCATCCTTCCACTCTCCTCCCCTCTGGCAAGCACCGGTTTATTTTCTTTATCTTCGAGTCTTTCTATATGGTTGTGTTTGCGCATTTATTTTGTTTTTTAGATCCCACATCTTATGATGAATCATAAGGTATTTCTCTTTCTCCATCTGACTTATTTCAGTTAGCACAATACCCTCTAGGTCCATCCATGTTGTCACAAATGGCAAGAATTCATTCTTTTTTGTGGCTGAGTAATATTCCATTGTAAAGATATGATTATATCACATCTTTATCCATTTATCTATTGGTGGGCACTTAGGTTACTTCCATATTTTGGCTATTGTAAATAATGCTGCAATGAACATATATCTTTTCTAATTAGTGTTTTTGTTTTCTTTGGATAAATACCCAAGAGTGGAATTGCTGGATCATACAGTAGTTCTATTTTTAATTTTTCGAGGAATCTCCATACTGTTTTCCATAGTGACTGCACCAACTTACATTCCCACCAACAGTGCACGAGGGTTCCTTTTTCTCCACATTCTCACCAACCCTTGTTATTATTTTAATAATAACCATTCTGACAGGTGTGAAGTGATAGTTCATTGTGGTTTTGTTTTGCATTTCCCTGATTACTAGTGATGTCAAGTGATCTCTTCATGTGCCTGTTGGCCGTCTGTATGTCTTTCTTGGAAAAATATCTATTCAGATCCTCTGCCCATTTTTTAATCAAGATGTTTGTTTGATGTTGAGTTGCATGAGTTCTTTGCATATTTTGGGTATTAACCCTTTCTTGGATATATTGTTTGCAAATACCTCCTCCTATTCAATAGGTGGCCTTTTTGTTGTTGATAGTTTCCTTCACTGTGCAAAAGCTTTTTCATTAGATGTAGTCCCATTTTTGCTTTTGTTTCCCTTGCCTGAGGAGACATATCCAAAAAAAAAAAAAATTACTGAAACCGATGTCAAAGATCATACTGCCTGTGTTTTCTTCTAGAAGTTTTATGGTTTCAGGTCTTACATTTAAGTCTTTAATACATTTTGAATTTATTTTTGTGCATGTTGTAAGAAAGTAGTCCAGTTTGATTCTTTTGTATGTGGCTGTCCAGTTTTCCAAACACCATTTATTGATTCTCTAATTCAGCTAGAAGACCTTTCTTCTTCAGAAAACTGAATCATTGTAAGCAACAGTACCTCCAAGACTGTCAGTCCTCATCATGGGTGATAAAATGACCCAATGGCCCACTTCCACAAAACTCTAATTTAGCAAACCAACTCAGAGGGGCTCAGGTTTTCATAATGATGGAGCTTTAAGTTTCAAGAAGTCGTGTCCAAGTCTGGGAGACCACCAATAGAAGATTACTTTCTAGACATAATTGGGTCCTTCAGTTTATGCAACATCCTAGCAAATCAAAGTTCATAAATTACACTCTTTGGGGCAAAGAAACAGGCTTAGTTTATCTCCATTTACTTCAGGTAATGGAAGATGTGTGGATCTTTTACTGTTTGCTCTCAGATCCATTCCTTGCTCTGCCTTGTATTGTAGGGAGCTGTGTGTCCAAGGTTCCCTTGCCAACTGGCTTCCAGGTAGGTTCACCTAATGGAACACATCAGGAGAAAATTGAAATTCAGAAAGTGAGGGGAGAGCCTGGGGATTTCTTCATGGCTTACCATGCCTCAAACAATGTCTCTGGTTCCCATTCCTGATGGGACAGCTCATCTCTCTATGGTCCCTGCTCCCTCTGGGCAGCATTCTAGGCTCTTGTAATACCATTACCTTCCTTGTCATCTGACCCTAGATGTGGTAATAGATCCTTGGCATTGCTAGCCTTGGGGTTGACTCATACCCTTTTTGGCTTCTCAGTGCTTCCATCACCTATATAATTCTTGTATTAAATTCCAGCTGGATCTTGACTGAAAAAGTATGTTTATACTAAGCCTCTGTGTGCTTTTGGAAACTAGGAATAGTCAAACAATCCGGGCTTTGGAAGAACAGGATTTGTAGTAGAGCCAGGCTTCACAGAACAGAAACTGGATACAAGGCAGTTCTCCAGACCTCTACAGCAGGAGTCTATTAATTCTCTTTAATGCTGTGCCATCAACATGAGTCAGTTATTCTCTCCATATGCCTGTTTCTTTACCAATGACTTCCTCCTCTTATACTCTTGCTGTGTCCTTTGCGTGCCTCATAACTTTGGCTAACTCATAAGTTTCGAATCTCTCTGTCTTCACTTTTCAGTGGCGTATTATGACTTTGACAGCTTCTCTCTACATCAGAAACTTTCTGTTTCAGCTCCCACTGATAATATGCCTTATCTCTCAGTATTTGTTTGTTCAGATCTATGAGAGAAGAAATCTGATTATCCAGGCTCATTTTTTTTATAGTAGGCTATGTCATCGGTTGTGGTCAGTCTGTGGATTGGGTAATATTCTCAATTCTGGTATAATCAGCTACTGTCTATGGCTGGGGTCTAAGTTCAAAGACAGAGAGAGACAGAAAGAGAGAGAACACATTTTAGTGATTAAGGTTATGTGCTCTGAAATCAGACTGCTTAGGCAGAAATCAGGTCCTGCCACTTAGCATGTGTTCATGCTCTTTTCTCTGAACTTCCATTTCTTCGCCTATAAAATGGAGATAATGAATGTGCCTGTTTCATAAGCTTGTTGTGAGGATCAATGGTGTTACATGTAAAATATCTACCACAGTGTTTGGCACATGGTAAGTGCTCAGTATTAGTTATCATTACTACTACTACTAGTAATGTAGGACTCCTTCAACAGGATTATGGGTGGGATAGTTTCTCTCAGAACAGGGCAAGGGGATATACTCTATTAATAAGATTTCAATTATGTAAGGATATTTGGAGACTGCTAGGAATTGGGGATATTATAGATAGTTGCCTCCCATTCTTGTTTTTAATATTTATTTATTTATTTGGCTCTGCCAGGTCTTAGTTGTGGCATGCGGGGTCTTTGTTGCCGAGTTCGAGATCTTCATTGCGGCATGTGGGATCTTTAGTTGCAGCATGTGGGATCTTTTAGTTGCGGCACGTGGGATCTAGTTCCCTGACCAGGGATCGAACCCGGGCTCCTGCATTGGGAGTGCAGTCTTAACCACTGGACCACGAGGGAAGTGCCGCCTCCCATTCTTTAACTTCATCTTCCTGTTAACTGGTTTACCTGCATATACTCTTGCTCCCATTAACAATCCCCTCTCTCTTCACACTGTAACTATAGAGATCTTTCAAAATCACAGTCTGATTGTGTTCCCATTGCTCTTAAAATGATTGGAAATTTTGTCTCCAAGGCCCTGCCTGGTCTGACTCCCTCTGTCTTCTATCCTCACAGTAGCTTTTCCCATTTGCTTTTTTTTTTTTTTTTTTTTGCGGTACGCGGGCTTCTCACTGTTGTGGCCTCTCCCGTTGCGGAGCACAGGCTCCAGACGCACAGGCTCAGCGGCCATGGCTCATGGGACCAGCCGCTCCGCGGCATGTGGGATCTTCCCAGACCGGGGCACGAACCCGTGCCCCCTGCATCGGCAGGTGGACTCTCAACCACTGCGCCACCAGGGAAGCCCACCATTTGCTTTTTGCTCCAGTTCAGTTCCTTTCTCACATTCGGCTTTAGAAAATATTTTGTACTAAAGTATTTACTGATAAAATAATGTGATGTATGGAGTTTGCTTGAAAATATCCCGTGTCCCTAAAAGTGTTAATGAAAAGAATAAAAGAGAAAGGATTTGCAAAATGTGGGAAGTTGTTGAAGCTGAGTGGTGGGTAGTTGGGGGTTCATTATACTATTCTCCATTTCTTTGTGTATACTTGAATATTTTTTACAATAATTTTAATTTAAAAAAGTATTTTTAGGGGCTTCCCTGGTGGCGCAGTGGTTGAGAGTCCGCCTGCCGATGCAGGGGACACGGGTTCGTGCCCCGGTCCGGGAAGATCCCACATGCCGTGGAGAGGCTGGGCCCATGAGCCATGGCCGCTGAGCCTGCGCGTCCGGAGCCTGTGCTCCGCAACGGGAGAGGCCACAACAGTGAGAGGCCTGCGTACCGCAAAAAAAAAAAAAAAGTATTTTTAGTTGAATGATAATGAAAATACTTTATATCAAAATTGTGAGCTGCACCTTAAACCATGATCAAAGGGAAATATGTAGCCTTATATACATCTTTTAGAAAAAAAGAAGTACCAAACAGAATTGAGCTAAGCATCCATCACAAGAAAGTGGAAAAGGTAACAGCAAATGAAATTCAAATAAAAAAGAGCAGAAATTAATGAAACAAAATAAATAATATGAAGAATCAGCAAGGGAAGAGGTACTTCTTTGGACTATAATAACTTTCCTAAATCTGGTGACTATGGTTAATTTTTTAAAAAGAGAGAAGGGGGATTTCCCTGGTGGTGCAGTGGTTAAGAATCTGCCTGCCAATGCAGGGGACACGGGTTCGAGCCTTGGTCCGGGAAGATCCAACATGCCACAGAGCAACTAAGCCCGTGCACCACAACTACTGAGCCTGTGCTCTAGAGTCCGTGAGCCACAACTACTGAGCCTACATGCCACAACTACTGAAGCCCACGTGCCTAGAGCCCATGCTCTGCAACAAGAGAAGCCACCTCAGTGAGAAGCCCGTGGACCCCAACGAAGAGTAGCCCCCACTTGCCACAACTAGAGAAAGCCCATGTGCAGCAATAAAGACCCAATGCAGCCAAAAATTAATTAATTAATTAACTAATAAAAGAGAAAGAAGGGACAAATTACTCATGTCAGGAGTAAAACTTAATACCAGACATTCCAAGAACCAGAAATCTGAATGGTCCTGTATGTATTATAAAATTAAATCTGTAGTTAAAAACGTTCCCAAATGCCTTTACTGCTGAATTTTTCCAAATATTTAAGGAAGAAATGATACCAAGCCTACACAAATATTTACAGAGAATAGAAAAGTGGGGAGAATCTATCAATTCATCTTATAAATCGAGGATTTCTTTCATACAAAAACATGTTGAGAACATAACAAGAAAAGAAATTGTGAGTAATTCTCACTCATGAACATAGAGGCAAAACTCTTAAACAAAATGTTAGCAAATCAAATCAGGCAATACATATGTAAACCAATAAGAAACAAGTAGAAAATAAAGCAATTAAATGCCATACTTTAAAAGAACATAAAATATTTAGGAATAAATCTAGCAAAAAATGTACAAGATCTGTATAGAAAACCACAAAACATTATTGAGAGAATTAAAGGAGATCTAATTATGCATGAATTATAAACCCATTACTATAAAAAATTAATTCTTTCCCCAAAGGTTTTTAGATTCAGTGCAATTCTAAAATATCCCAGCATGTATTTTTGTATATATGAAAACAAATTAATTTTAAAATGTATATGGGAAAACAAAGAGCCAAGAATAGCATCATACTCTTATGAAAGAACAAAGTTCTAGAGTATTAGAGAGGAGAATATTTTTGTGATTTTGGAGTATGCAAAAATACTTGATAAATTGGACTAGATTCAAATTAAGAAATATCAAAAGATACCACTGAGAGGAAAGACTTTGAGAAGATATGTAAAGCCTTATATCTAGAACATATAAAAGAATGCCTATAAATCAATAGGGAAAAAATAAGCAACCCAATTTAAAAAATGGATAGGAAACTTGATGAGGCACTTCACAAACGAGGATATCCAAACAGCCAATAAACATTTGAGAGGGTCATCAGAAAAATGCAAATTAAAATCGCAGTGTACTACTACTATATATCTACCAAAATGACTAAAAATAAAAAAAACATGACAATGCCATGTCTGGGAAAATTTAAAACAATCAGATTTCTAAAAACACTGTTGATGGAAATATATTTTGGTGCAATCAATTTTTTTTTTGTGGACCACACAGCATGTGGGATCCTAGTTCCCTGATCAGGGATCAAACCCGCCCCCTGCATTGGAAGCATGGAGTCTTAACCACTGGACTGCCAGGGAAGTCCCATATTTTGGTGCAACCATTTTTAATCTTTGATTTAGAAAATGAAATCACAATACCAATAGATATGAAATGTTCACAGAAGCATAATTCATTATATCCAAAATTGGCTATTACTTATAAAGCCTATCAATAGTATAGAATGGATAAATATATTGTGGCATAGCCAAGCAAAGGAATATTATACAGAAATAAAAAATAAAGTGTACTGGTCCACGAAATGTGAATGAATCGCATTAATGTAATGTTGAATGAAAGGAGCCAAACACAAAAGAACACATACCAAATGATTGAATTTATCTGAAGTTCAAAGCAGGCAAAAACTAAGCCATGGTGCTAGAAGTCATTCTGTGGTAGACATTGGGGAGGAGATAGTGGCAGGAAGGGGTTAAGATATAAATTTCTGAGATTCTGGCAATAATATTCTATTTCTTGATTTTGGTGTAATTACCAGAGCATGTTCACTTGTGATAATTTATTGACCTGTACACTTACAATTTGTGCACATATCTGTATATATGTTATACTTAATTTAAAAAATTTAAAAACCAAACTAGTGTAATATTTTTGAAGAATATATAAATACTTATAAAAATGTATGTATGGAGGGTGAATTGGAAATACATGTGTTTAATATACCATAATGAATGCCTATAGTAGGAGCAGAATGAGAGTGGGGATGAGGGAATAAGAGGGAGACATGTACAATTTTCTTTATTTTAATTTACTCTCTATTACCCCCATTATTATTCCTCATTTTATGTTTTTCTGTTTTTTTTCTCTCTCTCCTCTTTATTAAACTAGGTAGATTATCTTTTAAAGCTTGATTTCCTTTAATTTTTTCTCCAAATAGTCATCCCTTCAATTTTTTTTTTTTTTTTTTTTTTTTTAGCTGCATGGCATGTGGGATCTTAGTTCCCCAACCATGGATTGAAACCATGCCCCCTGAAGGGGAAGCATGGAATCTCAACCACTGGACCACAAGGGAAGTCCCAGTCATCCCTTCAATTTATTTTCCCTCCCCATGCCATGATTCCATCCAATCTGTTTTTCGCATTGCTGTAACTTATCTTTCTAAAATGGAAATCCAATCAGGTATTTCAATGACTCACCACATCCTACAGAAAAAAAATCAAGTTCTTTAAAAGATCTGATAGATCCTTCAAAACCTTGCTTATACCTACATTTTTTGCTATTTCTCCATTTGGACCTTATATGTCAATTGAGTCTGTCAATTGACATATAAGGTCATATAAGACGAAATTGAGTTATTTGTGGTGAGGTGCATGGACCTAGAGTCTGTCATACAGAGCAAAGTAAGTCAGAAAGAGAAAAACAAATACCGTATGCTAACACATATATATGGAATCTAAGAAAAAAGAAACAACAAAAAAGGGTCATGAAGAACCTAGGGGTAAGACAGGAATAAAGACACAGACCTACTAGAGAATGGACTTGAGGATATGGGGAAGGGGAGGAGTAGGCTGTGACGAGGTGAGAGGGTGGCATGGACATGTATACACTACCAATCTAAAGTGGATAGCTAGTGGGAAGCAGCCGCGTAGCACAGGGAGATCAGCTAGGTGGTTTGTGACCGCCTAGAGGGGTGGGATAGGGAAGGTGGGAGGGAGGGAGATGCAGGAGGGAAGAGATATGGGAACATGTGTATATGTATAACTGATTCACTTTGTTATAAAGCAGAAACTAACACACCACTGTAAAGCAATTATACTCCAATAAAGATGTTAAAAAAAAAAAAAGACTCCATTAGAAAAAATACATACACACAGATCTGTTCAATATAAGCTCTTCTCTACCTTGGACTCCTGAGATGGCTAGGTACATAACTCTTAAGCTTCCTAGAGGCCCTATTGTTTGAAATGTTCCAGGAGGCATACCCTTAATCTCTTGAAAGGGCCCATTGTATGAGTGAATACCACTCTGATCCTTTGATCTTTCTGAGGTTCCCACCCACAAGTCATGCTATTGTATTCCTCCATTCATTTACACATGCAATATCCTACTGGAGTGTCTGACAGAGTCAGGAACATTCTACCTTTGTTATGGCAAAGTGTGGCTGCTAGCTATGTGATCATTCTTCTGGGAGAGCTACAGGGATTTGTTCAGGCAACAAAGATTTTATAAGTTGAAGTAAAAGTTTGGGGTGCAGAAAGAGTAGACCACTCTTCCTTGATTTAAAAAAGAAGTATATTTGTTAGGATATAGGTTCAGCTACTATGATCTAAAATAATAGTGGCTTAAATAAATTAGAAGATTTTTTTCACTCTTGGATAAATCTGGATAAACAATTTATGATCAGTGTGATGGCTCTACCGTTATAAGGGGCCCAGGCTTTTTTGCATTATTGCTCCAATATTCTTACCTGTGGATTCTGTCTTGTGAGTAAAATGGCTGGTCAACACCCACCGTAACATCTACATTCCAGCCAGTAGGCAAGAAGAAATTGTCAAGAAGAAGGCCTTTCTTTTAAGAGTAAAGTCTAGAGATTGCACATTTTATTTCAAAACAATTCCCATTATCTAAATCTGGGGTTCTCAACCAGGGTTAAGTTTGCTCCCCCTATTCACGCCCCAGGAGACATTTGACAAGCTCTGGAGACACTTTTAGTTGTCACAAATAGGAGAGGTGTGCTACTGACATCTAAGAGGGAAAGACCAGGACAGCTGCTAAACATCCTACAGTGCACAACCCTCTGCAATAAAAGAATTATCTGGACAACTGGATATCCACATGCAAAAGAGTAAATTTGGATCTCTATTTCATACCATGTACAAAAATTAACTCAAAGTGGATCAGGAGAGGCCTTCAAGATGTCAGAGGAGTAAGAAGTGGAGATCACCTTCCTCCTCATAAATACATCAAAAATACATCTGCATGTGGAATAACTCCTACAGAACACTTACTGAACGCTGGCAGAAGACCACAGACTTCCCAAAAGGCAAGAAAATCCCCATGTGCCTGGGTAGGGCAATAGAAAAAAGTAAAAACATAGACAAAAGAATAGGGACAGGACCTGCACCGCTGGGAGGGACCTGTGAAGGAGGAAAAGTTTCCACACACTAGGGAGCCCCTTCACTGGTGTGGACAGGGGTTGGGCAGGGGGGAAGCTTTGGAACCATGAAGGAGAGCACAGCAACAGGGGTGCAGAGGGCAAAGTGGAGAGATTCCCACATAAAGGATCAGTGCCAGCACTCACCAGCCAGAGATGTTTGTCTGCTCACCCGCCGGGGCGGATGGGGGCTGGGAGCTGAAGCTCAGGCTTCAGAGTTCAGACCCCAGGGAGAGGACTGGAGTTGGCTGCATGAAGACAGCCTGAAGGGGGCTAACGCACCACAGCTAGCTGAGATGGAGTCCGGGAAAAAATCTGGACCTGCCGGAGAGGCAAAAGACCTTTGTTTCAGGGTGCGTGAGGAGAGGGGATTCCTTCCCAGTGTGCCCACAGAAGGCAGAGCACTGCCTAAGTGAGCTCCAGAGACGGGCACAAGCCGCAGCTATCAGCTCGGACCCCACAGATGGGCGTGAAATGCTAAGGCTACTGCTGCCACCAAGAATCCTGTGTGCAAGCACAGGTCACTATCCACACCCTGCAGGGAGCCTGTGCAGCACACCACTGCCAGGGTCCCAAGATCCAGGGACAACTTCACCAGGAGAACACATGGCGCGCCTCAGGCTGTTGCAACGTCATGCGTGCCTCTACCACCTCAGGCTTGCCCCGCATTCCAATTCACTACCATATCCCTCCCTTTCCGTGGCCTGAGTGAGCAAGAGAGCCCTAATCAGCTGCTGCTTTAACCCCCTCCTGTCTGGACGGGGAACAGACGCCCTCAGGCGACCTACACGCAGAGGCGGGGCCAAAACCAAAGCTGAACCCCAGAATCTGTGTGAACAAAGAAGAGAAAGGGAAATTTCTCCGTGAAGCCTCAGGAGTAGTGGATTAAATCCCAACAATCAACTTGAAAAATGCTGCATCTGAACAATACCTGAATAGACAACGAATGTTCCCAAAATTGAGGAGGTGGACGTTGGGGGCAACTGTAGACTTGGGGTTTGCCTTCTGTGTCAACTTTGTTTCTGGTTTTATGTTTATCTTAGTATACTATTTAGTGCTTATTATCATTGGTGGATTCATTTATTGGTTTGGTTTCTCTCTTCCTTTTATATATATATATATTTTTTTTCCTTTTACTCTTTTTATGAATGTGTATGTGTATGCTTCTTTGTGTGATTTTGTCTGTATAGCTTTGCTTTTACCATTTGCCCTAGGGTTCTGTCTGTTCGTTTTTTTGTTTTTGTTTCTGTTTTTGTTTTTGTTTTCTCTCTTCCTTTTCTTCTGAGCCATGTGGCTGGAAGGGTCTTGGTGCTCTGGCTGGTGTTGGGCCTGAGCCTTCAAGGTGGGAGGGCCAAGTCCAGGACACTGGACCACCAGAAGCCTCCCGGGTCCACAAAATATCAATCAGCATAGCTTTCCCAGAGATCTTCGTCTCAACATAAGACCCAGCTCCACCCAATGGCCAGCAAGCTCCAGTGCTGGATGCCCCATGCCAAACAACTAGCAAGACAAGAACACAACCCCACCCATTAGCAGAGAATCTTCCTAAAGTCATACTGAGTTCACGGACACTCCAAAACACAACACTGGACACAGTCCTGCCCACCAGAAGGACAAGATACAGCCCCACCTATCAGAACACAGGCACCAGTCCCCTCCACCAGGAAGCCTACACAAGCCACTGAACCAACCTCACCCACTGGGGGCAGACACCAAAAATAATAGGAACTACAAACCTACAGCCTGGGAAAAAGGAGACCCCAAACACAGCAAATTAAACAAAATTAGAAAACAGAGAAATATGCAGCAGATGAAGGAGCATGGTAAAAACCCACCAGGCCAAACAATTGAAGAGGAAATAGGCAGTCTACCTGAAAAAGAATTCAGAATAATGATAGTAAAGATGATCCAAAATCTCGGAAATAGAATGGAGAAAATACAAGAAACATTTAATAAGGATGTAGAAAAACTAAAGAGCACACAAATAATGATGAACAACACAATAAATGAAATTAAAAATACTCAAGAAGGAATCAATAGCAGAATAACTGAGGCAGAAGAATGGATAAGTGACCTGAAAGATAAAATACTGGAAATAACTGCCACAGAGCAGGATAAAGAAAAAAGAATGAAAAGAATTGAGGACACTCTCGGAGACCTCTGGGACAACATGAAATGGACCAACATTCAAATTATAAGGGTCCCAGAAGAAGAAGAGAAAAAGAAAGGGTCTGAGAAAATATTTGAAGAAATTATAGTTGAAAACTTCCCTAACATAGGAAATGAAATAGTCAATCAAGTCCAGGAAGCACAGAGAGTCCCATACAGTATGAATCCAAGGAAAAATACACCAAGACACATATTAATCAAACTATCAAAAATTAAATACAAAGAAAAAATACTAAAGCAGCAAGGGAAAAGAAACAAATAATATACAAGGGAAACCTCATAAAGTTAACAGCTGATCTTTCAGCAGAAACTCTACAAGCCAGAAGGGAGTGGCAGGACATATTTAAAGTGATGAAAGGGAAAAACCTACAACCAAGATTACTCTACCCAGCAAGGATATCATTCAGGTTTGAGGGAGGAATTAAAACCTTTACAGAAAAGCAAAAGTTAAGAGAATTCAGCACCACCAAATCAGCTTTAAAACAAATTCTAAAAGAACTTCTTTAGGCAGGAAACACAAGAGAAAGAAAAGACCTACAAAAACAAACCCAAAACAATTAAGAAAATTGTGATAGGAACATACGTATCAATAATTCCCTTAAATGTAAATAGATTAAATGCTCCAACCAAAAGACACAGACTGGCTGAATGGATACAAAAACAAGACCTGTATATATGCTGTCTACAAGAGACCCACTTCAGACCTAGGGACACATACAGACTGAAAGTGAGGGGATGGAAAAAGATATTCCATGCAAATGGAAATCAAAAGAAAGCTGGAGTAGCAATACTCATATCAGACAAAATAGACTTTAAAATAAAGACTATTATAAGAGACAAAGAAGGGCACTACATAATGATCAAGGAATCAATCCAAGAAGAAGATATAACAACTGTAAATATTTCTGTACCCAACATATGAGCACCTCGATACATAAGGCAAATGCTAACAGGTATAAAAGAGGAAATTGACAGTAACACAGCAATAGTGGGGGACGTTAACACCTCACTTACACCAAAGGACAGATCATCCAAAATGAAAATAAATAAGGAAACACAAGCTTTAAATGATACACTTAACAAGATGGACTTAATTGATAGTTATAGGACATTCCATCCCAAAACAACAGAATATACTTTCTTCTCAAGTGCTCATGGAACATTCTCCAGGATAGATCACACCTTGGGTCACAAATCAAGCCTCGGTAAATTTAAGAAAACTGAAATCGTATCAAGTATCTTTTCCAACCACAATTCTGTGAGACTGCATATCAATTACAGGAAGAAAACTGTAAAAAATACAAACACATGGAGGCTAAACAATATGCTACTAAATAACCAAGAGATCACTGAAGAAATCAAAGAGGAAATCAAAAAATGCCTAAAAACAAATGACAATGAAAACATGAGGACCCACAACATACGGGATGCAGCAAAAGCAGTTCTAAGAGGGAAGTTTATAGCAATACAATCCTACCACAAGAAACATGAGAAATCTCAAATAAACAACCTAACCTTACACCTAAAGCAATTAGAGAAGGAAGAACAGAAAAACCCCAAAGTTAGCAGAAGGAAAGAAATCACAATCATCAGATCAGAAATAAAAGAAAAAGAAATGAAGGAAACAATAGCAAAGATCAATAAAACTAAAAGCTGTTTCTTTGAGAAGATAAACAAAATTGATAAACCATTAGCCAGACTCATCAAGAAAAAAAGGGAGGGCTTCGGGCTTCCCTGGTGGCGCAGTGCTTGAGGGTCCACCTGCCGATGCAGGGGACGTGGGTTCGTGCCCCGGCTCGGGAAGATCCCACATGCCGCAGAGTGGCTGGGCCCGTGAGCCATGGCTGCTGAGGCTGTGCGTCCGGAGCCTGTGCTCCGCAGCGGGAGAGGCCACAGAAGTGAGAGGCCTGCGTACCGCAATAAAAAGGGGGGAATAAAAGGGAGGGCCTCCCTGGTGGTGCAGTGGTTAAGAATCCACCTGCCAATGCATGGGACATGGGTTCGAGCCCTGGTCTGGGAAGATCCCACATACCGCAGAGCAACTAAGCCCATGTGCCACAACTACTGAGCCTGTGCTCTAGAGGCCGCATGCCACAACTACTGAAGCCTACACACCTACAGCCCATGCTCCGCAACAAGGGAAGTCACTGTAATAAGAAGCCTGCTCACCACAATGAAGAGTAGCCCCCACTCGCCACAACTAGAGAAAGCCCGCACGCAACAATGAAGACCCAACACAGCCAAAAATAATTAATTAATTTTTTAAAAATGGAAAAAGGGAGAAGACTCAAATCAACAGAATTAGAAATGAAAACAAAGTAACAAATGAACCTGCAGAAATACAAAGGATCATGAGAGACTACTACAAGCAACCATATGCCAATAAAATGGACATCCTGGAAGAAATGGACAAATTCTGAGAAAAGTACAAACTTCCAAGACTGAACCAGGAAGAAATAGAAAATATGAACAGACCAATCACAAGCACTGAAATTGAAACTGTGATTAAAAATCTTCCAACAAACAAAAGTCCAGGACCAGATGGCTTCACAGGTAAATTCTGTCAAACATTTAGAGAAGAGCTAACACCTATCCTTCTTAAACTCTTCCAAAATATAGCAGAGGGAGGAACACTCCCAAATTCATTCTACGAGGCCACCATCACCCTGATACCAAAACCAGACAAAGATGTCACAAAGAAAACTACAGACCAATATCACTGATGAACATAGACGCAAAAATCTTCAACAAAATACCAGCAAACAGAATCTAACAGCACATTAAAAGGATCATACACCATGATCAAGTGGTGTTTATCCCAGGAATGCAAGGATTCTTCAATAAATGCAAATCAATCAATGTGATGTACCATATTAAGAATTGAAGGTTAAAAACCATATGATAATCTCAATAGGTGCAGAAATAGCTTTCAACATAATTCAACACGCATTTATGATAAAAACTCTCCAGAAAGTGAGCAAAGAGGGAACCTACCTCAACATAATAAAGGCCATGTATGACAAACCCACAGCCAACATCATTCTCAATGGTGAAAAACTGAAACCGTTTCCTCTAAGATCAGGAATAAGACAAGGTTGCCCACTCACCACTATTATTCAACATAGTTTTGGAAGTTTTAGCCACAGCAATCAGAGGAGAAAAAGAAATAAAAGGGATCCAAATTGGAAAGGAAGAATTAAAACTGTCACTGTTTGCAGATGACATGATACTATACATAGAGAATCCTAAAGATGCTACCAGAAAACTACTAGAGCTAATGAATGAATTTGGTAAAGTTGCAGGGTACAAAATTAATGCACAGAAATCTCTTGCATTCCTATACACTAATGATGAAAAATCTGAAAGAGAAATTAAAGAAACACTCCCATTTACCATTGCAACAAAAAGAATAAAATACCTAGGAATAAACCTACCTAAGGAAAAAAAAGACCGGAATGCAGTAAACTATCAGACACTGATGAAAGAAATTAAATGTGATGCAAACAGTTGGAGAGATATGCTATGTTCTTGGATTGGAAGAATCAATATTGTGAAAATGACTATACTACCCAAAGCAATGTACAGATTCAATGCAATCCCTATCAAGCTACCAATGGCATTTTTTACAGAACTAAAACAAAAACTTTCACAATTTGTATGGAAACACAACACCCCAAATAGCCGAAGCAATCTTGAGAAAGAAAAACGGAGCTGGAATCAGGCTCCCTGACTCCAGACTATACTACAAAGCTACAGTAATCAAGACTGTATGGTACTGGCACAAAAACAGAAATATAAATCAATGGAACAGGATAGAAAGCCCAGAGATAAACCCACGCACATATGGTCACCTTATCTTTGATAAAGGAGGTGCTGGGAAAACTGGACAGCTACATGTAAAAGAATGAAATTAGCACACTTCCTAACACCACACACAGTAATAAACTCAAAATGGATTAAAGACCTAAATGTAAGGCCAGACACTATAAAACTCTTAGAGGAAAACATAGGAAGAACACTCTATGACATAAATCCCAGCAAGATCCTTTTTGACCCACCTCCTAGAGAAAGGGAAATAAAAACAAAAATAAACAAATGGGACCTAATGAAACTTAAAAGCTTTTGCATAACAAAGGAAACCATAAACAAGGTGAAAAGACAACCCTCAGAATGGGAGAAAATATCTGCAAGCAAAGCAACTGACAAAGGATTAATCTCCAAAATATACCAGCAGCTCAAGCAGCTCAATATCAAAAAAACAAACAACCCAATCCAAAAATGGGTGGTAGACCTAAATAAACATTTCTCCAAAGAAGACATATAGGTTGCCAACAAACACATGAAAGGATGCTCAACACCACTAATCATTAGAGAAGTGCAAATCAAAACTACAGTGAGGTATCATCTCACACCGGTCAGAATGGCCATCATCAAAAAATCTACAAAAAATAAAAGCTGGAAAGGGTGTGGAGAAAAGGGAACACTCTGTTGGTGGGAATGTAAATTGATACAGCCACTATAGAGAACAGTATGGAGGTTCCTTAAAAAACTAAAAATAGAACTACCATATGACCGAGAAATCCCACTACTGGGCATATACCCTGAGAAAACCATAATTCAAAAAGAGTCATGTACCACAATGTTCACTGCAGCTCTATTTACAACAGCCAGGACATGGAAGCAACCTAAGTGTCCATCGACAGATGAATGGATAAAGAAGAAGTGACACAAATATACAATGGAGTATTACTCGGCCATAAAAATAAACAAAATTGAGTTATTTGTAGTGAGGTGGGTGGACCTAGAATCTGTCATACAGAGTGAAGTAAGTCAGAAAGAGAATAACAAATACTGTATGCTAATACATATATATGGAATCAAAAAAAAAAAGGTTCTGATGAACCTAGGGACCAGACAGGAATAAAGATGCAGAGGTAGAGAATGGACTTGAGGACATGGAGAGGGGGAAGGGTAGACTCGGACAAAGTGAAAGAGTAGTATTGAAATATATACACTACCAAATGTAAAATAGATAGCTTAGCTAGTGGGAAGCAGCTGCATAGCACAGGGAGATCAGTTCGATGCTTTGTGACCATCTAGAGGGGTGGGAAAGGGAGAATGGGATGGAGGCGCAAGAAGGAGGGGATATGGGGATATATATATACATATAACTGATTCACTTTGTTATACAATAGAAATGAACACAACATTGTAAAGCAATTATACTCCAAAAAAGATGTTAAAAAAAAAAAAAGTGGATCAAAGACCTAAATCTAAGCACTAAAAGTATAAAACTCTTAAAAGAAAACAGGTAAATTTTCATGACTTTGGAATAGACAACAGAGTCTTAGATATGACACCAAAAATGTGTGCAACCAACAAAAAAATACATAAAGCAGAATTCATTAAAATTAAAAACTTTTGTGGCTTCCAAGTACACTATTGAGAAAGTGAAAAGGCCACCCAGAGAAAGGAAGAAAATATTTGCAAATTATATATCTGATAAGGATCTCTTTTTAAGATATATAAGAACTCTTACAGCTCAACAATAAAAAGACAACTCAATTTTTTAAATGTACAAAAATTTGAGTAGACACTTCTCTAAAGATATGTACATTGTTAATAGGCACATGAAAAGATGCTCAGTGTCATTAGTCATTAGGGAAATGCAGATCAAAGCCAAAATGAGATGCCATTTCATACCCACTGAGATGGCTATAATCAAAAATAAGTTTTGGTGAAGATATGGAGAAATTGGAACACTCATACATTGCTGGTGGGAATACAAAATGGCGCAGCCACTTTGGAAAATAGTTTGGAAGTTCCACAGAGGTTAAACATAGAGTTATTCTGTGATCTAACTAGTACATGAGATTCATAAAAGCATTTTAAAATATTTATTCATTTATTTATTTATTTTGGTTGAGCCGGGTTTTAGTTGCAGCACGCAGGATCTTCGTTGCAGCATGAGGGATCTTTAGTTGCAGCATGCAAACTCATAATTGTGGCAGGCATGCAGGATCTAGTTCCCCAACCAGGGATTGAACCTGGGCACCCTGCATTGGGAGTGTGGAGTCTTACCCACTGGACCACCAGGGAAGTCCCATAAAAGCATTTTAAATTATAGCTAAAAAGTAGAAACAGCTCAAGTGTCCATGCATGGATAAACAAAATGTGGTATATGTGTACAATGGAATGTTATTCAGGCATGAAAAAGGAATGGAGTACTGATACTTGCTACAACATAGGTGAACCTTGAAACTGTTATGCTAAGTGAAAGAAGCCAGTCACAAAAGGCCACATATTGTATGATTTCAGAGTAAGCAAATCTATACAGACAGAATTAGTAGATAAGTGGTGGTCAGAATATGAAGGAGAGGGAGGAATGGGAAGTGACTGCTAACTGATATAGAGTTTCTTTTAGGAGTGGTGAAAGTGTTCTGGAATAGATAGTGGTGCACACACCTTGTGAATATACTAAAAACCACTGAATTGTATACTTTAATTTAAAACAGTGAATTTTATGTTATGAATTATATCCCAATAAAAATAAATTAAGAGTTATCTGGCCTACAATGTCAATAGCACTGAGATTAAGAATCACAGTAATCTATATACATGCTAAATTTAGTCACATGGCCACAGATAGCTACAAGGCAGGCTAGGAAACACAGCCTTTAGCTAGGCAGTCATGCACTCAGTTAAAAATTTTACAATTCTAAAGCAAGGTTTGACAAAGTATAGCTGGGGGCCAAATCTTTCCATTGCCTCTTTTTGTAAATAATGATTTATTTGAACATAGTCATGAACATTTATTTATATTATATGGCCCTCAAGGCCAAAATTATCTACTATCTGGTCCTTAACAGAAAAGGTCTTTTGACCTTGCTGTAGAAGAGAGATGACTATTGGGACCAGGTAAAAATCTCTGCCATACTGTCCCACAACAGAAAGAGCCTGAGTTCCACATGATACATTTTTTTAGTGGTACAGCTCTTTCAGTTCACACATACAAAACAATTTTTCACATAACAGCCCACAGTACCAAGGTGGGAGTGTAGAAATCATTTCTGCAAATATAGTGTTTTCCTATGGCCTCAGCCATCAATGTAAAAGCTGACCCACTGATCCATACAACTTTTATCTTCATGAAGAGTATATTTTTAGGGTCAGTGTTCTTCTGTCCTTTATCTAGGTTTTGGCCAGACTCACTCTGATCCATCAGACCTCTTTCAATATCTTTGTTTCTTTATTTAATTGTGGATATAATTAGATATGTGTGGGAAGAAAAGAAGTATCCTAATTCATCTGACCATACCCTTAAAAACGAATCTGCAAGCAATTCTGCAAGTGACATTAGTCACTAACAGAATCTGAACTCCAAAGCTTTCATTTCAATTAATACGTCCTTTTACATTTTTAAAATGTGAACAACTTTGTTTTTATTTTTTTACTAAGTTATTAATCCATTAACAAAGAAATATGTTTTGAGCACCTATGTTCCTGGCACTAGATACATAAGTGAACAAATGAAATCTCTTTTCTCATTGCACTTATGTTCTAGTGTCAGGTAAGTATTGGGGAAGGGAGCAGAAAATTAATGAATAAACAAAAAGACAAAATTGAATGAGGGGTAAGAGAGTCAAGAAGGGTGAGAGGTTATTTAGATAAGGTAGACAGGGAAGGTCATTCTGAGTTGGTGATAATTAAATAAAGACTGGGCTGAAGTGAGGCAGCAGGTCATGTGACTAATCTGGGAACATTTCTATTGGAGAGAACAGCAAGCACAAATGTCCTGAGTTGGAAACTAGCTTCATGTATTTGAAGAACAGCAGGACCAGTGTAGCTGGAGTGTAGTGAGCAGGGAAAGAGCAGGAGGAACCAAGGAGACACAATCAAAACCAATTATGTAAGACCTTGTAGGCCAAGGCAAGGGCTTGGGATTTTACTCTAAGGGTGATGGAACGTGATTTGAAATTTGATATTAAGACAGTGAAATGATCTGATTTATGTTATAAAATACTTTGGCCACCCCCAAAGCAATGAACAGAATGGCAATAAGTACATACCTATCAATAATTACTTCAAATATAAATGGACTAAATGATCCAATAAAAAGGCATATAGTGACTGAAAGATATAAAAACAAGACCCATATATATGGCGCCTACAAGAGACTCATTTCAGATTTAAAGACACACACAGACCAAAAGTGTTGGAATGGAAAAAAGTATTCCATGCAAATGGAAATTAAAAGAAAGCCAGGGCAGCAATACTTATATCAGACAAAATAGACTGTAAAACAAAGAGACAAAGAAGGACATTATATAATGATCAAGGGACCAATCCAAGAAGAAGATATAACAAATGCACTGAACATAGGAGCACATAAATATATAAAGCAGATACTAACAGACATAAAGGGAGAAATTGATAGTAACACAATAATAGTAGGAGACTTTAGCACCCCACTTACATCAACAGACAGTTTCTCCAGACATAAAATTAATAAGGAAACACTGGCCTTAAACAACACATTAAATCAAATGGATTTAATAGATATAGATAAAGAACTTCTATGCAAAAGCAGCAGAGTACATATTCTTTTTAAGGGCACATGGAACATTCTCCAGGATAGATCACATGCTAAGCCACAAAACAAGCCTCAGTAAATTTAAGAAAATGGAAACCATATCAAGCATCTTTTCTAATCACAACACTATGAGACTAGAAATTAACTACAAGAAAAAAAACCTGCTGTGGAAGGAGATAAAGATCGCAGAGTAGGGGGATGCAGAACTCACCTCCCCCGCAACCCATGAACACATCAAAAATACATCTACATGTTGAACAATTCTCACTGAAAACTAACTGAAGACTGTCAGAGAGACTCCTGTACAACCAAGGCTGTAAGAAAGATCCACATGGAATCGGGTAGGAAGAGAAGAGAAGCGATCAGGGACATGTGCCCCTGGGAGGGGACTCAGAAGAGAAGGGAGATTACATAGGGGAGATGCTCCCTGGGAAGTTTGAACCACATATTGGGTGCCCCAGCCCTGAGGTCCGGCACTGGGAAGATGAGTTCCCTAGGCTGGTTGAAGGGCCAGCAAGACTAACAGGAGGCTTGTAGGAAACCTAGACTCCACTCATGAGGAGCATTTGCACACTTGCTCACTCCCAAAACAGCGTGATGGGGATGAATTGAAACTGCATGTGTTGCTGGCCAGTTTCCTGGACCACCCAGGTGTGCACCCAGCCTGAGCCAAGTCACTACTCAAGCCCCACTTGCTTCATGATGCTCCACACTGGGATGCAGGCTGCTAAAGAACTTGGCTGTGAGGCACAAAGGGGCTCAGACCCAAAGTGACATCTAAGCAAGGTGGGGGCAGCCATTACTAGTGCTTACACAGGCAGCAAATCAGAAGCAGTCTGGATCTCTGACTGTGGCCAGACTGCCAAAACCTGTACCCTGACTCACTCTGAGCATCCATACAGGCCTCACCTGCTCTGCATTAAAGCTCCACAACAGGGCAAGGCCAGCATCAGCTGAGGGGAGAGCTCAGACCCAAAGCAGCATCTGAGCAGGGCACAGCCTCTGCTCAGACTCACCAAGTGCCTGCACCAGCCCCTCATGCTCCAGCACTCCAATCCTCTGGGGCAAGGATACTCTTAAAGGAAATAGAGCCGGCTTGGACTCAGCACTCAGGCTTCTACTCCAGCAGCTTGTGACCTGCACTGAATAGGGTGGTGATGGCTACTGGGCAAAGGAGAAACCCCAGCTCACACCTGGCTCCGCCCCTAGCCACTTCATCTCCAGCCCTACCTCCTACCAAGGTGTTAGCTTCCAGAACACCCTGGGGAAAGATGTAACTTGTGTTCACATCAGATCCAGCTCTCCCACCAAAGCCACTGGGCACACACAGACTGTACAGGGGCGTGCTTACCCAAGGACACCCTTCAGGACCACAACAGGTGGTCCTGTTTCATAAAGACAAAGTTAAGCAAAATGAGAAGACAGAGGAATTTATTTCAACTGAAGGAGCAAGAAAAAACTCCTGAAAAAACAACAAATGAAACGAATAAACAATTTACCAGATAAAGAATTCCAAGCATTAGTAATAAGAATGCTAACTGAATTAGGAAAAGAATAGATGAACACGGCGAGAATTTTAACAAGGACCTAGAAAATATAAAAAAAATGAGTCATACCACCTCACGCCAGTCAGAAAGGCCATCATTAAAAAGTCTACAAATAACAAATGCTGGAGCGGGTGTGGAGAAAAGGGAACCCTCCTACACTGTTGGTGGGAATATAAATTGGTGCAACCACTATGGAAAAAAAGTATGGAAGTTCCTTGAAAAACTAAAAATAGAGTTGCCATATGATCCAGCAATCCCACTCATGGACATATATCTGGAGAAAACTTGAATTCTAAAAGATACATGCGCCCCAATGTTCACAGCAGCACTATTTACAATAGCCAAGACATGCAAGCAACATAAATGTCCATAACAGATGAATGGATAAAGAAGATGTGGTACATATATACACAATGGAATACTACTCAGCCATAAAAAAGAATGAAATAATGCCATTTGCAGCAACATGGATGGACATAGAGACTATCATACTAAGTGAAGTAAGTCAGAAAGAGAAAGACAAATACCATACAATATCACTCATATGTGGAATCTAAAATATGAAATAGGGACTTCCCTGGTGGCACAGTGGTTAAGAATCCAGCTGCCAATGAAGAGGACACAGGTTCAAGCCCTGGTCTGGGAAGATCCCACATGCTGTGGAGCAGCTAAGCCCGTGCGCCACAACTACTGAGCCTGCGCTCTAGAGCCCATGAGCCACAACTGCTGAGCCTGCACACCTAGAGCCCATGCTCTGCAACAAGAGATGCCACCACTCACTGCAACTCAAGAAAATCCCGCATACAGCAACAAAGACCCAATGCAGCCAAAAATAAATAAAATTTTTAAAAATAAATAAATTTAAAATATGATACAAATGAACTTATTTATGAAGCAGAAACAGACTCACAGACATAGAAAACAAACTTATGGTTACCAAAGGGGAAAGAGGGTAAGGGAGGGATAAATTAGGAGTTTAGGATTAGCAGATACAAACTACTATATATAAAACAGATAAACAACAGGGTCCTACTGTATAGCACAAGGAGCTATATTAAATATCCCATAATAATCCATAATGGAAAAGAATATGAAAAAGAACACTTTGCTGTACCCCAGAAAATACTAGAGCATTGTAAATCAACTATACTTCAATTGAAAAAAATAAAAAAAGAACCAGTCAGAACTGAATAATACAATAACTGAAATGAAAAACACACTAGAAGGAATTAAGAGTAAAATAGGTGATACAGAAGAACACATAAGTGATCTGGAAGATAGAATAATGGAAATTACCCAAGCAGAATGTCAAAAAGAAAAACAAATTTTAAAAACGAGGACATTTTAATGGATCTCCAGAACAACATCAAACATACCAACATTCTCCCAGAAGGAGAAGAGAGAAAAAAGATAGTTGAAAATGTATTTGATGAAATAATGGCTGAAAACTTTCCAAGCCTGAAGAAGGAAACAGATATTCGGGTACAGGAATCACAGCGGATCCCAAACAAGATGAACCCAGACACATACCAAGACATACCATGATTAAAATGGCTAAATATAAAGTGAGAATTCTAAAAGCAGCAAGAGAAAAATAAAGAATCATGTACAAAGGAACCCACATAAGTCTATCAGATGATTTTTCTGTAGAAACTTTGCAGGCCGGAAGGGCGTGGCATGGTACATTCAAAGTGCTGAAAGGGAAAACCCTACACCCTAGGATACTCTACCCACCAAGATTATCATTTAGAATTGAAGGAGAGATAAAGATCTTCTAAGACAAGCAAAAACTAAAAGAGTTCATCAAGGGACTTCCCTGGCAGTCCAGTGGTTAAGAGTCTGTGCTCCCAGTGCAGGGGGCATGGCTTCGATCCCTGGTCAGGGAACTAAGATCCCGCATCCTGCACACTGCATGGCGAGGCCAAGTAAATAAATAAATAAATAAATAAATAAATAAATAAATAAATTTAAAAGAGTTCATCAATACTAAACTTATCTTAAAAGAAATGTTACAGCGTCTTTTCTAAGTGGAAGAAACGGCTGTAACAAGAAGTAAGCATCTATGGGAAAGGGAAAATTCCACTAGTAAAAGTATATATATAGTAAAGGCTGAGATCAACCACTTAAATAAGCTAATATGAAGATTAAAAGACAAAAAATTTTAAGATCAACTGTAACTATAATAATCAGTAAAGGAATAACATGAAGATGTAAAATATGACATCTAAAATAGAAAATGTGTGGGAGGAGAGTAAAAAATGTAGATCTTTTAGAATGTGTTTGAACTTAAGTGACTACCAGTTTGAAACAAGTAGATACAGTTATAGATCAGCATATATGAGCCCCATGGTGTCCACAAATAAAAAACCTAAAATAGATACACAAAAACTAAAGAGAAAGGAATACAAGCATACCACTAAAGAAAATCATCAAACTACAAGGGAAGAAACTAAAAGAAAAAGAAAAGAACAGAGAAGAACTACAAAAACAACCAGAAAACAAGTAACTAAATGGCAATAAGTACATACCTATTAATAATTACTTTAAATATCAATGGATCAAATTCTCCAATCAAACGACATAGAGTGGGTGATTGAATAAAAAAGCAAGAACCATGTATACACTGTTTACAAGAGACTCACTTCAGAACTAAAGGCACCCAGACTGAAAGTGAGCAGATGGGAAAAGATATTTCATGCAAATGTAAATGACAAGAAAGTGGGGGCAGTAATACTCATATCAGACAAAATCGACTTTAAAACAAAGTCTATAAAGAAAAACAAAGAAGGGCATTATATAATGACAACGCAATCAATACAAGAAGAGGATAGTACACTCACTAACGCATAATCACCTAATACAGGAGCACCTAAATATGTAAAGCAAATATTAACAGACATAAAGGGAGAAATTGACAATAACACAATAATAGTAGGGGACTTTAACACCCCACTTACATCAACAGACAGTTTATCCAGACAGAAAATCTATAAGGAAACAGTGGTATTAAACAACACATTAGACCAGTTGGACATAATAGATATCTTTAGGACATTTCATCCAGAAAGAGCAGGATACATATTATTTTCAAGTGCATATGGGATGTTCTCCAGGATAGATCATATGCTAGGCCACAAAACAAGTAAATTTAAGAGGATAGAAATTATATCAAGCATCTTTTTTTCCAGCCACAAGGGTAAGATGATAGAAATTACAGGAAGAAAAATAGAGAAAACACAAACATATGTTTAACAACGTGCTACTAAAAGACCAATGGGACAATGAATAAATCAAAGAGGAAATCAGAAAATACTTCAAGACAAATGAAAATGGAAGCACAACATTCCAAAATCTATGGATGCAGCAAAAGCAGTTCCAAGAGGGAAGTTTAGTGATACAAGCCTATGTTAGGAAACAAGAAAAATCTCAAATAAGCAACCTAACCTTACACCTAAATAAACTAGAAAAAGAACAAACAAGACCCAAAGTTAGCAAGTTAGTAGAAAGGAAGAAATAAAAAGATCAGAACAGAAATAAATGAAATAGAGACCAAAAAAACCCAGAAAAGGTCAATGAAACTAAGAGCTGGTTCTTGGAAAGATACAAAGGCTCATAAGAGATTACTATAATCAATTATATGCCAATAAAATGGACATCCTGGAAGAAATGGACAAATTCCTAGAAATGTACAATCTCCCAAGACTGAACCAGGAAGAAATAGAAAACATAAACAAATCAATTACCAGTAATGAAATTGAATCAATAATTTTAAAAACTCCCAAAAATCAAAGTCCAGGACTGAATAGTTTCAGAGGTGAATTCTACCAAACATTTAGAGAAGAGTTAACATCTATGCTTCTCAACTATTCCAAAAAATTGCAGAAGAAGAAATGCTTCCAAACTCATTCTATAAGGCCAGTATCATCCTGATACCAAAACCATGCAAAGATATCACCAAAAAAGGAAAATTACAGGTCAACATCACTGATGAACACAGGTGCAGAAATCCTCAACAAAATATTAGCAAACTTATCTCAACAATAAAACTTATCTCAACAGTACATTAAAAGGATCATACACCATGATCAGGTAGGAATTATCCCAGGATGTAACAGTGGAACAATATTTGCAAATCAATCAATATGATATACCACATTACAAGAAGGAAGGATAAAAATCACATAATCATCTAAATAGATTCAGAAAAAGCATTTCACAAAATTCAACATCCATTCATGATAAAAACTTTCAACATAATAGGTATAGAGGGAGCATACCTCAATATGATAAAAACCATATATGACAAGCCCACAGCTAACATCATATTCAACAGTGAAGAGCTGAAAGAATTTCCTTTACGGTTAGGAACAATACAAAGATGCCCACTCCCAGCACTTTTATTCAACATAGTATTGGAAGGCCTAGCCACAGTAATCAGACAAAAAAAAAGAAATAAAAGGAATCCAAATTGGAAAGGAAGAAGTAAAACTCACTGTTTGCAGATGTCATTATACCATACAAAGAAAATCCTAAAGATGCCACCAAAAAACTACTAGAAGTTATCAATGAATTTAGTAACATTGCAGGATACAAAATTAATTTACAGAAATCTGTTGCATTTCTGTATGCTAACAATGAACTATCAGAGAAATTAAGAACACAATCTCATTTACAATCACATCAAAAAGAATACCTAGGGGGCTTCCCTGGTAACACAGTGGTTGAGAGTCCGCCTGCCGATGCAGGGGACACGGGTTCGTTCCCTGGTCTGGGAAGATCCCACATGCCGCAGAGTGGCTGGGCCCGTGAGCCATGGCCACTGAGCCTGCGCGTCTGGAGCCTGTGCTCTGCAAAGGGAGAGGCCACAACAGTGAGAGGCCTGCGCACCGCAAAAGAAAAAAAAAAAAGAATACCTAGGAATAAATCTAAGGAAGTAAAATATCTATACTTGGAAAACTACAAGACACTGATGAAAGAAATTGAAGACAACACAAAGAAATGGAAAGATTTACTGTGCTCATGGATTGGAAGAATTAATGTTGTTAAAATGACCATACTACACAAGGATATCTACAGAGTCAATGCAACCACTATTTAAGTACCAATGCTGTTTTTGTACAGAACTAGAACAAATAATTCTAAAATTTACTTGGAAGCACGAAAGATCCCAAATAGCCAAAGCAATCTTGAAAAAGAAGAACAAAACTGGAGTTAGCATGTTCCCTGGTTTCAAACTATACTACAAAGCTACAGTAATCAAGACAGTATGGTACTGGTCCCCCAAAGACACACAGATCAATGGAACAGAATAGAGAGCCCAGAAATGAACCCACACTTACAGGGACAATTAATCTACAACAAGGAGGCAAAAATATACAATGGGGAAAAGATAGCCTCTTTGATGAATGGTGTTGGGAAAATTGGACAGCTACATGCAAAAGAATCAAACTGCACTATTTTCTCACACCATGCACAGAAATAAATTCAAAGTAGATAAAGACTTAAGTGTAAAGTCTGAAACCATAAAAGTAAACTTAGGTAGTATATGCTCTTTGACATTAGTCTTAGCAACATTTTTTTGGATAAGTCTCCTCAGGCAAGGAAAACAAAAGTAAAAATAAACAAATGGGACTACGTCAAACTAAAAAAGGTTTGCACAGTGAAGGAAACTATCACCAAAATGAAAAGTTTGCCTACTGAATGGGAGAAGATATTTGCAAATGATATATCCAATAAGAGGTTAATATCCAAAATATACAAAGACTTCACACATCTCAACATCAAAAAAAAATGAGCATCTGATTAAAAAATGGGCAGAGGACCTGATTAGCATTTTTCCAAAGAAGACATATAGATGGCTCACAAGCATATGAAAAGGTGCTCAACATCACTAATCTTTAGGGAAATACAAATCAAAACTACAATGAGATATCACCCTCTCATTAAGAGATAGCCCTTTTCTCTTAATACAGATCCTACTAGCCCTGGTTAGTCTGTAGCTCTGGTCTGAGGGACAGATATCACCTCATACCTGTCAGAATAGCTATTATCAAAAAGACAAGTGTTGGCAAGGATGTGGAAAAAACAGAACCCTTGCGTGCTGTTGGTGCGAATGTAGATTGGTGCAGCAATTGTGGAAAACAGTATGGAGTTTCCTTTAAAAAGTGAAAATAGAAATACCATATGATTCAGCAATTCCTCTCCTGGGTATTTATCTGAAGAAATTGAAAACACTAATTAGAAAAGATATATGCACCCTTATGTTCACTGCAATGTTATTTACGATAGCCAGGATATGGAAGCCACCAAAGTTGCTTAAGATAGATGAATGGATAAAAAAGATGTGGTATATATATTCAGTAGAATATTACTCACCCATAAAAAAAGAATGAAGGGCTTCCCTGGTGGCACAGTGGTTAAGAATCTGCCTGTCAATGCAGGGGACAGGGGTTCAATCCTAGGTCTGGGAAGATCCCACATGCCACGGAGGAACTAAGCCCATGTGCCGCAAATACTGAGCCTGTGCTCTAGAGCCTGCGAGCCTCAACTACTGAAGCCTGCGTGCCTAGAGCCCATGCTCCACAGCAAGAGAAGCCACGACAATGAGAAGCCCACACACTGCAACGAAGAGTAGCCCCCGCTCGCTGCAGCTAGAGAAAGCCTGCACGCAGCAACGAAGACCCAACACAGCCAAAAATAAAAACAAATGAATTAATTAATTTTTTAAAAAAGAATGATATCTTGTCATTTGTGACAATATGTATGAACTTAGGGTATTATGCTAAGTGAAATAAATCAGAGAAAGACAAATACAGTATGATTTAACTTATATATAGAATCCTTAAAACAAAACAAATGAACAAGCATAATAAAACAGAAACAGTCATAGATACAGAGAACAAACAGGTGATTGCCAGAGGGGAGATGGATGGGCTAAAACAGAAACAGGTGAGGGAGATTAAGACGTACAAGCGTCCAGTAGGGCTATAAATGAGTTATGAGTGTGAATACAATATGGGGATCGCAGTGAATAATTATGTAATATCTTTTTATGGTGACAGACGGTAATTAGACTTATCATGGTGATCATTTAGAACTATATAGAATATCAAATCACTATGTTGTGTAACAGAAACTAATATAGTGTTGTAGGACAATTATACTTCAAGAAAAAACAAACTCAAAGAAAAAGAGGTCATATTTATGGTTTCCAAAGGTGGGGTGTGGGGGGAAGGAAGAATTGGATGAAGGCAATCAAAAGATACACACTTCCAGTTATAATATAAATAAGTACTAGGGATGTAATATACAACATGATAAATAAAATTAACACTGCTGTATGTTGTATATGAAAGTTGTTAAGAAAGCAACCCTAAGAGGTCTTATCACAAGGAAAAAAAAGTTTCTGTTTCTTTAATTTTGTATCTATATGAGTTGATGGATGTTCACTGAACTTACTGTGATAATCACTTCATGATGTATGTAAGTCAAATCATTATGCTGTATACCTTAAATTTATATAGTACTGTATGTCAATTATATCTTCATAAAATGGAAGAAAAAAAAGAAAAAAATACTTTGGCCACTGTGTAGGAGACTAAGAGCGAAAGCAGAAAGACCACTTAGGAGGTTATTACAACAATAAGATGTGGGTTGAGGCTGGCTAGGGCTAAGATGATACTGATGGAGGAGGTGAGAAATGACTACACTTGGTTATATTTTGGTTTTAGAGGTAGATTCAATGCATGGCATGAGAGAAAGAGAAGAAAAGAATCAAGGATGACTTCTAGTCTGGGGTCTGACCAATTGAATGAATGATTGTGTCATTATTCCTCCAGAAGGAAGGAATTCCTTCCTTCTCCTCCAGAAGGAAGACTGGAGGAGAAGCAGATTCGGGGTGTGGAGGACATCAAGATTTCTGTTCTGAATATGCTACATTTAAGATTCCAGATAGACATCCACATACAGAACTTGAGAAATTGGGGGAGAACAACTAGCGTCATTAGAGTCATGGGGTAGTCAGTAGAAGGAGGAGAAGGAAAGCCCTGAGTGGAGGGAGACATCAATGAACAAATGAGGGTTTGTCCTTAGGTAAGAGCATGCCAATTCCATTCCTTATAATACAGGGTCAACAGAGTAAGCAGATTCAGACGCTGGAGGGTTGGTAGATTTGTGATGAGCACCTGCTCATCACAAATCTACCAACTCTCCAGTGTCTTGTCTGGATGTCTTGCCTGCTTGTCTCTACAAGAAACGAGATTATCAGTCGAGGATAAGGAAAGGGAAGGGGATGTTGGAGATTCAGAGTAGAGTAATATGATAGTTTTAGAGAGTGTCGGATGACTTAGCATAAATATACATGATATAATTGAATGTTGGCAAGTCCATGTCTAACATGTACAAAACTTGAGGCTATATAAGTTAGTGAAAGCAATCTAGAGGTTAAAGACATAGAAAGTAATGAGAACAACCATAATTTTCTTTAACTCAATCTTATCCCTGGGAATTGGCCCAAGGCAGCCATTGAAAAGAAAATATTATTGTGTGGCAGTTGTTGACTGTAAATTTTATTAGCGTCATTAATAAAAGTTTGGGACTTTCCTGATGGCACAGTGGATAAGACTCCACACTCCCAATGCAGGGGGCCTGGATTCGATCCCTGGTCAGGGAACTAGATCCCACATGCATGCCGCAACGAAAAGTTCGCATGCCACATCTAAGGAGCCCGCCTGCCACAACTAAGACCTGGTGCAACCAAATAAATAAATAAATATTTAAAAAAACAAAGAAAATAAAAGTTTTATGCTACACAACCAAAACAACCATTCATGTAGTAGCCACTGAGGAATCATACTTGAGGCTATATAAGTTAGTGAAAGCAATCTAGAGGTTATAGAGAAAGAGTATGGATTGTCACCCTTGTCTCATCTGCATTCTATGCAATTTTAATTAGATGTTCATTTCTCTATTCACTGTAAGCCAACAACTAGGATCAGAACCAGATGCTTTTCAAGCTCCAGATAATGTCTGTTCCTCATTCTGATAAATAATTTAAGACAGGCTTTCAAACAAGAAGGGCAACCATTTCAGGAGGCCTATGGTGATGAGGAAAATGCCAGTGATTTGTATCTTGAGCGTATAGAACACCCCAACTTCCTTAGAAGGCAATATAGTGCAGTTATGAAGTCACAGATTGACACTGCTCTGCCTGGGTTTGCGTCCCAGCTCTGCCACTGATTCATAGAATCTTGGGCAAATTACCTACCCTCTCTGTACATCAGTATTCTCTTTGTTAGAGTGGGGATAATAGCATATACCTCAGAGAGTTGTGAAGATTAAATGAGGTCAACTATACAAATTGTTTAGAATGACTCTAGCTATTTCAGTTATACTCATGGGATTTTAATTTATGGAGGTGACTGAGTGATGACATGGAGAGGCTAATGCCATTGAAAGAAGATTTCAATTACTTATGTTTCCAAGAGGAGGGGGCACACCACCTGATGCAGGGCCACATTGGGAAGCACCAGGGTTGATCAGGAAGCAAAAAGGAGTGAGAGAAAGCCTGGCCAAAGACTTTATTGTTTTCTGTAAGAAAGGCAAGACAGGGTAGGGAAACTGCTTACAAATGGCTAGTTTGAATAATTCAAGTGGGCTCTGGGCTATAGGGGTAGTCACTAGTTGCCTGGTAACTGAACCTGAGAAACTTAGGGCAGGGGATATATTTGCTTGGTGTAGAAGAGTTAGATAAAGGAGGGACTATGTATTTACTTGGGATTGGTTGATCTGTGTATGAAAAGTATGTCTTCAGGCAAGTTGTTTATTATCTCTGGGACTTAGCTAATCCTGGGAGAAGCAGTCTCTTCTCAGCCAGCTAGGGCCCCCAAGATGTCCAAACATCATAAAAATATTAAAAACATAATCAATACATTAGCCAATGGAAAGGGCTATATGAGTTTTGCTCTTCTTTTGCAGGAGATACTGAGACTTGTTAGATGTCAAAGACAAGGAGAGTTCAGATAGGGCTAATTGTGAAGGTTTGAGTTGCTTTTGCTTTACAGGTGGCAGAGAACTTAAGGAAGCTTAGAAAAACTCCTGCCCAGAATTTTTCTGTTGGTTTGGGAAACTCTACTTCAGTTCTAGTTCCTGACACTACCCTGTTGACTTAGTGAACAATGTCTTGAGTTTAAGATTAAACCTCTCTGTGTCTGTCCACCTTTTGGTTTTCATGAAAACCAACCTGGAGATGTGCTTCACCATATTCTTGAATTGACCATGGTACTAAAAGCTTTATGACATAAACCACCAACCTTTAAATGGGATAGTACTAAGCTTGTACCACCAACTAGACTAACCAAATAAACAAAAGTATAGATGTGGGTGTGAACAAAATATGTTAGTAGCATACAGTATTCAGGAGACATGGTGGGGAGTTGTAGATATACAAACCTGAGGTAAAGGTTATATTGGTTCTTCTTGATACCATCTGAAAATGGCCTTCAACTCTGATCAACAGAGTAATGTATCTGGCCCAGCTCTTAGGACCTATTCGCCTTCTAGGCAGGTGCATGTCTTGTAGATTAAAGCTCTTGCAGGTTAAAGCTCTTAACTATGTTGCCCTTGACCTCATGAACAAAAAGTTTCATAAGTAATTGTACAAGTGGTAAAAGTGGAATGGAGATGAATAGATTGGTTTGAGAATTCTTTCCAAAAATACCCACAGGACTTTATGGTAACTAATTATATATAGGGAATTAAGGGATGGGGGACTGAAATCTAATGACCTTGGGAAATGTTTGTTACCACTATGAAATGATGTTGAAAGGAAGTTGATTTGGAGAGTAAAGGGGGTCCACGTCCAGACATGCTCTATTTAAGGTTATGTGATATCCAATAGCTATGCCCTCTAGGCAAGAGGGAGCATTAGCCTGGATGAGAAGACATCAGAATAAGAATTGTTGTGAAACTGGCAAGCAAGGACTAGGGTAGCCTAGGACATGTCCCTTGGGTGTAGTAGGAAGAGAGAAGAAAGTACTAAGGAAAGTGGAGACCAGGTATTCAGAAGTAGGAGACCCAGGGTAGTATAATACCTGGACAGAGTTCAAAGGACATAGTTCACAAAGTAGAGAGCAGGCCATTGTGTCTAATGCAGTATAGACATTACATGAGACAAAAGCAAACTGATCCTTAAATGTGGCAACACAAGAGTCCTTGGCAAGAAGACTATGAATGGTGAGATAAGGAAGGCACATTTCAACAAATAAAGAAACACTTTATCTGGGTCAGGTAGAAGTGACTAGTATAGATCACTTAAGAAGTTTCACAATGAAGAGTTGGGCTAAACCCCCAGTAGGTACTCAGTATATTTTTTATTCTGTAAAAGTGTTGTTTGATTTGATTTGATTCACAGATACTCTCTTTTGGAAAAGAAATTCCACTAATGTGAGAGTTCAATTGAACTTCCAGATTAATGCCAAAGTAGTTTAGAAATATAATGAAGTTATTTTAGAGAATATTTTTATTGAACAATATTATTCAGCACTCTAAAATTAAGAAAAAAGAAGGAGAAGAAGAAGAAAGAAGGAGAATCTGTCAGCCATCTTGCTAACATTTATCTTCTACAACAAGAATGTCACATGGTGCATTTGAAAAGGACAAAAACAATGTTATGTTTTGTTACTCTTGGATGTATATTATTATGCTTCATGAGAATAAAGTAAAAAATATATACAGACTTCCACAAAGTTAGAAATTTCTGCTATGACTTTCAACTGCCACCCTCTGAATAGCACCTTCATAGAATTTCATAATGCAAATGAACAAAAATAATAAATATGGGTATAGTTGTCAATATTCATGTTGAAATGTGTTATAATCATTGTGAGGTATGTTACAAGTAATTTATTATTAAGAAAAGTTAAATAACAATTTATAATCACAGCTGACTTCTTTGTAGAAATTGACAAGCTTTTCTTAAAATTTATATAGAGATTAAAGGGACTCAGAATAGCCAAACAATCCAAAACAGTCTTGGAGAAGGACAAATTTGGAAGACTCAAGCTTCCCAATTTCAAAACTTACTATAGAGCTACACTAATCAAGACAGTGTGGTACTGGCATAAGGATAGAAATACAGATCAGTGGAATAGAATTGAGATCCAGAAATAAACCTTCACATTTTATGATCAGTTGATTTTCAACAAAGGTGCCAAAACAATTCAATTGGAAAAGAAGAGTTTTTCAACAAATATTGCTGGGACAATTGGATATGCACATACAGAAGAGTGAATTTGGACCTATACCTCACATAATATACAAAAATTAACTAAAAATGAATAAAAACCTAAATCTAAACACTGAAGGTATAAAACTCTTAGGAGAAAACATAGGTGTAAATTATGACCTTTGATTAGCAATTGTTTCTTAAATATGAAACCAAAAGCAGGAGCAGCCGAAGGAAAAATAAATTAATTACACTTCATCAAGATTTAAAATTTTTGTGCTTCAAAGTACGCCACTGATAAAGTGAAAAGGCAGTCTACATAACGGGAGAAGATTTTTGTAAATCATATCTTGGATAAGAGATTAGAATCCAGGGACTTCCCTGGCTG
Organism: Delphinapterus leucas; assembly: GCF_059928025.1. Classification (NCBI taxonomy): domain Eukaryota; kingdom Metazoa; phylum Chordata; class Mammalia; order Artiodactyla; family Monodontidae; genus Delphinapterus; species Delphinapterus leucas. The sequence continues at coordinate 42,072,625 of NC_143135.1, forward strand.
TCCAGTGGTTAAGACTCCTTGCTCCTAATGCATGAGTCATGGGCTTGATCCCTAGTCGGGGAACTAAGATTCTGAATGCCACATGGTGTGACCAAAAAAAAAGAAAATAGAGAGAGAGAGAGAGACTAGAATCCAGAATATATAAAAACACGTTCAGCTCAACCACAGAGAGACAAATAACCCAACTAAAACAGGGGCAAAGGATCAGATTAGACATTTCTCCATCAGAAGATTAAAAAAATTTTTTTTCATTCTTTCATGCAACATTATTTCCCAATAATTCATTTCTTCAGAGAAATGTATTTTTTCTTTTTTTTATACAGCAGGTTCTTCTAGTTATCTATTTTATACATACTAGTGTATATATGTCAATCCCAATCTCCCAGTTCATCCCACCACCACCCACCCCCCAGTTTCCTGCCTTGGTCTCCATACGTTTGTTCTCTACATCTGTGTCTCTATTTCTGCCTTGCAAACCAGTTCATCTGTACCGTTTTTCTATATTCCACATATATGCGTTAATATACGATATTTGTTTTTCTCTTTCTGACTTATTTCACTCTGTATGACAGTCTCTAGGTCCATCCACATCTCTACAAATGACCCAATTTCGTTCCTTTTTATGGCTGAGTTATATTCCATTGTATATATGTACCACATCTTCTTTATCCATTCGTCTGTTGATGGGCATTTAGGTTGCTTCCATGACCTGACTATTGTAAGTAGTGCTGCAGTGAACATTGGGGTGCATGTCTCTTTTTGAATTATGGTTTTCTCTGGGTATATGCCCAGTAGTGGGATTGCTGGCTCATATGGTAATTCTATTTTTAGTTTTTTAAGGAACTTCCATACTGTTCTCCATAGTGGCTGTATCAATTTACATTCCCACCAACAGTGCAAAAGTGTTCCTTTTTCTCCACACCCTCTCCAGCATTTATTCTTTGTAGATTTTCTGATGATGCCCATTCTAACCGGTGTGAGGTGATACCTCATTGTAGTTTTCATTTGCATTTCTCTAATAATTAGTGATGTTGAGAATCTTTTCCTGTGCCTCTTGGCCATCTGTGTGTCTTCTTTGAAGAAATGCCTATTTAGGTCTTCTGCCCATTTTTGGATTGGGTTGTTTGTTTTTTTGATATTGAGCTGTATGAGCTGCTTGTATATTTTGGAGATTAATCCTTTGTCAGTTGCTTCATTTGCAAATATTTTCTCCCATTCTGAGGGTTGTTTTTTCATCTCATTTATGGTTTCCTTTGCTATTCAAATGCTTTTAAGTTTCATTAGGCCCCATTTGTTTATTTTTGTTTTTATTTCCATTTCTCTAGGAGGTGGGTCAAAAAAGATCTTGCTGGAAAAAAAAAAAAAAGATCTTGCTGGGATTTATGTCAAAGAGTGTTCTTCCTATGTTTTCCTCTAGGAGTTTTATATTGTCCAGTTTTACATTTAGGTCTTTAATCCATTTTGAGTTTATTTGTGTGTATGGTGTTAGAGAGTGTTCTAATTTAATTCTTTTACATGTGGCTGCCCAGTTTTCCCAGCACCACTTATTGAAGAGACTGTCTTTTCTCCATTGTATATCCTTGCCTCCTTTGTCACAGATTGTTGACCATAAGTGTGCGGGTTTATCTCTGAGCTTTCTATCCTGTTCCATTGATCTGTATTTCTGTTTTTGTGCTAGTACCATATTGTCTTGATTACTGTAGCTTTTTTTTTTTTTTTTTTTTTGCGGTACACAGGCCTCTCACTGTTGTGGCCTCTCCCATTGTGGAACACAGGCTCTGGACGTGCAGGCTTAGCAGCCATGGCTCACGGGCCCAGCCACTCCGCGGCATGTGGGATCTTCCCGGACCAGGGCACGAACCCGTGTCCCCTGCTTCAGCAGGTGGACTCTCAACCACTGCGCCACCAGGGAAGCCCGATTATTGTAGCTTTGAAGTATAGTCTGAAGTCAGAGAGTCTGATTCCTCCAGCTCCGTTTTTCTCCCTCAAGATTGCTTTGGCTATTCAGAGTCTTTTATGTCTCTATACAAATTTTAAGATTTTTTGTTCTACTTCTGTAAAAAATGCATTGGTAATTTGGCAGGGATTTCATTGAATCTGTAGATTGCTTTGGGTAGTATAGTCATTTTCACAATACTGATTCTTCCAATCCAAGAACATGGTATATATCTCTCCATCTGTTTGTGTCATTTTTGATTTCTTTCATCAGTGTCTTATTGTTTTCTGAGTACAGGTCTTTTACCTCCTTAGGTAGGTTTATTCCTAGGTATTTTATTCTTTTTGTTGCAATGGTGAATGGGATTGTTTCCTTAGTTTCTCTTTCTGATCTTTCGTTGTTAGTATATAGGAATGCAAGAGATTTCTGTGCATTAATTTTGTATCCTGCAACTTTACCAAATTCATTGATTAGCTCTAGTAGTTTTCTGGTAGAATCTTTAGGTTTATCTATGTATAGTATCACGTCATCTGCAAACAGTGACAGTTTTACTTCTTTTCCAATTTTTATTCCTTTTATTTCTTTTTCTTCTCTGATTGCCATGGCTAGGACTTCCAAAACTATGTTGCATAAGAGTGGACATCCTTGTATTGTTCCTAATCTTAGAGAAAATGCTTTCAGTTTTTCACCATTGAGAATGATGTTTACTGTGGGTTTGTCATATTATTATGTTGAGGTAGGTTCCCTCAATGCCCACTTTCTGGAGAGTTTTTATCATAAATGGGTGTTGAATTTTGTTGAAAGCTTTTGGTGCAACTATTGAGATGATCATATGGTTTTTATTCTTCAATTTGTTAATATGGTGTATCACACTGATTGATTTTCATATATTGAAGAATCCTTGCATCCCTGGGATAAATCCCACTTGATCATGGTGTATGATCCTTTTAATGTGTTGTTGGATTCTGTTTGCTAGTATTTTGTTGAGGATTTTTGCATCTATATTCAGCAGTGATATTCGTCTGTAATTTTCTTTTTTTGTTGTATCTTTGTCTTATTTTAGTATCAGGGTGATTGTGGCCTCATAGAATGAGTTTGGGGGTGTCTCTTTCTCTGCAATTTTTTGGAAGAGTTTGAGAAGGATGGGTGTTAGCTCTTCTCTAAATGTTTGATAGAATTCACCTGTGAAGCCATGTGGTCCTGGACTTTTGTTTGTTGGAAGATTTTAAATCACAGTTTCAATTTCATTATTTGTGATTGGTCTGTTCATATTTTCTATTTCTTTCTGGTTCAGTCTTGGAAGGTTATACCTTTCTGTGAACTTGTCCATTTCTTCCAGGTTGTCCATTTTATTGGCATAGAGTTGCTTGTAGTAGTCTCTTAGGATGCTTTGTATTTCTGTGGTGTCCATTGTAACTTCTCCTTTTTCATTTCTAATTTTATCAATTTGAGTCCTCTCCCTCTTTTGCTTGTGAATCTGGTTAATGGTTTATCAATTTTGTTTATCTTCTCAAAGAACCAGCTTTTAGTGTTATTGATCTTTGCTATTATTTTCTTCATTTCTATTTCATTTATTTCTGCTCTCATCTTTATGATTTATTTCTTTCCTCCTACTAACTTTGGGCTTTGTTTTTTCTTCTTTCTCTAGTTCCTTTAGGCATAAGTTTAGATTGTTTATTTGAGATTTTTCTTGTTTCTTGAGATAGGATTGTATTGCTATAAACTTCCCTCTTAGAGCTGCTTCTGCTGCATCCCATAGGTTTTGGATTGTTGTGTTTTCGTTGTCATTTGTCACTAGGTATTTTTTGATTTCCTCTTTGATTTCTTCAGTGATCTCTTGGTTATTTAGTAACATATTGTTTAGCTTCTATGTGTTTGTGTTTTTTACTTTTTTTCCCTGTAATTTATTTCTAATCTCATAACGTTGTGGTCGGAAAAGATGCTTGATATGATTTCAATTTTCTTAAATTTACTGAGGCTTGATTTGTGACCCAGCGTGTGATCTATCCTGGAGAATTTTCCATGTGCACTTGAGAAGAAAGTGCAATCTGCTGTTTTCAGATGGAATGTCCTATATCAATTAAATCTATCTGGTCTATTGTGTCTTTTAAAGTTTGTGTTTCCTTATTAATTTTCTGTCTGGATGATCTGTCCATTGGTGTAAGCGTGGTGTTAAATTCCGCCGCTATTGTTGTGTTACTGACATTTTGCTCTTTTATAGCGGTTAGCATTTGCCTTATGTATTGAGGTGATCCTATGTGGAGTGCATATATATTTATAATTGTTATATGTTCTTCTTGGACTGATCCCTTGATCATTATGTAGCGCCCTTCCTTGTCTCTTGTAACGTTATTTTAAAGTCTATTTTATCTGATATGAGTATTGCTACTCCAGCTTTCTTTTGATTTCCATTGGCATGGAATAGCTTTTTCCTCCCCTCACTTTCAGTCTGTATGTGTCCCTAGGTCTGAAGTGGGTCTCTTGTAGATAGCATATATACAGGTCTTTTTTTGTACCTGTTCAGCAAGCCTGTGTCTTTTGGTTGGAGCATTTAATCCATTCACATTTAAGGTAATTATCAATATGTATGTTCCTACGACCATTTTCTTAATTGTTTGGGTTTGCTTTTGTAGGTCCTTTTCTTCTCTTGTGTTTCCCAGTTAGAGAAGTTCCTTTAGCATTTGTTGTAGAGCTGGTTTGGTGGTGCTGAATTCTCTTAGCTTTTGCTTGTCTGTAAAGCTGTTGATTTCTCTAGGAACCTGAATAAGATCCTTGCCAGGTAGAGTAATCTTGGTTGTAGGTTCTTCCCTTTCATCACATTAAATATATCATGCCACTCCCTTCTGGCTTGTAGAGTTTCTGCTGAGAAATCAGCTGTTAACCTTATGGGAGTTCCCTTGTATATTTTTGTCATTTTTCCCTTGTTGCTTTTTATAATTTTTCTTTGCCTTTAATTTTTGTCAATTTGATTACTATGTGTCTCAGCCTGCTTACCCATGGATTTATCATGCCTGGAATTCTCTGCCCTTCCTGGACTTGGGTGGCTATTTCCTTTCCCATGTAAGGGGAGTTTTCAACTATAATCTCTTCAAATATCTTCTTGGGTCCTTTCTCTCTCTCTTCTCCTTCTGGACCCCTATAATGTGAATGTTGGTGTGTTAATGTTGTCCCAGAGGTCTCTTAGGATCTTCTTTTCCTTTTGTTCTTTTTTTTAAATTCTGTTCTGTTACAGTGATTTCCACCATTCTGTCTTCCAGGTCACTTATCCATTCTTCTGCCTCAGTTACTATGCTATTGATTCCTTCTAGTGTATTTTTCATTTCAGTTATTGTATTGTTCATCTCTGTTTGTTCTTTAATTCTTCTAAGTGTTTGTTCTTTATTTCTTCTAGGTCTTTGTTAAACATTTCTTGCATTTTCTTGATCTTTACCTCCATTCCTTTTCAGAGGTCCTGGATCATCTTCACTATCATTATTCTGAATTCTTTTTCTGGAAGAATTTTCTGAATTCTTTTTCTGCCTATCTCCACTTCATTTAGTTCTTTTTCTGGGGTTTTATCTTGTTCCTTCAGCTGGTACATAGTCCTCTGCCTTTTCATTTTGTCTGTCTTTCTGTGAATGTGGTTTTCATTCTATAGGCTGCAGGATTGTAGTTCTTCGTGCTTCTCTATTTTTTCTTTTTTATTTAGCTTGACCAATGAGTGAACAGAGGTGTCAGTTCTGGATGGAGGCTTTAAGGGTCAGCACCTTCCTCACCATGTTCTCTTTGCCATATGCCACAACTACTGACAATGTTCCAGATAGAGGCTGCTCTGACACCTTGTGCCCCAGATTGAAGATGATATAGAATAGAACCAGGGTCAACCTGCTGGTGTTGGTGGGTCTCCTGCAGAGGTGGGGGGGGGGGGGGGTGGGGCGGCTGTGGCTCACCATGGGGATAAGGGCACTTGCAGCAGCAGTTCTGGGAAGTACTCATTGGCATGAGCCTTCCCAGAGGCCGCCATTTGCCCCACCAATAAAAAATTTTTTTTTTTAATTCTAGAAGATGGAAAATAAAAAAGAATGTGTTACTAGATGAGGTAACAAAAGAATCCATAGCCTAGAATAAGCTTCAAGGAGGCTGCTGTATAGCCAGGAGAGAGATATGTCTGGCAAACTCAGATAGGCTTTGGAGTCAATGTCATCAGATAAGACAGAGTAAGACTGAGACCTGCTACTAAGCACAAGGCATTCATCTGAGGCTTAAACACATATTCAAAGGCAACAGGTCATCCAATGCCTACCCTCTTACCCAATAACCTAGGGTAGGGAGTTGGGGGGGGAGAAAGATTCTTCTCTAAAAGATTAGTCACCTTCCACTCACTTTCCTGATACAGGTTTATGTAGCATGTGCTTTTTTGTGCCCCTAGTTTCATCCCCTCAGGCCAGCTTGGGTTTTAGTAGCAGCTGTGGTAGACAGTTTCCATGTTCCAAGTTCTCTTACCTCTAGCTCTCCCTATGCTTTGATGTTCAGCCTCAGTGTTTTTCCTGAAGCCAAGGAAGATCTGTCATCCCTCCACAGGGTAGTTCAGAAACACTCCTGGGAGCAAGCCTCAATAGAGGGTGGGAATCAGTTAAAAAAAAAAGAAAAGCCATAGCTTCCCATCCTTAAGAAGGACAATTCTGAGGCCCATTTTGTGTATTTCTTTAGAGGGTTCAGAGAGGGACTGAATCCCAGTTGCCCACTCAGTAACTCAATAACACATCTTTTTTATCAGCAGTTTCTCTTTATCTCTCTCATTTTCTTTATTCCCTCATTCCTGCTTCCTGATATTACCTCCTACACCCAAGCCCTTGTTTCAAGCTCTCCTTTGTGAGGAATTGAAACTAAAATAATTGTTTAAAAGTATACATATAAAATTATATACAATATTTTATTTTATATACATACATACTCTTGCTAACAAGGGGCAGGAGACAGCTTCAGGTACTGAGTTAGGGAGGAGTTATGGGGATATATGTATATGTATAGCTGATTCACTTTGTTATAAAGCAGAAATAACACACCATTGTAAAGCAATTATACTCCAATAAAGATGTTTTAAAAAATTAAATAAATAATATTGTTGAGTGTTTACATCCAATCTTGCTCCATTTAATTCTCAATAACTCAGCTGGTTGCACATTTGTCTTGGTTTAAGGGACATTGGTGTGTTTCCTGGTTAACCCAGAGGCTAATTGGTCTTTCTTAGCAGAAGAAAAAAGTCATAAAGAGGTAATGACCAAATGATGTGAGCATATTTGCATATTACCAAACTCTTAGAAGCTTGGTAAAATAATTAAAAGAAGCCTGGTGAAACAATCTAAGAAATTCTCTCACATATATTTAGTGTTTTGGCAAGATAAAATGGCTCCTATTTATTAGAATGCCTAAGGAAAGATATCATGAGTCTGGGCCATGCCCTCAGCTCACAAAGTAAGTCAAGGACAAGGAAAAGTTCAGCACATCCAGCATATGGATGATGCTAGGAGAGCCACTCCACTCAAGCGCCAGCAGAAAAGGTTAAGGTAAAACTACAGCTCTACCACAGGACCATACCTCATTAGACAGTCCCTCTTAACAGAGATAACTGGGATGTTGCTGAACCTTTTTGGAGTAAACTTCAGGAGCAACACTTTTGAGGGGTGATGTTGTCTTCCTTTTTGGCCATACTCTACTCCTAACAGGTAGAAGAAAGAGAATTAAACTTGTCATTAGGGTTTATTAATTTAGTATAGCAGAGGAGCCAGGGATGATTGGGAAAGGGCAGAGGATAAATGCGAGAACTGCCATATCAGGAGGTGGCAAGGTTGGTGCTAGTAGTTGTAAGTGTGACTGAGTCCGGAAAAGAACACAACTGTGTTCCTCTGCCAGCACAGCACTGGTAGTGGGGGCAGTAGGCATGGAGAATTATACCCAGGTCTCCTGGCCTGATAGTGAAGATGTGAAGCTTCCAAGATGGGAATGAATCAGAGAAAATCAGATAAAGTCAAACTGAGGGTGCCGACAATTGATGTGACCCTGCAGTGATTGGTCATTATGGGGGAAGTAGACACATAGTGTAGAGAGGCAGCATCCTTCCAAGTTTATCCTCTGAGACACAGCTGTGGGAGAAACTTGATGAGAGAAGGAATTCTCAAAGGCACAGCTTTCAAGAAGACCCTTTTTATTTTCTCGACCTCATCATGCTGAATGGTTTCATGGCCCACTGTTGATGTTGTAATGAACTATTTTATTTAATTTTTTAAATTTCATAAGTTATGTTTATTGTCAAAAAAGAAAATTTTAGATGAGAAAATGAATTTATAAACAGTTATAATAGCTTCTCGGATTTAGCCACTGTTGGTTATATATGGCATCTAAAGTTTTTTGTACACAGCTAGACATTTTTGTTGAGGAAAAAAAGAAAAAAAGATGGGCTTAGACAGCGTGTACTATTTTGTGACTTGCTATGCTGAACAACTGGTTAAAAAAACAAACAAATATTGGTTTACTGTGGTTATAGCAAAGACTCCATAGCTGTTTGAAATACATCAGAGACTTCCTTGGGCTGGGTTCCTCAGAAGACCCCAAAGAATTGGGTGGATCTGAAGTTTTGTAAGGTCAATTCTGAAACTGAAACAGGAGGAAGAAAGACGTCTCCTCTCTCTTCCCCACAGTCTCCCCCACCTCTTAGATTTTAAGAGCTGAGTCATGAAGCTCAGCTCACAGCACTACTCCAGAATGACTATGCCTCCCTCAAAGTCTCAGGCCACGAGGTCAAGAGAATGACTAAGGACAGAGGAGCCATCAGAGAGGCCAGTTCTACTCTTTGGTTTCACTTATCAAAATCTTCCTGCCAGGGCTTCCCAGGTGGCGCAGTGGTTAAGAGTCCGCCTGCCGATGCAGGGGACACGAGTTCGTGCCCCGGTCTGGCAGGATCCCACATGCCTTGGAGTGGCTAGGCCCGTGAGCCATGGCCACTGAGCCTGCGCGTCTGGAGCCTGTGCTCCGTAACGGGAGAGGCCACAGCAGTGAGAGGCCCGAGTACCGCAAAAAAAAAAAAAAAATCTTCCTGCCTTTTTGAACACTGCTTCCGTTAGCCTATTTTGTTGTTAAGATGTAAACAGTCTGATTCTCTTGTCTCTCTCTCTCTCCCCCAATTTAATTCTTTGCAACATCTTGGCTTTTGGTCTCTTGATCTTTTTATTTTCAGTGACCTCCACCGCTGTCACCTCAGCCACACACTCCCAATATTACACCCTGGACCTTGTCTTCACCTAAAATTATTTTGCCTGTAAAATCACTAAATCAGACAACCCATTCTCAGCCTTCCAGCCATGTCTCTTCCCACCCCTACCCCTTTGTCACGTCTCAGCAGGTGAACCTGCCTCTTATTTCACTGTGAAAGTAGAAGCTGATAAACTGGTACTCCTGCAGCCCTACCACAATATCCTCATACCCACCTGGAATGTGGACCCAACCCCATCTGTCCCTTTTGTTGTAATGTAACAAAATGTATCCTTCCTCTCACTTAAGGCTAATATTTGCATTTTTGCTTTTGATATCACTCCCCATCTCTTCTTAGTAAGCTTGGTCTATTATCCACCTTTCACTTATAAGATTAATAGCTCCTTCTCCCCTAATATATAAAGAGCTCCTAGAAATTGAGAAGAAAAAGACCAACAAGTCAAATGAAAAAATGGATAAAGACATAAACAATAAGACTCTTTGAGAGACAGAGTTCACTATAAAAAATGCAAATTGCATTTAAACATACAAAAACACGTTCAACCTCTTTCATAGTAAGATAAATGCCAAGTAAAAGTATAATAAAATACCAATGACCACTGTAAGGTCGGATCTTAACAAACGGCATCGCGAAACAGAGGAAAGCTTCAAGTGAGCTTTATTAGGGAGCGCTCCTGGGCGAGGTTCACTGGTCCGAGAGAAAGGGGCCAGAGAAGTCGCACCCGGGCAAGGCTGGGCAAGATTTTATAGGGGAAGAAGGGAAAGGGGTGTGGTGAATCTGGGAGGGCGCAGGGTATTCCTTATTTGGTGGTCTTTTCGGGTATCCTGGGGGACCGTTAGTCCCGCCCCTCGAAAGGCAGGAAGGCTGGGCTGGGTTCAAAGTCCCCAGGTCAGTTTCTGGAACTGGGTGGTCCAGAGAATTAATTTCGGTCTGATGCAACCTGTGAATCTGATTGTGTTCCCCTGCCTCGGGCCAGTTGGCCTTACAACCACTCATGAGATTACAAAAAAGTCAAAGGTGTGATAGCATTTTCTGTAACAGACACTTTCACGTAATGCCTGGGAGAACAAAATGATATGAACCGCATAGAAGGCAATATGACAATATCCATCAAAATTAAAAGTGCACCAATCTTTAATCCAGAAATCCCACTTCTGGAATTTTAACCTAAAAATATACCTATACATACAAACTTTCAACTGTATAAGGTTATCCAGTGCAGCATCGTTTATAGTAGCAAACGGTTGGAAACAACCTGTGTCCCCTCTGTAGATACTAAGAAAGATATACAGGATCTATTGTTAAGTGAAAAAAATCAAAGCTGAGCTGCTTTTGTGGAAGAAAGAGGGGGAGGATTATTAATTTACATTAGCATATGCTCATATCTGCCTAAAGAAATAATAGAAAGATTCCAAAAAAACTAATAGATAGTGGTTACATATAAAAGTCAGAGTAGGGGATGTGGATTGTGGGGAACTAGAGTAAGACTACTCAATGCGTAATTTAAACCAAGTGAATTTATTACTTATTCAAAAATAATTAAATTGAATTTTTAAACATTTTGCCATCTGACCCACATAGCTGCTCCAAATGCTGACCTAATTCACTCCTCCCCTTTGCATTCAAAATGTTTTCAGAGTTGTTTCACTTACTGCGTCTATTTCCTTACCTCCTACTCATGAACACACTGCAATCTGGCTTCTGTCCCCATTATTAGTTAAATTGCTGTTACCTATTCTCTCCAGTGACCTCCATATTGCTACATCTGATATGTATTATCTAGTTTTTCTCTTATGTAATCACTTAGGAACATTTGACAAACTACCTCTTTTCTGATGTACGTTCTTCCCTTGATTTCCGTGTCTCCACACAATCCTAGTTTTCCTCCCATCTCTCTGGATGCCCTGATTTTTCTTCTTTTCTTCTCCCTTACATTTTTTTTTCTCTTCTGGTCAAGGGCAATGTCTACAGGCAGACTTAACAGTCGCAATTCTAGCAGCCCAAACTCCTGGCAGTTGTGGAAGGGAAATCTGGAGGGAGCATCAAAGCATCCACTGCAGATATATGTACTATTAATATTTTCTCCTGGGGCTTCCCTGGTGGCGCAGTAGTTAAGAATCCTCCTGCCAATGCAGGGGATATGGGTTCGAGCCCTAGTCCGGGAAGATCCCACATGCTCCGGAGCAACTAAGCCCATGCACCACAACTACTGAAGCCCACGTGCCTAGAACCCGTGCTCCACAACAAGAGAAGCCACCGCAAGGAGAAGCCTGCACACCACAACAAAGAGTAACCCTGCTCACCGCAACTACAGAAAGCCATGCACAGCAACGAAGAACCAAAGCAGCCACAAATTAATTAATTAAAAATAAATAAACAAAAGAAATGCAACAAAAATATTTTAAAAATAAATAAAGACTATAGGGTTCCTGGGACTTCCCTGGTGGTGCAGTGGTTCAGAATCCACCTGCCAATGCAGGGTACACGGGCCCAAGCCCTGGCCCGGGAAGATCCCACATGTCGCAGAGCAACCAAGCTCCTGTGCCACAACTATTGAGCCTGCGCTCTAGAGCCCGCGAGCCACAACTACTGAGCCTGCGTGCCTAGAGCTCGTGCTGCGCAACAAGAGAAGCCACCGCAATGAGAAGCCCACGCACTGCAATGAAGAGTAGCCCCCGCTTGCCGTAATTAGAGAAAACCCGTGCACAGCAATGAAGATCCAATGCAGCCAAAAATTAAAAAAAAAAAAAAAAGACTATAGGGTTCCTTTTAAAATATATATACTTTTTTTCTCCTAGTATGTGATTTGCCTTTTCATTTTCTTTTCAGTGTCTCAATGAATGGCTAGTTTCAATTTTTACAAGGTCCAATAAATCATTTTTTTCTTTTATGTTAAGTGCTTTCTTTCTGTGAAGATTTTTAAAAAATTTTATTGTGGTAAAAAACACATAACATAAAATTTACCATCTTAACCATTTTAAAGTATACAGTTCAATAGTGCTAAGTAGTTCACATTGTTATAAAACAGATCTCCAGAAGTTTTTCATCTTATAAATCTAAAACTGTATACCCATTAAACAACTCCCTCTTCTCTCTTCCTCCAGGCCCTAGTAACAACCCGTAGATTGAAAAAAATGCACCACCTAAAAGTGGAGAATTTTGTTTTATTTGGCGACAAAACTGAGGGCTTAAGCCCAGGATGCAGCCTGTCAGCTCAGAGAGACTGCTCCAAAGATGTAAGAGAGGAGCCAGGATGTATAGGAGTATTTACAACAAACACCAGGTAGTAGGAACTTCAAAAGATTACAGTTGATTAAAGAGAACCAGACATCTCAAGTTAATGAATTTAGTGCTTTTCTATATATGAGAAGATGCAAAGCTCTGGGCTCATTGAGATTATTCCTTTGATAAGCACTTCAGCTATCTGGGGCCAGTATCCTGTGCTTTCTCATTCTGAGTCTCCTCGGGGTGCACCGTTGGGGGGTGCCTGCAGTGACTGATGGCAGCATCCTGTTTCTATCCTGAGTTCCCTCAGGGCTCACCATCAGGGCAGCTGCAGTGTGAAGGCTTGATGGCTACAACATCCTTGTTTACTGATATGGCAGGCAACATTTTTTCATTGACAAACCATTCTGCTTTCTGTCTCTATGATTTTGACAACTTTATATACCTCATATAAGTAGAATCACACAGTATTTGTCTTTTTGTGACTGGTTTATCTCACTTAGCATTATGTCCTCAAGGTCCATCCATTTTATATCATGTGACGGGATTTACTCTCTTTTTAAAGTTGAATAATATCCCATTGTATGTCTATACCACGTTTTATTTATCTATTCATCTATCAGTGGACGTTTGGATTGCTTCTACCTCTTCTGTGAATAGTGCTACAATGAACATGGGCATGCAAATATCTCTTTTAGACCCTGCTTTCAATCCTTATGGATATATGCCCAGAAGTGGGATTGTTGGATCATCTGGTAGTTCTATTTTTAATTTTTAGAGGAAACTCCATATTGTTTTCCATAGTGACTGAACCATTTACAGTGCCACCAAAAGTGTTCGAGGGTTCCAATTTCTCCATATTCCCTCCAACCCCCTTTTTTTTTTTTTCACAGTAGTCATCCTAATGGGTATGAGGTATCTGGTGCTTTTAGTGACTTCTTTTAGAAATATTTACCTATCCCAAGTTTTCAAACATATCCTTCCACATTTAAAGTTTTGGCTTTTAACATTCAAGACAATGATTCATCCCAAATTAATCTTTGTGTGTGAAATGAGTCAAGGTTCATTTTTTTTGGTTGAATATCCAGCTGTTCTGGCACTATTTGTTGAAAAATCTTTACAATACACACTGAACTTTCCTGGCACCTTGACAAGTGTCTTTTTCTTTTTAAATTTTTATTTATTTTTTGGCTGCATTGGGTCTTTGTTGCTGCGTGTGGGCTTTCTCTAGTTGTGGCGAGCTGGGGCTACTCTTCGTTGCGCTGTGTGGGCTTCTCATTGCGGTGGCTTCTCTTGTTGCAGAGCATGGGCTCTAGGCGCATGGTCTTCAGTAGTTGCAGCACACGGGCTCAGTAGTTGCGGCACGTGGGCTCAGTAGTTGTGGCTCGTGGGCTCTATAGTGCAGGCTCTATAGTCGTGGTGCATGGGCTTAGTTGCTCCGCAGCATGTGAGATCTTCCCGGACCAGGGATTGAACCCGTGTCCCCTGCATTGGCAGGTGGATTCTTAACCACTGCACCACCAGGGAAGTCCCGACAAGTGTCTTTTAACATTAGTGGGGTTTTTTTTGGTTTTTTGTTGTTGTTTTTGTTGTTGTTTTTTTGCAGTACGCAGGCCTCTCACTGTTGTGGCCTCTCCCGTTGCGGAGCACAGGCTCCGACGCGCAGGCTCAGCGGCCATGGCGCACGGGCCCAGCGGCTCCGCGGCATGTGGGATCTTCCCGGACCGGGGCACTAACCCATGTCCCCTGCATCGGCAGGTGGACTCTCAACCACTGCGCCACCAGGGAAGACCTAACATTAGTTTTAAGAAGCATCCCTACTTCAGAAATGTTAAGCTGCGGGGCAAAAACTGCATCTTAGAATTGAGAAAATAGGAACTTCTTTTGGAGCCTCACAGCACCTAGCAACTGTATGTGGGTCATACACAGGGAGTGGCATAAGGAGTTTTGGAATCAGACAAACCTGAATTCTGACTTAACTCTTCATGGCCTTGAACAATTTATCTAATTTCTTTTAGCCTCAGTTTCCTTGTATATACAGTGAGGATCCAGTGTTGTGATGAGAAATTAAACTATGTAAAATGCCTGGTGAAGCTATTTGATAAATATTCCTTTCCCCTCATATTTTCATTTTTTCCAATAAATATTTATTATCTTAATTTTTCTCAGTGACTTGGGGTGTAGGAGAAATTTCTCTACCTAATTTCTCTGTTTTTAAAAAAGACTTTCAAATTATTTCAACTCTCCTTACCTTTAGCAAGATATACCATCTAGTGTTAATCCTATTTTTCTCTGAAATATTCAACTTTTTCAACTTCTTGAGAGAGAGGTTTGCACATAATTATTTGGAAATTTCATCACGTTAAGGAGAAATTTAATAACAATGCTATTTGATCACCAGAAGTCAGAAATCTTTCAGCTTCAGTTAGATTAAAGCAGAGTCTCTCAACTTTAAGGGCCACACGACTCACCTGAGGATCTTGTTAAACTCTGATTCTGATTCAGGAGGTCTGGAGTGGAGCCTGATATTCTGCATTTCTAGTAGGCTCCAAGGAGATGCTAATGCCTCTGGTGTAAGGATCACATATGCAGAAGCCAGGGATAAGAGGCTCGAATTCTCTGGGGAAAAAAAAATTTTTTTAACTCTGAGGTTCATGAATAATGTTGCCCTTGGCTGAGGATGCTTTGGTTGAAGGGAGAGAGGGAGTTGTTTATTGCATTTTTACTATGCATATACCATGCAAGCATATGTATGGGGTGAAGGATAGGCTGACTGAGCACAAATGTTTTCTCTTTTAGGAACTCTGGATTTGGAGTCAGACGATATAGTTTCATATCCCAGCTTCCCCACTTAGAATCCATTGTGATCTCTGGCAAGTTGCTGAGCTCTCCAATCCTCTCACAGGGTAGTAGTAAAGATGAAATGAGATCATATAAATGCATTTATCCTGACTTCTCAATAATATTTACTAGGTATTACCTAAGTATGCATTTCTGTGGCAATTCTTGCCAAACTAATTCACTAAATAAAAATAAAGAGCATTGGGTAGAGTGTCCGGTCCTGGGTTTGAGTCCTTACTCTATGCCCTAAGTAGCTGCATGATCATTGGACAATTGGGAGCCCAGTATCTCATACATAAAATAAGGAGATTGGGTGGGATATTGTCTTACAGTCCTAAGGGTCCTCACTCTGTAATGATCCATGTGATTCTTGAGCACCTCTTCTCTGTAAGGCAGAGGCAGGCAAACATTAAAAGAAGCTGTCTCTTGAGTCAGGATTATCTGAATTGACATAGCAAACCAAGAGTCAGGGGAAGAAAGAAAAAGAGAGAGAGAGAAAAAAAAAAGGATCTTGAAGTGGTGCTGACCCATCTCCTTGGTTCTGTCAGCTCATGCCAGCTTTCAAAAATGAAACAGCTCAGGGGAGGTGGCTTCCAGAGACACCTCATCTGTTTCAGTACTAATAAGGGTTTTCATCCCCTTAGTCACCACTCACCTTTAGGCCTTAGGACTAGGGGGAGAGGTGTGGTACATAAAGTATACTCAGTCGGTCATTGACCCTGAGGTTTGTTCTGAATGCAGCCATCTCTCTTGCCAGGCATATATGAGACTTCCATCAAAAATGGACTCACAAGTCCCAAACACAAAATTAGAAACTTTAAGGTAAAGAAACCCAAAATGATACTTGATAAAACTAAAGGGTAAGAAAATAAAGCTCTCAACCACATTTCAAGTTCAGTGTATTTTGCAGAATTCACAGAAGTATGTACAGAAGACATTAGGTACTAAGTAAACAAAGATCAAAGCCATATCAACAAACCATTATACTACTCTGACCAAATAATTATAGCTAATTTTTTTTAACTGTGAACAATGTCAATGGGTTAAAATCTTAACATAGATCTCCTCATTTGAATGTTAAAACAACCTTCTGAAGTAGGTACTGTAATCTACAATGTCTAGTTGGGGCACTAGGCCTTAGAGAAATTAAGCCGTTTACCCAAGATCATGGTTAGGGGGCAGCTGTTATTTGAAATGAGGCAATCTAATTCCTGATCATGATACTACACTGCTGTGCAGCTTTGTGGACCTGGCTAAGATTTACTCAGTATCAAGGTCTTCAGTCCAGCTTATGTGGGGTTAAATTCCTCAGAAAATACGAAGTAGAGTCCAAGCTACCTGAGCAGCTCACTGTGAGACAAGATTAAAAACATGGAAAAGAAGTATTATCTTTAATCTAGTAATGATAGCCTCATGACAGTGTGCATGACAAAGCACGCTTAAACTTCAAAATACAGGAGTGTAGAGATTATTTTAGATGAAGAGACTGAGGTCTAAGAGACTAAGTAATTTATCCACCTGAAAGACTAATAGAGTTTTGGGCTGCAAGTAATAGGAAACTTCACTCAAATGGTCTTAAGCAGTGAGGAAATATATTAATCGGGTTTATTAAGTCTAGAGACAGGGTAGCCTTCAGAGTCAGCACATCTGGGTTCCAGCTGTACCTTTCTGCAATTCTCTTGGTTCTTTCCTCCATCATGGATTGGCTTTCATCTCACAAAGAGGCAAAAGTGGTTCCAGGCACCCCATTTAAACATGACAATGTGCAAAGGAAGAGGGGACCATCTCCCTCTGAGTCTCTATTTTAGGAATGAGGAAATCTTTTTTAGAAGGCTATCCCAGTAAACTTCACATCTCATTGCCAGGATTGACCCACTCCTACACTGATCGCTGGTAAAGGGAAAGGGGTTGCCACTCTTGGACTTGAGGTGGATGGAGAGTAAGTAGCAAATAACCATCAAGATGACAGCAACATACCATGCTGCATCTCCAGACAATGTCTGTTTTGGCCCAGAAGACCTGCTATGGTCCCTGACCAGACTCTTTTGTTTAGTATTCTCTGCCAGGAACATGTCTCATCACATCTCAGGACTCCTTGGACTAAGAGATGGAGATACCAGACCCACAAGACATTTTCTCTAATATAATGGATGAGCTCAGCCTTAATTCAAGTATCAGGGAGACTTTTGAGGGGCCCATCGGTTAGGCCACAGCCACCAGGCGAGGGGACAGGGACAAAGTCCCTAGGAAGAGGGCACTGGCAAGAGTGAGGCAGTGTAGCAAGAGCTAAAGTACACAAAGAAAAGAACACCAAGATTCAAGGGGCACAGTGTTCCTTTACTCTCTGAGAACATAAGAGCAACACAGGTACTCACTAATCCATACTAGAACTCCTAGACTGGGAAGATAAATGATACTAAACTTCATCAGATACATGGACTTCAGATTCTTTTGTAATGCTATAATCTTATAAAATTTGGGAACTAGAACAGGGCAGATCCTGGGTCAGACCTGATGCAAGAGCCCCAGTGGAAGAGCTGGGGGGACAAAGACAGAACCAACACTAGGGTCTCCCTCCTTAGATGTGGAAGTCAAATGACCTCCTTTTAGACTATGCAAGGCCCTGGAATTTTAGATAGCTCAAGGAGAATAGGAAGCTCTAAGAGGGAGATTTGGAATCTTCTATTGACCTAGCAGATCGGGGCACTAGTGATTTATTGAAAAAAAATGGACTGTGACAATAATTCTGTCCTGATTTTTGGGGGTGGTTTATACTGGTTGTACATATAATGGAATAGTGTACAGCTGATTTAAAAACTTACGATACAGCTATACATTTATACATTTATTTCACAGAAAGATGTCCACAACATATTGTGAGGGGAAAAAAGCAAGTTACAAAATAGCACATGTACTATGATCCCATTTATGTAAAATGATTCACAAAGATAAGTATCAAGTATGTCTTATTTGCTTGAGTATAAAATAAAGTCATATTCTTTTACTGTTCAAATGATAATAACCTCAAGGCTATTCTTCTCAGCTTAGCAGAAAATACAATTTACCTTCTTGAGTCTCCTGCCCCAAGATTCCTCAGTGACATTCTTCAATGTCAATTTTGTTGATATTTTCACAGAACCAACTTTTGGTTTTGCGATTTTTTTCCCTAATATTTTTCAATTTTTTATTTCATTGATCTCTGCTTTGGTTATTATTGTCTTCTTTCTAGCTTTGGGCTTAGCTTGTTTGAAGGTGCAACGTTAGGTTATTCCTCAGATGACAAGACTCTTATATGAATCTTCTGAATCAGTGCCCCTTGCCACTGCTAAGAAAGCTTGAGGATTCAAATGCGTCACTGCTTTCCAAAGTAGGCCTTGACTATCCGACTTATAGCTCTTGATGGACAGGCTTTTCCATTGCTTCCATATACACCACTTGCTAGGATCACAAGCTTCCTCTCATATGAACTGAAACAGAGAAGCTAATGTCTGCTGCCCCATTAACCCTAAACCTTCCTCACACTTAATTTCAGGGAAGAAGCCAGTCTACCACCTTCTGTCTTTTTGTTGGTCATGGGCATTTTTTGTCTCAGGGACCAGTTCTCTGCCACCCCAAATTGTTTAAGACCACTGCTTCAATTACTCTGAATATCAAAGAAGGATCTGGAACTTGCCCCTCTTAGAGGCACCAGTGATCCTTATACACATTTTTCCCTCTGTTGTAAATGTATATAAGGTAAATGTGTATGACTCTGCATATCACACACATACATGGAAATATAACTGGAAGGATTTTCACTAAAATGCTGACAATGGTCATGGACTAGTTTGGGTAGTGTCTGCTTTAAAAAAAAAAAAATTATATATTGCTGACTTTTTAGAATGGTAAGCATATATACTTTTTATAATCAGAAGAGTAATAAAGAGCTAGCACTTATTAATTACTTACTATGTGCAAAAGCTTTACATTTAATCCTTCACAAAACCTGTATGAGGTAGCTACAATTACTGTCCTCATTTTGCCAATGAAAACACTGAAGCAGAGAGAAGTTAAGCAACTTGCCTGAGTCACACAGCTGGAAGTAACAGAGTCAGGATACAAACCTAGGCAGTTTGTTTTCACCTGCTATGTACTATACTGTATAAAGAATTTTTCTTGGAGTGGGAAGGAGTAAATTAGTGAGAACCCAAAGATGAATGTAAATTATGTGCTCAATATATTAATATTAAATTGTTTGTGAGTTACTAAAAGAAGAATGTTCTGGTTGGGCCAAAAGATATATTTCAGGATCTTGCCACATTTTCATCACTGATAAAAAGCTGAAAGTATTTAAGTGCTCCTGCTGCATATTCATATGCATGACCAAATGTTCTCTGCTTTTCACATTTGGTTTGCTCAGCAATACTTATTGTTTCCAGAAATTATGCTTTTATATTATTGTGAATCTGGAAACTTTTCCTAACATTTTACTAAAGTCCTGGGGCAAAAATGATCACTAATCAGATACTGCAAATGGTAGATCTCCAAGAACATTCTGCAACTTAAAGCAAGCTGCAGTTTTATTGAGATGCCCCAGCCAGACAGGCAGTTTTTAGAAATTATTTTGCAAGTTAAGACAACATGTATGATTATATAGTCAATCATGTTTTAAAGGAAATGTAGGTGAGCAGGAAGGTGAGGTGAAAAAGGTTGGGTTATTGCACGTGGGTGGAAAGAACAAGTAAAGAGACTAAGGTGACTTCTAGTTTCTTGACTTGAGTGATCAGGGATGTACCGATGCTGTTGACCAGGATAGAAAACAGAAGAATGGCAGATTGTGGGGAAAATAACTGGATTTTAAGCATTAAGTTGTGAGACATGTGAAGGATGTCTAGGTGGGGGTGGCTGGTAGTGTTGGAGATGCAGGTCTGGGATTTGTGATGTTTCGGCTGGAAGTGCCAGTATGCGAGTAGTTAGCATATATACTTCAAGTTGTCAGACTCTGAATAAGTTACTCAGCTTCTCTGGGTCTTAGGATCCTCACATACAAAGTAAGGATGATTTAGTTGTTCCTTCACAGAGACATTAAGAGGATTGAATCAACTACTGTATGTAGAGTGCCTGGTATAGGGGCCAGCACGGTGCAATGACTGAATGAGTGACACTGAGAGGTGGATCATTGACTGATGGTGACAGGTCTAGGTGGCCAGGGGACTTACAGTATCATCAGGCAGAGTGAGCACCTCTGAACTGGAGCAAGTTGACTTCTGTACCATTATGTTAATAAAACTTGGACTAGATTGTATATATCCAATGTATTAATAAACTCCTCTGAAAGTAGACTAAGACCTAGCAGAGAATTAGTGACAGAGAGGAAGTGACATAAGTATAGTGGGCTTTAAAGGAATATATTTTTGAGAAATTATTGCACAACAGAAGAGGCTATGATAATATAATAATTTAGCTCTATTGTAGAAGTTATTTTTGTAAAAATTTTAAGTTACTTTCATTAATATTTTTCCACCACAATAGGCATCGCTAGCCTATAAAACACAGTATGTTAGAGTACAATGAGCTTTAGGTTTGGAGTCAGAAGGCCTGGGATTGAGTTCTGGATTCATCATTTACTGGCCCCAAATCCTGTGCTCTACATGTATTTAATGGCAGTATTACCATCCACCTGGTAGTTCAAACTTGGAGTCATCTTCTGATTCTCCCTTTCCCTTAACCCTCCAAATCCAACTGATTGCCCAGTTCTGACATGTCTGACTCCTAGAATCTCTTTAGTCTGCCTGTTTGTTTTCATCCTCATTGAGTCAGCCTTGGTTGGCACTGTCATCATCCCATGCCTGACTACTCCAACAGCCTCCAACTAATCCACTTCCTCCAGTGAAGCAGCCACACTGGCTCCAGAGTTACCTTCTTAAGACATTACTATGCTGATTTTGTAAGCAGTGGAAATACACAGATATTTTAAAAATCCAAGCTCTTTAGAATGGCATAGAGGCCCTTTACAATCTGGTTGCTACTGAGTTTCCCAGGCTCAACCCCATGACGTCTCATTACGTATGTAACTGATGCTCTTGCTAGTCAATGGAATTTTCACCATTCTCTCACTGCCTTGGTCTTCTGTGCTCCCTTCCTTGCACGTGATTTTTTTCTGCCTGGAAACCTCTCCTCCCTCTACTTTACATAGCAAATTTACTTATACTCTGTGAGATTCAACTCATTACTCATAGGAAATATTTCCCAACTCTCCCCATCACAGTGGAGGACTTCTTCCTCTGTGTTATAATTACTTTACATATTTACAGCCAACAGTGAGGTTCTTGAACTTATTTCCCTTTATATTCCTGGAACCTGGCCAAGGGTGTGGTACATAATACAAAGTATGCAATTTTAGAGTGCTTTCTAAAAAAGTACTCCTGGACAAATCTCTGCTTTTCTGAGCCTCAGTTTCCTCATCTGTAAAGTTAGAATAATAATACCTACCTTGTAAATCAAACCCAATAATTTGCATAATAGCACTTTTTAAGCCATACATTTTTGTAACATTTAACTTTTGATGTCTCCAAGTATCCGTTCTCTATGCATCAATCTAACACTTAGGTAATAGACTCTTAATAATGTCTGTTGAATTACGTCCAATTCAAAGGCATTCTGCGTGAGCCAGGCTAGTCACAGTGACAACACAAAGGATCAGGAACATCTGAATGAACAAAAATGTCAAACTAGCCCTTTTATTTGTGTTACCCTGGGGTGTTTCTCCTCTCTTCCTGCTTGATGACAGCATCGCCCAAGTGCAATATCAAGAAACTACACCAGGGGGCTCCCCTGGATTTTCCAAATGAAGTCTGTAAAAACATCCTTCACCACCCTGAATAGTTCTGAGTTCTCAAGTATTAAGTATTTGCTTTCTTTCAGAACAAGGCAATAGAGAAACACTAGACAAGTCGCAAGCCTGGAAACAATACCTTTTATTTATATCAAACCACTGTCTGAGACTTTCTTAGTTTTTCTTAGTCTTTTAAAGAGCTGACAGGGAGATTTATTAGTCCCCATTACTGAAGGGATTTAGGAACTGTAAGTCATTCAACCGAGGACTACAATGAATTATTTATTATCAACAGGCTTGATCCCAAGTTGAGCTAAATAGAAGACAAACCTGATAATAGAAATATTTAATTACTGTGTTCGCAAAACCAAATAAATGAAAATACATTTGTTGCTTTTCTTCTAAAAAAAGCTACAAGTTGTAATGCAAATAGACCTAAATAAGAAGTCAAGGACTGGTTCTAATGCTGGATGTACTTCCAACTTCCGCTACTTGTGTGATCACTCTCCTTTAGATTTCAACTTTTTCGTCCTTAAGTGAGGTTTTGGGGTGATGCTGTTTTTAAAAATCAGCTTTAATGACATATTATTTGCATATGCAATGCACAATTTTTAAGTGTAATTTGAAGAGTTCTGAAAATGTATATAGTCTTGTAACTACCACCATTATCATGATATAGAACATTTCATTTTCATCACCACAAAATCCTGACCCTTGGCAAACAATCTCCTTCCCTTATCCCTGGCCCATGGAAAACACAGATCTGATTTTTATCACTACAGTTTTGCCTTTTCAAAAATTTCATGTCTGGTTTCTTTTATTTGGCACAATGTTTTTGAAATTCATCAGTGTTGTGCATATCAGTAACTTGTTTATTTATTGCTGAATTGTATGCCATTGTATATGAATGTATCAAAGTTTTCATCTATTTGTCAACTGATGAACATTTTGGGTTGTTCCCAGGTGTTTTGGGTTTTTAAAAATTTTTATTACTAAGTCTACTGTGAAGACTCATATACAAGTCTTTGAGTGAACATATTTTTTCATTTCTCTTGGGTAAACACCCAATAAGTGGTATTGCTGGGTTAGATAGTAAGTGTACATTTCGGTTTATAAGGAACTACAGACTGTTTTCTAAAGTGACTCTACCATTTCTCATTCCCACTGGCAATTGTCGACAATCTAGTCGTTCCACATACTTTTTAACACTTGGTATTGTCAGTCTTTTTCATTTTAGCCATTCTTTTGCAGGAGGGGGCCCCCTTCCAGGGCCTGAGAGTGGGCTCTTGTCTAACACTCGGAAATGAATTGTCTAAGGAGACACACACGCTGACAAAGCAAAAGGCTTTATTGGGAAGGGACACCCGGGGGGAGGGCAGCAGGGTAAGGGAACCCAGGAGAACTGCTCTGCCACGTGGCTCACAGTCTCAGGTTTTATGGTAATTATGGGGTTAGTTTCTGGGTTGTCTATGGCCAATCATCTTGCTTGGCCCATGTTTGGTGACTCAGGGTCCTTCCTGTTGGTGCACGCATCTCTCAGCCAAGATGGATTCTAGTGTGAGGGCTTCTGGGAGCTTGGCAGGACATATCATCTCCTCCCTCCTCCTTTTGGCCCCTTCCAAATTCTCCCAGTTAGTTTTAGGTAGCACTGCATTCTTTATCAGGACCTCCTGTTGTGAGACAACTTGGCCAAGCAGTTATCATTGTGCCTGGCCAAGGGGGGTGGTTTCAGTCAACAGTTCCCTAACAGTTCTAGTGGGTATGTAACTGTCTCTAATTGTTACTTTAATTAGCATTTCTCTAATCAATAATGATGTTGAGCATCTTTCTTGTATTTATTTGTCCTTCCTATGTCTTTTTTGGTCAAAGAAGATATCTTTAAATCTTTTACCCATTTTTTAAATTGAGTTGTTTGTCTTTTTCTTACGGAGTGCCTCGTATATTCTGGATAAATGTCACTATCAGATTTTTTCAAATATTTTAACCCAGCCTGTGGCTTGCCTTTATAGTTTCATAATAGTTTCATTTGAAGAGAAAACCACTGGTACATATGTCAACACTCAAATTCTTTAGATCTCAATTTCATCACACTTAAAATGAGGTCTTTGGGTAAATGTTCTTTTCTTTTTATAATGGTTTGATTGAGGAATATTTCATATACCATAAAATTTACCCTTTTAAAGTATGCAATTTAGTGGTTCTTAGTATAGTCACAGAGCTGCGCAACTATTGAAACTGAGCAGGACCCTGTGGGGCCCTCCTGGGCACAAAAGCCTTTCACAACCCAGCTTCTTATTTGCAAGATAAAGGCTCCAGCCTCCTAGAACTCCCTGAGTTCCAAAGAGCAGATTCAAACAGTTGCTAGTCAGGGAAGTAAAGTAATGCAGAAACAAATGAGGAACAATCAGGAAACTATAGTGCAGCTATTAAAGCAGGATCCTGGTTCCTCCTGAAGGAATATACGTAACAATGTCTTTAACTCAATAACTAAGGCCCCCATTCAGGGGGACGATGATAACTTCAGGCTGAGCACAAGATTCCTGGAACACCGCCCTGTTACCTCAACCAATCAGAAGACAGTCACACACCCTGTAGCCTTCACCCCAAATTTTGCCTATAAAAACTTGTCCCCGAAAACCATCGGGGAGTTTGGGTTTTTTGAGCATGAGCCACCCATTCTCCCTGCTTGGTCCTGTAATAAACCTTTCTCTGCTTCAAACTCCAAAGTTTTGGTTTGTTTGGGCTCACTATGCGTCAGGCACAAGAACTTGCATTTGGGCTTCCCTGGTGGCACAGTGGTTGAGAGTCCGCCTGCCGATGCAGGGGACATGGGTTCATGCCCCGGTCCGGGAAGATCCCACATGCCGCGGAGCGGCTGGGCCCGTGACCGCTGAGCCTGCGTGTCCGGAGCCTGTGCTCCGCAACGGGAGAGGCCACAACAGTGAGAGGCCCGCGTACCACAAAAAAAAACAAAAAAACAAAAAAACTTGCATTTGGTAACACTATCATCACTATGTAATTTCGGAACATTTTCATAACCCCAAAAAGAAACTCTATGCTTATTAGCAGTCATTACTCCCTTTCCCAGCACCTGGCAACCATTAATCTAAGTTCTGTCTCAATGAATTGACCAATTCTGGACATTTCATATAAAAGGAGTCATACAATATTTGGTATGTTGTGTCTAGCTTCTTTCATTAGCATAATGTTTTCAAGGTTCATCCATGTTGTTGTATATACTAGTACTTCATTAATTTTTATTGCTGACTAATATTCTGTTCTATAAATATACCATATGTTGTTTATCCATCCATCAGTTGATGGATATTTGGATCATTTCAACTTTTTACTTTTTATGAATAACAATTTTTATGAACATTTGTGTGCACATATTTTCAGTTCTCTTAGGTATATACTTAGGAGTGGAATTTCTGGGTCATATAACTCTATATTTAACATTTTGAGGAAATACCATATTGTGTTCCAAAGTGGCAGCACCATTTTACACTTCCACCAACAAGGTATGAGAGTCCAGTTTCTCCACGTTCTCACTAAAACTTTTTTCACCACATATTTCTTTACTTAAATAATTTTCTGCATTATTTATTGAAGTCTTTTTTTCCCCTGCTAATTCTTAGTAATGTTTGTATTTTTTTTTAATACCCATCCCATGGGTATGCAGTGGTATCTCAATTGTGGGGGTTTTTTTGTTTGTTTTTTTTTTGTTTTTTTTATTTGGCTGCACTGGGTCTTCACTTGTGGCATGTGGGATCTAGTTCCCTGACCAGGGGTCAAACCCCGGCCCCCTGCATTAGGAGCATGGAATCTTAGCCACTGGACCACCAGGGAAGTCCCTCAGGTGTGGTTTTGATTTGCATTTCCCTAATGACTAATGATGTTGAGCATATTTTCATGTGCTTGTTGACCATTTGTATATCTTCCTTGAAGAAGTGTCTATTAAAATCCTTTGCCCATTTAAAAATTGG
This sequence comes from Delphinapterus leucas, assembly GCF_059928025.1. Lineage (NCBI taxonomy): Eukaryota > Metazoa > Chordata > Mammalia > Artiodactyla > Monodontidae > Delphinapterus > Delphinapterus leucas. Next base: position 42,098,676 of record NC_143135.1, read on the forward strand.
ATTGTTTGTCTTTCTGTTGTTGAGTTGTAAGAGTTCTTTATATACTCTGAATATAACTCCTTTATTTAATATGTAATTTGTAAATATTTTCCCCTATTCTCTAGGTTGTCTTTTCACTTTCTTGACAGTGTCCTTTGGCACAAAAGTTTTTAGTTTTGATGAAGTTCAATTTATCTTTTTTCTTTTGGTTGCTTGTGCTTTTGGTGTCATATTTAAGAACTCATTGCCTAATAAAAAGTCACGAAGATTTACTCCCATGTTGTCTTCTAAGAACTTTGTGATTTTAGTTACATTTAGGTCTTTGATCCATTTGAGTTGGATTTTGTTTGTGGTGTGAATAGGAATCCAGCTTCATTCTTTTGTATGTGGATACTCAGTTGTCCCAATATCATTTGTTAAAAATACTATTATTTCTCCATTGAATGATCTTGGCATCCTTGTCAAAAATCAAGTGACATAAACAATGTGGTACTGGCATATAGACAGACATATATATAGACCAAAGGAATAAAATAGAAAGCCCAGAAATAAATTCTTTTCTTATGTGGTCAAATGATTTTTGACAAGGATGTCAAGACAACTCAATGGTAAAAGGTCAGCCTTTTTAGCAAATGGTGCTGGCAAAACTGGATGTCCACATGTGAGAGAATAAATGGACTTTTATCTAACATAACATACCAAAATTAACTCAAAATGGATCAAAAACTTAAATGTAAGGCCTAAAAGTATAAAACTCTTACAAGAAAACATAGGACAAAAGCTGCACAATATTGGATTTGGCAATGATTTCCTAGATGTGACACCAAAGGCACAGGCAACAAAATAAAAAATAGACAAATTACACTTCATGAAAATTTTTAAATTTTGTGCATCAAAAGATACTATCAATAAAAGGGCAATCCAAAGGATAAAGGAAAATATTTTCACATCATATATATGATAAGGGATTAATATTCAGAATATATAGAAAACTCTTAAAACTCAACAACAACAAAAACAAACTGATTAGAGATTGGGCAAAGGACTTGAACAGACATTTCTCCAAAGAAGATATATAAATGGCCAATAAGGGGGAATTCCCTGGTGGTCCAGTGGTTAGGACTCCATGCTTCCACTGCAGGGGGCATGGGTTTGATCCTTGGTTGGGGAACTAAGATCCCACACAGCTGCATGACACGGCCAAAACAAAAAACAAAAATTAAAAAAGTTGTCAGGACTTCCCTGGTGGTCCAGTGGTTAAGAATCCACCTTCCAATGCAGGGGATGTGGGTTCAATCCCTGCTAAGGGAACTAAGATCCCACATGCTGCAGGGCAACTAAGCCCATGTGCTGCAACTACTGAGCCTGTGTGCCACAACTAGAGAGAAACCTGCGCTGCAACGAAGATCCACGTGCCACAACAAAGACCCCACACACCCAAAAATTAAAATTTTTAAAAATTAAAAAGTTGTCTATAAATGGCCAATAACCACATGAAAAGATGCTCAACATCACTAATCATTAGGGAAATGCAAATCAAAACTATAATGAGATACCTCCCCACGTCCATTAGGATGGGTACTAGCAAAAAAGAAGAAGAGACAAAAAAACACACATGTTAGTGGGGATGTGGAGAAACTGGAACCCTTGTACATTGCTGGTGGGAAAGTAAAATGGTACAGCCACTATGGCAGTTCCTCAAAATATTAAAAATACAATTACCATATGATCTAGCATTCCACTTCTGGGTATATGCCCAAAAGAATTGGAATCAGGGACTCAAATAGACATTTGTACACCCATGTTCATAGCAGTATTATTCACAATAGTTCAAACATGGAAGCAACCTAAGTGCCCATCGATGGATGATTGAATGGTACAATGTAGTATAAACATACAATGGAATATTATTTAGCCTTAAAAAGGAAGGAAATTCTGGCATATGCTACAACACGGATAAACCTTGAGGACATTATGGTGATTGAAATGAGCCAGTCACAAAAAGACAAATACTGCACATTTCTGCTTATATGAAGTAGATATTTAGAGTAGTCAAAATCTAGAGAGAGAAAGTAGAATTGTGGTTGCCAGGGGCTGGGAGGAGGGGTTATTGTTTAATTGGTCTAGGGTTTCAGTTTTACAAGATTAAAAGTTATGAAGATGAATGGTGGTGATGGTTGCACAACATCATGAATGTACTTAATACCACAGAACTGTACACTTAAAACTAAGATGGAAAATTTTAAGTTATGACATTCTACCTCAATAAAAAAAATTTTTTTAATTAACTGATAATAAACGTAATGGTTTATTTCTGGACTTTCAATTCTATTCCATTGATCTTTATGTCTAGTTTTATACCAGTACTGCACTGCCTTGATTACTGTAGCTTTTCAGTACGTTTTGAAATCATGAAATGTAAGTCCTCCAACTTTGTTCTTCTTCAGAGTTGCTTTGAATAAGAAAGCAACTTTGTTTCTTTCAACTATGTGTTCTATGAGGTAAATATTTAAAGAACGTTTATAATATACCCAAAACTTACATAAGTATCTAATACAATCCTCATAAAAATCCTGTAAGGTAATATTATGATTTTATTAATTAAACAATCTTATTTTTACCATCTATTATGTGTCAGGCATTGTGGATGCAAGATACTGGGGCTGCAAGATATGCAACATGATCCCCGTTCTCACACATGAGGGAACTGAGGCTCAGAAAGTTTAGGTAACTCTCTTGAATTAGAATGGAGTTCTCATGACTCCAAGTCCCATAATATTTTCACTGCAGAAAGGCTGATAGGTTGATTCCTTTTGCAGTTCTCAAATATCTTCTATACTTCCTCTCTGGTCTGAGCTAGGTAAGTGGCCACCTGAGTGGCATGAGGACCAGGATAAATACTGGATCTTACAGCCTTCTCATTTAGGTGGGAGATCATTCAATTGTTTGTTCATTTAAAGAATATTTATTCAGGGACTACTGTGTGCCAAGGATTAGTGATATAATCAAGAATAGACAATGTCACTGCCTTCGTGAAGTTTACTTTCTTGCACAGGAGACATATAACAAGAAATTTCACAAATAACAAAATAATTACAGCAAATAATTGCATATTGCTGTAACGAAAAGGAAAGTCTGCCATAATTGAGAATATCAGGGATAACTACTAAGCAAAGAGCACAGTGATACTAGAGAGGTAAGCAGGCAATGATTACAAGGTGTTGTAGGTTATTCAAAAACTGATTTATCCAAAATACAATTAGAAGCGATTAAAGGATTTTAAACCAAAGAATGTTGTGATCTGATTTATCTTTTTAAAAGCTCACTCCTGCGATAGGTATAGAATGGATTGGGTATATAGAGTAAACAAGGTTAGAATCTTGAAGTCCAGCTAAGAGGCTATTGAAGCTGTCAAAATGAAAGAAAGATGTGTTAGACAAGGATAGTACTAGTAGAGATACATGGAGAAAAGTAAAAATATTCTAGATGTATTTCGGAAGCGAAAGTAACAGGTTGACCCTCAAGTTTCTGGCTTTCCGAACTCACTGGATGGTGGCATCATATGCTGAAATGGGGAAGAATAGAAGAGAACTAGAGAATATATAGGTTTTAAAAAATCATCCAGAATTCCATTTTAGACATGTTGTATTTAAAATGCCTATGAGACATTCAAAAGGCATGTAGGATAAGGGTCAGAGTCTTCCAGCAAGAAAAGCAGCTGAGGAAGAGAGCTTACTGTAAAGGGGGAGTCTGACTTCCGGGATGCTGGAGCAGGTGTCAGATGAAGGAGACCATTATCATGAGAACAGAGAAAAAAGAACCAAGAACTAAGAGTGCTGCTGCAGCTCATCTTAGCAAATATTTACTGAAGGCCCATAAGAATCACCCTGAGGCTACTCTCAGATAATAGGAAGAGGCATGAACTTGAAAAGAAAAGACATGGTTTAAAGTCTGGTGACTTTGGCAAAGTTTAAACTTCTTTGATTTTTGTCAGATGATTGTGAAGATTAAATAGAAAAATTCATGTGAAAGCATGTGGCTGTATAAATGGAGGTTTATATTGTACCTTGTGGGAGCAGGCATTGGTATGAGCAATCAATATGAAAAATACTCTATACCTATAACATTGTTTTCTGAAAAAAATCCAACAACTTTGATGATGACTTAGGATCAAAATAAATGTATTTCACCCTGTACAGGCCAGCTCTTGCATCACCCAGGTGAAACAGATCAGGACAAAATGACACCAAGGAGACTGACGTGTATGTTGCGTTCCCATGTGGGTAAAGAACACACCTCAGAATCAATGGGTCTCAGCAGATCTTACCTTGATTGCATGTGACCATGACTAACAGCAACAGCTTGGTTACACTGGCTGCAGTCTCTTTGCCACTGCATCCCAAACATATCAGAGTGTTGTCTGTACATCTTGTACGCTCTTTTAGAGCCCACCTGTCAGCATTAGCCCACGACGTTGGTAAACGTGCCAGTGATGATCTGCCTTCCCTCCCATATAATCTCATAGACTTGCTGCTTCAACAGAATAGGCACTTTTTTCACTCCTTTGCTCTAACCATGCAGAACAACTAATTTTTCTCAAATACCATGTACTTTCACATTACCAAACTTTTGTTCTTACAAAGGTTCCTTAGGCCTAGAATGTCTTCACTACTCACCTTCCTGCTGATTTACTATTTATACTTACAGGCTCAGATAAATGTAAATTACCATTTCTCCTCAAAATACTCGATGGAATTCATTGCATCCTCATCTATATTTCCACTTCATGCTGTTTATAGTTCAATATACTTATTCAGCAAACATTTATAGAATGCCTCCTGAATATCAGGACCTTTTAAGATGCAAATGACAGAAACCCAATCCAAGTAGCTTAAACAAACTAGCTCACCATTTTTCCATCCTCACCTATATTTCCATTTTACTCTATTTATAATTCAACATACTTAGTCAACAAACATTTCTAGAACACTGCTAAATGTCAGGACTTTTTTAGATGCAAATGATAGAAACTCAAATCCAAATAGCTTAAACAAACCAGCTCACCTAATGGAAAAGTACAATGAAAAACATGGTGAGATCCAGCCATGCAAATGATGTTATTTGTATTCATCTTTCTTTTGTACCGCTTGATTAGGTTGGGTTCCCTAGAAATAGAGCTAGGATTCTCATGAAAGTTATTTATTGAAGGGATGCTTTCAGGAAAAGATGTGGGAGGAAAGAAAGCAGGGGAAGAAAGATAACTAAGAATGTGGGCTCCACTGGAGAAAAAGCTCCACTAGTTTCAGCTTTTTCCCATGGGGAGATTTGAGGCATAAATCACACCATAGAGTTTATCCCACCTGGAGTCAAGGGGGGTTTGCCTTTTGCACTCCCTTGCCAATCAGTCAAGAATTGTTAGATGCGAAGGTTTGTGCTAATCTCCCCTGTGAACAGGACATGGGTGAGGCAGCAACAGCAACCATGTGGGAGGCATGGTGGCTGCCAAGATTCATCTGTAGCTTGGCCACCCTCCAAGGAAAGATCTTCTCCTTAAGTCTCTGAAAAGTTCAGGGTGAACTCTGATGTGTGCAATTCTTTTGCAATACAGATGGGATCAGAGTCAAGTAAACCACATGCAGTAGATGCTTCACAGGAAAGAGGGTTCTTTTATTAAAGAAGACGGAAGAAGGCTGGGTAGGCAATGTCAAGCAAACACTCTACCAGGTTCCAGGCACTGGTGGGGGCAAAAGTGAGCAAAAAAGTACACACATCTCTGTTCTCACAGAGCATATGAGCCTTGTTTAGTGTATGACAGACTAACAAGAAATTGCAATGACGTAAAATATATGCTTTGGTGGGGGACGGATAGATTACTATGAATGCATTATGTGGGAGGGGTACCTTACTCTTCTCGAGGGCCCATATTTTATCCAACTTTATATATCCAGTGCCCATATAGTACCCTCAGTATTGTAAGTGGTCAGTGAAAGAGTATATGCAGCTTGTTGTGTGAATTCAGGGGTTTGAGGAGGAAGTAGCTCCTCTCTAGGAGTTGTCTTTTTAGTCAGTTTATGGGCTGTGCAAGATAATCACTCACTACTTAATGGCCACATCATGCCTTTAAGTAGAATGATTCTTATACCTGACTTCTAATGACTTTTTACCTATTCCCAAATTCTGAAACCATTTTCAAATGGTAGATCTGCCAACTTTGAGGATATTTAATTTCTCTCAGTTTAGTTCAACATATAACTCATTGATCAACTTTGTGTTAATAGAATGCTAAGTGTTGCAAAAGATACAGAGATGAATAAACCATAGTGCCAGCAAGCTAACAATTTAGGACAGCTGCCTAGCAGGATCCATGTAATGACTTGTAATGGCAAGGAATGCAAATTTCACTTGGTGCATTCTCTGGTTAGCTGCTAGGGGAATTGCAGATTTTAAAATGTGCTCTTGATCATATTCAGTGTCATTGAATCTAAGGCCAAAAGGACATAAACTCAACGAGAGAAGCATTTACATAAGTGCACTCAAGACAGGAACAGCTGGGTTTCCCTGGTGGCGCAGTGGTTGAGAGTCCGCCTGCCGATGCAGGGGACATGGGTTCGTGCCCCAGTCCAGGAAGATCCCACATGCCGCGGAGCGGCTGGGCCCGTGAGCCATGGCCGCTGAGCCTGCGCGTCCGGAGCCTGTGCTCCACAACGGGAGAGGCCACAACAGTGAGAGGCCCGCGTACAGTAAAAAAAAAAAAGAAAAAAAATTTATTTGGCTGTGTCGGGTCTTAGTTGCAGCATGTGGGATCTTCATTGCAGCACGCAGGATCTTCATTGCAGCACGTGGGATCTTTCATTACGGTGTGCTGGCTTCTCTAGTTGCGACGCATGGGCTTCTCTCTAGTTGTGGCACGTGGACTCTAGAGCATGCAGCCTCAGTAGTTGCAGTATGCAGGCCCTTTAGTTGTGGCATGTGGGCTTAGTTGCCCCATGGCATTTGGGATCTTAGTTCCCCGACCAGGGATCAAATCCACGTCCCCTGCATTGGAAGGCAGATTCTTAACCACTGGACCACCAGAGAAGTCCCTCCACTGTTTTTCAAGAAAATGAAAACAACACAAAAGTAGATTTTTTAAATGAAGCAGCTCAGTTTTCTGTTTGATTACATAAATTTGATGTGTTTTAGCAGTACTACTCTGCAGAATTTGTGCTTACTTGGGAAAAATTATTCTTTCTTTGATTGAATTTAAACAGCTTTATTGTTTGTTCTTATGGAAATATGAGAGTGTGTTTTTACTCCAAGAGATCTGGAAATCTGAAAAATGTACCAAAATATGAGATCCCAAACTTTTTCTGGAGCTGGAGAAAACAATAGGAAGAAAGGAACTAGACTGAGCTAGACTGGACTGTTGGTTATTATCTACAGGTAATTTGAAGCAATAACCCAATTGTGCTGATGCTGAAAGATTTTGATCTGAGATTTCATTTCTGTGAGCCATTGTGCACTGTAACCCTCCTGTGGATAGTAGAAGGGGTTTCTCATGGATGAAGTGGATATTTCCACTCCCACTCGTCCTGTCAGCCTAGAAAGACATTGGTTCTGGAACAGAAAATGAGGACTAGAGTGATAGACCTGAAACCTGCTTCATCATAGATGGAACTCCAACTTCACGTCAGGCGAGATGTTGAGGCAATTCTCTTTTGTGAGACAGAAGATGGCACCAACCAGAGGTGATGGACCAGCAGCCAGACATCCTTCCATGACCTTGACAGGATGGATCTGTAGACTCTGAGCAACCACATTGAGCAACAGGTGTACATTATTTTCTCTGTTCTACTTGCTATCCATTATCAATTAAAGGAAGGATTTATTTCCTTCTCTCACTGCCCATGCCAGAAGGGTAGTGGTAGCATATGCTTGACCATGGATGATAATCCCCAAATTGCAGCATGTGATTGGCAGGAAATGCATGGCCATGCTTATGGATAGAAAACCAATATTCTGAGGCCAGCAGCTTAATTAGGTAGCATACCCCACCAGGTTGGATTTGTGGGACATGTAAGCTTCTCTGCTGTTAAAACAACTTGGGAAAAGAGCCCAGGGAATGACTCAACTTTCTTCAGTCAAGTGAGATGGGAGCACAAAGCCCTCATAATTTGAATATTAAAGGAAATCACTTCATATTCTCAGTTTGGAGAGATTTAGAATCATTAAGTCTATGACAGGTACCACAAGGAACATGAAAAGATTTTGCAGCAAGTTATTTCCCCTCTCAGAGCCCCAGACTCTTTGTTAGTGTCTCAGTCTGTCCAGGTGGCTATAACAAACTGCCATAGACTGGATGGCTTTATAACAAAAATTTATTTCTGTTCTGGAAGCTGGGAAGCCCAAGATCAAGGTGCCAGCAGATTCAGTTCCCAGTGAACCAGCCTTCTGGACTCACAGACAGCTGTTCTCTCTGCGTCTTCACATCTACGTAGGAAAAGGGTGAGGGAGCTCTCTGGGGTCTCTTTTATAAGGGCAATAATCTCACTCATGAGGGCTTGCCTCATGACCTAGTCACCTCCCAAAGACCCCACCTCCAAATGCCACCACATTGAGGATTAGGTTTCAACATATGAATTTTCCGAGGACACAAACCTTCAGTCTGCAGCAGTTAGTAACCATGAAGGTGTTTAAATCAACTCTAATGGCCCTTTTAAATCTGAAACTATGTTTCTTTCAGGTTCTCTTCTCTTTGATCTAGTTGTAGAGACAAGATATACCTGTAAAACTTTTTTTTTTTTTTTTTTACCTGTAAAACTTTTAAGTAATAATGTAATTCCTTACTTTCAAGACCCAGCTAGAAGGCTACCTCCTCTGAGAAAATTTTCTTTACAACCTCTCCACCCCTATCCTGGGATCCAACAGCAGTTTGTGTTTCCATAGCTACCATTAAGACATTTATTCCATACAGTTATGTGGATGTTGGTGTGGAAAAAAATCAAAGACCAACCAAATGAAAAAAGCCAAGTCTATTTATTCTAAGCTTGCTACAGCAAGGGAGTCAGCCACTGTCACTTGCATTTTGTCATAGACTCAAAGGCAGGCAGAAGAGGGATAAAGCTTTATAGTGGAAAAAGGGGAAGCTTCAGATATGCCCTGATTAGAGGCCGTTGGCATGGTGAAGCTGTAGGTGGACTAATTAGAAGTAGAGCATCCTATGTGGTTGGTTAAGGGTACATATTTGGCTTCCTCTGGTTGGTCCTCAGTTGGAAGCAGGGACAAAATTAGAGAAACCGTTATCAATCAAGTCTTTGCCATTAGGGGCCAATTGTTACAGAAATTATTGTTTAGCTTCCTGGGCTGTTACCAGAGATAGCAGCCTGGCTTTCTGCAAGTCTGATTTACAGCAGAATGGCTTCCTGTGTTGTTTATTTTGATGAGGGGCTGGTTTCCTGAGTATGTTGCTGCAGGTTGTGGGGCAAGGTCCTGCTTTTATATATGGCCTGTCCATTGTCCATTTGTATATCAGCCTTTCATTGGCTTCTGGTTCTCTTCCCTAAATTGTGAGTTCCCCAAGTTTAGATACTGTTTATTCTCACTTTGTTTTATGCCACACCTAATCCAAGCCTGAAATATAGTAGGCTCCCAATAAATATTTGTTAATGACTTTTTCAAGAAGCCAGTTAAAGCATGACATTGATATTTTCAGTTTGGACACATGGAGTTGGAGTGCAAGTCATAGGATCCAGTTAACAAGTGGAGATATACAATCAGAATTTGGGTGAACACTTGGGACTAATAAGAACATTTTAGAGTCATTGGAAGAGTAAAACTTAAACTAGGGCTTCCCTGGTGGCGCAGTGGTTGAGAGTCCGTCTGCCGATGCAGGGAACACGGGTTCGTGCCCCGGTCCGGAAAGATCCCACATGCCGCGGAGCGGCTGGGCCCGTGAGCACAGGCCACTGAGCCTGCGAGTTTGGAGCCTGTGCTCCGCAACGGGAGAGGCCACAGCAGTGAGAGGCCCACGTACCGCAAAAAAAACAAAAACAAAAACAAAACTTAAACTAAAAAAAAAAGAAAATCAGTATTTCAAATTTAGAGAGATGACTTTAGCCCCAGACAATATCTTGACTGCAACCTCATGAAAGACCTATCACAAAACTGACCAGCCAAGCCACTGCTGAATTCCTGACCACAGAAAGAGTAGAAATCACAAATAATTATTATCGTTTTAAGCCACCAAGTTTGGAGACAATTTGTAATGCAGTACTGGATTACTAATACATATAGTATAACATAGTGTTAAGAAATGGCTCCCCTGGCCTCAGTTTGCATCATGGTGCTAAGTACAGAGATATCAGACATCAAAGTGTATATGAAACAGAGCTCCAAAAACAGAATTTACAAAGGAAATGAGAGAAAACCCATTCCATGTACTCTTGAACTTTCTCACCCACTTTTAGACTATGAAGCAGTATAGAAGAGATTTTGTGGAAAAGATATCTTTGAAGGAATTGCAATTTTACCTTAAAACCTAGTAAGGGAGGTTTTTGCAATGCTGTGTAATATGTGAACCCTACAGTTAACAGTGCAAAATTGACTGTGTATGTATATGTAAAACAGGAGGTTAAAGTGGAAAAGACTTGGAAGGCTTTCCATTGGTCCTAGAAATTAATGGCTTGGAGCTTAGTGGGGACTGAGGGCAACTGGAAGGTGAATGGAATTTGCCATGGAGGAGCCAAGAGAAATCTATATAGTATCTGGCTCAGAGACACATAAAATCGCTCACTGCTGTTTATACCCCATAGCTCCCAAGCACATGAGCACTTGATCTCTCTCTTTAATCTCAGATAATTTAAGACTGATTGAGGGGGTTCATGGCAAACAAAAAAATTCAAATATGAAAAGAAATGATGACAGTACTCAAAACCACTATCACACAGCTTTTGTTTTCCTGAAAAGACAATCTCCAAGTCTTTATTAGCCCTCGTTTTGATATTCTTTGGTCAGTCTGCAAGTGTCACAGCTTAGAAGTTAATGTGAGAGGGCTTCCCTGGTGGTGCAGTGGTTAAGACTCCGCCTGCCAATGCAGGGGACATGGGTTCGAGCCCTGGTCCGGGAAGATCCCACATGCCGCGGAGCAACTAAGCCCTTGCACCACAACTACTGAAGCCCGCATGCCTAAAGCCCATGCTCCGCAACAAGAGAAGCCACTGCAATGAGAGGCCTGCACACTGCAAGGAAGAGTAGCCCCCTCTCAGCGCAACTAGAGAAAGCGCCCACACAGCAACGAAGACCCAATGCAGCCAAAAATAAATAAAACAAATAAATAAAATTTTTAAAAAATCCTGCATTGGTGATGTAAACCAGGAAAATCTTTTAAAAAAAGAAGTTAATGTGAGAGACAGTGAGAGTAATAGAAATAGCTGAACTTGGGTTCCAGCCTTGGCTGCCATTTTCAGTGCTTTGGTAGAGATGAGTACAAAGTGCCTCAGGAATATCTCAGTGTTTATGCAGGCATCACAGATGAGGTTATAATTGGTCTGGATCTTAGAGATGGGCAGGTATTTGTCAACTGGCCAAGGAAAAACCAGAGCCTCAGAAGAGAGACTTGGCTCATGTAAAATTGCATAGGGGTGAGAAGCAGACTTCTCATTAGTGATTTGAAATTGTTCACATTATCTGTAGAGTAGTGGGATTCTGAGGAAATTCTACTGTAGGATATTTTTTTAGTAGAAAAGGAGGGGGAGAGTGAAAAGAGGCGAGGTAGACAGAGGTCACTTCATGTCCGGCCTCTTTGGCCATGGTTAGGAGTTTCGATTTAGGTAGGTGTATGATGTGATCTGTTTCTGTTTTTAAGTGACTGTTCTGGCTACTGTGTGGAGAATGGATTTTCTGGAGGTTAGTTTAGTGCCATTATCCAGATGCAGGGTATTTACAATGACCTGGGTGGTAGATTTGCTGTAGAGATACTTTGTTTTTTTTTTAATTTTTTTAAATTATTTTATTTTATTATTATTATTTTTTTAACATCTTTATTGGGGTATAATTGCTTTACAATGGTGTGTTAGTTTTTGCTTTATAACAAAGTGAATCAGTTATACATATACATATGTTCCCATATCTCTTCCCTCTTGTGTCTCCCTCCCTCCCACCCTCCCTATCCCACCACTCCAGGCAGTCACAAAGCACCGAGCCGATATCCCTGTGCCATGCGGCTGCTTCCCACTAGCTATCTACCTTATGTTTGTTAGTGTATATATGTCCATGACTCTCCCTCGCCCTGTCACAGCTCACCCTTCCCCCTCCCCATACCCTCAAGTCCGTTCTCCAGTAGGTCTGTGTCTTTATTCCTGTCTTACCCCTAGGTTCTTCATGACATTTTTTTTCCTTAAATTCCATATATATGTGTTAGCATATGGTATTTGTCTTTTTCTTTCTGACTTACTTCACTCTGTATGACAGACTCTAGGTACATCCACCTCACTACAAATAACTCAATTTCATTTCTTTTTATGGCTGAGTAATATTCCATTGTATATATGTGCCACATCTTCTTTATCCATTCATCCAATGATGGGCACTTAGGTTGTTTCCATCTCTGGGCTATTGTAAATAGAGCTGCAATGAACATTTTGGTACATGACTCTTTTTGAATTTTGGTTTTCTCAGGGTATATGCCCAGTATTGGGATTGCTGGGTCCTATGGTAGTTCTATTTGTAGTTTTTTAAGGAACCTCCAGACTGTTCTCCATAGTGGCTGAACCAATTCACATTCCCACCAGCAGTGCAAGAGGGTTCCCTTTTCTCCACACCCTCTCCAGCATGTACTGTTTCTAGATTTTTTGATGATGGCCATTCTGACCGGTGTGAGATGATATCTCATTGTAGTTTTGATTTGCATTTTGTAGAGATACTTTGAAGCAACGACACAAATGTAAGAGGGGTAATATTATTTGAAAACATATTTATGTGCCTCTTGTTTTGCATTTTTGAAAGTATGATGTTTTGTCTAGCAGGACCTAAGCATCATCTTCTTGGGAGAGGTTGGAATTTGTCGCAGAAGGACTACAAATAAAAAGAGATAAGTAATATCCAGCAAATTTAATGTTTAAAATGGATATTACAGCAAGAAAGCCAGGTTTTGTGAAAGAATCTTCTAAATTCCTTTAGCTTGTATTTAAAGTATCAAAAGTTAGATCTGAATCAGATCACAGTGTTCCTTCCATAAAGTTCCTTCCTTCAAGATAATCCCTCCACTTACTATGATTAGCACAGGAGATGTGCTGCCTGGTGGTAGGAGAGTATGTCATAGGTAAATTAAAATAAAATCCCACCACTTGTGGTCAAAATGGGGGTGGAAGGGAGACTTGTTGGAAGAGCAAGGAAGACTAAGAAGAGGAGACGACAAGAGAGGAGAGGAGAGGAGGGGAGAGGTAAGAAGTTATAGTCATGGATTCTCTTCACCTCTTCAGGATTTGCTCTGAGACAGAGTGGCATTGGATAATTTAAAATAAATTCCAAGAGCAGAAGAGTTCTTGCACTGATCCCCGTTTGAGACTTTGGAAGGAAATCACTATCCTGTGTGGCTCCATAAAAGAAGGGAAGGTACAGCATAGCTAAGTGAGTTGAGTGGCCTTCTCAGGTAGAGAGAGCTTTCAGTTTGCTCTCTCATGTTCCCTGGGTTCCCCTGTGGTGGGTACTCTGAGTTGAGGGCCAGTGGTTCTGGCATGGGCTCACAATAGCAAAGTAAGATGATATAGCAGCAAAGTCATGAACAGTGGACAGGATAGGCCAAGGCCTGGTTCGAGATTGTGACAGAATCTGGGAGTGGAAACTGTAATACCTAGAGACAAGAGAAACTAAACCAACAAGGAGAAGTCACTGGAAACTAAGTGAGTAAGAAGACCAAAATTTCATGCCAAAGGTCAGGGATGAACCAACTGTATCTGAATAGATGGCAGGTTGTGCACATGTGTGGACCAACTTAGGTACAGGACCTTTTACTCACCATTCTCACAGGATCATGTAGGCCAGAACCCTCCAACTGTGCCCCTGGATACCATCTTGGAGAGGAAAAAGGGGAAGGGGTAAATTTAGAAAGTTTAAATTAAATTTAGAAATCCCTTTAACTGAGTGACTTGAACTAATTTTTTGGTTTTATTTTTTATTGTGGAAAAATATACATAACATAAAACTTACAATTTTAACCATTTTTATGTGTGCAGTTCAGTGGTGTTAAGTACATTCACATTGTTCTACAACCATGACCACTACCCTTCTCTAGAACTTCATCCTCCCAGGCTAAAATTCTGTATCTGCTAACAACTCCTCACCCACCCCACCCTCTGAGCCTCTGGCAACCACTATTCTACTTTCCATTTCTATGATTTTGACTATGCTAGGTACCTCATATAACTGGAATCATACAACATGTGTCCTTTCGTGTCTGACTTATTTCACTTAGCATAATGTCTTCAAGGTTTATCCATGTTGTATCATGTGTCAGAATTTCATTCTTTTTTAAGGTTGGATAATAGTCCATACTATGCATATGCCACATTTTGCTTATCCATTCATCTATTGATGGACATTTGGATTGTTTCCACCTTTTGGCTGTTATGAATAACACTGCCATGAATATGAGTGTACGCATATCTGTTCTGGTCTCTGCTTTCATTTCTTTTGCGTATATACCTAGAAGTAGAATTTCTGGATCATATGGTAAGTCTATGTTTAATTTTTTGAGGAACCACCGTGCTTTTTCCACAGCAGCTGCACCATTTTACATTTCACTAACAGTGCACAAGGGTTCCAATTTCTCCACATCCTCACCAACACTTATTATTTTCTATTTTGCTTTTGGTTTTAAATAGCTATAATGATTGGTGTGAAGTGGTGTGTCATTGTGGTTTTGGTTTGAATTTCCCTAATGACTATTGATGTAGATCATCTTCTCATGTGCTTATTGACTAAATGTATGTCTTCTTTGGAGAAGTAATAAATACTCCTTATTCAAGTCCTTTGCCCATTTTAAAATCAGGTTCTTTTGTTGTTGTTGAGTTGTTGGAGTTCTTTTTCTAATCTAGATGTCAATCTCTTATCACATATATGATTTGCAAATATTTCCTCCCATTCCACAGGTTGACTTTTCACTCTGTTATCCTTTGATGCACAAAATTTTACAATTTTTGTGAAGTCCACTTTGTCTGTTTTTTATTTTGTTGCCTGTGCCTTTGGTGTCATATCCAAGAAATCATTGCCAAATCCAATGTTGTGCAGCTTTTGGCCTATGTTCTCTTCTAAGAGATTTATACTTTTAGGTCTTACATCTAAGTCTTCCATCCATTTTGAGTTAATTTTTCTTTTTCTTGGCCGTTCTGTGCAGCATGTGCGATTTAGTTCCCCCACCAGGGATGGAACCCACACCCCCTGCAGTGGAAGGGCAGGGTCTTAACCACTGGACCGCCAGGGAAGTCCCTTGAGTTAATTTTTTTATATGGTGTAAGGTTGAAAAGACTGTCCTTTTCCTATTGAATTATCTTGGCACCTTGTCGAAAATCATTCGACCATGTATGCAAGGGTTTGTTTCTGGGCTCTATTCTATTCTATTATGTCGGTCTTCCTATCTGTCATTATGCCAGTAACACACTATGTTGATTACCATAGATCTGTAGTAAGCTTTTAAATTATGAAATGTTGTTTTCAACTTTGTTCTTCTTTTTCAAGGTTGTTTTACCTACTCCAGGGTCCCTTGAGATTCCATATGAATTTTAGATGGATTTTTCTATCTCTACAAAAAAACACGACTGAGATTTTTATGGGGATTGTACTGAATCTGTAGATTGCTTTGGATAGTATTGACAGCTTAGGAATATGAAGTCTTCTTGGGAATTCCCTGGTGGTCCGGTTGTTAGGACTGTACTTCCACTGCCAAGGGCCCGGGTTTGGTCCCTGACTGGGGAACTAAGATCCCGCAAGCCAAATGGCATGGCCAAAAAAAATTAAGTCTTCTAATCCGTGAGCTTGAGCTGTCTTTCTATTTCTTGGTGTCTTTAATTTCTTTCAGCAATGTTTTGTAGTTATCACTATACAAGTATATAAGTCTCTCACCTCCATGGTTATGTTTATTCTTAAGTATTTTATTCTTTTTATGCTATTATAAATGGAATTGTCTTCTTAATGGGGGGGGATGTTCTTTATTAGTGTAAATAAATGCAACTGGTGTTGTTGATTTTGTATCCTGAAACTTAGCTCTAACAGGTTGTATGTGTGTGTGTGTGTGTGTGTGTGTGTGTGTGTGTGTGTGTTGGAATCTTTAGGATTTTCTATGTACATGTTGTCTGTGAACAGAGATAATTTTACTTCTTCCTTTCCAATTTGGATGCCTTTTATCTCTTTTTCTTGCCAAAGTGCTCTGGCTAGGACTTCCAGTACTATGTTGAATAAAAGTGGCAAAAGCCAGCACCTTTATTTTGTTCCTATTCTAAGAGAAAAGGCTTTCTGTCTTTCATCTTGGGTATGATGCAAGCTGTGAATTTTCATATGTAACCTTTATTATGTTGAGGTAATTTCCTTATATTCCTAGTTTGTTGAATGTTTTTATCATGAAAGGGTGATGAATTTTGTCAAATGCTTTTTCTGCACCAATTGAGATGATCATGCAGTTTTCCCACCTTCATTCTGTTAATGTTATACAGAACATTAATTGATTTTTGCATGTTAAGCCATCTGTGCATTCCAGGAAGAAATCTCACTTAGTGGAAATTCCCTGGTGGTGCAGTGGTTAAGAATCTGCCTGCCAATGCAGGGGACAAGGGTTCAAGCCCTGGTGCAGGAAGATCCCACATGCCGGGGAGCAACTAAACCCGTGCGCCACAACTACTGAGCCTGTGCTCTAGGACCTGCGAGCCACAACTACTGAGTCCACGTGCCAAACTACTGAAGCCCACACACCTAAAGCTCGTGCTCTGCAACAAGAGAAGCCACTGCAATGAGAAGCCTGAGCACCGCAACGAAGAGTAGCCCCTGCTCGCTGCAACTAGAGAAAGCCCATGCTCAGCAACAAACACTCAATGCAGCCAAAAATAAATGAATAAATTTTAAAAAAAAGTACACTGGAAATAACATTTAAAAAAAAAAGAGAGAGAGACAAGTGTTGGTTGGAAAGGAAAGGTTGCTGTATTCAGATGGCCAGCAACCTGGGGAGAAGGAAGACTCGTGTTCAAGAACCAACTCCAAAGATTCTGCTTGACCATGAAAGTTTTTAAAGGGAAAAAGGGGAAGTTAATTGCAGGGGAGGGGATGAGAGTCTCTGATATCTTCCACTGTATGCAGACTTTCTTCTGATTGGGTGGTACTGAGGTAACAGAGTGCTGTTCCAAGAATCTTGTGCTCAGCTTGAAGTTACCATCCTCCACCTGGGTGGGGGCCTTAGTTCCTGCAGAAGATGGCAAAGATATTGTTATGTATATCTCTTGAGGGGGAACCAGGACCCTGCTTTATCACCACACTATTATTTCTTGACTGCTCCTCCTTTGTTTCTGCATTCCCTCCCTTCCCGGATTAGCAACTGTTTGAATCTCCCTTTGGTCAGGGAAGGTCAGGGAGGCTGAATGAAGCCTATTTCCTACAAACAAGAAATGGGAGACACAGAAAGTATTTGTACCCAGGAGGGTCCCACAGAGTCCTGCTGGGTTTCAAATATACCATAATTATTATAAGTCATACTCCTGTGTCCAAATCATGTCTCTGCCACTATAGTTTGATAACCCCAGACAAGTTTTAAACCTATTTATGTTTCAGATTCCTCAGTTGTAAAATAGTTGTCAAAATAGTCCCATTTTATGACTGTTGTAAAGATTAAACATATAATGTTTATAAAGTACTTAGAATAGTTGCCGGCATATAGTAAGGGCTCTATAAGTGTAACTATTATTATATTATTGCACTCTGACTAATGAAAGATACGAGTATTTCGCTGAATCCAAGCTTAAAATCAAACTGCCAGCTAAATTATTTAGTGGCAAGGAAAGCACTTACGGTTGAAAAACTATAGGCAGAAATCTTTATACTAGATAAAAGATTGTCAGCTTTATCACTTGTGAGTGTCATCTTATTTACACCTGAAAAGAAACCAAGATGCCTATCCTTCAGTGTTCCCTCAGGTAAAAGGAAGTAATCTTCAAATCTGCAGAGACTGCATTTAAGTGTAGGAGTCTGACCTTGAAACTTTTTACCACTAGCAGGAATGAGGTTGTGTGCACATTAAACACCTACATCTGCCTCTCCTTCCCACTCCAATGGTCCTGGTATTATTGTAAGTCATATTTGTCTGTCTCCCCCCCAGCACAAACATTCATCAAGGTCAAGGTTCATGCCTGACCTTCTCTATAATACCATCCCTTCCAACACCTTAGCAGATATGTTCTGGATTGAATTCCCTTCTTCCATTCTATTCACCTGTATTCTCTGTAATCTGACATTGCAGGAAAAGCCATGGATATAAGAGACATAGATTTAAATTCAGACCTTGTTCCCTCACTAGCTGAGTAAACTTGAACCAGTAACTTCATAAGTCCAAGCTTCAACTTCTCACTTAAAAGATAGGAATAATGTTTACCTCAAATATACTGTGAGAACCAAATAAGACAATGTATAATATGAAGTGCTGGGGAAAGTGATAATAGATGATCAAAATAATCTTATTTGACTGAATTTTGCTGTATTGTCACCACTCTAATTCTCAATTTAATTCCTAAACTTTTTTTTTTTTTGCTTAAATTACCAGTCATTTATTTATCTTGGCCTGCGATACCTCCATGAACATTTTAAAAATTAATGGAATTCAGGGACTTCGCTGGTGGTCCAGTGGTTAAGAATCCACCTTCTGAGAAACAAGAAGAACTACAATCCTGCAGCCTGTGGACAAAAAACCACGTTCACATAAAGATAGACAACATGAAAAGGCAGAGAGCTATGTACCAGATGAAGGAACAAGATAAAACCTCAGAAAAGCAATTAAATGAAGTGGAGATAGGCAACCTTCCAGAAAAAGAAATCAGAATAATGATAGTGAAGATGATCCAGGACCTCGGAAAAAGAATGGAGGCAAAGATCAAGAAGATGCAAGAAATGTTTAACAAAGACCTAGATGAATTAAAGAACAAACAAACAGAGATGAACAATACAATAACTGAAATGAAAACTACATTAGAAGGAATCAATAGCAGAATAACTGAGGCAGAAGAATGGATAAGTGACCTGGAAGACAGAATGGTGGAGTTCACTGCTGCAGAACAGAATAAAGAAGAAAGAATGAAAAGAAATGAAGACAGCCTAAGAGACCTCTGGGACAACATTAAATGCAACAACGTTCGCATTATAGAGGTCCCAGAAGGAGACGAGAGAGAGAAAGGACCAGAGAAAATATTTGAAGAGATTATAGTCAAAAACTTCCCTAACATGGGAAAGGAAATAGCCACCCAAGTTCAGGAAGCACAGAGAGTCCCATACAGGATAAACCCAAAGAGAAACACGCTGAGGCACATAGTAATCAAATTGGCAAAAATTAAAGACACAGAAAAATTATTGAAAGCAACAAGGGAAAAATGACAAATAACATACAAGGGAACTCCCATAAGGTTAACAGCTGATTTCTCAACAGAAACTCTACAAGCCAGAAGGGAGTGGCATGATATACTTAAAGTGATGAAAGGGAAGAACCTGCAACCAAGATTACCCTACCCATCAAGGATCTCATTCAGATTTGATGGAGAAATCAAAATCTTTACAGACAAGCAAAAGCTAAGAGAATTCAGCACCACCAAACCAGCTCTACAACAAATGCTAAAGGAACTTCTCTAAGTGGGAAACACAAGAGAAGAAAAGGACCTACAAAAACAAACCCAAAGCAATTAAGAAAATGGTCATAGGAACATACATATGGATAATTAGCTTAAACGTAAATGGATTAAATGCTCCAGCCAAAAGACACAGGCTCGCTGAATGGATACAAAAACAAGACCCATATATATGCTGTCTAAAAGAGACCCACTTCAGACCTAGGGACACATACAGACTGAAAGTGAGGGGTTGGAAAAAGCTATTCCATGCCAATGGAAATCAAAAGAAAGCTGGAGTAGCAATACTCATATCAGATAAAGTAGACTTTAAAATAAAGAATGTTACAAGAGACAAGGAAGGACACTACATAATGATCAAGGGATCAATCCAAGAAGAACATATAACAATTATAAATATATATGCACTCAACCTAGGAGCACCACAATACATAAGGCAACTTCTAACAGCTCTAAAAGAGGAAATCAACAGTAACACAGTAATAGTGGGGGACTTTAACACCTCACTTACACCAACGGACAGATCATCGAAAATGAAAATAAATAAGGAAACTCAAGCTTTAAATGACACAATGGACCAGATAGATTTAATTGATATTTATAGGACATTCTATCCAAAAACAGCAGATTACACTTTCTTCTCAAGTGCACACAGAACATTCTCCAGGATAGATCACATCTTGGGTCACAAATCAAGCCTCAATAAATTAAAGAAAACTGAAATCATATCAAGCATCTTGTCTGAGCACAACGCTATGAGAATAGAAATCAATTACAAGGAGAAAAACTTAAAAAACACAAACACATGGAGACTAAACAATATGTTACTAAATAACCAAGAGATCACTGAAGAAATCAAAGAGGAAATCAAAAAATACCTAGAGACAAAAGACAATGAAAACACGATGGTCCAAAACCTATGGGATGCAACAAAAGCAGTTTTAAGAGGGAAGTTTATAGCAATACAATCCTACCTCAAGAAACAAGAAAAATCTCAAATAAACCATCTAACCTTACACTTGAAGGAACTAGAGAAAGAAGAACAAACAAAACCCAAAGTTAGTAGGAGGAAAGTCATCATAAAAATCAGAGCAGAAATAAATGAAATAGAAACAAAGAAAACAATAGCAAAGATCAATAAAACTAAAAGCTGGTTCTTTGAGAAGATAAACAAAATTGATAAACCATTAGCCAGACTCATCAAGGAAAAGAGGGAGAGGTCTCAAATCAATAAAATTGGAAATGAAAAAGGAGAAGTTACAACAAACACCTCTGGAAAACATCCTAAGAGTACTACAAGCAACTCTATGCCAATAAAATGGACAACCTGGAAGAAATGGACAAGTTCACAGAAAGGTATAACCTTTCAAGATTGAAACAGGAAGAAATAGAAAATATGAACAGACCAATCACAAATAATGAAATTGAAACTGTGATTTAAAATCTTCCAACAAACAAAAGTCCAGGACCACATGGCTTCACAGGTGAATTCTATCAAACATTTAGAGAAGAGCTAACACCCATCCTTCTCAAACTCTTCCAAAAATTTGCAGAGGAACACTCCCAAACTCATTCTATGAAGCCACCATCACCCTGATACCAAAACCAGACAAAGATACTACAAAAAAAGAAAATTACAGACCAATATCACTGATGAATGTAGATGCAAAAATCCTCAACAAAATACTAGCAAACAGAATCCAATAACACATTAAAAGGATCATATACCATGATCAAGTGGGATTTATCCCAGGGATGCAAGGATTCTTCAATATATGAAAATCAATCAATTGTGATACACCATATTAACAATTGAAAAATAAAAACATATTATCATCTCAATAGATGCAGAAAACACTTTTGACAAAATTCAACACCCATTTATGATAAAAACTCTCCAGAAAGTGGGCATCGAGGGAACCTACCTCAACATAATAAAGGCCATATATGACAAACCCACAGCAAACATCATTCTCAATGGTGAAAAACTGAAAGCATTTCCTCTAAGATCAGGAACAAGACAAGGATGTCCACTGTCATCACTATTATTCAACATAGTTTTGGAAGTCCTAGCCATGGCAATCAGAGAAGAAAAAGAAATAAAAGGAATACAAATTGGAAAAGAAGAAGTAAAACTGTCACTGTTTGCAGATGACATGATACTATACATAGAGGATCCTAGAGATGCCACCAGAAAACTACTAGAGCTAACGAGTGAATTTGGTAAAGTTGCAGATTGCAAAATTAATGCACAGAAGTCTCTTGCATTCCTATACACTAATGATGAAAAATCTGAAAGAGAAATTAAGGAAACACTCCCATTTACCACTGCAACAAAAAGAATAAAATATCTAGGAATAAAACCTACCTAGGGAGACAAAAGACCTGTATGCAGAAAACTAAAAGACCCTGATGAAAGAAATTAAAGATGATACCAACAGATGGAGAGATATACCATGTTCTTGGATTGGAAGAATCAATATTGTGAAAATGACTGTATACCCAAAGCGATCCACAGATTCAATGCAACCCCTTTCAAACTACCAATGGCATTTTTCACAGAAGTGGAACAAAAATTTCATAATTTTTACAGAAACACAAAAGACCCCGAATAGCCAAAGCAATCTTGAGGAAGAAAAATGGAGCTGGAGGAATCAGGCTCCCTGACTTCGGACTATGCTACGAAGCTACAGTAATCAAGACAATATGGTACTGGCACAAAAACAGAAATATAGATCAATGAAACAGGACAGAAAGCCCAGAGATAAACCCATGCACCTGTGATCAACTAATCGATGACAAAGGAGGCAAGGATATACAATGGAGAAAAGACAGTCTCTTCATTAAGTTGTGCTGGGAAAACTGGACAGCTACATGTAAAAGAATGAAATTAGAGCACTCCCTAACACCATACACAAAATTAAACTCGAAATGGATTAAAGACCTAAATGTAAGACAGGACACTATAAAACTCTTAGAGGAAAACATAGGAAGAACACTCTTTGACATAAATCACAGCAAGATCTTTTTTGATCCACTTCCTAAAGTAATGGAAATAAAAACAAAAATAGGCAAATGGGACCTAATGAAATTTAAAAGCTTTTGCACAGCAAAGGAAACCATAAACAAGATGAAAAGACAACCCTCAGAATGGGAGAAAATATTTGCAAACGAATCAACGGACAAAGGATTAATCTCCAAAATATATAAACAGCTCATGCAGCTCAATATTAAAAAAACTAACAATCCAATCCAAAAATGGGCAGAAGACCTAAATAGACATTTCTCCAAAGAAAACATACAGATGGGCAAGAAGCACATGAAAAGCTGCTCAACATCACTAATTTTTAGAGAAATGCAAATCAAAACTACAATGAGGTACCACCTCACACCAGTTAGAATGGGCGTCATCAGAAAATCTACAAACAACAAATGCTGGAGAGGGTGTGGAATAAAGGGAACCCTCTTGCACTGTTGGTGGGAATGTAAACTGATACAGCCACTATGGAGAAAGAGTATGGAGGTTCCTTAGAAAACTATAAATAAAATTACCATATGATCCAGCAGTCCCACTACTGGGCATATACCCAGAGAAAACCATAATTCAAAAAGACACATGCACCTCAATGTTCACTGCAGCACTATTTACAATAGTCAGGTCATGGAAGCAACCTAAATGCCCATCGACAGACGAATGGATAAAGAAGATGTGGTATATATATACAATGGAGTATTACTCAGCCATATAAAGGAATGAAATTGGGTCATCTGTTGAGACGTGGATGGATCTAGAGACTGTCATACAGAGTGAAGTAAGTCAGAAAGAGAAAAACAAATTTCGTATATTAACGCATGTATGTGGAACCTACAAAAATGGTACAGATGAACTGGTTTGCAGGGCAGAAAATGAGACACAGATGTAGAGAACAAACGTATGAACACCATGGGGGGAAGTGACAGGGAGGTGCGGGTGGTGGTGTGATGAATTGGGTGATTGGGACTGACATGTATACATGTTAGTATATATTTTTATATTATAAATATATAAATAAAATAAAATTCAAAAATTCAAAAAAAAAAAAAAAAGAATCCACCTTCCCATGCAGGGATCACGGGTTTGATCCCTGGTCGGGAAATTAAGATCCCACATGCCACAGGGCAACTAGACGTGTGCGCTGCAACTAGAGAGAAGCCCACATGCTGCAAATACTGAGCCCGTGCGCTCTAGTGCCTGGGTGCCACAACTAGAGAAGCCCGCAATGAAGAGCCCACATGCCACAATGAAGACCCAGCGCAGCCAAACTAAAAAAATAATAAAAAACAAATAAATAAATAAGTAAATAATGGACTTCATTTTTAAAAAATTAATTAATTTATTTAGTTATTTTTGGCTGCGTTGGGTCTTTGTTGCTGTGCGTGGGCTTTCTCTAGTTGCGGCAAGCGGGGTGGTACTCTTCATTACGGTGCGCAGGCTTCTTATTGCAGTGGCTTCTCTTGCTGCGCAGCACGGGCTCTAGGGTGTGCAGGATCAGTAGTTGTGGCGCATGGGCTTCGTTGCTCTGTGGCATGTGGGATCTTCCCGGACCAGGTCTCAAACCCGTGTCCCCTGCATTAGCAGGCGGATTCTTAACCACTGCGCCATCAGGGAAGCCCAATGGTCTTCATTTTTTTGAAGAGTTTTAGATTTACAGAAAATTTGACCAGGTAGCCCAGCACGTTCCCATAAACTCACCCCTACACACAGTTTCCCCTAGAGTTAGCATATTATATTAATGTGGTACACTTTTCATAATTAATGAGCCAATACTGATACATTTTTATTAGTTAAAAACCGTAGTTCAAACTAACACGCCATTGTAAAGCAATCATACTCCAATAAACATGTTAAAAAAAAAAAAGAAACATAGTTCAATATTTATCCTGTTCAAACTGGATGATTAAATGATTTTTGTAATTTTGTTGGCATTCAGTATTATCCAATTCTCTCACATTTAAAAGCCCACTGACTTCTCTTTCACAAGCACAAAGAATGCTCAGTTTACCTGATGCATTAAGATACTTTTTAAAGAAAACGTTCCCCAAATTCTTGTTGACTTTTTAAATACTCCATTAAATGGAGCCTTATTTCTTGTTCACAGTTTTCAATATTTCTTTGGCAATCAGATTATGCAAATTAAAAGAAGAGCAGCAGTGTTATTAAAGTGCTCCATTGTTTATAGAAACTTTTAAAATATGTTCAATAAGAAAGAATTGATGAAAAGTGTTTCCCTTTAAGTACCTGTTCTTAAAAGGGATAACATTACTTATGAATGGAAAAAAAAATTCCAACTTGAAGAGGACAGTAATTATGACACTTGCCATAGCTATCTTTTCCAATGGATTTCATCCCTTGAAGAATTTGATTCTTTTACATGGATAGTCCTAAATACTTATCCAGCATGGAAACAAGTGAAATCATCATGTACAGTGTTGAAGAAGAGGGGAATTCGTTTTTGTCAGTGGATAGAAATTTAAAGAGTCATTGATCAAGAGATGAAATGTAATTCTGAAGAAAGGGAAAAGCAGTTCATACCATGAAAGATGATATTATGTGCTTCAACAAATCAAATTTGAAGAGCAGTTCTTGGAGTTGATTTTATTCCAGTACATGTTCAGGATACCCGCTCATATGATAATCTTGAGCATGTTTTCACATTAATGTATATTCAGTCCAGAAAAGAATGAAATAATTTGGATGTGGCCACTGTAGAAGCTATGTAACAATGTAATTGGAACATAGACTGTAACTGCAAGAAACCTGATAAGCAAATTATACAAAATAGGACCTATTAAAAAAAACCAAGTCATTAGGGAAATAAAGAAAGAGGTACAGAATTCAGATATTTACTTCAGATAAACTCAAATAATTTTTATTACACATATGTCCCTTCCCTTGCAATATCTTTTTTTTTTTTTGCGGTACGCGGGCCTCCCACTGCTGTGGCCCCTCCCGCTGCGGAGCACAGGCTCCGGACGCGCAGGCTCAGCGGCCACGGCTCACGGGCCCAGCCGCTCCACGGCATGTGGGATCCTCCCAGACCGGGGCACGAACCCGTGCCCCCCGCACCGGCAGGCGGACTCTCAAGCACTGCGCCACCAGAGAAGCCCACAATATCTTTTTTAATCTCAGTGTGCATTTGCATAGGTAATTAGAACTAATTCAAATTTAACTTCTTGTCCTGTGGGATTTTTTTTAATTCCTTCTTTTTTCTTTGGCTGAGCCACACAGGGATCTTGGTTCCCTGACCAGGGATTGAATCCATGCTCTTGGCAGTGAAAGCGCTGAGTCCTAACCATTGGACCACCAGGGAATTCCCTAATTCCTTTTTTTTTTAATTGTGGAAAAAACAAAAACATTTAACATGAGATTTACCCTCTTAATAAAACTTTAAATATAGAATATATTATTGTTGACTGGTATTCTGTGTTTTTATTATTGAAACTGGTGACCCTAGTGATTTCAGGATCTGAACTCAGGTCTTCTGACTCCAAATCTAGTGCTCTTTCCACTATCACCTTCCCTCTGATTGATTTTGTAAAATAACCAGCCACATGAGTATGTTTGGAATTGTTTCACAGTGACTTTCCATACTTTACTGCTGCCCTAGACATCTGGAGAATGTCCCTGGCAGGGAAATATAGGATCTCATTTTCATGCCTCTCTTTGCACCCATTAGATCATTCTTTTGGACAGTTTGTTGAGTTAGGCCATGCTGAAGATTCTCTTCACTGTTGAAAGATGAAGTCAATAGCATTCTAGGTTAAGCCTTTAGAGCATCTCTGTGATGTTTGAAATGCCATGCAATCAGCTTAAAATGGGGACACAGAAAGCTACCAATTGGAATTATATGACCTTAACAGGATTCATGAAAATAATAATTATTATTATTATTAATATTATTATTTTACAGTCCAGGTCTTTTATTTTCTTTATACCCATCATGCCATGAATTCATAGGGAATGGGCTCCAACAGTTCAGGCTCCTTTCCATTGGTTCTCATGAAGTGTGCTTCTCTGGGTGGTGCTGGCTGGCGCTTCAGTTGAACCCAAGTACCTTTCTCTTTGGCTTCCTTCTTTTTCTGATCATTTTCCTTCACCCGTTTCAGGAAGCTATCTTGGCCCTTAGAGTGCTTAATATGCTCGATACTCACATTAATTCTCTTGGCAAGAATCTCGCCCTTAACCTGTTTGTTTACAAGGATGCCAACAGCATGCTGAGTAACATTGTAGACTCTCCAAGTTTTGCCATGGTAACATTTGTGGGGCATTCCTTTTTGAACAGTGCCCATTCCCTTGATATCTACAATATCACGTTTCTTGTAGATTTGCATGTATGTGGCCAAAGGAACAACTCCATGTTTTTTAAAAGGCCTAGAGAACATGTAGCGGGTGCCCCTCCTCTTTCCCTTTGTGTTGGTCATTTTGGTGAATTACTGGAAGATGGCGGTTCTGGCCGAAAAGCCATGAAAATAATTATTATTGTTAGTTGTGATTTTAATCAATACCAGGTATGCAGTTGACAAAGTGCATTTATATATATTATTCTATGTGATCCTCACAATAACTCTGTGGAGTAGTTCATATCTATTTTTCTGTAGAAATTAAGGTTCTGTGCTAAAATGACTTGGCTTGTGCAACTAATAAGTGCCAAACCTTTACCCTCATCTTCCATATTCAGGTCCTGAGCGTTTCACTGCATAGTGCTGCTAGGTGGATGTGAGAAGAACATAGCTTCTAGGGCTGCCTGTCAGCTTAACTTGCATTGGAGTCCACTCTCCAGTCACACTCGGCACATTTTATTCCCAACAATAGAAAGATATGCTTAGTTTTAGTTTAAATTTTACAATTCTTTGTGCAATCAGCAAATTCAGAATGGAATTTATGAACACCATAACTGCCTACTGCCTCAGAATTCTTTGCACTTCAGGGGGCTGGGCTGAAGGAGGAAGAGAGCAGATTGAGCCCAGGAGCTCAGCACTCTCCATGTTTAGTACTGGGGACTCCTGGAATGAGGTGGACGCATGTGAGAGAATGGGCAAGGGACAATTACCTTTCAGATTTAGATTCAACATACTTTTTTTTTTTTTTTTTTTTTTATTCGGTACATGGGCCTCTCACTGTTGTGGCCTCTCCCATTGCGGAGCACAGGCTGCGGACACACAGGCTCAGCGGCCATGGCTCACAGGCCCAGCCGCTCCACAGCATGTGAGATCTTCCTGGACCGGGGCACAAACCCGTGTCCCCTGCATCGGCAGGCGGACTCTCAACCGCTGCGCCACCAGGGAAGGCCCAACATGCATTTTTTGAATGCCATAAACAGTCAAAACACTTTCACATATGATAGCTCATTTCTGAAAGCTCATAACTAAAAGGAGGGAAGGCAGTATTCTACTTTGAGATGTAAAATTTGAGATCTGAAAAGTTAAGATGCTCTAACTTAAAAAAAAAATCACAGGAAAAAAAAGTTCAGGGAGAAGATTGTGAGCAGGGAAATTGCTACTGTTTCTAGACTGGCTGATTTTAGGTGCTCAACAAATCTTTACTGTGTTGGATTGAAATGGTAATTTGGATTGACATGCTGGCATTCCTAACTCAGACTCTGAGCACCCACATCATTTGACTTAAAGCTTCACTAATGGGAAACCAATACCCCCGGTCCTGCTTTATTTTTCCCACACTATTTTAAAACACAAAGAAAGAATCAAGGTACACAGACTATTGGCTCCAGTTGACTATTGGGAAGGGATGTGAAAGACATTGTATTTTTTTTTCTGATGTCATAAATTGCATATAATATTCTACCAAGGGTAAAGGGAAAATGCAGCAGAACTAAGAATCTATTCCAAGGGAAGATTCACATTTACTGAGGAAAACATATTGTCTATACTCCAAATGAGAACACTTGGTCTGAAAAGTATATTTACGAGACAATAAAAGAAGAATGTTTAGAATTAGCGGTGACATCAGTGGTCTGGTCAGCTCACTGAAAAGCGTCATTAAAAATGTGAGACTTTACTTCTTCATTAAATTGCTATGGCTGTCCAACTTCCTTATGGTTCCAAAACTAAAAATGAAAACTCTCAAAGCCTACTTTCCCCCCCACCTCTATTTCTTTAAGAAACAGAGGGTACAATTAAATCTCAGGGGGCTTTTGAATGAGGAACACTCAAGGACTTGTTCCAGTGCTTACCTATATCATGAGGACATTACAGAGGCATCTGCACAACTAGAAATCTTTTCAATCAGTAAGGATCCCAAGGCTTCCCCAAGTGACACCCTGGTCTACACTGTGACATGCCTTGCTGTATTTAGAAGGACTCTCTCATCCCAGGCATACAGAATCTTTTTACCCTCAGTCCCCACCTGCAGAGATGCCTTCTTCTAACTGTGAAAACAGTGCATGTCATTTTAACACTCCTCCATTCCACATAAACATGGAGAAGGAATACAGGCAGGGATGGACGCTCACTGATAGAATGGACAAAAAGCAACAATTAGTATTTTATTTGTGAAAGTAGCTGCATATTTCATCTTTGAAGGACTACTCAGGTATAATGTATCCCAGGGTTTATAACAGCTTATACATTATAAAGAGATCAATGGCTTATTAAACGCTGCCTATCAGAGAACCACATTTGAAATATCCATCAATAAAGATTATGGAGAAAGAAAAATAAAGAAATGAATATTATAAAAAACAAGTGGAAAATTCAACAGTTATTATATACTGTCCTTTAAAACATTTTTATTCATTGTCTCTAACAACAGAAACGACTGGGGGCTGGTGAGTAGGAGGGAGGAAAATTGTGTCTGACAGATTAAGAATTCAGTAGCTCAATAACCCACAGGAGAGCTTAAAGCAAAAGAGTAGGTCAACTGTTAAGACAGTCACCAATTAATCTGTTGACAAAACATGGAATTAGGAGAACTATAGCTGGATTTCCCAGCGCTGGAAGTTTCTTCTTGATGTTAAGTCCCCAAAGCCATACTAATTCTTATTGAGCAAACAGAAGGAAAAAGTATCAGTCTCAAATTAAACCTCCCATAATGCAGGGGAAATAACACATGGCCCTTTATCCTTACCAAATGTGAGGAGGAATACAGTAGGTTGTCTGACCCTAGCTTCAGAGAACTTGAGAGCGCTAAGAAAGGCTGAGCTTTTCAAAGGAAAAAGCTATGCTCAGCTCTTTTCTGTCACTCTGACATCAGCCTCTTGTGCCCACATAGCCCTTAGCCCTCTTATTCCTAAATGGTTTCCTTCTATCTAATGTCTACAGTCCCAGCGGCTGATGGTTCAGATAAACTATGTGCCAAATCTTGGCAGCTGTGTCTCTTCTTTGTGGGAAGGTCAAAGTAGTACTTTACAAAATCCAAAGGACACAAAATATTACTAATGCACATATGTGTTTAGGGAGGACTACAAGATAAAACTCCTAGGCATACACACAGAAGCCTTCCATAATTTGTACCATACTTACTTTTTTAGGGTCATTACCCATCTCCCCTCTCCTCCCACTAGCGTGTATTCAGTCTTCATTGCCTCTATGCCTTTGCACATGCTGTTCCTTCTTGTCCTTTCTCACCTTCTCTGATGGAAAACTCATTCATCCTTGAGAATACTTAAGCTTCTCAGGAAAACAGCTTGCAGCAACTACAGGGAAATTAGTCACTTCTTCCTCTGTGCTTTTTGTAAGCCTCTGTTAATATGGCTATTATAACGCCTATTGTATTCCAATTTATATGTCAAATTTCAGGGCAAGGATCATGTCTCAATCATTTAGTGATTAACACAGCCTCCGGCAGATACCTAGTATATACTCAATGCATTTTTTGAATGAATAAGCTTTGTCTGTTTTCTTCATTTTTCTGTAAAACTAGTTTAATAATGTGGTTATCTTCAATATGGCAGTTTATTCTTAAATAATTGTAATAAGAGGAAGACAGTGAAAACAGTGTGCATTACTCCTGGAAGGCTGTCAGTTATGCCAAACTTACCCAAAGAAGTGGGAAAAATCTCCAAATTAAAATGTTAAACATGGCTTTATAATAACAATCAAAAAATGTGTTTATAAAACCATTTATTTTTCCAGTTCTTCTACTTCTTAACAGGGCGTAAGAAAAAATGATACACAAACATCAGGTTTAGACTTTGCATCAGAAGAGGTCTTTTAAAGGATCAAAACAATAGATTTCTTTTTTTTAGTCGAAAGGGACCTCTTGGTTATCTAGTTCAACTCTCTGCTCTGTATGAATCTCTATGATATCTCTGATAGATGCTCACCCAGCTTCTACTTGAACACTTCCAGTGATCGGGAGCTCACTACTTAGGAAGGTAATTGATTCTTTATTTTGACAATTACGATATCCAAGATGAGCCCAAATCTGCCTCCTTGTTATCTTTAGCCATTGGACTCAGTCCTTCCTTCTTAAACCACAGAAGATATTCCTTCTTCCTTATAGAAGCCCTATAAAGAATTAAAAACAGCTACATCATCATCCCAAGTCTTTTCTTTTCCAGACTTTTCCAGTTTGATTCAACTCCTTCTGATATGTCATGTTTATCAACATTTTCACCAACCTGGTTCATATCCTCCAGGCACGTTGCAGTTTGTCTCTAAGACTTCTGAAACGGAGCCTGGAACACTACTCCAAATGAGATTTGCTCAGTGTAGAGGATTCCTCAGAACAGCACTAACACATATCTTTCATTCTAGCCTCTGTACAGGTATTTGAAATTCGGACTGGCTCTTACTTGATGTAGAGTCAAAGCTTGGCAAGAGTTAGCAGGAAAGAGGATAACATGAAGCCTGGGTAGGAGCAGAGCTAAGAGAACTGATCCAATTCTGGGGCTTTAGTTGGGAGGCAAGCTGCCTAAATGAACCCTAGATATACCAAGGGGATTCAAGGGGTTTTGATCGATAGATGGGGACAAGGCTGTAGCAATATTTGAAATTAGACAGGTGGGGGCATCTTGCCTCTATTAGGTTTTGGAGCAGGCCCTCCATCACCAGGTGGGGAACATGAGAAACAAGACCCAACTCCTGGCAAAGAGTCTGCAAAGGGTTAGGCAAATTAGAGTCAGGAAGACTGGGGTTCAAAGAAGGGCTACATTTCTAAGGGGAAACTGAGGTAGTAAGAATTAAAATAGCTCTGGTATCATAAAGACCTTCGTCGAACTCCATCTTCTTCATTTTCCAAACCTCAGTTTCCTCATGTGAAGATAATAGTATTTACTTTAAAGGATTGCTGTGAAGACTTAGGGGGATGATATATGTAAAGTCTGGCATACAGTTACTGCTTTTCAAATGCTTTTATTGCAAATTAAAATAAAAAGAGATAAAACGTAAGTTAAATGAATTTTAAAATAATTTCACTTTTGAAGCCTTTCAAATTAATTATGTACTAAGAGCATATTCTCAAAACATTTTTAACACTTCCTTTAAGAAAAGCACTATACCTATTTTTTTGAAAGATGATCAGGAATGATATGGATTGGTTGAATATGGCTTGTAAAGTAAGCATAATGCAATATAATTCATTATAATCCTCATAATAGTTGTGCCAATATTATGGTTATAAGAAATATACTTATTTTCAGATTTTACTTTCAAATAAGTGATGACTTTACCATAAATCTCTGAAGTCAGTCTTTTTTGTAATATAAATTCACTAATCCAGTCAGAATTACAATTCACTATTTGTTAGAAATCTTTGCATAAATCCTTTGCCCAGCCCCACACTGTTTTCCTTTTAATATCCAATTATCTAAAATTTAAGAGGAATGAGCACCGCCCCATGGGAGTGTGTGTGCTGCTCTGATCCTATAGTTAAAATTCAGAGAATTGGGAGTGACGTCATCCTTAACAATAAAAAAGCTTCCTTGGTGTGTGGAAGACCTATATATAAAAGTCACATTTAAGGGTCTACAACTCAATCCATCAGCTTTCTCAGGTTTACTCAACTTTGAGAAAGCATCAGCTGCCAATAAACCTGAAAGAAGATCGTGTCCTAAGACATTGTGTGGTGAGTAATCTTTATTTTCTCTTTTAAATTTCATATGAGTTCTTTTTTATGATCAAGCAATTATTTAATGTGTACCATTTTCTACCATGTCATGCTGCTTGTTCAAGGTAAAATGTTAAGGGAGGGTTTGAATATTATTTAATCTAAAAATGCTGTAATGAAAAATAAATTTATGCTACTAAAATATTGTTAAATCATTTATTTTTGTGATTAAAGTCTTTTGAGAGGCCTTGCTTTTTATAAACTCATCTGAAATTACATGAAAAATAATTAAAATTTGGCATGATGTGCTTTGATGGTATCTTATTAAAATTTTGAAATAAAACAGCCTAATGAGAAATGAATAATTCTGATTTAAATAATCAATGTAAATTTATTTCTCTGAGTTAAAATTCCACTTTTCCTCCAGAATATCCTCATAGAGAGCTCAATCTGTGTACTATAGTTGGAGAAACTCAGTTTTACTGCTGAATATTTATTCCCTTTACATAAAGCCTTTTCTAATTTTCTATTCTGAAAACTGTACATGAATTTTAAGGATGTTTTACAACCATTTTTCAGCTTTTTAAATGACATTCTTGTAAGAACCTCATCTCTCTATTAAGAACAAGGAAGCAAGGCAGAGGCGTTTGGTGAATGTGACAAGGCTAGAATAGGACACCAAAGCTTCTGTCCTCTGGCTATAATGATTGTTTCTAACACAAACCAAAAATGAAGAATATTCATTTGTTCCTCCTTCAATAGCTTTATATTGCACAGTGAAAATAAATATAGTAGATTATAATGCTCCTTATGCTACTTCTAAATGATGCAGATTCCCTTTAAAATATGAGTACATAGCCACCCTATGTGTATGTTAAAACGGAGAACGTTAAGTATTAAGAAAAGGCACGTCTATGATAAAAGGCTTTGCAATTGTTGAAATGCAGATTACGGTAAGACTTTTCTATTTTGAGATGAAAAGCTTAAAAGCAAAAGAGGAATGTACTAAAAATTATACTCAAACAAAATTGTTAATAAAATAAGCTGAAAAGATAAGATACAGACAGGCATTTTATATGGAGTCAAAGCTCTAAATTCATATAACAAGTAATTAATTAGATGATGTTTAAATGCTTTGACACATTCTTTTTAACGGTAGGAGAAGTGTGTGTTAATTTAGTAAAAATCTCTAAATCAGCGCCTATTCATTTGACATTTATGTTTATCATTGCGTTGAAAGGAAGTTTACTTATGAAAAAGAGATTTGCTAAGTCAACAAACACTGTTGACAATTTACCTAATTAAAAGAAGTAGGGACTTCCCTGGTGGTCCAGTTGATAAGACTCCACGCTCCCAGTGCAGGGGGCCCTGCATTGAATCCCTGGTTGGGAACTAGATCCTGCACGCATGCTGCAACTAAAGATCCCACATGCTGCAAGGAGGATCCTGCGTGCTGCAACTAAGACCCGGCACAGCCAAAATAATAAATAAATAAATAGATAGATAGATAGATAAATAAATAAATAAGAAGTAGCCATTTTCAAGCTTCTTGTGTATTTAGTCATAACACAAAATGTGGGAGGAAATTCTAAACAGTAAGGTTTTTCATTCTTCATGTAGCTTAAATTCATATATTAAAACTTGCACAAGAACTCTCAAAAAGATACCTAAGAAAGTAAAGCTAATCTGTCTAATTTCTAAGTCAAATCGTGTGTATACATAATATATACTAATTATCTGTATATATAATATATACTTATATATACTGTAAAATAAAGAGGCTGATTCCAAAAGTCTCTCATGAAAAACAATCCAATTAGTTACTGTCACACTCTGTACAAAGTTGTATGATTATAAATATAAACTACTATAAATTTAATTGTATTGTTTGGAATATTAAAAATATTTTAAATGCCTTCATTTCGCTTTTTCTTTTAGTGAAGATGATGTCTGCAAAAGACATGGTTAAAGTAATGGTTGTCATGTTCGCGGTTTGTTTTCTTGCAAGATCGGAAGGGAAGTCTGTTAAGTAAGTACCATAGCCTGTTCTGCACGGTGAGGGCATGGGAATTGGATTTTTAAGGTTGGCTTTATGATTTGGAAGAGGGGAGCTAATGGAGTGATCCTCTCTGATTCTGTTCCCTGTAGGAAGAGATCTGTGAGTGAAATACAGCTTATGCATAACCTGGGCAAGCATCTGAGCTCCATGGAAAGAGTGGAATGGCTGCGTAAGAAGTTGCAGGATGTGCACAACTTTGTTGCTCTCGGAACTTCTCTAGCTTATAGAGATGGTAGTTCCCAGAGACCCCGAAAAAAGGAAGACAATGTCCTGGTTGAGAGCCATCAAAAAAGTCTTGGAGAAGCAGACAAAGCTGATGTGGATGTATTAATTAAAGCTAAACCCCAGTGAAAACAGATATGATCAGAGCACTGCTCTAGACAGCATAGGGCAACAACATTACATACTGCTAATGTTTTCAAGCTCTATTAAGATTAAGTGCCAATATTTCTAATATTACCAAACTTTATGTGTAATCTATTGCTAACTGTGGTAGCAGCAATTTTAATTGATTATTTTGATTTTACTTTTATTCATCTAAGAGCTCTTTTAATAATTCTATTTCTATTGATTCTAAATAAATGAAGTTAAGTATTTCTTCCTTGTTATAAAAATATCTTTTGGTTATGAGTAACACCAGTATGTTTAAATTGAATGTGACTAAGAGGAACAACACAAAATTTTTTTTAACCCTATGTCTAACATTCTGATATTTTGAAATTATCCTTTAAATATCAAAGTACCAGGTCCCCGAATCATCACTAGCTAGTTACTATTGTCCTCTTCATTTCAGGAAAGGAAATGAAATGCCCCTGGTCATATTCCTAGTCTGGACCCCAAATTGCAAGGAATAGAATTTTTGTGTTTAATAGAATATAACTTTGTTCATTTGTCCTTCCTCACACGCATTTCTAACAAAACGGACTGACTTAACCAAAGACAATTTAGAATATCAATGGGCATTATGGGGAACTTCTGAAATCCCCAGACTCAACGTTCTTAAAACCAAATTGGACTACCATAGCTCTAAGAGTTCCAAAACTGAATGAAATGCCTATTTTGATTGGTATTTTGAGGCCTCCAAATATCACCAGGACCCTAAAATTGCCTCTCTGCAAAATAGGATTTTAAGGTTAACTGAGGCAAACAAGCAATTAAAGAAAGATGAAGTGGCTTCGGAAGCCTCGTGCTCCTCTTCCTTGGCGCCTTGTGCTCAGGCTTCATGTCCGGTGCCATCTTCCTCCTTCCCTTCTATACTTCTATACCCACACCTCCTCCACACCCTCAGCTCCCCCTTACTAATTCTCTCATTGAACTTTCATATTTCTTTGAAACCCTTCCCACTCCTTTTTCCTCAGAACTTATCAGAACCTGTCCCCTTAAAATTAAGCCTTCTGAGGATCCAGAGACTAAACCCTGAATTTCTTATATTCCCTGGACTAAAGCTAAACTGCGAGCCACACTCAAATATTTTCCCAAAGTAACCGAAGATCTCCACAGATTTGCTGAGGAATTTAATATAGTCTTTCAAACTTGTCAACCTTGTTTCTCTGATTTAAATCAGTTAGTTCATATGCTTGTGGGTAAAGGCCCGGCCCAGCACTGCATGAAAACTGATAATTGGGAAAATCCTGAAAGTCTCTAGAATCACAACTGGGAGACCAGCTTGCTAACTTATTATACGATCAAGCTTGGACAGTTGCTAGGCAACTTCATGAAGCAACTCCTAGGCCTTTTCCAAAGCCTGTTGATTGCAGCAAAATTTAGGTTTGCACAAAAAAATCAGACGAATCTGTTCATGACTATTACAATTGACTTCAGATTACTTTTAAAGAAAATTCTGGTTTTCCTTCAGGTGTTTATTCCACCTGGGTAGCTTTTAACTCTATGTTTATTAATGGGCTGAACCAGGACCTTTCCCTTCTAGTAAAAAGGATCAGGATGGAATGGGAAAATATGTCCACTCCAGACTTAGTTAATCTGACAAACTTACTCTCTTGCACTCTAGATGATTCACCTAAAAGAAAGACCACTAGGGAATTCCCTGGCTGTCCAGTGGTTAGGACTCCACACTTCCACTGCCATGGCCCAGGTTCGATTCCTGGTCAGGGAACTAAGATCCCACAAGCTGCGTGGAGTGGCCAAAAAAGACCCCAAAAAACAAAACCAAAAAAAAACACACTAAAATTCTTCAACTCCAGCAAATAAAAACCCCTAAACAAAAACAAAACCCTCCTAGTTTCTGCTATTATTGCAAAAACTAGGACACTGGAAAAGAGATTGTTATACCTTTAAGTGCTTTAGGCACCTTCAGCCCTCTAACAAGCCTTTCCAACGTCCTCCCAATTCTCAATGATGGGGCTCTGAGAAACTACAGGGGCTCTTCCCAATCATCCCTCTTAATCTGCTTGGAGAAACGTCTCTCCAGATTGGGTATGAATCTGTTCCAGTCCTAACTGACACCAGAGCCACACTCTCGGTGCTTGACTCCACTACTATGAAATAGCCCCTGCCTCGAAGTACTAAAACAGTTCAAATAGTGGGGATCTCTAATCAACTGCAAGAGATGCCTCTCCCTGGACTTATTTCCTTTTGTTTGGCCCTTTGAGAGATACATGCCTTTTTCTCCTTAGTTCCTCAACCCCATCCATCTATCAGGCTGAGACTTCTTAGAGAAGTATCATGCTGGAATTTCTTTCTTCCAAAGGGAGAAAAAAAAATCATAAAGGGAATTCCCAGGCAGTCCAGTGGTTAGGACTCCACGCTTTCACTGCCAAGGGCCTTGGTCAGGGAACAAAAATCCCACAAGCCACACAGTGCGGCAAAAAAAAAAAAATTGCAAAGGTAGAAATAATTCTAGAACTTCAGAGTAGTCATTGAAATAACAAACCAGGTGAATTAAATGACCCCTTGACATCTTTTATTTGCTCCATCTCTAATGATTCTAGAGCTGATTCTGGAAACACTGATAGTTTGTCCCTATCAATCCAGCTACCATCTTTGTTATGGGCAAAATCTCCAACTGATATTGGCAAAACTCACAGCACACCTCCCATCAATATTCAAATAGATCTCTCAAAACCTCTGCTCAGAATTAATCAATATTCTATAGGAAAGAATCTCTAAAAAGCATAAAGCCCATAACAGAAGATTACAAGGGCCAAGGCATCATTATCCCTTGCACTAGCCCCTGCAATACTCCCATTTTGCTAGTGAGAAAACCTAAGGGCCAAGGGTGGATGCTTGTCCAGGACCTTTGAGCAATAAACAACATTGTTATCCCTCAACACCCTGTTGTTCCTAATATCCATTACTAATATCCGCTCCCACTGAAAGCAATTTCTTTACAGTAATTGATTTATGCAGTACATTCTTTAGTATTCCAGTTGATGAAACTAGCCAATACCTTTTTTTTTTTTTTAATTTTTGGCTGCATTGGGTCTTTGTTGCTGTGCACAGGCTTTCTCTAGTTGCGGCGAGAGGGGGCTATTCTTCATTGCAATGCGTGGGCTTCTCAGCGCGGTGGCATCTCTTGTTGTGGAGCACAGGCTCTAGGTGTGTGGGCTTCAGTAGTTGCAGCATACAGGCTCAGTAGTTGCGGCATGCAGGCACTAGAGCGCGCGGGCTTCAGTAGTTGCGACGCGTGGGCTCAGTAGTTGTGGCTTGTAGGCTCTAGAGTGCAGGCTCAGTAGTTGTGGTGCACGGGCTTAGTTGATCCGCGGCATATGGGTTCTTCCCAGACCAGGGATCAAACCCGTGTCCCCTGCATTGGCAGGCAGATTCTTAACCACTGCGCCACCAGGGAAGTCCCCTAGCCAATACCTTTTTTACTTCACTTGGTAAGAAAAACAGTTCACATGGGCAGTAATGCCTCAGCCCTTACTTATTTCTCACAAATCCTGAAGGCTTATCCAGGTGATAAAAAGTTCCCTAGAAGTTCTATTTTGTTGTAACTTGCGAAAGAAATCTCTGTGCTCTCCTTCTCAAGCCTCTTCACCGGAAGACAGCATCCATATGTCAAAGCTTTTAGCCTTAAAGAGACATAACATTGTCAAGGAAAAAAATCAGTTTGCCCAAACCCAGGTTTCATATTTAGGGCATCTGATATCAGAACAAGGGCCACACCCAGATCCAGATAGACTTCATGGTGTCCTAAGTTTCCAAAAACCCAAAACTAAGTGCCAACTGCTAGTTGCTTGTTGCCAAAATTGGATTCCAAATTTCTCTTTTATGGCCAAAACTCTGTATGTTTTACTAAGCAATAACAACTCCAATCCAATTTGATGGGAAGAACCAGACAACACAGCTTTTAAGGCCTTAAAGGAGAGTTTGATGAACCTGCCTGTGTTTGGACATCCCAGTTATCAAATTCTCTTTTTCCTTTTGTATATGAAAAGGAAGGGAATGCCCTGGGGGTACTCACCCAAAAACACTGGGATCACCATTGACCCATAGGGTATTATAGCCAATAACTGGACCCTGTGGCATGGAGATACCCTTCTTGCCTTAGAACAATTACTGTCTCTGCCCTTTTGGTTAAGGCCACAAGAAAGTTATTGTGGGATCCCCATTACCCATTTTTATACCTCATGCAGTAGAAGGCCTCCCCAATTCTCATTACACTCAACCCTTCTCAGTGAGCCCCCTCAACTCCTATGAAGCCCTTTTGTTAACTACTCCTCACGTAACTCTTTTACAGTGTGATAACTTTAATCCTGGTACTCTTCTTCCCACCATCACCAATGACATCTCTCATGACTGCCTAACGCTGATGGATCACCCCCCGACTCCTGGTGATAATCTACAGGCAATTCCTCTGGGTAACACTGGCTTTTCATGGTTCACTGATGGTTCTTATTTAAAAGGTGACAATGGCAAATACTGTGCTGTTTAGTCTATTGCAACTCCTTTTGATACTGATGAGGCACCATCTATACGTATGACTACTTTGGCCCAACAGCCTGGATTATATACCATTACACAGGCTTGTACTTTAGCCAAGGGCAAAACTTCTAATATTTATACTGATAGCAGGTATGCTTTCAGAGTAGTTCATGATTTTGGACTGTTTTACAAGCAATGTGGCTTCCTTTCTTCCAGCAGATATAAAATTTAAAATGGCCCCTTTGTTCAGGAATTGTTGGATGTAATGCTTTTACCCTCCACTTTAGCTGTTATTAAGATTCCAGAGCATTCTATTTTTTTTTAATTTATTTTGGCTGCGGTAGGTCTTAGCTGTGGCACGCGGGATCTTTTAGTTGCAGCATGCGGGCTTC
The DNA here is from genome assembly GCF_059928025.1 of Delphinapterus leucas. Lineage (NCBI taxonomy): Eukaryota > Metazoa > Chordata > Mammalia > Artiodactyla > Monodontidae > Delphinapterus > Delphinapterus leucas. The sequence continues at coordinate 42,138,879 of NC_143135.1, forward strand.
TTAGTAGCGGCATGCGGACTCTTAGTTGCGGCATGCATGTGGGATCTAGTTCCCCGACCAGGGATCAAACCCAGGTCCCCTGCATTGGGAGCTCGGAGTCTTACCCACTGGACTACAAGGGAAGTCCCAAGATTCCAGGGTGTTCTAAACATGACTCCTGGAAGTAAATCTCCGTGCTGGAATTTCCACAAGGAATGCTGCCCTTAAAGGAACCAAGAGCAATCAGACCTCTGTCATGGTCCAAAGAGATATTTCCCCAAATGACAAGTTAGAAAAACTGGCTAGAGAAGCCCAACAGTTGGCCTCAGAAAAGAAAAAACAAGGTTGAAAATTCACAGTTGTTGGTTTGAAAAAAGAGAAAGCTCTGATTCAAACCAAATAACATTCTAGTCCTACCAGAAACTCTAAAAATCCCATTGCTAGCCACTGTACATGCATTAAACCATTGGTCTATTCATAAAATGATAGCATTCATGAGTCAATATTGGTGGAGAAACATTAACAAAGTCACAAAATAGTGCCTACCTCACTTGTCGCACTTGTTATAAATACAATCCAGGAAGCCTGTTTGTACTGCTCTCAGACATTTTAAACTGCCTCATGGACCGTTTGAGTTCTGCCCAATGGGTTTCATACAACTTCCTCCATCTCATGGATATACATATGTTTTAGTCATGGTATGTATGTTTTCACACCGGACTGGCGGACTACTGCCTGCTCTGTGGCTAAAGTCCTTTTGGATATGATTATCCTTACCTGGGGAACTCCTCTTAAACTTCATAATGATCAAGGAACCCATTTTTACTGTTCATGTACTTCGACCAGTCTGCTCTGTTTGGCTGGTTTTACAACAATTTCACTGTGTTTATCACCTTCAATCCTCTGGTTTAGTTGAAGGTACACAGCATTATTGAGTCAACTGACAAAATTTGTAGAGGCCTTCCAAATACCTTGGCCAAAAGCCTTGCTGGTGGTCCTTCTAAATCTCAGATCTACCTCTTTTGGAACGCATAAACTCTCACCCTTTGGGATAGTCAGAGGATGCCCAGTGTACTTGGCTCCTGCCTCTTTTGACCCACAAGAGATGAAAGATACTCCAGTATTGCAAAGGTCTAATTGCTTCTACTACAAATAACTATGTTTGATAGAGCAATCTTTTCACAGTGCATTCTCCGGAGAGGAAGACCTTAAGCATCCTACCCTGCAAGCTGGAAAATGCACCTCCAGAAAGACTCTCTTCAACCTTGCAGGAAAGGCCCCTATCAGGTACTGCAAACTAATCCTGGGCTGCCAAACTCCAGGGAATAAACTCTGAGAACATGTGACACACCTAAAGAAAACACCAAACACTGACTGGACCTGCACATTATCTAGTGACCTGAAAGTAAAGATTTCCTGGAATTGAAGCAGACAGTATCTGATGAGATAGCTTTCCAAAGATATCTGGACCAGGCCTGTTGGAAGTTTGTCTGCCAAACCATTGATGATGACATAATGCTTCAGGTGATCTCCAATGCCTAATATCTTGATAATATATAAACTTTAAATTAAAAGTGCCTGGGAGTTCTCTCTCTTACCCTCCTTGTTACTCAAATGTGACTTCAATAGGTTTCCACTCTGTGTTCTTTCCCTCTGATGTGAGACATTATACCCAGGAAAAGTCCTTCCTGGCATTGAGGGACAGGGAGCTGCTGAAATGAGAAACCCTGACTCGATCAGTGATACTTTCAAAGAAAGATCTTGATTAAAAGAGGGAAATGTAAAAAATTAATAAACAGAAACCTCAAGTAGTCAGGAAACCAGAAGAGGGAGCTCTCATGCCCTGCTACCAAAGTAGGACCCAACTGGAAGAAGAAAGACCTCCTCTTCTTTCCTGGCAACAACTCAGCCAATGAAAAGCCCTGGACTGTTTGTTTATTATAGCCCTCCCAACATCCTTTTGCCTTCTGTGAAAGAGTTCTCCTTCCCTTGCTATGTGAGGACTTACATGTTGCTCTCCATGGTGGCAGACGCTGAATTGTAATTCTTTGCTTAACACAAATAAACTTTTTTTTGCTGGGAAAATAACTAGGTTTATTTTAGGTCAACACCTTAAACTGTGAGCCTCCTGGGTCTAGTTCAACATCATCCTGAGCAAAGCTCATTATGTAAATTAAGTTAGGTTTTAAAATCAATTATTTGTTTTTGTAATTCTTAGATAGTTTTCCCAATTATATAAACTCCTGGTAATATCAGGAAAGCTTGGGGATATATGATGCATCAGTTTTACCCTATATGCTCTTCTTTGGGGATAAGACATAACGTATCTCTTTGAAAGGACTGTGGCCAAATTGCAACATCTGTAGCATTCTTGGCACAGATCTTCATGGGTTGTACATTTTCACCTTCTCTTGAGATCCCCAGGAAAAAGGGTGGGCACAGGAGACTCCAAGGTAAGACACATTTTTCATTCTCACCAAGAACTTTTTGAGCAGTGTATTCACTAACTGAACGAACTTTTTGGCCAACTCAATATTTGTGAAGATATATAAATGAAAACCATCAGAGGCATTGAAAAATAAAATGGCTTTCAGGTCCCAGTCCAGAAAAATCCTCACCTCTGTAAGTCTGAGTTCACGTGGAGAATAGTCCTGGTTTCTGTACTGGCAGTGACTTAATGTCTCCTCCTGAGGCTCACAACCCAGAACCCCAGACCTGAAGATACCAGGAAAGGGCAATCATGATATGCAGAATCCCTGCAAACAACCACAGCCAATTCCAGTGTTTCTCCGACTTCCACCTCCTAATAACGTCAGTCAGAGGTGAAGCAGGATGACCCCAGCACACAAGAAGCAGAGATAAATGTTTTGGCATTCTCTGGTTGTCTTGTCTGAACCTACCCATATTCAATGCTCTGCAGGTCATTAAGAGAATAAGAGGAAGTCACTGGCTATAACCAGAGCTAGAGTCATTTTCACATAGGATCTCAGCACAGACATCATCACTTAGATCTCAGTCTCACCAGTTTCCCCAGGGCCATGCTGGTCTGGGTCCTCTGGATCTAGGAGATGTCAAGACACTGGAGCCAAGAGAAAAGACTGTCCTGATGCCTAAGGCAGGAGAAACAGAAGTTATGTTTGCAGAATGTCAAACAGGGATCTTGGAAATAGTTCAGGCGGGTGAAATGTGTTGATTCTTTTCTGAGTTTTTCTCCCATGGCCATCATTTCAATACGGCTGTTATTAGTTTTGTGCTTCTCTGGGGTGCTGCAACTTCTTAACTGGATCCTAGACTTCTCATGAAGGTATTTTGCTCTGTATATTATTGCTAAATCAGTGTTTCCGTGAGGAACCAAGGCCTAGGACTTCCTATTCCACCACCTTGCTGATGTTACTAACATAGGTTTATTTTTGAGCTCTATGTGTTTATTCTGTTATATTGATGTATTTGTTCTTGCAGTATAAAGTACACACACACACACACACACACACACACACATATCCTTCTTTATAGACCTTTATTCTACCATTCAATATTTACACTGAGCTTGTTGGGTTCTCTTCTAAAAAAAATCCAGCTGCAATTTTGATTGGGATTGTATTAAAATTATGTTAATTTTAGGAAGAATTGTCATCTTTATTATATTGTCCTATTCATCAACATAGTAAGCCTTTTCACTTATTCTGACCTACTTTAATACCTTTTAAATAGAGTTTAAACATTTTCTCTAGAAAAATCTTATGTATCCTTTGTTAATCGCTAAATTCTATATGGTTTATTGTGAAAGGTATATAAATGTTTATTATATTTTTAATTGGTTATTTTTGGTATAGAGAAACATTGTTCATTTTCCTAATTTTCTCTTATAACCAATAAACTTGCTGAACTGTCTTATTAATTCTAATAACTTATGTCTTGTTTACATTTGCTTTTCTATGTAGATGATCATATAATCTCAAATAATGACACTTTTATCTCTTTTCTCCCTGTGATTACACTTTTTTTTTCATTTCTTATAGTAGTATCTGGCACCTCAGTACCATGCTACTGAATGATGCTACTGGGTTTCTTTATCATATTCTGGACCTTAATGGTAACGTGTATGTAATTTCTCAACAAGAGAACGGTTATTAACATATTGATGACATTCCCTTCTATAACTAGTTTTCTAAGGGTTCTTTTGAAATTATAAAAGAACTCTATAAAATGCTGTTTCTCCAAAAATATGTAACTTTTCACTTTTAGTCGATTAATGTAATAAATCAAATATTTTTGCATGCCTGGAATAAAATCTACTTGATATTGACGTGTTTTTACTTTTTAAAATAGTAAAATTTATTGTACATACAAAATTTCTTGTACAGGACTTCCCAGGTGGTGCAGTGGTTGGGAATCTGCCTGCCAATGCAGGGGACACGGGTTTGAGCCCTGGTCCGGGAGGATCCCACATGCCGCGGAGCAACTAAGCCTGTGTGCCACAGCTACTGAGACTGCGCGCCACAACTACTGAAGCCTGAGCTGTGCCTAGAGCCCGTGCTCCACAACAAGAGAAGCCACCACAATGAGAAGCCCATGCACCACAACGAAGAGTAGCCCCTGCTTGCCACAACTAGAGAAAGCCCACACACAGCAACGAAGACCCAACACAGCCAAAAATAAATAAATAAATAAATAAATTTATTTTAAAAAATTTGTACATATATGTAGATTTTTTAAGGAAAAAACACCCATGACTCATTATTCAGATTGTGAAATAGAATATTGCTAGTACCTCAGAAATTCCTGTAAGTTCTTCCCTGTTCATATCTCCTTCATCCTCACTTCCTTATTTTTATGTTTATCATTATTCTTTTGCTTTTCTTTATAGAAAGTCAATATCCCTTGGTTAGATTGGATAGTCTAATGTGTATATTTCAAATATATGCTGTTGCATAGCATAGGCTCTGTCTTTCCAGCCTGTGGCATCTATTTTCTCACCATCCACTATGGCTAAGCCCCTGCTCCATATTTTTAGATTTTTACCAGTCAGCACCCCATTTAAAGGTACTCGTTTCGGAATTAGTTAGGGTGAGCAAATTGCTGTAAAAAATAGCTCCCAAATATATAACCACCTAAATTAAATAGAAGTTTCTTTCTTATTCACATAATATTACTGGAATGTTATATTGCTGGTCAGGTGAACAATTCAATAGGGTAGCCAGAGACTCAACTTCTACCATGGTAGCCCTAAGGTTGTCTCCTCTCTAGATAACTGTATGTGGAAAAGGTAGGAATGCCATGTGGGAAGTTTTTACTGTCAGGCCTGGAAAGGTGACATCATCTCTTCCTATTTCATTAATTATATTGTAGTCATGCAACCATACCTAATATTTTAAAGTGGGGTGGGCTGGGGCAGCTGAAAAATGTAGTCTCTGGCTGTGTAGATACTTCCCAGTGACAACTCTGTACTAGGAAAGCACAGGTTTTGGTGACATCTCTATCACAGTTCATATATATATATAACATTCTGTGTGTGTGTGTGTGTGTGTGTGTGTGTGTGTATATATATATATATATCTTAAAAATTTTTTGTCTGGTTTTGGACAAAATGTCCAAATTTACCATATTATTTACCATATTTAGTATTTTGCATTCTGTTCTTTTCACTTGTGAGATTCATCTCTATTGATGCATGTAGCTGTAGTTATTTTAATTGTGTAGTATTTCATTGTAAAGTATACTTCAGTTTATTTATGCATTTATTCTTAATGGATATCTGGGTTGTTTTCAGTTTTGAGCTATTACTGACAATGAGCATTCTTTTAGATATCTTTTACACCTGTAAGAGTTTCCTTAGGATATGTACCTAGAAATGGAATTGCATGCTCAACTTTTCTAGGAGATGCTAACCTATTTTCCACAGTGGTTTTAACAGTTTATATCTCATGCCTCCAGCAACGTATGAAAGTTCCTCTTGCTCTACATTCTTGCCAATGCCAAGTATTGCAAGACTTTCAAAATTTTGCCAATATAATGGGCATCTCATTGTTCTTTTTTTTTTTTTTTTTTTTTTTGCGGTACGTACGCGGGCCTCTCACTGTTGTGGCCTCTCCCGTTGCGGAGAACAGGCTCCGGTCGCGCAGGCTCAGCTGCCATGGCTCACGGGCCTAGCCGCTCTGCGGCATGTGGGATCTTCCCGGACCGGGGCACGAACCCGTGTCCCCTGCATCGGCAGGCGGACTCTCAACCACTGCGCCACCAGGGAAGCCCCTCATTGTTCTTTTAATTTGATTTCCCAGGTTACTTGTGTGGTTTAGTGTCTTTTCATATATTTATTTGCCATTTGGGTTTCTTTGTGAAGTGCCTATTCAATTCTCCTTTCTATTTTCTTTTTTGGGTGTTTGTCTTTTGATATTGATTTATGAACATTATTTATTATTTATTTTTAAAAATTTGTATTTATTTATCTATTTTTGGCTGCATTGGGTCTTTGTTGCTGCGTGCAGGCTTTCTCTAGTTGTGGTGAGTGGGGGTTACTCTTTGTTGCAGTGCGCAGGCTTCTCATTGCAGTGACTTCTCTTGTTGCAGAGCACTGGCTCTAGGCACACAGGCTTCAGTAGTTGTGGCATGTGGGCTTCAGTAGTTGTGGCTCGCAGGCTCTAGGACTCAGGCTCAGTAGTTGTGCCACGTGGGTTTAGGTGCTCTGCGGCATGTGGGATCTTCTCAGACCAGGGAATGAACCTGTGTCCCTTGCATCGGCAGGCAGATTCCTATCCACTGTGCCACTAGGGAAGGCCAAACATTAATTTTTGAATACCACATTTTTGTCAGTTTTCTGTATTGCAAATATATTGTACATTTTGTGGTTTGCCTTTTCAGTTTCTTAATAGTGTCTTTTGATGAATAAGAATTCTTAATTTCAGTGTAATCAAAGTACTCAATCTTTTATAGTTTACTGTTTTGTGTCTTTCTTAAGAACTCATTAGTTAGCCACAGCAATCAGACAAGAAAAGGAAATGAAAGGAATATAAATTGGAAAGGAAGAAGTAAAACTGTCACTGTTTGCAGGTGACATGATACCGTACATGGAAAATCCTAAAGACATTGCCTAAACAACTACTAGAATGCATCAATGAGTAAGTTGCAGTTTACAAAATTAGTATACAGAAATCTGTTGCATTTCTATACACTAACAATGAGCTATCAAAAAGAGAAATTAGGAAAACAATCCCATTCACAACCACATCAATAAACAATAAAATATCTGAGAATAAGTCTAAACAAGGAGGTAAGAGACCTGTACTCAGAAAATTGTAAGACAATGTTGAAAGAAATTGATGACACAATCAAATGGAAAGATATACTGTGCTCATAGATTTGAAGAATAATTATTGTTGAAATGAACTTACTACCCAAGGCAATCTATAGATTCAATACAATCCCTATCAAAATAGCAATGGCATTTTTCATAGAACTAGAAGTAACAATTCTAAAATTTGTATGGAAACACAAAAGATCCCAAATAGCCAAAACATTCTTGAGAAAGAACAAAGCTGGTGGTATCACTCTCTACAAAGCTACAGTAATCAAAACAGTATGATACTGGCACAAAAAACAGACACGTAGATCAATGAAACAGAATAGAGAACCCAGGAATGTTCCCAAATTTGTATGTCTATTCAAGTCCTTTGCCCATTTTAAAATTCAGTTATTATTATTATTTGCTATTTGCTGTATAGTATGGTAGCTTTATATTTAACTTAAAAAAAATCTAACAATCTGTTTTCCAAAGTGGCTGTAATATTTTATGTGCATGCCAGCACTGTATGAGGGCTCTAACTTCTCCCTATCTTCATCTACACTTGTTATTGTCTGATGTTTTATTATATCCATTCTAGTGGGTGTGAAGTGGTATTTCATTGTGGTTTTAATTTACATTTACTTAATCACTAATGACATTGAGCACCTTTTCCTGTGCTAATTAGCTATTTGTATGTCTTCCTATAAAAGTCTTTGCAAATCTTTTGCCATTTTTTGATTGGGTTGTTTGTCTTATTTATTATTGAATTGTAAGAGTTCTTTATGTATTATGGGTACAAGTCCTCTGTATGATTTGCAAACATTTTTCTCCATCTATGGTTTGTCTTTTCATTCTCTTAATACTGTCTTTTGAAGCATAAACTCAAAAAGTTTCCATTTTAATGAAGCCCAATTTATCAATTTTTTCTTTTATGCCTTGTGCTTTTGGTGTCATATCTAGGAACTCTTTGCCTAACCCAAAGTCATGAAGATTTTCTCCTCTAATTTTTTTTAGCAAATTTATAGTTTTAGTTCCTATATTTAGGTCTATGTTCCATTTAAAGTTAATTTCTTTGTGAGGAGAGGATCTAAGTTTTTGTTGTTTTGGCTTTTTTTTTTTCTTTCCATACAGACATCCAATTGTCCTGGCACCACACACCATGTTTTTAAAAAGACTATCTTTTCCTCACTGAAGTGAATTGTCTTGGCACATTTGCTGAAAATCAACCATAAATGTAAGGGTCAATTTCTGGACTCTCAATTCTATTCCATTGATCTATATGCTTAGCTCATTGCCAATACCACACCATCTTTTTAAAAAAAATTTTATTGGAGTATAGTTGATTTACAATGTTGAATACCACACCATATTGATTCCTATAGCATTGTAGTAAGTTTTGAAATCTTGAAGTGTTAAGTTCTTCAACTTTGTACTTCTTTTTCATAATTCTTTTTGGCTATTCTATAAAACTTTTACATTTATACATACATTTTTGGATCACCTTGTCAATTTCCACAAAAAAAGCCTAAAAGCATTTGTCAAAAACTGTGAAAAGTCTGAGATTTCACTCTATCGCAAGCTAAGTTACAGAAAAAGTGTACAGACTCCTACTTTAATCTAATATTCCAAGGTCTTTTTGTCCCAATTTCAATCTTCCTATTCATTTTTTTTTTTTTTTTTTTTTTTGCGGTATGCGGGCCTCTCACTGTTGTGGCCTCTTCCGTTGCAGAGCATAGGGTCTGGACGCGCAGGCTCCGGACAAGCAGGCTCAGCGGCCATGGCTCATGGGCCCAGCCGCTCTGCGGCATGTGGGATCTTCCCGGACCGGGGCACGAACCCGTGTCCCCTGCATTGGCAGGCGGACTCTCCACCACTGCGCCACCAGGGAAGCCCTTCCTATTCATTTTTTAAAATATTTATTCATTTGGCTGTGCTGGGTCTTAGTTGTGGCATGCAGGATCTTTGTTGAGGCAGGTGGGATCTTTAGTTGCAGCATGTGGGATCTTTTAGTTGCGGCATGTGGGATCTAGTTCCCTGACCAGGGATGGAACCTGGGCCCCCTGCATTGAGAGGGTGGAGTCTTAACCACTGGACCACGAGGGAAGTCCCGTAGTCATTCTTTTTAATTGCTTATTGTTGCCCTTACAAAATACTGAGTTTAGCTATTTAAATACATACCTTTGTTGATCTTTCCATAGGGATGCCCATTCCTACTATAGCTTCAAGCCAGACTCCTATCTATTCTTTAAGATCTCCAGATCAAACATCCTTCCTTTCCTTTCCTGTTTCTGCACCTTCTTCATATCTTCAGTTGGTAGTAATCTTTCCTATCTCTGACCTCCCATAGCACATTATCTCTATCTCTGTATGACCCAACTTGTTTTCCTTTTGTTGTTTAATTACACATCTTATTTTTTTTCAGTAGAACCTGTATATTAATAATGTCTGTATCTCCCCTAGTATTCTTACACAGGGACTTGATCAATACATATATTTGCTGAATAGGGATACAGTTTTTTTTGTGTGTATGATTTTCCTGTTCCTGACATTAGGTGAATGTGCTCAAACCATAGTACAAAGGAATCCCAGGCTTTAAAGTTAAATAGGATTCTAGGTATGTGGCTTATCATTTAATTCTTTGAACAAGTATTCAACCAGAGGTCTATCTTATCCTCTGCTTTGAAACAATCTTGTGTTAACATGCTATGAAGTACAATAATATAGACAACCAAAAGAACTTGTTCATTCATTGTTTCTCTATGAAACTTGTCTTTATTTCTGTTCTGACCTCTTTGATACGTGGATTGATATTGTGGAATGAAGACTTGCATTAAGGATCTGTACCTTAGCTCATTCAGTGAGCTAGCATTTACAAATTATTGTGCAAAGCAGGCTGTGATCAGTGGCATTACCTACTAGATGTATAGGTGCTACCATGCTCCCAAATATTTGAAAGATTAATTTTTTTAAGTGAATGACAGTGATAGCTTTATTAGATACTTTCTTTCTTTCTTTTTTTCTTCCTTCCTTCCTTTTTTTCTTTCTTTCTTCCCTTCCTTCTTCCTTTCTTTCTTTCAAGAATAACAGAATAGGGCTTCCCTGGTGGCGCAGTGGTTAAGAACCTGCTGCCAACACAGGGGACATGGGTTCGAGGCCTGGTCCAGGAAGATCCCACATACCACGGAGCAACTAAGCCCATGCACCACAACTACTGAGCCTGCGCTCTAGAGCCCATGAGCCACAACTAGTGAGCTCACGTGCCACAACTACTGAAGCCCACGTGCCTAGAGCCCATGCTCTGCAACAAGAGAAACCGCCACAATGAGAAGCCTGCACACCGCAACCAAGAGCAGCCCCCACTAGCCGCAACTAGAGAAAGCTTGTACAGCAATGAAGACCCAATGCAACCAAAAAAAAATTAAAAAAAAAAAAAGAATAACAGAATAAAATGAACTATAGGCCCCTCAAAGCAAGTTTCAATGATTTGACCAGATTCCAGCATGGAATAAAGTTTCCATACTTCATCTGAAATCTTGCACTAATTCTTCCAATGTTTCCTGGAAAATTCCTAGAACTTGGAATAGAATGTGTGAATTATGCTAAGCAGAGCACCTGACTAGCTCACAACAGAGTTTGAACTACTTTTTCTAAAATTTTTAATTTTTTAAAAAATTGAGGAATAATTGACATACATTATATTATTTTCAGGTGTACAACATAATGATTCAGTATTTGTTTATGACCTATTTTTTTTTCTATTGGTACAGTGAGCCAAATGTCCCTATAGTATACATATACATAATAATATGAAAATAATATGTCTAAAGGGAGATTGGCAGAAATCCTATAGTAGAATATCAGGGTCTCTCTTTAGGAAATGATAGGTTCTATTTTGATATAGGGAAATAATTCCTCTTTGACAGACCTCACTAAAACTTGGACTATACAATAAGAAAGCTATGATAATAAATAAGGCCAATGAAGTTTTTGTTATTTTGTTGCCTGAGGGTTTTCCTGAAGTTTCTCCATAAGATACACCTGTATTACAAAACTATTAGATTCTTCTTCTGTCTTAGAAATCTTCAAAGATTTCCACTTTGGCAGAATGTGGCAATGATAACTTGGGATACTACGACAAAAATCTGTTTCCCTTAGGTCTCTCATATGTAGTGTCCTTAGGTGAGGATGAGGATGTTCACTATCCTCTATTGTGCAGCTCAACTGCTCATCTCCTTAGCATAAACACTGGTTTGAAAAATATTTTGGTTAGCACATGTAGAAGCCAGGGAGTTTTCTCTTCCCAACTCAACAGTGATTAAAAGCTTTTCAGGACTTCCCTGGTGGCGCAGTGGTTGAGAACCCGCCTGACGCTGCAGGGGACGCGGGCTCGAGCCCTGGTCGGGGAGGAGCCCGCATGCCGCTGAGCCCGTGCGCCACAACTACTGAGCCTGCGCTCTAGAGCCCATTTAAAAAAAAAGAAAGAAAGAAAAAAAGCCTTTCAGTAAAGTTCTTTCTGGCAAAATCTGTTTTCATAGCAAATTACTCAAACCAGGTCCTCTTCCTTTACGCTTCCTCTGCTTGCAGCGCTCCTACCACTCTTCTCAAAACTGGGGGACTCTTACTCATCCTTCAAAATTCAGCTCAAATGTCACTCCCTGGTGGAAGCTTCCTCAACATGGCAGACCGAGCCGGTTCCTCCCTCTCAGCTCACAGCTCGGCCTTTACCACAGTGTAACAGGATTATCTGTTTTCGGGTGGGTCTCGCCCCCAGGGTGTGAGCTTCGAGGTTGGGGACTGTGTCTTTCATTTTTGTTTGTGTAGTCCAGCATGTGACACACAGTAGGCTCAGTAAAGTTGAGTGACCGAAACTCTATTACCGGCACCTTCTGCCACAAGTAGCAATAATATCCCATCCAGGTTACTGTCGACGTTCCACAGGAGCCCAACTGCAAGAGCTCCAGATGGCACACCGGTTCCCGCCAACCCAGCGTTTAAAAACAAACAGCTGCGGACGCTAGGAAATAGAAGGTGGCGCTCACTAGGACCGCCTTTCCTCAACCCAGGCGGGTTAATACCCGCCAGCTGAGCCGCCAAAGGCGAGTTTGGAGTTCGCTCAGTTGAGGGAAACGCTTTCCTTGAGTAAACTCAGCGTCCTTGAGGTATTCTCCAACTCTGGGCTGGAGACGCAGTCCGCTTTTTTCTAACGGTGACAGGAAATCAAGGAAAAACGTGGGATTCAAAGATTTGGGGGGTAACTCTGCTCGCAGCCACTCAGATTCGAAGCTCGCGGTTGATCCCGAGCTGACGTCTGTGAGGACCCGCGCCTTACACTCTGCGTCGCCTGCCCCCAGGCTCAACGCCCACCCCATGCAGCCACTCCCTCAACCGCCCGCCCTCTTCGCGCCCCGCCCAACTCCTGAGCGGCGAGCCACCATTCTCGCGAGAACTCAGCTAATCTCGCCTTTTTGAACAGCGGGATCTCGCGAGAAGCAGGTTAGGAGCCGGCCTGTAACCTGCTGGGGCGGCTCTTCTAGTCGCAGCTGCCGGAGCGCCCGCTGTCTCAGACACCTCCGGACGGATCCAGTTGTGGGGGAAGCGGAGGTGTCGCTGGCCCCGGCCTGTGCCTGGACACTCAAGGGGGACTGCAGGTTCGAGGGTGACTGGACTCAGCTGGAGAACTCGGTGGGGGCGGTGCTGGAGGCTGGGCTTTGGTGGGGACGGAGGGCGAGTTTGGGCTTGAGAGCCGGACTCCTCTGGTGGTGGTCTGGACGTCCCGGACCCTGCTAGGGGACCGTGGGTGAGGTTCTGGGCTCTGGCCGCTGGCGCCCAGTTCGGAGAGGCAGGGAAGGGAGTTGGGTTTCGGGGGTGCTGTTTTTGGGTTGGGAGTCCTGAGGCCTTTCCCCGGAGATGAAGGCGATACCCTTAACCCTCCTTAACAGGGCAGAGGAACAGTTGTGCGCCGCCCTTTTTCTGTTATCCTGGGTTAACGCCGCGAGGTCCTGAGGAGGGTGCATCACAGTAGGAGCTAAGGTGGCCCGAGTCTCGCTTTGGGTGAAGAGTGAGACCCCAATAAGGTGTTAAGTGGTTTTATGCTGTAATGGTATCACGTGCGGTAACGCTTTGTTTTCCCCAAACTTGCACAGAAAAGCTGCTTATTTATTTCTTTTTCAGATTCAAGTCTCCTAACACCCTTTATCCTCGGGAATGGGGTGCAGGGAGGTGAGACATCACTTACTAATTTGTTAGTGTGGGTGCAATGTGACCATCACTGGGCTTCACAGATTTCCTACTAATCTTTCTCCTCAGTATTTTGAGTTCATGATAAGTCACTAGTCCAGACATGCTAAAGATAGAGCATCACTCGCTTGTCGCTTTATGCACTTAGCATATAAAATTTACTTAAATGTTTTTTAATCTTTAAGAGTCTTCATGCTTTTTATTTAAATTAACAATATCGGAGAAAAATCACAGTATATTGATTTTCTTTGCACAACTGGGTACACCCCCCCTACAATTTGATCAAAACTTTAGAGAGGGAGTTACAGATAAATTTTGAATGAAATAGATTGTAGAAATTGGTATAAGAGATATAATAAGGAGTGCAACTATACCGGCCAAAAAAGTTTCTGTACTGGAGAGCCCGTCCAGGACTGAAGCCCAAGCCTTGAAAATGAGGACTCTAGTTGTCATTAGAATACAAAGCGGAAAGCAGTAGAAAATACTTGGGGGAGGATTTGATGGTGGATAAAGACTGTTAAAAAAGTGTGTGAGGAGAATTATTTTTGAAGGTGTAAATGTGTTTCATAAATTTCCTAACATTTCTCAGAGTTTATGACCTAACTGCTATTGTTACACATAAAAAAGTGGGAAGGAAGGTTCTGAAGCATGGAGTCTGGCAAGGAACCATGGAGTCAGGAAAGCTTTCAGTGTCTTGACAATGTTTTTGAGATTTCACCTTTTTTTTTCTCCCAAAAAAACTTTCAGATGGGCTTTTTACATTCTGTATGTCACCCTTCCACCAATCTGAATTTTTTTCTTTCTCAACCTTTCTTCTAAGCCTTGTGAAAATTTTTTATTATTAACCATGAAGTTACAAACCAGTATGTCCTGCTTTATGGCTTTTTACATTAGGTGGCTTAGTGAAGTGTTGAAGTGATCAGGAAAATATTATGCACCTTTCAAAGGAATAGGTTATGAATAGCAAACTCACATGCCTCCAGATACTACACATATGAAAATAAAAATGAGTGAAATACACTAAAGAGTTTATGCCTCATCTAAGAGGGATATCCAGTTCTCACGTTCACCTGATCAGTGCCATAATAAATATGGGCCCAGTCTTCAGCCTTCTCAAGAGAACACAGGAAATCTAAATTTTTGCTTGCAGGTCTCCTGACTTTTAAAAATATTGACAGCTACTTGAAACAGTTAAAAATAACTTCATGTGGCCCAAGCAAACCGAAACCTGTCAGTAGTATCCTGCTCTCCAGGTTTGGACCTGTGTTATGAGTAAGAATTAATAAATTTTACAACTGGAAAAAAAAAGATTTAAAGTAAGTATGCCAATTAGTTTGGAATTTCAGACCTAGGAGTACTTGGGGGAAAATGTCAACTGTTAATTGAAAACAGGTGAGTTTAATAGCCAAGTTTAATAGCCTTTAAATATGGTAGGGCAGATTGAACTGATACTTAGTAATATTTTAACTGGAAATAACTGAGAAAAACCCTCTCAGTATATATGGTTTAATAACTGAGGGTTCTGAGCAAAGCAAAGGTATCTTGTAAGGGAATTGATTTATTGAGAAGCCCTTTATTGTATTTGCGATTAATATGTAAAATAAATCTAGGAGACCCTCTACTGACTCATCTATGGTTTTGAATGTTTACTGTTTGCTGTACCATCACACTTTGTCTTCCCAGTCATTGACTTTTATTGGAAGCAATATTGATTCCTTGGATTTTATTCCGTGGCCGATGGCGTAGGGCGGAGGGGCATCGTGAGGGGAAGAAATGGGAAGAGGAAAGTGTGATGTGAAGCAAGCACTCATGTGCTTCTCTTTTACATTGTGCATTACAAGATTGATTTGAGTTAGCTAGTTTTTCTTGTAAGAAGAATAGGTACTTTGATTGATTAAACACAGTGCCTTATACATAGGAGAGCTTAATGATATTTGTGGAATTGAACCCCGTGGATTAAACCACATTTATCCATTAGTGGGAAGTACTTTAATCACATAATCTGATTCATTCTTATTTGGGCTGCGGGGAATGGGGGTTTAGAGGTCAGTCCTAGGAAAGAAGTGAATCTTAGGCTTATAGAGGGCAAGGTGAAGGTCTTCGATGGGAGTAAGGGTGAGAAAGGAGGCTAGGTGAGGGAGAGAGTTTGAAAAAGGAAGATAGAAATGGTCAAGTACCACTTAGTCTACCGTGCAGTTTTACAAAGAGCTCTGCTTTTTACAACTAAATTTATCATAACTTATGCAAAGACTACATAGAATATTGTTTTTTTAAATAGATCTTCATTGGAGTATAATTGCTTCACAATACTGTGTTAGTTTCTGTTGTACAGCAAAGCGAATCAGCCACATGCATACACATGTCCTCATATCCCTTCCCTCTTGAGCCTTCCTCCCATCCTTCCTATCCCACCCCTAGGTCATGGCAAAGCACCGAGCCCATCTCCCTGTGCTATGCTGCTGCTTCCCACCAGCCAGCTATTTTACATTCGGTAGTGTATATATGTCGTTGCTACTCTCACTTCGGCTCAGCTTCCCCCTCCCACCCCATGTCCTCAAGTCCATCCTCTATGATCCTCTATGTCTACCTCTTTATTCCTACCCTGCAACTAGGTTCATCAGTACCTTTTTTTTTTTTTCTAGATTCCATATATATGTGTTAGCATACGGTATTTGTTTTTCTCTTTCTGACTTCACTCTGTATGGCAGACTCTAGGTCTGTCCACCTCACTACAAATAACTCAGTTTCATTCCTTTTTATGGCTGAGTAACATTCCATTGTATATATGCGCCACATCTTTATCCATTCATCTGTTGACCCACCTCCTAGAGTAACGAAATAGAATATTGGTTTTTAATCAGGACTACTTTGGGAGTTTGCAGACTTAGTTTTCTTTCTTTTAGCCCAGTCTTTACTTAGGTCAAGTTAGTCTAATACCTCTTCACCCAATCCTTGCCTCTGTCTGGTGTGGGAAGTGAAACAGGAGCAGATGTGTATTCTGTGAGGTGTTCCTCTTTGAGAGTTTAAAAAACATCCTGAAGAATCTGTTATGTATTTTTGGAGATTATGTTTGTTGAAGGAAGAACCATCATTTTCCTCTCCCCATGTTTCTACATGACTTGTAAAGTAAGGAAGTTCTCTTGGAAGTAGCTTTCCCCCCTTCTTTCAACTCCTTGGGTGAGATGCCCTCTCAAGGAAGGATTAGGTGAGGACTGGAGAAGGAATTGAGTATGCTTTTGCTCAGTGACATCTGGTTGTGTTTTTAGAGCTCTCAATTCTTAGGACATAACATTCTCTACTCCCCTGTAGGGTGGATTTATCTGAGCAGCCTGGACCCTATGAGGGAGAAGAAAATGAAACGTATACAGTTCTAAGTTTAATTTACAATTGAAGTTAATAGGTAGCTTTTTTGGCCACTGATTTCAGCTATAATTTTACCTTTGACTCCTTTGTTTCTTTGTTGGCTATAAACCCACAGTAAGGGAGAAGGATGCTCATTAATGGAAGAAGAACTATTTTGAAATCTTGTCTCCTCTTGGATAGAATGTTTATTAGGGTTTAAGCTAATGTTGCATTTCCCTACTATGGCTTGCTCTGGTTTACTTTGGCATCTTGAAACTGAGAACTGCCTTGTTAAGCAGGTAGCAATCTAGAGCTTAGAGATGGAAAGTAAGCAATCAGAATTCAAAGAGATGCTCTTTGGGAGAGGATTAAGAGGTTGGTAAATGTTCGATGTAGGCAGTGAGAATACAATGAGCTAAAATACTTGAAATAGTAGAAACTTGACATTAAAGAGGAAAGATTTTATGTGGAATATGTGACCTTATGTCACAGAAGATTTCTGAAGATTTGTAAGATGCTAAAAGGTATCTATGCCAATAAAAGCATCTTTTTAAATCCTAATTAATAGTTTAATTATATTTTTCTGTTTAAAAATGTAAGATATCTGATTACATGGTACCTATTTTTATCTTTGTAGTTGAAATGAATGGTCTGTTAGTACTTTTGGTCGTGAACTGAAATTAACATTTGTTATTTGGTTGAGGGTGAGAGTCTGTCATAGTGAAGTACTAATTGAAGTACTTGATTAGAAACTATGAATAACACTTTTCTAAGGTCATTTAACATTGTAATCATACTTTTCTTTTCATTGTAATCATACTTGGAATACCTTATTTGGGATCACTTAGATCTGTGTTTAAAGCCGACTGTTAGCTCTATGACATAAGTTACTTAACTACTCTGAGCTGTTGTTGGCTCACATGAAAAATGGAGATAGAACACAATTGTCAGGAGTTTAAGAATGAAATTAAATAAAATATACACAAGTGCTATGTAAATAGTAAAGTGAATATAACTTTTTAGCACTTTGTACTGTGTTTATGCTCAGAAAATAGCATACTGTCTGGTGATCTTAAGACACATCAGGGGAATTTACATTTACATCTAGCTGTCTCATTTGTAGGGAACAAATTCAAATGGCTATTTGCAGCCTTGACAATATGACTCTTCCACTGGAAATTACAAAAGTTTTTTTTTCTTTTTCTTTATTCTAGTCCACAATGAACAGTAGGAATCTCTTTCTTGCTTTTCATGTTGGCATTGACTATCCATTGACATATCTGGTATTCTAAGTCATTTTTAAAAATTGAAATATAGTTGATGTACAATATTATGTTAATTTCAGGTATACTACATAGTGATTTGACATTTGCATATATTGTGAAATGACAGTAAGTCCATTAACTATCTGTCCTGATAAAACTTACTGTATAATAGTACTGACCATATCCTTATGCTGTATATTACGTCCCTGTGGCTTGTTTCGTAACTGGAGGATTGTACCTCTTAATCCCCTTCACCTATTTCAACCCCCCACCTGTCTCCCCTCTGGATACCACCTGTTTGTTCTCTGTATCTGTGAGTCTGTTTTCATTTTGTTTTGTTTTTTAGATTCCACATATAAGTGAGATCATATGGTATTTGACTTATTTCATTATAGTATAATACCCTCTAGATCCATCTATGTTGTTGCAAATGGCAAGCCTTCTTTTTTTTAATGGCTGAAAAATATTCCGCTGTATTTATATACCACATCTTCTTTATCCATTTGTCTATTGATGGGCACTTAGGTTGCTTCCATACCTTGGCTCTTGTAAATAATGCTTCATTGAACATAGGGTGCACATATTTTTTCAAATTGGTGTTTTTGTCTTCTTCAGGTAAATACCCAGAAGTTAAATTGCTGGATCATATGGCAGTTCTATTTTTAATTTTTTGAGAAACCTCTATACTGTTTTTCCTTCTGGCTGTACCAGTTTACATTTCCACCAACAATGCACGAGGGTTCCCTTTTCTCCATCCTTGCCAATACTTGTTATTTATTGTTTTGTTGATGATAGCCATTCTGACAGGTGTGAGGTGGTATCTCATTGTGGTTTTAATATGATTAGTGATCTTTTCATGTGTCTGTTGGCCAGCTGTATGTCTTCTTTGGGAAGATGTCTAGGTACTCTGCCTATTTTTTAATTGGGTGGTTTGTTTTTTTGATGTTGAGTTGTATGAATTCTTTGTATATTTTGAATATTAACCCATTGTTGGATATGTTGTTTGCAAATATCTTCTCCCATTCAGTAGGCAGCCTTTTTAGTTTGTTGATAGTTTCGTTTGCTGTACAAAAGCTTTTTAGTTTGATGTAATCATATTTGTTTATTTTTCTTTAGTTTCTCTTGCCTGAGGAGACAGATCCAAGAAAATATTGCTAAGACTTATGTCAGAGAGCTTACTGCCTATGTTTTCTTATAGGAGTTTTATAGTTTCAGGTCTTACATTTAAGTCTTTATTCCATTTTGAGTTTGTTTCGGTATATGCTATGAGAAATTAGTACACTTTGATTGTCTGTATGTAGCTGTCCTGTTCTCCCAACACCATTTATTGAAGAGGCTGTCTTTTACTCATTGTATATTCTTGCCTCATTTGTTGTAGATTAATTGACCATATAAGTGTGAGTCCATTTCTGGGTCCTGTATTCTGTTCGTTGCTCTGTGTGTCTGTTTTGATTTGTAGTGTAGTTTGAAATCAGGGTGCATGATATTCCAGCTTTGTTCTTCTTTCTCAAGATTGTTGGCTGTTTGGGATCTTTTGTTTCCATACAAATTTTAGAATTATTAGTTCTAGTTCTGTGAAAAATACCATTGGTATTTTGATTTAGACTGCCTTGGGTTATATGGTCATTTTAACAATATTAATTCTTCTATGAGCATGGTAAATCTTTCCGTTCGTTTGCGTCGTCTTCAGTTTTCTTCAATATCTTATAGTTTTCTGGGTCCAGGTCTCTTACCTCCTTAGACGTATTCTTAGTTATTTTATTCTATTGTTTTCTTAATATCTTTTTCTGATAGTTTATTGTTAGTGTATAGAAATGCACCAGATTTCTGTATACTGATTTTGTATCTTGCAACTTTACTGAATTTATTAGTTTAGCGGTTTTTAGTAATGTGTTTAGGATTTTCTATACTTAAAACATGTTACCTGTAAACTGGGACAGTTTTATTTCTTTCTTTCTAATTTGGATTCCTTTTAATTCTTTTTCTTGTCTGGTTGCTATGGCTAGGATTGCCAACACTATGTTGAATAAAAGTGCGAGAGTGGGCATCCTTGTCTTGTTCCTGATTTTAGACAAAGTGCTTTCAGCTTTTCACTGTTGAGTATGGTGTTGGCTGTGGTTTTGTAATATATGGCCTTTAATATGTTGAGATATGTTCCCTCTATACCCACTTTGTTGAGAGTTGTTATCATAAATGGATTTGAAATTTGTCACAGGCTTTTTCTGCATCTATTGAGACGATAATATGATTTTTATTCTTCAGCTTGTTACTGTGGTGTATCACTTTTATTTGCGTTTATTGAAAAATACTTGCATCCCTGGGATAAATCCCACTTGATCATGGTATATGGTCCTTTTTATGTATTGTTGAATTCAGTTTGCTCATGTTTTGTTGAGGATTTTTGCATCTGTGTTCATCAGAGATACTGGCATGTAATTTACTTTGTGGTATCTTTGCATGGTTTTGGTATCAGGGTGATACTGGCCTTGTATAATGAGTTAAGAAGTATTCCTCCCTCTTCAATTTTTTTTGTAATAGTTTAGGAAGGATGAGTGTTAACTCTTCTTTAAATGTTTTGTAGAATCCACCTGTAAAGCTGTCTGGTCCTGGACTTTTGTTTGTTGGGAGTTTTTGTTTTTTTAAATTGATTCAATTTCATTACTGGTAATTGGTCTGTTCATATTTTTTTATTTCTTCCTGATTCATTTTTGGGAGATTTTTATGTTTCTAGGAATTTATCCATTTCTTCTAGATTGTCCATTTTATTGGCATATATTTGTTCTTAGTAATCTCTTACGATCCTTAGTGTTTCTGTGGTGTCGTTCCTGATTTTATTTCTTTCATTTCTGATTTTATTTATTTGGGCCCTCTCTTTCTTGATGAGTCTGGTTAAAAGTTTATCAGTTTTGTTTATCTTTTCAAAGAACTCGTAATTTCATTCGTGCTTACTTTTTTAAAATTTTTAATTTTTTTAGTCTCTATTTCATTTACTTCTGCTCTGATATTTATGATTTCTTTCCTTCTTCTAATTTTGCGTTTGTTTGTTCTGCTTTTTCTAGTTCCTTTAGGTGTAAGTTTAGGTTGTTTATTTGAGGGTTTTCTTGTTTCCTGAGGTAGGCTTGTATCACTACAAGCTTCTTTCATAGAACTGCTTTCGATGTGTCCCAGAGATGTGGATGGATTGTTGTATTTCCATTTTCATTTGTTTCCAGGTATTTTTTGATTTCCTCAGTAAACCATTGGTTGTTTAGTAGCATGTTTTTTTAGCCTTCCCATGTTTGTGTCTTCTGTAGTCTTTTTCTTGTAGTTTGTTTCTAGTCTCATACTGTTTCCAGAAAAGATACTTAATATAATTTCAGTATTCTTAAATTTATTGAGGCTTGTTCTGTGGCCTAGCTTCTGAAATGTCCATTTGTGCTAAAAAGAATGTGTATTCTGCTGGTTTTGGATGAAATGTTCTGTACATATCTATTAAATCCATCTGGTCTAAAGTGTTTTAAGGCCAATGTTTCCTTATTGATTTTCTGTCTGGATGATCTGTCCATTGATGTAAGTGAGGTGTGAAAGTTTGCTACTGTTATTGTATTAGTGTCAGTTTCTCTGTTTATGTTTATTAATATTTATTTTATGTATTTAGGTGCTCCTATGTTGGGTGCATATATATTTACAATTGTTATATCCTCTTGTTGGCTTGATCTGTTTATCATTATATAATGTCCTTCCTTTACTCTTGCTACAGTCTTTGTTTTAAAGTCTATTTTGTCTGATATAAGTATTGATACTCCAGCTTTCTTTTCCTTGCCACTTGCATGGAATACCTTTTTCCATCCCCTCAATATCAGTCTGCATATAACTTTAAATCTGAAGTGAGTCTCTTGTAGGAAGCATATATATGGTTTTTTCTTTTTTTTTTTTAAATCTGTTCAGCCACTGTCTTTTTTTTTTTTTTAAACATCTTTATTGGGGTATAATTGCTTTACAATGGTATGTTAGTTTCTGCTTTATAACAAAGTGAATCAGTTATACATATATTCCCATATGTCTTCCCTCTTGCGTCTCCCTCCCTCCCACTCTCCCTATCCCACCCCTCCAGGCTGTCACAAAGCACCGAGCTAATATCCCTGTGCCTTGCGGCTGCTTCCCCCTAACTATCTACCTTACTACGTTTGTTAGTGTGTATATGTCCATGACTCTCTCTCGCCCTGTCAAAGCTCACCCTTCCCCCTCCCCATATCCTCAAGTCCGTTCTCCAGTAGGTCTGCGTCTTTATTCCTGTCTTACCCCTAGGTTCTTCATGACATTTTTTTTCCCCTTAAATTCCATATATATGTGTTAGCATACGGTATTTGTCTTTTTCTTTCTGACTTACTTCACTCTGTATGACAGACTCTAGGTCTATCCATCTCATTACAAATAGCTCAATTTCATTTCTTTTTAAGGCTGAGTAATATTCCATTGTATATATGTGCCACATCTTCTTTATCCATTCATCCGATGATGGGCGCTCAGGTTGTTTCCATCTCCGGGCTATTGTAAATAGAGCTGCAATGAACATTTTAGTACATGACTCTTTTTGAATTTTGGTTTTCTCGGGGTATATGCCCAATAGTGGGATTGCTGGGTCATATGGTAATTCTATTTGTAGTTTTTTAAGGAACCTCCATACTGTTCTCCATAGTCAGCCACTGTCTTTTGATTGGAGCGTTTAGTCCATTTACATTAATTACTGATAGGTATATACTTTTCCCATTTTAATTCTTTGCTGGTTGCTTTTGTAGTTCTTCTCTTCTTTTGCTTTCTTCCCTTGTGATTTGATGACTGTCTTTAGTGTTATGTTTGAATTTTATTTTTTTGTGTGTGTATGTATCTATTATAGGTTTGTGGTTATGAGGTTAACAAATAGCTATATGCATGTGTGTGTGTGCACACACACACGTATGTGATTGTTTTAAGTTGATAGATCTCTTAATTTTGAACAGATTCTAACCACCCTAAATTTTTACCCCCTGCACATTTAATATTTTTCACATCACGTTTAAAATCTTTTTGTTGTTGTGTCTTATTATGGATATATATTATTACTTTTGTCTTTAGCCTTCCTATTAGCTTTATAATGGTTGGTCTATTACCTTTACTGTATGTTTGCCTCTACGAGTGATATTTTTCCTTTCATAATTTTCATATTTCTAGTGGTGGCCTTTCTGTTTAGAGAAGTTCTTTCAACATTTCTTGTAAAGCTGGTTTAGTGATGCTGACCTCATTTAGGTTTTGCTGGTCTGTAAAAGTCTGTTTCTGCTTCAAATCTGAGTGATAACCTTGCTGGATAGAGTATTCTTGGTTCTAGGTTTTTTTCTTTCATCACTTTGAATATATCAGGCCAGTCACTTCTGGCCTGCAGCTTCTTCTGAAAAGCTGATAGTCTTTTCGGAGTTCCTTGTATGTAACTAGTTGGCTTTTCTTTCACTGCCTTTAAGATTCTCTATCTTTAACATTTGCCATTTTAATTATAATTTGTTTTGGTGTTCATCTTTGGGTTCATCTTGTTTGGGACTTTCTGTGCTTCCTGAACCTGAATGTCTTTTCCTTTCCTAGGTTAGGGAAATTTTCAGCTGTTATGTATTCAAGTAAGTTCTCTGCCCCCTGTCTCTCCCTCTTCTCCTTCTGGGACCCCTATAATGTTAGTATGCTTTATGTTGTCCCAGAGGTCTCTTAAACTAAGCTTATTTTTAAAAATTCTCTTTTGTTTTTTTCTCTTCAGCATGGGTGATTTCCAGTACTGTCTTCCAGATTGCTGATCTGTTTTGCTGTATGATCTAATGTACTGTTGATTTCTTGTAGTGTATTTTTTATTTCACTTTATTGTATCTGTTTGGTCATTCTTTGTATTTTCCAGCTATCTGTTTGGTTCTTCTTTGTATTTTCCAGCTATTTCCAGCTTCTCACCATGTTCATTCATTCTTCTCCTGAGTTTGTTGAGTATCTTTATGATCACTACCTACCTTGAACTCTTTATCAGGTAGATTGTTTGTCTTCACTTCATTTAGTTCTTTTTCTGAGGCTATACGTCTTGTTCACTCATTTGGAATATATTCCTCTATCTCCTTATTTGGCCAAATCGCTGTATTTCTTTCAGTGTATTAGGTAGGCTGCTTATGTTTCCTGATCTTGAAGTGGCCTCATGTAGGAGATGTCCTATGGGGCCCAGCAGCACACTCCACTCTGGTCACCAGAGCTCTATGCTCTAGAGGTGCCTCTTATGTAGGCTGCATGAACCTTTATGTTGTGCTGGGACTGAGTACTGTGATTGTGCTGGTAGGCAGGGCTGTCCGCTGTCCAGTTAGCTGTGCCTTATGTGGTGGCTGCAAGCCTCCTGGAGGGCAGGGTAGGCTTCTTGTGTGGCTCTCTACAGGGTCTGGTGGGCACAGGGCTTGTGCTGGCTCATTGGATGGTTGTGTTGGGTCCCTGGCACTAATCAGCTAGAGGGAGGATTCCAAAATGGAGCTTGTCTGTACTGGTGTTATCATGGTAGAACAAGCTCCACAAAATGGCTGTTGCCATCATTTCCTCCCCCAAGGGGTGTCTCATTTGCCTCCTACCTCTCTGGGAGGCTCTCCAAGATCAGCAGGTGGGTCTCGCCCAAGCTCCTTTCAAACTATTGCCTCTGGTCTGGGACTTGGAGCATGTTGAGATTGTGTGTGCTCCCTTTAAGAGCAGAGTCTGTTTACTAACACTGCTTCCCCACCTCCCATGCTCCCAAATATAAGCTCTCCTGTTTTCAAAGCTAGACATTCTGGGGGCTTGTTTCCTGGTGCACAACCCCTTGGACTGGGGAACCTGCTGTGGGGCTTGGACCCATTGCTCCTTGGGGAGGATCAGTTGTGATATTCCTCCCATTTGTGGGTTGCTGACTGAGTGATGTGGGTCCTGACAATACTGTGTCTCCGCCCCCTCCTACCCCTCTCATGTGGTTCCTTTATGTCTTTAGTTTTGGAAAATCTTTTCTGCTAATCTTCAGGTTGTTCTTATAGATAGTTGCTCTGTAAGTAGTTGTAATTTTGGTGTGTCCGTGGACAGAGATGAGTTCAAGGTCTTCCTACTATACCATCTTGGCCATCTCCTCTATTCTCTGTAATTTGAATGCCAGGTGGAACAGTAGAGAAAAGTGAATATATTGTAGAGAGAAATGGCATGACATTTTAAAAACCATCTATTGGGATACTGTTAACATCTCTAAAAAAATTTTTATTTTTATTAATTTGGATTATTTTTCTTTAAGATCTTTGACTATCATTGCTGGTAGCAGATGAATAGAAAATTATCCTGAGTTTTCTATTTGTGGACTATGTTAAAAATAAATTTAAAAGCTCAGATACCTGAGGAAGTATCTCAGGGGCATAACTGTGCAACAAAATGTTTTTATACTTTTCTCATTCTTAGATGGTCATGCAAATAGTGCTGAATTATTTTAAAGGTAATTATTTCATTCAGGGCAGTTTGCTTTATACAATGCAGGATTGAATTTTATTTTTCTCACATCTTGAGAGCAAGCAATGCAGTCTGCTCTGTCCTTTTGGCTCCTAATTTGTTAATTTAGAATTTTCCTAAAGAAGTTCCTATGAGATGGGTAACTGTGGGACACTATTATTTTCTTCTTGTTGAATATTCCAAATTGCCTGAGTTTCTCTTTTCAAAGAGAGAATATTTAGTTATTAAGAGACTAGTGAAGTTATAAAACTGTAATACTGGAAGTATTTTAAAATAATTAATACTCTAGTGTTTGGAAGAGATAAATAAACTGCAGATTAGGCCTCATTACCTGAGTTTGATAAAACTTATTTATTGTACCATATGAAGAAAACAGCAAAACTTCCATTTATACTTATTTTTTTAACTCAATCTCTTTTTCGTTTTCATTTTTTGTGTATGTGTAATATATACATAGTACTATTTATATACATGTACGTGCATTGTTTATATGTATGTGCAGCTACTCAAGTTAGTTGAATTGAAAACATTAAGAAAGGGAAAAAGTGTCATATTTTAGAATAAGAGTGGTATGACATCTTTGATCATCTTTGCTTCCCTAGTGAATGATACTTTTTAACAGTAGCCTTGAATACTTGTTGGTTTTGAAATTGTTTTATGAGTACTTTGAAAAATTACTTATAAAAGTAGATTATTTGGAGTAATTTCTTTCTGAATATGAACATGCAATGTATTGCATGCAATTTGGGACAGTCACCAAAAAGCAAAGAAGAAAATGGCATCTTAATCCCATGACCCAATGATAATTGCTTCCAGTCATAAACACATGTATACACATACACGTGCATACACACACACAATTGGGATCATTCTGTATGTAATGACTTAAATTTTTTATTTTGAGAAATTAAAATAATATAACAAATACATAACTAGATTTAAAAATGAACATTCCCTTCCTCCTCCCCTTCCCCCTTTCCCTCTCCTTCCCCTTCCACTATAAATTCTTTGATAAACATATTTCTCAGGATAAAAATTTAAAAGTGGGATTCTTGTGTTAAAATGTGTGACACCCTCCAGGTTTTACAGTTTATATTCCCACAAGCCTGAGTAGCCTTTTCCCCTCTTCTTTAGCCATCACTGGTTATCATGAAAACAAACCAAGAAATCTTTGACAATTTGATCAGTTAAACATCTCAGATTTAACTTGGGTTTCTTATATTACTAGTGAGGTTGAATATTTCCTCTTTTCCCCTTTTTGGCAGCCAGTATTCTTTTTGTGAATTGCTAACTTAATGAACTCTGCATGTTTTTCCATTACAGTGTTCAGATTTTTTTAATATGGATTTGTAAATATTCCTTATATTTAAGATTAAAACCTTATCTATTTGTTATATACATTTTTATAGCTTTTCATTTATCTTTTATAGTTTGAATTTTTATGTAGTCCAACCTAATGCTTTTTTTTTTTTTTTTTTTTTTTTTTTTTTGTGGTACGCGGGCCTCTCACTGTTGTGGCCTCTCCCGCTGCGGAGCGCAGGCTCAGCGGCCATGGCTCATGGGCCCAGCCGCTCCGCGGCATGTGGGATCTTCCCAGACCGGGGCACGAACCTGCGTCCCCTGCATCGGCAGGCGGACTCTCAACCACTGCGCCACCAGGGAAGCCCCCTAATGCTTTTTGAAAGTGGTCTGCAGTCCCAATTCTGATCCCTGATGAAATTTTCACTAGTCTTTGTTGCAAATGTGAGCATAAAGTGTCTGACTGCACGTTCCTGTTTCTCATATTTTTTTTCCTCTGATTTGAGGCTTAGAAATTCCTTCTTTATTCTGAGACTCAGATAAATGTTCATTTATATTTTTTTCTTAATTCTTTATGGTTTTGTGTTCTACTTTTTTTTTTTTAATAATGTGGAATTTGGGAGAGATAATATTGTGAGGAAGGAAAGGATCTTCTACCGAAATAGTTGATCAATATTTTAGAACCTCTCTATCTAACCTTGAATCTGTCATCTAGCTATCTGTCTCTTAGTGATTTGAAATGTGACCACTAGCACTTTTTATTTTCTGGGCATAGCGTTTTGATGGGTTGTGTATTAAACTTGAGAGACAGTATAGTATGGTGGAAGAAGCACTGAATTTGACTGTACAGATATGTATTTGAGTCCTAGTTTATTTATTAGCTATGTGACATAGGCAAATAACATAATCCCTTTAAGCCAGTTTCTCAGTTTTTGAAAAGAGATCACCTTTATAAAATAGAGGATACCTCTTGTGTCTTGTAGGCTTGATATATGGATTAGCGTAGAAAATGTATATGAAAATCCACCTTATTATCCAAGGCTTCCTGAATTAGATACTAGCATCTAGCTCCTGTACCTCTATCCTGCCCGAAAAATCTCACTGCATATTTTGGTATAGTTCATTTAGTGCTGAGGCATATCTCATACCTACCACCAGTCTGGTAACCTTTCCAAAGGAGGATGGTTTGAGCTTATTGTTCAGGAACCCATTCTGATATGTATTGGTCATTGCTTATTATTCTATCATATATGGTAGTAACAGCCACATATGGCTATTCAAATTTAAGTGAATTAAAATAGAAAATTGAAAATTCATTTCATCAATTGTACATTTCAGGTGTTTTATAGCTACATGCAGCCAGTGGCCACTTTTTGGACAGTGCAGACGTAGAACATTTCCATTATCAGACAAAGTTCTGTTGGGTAATACTTCAGTCTAGAACTTGAATCATACTTAGGGCCTTTTCTAGCCTATTGAATTGAGGGCAGGTAAACAAGCAAAAATCTGAAAGGAATGGAAGGTAATGGGATAATGAATGGGTCAAAATGCAACAGCATATTAAAAGTTATATGAAAAATATAATATAACTTATTAAAAAAGCCTCTCAGAGGGAAAAAGAAAACATTGTTTGAGTCTGTCTTTGTTTAAAGGGTCATGGAGGAAAAAATAAAACATTGTTTGAGTCTGACTTTGTTTAAAGGGTGCTGGTTCTTAGGAGTTGAATGTAATCTCCTTTGATTTAGGCACTTCATCAGCTTATTGGAGATTTGCCTATATTAAATTTTACGTCAGGGTGATTTGCTTCAACTAAGATGTTTCCGGTTTTGAAGGCAATACTAGTTAGTCATAGAAGAAAAGGAAAAATAGGGACATACGCATAGAAAATAAAACATTAAGTTTTTTTAGAAAATTAAAAAAATCATATATGCCTTTTAGTGAGTTTTAAGAATTTAGCACTATAAGCAGCATCTAGTTCATTATAATGCTAATTATGTAATGTAGGTATTTAGAAAATGCCTAAGATAGGGAAAGATTTTCAAACATTGATTGAGCTGTTTAAGGTGGGTGGGGGAATAAATGAAATGGTTCTTGAAGTGTTAATGTCTTAAACAAGAAATCAGCAAAATTTCAGTAGAAATTCTATAACAGTAATAAAATCAATGAACTTAGAGATTTTATCTCCAGGTCACCTCTGGAAGATCAAGGGCTAAATATGAGCTGACTTTGGAAGTCTTACATTTTGGTGGATTTGATAAGGAATTCCTTTAAATAGACAAAGTACCCTACTTTTAGTGGAAAATTCATGCAGTTTTATTAAATCTGTTTGTTAGTGTATCCCTAGCAGTTAGCAAAATGCCTGGAAAGGTACTAAGTACTCAATGAATAGATTTTGAATGAAAGCATAAGTCAATTGAATTTGATATCCTGGAACTAGTTACATAAAATTTAGTCAGATATAATCTAACTGATATAATCAGGATACAAAAATATCCTGAATAAAGTTCTCAGCTTTATTTACTTGCCTTATTTTAACTGCAGCAAATAAGAAAAATATAAGTGTTGACATTTGAAAGTGCTTCTATGAGATTTAGGCAGCTTTGAGGAATCTTTTGGGGAATATTAGGAGCCATTTGATAATATCTTTAAAAATGTTTCCAGGGGTATTTGTTATGTTCCCTCTTTTAACACCATTTTCTTAGTGTATAGTTCCTAAGAGCAAGTATTAGCATTAGATACTTTTTGCTCGTTTGAGGATGAGATTCACATGATTGGTGGGTATGATTATACAATATTATTCTTTTTAAAGACAAGCAACTAAGTTAAAGACTCCCTATAAATCTTCATAATTTGCATATCCTCTTCTCTAGTGTATTCTGTTAAATGAAATGTCCTTTGGTTTCTTTCATCTTAATTTTATTAATGAGAACATTTTGTAGAAGTTTACATATAGCGTGTATACTAAGCTGTGGGAACACACATATGAGTTATCCTTTGTTCTTGCCCTCAAGGAGTCTTACAGTTTAAGGGAAGACATGTGGCAGAAACATATTCTACCAATGCATAATGATGGAGTTCAGAACATGCTACCCCAAAGTATGGCACCTTCACATATTGAGTATTTTAAGCAGAAGGAATTAGAGCAACAGCATGTGCTGGAGGAACTTTCTGACCTGCCTCTAAAGCAGGTCATAAAACCCTCATGAGAGGTGTCCCTATACCTAGAGGAAAGGAGCATCTTTAGCTCCAAAGGTGAAGGAACATAGAAATCTGAACGAGAGATAATGCTAGTAAGTTTTTGTCAATTTACTATACTCTTTCCACGATATTCCAGTCTTCA
This sequence comes from Delphinapterus leucas, assembly GCF_059928025.1. NCBI lineage: Eukaryota > Metazoa > Chordata > Mammalia > Artiodactyla > Monodontidae > Delphinapterus > Delphinapterus leucas. Next base: position 42,169,105 of record NC_143135.1, read on the forward strand.
TCAAACTTGGCATAAGAACACTCAGGTTTGTTTCTTCGGGCCTTCATTTGCTTATGAAGGCTCCAGTGTTGAGTAAAGTTTACATTAAATAAACATGTATGCTTTTCTCTTGTTAATATGTCTTGTTACAAGGATCCCAGTTGAAAATTTAGAAGGGTAGGGGCAAAAGATATTTTTCCTCCTCTACTATATGTATTGACCATATTTAAGCAATCAGAAACAAAAAACAAAACTATAGGTAAGCAGTAAAATTAAACAAGGAAGAAAAATTTGATAACAAAGCCATTTCCAAATACTTAACTGTAGCCCCCCCCTCCCAATTATGAAAACAATGTATGGTATATTCAAATAGTATAAGAGATACAATGAAAAGTAAGTCTTTCTCTCATTTCAGCCTTTCCTCAGAGGCAACTATTAGAAGTTTTATGTGTTATTTCTAGACATTTTAAAAAACATATAAAAACATTGATGAGTTTGCATACATATTTTTAAAATATATTGGAGTACATAATACATATCTGTACTATGCTTTTTAGCATAACGTTATATTTTGGAATGTTTTTCTTATCAGTATGTATCTCATTTTTACTGGTTGCATGATACTGTGGAAATTTTTAACCAATTCATTTCTGGCGAACATTTAGATTGGTTCTAGGTTTTTGCTGTGACAAGTAGTGCTGTGAAGTCAAGGAGATAAAAGAGATGTATGTGTTGTGTGTGTGTGTGTGTTAGTATAGTGGTATGTATAATTAGAACAAGGGCTGAGCAGAATCTTAAACTTTCAGTGACGTATCTAGGCAGAATGTGTTGGACAATAAGATAGACCCTAAAGTAGTTCCCATGATCCCTGTCTCCTGGTGTTCGTGCCTTTGTATAATCCCCTCGCCTTGAGTGTGAGCAGAATTTGTGACTTCCTTCTAACCAAAAGAATATGCTAAAGGTAATGGAATGTTACTTTCCTAGTTATCTTACATAAGACTCCATTTGGCTAGCAGACTGACTATCTGCATCATTGGCTTTGAATCCTACTGCCATAAGGAAATGAATTGTTACAATCTCAGTAACCTTGGAAGTGGATCCTTCCCCAATTGAGCCTCCAAATGAGGATGTGATTATGGTTGACACCTTGATGTAGCCTTGTAGAGGACCCAGCTAAACTATGCCAGATTCCTAACCCACAGAAACTAAGATAGTATATGGTATTGTAAACCACTGGGTTTGTGGTAATTTGTTATGTAGAAAGGAGGTTGTTATGTCCAAATGAGAGAAAAAATTTAAAAATTTTAAGCTTGGATACAGCAAGAATATTCTGATAAAAATAACTGAAGGAGTTTTCAGAGAGGTTAGAAACTAGGATGATTTGTCTGTTCTTCCAGAGATTAAAATTTACTTTTAAGCTGAGTGAAATATTTGTTTTACATCATAGTTACTATAGGAATGACCTAAGGTTTTTTTAAAATTAATTAATTTATGTATGTATGTACGTATGGCTGTGTTGGGTCCTCGCCACTGCGTGAGGTCTTTCTCTGGTTGCGGTGAGTGGGGGCTACTCTTCGTTGTGGTGTGGGGGCTTCTCATTGCGGTGGCTTCTCTTGTTGCGGAGCACAGGCTCTAGGCATGCGGGCCCAGTAGTTGTGGCTCGTGGGCTTAGTTGCTCCGCGGCATGTGGGATCTTCCCGGACTAGGGCTCGAACGTGTGTCCCCTGCGTTGGCAGGCGGATTCTTAACCACTGCGCCACCAGCGAAGTCCGATGACATAAGGTTTTGATTTAGCTACTGAAACTGTTGCCAGCTATTGTGTTCAAAGTACATGGCTCTTTGATGACCCTGTAATAGTCTAAGGAAATTTTAATGTTCAGTAGAACAGGGGAGGGTCAGGTGTACCTTGGAGAAATTGGGAAAACTCAAAATGAGTAGAAATTGTATCCTCAATCATTCTTCCCCTGTTCCCTGTGTTGTGATTATTTTATAATTATTATTTAAACCAGGACATGGATAATATCATATTCACCTTTTTATTCCAGCCATCTAGCACATTATAGATGCTCAATAAATGTTGAGCGACTGTCTAGGAATTCTCGTTGTCTCTGGTGATCTCAAAAGGCAAATGGAAAGTTATAAATGAACTAATGAAATATTATGCAAAATTTGTATTTGGTAGTCTACTAGAGAAAGTCAGCAATGTGCCCAGCACTGTGTTATTATATAAGGTGTCCTGTCTTATTTATTCTTTATAATAATTTGATTGGCAGTTATATTAGTAATAGATAAAATAATGGTAATGAGAATTGTATTATTTTCTTCATTTCACATTTAAGGAAATTGAGGTCTTAGAGGTTAAGAAGCTTGTACAAAGTCATACAACTTAGTTTTATCTGATTCCAAAACCTTTTCTCTAAGTCACTTACTATTGTGGCAGAAGTAGAAAAATTCTCACCAGTTTTCATGATCAAAAATGTGTGTGTGTCATTTACGGCAGTGGGAGGGTGGCTGTGGATTAAGTATGCTTGGGATGGTAAGGGGGGCAGTGTGATGTGGGGGTTTTGATCCAAAAATGCTTTAATTATGTCATGCTAATATGTTTGACATTTGTAAATATTTATTAAACATCTCTGCTGCTGTTTTTTTCTTTTTAAATTTCAGTGCAATAAAATTCTCTTTCTGGTGTACCGTTCTTAGGAGTTTGGACAGAGGCATACAATTGTGTAACTACCACCACCACCACAATCCAGATACAGATAGTTCCATCACCCCCCAAAATTACCTTGTGTTATTACCCCAGCTCTAACCTCTTGCTGCTCTATCTGTAATCCCTACAGTTTTGTCCTTCTGACAGTGTTATATGAATGAAATCATATGGTATGGAACCTTTAAGTCTTGCTTCTTTCACTTATCATAATGCTTTTGAGATTCCATTTTGTTGAGTGTATTAGTAGTGACTCCAGTTACTTACATGTTGTATCATTAGATGCTGTCCCATCTGTGTCTGCAGAGCTGTTGTTTTTCTTTAATCTTTCTCTTTATTCTATGGGTTGGGTAATTTCTGATGCTCTGTTCAAGTTCCTTGATTGTTTTTTTGTTTTTTGGTTATTCCATCTGCTATTGTGCCCATCTAATGGATTTTTCATTTTAGTTCTTTTCAGCTAGAGCTGAGTTTTCATTTTTTGTTTTCACTTCTCTATTGAGATTCCCTTTCTGCCACTCATTAAGACCATTTTCTTGTTTTATGCTTTGAATATACTTTCCTATAATTGTTTAAGTATATTTATAATACGTGCTTTGAAGTCCTTATTTGCTAAATCCTACATCTGGACCTACTTGGAGTCAGTTTCCATTGACTGCCTTTTTACCGTCTTGTTTCTTTGGATCTCGTAATTTTTGGTTGAAATTTTTGGTGTTCTTGTGAGGATTGTCAGGGTTTTTTTTTTTAATATATATTTTAAAAATTTATTTTATTTATTTATTTTTGGCTGCATTGGGTCTTCTTACTGTGCACAGGCTTTCCCTAGTTGCAGCGAGTGGGGGGTACTCTTCGTTGCGGCACGTGGGCTTCTCATTGTGGTGGCCTCTCGTTGCGGAACACAGGCTCTAGGTGCACGGGCTTCAGTAGTTGTGGCACACGGGCTCAGTAGTTGTGGCTTACGGGCTCTAGAGCGCAGGCTCAGTAGTTGTGGCACATGGGCTTAGTTGCTCTGCGGCATGTGGGATCTTCCCAGACCAGGTCTTCAACCTGTGTCCCCTGCATTGGCAGGAGGATTCTTAACCACTGTGCCACCAGGGAAGCCCAGGGGGGTTTTGTTCTAGTGGACCATTAACTTGCCTGGACTCAATCTGCATACTTTGTTTCCTACACAGTATGAGACAGCTGATATCTGTGCTCAGTTCTTTTCTTCCAGCTACTTGTTTTTTTAGCTTGGTCTCCTGGGGAGTGGGGTAAGGGTTAGGGTTCTCTTGCACCTGTGTAATTTGGTGGTCAGCCAAAAATTTGGGCAGAGATTATACTCAGATTTTGGAGCTGATCTGACTTGTGGTTCCTCTACTTCTGGGGATTCCCTCCTAGTATCTATTTTTGTCTTTCAGTAGTGGTCTCTGCTCTCTGACATCCCAAGCCAGTAAGGGCTTCAGCTTTCTGCTGCTTGGGCTGTATGGTTGGGGAATACATTCAGTTTAAAAAGCATCAGACTCATAGATCTTACGCCATGTAGCTTTCAATTCTTCTATAATCCACCATAGGGGCTACCTGGGGTCTCCCTCCTTGCGTGTGTAATTTAACTGAGCAGAGTTTATGCTCAGATTTTTACGCTTCTGTGGTTCTTTCATTCCCAGTATGTCTGCCTTAAATTTCCAGCTGCACTTCCAGCCCTGAATTATTTTCTCTACCACTTTGAGCTGTGTGGCTGCCTTCACCATATTTGTAGGGGTTGGGGAGGGCTCTCAGCATAAAAACTTCAAGCTGATCTCATGGTTCTGTACCCTTCCAGTTGGAGTTTTTCAAGAGTAACCTCTTTTGGGCTTCCCTGGTGGTGCAGTGGTTGAGAGTCTGCCTGCCGATGCAGGGGATGTGGGTTCGTGCCCTGGTCCGGGAAGATCCCACATGCTGCGGAGCGGCTGGGCCTGTGAGCCATGGCCACTGAGCCTGTGCTCCGCAACGGGAGAGGCCACAACAGTGAGAGGCCCGCGTACCGCCAAAAAAAAAAAAAAGAGTAAGCTCTTTTTTTACTACTGTATGCTTTGAGACACTTTCCAAAAAATGCTATAAAACAATTAAAACATTTTTTAATCCAAATTTAAATAATTGTTATCTGTATGAGGCTCACATGATCAATTCTCTCGGCTGTGTTTGCAGGAGGTTCCTTTTCATCCCCCTGGTTCCTTTTAAAAGCTGCTTCCTCTTGTTCTTCTTCTTTCACAGTTATATCTATATCATGTATTTTGTGTCTTCAAGCTGGTACAGTCTCTCTTTTATGCCTATAAGGAGAGAAGCTCATCAAATGATCCCTCAAGTTTCTGGCCCTTCAGAAATTCTTCCTACATCTAGACCCCTAGCATTCAGGTGTTTGCTCTTTTAGTCTGCCAATCTCCAGCGATTCATTTGCCCTGGGGGGCTATCGCTGCTTTTGGTCTTTTCCATATAGGAAAGGTTACCTTAGGACATTTTGCTAGCTCAGGTGCCTTCTTGACTACCTCTTGGTCAGTCTTTCCCACTCCCACCTCTGGGTATTTGGCTTTCTATGCAGCTGAAGGCAGTCCTTGGTGTCTGGCCCTGGTATCACTATGTGATTCTGTTCTATTCACTCTTTTCCCTCTGTATCAGGTCTTTCTCTCCAGTAACCACCACACACTTTGTTTGCCAAGTTTGAGAGATAAAAATAATTTCACTTAACAGAAAAGCTCTTGTGTAATGACACTATTTAGAATGAGATCTCAGTAGTTTGCACAAAGCCACAAGATGGCTGTGTTTAAAAGTGACATCTGGGGCTTCCCTGGTGGCGCAGTGGTTGAGAGTCCGCCTGCCGATGCAGGGGACACGGGTTCGTGCCCCTGTCCGGGAAGATCCCACATGCCGCGGAGCGGCTGGGCCCGTGAGCCATGGCCGCTGAGCCTGCACGTCCGGAGCCTGTGCTCCGCAAAAAAAAAAAAAGTGACATCTGTTGGCAATAAGGAGCAAATATATGAATTTCTGTGTACTTCCCTTGCTACAGTATGGAAGGAATACGGGCTTTCAGTTAGACTGGGATTCTCATCTTAGCCCTAAGATTTCCTCATCTATGAAACAGGATTGTAATATTGTGTTGTTTTGAGCTTTAAATAGGAGAAAGTATGTAATCTTCCTAGCACATTGATAACAGGAAGGACAGCATAAATTGTCTCTGGATACTGTCCTGTTTTTTTTTTTTTTTTTTTTTTAAGCTCTTCTGTGGGTCATTGCCATTAATTAATAGTGCCTGGAAATAGTGTCCCCGGGAGCACTTACTTATGATACTGTAGTCTTGAAGATTCTGTCTCTCTTCCTACCCCCACCCCCTCCTGTTTTAAAGGTAGTAATATCCAAGAGAAGGAGAAGCAATCGACGCCCTCTTTGCCAATTGACTTTTGGCAGTTTCCTGAATGTATGTCTCTAGCCAATGGGCCCAATTGTTCCAGCCTCTGTATGGATTATTTCTAGATTATTTAGAATTTACATTACTTCTGTCATGCCTAAAAATATTAGTAATGAATTGTTACATATTGTCTAAGAACTTTGTTTCCAGTAATCCAGAAATTATTTTTTGGTGATTACAAGATCCAAACCAGATCTTTAATTTGCCTAATATAAAGTAGACATTGGGGATCCAAGTGTCAGATTTTGAAGAACTTTTTATGGTATGGAGTTTAGATCAGGAAATGAAGAGCCATTAAAAGTTTTTAGAAAGATAATTCTGATTATAGCAGAGCTAATATGGAATCGAATGGGGTAAAGAGGTCAAGTAAGAGGCTTATTCTTAGCTATTAAGGGTTTAAATGAAGACAGCAGCCTTATGATTGATAAGGAAGAGAAGGAGTCAAAAGAAAAATTTGAAGTTAGACTTGATGTTGGGAAAGGAGAGGTCAAGGATGACTTCAAGATTTTTGATTCATTGTATGTTATGTGTAAAACCTGGTGTTCTCAAGGGTTTGATCCTATTTCTTTGCTGTCTCCCTGGACCCAGCAGATGAAGATGGAATCCCAAAGAACACCCAGGATATGGGGTTGGAGGGTGGGGTAACAATGCAAGACTACACCCAGGTAGGAGAGATACACGAGTAAGTGGTATAGAGCTGTTAGTGGAGTCTTTTCTCCCCATGCTAGGGTGAGTTTTTTTGAGCAGAAGAACGACATCCAACTTGCTTTTAGCATCTGTAAATTTCTTGGCATGTTATATTAGCTGTTCAGTAAGTACATGAATGAATGAATAAATGAGTGAGTGAGTGAAATAAGATTAATATGTCACTGAGTATGGCGTAGAGATTGGTTAAAATATAGATCATTAGATGTTTCAAAATAGTATATAATGTGTGTCGTTTGCTTTTTATTTGTTTGTAGTTAAATCTAGCATTTGAAAATGTGCTAGCATGTGTAGGCAAACACAGGCATATTTTTTCCAGCTACCTTAACTTGAATTTCACTTCTTTTTTGTTTGTACCCTTGCTATTGGGAGTGAGGAGTGGGGTGAAATCCTTCACATGGTGATACTCAAGTTTTATTGACAAGTGAAATGTAAACATGATTTTCCAGTTGACTTTTTCGATAGCCTTCATCTGAACATTCTTTACTTTCTTGTGGCTGGCTATAATGTACATGTTGTTAATTTCAGTAGGATTGATTAAGAATTCATACTGATATTTCCCAGCTACTAGATATGTGCCACCCACTGTAAAATAGTGGAAAATATGAATTGGAATTTACCTTATTCATTCCTTGTGGTTGTATTTTTTTAGTCACTGTCTCCCGTGGTTTAGGATTATTCTTTACTCAGTGGCCTTCTGTGGGTTTCCCGAAGGGTGTGTCTTACAGTTAAGGGTTAGGAGCTAATGTGCCCTTTAAGGAAATGCTGATGCCTGAAATAGCTTATTGGAAGACCTATCCAGTAAGGAGAAAATGCTCTAAATCTCATTCTACATAACCTGCTAAGCCTCTACATCTTTCATTTCCCTCCTTATCAGTCTTCCCTGCTATTCTTTTTTACCTTTTGGGTCTCTCTTGGTCTGTGACCATTTTTTCCTATCTGACTTCCTGCTTTGTCTCTCTGATTTGTTCTTTTTCACCCTTCTCTTCTGCCTCATCTTTTCAAGACAGATAACTAGCTATAATACCAAATTGAAGTTTTAAAGGGTTTCTTATTTAGTAAATACATTTTTATTTTTCTAATTAAATGAAATTGAGATTTTATTTGTTTTCATAACAATTTGTGGTTTTTATGTTCATTTAACATCTGACTGATTTTTAATCAGTCATTCAGCGATCCTTAAGGAAAGGTTTCCTTTTCCAGTATTCAGCAAATAAACTGCATCATTTGCTAAGGAATTTGAATTAGCCATTGTACAGTTCTCCTTCCCCCTTTATTATTTTTATTTCACTCTTTGAGCTACTTATTTACATATTTATTATATTAAAATGTTAATTATTAGATTTTTCAGTTGTTTTTGGAAAGAAAGTACTAAGTTAACTATTAAGAAAAAAATTCTAAAGTAGCAAAATAGTTTCTCTAAAATAAAAGTGTTTCTTTTAATGAGCTCTGAGATAGACTCACAATTTTCATGAGTTTATCTTTGGCATTTTTTGGTGAAATTGTACTGGCATAATCTATACAATTCAGTGAGGTACAGTATTTTCTCAATTCTGGATTCCCTTTGACTTTTTTTTTGGATGGAGAATGTAGGCATCCATCCCATTACCTCTCATCCCTTTGACTTTAATGCATAAATCCCTCCTCACTTCCCTCTATCAAATCTGGCTTGGAAAAGTATATACAAAGCATACAGAAGTGAGTGTCAGGAAACCTGGGTTCTAATCCAGTTTACATAACTGTTCAAATTGTTTAACCTCATTTGTTTTTTCTTTTGGTGTTTGCAATCTCTAAAAGTCAAATCTGACCTACTATTTCTAAACAGAATACTCCAGTCTGAGCATTTTTCAAGATCAAGACTTCATGCTATATAGTAATAAATTCTCATTGTTCTTTATAACCCTGCTGTTGACCAACATTGTGACCTTTGGGAAAGTTACTAACCTTCTCAGACTGTTTTCTATTCTGTATATGGGGAGTATAATACCTACCTTGTAAGTTGATTGTGAAGATTAAATTGGGTAGTGAATATACTTTAAAGTGCTTGGTTCAGGTATTTCGTAAAGCTGTTGTTAAGTGAGTTCTATAATTTTACAGGACTGTAGTAGAACTAACAGTCATAAGCCTCACATATGAAAAGGCATAAAATACATGAATCATATTGATAAAATGTTTTTTGATAATTGCACTATAAGGAAACATCAGGATGTTTGCATACTTTTAGTTTTGAACAAATATTAAATTTCTATTCATGGTCTTTAACTTGGTTAAAGAAATAACATTGTTATCTGGTCTTACTAGATGCTTTGTTAAGTATCTTAAAATTTTAGTAATTAAAAAATGTGTTCCAAATGAAATTTTGTCTGAAAGAATCATTCTTTGGAGTTGTTTTTGTCTCTTTTGGTTCTGTATTGATGTTTGGAAACATGAGGTACCCAAATGTCAATAAGTATGTTTACTAAATACAAATAGCACATTATTAAAATGTTGTATAGGAGTAACAAATTTAATCGAATAATCAAATGAAAAATACCTAAAAAGGCTTTTGGTGTTTCTTTTAATCTGATTTGTGGCATTTTGTGTGTCTGATGTTTTATAATCCTGTTCATCACTTTTAAAAAATGTCACAGTAATGTCAGAAAGGATACAAAATTCTGTGACTTACTCTGCATGGAATAGATTTAAAGGTCAACACTACTCTTTTATGTAGGTTATGGGTGCTTCATGTGTGCTTTCAGAGCAGTAGTGTGAGGAAGCTTGAAGTGGGATGGCAGGACGGCCTCATCCTTATGACAGTAACTCCAGTGATCCAGAGAATTGGGATCGGAAATTGCATAGTAGACCTCGTAAACTTTATAAACATTCAAGGTAGGTAGAAAATATGTATTTCACATGTCAAAGCTCTGCTAAAACTGATTTTTATGAAGAATCAAACTGCATTTGGTGTGGCCAAGTCCTGTCAGGGTGGGAGCCGGTTTACAAAATATATGAATGTTTGCATTTCTCCTTAAATAACTTTGAGGGAAACAATTTTTCATTTTAATTTTCTTATATTTGTATTTATATGAATTTTAATTTCTGTTTCTAAATAATGCTAAAATATCCTTAGTTGACCCCATGAATAAATGCTATAGTTAATTTAACTGGGAAGTCTGGCAAGTCAGGTTAACGCTTTGTATTTAAAACTCTCTAATACGAATTTATTTTGTGCTCTAAATACATTGTGTATGATAATTTATAGGCTTTTGTCAAGTCTGTGCCTCTGTACATTTTTAACTATGTGAAATTATGTTGTGTTATCATTGTGATCCTAATAGTAAAATCAGTCCATCAGTGACTCGCCTGGTTCATTTAAAGTTTGCTGCATTAAATGAAATTCAGTTGAAAAGTTTCAGCCCATTTATACATTATTTTTAAAGCTTTCATTTTGTGCTATGTGACTTATGGGGAACACCTCGTTTAGAACACTTTATGATCTGATATTTTAAGGTGTTGACACCTCATAAACCTCACATAATGCGGGTATGTAAGCATGTTTTCATAGAGAGTTGTGCTTTATGAACATTTACTTAGGGGATATTATTGAACGTTTAACTTACCTGAATGTAAAATTCTCCTGATCACTGATAACTAATACCAGCTTTATTGAAAAAGAATAAAAACATGCCGTGATACTGAAATCCTTTTTGTAATTTTAAAGAAATGATTCAGCTACTTTTATTAAGTTATATACATGGCTAGAAAATATGAGTGACTAGTACTATTTAAGTCTCCTGACAAGATGTGTACCTTTACTGTGGACTTTTAATGTGGTGAGGTCTAAAATGAAGATGTTGAGTTGACTTTATTTATTTATAAGTACACACCAGTGGTGTGTTTTTTGGTTTATTTGTTTTTTTGGTGTGTTTGTGTGTGTGTGTGTGTCCTTCAATTGGTGCTCTAGTTCTTTTTCTCCATCCTGTTTTACATGGATATTTATTTTGTCTTTGAGATTAAAGAGATATTGGTTTTATCTCATTAAATATGGGGCTTTATTTATATCTGATGTTATATACATTTTTTCAGGTGAATTATATCTTATCCTTGCTAGTTCTTAATATTTTTCTACTGATGTACAAGACTTTGTTGTATATGAAGTCGTGACAAGGTGAAAATAAACTATTGTTTGCTTTATAAAAGCTGTGGGCATACAATGGGAAAAATTTATTAAAAAACAGTACTTTTTAAATTGCTGTTATTTTACTTCAGTAAAAAGTTATCATAGCTCTTCTTGATTTCTATAGCATCAGTATCTTTTTGGTGCTCTTTTTAAAAAACATTGCAGTAGTATTGGTTGTTTAAGTGAAAAATATTAGAGAAGTAAATGAATACCAATGTATTGATTTTTTTTTTTTTTTTTTTAATGGAAAGAACGTGAAATCCTTTGACCTTATCTTAACCTCATTCATGGAAAAACTTCCCAAGGGAAAACAGTTTACTTTTTGGGACCTCTTGTTCCTATGAACTTACAAACATGTAACTTCAGATACTTTAAAAATATATTCAATTTGACTTTTTTAAAATGGTAGCTTTTGAATTAATAGTAAATTAATTGAGCGGAATTAAAAACTAACAGCAGCAAGTATTCTTGAGAACCTGTGCTCAGTTCAGGAGAGATTAAGCAGTTCATCAGGGTACCATCATGGAATGCTTTAATATCCACGTATGGACCAATTAGAGGACAATAGGACACTAAACTGTGGTAGTGAGTTGCAGTAAAATAAGAGTTCAGAGAAGGAATCAGTGTCAGTCTGAACAGGTAAAAATGAGACTTGAACTAATCCTTGGATGGTTAGGTAGATGGAGGGCATTCCTGCCAGGGACCTTCTGGAGATTACCTTGACTGGATCTAAAGGTAGAGCTCTGTGAATAGTATTACTGTCCCCATTTAACAGATGAAAAAAATGAGGTTAATAAACTTGCCCAAGGCCATCCAACTTATAAATGACAAAGCTAGAATTTATAAACAAGCTTCTCCTTCTTTTTATTTTTTAAAATTTTGAATAACTTATTGTGATACATTTAAAATACATATACAGTAGAGAGAACAGGTATAATGAACCCCTGTGTACCCATTCCCCAGCTTCAAGTTATCAACTCATGGCTGATTTTGTTTCATCTATACTTCTGCCTACTCACATCCTTTTTCTGAATCTTGTGTATTTTATTTAGGGATGTTTGAGTAGAAGGAAGCCAGATTAAACACTGGCTTAACTTAGGGGTTTATTTTTCTTGTACACAAAAAGGCTTCAGTATATTAGGGTCAAAGGTCTTTGATTTTTCTTGGTGTTTCCTCACAATCACAAGATGGCTTACCATAGTTCCAACTGTCATGTCCACCTTCCAGACAAGGAGGAGGAGGAGGAAGGGAGACGGGGATGATGGGAAAGAGGTTTCATTTATATCAGGAAATTAAATTTCTCAGAAATTTCCAGCGGGATTCTGCTTATATCAATAAATCATTGTCTAGAACTGTGTCATATGGTCATCTCTGGATTATGGAGACTGAGAAATATAAGTGCTCCCGTTGCCACCTCAAACAGAATTGGGCATTTAAATTTACAAAAACTAAATGTGTCAGTCTGTTAAGGCTGCTATAACAATACCATGGACTGAGTGGCTGTATTATAAACAACAGAAATTTATTTCATATGGTTCTGGAGGCTGGGAAGTCCAAAATCAAGGCACTGGCACATTTGGTATCTGGTAAGGGCTTGCTTCCTGCTTCAGACACCCCTCTTTTTGCTGTGTCCTCACATGGTAGAAGGGACTAGGGATCTTTCTGGGATCTCTTTTATAAAGGTATTAGTCCCATTCATGAAGGCTCTGCCCTCATGAGCTAATCACCTCCCCTCCATATACCATCACGTTGGGGGAATACATATCAACAGATGAATTTTGAAACTAAAAACATTCAGCCTTTAGCAATAAAGAAATAAGCATACTTTATTGGTGCAGTTTTTGAGGATTTTCAAAAAAGTTATTTAAATTTGCTTTTTGTTCACATATTGGAACAGCCTGCTTTCTAAAATGTTTTTCCTTTGATTTTTTCCCCCTTTACCTTTCCTTATTAGCAAGGATAAAAATTAATTTCTTGAATTATAAAGGTAACAATAATAACTACTATATACATGTACTTACCTTGGAGGTTTGAGGGTTTGGTGGGCATTGCGTTATGGTTTCTCTTTTACCTAATACAACTTTAAGGTACTTTCTTTTCTGATGTTTCTTTGAATGTAGACTTAATAGGTATAACACTGATATAAAAGACAAGGCAGGGAAACTGATCTCAGGGTGCCTGTGATTCCTCTGCAAGTGCATACAAATGAATTAGATAGCTGAAAAATTACTGAACTTTATTTCTTTCTGACTAGTAGTTGTATAGTTAATACTTATATTGAGGGGTTTGGTAGCTTGCTGATAGGTTAAAGATCATTTCAGTTGAAGTTTATTTGGCTTGAGTTATGACAACTTTCTTTAAATTAGAAGAGTTTTTGCTATTTAAAAAGGAAAAGGAAAGAGCACCATTTCTGTGTAACTGATGTTAAAATGCCCTAGAGTGACAATATGCTAAAAGCTCTTGCATATTTGAATTGGGTCGAATACAACTGTTTAAAACTCAGATCTGCAGTCTGCTCAGGTTACTGAAGACAAATGCATCATACATTCAATATCAGACTTTGCCGCAAGGGGTTCATTCCCACATAGAAGTACGCATGCTCCTTTCTTCTGAGACTGCACGAAGATTGAGCTTTCCATTTTCCTTTTTAAGTCACTCTAGTCCTAGCAGCAGTTTAGAAATGGAAAAGTTTGGTTGCTTTAAAGAGTAGTTCCTTAGTGGGTTCTTAAAGTACAGATAATATTTTCTCTTCAGTTCTAAAGAGAAGTTTTACTGCCCAGAATAGGTACACAATAAAATATTGAAAGGAAAAAAGAAAGTTAGCTGCATCCTAGTTTTCTAAAACCTGGCAAGCTGGCAGAGCTAGAATTAGCTTTACAGATGGCATTTGGCAACATATCTACATATCACTAAGCCCTCATCTCCTGAGTTTTCTTCATCCTGTCTATCAGTTACAATATCCAATCACTGCACAAAGATGGAGAAGTGGGACGATCACAGCTCACACGATGCTGTTTGGTTAGAAACGTCAGTGCTGCACAACCCACGGCTGAGTCAGTGTCTGTGAGAAAATAAACTGAATTAATATATAGCGGGGGTTGTATCTCTGAACATTTAAAGCCTAAATAACCTCAATAGCATTATTACACAGTAGAGGGAGGAAAGCTAAAGGAAGTCTGTAGACGGGTGAGGTAGGGTGACTGGGAAATTTTCTCATTGTTCAGAGGAATTCTGAAGATGATGGAAATATCAGATGTGCTAAAGTTTCCTAGTAATGCCCAAGGATGCTGACCTGGCTTTCAGTGCTGCATTGTTTGAAAAAGCAGAGTCCCTTTATACTCTGATTTCAAAATTTTTTTCTTGTTTTTGTGTGTCTGCCTTGGCATATACTAAAGTAAGGTGTGTATTCATTTATTACATGATAATGCTGGGTTATAATTCTATACATATATGAGAGAGGTTGAGAGAGATATGTTTAGCCTTTGTTTCATTATGATCATTTATGTTTCTGAATGTTAAAGATCATATGTCTTGATTGTCAGTTTAATGGCAAGTTATTTAAAATAAATAATGTGTGTTTTTATTGTTTCTATGGGTTTGAGGCTTTGTTTTTTATTTCATTTAAAGTCTTAGTAGAATCTTTATGTAATTGAGAATGCATTATGTTTGATATTGTTTCTTATGAATATCATAAAATTTATTTAAGGAAAAAACTAATTTTGAAATAATATTTTTGATACATTTGAAAATAAAATTCAAGATAGAGAAATGAAATAATTTCCTAAAGAAGAAGGTGAATGTATTTTTACTTTTGGATGAATTAAGGATTAGTTGAATCACTTTATATATATTTTACAGAACTGAATGTATTTGAATGATAAAGTTTTAACTGGTTAAGATGACTTTTTTCCTAGTTTTTTGGAACACAGGCTCTGAATAGATGATCTAGATACTGCCACTGAAATAGAGAGTAAATCAGATAAGTGTTTGGATTGCTGCAAATTGATTTTCAACCAGAAAATGTTTCTAAATGAAGATAATTGTTCTTGCTATGAGATTTTAAGTCTTGACTGGTAACAGTGTTTACTTTATTAGGAAATTTTGGCACAATTTTAAATAATTTGACTAATGGCTTTTTTCTTTTGTCTTCATTATCCCTATCCTACTGAGCCTTCATTTGGTAGGGATTTGGGAGGATATACAACATTTTTAAATTATTTTAAATGTTATTAAGTAGTTTATAACATTCTTTTCCTTGAAATGTCAGGAAGTTCTTGTGATTTCCCCCATTTTATTTCTAAAAGTTTGAATGGTCATCTTGATGGTTATCATAACTTATTTGTATAGATAGGCTAACTGGTGGTATCTTATTTTGGCTTTTTTTTTTCCCCCCTGCTTTTGTGTCCAGAAATGTTTTTCTAAGCTTGCTTTAGTAATAGAGTTATAAAAGCAGAAATCTCACGCTAGACTTATACTTTATAGAATATTTTTTTCTCTGGTTCGGCTTATTTTTAAAAAAATAATGCCTGTGTTATTATAAGAGTAATACATATTCATTACATAAATTTGATAGATACAGAAGAGCACATAGAATAAAATTAAAATGTTCTACCATCAAAAGAAAAACTTTAAATATTTTCACGTATAACCTTTTTCCCCTGTGTATATATAAAAATGTAAATTCACACATAAACACTTAAAAATGATTTTGGGATATTACTGTATACAATGTTATATAACCCATCTCTTGTTGTTTTCTTTTTCTTTTTTAATAAAAAGCAAACTTAATCATGAACGTTCCCTTTGTCATGAAAGTCTTCTATAGCATAATTCTTGAGAACTGCATAGTGTTTTATGTATATATATTTTGTAATTTATTTCACCAATCTGAATTTTTCTGATTCGTGATCAGAGAAAAGATCAGCTTGATTCCACAGCATAGATTTCTCTAAAAAGGAAGACTGTCTTAAGGAGTTAAGTAAAAAATACAATTTTGATACTTTTCAGAAGGAAAAAGATTCTCAGTGTGATTATACAATGAACTCTATAAAGATATGCACACTACTTTTAAAACAAAGCAGATAAGATTGCCATAACAAAGTATAGAAAATCTTCTTAAAAATCAGGGAAACAGAGCTCAGACAAGCTGAGACTTTTAAGAAATGCAAAGGCCAACCAAAAGGGTTTCTTATATTACATTTTAAGAAGGAAATCAGTGAAAGTGTAATAATAATGTATGGCAATGAGGTAAGAAAAAAATTCCTCAAGTCTTATTTAGGAGCTTCTTTGTCAGAGAGGAAAAGCAAACCACCACCACCATCAATAATAATAGCAAAGCAAACATTTCTAGTAAGGACAGAAAACCAACATGAATATAGAGATAAGTAATGCCTCTAGCTAAATGAATTGTCTTCTGGAACATCTTACAATTAAGGAACTGACTGTAAAATCTTAAAATTATTTATATTATTTGTAGTCTTTAAAGGTTTTAGGAGAATACAAGAAGTACTAAAAGATGAGGGCTTCTAGGCCTGGTTTTGAAAAAGACAGAAGATTTTAGAGCAAAAAATGAAGGATAGTTTATGACTAACTTGAAGGAAAAAAACAGGTTAAAGATGATCCAGAATGGGTTTGCTAAAAATAGATTGTCAGAACAACTTTGATTTTTCTCTGATGCAGTTGGTAGCCTAGTAGCAATAGGTATTTGGACTTAAACTTAGGTTTTGGTAAAAAAAATTTTTTATATCCTTGGGTGAAGGAAAAATGAGTTAGCCACTAGTTGATTGTTTTAATTAATCAACACAGTTTTCATTTTGAAGGATCCTCTCCAAAGGTTTTTGGTCTTGGAAGGTGGCTTTGTTCTTTGCTTTTGTCTTATTGCTCAAATGGAGAAGGCAAATTATCAAATTTATAGGTGACAGTGAAGAAAGAAAGATCGTAAATAAAACACTAAATGATCCATAGTGATCTCCAAGTCTGGATTGTTGGACTAAATTTAAATGAACTTTTGAGGCATATACATAAGGCCTGAAAAACACTAATATACACTAAGTTAGCATGGCCTTATATATAGCATCACATTTGGAAAAGACTTGAGGGTAGTTCTTGGCAGTAAACTTGATATGAAACAAAAGTACACTATGGCTGCCATCATCCCATCTTCTCCCCTACCCCGCACCCCCCCCCGCCCCCGCGTTAGAAACCATCTTAACGAATGGAAAGGAAGGTTAGAGCCACTTCAGTACACCAAAGTGTTGTCTTTACTTCTTTGTATATTCAGAAGGAAGGATGTGAAGAAATTGGAAGTCTTGTCAGCTTAGGTAACTAAAAATTTAGAGGTCTTGGGAACATCTCTGGTAGATGTTAAGGAATCTCACAATAAGAGCTGTCTTCAAATATGTGAAGAATTATCATTTGGATAAGCAATGACTCAAGTTTGAGTCAGACTTGTTTAAGGTTAAAAGCATGAGCTGCAAAATTGTATTCCTTTGGTCACATCTCAGACCTGCCACTTTCTTAGCTACATGATTTTAGGCAAGTTTTTTAGCCTCTAAGCTTTCATTTTCTCAACTGTAAAATGGGTATGGTTTTGAGTATTTAATGAAAATATGTGTAAAGTGTTCAGTATTGTGCCTGGCATATACTAAATGCTCAAATGTTAGCATTGTTATTGTTGTTGTAGCAGATAGAATTAAGACAGTGGCTCTCAACCAGAGAGGTGATTTTACCCCTCATTGAGCATTTAGCAATGGCTGAGGACATTTTTGGCTGTTAAAACTAGAAGGAGTACTAATAGCATCTAGTGGGTGGAGGCTACTGGGTGGGGGCCAGGAATGTCAAAATGATGACTCTGTCCTCTTTACCTTGTTTTATTTTTCTGCATAGCACTTATCAGCATGTGATATTTAATATATTTATTTATATATGTTTTATGTTTTTCTACACTAGGATGTATTAATTTTAAGGGCAGAGGCTTTCTCGGTTATATCCACCAGGGCTAGAATAATAAGTAGCATATAATAGGTGTTCAGTGACTATTTGGTAGAGTGACTGCATGATAAGGCTAAAAACATTGCTAGAGAAGAGGATAAGAATACTTTTAGTTATTATAGGGTATAGTTGTCATTGTGTGTTGCAAGCACCTAATACTTATTGATGAATTAAAACCACAGTAGTTTTTAGAAGTAAAAAAGTTAGCAATATAACATTTAGATATTATAACTCCTATTCAGAGACTCCTCAGTTTGGAGAGGTTCTTTCCTAGCAACATCTTCCTTTATTAAAGTTCAAAATTGAGAAACAAGGTAATGGATATTTAAAAAACACAGAAGAAACCTCCAGCTCCTTTGCTGTCTGCATGAAAGTAATTTTTGTCAGTTAGGAAAACCTTTACCTTGATAGTAAAATGTTAAAAGTTTGGCCATTAAGGGTTCCTTTTCTGTCAGAATTTTTAGTATCTAGGTCTTCATTTGACTTCAAAGAAAAGATGCTCTAAGTAGTCATACAACAGTATATCAAACTCCCTTGCTGTTGCTACTGCTTCTGCCTTACTAGAGTTGCTGATATATCTGACAATGGGGTTTTAGGAAGAAGAGAAAGACTAATATTAAAACTATTCTTGAGCTATATTTCTTGTCTTTTTGTGGGGAAATCTGGGACTTAAGTATCATTTAAACTATTTCTATGGAAAATATGCATCAACATACTTACAGATGACCTTTGAGTAGCCCATTCCTCAGTTGAGAACTGCCCTTTCAGTGATTAGCCTTTGT
This sequence comes from Delphinapterus leucas, assembly GCF_059928025.1. Lineage (NCBI taxonomy): Eukaryota > Metazoa > Chordata > Mammalia > Artiodactyla > Monodontidae > Delphinapterus > Delphinapterus leucas. Next base: position 42,187,842 of record NC_143135.1, read on the forward strand.
TTCTTGGGAAACTGATCATAAATTAAGAACAAAAGCTTATAGAAAAGGCAAATTGACAAAAAAGGGAAAAGAAGGGAGAGAAATTTGCGTTAAATATGTTGAAAATAGATTTAAAAGTTTAATTGCATTTCTTATATCATCACAGTTACTGACACTTAACATGAGGATCAGCAAACGTTTTCTATAAAAGGCTGGATAGTAAATGATTTTGGCCGTATGGACTACATAGTCTGTCACAACTCCTCAGTTTTGCCCTTATGGAGTGAAAGCAGCCATAAGCAATATGTAAATGAATGGGTGTGGTGTTCTAATAAAACTTTATTTACAAAATGAGGTAATGGGTTGAATTTGGCTTTGTTTGCCAACTCTTGACCTAACACATTAAAAATACTTGTAGGGCTTCCCTGGTGGCGCAGTGGTTGAGAGTCCGCCTGCAGATGCAGGGGACATGGGTTCGTGCCCCTGTCCGGGAAGATCCCACATGCCGCAGAGTGGCTGGGCCCGTGAGCCGTGGGCGCTGAGCCTGTGCCTCCGGAGCCTGTGCTCCGCAATGCGAGAGGCTGCAACAGTGAGAGGCCCGCCATACCACCAAAAAAAAAAAAAAAAAAAAATTGTAAAAATCCCAATTAATGTAAATTAATTGCTTAAAATATATTAATATAAAATCATTTAAAAGGTTTAGTTAAAAAATCTAAAACATAATATAGACTATAGTAATAGAAATGGCTTATTTTTCCCCAAAGTAATATTGCTTCTTTAATAAGGACAGACTAATTAAAAAATGGATGCATCTAATCTGAAATTTACAAAGATGCTTACCTTGTCCTTAAGGAAAGATGCGTTTGGGGGACTTCCCTGGTGGTCTGGTGGGTAAGACTCCGAGCTTGCAAGGCAGGGGGCCTGGGTTCGATCCCTGGTCCAGGAACTAGATCCTGCATGCATGCAGCAACTAAGAAGCCTGTGTGCCACAACTAAGACCTGGCGCAGACAAAATAAATAAATAATTTTAAAAAAAGAAAAGAAAAAAAAAGACACACTAAATAGCCCCCATCACCAGGCCGCTAGCCTTAAAAAAGAAAAAACGTGTTTTTAAAAGCTTGATTAAGTGTTTAAAACACCTTGTAAAGTGTAAAGCTTCATATCTATATCTCTGTAGACACAAAGACACACACGGAAGTATTTGACAAGGAATAAACAGTTATCACAGGAAATGCTTAGATGTTATATATATCCTGAAACTTAAGCTAAATTCAACAAACATTAATAAGACGTACCAGGTTATGATGTTAGTTGCTGGAAGTGTTTAAAGATAAATCCTTAAAGCAGGAAAGTAATATAAGGTTGTACCCTGTGTATACTACACAAGGGTGCCATATATATGTGAGTACTACTCACTTTGTAGATATTTTAGTTTTATGTATTTGTTACGACAATTTTCTGTTAGCAGCAGTGCTTGTAAATATCATTTATTTCTGGAAATTTTTCATGTATTATTTCTTTGATAACTTACTCCCCTCTGTTTTCTCTGTTCTCTCTGGAACATATCAGTATACATTTGAATGGTGACCTCCTTCCTCTAATTTTCTCGTCCTTTCAGTCTCATTTTTCATTTCTTTTTCTTTTATTCCCAGTTTTTTCTTTCAACCCTTCTAGTAACCTTTTAAAAATTCTGCTCTTGTGTTTGAATTTCTAAGAACTCTTCATTCTCTAATTAAAAAAAAAAAAATTCCTGTCCTTGTTTTATGGATACATTTTTAAATAGCACTGAGTTTATTGATTAGTTTTGCTTTTTCTTCCTGTCTCTACATTGTTTATTGCCTTTTTTGTTACGTTTATTAAACTTATTGTGAAATAGTTTTTGAATTATAAGAAATTAAAAAAAAATTGTACAGTGAGTTCCTGGGTACTCTTCACCCAGCTTCCCTCAATGATAACATCTCACATAAGTGCATCAAACTAGGAAAATGACATTGATACAGTACTATAAGTGACTATAGACATCAGTTTTTATATGCGCTTTTTCTGGTATATATTCTGTGATAGTTTATCACATATAGATTTGCGTAACTACCACCACAATCAGGATATAAAACTTTTGCATCACCACAGAGAAACTCCTGCATGCTACCCCTTTAGAGTCATACCCATTCCCCATCCCTAACCTCTGACAACCCCTGATTTGTTCTCCATCACTGTAATTTTGCCATTTTGAGAATGATATACAGATGAAGTCAGATAGGATGTAAACTTTGGGGTTTGGGTTTTTCATTCAGCATAATGCCTTTGAGATCTATCGCATTGTTGAACATGTCAGTAGTTTGTTCTTATTTAATTTCTGAGTACTATTCCATTGTATGTATGTACAACAGTTTATCCATTCAGAGAGTGGCATGGTTTTTGTTATAAACTTTGCAATAATTGTTGGATTTAAAAAATTCTATATATATTACTTTAGTTTTATTACTCCCAACCCCCATAGGAGTCCGTAGTTTCACTGAACAAAATGATAGAGACCCTAAAATTTCTCTTTAATTCTTAGGAACCTGTCTACCTTTGGAAGCTGTTCATGTATTTAGAATTTTTAAACAAATTAGGTGGCAAAGTCACATGTGGAAATTCATGCAGAATTAATATTCTAAAGTTTGATATAAATAGATACTTGCTTCTGAGAGTCACTATTTTAGTAAGATTTTTAAACTTTTGGAGAGACTTATTGCCTATTGATTTATCAATACTTTATGCTTCAAAGCATGATTCTTCTTTTTGTAGAATTTTTCTTTTATACAGCAGGCTCTTATTAGTTATCCATTTTATACATATTAGTGTATATATGTCAATCCCAATCTCCCAATTTATCACACCACCACCCCCCCCCGGTGTCCATACGTTTGTCCTCTACATCTGTGCCTCTATTTCTGCCCTGCAAACCGGTTTGTCTGTACCATTTTTCTAGATTCCACATATATGCGTTAATATATGATATTTGTTTTTCTCTTTCTGACTTGCTTCACTCTGTATGACAGTCTCTAGATCCATCCACGTCTCTACGAGTGACCCAATTTCATTCCTGTTTATGGCTGAGTAATACTCCATTGAATATATGTACCACATCTTCTTTATCCATTCATCTGTCGATGGGCATTTAGGTTGCTTCCATGACCTGGCTATTGTAAATAGTGGTGCAGTGAACGTTGGGGTGCATGTGTCTTTTTGAATTACGGTTTTGTCTGGGTATATGCCCAGTGGTGGGATTGCTGGGTCATATGGTAATTCTATTTTTAGTTTTTTAAGGAACCTCCATACTGTTTTCCATAGTGGCTGTATCAGTTTACATTCCCACCAACAGTGCAAGAGGGTTCCCTTTTCTGCACATCCTCTCCAGCATTTGTTATTTGTAGGTTTTCTGATGATGCCCATTCTAACTGGTGTGAGGTGATACCTCATTGTAGTTTTGATTTGTATTTCTCTAATAATTAGTGATGTTGAGCAGCTTTTCATGTGCTTCTTGGCCATCTGTATGTCTTCTTTGGAGAAATGTCTGTTTAGGTCTTCTGCCCATTTTTGGATTGGGTTGTTTGTTTTTTTAATATTGAGCTGCATGAGCTGTTTATATATTTTGGAGATTAGTCCTTTGTTGATTCGTTTGCGAATATTTCTCCCATTCTGAGGGTTGTCTTTTCATCTTGTTTGTAGTTTCCTTTGCTGTGCAGAAGCTTTGAAGTTTCATTAGGTCCCATTTGTTTATTTTTGTTTTTATTTCCATTACTCTAGGAGGTGGATCAAAAAAGATCTTGCTGTGATTTATGTCAAAGAGTGTTCTTCCTATGTTTTCCTCTAAGAGTTTTATAGTGTCCGGTCTTACGTTTAGGTCTCTAATCCATTTTGAGTTTATTTTTGTGTATGGTGTTAGGGAGTGTTCTAATTTCATTCTTTTACATGTAGCTGTCTAGTTTTCCCAGCACCACTTATTGAAGAGACTGTCTTTTCTCCATTGTGTATCCTTGCCTCCTTTGTCATAGATTAGTTGACCGTAGGTGCGTGGGTTTATCTCTGGGCTTTCTGTACTGTTCCATTGATCTATATTTGTTTTTGTGCCAGTACCATACTGTCTTGATTACTGTAGCTTTGTGGTATAGTCTGAAGTCAGGGAGTCTGATTCCTCAAGCTCCATTTTTTCCCCTAAAGACTGCTTTGGCTATTCGGAGTCTTTTGTGTCTCCATACTAATTTTAAGATTTTTTGTTCTAGTTCTGTAAAAAATGCCATTGGTAATTTGATAGGGATTGCATTGAATCTGTAGATTGCTTTGGGTAGTATAGTCATTTTCACAGTATTGATTCTTCCAATCCAAGAACATGGTATATCTCTCCATCTGTTGGTATCATCTTGAATTTCTTTCATCAGGGTCTTTTAGTTTTCTGCATACAAGTCTTCTGTCTCCCTAGGTAGGTTTATTCCTAGGTATTTTATTCTTTTTGTTGCAGTGGTAAATGGGAGTGTTTCCTTAAATTCTCTTTCAGATTTTTCATCATTAGTGTATAGGAATGCAAGAGATTTCTGTGCGTTAACTTTGTATCCTGCAACTTTACCAAATTCATAGATTAGCTCCGTTAGTTTTCTGGTGGAATCTTTAGGATTCTCTATGTATAGTATCATGTCATCTGCAAACAGTGACAGTTTTACTTCTTCTTTTCCAATTTGTATTCCTTTTATTTCTTTTTCTTCTCTGATTGCCATGGCTAGGACTTCCAAAGCTGTATTGAATAATAGTGGTGAGAATGGACATCCTTGTCTTGTTCCTGATCTTAGAGGAAATGCTTTCAGTTTTTCACCCTTTAGAATGATGTTTGCTATGGGTTTGTCATATATGGCCTTTATTATGTTGAGGTAGGTTCCCTCGATGCCCACTTTCTAGAGTTTTTATCATAAATGGGTGTTGAATTTTGTCAGAAGCCTTTTCTGCATCTATTGAGATGATCATATGGTTTTTATTTTTCAGTTTGTTAATATGGTGTATCACACTGAATTATTTTCATATATTGAAGAATCCTTGCATCCCTGGGATAAATCCCACTTGATCATGGTGTATGATCCTTTTAATGTGTTGTTGCATTCTGTTTGCTAGTATTTTGTTAAGGATTTTTGCATCTATATTCATCAGTGATATTGGTCTCTAATTTTCTTTTTTTGTAGTATCTGTCTAGTTTTGGTATCAGGGTGATGGTGGCCTCATAGAATGAGTTTGGGAGTATTCCTTCCTCTGCAATGTTTTGGAAGAGTTTGAGAAGGATGGGTGTTAGCTCGTCTCTAAATGTTTGATAGAATTCACCTGTGAAGCCATGTGGTCCTGGACTTTTGTTTGTTGGAAGATTTTTAATCACAGTTTCATTACTTGTGATTGGCCTGTTCATATTTTCCATTTCTTCCTGGTTTTGTCTTGGAAGGTTATACCTTTCTAAGAATTTGTCCATTTCTTCCAGGTTGTCCATTTTATTGGCATAGAGTTGCTTGTAGTAGTCTCTTAGGATGCTTTGTATTTCTGTGGTATCTGTTGTAACTTCTCCTTTTTCATTTCCAATTTTATTGATTTGAGTCCTCCCTCTTTTTCTTGATGAGTCTGGCTAATGGTTTATCAATTTTGTTTATCTTCTCAAAGAGCCAGCTTTTAGTTTTATTGATCTTTGCTATTGTTTTCTTTGTTTTTATTTCTTTTATTTCTTCTCTGATCTTCATGAGTTCTTTCCTTCTGCTATCTTTGGGTTTTATTCGTTTCTCTTTCTCTAGTTCCTTTAGGTGTAAGGTTAGATTGTTTATTTTAGATTTTTCTTGTTTCTTGAGGTAGGCTTGTATTGCTATAAACTTCTCTCTTAGAACTGGTTTTGCTGCATCCTATAGGTTTTGGGTCATTGTGTTTTCATTGTCATTTGTCTCTAGGTCGTTTTTGATTTCCTCTTTGATTTCAGTGATTTCTTGGTTATTTAGTAATGTACTGTTCAGCCTCCATGTGTTTGTGTTTTTCATGTTTCTTTTTCTCTGTAATTGATTTCTAATCTCATAGTGTTGTGTATTGATTTTGGAATATTCAACCAGTCTTGCATTTTTGGTACAAAATCCTTTAGACCTTGGTGTATTGACATTTTTATATATTGCTGTATGGAAACTACTAAAATTTTGTTTAAAATATTTGCATCTATGTTCTGAGGGATGTAGGCTCTGGTAATGTCTTTCTCTGGTTTTGGTATCTGGGTAATGCTGGCCTCATACAATGTTAGGAAATGTTATCTTGTCTTCAGTTTTCTAGAAGAGTTTGTGTAGGATTGGTGTTATTTCTATCTTAAATGCTTGGTAGAATTATCAGTGAAGCCATCTTGGCCTGGAGTTAGAGGGTAAGTTCTTAACTATAAATTCAAATTCTTTCATAGACATTCAGCTGTTCACTGTATTTGTTTCTTCTGGTGTGAGCTTTGGTAGTTTGGAATTTGTCCAGTTCTTCTGAATTGATGAATTTATTTGCATAAAGTTGTTTATAATATTTTATCTCTCTTTTAATACATGCAGACTTTGTAGTGAGGTCTACTCTTATGTCTGATATTGGAAATTTGTATCTCCTCAATTTTTTCCCCAGTTTGTCTGGAGATTTTTATCAATTTTAATGATGCTTTCAAAGAACTAGCTTTTGTTTTTATTGATTTTTCCCTATTCTTTTTCTGTTTTCTATTATTTTGACTTCCACTCTGATCTTTATTAATTTTTTATAGTTTCTTTAGGTTTAATTTGCTCTTTGTCTAGTTTCTTAAGGCAGAAACTGAGGTGATTTTTTTCTTTGACCTTCTTTTCTATCATAGGCATTTAAAGCTATAATTTGCTTCTTAACTACTGCTGTAATATCATGCCATTCCACAAATTTTGATACACTGGACTTGTTTCACTTCAGAATTTTCTCTTTTCCTTTCTGATTTCTTTTTTGCTTTCTGGGTTATTTTAAAAGATTTTATCTAATTTCCAATATTTGGGAATTTTCCAGGTATCTTTCTGTTATTGAATTTTAATTTAATTTCATTGTAACCAGAGAACATACTTTTTATGATTGAATTCTTTTAAATGTATTGAGACTTGTTTTATTGCACAGAATATGGTCTTTCTTGATAAATGTTCTGTGTGCATACCAAAAGAATGATTTTTCTGCTCTTGTTGGGTAAAATGTTCCATAAATGTCAGTTAGGTTAAGCTAGTTGATAGTGTTGTTCAAATGTCATTCATCTTTACTGATTTTCTGTCTGCTTGTTCTGTATTTGTATTTGTTTGTATCTGCGGCATGTGGGATCTTTCTGGACCAGGGCACGAACCCGTGTCCCCTGCATTGGCAGGCGGACTCTCAACCACTGCGCCACCAGGGAAGCCCTGTACCTTTATATTTAAAGTTTGATTCTTGTAGGCAGCATGGGTCTGGTTTTTATATCCAGCAAGATGTTGGGGCTGGTGCATTCTTCATCTCCTTACCTGTTCTCAATTCATGTATCCCAAACTCTCTTAGATGCAACATGAAGCAGAGTTATCCCCTGTGAACTTACTTGCCCTCATTTTTGTTTGCACATATTATTTTCGCCCTTAGAGTGCTTTCCTGCTCTAAAATTATTTAACTATATAGAGTAGGATATAATTAGTCTTCCGTGACATCTGATTTTGAAGGTCTGATTCAGAGTACATTCCATTTGAGAATGAAAAGAAAGGACAGGAGTGTATTATGACACCTTTTGCATTGATTTAACATCTAAACAGTTTAGAAATGAAGCCAATATTTCAGCAGAATGCTTAGCAGCATTTAATCTTTCAGCTAGAGAGATGTCTAGTTGAAATCCTTTTTCAGTTAATCAGTCTGCTTGGCCCTTACCGAACATTTATCCTGCATTTGCCTTAGTTGTAGTTGTGTTTGTACCTTGTCTGTTAAATTATCAATTAGATTCATATTTAGAAAATGTGTTTATTAGCACATTTAAAACTTAGCATCTAGAATAATTTAAGGAGTTATTTTTCTAATATATAATCCTTATTCTATTATTGTGGATTCCTTTCTTTTTCCTACTTCAGGACACGAGCCAGAAATTCCATTGTTCCTACTCTGAAGGTTTTTAACCTGAAAGTAGGATCTTTTGATTTGTTCTATTTGAAGAAAAAAATTATGTTCCAAGGATGTGATCCTACTCTTATCTTTTTTACTAGAAGGAAGGTGGGAGTAGAGGGTTTTGTTTGTTTGTTTGTTTGTTTCTGTCTGTAGGTTTATGAGAGACAAATGACTGATACAAGCTGGTAGGTTGCCTATTTCCATAGAAGTCACTCTTCGGGTAGTTACAAAGTCAGCCTTTTGTCTTTTTAGTCTGTTATAGTGAGATGGCAGCGATTTTCATAATGAAAGAAACCACTAAAATAACAAAATGAAGTGTTATAGCTAATAAATCAGCAGAGGAGATGATCCTGGAACATTATCGGATTTAAAACTGAATCATCAAGATTAAATTTTTAACTGGTGTGGTTTTGGTGAAGGAGAGCAGGGTAACATCGTGGAGGGGGTACTGGAATGAACTGAAAGGATTACGATACAGTGTTAATAGGGTATCCACTAAATTCTTTGTGACTCTGAGCAAGTCTTGTGATTTTGAACTTTATTATCTTCACCTGTTATAACTAAATAAACTAACATTTAATGGGTGATTCTATTGTACCAGGCACATTGCTGGTCAGCTTACTTATACTTCATTTAATCCTCATATTGAACTTAGAAAGTAAAAAGAATCTACAGCTTACAGATGAGGAAATGAAGGTTCCAAAATGTTAAGTAACATTCAACATGTTGAGCAATTAAGTCTTAATGGACAATTGATTCTAAGTCTTTATTACTCTAAAGCCATGAAGTTCTTTCTATTCCTGTTTCTTCTGTTTCTAAAAAGCACTTTAATATTTTTAAACTATGAAGCATGTGTTTTGTTTGCTAAGGTGGTAAATTTCCACCTGCCTTAGGTCAGGCTCTCTCATTTTTGTTCCTATCAGTTTTCCTACTTGCAGTGTATTCTGATTATTAAAATCTTATTTGTTAGTGCCTGATTCACCAGTGATTTACAGTGATGTCTTCTTCATGTGAGAACTTAAAGCATTTATTATCTGTCACTCATTTATTAGTTATATATTTGAGATACATTTAGTCATTTTATATTTGAAATTTGGGATAGCTCTTGAATTGTTTACATTTCTGCATGTCCATGTATATAACTGCTACACTTAAATCATAAGCTCCCTGAGGGAGCTGCTTCTTTCTTGGCAGGTAGCACAGCATTGTGCACATAGCATATATAACTTAATAAATAATTGTGTGAATGAATGCTGTCAACTAGAATATTTTAATCATCATTCCCAGTTATTCACTTCTCATGGGCAAATTTATGTAGGATGTTTTCAAAATATTAAATTTTGTAACTTTACATAGTCAGTGCTGTTAGCTTTTTAGAAAAATGCTTTTTAAAATTTTTGAAGAGGGTTCAATCAAAATCAAAATAGCATGTAGACTTATTTTATTTGTCAGGGAGACCAGTTACTTTGCCCATACCTCAGAGTTCCAGAAGCTGGTGCTCTTTCCCTCCCTTTCCCCCTGACAATCAAGGAAATCAAAAGAACACTTGAGTAATATTTAAAAGATCTGGGTGGTCTCTGCCGCCGCTGCCGCCGCCGCTGCTGCTATTACTACTACCACTACCTCCTCTATTACTAACTAAAAAGTCAGTTAACCATTCTGGGCTTTGGCTTTCTCATCCTTAAAAGAAGACAGAGTTGGAGTATGTGATCTTTAAAGACATAGTGTTCCAGAATTTTTAAAACCTGCAAGTTTAAAGTAAATTAGGTTTCAGAATTGTAAAGTAACATTTGATTCTTGCATTTCAAAATATTAGTAGCTTTATGTTAATTGGGGTTTTTTGGGAAAGCATTTGTGATTTCATGTTCTACTTTTATGGTTAATTTTCTTTTCTAATTTATCAGTGCTCCCTCACGTGTTGCTAAAGGAGTTGTTGAGCACACCAAAATGAGTCTACATGGTGCTAGTGGGGGACATGAGAGATCAAGAGATAGACGAAGGTCAAGTGACCGATCTCGAGATTCATCTCACGAAAGAACAGAATCTCAGCTCACTCCTTGTATTAGAAATGTTACTTCTCCAACACGACAGCACCATGTTGGTATGTAAAATCAACTAAGCTTCCCAGTGGTTTTTAAAAGCATGCATTTACCTTTCTTTTATTTTTTGGCCATGTCTCGAGGCTTGCGGCATCTTAGTTTCCCGATTGATCCTGGCATTGAAAGTGTCAAGTCCTAATCACGGCACCACCAGGGAATTCCCAATGCATTTACCTTTTTAATGCAGTAATAACAATGATTTGTGCCTAATACTTCAGAGTAAAATTAACTTCTTAGTTCTGTTCATTGCTTCTGTTTTAGCTTAGCTTGGTTCTTGCTGTGAAAAAACAGCTTACTAAATGAAACTTAAAAGTGAATTTCTTTTAGTAGTCTGGGACAGTCTTATAAAAGAAATAATTTGAACAGCCTTTAAAACTGTAATATGTAGATTTAAAATTTTTTTTACGTGATTTTTATCTTGTGAGATATTGAGCAGTGGTTTATTTTAAAATAGTTTGTAGTGAATTATTGATAAGAATCCTTGTTAATCATATTAAAAAAGGAAGTGAAAGAGTAAGCATCGTAAGGTAATTTATCTTGATTTTTGACAATATTTTAGATTTAATAAAAAAAATAGAAGAGGAAAAGGAAGGTGTGAAGTGGTTTTTTGTTTTTCTTTTCTTGACAACTAGCTCAGGTCTTTTTCTTCCTTCCCACTTATTACTGTAAATGAATGCTATTACCCCAGGTAAATACATTGTGTGACTGTAAAACAGTAGTCTGAAGTGGAGGTACATAAACAATGTGAGCTTGCTGATTTTTATTTTCCACTCAGAAGTGGCAAATTAAATAATTTGACTTACTATTTGAGGTAGTTTCTGAAAACCTCGTATAAACCAAAATCATTTATATTAGGGTCTGATTATGTGGAAACGTTTTCAGTATCTAAGTAGGCCTTAGAAGTCAGACTAATACTGATAAGCTAAAAACCAACAAAAGTATAAATAAGAGTTGACAGTTTGTTATATGCAAAGTTTAGTATCTGGAAGGAGTTTAGGAGATAAATTATTTTATTACTTTAGCAAATTTTACTTTTGGGATGCTACCAGCCTTGTGGAAATAGGCAATAAAAGGGAGGTGTCAGGGTATCTCTGGAGATACAGCAAACCTAATTATATAACCAGTAAGCTGTACAGAGTGTTCTAAGTAGCTTGAGTCATGGAGGAATTTGGCAAAAGCTGATGAAACTGATGAGATGGAGGCATATTTTTAGGTCACCTTTAAAGTTTAGTAATCTAGCCTCTAAAGGAAACTTATCACAAAATCTTAGTTTTAATGTCCCCTTTGTAGACTATTGGAACCGCTAAAGAAAATTTTCTGACTTTCAACAATGTTTCCTATTAAAATTATAGCTAATAATATGATCCTATAAAATTTTAGTAGTGCTTTATTCAAAAATGAGAACAAAGCAGTATATCATAAGCTATTAAAACCACTTAATTTGCTAAGACATTAAAAGTCATTTAAAAACATAAATATACTTCTTAATGTCTGCAGTGAAATTTTTTTCTTCCTTTGGGACCTTCCTTTTGTGAGACAAAAGCTGGTTTGGGGATTTCCTTATTAACATAGTAAGAGTCCAAAGTTTGTACTTTGTGTTTTCAGAATAGTGTTAATACTTTCAGTGTTTAGGAGAGTTAAAATTGTTACTAATCTTTTACTAACTTTTAATGCTTATTTATGTGACTTCTGAGAATATTCCTCTCCTTGGGTTTCTATATATTTTTAAGTAGAGCAATAATATAAAATTTACCTTACTTTTGATCTTAGTCTGGGTCAACATTAGTCAGCTATACATCTTTTTAAAAAAGTCTACAAAATTCATTTTTTTAGAAAACAATTTGATGTTTTAGGTTTCATTCCTAGAAAATAAATGAACATATATGATCTGTGAAAATTTATTTGAAATCAAAAAAGCAGAAATGTAGTGATATAAAACAGCTTTTCTAAATCACAGTTTTTAAAAGATATATATAAATCTCAAATTTTTAAAAAGAAAATTTGCATAACTTTGTTTAACATCTATATTTCAGAACGTGAGAAAGATCACAGCTCCTCTCGTCCAAGCAGTCCTCGTCCTCAAAAAGCATCTCCAAGTGGTTCCAGTAGCAGTGCTGGGAACAGCAGCAGAAACAGTAGTCAGTCAAGTTCAGATGGTAGCTGTAAGACATCTGGGGAAATGGTGTTTGTGTATGAAAATGCAAAAGAAGGAGCTCGGAATGTAAGAACGTCAGAACGAGTGACACTAATAGTGGATAACACTAGATTTGTTGTAGACCCATCCATTTTTACTGCACAGCCAAATACAATGTTGGGCAGGTTTGTATTGCTGTTCTTTGTATTATTAATTATAAAGCACTTTAACATTGCTTTGGGGTTTTTTCATTTAAAGTTTTACAGTAATTCTCTGGTGGAATACAGTGTTCCTGCTGAGCTTTTGAGGTTAAATAATTTGCTGAAGTTAATCCGGCTAGAAAGTGGTAGAGCCAGATCTTGAACTTGTTTTTATTTCAAATAATCTTTGCTATACCAGTAGAAATAGCAAATATATTAGTTAAATGAAGACAGGACACTAAAAGATCTCTATAGGTTGAAAGCATAGATTGTATTTAACAAGGTGAATTTAACAGTGATAATGCTTCCTTCACTTAGGGCTCCCAAATTCAACCTCCAAATACAGCAGGTATTAGCATTTCATTAGCTGAAAAGTTAGCATGAGTTATCAATTTGATGTAGATACTTAAAAAAGAAATAATATTAACAAGTAGTTAGTAGAATGAAGGAGAGATAATTGTCTCTTAATCTGTACTAGTCTGGAGTAATAGATTAATATAAAGTTTTTAGTTATGGGAACCACAATCTAGAACTGATACAGACAATATGGACTCGTTATGGGAACTTCTGTCTAAGAATATAGACTTGATTTTTCAAAGTGTTGAAAACTAGGATCAGGGCTTCCTGGTGGCGCAGTGGTTGAGGGTCCGCCTGCCGATGCAGGGGACATGGGTTTGTGCCCTGGTCCGGGAAGATCCCACATGCCGCGGAGCGGCTGGGCCCGTGAGCCATGGCCACTGAGCCTGTGCATCTGGAGCCTGTGCTCTGCAACGGGAGAGGCCACAACAGTAAGAGGCCCTCGTACCGCAAAAAACAAACAAACAAACAAAAACCCTAGGATCAAACACCTTTTAATTGTAAAATTAGTGCCTTTTTTCCATTCATTCTAATATAAAATGAAGGAGACACATAAATGAAATGGAAGTTTACATGAGGTAAGAAAAAAAAAAAACCTTGTGTTTTTTGCTAGGTTGTATATGTAACTATTTGGCATACATCTGTGTGTGTGTGTGTGTGTGTGTGTGTGTGTGTGTGTGTGTGTGTGTGATTTGTAAGTATCTCTGAATACCGAATAAATGCCAGCATGTGACACTGTTTACATTTTGAGTAGACAAATATTTCCTTTTAACATTGGCACTAGACTTTACATCTGTACGAAAAAAAAATACTTGAACTCTATAGGCTTTTATGTATTATTAGAAGCATAAGGAAGATTGTCGATCAGAGCTCCTAAGAGTATGACTCAACACTGATAATACTTTATATTTTTACCTAAACTGTAAAGGAACACAGTTAAAAGGTAGAAGTAGATATTTGAAATTCTTCTTCAACTGATAGGCTACATTTTTCTTAAAACAAAACAAATGCAAAAGAATTTTTGTGTGTTTGTGATCCATATTGATCTGAAAAGTATAGCTTTCCCCTTTTGTAAAAATTTCAAGTATTTGAGAAAATTGCATGACATTTGATTCCTGAAAGACTCTCTTCTTCTTTTTTTCCCAAATCAGTGAAGCCTTTTCATGTCAGTTGACGAAAGCATATCTTTGGGGATGAAAATTAATATTCATGGGAACTGTAAAAAACAGTTGGCATTCTTTTGGAAACTTTGAAATGAAAAAGCTTTGTTGTTTATAGGTTTCTGTGTTATAACAAAAGAGGGAACTATTTAAATTGGGAAATTGTTGAATAGAAAACTTAGATCAGCCATATTTACTTTAGGAATGGTGGCATCATTGAATTCAGAGGTTCAAATTCCTTTAATCACAATTTTAAAATTTTCTTGGGAGTTATGCATTCAGCTTTTCATTTTGAAGGACCTGTTTTGCAAATTGCCTCTTTTCTAAATAGTTACTGTTAAAGGGCCAACAACATGACTTGAAAAAATATAAATTCATTTGTATTTTCTTTTTGTAAAAATTAAGAGCTTGTTATTTATTTAGAATTTTCATTCTCTTCTTAACTTGGTCATTTCTCCCTACCCCAGCATTTGATTGCTTGTTTTTCAGTTCTGGAATGCAAGTATAAGAATTTTGTGCAAAATTTGTTACATTTATAGTTAAGATTGTGAAAAGTAACCTAATCTGCATACCCTTATTTTACTTTTTTCTAGTTTAGATTACTATATGTGCTTCTTTATAGAATAACTTTGCATTGAAGACAGTAGTTTTAAGGAAAAGGCACAGATAGCATAGTTTTCCCACCCTCCCTCTCCCCTCCCCTCCCCCCTCCCCTCTCCTCTCCTCCTCCCCCTCCCCTCCTCCCCCCCTCTCCCTCCGTCCCTCCCTTCCTTCCTTTCTTTCTTTTTCTGGTTAAAATTAGTATAAGAATTTCTCCTAGATTGATGGGTTTTTTTCATCCTCTGAGGTGAAGGGACTGGAAAGTTTTTTAGCTTCTGAATTTTATTAATTTATTTTGTTTTCTTATAGGGAATCTTTACTACTGTTTCCTCACACAAAAACATATTTTAATATTCCTTCATTTATTACATTTGCCTGAATAAACTTCTGATAAACATTCTTGAACTAATTTAATGACATAATTTAATGCTTAAATTATAATTCCTTTTTACTTTTGTACATGAAGACAATTTTCCCTTTTGAAGGAATATCTTAGTGATATATTTCTCAATTATTTGCTACCATAGGATGTTTGGATCTGGCAGAGAACATAACTTTACACGTCCCAATGAGAAGGGAGAGTATGAGGTGGCAGAGGGGATTGGCTCTACTGTGTTTCGAGCTATTCTGGTGAGTGCTCTTTCTTATGTGTATTGATTGAATCAATTGACCCCTTCTTGTTAGATACTTGGATTGGAAGCAGAGTTCTATTTGGATATCTCTATGGAAGTATCCAGGGCATTTTAAAAAAAATACAATTTATCTTTTTTGCTGTGTAAATATAATATGATATAAATAAATTAATTTTATAACCTTCATAAAGATAAGATAGGGGATAATTCATCTCTTAGGTCTGCACAGGCAATTCTTTCAAGAGTTTAGTGGTAACATTTCTATAGTCACATTACTCCACCCTCTTAATTCTATTAAATACAGAAAGTTGATAATTTTTTACTACCAGAGAATAAATGTGGCTACTGGAATTCTAATATTTTATTGCATATAACTAACAATGGACACTTACGAACATTTAAAAGTCATCTCTAAAATGTATTTCTTACCATCTTTGTTTTAAAACTTAAAAAAAAATTTTTAACTTTTTATTTTGAGGAATATTTGAATTAGTACTACAAGTCCCTATTATAATTTTAAATCAGTGATAAAGGTTTGATTTACAGTGTGTGACAGTTTATGCCACACTCTGAAAATATGGTTTCCTTAAATAGTTTTGTGGGAAGAGGAGAGGGAGGATCCTGAGGTACAAGACAGGAAAAGTAGTTGATAATGATCAGTACTAACAAGTACTTTGAAAAGTACCAGAAGATGTCTTGCTTCCATTCATGTAGCAACTTCAGAAATAATGTTGCTGTGGCTCTGAACCTCAAGAAGCTTGAGGCAGAGCCTTTTCAGGCTTGAGCCTGAAAAAGCTTGAGCCTTTTCAGCTTCCCATACTTCCATTTGACCCCCAATGGAGTTGATAAGTTTACTCCATGACTCAGCTATGCAGTAACTTATCTGTAGTTCTCGGCCAGCCCCTAACAGCATTTTAAGTAGATTTTGGAAATAATTACTATTAATGTTTGTAATAATGTGGGCAACACCAAAGAACAGTATTTGGAAGAAGAATATCTAATTGTGTTTTCTGTTTGCATATATTTGAATACTTGGATATGATTTTGAAGTTCTTTACTAAAAACCTTAAATTTTGCTCAATTCTCTAGGTAATATTTAAGGTAACTTAAAATATATCATTTAACTTCCTTAACAAATTTTTAAAAAATGCATGGTAGTTATGTAGACAAATAATTTGTAAGGGGGAGAATACATATACATTAGCATGATATAGTAGAGAGAAGAGATGCATAATTAATGAGACCTGGGTGCTAATCTTACCTCTGCTGTTAAATAATTTTATAATAACTGGGTGAGTCAGTGAACCCATTTGGACATAAATTTTTCTTGTTGGTAAAATGAAAAAGTGGTTAGGTGAACGGAGGTCCCACCTAACTTTAAAATTCCACAATTCCTCAGAGTACCACGATTTTTGAAAATTCTACCAGCCCAACCTTAATAATAAGTTTTGCCTACCTCGTGCACTAGATGTTTTATGCATTCTTTACTTTTTTTTTTCAGGATTACTATAAAACAGGAATAATCCGCTGTCCTGATGGCATATCTATTCCTGAACTGAGAGAAGCTTGCGACTATCTTTGTATCTCTTTTGAATATAGTACTATTAAATGTAGAGATCTCAGTAAGTATGATGTTTTGTGTGTGAGTGTTTGTAGAGTTAAAATATATTGGAATGAAATGCCTGAAATAATGCTGTTTACCTAGACTTCAAGTATTTGTTTAATTGAATTCTAGAACACTAATACCATGAAGATTATTTGTGAAAGTCCACAGAAATCTTTGTAAGCTCTTGGTGTAATTTTCCAAAACTTTCTTTCAACTTTAATAATTTTTTTGTTTATAGACTCTCCCAGATTTCCTCTTCAACTGTTTCCTCTATCATTTGTTGCCAGTCTTCATCTCCCAGCTTGGGAGCCCTGGCTTTGGCCAAGTGGTATTTGCCTTCACTCCTCAGATCACATCAACCAAAAATTTATAATTTTTTTGTACTTGCCATGTAATATAACATCCTAAGCCACTTTGAAAGATATAAATTATGCTCAAAAAGAGTATTTGTCATTAAAGATTTTAGATTGAATACCAAGTACCTAGCCCTCATTTATACAAAGGGTTAAATGACTTTATCCAAGAACTTCAAACATAGTCTCAGAGCAGGGTCTAGACCTTTGGAAATCTTAACTCTGTGATTGATATTTTCCTGTCACTCCCTTCCTTAGCACCCCTCCCTTTTACTGTTACATCATGCCTAAGAAAAAAGGTGATTATACACAGAAAAGTCAAAATGTATATGAGAATTATCAAATGTTGACTTGTATATTAAGTGGTTGGAAAAGTTCGGAAGAAGCAGATGTCACTGTGGGCTAGTGGGATTGGGGAAGAGTTCAGAGGAGACAGGTAGTAAAGAGTGAATAGGAGTGATTTAGCAAGAATGGAGTAGGAAGGTTACTCATTTGGGGATTACAGATGTAAGTGATAGACTTTGGAAATAACCTAGTTGGTGCAGAGACTATATTGGGACTGGAAGGGGATGGGAATAAATAGGGGGGCCAGATTATGGAAGGTCTTTAAACTAATATTCTTACATTTTATCCTATATAATGTGGGAAGCCATTTTAAAAGTTTGCTACCTGTGATTATAGATATATGTTAGTCCCAGATATATGGTTATCTTTACTTCATTACCTAAACTCAACACTAGTTTAGCAGAGTGGGGTCATACCTTCTCAACATTGATGTGTTAGAAATTGTGAATGGGAAATTTTATTTAAATTTGTAAGGCAACTACTATATATTTAAATGTAGCGAACCTTCATGCTTAATTATGATTTAACTTCTTGAAAATGAGTGGCCTTATTAGGTCTGTTCCTAAGTTCCATTTTCTTTTTGCGAGACATTTAAAGTCTCCATAGGGACAAAGGATTGGATGGTCCACCTTTGAGTCCATTTCTATATAAATGATATTTAAAAGTTTAAAGTCAAGTAGCTGGACAGCTGAAGCGTACAGCTGTAAACTTGAACAAAGTGTTCACATCTTAAAAAATGTTTTTTTGAAATCATGAGCATTAATTATTCTAATTTATAATTCTTTGACTTAAAGTTTTGTGTTTTTTTATTCATGGGACCATTTTATTTTAACTTTATATGATTAAATGTTGAATTTTGGTGACTGTCAGATAAAAAAAACACAAGAATTCCTTATAGATGAATGGATTTTAGTTCTGTAATCCTTTGGACATAGTTTACCTTGTCATCACTGTTAAGTATCATTTATTTGTTATGGAATTAAAGGTAAGAATATTTATGTGTAATAGAAAGAAAATATGTGTAATATGGTTTTTCTAAACTTTTGGCCTTTAAATAATACTTGTGTTTCTAGATTACTTGTAATATGTATTACTGGAAATTTAGAGATTCTCATAGACTTTATTGCAACAAAGCTATATAGAATTTGAAGAGATAGAAATGGTCTTGTAAAATATAAAAGGATACTGTAGGTATAGACTTGAGTCCAAAAATGAATTTTTTCCTGCAAATATGTGCCTTTACTGAATATTGTAATGACACTTTACACCAAAATGTCTTTTTGTCTCTTACTTAAAATTACAAAAGTACTAAATGTATATTGAATAGAGCATCCTGGATTTCTTGGGCAAGTTACTTAAAACCTTGTTTCTTAGTTGCCTCATCTTTAAAATGAGAGACAGTAATATTACTTACTTCACAAGGTTGTTGTGAAGATTATTAAATGGATAGTGCTTGACACATAGTGTTAAATAAGGGTTTGCTTTAAAAAAAAAGTAGCAAAATTAGGAAATAAAGATAAAGTAAAATAAAAAATATTAAAGGATCATATTGTACATTGCTATTTTATATTTCCACATGAAAATATATTGTGAATAACTGCATTAGAAAATATGCTTTAATAACAACTTGTTTAATGGTTCACATAGTTATCACTCATTTTCTGCATTTTTATCGAATACTCACTTTATACTAAATATTAGGTATGTAAAAAGCAACAAGAAAAGACAAGACCCCTGTCCTTATCATGCTTGCAGTATAGTGGGAAAAACAGATAAGTAAATTATATTGTGTTAGAGGAAGAATAGGGTACTAAATGAGCATGTAGGAGCTGTACCTAACTTCGGTGTGCGGGCTTGAGGAAGCTTTCTGGAGGAGAGGGAAGAGGAAGCGTGTTTCAGGCAGAAGGAATGCTATGTTTAGTGGCAAGAAGATTAGTACAGTGAGGAAATGACTTGTTAATCTTCTGTCATAGAGCTTACCATATAGTGAAGGAACTTTGGTTGGTAGCTCCCCAACTAGGCTATAATTTCTTCACTGTCTATATTCTCTTACCAGGTAAGCACTGTAATCCAGAAGAGGTTTTGAGAACCAGGGCTGGACTCACAAATGAAGGCCTGGGGCTAAGAGAAATGAAAATATAGTGTCCAGGGTGAAAGTGGTATGGAAAATGAAATTTAAAGTTTGCAAAAGGACCAGTTCAGAAGGCCCAGGAAGAAAGGCACCATCCACGTGGGAGATAGTGGGATTGTAAACAAATATCAAAAAACTGAAGTTACATTTAGTTTGAGAAGGGAGATAAGAGGCAGAGACTACGTTTGGAGTCACAGAAATATAGAGACACTGAAACGACAGAGACACTTCTATGTTTTCTCTCTGTCTCCTCTCTTTCCTCCCCCCTCTCCCTCTCTCTCTCTTTCTCTCTCTCTCTCTCCCTCCCCCCCGCCCCCCCCTCTCTTTCTCTCCCCCACCCCAGTCTTGCTCTATTTTTCAGTTTATAGCATTAAATCCATTTGAATTTGAGGACAGGGACTATACCTTTTCAACTTTGTGTCTGTAGTGCCAGGCACATAGTAAGGATTCAATAAACATTTGTTGAAAGAATAAACTCTTTTTATCCCTTCATGCATTGTTTAGGACACTGTTCCACTTACTGTCATCTTCTCTAGTATCATTAGTCTTTCCCTCTTTGTATAGAGTAATCCTCAGGCTCAAACATACTCAAATCTGACCTGTGTCTATTGTAGACATTCAAAAAACTATATCATTTGAAAACTTTTGAGCTTTTCATTGATTCTTTGAAGTTAACTTTTTGCAAGTATTAACAGGTTTATTATACTGACTCCTGCTCCAACTGCTATGTCTTTCCATTTATTCACTTTTCTTTTTTGTCTTCTTCTGCAATGGTCTTATTAAGTTTATTTGGTATTTTGTATTTTTGTTACTGTTGTGTGTAGAATATGTTCAGATTTTCTAACTGCTAACAAATGAGAAAATTATTGAATTTTGTATATTTGTGTTTAGCCACCTAACCAAACTCTGTTTTATTTCTAATAGTTTTTCAGTTGTTTCTTTTATATTCTTGGTAGATAATTGACCCTGTTGTAAGTAAAAGTTTTTATATCTTTTTGTCTTACTGAATTGACTATAATATTTTGAACAATATTAAATTTAGTGGTAATTCTGGTACCCTTGTCTTTAAAGGCATTTCCTTTAGGTTTCACTGTTAAGTCACTCTTTCTTCAAGACTTTGGCTCTTCGACATCCATCTTTTAGGTCTTCTGCTTTTTTTCCTCTCACTTGCTCCCTGATCCTTCATACGTTGAATGTGGTCCTTCCCAACTGTTCTGTCTTCAGCTACCTTCTCTCTCACAGAATCTATACAATTAATCTAAGTGATGCCATTCATCACTGTGGCTTCAGATATTACATATACACCATAGATTTCCAGCTGTTTTTTTTTTTAATGTATTATTTATTTTTGGCTGCATTGGGTCTTTGTTGCTGCGCACGGGCTTTCTCTAGTTGTGGCAAGAAGGGGCTACTCTTTGTTGCGGTGCGTGGGCTTCTCGTTGCAGCTGGCTTCTCTTGTTGCGGAGCATGGGCTCTAGGCGCCTGGGCTTCAGTAGTTGTGGCTCGTGGGCTCTAGAGCGCAGGCTCAGTAGCTGTGGCGCACGGGCTTAGTTGCTCTGTGGTGTGTGGGATCTTCCCAGACCAGGGCTCGAACCTGTGTCCCCTGCATTGGTAGGCAGATTCTTTTTTTTTTTTTTTGTGGTACGCGGGCCTCTCACTGCTGCGGCCTCTCCCGTTGCGGAGCACAGGCTCCGGACGCGCAGGCTCAGCGGCCATGGCTCACGGGCCCAGCCGCTCCACGGCACGTGGGATCTTCCCGGACCGGGGCACGAACCCGTGTCCCCTGCATCGGCAGGCGGAATCTCAACCACTGCGCCACCAGGGAAGCCCAGTAGGCAGATTGTTAACCACTGTGCCACCAGGGAAGTCCCTCCAGCTATTTATCTCTAATTCCTACCTACCAGTTACGTATTTCTAGTTTACTATTTAACTTGTATAATTTTTTTCCTTCTTAATCAGGTTTTTAATGAGTTCCATGCATATAGTACATATAGTGATGAACAAGACAGACATTGTCCCTGCATTTATGGAGTTTACAGTCTAGTGGGGAAGACAGGCATTCAACAAGTAATGAAAAGCTGTGAAAATTCAGTGAAGAAATGAGATGCTGTGACAGGTGTATGGTAACGGGGCTATGGAGGATGATTATCTGAGTCAGTGACATTAAAGCTGAGACCTAGGGCTTCCCTGGTGGCACAGTGGTTGAGAGTCGGCCTGCCGATGCTGGGGACACGGGTTCGTGACCCGGTCCGGGAAGATCCCGCGTGCCGCGGAGCGGCTGGGCCCGTGAGCCATGGCCGCTGAACCTGTGCGTCCAGAGCCTGTGCTCCGCAACGGGAGAGGCCACAACAGTGAGAGGCCCGCGTACCGCAAAAAAAAAAAAAAAAAAAAAGCTGAGACCTAAGGGAATGGAAAAGAGAGTGAGAAGCTCTCCAGGCAGCAGAAATGGTATTTGCAGAGGCTCTCAAGTTGGAAGGAATATGACATGCTTAAGGCACTGAAAGAAGGGAAACATGGCTACAGTGGAGGAGGTGGAGCATGAGTGGTGAGATATAAGGCCAGAGAAGTAGGGAGAAAACAAAATTTATTAACTAAATAAATGTTTATTAACTGTACATTCTCTACCAAGCCCTGTGCTAAGTTCTGGGGATGCAGCAGGAACAAACCAGGCAAAACTTCCTGTTCTAATGGAACTTACACTCTTTTGGGGGAGACAGACAATAGACAAGGTAAACAAGTAACATATGAACAAATAACATGGTATGTTAGATAGTGATATGTGCTGAGGAGGGAGAAAAAAGGAAGGAAGGGACAAAGAGTAATATGAGAGGCTTTCATTGCAGAGGAAAATTGAAGTAAATTCCAAACAGAGGTTAACAGTGAGAGCAAATGTTGAAGCAGTTTGCCTGGCATGTTTGAGAGCAGCAGAGGCTAGTATAGTTGGAGTGGAGTGAGTGAGGGTGTCAGTAGTAGGAGATGAGGTCCAGGGGAGCGAGGTCGTGTAGGGCCTTTATCTTTTGGCTTTTACTCTGAGTGAGATAAGCCATTGGAGGGTTTTGAACAGAGAAGTGATATGATCTGTAAGGCTGCCATGTTTTACCATTTCATGGACTCACTGTTCACACAGAATTCAATGTAGACTCATGCAGTGCTGTATTCCTGATCTGACGTATGCTTTAAAGAATCACTGTTGGCTATTGGGTTGGAAATGGACTGGAAGGGGAATTAAGATACACACAAAGAGGTAATTAGGAAGCTATTATCATAATTCAAATAAGAGATGATGGTGGCTTAAATCAGGGTGGAAACAGTGAGAAGTGATCAGATTCTGGATATATTGGATGGTAGAGTTGTAAGCATTTGCTTGCTGATTGAATATGAGGTGGGAAAGAGAGAAAAGGACTTTACCTGGAAGTGTGGAGTTGCCATTAATTGAGATGGGGGGAGACTTCATGGGGAGCAGAAATTTAAAAGCTTGATTTTGGACATGTTAAATTTGAAATACCTATTAGACCTTCAAGTAGAAATGCTGAGTAGGGCATTGGGTATACATGTCTAAAGAGAGAAGTGTGGGCTGTTTATATGCGGGAGTCATCACTATATGGATAGTATTTAAAGGACTGTGCACACTGATCTGGAACCTCCTTTTACACATAACAGGCTTAAGGACCAAGTTGAGGATTTGGGACTTTTATTCTAAGGACAGTACAAGCCATAAAAGATTTAAACTAGAGACACCTATTTAGATTTTTTGGCTGCGGTGGGGGAGATGAATTACACAGGGGCAGAGGAAACTGATGGGTTCTACAGTAGTTTGGGTTAGAGTTACTGATGACGTGGACTGCAGGGGGCAGGGGTGCAGTGGGGCTGGACTGTGTTTTGGTTGTAACAGTTGTTCTGTCACAGACCATTCCAAACTTGGTAGCATAAAGTGTGATTATTCTTATTTTGTGGGCCAAGAATTCAGACAGGGTACAACAGAGATAGCTTATGTCTGCTTCACAATGTCTGCGGCCTCATCTTGTGAAGAATTGAAAGGATGAGGTGACTGAAAAGGCTGAAGGCTTCTTCACTCACATGTCTGCACCTGAAGTGGGACAACTCAAAGGCTGGGTTCGGTGAAGACTGTCAGACAGAGTAGCTCCACGTGACCTCTTCATGTGGCTTGGGCTTCTCCAGGCCTGGAGACTGGGTTCAGAGAGGAAGCATCTGTAGAGCAAGCATTCCCAAGACCAAGGCAGAACCACAAGTCATTTTCCCCTCACCTCTGCTGTGCTCCCCTGGTTACAAGCAAGTCAGTACAACCAGCCTAAATTGAAGGAGAGAGGAATTGGACTTCTCTTGCTGGGAGGAGATAACCAAAGTCACATTGCAGAAAAGCATGTGGCATAAGAGATTTTAGCTGTCTTTGGAAAATAGCATCTTCCAGAGAGGAAATGACACAATTCAAGATGTATTTAAGAGGTGGACTTGTTAGGTCTTGGGGAATGATTGAATTAAGAGATGAAAAAGGAATCAAATATTCATTCATTTATTCTACAAATATTTAAGAGCCTGTTATATGATTAGCACTCTTCTGTGATGATTCTGAGAACTTGAGTGGATGGTGGTGCCATTTACTGATTTCGAAAACACTGCAGAGAGATAGAGACAGAAATGATTAAGTTCAATTTGGAGTATATTGAGTTTGAGGTGCCCGTGAGGGGGCATCCGAGTGGAGATTTCCAGGAGGCAGTTGAATATAATGCATCTAGAATATAGAAGGCAGAATTAGTAGAATAAATTTGAGAATTGTCAGCATAAGGTGAGAGAAAAAAAACCTTAGAACTTCCCTGAGAAATAACAATACTTAATGACAGGCTGGAGGAGAAAAAGTTGACAAAGGTGACTGAAGAAGAACAGCCAGAGAGGAGAAAGAAAAACAGGGACGGTGGTATCAGACCTTAGGGATGAGAGTATTTTAAGGAGGGAGTGGTCCCTGTAAGGCATTCCATCAAGAGGTCAGATAGGATCATGATTAAAAGTTGTTGATTGTCAGGCAGAAGACCTAGATATACATTTCTTCAAAGAAGACATACAGATGGCCAGTGGGCACATGAAACGTTGCTGGTCATTGCTAATTATTAGAGAAATGCAGATCAAAACTAGAGGTACCACCTCACACCTGTCAGAATGGCCATCATTAAAAAGTCTACAGATAACAAATCCTGGAGAGGGTGTGGAGAAAAGGGAACCCTCTTACACTGTTGGTGAGAATGTAAATTGGTGCAGTCACTATGGAAAACAGTATGGAGGTTCCTCAAAAAAAAAATAGAGTTGCCATATGATCCAGCAATCCCACTCCTGCGCATATGCCCAGACAAAACTAATTTGAAAAGTTACATGCACCCCTATTTCATAGCAGCACTATTTACAATAGCCAAGACATGGAAACTACCTAAATGTTGTCTATCAACAGATGAATGGACAAAGAAGATGTGGTGTGCGTGTGTGTATGTATGTGTGCACACACACACACACACACACACACACACACACTGGAATGTTACTTAGCCATAAAAAAGAATGAAATAATGCCATTTGCAGCGATATGGATGGACCTAGAGATTATCATAGTAAGTGAAGTAAGTCAGAAAGAGAAAGACTAATACTGTATGATATCACTTATTTGTGGAATCTAAAATATGATACAAATGAATATATCTACAAAACAGAAACAGACTCACAGACATAGAGAACAGACTTGTGATTGCCAAGGGAGAGGCGCATGGGGGAGGGAAGGATTGGGAGTTTGGGACTAGCAGATACAAACTATTATATGTAGAATGGATAAACAAAAAGGTCCTACTGTATAACACAGGGAACTATATTCAATATCCTGTGATAAACTATAATGGAAAAGAATATGAAAAAGAATATATGTATAACTGAATCACTTTGCAGAAATTAACAACATTGTAAATCAACTATACTTCAGTAAAAGTTTTTTAAAAAGATGTTCATTGTCTTGAACAATCGAGAGGTCATTTGGAGACTATGTCAAGGGCTCTTTTGAGTAGTGAGTGTGGAAGTCAGATTGGAATTGGTTCAGAAGTTAGGGGAAGAGAATGTGTTTATATATATATAGGAGTTTGACTATAAAGGGAATTTAAAAAATCATAATGGAAGTAGCCAGCCTAGAGAGAGACATGGCTAAATCATAATATTATAATTATTTAATCATGTATTATATTAATAGTTATTATATAATTAGACAACATGTTGTAGGGGGAAGAAAAGCTCTAATTTGGGAGACTACAGATTTGAGTTTTAGTGTCTTCTCTTACCCTCCCAGTAGTTCCTGTGATGGTAGAGCCTTAGATAAGAGACAGGACATTGCCATTGAAATAGGAATAAAATAAAAATGATTAGGTCAGTGCAGGTGAGTTTGTGACTATGTATTTGGAAACTTAAAGTTGTTCATTATGGCTGTACTTAAGAAGGATCAAGTGAAGTGCATCTTTCATTCCTCTCAATTCTAGGGTCACATAAGCAATGTAATTCCTGTACCGTGCTATATTTTGCTTGACCTTTTACCATCCTTATCCCAAAGCCAGTTGACCCTTTTCATCTCACTCCTCTTCCTACGCAGTAATATCAGTGTTGTTTGTAAATAATTTTCTGAGAAAGAAAATGTGGGAGATGGAATATGGGGGCTATTTTATTTCGTATGGATAATCTGAAAAAATATCCTTAGGATATACTTTAAGATATAACTGCATACATTGATGGAAGACAAAATTATGTAGTAAAAAATACCCTGGAGGGTAGACGTAATTCTGATTGTGCAAATTAGTTTTGTAACCTTAGGCAGATTGCTTCATGATGTGTAAAATGAAGGGGCTTGTGTTGGATGGCTTTAATTGGCCCTTCTTGGTGTAAGATTCTACAGTTCCATAAGAACTCTTCCTGGGCAAAGTTTTGTTGACTAAAGAATAACCACTATATTGTCTACAGGATCCCGAAGTAGATGCTGAACTACTCTGCTGTTTTGTTTGTTTGTTGTTTTTGCTCTTCTTTTACTTATTAGTCACCCCCAAAATGAAGATATTTTTGTGGCTTTTATTTCAGGTGCCCTAATGCATGAGT
Organism: Delphinapterus leucas; assembly: GCF_059928025.1. Taxonomy (NCBI): domain Eukaryota; kingdom Metazoa; phylum Chordata; class Mammalia; order Artiodactyla; family Monodontidae; genus Delphinapterus; species Delphinapterus leucas. The sequence continues at coordinate 42,214,708 of NC_143135.1, forward strand.
TATCAAATGATGGTGCTCGTAGACAGTTCGAATTTTACCTGGAAGAAATGATTCTGCCTCTCATGGTAGCTAGTGCCCAGAGTGGGGAACGTGAATGCCACATAGTGGTGCTTACAGACGATGATGTGGTTGATTGGGATGAAGAGTATCCACCACAGATGGGAGAAGAATATTCACAAAGTAAGTCCTGTGGCATATTTTCTCTCTCAAATCGTCACAAATTTTCTCTTTATCTTTTACAGTATTGATCAAAGGACAGTTTTTATAAAGAAAGTATGTTGAACTCTTACTTATACCAGGAGTTGGCAAACTACAGCCTGTGGGCCAAATCCAGCCTTTTGCCTGTTTTTATAAACAAAGTTATATGTATTGTCTGTGGCTGCTTATTCGCTACAATGGCAGAGTGGAGTAGTTGGAATGAAGACCGCATGGCTAGCAAAGCCCAAAGTGTTTACTATCTGGCCCTTTACAGAAAAAGTGTACCCGCCCATGTCATGCACAGAAATGGTTTGCTTTTTGTTGAGTATCTGGATCTTAATGATTTTTTTCTTTGCATTTAGAAGCATCCAAGAGAAGTAGATCCTGGAATAGTAGATAATAAAAAAATAAGTGTTTTTTTTTTAGATGAATTACTATGTGTATATAAAATGAGAAGCTTCAACTCAGTGATTGCAAAGATGACTTTAAGTTCTAAGACATTCCTTTGTTAATGTCATAAGTGTTCCTGGAGGATACAGTGACCCTTCTGAAAAGCTTTGTGGAACTTTAGGTATTTCTGACCAAAACGGCACATCTTGGGCAGCAGTGACTAACTTTTTTCTTACTACGCTTCCAAACTTTTTCTGATTAGAACCTTTTGATTTTTTTTTTTTTCTGTTAGAAAATTTATTTCATATTGGTTTGGTTTTGTTTTCATGGTGAACCCAATCTAGTATTTTTGAACAGCTTCATAGATTGAGAAAAAGAGTTAAAAGAATGATTCGAGGAGCTAGGTAAAATAGCCCAACATCTTGTTCTGTCCTCCAGTCTGTGTTGACTCGGTAAGGATTAGGGTTTAAGTAAAAAGTACAGGATTATAGAAAGTATGGAGCCCTTTAAGCTCTGATTTTTCCATTTTACTTACCCTTCTCTAAAAATAAAGCAGACTAAGTGGTATTCTTTTTTATTTTAATTCGAAAGATTTTCATTAGATTACGTTATCGTAGCACTTTTCAGAATTTACATTGAGACATTTCCTTTGCATGATACACTTGAATGACTATTCTGACTCTTCTGTGGACAGTTAGAATAATAAAATGTTACTATTTCCTCATTCCTAGGCTCTTTGCTGACAATGGTTTTCTATAATATGTGGAATAAAAAGTTGAACAAAGCACAGGAAAAATAAAAGGTTACCAAAAATCAGAAGAAATACACTAAATCATTTTCTTTGTAGAAAAAGGAATGAACAAACTTTCACTTTTCAAAAAGTTTGACTCCGAGAGAGTAGAGCCAGCTGTAGAGCACAGAAATGATATTATAGTGATACAGGAATAATAATAGACCTGGGCTTTTCCTTTTTAGTTATTGAGCTTTTCATTTCAATGTTTTTTGGTTTGTTTTTTGTTTCTTACCTTAAACATTGAAGCTTAAAAGGACTGGAAACATTTTTACTCAATTTGTCTATAAATATGTTTCATTTTGTGCCAAGATGTTCCAACGTAAAGAAGATACATTTGAGTAGACAGAGATAAGATAGTCTCTTCAGCCTGATTTTCCTAAATGTGACATTATAACACCACCCATTCTGAGATGTCAAAAAATCTTTATCTTAAAATAATATCAGTAGTCTTAAGGATGTAGTAATAATCACAAATTTACTCCATGAGTAGCTTCTGTATACGTTTTTTCCTTTTATTGGCTCTTAAACCAGCATGTTTGGTTTGTGAGTGTGTTTTTCTTTTTTTGAAAAAACCTTTGCAGTTCACCTTTTAAGGGAGATAACTCCACCTGAAAGAGAGAAGGCGAGGAAGGTCCATCAGTCTAACTCCCTGAAGTGCCCAGCACATTTGGAAGACTCAACATGTTGTCAGTGGAATGTCTGTCCTTTGCAAAGCCAGTTTGCTCTAAACAGACTAACCTAGGCAGAACATGCTCGAATCTGCCATTTTTAACATCAGTATTAAATGGGACTGTTCGCCTGAATGGAAAACAGTTTGTGGGGTGGGCCTTTGTTTTGGGGGAGTTATTAATAGTTGCTCAATCCATGAAATGCAAGATGTATCCATTTTGTACTTTCTGACAAGGCAGTTTTTTCCCCTCCAGATGAGGCCTTGTAGGCATCAGAGCAAAGTCCTTTACTTTGCTTGTTGATAATCATGTGCTATTGATACCTTTTTTTTGGTTCTCTTTATTTGAAGAAATTGGGGCAGACCCCATTCCAGTAAGTTTGTATATGATATATCTTTCAGAAGGAGATTCTTCCTATGGATTGGGTTATCTGATTGGTTATTAAAGCTTTTCTTGTTTCAACTTATGTAGACATTTGCTTATGTATTAACTGTACTGAATTGTCCTGTCATGTTGGCTAGTCATCCTTTGGCATCACTGCATCCATTATTTGGGCTTTTAGGGTTGTCAGGCCCCTTTGATGATCAAGATAAACTTGAGTCATCTCCAAGTACTTTGATTTTAATAAGAAAATATTTTTGTCTCTTTGTTTCCAGTTATTTATAGCACAAAATTATATAGATTTTTCAAGTACATTGAAAACAGAGATGTGGCCAAATCAGTTTTGAAGGAGAGGGGTCTTAAGAAGATTAGATTGGGAATAGAAGGTAAGACATTTTCACTATTTTCTATTAATTTTCTTTTGAAAAAAGCAAGGTTAAACAACTGGATCCCATTGAGAATATAGTTTGAATATTTAAAAATTCAGACAAATGATTACTGAATGCTCATGCAGTAGACATATAAATAACAAAAATCAGTTTTCTTTTTCTGAGATGATAAATAGAAGGCCATTAGAAATTATTATTCATTCCATAAGATCCCTAGCAATATAGAGATATGAATTTGTCTTTTCTGCCGTTGCCTGACTTAATGCATTTTTGACTAAGCCCATGTAGTGTGTTTGGCACGCATGTGTGTATATTCCCGTAAGACTGACAGGACTCTTTGCCTAGTAGTGATCGTGATCAAAGCTCAACAGAATTAAAATCCAGTACTTCCTGAAAATTCATGTAAAAACAGTGCTAGTAGCTTTCTAGTGTCTTAAAGTATAATAGCTTATTTTCAAATTAAATTGAATTGCAAATGTACTTCATCTTACTTAAATGCATACTTTTTAGATTGCTTTTTACTTTATGATTTAAATGAATTTTTGTCAGATGCTTCTTTTATTTTAAAGTGTCCTTACTAAAAACAAAATATCTTCTTTGGCATACCATGGTAAAGGGTAAAGACTGCTTGTGTTCAGAGCCTATGATTTAATAGCTGTATGACCTTGGCCAAGGCACTTTACTTCTCTTTGCCTTCGTTTCCTCATCTAAAATGGGAGCATTAATAAGTACTTTATAGGGTTATTGTGAGGACAGAATGAATTAAAATAGGGCCTAGCACATAGTAATTTCTGTGTTTGTGATGGTGATAACGAAGATTGTGGTGTTCAAATCAATGACCAGATAAGCTTCTGGAGATCGCTGTAATGGGCTGCTGAGACATAGGGAAGAATGACCAGAAACAGGGTCTTTGTGGGAAGGGGAGGAAACTTTGGGCTTAAAAAAGAGGACACATTAGCTTCACCAGTATGTCCCCTCTTCTGTGATTTTGCAAACGATGGGATTTAGCTGTTTCCTTTCAGAGCTAAAGAGAAGGTAACTGGAGGGAGCTACTTTAGATGAGTGGGCAGGGGAGCAGTTATTTGATCTGAAGCCTGATGACAAGTGGGTTGGAACTAGATTGTAAAAAATAAAGCCTTATATACTGTGCTGAGGAGGATGGACCTTCCTCTTTAAGCATGAGGGCGTCATTGGTAGTTTTAAAGCAAGGTTGTAATATGATTACACTTGTGTTAGAGTGGCGATTCTGTGTGGAGGGCAGAGTGGAATACACTGAGATGGGAATTTTAAAGACTTTAATAGTCCAAAAGCAATCAAGGACAAGGGAATAATAGAGGGTAGAAACCTTTCTGATCTCTACTGCTGCCCTTCAGCTGGTAATTGAGTGGAAGTATGAAACAAAGAAGACATTCTACAGAAGGTCCTTAGAAGGTATTTAGACCTTGCCCCTGTTCCCCCTCACCTCAACCACATACACACGCCACACGTGGCTAAATATACTAGCTACCTACGATGCCTACATAACATCCTCCTATGCAAGAATCCTTAATTGAGTCCCTACTATGTGAGGCCTTTGTATTTTTTTCTGATTCTAACTATGGTCTATCTATGGCCTATGGGCCAAATCCAGCCCATTACCTGTTTTTTATAAATCAAGTTTTATTGGAACATAGACATGCTCATTAATTTATGTATTGTCTGTAGCTGATTTCACTTTACAACGGCATAGTTGAGTGGGTGTGATAGAGACCATATGGCCTACAAGCCTGAGATAGGTTACCATCTGGCCCTTTACAGAAAATGTTCGCCAGTACTTGGTCTAAACTAGCAATTCATGCTTGTGGGAAGGAGAGAAGGAACTTTTGATAGCATCTAAGGAAAGTATGTCTTCAGAGAAATTGCCTTACTAGTAAATGACTGAAATTTTTCCAAAACCAGGATGGTTGTTACCAGTTGTTACTCTTCAGTGATTATCATCTAAGATGAGGAAGATATAATTAATTAGGGAAAGCTGTGTTGACTGAAAAAAATGCACAACCTAAATGTTCAGAATTATGTTTTATTCGGTGGCCTTACTGAGGACTATAGCCTGTGATACAGCCTCTCAGACAGCTCTGAGAAACTGTTCCAAAGAGGTAAGGGAGGAGCCAGGATATATAGGAGTTTTTGCTGGGGAAAAAAAAAAATCAGAAGATTACTGCTCATCACAAAAAACAGACATCTCAAGTTAATGATTTTAGCGCCTCTCTATGTTTGGGGAGATGCAGGAGTCTAGGCTTGTTGCAATTATTCCTTTGATATGCATCTTAACTGTCTAGGGCCAGTATCCTGTTTTTCTCCATCCTGAATTCCCCTCAGGAGCATCCTTGGGTGCGGGTGGCTGCAGTGGCTGATGGCTTGATGGCCGCAACATCCTTGTTTACTGACATGGCAAGCAACGTTTTTTTTTGTCCACAGCTGCTTTGGCCATTGGCAGTTTGTCCATTGCCAATCTAAATGAACTGCCTGGTTGTTGAGAGTAGTAACATTTAAATGATATAGGGGTTAAAATATTGGCTTTGCTGACCTAGGTGCAGAAGTACCTGGAATTAGTGAAGCTGGAGAGTTCTAAGGCTCCTTGTCACTTAACAGTAAAAAGGAAAGAAAAACCCAGAAAAATATGAAGATGAGATTTAGGTTTAAAGAAAGTAGAAGGCTATGGGGACTTCCCTGGTGGCGCAGTGGTTGAGAGTCCACCTGCCGATGCAGGGGACACGGGTTCGTGCCCCGGTCCGGGAAGATCCCACATGCCGCGGAGCGGCCGGGCCCGTGAGCCATGGCCGCTGAGCCTGCATGTCCGGAGCCTGTGCTCCGCAACGGGAGAGGCCACAACAGTGAGAAGCCCATGTACCACACACACACACACACACACAAAAGTAGAAGGCTAATACTGCAGTAAGTTGCAGGCCTTGAGGCCAGATAATCCTGCGAAGGGAAGGGTTCGGGGATATTAAGGATATACAACTAGAGCCCATGATGCACTAGATTACATACCATTGTATTAGGGACCCAGCCCCTCCATGCTTTCCGAATATTATTCTGGTAGTTGGTGGATGGTGGGAGGTTTTGTGAATTACATCAGTAGGATTTCAGTTTCTTGCTGTTGAACTAATGACCAAGGGGATAGAATATTGAATTCCCTTCTTTGTTTTAATTTGTTTGTTCAAGAACTACAGTAACCCTCTTTAGGTTAGGTTAAATTGGGTGAGGAATGTGGGGACCCATGTGGGTGTGCATACATGTGTGTGTGCGTGCGTATCCTCAGTTTTTAAAACCTCCCTCTCCTTCAGGTTATCCAACCTACAAAGAAAAAGTAAAGAAAAGGCCTGGGGGCCGCCCAGAAGTGATTTACAACTACGTCCAAAGGCCCTTTATTCGAATGTCTTGGGAGAAGGAAGAAGGAAAGAGTCGGCATGTAGACTTCCAGTGTGTGAAGAGTAAGTCTATCACCAACCTTGCAGCAGCTGCCGCAGACATTCCCCAGGACCAGCTGGTGGTCATGCACCCAACTCCTCAAGTGGATGAGCTGGATATTCTCCCTATCCATCCCCCTTCTAGCAACAATGACCTCGATCCTGACGCACAGAATCCGACGCTGTGATGGTGATGTTGCTTGAAACCATAGCATGCTACTCTTCGCAGTGACGCTGCACTCTCCTCATCCTGCACTGCAAGGCCGCTCTCTGCAGTGAGACGCACGGATGTTTAGGATATTGCAGTGTAGACTTTTTTAAAGACCAAAGGTAGCTGAATGGTTTTTTAAGTGAGTACAACTCTAGCATCTTGAGGTTCCAGTTATATAAATGTATTTGTTTACCGGTAGGTTTGTGGAATTGGTTCTTTGGGGGACAGTCCTTTTTCACACATCTAGATCTTTTCAGAAGTGGCGGAAATTGGCAGCTGGGGTGCTTTCAGTCTAGGTTGATATTCATCACACCCCAGATAAAATGTAGAATATTATATAGTTGCACTTTATATATGGTGGTTAAGTGGAACTGTTCAAGTCATTTTTATAGTTGTGATGCACAATATAATTTAAATAAGTGCTTCTATCAAAGTGTTCTTTCAGTGAAATGTGTATAGTTTGCTGCCCATGATGAACAAAAAATGAGTATCATTGGGCTTATTTGAATGATTAGGATGAGATTCCATGCCCATATCAGTTATCTCCAGTGCCGTCACATGCAGGGAGTGTGACCTTCAGGTGGTTTATTATCCAGTCGGCCTTACCCTTAATCTGTTCGCAGATATTTATTTACTAATGATTTTTTTTGAGTTATGGGATAGGAAGATGAAGTGTTTGCTCTTCATTTACTAAATGATTGTAAACTCGTTTTTCATCAAAATAAAATTCCATTGTTTTAATGTTTCTGATCTTTATAACCACCTTGACCAGATTTTCCATCTCATAATTAGCAGATATCCTGTCTTGTTGGTGTCAGTATAACTAGAAACCAGGTAGCTCAAGGAACTCCAGTTTGGTATATGTGTGAGTGATGAGGCACTTATATTCCCCACTAATTATAAAATAAACTATAAATCCAAAACATTGTTAGAGCTGAAAAGGGAATATTTTCATTTTCTAGCCCAACCTGATATGAAGGATGAAATACCTTTACTAGGTCCTACAGTAACCTTAAGTTTCAGAGCCAAATTCTGACACCAGTTCAGTGTTTTCTCCATTATACTATGATGGTCTGCCTAGCAAATTTTTCATGAAAATGTTTTTGTTTTGTTTTTTTAATATTCTGTGGCCCAATTCATGAAGAAATCAGAAGTATTTAGGTGCTTTGGGTCCAGGGTCACTTACTGTTTGAAGCCATACAGCTGTGAGTAGTAGAGGAGTTGTACATTAGAGAAGCCAGTCTGTTCTATCTAATCTTGATTTTGTAAAATTTCAGAGGATTTGCAGTTTGTGTTTAAGCAGTAACATCTTTCTTTGCTCTCACAGAAACTGAAATTACAGTACAGCAAAAATATAGTACAGCTAAACTAGTAACACAGGGAAATTATGTATGCCCTAGAATTGTTATGAAGGCCAGAAAAGCACTGTAAATGCTTTTGGTGTGGCTCATCCTTAAACAAACACCCACCATGGAAAATTGATGATCCAGCCCTGTGGCATTTTTTTTCCCTGTAGGATTTTTCTATTTGAAATGTGAACAATATTTATAGAACAAGGGAAACATTTATTAAAAATATTTAACTAATACATTATACTTTAACCCATATTTATAGTAAAGGATTCATTCTTACAAGGAAGAATAAACGGTTTTATGATACAATTAGTATAAGAAATATCCACATGGGGAACTTCTTTGTAGTGTAAAAACACCATACATCTGAAATGACCATCTGCATATAAAAGCTACCAATGATGCTTCTGTGCACAATGATTAAAAAATTCAACACAAACAGAATCCAAAATATACAATTAATGCAAGCTATCCACAGCTAGCCCAATAATCATCAATGATGAGGAAACACTGGAGCAGGCTTAGTTCCACTTTGTCTGAAGTTACACATAGTAAGATTGACTTGTATCAATGGCTCTGAGATGGCTTTTATGAAGACAGTACATAAAAGCTGTTCTCTCCTTATCCGGTAAGCTTCACAGACTGTATAACTCCATCAGTAATGCACTTTGATACTGTAGCTGTCGCCAAAGCAACATGTAGTGTTTACAGCGGCCATGGCAAGTCGCTAAAGTCAACAGGACCACCGAGCCCAGCATCTGCTTCCAAGAGGCTCATTATGACAGCCATTGCTGCTTCATCGTTACTGGGACTGCTTGAGCCTTGATCATTGTCTATCATATCTATGCCTATGTGAGGGTTCTCACCTGTGCAAAGAGATGAAGACTGGTTAGTGATAATACCAAAGCATGTTTAACTTTAGCAAGCGGTTCCTAAGCACACTTTTAATAAGAACGTTATACCTAACAGTAGGGTGAGAAGGATGAGAGAGGCTGCTTTTTGGGCGGGGGGGGGGGGGGGGTTGCCATATTTCTTTTTAACGTTGGTGTTTTTCAGAGGGAAGACCCAACTTTTTAAGAAGAAAGTACTTAAAATTCAATGAAGAGTATCAAGTATGAGTTGACCTCATTTTAATATTCTGATATAACCAGTTATAAGGAGAGAATTATTACAGAAGGAACAAAATAGGAAGATAGAGATTAGGGGAAAAAAGATCTAGAAAGCTAAGCAGAGAAAAAGATGGGTGGGGTGGGAGAAGCAAACTCTTCATTGGCTTAATGACTTTTAATGCCCTCTGAAATGCTTACTGATGACCCTTTTAGGCTTTATCTGAACCTGCATGTCTCTCCCTCCAAAGAGATTATGTTCCACACATTGGGAAAAAGCCCGTGTCCAGGGCGCTGTAGCCTCTTGAGTTCCAGGGACAGACCTGGACCCCAGCGAGAACCCAACCATTAAACTCAACTTTGAAGTAAAGATTTAAACAAAATTTAAACCTTTACTTTGTTTTTATCAAGTTTGCCTAGAACTGGTTTGTTTTTCCAGTTCAGTTCTTAAAACTGACTTTATGCCACATGTTTTTTTGCAAGCTCTTTGCATTGGAAATGAATAATAATGCTACTTACCAAGAATAGAAGAGCTATCAGAATATGGATAACCTGGGTTCTCCTGAGCCTGCCCTGGTAGTAGGCCACTGGAAGGAATGTCTGGAGTCCCTCCATTTAAAATCTACAAACAAAAGTAAAGTTTTCACATCAGCAGCAGTTTCAATCAGTATTTTATGCAGTGTCACCAAGAAAAGAAGCATGTTGAAAAGAGGAAGGTGGGGAGAAAAAGCTTCAAATGGCTTCAGTTTCTTACTGGATGATTTCACAACAGAGACTCTTAGGAATGGTCACAGTAAGGAAAAAGCCTCTCCCCCAAACTATTCTTCTCTTTATTGGATTCAGCCCACACAGGCAATTTAAAGGCTGAATAAAATCCCTAGAGCATTCACATGTTTAAGGCCAAGGACTAAACCTCAGGGAGCCCAGATGGGCAGGTCCCCTGTAAGGGAGGAAAACTTCTTACAGCAACAGATGTTGCTGAAGAAGAAAGGGCTGTTACACTGTGAAGAGACACAGCTCTGAGGAGTCGCAAATGAACAACAAAACACTAGAATAAATCATCACTATAGTTACACCACAGATGCCAACATTAGTAACCACTGGTTTAAGTTCTTAAGAGAGGCTACTGAGAAGTATTATTACCACTCCTCAGTAGCAGAACTCTGTCTCCCCCAACTCCCCACCCGCCATGACTGAGTCTCATAGAAAAGCACCTTTGAGAAGTATTTGGATGTAGGTGCGGAAACAGTTTGGTAGAAGCTGGGATTTCAGGAGAGGCAGTGATTTCAGGCCTTGCCAGTAGATGGCATTACAACCTTATCTCCGCCATTCAACTTTTTGAAGAGACTCTCAAAAAGACTTTACACTCTAGAAATTATTGAGGACTCCAAAGAACTTTTGTTTATACAGGCTATATTTATCAATACTTACTATATGTGAAGTTAAAGCTAATACATTAAAAAATATAATAAAACTATTACACATTAACATGAATAGCATTTTAATGAAAAAGAACTATTTTCAAAAATAACGAAAAGTTAGAAGTGTCATTTTACATTTTTTGCAAATCGAATGTCTGGCTTAACAGAATTTAACTGGATTCGCATTTGCTTCTCCATTCAGTCTGTTTAGGTATGTTGTTTGAAATACATATCTGAAGGAACTCTGGCCTCTCATAGATAGGCAGTTAGAAAAGGGAGGTATATTTTAATAGCCTTTTCAAATAATCGTGGTATTCTTTGATATTACATCAAAACTCAGCAAGCGGAAGTTTCTTAAAGATTAGTTGCAATGTGGAGTTTGAAACCATATCAATGAAATTTTGATACTCTTATGTTGAAATCCATTGGTGTATCTTGGCAATTAGGATGGATCTTTTTTACCTTTGCATGATTTTGAAATATCTTACATCAGTCATTTGGAAAATACTGGTCCACTGAGTTACGTGGATCTTCCAAATGTGGACACACTTCATTGTACAACATCAAAACATCACCACTGTTAATATTACCTACATCAGAAATATCTTAAGTTTTGGGAAGCAGTCAAGCTCAAAGTAGCAGACACAAGTTTTCCCCAAAATTCTAATTTTTGCCTGAAAGCTAAAATTTTATCACCGTCAGTTGTTTTCTTTGAAGTCGCAGGTTCATTCATTTTCAAGAAAATGTACACTAAATACCCAAGTCTGAAAAACCATAGTTTGCGACAGTAAAAATGGTTTCCTATGAAAAAGGTGATTGGGTTCGGTTTATAACAAACAGTCGCACAAGTGCTTTTCCTTGAGACAACCATCATACTTCATGTGCAGCACAAGTGCTTTATGCACACTTCCCATTTTGTAACAGTTTTAAAAAGATTTACTCAAGGATTTTATAAAATTTTACTGCTTTATTAAGGACATTCTTAAATGAAGCTGGCTTTTAAATTTATTATTTTATTGTGAGTATACGGTGGTGAAATACACTGTCAGTACATTCTGGTGCCACAGGCTTGATTTTTGTAAAAGCACCAGCAGTCTTACCCAACATTGCTTTTTCACTATCAGTTCACATATCAACACAGTGAGAAAAAACTGTTTAGCATTATTATGAAAATACATTTGACCATGCAGACCCCTGAAAAGATGCCCTCTCCCTAACCCCACCAAAAGACCACAGATGACATTTAGGGAACTGCTGCTTTATCTCACCCTGCCTTGGTACTTCTAGATGTCCAGAGTCTCCTGGAACCTATGAGGCTCACTAAGCCTCCTCTTTTTATTATATTTAGCTTGACCCTAGTTAAAACAACTGGCAGGCTAAATGGCTCATTTTTGGACCTGCCAATTTTGAAAGTGACTGGGAAGGGTTGGAAGCCTGCGGCCACCTTTACTTTTGTGGCTTTGGTACACTATTTAATGCTGTCATTTTTAACTCCATCTTGTTTAGATGCCTTTCTTATAAGGTCCTGCTGCTGATGACTCAGAATACATTCAGAATTTCTTCTCAGACCCACTTTTATAAGCCCAAAGAAAACATTTTCCAAAAATGCCTCAAAAATACTTGGGGCTTTGTGATGCAGAGTATACTTTTAGATCTCTGGCATTTGTTGGTGTGAAAAGAATCAGAAGTCAAGAGACCTGAATTTAGTTTGGGGCAATACTTACTAAATTCTGGGCTAGTCATGTAACATTTGGTAGCCTGGATTTTGTCACCTATGAGGTTGTGAGGATAGATGAGAGATTGTATATGGAAGTTCCCCGAGTAATATTTAAGCACTGAAGTGGAGTGATGACCTTCCAAAATAGAGTAGTGGGATTCTTGGTACCAGGAAATCAAGTGCCTAAAAGTTGAACTGAGACACAAAGAAGAGGATACCGTGCTAGGGAGATGGTAGATCCAGTATGGAGGAAGGACCTAGTGGTGTAACAGAACAGAGCTAAGAGCTCAGCCTGCGAGCAGGGGGGAGGGGGGTGCCCAGCCCAGACTTCATCTGTCAGTACTATCTTCTGAGTCATTACCGAAGACCAGGCACTTTCACATATATACTTTCATAACAGAACTTCATGTGCAAAGATGCTGGCTGCCCTAACCTATGTCAGCCGCATTATAAAGAAATCTAAGGCTTAAAAAATTGTATAGGGCCACATAGCCAGCACATGGCAAGGCTAGGCTTCAAACCCAGACCCATTAATTTACTGGCTTTCAAACCTTTTTGGGGGAAGCAAAACCTTTTTTCAAATAAACACTTTTACAGAAGAGTCATGTGTCAGAAGTAAAGCTTCCCTAGAAGAAGCAGGAGTCTTCCTACCTTGTCTTCCTCATCACCTGCCCCTCGCCCCAATCCTACCTGGCAGCACCACAGCTCCTGGTAACCTGAGTCTCTGAGGAGCCCAGTTTTGGAAACCCATGTCCTGCTTTTGATACAGTTTGTGCCCTATGTAAATTACTCATATTCTTTCTCTGTGTACATGTCTTGGGAGATAGGGGAAGGAAGACTATGTCTCAAGATGCTGGCCTTTGCAGCATCCTAACCTATGTTAACATCAGACACTATAGATTTATGATTTACGATTAACATTGGCCTAGGCTTGTAAATTCTCTCATCAGCACTAAAGATGAAAACAGATTATTGGTTTCTAAGACTATAGTATAGTCTTCTGGCCAGTTCTTCATGAGGGCTGGCGACTGATAAACTACTTGTACTCAATGCTGTCCCATCGTAGGAAACCCAGGCAGATACCTAAGTATTCTGCAACTGCAAAGGCATGACTTGCCTTCCGAAGGACTGCTGGTGGTATCACTGTTTCCAGGACCTGCACTAGACACTAACAATATTTTCTCCCTTGAAAACTCCCGGCAGAGAACTAGATAGTTTTAGGTACTCACTAACCCTTCCCTCACGGGAGCTCTTGAATTCCTCCCTCCATACAATGGACTGATAGCTCCCCAATCCTTAGAAAGATCTCTTTCTGCCTTCCCCCACTCACATGGGATAAATCCTCTTAACAATGTCAGCAAGGCTCCCTAGCTCCACTGGTATGCTTTGTACCTCACCTAACACAGATGCATTTACTTCAAGGAGGAAAAAAGGGCCCTACCTGTTTCAGCAACCACAGTTATATACTCCCACTTCCAGTATTTCAGAACTTGGGCAAGAGCTCTCTGGATGAAGAAGGGCCTTAGTCTAAGAGTCATCAGCCCTACCTTCTTGCCTCCTGGAGAAGAGGCATCAGGGGGAGGTGTACTTGTGATGTTCAATGGGCTGGAGCCACAGCTGGAAGGCGATGACCCTCTTATCCTGTCAGAGAAAAGAGGAGTTAGTTACATTGCCTTTCCTTTTTTTCACTGGAGTGTGTGTGTTTTGTTGAGGGGTGGGGGTGAGAAGAAGGATGAAGATCTAGAATAGGGATTGGCAAGCTTTCTGTAAAGGGCTAGAGAGTGATTATTTTAGGCTCTGTAGGCCATATGGTCTCTCACAACTACTGAACTCTGCCACTGTAGCCTGAAAGCAGCCATAGATGATATCCAAGTGAATGGATATAGCTGTGTTCCAATAAAACTTTATTTATAGGTGATAAGCTGGATATATCCCATAGGCACCTGATCTAGAACACAGATCCTGGAGGCAAGCTTCTCACTGACAAAGCCCTTGGATTAGCGTTTGGATTTCAGGTTTGTGAATTTCAAGTAGGTGGCCAGTTTCATTTGCTCACAGAATCCAGATCTCAGAGTTGGTGGCATTCTATCTTTGATACAGTGAACTAGAATCCACAGCAAATGACTTATTCTCTACCCTGCAAACACGGCTTAGCTAGCGACTACTCAGGAAATGGAGGGTGCTGCAGTGGTTTCAGCCCCACCTAGAAAGTGGCCTCACGTGAGCAGTTGCCATCGTCATCTTCTAAGGCAACAGGTGATGAAAAATGGGTCCAAGCCTTCCTCAGCTAGCTTATTTCTCAGCATAGTAGGTTTACAGAGGGAAAGACTTAGAGCTGTAAATCCACATAAACTCTTGTCAAGCTGAAGGACCTCAGCAAAGGAAGCCATGACCTGGCACCGCAGCTAGAGTTTAGGGAAACTTGAATGGCAGCTGCGTGACCACCAGGCTCTTAGCACCTACATGGATGATTGCAGCTTCTGGGTCTCCCAGGGACCCCTCCACTGCCCAGCAGTCTTAGCTCTTGGCCTGTCCTAATTCTGTAATTTGTGAGTAAACAAGCTCTCGCTCTCTGTCTCTCTCCTGGATCATAAGCTTCTGAAAGGCGGGATACAACTATATACCAGGTGTTCTTCACCCACACAGATGACTACTAATTGCTTACTGAAAAATTGTTGAATGTCTCCCATTTTTCCCTACCTACATCTACGGAACCACTGTTTCCCCAGCTTCCCTATCTTAGAATTGCCTTTTCGTAGTCACTTGTTTCATTTTCAATACCTAGTCCTTGAATTACTGATTTCTCTTTTGGACACTACCATCACTGTAAGGTCGGCCTCATTCCTAGTTTGTTAAGCGCTTACCTTCACCTCTTCCTACTCCAATCCAACTTCCACGATGCTTATTTTTTGTTTTTGTTTTTTTGGGGTTTTTTTTGGCTGTGCCCCGCGGCATGTGGCATCTTAGTTCCCCAACCAGCGATCGAACCCACACCCCCTGCACTGGAAGCGCGGAGTCGTCACCATTGGACCGCCAAGGAAGTTCCCAGCTTCCACGATGCTTATAACACACCACTCTGGACACCTGCTCAGCATCCTACAGTGCACAGGGTCTTCCAATTTCCGTCCAGTCTCAACTGTTAAACATCATTTCTTAGAACTCTCAGCAATCTCCCATCACAGCTGTGGCTCCGTTCTACAAAGAGGCTGCCAAGGTAGATGGCCTGCTTTTTGTGTCCTGTCCACTCACATGCCCATTCCAGCCTGTGTCTGTCTCTTCTAGAAGGAACACCCACATTCATCATAAAACCCAGCTAAGGCCAAGTTCAAACCGTCCTCCCTTGCTTGCTGCAGCCCATGCACTCTCCGTTTTTTCTTTTATCATAAAGAAAATAGGCTTCGCAAAGATTGTAAGACCTTTGCGTTCAAGGACTGTTTTATACTGTCCTTGGATGGTCTCGAGCAAAGCACAGGGTATGCCGGGACTGATCAGCACCAGATTATCAGTGCACACTGCACCCACACCTTCCTGAAGTAGCTTCAAACAGCCACATCCGTCATTCCTGAAGGGCTGGAACAGAACTGTGCTGTTCTGTTATCCCACTGGGATAAGAGCCCCACTGTGGCCAATTAGAAAACAAGGCCGGCCTCCAATTCTCCTGAGAGAATCAGTCCAGTGGCAGCAGGGATCCTATGGTTATGTTCCATTAAGTTTGTATGCCTAAGGACCTGGTTACCACCCTCTCCATTGCCCAAATTCAAATGGACTTATGATTACTGCTTCTCTCTCAATGACTGTTCTTAAAGACTTAATTAACAATTTTTGAACACTCGCTACCATGTCAGTTCTAGGAACTTTCCTGAGTTCTCTCACAATCCTAGGGCAATTTTAGGGAGATAGATATTGCCTCCCTTTTATGGCTTAAGTCAACAGAGTCCAATAAGTTAAATGAATCTCCTAAGCAGAGGCCTAGGACTCAACCCCGATAAACTGCTTCAGAGCTTCTTCTCTTTCATATGGAACAGGAGTTCCGCCCAAGGGAGCTTCTATTACTAGCTGATTTGCTTGGTCTCTATTACTAACCCTAGGCAACTTTTTGACTGGAAGAAGCTAATGTTTTGTTAAGGCCCAGATCAAGGCAGTTCACAGCTCTGCTACTGCAGTCCTGTAATTTTAGTGTTCATCTACCCACTGGGAAGCTCCTTGGGTCATATACAAAGTAATAAGAAAGTTGAGCCTCCCAGAGTTCCATTTAGCTCTGGCCTGTTTGGGTTTAGCTTCCTTATTTAAAGGCAGGATTTCTCAGTCTCGACACTAACTGACATTTTGGACTGAAAAATTCTTCCTTAGGGGTCAGGGCTTGGGAGGGCTGTCCTGTGACTGTAGAATGTTTAGCAAGCAGCATCCCTGGTCTCTATCCACTGGATGTTTAGCAACAACCTCCCACTCAGTTGTGACAACCGAAAATGTCTCCAGACATCAACAAAACATCCCTTGGGGGGTAAAGTGCCCTGGGGTTGAGAACACTGGTTTAAGGGAACAACTAGGTGTTACTTGCCTGTGGATTTCCATGATTTCCTCAGCAATCATTCGACCTATTTTTCCTGCCCCAGCCCTGGTTCCCCCTGGAATCCCTGGAACAGTGGGGTGGGTCCTCTTTGGGCCACCTACAACAGAGGAATCTGAGAGTGGGAAAGGGGAAGAAAGCAGAGGGAGAAATGCTATTATGTGTTAAATTAAATCCACTTCATCCCATGATCCACTTGAAGTTCAAGCTTAGGGTTGTGCCCTGAGGGACATGAGAGCCACAGCTTGTCAGGAAAAGGCATTCCGGCAGGGAAAAGCTCAGGTTTCCTTCCAGGATCAGAGATGTTGATATTAAAGCTTCTAATTCCTCATGCACTCAACATATGCTGGCCGAAAGCCACTGGGCTGCACACCAGAGTCACAGAGATAAGTCGGCATCCCTGCCCTCAAGGAGCTCACAGTCTAATGGGGAGACACACAAGATAAACAGTGGCTGGAACAAACTGCGATAAGTTTTATAGGTCAGCAAGAAGCACCCAACTCATGCAGGGCCAGGTGCAACCTCCTGGAAGAAATGAACTCTGAGCTCAGTCTTGAGAGAGGAGCATAAAGTAGGTTGGCAGAGAGGTAAGGAGGGGAAAGCATTCCAGGCACAGCAACCAGTGTATGCAAGAGCACTGAGGCAGGACACAACTTGGGAGACTACGCCAAGAAACTCATTACAAATGAGGATGGAGGAGTGACAGATGAAACTGAGAGGCAGGTACCAGTCAGACCGTGAAGGGCCTTGGATGCCACACTAACAGATTTGAACAGTATCCACAGGGGACAAGGAGCACCGAAGTGCCTGACACAGAAAAACACAAGTTCACCGTGTGGAGAATGAACCGCAGTGGAGGACACGGGCGCAGAGGAGGGCAGGGCGACTAGAGTTGGGCAGTTATCTGCAGGAAGCCAAGCAACAGATGGGGAGGGTGAGGTAGCAACAGTGGGGTTGGAGAGGTTTAAAAAGAAGGGACAGGATGTGTTTTGATATAATGGGAGAGGTAGGAGTCACGGTTTCTGGCTTAACCGACCAGACTATGGGTGAGGGTGTGTGCAGAGAACCGATTTGGATGTGCTGAGTTATAGATGCCTGTGGGACTCCAGGTGGCTTCGCCCAGGAGGCCACTGGAAAGGCAGATCTGGAGCTCAGGAATGAAACCGGATGTAGGATTCATCGATGCAGAGGCAGGGGCTGAAGCCATGCAAGAAGAGGCCTGAGGAAGCAGGAGTCAGGTGTGGAGAGCAGCGGCCAAGGCCGAGCCAGGGGAGGGCCCCGCCGGGTACAGCACACCCCGGTGCTGACAGACACCCTCCTCCCACCACGGGATCCCGGCGGCCATCCCCGAGAGCACTTCACATCGCAGCCACTGGGAAGCCAGGGGGAGGAGAGCACAGGCAGCAGGAGCTGCCCTGTCAAGGCTTCCGGGATCCAGGCAGCCTCAGCAAAGGTACAAACAAGTTCCCGGCATTCCAGGCTCAACAGAGAAAGTAAGATGACAGCGTCCTCAGTGATCATCCCCGCGAGGCCTCCCTTGTTCCACAGAAGATGGTGGCCGGGGACCCCAAATACCGGGGGCTCGGGGATGGGGGCCACAAGCAGCTTCTCAGGGGCAAGCCCAGACATCCCGGTGGCACATAGTTACCTTCTCCAGAGGGCAGCGTGCTGTCCATGCTGCGGGGGGATGCTGTGGGCTGAGGGAAGCTTGGGTCCCCGCCTTCCAGGACGTTGGCTCTGTGAACATCCCAGCAACAAGGAAACGTGAGTCAGGCCTGCTCAGAACTGTGCACCTTTCACCTTGGCCAAGGTGTACGGTGTCCACTCTGGACCTGGACAGGCCACGAAATGAAGTGTCTGAGCGGCTCACAGGTCTCCTCACTGTCTGAGGACACGATGGACAGCACCCCGGCCTCTGGCCTCCCTGGTGCAGGTGGGGCGCAGTCCAGCGGAGGTGGCGACTGAAGCAGCCCACTGCCGGCCCCAGCCCCTCGATCGGCTCCGCCTACAGGTGGGGGGTTTGGACCTCATGGGGAAGGAGATGTGGGGAGCAGGCCAAAGAGGAGGGCCTTCCCTTCCCTGCTCACCCAGCAGGTGGCAGCCTTTGAGGGGGCATTCCAGGGGCTCAGGCCGCCAGCCTGGGGGCGCAGATCCTCGCCCCTCCTCAGCCAAAGCCAGTATGGGCTGGTGAGCCTCTCAAGGATTACCAAGCCTCCCCTCCATAGTGATACCAGTGGATGCCAGGCCTGCGGAACGCAAAGGCTTTACCGGGTAGCAAACGCTGCTGTCTCCAGCAGCAATTCCACCAGCCGGGGCCTCAGAGGTATGAGTACTGAAGCTCATCCCTCGTTAACCACCTTTTGGCTTCCGCCAGTCCCGAGGCTTCACAGGATATCAGCAAGACGGCAGTAAAGGATGCAATACTGGCTGTCACCTGTACCCCCTTTCCCAGGTAAGGGGCCCAGGGCATTTCCCTGTGAAGCAAGGGAGCTTCTGATATACGAAAAACACTTACAAAACAACAGTGTTGGTGGAGACAATGTATTCTACTTCCTTGGTCCAAGGGTTCATGAAACTGAACCACCGACTCCGCAGTGTGATGAAAGAACCATCTTTGATTTTAAACTTATAGCAATTAGTTGTAATCTTTTCTCTTGTCTGTAAAACTGAAAATACAAAGAGACTATGAACATCATTGTTTCCTCAGACAAATGCACTAAACTAACCAAATCCTAAGTGCGCTCAGGCTCCAAGGCCGTCCCTCTTTAATAAGCCACGGGAGCTGGCACTTCAGAGAACAGGCTGTTTCTGAGGGTCTGACTCTGAGCCTTCCAATTCGGTTGTGAACCTGCCACTGTTCTTCAGAGTGTATGAAATGAAGGCTCTGGGAATAACTGACTGCATTCTAGACATCTAACTGGAATCAGCTATGAAGTAAACACCACACAACGAGAAGGCACTGTCCAAAGGGCCCATGTTGTTTCCCCATCACAAAGCCTGAAGGCAGTACAGCATTTTTAGGACATTTGGATTCAGAGAGGTCACTCACCTACGGAAACCTCATTCTTTCATGTAACAAACATGTAATGAGCATCTTTCATGTGCCAGGCACTGGAGGTAAAAGAGGAGACAGGATGTGACTCCTGCCCTCAGGAGAGGCAGAGGAGATCAGTCTTGAGGGATGAATACAAGTCTGCCAAGGGGAGAGAGGGAAGAGCCCAGCACTGCCCGAGGAGTGGCAGGGCCTGGTAGGGCAGGGAATGGAGAGATGGTCAGTGTGGCTGGAGCACAGGCCTCTGCAGGCGGAGATGGGGGCAGGGGTAAAGCTGGGGAGGTGGGTCAGGGCCAGAAGGTGGAGGGTCTTTTGAATGCCTGTCAAGGGTGATTGGGCTTGAGTCTAAAGGCAGGAGGTTTTAAGCATGGATGTGACATTACCAGGCTCGATCTATCAGAGCATAAATGGGATAGTGATGGAAGATGGACTGCGGACAGAAGCGAGTGGGGAGGCCTGTTAGGAGTCCATCACAATTATCAGGTGGGTACAAGGGCTGAACCAGGGTCTTGGACAGTGGAGGTGGCAGAAAGGGGCCTCTTTGGAAATGCATGTCTGAGGTGAATGAACAGTTCTGATGGAGGAAAAAGTAAAGGAGGGAGTCGATGTTGGTTTCCATCTCAGGAGGCTACATATCAGGCCATGCCATTAATCAAGAGGGAAATGTAGGAGGCGATGCAGGGTTTTGCGGAGAAGAATTAGATCCGTTTGGGCCATACGAAACCTTTATAGGGTCCAGATAAATCCTCTGAACAAGAGATGCCTTCTGGAAATTGCCCTGGCCCAAGTACAGAAATCTGCTAGGCAGTGGGGTAGGGGGTTATCCGTAAGGGGCTAGATGGGGCTGGGCGAAGCAGTAGCCTCCTCTCCTCACAGATGTCTTGGCCTGAAGACTCCTGGGCTGGTTGACTCTCACGTCACAGAGGCAGATTTCTCTGTGAGGTTACGTGGACTAGCCTAGAAGCAGGGGGGGCACTTTAAACTTAAGACCTGTCGTACAACCCAGCTTACCTTGCCTATGACATTCTGCGAGATGTCCTATGTCATCTTGGTGAAAATATTCATAACATGAGGTGCCTAGAAGTTCTTGTGGTAAATATGCCAAAATAGCTGTTGCCCTAAAAGGGAATTTTTTTTAAAAAAAAGAAAAAGCCATTCAGACGATTAACAGCATCTGTGCACCGGCTGAATCCCGCTACAGCCAGTGAAAACAAGGTCAAAGCCGGGTGGGTTCAGAGGGCTTACTACATGGGTTTTGCTTTTTTCTCATGAAAACTGACTTTAATCAGGGCTATAAAAACAGAGGGAAAGAAAGCAAAGAATCCTTTCAAAGGGGCTGTTAGCACAAGATATCAAATTTTAGGAGGTTTAAAAATAGTAACTGTATAAGATAAAAATGTGGTAGAACTCTAAACTCCAGGGCAAAGCTTCTCCAATTTACCGGCTGCTTTTTACCAGGACGACCAAACACCAGAAGCTCCAGCAGCGGGGCCCACAAGGACCTTGAGAGGTGGCCGCCTCCTTTTCCAGTATTTAGTGACTATATCTAATAGCCAGAAAAATTACTACCCTGTGAATACTCTCAAGGAGGCAGCAGGGGACAGTGGAAATTTGGGGACATCTGGGTTCTTAGCCCAGGTCTACTGCCGATGGGTTGTGAATTCTGGAGAAGGCCAGGCTTCAGGCTGAGCCTCAGTTCAACCACCATAAAAAATGAGACTGGACTAGATCAGTGTTGTCCAGAAGAACTTTCTGAGAAGACAGAAATGTTCTACCTATGTGGGAATAGAATCTAAAAAAGAGTGGACATATGTGTATGTATAACTGACTCACTTTGCTGTACACCTGAAACTAACACAACATTGTAAGTCAACTATACTCCATAAAAATTAATTTAAAAAAAAGAAATGTTCTGCATGGATACCATTAGACACATGTGTCTGCTAAGTACTTGAAATGTAGCTAGTGAGCCTGAGGAATTGAACTTCTAATTTAATTTAAATTGATTAAATTAAAATTAAATTGCCATATGGGGTTACTATAGCAGATGACTGACTGTATCGACAGCTCAGGACTAGACAATCTTTTCCGAGTCCCACATGCCAGAATTTCAATCACAGTAATTAATGGTCCTGGAACCTTCCATGGATTCAGATAGCATACTATGCCTACTATTTCTCTTTCAGCCATGGACATCAAACCACCCCACTTCATTGTCTCTACATGCCAAAGAATGACATGGAGAAAAATCTCTGTATTTATGATGATAACCCACTGGGTCTCATTTTTCATCACATACACCCATCATTTCCTTCTCTCTATGCCTAAGAAAGACAGCCAATGGCCCAGTCTTCTCTGCTTTACTCAGGGTTGAAAACCCTCTACCATCATTGTTCAAGCGTAACGTGCAGACTCTTACCTCTGGTCTACGAAAACAAACTTCCCATCTATTGCATGCCGAGAGACATATTCCATAGATTTCACCCTGATTTCCCCGTTCGCCGGTTGTGGAACCATGTGAGAGTGCAGGCGTCCGATGGCGACAAGGCAGCTGAGATTGCACCCCTCGTTGTCTGGTTCGCTGTCTTCGTCCAGCCCCATCTTTGTGGGCGGCCAACTTTTCAGATAGCCTGTGCTGTGGATCGTGCAGAAGCTTTTTCGATCTGCTAGAAAGCAAAGTCCACGGTCAATGTCAGTGTGGCTTTGGGGCCTGGGGGCACAGGCAGCCTAGTCGGGGGATGTAGGTAGGGAATCAAAATATAAAAACCAAAGCCTTACTGTCCAGAAGTTAGCATCTAGTGAGAGAGAAGACAGAAAAAACAGGTATCATCCAGTGTCATATACGCTTTGTAGAGCTGGTTACAGCAAAAGGGCATCACATGCACCAAGGAAGCAGTAGCTAAATCTCCCTGGGGAGAAGAAGGCCGCCCCGAAGAACTATGAAGGAGGTGGATCAAGAAGGATGAGCACTGGGTAAGGGACCAGAATCTGTAAAGGTCTGAGAACATACAAAGGCACAGAGAGGTATCCTGTACAGGAAACAGCAAAGAACTCCGTGTGGCTGAAGGGAAAAGGGAGGCGTTGGGGGTAGAGTTGGAAGGGCAGGTTGGGAGCATATCGTCGGAGCCTTGGATTATTTGCTCACAAATGTGTTAACCTTTTTCAGGTAGGAAATGGAGAGCTTCCGAAGGTGTTTAAGTGGGGAAACAGCAAAATCACATCGTGATTTGGATGTTCTAGGAGCAGAGTGTTGGGTGAACTGGAAGACATGCATGAGGTGCTGAGGACTGTACCATGGCAGTGCCGTGAAGATGAGGCAGGGCAGGACACAGGAGAAATTTCTGAGCTTGAACTGCTGGGATTTGGTATGAGTATCAAAATATTTGGTATGAAAAAAGAAAATAAAGATGAGTCCAACTTTTTCAGATTGAGTGGTTAGCTGGTATTATACAATTTATTGACTCAGGGCAGAGAATACAGAGTAAGTTTTAGAGGAGGGGGAGAAAAGATTTCAATTTGGGACACATTAAGTATGGAGCACCTGTGGATTCCAACAGTAACACATCCTTATGGAACAGTTTACCAAGCATCAGGTCTGTGCTAGTTACTGGGAAACAGTGGAAAACAAATCAGACCTGCCTTTGTGGAATTCACAGTCTAATGGGGGAGAGAGATTTTAAACAAATAACTACATAACTGCAACTGTAAGGAAGTGTCAGAAAGAAACCCTACAGGGTGCTACAAGCAGACACAAGGCAGCCCGAGGGAGGGAGTGAGCGACAGACACTGAGGTCCACTCTAAAGGACGAGCTCGAGTGAGTCAGGGAGGGGAGCTGGTGGCGAGAGAGGGGCATTCCCGTCAGAGGTGACAGAGCATACGGAGACTTTGGGTAGAAAGGGTTTGGAGGCATCAAAAGGAGGTCAGCAAGTCTCAAACGTATGGAGTAGTGTCAGGGGCGGGGGTTTGCAAAGTCACATGAAGGATTTTAAACTTTTCTTCAAGAGCAGCGGGAACCACTGACGGGTTTAAAACAGGGGGCTGATACGAAGATTTGCTTTTATTCTTCTTCTATTTTTTGGCCACGCCACGTGGCATGCGGGAGTTCCCCAACTAGGGATCGAACCTGCACCCCCTGCAATGGAAGCGTGGCGTCTTAACCACTGGACAGCCAGAGAAGTCCCAAGATTTGCTTTTAGAAAGGTCACTCTGGCCACGTGAGGGGCTGGAAAGCGTGAGGAGCCTGCTTCACCAGGCCTGTGAGATCCAGGGTAGCCTCCATCTAGCGATAGTAACAGTAAACATGGAGGTGGATAAACATACTTCAGATAACTTCTGCAGGGGCAATTCATGGCAGCAAGACATTATAACTGACTAGATCAGGAGGGAGGGAAAGGGGGTGAGGGTGCCCCCCAGGCTTCTAGCACGCACAGCTAGATGGACAGTAGTGCCATTTACCTTCGAGGGGAAGCTCAGGTGGTTACTTCTACATATATCACGTTTGAGATGCCCTTGAGATGTCCAAGCAGGTAGATTAAATAAGCAGTTAATTTACAAATCTGGAGTTCAAAAGAGAAGTGCAGGCTAGACATATGAACTTGGAAGTTAGTGGCATATAAATGTCATTGAAAGCTAAGGGGGCGGATGACATTACCTATGGATGCGTATATATCTACTCTTAAGAGAAGAAGGCTGGGGACAGAAGAGGAGGAAGCAACAAGAGGAACCCGGAAGAAAGCCCGGAGTGGGAGAGGACAGGAAGAAAAACACTTCACAATGGAAGAAAAATGAGAAGTGTCCACTGCACTTAGCCACCTGCAGGCACTGGTGAACTTAGAATAATTCTGGTGGGCTCGTGGGTGCTGGGGAGGGAGGGGGCTGTGACTTAGAGAGTATTCTTTCCCAACCACAGGAAAACAAACAGGACTTAAACAGAGGGAGCCTTCCCACAAACCTGTGTCATCGTGACACCATCAGGGCCTTCCAGCTCCCCCCCCCGCTCCCCAACTGCCCCCATTGAAGGGGGGCTAGTGAGGTCCTGGCTGCAATCCTGGGACCCGCTGCTCTGAGCCCACCCCCTGCTGAGCGCTCCACCTGTGATAGGATTTAAAGAACTGTTAAGTGGTTACCTTTTTTCTTTGAGCAGGTGGAGGGGAAATCCTTGTCTTCAACCTTTACGGAAGGCCTGTTACACTTCATCCTACAGAAGAAAGAACGCCGTGCTCCAGAACATAATCGAGATGGCCCAGGGGTTATATCTGTTTTAACTGGAAGTCCAGCTGCAAATCAATACACAAAATGTGATAAACTGAGGGTAGTGTTGTCTGTCAGGAGGGGGAGTGTGCCCTTGAAGAAAGTCTTTTCTTTCCTGCCTCGCTGTTCTGTAACAATGACGTGACAATAACCCCTCTCCTCAGTCTAGGCCTTAACAGGTGCTGTATGGACAGGGGCACTGTCAGCCCGGAATGCTTACAGGTCACAAAGAACACGGCGACTGAAGACTGGACTAGGTGCTCCAGGGAATAAAGAAATACACACAGGGTTCCTGTCCAGCAGGAGTGGACGGCTGAGAAGGGGAGATGGAAGTTCACCAGGAAAAGACTAATGAGAGCACAACGTGACGTATGAGTGATCAGTGCCAAGTAAATGGCAGAAACAATCGGTGTTTCCCAGAGGCAGAAGCAGGTGGGCTGGGACTTGGAGGATGGGCAAGACCTGGATACTGGAATGGAAAGGAGGCAGCAGGACTGCCTTCAGTTCTCAACCCTGGCTGGATGCCAGAACCGCTGGATGCTTCATCAACCTGCAGGTTCTGGGACCCCATTCTAGACCTGTGCTTCCCAGTGTGGTGGCCACTAGCTACAACACAGCTATTGAGAAGCTGAAATTGGAGGTGTGCTGTACGTGTGAATAAAAATAGGATTCCAAAGACTTAGCACCAAAAAAAAATGTAAAAGACCTCATTTTGGATTTAGTGTTAAATAAAATACAGTATTAAAGATAATTCCACATTTATTTTCACTTTTTTAAACGTAGCTACCAGAAAATTTTAAATCATATAAATTTCACATATAAACTGGCTCATATCTGTGGTCTGAATTATGGTTCCGGACCAACTGAATTAGAGTCTCTGGAGAAAAAGCATGACTGTGATCCTGATAGAAACATGGGCTACTTGTCGGTGCAGAAGCCGGGGCTGCAGATCACGTCTGGAGGGAACAAGCGCCCACTGCCCACCGCGGGAGCAGCCATCACAGGAATGGCTACTGCCGGGGGCTCCTCCTGGGTCTCCCTGCTCTCACCTACCTCCCGCACTGCTGCCTTAGTGATCCTCCCCCAATGCCAATCCGAGCCCGCCCCGCCTGGTTCACAGCCCTTCACTGTGTCCCCACAGATGAAAAGGTCTTCGTGGTCCAGCCCTCTCCCTCCCCTGCATGTTCTGTTCCAGCGGCACCGGCAGCCCACAGCACCCCACGTCTGCACCAGTCCACAAATCATTTCCTCTGCTCCTTTCCTCCCTTCATCATTTGGCAAACATTAATTCATCTTTTCAAACCCACCTGGAGCTGTCACCTGCTCCGTGATGCCTGTACCCACGCCCACATGAGAATTAATCATCGTTCTCTATGCCTGGTACTACATCTATGGCTGCACCTATTATGAATGGCACTGTCTCCTTGTCTCCCTGACTACATGGTAAGAGCTTTAGAGGCAAGGACCAAACAGCGTTCATCTTTCTCTTCTGAGGTCACTAAAAAAATTGCAGGACCATACTATAAAGGGCAACAGGTACCAGGGACTGCATTGTACTTACAGGAAGAAGAGGAGTGCCTTAGTGAAAAGGATGATTTAAAGGAGATTCCTCTGGTGGTTATTTCCTTCCAGAGATTACAATGGAGAGCTTGGAAGCAAGAAACTAGTTAGGCTATGATGGCACTGGGCCAAGGTGAATATACCACGTTGTGCTTACTCTGTGCTGGAAACTATGTACTCCGTTATTAGCATATTAAATCCTCACAACTTGATGAAATAGGTAACATTTTGCAGATAAGGAAGCGGAGGCACAGAGAGGTTAAGTAACTTGCTCAAGGTCACACAGCTAGTAAATGGTGGAGCCAAGATGCGAGCCCTGCATTTGACTCAGAGTCCAGTGCTCTTAACTGCTGGAGTGCACAGCACCCCCATGGGGCTGAAGGAGAAGAGAGCTTCTGTGGCCTCACACAGGAGGCAGGGAGCGGGTGCAGGAGCAGGAAGCTGGGGGAGAACGTGAGTGGTGGCTCCACTGCTGCAAGAAGGAAGCAGGGAGGCGGGCGGAAGGGCGGGGCAGGGCATCTAATGAAGAACCACTTTGGTCAAAGAAGCGTCATATTTACACTTGAAGTTTTCTTACTTTCATCTTATGAGGCTGCATGAGTGCAACTCAGATAAATAGAGGTGATTTTTTTCAGGGGGAACAAATCAAACTGATGTGAACCCTTTTAACGCAGGAACATAACAACTTGGAATTTCTAGATTCTGAAAAAAAAATGACTAAAAATCAGAAAGAATCAAATGAAAGTAGCTGTTTTTCCTCTCACGAGTTTAGACATTGAATTTTTTTCTTCTTTATGTAAAACAAAAGAGAAACAAACACAAAGTAACATAAACAATCCCACTGAGCCAAAGACAGCACCTGGGACCCAGATAAAGGGCAGAGAGGTAGGAACCCAGAGGCTGAGGTCCGCACACACTGCTCAGCCCGGCGCTCAGCCGTCTGGGCAGGCAGCTGAGGAAGCAGCGGCGGATCCCAAACTCACTTTTTGCATCTATGAGCCGCTCCCGGGGTGCAGTGTCAGAGGAGGAGAGCTGCTCCTTGACTTTGGCGATATCTTTAGGATGCAGGTAGTCAAATAAACTCTGACCAATCAGATCATTCTGTGGGAATGTATCATCAGAAAGGACAAGTCAACGGCACGTGGAACATACATTAACCACCAAGGGCTTGGCCTTTACTCTGCATTTTTAAGCACGAGAATTTCAAATATTTCATGTGTTAACATGTACACACGTCCAGTCACTTTGCCTAGATATAGACACAATGAATGAGGCACTGGGAGTGTGGTTTTGATAAGACACGAAGGCAAAAGGGCTCAACCACATACATAAATAGTTCATGCGCCTCTAAGGCAAAAGTCTTTCAGTATGTATTCCTTTTCATTTATTTCTGAGGCCCACAGATTCCCTTCTAAGACCTCAGAGGGAGGAAGGTAGGGCGTGGGCTCTGACTCTAGCTCCATTAAACCTCTGTTCTTAAACAAGTTGTGTCATCCTATTTGCCTCACTAGCCTAATTGTTAGCAGAGATAAAAATAACTTCTTCCATAGCTTCGCTCTAAGACTAAAAAGAGCAAAACACCTTGGAAACACTAAATTTACATTAATTCTAATTTATATAAATGTTATTTTGATTCTGCAATTCTTCTGCTTTACTAAGTTTCCATGCAAATACCAGCATGTGAATGAGTGAATGAATGAAAAAAACGAGTAAAAACTCTAGGGACAAAATAGGTGAAAAGCTCTGGTCTAGAAGCATTTATAAATGGTTATCTTATATGATCCTACAAACGGTCATAGATTGTATGGATTATTACAATCATTTTTTGGAGGACGCTGAGGTTCAACAGAGCTAATAAGTGACATATCACTGTTAACACAGTATGGGTGGATTCCCATTTTTCTTATTCCCTGGTATTGTATTGTCTGCCTACCTGTCTTCCTTGTCAGACAGCCCCTTGCCCCCCTACCCCTACACTGTGGCCTATTTATCTTGCAACAGTGAGAAAGCTACAATGCTGATAAGGTCGAACTTCCCAGTGGGGGAAGCACATTAAAGGAAGTTTTCTAAGTTTATATTCATTTCTGTGTAAAGAATCTTCTGGAAGAAGGATGGGGTGGGGGAATATATAAGCACTTCACATGTCACTTGTCCACCATAATTATTCTGAGAAGTGGGGTGACCTTTTTGGCTGCTGTGAGGCTGCCCAGCACCAGCAGCAGGAGCAGTACCTGGCTGTAGTTGAGGATCTTGAAGACAGACTCTGACACAAAGAGGATCTTCCCTCGGTCACATCCTACGACAAACAAAAATCCATCTGCTGCCTAATCAGGAGAGATGGATAATCAATTCATCACTTTAGGAAACATGACTTATAGTCACTCTGATAGCATCCAAAGCACAGGACTGCAGTCATTGACAGTTTCACAGGTATCCTGAGAACAGGATGTTCAGAACAAATGCCTTCCGAGAATAGTAAGATTCTCTCCAAGGCAGATACACACACATGTATTATCTAATGATTACAGGGGAAAGTGCCATTAGAGTAAGTTCTGTTTCAAAGCAGAACTCAGCTTAAGAATTTTCCTTTGATTGCATGAAGGTCCAGAGAAATACATTTCATTGCTCTAAGTATAACAATGCTGTAATATCATAGAATCTGAGAGCGGAAGGAAACTTTAGGATCAGTACCCCCTGGTCCAATATCGCAGCCTCCATCTGTCCTCAACTCAAACACCTCCATTTCCAGGGAGCTCTCGGGAACAGTGGTTCTCAACATTTGAAGTGGGGTTTGCTTTTAGTTTTTTATGCTGATGGTCTGGAACGGGGCTAGATCACTGGTATGATTATTACCCCCTCCCCGTCCCACCCTTACCCCCACCCCGTCCCACCCTTACCCCCACCCCGTCCCACCCTTACCCCCACCCCAAAGTGATTCTAACGTACACAGGCTCGAGAAGTACTGCTCTCAAGTATTATCGCTTGACCCAGGGCTAGGCTGTTTGTATCCTAAATTATACAAAAAAAGAAAAGCAAAAATTTCCCCTGAATTTCTTTTCACCTCTTCTTCACTTTAAATACAGGTAAAAATCCAAAGGGCCAGTAAAGATAGGTGTGGAGACAGGACAGTATTTGCTGGAT
Source organism: Delphinapterus leucas (assembly GCF_059928025.1). Taxonomy (NCBI): domain Eukaryota; kingdom Metazoa; phylum Chordata; class Mammalia; order Artiodactyla; family Monodontidae; genus Delphinapterus; species Delphinapterus leucas. Next base: position 42,244,357 of record NC_143135.1, read on the forward strand.
AAACTGAAGCAGGTAAACACCAAAGCTACGGTACCTGAGAGCTTAGGATGTTTTGTGCATGTGTGACTGAATCCTATCCACGACTTTCCAGGCGGGCAACTACTCAACTCCTGTTGGGGCCTTCCCGGTGCCAGGGAGGGTGCTCCGTTCTCTACCATGCACTTGCTCTACATTCAGCTACCACGGTCTAAATCACAGTGCGTCATTATCTTGCGTTATTTGCTGGGCCGCAGCCTGTCCTTTGGAAGAATCTAGAGAACGCTTTTCCACAAAAGGGCCTTCGGGATGCAGTTTAATTCAAAGAACTAGGAAATGAATTCATGTGCCAGAAGGTAACAGAATGGTACATGCACTTGTGCTGGGATAAAAGAAGTGAGTAAAAGGGGAACAGATTCACTATTGCTGTGAGAGGGCTTGGCAGGCTGTCCTGCCAGAAGGAAGCTGGGGATGATCCTTTCCTAAGTTAGGTCTCTGAGCTGGCCCAGGGGCAAGGGATGACGGTGAGGGGGAAGCAACTTCCCAAGCACCATCTGCTGGAAGCCTCATTCTGTCAAAAGAGAGAGTATTAATAACTTCCTCACTTGCCTTGCTGACAATCTTATATCTAACGAGAGAAGAGAGTATTTTGAGGCTTTTCATTAATGAAGCGATGTGGCACAAAAGATGCCTGGGAAGAAGGTGCTCGTGACATCCTGGAAAAAATGCTGGGCAGAGTCAGGCCCAAACTGGTGACACGAGTGCAGTGGATTTGAACACATGCAGGGGAGGGAGAGGAGGTTCCAGAGGCTGGTGAACACGGTTAGCACAGGGGAGGCACAAAACATTCCGACACTGCTTCACTCGGGCAGATAAACACCGGCAGGTGAAGAAGCTGGGGCTGAGGGGACAGCCAGAGGGCAGAGGAGTGAGACACGAGCACCACGGGGCCAGGAAGACCAGGGCAGGCTCGCCCTCAGGGAGGACGGTGTTAAGTTAATGAGTGACACGGAGCCCAAGCAGCCGCCACGTTTTCAAAACTCGGGACATACAGGATTCAGACACTCTAAACTGACCAGGTTCACTGCTCCTTGACACGCCGGTTATTAAAGATATTTTGAAAGCACTTAGTAAAGAATGCCATTAGTCAGATTTGCACTGGTAAGGAAAACTGGAAGTCCAGTTCCTGCTGCCAAACTGTTCAAACATCATCTGAGTGGACCCTGCCATCTGTTGAAGCAAATTCCCAAGAACTGGGCCCCTGGAAGCGGCAAGGAATCAGACAGTACTTCACAGCCACTGAGATGGGCCAGAGATGTGAGAAAAGTTCCATCAGGGAAGACAAGTCACCACTGACGTTGTCTGAGAGAGAAGAGCAGAAAAGGCAAGCCCAAGATAAAGTATTTAGCTTGGATAGCATTAAAACTCTTATTCCAGACCTTGATAAGTGTGGGCATCTAATAGGAAATCATTCAGGAAAGCAGCAACAAGACAATTATTAAGCACTTGTCATCACAAAAAGAGCTGGTTTTATACATATACATACATATATATTTTTTTCTTTAAAAACACCAAATTTGGACTTCCCTCGTGGTGCAGTGGTCGAGAATCTGCCAATGCAGGGGACACGGGTTCGAGCCCTGGTCTGGGAAGATCCCACATGCCGCGGAGCAACTAGGCCCGTGCGCCACAACTACCGAGCCTGCGCTCTAGAGCCCGTGAGCCACAGCTGCTGAGCCCATGTACCAAACTGCTAAAGCTCCCGTGCCTAGAGCCAACGTTCCACAACAAGAGAAGCCACCACAATGAGAAGCCCGCACACCACAACGAAGAGTAGCCCCCGCTCGCCGCAACTAGAGAAAGCTCACGCCCAGCAACGAAGACCCAACACAGTCAAAAAAATAAAATAAAATTTTAAAAAGTACCAAATTATCAGTATGGCAATTAGGACCAGCTACATAATCTGTAGGGCCCAGTACAAAATGAAAATGTAGGGACCCTTGTTCTCAAATACAATTTTCAAGATGGCGACAGCAGAGCATTAAACCAAGTGCCAGGCCCTGTGTGACTGCATAGGTTGCATGCCCGTGAGGCCAGCCCTGCTGGTCTCTCTGGAGATGCTGCAGGTATAGTTTACATCTTAACTCCAGCAAGTCCTCCCTGAGAACAAGGACATCTTTATGAAAAGGATGGAGAGGTGAGGGCAGAGTTGGGTCTTCCAAGCATGCCTTGAGAGGTAACCAAATGACCATCGCCAACTTCCTGAGAAGCCTTGGTCCCACCCTACAGTGTTTATCAGTGATTGGATGTTTGTAGGACAGGGCCATGCATAACCAGTAAGTACTAAAGTGTTTGCTCAATTAGCTAATGAATGAAAATGGAAGACAGAAGACATACCTATCCAAGCTTCAACTCACATGAAGCTCTGAAGGATCGCTAATGATAAGCTGGAATATGGGACTATCCAATAAATAGATATTTATTGGATGGATAAAAGAGAAGTTCAAAAAAACTGCACCTACGCACGATGGAAAAAACCTGGCCTAACAATAATTCACGTACAAGAGAGCCGGGGAGGGCCACTATTACAGCTACCCCGGATGTGGCACTAATAAGATGGCTTCTACTGCAAGGGAGGCTACCAGGCCATCCAACCCCAGGCCAATCAGGCCACAGCTAGAGTTCCTTACTGGGTTGTGGCAGCCACTCCTGGAGGGAAATCTAGCAGACGGATGCGGTTCTGTAAAATATGTGTGGCAACCGCTGCTCCCGACCCCCTTCTCTCCTGCCTGCGTCTACGATACTTGTTCTGCAACATGCCTTGCAGCTATGGGGGACCAGGTGACATCTTCTGGATAAGCTGAAGTCCACTACTGTGCTTCCAGGAAGGTGCATCCTTTCTTGGTACAAAAGACGGCTGGCCTGGAGCCTCCCCTGCCCTTTTTCTGGCTGATCCGCTACTGAGAGCTGGCACAGGCCGTCTCACTCCAATGAGGCAACAAGCTACATGCTAGCTCAGCAGGGTTGTGTGAGAGGACAGAAAGAGCCTGGTTCCTGCTGACCTCACTGAACCTCTATACGAGCCCCTCACAGCCTACCCCAGGACTGGCTATGCTGGAGAAACAAAGCCCTGTTTATTCAACACGTCTTCTGTTCTTTGCAGTTAATACAGCATGTCACGAGGGGATGGATAGAGACTATTGGAACGAGCAGGCAGCCCAGGCTTACAGAGGGCCTGAAGCCGGGGTGAGCTGAAAATGGGTAGCGAAGATGCAAAAATGCAGCTGGACTATCCTCTGTGCTGGGGCTTTGCAAACTTCTGCTCAGAGAAGTGAGGTCAGCCCTGGCTGCGGCGAGATGGGGCAGGTATCCTTGCCTTAAGTTAGGCTTCTCTGTTTCTCTTTTCACAGTTTGCAAGAGGACACATTTCTGAATTTGGTGTCTCTCCCTTCAATTTCCAAGTGAATCTCGCTCTACCCAGAGCAGACCTGACTCAGCACAGAAGCCAGGTTCCCGCAGTGCCACCTCAGCTGCCTCTCTGCAGAGCCTGGCAGGAGAAAGTGAGCACTGCAGTCACGCAGGTGAAAGCATCGCCTCCTTCACTTATTTTCCTCCTCAGGCCATGGTGTCTTTGGAAGCTTGTTGTTTTGATGGAATTTTGGTATAAAGATTTAGGTGGCTGTTTTTGTGCTAGTGGTTAAGTGATGAGAGAAATTCTCAGTTGCTCTCTGTTTCAGTCCCTTTCTAAAACCTTCCTATTCAGGAAGGGGATTCTTCATTACCTCCTATTCTAATAAAATCTGCTCTTCTTATTTAAAGTCCCAGTAGCATAGACCTTCAATTTTTGCTTGAGCAAGGGTAGAAGAGGAGGGTCTCAGGGAAGAGACGTGAAGCCTGTTCAAACAGTAAGAACAAGGTGGAGGCCCCAAAAGAGGAAGTGAGCCTAAGCAAGTTCAGTGTTGAGACATCAAATTCCCACACGCTGGTACTTAACTCTGAAATTTGTAAAAATAAATGTTGTGTAAAACAATCCCATAATTGCAACATACCCTGAGAATAAGGTGTTTCAATTCATCATCTGATAGAAAGGTCGGTTTGTAGTTTGCTTCTGTGTATGGATTGGTGGCACCTTACAGGGGAAAAGAGAGAAAGCGTTGGAACACTGTATTTTCAGATGTCTCATTCCATTCGACTGCCTCAAACCTTCCAGATGCGGCCAGTCCTTACCACCTGGGATCTAAATTTTGTCTTCTTTTTCCTTAACAGAGACAGGGCTAGATCTGACTTTGGACAGGAGCCTCTAATGCCAAAGAGAATTCCACCGAAAAGCAAACACTGCTGCCCACAGGAGACTTAGCAAGCTTGCTTTTGTCACTATAGTGAAAATCAGGAGCTGACACAAGTTAAAAAACTGCTTCTAAGAGAGAAGGCAGCTCTAGAAGCAAACTGGTAGAGACTCCTGGGAGGTTCCCTCCTCCCAAGATCTATATTAAATGGGTTGTCTAGCGGTTGCTCAAATCTCCACTCTAAATGTTCTTGGGAAATCATCCAGACTGCCAGGCCCTGAGTAAACACCCTGTAGAAGGCATTTACTGAGAGCTCCTCTTCATCAGGGTTGAATTAAATGAGCTTGGCAACCCAGAGAAATGCATTTCTTCAGTAAGTGCAACTCGAGCTCCCAGGACTGGAAGGCACAAGACTTATGTTTAAAAGGCTGTCAATCTGGCATCTTTCAGGAGAATAACTTAGAGAAAAATGCCAGCAGGAAATGACTTGAAATCTGCAGAATGGTTAGTAAAAGAGTGAAGAAGTAAAATGAAACGATCCATAACAATTCCAAGTACCACCAGGAAGGAGGGAAACAGAACGCGTCCTGACTTTCATATCAACCAACAAGGCACATGTTACTGACCCACGTCCCTGCTTTTTAGGGTAGCTTGAGCTCTGCCACTCTTTTCCTTCCAATGTAATAGAAATTAGTTATGATTTAATCTCTATCTTCACTAATATGAATTTTAAAATGCCATTCTCCGGGCAAAGGACACAACATTTATATTTTTGAATAATGATCAAAAGTCAGACAAAACCAGCTACTTCTTATTTCCGGTGGCTTTGTAGAAATATAAAAGACGTAATTCTTTTACCACACAGGTCAGAGATCTGAGTGAGCGCCCACTTTCCAATTTCCTCAAATAGTCCAAGACTAGCTGTGGAAAATTCCAGGAACCACATTCACTAAAGTGACTGATGCAGTTCGGATTTCTCCCGTGGTGTGGATAAGTCACTTCCACGTCTCTGCCTCTGTTTTCTCACCCTCCCCGCACTCAGAAAAGAAGGAAAACACTGCTTCCCTCATAAAGAGTTGATCTGGTTTGGGAAAATTCCAGGAAGATGAAAATATCATCAGTGTTCATTCCTGACGATAAAACGCAGCAAGTCCCACCAACCAGTGACTCACTCTTCAAAAGGAACCATGATGAATTTTCCTCTTCAAAACTGAAACTGACTTTCCTGTGTCACTAAGGGCACCTACATTTCTGATGTATAGCATTGTATGGGTGGGGCCCAGGCACCACATATGCACAAGCTAGCACTTCAGCAGTGTCCTCTCTGACATGTATGTGCATATACACACGCACAGGACATAGCCTCCACCCTCTGGAGATGTAGGACAGCAAAACTGCATCTTGATACCCACAGAAGCTCAATAATCGTTTCATTTGGCATCAGGTCTATTGCTGAAAATGACAGGCATATTACTCAAAGCTACACATTTGCAAGTAATAAACATTTGTCCCTAAGGAGACTCGGGAACATTCTAGGAAAGGGTGGTAACATTTGTGAGCAAGGGCATAAAGGACAATAAAGCCGGGATCTCACCTCGTAATGTTTTCATGTGCTGAACCGCCATCCTCAGCACAGTAAGTTTGTCTAATTTCCTGGACATCGCATTGCACGTTGGTACCAAAGAAGCCAGTTCATCAATAAAACTGTTCATTTTATCCCGACGCCTCTTTTCAATCTGGCTGTGAGCTTCCCTGAACAACAATATGAAAAATGATTTCTGTAAAATGTAACAGGGCATCAAGGAAACGATGAAAATAAATCGTAGCTGTTTTCAATATTCATCTGTCAAGGCAAATTTAGAATCTGCAGAACGTTTCAAACTAGGCCTTCCTACTGAGGTCACCCAAAAAAGTGGGCTCACTGCCAGGTCAGTATTAGGTTTTTTTTATGCTCACCCCATCCTTAGAATTGAGAAATATTACAAAAACTGTCTTTTCAGAGTAAACTGAGCTGTTAATTTCTCCTCATTTCTTTTCCTCTGAGCCCCGATAAAGTTGGATTTTAAGACGGGGGTGAAGGAAAGAAGTGAGGTGGAGAATTCAAAGGGCAAAGCATCTGGAACAAACATCTGTGAGGGCGCCATGCTGAGCTGTCTCTGAGGTTTGTGGGGAGGCTGCTGTGTGGCCTGTCGGAGGCCGACTGATTGAGACACCAGGTAACTAACGCCACCGTCCTTGGATCGGCCGTGACCCCACCTAGACACAGCACTTGCTACATCTGTCCCCAAGAGTTTCCACTGAGGAATGTCACACGCCTTCCTCCCTGGAATTGCTGCCTGCCGAGTCAGCGTGACACTTCCATGGGCACACACTCCCTCCCTGACTGGTTTGCACCTGTCATTCGTGACTGTCCCCCTCAAGAGGTGTGTCAACAGTGGAAACGTAGTTTGCTGCCACTGCCATAGCAACAGAACCATGGGATCTCTCGCCAAAGCTGATCCATGAGGGAAAAGCCAGAAGTGTCGGGTCAAATTCTGCAGCCCCTGGTTCTGTGTCACGATACAGACTCAAATGGCCCTGGGGCTACTGGCAGGAGAGCTCAGGATCTGCATGGAAAGGAGTCGCAGGCATGGTTGGAAGCAGGAAAGACGGAGTTAGAGAATCTCCTTGAGGGAGCAGGGCACCCCCAGGTCTAGCCTTCAAGTGCACCTTGCAGAGCAATAAGGGCACTTTCAGAGGCTTGGGACAGCCCAGGGAACCGAGTCACTGAGCCAGGTCTTCCTGAAGGGCCCTGAGTCAGGAAGGAGTAACCTGCTGAAGACGGAGAAAACCTTTAGCCTTGATTTATCTTCTGCTCCCTCCAAAGCCCCCTTCCGGTTAACTGTGCTTAGACAGCAAAGAGTGAAGGCAGCTCAGCCTGGAGGGATGGAGGGAGGGGCAGAAGGCCACATCAAGCCTGGGCCCCCCATGCCCTTCCTCCTTCCCTAAGGACGTGACAGTGTTGAAGACCGTCTGACAGACAAGGACCAGATATGCAGAGCCTCCCTGGCTACACACCAAGCAACCAAACCAGGACAGTTTATAGACAGAATGAGGGTCCAAGCTCACCTTGCATTTTTGATCCTTCCTTGGTGCTCTGTGTATTCTAACCTGGAAAAAAAAAAAAGAAGAAACACAATGTCCTGGAGATTGACAACAGAGTTACACATCTGTTTTCTTCCCTGCCTTATCCCTGTCACCTCTACCTGACACACAAGAGCTTTGGTTGTTGGCCACACTGGGGGTGGGGGGAGGGAGACAAGTTCAAGCCCATAGGCTCAAGGCCTCCTTGCTTATCCCTAATCAAGGACATGGATGGAACCTGCACCAAGTAATAGAATGTTTAATTATGCAAAGAAAATGGCTCTAAGGATGCTGAAGTTCAAATGACTAGATTCATGGTACCTTCCATGAGGGTCATCTTTGTCTGTGTCCATGCTTTCTCTGAGAAAACAAAAGAGAATGTGACTGTTAAGACATACAAAAATAGCTTCTTATCATAATACAGAAGGCCCTCATTTATCCAGAAACCAAGCAATTAGAAAGCTCAAATAGTCATAGTATTGACTCTTGATGTATAAAAGTAAAACAAACAAACTTGAACCTACTATAAAACCCAGACCAAACAAAAGTTATATACACCATCTCAATAGAGTTCGCGTGTTAATATATTTTTACCGTATTGATTGTTTGCGAAAATTGGGAATACATACAGCATTTATGGAAACTCTTAGGTAACCAGAGTATCCGAGTAACTGTAACACCTCATTCCCCCCCATCATTCTGGATAAATGGGATTCATTCATTTGCAAAACACATCAAGCATCAAATATACTATATATTTGGTGATGGTGGGTTAGGTGAGGAGGGGAAATCAAAGTACCCACGAAGGAGTACTGAGCAGAGCCCCAGGCCAGCTCTTCAAAGGCACTGCTACCCAACGCTCTGGTTCTCAGCTTGGCGGGAAACCCCAAGCCCTGAGGAACTGGGACAGAGGTTGGCATGGGGTTGGGGGGCCACAGAGATTCCTGGGGCCACAGCAGGGATCTGCCTTCCTTGCATGGACTCCAGAATCCAGTTTTCACATCACCTTGTGGTTCAGGAGAAAACAGATTGAAATCCTCAGAGGAGGGAGTTCTAAGTTCCCTGGGTCAGCTCACACCCTTCTCCAACCCCTAAATCGCTCAGGAGGGCACTGGCCGACATCTGGGCCTCCTCCTTTCTCCTGTAAGAAAGGAGGGATTATGGCCTTCCAAACAATGTCATCTCAAGGGCAAAAACAACTTTCTCAGGAGCACTGAGGCACATCACGGGCATTCTAGAACAGTGGTTCCCAACCAAGAGCCCTCAATTTCCTCACAGGCAGAGACTTTCTCTAGCTAGTCCTGAAGTTCAGAAGAAAATCTACAGGCCACAGAGCAAAACGACAACTCTCTCTTCCCTTTTGTCTAGACTTGTATCCGCTCACTGAGGCAGATGACCATCTCAGGTGAAAAGCAGCTCTGCCCTACAGGTATGAGTTTAGTGCATTAAAATGATAAGATAAAGGATTATGGTCGCTTAATTAATAGGGTCTCCACGAATTACAGAAGACCTGCAAACTGGGGTCCATGCAGGAAACCTGAAAGTTCTGGATGGAGACAAGGTTGGGAACCACAGATCTAGATAGCAGAGGTCTTAGAACATGTCAAGGCCTCCATCAGCACTGGCCCAAGACAAAGGCTCCACAGAAAGCATCTAGTTTCCCTGTTGGGGAGTTACTGCCATGGAAGAACACCCTCTCGGTCCTCACACCCACTCTCCATCCCCTGGGCGTCCACTCTCTTAATCATCTGGGATCACTTACATATTACTCATAGCATCTCCTAGTGGGCATCTGACCTCCAGCCACTGTGCTCCCCAAATTCGACCTGTGAACTTCAGCAGAAAGGACATCTGCTGTAGGGGGATACCTCCTTGGAGATTTTCCCTCATTAAACAGAAGAAAACCTCTCAAATGGACATTTGGGCAAGACTCCACAGTTGCCTCTACAAAACAAAACGTGCCTTTGGATGTTCTATGCTGACTTATTCCCTAGATGTTTGTTCAGCTACAGAAGAGCTGACTATAAGTGTGAAAACTTACTTACTCAAAAGAAAAGCCATCTAGTCTAAAAAGAAAAGTACTATTTAATATAAGAGGAACACACTAATTTAAATAGTGTTTAAGGACAACGTCACTGTTCCTATACTGTTTCCAGAGATGACCTCTACTTATTCACTCCACAAACGTTAAGTAAGCCATTGATGTCCTCCTAGGGAGAGGCCTTCAAGCAAAGCTCTTTTTGAAACCACTGAGGTTACGTCCAGGGACTTGGCCATCTTGCTCAAAAGAGCAAAGGAAAAGGAAGAAAGGGGTAAAATGTGGATCCTGGTTTTAAGGCTATTCTTTTTCCCTCGATGTGGAACAATCTGGGGACAGGAGCAGGGAGTAAACACCTCAGCAGTACTGGAAGCTCCCTCCTGCTTGCAATCCAGGGGGAAGATAAAGGGCAAAATCAACTACTGTGTGGCCACCTGGAGTTGGATCTTTCATTCCCATCCCTTTTCACAGAGAGGATCCCTTCTTCCAGGAGGGACAGTAGAGGCCCTAGATGTTCATGCCTGTGAGCCGACACCAAGTTTAGCCAGAGGAAGACGAGCCCAAAGGCCTTACTGGTAGTCCGTGGAGCTGCCCTTGCGTTTCCGGTTGCAATCCATGCCACCGGTGCCCAGGGGGCTGGAGAGGAGGTCGGTGGCACCTGGGGACATGAAGTCGCTGATAGTTGAAGAAATGTCCATTCTCTGTTCGGCCATTGGAGTCTGGAATAGGTACAAGGAGGCACAGAGGCACGTTTATTTCTACGTGCTCTTCTAAGGTGGAGGACGACCAGGGTGGCTCTGTGGAGGGAAAGGGACTTGATTACAGCACCAACATCTCTCTCGCCCAGCCAACTGGAACAGGACCAGGTAGAACTGGAAGGGGCATCGTATTTACTCTAGGAGTTACTATAGGTAATTTAGGCTCACCCACTCGTTTTTCTTGTAGACACAAAGCTCAGAGAAACTGGGTGGCTTCTCCTAGATCCCCGTGCCAGGGCATGGAAGAACTAAACCAGAACCCAAGGCTCTAGAAGTTACAGCCCTGTGCTCCTCCCACGGAGGGGACCAAGTGTCCCAGATGTTCTGACAGTCCTAAATTAATCTTCTTCTAATCAAATCTAATCAATGAAATAAATATGATCTACTTGTTATCTTTGTATTTTTAAAAATTTATTATTTTATTTATTTTTGGCTGTGTTGGGTCTTCGTTGCTGTGCGCAGGCTTTTTCTAGTTGTGGTGAGCGGGGGCTACTCTTCGCTGTCGTGCGCGGGCTTCTGAACGCGGTGGCTTCTCTTGTTGCGGAACACGGGCTATAGGCGTGCGGGCTTCAGTAGTTGTGGCACGTGGGCTCAGTAGTTGTAGCGCACGGGCTTAGTTGCTCCGCGGCATGTGGGATCTTCCCAGACCAGGGCTCGAACCCGTGTCTCCTGCATTGGCAGGCGGATTCTTAACCACTGCGCCACCAGGGAAGCCCTATCTTTGTATTTTTATTACAATTTTTTATCAAAGTTGTAGGAAAGCAGAAAATATCCTTTCTCAGCCTGTAAGTCCCACTTGGGAGTCAGGAAAAAGTGGTCCCTCTCCATCACTGGCCCAGGCAAAGTCTGTCCTGTCCTCCCAAACTGTCCTTTTGTACTCAGGATTCCACTGCAAGGAAAACCTAGCATAATGAAGTGAAGACGCTGCAAACACTTGCAAAACATTTTGAGAATTCATATCTTAAAAGCGCAAAGTGAGTCGGCCCAAAGGAGAGGCTGGCAAGTACCTTGCAAGGGACTCCAACTGCAAACCCAGTTGAAGGTGGCCGTGCAGTGCCCGCTGTCGGGGTCCAGCTCCAAGTGACGTGACTGGGGCTGTCACTCCCACTCTCTGGGCCCGAGTTTCCTCATCTGCAAAGTGAGAGGCAAGGGTGAGCTCTTGTTTTCACTGTCACTATTGCGCCCACACATTAGAGACCTGAGCCCTCCTGGTTAGGCGTGTGCTGTGTTTTCAGTCTCACGACCATTGCTGGAGTGAACATCTTTGTGTGCGTAGCTCTGCACATTTGAGCTATTATCTCTAAAAGTCAGACTGACAGGTCTAAAGGGGACACACATTGTATGTTTTGGTAAATACTGAAACACTGTGCTCCAGAAAAGAACCAACAACTTACATCCCCAATAAGAGCTCTTGTCAATCTGAAAGAAAAAAACGAAACCTCACTGTTTTTACTTGTAATTTAAAATTATTACGGATGGTGTTCCTACGTTTATATGGGCATTTCTTGGTTTTCCTTTGTGCCCACTCATGTCCTATTTTCTTACCATATTGTCTTTAGGATCGATGGGCCTCCTAACTCATGCTCACCTGGGCACCTGAACTGGTGGGAGAAAAGCATGCAACGATCCTTGACTCTTCTGCTCCATTTATTCTCCCACTCTGCTACCATACTTGCTCTTTCCTCCTCAAACCTCCAACATCTCCCCAGTCCTCATGCTTAGCTGATACTTCACTAAGAGGCCAGCGACCACTTCTACCAGCTGTCTAGATGCTGCAGGCTAGGACCCCAGCCCCAAAGCATGCTGACGCCATCCTCTCTTACTAGTCCAGACCATCCGCCCCAATCCTGCATCATCCACCTCCCCCACTCTAAAGCATCACTCCCATTAGGATAAGAACACACTCAAACAACTCTCATCTTGGGGGGGAGAAAAACACAACTTATTTGAACTCCACTCCCTTCCAGTTACTGCCCCAATTCTTTGTTTCCAATTGCTTTCCTCTTCCCTCGCTATAACTCAACTCAAATCAGGCTTTTGTCCCCATCATCCCACTACAACAGCCCCTGTTGGGTTCACTAGTGACCTCCTCATTGCTAAATCCAACAGCAAGTTCTCCATTCCCTCCCTACTCGTCCCATCAGCACATCTAATAGAGTTGATCTCTCCCTCCTCCCTGTCTCTCAGCTTCATGGTTCTCCTACTTCAGTGGCCACTCCTCTTTGGTCTCTTCAGCTGGTTCCTCTCGTCTCCTCGCCTCTAGCTGTCCTCGGCCCTCCTCTGTCTATACTTACTCCCTAGGAGATTTGTCTAGTTTCACTGCTTCAAATACTATCCATGCTATGACAACTCCCATATTTACATCTCCAGCCCAGATCTCTCCCCAAATTCCAAACCTGTATAACCAACCATCACCCTGACATCTCCCTTTGAATATACAACAGAAACATGAAACATCCATAACCAATCCCTGGTTCTCCCCAAGCCAAGCCTCTTGGTCATGCCCAGGTCAGTAAGTGGTACTTCAATCCTGCTTGCTGCTCAGGCCCCAAACCTAGAAGTCACCCCTGACTCCTTTCTTTCCTTCACAACCTGCATCTAATCCATCAGCAAATCTTATCAGCTCAAGATTTAAAAAACATCCAAAATTCAACCACTTCTCCCCTTTTTCTTTCATATTTCTGCTCAGATGAAACTTCATCAGTGAAGCTTCCCTGAAGAGCCATATAATATGACCTCCCCACCAACTCTTCCTAACCACCCCAGGCCTGCTTAATTTTTTCCCATCGCCCGTATCAGCATTTGGCCTGCAATAATCTACTTAATTTACTGGCTGTCCTCTCCATTAGACTATAAGCATCAGAAAAGCAGGGACTTTGGTTTACTGCTTGCACCCTTAGTGCCTAGAACACTTTCTAGCACACAGTAAGCACTCAATAAATGCATGTTGAATGAATAAATTTGTATATGCTCATTATAGATGTCGTAAATACTTCCCCCCACTTTTGCCTTTTAACTTTGCTTATGGTATTTATATATGATACTAAAAGTGACATGTTTTAAAAACCCTGTCACCCCAAAATAATAAAAACATTCTCTTCTTTGCTGATGTTTTTATAATTTTTTTTTAAAAAATTAGTTCTTTAATCCACTTGGAAATTATTTTTGGTACACGACCTAAGGTTGGGAATTTCTTATTTCTCTCCAAAGAATAGACAGTTGTCCCAACACCACTCACTAGACCATGTGTCCTGTTACCTGTCACTTGAAATGCCATCTTTATTGATTCGTTTTCTATTTCTGGACTTTCTCTTCTTTTCCTTTGATCTGCTTATTCCCATTCTGGTACCACACTATTTATGATTGTGGCTTTATAATACATTTTAATATCTGGTAGAACAATTCCTTTCCTGCTTCTTACTCTTCATTTTAGAAATTTCCTGGCTAGTCTGATGTATTCTTCAAGGAGTATTTTATAATCATTTAATCACATTAAAGGCCCTGCTGCAGCTGTAGCTTTTGTTGTTATTATTATCATTATTACTGACATTAAGAGAAGTAGGCCAGCAGTGAGCACAGACCTCAGGGTCTCGGTGACCCTTTGGGTGTCAGACCTGTGGTGCCCCCTCTAGCCCCCACTCCTCTTTTTGAACAGCCATACATTTGCATGAGGTGGAAAATTTCAAGTTTCAGGGCTCCTGGAAGAAACCACACTTCCTGAGGGAAGGACTACCATCCGAGCTGCCAATGATAGTCACTCTAGGCAAGGGTGGGTGGGATAGGATTGTTACCTGAAGTTACGGTTCTTAAACCCCAGATCCACCTTGGGAGAAGCAAGGGGCCACTGGACTTGTTGGTCACCTCAAAGCAATTTTCATGTTTTGTCGCTTCCTTTCAGGCAGTCAACTTCTTCCAGAAACCTACAGTGGGGCCCACAGGAAAAGAAATCCCAAACAGGTCAATTTGGAGTAAACGAAAAGTCTCATAGCAGCTGAGGAAGATGGGGAACTTGCTCATGACTCCTGATTACAGGGAGCAATGCTGAGCTGACCGTCCCGTCCTTCAACTGCCTGTTAAACTCAACTGCAAACACATGAGGAAGTCTGCCAGGAGATATTTTCTGTGAAAAACAATGCCTTTTAAATTACTAAACGTAAATTCTTGGACACGGCCTTAAGAGGAAGAAGATAATTATATTTTTCATTTCTCCTACTGGGTCAAGCAATAATAACAGTGAACAGTGACTGAGCGTGTACTTGGCGTCAGGCGCTGTTCTTACTGCACCATGTAGATTAACTCACTCAGACCTGAAAATAACTCTGAGGTAAATACTGTTGTTTCCACATTTTACCAAGAAGATCGAGGCAGAGAGAGGTGAAGAAACCAGCCGAGGTCACATAGCAGGAGAGCAGTGGGGCTCCAGGAGCTACACCTGCGAATAACGACACCACTCAACTCTCTCTCCAGCCAGGTGAGTTACCTAAACGCACACAACGAGGAACCACAGAAAACAAGTCTTCAGAAAACATTAAGCCAAGACGAAATGCCAGCAGGGCCAATACCTGAAACCGCTGGGAGTGAGCTCAGACGCTGAAAGAAAATGTCCCTGAACTCAAGTACATGTGGTAGAGAAATCAGTTCTGAAAAGCTGCTCATGTTAAACTAAAGTGGGGGGAGAGTTTGCTGCCCTGCCCACCTCCTGCTGGCAGGATACAGGGGTCTCCTCTCTGGCCCTGCGACCCCTGTGGAAGGAACAGGCTCTGAAGGAAGAAATGGGCTGCACCTGCCCCACTACTCCCTACCTGCTCCACCTTGAGACGGAAAGACTTTTTTTTTTTTTTTTTCGATATGTGGGCCTCTCACTGTTGTGGCCTCTCCCGTTGCGGAGCACAGGCTCCGGATGCGCAGCCCAGCGGCCATGGCTTACGGGCCCAGCTGCTCCGCGGCATGTGGGATCTTCCCGGACCGGGGCACGAACCCGTGTCCCCTGCATCGGCAGGCGGACTCTCAACCACTGCGCCACCAGGGAAGCCCCGGAAAGACATTTTAAATGGGGCCTTCCTGACCTTCTTGAAGCACAAATTCTGGCGCTTCACATTCCACTGGCTAATTCTTGCATCTTCAATGACTTGCTTTTGTCTTGATCATTATAAAGGTCTTCAAATGAATATCCAGGGATAGAACAGACCGCGTCCTCCCGATTTATTCTTCCTTGCAGTCTGGTTCAGAAACCCTCACTGTCTGACACAGGTAACCCTGTCTGGGCAAGTGCAAACGATGTGACCAGGAATTCTGGACTCCCAGTTCCTAAGCCTCGATGGATAAGCAGCAGGGATGCAAAGTCCCCAGGGCAGGGCTGCTTGGGAGAGGCTCAACACACACGATCCCATCTAAATCTGATTCCCCATCCAGGTCCCACACTATCCTGCCAGCCCCCAAATTCGCAACCCAGGATCCACCCTGGGCGACCTCCCTTCTCCTTCTAACAGCCCCAGAGCCCACACTTGGCCCTTGGATGCGTGGGTCCAGCCACTTCATCCATCCTTTATTCATCGCCTCCATCCAGGCTGCTCCCCTCTCCAGTCTCGTCCCCTCCTCACCGTGGTCAGAGGTAGGACACCCCCTTGCTTAAAATACTTCAGTGGCTTCATTGCTCTCCCCAAGCCTTCCAGATAAAACCCCAAACACCCCTAGCAGGATACACCAGGCCTCCGCAAAGGATGTGCTCGCTCTCCAGCCCGACAGCTCATCTGCTACCCAAGGCGCCAGGCTGCTGAAATACTTAAGTTCCCAAGAGCACGCAGCCGAGAGCACGAGGCCTCAGCTGTGCCCACTTTGTTTTACAGGTGTGGCTCCCTTTACCCACTCGGTCACCGGGTGAACGCCTGCGTGCCTTTCAAGTGCCCTCAGGTGTACCCTCAGAGAAGCCTCCCGCTCTCCCGGGCTGCCCCGCCCCTTCCCCTCGCCCGCAGCGGCCTGCCTAGACCCCGCCCAGCCCCGCCAGCTGCGCCTGGATCTCACGGCTCAGCATCTCCCAGCACCATGCCTTGCATTTTCTTTCCCCCACTTCCCTGAAATTTAGATAAAGGTTCTCCGTACCAAACTCCATACGAAATTTCTTATTTTGATCATTTTTTTCCAGCACTCATGTTTACTTTATAGAAATAATAAATGCTAACATAGATTTTTGGCACTGTATTTTGCAAAACAAAAACCATGTTTCTTATATGCTTGGACAAGGTAAGGAAGCTGAATCAGCTGTGACAGTTATTTTTCGGAAAACTGTTTTCTCTCCAGGAAGGTGTTCTTAGATGTAAGACAATAAATGGAACAACGAAAGAAAAAGGACAAAAAACGTCTTCTGTGCTAACTACTTCCAGAAGAGATTTGAGCCAAGAGAGGGGGCTCCAAGAGGCCAAAGTTACCTGGGAGAGGGATCCTTGCTGACTGGGGGCTCAGGGCTGGCCCTGGTGCTGCCCTCCAAGTGACACATAGCGAGGGCGCTCTTGGGAGAGCCTGGCCATGGTCCTGGAGTCAGGGGTCACACGTGTGCCCACTTCTGACCTAGAGATTTCCGAAGGTGGGAGGGAGGCTCTCTGGGTGGCCAGAGAAGGCCAGGCATGAAGGGACCTGGGACGTGTACCTGGCAAGAGCTTGGGGGCACCCTCTGTCCCACCTCAGTCCCCTTGTGCTCCTCGGGGCATAGGGAGAAGATTCTCTGGGGCTCCACACAAAGGAGCAAGGGTGCTAGCAGAGGTGAGCCTGTCAGCCACTATTAGGTGCCAAAAGGAGACAGCTGGTACTCGGAGCAGAGTGGGGCAAGGCTGAAGCGCCCCTAAAGAAACCCACACACACCATCCACAAGAAGATGGCCACAGGGTGCCCTCCAGTTGTGGACCAGGCATCTCTGGGCTTTCCCTCCTCCCTGCCCCAGCACCCCAGAATGACAAGTAGAGAAAGGGGAGCGTGTGGATTGTATCAAGGTTCACACCATTAGCTGCTCCTCTGTGTGGGAAGTCGGCAGGCTGCCTCATGCCAGGCCTGGCCAAGTGACTCGCCCTGATGGATGAATGTGAGTGGAAGGGACAGTGGCAACCTTCAAACTGACCTTTACTGCGTGTCCCCCTGTTTGTGCCGAGACCAGAGATTCCTGGATAGAGGCTCCTCCTTTAGCCAAGACCCTGTATGGATGCAGCATGAACAAGAAGTGAACCTTGGCCATTGTAAGCCCCTGAGATGTTGAGGTTGCTTAATACCAGGGTGACTGGCTCTTCTGTTTGCCTCTGACCTTCCTGATTTAGCACTGAAAGTCCTGCATCCCCGGAAACCCCTTGGTCCCCTAGTTGACACAGGCAGGAAGAAGGAAATAGACTCTGATCCTGGAGCCACAGACCAAGCCTGACCTGGGAGGAGGGAGAGGCAATAGTGGCGGTCACACTGGTGGAGTTTAATCTTCACAGTAACCTATCTGTTAATTATGGTGATTATCCCAAATTTCCAGGTAAGGAACTAAGCACTGAAGAGGCAAAGACATCTTGCTTAGCAAGTGGGGACTGAAACCCACATGTGTCTGGCTCACTGGTGGTGGTTCTTTCTTCTGCTACACCACTGCCCATCCTGCCCCCAAAGACACCCCTACAAAGGAAAATACAAATGCCCCCAAAACAAGCACTCCTGAGGAAGGAATCAGGGAAATGTGAGGGGAAGCAATCCTGGTTCAGGAAAGCTACAGAAACTGAAGTAAGAAGTTGTCTCTGGGCTTCCTGGAAGCCAGGGCAGAGAGGGAAATGCTCCTCTTACTTTATTAGGGTTAGCAGGGAGAGGTATCTGTCCAAGAGACTTGCTGGTTTTTTTTTTTTTGGCCACTCCAGGCGGCTTGCGGGATCTTAGTTCCCCGACCAGGGATTGAACCTGGGCCCCGGCAGTGAAAGCACTGAGTCCTAACCACTGGACCACCAGGAAGTCCCCGGGAGACTCTTTCTATGTGACCTGAGCAACGCTGTGCCGAATGGCTCTGGCTCTGGGGAAACAAGCTTTGTGAAAGGACAGAGGGCTTCTCCCTTTATAAAATAGGACCCTGGTAAAAGCATGTTTCCCCTCCTGCTCCCACCTGCAGGTGTAACAGCTGGATGGAGCTCTACTGAGACCACTTTGTGAAGCCTCAGGACGTCACTGGGGTAATGGCTTTGGATGATGTTTAATAAAAGGGCGCAGCTTAGGAAAATATGGACGATAGTGAATCAACACCCTTGCTTACCCATGTCTAGTAGCTACATCCTCACCGATCTACTTTGCCACAAAACCCCTAGCTGCCTGCAAGGACCCCTGTGTGGCCACCTCTGCATCCCCACCACCTTCAAGGCGCTGGCCCTGGACACAGCATCTGCTCCAAAGTACTGTCCTTCCCCCATGCAGAGGAGCAGGGCAGCTGGCCCCAGTTCCATTCTCCATGTTCTCACCTCCAGGTTTAATGAGGGGATGAATGTGGAGTTGCTCTGGTCTGTTCAGATGGTGGTGGCCTTTGAGCAGAGGTGAGAGACTGAAGGGTCCCTGTCCCCTCTGCAAGTCCTCCTGATCCTCTGGTTACTCTGAAGGTTTGTGGGGAGTTTGGTTGCCTCGCTTTGCAACAGACGGATTTAGAGAACATTCATCCATGAGACCAGGTGCCTCGACCCTAAGGTAACCAGGGTTTGCACCACGATCAATCAGCAAGCATTTCTTTAGCCCTAGTGGAAGCCAGGGCACTGGGGACACAGCGGGGTATGTTTAAGATCCCCTCAATCCTGATCACTGCAATAGGCAGGGCCGTGCCTGCAGCTGTGCAAGCAGTGCACTGCCCCATGTCAGTGTACCTGCGCCTCTGTTAGGTGGCAGAGATTTGTAGAGCCATTACTACAAATTTCCAGCAGGTGGCAGTCAAGTATCTCGAGGAAGAAATGCCTTTTTTCCCCTAGCTGTGGGGCATATGTGAGGTACAGGAGCAGAACAGAGGAGAAAATGATTAGCTCACTTGCCGGTGTGTGTGGGGTAATGGAAGGAGAAGGGACCAGGGAGGAGGGGAGACTTGAACCAGGTTTGCCTGGTGGACTGGATGATTAGAATGATGTTCTGAGCAGAGGAGAGCTCATTTGCAGTGGCTGTCAGGGGCCTGGGGAGAACCCCGTTTGTGGCACTTGTGTACCCAGTCCTACTGGAAGCTCTAGATGCTTGGGAATCCTGAAATCAAACAAAAATCAAGGAGCTTGCATTTGGAACGATGGGGCTTAGAGAGCCTATTGAGAGGGTCTCACAAGAGGCAGGGGTTGGGAATCCTGGAGTAGTTTGTGAATCAAGACAAGGCTGGTCCGGGCTTCCCTGGTGGCACAGTGGTTGAGAGTCCGCCTGCCGATGCAGGGGACACGGGTTCGTGCCCTGTTCCGGGAAGATCCCACATGCCGCGGAGCGGCTGGGCCCGTGAGCCATGGCTGCTGAGCCTGCGCGTCCGGAGCCTGTGCTCCGCAATGGGAGAGGCCACAGCAGTGAGAGGCCCGCGTACTGCAAAAAAAAAAAAAAAAAAAAACCAAGTCTGGTTGGCCTTCCCTGGTGGCACAGTGGTTGGGAATCCGTCTGCCAATGCAGAGAACAGGTTCAACTCCTGGTCCGGGAAGATCCCACATGCGGCAGAGCACTAAGTCCGTGGGCCACGACTACTGAGCCTGCGCTCTAGAACCCATGCACCGCAACTACTGAGCCTGCGCGCCTAGAGCCTGTGCTCCAAAACAGGAGAGGCCACTGCAACGAGAAGCCCGCGTACTGCAGTGAGGGGTAGCCCCTGTTCGCCGCAGCTAGAGAAAGCCCGTGCACAGCAACGAAGACCCAACACAGCCAAAAATAAATCAAATAAATAAGTTTAAAAAGAAAAACAAAAACAAGGCTGGTCTATGTGGAAAAGGGCCCCAACACCACTGATGGAGGAGAGTCTACAGCATTCCAGTCTTGGAGGGCTACTGAGGGCTGTTAGGAAGATTCTGAGATCTACTTAAAAGGCACAATACAGAGCATGCACCTAGCCCAGCACAGGAACTCAGTAAATGTTTGTTGAACGAGTGATAAAAGGGACACCTTCTTAGACCGTCGCCAAGTCTGTCACTGAAGTACAGGAAAGAGAACGCCCTGAGGAACAAGCTACAGCCCCACTGTGCTTTCTGGGAGGACTCTTGGTCCTGGACGGGGATGCACGGACCACTGATGGCACCTGTGTGGGAAGTGGCCCAATTCCAGCCGACAGCTGAGCAGCTGCCCAAATTGAGGTGGATCATGATACGGAGGCAAAGCAGAGAGGTCATAAAGAAGGGTCATAACTTTTTGGACACTTGCTGAAGGAGAATTTTTATTTTATGTGCAGAAAACAATGAGTGGACAAGCAGGTCCAGATTATTCCTTTAACAGGTTTGATAAAAAAGACTGCAGAATAACTTGGAGTCTCAGGAATGTCCGGTTCCCCTTCAAATATCCATGAATCACCTGAAAAGGGAACTGATATTCCTTATTGCTTTTAATGCACCAGGCCCTTTATGACACAGTGGTTAGGAGCATGCTCTCTGCTGAGAAGTGATGGTCAGGTTTCAAATCCCGACTCTACCAGGTATTAGTGTCTGGGGTGCAAATCTCAGTTCCAACATACACACGACCCTTAACTTTGCGTGTCGGGGTCTCCTGACCTGGGAGATGCGGATGGTACCACCACCTACCTCAGAGCTGTGGTGGAGAAAGGAGATGAAGAAAGTGCTTTAAGTGGCACCTGGCACGTAATAAACCCTCTACTCGTGTTAACTATTATTATTTTGTCATTTAAGCACCACCAAAGCTCTATTAGATGTCATCTCTCCCACTTTAAAAATGAGGAAACTAAGTTTCGGAGAGGTTAGGTAACTTGACCAAGGCCAGGGATTTTATAGGAAGGTAGATTTAAACCCAGGTCGGTCCTTTCCACTATGTGGCATGGCCTCCATGCAAAATAAAAAATGGGCACATTCCAGAGTATCCTGTTATGAAATTCTTCACACCAGCGCTTCCCAAAGATCTCTCACTGAATACCAACGCCATGAAACTTTAATGATGTTACATGGGGGGAAAAAATCAATGGCCAAAGAAGCGTGGGGAATTCCGGGCTAAATGCTGGGTTTCTCCTCTGCAGGGCTTCTCGGAACCTTAAACAGGGCCCTGCAGAGGGCGAAGTCCGGGAGCAGCGGGGTCTCCACCTGCCCACAGATGCTGGTCCACATGTTTTTCTTCACCTAACATCTAGTGGACAAAGGTTGGATGGGGCACATTAAGGGGAACCTTGCTCTGCAGAATCATTCAGGATGCAGTGATCCTGCTTCCCCTCCTTCCCTGCCTATTTCCTCGCCAGAAGGTGGTCGGCATGGCTTTGTCAGCCTCCTGGCTCCTCTGAGAAAAGCCGAAGTTCTGACGACCCTGTCCCACTTTGCCTCGTGAGTGGTCCCTGGCCACTTCCTCCGCCCAATGCCTGCCCTCTGCCTCTCAGCACCCACATGCATTCAGCCCACCCACCAGCCAGACCCAGGGTTTCTCTGCATTGCCTGGAGGGCCACAGTGGAATCTGAAGCTGCCAGGGGGGTTCACATGTGCTGCCTGCCCGGAGGATGCAGGCCTTGTTCTCCTCGGCGCCCCAGTGCTGGGGAGGCAGGGCGTGCTCTGTACCGGTCACATCCTGGCTGCTCCGGGAGGCCACCTCCCGAGGGCCAAGCTCTCCTCCTGGCCCTCAGCCTTGACACACCCCTGCATTTGATGATGGTACAGGGGTGGTCATCAGAAGGGACCAGTGAGTTACACTCAGTAACCAGAGACACACAGCCTGCCTCCAGGCTGTTGGGGGCTTTTTCTTTTCTTTCTCCTTTTTTTCCCCCTTCTTTTTTTAAAACCTACAGGATAAGAGAATAGAGCTTGGCCCTAAAGACTCAGGGGAAGAACGCTCTTTCCACCAAAACACCTGCTGCCTGAAGTTGAAGAAAGTCCTAGAAAACATCTGCATCTTGTTCTAAAGGAAACAGAAGGATGCACTGCTGTTACTGGCAGTAAAGAGAAGGATGCTGGTGTGAGGGGAGCAGAGTCAAAGATGGGGCAGCCCGAAAGGTGCTGAGTTTCGGGGTAGGGCTGTGGATGGAGGCCAGCTGGGACAGGCAGCAGGGGGTGGACCCGAGCAGCGTTGAGACTCAGAGAGGAAAAGGGATGTGCCTCCTTTGAGAATGCGGGGAAGGGAAAGAGAAGGACAGAAAAATTGGGAAGAATATTGAGCAGTGGTTAAAAGAGATGGAACAGCCTTCGCCTTTCTGCCATGGCAGGGAGCAAGACCGACTACAAAGTGGGGAGGGACTTGAGGACAGGCCGGGAAGCGGTGCAGAGCAAGGGTGGGCAAGGCCATGCACTGGGGGCTTATCCAGGCCTGTGACCTGCCCGCACCTCCCCCGGCAGGAGCAGAGGAAGAGCCAGGGTTCTGCCCTGGAAGGCGGGGCACGCGGGGCATGGACGAAAGGGTGAGGGGATGATATGGGTGTGAAGAGAGGTAGGACGGGGTGGTGGTCAGTCCTCTGGAGCCAGACAGCCTGGGTTCAGCTCTGCCACTTACTAGCTGTGTCCTGGGCCAGTTCCGTGACCCCTGGGAGCTGCAGTCTCCTCACCTGGAACAGGAGGAGGATCCCTCCTCAAGACTGAATGAGGTCAGTACATGAAAAGCACTTAGGATGCCCGTCGGGTTAACTGCGGTTACTGAAATGGATGAGCTGTGAGGTGAGACAAGGAGAAGAAGGCTGGGGGAGGTAAGCACGGAGGTCACAGAAAGCAAACTCAGACCACAAGTCTGGGGTGAAGGGGCTCAAAAATGGTGGGAGCCGGAGCACCTGGGGCGGCAGGGAGTGCCTGGCAAGTGGACAGTGAGCTCTGGGAGCAGAAGGCAGCCGATGAGCGATGGGGAAAGGCCCGGAGAGGGACCTGGCGGGGTAGAGACCATGCCAGAGGCCCGTGTCTTGCAGCTGGAAGCACTGAGGCCTCCTCAGAATTTGAGAGGGAGGTGCTACTTTAAGAAGTCCATTGGGCTTCCCTGGTGGCGCAGTGGTTGAGAGTCTGCCTGCCAATGCAGGGGACACGGGTTCGTGCCCCGGTCCGGGAAGATCCCACATGCCGCGGAGCGGCTGGGCCCGTGAGCCATGGCCGCTGAGCCTGCGCGTCCGGAGCCTGTGCTCCGCAACGGGAGAGGCCACAACAGTGAGAGGCCCGCGTACCGCAAAAAAAAAAAAAAAGAAGTCCAACCTCTTCATTTGACAGTCAATGAAACTAAAATTAGAGAAATAACTCCTACGGAAAGCTGGGAAGAGGATAATGAGAAAGTTAGATCAACAGGTGATGATAACAAAACGTTAGAGTGACCCAGGAAGACGAGATGGCCAAAGCAAAGGATGACTATTTCCCTACAGAGATGGGGACTGCGGGAGAAGCAGAAGCCAGTGGCTGACAGTGTCGCCCAGGGCTGGGCTGCATGGGGGACTCTGGGGGACTCTGGGTGGGGGGAACACCCGGCTAAGAAGGGTCAGGGGCACGGTCCCACCCACCACAGGATTTTGCTGATGGGTAAGGAGGCCTCAGAGGGCTACCACGGCCCCAAAGGCCAAAAGCCATGCATCCAACAGAACTTACTAAGCATCCCCATATGCCAGGTAATTTCTACAGTGAAAGAATTGGTAATTTGAGTAAACTTGCACCACAAATTGCCTGTGGCAGTCAAATTTCAATTCAGGACGGTTCTGTCATAATGGAGACACTAGGAGTGTGCTGTCCCACGACGATTCATTAACCTTTCAAAAGACATTTACTGAGAGCCCCCAAGTGCCAGGCACTGTTCTCCATGGCAGGGCTGGGGCAGGGGACAAGGAGCCTTCTGCTCGTCTGGCATACATTCCGGTGACCAAGGCAAGCAAAGGGTTAAAGGCTGAAGGATTCTGGGAGGTGGGGAGGAAGTCGGAGATGGGGCAGGAGGCACACTGGGGCGGAAAGTCGAACTGTGGGGAGATGGGGGTGGGGAAAGGAGTGCTGCAGGTGAGAAGAGCCAGGGCAAAGGGCTGTGGTGGAGGCCACAGGGTGCCGGGCAGGCCTCTGTAAGGCTTTGACCCTGAGTGAAACGACGATGACATGATCCCACGTGGGATTTAAGTCTGGCTGCAGTGTTGAGAAGAAACCGTGAGGAGGGTGGATCCTGTTGGGGGTCTGTGCGCGTGTATGCGGTGGGGCTCTGTGCATGTGTGTGTCTGTGATGGTGGGGCTCTGTGTGCGCGTTTGGCGGTGGGGCTCTGTGTTCATGTGCGTGTGTGTGCATGAGTGTATATGGGGTGGGGGTTAAAGAGAGCACCACCAGTGAAGGCCAGTAAGGAGACAACTACAGTAGTCTGGGGAAAAGATGATGTGCTTCAGGCCTGGTCTGAGGAGTGGCTCCAAGAATTCTAGATATATTTGCAGGCAGGCTGTGCTGAAGACGGATGGACGTGAGGTGTAAGAGGAGGCGGGGCTGGGTGGCCATGGCCGGGTGATAAGAAGCTGTCGATTATTGATACGTTGTGAGGGAACAGCCGGCGGGATTTCATGTCTTTCTGCTGTGAGGGGGGTAGCCAGTCTGTAAACTACACAAAGGCCCCCAGCCCAGGGGGCCAGTGGGGGTGAAGATCCCACCTGAGCTCCCCCTGCCAGGCAGCATGCCCCGTGTGACAGCTGGAGGAAGAGGTGCCTTCTTTTCATCCACCCAGCAGGGCAGGAGCTGTTGGTCTGGATCGTGCTGAGTGGGGGGTCTGCATCACTGACTACACTGCAGCCCACGCACCCACCTCCTGCCTTCCTGGAGCAGCGCCCACCTCCTGTTGGCTGAGTATCCCGCGTGCTGAGGATGGTGCTAGCCCTTACCCAACTCATTTGGTCCTCAAAATGACCTTTTGGGGATGGTAAAAAAATCACCATCATGTAAAAGGTGGCACTGAGGCTCAGAGAGGTGTAGCAACTTGTCCAAAATCACACAGCTGGAATGGAGGAATCAGGGACAGAGCCCCGATGTGCCTAACTCCAGAGCCAGGACTCCGTACATACTTTGTTGCTTCAGAGACTCAGCAAAGAAAAGCAAAAGCTCCATCCCAAGCAGGAGGAAGAGGTAGGGCCGGCTCTCACCCATCTGCCTCCCGCCTACAGCGCAAGGATGCCCAAACGGGTCACAAGGCCGTGAATCGACCAGAGTGCTGGGGGCACGGCAGGTGTGCTAAACTGGTTAAACAGTTAACCAGATGATCCTTCCTGTTTCAACTCGGAATGACTGGGAACCTTTGTGAAATGCACTTGTCCACTTGCCTGCCCTGGCAAGCACAGTTTGAGGGAGACGATTTAATTGTGTGATAAGTCTCAAGGCCTCTTGCCAGGGCCCTAGATCTAAGATGTTCATCTGAGTGTTTCCTGACCCCAGGAATAACCCTGCAAGTTCCTCTTTTAACTAAAACGGAATCACCTTGTTTTCTTTCATTGGTCTCCTTCCTACACAAGGAATAAACAAAATTTCAGTGATTTCAGTTTCATTTTTCTGAGCTTTGGTTACAGCAAGTGAGTGTTACATGTCTAAGAATCTGAAACAACATGAGTTGTCGAGCTCAAGATACTTTTTCTGAGAAAATAGGCAGTGCAGGAATCACAACAAAAATAACACAAAAACTGCAGCAGCAGAAACCACACACTGGGCTTTTATTCTGTGCCATGCAGTGTTTTTCTCATTTAATTCTCAATTAGAAGTAACTAAGTCTCAGAGAGGTCAAGTAAACTGCCTGTAAATCCTCAGTGCATGAGTGGGAAAGCCGGGATTCAAACTCAGGTCTGTCAGACTCCGAAGCTCTGTGACAGGTAAAGGAGCTATTATCCTTTCTGAATGAAGTGGAGCAAAACAAAAATAAAACCTGCTGTAAATCAATAAAAAGGCAATCACCCTAGTGGAAAAATAAAGATTATGAATAGGTTAATTCACACAATGCATTTGCGCAGGCAGAGGCCACAAAACAACAAAAACAAACTTGGTAAAAAGCAAGGAGCCTGACTGGTTTTCCTTTCAGTAAAGATCTACACATGGATGTTAAAATACATAAATACATACATACAGTTGGGAGGGGTGAAAAAACAGAGATGGCAAAGATGAAAAAAGATAACAAAAACTATGTTTTAGACTCTTTAAGATTATATATTTTCTAAAACGGCCAGGGGAAACATCCAGACATCTTATTTCTCTGGCAATGGATGCAGTTAAATTCTGACTTCTGTTATATATCCTTATGTAAAAGGACATTTCTAAGATAAGTGAAACCATTTCTTTTTATTTCAAGTCTATCCTAAGGTTTCTCCAGTTGATTTACAGGCTAAAATACACACACACATTCTCTCTCCTTCTCCCTGTCTCTCTCGTACTTTCAAAGGCTCAATACAAATATTTTCAACATTCTTTTCATTCTCTTGAAATAAAATGTGTAAATAATATAACCTTACCAACACTTATAATTTCAAAAACAACGTGACTGTAATACAAAGAAGAAAAAAAATAAAGTTAAAATAAAATAATATGTCTATCAATACACAAAGATTGGACACAGCTACTCTAGAGACATAGTGAAAGATATAATGAGATGCTTGTATCTATTTATAACAAATAGGTAAACCTCATATACCTGGTGGTTGTGTTCCTGGAAAATTCAGTATATATTAAAAACATGAAAAAATTATTTATGTTTATATGTAAAATGGAGTCAGACTCTAGGCCCAGATCTTTATAAACAGGGTCTCACCTACATGAATGCCCACTGAACTTTGGGAAGTTGGGCAGGATGTTGGACAATCCTTTATTCTCCACGTGTTACATCCAGCATCCCTGCTGCCCCCCAGTGAAAGCCCTGTGCCCCAAGTTGTGACAGCCCAACCACCCTGCACATTCCTGAGATGTCCTATAGGGGGCGCTACGAACCCATTCACAACCAGTAGTACGTTTCACCTGCATTTTCTACAAAGAGAAGGGTCAAGGAGGGCTTAAGATATTTACTCAAAGCCATATAGGAAATCAACAGCAGAGTATACAGTAGAGGAGGAAGGGAATTATTATAATATTTATGTTTATTAAGTGCTAGACATTGTGCCAGGTGCCTTTTGTTATGTCCATCCAGGATCTCATCTAATCCTCCTACCAACCTTGGGGTTAGTTCTATTAGCGTCCCCAGTTTTCAGACAGAGACACTATGTATCAGGGAAGCTAGGACACTGCTCAGGGCCCCGTTTTAGGTAACTACAGAACTAGATTTTATCCAGTCCTTTTTCTATTGCTTCAAGCTGCTCTCCCTCCAGGTTTTGGGCCCACACCTCGGAAACCAGGTCCCTCACTTTGCTGCTTATCTCTCGGAAATAGTAACTGGGATACACGCTATCTGAAAAGCAACCGACAAAGAGAAAGATGGTTCAGTCCGTTTCTCAGCCCTTCTGGCTCAGCCAGTGTGGCCAATGCCTGGACCAGGAAAGCCCAGGGGCACCTGAACACAGGAAGCAGACTCTTGATAAAGTCATGAATCACCTTTTCCTGGATTCTTGGGGGAACCTGGCCTGAGCTGCCAGGGTCAGGGCAGGATGACCAACGTGACTGCAGGCTGGGTTTTGGGGACTGTTACTGCCCCAGAAGACCCCATGCCTCCATAGTCCCACTCCATGCCTCAGAAGACGGCTGGCAGCTGAGGGGCTGGGGCCCATGCCACTGAAGCAGGAAGGGCCGGACAGTGAACGAGGGCTTGGTCACCAAACCTTGAGGTATCATCAGGTGTGGGGAATGGTTTGAAACAACAACTACAGCTTCATGGCACATCTGCCTCTGCTTATTTAACCCTCAAAACATCCCTAGGAAAAGGTACTGTTATTTCTATCTTACAGAAGAGCAAAGAGGCAGCCAGTGACTTGCACTTAGTTACACAGCTGGTGAAGGGCAAGACCAACACTCAAGCCCAGGTTAGACTGGCCCTGCCATGCCCCTTCCCACGTCCCTCTCCTGCCCTTCCAAAACCCTTCCTGATGCATGCATTTCAGGAAAATGTGTATTCAGCACCTGCCATCCCAGCTTTGGAGGGTAGGTGGGCCTTGCACCCCTCTACTCCACAACCGCTGGGGCTGTTCTGGGAGACTGAACGTTGGATTAGGAACTTGAAGATATGGTTCAGTCTTAGAATTCTTAGGTACCTTTCTCCCTCTGCTTTCTGGCCACAAAATCATGACGAAGCATTTTGAACAAGAAACCTATTGCATTTGACTTCATGTGCAGGAAAAGAAAATACTAAGAGCCCACATTTGTCACCCTGATCTAAACTCACTGCATCATGAACCCTGCAGGCCTGGCAGGGTTCAGATGAACCCATTTGTTGGTGACAAGGCAAAGGTCTCTGGGGCCTCTGGGGACTTCCCTGGCGGTCCAGTGGTCAAGACTCCGTGCTTCCAGTGCAGGGGGCACGGGTTCGATCCCTGGTTGGGGAACTAAGATCCCACACACCACACGGCCAAAAAGTAAATAAATAAAAAATCAAAAAAATTTAAAAAAAGAAAACAAAACAACAACAAATTCTGAGGAGGTTTCATAGGAAATGGTTCAACTCAGGCTCCCTTCCAATGATTTCTTGCAAAATTAGTCAAAGTAGGACCAGCCCCAATCTAATGCACCACGGGCTTACTTTTAGCGCTAAGATTATGAGATATTATAGCTCTGCGGCTCAGTCTTCACTCTGCCGCTTCCTTGTGTGATTCTGGACAACATCTGACCTCTGCTCCTCAGGCTCCTCACTGGCAAAATGCGGATACTGACAGTACCCACCTCACAGGTGATTGTGAGTAGTAAGATAAGTCACGTAAGGAGCTGAGAACAGAGCCTGGTCCATGGTAAGCACTCAGTGAATGCTGCCAATCATTAATATTAATGTGGACTGCCATGTCGCACAAGGATGGCAGAAGGCACTGGAGACATTGGACCCTGGGGAGGGAGATAAGAAGGTGGGGAAGAGAAAGGAAGGGAGCCCATGAGCACAACTTCCAAACTCAGAAAGTGGAGTCACGCCACGCCTACGGACCTTTGTTCTGTGCTGCTACAAAGGGCAGAACTAGGTCAATGAGGAAACAGTGCCTAGAGGCAGATTTCGATTAGAATAAAGAAGGGTTTTCTAACAGGCACACATATCTGTAGAGGGGGAGCAGGAGGCTTGGTGGGTGGGTGCCCCAGGGGGCCAGGGGCCTGACTGTCCTGATCAGTACAGATGGGATTTTCCTGCACAGGAGGGTGGCCAGAGGAAGTGACCCCTTGATGCCCTTCCCCTGGACCGTTCTATCACTCTGATAAGGAGCAAATAAGTGCAGATAGCCAGGGTGTGGCTCATCAGCCCAAAGGGAGGAGGATGGACTTTGGACAGGTCTTAAAATACACAACCTTCAGGACTTTCACTTAATGCTCTGAGAACACCAGGTGGTAGTGACAGCGGGGCTCTGACCAGCAATGGCTCCATGAACCAACAGTGTTTCTGGAATGCCTGCTGGGTGCCTAGCGCAGTGATTCAGAGAAAGAGTGAAATGACAGGGGTGTGGCAACAAACCATGAACACTTCCTTACTTGGGAGAATTTAAAGGCAGCATCAGTTACAAATGCCACCGTTACTGGGGACACACAATATGAAGTGATCAGGCCTGCTAACTCCATGGGCTGGGACTGGGACAGGAAGAATGGGGGCCGTCCTAGTCCATAGGCAACTTCCCAACCTCTTCTCAGGTGAAGGTGTCAATGTTCTTTACCACTGAACCTTTTACTGACACACCCCCCGACCCGGGTTTACTTGGTCTCCTGGGCTGAGCTGCACACAGAGAAAGGTGCTGGGACACGGTGAAATGCCCGGGAGCAGGAAACAAGACAGAGAAAGGGGAGAATCTGCTCCTTGAAAACTGGTTCAGAGGTGGGACACCCAGGAGGTATCCTCCATCTTGAAACTGTGTTACCTTTATAAACTATAAAAATGAAAATTTTTATTTTATCAGCAAAAATATTACTGGGCTGTATTAAAACTACAATACAAATCTGAGAAAAAGTATGAAATTCCCAAACTAAAGCTCATCAGCTATTTTCCAGGTAGTGGAAACTGCTAATTTATACATTCTCAACTCTGAGAACTCAAAAGCAGGTGAGTGGCAGTAGGTATCAAAAGATTAAGGAAAAATAACAAATTACGGAGGTGACACAGGCGATGTTCTATGTACTGATTTCATTCTTTGCCACTTGGAAACGCCTGGCAACATGTTTGAGAACCACTGTCCAGGGTGGCTAGGAGCTCACTGGGCAGGAAGACAGACCCTCTCTGCTCAGAGAAGAACGTGCTCAGTAACCCAAAGGCCCAGCCTAAGTAACACAGGCCCCTAGACGCTGGGTCTGCCGTGGCCGATTCCTCCCTCCCCACGCGGACCTCCTCCCCTGCGGTTGTAGGTTCAGTCCCAGTACATCACTGTCTTCCCTCTCTATTTGTCTGTCTGTCTGTAAGTAACTCCCACTGCTTCTTCCGGCCTGTGATCCGTCCTCTCCTCTCCCACTCACTCCTCTCTCACTCACTCGTCTCTGTGCTGCCCACTACAACCTCAGTTTAAAACCGCTGGCCTCCAGCACTGTAACAGGAGTCTTCTCCAGAAGCTTCCACAGTCTTTCCTTCCTTGAAAAGGCTTCTTCAGCTCCCTCTGTCCCCTCCCAGACTCAGAAAGAACTAACACCCAGATCCCACCCAGCCCAGGCATGTGCTGGGCATCGGCCCAGGGCAAGGAAGAGACACATGTTCCAGCTTCCGTGCCAGCTCTAGTCCATCGATACTGGCTGCCCAGAGGGCCGCGCAAAGAAGGATCCTGAGGGTCAGAAAAAAGAAGACCACTGTGCTCAGTTATTACCCTTCTACCTGGCGGTCAGAGGACTGGGAACAATAGCACTCACGCCGCCCTACCCCCCAACCCATGCTGTCCCAGGACAGGGCAGAGCATCCCAGGAACTCAGACCACCTGCCCCTGGCCTGCACCCAGTCCTTCATTCCCTTGGGTGTTCCCTTGAGATCTCCCCAATGACCCATTCCCAGGCTCCTCCAAAACTTCAATATTTATATTTACCTTCACTGACACCCACTGCTGCACCGCACTTTCCCTCCTGCAATATGCAGCAAATGTGCTGCGCCTTTCACAGCATCGGGACTTCCCTGGCGGTCCAGTGGTTAAGACTCCGTGCTCTCAATGCAGGGGACATAGGTTCCATCCCTGGTTGGGGAACTAAGATCCCGCATGCTGCATGGCATGGCCAAAAAAAAAAAAAGAAAAAAAAAAAAACTTCACAGCATCTATAAAGCTTTTCCCAAGTAGGTCAGAGAGCAACTGATTTTACCTTTGCCTTGGTATCCAAACACACAGATTCTAAAATTCCCCACTTTACCATCATCTCCTCCACTCACTAGCTGGTTTACTGCACACATATAACTTGCTTTACTCATGCATATGGTGATTATTGACCATCTTGACGTCTGTCTGTCTGAGACTGTGAACCCTGAAGGGCAGGAATCAGATCTGCTTAACTCACTGGCTCCGAGCTTGGTAGAGCAGGGACCATCAGAGAAAAGCACAGAGACTGCGGCCCCAGCGCAGCTCTGCCGTGACTCACCATGGGGCCCAAGTCACTCTGCTCTCTGGGCCTCAGTTTCCCCAGCTACAATAAGATGTACTTGAACTAGAGGCTCTCTGAAGTCTCATCCAGCTCTAATGCACTATGAGAACAAAGGCCCAAAAGTGTTAGATCCACGTCTTTTCATGACATATGTGGGCAATATTTACTCAGGGTCTGGCTCAGCAAGATATCACAATACAGCTCCTTTGAGTGGCGTGGATCCGCCATTGCGATGAGTGAAAACTCTACAGTGGATATTTAGTGCGGTGGGATGTATGCTTGGATGGCTAAGTATGATGGACAACAAAGAATAATTTTATTTCCCTTTGAGAACATAAGTACACTATTCTATATTTATACCCTCCATCTCCTAATTTAGACAGTGTAGAACTTCTGAATAGCACTCACTTGCCAATAACTTCCTTCTACATCTAAAAGAAGAATAGGAGTCATATAAGTTCACAGATTGAATGGATGGTTGATTTACAAAGCCCTTAAAATGTGGCTGCAGGCTGACGCTGGCAACCCCATAATTAGA
Organism: Delphinapterus leucas; assembly: GCF_059928025.1. NCBI lineage: Eukaryota > Metazoa > Chordata > Mammalia > Artiodactyla > Monodontidae > Delphinapterus > Delphinapterus leucas. The sequence continues at coordinate 42,276,830 of NC_143135.1, forward strand.
TATGGCATATTCTGCAATGATGTATTTTTTTTCTGTTTTTTAATAACTCAGTTCTCCTTCTGGGATGAGGGGGAAAATGGAATTTGTTAAAAATAAATCGAGATTTAGTGGCTTTTCAGCCTTCTGCTGCTTGTTGCTCACAATATTCTATAAATAAACGAAGCCCTGCCCTATAGTGCACTGTAAACACCCACAGACACTCAGAGCCAAGTTCTTCCAATTATGACCCTGTGCCAGTTGCCAAGCTACTGCAAGGACCCACTTGAAAGGCAGCCATCTAGGCCGTTTCCTGATTAAGCTGCCCAGTAGCAAGGAATCAAGGCCTGCTGCCTTGGCATCGTATCTAGTCTCAAAGAATTGCTCGATCTAGTCTCAAAGAATTGTTCAAGGTCCTTGAAATTAAGCCTTTTCCTTGTGATCGAATTACAATTCAGAGGTAAGTGAAAAACTAACTACCTATCCATCCATCCATCTGCCTGGGTCATGTGTGTGTTTCAGATCCTGGGCTGTCACATATTAGACTTCAATCAGCAGCAGAAGTGCATTCACAGCAATGTCTTTAATTGCAGCGAGCAAATCAAGGTCAAACAAAAGTAGGTCAGCAATGAATGTGACAGGTGAGTCAGAGGCAGCTTGCCCTTCTGCTCAGCAGCCTCACTCACCAATCGGTTTGGGTCACTGTTGCCCAATGCAGAGGCTGAAATGGTCATTTAAAAATGCATACTATACCCTGAGAGGGGCGATGCAGATGGCGTGGAGTGTTGGGCTGACGGCTCTGTGGTCCAAATGCCAACGTACAGGTTGGGATGGCCCCAGCTTTCACATGGTCTCCACAAGCCCTTTTAAAACTGCATGTGCAGAATCAGGGGATTGCAGCGTGCCAGAATCTCCCTGAGAGAGAAATTGCTCCAAGCAGCACTGGAGCAAAATGGGCTCTGGCTAGAAACCGATGACCCTCCCTCCTGACATGGAGGCTCTTCATTCAGTGTCAGCTCCACTGGGTGAGCGGGAAGCAGCACTTCTCCAGCTCGCCAGGAGGCCTTCAAAAGGCCCTGGACTTGGCTCCCAGCCCTGGAGCTCATACTCGGAATGGGGAGCCAGTTAGTGAACAAGCACCACCTAATGGAGAACCGACACGTGCTCAGATTATCCAAACTTAAAACTGGGACCTACCCTTAGAGGGCAGAATTGTTAACAGCGAGTGTCCTGGAAAACCTGGGGTCTAGGGGGTCACATAGCACCAAGCCTCCCCCGCAAGGTCCCCCCTGGCATTGACCTAAAGTGGCCCTTCCTATGGCTTGCACCCCACCTGGGGGTTCTAGCTTCTTAATTTCTGAAATTGTTTCTTTGTGTCTCCTCTGATTAGAATGTGAGTTTCAGAAGAGCAGAGAGACCCCCTCTGTCTTGTTCTTGAGTGTTTCCAGAGCAACTAGGACGATGACTGGCTCAGAGTGGGTGCTGAATAAACAGTCACTGAGTAAAAGAATCCATGCCAAACCTCTGCAAGTGCATCCCATGTACCAATCTCCCTGAATCCTCGCAACGATGTTAGGAGGTGAAATTATTCTCTCCTGCACAAGGAGAAAATCAAGCCTTCAAGGAGGGTATGTGCTTTCCCAGGCCTGCACATCTAACGAGTTGATGGAGCTGGAATTCCAAGCCAGGCGTGAAGAGTTCTAATCCTGGCTTTAAAGTGAGCATCTGTTGCTTTTATAATTTAGAAAAAGAAAAAAAGAAAAACTTTAAAGAAAAAACTACGCATCAGAAAAAGCTTTATATTAAATGATCTAATATGTGATGAATTTAGTTCCTGTGCCCAAAATCCAAGTCCCTCTTCTAGCTGCAGAGGGCACTGGCACTGTAGCCCGAGCAGGAAGAAAAATTCGGGGGCCTCCTTTGTGGAAGGTTTGTTCTTGTCTTTCTGTGAAGACCCAAAGGATGGACAGGGAGGGGAGCGGGCATCAGAAGCAACCCCCATGATTCCTGTTACAAACAGCAAGCCCATTCCATGCTTTGCTGGAAAGGCTCTAAGGAGATGTCGACAAGCAAGTTAGAAGACTAAAGAGTTAAGGTGCTTGGAATCTGCCTTCTCCCAGACCCATACCTTGAAAACTGGAATGAGAAAAAAGAAAAGGGGAGGAAGCATACTCTTTAAGACTAAAATTTCAAAACAAAAAACGTAAGTTAAAAAGTAGGGCTTCCCTGGTGGCGCAGTGGTTGGGAGTCCGCCTGCCGATGCAGGGGACACGGGTTCGTGCCCCGGCCCGGGAGGATCCCACATGCCGCGGAGCGGCTGGGCCCGTGAGCCATGGCCGCTGAGCCTGCACGTCCGGAGCCTGTGCTCCGCAACGGGAGAGGCCACAACAGTGAGAGGCCCGCGTAATGCAAAAAAAAAAAAAAAAAAAAAAAAGTAGAGGGACTTCCCTGGTGGTGCAGTGGTTAAGAATCCGCCTGCCAATGCAGGGGACACGTTTGAGCCTGGTCCGGGAAGATCCCACATGCCGCGGAGCAACTAAGCCCGTGCGCCACAACTACTGAGCCTGCGCTCTAGAGCCCGCGAGCCACAGCTATGAGCCTGAGTGCCACAACTACTGAGCCCGCACGCCTAGAGCTGGTGCTCCACAACAAGAGAAGCCACCGCAATGAGAAGCCCGTGCACCACAACGAAGAGTAGCCCCCGCTCGCCGCAACTAGAGAAAGCCGGCGCGCAGCAACAAAGACCCAACATAGCCAATAAATAAATAAATAAATTTATATATTTTTTAAAAAGTAGAGATTTACATTTACCTGAATTTAAACCACTAAACCCTACTGAAGCTAAGCTTATGCACCTTTATAATCTATATATCACAATAAAATTCTTATTAGTCTGATATTTGGGGCCAAAAAACCCTCTCCAGTTGGTCTCCTAGATGCAGTTATGGCTTGAATTTATGTGCACATCAGTAGGTCAGTCTCATCAAAAAGACTAGGCCAGTTCTAATGTGTGGATACATTTCTCAAATATGGGGAAGAAATGAAAATGGCAAATCATATCAGTAAAACAGGTATTTCCAACTGCTACCAGGATGGCCCAATAGCCCTCGAATACAAACATCCTACAGAAACAGAACGCCCTCCACGGTTGTGAATGAGGAACAGCAGGAGGATAAAAGAGCATGTGAATTAACCTACTGGGTCTCAGTTTCTCAGCCAGGACCCCTGGGTGGGCTGCGGAGAAAATATTGAGCTTATCATGGCATTTTTCGGGAGAGAGGCTCCATACATTTCACCAGCTTCACAAAGTGATCTGTGACCCCAAATGATAGGAACACTCACCAGCCCTATCTTTGCCGTGCCTGTTTTCTCTGGATAATCCTCCTGATATAAACAACAATACAGGAAGCCCCCCCACCCCCACCCCCGCCATGCCTCTGGCTTTCACAGCGGACAAGATGACACTGACGATCAGGGAAAATTGTCCAAGCTGTTGCCTGAAGAGCCCAGCCACTGAGGACTGCCCAGTCAATGACTGAAAAGAGGTCACTGGGCTGGAAGAGGCCGAAGATCTTTTACGCCTTAGCTTGAGCCCACTGCCCACACAGGGACAAACAGCACAACCAAGAAGACCGAGAGTAAACTTAGGGACCAGAAAGTCTTAGGTAAGATTAACTTGGGAGCAACAGTGTGGGACGGGGGAAGAACGTGGGCTTTGGAGCCAGGCACGGTCAGGTTCCAATCCTGGCTCCATCTACATGCTAGTCATGTAGCCTTGGGATGGGGATGATGACGGTGCTGCTGAGGAAAGCAGTATCTACGACGAGCTATTATTTACTGACAGCGCAAAGTCTAGCATTTAGTAAGCAAGTACTTATAGACTTATGAAATAACATGTTATTTTATTTAATTTTTCACAGCAACCCTGTGAATACTCTCCATATTATCTCCATTTTCTACATCTGGAAAAAGAAGGTTAAAAAGGTTAAGTAGCATTCCCAAGGTCCACAGCTAGGGGGGATTCAAACCCAAGTCTGTTTGACTCTCAGCCCAGGCTCGTAACTACTAAGCTTCACTGCACTGCCAAGCCTCAGCTTCCTCATCTGTGAAAAAGACAATAATACTCAGCCCTGCAGGGTGGGAAGGATTAGACAGAATGCATGTGAAGGTTTAACACAGTACCTGGCACACAGGAAGCTTTATAGTGTAGCTATTAGTGTCATTCCTACGACATCTGGACCTTTGGAAGAGAGAGGGAGACGTGGTAGGCGGGCATCTGGCTACACAGATGGGACAGCATCTCACACCACAGGGCTCTGCAAACAGGATTAGGAACTTTGGGCCAAGGCTTAGGGGCCTGGGATGACCTACTCCCCCTTAGGGACAGAGAGGGAACACCTCAGCAAGATGGGTAAGAACGTGTTTACTCAGAGATGAAAGGCTTTGCATCAAAACGTGGGGAGGATTGGGGATTTGGGGAGGAAGGAATAATTCAAGTTCAAGAAGAAAGTTCTCAAGAGGCAGTGCCAGACAGCATGGCTATGCCTGGGCTAGGAATGTGGGCCCACTGTCCTTTCTGACTCCCTGACACCCAGGAGAGGACAAGAGTTCCTGTGTATGTTTGTGATAAAGGAGATGCCTAGCCCCCAGGTTATCAGTAAACCCCACGTGGAACCTGAGCAGAGCCTAGTCATTCTTAAAGAAAAAGAGAATTTGTTAGAGCGAGTCTCCCTTGGAGTTAAATATGAAGAAATGTACTCATTGCAAGAAAGAACCAAGACTTAGTGTGGCTTGTAGTGTGTAACATCAGGGACCCATCTGTAGGAAGAAGAATCAGACTCACTGATACCATCTTGACTACTTTCTTAGTGGAAGACTGAACGGGGAGTCTAGGAACAGCAGAGTCACTCCTCAGAGAGATAATAACTGCACTGCAGGGGATGTGCATCTGGGGGCTGACATTTGCTTGGGGAGAGAAACATTACAGAGTGTCACCAGCCTCTCTCCAGACCAGCTGGTCCCCTCTTGTTTTTCTTTTAAAAGAATTGCTATACCAAGTTATTCCAATAGGAACCAAAGATACTCAAAGGTCTTCACAACCTGTCCTCAGTCCCCTCTTTTCCTCTCTACAGCTCTACATAGGGCTCAGCATCAATTTCCTGGACCATTTTATCTGCCTCTAACTAGTCCTGCTGCCGCCTCCTACAGTCCAGCCTCCACACTGCCACCAGCTGGCTTTCTAAAATAAAAGTGCTGACCACGTCACTCACCTCCTGAAAGGTGTCTACTAGATTCGCACTGCCCATGGAATAAACACCAAAGCCTTAAATTGCATTCATTCATTCATTCATATTTTTCATTACCAACCTAATGTGTGATGATCACCTCCTGTGTACCAGGCTCTGTTTTGGGCCCTGGAGATAGAGTGGTGAATGAGACAGATTAAGACAAGGGCTCATCCTCATGGATTTACATTCTAGGTAAGACAAACGATAAAGAATACAAATAAATATATAATATAAAATCAGGCGCTAATGAAGAAAAATAAAGCAGAGTAAGAGAACAGAGTGATGGTGTAAGGGGTGGAGGGTAGGACAGTGCCTTTTAAATAGAGGAAACACCACTTGAACACAGACCAGAACAGAGTGAAGGGAGGATTGCTGGGGAAGAGTAATCCAGGCAGAAAACAGCAAGTGGAAAGGCCCTGAGGCAAGAAAGAGGAACAGCAAGAAAGACACATGGGCTGGAATGGAGTGAGCAAAGCAGAGAGTGCTAAGAGATGAGACCAGAGAAGTAGGAGGGGCAGGAAGGACAGGGCAGGGAGTTCAGATTCTACTCCAAGGATGCTAGGAAGCCACTGGAGTGTTTTGAGCAGGGGAGTGCTGTGATCTTATTTACTTTTTAGAAGGTCATTCTGGGGGACTTCCCTGGTGGTGCAGTGGTTGAGACTCGAAGCTCCCCATTCGGGGGCCCTGGGTTCTATCCCTGGTCGGGGAACTAGATCCCACATGCATGCTGCAACTAAGAGTTCGCATGCCACAACTAAGGAGGCCTCGAGCCACAACTAAGGAGCCTGCCTGCTGCCACTAAGGAGCTGGTAAGCCACAACAAAGGAGCCCACCTGCTACAGCTAAGACCCAGTGCAACCAAATAAATAAATAAATACTTAGAAAAAATAAATAAATAAAGGTCATTCTGTTTGTGTGGGAGGCTGCTCGCAGTGGGGCCAGAGTGGAGGCAGGGAGGCCTGTTGAGAGATAGGCGACCTCTGGACAAGGGTAGGGAGGTGTGGCGGCTTTCAGGATATACTGTGATAGAACAGCTGTCAACACTGTAAACACACAAGGTGAGGAGTGAGGGAAGGAGCAGGGTCAAAGGTGAAACCTACATTTTGGGCCTGGGTAACCAGGTAAATGGTGGGGCCACATAACACGGGGGAGACTGGGGAGGGTCACGTTTCTGCCTAAGACTTCTATTTAGTTATGTTGGGTCTGGAATGCCCATACACACTGAGGGGTGGATGCTGGGTGAGCAGTGGGTATGTGAGTTGGGGGCTCAGGAGAAAGGTCCCAAAAGGTCGTCAATGTGCACATAACCGCCAGGACGTGGCAACTTGGGTCCTCGCCCCGTGCCCCAGCTCCAGACAGACAGCCAGTGTTACCTCCCTCAGGGCTCTGGCCTCTGCCCCGTGGCTCCTGCTGCCTGGCTCACTCTGCCTGGACTTCTGCAGTGTGGACGCCTCCTCACCTCTAAAGACTTGCTCAAAGTCATCTCTTGTGTGCTGGGTCCCCAGGAGAGGCCACTCGGTCCTCTTCTCCCATGGCACCCTATGACATGCCTGGGTGACAGCACAGGTCTATTTGCACCTTTCCCCCTGTGAGCTCTTGCGAGCAGTGGCTGTGTGTCAACTCCTCTCCATATCCCACCTCCTCGCATGAGGCCTGGGCATGGCGAACACTGGCTAAATGAATGGAGCTCTCTCTGCAGAGAGATGCAGAAGAATTTATACACAAGCAACTGACTCACGCTGCAGCTGCTGTCTGCAGCCGAGACAGGGCAAGAAAGGAAGGCGCTGTCACGGAGGCACCAGCAAAGCTCAGTGGGCTGTACGCTTCCTTTGAGGAGTTTCTCGACCACATAAAGGAACTTCAAGAAATCCGGGAGTCGAGAATCTCAGGGTGCTGGAGGTGTGATGAGCACTGCACCTAGGGAAGGTGTTTTGGGTTTCCGCTGCAGAAACCCTGGCAAATCCCCAACCAAAGCACTCAGGAGTCGGAGACAGAGGGAAGGAAACCGACCTTGTTCCCATGGACTCCCGTCGTCCAGACAGTGAGCCTGGAAGCGGGTCCTACTTGCCTTGCTTTACAGATGCAGACAACAAGTGTCAGAGAGGTTAGTGGATGTGCCCAAGGTCACAGACCTGGGAGGTACAGGAGCCAGCCACACTCAGGTCTTCCTGAGACCAAGGCCTGCATCCCTTCCAGTACACTCCAAAGTCCTGCTCCATCACAGGAGCTCCTATGGCAGCGAGCAGGATGGTTAGAGAGCATCTGAGCCCCAGGTCACACTGAGGAAATGCAGCTCTGGAGCGGGGATGAGGTTTACCCACTGTTACTGGGGGGTCACCAGCAGGATGAAGCTGGAATGACAGTCTCTGACTCGAAGGCCAGGCCCTTGGAACACTGTGCCCACACCCTGTCATTTATTTCTTAAAGGCCTTGCCCTGATCCCAGGATCCCCAGCCAGCAGCTACCAGTTTGGAGCATCCCCAGAGGAGAACTTTCTTTCTATAGAGGAAAATGAGAGAGGACTCACATTTATAAAGTGTCTATTCTGCACTGAACATCTGAGAGGCACCTTTCAAATCTTCATTCGCCTATTTCTCAAAATGCCTGTATGAGAGAATCATTATCACTATTTTGTAGAAAAGGATGCTGAGGCTCAGAGACATAAGGTCAACAGTGAGAGGTTCACACTGCTAGTAGTAAAAGCGAGGGGGCCGGGATTTGAACCCGCTCTACCTGACTCCAGATCCCTGTTTTCACTAGACCAGACGACCCCTGCTTGGATCTAATGAAGCTGACGGCATCCTGGAAGGATAAGTGGTCCGGGCATCAAATTTACCTGCAGGCTCACAAGTGAGGTTACTGCTAAGGAGCTTTGGCCAATACAGGGTAACCTGTTAGCAAGAGCCAGACACAAGGTCAGAGAGGCAGAAAAGAGGTCTCTGGAGAAGACGAAATTCAAAATTTTACACACAGTTAGTAGGCAGTAAGCTGACCATCTCCTGAGACCTGTCCTTTTTAAGGAGGAGATATAGTCAGCAGTTCTCAACCACCTGTGATCAGTTAAGGCTCCTGGTCAAGAATTCACAGATCCCTCCCAAAGGCTAAGGAAATATTCGAGAACATGACTGTAAATGTTACCACTGCTAGCAGAAAGCTGTGGACAAAAATGAACACAGGAAGCCTGGGAATATCACTTCCCTTTCCTTTCTCTGCCCCCAGTTCAGTAAAGGAAACGTCTACGGTGTCCTATAGGCAAAAAACTACCACTCAGCCTAACAGGGCTCTGACTCCGCCATATCTGGAGTCAGAACACCCGGCCCAGTGCACTGACCCTGACCATCTGTGTGACACTCACTAAGTCAGACCTTTGACTCTAAGTGTTTCCAGATTTAATGAGGGGAGAGGGGAGTGCCTGCTTCACAGGGAGGTCATAGGGATGCTATGAGAAAATACATGTGGGAAGAACCTGTCAATGTAAAATGGCTTCATATGTAAGGAGGGGATGCTGGGAATCCTCGGGTACTTCACCACATCACCTGCTGTCTCCCCCTCCCCAAGGCCTGGCACTCCTATCTAAATGCTGACCCGACCTCCGTCCTGAGGGCTCAGCCCTTGGAAGGAAAGACAAGGCAGCCCTGGCGGACCAGTGGAAAAGGAAGCCGTGGCTTGGCTGTTGTTCTTCCAAAGGCTCCCTGGCACAACTGAAATCCTCACATAAGTATTTAATAATTAAATTGGTAACAACAGTTGGGGAACATTTTTGTCACCTTGCAGGATGATAACCATCACCAAAATCTAGGTATGAAAATCATTTAATTAAATCTATAGCTATATATTTCGAATGCTTTTCTAAGACAAATGTGTCATTTTGATGGCATATTTGTGAGTTTTTAAAGTTTACTTTTCTCATGCATGGTTAAGCAAAAAACTAGATTACTGGAGCCATAATTGGATACTCTTAAAAGGAGCATGAACTGGTACAGCCTTTTTGGAGGGCGATTAGGCAATATTGATTCAAATTTTAGATGGCAAACTACTTAGGCCAAAAGTCCCACTTTCAGGTGTCTATGAGCAGAAAAATTTCATGCAGAAGTTCACAGGTCGGTGTAACAATTTCCCGAGCAGCAATGGTTGCAATGGCAAAAATCAGCAACAATCTGGGTGTCTACCAATACAGGGATGATTAAATAAGCTTAAAATGCACCCATACCATGGAGTACAACTGTTACACATAACAAGGTACATTTATCTGTACATATGGACTTGAAAAGAAAACCATAACAATTTACAGTTAGCTTAAAAAAAAAAAGGAAAACTGCAGAACTATAGGCATAGAGAGAGTCTATTTCTACAAAAGTAAAAACGTGTATGTTGGGCATGAGGGCAAAGGAGGTAGGGGTTAAGGGGATACAAGCAAATGAAAAAGTCCAGGACTATACCCACCAAAAAGTGCCAATCTCAGGGGAAGGTTGGGAGTGGGGAGGCGGGTGTCACAGAAGACTTTCTTCCTTTATGTTAATGCACTTCTTCAGGGCTGTCTAAATTTGTTACAAGTGTATACTCTTTCATGATGGCAAAAAATTTTTTAAAGCTCATAGGATAATAGCAATTTAAAAAATTGCTTTCAAGGACTCCCCTAAAGTAAACACTGTGGGGCTCAGCACCGCCCCCCTCCTGCATATGGCCCCCATTTCTGTGCGTGCTCACAGGCTGGAAGGGTGTATGGGCTTGCCTGAGAAAAGCCTACAAATGCGGATGGTCTCCAGTGTTAAGAATCCCAAACTCCTCTTTCAATAAGGATTCTGCCAATTACAACTATTTCGATGAGATGGCTAAAAACGACTAAGTATTTTCAATTGTTCAAATTTACATCATAAATTACTGAATTAAAGCAGGTCACTTGTGTTCAACCTCCCTTAAATAGAAGCAATCAAAATGTATATCCTGCCTTATCCAACATTTTACATTGATTTATAAGTCTTGCTGAAGACTCTTTCAAAATTATTAATGAGGAGAATCCACAGGGAGGGGAGAAGGTGATTCTACTAAACCCAAAAGAGCCTAAATAAAACACTATAGCTACTCGGCTTATAAAAATGAAAACTTAGCAAGTGAAATAATCTCCTCTATGGTCAACGTTGCCAGTAAAAATAATTCTAAACTGATGCACAGCGTCTAAGAAATGTTGGTTACATTTAGCACAGATTACAAACTCAGTTACCTACAGGCCATGTACAGGAGCAGGGGCTTGGGCAGGGCCGGGCAACTTGAGAGACAAGTCCCCATAAGAGAGACCACCATACTTCATCACCGCCATGAGGGTCCAGCGCTGCTAGACCTTCGGATTTTTGTAAAGATCTGGAAATCCAGATTTCTAGATAATATCTACCAACTTTTAAAGGTTACCCACTAACTTAAAGGTTTTAAAACATTGTGAGCACTTAACAAAATACATCTGCAGGCCAGATGCAGCCAATAAGCAGAGAATTTTCAACCTCTGTCTAAAAGTATCTACATTTTAAATTTTTGTTTGATTTCATTTTTGGAAGGATGGGAGGAGACAATGAAATGGTATGGGATGGAGATAAACACAAGAAAGGCAAGCAGTTGATGTTAAGAAAATATTTCTAACGTACTTGAGAAAGCAGTGGTATTTGTCTACATCAAATGCTGAATAAATTGCTTACATTTCTTCAGCTATATTAGGTACAAAACTCTGAGAGTGAGAATTTCTTGAGCAAATTCTCAGGAATCTGTCCTAAGCAAATGCCCACAATTTACTGTCAATGGACTTACGAGAACTTACTATACCACTATGTATTAAAAGTTTATCATAAAAAATTTAAAATAATATGAGCAGCCACAGAACTGATCCTCTGTGCCAGGGGCTCGTCAGACATTGGGCACCTGGGATCACCAATGTGGGTCACACAGCCTCTGGTCAAGATTCCAATTAAGGCCTGTCTGACAAATCTCCCTCCAAAACAAAAACCAAAACCAGTAAAGAACTTAGACTCAACATCATAAAATTGTGCTCTGTCCTTTTTTTCGAAGCCAAAACAATAAAAGAGTTATTTGTGCTAATAATAATATCTGCACACAATTTGCAATTCACAAAGTGCTTTTCCCACACACCCATCTCATTTACTGCTCACAGCCTTTACCTGTGCATTTTAGACTTTGTATGCTGTCCAAAGTCTTCTTACAATTATTGACAATGCTACTTTTCAGAAACAACAGTAAAATGATAACGAATATTTGGCATTTTCTACACACCGTGTACAGTGCTAAGCATGTTTTCATTTCACCCTCACAAGAACCTCACAGAGGTGATTACTACGATCATCATCCTGTTATACAGGTGAGAAAACTGAGGCTTAGAGAGCGTGGGTGATCTGTCTTAAGCCCCACCACTAGTAGGCGCAGAGCCGACACTGTGAAGCAGGTCTGCTTCCAGGGCCTGAGACCATTGTGCTGGGTGTCCCAGAGGCTGTAGGGTGATCTCAGTTTGTTTCCAGCAAATGTAAGGAAGCCAGGGGCTTCCCTGGTGGCGCAGTGGTTGAGAGTCCGCCTGCCGATGCAGGGGACACGGGTTCGTGCCCTGGTCCGGGAAGATCCCACATGCCCGGGAGAGGCCGCAACAGTGAGAGGCCCACGTACCGCAAAAAAAAAAAAAGAAAGAAAAAAAAAAAAGTAAGGAAGCCAGAAGCCAAGGCTAGCGTCCTCCTGCTCCCCACCCCGCCCCTGCCCATGCCCACTTTCCCCACTTGGCCAGAAACCATTTTTAATTTTTATTTTTCCCACTCAAAACCAGTGTGAATCTCTCAGAGCTCAGCCAGCCGGGCCCCGGAGGCCTGGTGAGGTGCCCCTGGGGGACCGGGCTTCCCTGCTGCCAGCTTGGGCAATGTAGCCTGGCGCCCTGCCAGACTGCCAAGGTCTAGATGGGGCTTTCACATCACTGCTGTCTGAATGGGGTCTGGGAAGGGGGTCCTGATAGTCACAACAACCCTATGAAATGGTCGGAGAGGTACCAAAGTGGGGATGGGGAAAAGGGGAGGCGCCTTCAGCTAGAGAGAGGAGGAAAGATCTGTTTAGCCAACAGCTCTGAAATATCTATTATTCAGAGCCCTACATTAGACCCCTGAGAGAAGGAGGCATGGTCTCTAATGTGCACGAGGATAAATTATGCAAGTAAAAACATCGAGCAAGAAACACCCCCCCCCATACATACTCACCAGCACAGGTACACCCCACACACTCGGAATCATGGTGCAACTGTTCTTAGGGTAGTAACTTCGGTCCTCTTACCCCCTCTGTGGCCCCCTCAGCCCTGACTATACAAGACGCTGCCCGGCCACAGAGGCCACACCAGGGATGGTCCCGAGCAGCTGCAGAAGGACAAGGAGGACAGGAACACAGGTCAGGATGGCCCATTGTGGTCAGAGCCATTCTGAGCGTGTGCAGGTCCAGAGGAGCAGAGGATGGGTGAGGGCTCTGTCCTGGGGGAAGAAAGGGGTCGACTTCTTTATACAAGGATGAGGATGGGTTCACAAGGTGGAGGAAAGGCAAAGGGACAGACCCAGCTAGGGACAGATGCTTCCTTAGCACCACTAGCTCTGACACGGAAACAGGAGGGGAGGGTGCAGGCTAAATTGTGGGGACCCCCCCCCCGGGAGTTCATGTTCACAGCCCAGACTCTTGTGATGCAAGGGGCAAGGAGATCCGGCGGGTGAGTGGCTGTCTAGGCAGGCAGGCTGTCAGTCAACTCTGCCCTGAGTGCCTGCCTAGAGGTCAGGCTCCTGCCGTCCTGGGGCTTACCAGGCTGCCCAGTGGGAGAATGAACATTCATTCATCTATAACCACACAAACAAACGTAAAATGGCCTCTGGGGTGAGTGCTGAAATGAGTGGGAGGATGGGCTGCTGAAGGCCTGGCAGAGGGGCCTGCAGAGTAGAGAAGAATGGGCAGAAGCACAGACCCAGTCAGGCACCTGGGGACAAACCCTGCTCGCATGCCCACAACTGATCTGGGCCTCAGTTTCCTTGAAAGGTATCTTTGGGGTAATAATGATAACCCTGACCTCAGCCAACACCTACTGAGGCCCTAATACTAAGTGGTTACCCACCAAGCACTTTGACAATGTCTGCCCCATTGTGAGCAATCAATAAGCAGTATAAAGTGATAACAGTAATGGTGATGATAAGACCTAGGTTTCTTATCAAGGTCAGGGAAGGCTTCCCAAGAAGAAGCAAATCAGCTGATATCTGAAGGCTGAATGGGCATGAACCAGGCAAAGCAGAAGGAAAATGCATTCCATGCTGAGGGAAGAGCTTCTGGAAAGTCCCTGAAAGGGAAAGCAGCAGCATCATCAGTATTTCCAGGCAAGGAAAGCAGCCCCAAGTGCCCGCTGGAGCACCCTGGTCAGTAGGACACGTCTGTGTTGAAAATGGCTTCTGCTTCAAGGAAGCCTTCCCGGATTACTGTGAACCCCCAAAGAAAACCTGCATTCTCCGCACAATTTCCCAGTTCTGTGGCAGAACCAGGAAGTGAAGGAGAGGCAACAGCATCAAACTGAAAGCCCCACATGAAAACATGAGAAGGTACCAGCTAGCACCTAGGTGCATCACAGCAGCTCCCATGGTAAATACAGACACAGACCTGGCATCCCTGTGCTCAGAGCCTCTTCCTATTTGCTACTCCTCAGTATTCACTGAGGACTTTACAAGGTTCCAAATGAAGATAAAGATGCCGTCGGGCACCTCCACAAAGGACCACCAGCTATCCTCATCCCCCAGCCAGAAAAGCACTCTCAGCTTGAATGTGAAAGGGAAAAGCTGTCAGTGGTTAGCAAGAATCATTATTTTGGCTAATTTAGGAAACTTGGGATTCATCCAGGAAGCTGGGTGGACCTCACTCCTCAGCATTCCTTGATGGACTATTTTTCACTTTGCATTGCTTTACTATCCCATCAACAACGGGAGTTAAAAATAAACAAGTCAGGGGCAAAGAATATAGAGAAGATATATTCCCGAGGCCTCAGTAGGCTGAGAGATGCAATAGGCAACCACAAACCCAGGCCCACAACAACCTATCCTGCCATCAAAACTGAGAAGCAAGGAGGCCCCACCCAACTCAATAGCCAATGAACCTCCAGTTTCAAATACATTTGATCACGTTATAAATCTGTTGTTTGGCTGCACAAACAGACTTTGCTATCCTCACTCTTTCAACAAACACTTCCTGAACCAGGTACATAGTGCTGGCACCGAGAACCCAGAGATTGTGTGTGTGTGTGTGTGTGTGTGTGTGTGTTCCCCACCCTTAAGGAGCTCAGTTTACTGAGCATAACAGATAGTAAATCAACAGTTACGCCAATAAATGTTTTGGGAGAGAGAGAGAGATGCAGGGTGTTCTGGAAGCCAGGAGGAAGGTCGCCTCCAGGTCACAGAGAAGTGCAGGGTGGGGAAGGAAGGTGTCCAGAAAATCAGAAACTTGACCTGAGTTAGGGAAATGGGGAGCAGGGGGTGGGTCATTCCCAGGAAAGGGCCCAGTTCTGGCAAAGGCACCAAGAAGTGATGGCTGTTGAGAGGCCGGGCTGATGTGAGAAATACGGGTTAGGGAAAAGGTGAAATAGGGAAGGTGGCCAAAGGCCAGTTATGAAAAGACTGCAGGTCCGCTGAGGGGGTTTAAGTTCTATTCTATAAGCAATGAGGAGCCCCTGGAGAATTTTAAGCAGGAGAAAGTCATGATAGATGTGTGAGTTAGAAACATCATGCTGCTAGGAAGTGGAGGTGGACTGAAGGAGGACAAAAGTGTGCCCGGGGAGACCAACCAAGAGGCTGCTGAAACAATCCAAATGAGGAGTCCTAAACGAAGGGGTGGGCAGGGAGTGACAAATTACAACATGGGCTCTTCCAGAAAAGGTAACCAATGGAAGACGACAGTTGAGGGAAAGGACAAAGCCAAGGGTGACTCCTGCAGTCGACATGACTGAGGGGGTGTAGTCCCACCCCAGGCAGGCACCACAGGGAGACAGACACACTGGGTACCAGGCGAGGGCTGAGTTGGAGGTGCCCACAGGATAGGAGCTAGGAAGGAGGGCTGGGCAGAGGTTCTGGGCTGGATCTGCAGATCTGGGTGACTTCAGGAGAGAGGTGAACAGTGGATGAGCTCACCGGGGAAGAATACTGGGACTGACCAGAAAGGGATCAAGCAAAACCTTATTAAGCTAAAGGTAGAGAAAAGAGAACCGGCACAGCAAGCTGCGGAGTCGAGGTCTACGGAGTTGGAGGAGAACCAGGCGATGGCAGGTCAGACAGGAGGGTGAGCTGAGGAGAGGGGCCAGGAGGGGAGCGCTCAGCCCTGCCAGAGGCAGGAGGCTGCTCTGGCCCCAGGAGGGAGCTCTCGCTGGGGGGAGCAGTTAGCTGGGTGTTAGCAACCACAGCCAAGCAAAAGAATTAAAACAGAGTGGACAGCTTAGACGACATATCTGCAGTCACCCCAAAGTGCATTATTATGACTTTTTTCAGAGGATTATCCTGCCTGCCTGACCTCAGACTGCACATCTCACCTGTCTATTCTGTCTGTCTCCCCTGCTAGCTCATCTGCCTCACGAGGACAGAACCTGTCCTGTGTCACCTGCAAAACTGCAGTGCCGACGGCAGTGCCTGGCACACAGAGGTGAAGCTCCTTGTCTCAAGTTGCCTGGCTCACTAGAAACAACAAATATTCAGTCAGCACATGCTACACGCCTGATACCAGGCTGGATGCTGGGGGTACGGAGGGAAACAAGTCAACGCAGGACCCTGGCCTCGGACCTTGAAGTTGGAGGTGAGCAGAGAGAGATGCAAGTATTTAAACAAAAAGTAGATTATAACTGCCTTAGAGCTAGGACTGGAACCTGACTGTCATGCCTTCTAGTGAGATTTCCTTTCCAAGCCCAAACCTGCCACCTTCTCCAACTAAATGAAAATTTCAGCAGGGGAAACAGTTAGCGTTTGAAGTTTGGCCTTAGTCTCCCCCAAGGATCCCATACTGCTTCCACACTTTTAATAGACTCCTAAGGAGCAGAAATACCCACCACAGCCTCTGAATATTTAACCTTAAGAACCCATTCTGTCTCCAGTCCTTCTATGTAAGTTAGAGGAGAAATTCCAGACCCAGGTGGGAGAAAACAGAAAGTGGCCTAAACTAAGGGGGTCAGATAGGTCTGGGTTCAAATCCCTTGTAACCTCAGGCAACCTCTTGTGATTTAATTTCCTTATTGCTGAAGTGGGAACACTAATTCCTCTTTCACAGGTGGTTGCAGAGATGAAATAAAATGATACCTACAGAGTACTCGGCACTATGCCTGGGATATAGTGAGACTTCACTAAACGGAGGCTCCAAACCAGTTCCACCTGTTGCTCTTATGACTCCATCTCTAACTGCTATATTTGCAAAAACCAAGCAAAAGACTACTCAGAATTCAAACCAAGGAACATACACTCGAAATGCTCGGAACATAAATTGCTATCTAGTTGAGCGACTTGAGGAATTATCGCAAATTCCCATACTTGGGCAGACTCTGCAGTAAGGAGTTTAATTTCCGTTTCTTGCTCTACCCTATTTTCTCCTCCAACTCAGGCAAATGCAACTATTTCCCCAACAGATCACATCTTGTCTCATGGCAAGGGTCCAAACATGGGCTAGATTCCGCTGGTGCAAGTTATGACAGAGCTCAGAACACCACACCTCAAAGAAAGCATAAGAACGCAATCACAAGCCCAAGGTACACACAAACTCCCAAACACACTTGGCTCCAGAGAAGGACAAGAGAACCGGTCGTGGCTTGCTCTGCTTGCCTCAAAGCGAAAGAAAGGGTTATTTTGGCATGCAGACGCTGAAATCTTTGTGTCTCCGTTCTTTTACCATCCAAACTCTCTGTAAGTGGTCACTTTTACTAATGTATCTGATTCTTTACCCGTCATTTATGACGGACCCTGTGCAACCTGGCTTCCTTCCCCCTTGCCCCCTCCGCACATCTCATTCTCAAGGCCAGCGGTAGCCACCTTGTCACCAGTTCGGCAGCCTTCCCTCAGGTCCCGTCTCTGTGGTCTCTGCTGTCCCCTCCTCTTCCCTTCCTGGGACTCTCTCCTTCAGCCCTCTGCTCATCACGGGGAGGACTTACTAATCCTATGGTTTCTGTTCTACACCTCTAGACCTACCCTTCCCGGCCCTGGCTTCAGCCCTGCATTTCTTTTTTTTTTTAAAGATTTTTTTTGATGTGGACCATTTTTTAAAATAAATAAATAAATCTATTTATTTATTTTTGGCTGCGCTGGGTCTTCGTTGCTGCGCATGGGCTTTCTCTAGTTGTGGTGAGTGGGGACTACTCATCACAGTGGCTTCTCTTGTTGCAGAGCACGGGCTCTAGGCACGTGAGCTTCAGTAGTTGTGGCTCACGGGCTCAGTAGTTGTGGCTCACGGGCTCTAGAGTGCAGGCTCAGTAGTTGTGGCACACGGGCTTAATTGCTCCGCGGCATGTGGGATCTTCCCGGACCAGGGATCAAACCCGTGTCCCCAGCACTGGCAGGCAGGTTCTTAACTACGGTGCCACCAGGGAAGTCCTGATGTGGACAATTTTTAAAGTCTTTATTGAATTTGTTACAACAATGCTTCTGTTTTATGTTTTGGTATTTTGGCCACAAGGCATGTGGGATCTTAGCTCCTCAAGCAGGGATCAAACCCACACCCGCTGCATTGGAAGGTGAAGTCTTAACCACTGGACTGCCTGGGAAGTCCCCAGCCCTGAATTTCTAATTGCCTACTAGACATATCCTGTGGATGAATCAGTACCATCTCAAATTCAGTGTATCAAAAACTGGACGACGCATCAACTACCCTTCTCCATCCCCAATAGCCACATTTCTGTCAATGTTACCATTGTGAACTATCAAGTTCAAACTTTCATCTTCTTTGGCTCCTGTCTTTAAAGTCTAAGAAGACCATAAATCCTATCATTCTTCCTTTGCAATATCTCTCCTATTGGACCTTTTCTCCATTTTAAGCACTGTTAACCACATGACCTCACACCTGGATTGCTACTGCAGCCTTGGAACAGGACCCATGCTTCTTGTGCAGCTCTCAGATGAATGCTCCTAACATGTTACTTCGGCCATTTCACTTCTTTGCCCCAAATAACTTCAATGGCTTCCCACTGCCTTCAGGACAAAGTCCAAGTGCCTTAGCCCAGCACAGCATTCAGGGTCTAGAAAAGGAGTGGGCAAACTAGAGCCCACAGGCCAAATCCGGCCCACGACCTGTTTCTGTAAATAAAGCTTTTTTGGAACACAGCCACACCGTCATATACATATTAACTATGGCTGCTTTCCCACTATAATGGCAGCGTTGAGTAGCTATGACAGAAACCATATGGCCTAGGAAGCCAAAAATATTTACCATCTGATCCTTTACAGAAAAAATTTGCTGACCCTGGTCTAGAATAGAATAATCAACCACCAGCAGATCCTGAAGAAGTTCTTACTCACCACTCCTTTGGATGAAGTTTTTGTTCCTGTGGGGCTTCTGCTGAGCCCACTTTCTTTACATCTTACACCCACCTTCTCAAGCCTGAAAAGCTTATTTCACTCCCCCCCGGACTTGTCCATCCTTCAAAATGCAGCCAAAGCTGCACCTCTCTGTGAGGCCAGCTGCGTCCATCCCTTGCACCCCTGGGTGTTTCTCCTCTGGCTTCTCCCTCTGCACCTACTGCAGAAACCTACAGTGGGATCCACTTCTCCTGTGGATCTTTTCCACCTATACTGTAGGCTTCTCTAGGGTCCAGGCTTGGTACCCTTCACAGAGCAGCACCAATGATAACTACCTTGCCCTTTATTCCAAATACCAATCCTTGACAGCATAATTTGGTAAGAAGGCATCAAACAAACTTACCAATGAAGGCCTAGCATTCCACATTTGAAAAGTTAAGCTTGGGTCCAAAAGCATGCACTCTAGCCAGCACCACCTAAAAGCCAATGAAATAAGAGTTTAACTTTAAAAGAGAATATTTACATGTTTTCTTTAAATTTACAACCCCAATAAGTTTTGATTTACTGTCCTCCCAGGATGTCTGTCTCTGCTTCTCTGCCTAGAAAATACTGCTCATCCTTCAAGTCCACTGGACAGCCTTTCCCTGGAAGCCATTCCAGTGTCCCAGACAGGCCAGGCACCCTCCTCTCGGCTCCCATGGAACCCCGGTGAGACATTTATGGTAACATGCGGTACAATGTAGCATAATTTCTTATTTGGGAATGGGGTCCCTAGGCTGTAGGCTTATCAAGAGAAGCGATCTGAGAAATTCACCCCTTCCCTTACCTCCAGTGCCTAGAATACTACGGGCATTTAGACAGTCCTCAATAAATATTTGTAAAATGGGTGGAAAAATAACCTACTCAATTCATGAACACATGCCCAGGCATCTAAACTTCTGCTAGGCCGCAATTTTCATCAGAGAAATGCATGCTTCAATCCCACTGCTTTTAATAGGCAACGGGTTTAACAGGAAGGATTAATGAGATTAAGCTTCTAAATGCACATCTCTGGAATGACACTCCCATGGGCAGAAACCTTTAGAGGCTCCCAGAACCTAAGAAGGCAAGCCCAACTCCACAGCCAGGCTGCCAGGCCTGCAGCAACTGGCTCAGCCTGAGTCTGCAGCCTCAGCTCCTGTGATCTCCCCCAGTGGATGCTTCAATCTAGACAGATAGGACTGGTGCCCAGCCCCTTCTCTCAGCATTCCTTCCAGCTGGATGTCTTCCTCCCCTTCTCTCCACATGATCTCCTTCTACTGCAGTGACTTCCATTTCAACATCATATTCCCAACCAAGGTCATGGTGGGGCTCAATAAGACTTTTTTTTCCTTTCTGATTTTGTGTGTGTGTGCGTATGTGGTGGTAAAACACACATAACAAAATTTACAAGCTCAGCCATTTTTAAGTGTGCAGTTCAGTGGTGTTACATACATTCACATTGTTGTGCAACTACTACCATTCATCTCCAGAACTTTTTTTTCATCTGCAAAACTGAACCTTTATGCCCCTTAAACAACAACTCTACCTTCTCCCTTCCTCTCAGTCCATGGCACTCAAAAAGTTTTTGTGGAATGAATGAATGAATCATTGAACGAATGAAGACATGAGTTAATCTGACCTCAACCCTCCCTACAAAAGCCAGAAAGAAGTACTGTCTGTTTCTGCTGGGCTCCCATGATACTATCTTCACATCTTTCTCAGACTTGTTTCAATGAATCTTAAATGACCCTTTTTTGCACACCTGTATTCTCCTTCAAGGCGGGAACTATGACTTATTTGAAAGGCTAAGCTTGGGTCCAAAAGCATGCATTTAGCTTCTCCTCCATGTTGTTAGATCCAAAGGGTGAGTCTGAGTCCTCCTCTTACAGCTTTTGCTACCAGTGAATCATGCCCTCTTGTTTGACTACTCTCTTCACTTGGCTTCCAGGCTAGCACTCTGGGTTTTCCATCTACCTCACTGGCTGCTCTTTCCCTTTGCTGGTTCTTCCTCATCTCCCCACCTCTTAATGTAAGAGTGCCCCGGGGCTCGGTCCTAGTTCTCCTGTCTTCTCTGTATTCCTTCAATCACCCCCTGGGTGATCTCACCTAGTCTCATACCACCTATAGGCTGAGGATGCCCAGATTTCTCTCCAAGTGCAGACCTCACCTCTGGACTCCTGGCTAATATATCCTACTGCCTGTTTCAGGTAAGATGTCAAGTGGACAGGAGGTCTGTGTGAGATGTGTTCCATGTCTCAAACTTGACACGTCTCACACAGACCCCTGATCTTCCCCCAGACCTGCTCCTCCAGAATCTTATCCATCTCAGTTTAAGGCCATGGTCTTCCAGTTGCCCAGGCCAAAGATTCGGAGTCATTCTCGTCTTGTCTCGTCTCTTTCTCTCTTATTCTCTATTCAATCCTCTGGTTTTTACCTTCAAGATATATTCACAATGTGACCATTTCTCACCTCCTCCACCATTACCAGCCTAGATTATTGCAATAGCCTCCTAATTGGTGTCCCTGCTTTCCCTGCTTCTATTTTTGGTGTCACTCCCACTTCCACCCATAGCCTATTCTCAATACAGGAGGGAATCTGTTACAACATAAGTCAGATTATGTCATTTCTTTGCTTAAAATTCTTGCAAGCCTTCCCAGCAAGGACAATGCCAAAAGGATAAATGTTTCCAGAGCAGACCTGCAGGCCCCGGGGCAGCAATGGGGGAGGCAGGGCCTTCAGGCCTGCATCTTCCTCCCAACCATCTATTTCTCGACTGGCAGTCCTGACACACCTCCTATTATCTGATTCCTTAAAGAAAGGAAACTTTTAAAGGGATAAAAGTAGAATCAATCAGCTTCCTTTTCCAGTTAGGACACCACAAGAAGCCAGTAACACCCACATTTCTTCAGAAGCAATAAGAAAGATATGTCGAGTCTGCCACCACTTAATGACTAGTTTCCAAAGAGAAAGCTAGCCTCTCAGGGAACAGTTGGTGCTGGTGGTGAGTCCTCCTGAAGCACCCCCTGCCCCCTCCAGCTGTTCACCACGCCCTATTTGCCTAATTGTCTCCAGACTCTGTCCCCCTCCTCAACCCCCCTACGCTGTGGCTGGAGGGTGAAGTCCAAATGACATAAGAATCCAAGGACTTGAATTAGCTCAGGTCTCATCTGTTCTCCCCAGAACTACAGCAGCAGCCTCTCTACCAGTCTCCCCAGCTCTACTCATTTACTTATTTCCAACTACAACTTTACACAGTGATAATTTTAAGAAAACCTAAATTTGATCAAGTCCCCTGCTTTAAAACTCTCCAAAGAGTTCCTACATTGCCATACTATAAATTCTTCAAAAGATATTATACAGTGAACCATAGTAAATATTCTTTTCTATCTTCCGTAGATGCTTTTCTTCTGCCTTCTTCCTTAAAAGTCCTTGCTTGCGAGCCCCCTGGTGGCCTAGTGGTTAGGATTCCGAGCTTTCACTGCCATGGCCCAGGTTCAATCCCTGGTCGGGTAACTGAGATCCTGCGAGTCGTGCAGTGTGGCCAAAAAAAAAAAAAAAAGGCCTGGCTTGATCTAATGGGGGTGGGTAAACCATCCGGCTCAGATTAGTCTACTCCCTGCAACAGTGATAGGTCAAAAAGGACAAGCACATCACCCAAGCTGGGCCAACCATAGCCTTTCTCTAGGATTAATATATGGATGCAGAGAAAGGAGTTCTCCCTTCACTGGAACTGGTAAGTGGGAGCTGTCAGCAGTGGTGCCCCCCAGGGAGGGTGGCCTGTCTGCAGTAGGAAAGACTGATGTCAACACACAAAGAATGTAAGGTGCCAGATAGACCACCAGCAGCATCAACTCCCATTCCAGAACCTCTTGCTTTTGTGAACTCCTACAGCACCCTTCCCAGTTATGGAACCAAGAACTACCCACTTATGCCTCAGCTAGCTGGAGTCCCAACAGGCCCACCATGACGTTTCCTGTATCTGTGCCTTTCCCCACAATGTTTCCTCTGCCCAGAATGTGTGCTCCTTGGGTTTTACACAGCAGCCAGGCTTACTCTGCGGAGCCGGCCCTGAAGGGAAGCACAGTTAGTCCAATCTTCCGGTCATGCTCTAAAAGGCCTAGAATATACCTACTCTGTTACACTTACACCACTCCCCTAGCTCCCCAATCTCCTAGCTAGTTGCCCAAGCTAGAAACCTCAGACTCACCTGGTCCTCGGACTTCCTTGTGGCCCGCATGGACTCTCCCTTCTTCCTTTCTGCCCCACATCTGCTGTCGCAGTCCAGAAATGCATCCTCACCTCCCTGGGCCCAGGCACCAGCCTCCGGGTCTCTCTGCCACTCCCCTCCCCATCCCTCCACACTGCTGCAGAGTTGAACCTCCAACATCCCTCCTGCCACCTACAGAGTCAAACCCCTGGCGTGAAGGCCCTTCACACACTGGCTTCAACCCAATCCTCTAATTTCTCCCAACCACTTCCACTTCCAGGAGGATGCAGTAGACACACCTTTCCCTATTCCACCTGCTGTGCACAACAAAAACCCCTGCACGTGATATGTAAAACAAACAAGAGAGGACTCTGAAAGGTGGAGTGAAGAAGGCAGACCAGTGAGGGGCCTCAGGCCCGGAGGAAGGACACCATGGTGAGTGGCCTGCATTTTCTTTTTGCCTCACTTGGAACGGAAGAACCTGGAGATGCCAACAAGCACAGACGAAAAAGGCTCCAACGAAAGCTTGCTGCCTCGAGCAAGATAGACAACTTTTAGATAGTAACTGCCCTATATCAGCCAAACACCACAGAAAACCCCATGGTCCCACCCACACCCATACAACAAAGTGCAAATGACATGTGCAAAAATCATCTACAGCTAACCATACACTTAATGGTGAAAGACTGAATGCTGCCCCCCAGGATTAGGAATAGGCAATGCTGCCCACTCTTACCACTCTTACTCAGCAAAGAGCCAGCACAAGAGGCAACAAACGGAAATGAAACAGATTGGAAAGGAAGAAATCATCTGTATTTGTAGATTATGTGATTGTCTAGATAGAAAATCCTGTGGAATATACAAAAAAAAAAAAGCCTACAACTAATTAGTGAGTTTATCTAGGATGTAGGATACAAAATAAAAACTCAATTGTTTTTCTGTATACTAGCAATGAACATGTGGACACTGAAATTAAAAATACAGTACCATTCACAATCACTAAAAAAAGAAAAAGAAAAGAAAATGAAAGAAACACTCAGGTGTAAATATAATTTCTTCCAGCAAATCACTGTATGATCTAGCCACGTGGGTCTACTCTGTCCGGAGGGCAGGAAGAATACATTTGTTTCCCTCTCCAATGAAACCAAAATACCCAGCCAGTGCCCAGCACCTAGTAGGCATGCGATATTTGCTGCCACAGCTCATACCCTGCTCTGTTTAAGACAGACTTTCTTCCCCTTATGCTCCTAATGGGAGCGCCATCTACTAAAAAATTCCATCTCTCATTTCTGCCTTGGCGGGTCATGATTGCCAAGTAAGAACCAGGAAAACTGCTTCCGCTTCCACTCCCAAACACACTTATATTCTTACATTACACACAGCATGGATTGGAAGTGGCCTCTGCAGGTTATCTCTTGGTTACCCAGGGGGACACTGGGTCCCTTCCACATCAGTCCAAGGGGCCCCAAGACTCAGTCCAAAGATCCCAGGCAATGATGTGAGACCATTGCCAAAGTTGTTCCATCCAGGCTCTGTGCTGGGAGGAGCTACAGATGTCCTCCCTCTGTCTGAAAGCTCAGTTGTGGAAAAGAATTGCCCATCTGTGCTAAAGTACTGTGGAGGAGAAGAGGCTACGCGAGATACATCAGGGCCCAGAGGGTGTCCAGATATCTTTTTTCAAAAACTTTCCCCCTCTTTTTACTTCTGCGGGTAGAGAGTGAGCCTAATAGTCATTAAGCAAAAGCCAAAAATCTCAGAACTATCCCAATTCCTTTCTTTCTGTCACACACCACCACCAATCCCGCAGCAAAGCCTGTTGTTCCACTTTCAGAATAGATCTCAAATCCAACACTTCTCCGCACCTCCACCATCACCACCACTCTGGACCTGGCTGCTCTCACCACTCACTGGATAACGAACGGCAACAGACTCGACTTCTCTCCCTGAGTCCTCCCTCAACACAGTAGTCATGGTGAGCCTTTCACGATGCAACTCAGATCAGTCGCTCACAATGCAACCAAGTCCGACAATGACCTTAATGGCCTGGCCCCCCTCACTTCCCTGCCTTCACTTTCCACCATGTCCTCATCTTCTCCTCGCTCCACTCCAGCCACCTTAGCCACCTTTACTTGCTGTTCCCATGCCTAATGCTCTATCCCAGTTAAACCCACGACTCACTTCTTCCCCTCATTCACCACTACACTATGAGTTCACCAAAACTCTTTTTTTTTACCTTGTGAGCACATGGCTGGACTACATTTCCCAGCCCTCCTTGCGGTCAGGAGTACACTGAGTGTGACTGAGTTCTGGGTGGGAGGAATGCATGCTTCTTCCAGACTGGCCCATAAAAACCTCCCCACAAAGTCCTCTCTCTTTCCTCACCCTCCAGCTGAATGGAAAGGAATCTGAGGGCCTTGAAGAGGGCAGAGCCACAAGGTAGAAGAAGTGTGGGTCCCTCAATAACCACCAGGAAGGATGCCTGCTTAACCAGGAGCAGCCACATTGGAACTTTTCTATATGAGAAATAAAAGTTTTCTTGGGTTGATATGCTGAGATTTGGGGGGCTGTTTGCTACTCAACCTAAAAATTTGGTCTCCTTCTCAATGAGGCCTTCTTTGATTGCTCTATTTAAAATGCTCCCAACGCTTCTTAGCTGACTGCCTTGCTTTCTTTTTCTCCACAGTCCTTATTACCATATAGCGTACTGTATATTTTATTTATTATTTTTTTCTCTACCTCCCCAAATTTGAATGTAAGCTGAAGGCAGGAATTTTTGCTTTTTTTTTTGTCGTATCCCCTGGGTCTAGAACAGTGCTTGGAATGTTGTAGACAATCATGTTGTTGAACGAATGAATAAATGAATGAATGAATGGACTACATGGGCTCCAAGGTCAGAAAGGCCTGGGTGGAGGCCCTCTCTGCCATTTACTACCTGTGTGACCTGGGGCAAGTTACTCTCCCTCTGTAAGACTCATTTCCTTCAACTGTAAAATGGGGGTAACAGTACCTTCTTTATAGGGACTGGGAATAATTAAGATCATGAACATAAATCTTTCAGTATAGTGCCTGGAAACAGCTCAGGCTCCATACATGCTAATTACCAGCACTGTCAACTCAAGGCCAGAGGACAAGACTGGGTGTCAGGTGCTGGCAAAGTCACTGGTAGGGACACCTATCAGAGAGGAAGAAACTGAATGGATTATTTACATGCACAAACTCTTCTAGAAGAAATTGTGGCAAACACCTAGGTAGTGAAATTCAAGAGCAGCCTAAAAGTTCTCAGTAAATTGCAAATGATCAGAAAAACATGACAACTGGTGTCAGGGGTGATGAAAAGTCTGCAGAAAAGCACTGCTCTGGAGAGAGCACAACCCCAATGATGAGAGATCACTTTGTGCCTTTTAAGAAACAATTTTCACAGCAAAGCTCCAGAAAAGAGAGGCCTCTTGCACCATGAGGACAAGGTAATAAGGCTATAAAAATGGAACTCAAATAAACGACACACAGAGCCTACATGGGCCCAATTTTCCAGGAAAAACAGTGATCGCTACAGCATTCAGATGAGGCAGTCACACTTGTGCCTGAGCATAGCAAATAGCTTTCAGAAATCATTAGGCTGCAGAAAAGCCACTGAGTTTGCCAAATTAGCGGTGCCAGCTCTCACCTGCCCTTCTCTGTCATGCTCTCGTCTTTCTACTGACAAGAGGACACAGACAATCATAGCCAATGTCTGCACCTGCTTCACCATCTTCAAAATACACAGCATCCTGGAGTGAGCAGCACCGCAGTCAGAACCCTGCAGAACCCTTCCATTGCCCTTTGTGTCTGCAGCCTGACCAACCCCTCTCTCCCAGGCCCTCTCAGCTTTCGCTGGCTCAGACCTGCTCTCAGATCTCACCTCCTGGAACTCTCTGCAGTGCTGGGCCTTGCTGACAAACCCCCTTTTTGAAACTCCTTCTTCCTGTGGCCCCTCACAGCTCTCACAAACTCCCCCATACCCACCACTGCGATCCCTCTCATCTCCGTCTCTGGCCCCCTCTTCCACCTCTGCACCTCTAAACACTGGTACCCCAAGCCTCTACGATAGGATGTCTACCCACCTTTCTGGTTCTAGTGCCTGTTCTTCCCCTATATTGGAGGCAGGACAGCTTGGTGGTTAGAAGCAGATACTCTGGAGCCAGACCAGCTGGGTCTGATCTTAGCTGTACAGCACTATGGTCTTGGACAGATAATAAATTGTTTTATGTCTATTTCTTCATCTGTAAAATGGAGACAATTATAAAAGACCTCACTTGGATCACTGCAGGGATAAAATGAGCTAATATAGATAAAGGTCTTAGAACCATGCCTCGCACCTGATACACTCCATAATGTGCTAGCTATGACCACTATTACATGAGCCCATTGTTTCAGCCAAACCCCAAACATACACCATGTCCTTCTACCTCCGCTTCCTCTACTCAGGCCTTTCACTTTTCCTGGGAATGTCTATCTCAGCCAGGCCTTAAGGTGCTGACAAAAGCAAACACTCTTTAACACCTTTCTATATTCCCTCACCCCAGTTGTCCAATGAGATGGAATACCTCCCTTCTCTAACAGGGTGGGGCGGACTTCTCCCAGGGCCCTCTTCTTAATCTCGCTTGAATAATCATTAATTTTAGATGTGTCTTACCTTCCCACTCCCAGTTCATGAACTCCTCAGAAACAGTGGTGCATTGGGTTTTTTCTTCCCAAATTTTTATCTCCTGTAACCTTATACACTGTAAAGACTCAGTCAACATTTGCTGGGTTAAGCTGAAATGCAGAGCCTAAAGCCTGGGTCTACATAACAATCTACAGAGACTAAAACAACAACAGATCAGTAGGACAGGGGAAGCTCCCCCATCACCCCAAAGCCAACACAGATTTCAGGTTAAAAAGAATACAGGGGGAACTTCCCTGGTGGCACAGTAGTTAAGAAGCCGCCTGCCAATGCAGGGGACACGGGTTCGAGCCCTGGTCCAGAAAGATC
This sequence comes from Delphinapterus leucas, assembly GCF_059928025.1. Lineage (NCBI taxonomy): Eukaryota > Metazoa > Chordata > Mammalia > Artiodactyla > Monodontidae > Delphinapterus > Delphinapterus leucas. The sequence continues at coordinate 42,304,862 of NC_143135.1, forward strand.
CCACATGCCGTGGAGCAACTAAACCCATGCGCCACAACTACTGAGCCTGTGCTCTAGAGCCCGCGAGCCACAACTACTGAAGTCCACATGCCTAGAGCCTGTGCTCCACAATAAGAGAAGCCACCACAATGAGAAGACTGCACACCGCAACGAAGAGTAGCCCCAGCTCGCCGCAACTAGAGAAAGCCCACGTGCAGCAACGAAGACCCAATGCAGCCAAAAAAAAAAAAAAAAAAAAAAAAAATACAGGGGACCAAGTCAGTCATATTTGTTTCTCAGTTTCATTCTAGCCATTTCCTAATGGCCAACAAAAAGCCAACCTTTTGGCAAGTTTGCAACCTGCTTCCACTTCTAAGAGTACTTCCCGACAGGCTCGCTCTGTCTTAGGGAGACATGTTTTCTTCCCTCAAAAATCCTATTTACTTTTTGTTTTAGGCTACTTCTTAAAAACATCCTTAAGAAGAGATCATTGTTTATTTTATTTTGTTATTGTTTTAAATAAAGTGCCAAAGATATAGGGACACATAATTCCTCAATTTGAGCAGGTAGATTGCTCCTTAAGAGAATGTACTGGGCTCACCTCCACACTTAAGAACAAACAAGCCATGTATTACTTGTAAATACACAGCCTTTCACTTACATCTAGTTTCACATTACTGTTAGCCTGCTTCTTCATTCATGGAAAACATGACAAAGACCTTCCTAGCATGTAAAGTAAAATTTGAATATATCCTCATTCTTCTTGGAGAGAAAAATTCTGATTCTCCATCTAATCTTGGGCCATTGCCATTAGCCAGATAAATGCCAAACTAATGAAATGATTCTGTAATACACAAAGACGGCTTAATGCAGCATGAGCTGAAAGAGCAAAAATTAGAAGTAATCTAAATGCCCCATAACAAGCTCACGTCTTATTGAGGGCATTCCCTTGATAGTAGTTATGCAGCCATCTAAAGAAGCATGCTGAAAATGAGGGAGCCACATGGAAAAACGCTGAGGATATCATCTTAAGAGGAAAGGGGATGCAATGTGTAGGGATATGTGTTTGTGCCACTAAGGTTGCCCCAGCTGGGCAGATTAGGTCGCAGGTTAGAAGTAAGAAGCAAGGAAAATTAGGGGAAAGCTGAGAGAAAATCTCAGTAAACAGGGCCAGAGGGGCTGGTGGTAGGGAAATGTGAAGCCTGGGCATGGGGCAGGGACCCTACTTAGGAGTATAGAATGGGAGATAGGAAAGGCGCCCCAAAGCCAAGGTCATTTCAGGAATTCTATCCCAAAGCAGGCAAGGGGAATGGAGAAGAGAACCCTTCCATTGCAGAATGAATCAATCTCTGGGTGAGAAAACAATTTTCAAACCCCTAAGATACTTAAAGTCAAGCCTTGGCCTTTCCACAGTGTTGCCACCAGGCTCCCACTGGAGGGCTCGGCCCTTCCTAAGCCTCTGAGGCTAATCCTGCCCCAAGGCAGAAGGGATTTAAGGGGCTCTAGCCTAGAACACAGGGATTTCGCTTGTTTGCTGATAGCCTGGCAGATAAAGAAAGTGAGCCCCAGTGAGAACAAGTATCTTGGCCAAGGCCACACAGAGAGTTAGGGGCTGAGCTGACACTTGAATCTGAGTCTGCCAGTCTCTGGGTTTAAAGCTCTTCCGTAGAGCAACCTCATACAAGACTGACAGACGAGTCAGACTGGCCCTGCACAAAGTGTCGGCACCCAGCTGCTGACAGAGATGCAGTGGCTTATGAACAGGTGAACCAACCAGAGCAGGGCAGGAAGATCCCAGGGACCCCAGGATACCAACAGTTGCCCCCAAAGAGAAAAAGCCCCCTCTTGTACCCCAGTCCATGCCAAACCCTTGCCTCTAACCCTTGCCTCAGCCTCCTGTACTTTGTGGGTTCAGATGAAGCTCACTGCCCTTGTGGGCGTCAATGTTGGTCCCTAAAGGCATGACCTCCGGCACTGCTGTGCCACCTGTGGGTTCCACAAGACAACTCCATCTCTGGACAGGAGAAAAAGACTCCAGAGCTCCTCCCCACATCTCCCGTCCCCCTTGATTCCTACCCATACCCCTACCAGAATCCCCAGTCTAGACACCTCCTGCCAATACAAGAAGCCAAACTTCCGGTCTGGCATGTAAGGTCCTCCCTCAAGGGGCCCACACCACCTACCTAATCAGGCCTCCTAAGGCACCCACACCCCTCCCCAGGCTGGCCAGGGGCTGCCCTCTCGTCCCTTATGCCACCTCCAGAAGCCATGCTCTCCTCCCCTACCCCAAAGCCCCTACACGCCAGCTCAAGCTTTCTCTCATTTTCCCAGGCCTCCTCCAAACACACTGGTGTTGCTCACATTGTCTCCACTGAATGACCCCAACCCTTCATGGGCTAAGTAGCCAAAGGGCCAGGCTCTCAAATATGGAACAAGCAGGTCACCCAGACACTGCCATCCAAAGGACTATGCACAGGAGGCCCTCTTTTCCCCCAAACCTGCTCTAAATACACCATTAGAGATTCCATCATTTAAGTGGTTGTCAAACTCTCCCTTGATCCCCCTTGGGATGGGGTGCAAACATTAGGCAGTGATGCTGGAGCCAGGACAGCTAGTAAGGGTCCTGATGGATTTGAGAGCATCCCACCTACCACAGCTGCCTGCAATGAGCACTTCCTGGGCTCCTACTATGTGCCCACCAGTGGGCACAGGGCACAAAGACACAAATCCAAATGTACCAGTCGTTGCAGGAATTCAAACTCAAAGAGAAAAGAGTGAGATAAGCCTCTCTAATGCAGCGTGACAAATGTCACCCAGAGAGAGAAGGCACAGAGGGAAGAACAGCAAGGAAGAGAGGCAGCCAGGATTCAATTCAACAGAGAAGGGGCTGGGGAAGGGCTCAGAGAAAGCCGAACGGTTCCTGAGGGGTCATCAACAACAACAAGAGCAGAAGAGCCGCCAGCATGTACTGGGTGCTGACTGCCTGCTGAGCACCGCACCAAGCACTTTGCTTGCTCTACTGCAAACTCATGCACTCATTCATTACGGACCCCTACTACCTGTCAGGCACTGTTTTAGGCACTCCGGATAGAGCAGTGAACAAAATAAACACGCGTTTCTGCCCTCAGAACTACTGAAAGAAGACAATAAACCAGATAAATAAGTAAAATGTATTATATGTTAGATGGCAGTAAGCACTAAGAGGAAAAGTAAAGCAAGAAAGGGAGACAGGGAACGTGGGGGTGGGGCAGTGGGCTGGGTGGTACAACTTTAAACCAGGTGACATTAGAGAAAAGACCTGGAGAAGCTGCATGAACAAGCCATCCGGATATCTGGGGGAAGAGCATTCGAGGCAGAGGGGCAGCCAGTGGACAGAGCTTGGACAGGAAGCACGCCTGGCGTGTTTGAAGAACAGCAAGGATTCCAGGGTGGCTGGAGTGAAGCGAGAGAGGGGCAGGCAGGGTCAGTGCAGACAGCCGCACAAGTTGTGCACTGCACAGCTCAGGAGGGCGCCGCTCACATGCACCACAGTGCGCTACGCAGAATCCAGTCTGCTCAAATCCTCACCAGGCCCTGGGGTGGGAGATGAGGCCAGAGAAGTACTGGGAAGCCCTGTGGGCCAGGAGAAGGCTTTTCCTCTGAGTGAGACAAGAAGCCACTGTCAAGAGGGTTCTGAACTGGAGGCATGACCTGAGCTGACCCCCTCTGCACAGGATCACTGGGCAGAGAGCACAGAGTAAGGAGGCAAGGTTGGAAGCAGAAGACTGCTTCGGAGGCTACTGCAATAATCACACTCAACTATGTATCGTATTATCCTCACAATCCCACGAGGATGGTTCAATGATCACTCTTTCATAGATGAAGAGATTAGGCTCAAGAGAGATTTGGTAACTTGCCCAAGGTACTCAGGCAGTGGCAGATCGGCCAGGACTGGGAAGCAGGGGATGAGTACATTCCAGGTGGAATGAACAGCATCAGTCATAGAACAGGAGATTGGCAGGGCTTGCACACTCGGGGAAAATGGCAAGGGCAGTCAGCGAAGGCCTGTCTGTGCCCTGGCCACTCTCACACAGAAGCCTGCTAGCAGTGTCCAAGCCAGCATTGCTCCCTGGACCAGAGCCACCACCACCTAACCCATCTCCCTCTCCACGCTTGTCATCCCCACCTCAGTCCACAGGCAGCCAGAAGAGTCCTTAAAAAACATAGATCAGATATTAGTTTCTTGCTCTCAACACTCCAGTGGCTTCCCTTCATGCCAGGTGACCAGTAGACCCTCAAGTGATGCTGAGTGAATGGATGACTCCCTCATCCCTGCAGCCTCATCCAGGCCATCCTGTCTCAAAACAGGTGGAAGGGCTACCTCTTCCATCCCTCCTCAGCAGGTGTGGCCAGGACACCATATTAACCAGTCAAAATACACGAGGAGAGAGGGCAGCATTCAGACAACCTTGGGGCAACTTTCAGATTAAATTTTTTTAAATAAAATTGCTTACTCCAGAGCAAACTGGACACAATTTACCACGTTGTGGCCAAGGAAAAGGAGGTCTGCAGATATGCTTGGGCTGGAAAGACTGTAACAGGTGCCTTGTCCCTCTGAGTTCCCAAAGCTCTGGACAGCACTCTCTGTGGGGACGATGTCTAAGAGCTGCATGAGCTGGACAGAGTCATGGGCACTAGGCAGCCAATGAAAGGCCTTCCTCACCGAGTCTGTGAATTTAAGGGGTGGAGCCAATAACTATTCTCTTCTGGAGGCTAAATACAGTGGACCAAAGTTATCTCAGAAACTAGGGAAAACTATGAAATTAAGGCTGAAACAAAACTTTACCAAATGTGAGCCGGCGACTATTTGGAACAAAAGGATTTATTTCCCAAGGATCACTACCACTCCCATGGTTTAAACCCAGGCCCTCTGAGGGTCAACTCCTTCCAAAGCCTTTGTTATCAGTAGAAGGAGATACATAAACATACACACATACACTTGCATGTAGGTAGGTATATTTTTACAGGAATGGTAACAACACCAAAAGAATGAAAATAGTAACAAGCTCTCCCCCACCCACCCACCCAAGAAAACCGAATTTAGTAACAGAGAGCCTCCCAAGCAGGCCCTGGTAGGAGTGTTAAATGATCACTGCATGAATGACTTGTTCTCTGGTTAAACGGCACAGTTTGTGGGTGGGAGAGGGGTGGGGGGGAGCTCTGGAAGCCAAGTGAGTCCCCAGACCCCTTCAGGAGGCAGATAACTTCAAGTTTTCCTGTACTGCATCAAACCGGTACGAGGCAAGCTTCAAAGGCTTTGCTCTTTGAGCAGGAAGATGGGAGGAGAAGGGTCAGAGAAGCAGTCATAATATCTGTAGAGGAAGGGGGCTGAGTCTCCACGGGGGTGAGGGGCCTGTCTGTCCCGGTTCTCGGAAAGAGGAGACACGAAGAGCAGGATGAATGGCTGCGTCCTAGTCTGACAGAGAAGTATAATATAAAAGAGGGCTCAACAAGGGAGTTCAGGAAAATTACTTTTATTTGACCAACGCCAAGCTTTTCTGGGCAGTCAAAAGCCAAGCAGATAAGTGAGGCGAAAAGGTCCTGTGAGAGCTGGTCATCAAGAGTTTCAGAAAGGGCAACAGCTCAGTGAATTCTTCCAAATACATGCAAAGGTCAGACTCAGGCACAAGCGAAAGGACTGGGGGTGGCTGGGTGATGGGGAAGCAGGGTGAAGCTAATGAAAACTACTTGCCCGAAGGTAACAGCCCAATGTCCCACTGGAGGGACAATGAGAAGCTGGTCCTCATTAAAAGTTGGAAATTAGGGAGAGAATATAAGCTTATCTTTAGACAAAGCTGTGGCATGCACAAATCTAGACCCCTATGTGCAAACTGGCTCATCACTGTTCAGAAAAGATAGACATGCACCTTGGGCAGTCCAGAGACGGGCAGGTGGAGGGACCAAGAGAGCCGGCCCCTGGCTCATGCCTTCAGCTTTTGCTTTCTCCACCTGTAGATCCCGGCTGGCCCAGGCTGACTGAATGGGAGAAGCAGCTCAGAGGTCTCCTTGATCTCACCCCTCTGTGCCAGAAAGTACCGAGGACATAGCAGGAGCCAGGCCTTGGAAGCTTTCCAACTCTGGTCCCCCTGCTCCACTACAAATGGGCGCATGTAACCACCTCTGGGGCCACTCTTACAATCTGTAATTATCTTTATCATTTATTTCTCCGTGGACTGCTTCTCTCTCCCACCAGAATGAAAGCTCCATGGGAGCAGAGGCCAGGCCTGCCTTGCTCATCGCTGTGCCCCCAGCCAGCATCTAGAACAGTGGCTGCCACATTGCAGGATCATAGCAAACGAATGCATGGCTCGGAGACTGCCTGGCTTCAAACACCAAGCAGTCATCTCGAAGAGCTGTGCCTGAGCCTGCCCTGCCAGGAGTGGGCTAAGTGCTGGACGGATGGCCCAGTGCCTCCCCCAAAGCTCTCGGCCAGCGCAGGGCCCCCACCCCTTCCCTGCAGTCCCGACCCCTCCTCCTCACCGCACCCCAGAAGCACTGCTCAGGCCACTCACCTGAGCCATGACAAGGGGGAAGCTGCTACGGGGAAAAGGACAACAATGTGCCCTCTGCATTCTATAAAAATGTCGGTGGGAAGAAGCCACAACCAAAACTACAAAGTCATGAACAGATGGAGGGGACACTAGAAATGGAAGGGTCCTGTGAGAACAAAGGACAAGGTCACACAATCCCAGGGTAATAGAGCCAGAGGTACCTGAGGGACACAGGAGTACAGGATAAAGGAAAACAAGTCACACAGCGAAGGGGAAACCTGCAAAATTCATTTCCTTAAGTGACTGTAATAAAGGCTAGTCAAATTCCAGGAGGAGCATTACTCAGGACATCTTTCCTAACACGTTATAAACATTTAGCTTTCTACATTAATTTCCAAAAGGAAAACATCCTCTTTAAAACAAGTTCCTAAATGCCTCAGTCAGAAAATAATTTGGATAGGTCTGAGTTAACATGATGGTTTAAAACCCAGGCCAGGTTGCCAAAAATAAAGATTCTTGATTTGGCTGGAGAGTATTAATTTGTGGGACTAATTTTTAACTGGCCTTTTATGATTATAAAAGTAATACATGCTCATTGTTGAAAAATAGGAAACCGCAGAGAAGAAGATGAGAATGAAAATCACCTCTAATTCCACAAGATGAGAACCACTGATAACACTGGTGCATTTCCCTCCTTCTATGAATGAAATTTTAACAGAGTTGAGTGCACACGGTGAATATAATTTCAGTTCCTGCCCTCTTCCAGTAAAGTTCACTTAAAAGCACTCCACTGGTTTCCAAGAAAGAAGTTTACCCTTAGTGAATAAACAAATTAAATAACAAAATGAATAAAAGAAACCCTTCATGAAGTTAAAAATAAAAGTGATTATTCCACTGAACCCCCATTTCCTTAGCAAAAGAAAAAAAAATCACTACAGCTGAGACAAAAATGGCCCATAAGATAGAAGGATTAAACTCATCTTTGTATTCTCTTACCTATATCATATTTTCAAGAAATATATTTTGAACAAGCCACACATTTTTCAAATCAACAAAAGAATTTTATAACTGTATCTTATTGTTTTGAAGCAAAAAATCAAGTCTTAATGGTCTTGGGAAAGTTTTATCTTCCAATCTGCAGGTGAACCAAACCATTTAAAGATGATCAGTTCTCATTCACGGACCACGACATCCAAACGAAAGTCTTATCTCCAATTTTGTTGTATTCTGTGACCTAAACTGTGGAGTAAGCAAACAGCCCTGCCAAGGACATATGTGTCATGTGCTACCCGGCTGGGAGCTGCCCTGATGTCTGCCTGCATCCTGGTGGGGTATGTGGTTTTACATGTAGGCCCAAGGCCTTGGCCAGTGAAGAGTAGAAGAACCTTTCCACCTAGCAGAGAAGACTATCCAGGATCAAGAGCTCCTTAGCACAAGGCATTCTTTTTTCACCTCTCATAACAGTTCACACTTCATTCAACAAACGTGTCCATGTCAGGCACTGGGCTGGGTGCTCTGGACACAAAGGTGAACAACACTGAATAACACAGACGCTGTGCCCACTTCCATGGAGCTGCAGTTTGCAGAGCACTTCCCCATCCATCACCCTCACACTAAGCCTGGGAGACAGAAAGGTCATCGCCATTGTTCCCATGTTCTAGATGATAAGGCAAACGTTCATTGGAGTATTCTACCCCAGGTTATGACATGGAAGAGCTAGACTCAAATCTAGGTTTTCTGACTCTTCATCCAGTCCCCCGTTTCTGAGCAATGAGTTGCCCTGACTTCTAGATGGCTGTACGTGTCCTGGTTTCTGGAAGCCTTCTTAGATTCTGACCCTGGACTCAGGCATCTTCCCAGCTTTCCTGGCAAGAGTTTCAGATCCTATTTACTCCCTTCTACAGTGTAGCACACTGCTAGCCTCCCCCAGTGTTCAGTCTCCTTTCCACCCTGAAAAACAGATTTTGCTGGACTCATGGCCTCCCAACTGAAGATATTTCCCAGCTTCCTTTGCAGCGAAATGTAGCCATAGGACTAAGTTCTGGCCAATGGGATAAAAGAATGTGCTACTTCCAGGTCTTGCCCTTAAAACGACTGCATGTATTACTCCCTGATCCTTTCCCCCGGGAGACAGTAAAAACTGAAGCTTCCACCTTCAACCACCAAGTGGAAGCCACGTGTTGAAGACAGAAGGCCTGGACCCTTATCTACTCTAAACTGGTACATGAGAAAGAAATCAGTTTCCACCCAATTTCAGCCAATGTGTCTGTGGAGCTCCCTAATACAGGAATTTGCTCTGTGTCCCATCTAATACAAGAAGCTTGAGTGAGATCAGTTCTACATTCTCTTAGCAAAGCCCCTTGTCGCCAATTAAATACCTTAAAGGGGACGTTCAAAACTATATAAGAAAGTATCCCATTCAGGTTTATTTCATGGAAAACTTTTCAAAAATGAAATTAACAGGATCTCCAAGATGATTTATGTTCAGGTCACAGGAAAATTGAGAGGGCCCAGAAAAGCAAACCAGCCTCCTATAGTAACAGGAGGGGAGACAGCTCTAAGTGATAACACCACCAGTTCTCTCTCCTACAGCAGTTTACTCCATTCCTAGAAAAGGCACCAAGAGCTGAAATCACGTGAATCAAGGCTCATTTCTCCATGGAAACAATGTGATAATAAGAGCTTGTGTTCCCAACCAAGAACTCGATGGTCAACTTTTTAAAGGAATTACATAAACTCCATGTTTTAGCGTCTATTAAAGCCTTGGGACTTTTAAAGCTAGAAGGGCTGCTGGTCCAATAATATACCGCAGAAGATCTTTGTGTGTTCTGTACCATCAAAAGCAGGTGCAAATCAATTAAACCTAACACAATAACCAATCACATGACCTTTCATTTATTCTGATTCAGTAACAGTGTAGTTTGTAGCACTTTACTTCAATAATTCCTGCTGACCTCTGAATATAGTAAATCAGAACACTTAAGAACATCTTCAACAGAGTAAGCAAAGAGGAACTTGGGAAGAAAGTAGAAGTTGTCAGAAAAGTGGTGTTTAAGCCTGACTCTGCCACTGACTAGCTTTGGGACCCTGAACAGTAGTTTAAATTCTATAGGTATTTCTAGCCTGCAAAATGAGTCTTTATAACTCCTCTCCTCATAAGGCAGTGGTGAAGACTAGACAATACATGTAAAAACTACTTTGTAAATCACACATGAAAGGTGGATGGCGTTGTTATCATGACCGTGACCTCGGGAAAGGCTTTTGTGAGATTTTGACGAGCATCAACGTGAAAAGGGAGCAGACTACCAACTACCCAGCCACTTTTTGAAAAACTGACCCAGAGCAAGTCTTTCGTAGTCCTCTCTTTCCCTCTTTAAAATCCCCCCATAGGCACTAGCTGGCAAGCGTTAGTCAATCTGCTGCATTCATCCTTGCCATCCATTTGCTCACAAGCCACAGGAAAGCCGGCAAGAGCTGCTAGATGTCAGCCATGGCCGTGAAGGAGGGAGAGACATGGCCACTATCAACCAAAAATGCCTTCCAAAGACCCACTGTGCTGTCAGAAACCTCAAAACCAGATTCAGAAAGCATTTTTGGGTCACAGGAAAAGGGAGGAAGAAGAATGCATCAGGTAAGAGTGCAGGCTCCAGAGTGAGACTGTCCTGGGTTTGAATCATGGCTTTTCCACTCACTGTGTACCATCAAAGGCACTGGGTCTCAGTCTCCCTAACTAGAAAGTGGGACTGACAGTGCCCACCCCACAGGGCTACTGTGAGTACTAAATGGGAAAAGCCATGTGGGCACTTAGCATAGTTCTCGGCAGAATGGTAAACACTCGAAGGTTAAGTACTGCTATAATAATTATTATGAATAATAAGTACATCATGCAATACTAACAGTAATTAAGATTTGGCAAATCTATAGTCCTTCATATAAAGACTTTGCTACAAGCTTTATAACCAAGTACTACCTGGACAGCATGCTGAATCACCCACTAATTCCCCAAACCAATCAAGGTTCTTCTGGACTTCTTCCTATTGCCCCAGGATAGGTGAAACGTCTAAGAATGCCCAGCTGGCCAGCTGGCTAGATCCTGACACTTGTTTTTCTGGTTCATAGCTGTCCATCACTAGCCTGAGAGGTGTGCACAGAGGAGAAGAGATTAACTAGGATGTCTGTGACTAACTTTTCTATCTATGCCGAGGCTGGCCCCCCATCTCTCAAGGTGCAATATATCATCATCTTTAAAACACGGCCCTACACCAGCAAAATGAGGCTAGTCAGCACCCATTTGGTGGACAGCGCCACATCCCTAAACACACCCTGGAGGCAGGGGAACTACCTCGGTGCCCTCCGGGCTCTCCCTGAAAGGCTAGTACACCTTCACTATTAACACCACGGCTGCTACTCCCTACAACCAGGGAGCAACTTTACCGCTTCCCAAACCCCTACTCTTTCCTTATCTCACTCCAGCATCAAAACCACACTGTAAGGGGCTGGACAGGAATTGTTATACCTGTTCCACAGATAAGGCATCAGCCACAGTTTGAGACATTAAGTTATTTGGCTTAAGCTATCTGCTGTGTGAGTGGCAGAAACAGTCTAGAACGCAGGTTATCCGGTTCCCAATTAGGGAACCTTTCTGGAAAATGTGGGTATTTGTTTTTAAACGTTTGACTGCCATAATGGTGCTTTGCTTCTCAAGAATTCATTAACCAAGGTGTCTCGGTCCCAGTACAGTGCAGATTCACATACTTAAAAGCCACTCACACAAGCAGATGTTCCCCACACTCTAGAATTCTAAAGGGCAACTGAAAACAGCCATGCCGATTAACATAACTGACAATTCCCAGTTCTGGCTCCGCTGAGATGAATCTCTGTCTGGATTCAGCTAGTAGCCTCATAGCAGGTCTCTGCTGCGGTTAGTCCCTCTGCTCCAATCCAGCTGGAACATTCACACTGGACTAATGCTTTAGGGAGCATCATTTCACATCACTAAAATCATAATCAGAATAAAACAACTTCAGTGGTTTTTTACCACTCTCTACCTCACTAGGTAAACTTTGACTTGCCACTTAACCTTGCTGAGTTTCTTCTTCTACAAAACTAAGGATTGGACTAAATAGAGTCTTGTCCACTTCCAGCTCATGACTCTAAAACCCCCAGCCAAGCCCAAATCCTGCATCTGGAGGACAGTGGGAGACAGAGGATTCCACTGGTCAAGAGTCTCCATGGCTTGGTTTTTACACCTGGATCCACTGCTTCTTAGCTATGTGACCTTAGGCAGGTTACTGGATAACTCTGTGCTTCAATTTCCTCATTTCTAAAATGATGCTAATAATTGTACCTACTTCATGGGGTTTTGTAGGCATTAAATCAGGTAATATATGTGAAGTGCTAAGGACATCATAAGAACTCTCTCTATATTAGCAATTATTATCGTCTGAAATGAAGAACCCTCCATTCTAGGCAAGGCTGTGTCCCTGAATAAAAGCTGGTCATTCCTACCTCTGTGCTTTTAATTATGATGTGTTCCCACCCACCTGCTCCCTGGAAATACCTGTGCTACCCTTTTCTGTGAATCAAAATTCTACACATCCTTAAAAAGTCTGGATTAAATCTGGTCACTTCCATGAAGCCTCCTCCCTCACGTGGCAACTCACAAAGAACTCTCTAGTCTCTGAATTCCTGTAGCAATTACAGATCGTCTAGACCACTTTATTGGCATTATATGTGGCCTTGGTTTATCCATCTGCAGATAAAACTGCAGGCTCCTTGGCCACAACAACTATTTCTGTTCTTCCTCTGGGTCTCCATGGTGCCTGGTATATTGCCCTTCAGGTATTTGTTGACTGAATAAAGAAATGTATAGTACTACACCCAAAGAAATATGCAGTAGGTTTTCTTTTAGTTGATGTGGCTCAGCTATTGATTTGCTGTACTTTGGAGCCAATTAAAGATAACATAAAGATGAACGTCAGCAGGGCAGGGACATCCATGGCCAGCTAAGTCCTGATCATCAATAAAAGATACTGATATCTGGCCAACCTGAAGAATAAGAAAAACACAGGTGGCAAAAGGAAACAGTATCCTAAAATCCAAAGTACGCTGCAAGACCAAGCACGTGAGCCTATATACTGTTAGGGTGGGAAAGTTGAGGTTTTCCCAAGCTGCACTCACTCACTCAGCAACAATTTATTGACTACTCTGTGCAGACACTGTCTTAGTTGCTGGGGATACAGCAGAGAAAAAAACAGACAAAACTCCTGCCAGTGTTCCAGGATCTAAGGAGGAACGCTAGGTATAATGCCACCCTCTAGCTCCCAAGTGAAATCCGCAGAGCAACAACTTCTTGCACCAACTCCTCTTGTTATGCCTTCAAGTAACGGAAAAAGAAAAAAATGAAACATACTATTCACAAGTAACCAAACAGGGGCAGAGCTCAAAGTGCACTGTCACTCCCAATGAGGCTTCCCTCATTCTAGAATCTACTGGGGAAGTTCGCCATGTAGCACTCTGCACCCTAAGACAGCTGAACTCTAAGCCTCTAACACCCTAAGTCCCAGCTGAGCTCTGAGACTAGCATTGCTTAAATATCAAACCTCTCAAATAGCAAATGTGGCTCTTGAGGCCAAAAACAACTCAGAGGTGGGAGAGCAGGAAGGGAGGGGGTGGTAGGTAAAGGATCGGGTAGTTTTCACCACTGCAAAACCTGAAGCTCTTCTCCTTTGGAGCAGGAACCTCTTCTAATCTAAAGTCTCAAAAAAAAAAAAAATTTTTTTTTCCTCCAGCAGGATACTGAAAATAGCTTTGCATTTAACATTTAAAATTGTTTTTGATCCCACACTCCTTCAGCTCTGCTCCCTCCTGCAAACTCGTTCCATTCCCTAAGGGCACTTATAAGTATATTTCAAAAGCAACAAACCAGAGTCACCATTTTTATCCCTAAGAGTTAAAAAGAAAAAATGATTTACATAATTACATGGAAGATAAGTTGACGAAGAACACAGGAATCTTATCTGGACCAAAAGTTCTAGGACAAAATTTCTTTCAACTCGTCAAGAGAGATAGCAGATTAAAATCAAGGTTCATATTGAAGGCATAACTGTTGGGTACCACACATGGGAACTTCTTGAGTTCCTCATTGTTTGTGTGCCACCTACTTCTTCAAAACGAAAGTGGAGGTAGCTACTGGAGGGCAGGTTTGAACAATGAAATACATGCATGTTCTCCCGTGACATTGAGAAAACAGGATTTTATAGCCAAGAAGGACCTGAGAAATCAAAGTTCAATGAGCGCAACTTACTCAAAGTTACTCAGCAAGTCAGTGGCTGGCAAAGACTGGAGCCCAGGCCTCTCCCAGCTCCCAGCCCGCAGTTTTCCCCACTCTCCACACCACTGTCTCATTTATAACACATGAAATGAAATCTTAAAGGCACAAAGGCAAAAATCCCTTTTATAAACCTTTTTGTCAGACTAGAAAAATAGGAGGAGAAGTGACTTAGGTAAATGGGTCCCATTAACGCTAGTAGTAAATGACCTTTAATGCTATATAGATGGGGGTCTAGCTTCAGAAGGCTTAATTAATGCTGATAACGCTTTAGTACTAAATAGTATGGTTTCAGCTAGAGTCAGCACTAAATGGCTTTTGTGGGCTTGCCTGGGAACCAAACCACCATTTAGTTCATTTTTTTCTATAGAAAAATTTATCCCAAGTTTCCATCAAATGCCTTACAAATGAACTTTTGACACAAAATCTGTTTTTAAGATGGCTGTGCATATAAAACAGAATTCTGAAGTCTGAAGCTCTGCACTAGACATAATTAAAACAGTAATAGGGCTTCCCTGGTGGCGCAGTGGTTGAGAGTCCGCCTGCCGATGCAGGGGACGCGGGTTCAGGCCCCGGTCCGGGAGGATCCCACATGCCACGGAGCGGCTGGTGCCGTGAGCCATGGCCGCTGGGCCTGCGCGTCCGGAGTCTGTGCTCCGCAACGGGAGAGGCCACAACAGTGAGAGGCCCGCGTACCACAAAAAAACAAAACAAAACAAAACCAGTAATAGTTAGTGATACATGCTAGGAGTATATTTATGAGAAAACCCTTCAAACCCTTAATTTGTTTATGTGCAATATAATGTTTTATTAAAAGCCTTCTCAGCAGGATATGGTAAACTGCTATTTGTACAATGTATAACCAAGGGCAAATGCTCCAATTTTGAGTGCAAGTATTTACAGGGCTGTTGGCACTGAGCTAAGGGTTACAGGGAGGATAAAACATCTAAACTCAAGGAACTAAAAATCCAGTTACACTGGCCTTTATTTTACTTCAAAAACAAAACTACTTCCAATCTCAGGACCTTTGCACTGGTTGTTCCCTCTTCCTAAGATACTTTCCCCACATCTTCCTGCAGCTGAGCTCAAATGTCACCTCTTCACCCAAGGACCCAGCTAAAGCAACCTCCTTCATCATCACTACTGTTTTACTCTATGTGGTTGCTTACCTAGCATCTAGCACTACCAGGAGTTAACATGCTTAACTGTTTACGGTCTGTCTCCTTCCCCTGGGACTGTTTTGTTCACTGCTGTACCTTCAGTGCCTGGAACACTGCTATGCACACGGCAGGCATCCAATAAACTTCACTGAATGAGTCAATGAGTAGAATTGGAGGGTGGGAAGTGAGGACAAGATAATTATTCATAAGAATTAAAAAATGAGAGAACTGACCATCCTAATTGGAATCGATATGATCAATATGCTAATTATGAAGTGCCAATGCTTCTGAATGAATGGCTGGCAATCAAAAGTAAAAAAAGTGTGAGAGAGAGAGCACAAAGGGGACAAATGTCATCAGAGGAGGTTTCACAAAGAAGGGAGTTTCAAGGCAGGCTGGGGCCAAGAAGAGAGGCCTCTCAGGTCAAGGGGGAGAGCTGAGGGAAGACAGACAGAAGGAGAGAGTAGGGCATGGGGTGGCCTGGGCAGGGACAAGCAGAACTGAACCCCAGGCACTGGGCTCGGTCTGCAAATGGAGGTAGAGGCAGGGAGCAGGGCTGGTGAGCAGGGGGAACAGGGTCAGACTCTGGAGAGCCTGGAAGACTGGATACAGGAGTGTCAACCACAGGCCACTGGCAGCAGGGCTGTTCTTGGAAGGCAAAGTTGGCCACATCATGTGGGAGGAAGTGAAGGAAGTAGAAGGTAGAGCAGAAAACTGGTTAAAGTATGACCTTGATGGTCTAAGCATGAGGGAGGCAAAAAGAGCCTCTTCCCTCTGCTTAGACATGAGAGAGATATAAGTGAGCAGGAGACATCCCCCCTCTTCGCCCCCCCAAAAAAAGACGACTTCCAGAGTATTTCACAGTAGCATTCCATGGCAGATTCAGGTCAACTTCCCAAACATTCTATACTTGGAGCATTCAAGAAGGTGAACAGAGATTTAAAACAATAACTCTGAGGGCAGGGCATGTCTTTCCATGCCTTTCAAATCTGAGTTTAATTACCTTCAGTATAGCCTGTGTTTATTATCTTTCTATTCTTTGAGAAAAAAAAAAGTAGTATCTAATTTCACCGTGCAGTATACATTTGAACATTATATAACACATTTTTATGTAACGGGTTCTTGAGATAAAACAATGTTTCCCTTACTATCTAAATGTATTTGGGGAACAACTGGCATTAAAAAATATATTTATATATACGTACACATTAAGGCTGTGGACATCTGTCTTTGGGGTAAGAAGCTGGAGAGAGGAAGAAGGTGAGAGACTTTACAAAAGGTCTCCTCCCCGTGACGCTCTCCGCAGATGGTCCGGCGGGGGCAGTGGGTGAGGAGTTCTGTTAGGAGGTTCATCTCACACAAGCTGCCTGGGGAGGGGTTGGCTGAGCCACATGAGGCTTACGTCAGAGCAACGCCGCAGAAAGGCAGGAGGAAGCAAGAGATACAGAAATGTACAACAGGATGTGAGATGCACACTCACAAGCCCCTGTAACTCACACCTGGGTAATATCCAGACGTGCACCCCTTGTGTCCCACCACAGAGGACTTCAGTCCTGCTTAAAAGGAGGTATACACCATGTCTGTCAGCAATAAGACTGGTCACCAATCACCTCGGGCCTGCCTGGCTCCTGGCCTGGTGCTGGCTGCTTCAGACACGGGATCAAATCCAGTGGTTCCTCCCAGCAGGCATCTACCGCAGTGGTTAGACAGCAGACTTGGGAAGTGTCCGTCCCTCCCCCGTCCCCCTGCACCAATCTGGCTCCACCCCATACCAGCTGGGCAGTTCACAAAACCACCTCACTTGTAAAATAAGGATAATCATGGTACCTACCTCATAGGGCTGTTATGAGGATTAAACAAGTTAATAAACATAAGGTGACTAACATATCTGCTGGCACTTAGAGAATGTTCAATAAATGTTAGCTGCCATTACCATCATTATTATTATTTCTATTTTGCAAATGAGGTAAATCAGACTCAAAGAAGCTAGCTAATTTGCCCAGGTCACACATTTCAAACAGTAGTTGAAAGCATAAGTACTTGTAAATGTTTTACTCAGCATATGTACAAAATCTAATGGGTAGAGTATTAACCAGAATATTAAATTAGACAGACCATCCATCCCCTTCTTTAACCAGGCTGGATAAGCATGAGTTTACCCTCTTTAAAAGGACAGCATGTACTAACATAAAAATAATTTCCCATCATGTGCCAGCACTCAACGTTCTCCTGAAGCAAAGATGACTAAAGCTTACCCAATCTCATCTCCCCGACTTTAGGTCCCCAACTCAATCCCTCCTTCCGTGCAGACCTAACTACTCATGGCCACGCCCACTCGTGCCCCTGCTGCATCCCTCCTCTCATGCTCCCACCTCTCCACAGGTATATCCCCTTCCCTCCATGTGCTTAGTCCCTGAGTGCCTATCCCACCCCATCTCCTCCTCCTCAAGATCATTAATTGGGATTGGACAAGCATATCCTGAAGGCTCCCTATGCCTGTGATTTGGGGAAACCAAGATGAACTCCCCACAAAGTGCTTGGCCTGGAACCAGCAGGTAAGATATTCCCAGAGACAGCCCAACACGATATGGGATGCAGCAGTACCTAAAATAATTAGAGCTAGATCAAGGGCTGGGGACACTGCCGCCCAGCGTGGGGAGGAAGAAAAACAAAATGAAGAAATAGCTCCAGGAGGACCAAGCATTTGAGCTGGGTCTTAAAGAAGAGTAGGATTTGGATGAGAGAAGGCTGAGGCATAGAACGGGCCAAGGGCTGGTCCAGGGAGCGGACAGCTCTTCAGCTTGACTGGACAGTCCAGTGCACACAGCCAGGCGGGCTGCGTGTGGAGACGCAAGAAGGAGCAGCAAGACTGACAGCTAACATCCATGAACGTTTATTATGTTCCATGAAGAGCTTCATGTATTTTTAATTCTTTAACTCATTGAATCCACAATGCAACACTCTGAGGTAAGGACTAAAGTGATTCCAGTCTTACTGATGAGAACGCCAAGACAGAGAGAGCAAAGCAACTTGACCACAAGTCATAAACCTAGTAAGAAACAGTTACGATATAAAATCTGGCTCCAAAGTCTGGGCTTTTAACCACCCAACCAAAGTCCCTCTCAGGACAGCCTGATGGTGAAGGGGTACAGCTGTCATGAGGATGAAATGAGACCATGCTTGCAAGCAGTTTGCAACCTGTAACTCCAAGGCCACGGATGCTGGCAATAGGCTGCCGTGAATGTCTACAATGGACCTGCTAGCAGCTGAAGCAGGAGAGACACATCAGGACTGGAAAGGGGACCTGAGCCCACTGGGCTAGTGTGAAGAGCAGAGGCCCAAAAAGACACCTACTTTTAGGGTGTGCAGGAAGGAAACCAAGAAAGCAATGTGACCTAAAGGCTGAGGGAGGAGAAGATTTCAAAAAGGAGGGAAAGACAGGTGGGTATAAGCTGCAAAAGGGCCAAGAACAACAATTTAGGACTAGGAATGAGGCCCTGGGATTCAAGACTTAAAGTTTTTTCAGATATTTGAGATGAAGTATGAAGAAGGATAGTAGAGAGGGTGCAGGAGCTAAGAGTGGAGCCGATGAGAGTGGAGGGGGTGACCGTTCACAGCCCTGGGAGAGGCTGCCAGGCAGGGAGGGGAGCGAGACAGGGGACCCAGGGGCACCAAGTGCAGACACATGAAAGCTGCCCACTGCACAGTGGCCCACAGCAGGCCTGTTTCTTCCCCTTCCATCCTTCCCTCCTCAATCAAGACAAGGGCTTTTCTAGGGTTGGTAAGGAGACTGAGGGCAAACAGCACGAAGGATATTCCCGTGACAGGACCGACAGGACCCTGGCAGCACTGAGAGGGAGTGTCAGCAGACACTGAGGGAGGGCTTCCTGTGTGCCAGGCGTTTTACCCACATCATTTCCCCTGATGCTCACAGGGACTGTAGGAGGCAGGCTCCTTCATCACACCACAGAGGAGGAGCCTGCAGTCAGAGGAGTCTAGCACTTGTCCAAGGACACACCACCCAACCCAAGTCCCAGGTCCTGCTACCAGATACCAGGCTCCTGCCCAAATTGAGGGTCTAAGAAGAGGGAACAGGGGAGAAATTCACTTGCTTTTTCCAAACTGGGAGGAAAAGAGGAGAGATGGGGGAAAGGGACAAGACATTCTGAGCCGGAAGGAAGAGATGCTGAGGGAGCTTAAGTCAGAGCAGGTCTTGTTTAGAGACAGAGGGAGGAGAAAAGCCAGGGTGGGTGTCTGGGGCAAGTCTGGGTATTATGATGAAGTGGCAATGAGAGAAAAGACTGTGGAGAAGGGTGACATACCTGTATTTCCAGGCTCCTAACTAAACCTCGAGGTCTAAAAAGGAAATAAAAAATTACTTCCCTGCAACTGCTATCACGATGTTAACGAAAATCACTACCTATGACTGTAACATCATATGGGGCAGAAACTGTTTCTTTAATATTTGACTTTCTCCAACCACCATGAGTTGATGGACTCATAAATAGAAGAAAGCCCATAGAAGGAAGGCAACCCTTATACCAAAGAGAGATACAGAATATTTCGTTTTTACATATGCTTATGCATTTTGTTAACAAGTCTTTCTACAGTGCCTGTCCATTGTTTAGTATATAAACTGCGTAGAGATCGTTGGTATGGAGTGATAAATCTGAAAGTAGGGCCACTTCCTTTTCCTCTCTGTGGTAGGCGAACCTCTTCTGCAAATAGCAGACAAATTCCTGAGTAGTCATCATTTTATAAATCATTTGAAATGGATTCTTTAAAACACCATCTGTTGATCTGTTTAAGTTTCCCAAGAAAATAGGACTTCAGCTCAGATATTCTGGAGGCTCCAGCAGGTAAATACCAACCTGAATTCAGCTGTATTAAATATTTAGAGATGCACAGAACTTTAGAGCAGCAGGAACCTCTGAGATCACCTAGTTCAACTGCCTTACCTTCCACCTGAGGCAAGTAGAACTCAGAAAGGTTCAGGGACTTGCCCCAAGTAGCACAGCCATGAAAGCCCAAGTCTGGGCTAGAACCAGGAGATTCTCTCAAACAAGTGCTCTTCTACCACACCTGCTCCTTTCTCTTTCCCTCTTTCTAAACTCTAGGGGTTGGAATAAGGTATAAATTTAACCATAGTTTTAACTTACTATTATTATGCACTGGCTACATCTACAATCAAAACCAAAAATGCCCCTACAGATCCAGCTTTAGATAATACAGACAATTTCAAATCCTGCCCAGGAGATTTTAAAGCCTTCTAAATATGTTCAACAAAGTGTTTTAAAGACTTATTAGTAAAGTGAATTCAGTAACAGAGCATGGAGTGAAAGATTCAATTTTGTGTTAAAAAAATATTTTAGAGTTTCATTGATATGGAAATCAAATTTAACAGCAGTGATTTTTTTTTTCTTTTTAAAATCTTGCAAGCACGGAGAGCATGAGATTATTCAAAACTGCTCAGGAGCAGCAATGATTATTTTAAGCTCATGATTCAACCAGTACATTAATTAAAAACTCCACCAACCCAATTGACAGATCCTGATATCAATGAGACAAGAAGAATTAAAATAATAGTTGTCATATAAAAATAGATTAAAGGAAGGAACAGCAGCAGATGTCAGGAGGACAAATGACAAGAAGGCACTGTCTGAAACTAGATGCAGCTAATGGGCAGCTTTTATGGATTTTTTAAAAAACGAAGATCCTGGAAATACACGTACGGTCAAGAAATGCTTCTTCGAATCTAATTTCTGGAAGCTGAGTGATAAAACTTGGCTAATAATTCCTTGCCGAGGAGTAGCTATGTAAGCAGGGAGAGGAGACAGCACGCGCAAAAGTGCCAAAACAACACTAGGTGACTCGGAAGGGGCCGAGGCAGGGGAGGGAAAAGAAGATGGGAAAGGTGAGGTGAGGGGGGACAGCCTGATACCCCACCGGCCCGCACAAACTTGACAACAGACGCCCATGTCCAGTGCAGCCTTTCCTTCCCCCGCGCCTGCCCTCGGTTCCGCAGCCGGTTCCCACGACCCCTCGGGGTGACTGACTCGAGCCCCACAAGGTCGGCATTAATTTCTATTCTTCCACTTATTCCTCTGAGCAAACAAGAGCTCTCTTGGCTGTCAACGTCCGGCAATCGTGAGCGGGAAGCTTTTTCTTTGACATCTGTCAAACCCCGTGCTAAACCCAGCCTCGCTGCGGTCTCCAGGACTCCAGGGCGGGCGGCGGGCCCACACCTGGGCGCCGGGCGACATCCCCGTGCCGTGGAGCACCTGCTCGCAGACCCAAGGGGGATCCTCCCCGGGCTGCCCAGGACCCAGATGGCGCAGGCCGGACGAAAGTTCGCAGGTTGGGGTCGGCCGCATCTCCGGCGGGGAATACCCGGGTGCAGCGGCAGCACCCGCGACAGGGCCGAAGGGGCAACGGGGGGCTCGGACTCCCCAAGCCCGGCGGAGACGCCCTCCCCGCCCCCACCCAGCCCCGCAGGCTCCCGAAAGGGAAGTGGAGGAGGCGGAGGAAGAGCAGAAGCAGCATCTCTCGCCCAACGCCCCTGGGGTGCAGCCGTCAAGGATGGTCGCCTCGGGGGTCCCCGAACCTTCCAGGGATACATCCTAGGACTCGCCCTCAGCCGGGTCACTGCTCCCAAAGGGTGGAGCTGTTCCTTTAAGAGGCAGCTGGCTGCTCCTACCTCCTCTCCCCGCCACCCCCCGGGTCAGGTAGCGATGCCCGCAGAGGGGAGGTGGGTATTCCCGCAGACTCTTTCCCGGTCCCTTTAAGGGCGCCTGCGGCACCTCTGCCCGCTCTACCCCGCAGCGCCAACCCCCGCGAGTGAGGATGGGGGCGGACGGGCGCGGCGCCTTTAAGGAGCGCAGCCTCCCCGCGGCCCGGGTGGGGGCAGGGAGCGGGCACGGGCCCTTTAAGGCCGGCAGCGGGCACGTCGGTCAGGGCTCCCCGGCGGCCGGGCTGCGCCCCGGGCGGCGGCTGAGGCGCCGCGCCTGCCAGGGTGCTAACGGCCCCGACGGGGTGCCCGCGGCCGCGCCGCTGGCCGCGGCCAGCCCGACACTCACCGTGGCTCGCCGGGAGCGCCCGCACCCGCGCCCCCACTCGGATCCCGCGGCGGCGGCGGCGGTGAGTCCGGCGCGGGTAAACAGGCACCTCCGTCCCTGACCTACTTTCTGCCTTCCCTAAATGTCGCACCACTAACCTACTTTCCGACCAATCCGCTCCCCGCCGGCCCAGGCCCGGCCCCCCGCCCACCAATCGCTGTGCCCAACCCCCCCTTCCCCGCCCACCAATGGAGGAGTCGCGGAGCCCGGATACCTGCCTCTTCCCGCCAGCCAATCCTAGCGCCCGAAGGGAGCCGGTCTGGGCGGCCGCCCCCGGCCAATCCGCGCGCGGCTCGGCGGCCTGCTGGCCAGTTGTGTGGCAGCTAGAGAGGCCGCTGACCAATGGCGAGGCGGCGGGGGCCGGTTTACCTGCTACTTTCCCGCCACCAATCGCTTGGCGCACAGAAGCGCACGCCCCAAGGAGAGGACCAATCCGCGCGCTTTCCCTGGATTTCCTCGCCCCTGTCCTCTCTCCCCTCAGGTCTCCCGCTAGCCTTGGCCACTGCGGGTGCAGACGCCGCACTCCTTGCAGTCGCCTGCGATGTCCCTTTTCTCTAGGTCCCTGACTTGCTTCTGGCTCAGGGCTCTTACTCCCCCTCGCCCTTTTTCACTCGGGACATCCTGACGAAAGCAACATTCCCTCACTCCCCTTCCTCCAACTCCATCTAGGAGACCAATTTTAGGAACACAGAGTGCCAGACCCTTCCCAAAACATCTTGGTTTGCCAAAGTCCAAACGAGAGAAAAAATACTTAGTATTTCCAGAAGGCTTTTCCATCCAAGTGTTCTTACGTTCTTTTCATTCGTCCTGACCTCTAAGCATCCCACTGGAGCTGTCATTCTTGTTCAAAAGCGGAAACTCAAGCCTGGAGCAATTCCATTCAGTGACCGCACCTATTGTGTGGCAGACAACTTCCCGGTGGCTCTAGTCTTTACCGTAGAAAAGCTGTCCAGTGAGTGAGACGGAAGGAAACAAATAGTTACAGAAAATAAACATTTCATAACAAGAGACAACTTTAGTACTGAGAGGACGGAGAATCTGTCTTATTTTTGCATCTCAAGCATTTAACAGAGGGCCTTTAGCTCAAAGAACTCCCAACCCTTTTAGATGTTAAACTCCTTGAATACAGGGACCTTGTCTTTTTTGTTATACTCGCCACTCCCCTTTAGTACCTAAGGAGCGGGGGGGGGGGGGGGGGGGGGAGGAATGGAAGTGTGGGGAGGGTGCATGTTTGTTGACTGGATATATGAACAAACAGATCTAAATCACTCAGTCCTGTGAGCCAGACTAGCCCCTATGACTCTAGAATTCCAGCCTTGCTCCTTGAACATAGATGCTGCATTTAAAACATTGTAAAACTGTAGCCCATCCCCAGCTCACTGCCAAGCACATAGTGGTTGCCCAGTATGTGCTTGGGGTCTGAATGTTGACGGTTTTCAAGGTTAACCAACTTCATTGGTAGCTTACTACTTTTCCTAAGTTTACATGCAGGTAGAATCTGACTGCTGTTTACTCTTTCTCTGCCCTGATTTCATGAAGAGACCACACTATGTAAGTGGGATTTTAACAATGTACTTGACGAGATGTTGTGGACAAGATGAAGAAATATAAGCCTGGATTCTAATATAACTAATTGGACGAATAACTGTTAAGTAACCATCACCTAAAGATGCTGATTAATGAATCCTTGCTGACCTGAAGGAAGGGTGGAGGTAATAGATATTTGTGCAGCATCTACTGCATGCTAAGTGCTTTCCCTGCATCTTCCCCCTTAATCCACACAATCCCATTTTACAGATGAGGAAACTGAAATTCAAAGTTTAACCAGCTGACTCAAAGCCACAAGTCAAACCAGGTTCCTTCGACTTCAAAACCTTTAGACCACACCAGTTACCATCAGGATGGCAGAAGGCTCTCTCCATGGCCCAGACTTCGGGACTTTTATTACAGTGCTCTGAATGAAAACCCAGAGGGTCTGCACCGAATTTCCAGAAAACACAAAGCCAGGAGGGAAAGAGACACCATTATGTAACATAAGCCAAATGCAGTGTTGGAGCAATGGGCTGACTCTAACAGGGATAAATGTGGGGAGTCCTGCCCTGGACAATCAACTGCTGAAAGGCAGCTGGGGGCAGAGGTATCTTAGCAGATGCATGTAAGAGTAAGACTAAAGGGTCTTAGGTGACTCACTCTGAGTCCTCAGTGAAGTGTGGCTGCCAAAATAATGCTGATTTAGGCTGCATCGATAGAAGTCTAACATGTAAAGCATGGTGGGGTTACAATGCTGCCCAGTGTTTGTCATTATGCACGTGGAATACTGTCTCCAATCAAGGCTTGGCAAAGAAAAACTATGCACAGAAAAGGGACCAGGATGTAACAAGGCTGGGAACTATGTCTTACTAGGAAATATTAAAGGAAGCAGAGGGTTTCGCCCCAGGGGTACAAGGTAACTGTCTTCATAAATTTGAAGAGCTGTCAAATAGAAAAGAAATTAGACTTATTTTTCAGGGCCCCACAGGGTGGAAGGGGGACCCCTGTGGGTAGAAATTCTAGAATGACTCAATATGAAGAATCTTCTAAAAAACAGAGCTTCTTCTGCCTTGATAAGTTGAGTTTTTTGTCACAGAACTTGTCCAAATAAGAACTGGATGACCACATGGTGGGAATGGGGTTGGAATAGTTATCTTTCAGGACTCTTCCCCCCTGAGATGATGTGGTTCTACTTTCCATACCTTGGTTTTCCTCTTTTAAAGTTTATCACTCTGCCGTTTCCTACCCTCAGTGGCCAAACTACTATTTGTTCTCACATGCACCTGCTCTTCCATATGTAATTATGTTTTCCCTTGTTTCTCTTTGTTGGAGATCCCAAACACCTCCATCTTTCTCAGGTACCTGCTTCCCTTTTATTTGTACCTTCTAGAATACCAAATTTCCAATTCTCTGGCCACCAATAAGGTTGAAGTATTGTCCTCTGTCTAAAATTCACTGGGCATGAATAGAATCCCTTGGATAAAAGGAAGGGAAAAGAGAACCTTTTTTTTTCAATTTTATTTATCCTTGGCAGCGTTGGGTCTTCGTTGCTGCACACGGGCTTTCTCTAGTTGCGGTGAGCAGGGGCTACTCTTCATTGCAGTGCACAGGCTTCTCATTGCGATGGCTTCTCTTTTTGCAGAGCACGGGCTCTAGACGCGCGGGCTTCAGTAGTTGCGGCACATGGGCTCAGTAGCTGTGTCCTGCGGGCTCTAAAGCGCAGGCTCAGTAGTGGCGCATGGGCTTAGTTGCTCCGTGACATGTGGGATCTTCCTGGACCAGGGATCGAACCCGTGTCTCCTTCATTGGCAGGTGGATTCTTAACCACTGTGCCACCAGGTAAGTCCCGAAAAGAGAACCTTTATTGGGTACCTACTGTGTGCCAGGTGATTTAAATGCATTATTTAATGTAATCCTCACATCACATTAACCCCAGCAATTGATACGCTAGCTCTCTACACTTGCTAAGTGGGCATTTATCAAGTAACTTAACCTCTTTTGCATCACAGTTTCCTCATCTGTAATATAGGGACAATCTAGTATCTACCTCACAGGATTGTTGAGAGTTAAGTGAGATGATAGAAAGCCCTTAGCATAATGCCTGGCACACAGTAAAGATTCAATATATATTAGGTTAACAGTTCAATGAAATAGACATATTACTGCGCCCATTTTACAGATAAAGTTAGTGAAGATAAAGTAGTATAATCCAGACTCTGATTCAATGATCAGACCCACTAGAATTAACTGAAGAGTTTTAAAACATACAGACTCTCAAGCCCCAATCTACAAGATTCTGATTCACTATATTTGGGATCTGAGATGCAGTCAAATTTGGGAATGGCTGGTCTAATGGAATAAGCACAGGCTCTGAAGTCAAACAGACCCGAGGTCAAATTCCAGGACTGTTGGATTGAATGGAGAAGCCAGTGACAGGACCGGGAAGTTATGTAGTCATGCTCTCTTTGGAAGGAGGTTGAGAAGTCCTGAGGTGGACATGTTAAAGTTCTTGTGGAAAGCCAAGTACGAATGTGTTGCTATAAATAGTAGTAATAATAACAACAATATTTACTGCAGGTTGACAGTGAGTCAAGCACTGTTCTAAGAGCTTTATATGCATTACCTCGTTCAATTTTCACAAATTCCTCTAAGGCAGGTACTTCTATTATTCCCATTTTACAGATTGGGAAACTGAAGATCTCAAGCTGTTTAGACAGTCTGACCTCAGAGCTCACACTCTTAACTACTTCAGTAATTTGCCTCTTCCTTTGGACAGTTCCTCTGGAAAACAAATAAGCCTCATATTTTAGAGACACAGGTTCAGGAGTCATCAATTCAAAGACGGTGAGCATTATTATTTTTAAAAATTTTCCAATTGATTAGGGTTTCATGTAGAGAAAAGGATATCCAGGACTATGCCTTAGAGATGGGGATGTCATCTCAAACTTAGGGAATGCAAGAAACAGAAGCCTCCTCAAGTAACTTAAGCCCAAAGGGGGAGATTTCTTGGGAGGAGACAACGGTGACACAGAACCTTAGAGTAGGAAGCACAGCAAATCCTCACAGAGGACTAGAACTGGGGCACCATTAGGCATTAAACAGTTCTCATCTCCTCCTCTCTCTGGGGTTGTGTGGCCTCTGGACTGGTCTTTTCTCTGTCTATCTGCCTGATGATTCTCTTTTTCTGTAGCTCTTTACCCTCCACCCCATTTGTACATGGTCCTTCGTGGATGCTTTCAACCCCTGAGAGAAAGAGAAAGAAACAGGAGAAGCTGTCAAAGTGGGAGGTGTGGACTGAGCAGAAGTCCCCAGATGTGTGCCTACTGAGGTGAAAGAGAATCAGAACAGGAGGAAATACGAGAGGAATAAGAGCAAAGGCAGGAGGAGTGAAAAAGTGAAAAGCTGGGTTTGAAAAACTTTGGAAGAAAGTCTCACAGACAGGTGTGGAAGCAAGATGAGGGAAGCTTACACTTGAGCAAAAGGTTTTGGTTAGAGCAACAAAGACATCTGAGTGTAAGAAAGCTGTTTCACTAAAACTGCTCCTAGAGCCAGAAGCTCGACGTAGGATGTTAGGAAAATCAGGGATAGAAACCAGTGAAGACATGACGCCAGGGAGTAACAGATCACTTTTTGAAGACGTTGGTTATTTAAGGGGAAATTAGAAAAAGAATCATAGCTATCTCTTAGCAGCCAACCCAACTGAAAGTGGTTTGTGTTGATATGTGTATGTCTGCTTTGATTTTTTTTAACCAAGGTGGACATATCTGGGTGTACAAAAATGGGAACTGTAAAAGGTCAGGCGTTGATGGGTTAACCAGTGTTTCTTTCAGCTACTTTTAAAAAAATGAACTCCTTTGGCTCTTTTCTGAATGGGACGGTCCTAGCAGCTCAGAACGAGAGAGCAGTAATACCTTATTTGGAATGTGTCCTAGACCGTGTAATTGGGCTTTAGATTAGATCTTGTTTGCAGACATGGCCAAGATTTCAGAGATCTTGGTGTTTAGATGTCAAAGGGGCTTTTCCATTTGACTGAGGGGTGTTTGCTAGAGGGAGCCAAAGCGCCCGTGACCACACTGCTTCTCGACAGAAGCCCTGAAGAACAAACAGACACTGTCTTCAGAAAACTGGCATAGGTTTTGCCCTGCTTTGCTAGAATGAGCAGCACTAAAATTCATGCTCCAAATTAAAAAAAGAAAAAAGAAACTTTCTAGTTAGTAAAGCAAAGTGAAATGTTAAGTCAAGCCATTTAAGAAGTACATTAACTTAAAAAAAATTACAATATGCTTTTGAAAAATAAAAGAGGGCATGGATTGGGGGTAATTTGACCTAACATATTATCAAAGCACACTACAGAAGTGTGGCAAGTAATCTGGTATTGGTTTAGAAACAAACCAATAGGTGAATGAAAAGGCATAGCATCCAGAAACAGATGCAAAGGACATGAAAACTGAGTATAATATAAAGGTGAATTTTAAATTATTGGGAAAAAATATGGGTTTTTCAATAAATGCTATTAAAACAACTAGCTAGCCATATGGAAACACATAAAGCTTGCTCTCTACCCTAATCTTTACATTAAAATATAACCAACCATTATTTAGGATTTACATGTAAAGAGTGCAATCTATAAAAACATTAGAAGAAAATGTGAGTAAAATGTTTATAAACTTGAAAGGCCTTTCTAAGCCTGACACAAAATCCAGAGACCACAAAGATAAAGGTGGATTATACAAATGCATGCACACAGCCACACCCACACCCACACATCATGAAGAAAAGAAAGGGCCAACCAGCAAACAGGCCCAGAGCACACTATTAAGAATGCACCATATATATTCCAGTTAAAAGGTCAAAAGTTGAGGTAGTGAGATGTAAGTAGTACTACTGGGGGCATTATTTAAACCTGTCACTTGTAATAGAAAAACTACTCTTTTTAAAGCATTATTCCTTGTAAAGCTGTCTTATTTTACTGGGCTTCCCTCTCTTTGTTTCTTGAAAATAAAAGTCAGTAATCTCTTAGAATGTCTATATGTGTATAAATGAGTCACTTTGATGTATGGCAGAGATGGGCACAGCATTGTAAATCAACTAGACTTCAATTTTAAAATGTGGCAGTAATAATAATAATAATAATCTCCAAGCACTGTCCCAAGCAACAAATCCCGTCTGGGTTCTCTGCAGTAACTCTGGGTCCTTTACTTCTCTCACATAAAAGCTACTGATTCAAAATCCACCTAAGGAAAACTTTCATTTTGCACACAGATGTCTGTGCATTAAAAGAATGCTACTCAAATCTCTCCTTTCTCTTTGCAATTAAAAACAAGAACAAAGAAAAAAGAACATCTGTTGCTTTTCTCCCCCAGATTATAAAACCAACGAAAAATTGACAAAAAATTTACAAACATGAAGAAGAAAATAAAAAATAATCTATAATCTCATTAAACATACATAACCCCTGTTAAAATACTGATGTATTTTCTTTGTCGAATTTTCTTAGTAACTATATTATATTGTGACCTAATTTTTATCACACCGAAATTTTCTTTTGTATCCTACTTTTTATTTATAAATTTATTTATTTTTGGCTGCGTTGGGTCTTCGTTGCTGTGCATGGGCTTTCCCTAGTTGTGCTGAGCGGGGGCTACTCTTCGCTGCGGTGCGTGGGCTTCTCATCTTGCAGTGGCTTCTCTTGTTGCGGAGCATGGGCGCTAGGCGCGAGGGCTTCAGTAGTCATGCTGCGTGGGCTCAGTAGTTGTGGCTTGCGGGCTCTAGCACACAGGCTCAGTAGTTGTGGCGCACGAGCTTAGTTGCTCCGCGGCATGTGGGATCTTCCCAGACCAGGGCTTGAACCCGTGTCCCCTGCATTGGCAGGCGGATTCTTAACCACTGCGCCACCAGGGAAGGCCGAGAAGTGAGAAGTTTGATTCACCTTTGAGAAAATAAGTTGTTTTATCAACTGGATATGGTATTATGCCATCCTTTAACATGTTAAATATAATGTTAGACCAGAACTAGACAGAGAAAGTTGAAGAAAATAATACAAATAATGCCACATGAAAAGTAAGACCCCCATCATATGCAGAGTGGATAAAATTTAGTAAATAATATGTGTACACATGGACAAAGTTGTAAATGTTCACAGAGATATGTCAGTAATTTTATTGAGACGGTTATGGGATAAACTTTCTGCAAAGCTGTTTATAATAATAAAAATAATTTTAAAGGAAACTAGGAGAGCCAAGTGCCCCAGAACACTTTATGTGCTCTCTGGCACCACTTCATGTTATTCTGGTTTTCTCTCCTTAGTTAAAGTCACCAGTTATTCACCTTCAAATTGCATAGCCCTTGCGGTGGCTTGCTGTGGCTGGGCTGGAATCCCTGGAAAATCCCAAGGTGATCTGCTCTTTGGCCTTGGAGCCCCTTTTTGTCTCAATAAACTGAGAAATACCAAGAGTTGCATTGTGAATTTCCAATTCCAAGATGAATTCAAAATAACTTAAACAGTGTACTAGTAGTCCTTAGTGTTATTTTTACTTTCAAATATTCTCCAGCTTAAAGCCCTGCTTCTGGGGAAGACACTTTGCTGCCCAGGAACATTCGGAGGAGCTAAGGGACCACCACAGTGTAACACCACAGCCCCATACACCACACCACGTCACCGCCTTAACCAAGGATCCCAGTCTGGACCCAGATGAGCAAAGTATATTTATTTTCTCGGTAACTTCCTGCTTCCTGGGGACAGCAGGTTTTAGAAAATGAAGGTGACTAGGTTACTAGGTGTTCTCATGTAATCCCTACCTCTTTTACTTCTCCACGCTCTCCTCCTACCACAGGGTGCCATACGGGCATCTTGGAAGGCTGGCCCTGACTCCTGCTTCATTACAGTGTTTCCAAGTAGGTGAAGCTAAAATCGTTGGCAACCTCCCTTTTAAAATCACATTTCCTCCCCGACCCCTGCGTAATCCTAGGAGTTAAGGATATATCTGATAAAAAAACAATTTCACTGTACCAGAAAAAAGGAATACATTAAGACTTTCAGTCTATTTAATACTTCAGACCAGGTTTTAAGCATCCAGCTGTCTTCATTTGCAAGGCATCTCATATTTTCATAATCCACAAATGGGGCTATTGAGCAATGATGAATGAATGAAGTACAATGCAACTATTTTTAGCACGGTAATTGTAATTAAAAGGCAGTGGAATGATAATCTTGCCCAAGCACGTCTGAGATCTTTCCATTTTCTCAAAACAATACTTTCTATGTCTGGCTGCAGAGACTTGTTGCTTGTTTCCCTTCTGGTGAAGAGCAGGTAACACTTGACATTCTTTCTAAACCAAGTGAAATTGTGGTTTTGGTTAGACACAATCCTCATTTCTCCATTTGCACATCCTGGGGGATGAAATTTCTGTTCCATACATAGTGATAAATTACCATGAACCAAATTAGTTTCTTAGGAAAGTAACTCTATTATCTATCCATAAATTTTTTTTTTTAGCCTCTGATGGTTTGTTATTATTGTTTAAGAAGAGACAGGAAGCACACATAATAACTAACACTTTTATAGTGGATTATCATATGCCAAGTGTTATGCCAAACACTTTCTATATATTGACTCAACCCAATACAATCCACGCAACACCTCTAGAGGTGTTTCTATCTTATTCTCATTTTATAAAATGAGGAAATTGATGCATGGAGAAGTTAAGTCTGAGTTAAGTCCAAGGTTCCTAGCAAGTAAATGGCAGAGCCAGAATTCAAACCTTGCATCTGGCTCCAGAGTCTCTCTGCTCTCAATCCATGTGCTGTCCTCACAGCAGCAACCCTGGAATCTGAGCATTATCCCCATTATATGGGTGAGGCCACTGAGGCTTGGAGAGGTGAAGTTACTTGCCCAACATTTCGAAACTGGTGAGCAGATGACCTAAGATTCAACCGAGGCTCAAATCTCTTTGGCTCCAATGTTTGTGTTCTTTCCATCCCTTAAATAGCACTACCTCAGTACTTTTTATTCCTACTGTCCTTTTAAGTATGTCATAGCTTAACTAGACTTGTGGGCTAGTGTGAAAATCCAGTCATCGCAAAGAAATTTTTCCCCCATTAGAAAGTGCTTTCCGACTTCCAAAGGCTCACCTTATAATTGACTATTTACAATTCATTATATCTGAAAGTTATGGATTAATCAAGATTAGAAAATAGGATCAGATTCTAAAATGTTAGTTACTTTAGTCTTTCGAAAAGGTAGATGAACATTCCATTTTGTTTATTATCCTGCAAAGGGTCTGTCAATTTGGTTGCACTAGAAAAATACATTTTCTCTAAAACAAAACAATAAATAGAAAAACAAAAAATATATAAGTAATGCTTTTTTTTTCTTGATTAGTTACTATCATGCTTCTGAACTGTGCTTATTCTCCACAAACAAGCAATAAGAGGACATTAACTACAATACAAAAAGATTTTATTTTGTGTTTTTTTTTATTTTTTTTAAAGCTTCCCTCTCCAGGTTTCTGTTTGCAGGAAAGTCCTTGGTGCACACTTGAACACACCAGGGGGATGAGCTTGCCTGGAGAATGAATCTAAAGATAAAAGCTCCTTGGAAAACAAGCAGTCAAACCTATCATAGAACACCACAGAATAACACATCACTCATATTTTCTTGAACACATGAAGACCCAAAGGGCCTCATGTATGTTTTTATTTCTGTTTCAGCAAATTTTAAGCTGAAGTGTGACTTCAATGTTCAGCATTAATGAGGCTTTTGCTGTGCTTTGAAACTTGCTGTCATCCGTTTCCTGTGTGTTACTGTTTTTGAGACCAACTCAGCCAACGACAGAGTCCTGCTTGCTCTCTCCTGCCTGGGTCATTAGAACCTGATTTATTGGGCAGTGTTCTTCTTCTCACAAGGTGCTGCCCGTTTAAAAATATTTATCCTTTAAAACAGCGACAACTTATAAAACAGAAATATTTTAAGTGCTGCTTAAAAGAATAGGCTTGGGAATCCATTAGTAAAGGAAACACCCATGGAAGGAAACATTAAAATGAGCTATATGTGTATTTGAACATTTACTTCACAGAATGTAGAGAAAAAAAAATTGCAGGACTTCAGATTTAAGAATTCCTGATACTTTGTGTTAAAACCATTTTGAATCTGGTATATATATACACACATATATATAAAACTAATGTATAATATACATTATATATATATTTCTTATACATTTCTAATGTCAATGGAAATATTTATTTTCTACAGATACATCGTTCAAAAAAATTTGCCATTATCTTTCTCTGCCTCAGATTATTTGTTGACACACTCTCAAAAAACGTTGTCTATGTTTGTGGCCTTCTGTTATTCACTTCAAAATCCTTCCTTATCCACCCATACACCCATTTTTCTGAATCAGGTTCTTAGAAGTCATCAATGACATCCTAAAGTCAAATGGCTTTTCCTTAGTCTTCAGTCTCCTTGACTTGAGAGTAACACAAATGAACAGAGTCTAATGTTGGAAAAATAATTATCATAGTTAATTTGACATATATTAAGTGATAGGCAAAATAGTATTTTGCCACTTAGTAACTGGGCATAACTATTAAGCAAGTATTGTAAATTGCTTTAATTGACAATGTTACTTTTACCCAGCCCAATGGTTTCATTTTTCAACTGTTCTTTTTGCTTTATTTTATATTTTAAATTTTTTATTTATTTATTTATTTATTTTTGGCTGCGTTGGGTCTTCGTTGCTGTGCGCTGGCTTTCTCTAATTGTGGCGAGCGGGGACTACTCTTTGTTGTGGTGCGCGGGCTTCTCATTGCGTTGGCTTCTCTTGTTGCAGAGCACGGGCTCTGGGCGCATAGGCTTCAGTAGTTGTGGCTCGCGGGCTCTAGAGCGCAGGCTCAGTAGTTGTGGCGTATGGGCTTAGTTGCTCTGTGGCATGTGGGATCTTCCCGGACCAGGCCAGGGCTTGAGCAGGCTGATTCTTAACCACTGTGCCACCAGGCAAGCCCCTATTTTATCAAACATTGAATTTTATTTTATATTTTCTATGTGCCAACCACCATGCTAAACATTTTAGGCATATTATCTCATTTAATCCTCATGCTAAGATTATTGCCCTTATTTTACCAATGATAAAACAGAGGCTCAGAATGATTAATTTATCCAAGATTACATGGCCGATGGTGGAGCAAAGATCTGAACCCATCTTTGTCAGACAAGAAAGTACTTGCACCCAGTTCTCAATATCTACACACAACATCAATTGTGATAGGTTTTTCCTGGCACCACATACATTTTAATACTCTTTAAATATCCATTTATCCAGTTGGTCTGGCAGTCAATAAACATTTAGGGGTTAAGTGAGATACCAAAATAAATAAGACACAGTCCCACCTATCAAGCAATTCATGGTCTAGTGGGGAATATGGGTCAATAAAAAAAATTCATAGTCCAATAAGACAGTTATCATAATAGAGAGATGCATTAAGTTCTATGAGAGTGGGGAATGGCCAAAATCTGCCTGGGAAAATGAGGAAAGTTGTCAGAAAATGGCTTTGACTTGAATAGAGACTTGAAGGACACGGAGAAGTTTGTGGGCAGAGAAGAGATGGACTGGGGTCCAAGGCAGCTAGGCTCCAGCATCTGGGAGCTGTGGTTACCAAGCCTTCAGATTTCTCTGTCCCTCCAAAAATCTCTGGAGTGTGTGCACTTAACTGGAATACTTCCCAGCTTGTTCGCCAAGGAGAACAACATATCTTAGAGATAAGAGGTATCTGATTCTTCTGGCTTAATACTCTTTTAATGCTCTGTTTCCCATCCTCCCATATACTTTATTCCAGTGGTTCTCAAAGTGGGGTTCTTGGACCAGCAGCACCTGGGAGCTTGAGTGAAATGCAAATTTCTAGACTCCCCTCCAGATTTATGGAATCAGAAACTCTGTGAGTGGGCCCGACAATGTTTTAATGGGCCTCCAGGTGATTCTCATACACGCTGCGGTTTGAGAACTACTGCTCTGCATGTCTTCTCCTCTATGTGTGTACTTTAGAACAGTAAAGCTAATTTCCCTAACAAGCTTTGAAGTATAGTGCATCTGTTTTTTTCACCCTTGTACAAGCAGCACCTAGGCCAACACTGGACACATATGGTAGGTGTTCAATAAATGTTTGTGGAAAGAACAGATGAATAATTTAAAAATGAATTCCACAAGCGCCAACATCCCTTGAAGAGCTAACCTAATTGCACCTCAGCCTCAATGTCTGATAAGAATGGGAGGGGGCAGAAAGTGAGAGGCCTTGGGAGGGAAAGAGAATTAACATCTGTGGGGTGAGAGGCTTTTCAGAGGCTCTCTAGTATCTTCGCAACAACCCTGAGAGGCAGGTGTCACCATCCTCACTTGAAAGATGAAAAAGCTAAGGCTCAGAGAGGAACTCTTCCCAGAGTCTCACAGCTGGTGGTGGTGATACGAACCCAGGGCCCTCTGGCTCCAGAGCCCTTCCTCTTTTGTCTTCTCCATGGCACTACCACTAGCAGCCAGGGAGGGGACAGTTGGAAGCAGAAAGCCCTGAAGGGAAAGACAAACCTCATCAACCACAACTTTGATCCTCACCATCACCACCACCTGCACACGTGTCTGTTTAGGACATGAGGCTACACAGAGTCTTAACCCGTTAGCAGTGAGTTCTACGGCATGTTATACTGTTGTCGGTCTCTTCTTCAGAACCCTCCTCCTCGCCCTTGGCCCTGACGTCACAGCCTGACGTCACACCATCTCCTTCTCAGGCACCTTCACTGACCCTGCATGGAGGCGTCAATTTGCTGATCTGTCCACGTCTAGGCTGTGTGAGGTTTTCCATGTTGGGTCAAAACTAAGCTTCCGGCACCACTCCCAATGCTGCCCTTCATGAATTCCTTTACGTTTCAGTTTTGTGATCACATCCCCCCTGGAACCCAAAGATTTGTGTTTCCAGTAGCGGCTTCTCTTTTTTCTTCCTTCCCTACCCTTTAAAGATTTCTTCCATTCTGAGAGCTTTGCTGACATTTTCATGACTCTACAACTTGCAGCTCCAGCCCTGGCCTGGCCCTGAGTTTCACTACAGCACCATCTACCTGCTGGATGTTTCACTTGGGTGTCCTGCCTTCACTGTAAATGCAACATGTTAGAACTGAACTCATCAATTTATTCTCCAACCTTAATCTCCCTCCCAAACTATTACTGTTTTTGTCATTGGCATCACTTTCTCCCAGTCATCACGTTTTTGAACCTACCCATTTGAGTACTTAGCCTTTACCTTCCATTGTGGTTTCTCTCTCCCTCCCTCTTCCTTCCTCCCTCCCTCCCTTCCCCCCCTTTCCTTCCTTCCTTCCTTCCTTCCTTCTTTTCTCCCCCCACCTCTTCCCTCTTCCTTTTCTCACCTACTCCTCTTTCCACAAACATTTATTGAGTGCTTACTATGTGTCAGCCCAGGCACTGTCTTTGCCTTCTTGGAGCCTACATTATAGAAAAGAGAGAAAACCAACAAGCAAGCATACAAACGAATTGTAGCTTGTGATAAGCACAGTGAAACAAATACACGGAGGGGC
Organism: Delphinapterus leucas; assembly: GCF_059928025.1. Taxonomy (NCBI): domain Eukaryota; kingdom Metazoa; phylum Chordata; class Mammalia; order Artiodactyla; family Monodontidae; genus Delphinapterus; species Delphinapterus leucas. Next base: position 42,341,084 of record NC_143135.1, read on the forward strand.
TGGGCTATGTAGAGAATAATGAAAAGGGTGTCCAGGAAGGGCCTCTTTCATTTAAGCTGAGACCTGTGAGGAACAGTGAACACGGAAGGATGGGGTGAGGCCCCGTTGGGGACCAGAGCGATATGAACTGGTGGGAGAGTGGAAGAACCAGGACAGACATGGGCAGGGGCAGATCATGGGGGAACAAGAGGACAAGTAAGGAGGCTGACTTCATTCAGAGTGCTGTGGAAGCCTTCAGAGAGGTTCACATGAGGAGTGGCCTAATCTAACTTACACTTGGAGGAAACATGGAGTGGGCCATAGTCTTTCCAGCTCTTTGTAGGAAAGGATTGGAGACATGGGGAAACCTGGGAATTTACTTTTATCTTTCAGCGTCCTCCTGATAGAATGACCTTCTAATTAGGATTGATACTCTCCCTTCCACCAAAAGGATGAGAGTTACATTCTGCACCACTCAATAGCTGTGTTTCAGAGAGAGAGGGTCTTGGGCATTGGTAATGAGCCACATCGGCAGCAACAACAGAAAATCTTATTGAATGTTACCATGTGCATGAAATATGAATACTTATACATATGTTTTAATGCTCAACAATGCTCTAAGTAGTATATGATGATCATCATTTCACAGGTAAGGACAGAGAAGTTAATTAACTTGCCCAAAGTCACACAGCTGCTAAGACAAAAAAGAATAAAGAGACCATTTTCAAATAAACATGGTCAGACTTTGTTTTGTTCCTTACTGTTTTCCATACTCATTAGGGAAAATTCAAATTGTACAAAACTATACAAATTAGAAAGCTAGGCTTCTCTATAATCCTGCCCCTAAGGTATGAAGTTGGACTTTCACCACGGTCTTGCCCCCAGCAATGCTAATACTTCACATTGGCAATGCTGAAAAGCTCTTCAGTACCCAGGTCCTCTGAAGGGGCTACTTCTCTCTGAAGCTGGTTTAGAAACAGGGATACGGAGCCACTTTCTTACCATCTCTGCTACAGGCAGTGGACGCCAAACTGTTCTGGCTCCAAAAGAAGCCACACCCATTTGGGGTGAAAGAACTTTAGAGAGTTTACATCACTGCTTGGAAGGACAGGCCAAAAACAGCAGAGAAGACAATGGGTGATTCCCTACACCAACAACCCAACAAGAAGAGTTCAGAGGTGAAGTATTGTTGTTTATTCCCCCTAATTTTCACATCTCATTAAGAGAGATCATTTGGGTTTCCTCCGTAACAAAAACTGCAACTTCAGCCAGAATATTAATCACAGCAAAATGATATTCTGGTGTCATTTTATAATTCTGAATAAAAGCTTGGAGGTGTTCAAATTTCTAAACCCTATGGTGCAAAAGGCAGTTTTCCAAGCAGGGGTAGGCCACACTAACTGTTGAAGATGAAAAGTAATTAGCATCCTGTGTGAACTATCTTGTCTTTTTTAGGACCGGAAATCAAGTGGGAAGGGTTCCCTCCTGTTCCAAGTGAGTTCCAGAAGAATTACTCATGCTCCTTAACCTATGAGTCAGACAGGAGTCTAGGAGAGTGTTTCCAAAACAGGCCAACAATAAGATAAACAGAGCAATTGATATGTGACAGTCTGGAGAGGCAGGACTGCAACTGGCCAAAGCAAGTGATGGAGCGTAGAGCAAGAGGACAGTAAACCTGGGATGGCTGAGCTTCCCTAGAGAATCCGTGGATAACTGGAGCTCAGCAAACCAATACAGAGCGTTTCCTGAAAATGAACGTCCACGAGGAGGTTTGTTTTCAGATCCTTTTTTCAGTTTCATTGACCTAGTATCTTGGAATTATAGCATCTCCCCCCACCCCCACCCCATGACTCAAGGGGCTGACTGCCATCACAGTGCACTGCCTGGCTCTCTAAAAGCTTTGGCTATCGTTGCGTTTTGACATCTCACAGCACAGGATATTAATCATTTTGGGACTCTGGGCCTGTTCCCGGTGTCCATATTTGCCATTGTTGATCTGCAGCCAGAAAAATAACTCCTAAATGACAAAGGCTTATCCCAAATTGAAATATAAAGTCATCGAGAAAGCTCAGCTTAGGAAATAACCCAGCATCAAGCTGGACTGTCTCCTGGGCACATAAAGAATAAGCTTCCTCTTTGCTCCCTCTAGGAAGGAGTCTGAAGCCAGGTTTTAGCTCTGTCTGAGCCTGTGAAGGGACTATGGGCATCTCTTAAGGGGGGTGGGGGTAGGAGAGCAGTGGTGTGCACGGGGCTTCATAAGGACACTGCCCCAGCCCCCTGGTTCCCATCATCCCTAGAGAAAACGGCTGGGTGGGTGTGCAGAGTCCACCCTACTGGGGAGGAAGGGCTAGAACCAGCTGATATTTTCCTCCATCCCCCATTAAAACCACTGGGGTACAGAGGCCAGGCTGGGATGAGGGTGGGGGGTCTCCTCCACACAGCAGTTAGAGTGATTCCTAAACACTGCTCTGATCACCTCCCTCCTCCTAAAGACCTTTGAGGGGACCACCCCCGCAGGAGAAATTCTAAAGTTCTTCACAGGCCACTCAAGGCCTTTCATTCCTTGACTCTCTGCCTGACTTTCAGCTTCATCACCAGCCACTCCCTGACCTTCTCACCACAAATGCCTGCTAGTTATTTCCTGCAAACACTGTGTACTCTCAGCTCTGCTTTCTTTATTCACGCTGCTGCTTCTACGTGGAAGGCCACCCCTCTACTGACTCTCTCCTACCCAGCCCCCCAACATCACCTCTTGTTGCAGGAGGGCTCCTATTCCCACCCCTCGCTGAGTGCATTGCTCCTGGATGTGTGTTTCTGTTGCATTATAAGTAGGCTCCCTTCTAACAGTTACTAGCTGGTGGGGTTGTCCCATGTGTCAGCCTTCCCCACTTGCCTGTGAGCTCCCTGAGGGCAGGCAATGTTTGCTGCATCTTTGGCTCTTGAAAAAATCAACAATATTTAATTGGATGAAGGAGAGTTTTGCATATCAGTTATTATACTCTTTGCTATTCAGATAATGGCCAGGAGTTTTAAAATGCTGTACCCCAGCTCCATGATCTCCTTCCTTGTAACTTTTTGCAATTTCAATCTGACTTTCAGTAACAATCAGCTTGCACCATGAAACTTAGGGTATTCAGTTTCAAAGGGTAATGGTTTCAGGGTGCACTGATTTCTGTGCTTAATTGTTTAAGATAGAGACAGATAGCATACCTATATTATACTCCAAACCTCTCTCTCTCTCTCTCTCCCTCTCTGTCTCTCTCTCTCTCTGCCTCTCTGTCTCTCTCTCTCTCTCTCTCTCCCTCTCTCTCTCCCACACCCACAAACGCATCACAAAGATAGAAATTCCTAATGATACATGAATAAAGCTTACAGTACACAATTCAGCATATAATAAAAATTTTAAATGCCACTTAATACAAAAAGCTGATAAGTGCATAGGTGTTTCCAGGTGTTCAGCGGGGCTAGGTGCATGGTGTTATTTTGGAAAATAACTTGTCTTCCATTCTTAAACAAGCCTTTTCTCTGCTCAGTGTTGTACATGCTGTTCTCTCTAAGAAGACTCGGCCCCTCCCCCACCCCTTTATTAATCGAGTGCCCTCATCCTCCAGGATTCAGCTTAAACGTAACTGCCTTGTAAGGGTCTGCCTACACCCAGCCTCCTCATAGCCTCCATTGTAGAACGGTATTTTCTTTGAAGTCCTTGCCAATTATTTTATTTTATTATTTTAGTTAAATGTATTTGATGTCTTCCTCTCCCATTAGACTGAAAACAACTTGAAAGAAAGAGGATTCCTGTGGGCTTTATTTATTATTGTGTCCAAAACACATAGTATATGCTCAATAAATACTTTTGGGTGAATGAAGCCGCAGTTGACCCTTGGTATCTGCGGGGCATTGGTTCCAGGACCCGCTATGTATACCAAAATCCTCTGGATGCTCACGTCCTATAATTGCTTTCCGTATCCCCAGTTCCGCATCTGGGAATTCAACCAACCCGGGACAGTACACAATCCGCAGTTGGTTGAATCCAGGGAAGCGGAACCCGTGGATACGGAGGGCCGACTGTAGTCTTTTAAGCCAACATTCTGCTTGTAATTTGGAGGAGTTGATTTCATCAATTCAGTGACTTGTCTTGCCTGGTCAGTTCCCTGGCCTCACTCCCCCTTGTCTCCCAGGCACCTACTCCCTCATCCTGGGGGTGTCTTTTATCATCTTCTCCTCTTAACACACTCCTGTTCACCTCTCAGCACCTTGTCATACCTCGTCTCCATTGTGACACTTTCCCCAGGCTGTTAGTTACTCCTGTTTCTGGGCTCCTAAAACACTTTGACTTCTTCCACATTTTCCCATGTTTGTTTCTTTTACCACAAATTTAGAAAATGCTCCTAGAAAACTCAAGCAAGCATCAGAGAGGTGTATAAAGTCAAAAGCAAAATCCTCCCTTCCCACTCCCAGGTGGCCATTGGTATCACTGAGTTCTTTTTTTCTGCACTTACAAACATACATTAATTCTTTTTTTAAAAATAAAGAAAGGAGGGCTTCCCTGGTGGCGCAGTGGTTGAGAGTCCACCTGCCGATGCAGGGGACACGGGTTCGTGCCCCGGTCCGGGAAGATCCCACATGCCGCGGAGCGGCTGGGCCCGTGAGCCATGGCCCCTGAGCCTGTGCGTCCGGAGCCTGTGCTCCGCAACGGAAGAGGCCACAACAGTGAGAGGCCCACATACCACAAAACAAACAAACAAACAAAAAGAAAGAAAGAAAGGAAAGTAAAAAAAAATCATACAATAATACTATGGAGTGACATTTTTCAATTACTATCTCTCATTTTTCTTTTCACATTAGAAGGTAACAACCTTGATTTTCAATGGATATTTTATTGGTCCATGTGCTTGTACCATCATTTAAAAAATCAGTTTCTTGATAGCTATCTAGGTAGCTCCTATTTTTCTAAATTACAAGCAATACTGAGATAAATCCCTTTATACATTCGAGTGGCTATTTCTCTGTTACTGCACCAAATGGCATCCCATTTTGTATTTTGATAGCTACAGCCTGATTGTCTTCTAAAAAGGCAGTGCCCAGTTACACTCCCATCCACGGCTGGTAAGAATGTCTGAATCTTCACAGCCATGACTGGATATTATCACTGTGTTTCTTCTTTGTTATCTAATTGGTCAAAAACTTCCCCGTCTTCAATTGTTGTTGAAGTTGAACAGTTTTTCGTATTTAATCATCACTTGTGTCCTTTGTCTGAAAATGATTATTCACATCCATCGCTCATTTTCCTACAGAAGTGTTCAATTTCATTTTTTACTCAATTGTAATGGCTTTTTAAAAAATAGTGGTAAAATACACATAACATAAAATTTGCCATCTTAACCATTTTTTAAGTGTGCAGTTCAGTGGCATTAAGTACATTCACATTGCTGTGCACCATCACCACCGTCCATCTTCAAAACCCCTTCCATCTTGCAAAACTGAAACTCTGTACCCATTAAACAATAACTCTCCATCCCCCCTCTCAACAGTCCCTGGAAACCACCATTATATTTTCTTTCTATGAATTTGACTACTGACATGGTTTTTAAAATAGTATGCATGTTAACTTTGTTAAAGAGGTTAAACATTTTTTCAAATTTTTAGTTTTAACTTTATAAAGTCTTGTCATTTAGAAGGTGCACACTTTTTTAAGCTTCACATTTTTATGTCAGTAAATATGAACATCATTTGCTTTATGGCTTTTGAGTTTTATGTTTTGCTTTGAAGAACTTCCTCACCCCGAAATAATCAAGTATTTTCCTGATTTCTTCTGGTAATAAAAGTACTCTGGTCATACCTATATCTCAGCACTTCTCCTTTTTATTCTAATTAATATTAATGACTAGCATTGATGAGAACTGTGTTAGCACCGTGCTAAGTTCATTTCATGTTATTATCTTGTTTAGTCTTCATACCAAGGCAATGAGGTGGGTCCTATTGTTATCTCCATTCAATGATGAGAAGATTGAGGTTTAGAGAGTTTGAATAACGTGTCTACTTCAAGTGGCAAGTGGCAAAGCTGTGATTTGAACCTGAGCCATCTGACTGCATTCTAACCATGAAACTATGAATCTGTTTTCTCTGTTAAGTGGTGCTCCTCTAGGGTGAGAACTGCATCTTATCTGTATTCTGACTCTAGCACATAGGTCCTCAACAATTGTTTTTTGAGTGAATTAATCCCTGTTACTTAAACTCAGCATCCAGAGCACAGCCTCAGATACTGCTATTCCTACCTCTTCCTTCGCTATCTCACTCCTTAACAAATTCAGTCTTGACCTTCCTTCTAAGCCCAAAGAGCTTCTGCTTTTGCATACGCATGAGCTTCCCTGGGTGGTCAGTGATCTCCTCAAGCATTGCTACCACTGTCTCAAGGGAACTGGACTGCCTTGTCAAGACCCTGCTCCCTTCACAGAGTTCTCCCCTGGGGCCATTCATGATCCACCTCTCTGTGCTCTTTCTTCTTGAGGAAGCGATAAGCATATGACTTCCTCGCCAGCACATAGGCCATAGTCCTATCATTGTCCTTCAGTGGACTTCCCTCTTCTGGAGTCCACTTCCATCCATTTAGCATTCCCTCGTGCCAAGGCTTACTGACTTCTGGGCAGGTCCCACTCCTTCTTCAAGAAGTTCCCCACCAGGCTCATGGTCTTCCCCTCTCCAGCTCCCATTGTCTCCCTTAAGGATTCCCACCCTCATATTGATGACCTTTCCACTGTGCTGGCTTCAAACCCTTCATTTTCACAATCAAAAATCCTTCCTCTCCTAATGTCTGTAACGTCAGCCCAGTCCTGACCCCAGATTCAGTCATTGCAAAGATGCTGCTCTTTGTCTGGCTCTCTTGTCTTTCTGCTGCAGTCTCCCCGTTCACCCTCCTTGCCAACTTCTAGGCCTGACCAAACCCTTTCTATTGTCTCCACTCCTCCATGTTGCTGGGGAAGTTCAGGGAACCAAGCTGTTTGGATCCGTTCCAAATTCCTCTGGTGCAACTTCAGAAGGATCCTCTCTGCTGCTTGGTCAGCCTCTCATCACCTGCACCTCGCTTCCTCTTGCACTTGCTAGCATCTCTTCTAAACCTTCCCATCTCCTAGAGCTGAGCTCCACTTCCCAGAGATGTCTGTGTCTCCTCCTTGACTGCAGAGGCCATCTCACTGGGGCTCTCACCACCTCCCTGCACTCCTCCATGTTCCCTTCTTTCCCATCTCAGAGGGAAAAATCTTCCTCTTCCCCTTCATCCTTTAGGATGCTCATGAAGAATAATGGAAAAATACGAGCTTTGAAAACTGACAACCTTGGGCTTGGATTCCAGCTCAGTTATCAAGTAGTTTTGTGTCCTGGAATAATCTATTTAATGTTTCAGGTCTTACTTTCCTTGCACCTTGGTGGGCATGAACACAGTATCTGCCTCAAAGGGATTTGTAGAGAGGCTGGCATGGCCTGAGGCACATGAAGCATGTGGCATCTGCCCAGACTTTCTGAGTCTTCTCCCCTCACTCCCACATCCAGCTTCTCCACCTGAGTCCCCAATCCCGTTCCCTTTTTCTTCAGGTACTTTGCCCCATCAATTATCTCCTACTTGTTTTTAAATATTTTGTCTTTCCCTTTGACCAAATATTTTCTGTTGACATAAAAATATGAAGTTCTCCTTTACCCCCAAATTCCTTTCTGTGATTCTGCTAACAATTCCAGCCTCTGTTCTCCCTCCCTTCTTAATTTTATCTCTTGAGAGAGTAGTCTACGCTAGCCGATTCTGTTTCTCTCCCACGCACACGCTCCTTCATCCTTTGCTGTCAGGCCTCAACACCTCGTCTCCCTCCCTCATCACTGTGCTTGAATAGGGTTCCTGAAGCCATGATAATCTCGGCCCCCGGATTCTTGGTTTTCCTTTATCTTCAGCCTGTCTCACTCATCTGTAGCACTGGACCAACGCCCTGCTCTGCTTGAGAAATCTGCCTCGACTATAAGTCATTGTACGAGTTTGGCTCTCCTCCTACCTCTCTTTCTACTCTTTCAGTTCATTCATTCAGCATTTTTTAAATTGAGCATCTATTATGAACCACAACTGTGCTAGGTGCTGGGGACACAGTGGTGAATATACAGGCATTGTCACTGGTCCACTGGCCCCTGAAGTGAGTGTATGGTCTAAGAGGACAGACATCAGATAGTCATCTGTTACCTCTGTCTCAGTTACCTGTTGCATCCCTGTGTGTGTGTGTGTGTGTGTGTGTGTGTGTTCACCTATTTGCAAGAATGTTACAAAAGCATATAACAGGGAGGAAGGCTGAGAGAGGGGAAGCCAAGGAAGGACAGTTTGAGGAAGTGATATTTAAGCTGAGATCTGCAGGATGAATAAGTGTTAGCTGGGTGAGGAGTGGCGAGTTTGGGGGGGGTGGCTTCCAGGAAAAAGAAGGAAAGCTGTGAAGGCTCTGAGGTAAGAAGGTGCTTGGTAAATTCAAGAAACTGAAAGCAGGCCAGTATAGCTGAAGGTGGTGGGGAGATGAGGTAGGAGCCCTGAACAAAGATCATGCAGGGTCTTGTGAGGCATGGAGAAGGTTTGGGATTTACTCCCAAGAACAATGGGCAGCTACTGAAAACCTCTCCTCCCCTGCCTGTTTCCTCATTTTGGGTGTGCCTCACAGATGGGTTTGGTGCTCTGCTCTGCTCTTGGCCATTCAATCCTATGGCTGAGTAATCACTTCTCTGTGGTCGATTCCTAAATCCTAATGCCCTCCTGAATTCCAGTCCTTTTCCCAGCTACCATCTAAGATTATATACTGGCGTCTCTTTCTGATACTGCAGATTAAATGTTAGAAATTAACCTCATTTTTCTTTTCAAAGTCCTTCCTTCTCCTGTATTTCCCATCTTGGTCAATTGCTCCACTGGGCCTCCCGTTAACCCAGATTGGAAATGCTGGTGTCTTCTTGACTTCCCCCTTTTTTTCACTCATTCATTTATGTTGAGGATACAGCAGGGACCCAAACTGATGGAACTTGCATTCTGTGGGGACACCCAACAATAAATACACTGGGACTTTCCCGGTGGTCCAGTGGTTAAGGCTCTGCACTCCCAATGCAGGAGGCCCGGGTTCGATCCCTGGTCAGGGAACTAGATCCCGCATGTCGCAACTAAAGATCCCACACGTTGCAACTAAAGATCCTGCGTGCTGCAACTAAGACCCAGTGCAGACAAATAAATACATATTTTTTAAAAAAACAATAAACACATCAACATGTATTATAATGTCAGTTAGTAAATGCTATCAATAAAAATAAAGCAGCTAGAAAGTGAGGGATGCTATCAATAAAAATAAAGCAGCTAGAAAGTGAGGGGTGGAGATGCTGCTTATTTTCATCAGAGGAGGTCTCTCTGAGGGAGTAGATTTGAGCAGAGGCCAGAATGAGATGAAGGAACAAGGCATGTGGACATTTGGGAAAGAATGTACCAGGCAGAGGGAATAGCAAATGCAAGGTCCAGGGGTGGGAGCATGCTTGAGGAGCAACAGAAAGATCAGTGGCTGGAATGCATCAAGTGACAGGTTGAAAGTAAAGAGATGAAGCCAGAGAAGCGGCACATACAGACTGTGCTGTAAAGACTGGAAAGGGGGGGACTTCCCTGGTGGCACAGTGGTTAAGAATCCGCCTGCCAATGCAGGGGACATGGGTTCAGGCCCTGGTCCAGGAAGATCCCACATGCTGCGGAGCAGCTAAGCCCGGGCGCCACAGCTATGGAGCCTGCGCTCTGCAGCCCACGAGCCACAGCTACTGAGTCCACATGCCACAACTAAAGCCCGCGCGCGCCTAGAGCCTGTGCTCCGCAACAAGAGGGGCCCCCACTCGCTGCAACTAGAGAAAGCCTGCATGCAGCAACGAAGACCCAACGCAGCCAAAATTAAAAATAAATTAATTAATTAAAAAAAAAAAGAATGGAAAGGGGTTTGGAATTTAGTTCTAAGTGTGATGAGAAGCCTTTGGAAGGTTTTGATCAGAAAAGTGACATGATCTGATATACAAAGACCAAAGGGTCCCTCTGGCTGCTGTGAAAAGAATAGACTATAGGGGGCCAAGTGAAGACCACATAGTAATCCACATCCTCTCCATATCACAGGGTCTTGCCCACATCCATCCCTCTCTCCCATCTTCATAACCACTGCCCTAAGCTAACCCCCTCCATCTCATACCGGAATTGTTGTTGGGATCTCATAAATGATCTTCCTGCCTCCTTCCAGAGCAAGGCTTTCCCTTGCTCAAACCTTCAGTGGTTCCCCACCCCACAGAAATGAAGTACAACTACTTCAGTCTTTTTATTTATTTACTTTTGGCTGCCTTGGGTCTTCGTTGTTGCTCACAGGCTTTCTCTAGTTGCAGCGAGCAGGGGCTACTCTTCATTGTAGTGCACGGGCTTCTCGTTGCAGTGGCTTCTCTTGTTGCGGAGCACGGGCTCTAGGCACTGGACTTCGGTAGTTGTGGCACGTGGGCTCAGTAGTTGTAGCTCGTGGGCTCTAGAGCGCAGGCTCAGTAGTTGTGGTGCACAGGTTTCGTTGCTCCACGGAGTGTGGGATCTTCCTGGACCAGGGCTCGAACCCGTGTCCCCTGCATTGGCAAGCAGATTCTTAACCACTGTACTACCAGGGATGCCCAACTTCTTCAGTCTTATATTCAAGGCCCCTCTTGTCTCCCAGCCTTATCTCTCACTGCTGCCTTTCACATACCCCATGCTAAAGTCACAGAAAACTACTCAGTTTCCCATGCAAGCTTCTTGCCTTCCCATCTCCAAGTTTTTGCCTAACTTGTTCCATCTTCTCATGAAGGATTCTCTCACCATCATCCACCTCTGTATATTCCAGATTTCCTGACCCTTTCCTGATCATCCCAGGCATCAGGGATTCTTCTTGCATTTGGACTCTTACACCTTTCCAATGACGCTAGTTATTCCCTATGTGGTTATAACTCTTTATTGTACACATCTTATCTTCCTCACTAAATCATAAATTCCTAGAGGTCAGGGTCCAAGTCGGATATATATCTGTGCACTTTCCATCCACAGGGCCTAGCCCAATGCTCACGGTGAGCACACCACACATATTTGTCCAATGAGTGAGTTGCTGGCATCAGGGTACTTAAACAGTCTATTTGGAGAGACACAGCCAAGTCGTGAACCCATGCAAGTGAATAATATGACAGTATATAATGGGGGGATAAATCCGATGGCACATAGTCTATGGACCAGAGGAATCTAGAAGGGAGATCAGCAGGAGGTGAGTGGTCAGGGAAGACCTGATAACGGCTGATGCTTCTGGAGTGTTTATCACGTGCTGGGGTCTGGGCTGAATGCTTTACATGCATTATCTCACTCTTCTCACCTACCTTGTGCTACAGGCACTTACATGTAAGTAAATGCCTCATCTACAGATGGGGAAACTGAGGTAGGAAGGTGAAGTAATTTCCCTGAAGTCACAGCGTTAGAAAACCTGCAGCCTTGTGATTTGAACCCATGCCTGTCTAACTGGTTAACCTATAGCAATCACCCCAGTACTCACGCAAAGGGAAGGCTCAGCTGTGCAAACAGGGTTTGCATTTCCTTCCCCGTCTCATCCCAAAATGGATCTAAAGCAGCTAAATAGGAGATGAGCTGTGCCTGAGAAGATGACTAGGATTTAAGGATGAGGTAGGTGTTTCAGGTTAGGAAAGCAGCTATCTGTGGACTATGAGGCAGACTTGTTCCCGGGTAGCAGCAGTGAGCGGACTAAATTGGTGGATATATCTGGAGACTGGCTGGGTGGGTAAGTGGATACAGTGTGTGGAGGGCATTCAACGCCAGGGAGCATTGTTGAGTGTTGGTGTGCTAGAACACAAGGAGAGGTTGAAGGGTGTATGAGCTGGTCAGGACATAACTCCATTGAAAGAACATTCACTGGGACAGACTTTGCACTAAGCAGATGAATGGAACTGTAGGATTTCCCTGAGTAAGCCCTTGCTCTCAAACAGCTAACAGTCCTCTGGGAGAAACAGCCCATAGCATGCAAACAAAGCACAGTGGAGACCGAGCTGGGAAAGAAGGGTTTTAATGAAGGGTCTGGGGTACTTTCTGGGGCTGTGGCATTTGGAACAGGCCTTGCAGATGAGCGGGGTTGGAAGAATAGAAGAGGGTGGCCATTTCTGGCACTGGGGGAAGGTGGTTTTTAGAGCGCATTACCCTGATAATCATATACAGGCTGGACCAACGAGCAGTCTCACACATTTCTGAGGAAGAGATGCACTTTGGGCCAAAAATCCATCTGCACAGGGAGCAGTACCGTGAAAAAGACTTAGGGGTCTTAGCAGTCAGCAAGTTCAATGACAGAACAGAGCTACTTAACAGTCAAAGGAGCTAAAGTAATCTGCAGCTGTCTTAAAAGGTGGTCAGTGTTGCATATCCAGCTCCAGACTATATCCTGAGAATTTTGTCAATTTGAGGGCCAAGCTCTACACCAGCAGTTCACAACCGGGGGTGATTTTGACCTTCAGGGGACATTTGGCAAAGTCTGGAGACGTTTTTCGTTGTCACACTGGGAGGGAATTCTACTGACATCTAGTGGGTAGAATCCAGGGATTCTGCTAAACATCCTACACTGCACAGGACGGCTACTTCCCCTGCCCCTTCACAACAAAGAATTATCCAAACCAGGTATCAGTCCCCTAACTGATAGAGGACTGATACCTGGTCTGGAGGACGCTCTAGAGGATGAAGCAACCAGAGCGTGGTTAGTGGTAGGGACAGTTTTTACAGCAGTGTCACTAGGAGCAGTTGAAGAACCTGGGAATATTTATATTAGAGGAGATTTAAGGACCTGAGAAGTATCTTAGAGCAGCAAAAAGAACTGAACTGTCCAGAGCAACTGCCCAAATTTCCACCATCGCTCACCCTAACTATTGCAATGGGAGTCCAACCAGACCCAATGTTGGAAATTTAAGAAAGTCATTGTAATAGCAAACACTTACAGCATTTACTGTATTTCAGGCACTCTCCTAAGAGCTGCATATATACCAACATATTTAATTGTCACAACAGACCCATCACACCTATTTTACAAATGGAGAGACTGAGTCACAGAGAAAAGGGTAAGTGATTTGCTTAAGATCACAAAGCTTAGCAAGCAGCAGAGCCAGAATTTGAACCCAGGCAGCTGTACTCTTAACCACTGTGCAGTGTTGCTATGCTGCATTGGAAAGAAACAGATCTGGGCTCAAATCCCAGCCTTACCACTTAACAGCTGTGTAACAACTGGCATGCTACTTAACCTCTCTGAGCCACACAGTTTCTTCATCCTGCATAATAGGGATAGTAAGATGATAAAGAGTTACCAGTTCTTCCATACAGCGATGAATGTAGTTCTCACAGGAACTCAAGGACAGGCATATTTATTACTCTTATTTTATACACATGAGGATTTTATGGCTTAGAGAGGTTGAATGACTTGCTCAGGGTCACACAGAGAGGAAGAGGGGAGTTAGGATTTAAATCCACATTTGTCTGACCCCAGAACCTGTTTTTAACTACAAAGCCGTTACATTTGCAAGTTTGTGCTGAAGGGAGCATGACAAAGCATATAAAATTTCCTGGAACATAGTAAGCAATCAATGATAGCTATTTATTATTGTATTAGTAATCGCAGTTGTTATTTTCATGAGCAGAATGCACAATCAGGTGCACAGAAGGCAATGTACTATCCTAGCCCAAAGAACGAGATCAGCAGAAAATGAATGATGCAGGGGCTTATGTGCAGATCACAACCCCTCAGCCGGCTATTCCATAATCTTGAGCTTTAGCCTCCCCAGTAAAGTGGTGTCACGTTTGATTCATTTGTCCTGCTCTCAGCACAGTCTACTATTCATAGAACAGGAGTGGGAAGAGAAGGGACAGTGTGAGGCTAATTTAATGTCAAGGTTTCATAGCCCATACATTTCATAGTCATAATAAAAAAAGAGGAACGTAACGCCTTGTGCAAAATGGGAAAAGGCACCACATACTCACATACTGCACTGTGAATAAAACCATAGCTCACGGGATGGTTAATTCTACCCGGGAAGGATTTTGTTTTTAAACAACTGCCTGATTTCACTGTAGGGAATGCTGTGTTAGTGCTTTCTACAGAGAGAGGGTGGCATCTGCCTGGCTGGAGGGCTGGCAGCACACAGAATCTGCCTGCAATGGATTCTTAAACATGGAATCGTGGCTAATGGGATGTCAGACAGGAAGAGACTGAGAGCTGCTTGCAGTGATGGAGGTAGGTACTGAGGGCAATGGGAGCTCTGGGCAGGGGGCCACCAGCTGCCTAGGTGGGGGAGAATGATCAGAGAAAGTTTCACAGGGAGGGGATATTTGAGCTGGATCTTGAAGGATGAATAGGAGTTTGTCTGGTGGAGAAAGGGGGAAGGTATACAGATCAGAGAACAACAGTACTGCAAAAGGTCTGTGACCTGGGAGCACATGACCACTCCTGAAATACCTCATGGATGATTGTGGCAGGAGCTCAGGGAGAGAGGGGCGTGGAGTGAGGGAGATAAGGCTGGAAATGTGGGATGCAGTCAGCTCATTAGGAGCCTACAGCCCTACAAAGGCTTCTGGACCGTGTGAGATAATGGAAATGATTTCTGGCAGTGCAGTATGAGGAGAAATGTCCTGGGGTTTGGAGCGAATTGACTCTGAGTTCCATTACTTGTTGGCTATATTACTGAGGACAAATTACTTTACCTCTCTGAGTCTCAGATCCATGTTTATAAGATGGGGACATAACGCCTGCCCCAGAGGGCGGTTGATAGGATGAAACAAGGTGAAGTATAAATTCCTAGCACACTCACGGCATATTGTAGGCTCTCGTGAACGTTAATCCCCCTTTATTGGATAGGTGAGGGGGAGTTGTTTCCCACAGGGCAGAGTTTCCTTCTGATTTCTGTTTTAGAACGGCAACTCCAACAGATTGTACTAGGGATAGCCTGGAGGCAGAAAGAAGACTCCACTCAGGAGGTTGCTTTGCTGGTCTTGATCTATAAATGTTGAAATTTAATAGCTTCAGTTTCAGGGGGTTACATTCTCATTACCAGGTTCCAGATTCTGGGCTACACCTGTGGTTCCAATACCTGGACCTCTCTGAGAAGACTGGATAATGAACTGTCTTAGCTCCCTCAGTTTCTATAAGGTTGAAGGTACACAATTCAAGCAAGTTCAAGTTTATTTGACCACATACAATCTGTCTCACTCCTGTTCTCCATTTCATTCATTCATTCATTCATCAGGCAAGCATTTATTGAGGGTCAACCAATACCTGGGTTGCAAGGGTCTGGCAGATACAATTGCCTACTCTCCCATCGGTGTGGTTTTATAGATCAGAACTTGAAAAAACAGCGATGCCAACCCTTCCCAGGGCCCACACATCACTGAGGCTTCCCATGGGTCAGTTCAACTCATTCCTGGCTTTTGTGGAAGGTAATTAGCTGGACAGAGAACATGGACCAATGAAGACAGTCCTGCGGGAAAATTACTTCCCTGTGCCACACTTTTTCAAGCTCCCAATTTTCTAAAATCTCAGCAAGAAATTGTGAATCTGAGATCAGAGATCCTGAACTATGTTTTTCTGAGAAAGAAATCAGAAAAAGATAGATGAAAAGAAATAGCTGATGGGCAATGGTGGCTTCTTACTCCTGATTGGACTTTAGGAAATATATCCAGAGAATAAAGTGGATTCCTCAATTTGATAAATCAAGGAATCTTACCTCAAGTCATGAGAATTTAGAGAATTAACCAAGAAAAACTCTATCTATGTGGTTAAACAACAGTGCTATCACCAAAACTATAAGAGTGGAGTCTATGATGTCAAAACTTCCACATCTCATTAAGAAACACTTGGCTTTTCCTCCCAAATCCAGACCATTGTCTCTTCCTCTTGTGGACCATTCCACGAGCCTTCTCACGGGTCTGTGGGCTACGGTGCAGACACTATCCCGCCCATTCTCCATGGTGTCCTCAGCGTGCTTGGCCCAGACAGAGAGGAGGACCCCAGGCCCCTCTGCCCAGGCACCTCTCTGACTCCCCGTCTCCCTCAGGGGGGGTGTCAGGCTGCTAGCTGGGTATCAAGGCTGCTCCAAGCCAGCCTCTCCTGAGCTCCACCTCTGACAGCTCTCCTTCCACTCAACCTTTATTACACGGTGGGATGGAGCTGGGACACAATGCTGTGACTTTGTGGCTGAGAGTTATTTTCTTTTCCATCCCCATTTCCTTAACATCCAGCCCAGTTACCACTTCTTCCAGGCACCATTCCCTGCCTCTCCCTCCAGAGGGAATGCCCTCACCTGCAGGGTCACCTCTGTATTCTAATGTCTCCCATGTGGCATTTTCAATGTTGTGTTATACTTTATTGGATGCTGTGTCTTTCTTACCTGCAGTGACACTGACACAAAAGGACATGGACTCTGCCTTATATTTCCTTGTTTCTCCACCGCCAGGCACAGTGCCCAGCACATGATACACAGCTCCATATGTGATTTTTTTTTTTGAGTTGAATTGAATAATGAAATGGAAGGGAGGGGAGGAACAGGTGTTCCAAAATAGAAGACAGGAAATAAGACCAACCAAATCTGGTTCCTCAGCAAACAGTCGACACCCCTCTATTGTGGGGGGCTTCTTTGTGCAAAGGGCTGGGAACTGGGCCCTGAGAACCACCCAGCCTTTGCCCTTGTGGCCTATTGCTTCAGACTGTGGGCTTTGGAGCCAACTGTGTTGGAATGCCAGGCCTGCCACTTTCTGTGTGATCGCAGGCAAGCTACTTAACTTTCCATACCTTGGGTTTTCATCTGTAAAACCAGGGCAACGATGATCCTTAATCATAAAGTTTTGTCATGAGAATAAATGAAAAGGTCCTTGTGGAGCACTTAGACTAGTGCCTGGCAGAGGGAGCATGGGATAAATGTCAGCTATTATTACAGAGCTCACAGCCAAGCAAACTTAAAGTCACCTGAGGATCAAGACAGTCATTACTGAGATAACACTATTTTCTTGGTGGAATCTGCACACACACCTGCAGAAGGGCTCTAGATCTGTTGGGTAAAATTTTTGATGAGATGCTCAAGGATGGGGCTTTGATGCCAGAGGCATTATTGGCGGGAGAATAGATATGGTGGTCGAATGCTTTTTTAGGGGTGCCGGGGCCAGCCAGCCCTCAAGTTTTTGTGGGACAGTCAAGGCAGTGGCTAGAGCCAACCGCTGAAAACACCGCAAGGAATGGGTCTATGGGAAAGAAAAGAGGAGATCAGGCTGTCAATACCTGGGCAGAGGGCTTTGGCAAGGAAAGTGAGTTTTCAAAGCTGAACTTCTGATCTACTTTTCTTCATGGTGTGTGATACAGTGCTCTCCTGACCTTCCTAAGAGGTCCTCAGTGGAGTCTTCTGCACTCTCTTTGCTGCTTGGAGTCGGCTTTTTTAGCGAGGCAGTGTGAAGTCTGGGCTCTACGTGGTTGGTGAGAGTAGTGGTGTCCCCAGGAGGCCAGCCACATCTGGCCCAATGTGAGAGGTTCAATGAGAAAGGCACGTTGGGTACACAGAAGGCAGAGAGGCAAAAGCAGCCTTGGGAGCTGCTAGAGAGAATCAGAATATTGCCATTGCTAAGTGTAGAGTTAAACAGTACAATAGAGTCAAGTTCTAGTGTCTTGTGTCTGCCCCTCAGGAGTGACAGCAGTAGACAAACTAACACTAATCACTGCACATCTCTGGGAAGTTACCATCGTCTCTTATGTTGTACCCAATCATGCTGTTTCCAGCTGGGACAGGTAAGGAACATGGCACCTGCCCAAAGAGTTGACATGGACGGCTCTGTGTGCCTGAAATGCCAAATAGGACCAAAAGACACAGCACTGGAAAACCTCCAAAAGCCTCCATGATAGTATTCATTAGTTAATGGATCAACCACTTGGATGCCCTAACTCAAATTTGAGTTCAGACCTCTAAACCCAACTATTCCTAGACAGTTTTAGTTTTTTTTCATTTTCAGCTGACTGGCTTTGAGCACTTACTACCGGCAGGGTGCTGTGCTAAGTGCATTACTTGCATCATTTCTTTTCGTCTTCCCTGAAACCTGATAAGTTCGGTAAAATTATTAGCTCCACACTGCAGATGAGAAAATTGAGGTTGAGAGAGGCTAATTGACCAGTACAAGGTCACACAGCTTGAAAGTAGTGAAGGTGGAGTTTGCACCCCGCCAGGTCTCTTGGAATCCAGAGCCAGAGAACTTAATAACTATGTTAACTGGTTTGGAAGGGATCAGAGGTTATCCAGTTCAATCAGTTGTATACCTAGAGGGAGCAACTTGCAGTTGGAAAGTACAGGGGACTAGGAGACTGTTTTTGTTTTGTTGGAGGCACTCCTGTATGACACTGGGCAAGTCACTGAACCTTCCTGGGCCCCAGTTTTCTCTTGCAAGAGAAGAGAAGAGTTAATGCTCTGTTTACCTCATAGGTTTGTTTTAAGGCCTAATATAAGGAGTGGAACAGGACGAAAGCTACTGCTTTGCCTTGAACAGACAGCAGGCATATTCTAGTCATCTTTCGTGGGGTAGCTAATTTCTGGTACATCCAGCCAAATGTGATTAACAAGGAAAAATTTAATATAGAACCACTCCCTTTTCTGACTCACTAAGAAAATGAGATAATCTTGAATATTGCATTAAAATAAATAATTTAAAAGTTGACTTTGATTTTTGGCGGCTCTGTGCTAGGCATTTTCATATGCATTTAATCTCCAGTAAAACAAAATGAGGCTCCCAGGTGGTTAAGTGCTTTCCTCCAACCACACAGCTAGTTAAGTAGTGAGGATTTGAACCCAGTGCTGCTTGGTTTTACCTGTAGGCACTTTTGCATGCAGCAAGGACTTAGACCAGATCCATTCGATTTGCTTATAGTAGAAGTGAACAATTCTGTTTTCATAGAGCTCCACTGTTTCAAATGAAGTCACCGTAACAACCCCGGGAAGGCGCCTAATGTCTGCAGGCACCCAAATGGAAGAGCTTCTGTTTCATCCTCTGCATGTCAAAGTCTAAAACTTTAGCAACATCCAACCTCTGCTAAACAAATTAACCAGCCGCAAATTATACAAGAGCCAACAGAAACAGAAGACATAGGTATCACTCGCTAAGGGATAACTTCATAGCTTTGAAGTAAAGGAAGAATTACATTAAAAAAAAAGTGATGGGGCTTCCCTGGTGGCGCAGTGGCTGAGAGTCCGCCTGCCGATGCAGGGGACACGGGTTCGTGCCCCGGTCCGGGAAGATCCCACATGCCGCAGAGCGGCTGGGCCCGTGAGCCATGGCCGCTGAGCCTGCGCGTCTGGAGCCTGTGCTCCACAGCGGGAGAGGCCACAACAGTGAGAGGCCCGCGTACCACAAAAAAAAAAAAAAAAAAGATGAACTATTTGAGTGCAAAACATTTAAAATGTAAAACAATGACATAAAATTAAAAGGTAGACAACAAACTGAGAAAATAATTGTATAAAGGTGATTAAGTATTCAACTACATGATATATGTATATGAAGAAATAATTCAAATTTTAAAAGAAAAATAAAACCCAAGATCTCAATAGATCAGTGACCTAAGGACATGAAGAGAAAACTTAGAGAACAAAATACAAATATTAAACACTTAGCCTGAGAAACATTTTTCCTGAGTAATAATCAAAGAATTATAGATTAAAATAATATTTACCATCATAATAACATTTAATATTTTATAACTCTTCACATTTACTAAGTGCTTAATATATATAAATTCATTTAATCCCAAAAATCTCCTTAGGAGATGGTGCTATTTCCATTTCATAGATTAGGAAACTGAGGCCAAGGGAGGTTCAGTAACTTGCTCCAATCAGACAACTAGTTAGGATATAGCTGAGGTTTAAATCCAGACAGTTTGGCTCTTACATCCATGTTACACTTAGGAAATTAACAAAAATAAAAACACTTAAAAATATTTTTACTTTTTTGAATATTCTGTGCCAGTAAAGTTCTCGAGAGACCCAGTGATGGTTTCTTTACAAACTGGTACAACTCTTTTGAAAAGCAATAT
This sequence comes from Delphinapterus leucas, assembly GCF_059928025.1. Classification (NCBI taxonomy): domain Eukaryota; kingdom Metazoa; phylum Chordata; class Mammalia; order Artiodactyla; family Monodontidae; genus Delphinapterus; species Delphinapterus leucas. The sequence continues at coordinate 42,361,186 of NC_143135.1, forward strand.
AGTGATAGGTAGCAAGAGCCATAAAAATGCATGTTTTGATATGGAAACAACCTAAATGTCCATTGACAGATGAATGGATAAAGAAGATGTGGTACATATATACAGTGGAATAATAGCCATAAAAAAGAATGAAATAATGCCATTTGCAGCAGCATGGATGCAACTAGAGATTATCATACTAAGGGTGGAAAGAGAAAGACAAATACCATATGATATCACTTATACGTGGAATCTAAAATATGACACAAATGAACCTATCCACAAAACAGAAACAGACTCACAGACATAGTGAAGAGACTTGTGGTTGCCAAGGGGTGGGGGTGGGGGGGTGGGGAGGGAGAGGGGTGGACTGGGAGTTTGGGGTTGACAAATGTAAGCTTTTATATATAGAATGGATAAACAACAAGGTCCTACTGTACAGCACAGGGAACTATATTCAATAAACTATAATAAACCACAATGGAAAAGCATATATATATAAAAAGAATGTATATATATATATATATATATATATATATATAAAACTGAATCACTTTGCTGCACAACAGTAATTAACAGAACATTGTAAATCAACTATACTTCAATAAAAAAAAAATATGTGTTTTGTTCTAGTAAGCTCCCTCACTGGCATGTAGATTGGGGAAATAATTCAACAGAAGCAAAAATCTATATGTAGGCAGTTTTCACTGAATTGTTATCTAGACCAGCCCTGTCCAGTATAAATATAATATAAACCACATATGTAATTAAAAATTGTCTGGGAACCATATTAAAAGAAGTAAAAAGAAATGTGAAACTAATTTAAATAATTTATTTACTTAACCAATACATTCAAATATAATTTCAGCATCAATAATCAATATAAACACTTGCATTTATTTTTTTTGAATTTTATTTTATTTATTTTTTATACAGCAGGTTCTTATTAGTTATCTATTTAAACACTTGCATTTATTATTTCGTATGCTAAGTCTTGGAAACCTGGTGCGTATTTTATACTTAAATTATATCTCAATCCAGAGTGGACACATTTTAAGTGCTCAATAGCCACATGTGGCTAGTGGCTACCATACTGAATAGCACAGACAGATCTGGAATAGCAGAAGGTGGGAAATAGACAATGATATCAAATGGTGAGAATGATTTAGAAAATTATGGTATACCAGCCTCTGAAATTGTATAAAGTCATTACCAATAGTAATACTAAAATCCATAAAAATATATTAAATGTTTACGCTTTGTTAAATAAAAAATTTAAAAATATAAACTATTAGTTTAGTAGATATTTAAAATGTGTCTATATGCAGACACATGGATGAAAGAGGGTGTGCAAACATTAAAACAGTTGTGTTAGCAAAGCGGGATTTAAAGTTGATTTCTTTGTCAAAAAATTTTTTTCATTTAAATAGGCATTCAACATCTATTTCTATTAAGAGAGTTTTCTGAACAGAAAAAGGACAAAGAAGGACTATTCCATACAATACACAAATATCTGGAGATTCAATTTTCTACGTTTTAAAACTATATACCCTAATAAATTTCCCATACTACTTATCATATGGGTTTACTCACACTTTGGTATTCTCCTGATAGAGAATTTGGTATTTGAGATTGCTGGTCTTTTTTGTTTGCTTATGTTAATGTTCTTAAAGAGTAGATTTATTTTTTTAAAAAATCATTCACAAACCTTTGAATAATATATTTTCTGGACAATGTGATGTTAGGACCATCGTTCATACTTTGTAATATATTTAATATACATTTTTACATATTATATTTCTTTTCTTTGAGCTATGAGCTATACTGAAAGCTAACCCAAAGATGCCCAATTTTTCTGTGGATTTCTAGAGACAGAAACTAATGAATAAAAGTCTAGCTATTTCAGAAAAATACAGAAAATTTGATTTTAGTTTTCATTAATATGCCTAGCTCAGAAGTAAAATGAGAAATGGATGAGTTTGAAAAAGAAGAATGGCTGGAATCACAAAAGTGATTCTAGAATGGAACCCAGATTCCATCCATATTCCAAACTGATTCCAGAAATGGATGGGTTAGATAAAGACTGATGACTGGATCCTGAACCTGGAGAGGCAGCCTCTTCAGAGGGAAGGGCAGGAGTGTGGGGTCAGAGAAAATAGTTCTTTACCTTCTACTACCTTGGGGAATTGCATCTTTGTTTCCACAGCTGTAGAATCAGAAGGCATAACCTCAACCTCATAGGTAGAGAGGATTAAGTAAGAGCATGCCCTTCATTATTCGTTGCACCCTATTATTTTACAGTTGAGGAAGGTAAGTCCAGAGTGGTGCAAACAGTCTTGGAACCCAGATGTCTTGCTTGAGTCAGGATTCTTCAAGCACAAAGGCCGGTATCCCAGGCTCTGGAGTCAAAGTGCTGTTACAGCATTGGCTCTGCCAGCCTCTGACACCGTGACCTTGAGCAAATTGCATATACTCTCTGTCTCAGTTTCCACACATGTACAGTGGGGATAATAACTGTGTCTAATTCAAGATCAGGTGTGGTAATTAAAAAGTAAAGCTAAGTATGGTATCTGGCATATTGCAAGCTTTCAGTAATTGTCCCCTATTATTAGTGGTGGTCCCCAAACCAATTCTTATGATCGACTTTATTTTACATTCAGCATGTATAGTTTACTCACTAATTGGTTGCATCTTTCCTTTAGACCTTAACGCTAAGGAATTAAATTTCGGTATTTCATAGAAAAATAAAATGGAGTTGGGAAAGGGGGCCACTGGACCACCACAAGAGGGGGTATTGGCGAAGTTAATCTCAGACATTTTGGGGCAGGCAAGTTGTGCAGGGGGAGAGGGACTTAGAGAAAAGGAAGGGAAGGAGGAGATGGCGGTTCAGGAAAAAGCAGGGTATGGAGGTGTGGTTCTGATGGAGGAGAGCTTGCAAAATGTGAGCGAGAAGGCAGTGCAGCACCCTGGTAATAGCTGTCATTTAGTGAGCACTTACTGTATGCTAGGCTCTGTGCCTCATGAGCATTAGATTCTGTCTCTGGAAAATGGGAGTAATCATAGTACTTCCTTTATAAGAGTTGTTGTGGGTACTTTATGAGACAGTATGTGTCAAACATTTGAACGGCGAGTGCTTGACACATAATATAAAGTTAGTTGTTACTATTATTATTAAATCCCTCCTGTTTCAGATGAGGAAGGCTAAGTAACACAAACCATGGAGCTACTAAGTGGCAGAAATCACTTGCTGTCTAACTGCGAGGCTCTAAAATCCATAGAGCACCCAAGTTAAGCAGAGTCTTCCATCCTCCAGCCCTACCTCTCAACCTTCCAGTGATGTCAAGGTGGGCTCTGCCACCACAGGGACCTGGAATGGACCCCTGGCTGTGTGACCTGGGCAAGTCACTTCCCCTACAACCCAGTTTGCTCATTTTTGAAGTGGAGGATGGTATATCTCACAGGGATTTTGTAGGAATTCAGTAATATTTTCCAGGTAGAGTTGTTTAGCCTAATTGGCACATGAAAAGTACTCAATGGGTATTAAGCTATCATTGTAATGTGGGCTCTTGGGTTCTTCTCAACTAAAGTTCCCAGCCACTGACATTTCCATACTTAATCTTTATTCTGGAACAGTCTGTGACAAAAGAAAACTCTCAGAAACCTAGGCTTTGACAGCTCCCTTGCTGTCTTTGTAATATGCCATTTTCTTAATTCAACACCACGCGAAGCAACATGGCTATCTCTTCTGGCTTCTAAATTCATTGACGGTGTCAGTTGGTGATGAAATGTCAGAGCACTTGGATCCAACTGTCCCACTGCCGTTTCCTGGCTTTCCCTGGGTGAATGGTAACATTTTCAAATGGATAAAAATCTCCAGGCAACGTCGCTCTCCTCCTCCAGAGCAGATTTATTACAGAGTGGTTGGCATTTCCACATGCTCCGAATTTGTCAGTGTCAGATTCGTATGTGTTCTTAGGTCTCTATACATATACAGGCATAATTTAAATCCCCAGCAAACAAAGGCTATTTTTCTAACTTGGAGATATTCCAGAAGATCTTTGCATTTCATCTATTTTTAAATGTTTGTGCAATTTAGAAATATGGTAATATCAAATGGTACAGGGGAGGACTGAATATTCAGCTTCCAGCAACTGATCATGTGCCATGCGTCAGGCACTTTATATGCAATATTTTACTTAACTGTGGGATGGGTATGCATTATTTTTGCTCTACAGAAGGGGAAACTGAGGCTCAGCGAGATGAGCTACTTGCTCACAGTCACATACACACACACACACACACACACACACACACACACACATACACGAAAGTCATTACCAGCTGAGAGTGGCTGAGGTGGGACACAAACTGCTTTGATTTCATATTCTCCGTTCCTGCCTCTGCAGAATAAACTATTTACAGAGCACCTACCATGTAGCAGGCACTATGCAAGGCTCTGGTGATACAGCAGTGGAAAAAATAAGCAACAATTCCTGGCTTCAAGGAGCTTACATTCTGGTGGACAAATAATACAGATCAATTCTGTGACTTGGTGAAAAGTTCACCTTCACTGGATGGGATGGAGGTGGAGGAACAGGTAGAATGCAAGGATGGCTGAGAGCACGGTTTCTGTTCCGTCTCAGATCACACCAGCATGAGACACGTTCAGGGTAGGTCTTTGGCAAGGGTTTGAGAAGCCTGTTGGTGCATTGAGCTGTGACACTTCCAAGCAGGCCTCTATTCTCTCCCCTGCAATATTTAGGTTACGTCAGGGTTTTGATGGCACACCTTGCTCCTCTAGAGCAAGTAGAGATAACGTGGGCTATTGAGCAGCAAGCCATGGGGCAAGGTGTTGTCAGGGCAGTGAGGACGGAGGAGTTGGAGTTCCAGATGCCTTGAACAGGTACTCAATACGTAATAGCAGGCACACTGTGACCACAGGTACTCCTTTCCTCAAAATTCTATAGTGGAGTAAATGGAAAAAGAACAACTTACCTTCCTGTTGTTGTTATTTTCAAAAGTAGAATTGCTAGCTACCACTTATGTACCAATGTCTCCGTGTCAGGCACTGTGCTACATTTTTTGTGTGTATTGTCTAATTTAATTCCAAAAAAATGAAATTTAGACTCAGAGAAGCTAGTGAGTGGAGAAACTGAGATTCAAGCCTGAATCTCTCCAACTTCACACCAAGCTGCCTCTGTGGCTCCCCAGCAGGCTTTAAGGAGGATTAGAGTTAATTCGTGGTTTGCTCTGTGTCCTCTATGTCCTTGCAACTCAAAGTATGGTCTGTGGACCAGCAGCATCGGGAGCTTGTTAGAATGCAGAGTATCAGGCCCCAACCCAGACCTACTGAATTAGAATTTGCTTTTTAATGAGACTCCTGGGTAGGCTGCAGTTTTAGAAGCCTCTTAAAGTGCTTACGTTTAAGCACTCCTCTGTATAACTTGCCAAAACATATGACATATACACTCTGGAAGATGGTGGGGGGATACTTCTCTCTGACTCCAAAACTTATCATTTCTAGAACTGAATTGATGGCTATTGTTAAATTTAATCAAGAAGTGAAAGTTTTAAAAACTTTTCTGGGTGCCTGTTAAAATTGAAATGGAAGAACCACCTAGTGATTTACGAAGTTAGCTAGAATATAGAAAGAATATTTCTGTTTCAAGGATGTTTTTCTAGGCTTTCTAGGAAAAGGGTGCTCATTGTTAATGACTTTTCTTTTTCCCAGTGGAAATTTCAGATCACATAGACAGCAGTTTGGAGGATGAATAGGTTATGGGTGGCAGCCCATTAACCTGGATATAGGATAAGGTGTGGTGGATTTGAATATTTATCCCAAATTTGTCCATCGATTCACTTTACAGTCTTGGGCAAATCATCAAAACCTGTCTATTTATCCGGTGGTCTTGGCCTGGGAACTTCAGCATAATGCGTGAGTGTTCTCATGCCATTATAAGGATAATAAGGGAAACCTGTTTTAATGGCAGGACTATTAAGTGGGTTAGTTAGTATTCCAGAACCTCAAAAATTCATAGGAGTTGACTAAATTGTTTGCTAGTCCCTTCCATCAACCAACAACCCAATCAATCAAACCATTAACAAGTACTTATTGGAAAGTTGCCATGTGTCTTGGAGTACAAAGGAAGTAATGCTCCTGGGGCAAAAAAACAGTAATTATGAATCACTTTTCACCTGTTCTCTGTTCTACAAAAACTAAGCAAAGGGCTTCCCTGGTGGCGCAGTGGTTGAGAGTCCGCCTGCTGATGCAGGGGAAAAGGGTTCGTGCCCCAGTCCGGGAAGATCCCACATGCCGCAGAGCAGCTGGGCCCATGAACCATGGCCGCTGAGCCTGCGCGTCCGGAGCCTGTGCTCCGCAACGGGAGAGGCCACAACAGTGAGAGGCCCGTGTACCGCAAAAAAAAAAAAAAAAAAAAAAAAGAATTAGAATCCCCTTGGGCTTCCCTGGTGGCGCAGTGGTTAAGAACCCGCCTGCCAATGTAGGGGACATGGGTTCGAGCCCTGAACCCTGGTCCGGGAGTATCCCACATGCCGCAGAGCAACTAAGCCCACAGCAACTGCGCCACAACTACTGAGCCTGCGCTCTGGAGCCCGCGGGCCACAACTACTGAAGCCCACGCGCCTAGAGCCCGTGCTCCGGGACAAGAGAGCCCACCGCAACGGGAAGCCCGCGCACCGCAATGAGAAGCCCGCGCACCGCAACAAAGAGGGGCCCCCGCTCACCGCAAGCAGAGAAAGCCCGCGCGCGCGCACAGCAACCAGGACCCAACGCAGCCTAAATAAATAAATAAATTTATTAAAAAAAAAAAAACCAAAAATCTAAGCACAGTGATGAGTGTAAAGATGCCGAGATGACAGGACCTGAGCACCGGGAACTAGGTGAGTGACAGGAAGAGGACTGTGGTTCTTTTCCTGTTCGCTCCTGACCTGACCTTTCTTGCCTGGAGCAGTTTCCAAAGGCCTGTTGAGCATCTACCCTGGAACACAAACGGAGGTCAGGTGCCGCGGTATGAGGGCAGAGAAAGTAGGGGCTTGGAGTCCCCTTAGCCCTTCTCTCACTTCTCCATTCCGTCCCAGGGTCCTAACCATTGTACCTCAGTGATTTCTCGTCTCCCTTCCCTCCACTTTCCACTCATTAGCTCGAGCCCTCTGGCCTCCCTAACATCCAGGACAGATCAGATCTTCTGCTTCCTCAACAACCTTTAATGGCCCCTCATTGGCTTCAAAAGTCCCACTGCCTTAGCCCGGCATTCGGGACCCTCCATGACTTGGCACCACAGTCTTTCCAGCCTCTTGTTTCACTCTGTTCATGTCTTCCCAATCTCTGGCCATGAAGATGCAGTCATCATGTCCATACCACACCATGTATGTACGCAACACCACGCCTTTGTCCTGACTGTTCATTCTACCTAGACTGCATCTTCTGACATACTCCCCAACTTTCAGAATCTTCCTTCTCCCTCAAGTAGGTTTACACTTGAAGTCAAGGAGACGTGAAGTCTGTGAAGACCTTCCTAATTTCTACTTACAACTTTTCAGAGTCTGTCTGGCATTATGACTAATCAAAATTTGTTCTTTGTCAGGCTGTGGGCTCCCAGAGCACAGTGGACATATCTCAAGCATCTTTGTGTCCTCAGAGGCTACCCAGTCCATGCTTCTTTTTTTTTTTTTTTTTCATGCTTCTTAACTGAAGAAGATTCCTAAGCAAAGGCCACCACCCATGGGACGCTACAGGAATCTACATACTTAGTATAAAGATGCGCTGGAGGGTATCTTCATACAAAGGCAGAATGCAGCCATCACTTACTAGCTGTGTGATAAAGGAAAAATGAATTAACCTCTCTGAGCCTGTGTTCTCCTTGGCAAAATGGAGGTCGTGTTGTTGCAAAGATATAAATGACTGTAAGTTCAGGATCATGAAGTTCCTGCTGTCTGAATATTTACAGTTCTGTGACCTTTACCCTTTCTCCTCCCCCGGCCCCTTCCCTTTCACCAGACTTCTCCTACCAATTCTTCAGATCCCAACTCTGATGTCACTCTTTTCCTGCAACTGCTCCCTGACTCCTCCACATCTGTGGAAAGTGCCCCGGTATGTCTTTCCAAAGTGCCTCTGGTATGTCTTTCAACAAGCCAAGTCTTTCCACATGGCTTTCCTCCGTCACTCACTCATCTCTCTGTGATGTAATTCCTTGCAGACACATCAATAACTAGAGCAAGAACAGTAATATTTATTGAGCTCTTACTATGTGCCAGGGTCCATACTAGGTGGTTTTCACACTATCTTATTTGATCTCCACAATGACCCTATGAGGTAAGGTTTTATTATTCCCATTTTACAGGTGAGGAAACAGAATAGAATAGATTTAATAAATTGTTCAAGATCACCCAGATAGTGAGTTTCAGGACTGGGATTCAAACCTAGCTCTGTCTAGCTTGGGGCCCATGTTCCTAAGACCATGCTAAGTGCCCCCTGCACCAATGCCTGTCATGCTCCAGAATATGCTAAAACAAACAAACCCCAAAAAGCAAAAACAAAACCAAACCATGTTTAAAACCAGTGCTGGGGCTTCCCTGGTGGTGCAGTGGTTAAGAATCCACCTGCCACTGCAGGGAACACAGGTTCGAGCCCTGGTCTGGGAAGATCCCACATGCCGCAGAGCAACTAAACCTATGCGCCACAACTACTGAGCCTGCACTCTAGAGCCTGAGAGCCACAACTACTGAACCCACGTGCCACAACTACTGAAGCCCGTGAACCTAGAGCCTGTGCTCTGCAACAAGAGAAGCCACCGCAATGAGAAGCCCGTGCACCGCAACCAAGAGTAGCCCCCTCTCGCCACTAGAGAAAGCCCACACACAGCAACAAAGACCCAATGCAACCAAAAATAAATAATAAATAAAAACCAACCAAACAAACCAAAAAACCCAGTGCTTAGTAAACAGAAAATTGCTGTAAGACATCTCCACCTTTCCTCCTTTTTTTCCCAGGAGGGTTTAGAGGAAATAAGGGAAGATCATCATTCTCTGGTTTGCAGCATGTTTGGGATTGAGCTCATTAGAAACCCATGGAAGTGAATTAAAGAAACATGACTTGTGCCAGCCTACCTAGCCACATTTTAGGTTCCTGGTGCATATGGGCACAAGCTCACTTAAAAAGCTTTTTAAACAAAAGCACAGAACAGAAATGTTCAACATATGCTGGAGTAGGTAGGGATTCATGGAATCCTAAATCAACTTGCTTTTTTAAAAATAATTAATTAATTAATATTTTTGGCTGCGTTGGGTCTTCATTGCTGCACATGGGCTTTCTCTAGTTGAGGCAAGCAGGAGCTATTCTTCGTTGCAGTGCGTGGGCTTATTGTGGTGGCCTCTTTTGTTGCAGAGCACAGGCTCTAGGTGCGAAGGCTTCAGTAGTTGTGGCACGCAGGCTTCAGTAGTTGTGGCTCGCGGGCTCTAGAGCACAGGCTCAGTAGTTGTGGCACACGGGCTTAGTTGCTCCGCAGCATGTGGGATCTTCCCAGACCAGGGACTGAACCTGTGTCCCCTGCATTGGCAGATGGATTCTTAACCACTGCGTCACCAGGGAAGCCCTCAACTTGCTCTTTATAGCCATTCAGAGAGGGGCAAATTAGTGCGAGCCCTTTTCTCCTTTGGGTGGGGCACAGTGAGGAGAGGCCAGGCTGAGGAGGGGGTGGAGTAGCCAATATCAGTGCTGTGGATTGGAGGGTCCCAAGCTTCCAGCCCCAAACCTCTGACAAACTCCCAGCCCTCACGTCTCTCCCACCCACCTGCCACATCGTTTGAAATATGACCTTACATGCTCATTCTCTCCAAGGCAGTGCCAACTCTAAGCAACCACCCCAAAAAAGTTTTTTTGAAAGATAACATAAGTAATACATGTTAATTAGAAAACAGGTTTTAAAGGGAGAAAAAAAATCATCCTTACTCCCACTTTCCTAAGGAAAACATTTTGGTGTCTATCCTTCCAGGTTTTTTTGGTTGTTGATTATATATGTATCGATATTATACACATACAATGTTACATATATGATGTAATATATACACACATAGATATATATGTGTATATACACATGTATAGATATATGCATGTACGTTTGTATTTATTTCCTTTGCCAAACCATGATTATATTAAATGTTTTATAATTTGTCCCCCTTCATTTAATACTACCATTTCAAGTCAGTAGTACACATTTATGTCATCAGTTTAAATAGCTCTGTGGTCTTTGGATGAATGGCTTATCATAATTTATTTAACAATCCAGTGTTGTTAGACATTTAGGTTGCCTAGCCAGCTGCTGTTGTCATCGACACCTCCAGGACATTCCTCGTGTACACCACTCTGAGCACCTGTCCCATTATTCCTTAAAACAAATTTCCCAGGCACCCTATCTTAAAAACAAATTACAAATTACCACCAGATGTTGTAATCACTCTTTAGTAGCTCAGTGTGAATCTGTTCAGAGGCTCCTTTTTATAAGTAACAGTTATGAGCCCTGAAAGGAGGTTTGTTGCCTGTGAGGGTGGGCGGGTGTTTGGGAGAAGAAGGGGACAGAAGGAAGAATGTCTTGGGGGCACAAAACAAAACATCAATAGAGGAAGGTAAGACTTGCTGCCATGGGATTAACTGGGAATTCTAGGAGCAGACTAAGGATGTTGGATCAAATACGAGAAAAACAACACCCCGCCCCCCCAAACAAACAAACAAAAACCCAGACAGCAGGGGTGGGAAGGCTTCAACATTTGCCTTCCTGATCTGCAATTTCACCAATTCTGGACCCTTGGCATAAAATCTTAGAGTAGCCATCTTTGTCAGCATTTTGGAAAATAACTTAGCAATTCAAGAGCCAGAAAAATATTCATACTACTTGATTCAGTAACAGTACTTCTGGAAATACATCCTAAGGAACTAACATCAAGGAAAGATAAAGCTATGTGCATAAAGATGTTCCTTACAGAATTACTTAAAGTAACAGAAACTTTTACTCAGTGAAAATAGTCAAAAGTTAAGTAAATTATGGTATAGCTACCTGCTAGAGTAACATGTAGCCATCTGATATTTACTAGCTGTGGGATCTTGGGCAAATTATTTACCCTTTCTTATCGATTACATGGGGGTAATAATATTTGTTATTGCAGGCTTACTGTCAGGATTAAGTGAGATAATATTTGAAAAATACTTAATATGGTGCCTGACACATGATCAGGTTTGAATAAATAGCAGCTAAGTATACAGAGTATATGTTGCACTTATGGAAATTAGTGTGATATAAACAAAAGTTGCCTCCAAAAACATAACCTGCCTGTCAGTCATAGAGAATGCTTGTGTCTGGAACTGTGTATCTTTTTTGTCTCAGGATAGACTTTGTGACTTCCCAGTTTCAAGACAAGGAGACTCAGTCATGTCGATCCCCAGAGGTGTCAAGACTTAGAGTCTATCTTTACTTTAAATGAAATTAATGAATGCCTGGGATCCACAGTAGAATGACAATGTATTTACTTACTGAGAGAAATATAAATATCATGTGGAACAGAGACACCTGATCCAACACTATGATGCTTTCTCTCCCAGAGGCAAGGAGCAGAGGAAGCCAAAGCAGAAGGAGAAGCCACGATGTGGGATGAAATTATAGGGAGCATCGGGACTTCCCTCATGGTCCAGTGGTTAAGACTTCACCTTCCAATGCAGGGGGTGCGGGTTCGATCCCTGGTCGGGGAGCTAAGATCCCACATGCCTCGTGGCCAAAAAACATTAAACAGAAGCAATATTGTAACAAATTCAATAAAGCCTTTAAAAATGGTCCACATCAAAAAAAAAATCTTAAAAAACAAAAGAAATTATAGGGAGCATCAAACCCTAAAGAGAGAAGCAACTCAAATTCCATCGATGGAAGAATAGATTTTAAAAATATGGTATATACATGCAATGGAATACTACTCAGCATACACGGGGTGGGAGGCAGAAGCTGGGGCGAAGTGAGATTAGCATCGACATATATACACTACTGAATGTAAAATAGATAGCTAGTGGGAAGCAGCCGCATAGCACAGGGAGAGCAGCTCAGTGCTTTGCGATGACCTAGAGGGGTGGGATAGGGAGGGTGGGAGGGAGTCTCAAGAGGGAGGGGATATGGGGACATGTGTATGCATATGGCTGATTCACTTTTTTGTACGACAGAAAATAACAGTACTGTGAAGCAATTATACTCCAATAAAGACCTATTAAAAAAAAAAAAGGAATGGAATTCTGAGGCATGCTACAACACAGATGAACCTTGGAAAATTTTATGCAAAGTTAAATAAAACAGACACAAAAGGACAAATACTGTAGGCTTCCAATTATATGATGTACCTAGAATGGGCAAATTCTTAGAGGTAGAAAGTAGAATAGAGGTTACCAGGGGCCGGGGCGGGTGTGGGGGGAGAAGGGGCGGGAATGGAACGTGTTGTTTGACAGGTATGGACTTTCCACTAGGGATGATGGTAAACTCCTGGAAATGATGGTAGAAATCACAACATTGTCAATGTATTTAATGCCACTTAAAAAGGGTTAAAATTTATATGTTATGTATATTTTATCATGAAAAAAATCCCCCAAACTTAATGAGAGGCAATGTAGCATGGTGTTAAGAGCATGGGCTCTGATGCCAGGCTGTCTGGGTTCATGTTCTGGCTCTACCTCTTTACTAGTTACGTATTGTTGGGCAAATTGCTTTACACTCTTCGTTACTCATCTGCAAAATGGCCGTAGTAACGTCTACCTCCTAGAGTCGTCATGAGGATTAAAATGAGTAGGTCTATGTAAAGTTCATAGTGCTAGAACAATGCTGGGCACATAGTCCTATATAATGGCTAGCCAAAATAAGAAAAAGTAACTTTCTTGGTTTTTCATGAGAAATCAATATGATGGGGATCAGAAATACTCAGTCAGCGGGACTGGAGTATTATCTTTGTGTGGCAGATCTACAGGGAGTCATAAGGTTGCTTGACAAACATGGAACCAGAAAAAAGGAGTTAAGAGAAATTGTATATTTAGTAGTTTCCAGCTAAAACAGCCTGATTCTATCGTAGGGATTGTCCTGCCAGCAGAACTGGAAACACTCAAAACCCATTGACTAAAGCTCTGTATCTCCCAAGAGGGTGCTGGGCAGAGTGTCTGGGGCTTGCTTTTGTTACTGTCCTTTGTCAGCACTTCCAAGATTGACTGGTTCCTTTCCAAACATGTGAACATCCCAACTCCTTTGCGTGACCTGCCCCATTCTAACATGTATTGTCTCTACAGTTTAGCTCCTTGAGAGACTTCTATTTCTCTGGAAGGATACATGGAAAAACCCCAGCAGATTGATTTATTGGTAGTTGCAGAATTGTGAGTGAAATATTTTGAGTTCTGTTGCTGGAGCTATAGTGGCTGTAAAATTTAAAAAAAAAAAAAAAGATTTTAAATAAATTATTGTTGTCCAGTATTTTCCCATTTGTAAGCGAATTTCAGTTGGATGTGTCTGATTGTTCAGAGCACTGCATGCAGCAGGAATAATGAGAAGTGAAAGGGATGCTGGATCATGCCACTGGGTCCCATATTCATTCCAGGCTGTAACCCATCTCTGGGTTGTAGTAAGGAGCTTGATGTAGTGTCTGAATGTATGATGAGCCCAATTCATTCGCTTTTACACTCTGGTAAACAGCTGTTGAACTTCTCCCTCTGAGTGGTTCATTCTTAGCCTTATATGGCTTGGAGTATCTTCAAAACCAGCAATGTTGTGTACACATGTATGTCTGCTGCTGCTCTTAGGTTGTAATTCCCAGATGTGGCTCCATCTGAATGAATGGGTGGCTTTAAATCTTACCTCACCCTAAGCAGGGGCTGGATTTCCTTGGCTGGTGTTAAAGTCTGAGATGATCTCTACTTCTTGCGCTTGGCTGGTAAAGACAGGAAGGCAGCAGCCGAGGCTGGGCTTCCCTAAAGTCAGGCTGTCAGTATGCTATTTACATCCCTTGAATCTAACTGAGCTGGGGTGCACAGGTCAGCCTTCTATCTGTGTTTCTGTGTCTGAGGACTTTTTTTTTTCAGAACTTCAGCAGGCTGGAAGTGCTGGGGAATTAACACTCCGAGGAAGAGCCCTCAAGCAAGGATTCTTGGTAACTGGGGAATCAATATCCCAGCTTCCTCACCACTGGGTGGGATCATTATGAGACATGTGTTTTATATTGTAACTCCCATTTTTTCCTATGGGATTAAGCCTCAGTTGGCCACTGTGGTCGCTGGCTCAATACGCACTCGCATCTTTCCCACTCTCCCACTGCTGGTCCCTGAACCTCCTAAATACACTCATTGAACCTGAATTCCTGTCTCAAGGTCTGCTTCTGGGAGTACCCACGGTAAGATACGTGATGTCGAGAAAAGAGCACAAGATTTAAAGTAGAAAACCTGGGTTTAGTCCTGGCTCTGTCACATGTTACATGACTTTAGGTAACTGACTTCAATCTCTCTGAGTTACAGTTCCCGTAACTTTTATAAAAACCAGAGCGTAACACTTACTTCATTCATTGGGTCGTTTGTAAAGCCTGAGTGAGAATACATAAGAGGAGGAGCTGAACAGGATAAAGGTCTTTAAAGACGTACATCGTGTTGTTCTGTGTGGCTCTGCCCCTTCCCCTATTGTCTGCAGTAAGCCCCCCTAAGTATCCTCTACACTCTTCTCATCCTTATTCACACTAATACGCTGTGTACAACTCAGGTGAGTCAGGATGGTCATGAAAAACTCCAGCTTTTTGGTATTTTTGTGGCTAATTCTTACTTTATAATTCTTTCCATCCCTATTTTTATTATGAAAATTTTCAAACATAAAGAAAAGTTGGGACTTCCCTGGTGGCGCAGTGGTTGAGGCTCCGCCTGCCGGTGCTGGGGACGCGGGTTCGATCCCTGGTCTGGGAGGATCCCGCATGCCGCGGAGCGGCTAGGCCCATGCTCCACGGCTGCTAAGCCTGTGTTCTGGAGCCCGTGAGCCACAACTATTGAGCCCATGTGCTGCAACTGCTGAGGCCTGAGCGCTGGAGCCCGTGCCCCGAGGCGGGAGAGGCCACCGCGATGAGAGACCCAGGCACCATGGCAAGGGGTGGCCCCCGCTCACCACAACTAGAAAAAGAGCCCGCACATCGGTGAGGACCCAACACAGCTCCCCATGCCAAAAAAAGAAGAAGAAGAAGAAAAAAAAAGAAAACTTGAAAGAATAATCCAATAAACCCTTGACTTGAATTCAACAATTGTAAACGTTTTGCCATATTTGCATTATCTCTTTGTCTATCTATCCGTTTACCTCTCTATTTTGCTATACTATTTTAAATTATTTTCTAGACACCATGACACTTTGCCCCTTAGTTCTTCAATATACCTATCCCAACGAGGCCAGTCTCCAACATGCACAATACCCTTCTCACACCTAAGCAAACTGACCCTAATTGCACAATATCATCTAACATTCTACCTATACTCAAATTTCCAATAGTGCCTGGAATGTCTTTTACAGCTTATTTATTTTTTTAGCCAGGATCTACTGTAGGTTCACTGCAGAATGAATTTGCTTAGAAACACCAGCCTGGCTCTGATTCTGTGCGTGTGTGTTGTTTGTGTGTGAGCTTGTGCAAACCTCAAGAGTGCGTTATGGTTGCCCTGAGCATTCTTTCTCACTGGAGTCAGACTTTCTGGGCCTTGGGTGACAGTGGGACAAACCTGAGCCTTGTCTGGATGTGTGATCTTGCCTGGTCACCTCTGCCAGCAGCAGAGGGCTCCAAGCAGCTGGTGTCTGCCGAGGCTGCCAGGCCACTCATGTCAGGGCTGCACTAACCACTTCTGTGGCCGCCTTCAGTGGTCACCTGCCAGACACTCATCCAGAAGTGCTGCTAGCAATGTCAGCCGTCACTTGAGGAGGGAGGCATTCTGCCCACTGATTTAATTAGAGAGAGGTTTTTATCCTTTTGGGGGGAAAAATCCAAATTATTTGGCAGGTAAAATGCCTATTTAGACGAGTCAGTGTAAGCTGTTATTCTACATTGGCTAATGTTCTTCTGTCTCTGCTTGTCTTCACAGAGATGCTGAAATAATGGAGACAAAAGGTGATGGAGTTCAGAGAGCAAGGACGTGGACCAGAATAATAGCAATAAATATTTATTGAATGAAAAAATCAAAGCACGCGTTTGCGGGAGGCCTCCTATGGGCCATCACCTTGCTTATTCTCCACAGCAACATTTTGAGATAAGTACTGTTTTGTTTTTTTTTTTGTGGTACGCGGGCCTCTCACTGTTGTGGCCTCTCCCGTTGCGGAGCACAGGCTCCAGACGCGCAGGCTCAGCGGCCATGGCTCGCGGGCCCAGCCGCTCTGCGGCATGTGGGATCTTCCCGGACCGGGGCACGAACCCGTGTCCCCTGCATCGGCAGGAGGACTCTCAACCACTGCACCACGAGGGAAGCCCTGAGATAAGTACTATTATTTCTATTTTATAAATTAGAAACCTGGGATTGCTAATTGGCTCAAAATCACATAGCCAGTAAGTGGCAGAGCTGTGATTTGAGCTCTTATCTGTCAGACTGAAACACCCATGTTCTTGAACGAGAGCCCTGAGCAGGAAGCACTGTGCTCAGCCTGTACTTTGGCATCTCCAACCACACATGTGGCTGCTGCTTCTTGTTAACACCTGGCACAGTGTGTAGCACATTGTCGGTGTTCAGGTAATGTTTGTTGAATCAAGGTTTCACCCAAGATAGGCATACAAGAGGTGAATACCAGCTAGACTCTCAGGACCCCCTTTAATTACAGTGACTCATAAACTCCCAGCCAGATCCTTTTTGTTTGTTTTCTGTGTCATTGTCTCTGTGTACCCTGCTACTCTCCCCAGGCCAAAGTAGCATCCTCTTATTTTGCTATTTTCTACAAAAACGAGTGCCCAGTGCGCTAGGTGCTGGTATCCCTAGGCCCCAGTGCCTTTTTTTCCCCAACAAGCCTTTCTTAGAGAAATGCCTCCTTACAGGAATTAGAGGAGGATGTTCTTTGCAGTTTCTAGAAACTGTGCTCCTGGTTGTCTATTCTCCCAATAGGCACCCTTGGGCATTTACCTGGGAAGAATAAAATGGAAGGTGTTGTCACCAGATCTGGAAAGGCCAGCTTAGGAAACAAATGTCTCCTAAGGAACCAACCAGAATCTAAATTCTGCTTCATACTTTATTTATTTATTTATTTTTATTTTTTGGCCCCGCTGCTTGCGGGCTCTTAGTTCCCTGACCAGGGATCAAACCCGTGTCCCCTGCAGTGGAAGGGTGGAGTCCTAACCATTGGACTGCCAGGAAAGTCCCTGCTTCATACTTTAGATCGTATGAATTCTGCTCTACCAATGAGTGAAGGATCAACCCATTTATGGAAATAATATCTGAGAGACCTAACAGCATCCAACAAGCTCTTGTTCCCCCTGGGACGTGGAGAGGCAGCCATGAGTGTCAGCTCCCTTAAGTCTGGAGACTCAGAAGCTGTTTGAGACCCTCCCCCAAAACCCATTCCCCATCCTCATCTCCTTCCATCTCAGTTCAGGCTGGGACAGGAGGGACCCCAGGGTGCCAGGTGGGGAGGCAGGCTGATGGGAACATACCTACTGTTATGCGTGGAGAGGTGACACTAGGCTTCAAGGGTGGGCTTAGAACTCATCTGGGAATGTGGAGGAGGAAACCACAGTATGGAGAGACTCCTACTCTGTAACTAGAAACATGAGATGCATGGCCCCTGCCTTCATGGGGCTTATAGGCTACTGGGGGCTATTGGAGGAGACAGACAAATCACGAGGCAACTGCAACACCATGGGATGGAGTGGTGCTAAGATGGAGAAGTCAAGAGTGCTAAGAGAGGGCATCCGGGAAGGCTTCCTGAAGGAAGCAACATCTAAACTGGCAGGGGAAGGATAAGCAGACATTAACTGGACCAAGCTAGAGGAGTGGAGGAGAGGGGAAGAATGTTCCAGGGGAAAGGAATAAGATGATGGAGAGAGAGGGGGGCTGGAACGTAAACTGTGTGGTAAGAAGCACACGGTGAAGCTGGAGAGGAGGGAAGGATCCCAAACAGGACGGGCCTCAGGGCCTGAGGCTGGAGGTTCTGAGGGCTGTTGGAGGCTGACAGGTCTGTGCTCTCATTCCTCAATAGGAGGATGACAGAGATAAGGAAGGAGATGTGGGGAAGCTGAGTTAGGACGCGTGGGGGAGCTGTTTCTCTATCCTCTCCGCTGTCCTCCGTCTGAACAATTCCTGCATGCACTGGACCCCGTGGGCAAATTTAACTTAAATCTTCCTGCCAGAGCCTTCTTCTTTTTCTATACTATTTGTTTTATTCACTATAGCACCATAGAGTCACTCAAACTAGAACCTTACATCAGGATTGACAAACAGATTAACCCTTGACATCGACTCCAATCAGTTGGTGATGTCTGCCTGGTACACTGTGTTAAGGAGGATTCTGAGGCCAAGCCATGTCTCAGGGGTAAGGAGTCCCATGGTTAGCGATCCTTGTGATGAGCAAGGGACGGGCCTGGGGACACCAGGGCCTTGTGTCAATAGACCCTGATGTAGAGTCACCTGGCCTCTTTCTTTTCTCTCACCTTTCCAATGCAGTGGGTTACAGAGTCTTGCTTCCCCAGTTCCAATTCCTTTCTCTCCATCTCTACTGTCCCTTCTTAGTTCTGGCCTCCTTGATTCTCACCTACCTATATCATCTGTATCACATGTATCACCAGGCTCCCTATCTTCTCGGCTCTAAGCCATCTTGCCCACTGTCACAAAGCAATTTTTCTAGGCATACTCCCACACTGCTGAAAATCTTCAGCTGGCTCCCCGTCACTTACAGGATAAAATCTAGAGTCTTCAGCTAAGACATATTAGACCCTTGATGATCTGGTCCCTGTCCATTGTTCCGTCTCATTTCCTGTCACTCCCTGACTTCTTCCTTAGGTAAATATTCCAGGCACACGAGCCGCTTATAGCTCCCAGTATGCTATGCCTCCCCAGGTTTTAGCCCATGCTATTTCCTCTGCCTGACAGACCCTTCTCCACAGCCCTGGCTCTAGGCCTCTGCCTTTAACATGCTAATATTGTGTATCACCTCCTCCGGAAGCTTTCTTTAAGCTGGTAGGTTTCTCCCCCTCACCTTCCCGAAACAGAGTTCGTGGTTTCTTCTTCCCTAGTGTTTTATAGACAAAGCTATTATTACTCACCTCACTGCCTTTGCCCCTATGTGCAGTTTGTTCATTCATTCATTCAGCAAATGTTTATTTAGAAGTTTCTATAAACCAGGCACTGTTCTATGGGGCTGGAGATAGAGTGATGAACCTAACAGCCGAAGTCCCTGCTTTCAAGGGATTTACATGCGTGTGCGTGTGCGTGTGTGGAGTGGGGTGGGTGTACGATATGCAGATGAACAAATATATCATTTAATGTCAGATGAAAGAGAAAACCAAGGCTGAGAGGAACTGGGGTGCTGCTCTGGCTAGGTTGGTCATAAGAGACATTTCTGATCAAGTGACCTCTGAGCAGAGATTTGAATAAAGCAGAGGAGGAAGCCAAGCTGACATCTGGGGGAGAAGTGTTGCAGGCAGAGGAAAGGGCGTGCAAATGCCCTGCTGCCTTTACCAGAGATGTATGAGGACCAGCAGGAAGTAAATGAGGCTGGAGAGGAGTGAGTGAGAGAAAACATGTTAGCGTCAAGGTCAGAGAAGGAACGGAGGTGAAGGATTAGCACATCGGTCCTTCCAGAACAGCATGAGGCCTTCGGGGTTATTCTGTATGAACAGGGAAGCGTTTGATGCATTTTAATCAGAGGAGTGATATAACCTGCTTTGTTCTTTAAAAGCATCAGGCTGGCTTCGGTGGTAAAAAATATACTGTAGGGATGAAGGTGGAAGCAATTCTCCAGGCAGTAAGGACGGCATGGACCAGGATGGTAGCAGTGGCAGGGATGAGGAGAGGAAAAATTTGTGATATATTCTCAAGGTGGAGCCAGTAGGATTTCCTGACAGATTGGATACAGGAGAGAGAGAAGCAATCCGTCAAAGGTGACTGCAAGATACAGCAGCTTAACAATTTGTTTGCATGTCAGTATCTCCATCTGGATCAGTGGTTCTTAATCACCCCTCCCCAACCCCACTTTTCTTAAATTCTGGATGCCTCTGAGAATCTGATAAGAGTTATGTTTTCTCCCTGCAAAATTCACTGGGCACATATACATAAACTATGTCTATCATTTCAGAGGGTTGTAGGTCCTCCGAATCATACCCATGAAGCCTGGGGTCAGAGTCCCTGCTCTAACCTCTGAGCTCTCTGAAGCCAGACGTACCGTATTATTCATCTTCATTTCCTGAGGAAAGTAACCTGAAGACAGTCACTGCTCAGGAAACGTGCTGGAATGAATGAGTGAAAAACAGCTGCTTCTTTATCTTAACTCTTTAGTTTAAGGAAGCATGTCCTATTTACACCTCTACTGGTAACTGGGGCTATTATTCCAATACATTAATAACTGAACCAACAAACGACAAAGCTGGGGAGAGGGGACGAGGTAAAATGAAGCAAGGGAATTGCGGCAGAAAGGCATTTTTAAAAAACGTTCCTTTCAAAAAGCGTTGGAGATACCCAAGGGAGGAAGCCGTGTAAGTAAAAGGGTAATCATTCTACCAGTAACACTGGGACATTTTCCACCTGAGCTGCAGGCAGAGGGAGAGACTTGCTTCAGAATTTCTGTAAAAGAAGGGGGAGATTCTGGGGTCCTGGCTGCAGCCAAGCCCCAGGCTGGGCATTCAGACGGAGGGAGGGAGGGAGGAAGCACTTCTCCTGAGCATCCTAAGCTCAGAGGCCACCTGCAATGGGGGTAGGGGCCGATGGAGAAACGCCTGATGGGATCAGGGACCAAGACACCAAGATGTCACCTAAACTCATCAGAAGCAGGGTGATTTGACGTGATCACCCTGGCTCTCAGGAGCCTGAAAATTAGTTGTGAGGAAAAATTGATCATACGAAACCAGTGGCCTTCTAGGGGTTGCTAAGAGGGCATTGTCTAGACAATGGCCTTTCTCGTTATGAATTTAATAGGAGCCTTATTTAGAAGTTGAAGAAATCCAGGAGGAAGTTTCCATCTCCTTCTAACAAAGGAGTTAGAAACCATAAAAACAAATAAAAGCAGTTCTGAATTGTGCAGATTAGGTTTGTCATTCCTGAATCTGTCCATTGACCATACTGATGATTCCAGCTTAGCAGACATTCATGGAGTCTGGCCCTATCCTGTACCGTATTGCCTTTAATCCTGATAATGCCCCATTAAATTGGCATTATTCCTTTTCCCCTTTACAGGTGAAGGATGAAGGGTGTGAGGCTTGGAGACGTATGCATGGCTAGAAAGTGGCAGAGCAAGAACTGGGACCCAGATATGGCTGACTCCAAGTTCAAGGTCCCCCATTCACAAGGCAGCCTTTTTTTCATGCCTACATGCTCATTCAAGAGAAAAACAATTAGCCCTCTTTTGTCCTGTGAGTCAGAGGGAGGTTGGAAAGGGCTGTCTGCTCATCCTTCCTCCCAGCTTACACATCTTGCAGAAGAATGCCACGGGAGCCCCTGCCCTGGTGCAGAGCCAGGCCTGGCAGGCAGCTACCAGGGAACTGGGTTCCAGCTGCCTGAGTCCTGCTGGCAGTGTCTCTTTGGACCTTGTCTGATAGCTCCTGCTTAAGAAGCCAGCCTGGAACACTGCTCCTGTTTGGAGAGAAAGAATGTGCTCGTCTTGCCCTTTTCTGGGATGAGGTGACTGGCCCAGTGGAGACATCGAAATCAGAACGATTAAATTCAGATCTTGTTCATTTTACTACCTGTGCCCAGGGGTCCGAGGATTGGTTACAATTTTGGTTTTCATTTTCCAGACATTTTTGTTTTGCCTCAAAGTTTAAAAAGGCAACATGGACTTTTTAAATGATGTACAGCAAAGAGCAAGAGAAGGAGGTGGGGGCACCTCAGGAGAGAAAACTACCTGAGTGTCTAATGTGTGTCTTCTGAGCTTCTTACGGTAAAGAGAGCAGAGCTCCCAAACAGGGAAAAGAACCTTAAGAGGCTCTTGATAGGAAATACGTTGCAACTTGTCACCCAACCAATGGCTCCTAATCCTCTTTCATGAGCTGAAATCCCCTTGAATCAGATTATAAAATTCCTCTTGGTAGAAGGCACTTCATTGAAAATGCAAAGCCCTTGACTTGTGAAAGAAAACAAACACTAATTTGGAGGGTTTTTTTGCCTTAGGAAAGAAGCTGAGGGTAGACACCTTGAAGCAACCCTGCTCCTGCCTTTTCACCCCTCAGTTCCGGGATGTGTGATAAGCACTGAGGTCTCAGGACACAGGGCATCCCCCCTGCACCCACTTCAAGTCAGTCAGCATCTCCATGGGAGCTGCTACCTTGATTTGTTTAAAAAGTTTACTTGAAGCATTTAGCAATGGGCAAAGAAAACCCTGTTTACAAGCCAAAGAGCCCTTTTAAATGATCTGTTAATTGGCTCAAAGCTTCCCTCCATGCAGGGATGATTGCCTGTAACTGGCTAAAGTCTGTGACCTGGAATTGGATTGACCAATGTCAGTTGGCAACTCAGGGAGAAGACTGGAGATAAACTGGCAACTGCAAAAGATTGGGGGCCAGCGGGGAGGGCGGTTGCCAGCATGTTTTCCTGCTGACTGCAGCTCAGGTAACTCTCTTTGTGGGCTTTACGATCTTCTCCTAGACCTGCACTCCATCTCCGTCCTGTTTCTGTGGTCTCCGATGACTCGATGCTGCGCCTTCTTTCACCTCTTGGCTGGTCGTTTGGCAGGAGCGTACCTGGGGTCTGCTTGGCTGGAGGTGGGAAAGTGGGGTCTGGGAAGAGCTGGGCCTCGCTTCGGAGCAGCAAGGGGTCTCTTATCCCCCGTGGCAGCCCCAGGGCACTGCCCGTGGGATGCCGTTGACCATCTCAGCACGCAGTGGTGGTAACCCAGATGCACTGCTGTTTGGTCACTTTGCGCTAATACTGTACAGGTTTTGTAAAAGTCTGGCAATTACGCTATTCCTTTAATCAGCTGCGTTAGGATCTGCGAAATCTGCGCTGCCTGTGTACTCTTAGGAGCCTTTGGATCATAAAGAAACAGGAACTGTGAACATCAAGGAGCACACGGGTCAAAGGGTCTCGCTCTCCCTTTATTTCCCATCAAAATCAACGCCCACTACCGCCCAGCCTTCCCTACACTGCTTCCTGCCCCTAACTTGTACCCCAGACCTGGCAGGGCTTCCTTGGTAAAGAGAGGCTCTCACAAGCTCACAGGGACACAACTTTCTCTTGCCTTATCTGGATAGGGATGAAAAAGTTTCTCCCAATTTCTCAAACACTTAAAAGTTAAGCAAATAAAATGTCTAAACAAAGCGGGACTTCAGACAGAGGATTTGCTGTCATTACCGGTTCTCTTCTCTCAAAGCACGTCTGAAGCCTTTCTCTGTGGCCAAGGAGCCAGCCCGTCTGCGCCCGATGAGAAGGAAAACATTGTATGGCAGAGCCAGGAGGTTCTGCACCCCTAGGCTGGGGAGATTCCTGAGGGTTGCCAACTCAGGTGGGACAAAATGGCAAAGCATAGAGGCTTTATTTCAATATACTCATTTATTTAAACATTTCTTTCTTTTTTTTATGAGCAGATAAATCCATGCACATGATGCAAAACTGGAAAGATTCCCAAGAGCAGACAATGAAAAGTAAGTCTTTTTTTTTTTTTTTTTTTGCCTCTTCTTGGCCCCAGCTAATCTCTGTGGAGGCAACGGTGCACGGGAGAGGCTGGGAACAGGAGACAGGAGTCAGATGCTTAGCTCAGAGGCCAGTGTCACAGCCTGGGAGGGTGTGAGGAGGAAGGAACCGGGGGAGTTGATGGGACCACCACTACAGACGAGGCTGACTGGAAGTGAGGACGGGGATGGGGGAGCAGAGCACGTAAAATGTAAAATGTCAGGAATGGAGACCCCAAGAATAGGGAATCGGTTACGGAAGGCAAAGGAGGAGTCTGGCTGAAAAAGGCAAGCCCCAGTGGACGATGGGACAATGCCAATTGCAGGGTTCTGAAAAGTGCAAAAGAGGCAGAAGAGGGCACAGCAATGTGGAATTTGGTTTTCACAGAGCAGGTGAAGTTCTGCTGGGTTTTGAAGACCACATAGGATTTGTACACAGGGGGTCATGAGAGGGAGGGCGTTCTAGAACATGGGACCAGCGGGGTCAAAGGTCAGAAGGTCAGGCTGAGGGGCAGTAAGGGAGACATTTAGCTGTAAGGCAGGCTGACGTATCTGAGTGTGCAAGAAAATAGAGCTGGGCCAGATTACAGAGAACTTTGAGAACTGGCCAGAAATATTCGTACTTGAGACTCAAGAATAAATTTGGGAAGATGAAGAAAATAAAGTGTTTCCTAATGAGGTTTTACACGTGTCCTAATAATGTCCTATTTGGACACCTCCTTGGTGAAGCTTTCTTTGCCCTTCTCTCCAAAAGCTAAACCTTCCTCCTGTACTCTGTATCTACTTCTGCTTTTCTACTCACTCACCATTGTCTTTCACCATACTCATTCACCATACTCACTTACATGCCTGGCTTCTCTACTAGAGTGAGTGTCTTTCTTATTTCCCATTTTCATATTTCCAGAACCACCAATAATAATAGCAGCAACCATAACAGCTATGATTTATTGAGTGCTTACTATATGTCAGGCACTGTTTTATGTACCTTACAAATATTATCTTAATAAAGCCTTTCAACAACCCTATGAAACAAATACCTATCATTAGCCCCATTTTACAGATGAGGAGACTGAGGCACAGAGAACTTACTTGCCGAGGGTCACATTGCTGGTAGGTGGGGCCAGGATTTGAACCTGAGCTGTTTAACTACAGAGTCTACATTCTTTATTATTTTGATAACAATGATAACATTCGTGGGACACTTGGGAAGGACCATGGATGAAGAAAAATGTTTTATGTGTAATAGGTCATACGATCCCTCAACAGTCTTAGGAGGGAGGTCTCATTATTGTTCCCTTTTGGCTGATAAGAAAACTGTAAGTCATGTGTAAGTCATGGAAGAAGAAAGCAAAAGGCCTAGATCCATGGCCCCAGACTCTTGGACATTGTTCTATACTCCCTTCCAGCACACAGTATGTGCTCAGTAGATATTTACAGTATAAATAAATGAATGGAATAGAGGGAGGAGGGAAGGAGTGAAGGAAGGAGGGAGGGACAGAGGGAAGAAAAAAGGAAAGAAAGGAGAGAAAGAAACAGAGGAAAAGAAATCCAACAGGCCATAATGCTCAGCTATCTCTCAAACGCAATCAGTGCTGGTAATGTAAATATTCCATTATGTAAATATTGTGAAAGAGGACTCTGAAAGTAAAATCTTGAATCAAAGGAAACTCCAGATCATCACAAGTGGGTGGAGAAATTCTTGGGAGTAGAAAGAGCTTCCTAGAGCCCAGGTATATAAGCCAGCAATGGATTTATTCACCAGTCTTGACACACTTCCTTGGAATAGCAAATTATAATGAGTATTGGTTACTTAAAAGTCACCCACACTCCAGAGGTACCTCTTTTGAAACATTTCTCCGGGTTTGGTTGTTCTTAAGAGATACCATTAATCTCTATTATTCTGTGACCCTATTTGACCATTAAGATGAATGAAGACTGAAATGGTTTCCTTTCTTCAGGAGGATGTTTTTTGGTTTTATAGATAGCATGTGAGCGTGTGTGTTCTGTTTCTCTCTTGCTGTCAGCCCCAGGAAGGGACACAATTTCTGCAGCCTAGGCAGGCCTGCTGGAGATAATTTTCTTAGGTTAATTAAGCCATGCCTGGTGGATTTTTCTACCACAGACAGGAAAGCCTCAGTTTAGCACATTAACAGTGACCATATTTTCCAAACCCCAAATAGGGGCACAGTGTCTGGCTGAGCACTGGGTTCTGCTTTATGAATGTAGTCATGTGACCTTCTCACCAAGGCACACAAATGACATCATCTGTCCCTAGCCACGTAATGCATTGCCTTTACGGAAGGTAAAATGGCAGGATGTTGGGGACACCCAGGAGTACACGGACAAGTGGTCCTTGGACCTCCCAGAGCCAGTGGTCTTTAAGAAGAGCTGGGATGGGGCCTCTCTGCCCCACAGATGGAGTGGGCCTTGGTGACATGGCATTGCTCATGGTCTCTGTGGTTAATGAGCTCACTCTTGGGCGGCCGGCCGGTCTGCTGCTAGCTAGCTGCCAGCCTCTCGGGCTGTGAGTCAGCCTGGGGCAGTCACTCGATCCAGCCTCCCCAACCCCAGCAGGGCAGCCTGCAGCTGGAGTTCAGGGAAGCGCGCCCTGCCCAGGTCACCGCTCACTTCCCTTCCCCAGGTGCCTCGTGGGGAAGCAGCTCCCACTGATTTGAATTCAGGACATTGTTAAGAAGCCCCTTGTCACACTTGTCACACCCACAGCTGTCCCACCCCTGCCAGCGTAGGCGAGCCAGCCCTGGAAGGGGACTCACTGCACACACACAGAGTTCTTTGAAGCACTCCAGAGATTTCACTGAATTAACATCCTTTGTCCTGCACATAATTCCAGTGGAATTAGTCAGCTTTAATGGGTAGCATCTCATCCTACTTCCCTTTCTGTCTGGAAGTACACCCACTAGCCTCTCCCTCCAAACCCTTTGTTTTTCAGCTCCAGGTTGGTAGCTATTCAGTCTATTAACCCTTGCACAGCCACGTCGGATGAGGAGGGGGGTGGGAAGGATATGCATTGAGGTTTACTAGGGCAGGAGCCTTTGCGTTATTATCCTGTTGAATCTTCACCATAGTCCTTCAAGGTAGGAATTATTGTCCATTTTCTAGATGAAGAAACTGAGGGTCAAGCAAGTTATATGTAATTTGCTCAAAGTCACAAAGCTGGTGAGGGGCAGAGCAGGGATTTAAATTGGAGTCCATCTGATTCCTTGACCCCTGCTAATTTTACTAACCAGCAAAATTCTACTAACCAGCAAAGCAGGAGAGTTACTTGGGGGAATCTCTAGTCCTCACACTGTTTTTGTTTATTTTTCAGCAAAAGAAAATAAGTTCCTCCCACAGCCCCTCACTATAGGAAACCTTCTCGTTGACTGCATGACCCTGTCCTCAGTCACGGAGTGATTTTTGACAGTGTGATGACGCAGTGTTGCAAATTGCAGACAGTGCAGTCACCAGACTACGTACTGGCCTGGATAACACAGAGATCAGGAGGCTGTCTTTCAATTCTTCAAGTTCAGAGGATCGTCACTTGCCAAGTCTGTCCGTCCACCTGCTCCTCCACACTCCACTGCCCCACCTTGCTCTCCTACCCTGGCCTCCAGCTTCTCGGCTTTTTCCTCTATACTTTTCCTACTGGAATTTTCTAAACCAAAGTGTATTCAGAGAACATCATCTTCTGTTTAAAAACTACCAGCAACCTGACGCTGGGTATATGTCCAAAGGCAATGAAATCAGGATCTTGGAAAGATATCTGCTTTCCCATTCACTGCAGCATTATTCACAATAGCCAAGACACGGAAACAACCTAACTGTCCATTGATGGATGAATGGACAAAATAATGAAGTGTATCTTTATACAAAGGAATATTATTCAGCCTTAAGAGAGAGGGAAATCCTGCCATTTGCAACAACATGGATGAACCTGGAGGATGTTAGGCCAAGTGAAATAATCCAGACACAGAAAGACAAAAAATGGATGATCTCACTTACCTGTGGAACCTAAACTAGTTGAACTCACAGGGCAGAACGGGGTTGTCAGAGGTTTGGTCGGGGGGTGGAGGGGTGCAGGTGAAAAAATGGGGAGATATTGGTCAAAGCGTAAGAAGCTGAGCTATAAGGGATGAGTAAGTTCTGGGGATCTGATGTACAGCACGGTGACTGTAGTTAACACAGTGTATTGTACACCTGACATTTGCTAAGAGGGTAGATCTTAAGTGTTAAAAAGGTAACTCTGTGAGGAGATGGCTCTGTTATTTAGCTTGATTGTGGTGATCATTTCACAAGGTAAGTGTATATCAAAACACCGTACTGTGTGCCTTAAATATACACAATTTTTATTTGTCAACTATACCTCAATAAAGCTGAAGCAAACAAAAAACCTTCCAGGGCCCCCATACCTATGGGAAAAAGTTGAAATCCCTCAGTGAGTCATACAGGCCCTTCCCATCTCCACGGTTCCCTCTGTGCAGCAGGTTAAAGCCACTGAAGAATGTGTACCGGTCCTTAACTGGGCAGCATGTACTCGGGCCTCTAAGCCTTCATAGGAGTTCTTCCTTCTACCTGGAACGGGCTTCCCTCCTGTTCTGATTGGCAACCTCCTTCGAGATCCAACTCAGATGTCACTTCCTCTGAGAAGACTGCACTCTCTGTGACCCGCTGTGGGCTGCTGACCTTGCTCCTGTCTCCTGAGTTAGTGTCTGCCTTCCCCAGTAGACCGGCAGCCCTCAGCAACAGTGGCAGGATTCGCTGGCATGTTACACTTGGGTCTGAACAGACTAGCACGTAATTTGCTTTTATTAATAGTAAAAGCACCAAAGTTTTCGAATGAGCTGCTTTTGTTATAAATTGGAGTGGATTCAAGGTTATTCTTACAATAATGTCATTTTCACTCACTCGCATGTTTTTCTGAGTAGGCAAGAAAGGGGTGGGGTTGCAGCTAGCTTGCTGATAATTGTTCCAAGTGTTAAAAAAAAAAAAGATTAAGAAGGGATCAACAGATCTTGAGATACACTAGCGGGCCATGGATAATAAAGGATGCAGGCAGGGGTACATGTCTGCATGGAGAATTTATCATTTGTGTGTGTGTGTGTGTGTGTGTGTGTGTGTGTGTGTGGTGGTGCGCTTTATGTATTCATGCTCAAAAAAATACTCCTGGATTAGAGCAACAATTATTTTTGTCATATTGAAGGTTAACTGTGATAAAGATGGAACAATGTGGAGAATTCTTGATGTTAAGAGGAGAAAAAGGCAAAGTCTCAGACTACATGTAAGTAAGTAGTAAGTAAGTTGTAAGTCCATAAAAAGTCAGTGCAAATCTGGGAGGAAGGCAAGCTAAGAAACAAAAAAAGCTCTGATTTGTGAGATGGTGAGGTTTTAGGGTGAGTTTTTTCTCTAACGGGTTGAGCAGTGCCTCTATCTTGCAGTGCCTCTATCTTCTCCTGGGTCTACCGTCACCCAAGCTGGACAGTGTGTGGTCACCAAACCTGTAGCTGTTACCAGCCCATCTGTCTAGAGCTTCAGGGGATAACAGTCCACCGCACCTGCAGCCAGTACCTGGTGCCCGTGCTCCTCAGAGGGAGAGTTGATACAAAATCCTCCCTATTGGTGATCCCTGTTTTAATTAGTCATCAACCCAAGTATAAGTTATCTAGCCATCACTTTGCTAATGTTCCATCCTTTCCACCATGCCCTGGACTTTCTTGCCTTTGACCGAGCCCCTGACCTCCCAAACTCCTATGACTGAGCCCTCAGGAATTGCTTGTTCCACAACCACCAAACCACCCAAGCTCTTCAACTTTTCCTCTGTGTGTTCCTTCCCCCTCCTTCTGAGTAATGAAGGCTGGCCGGCCCCGGGGACACCACACACCCTGCACCCCTCTCCAGTCGTGGCTGTTTGCCCTCCACACCCGCAGTCTTAGGGTTGGAAGGTTTGTCGCTGTCCTTGTTCCCAAATGCTACCCTTTGAGGTTCATGCTGTTCAGCCAGACTGCTCTCTTCCCTGTTGCCGTCGTCATCCAGCCCACAGTCACGAGCTCTCATCCACTGGAGACTTGAGCACCTGGCTTATCGTCTTCCTTTGCATCCCTGTCTCTGCTTTATACCTGGTTGACCTCAGTATCTGCGTGGACGGCTGCTCCAACTCCACGGCCCCATCCATTTCTTTCTTTTCCTTCGCAGTTACGCTCCTCCAAAGTGTTGTCTCTACTTCATGTCTCCATTTTCCTTACTCCCCTACTCCCCCTTCAGTCACTCAGGGTAGGATGCTGGCGCTGCCCACCACCAGAAGAGCTCGCATTGAGGTCACCGATTACCTCCTTGTGATCATGTCCAAGGAACGTTTTCCCAGCCTTGTCTTACTTGCCCTCTCAGCAGGGGCTCCCACTGGACCATTCACTCCTTCTGAAAACACTCCTCCCTTGGCTTTAAAGACAAAATATTCTCCTGGTTTCTTCTCTGGTTTCCCTGTACCCTTTGCAGGTCTATCCTTCTCATTTTCACCATCAAATGTTAATGTTCCTCTTCCTAGGTGAGCACATCCTTACTCACAACTTCAGTTCTCTGTAAAGAACATGGAAACTTATACCTTCAGACTTGACCTCTTCTTCTAAGTTCCAGGCCCATAACTCCAACTTTGACTTGATATTTCCATGCAGATGTCTCAAAAGCAGCTCACGATCAACAGGCCCCAAGTCTTACCCCCTACATGTGGTCCTCTTCCAGTGTTTTTTGTCTTAGAGGACAGCACCACTGTTCATCTCATCACACAAGCCAGAAATCTCAGAGTTATTTTTGGTATCTCTTTATCTTGTACATCTTATCTCCAATTTATCGCCAAAGGCTATTTCTTT
Source organism: Delphinapterus leucas (assembly GCF_059928025.1). Classification (NCBI taxonomy): domain Eukaryota; kingdom Metazoa; phylum Chordata; class Mammalia; order Artiodactyla; family Monodontidae; genus Delphinapterus; species Delphinapterus leucas. The sequence continues at coordinate 42,391,860 of NC_143135.1, forward strand.
TCCCTCCTAAAAGTTTCTCAAATCCACCCACTGCTCTTGATCTCCAACTTACTGCCCTAGTCCAAGTCAACATTATCATTTGCAGGGACTATTGCTATGGTTTGGGCTATCCCACGTGTAATCAGAGTCCCTCGAGTCCAGGCCCTACAGAGCATCTGTAGGCATCTTTTTGAAGTAGTCATCTCATTATGCTGCCATATGCTTAAAACTCAGATAATTTTTCATCTTTTTAGAACAATGACAAAACCCTGAACATGGCCTATAGTTTTCCTTTTATCTATCGCCTCATCCTATTCTCCCCTCTCTAGCTTTCTTTCCCTTCCTTATTCCCCCTTGTTCCCTCTCGCCCCAGGGCCTTTGAATGGCTATTCCCGCCGCCTGGAATAGTCTCTATACTCCTGGCTTAGTTAACTTCTACTTATGCTTTACCTCAAGCAGTGCAAGCATCTTCTTACTTCAGCGTAAGCATCACGTTCTCAGAGAAATCCGTCCTGACCTCCCCAAAGAGGTCAAATTTCCTTTAACGAGGTTTCATAACACCATGCATGTATTTCTTCATGACACTAATAGCAGTAGACAATTGTATGTGTCATTATTTGAGTAGTGGCTTTCTCTCCCCCTGACATTAGAATTCCATGGGGGGCAGAAATCATGTCTGATTTTGATCAACATTGAATCTCCAGCACAAAAGACAGAACTTGAGCACCCAAGCTAAAATAACAGCTTCCACCATTCTTATTTTTTGGTAGCTTTATCCTTTTTCAGAGCAGTTATAATCACTTGCCATATATGTACATGTTTATTTGTCTATCTCCCTCACTAGATCGAAAGTTCCACGAGGACAGAGAATTTGTTTGCCACTGATGCATTTTATTTCTAGCGCCTAAAACAGTGCCTAGCATGTGGTAGTTACTCCATAAGTAGTTTTTGCATAAATAGTATGTGTTTAATAAATATCTGTTGAAATAATAAATGTATTTTGCAGAAAACAAAAATAACAACCCTCCCCAGCAACAGTATGGTATTTATTTAGCCTTTCTAGCTATTATGCACTTGCATGCCTGCGTTTGCCATAAATAAATTCATTACATAAAGTTATAACAATAACTACCAAATTTACCAAAATAACTACCTACCCTAATTAATATATAAAAGTGAACATTAATTATAGTCAGCAGAGACTTGTTTACTTACCTACCATTTAAAGAATTGACTAATCAATTGCCCCCAGAAAAAATTCAAATAGTGACAAACATCCCATCCATAAATGCAGTGCAGTATTTAAGTAAATCTTGAGTGCTTGCTTGTCTTCTCTAAGCTAAGTGTTCTCCTTTTCACAGGCATTGCCGAATCGCCCTTCAAATGGGTTTTACTAATATTCACAGCCGCTGGTGAAAATGGAAACCGTGCATTCTCAAAGAACAAAACTGAGCGAGGGTGCATTGAAGACGGTGGAGAACAGAGGCGGGAAAGCCACATATCTAGGAACTGAAATCCTAGGGGAGAACACTGAATCTGCTTTCATGTCTTGTGCCACAGCAAGGCAGGGAAAACAGAGGCTCATGTTCATGCTTCCAACTTCCCAATTTTTCCAAAACCTTACCTTGTGGGTTCCTTTGGTGTCGGTCGGAGAAATCTAGGTCACTTGCGCCACCTGCTGTTCAGATTGCGGAATGGCTTGCGAACACCAATGCCTCGGAATTTTTATTTCAAGCAATTTCTACCTAGCTCTCTCCCTATCCGTGACTTTTTTCTCCTTTTCTCCTACAGCACACCTCCTGAGCTATGAATGGACACAAAGGCATGGCTTGGGATGGTGGCTTTGAGAAAACTGGGGCTCAAAGCCTTCACCCGCTGTTCTTATTTCTGTTAATGTTTAGCCACTTGTTTCAATTCAGTGAGCTACCAAACACCTGAGGAGGCCCTGGAGTAACCAAGACAATGAGATGTGATTCTGCTCCCCAAGGAGCTCACAGTCTAGTCGGGGAGTCAGACGCACAAGCAAATAATTACAGTGCCAGTGTCATGATATAAGCAATATAGCCCTGGAGGGACATGTGAAGTCCACCAGTAGAACCTGGAGGGCTTCAGAGAGATGATATTTACCTACACTCTGGGGACCAGTGGGGGCTCACAGGTGGAAAGGAGGCCTACCGTTTTAGGCAGACAGAATGGCATATGCAAAAGTAGGGAGGCTGGGACTTCCTTGGCGGTCCAGTGGTTAGACTCTGAGCTTCCACTGCAGGGAGCAAGGTTTCCATCCCTAGTCAGGGAACTAAGATCCCTCCATGCCCCAAGGCATGGCAAAAAAAAAAAAAAAGTAGGGAGGCCAAAACATCTACAGCCTACTCTGGAAACGGCAAGAAGTTGGTAACTACTGTTAACAATTTATTATAGATCCTTTCAGGTTTTTCAAGATGCATTTTTATGAGTATATTTGTGGATGGATGTGCATCTATGACTTACTTTCATTTCATTAAACTTTATATTTTAGAAATCTCTCCATGGTGGGGAAGCAAGACCTGCCTTGTTCTTTTAACTTCTGCACAATGTTCCATCGTGTTGATCTATGGTAGTCCCTCTTTAGTGCACATTTTATGTGGTTTCCAGTTTTTCGCCTTGTATGTCTCTTTATGAACATGTGCAGGTATTTCCTAGGAGGGAAGTCGTCAAGTCAAAGGGTACCCATATTTAAATTTTGACTGATAGTTCTTAAAGACCTTCCAGAAATTTTCTATCAATTTACATTCCTTATAACAAAGTAGCTAAAATAAGTCAGATAAGCTAGTAAGTCCTTCAAAAATTTCCCTTTCTGATTTAATCCATGTGCATAATGTTTTTCTCCCTAAAATAATGATCCTGGCAGTAATCCTACATGCATGGAATGATTTGTTTTTTATGCAGTCATGGCAACACCCTCCAAGATTGTTGCTATTATCCCCATTTTACAGATGACAAGACACTGAGGCTCAGAGGAGTTGGGTTTACCCACAGTGCCCCAGGTACTCAGAACCAGAACTGGAACTCAGCATCCAGAATCCTAAAGCTCTTTCTACTACTCTGTTACTAGGCAACGCTTCTCCCTTTCGATTCCTGTGCCAATGCTACTTGTTGCCATGGTATTGCTGGAACAAGGAGCAGTAAGTTGTAATTAAGCAGTGAGCGAGAATCTTTGCTCCTATCAGAAAAGGGTCTTTACGCCCTTACGTGTGGGTGCACAGAGAGGGGCAGCTGGATGGAGGTGTCTGGGTACCATGTGTGTGTCATGGGGGTCAGATGTTTGTCTTCACCTCTGTCCACTTAAAACAAAAAATTCCAGGAATGCCTTACCTTCACGCTGTCTTGTCAAAAATCGGCATCCATCTTCGGTGTATGACTTCTTTACTCAGGCTAGAAGAAACAGGGCATTGTTGTAAATGGCACCATTCTGGAATTAGATAGACCTGAGTTCAAATCCTATGTCTGCCGCTTTCCTGAAAGTTACCTACATTTTCTGATTCTCAGTTTTCTCATCTGAATGCAGACAATCATGCTCATGTTGTAAGGTTCTGTACGTGGGCTGAATGAGATAAGGGACACCACACATAGCCAAATGCCCAACATTCACTGCCATTTATTAAGTGCTCAGTACATGGAGCCAATGTTCGCATTGTTATTTTCATTATCCACCCACCCATTCGTCTTTGGATGCTTTGCAGTAATCAAAGGGGTTCCAAAACCTCTCTAGTATTCCATCACTCAAAACCCAGTTGAGGGATTACGAAAGCTCGTCGTGTTTTTTGTCTTTAGGCACGAACACTCACAAAAAGATTTTCAAAAGATTGGCTGTAGTGAAGTTCTGAAATGCATTATTTGCCCCAGGAATGAGTCATCTGTAGTAGGAGGAAAAGTGAAACTGTTTTTCAAAGACGACACAGTAGAAATTGCACAATTCAAATTACTGCAATTGCCTTTTCAGCTGAATCCAAGGAAATTTTTAAAAAGTTCATTCACTTGACTATTTGAAAGCCTATGATATGTCAGGCCCCATGCAAGGGGTGGAACGTGACCCTTGCCCCAGGGACCTCAGGGATTAGCAGGGGAGACAGGCATTTATAATAATTATAGCAATGTGATAGCTGCTATAATGAGGTCTGTGGATGGTACTGTGGGAACACAGGGCAGGAAGTCCCCTTAACTGTGCTGGGGTGATAGGGAGGGAAGGATCAGGAAATACTTCACAGAGCTGGGACCAGCTGAGCAGACAGACAAGAGGCCAAGGCACTCAGAGAGAAAGACGGGGAAGCAGGAGAGAGCACGGTGTGCTCAGACCTGGTGCAGGCTGCACACGGAGGGGGGTGGGGAATGAGACCAAAGAGGCAGGTATCTGCACTGGATCCCTCTCCAGCGGCCTGGCCCTACACTGGGGAACTCACACCCTGCAGAAGCATCCCTGCCTCCTCGCCTTCTTGCAGTGCTCACAGCTTCAGGCCTGAGCCTCCTGTTCGCCCTATCTCTGCTCCCCACCTGGCTCCTAATCCCCTGCCTTCTCACATCATGATTTATCTTCCTCCTTCCTCTGTCACACCTGACACTCACAGCCTCATCTTTTGCTTTCCTTGCAAAGCTGTTCTACCACCTCTGGATAAATAACTCTACTTGGTCTGGTCTTTGTTGCAACCCTCAGTAGACCCGGAACCCAATTCTGGTTTTGCCCCAATCAGAATATGAATCTCACCCCAGGGCAGCCAGGTGGAGCTGTTGCCATTGTGAACAGCACTGATGACCCTTCCAAGGCTGTGTGTGTCCTGGGTACATGGCTCAGCTCCTAGACCTGTGGTGTAGGAAACGTCTCACAGTCGCAGCTGAGGCAGAGCAAATGCCATTCCTGACCTATCACTGACCTGGGAAGGAAAGATGCAGGCCATCCCACACATGTGGTTTCCGTGAGGTCCCAGCTGTGCCTGAGGGTGAGGATGGGAGCTCTTTGTTCTTCCTCTCTGATTACTGGGAGAAGGTACCAAGTTGCCTTTCAGCATTCCTCCTGGGACATGAATCAGCCAGCTACCCCTCCACAGAGCTCTCCTGCTGACCCAGGGCTCTTCCTTAGAATGGCACTGTCTGCTCTGTTCCAGGAAGGCTTAGTATGGACACATTCACAAGGAACTGTCTCAGACAGCTGAGAGGACTGATGTCTGTGTGTGGCTGCCCGTCTGGCCGTCCGTCCGAACTCCTGACTGAATGACTTCACCCCAGCAGCTGTGGACCGCATGACTTGTGGGGATGCCGTGCACACGGACTAGAATGTGCATGTCACCTCCTGGAGTTACGCAGTGCAGGGCCCTCCACCCCAAGCTCTGGGGCTGGCCCCCTTCAAGACTGGGAGGTACAAACATTTGTACACGTGGGTGAAGTGGAAGGAGGCGCGTAGGAACACAACGGTATCACACACGCCCTCCCTACGGTGCCTGGTCGGGCAATGGAAGGCTTTGGGACATCAAGGACTGTGTTGATCAGACTCCAAGGTCCAATGCCTCCATTTACAGCCCATTAGGTATCCCTCTCAAATTCTGTTGAGGCTGGACGGACTCAAGGGCATGAAGTTCAAAACAGTCGTTCTTGAACTTAACCTTGGCTGGAATGGAGGCTAGGTTCTTGTCTACTTCTTGGAACTCCTAGTCTAGAGTCAAACACAATGAATTTAGGGACCACCCCTTCCTCACAACACACAAAAATGCATCTCACTGCTAGTAACCTATTATTAACTTTGTCCTGAGTGTATTACTGGATAAGCTTAGCTCCCACTGCATTGTATTATGCTTTGAAACATGCCCCGGTCAGGCAAACATGTATGGGGAAGTTAAAAGAGGACCAGAAGTCCTATTGCACAAACCGAAAAAAGATCAAATTCCAAAGTGGCTCTTCCACTACTTGCTGCAGAATCTTGAGCAAATTACTAAGATCTCCATTTTCTCAAACAGGTATAACGATATGTCTATCTTAAGGTTGTTTCCAAAGTTAATGTGATACAACACATGTAAAATGCTTAGCACTGCACCTGGTACAGGTAAGCTCTCAGGAATATGAGCTATAATGGTATTGTTTTATTTTATTTATTTACATTTATTTATTTATGGCTGTGTTGGGTCTTTGTTGCTGCATGCGGGCTTTCTCTAGTTGCTTCGAGTAGGGACTACTCTTCTTGCAGTGTGCGGGCTTCTCATTGCGGTGGCTTCTCTTGTTGGGAAGCATGGGCTCTAGGTGTGCGGGCTTCAGTAGTTGTGGCACATGGGCTCAGTAGTTGTGGCTCGCAGGCTCTAGAGTGCAGGTTTAGTAGTTGTGGCACACGGGCTTAGTTGCTCCAAGACATGTGGGATCTTCCCGGACCAGGGATCAAACCCATGTCCTCTGCATTGGCAGGCAGATTCTTAAACAGTGTGCCACTAGGGAAGTCCCAGTATTGTTTTATTTTTATTGATAAAGCATCTGAGTGCTTCTAAGAAAGAATCAAAGCTAAGCTGACAATTTGGGGCAGTGACCCTTATCACTGAGCACAACCTGGACTATACTAACCTGACACACACCCCAAGTCCCATCTCTGATTTTAAAAGTGCAGGTTCAAAGGAATGGCCAATTGGTCTAATTAAGCCAGGAGTGGGGTCATTGTGGTTGGCATCTTCCAACTGCCTGAGAGACAATGGTTCAGATGGAACCCTGCTTTTCCATTCAAGTCCCGAGTCACTTATGTAAGTGACCCCCATTGTGACCAGCCAGCCAAGATGGATCCAGGAAAGAACATCTGCCTTTGAATTTACTCTTTTCTGCATGAGAAGATCCAACAGCTATGGGAGTCCCAACTATAAGTTTGCCCTTGCACTACTAGGAAAGGAAGAGAATGGGAGGGTATGCTATATTTCCCGTCCTAGAGCTGGATCTAAGCAAAGGGCTTTTATTTTAAGGTCCTGAATGTCAATCAACGTTTCTTTGAACTACTCTTGGGTTGGATAGGTTGGCGAAGTTGGAAATAAGTTCTACTGTCAGGGCAGTTGTGCTAGATTGTTTATTGGCAGCTCAACACCATTCCCCATCTTATCTACTCTCCCCTGTACTGTGATGGATGGAAGCCTGAGTACTAGAATATTCCAGAATCCCTTGCCAGGGTTCTGTGCTAGATTGCACTACTCAGAGGTGCTTGAACAAGATTTGGAATGCGGAAAATAGGTGGAGGCTATGGTATTGCTCCTCTGGCACTGATGAACAGACGTGTGGCTTTAGCAGATGTGAGGTGCTTCAAAGGTCCAGACTTTCCCCTGGGAATCACCAGTGCTGGGGCTGCAGCCAGCTGTGATCATCACTAGTCTTCCTCCGGCTTCTGTGATTTCCTGCCTCTGAGTCCTAGAAGTAAGTCTCAGAGGCAGCTGTGGCTTTCCCTCACTTTTGCTCCTCAGCCATTTTCAACTGTACAGCAAACATCGAATTCCCTGGACTAAATCCCCTTCTGCTTAAAATATCTAAAAAGTTACTTCTGTTTTCCTGACCATTAGAAAGTGTCTGGCTTGAAAAGTCTTACTGGGTGCACTGAGAACTTAAAACTTTGGTTTTTTCCTGCATTACTGAATCTTCACTGAAGTAGTCCAGGCAAATTAATTATCTTTGAGTCTTATTTCTGCCCCAATGACCCAAAACTCTTTTTTTTCCAGGAAGTAAAAACAGAAAGGAAAGGTCTCCCTGAACAAATACAAAGCCCCATGCTTTCTATCAATTTGAAACTCCTTTTAAAAACATAAATACCGGGGCTTCCCTGGTGGCGCGGTGGTTGAGAGTCCGCCTGCCAATGCAGGGGACACAGGTGCGTGCCCTGGTCCAGGAGGATCCCACATGCCGCGGAGCGGCCGGGCCCGTGAGCCATGGCCGCTGAGCCCGCGCCTCTGGAGCCTGTGCTCCGCAGCAGGAGAGGCCACAACAGTGAGAGGCTCGCATACCGCAAAAAAAAAAAAAAAAAAAAAAACCATAAATACCTACTGGGAAAGTAATGCCCCATAAATTACTTTGATTTGATAATCACCTAATCTAACTCATAACTAATACCATTTCAGGAAAAAGTTTAATTTTATGCATAAAGAGCATTATAAATGCATTACCAGTTATCAGAATAAAAGAAAAAACACACCCATATTTTAAGCATCTTGACAAATCAAGTTGTTTTGGTTTTTTCATTGCCTGCTTGTCTTACCCACATGCATATGTAATTTTACACAGTGCTAACTATTGTGAAAACACAATTTTATAATTTTCTCTTTTTGTACTTAACAGTACATGAATAAAATTTCTATCTTGTTATGTAGACTTCCTAATTGTCATGCTTAATTACTTCATAATATTTAGTTGAGTGAACTGATCATAATTTAACATTTTTCCCCATGGCTGAGTATTTAGGCAGGTTCTAATTACTTTGTTAGTATGCTTAATGCTTCAATGCACATCTTTTTCTTCTATTGATTAACCTCCTTGGGATAAATTCCCACAAGTGGAATTTCTAGGGCAGGAAGTTTAATTGACACCTCTGGAATGATTTCCACTCTCCTCTCACCTAACCTCATGGTTTTATGCCTGATTAGTTACTTGAATAGGATAGAAGGAAAAAGGGAGAAGTAATCGGAGATCCTGGAGTTCTTCTAAAGTCAAGCTGGCTTAGCTGTGGGAGACTCTGGGCTATCCAGGTAGCTGTCTGAGGAGAACTGAGCCTGAGAGATTGGGCAGAGAGACTCCTGGATCAGGAAAGACACAGAGATAACCCTAGCCTCTGAGTTACTTGGAAGAACAAACAGCCTCAAACTTTTAACATAATGAATAAGTTTACTTCTCATTTGGTGACAGACAGGGTGAGGGACCTCCAGTTATTCAGGCTTTTTCATCCTGAGGCTTCACCCTGGTAGGGTCCCTGGTATCCTCTCCATGCAGCCAGCGGGTGGGAAAGAGACTGCGTATCACGTAGGGGGGTTTATGGGTCGGGTCTGTAAGTGGTCCCCATCACTTCTGCTCATGTTCCACTGTACAGAGTCCAATCACAAGCCCTCACTTAACTGTAAGAGAGGCTGGGAAGTGTAGTTTAGGTGTGTGCCCAGGAGAAAGAGGTGAGTGTAGATGCCGGTGTGCACCAGCGGTCCCTGCCACAGTCCTTCTCACAATTTAAACCTGAGAACAGGAGGGGCCGAGCAGCAGTGAGAAATGGAGCTCTGCTGCTTGCACACTTTTTGCATGCAAAGTAATGCAGATAGAATGTGCCTTTCCAGATGCTGGCAGTTTTATGCAACGGCTGCAGAATCGCACAATTCCTGGGATTCCGCGCCCCCCCAAAATCAACACAGGAAGAGGTACTGAAGGAGTCACTTGTCACTTTTTCTTGGATTTCAGGGGAAGCAGACACTACAAATATTACTTGCTGACCACTACTCTTTTTCTCTCCCTCTCTACCACTTGGTTCCTTCCATTCTGAAGCTTCATCAGCTGATTCTGGCTCCAGGTCTTTTTATCCCATTTTTCCAGTTTCCTAATCTCAATCTTCCTCCCCTATTTATTGGATGCTTATTATATGCTAGTGATTGTGTTAAGAACTTTATATATGTAATGGAAAGAAAAAATATATTGCTACTTAGAAAGGTAGCAAAAATCCATGAAGGGGGGAAAAACTGTCTTTTTGTTAGGGACACACCTCAATGGACTTGTTTGGCTATAAAAGTGGAAGCTTCTCTGAGCAGAATCATACAGGAATAAGTTTGGCAACAAACAAACAAAAACAGTGAGGGGCAGGGGGAGAGGGGGTATTGCTCAGTATGACAGAGTGAAAAGAAAAGTTTTGGAGAATTTTAGAGCTGTCTTCTGCTGGGTCCTTAAGAAGGTACTGGTGACTGGGAAAAGAAGAAAAATAATTTAACCCTGGCTGTGCATTACAATTACATGGGTGACTTTTACGATTTTTAAAAAAATTGAAAAACAAAAAAGAAATCTAGCATGAAGTCCCCTTCAGGCCCCTTGCCAGCTACTACTCTGCTCCACCAAGGTAGCCACTATCCTGCTTTCTTATGCCATGGATTCGTTTTGCCTGTTATTGAATTTTATAAAAATTTATAAAAATGAAGTGATAAAGTATGCACACTTTTTTGTTGGACTTCTCTCTTTTAACATTATTTTTGTGAGATTCAGCTATGTTGATACAAGTAGCAGGAATCTGGTCATTTTCGTTCATGTATATAGCATGAATATAGCAAAAATGTATAATATGGATATTCCTCAATATTTTTGTTCATCGTTGATGGACATTTGTCTTGTTTCCAGTGTCTGGCTGTTTTTAATATCGCTATTTTGAACGTTCTTTTAAAAATTTTATAATTATGGTAAAATATATGTAACATAAAATTTTAGCCATTTTTAAGTGGCATTAATTCAGCAGCATTAATTCACTATCTACCATCTACTTCCAGGACATTTTAAAAATAACAACTTTATTGAGATTTGATTCACCTACCATACAATTCCTCTATTTAAAGTATAAAATTCAATGGTTTTTAGTATATTCACAGAATTGTGCAACCTTTGCCAAAATCAATTTTAGCATTTTTATCACCCCAGTAAGAAACGCCGTACCCATAAGCAGTCACTCTATTTCTGCCTATCATTCCCCCCATCCCCCCCCAGCCTTAGGCAACCACTAATCTACTTTCTTTCTCTATAGATATATAAATGTCCCTATTCTGGACATTTCACATAAATAAAACTATACATTATAAGGTCTTTTGTGACTGGCTTCTTTCACTTGGCATAACATTTTTAAACATGTTCTAGCATGCATCAGTATTTCATTCCTTTTTATCACTGAATCACATTCCATTGTACAAATATAAACATTTTATTTCTCCATCCATCAGTTGATGGACATTTGAGTTGTTTCCAGTTTTTGGCTGTTATGCATAATGCTGCTATAGATATTTGTGTACAGCTGTTTCTCTGAACATATGTTTTCATTTCTCTTGGGTATATATACCAAGGAGTGGAATTACTGGATCATATGGTAACTCTATGTTTAACATTTTCAGAAAATGCCAGACTGTTTTCCAAAGTGCGCTCAACTCTTTCACAGTACCACCAGTAGTGTACGAAGGTTCCAATTTCTTCACATCCTCACTAATGCTTGTCATTATCACCTTTTTGATTATTGCCATTACAGTAGGTGTGAAGTGGTATCCCATCGTGTTTTTATTCGCTTTTCCCTGATGTCAATGATACTGAGCATTTTTTCATGTGGTTATTGGCCATTTACATATCTTCTTTGGAGAAATGTCTATTCAGATCCTTCGGGTTATTCATTTTTATTACTGAGTTGTAAGAGTTCTTTCTACATTCTAGATATAAATCCCTTATCAGATATATGACTCACAAATAGTTTCTCCCATCTTGCGGATTGTTTTCACTTTCTTGATGGTATCATTTGAAGCACTAAAGTTTTAAATGTTGATGAAGTACAACTTATCTTTTATTCTTTGGCTGTTTGTGCTTTAGGTATCATATCTAAAAATCTATTGCTTAATCCCCAAATCCATTGTTTACAAAGATTTATGCCAAGGTTTTCTTCTCAAAGTTTATAGTTTTAGTTCTTACATTTTGATCTTTGATCCATTTTTTTCCTGAATATTCTTGTACATGACTTTTGGTGAATATATGTACACATTTCTTTGGGTATATACATAAGAATGGAATCACTGGGACATAGGGGTTTTGTATGTTCAGCTATAATTCTGCAAAATAGTTTTTCAAAGTGGTTGTACCAATTTATCATCTGACTCCCAGTGTATGAGAGTTTCAGTTGCTCTATACCTTTGTCAACACTTGGTATCGTTTTCATTTTAACCTTTCTAAGAATGTTTACTACTATCATGTTGTGGTTTTTTTATGCATTCCTTTGAGGACTAATGAAATTAAAAATATTTTCATATATTTATTTGCCTTTGGGACACTTCTTTTGTGAAGTGCCTTTTCAAGTATTTTGCCTAATTTTTTCTTATTGTAGGAGTTCTGTTTTAGTTATATATTGCCACGTAACAGAACACCTCAAAATCTTTGGTGGCAATGATTTATCATTGATTTCTAATAGTGACAAAACATTGATAAAACAATAATTTATCACTTTTTTGTGTTGGCTCGTGTTTCCTTTGCTAGTTTGGCCTGAGCTTACTCATGTAACTATATTCAGCTAGAAGGCTGGCTGACTGTAGAGAAATAGACTCTGTCTCCGTATAAGACAAATGGCAAAGGCACATTATAAAAGGGTGTGCGTACTGGGATAGAGGGAGTTTGTGACCATTTAACAATTTGCCATGGAAGGAAATCTAAAAAAGAGTGGATGTATGTATACATATGACTGATTCACTTTGCTGTACAGCAAGAAGCTAACACAACATTGTAAAACAACTATACTTCAATAAAAATTAATTAAAAAAACCCAAACACTCTGCCAGCTTTTTTACATGTTCTAGATAGGCACTCTTCATATACACACACACACATATCAATATATACATATATAAATACATATATAAGTATATATTTTTTCTCCAACTCTGGCTTGCCTTTTCTCTCATCTATTAGGATCTTTTGATAAACAAAATTCTTAATTTTAAACTGGTCTAATTTATCAATCTCTTCCTTTACGATTAGTGCTTTCTGTGTCCTAAGAACACAAAATAATTAAATATTTAAAAGTATTTGTCTACTCCAAGGTCATAAAGATATCTTCCTATGTTATCTTCTTAAAGCTTTATTGTTTACATTAATTGCATTTAGATTTAAAATCCACTTTGTGTTGACTTTTTATATATGGCACATGGTAGGGATCAATTTTCATGCTTTTCTGTATTATAATACAAATAATAACACAGTTCATCAAAAAGGCCACCCTTTCTCCACTATGTGTTGTCGTAATTCAACTGTCCATGTATGTGTGAGTCTGTTTCTGCGATGTCTGTTCTGCTCCACTGGTCTATTTGCATATTCCTGCCCCAATTCTTGCACCAATACCACATTAAATGCTGTAGCTTTATAAAAAATATTGAAATTGGAGAGTGTAGGTCATCAAATTTTGTTTTTCTTAAGGTACACTGACTCATCTTGGTCCTTTGCATTTCCAGATGAATTTTAGATTTGTGAATTAGAGAGAAGGAAAGGCCATGCACAGCCCAGCAAGTTTCTATACCTCCCTTCTCTTTCACTTTGGAATATGAAAAAGACACTCATCCTGAAAAAAACACTCATTCTATTTGCTTCTCTGTGTCCTAGTTTCATAGGACTCCCTCACCTCCCCCTGCAAGGGAGGCCTGTGGGTTTCCAGCATCGTCTGGGTGGGTAAGTCCAATTCAAGGAGGAAATGTTAGGAAGCCTTCTTAGCTAATATAACAAACGTTTGCCCACCTACCTTTATTAATAAAACAAAACAAAGCAAAAAACCAAACAGACAAAAGGATGTATTTTGGTCTCCTTCAGTCTGGCTACTGCATCTAGTTCTCAGTGGGTTTTGAACTTAGACAAGGAGAAGTGCTATTTTGGGATTTCCCCCAAACCTGTGAGGAATTGTGAGGAATAATGACTCTTGACATTCAGTTTTCTGCCTGGGCTGCAATTACTCTTTGTTATTTCCACCTCTTTAGTAAAAGACTCTCATATACACATAAGCCTTCAGTTGGTGGCTCTCTGGGGAATGAAGAAATAAAAGTGGCTGGAACCTCCAAGTGAGGAGGATGGGGGAGGGCGGAGGGGGGCAGGGGTGGGGCGGAGCAGCCCTCAGGAGCCCTGGAGGTGTCAGGGGAGGCCATGGCCTCCTGTATGGTAGACATACAGCTCATTCCTCTGCATATTAATAAAAAGCCATTCCCGGAAGAGTGCTAGTGACCCACATGTATCAACAAGTAAACACTGCATAACAAATTAGATTATTCCTCACAACAACCATTTATTCCTATTTACAGATGTAGATGAGAAGACCTTGCAAGTCCATTTGTTCTAGAAAATAAATTCCAAAAAGAACTGGGGAGAGAAAAACTCCCCCTCCCCCGACACATTCACACCTGTGTCCAGAGACCTGCAGAGAGGGTGCCCTTGGAAATGGTGGAGTGGCGGCATTGTGAGGATTAGACTTACAACCACACAGGGAGCTATGGCTTCTTCTGTGAAAAACGGCCGAGTCTGGGTCTGCGGCCAGCATCAGGGAGTTGGTGGAAGCCAAGCCAATGCCTCCAGAGATCCCCTTGCCTCTCATCATTGACATGAGCTTGTACCATCACTGCACAGGTGCTCCCAACCAAGCAAGGACCTTCTTGAATGTCATATTTAGAATGACCAAAAGAAGGATGTCTGCCTATGCCATGTGACCTTGCTGACCTGCATCTGAATGGTCCCATGTGGACACCCTCAGGACACTGGCGGGCCCTTTAAAACAGGATGTGTTTCTTAACAGGCTGAAGGGTGGTTGTAGCTTAAAAAAGAAAACCCAGCACACATTCTTGGCGGGGACTGGACAGTAGGGAATCACATTTTCATTGGGGAAACTGAGGCTTAGAGGGGGTTAAGTGATTTGTTCAAAGCCACAAATGTAGATAGTGATGGAGCCAGTATTTGCACCGGTCACTTTAAGTACAAACCTTTTATCTTTAGCCAATCTACCACACCACCTCACAAGTTATTGCTGCAGGTGGAGAAAGGCCCCTATACTCTAAATTTTTCATGTGCCCCAGTGCAGATCTACTTTAAACTCATCTCTACCCCTCTCTGTGCTCTTTGAGGTTGACCTTTGTGGACTGCATCCAGGGGTTCTTTTGCCTTCTGGCTTCCAGTTGGATTTGGCCAATGGGAAGCACAGGCAAGAGGTCAGAGGGCAGGAAGAGAGCGAGGGTGAGCTATTTATTTTCTTGAGCCAAGGACTGGTTGTGCCCCTTGGCTGACAGCCACAGTGTGCTCCAATGTCCCTTTCCTGCAGCTATTCCCTCTGGGTTCTGGTACTCTCTCCCTCCCCCTGTCCCTTCAGCCTTCTCTTCTCACCCCAGGGTACTTCACCATGCTTGTGGTTTCCCTTAACCCTTCTAAATAATCCCTTCCCTAAATTCTCTTTACTTACCTGTTTGATGGAGGGTAACGTCTGCTCTCTGCTGGGACCCCCAAACGATCCAACTCACAGCCCCCTTGCTCACTAGATTTGGTTGGACCCTGGAATTGGGCCAGATGGAAAACTGGAGGAAGAAAATAAAGAGAGGATCAGATACTGGCCCAGGACACAGAATTTGCCCTAGTGGGGACAGCACTGCCCAAAGCGCCAGCCCACAGCAGCTCAGTGGGTCTCCAGCCCCACCCACCAGGTCCCCCCCTGCTGCCCCCGCTCCCACGGCAGCCCCTACCCCACACTAGCAGTGGCTTGGAGCTGGGAGAAACCCTGGTGTCCCAGCCCGGCAGATGTGGGATGGGGACAAATAACACAAGAAGACCTCCTGGCTCTACCACACAAAGGACCGTGCAGATCAGAATCCTGAGGTCAGAGGTTGGAATCCTGAGTGGGTTTTTCTCCAGAAA
Organism: Delphinapterus leucas; assembly: GCF_059928025.1. Classification (NCBI taxonomy): domain Eukaryota; kingdom Metazoa; phylum Chordata; class Mammalia; order Artiodactyla; family Monodontidae; genus Delphinapterus; species Delphinapterus leucas. Next base: position 42,407,448 of record NC_143135.1, read on the forward strand.
CTTTTTGCATATACCTCTGTCACAACGGTGTGATATTTTAGATACATTAAGTGATCAATAACATTCAATGACAAATGAATTTTGTGGATGGCTAGGGCCTGACGTTTCTATGGTGATGTGTCACAAATATTTGCCAACCAAGTACCCAAGACAATAAAATGACCTCATTTACTAAGTGAAGACAGAACACGTCTAACCTACACTCCTATCATTTACACCGATGCAAAGCAGGATCCTCATGATTCCTAAATCAAATAAAAGCTGCCCCTGCCCCTCTCACTGCCTTCCCAGGAGACCTCTCAGCTGCTCTCTTTGGCAGCCCAGTAGGGCTGGAAGTGAAACCCTTAGGGAACCCACTGGGCTCCCAGTGGCATGGGCACATCAGTCAAATGACTAAGCCCCTTTGCAGACTGTTGGCGTGGGAGTCATTCTGTCAGACTTTCCTGGTTCTCCTCTGGTGATCTAGCAGGGGCTGGAAACACATTGCCTGGAGGTGAGATTGCTTGGTTTCAAGTCTTCTGTGGCTCTGCTAAATTCCTCCAGCAATACCACTCCCCAGTAAGTTGGCCCTCTGTATCTGCAAGTTCCACATCCACAGATTCAACCAAACTTGAATAGAAAATATTTGGAAAAAAATTCCAGAAAGTTCCAAAAAGCAAAATTTGAGTTTGCTGCACACTGGCCACTGTTTACATAGCATTTGCATTGTATTAGGTATTATAAATAAGTAATCCAGAGATGACTTAAAGTATATGGGAGGATATGCAAGGTTATATGCAAACACTATACCACTTCATATAAGGGACTTTAGCAACTACAGATTTAGGTATCCACAGGTGGTCCTGAAACCAAACCCCCAAGGATACTGAGGGACAACTGTAATTAAACTTCCATGCGCTGTGGAACCAGATAATCTTCATAAATGGCACCAGCCCTGTGATGAATCTTACTGGGAGCACTCAGATGCTGTGGCTGATTGCCCACTTGACCAGGGAGAATTATTTGTGACTAGGAAGCATGATTAAAGTCTAAATGCTTCCTTGAGTTAGCATTTGAATGGTTATCTTTAGTATGTGTTGTGATCAATTTTGTGTTTAAATGTGCACCTGAAATGGCTCTCTGAAATGATATCAAAAAATACATGGATGGATTTTACGTAATAAATTGCATAACAAGCAAGTTGGAGGCAATGTGACATAGAAGAAAAACTGTGAGCTTTAACATTAGACAGACCAGGGTTACAATCTAGGCACTGTGACTTATCAGCTGTGTGTTCTTGGCAAGGTTACTTAACCTCTCTGAGCATGTTTCCTATTATTCCAATAGGAATATTATTCCTATTATTAAGAATAATAGCCTCACGAGTCTATAGTAAGTATTAAATGGGCCAAGCATGTAAAGCATCTATTCATTGCCTGGCACATTTGAAGGTGCTCTTAAACAGAAGATTAAATATTCAGGATCTCATTTCAATCATAAACTAAATCTATGGATATTGGCTGCATTTACTACAAAGAACAGTAGAGGGCAGGCTTTACAAAGTTATTTATGAAATACTGTCTTTCAAGTCATCTTCCAAGCCGAAAGCCAGAATTCCAGAAATGACTTTCTTAAATCCTTTTGGCTGAAAGATGCTTCTACCACTACTTTTAATTTCTTCACAGAAACTGGGGCTTTCCTGTTTTGCAAGAATTCCAAAGGAGGATGTTGGGCAATATTTACCCACAACTTTCACCACCATGATGTGTGTGTCTGGTCCCCAGATGACAGTGGAGGGGTTTTGACAGATTTCTCTGACCACATTTATGCCTGTCATAAATTTAACGATAAATAGAGGAAATAAAAGATGCCAAACTCTCTTGACATCATTTCAAATTGCATCATGTAAGAATGGCATGAAGTTTGTGACTAGAAGCATTATAGAATACAAGGAGTCAACCTGCAGCTGACTGGAGATCAGATTACGTTTAGTTAATGATTGGGATTACAGTGGGTGTGAATTCCATTCCATGACAAAAGAACAAATGGGCATTTAATAAATGTTTGTGGAAATCTGAAGAGGTTCTGAAGGGTAAACATTTGTTCCAATTTTCACTGCCACCCGCAGTCTCTGGGGGAACCAGCCTCACCCAGGCTCCACAGCAATAAGTGATACCACTGCTTGGCATATTCAGTAATTTGGAGATGGAAAAATGGCACCTCAAATTGCTTAAAACTCATATTTCTTTGGTCACCAGCGATGAACATCTTTCCCCTCTGTGGATGTGAACATTTTTATTTCTTCTTTCATGGATGGCCTGATCATATCTTTGGCTCATTCTTCTATTTGAGTCCTGAACATTTTTTTCTTGACTTCTGCAAAGGATTCATTGTAAATCATTGATATCATCCTTGGAAAACATAAGTGACCCAGTTCTATCAGTCTGTGGTTTTCCTAGCATATCACGTAGCACACGATTGGCACTCAAAAATGTTTATTGAATTGTACTCTTTTAAATTATTTTATATTTTAAAATACAGTTTTGAAATATAAAGTAAATATATACTCATTATTTTTAAAAATATTGAATAGGTAGGCAAAGTAGAAAGATCACCCACAGAGGCAAAGACTGTAGTTTTACTAGGCACTTTTTAATGGCTAAATACTGTTCAATCAAGTTATATTCTCACTTAGCTATTTTCTAACTCTGTTTTCACTTTTGTTCTATGATAACGCTGTTAAAGGGACAGAAACACCAAATTGTAAGTATTTATATTTATAGTTCTACTCCCCACAAGCAGTGTAATCCACCACCTCTGTACACACATACACCAATGCTCTCTCCAGCCCTCCTCCATTTCTCTTTCTCTCCCTCCCCCCACCAGAACAGCAGGTACAGAGGAAGGCATTTTTGCTTTGCTGAGCTGCGGGGAAGTAGAAGGGATGAATGGCTGAAGGTTTGAGGAGTGTTTACTAAGAAGGTAGTTGAAGTTGCTCAGGGGGAAGAAATATCAGTGAGGTAGGTTGTGAGATAGAGAAGATGAGGGGGTTGAACTTTGGGAAGACAGACAGAGATGATTAAAGAGGATTTTAAGGAAGTTTTGATGTCTAAACCAGCACTCTCCATGCTGGGTTGTGAACTGTTTATCTCTCTGTGCTAAGCTAATTGCAAAAATCAAGAGCAAGCATTTAGAAACATTTACAGAAATCTGTCATGGCTGCAATACCCAAGTGAACTTGTCTTGTTGAACAGAACGTGGGCAAGCTGCACGGTAGTCTTGTGCGAAACGCTCACGTCACAGCATGCCGTGTTTGAAGTTATTTTATCAACTGTAACTCGAAAGTTTATAAAAAGCTGAGAAAATGTAAGATTATAAAGATGAATTATTGGTGTTTATACAAGATGAGAAGCCTTTTTTTTTTTTTTTTTTTTGCGGTACGCGGGCCTCTCACTCTTGTGGCCTCTCCCGTTGCGGAGCACAGGCTCCGGACGCGCAGGCTCAGCGGCCATGGCTCACGGGCCCAGCCGCTCTGCAGCATGTGGGATCTTCCCGGACCGGGGCACGAACCCGTGTCCCCTGCATCGGCAGGCGGACTCTCAACCACTGCGCCGCCAGGGAAGCCCGAGAAGCCATTTTGATCAACTTTTAGAAGATGTGAATTGGATAACCAGACTTGCTTATTCGTCTGACGTTTTGATAGTTTTAATCATCATAATGCTTCCACGCAAGGAGGTTAACATAGCACATTTCTTTCCATGGCAGATAAGATCTAAGGGTATTAAAAAAAACAGAAGCTTGGAAGAACTGAGTTTCTACAGATTGTTAGGCATGTTCCACAGTATAACAACAATTTTCTGTGAAGTGCGTCCGTGACTCTCTGCTCTTCCACTTCTGACCCCTCATCTTTATTCTCCTTCACTCTGCCTTTTTTCTCTCCACCCTCTGGGAAGGTGTTTCTCATCCTCTTCTTTTCTATTCCCTTGGGGGAATCTCATCAAACTCACAGGTCCCAATGTTCACTCTCACATTTATATAAGTCACATAGCTGCAGAGAGCAGTTTTCCAAACTTCTAATTTTAATTTGTTGGCTCAAATTTTGATAATGATTTTTTAAAAGTCCATTGTTTTCCTTGAACGGATAGGCTTACTTCATTCATCTACAAGAAAATACCTGCCAGGTACCCAACTCTGAATGTCCATAGTTTATCAGTTCTGCAAGTAAAGGTGGCTCTCCATGAAACAAGCAGCTAGATTAGCTCTTATGTGAAACCACTGTATATGTGATTTTCCTCAGCATGCAGCATCCTACGAGCCTTCTTGGCAGTGTCATGGCTGAGAAATAAGGTGCTTTCTCTTTAACATTTAGCCTTGACTATTCCTAGTCTTTAAGCCTTACACTAGGGTGACTTTATTTCCTGAATCTCAGATCAGAACATATGGTTTGCAAAACGACTTTTATGCCAATTTGAGGTATAAGAGGCAGGCTGAAAAGTAGACGTTTCAATGGCTTTGATATTTTGTACGACTGACCAAGAGACTGCTTGAAATTGGAACTATCTTAAACATCCCTGACATAAGCCACTAATGAAACTGGTGAGTACAAAGCTCCTCCAGGAAGGTAATGGGGAGCAATGGAACCATGTCAGTGCCCCACTTGGAGATGTTTAGGCAAATCCTTCAATGTCAGGCTTAGCATGGTCTAATTTAAATTGACATTCCATAATGGGGCTGCTTAGAACTGCCTCATCAACTCTGTCAACAGACACCAGACACTGAAATACCAAGTCAAAGAGCATCTGATAAAGACCACACCTGTCTTACCTCCTTGCATACACAGGTGATGGACATTTATACTAGAAATGCTGGATAGACTGTTTATCCGTCTGATTTTGGAGGTGGATCTGATATGGTCATATGATCACAGGTACCATCTGTTGGGGAGACAAGACTCATAATTAATCCATGATTGTTGGAGAGGTGAAAAAATGGGGCATTGTTGAGGGAGGGAACTGATGACGGTCTTGATGTCCATCTGGCTGCATTAAAACACATGCACACTCTGACATATGGTCACTAGCTGGAGAGAAGTGAGAGGATTACAATATACAAATGATAAATGGACGCCACAGCTTCCCTTTGTGGCCAATACAAGAGGGGTCTTATTTTTAAGTTGTTTAAAAAATATTCATGAAGAAAAGGGTCTTTTACTTTTTTGGAACATTTTGAGGCTCTAGCCAAGCATGCCACTTCTCCATTCTCTCAAACAGAAACCTTAAATGTTTCTACCCACTTGCCTTTTGCCATGTGGGTATGTTAACTGATGTTTGATGGTGGTTGGAAGATTTGTGGAAGAAATGTCATATATTTGTATGAGGAATTATTACTGTATTATTATAATTTCTATCATGTATAAGGGCAACTCACATGTAGTGGGATATTATTATGTGTTAGGCATTTTGAGTGTACTGCATGTGTTAACTAATTGAAATCTTACAAAATCGTACAAGATAGGAACTACCATCCCTATTTTACAGAGGAAGAAACTGAGGTATACAATGATTAAGGGACTCATCAAGGGAACAGCTAATAAATGGCAGAGCTGAGCCTATCTGACTGATTCTAAAGTCTGTTCTTCACCATTTGCTTTACTGTAGGTAAAATGGAAAGAACATAAGACAAGAAGAAGACCCCATGTCTACTGCCAGCCACATGGTGAACTAACTGTATGACTTTGGATAATACAACTCTTGGTTGATTCACTTTTTTAAAAAATTGAAGTATAGTTGATTCAATTATCAATTATAGTTAATATTGTATTAGTTTCAGGTGTACAGCAAGGTGATTCGGTTTTATATATATATATATAACTATATATATATGAAAATTCAGATTATCTTCCATTATAGATTATTAAAAGGTACTGGATATATTTCCCTGTATTATACAGTAAATCCTTGTTGCTTACCTATATTTTATGTGTAGTACTTTGTATCTGTCAATCCCATACTCCTAATTTATCCCTACCCTTACTCCCTTTCCCCTTTGGTAACCATACATTTGTTTTCTGTCTGTGAGTCTGTTTGGTATATAGATTCATTTGTATTATTTTTCAGATTCCATGTGTAAGTGGTATCATATAATATTTGTCTTTACTGTCTGATTTACTTCACTTAGTATGATATTCTCTTGGTCTATCCATGTTGCTGTAAATGGCAATATTTCATTCTTTTTAATGGCTGAGTAATATTCCATTGTGTATATATACCACATCTTTTTAAACCAATTGTCTGTTGATGGGCACTTGAGCTGTTTCCATGTCTTGGTTATTGTAAATAGTGCTGCTATGAACACTGTGGTGCATGTATCTTTTCAAATTAGAGTTTTCGTCTTTTCTAGGTATATACCCTGGAGTGGGACTGCTGGATCATATGGTTGTCCTATTTTTAGTTTTTTAAGGAATCTCCATACTGTTCTCCATAGTGGCTCTATCAATTTACATTCCCACCAACAGTACAAGAGGGTTCCCTTTTCTCCACACCCTCTCCAGCATTTATTACTTGTAGATTTTTGATGATAGTCATTCTGATCGGTGTGAGGTGATGCCTCATTGTGGTTTTGATGTGCATTTCTCTAATAATTAGTGATGTTGAGCATTATTTCATGTGCCTGTTGGCCATCTGTATGTCTTCTTTGGAGAAATGTCTATTTAGGTCTTCTGCCCATTTTTTTGATTGGGTTTTTACTTTTTTGATATTAAGTTGTATGAGCTGTTGGTATATTTTGTGTATTAACCCCATGTTGGTTGCATCATTTGCAAATATTTTCTCCCAGGCCATAGGTAAGACACACAACCCTTTGGTTCTCAGTTTTCTCATTTCTAAAACAGGGGTGATAATACCTGCCCTGTTTAACTCATGTGGTTGGTGAGGATAAAAAGACTGTTAGTTCCCTGAGAAAGGAATTGTAGGATTTGTAACTGTAATCTACACCCCAAGCACAATGCTTGATAGAGAATTTTTTAATGATCACGTGCATGCATGAATGAATGAGTCAGTGATTCTATTAGATGATGTACGTGAAAGCACCTTTAAAAACTGTAGACCATACAATTATAAAGGCTTATTCTTAAATTGCCTATGATATCTTTTTTTTTTTTTTTTTTCCGGTACGTGGGCCTCTCACTGTTGTGGCCTCTCCCGTTGCGGAGCACAGGCTCCGGACGCACAGGCTCAGCAGCTATGGCTTACGGGCCCAGCCGCTCCGCGGCATGTGGGATCTTTCCGGACCGGGGCACGAACCCACATCCCCTGCATCGGCAGGCGGACTCTCAACCACTGCGCCACCAGGGAAGCCCCGCCTATGATATCTTAAATGAAAAATTTCATCAAAATTTTAAATTTAGTTTTTTACTTTGAGATAATTGTAGATTCACATTCAAATGCAAGAAGTAATACAGAAAGATCCCATGTACCCTTTACTTGGTTTTCCTCAGTGGTAACATCTTGAAAAACTACACTACTATATCACAATCTGGCTATTATATAGGCAAGATACAGAACATTTCCATCACCACAAAGATCCCTCATTTTACCCTTTTATAACCACACTCACTTCTCCTCTGCCCCCATACCCTTCCTGAAAAACTCTTATTTATTCTCTATTTCAATAATTTTGTCATTTTTATTTGTCCAATTTTATATAAATGGAATAACACAATAGCAGCCTTTTGAGATTGCCTTTTTTTCACTCAGCGTAATTCTCTAGAAATTCACCCAGGTTGTGTTTGTTCCTGGATGAATCAATGGTTTGTTCCTTTTTATTGCTGAGTGATGTTCTTCGGTATGGATGTACCACACTTGGTCTAACCCTTCATTCATTGCAGGACATCTGGTCATCTAGTTTTTGGTAATTACAAATAAGGCTGCAATAAACATTTGTGGGTAGATTTTTAGGTGAACTTAAGCTTTCTTTCTCTGGGATCAATGCCCAGGAGTGCAATTACTGTGTCATATGGTAGTTGGGTGTTTAGTTGTTTGTTTGTTTGTTTTTTTTAAAGAAACTGCTTGTTTTTCTAAGGGAGCTGTACCATATTATATTCCCAGCAGCCATGTGTAAGTGATAGTTTCACTGCATCCTTGCCAGCATTTGGTACTCTACTTTTAACTTTAGCCATTCTGATAGCTGAACAGTTACTACAGAATGAATTGTGTCTCCCTTTGAATTCATTTGTTGAAGCCCTGACCCCCAATATGACTATATTTGTATACAGGGCCTTCAGGGAGGTAATTAAGGTTAAATGAGGACATAAGGGTGGGACCATAATCATATAGGACTGGGGTCCTTATAAAAAGAGGAAGAGCCACCAGACAGCTCATTCTTTTTTTTCTTTTTTTCCGACCAGGGATTGAGCCCATGCCCCCTGCATTGGGAGCACGAAGTCTTAATCACTGGACCACCAGGGAAGTCCTCTAGAGAGCTCATTCTATGAGTAAAGAGAAGAGCACAGAGGTCATGTGAGGACACAGCAAGAAGGCAGCTGTCTACAAGTTGGGAAGAGAGGTCTCACCAGAAACCAACTGTGATGGCACTTTAATCTTGAACTTGTAACCTCCAGAACTGTTAGAAAATAAATTTCTGTTGTTTAAGTCATCAAGTCTGTGACATTTTTTTATGTCAGCCCTAGCAGACTAATATAGTAATGATATCTCTTGTGGTTTTCACCTGAATTTCCTAATAGCTAATGATGTTGAATATCTTTTCACGTGCTTATTTTCCATGTGTACATCCTCTTCAGTGAAATTTCTGTTTATGTCTTTTGCTCGTTTTCTAATTGGATTTTTTTAAACTGTTGAGTTTGAAAGTTCTCCATATTCTAGATACTAGCCCTTTGTCAGATATGAGGTTTGCAAATAATTCCTCTCAACCTGTAACTCGTCTTTCATCCTCTTCATAGGGTCTTTCATAGAATGAAGGTTTGGTATTTAAATGAAGTTGAATGTATTAGTTATTCCTTTTTAGATCATGCTTTTGGTGTCAAATCAGTGTTGTGTAGTTTTCAGCATAGAAATTCTGTACATGTTTTGTTAGATTTACACCTATGCATTTCTTTGAGCAATTGTAAATGATATTGTATTTTCTTATTCCACTGTCTATGTGTTTATTGCTAGTATATAGAAACACAATTGACTTGTGTATGTTTATCTTCTGCATCCTTGCTGAACTCGCTTATTAGATCTAGAACTTAAAAAAATATATTCCCTGTGATTTTCTACATAGACAACCAAATAGGGACCATTTTATTACTTCCTTTCCAATCTCTATACGTTTTCTTTTCTTTTCTTGCCTTATTGCATTGGCTAGAATTTCCTGTCCTATCTTGAATACAAGCAGTGACAGTGGACAACTTGCCGTGTTCCCAAACTCAAAGGGAAAATATTTAGTCTTTCATCTTTTAAGTATATTGTTAGCTTCAGAGTTTTTGTAGATGTTCTTTATCAAGTTGGGGAAGTTCCCTTCTATTTTTGAGTGTTTTTATCATAAATAGGTGCTGAATTTTGTCAAAAATTTTTTTCTGTATCAATTCATGTGATCATGCTTTTTTTCTTTTTTAGCTTGTTAATATGGTGTTGGTTGATTTTTCACTGATTGGTTTTCAAATATAACACCAGCATTGTATCCTTGGAATAAACCCTTTACATTCATGGTGTATATGTCTTTTTATATATTGTTGAATTCTCTTTGCCAATTTTTTGTTAAGGGTTTTTGTGTCTTTATTTATGAAAGATATTGGTCTATAGCTTTCTTTTTTTATACTGTCTTTGTCTGGTTTTGTTATTAGGGTAATTCTAGCTTCATAAAAATATATTGAAAGTACTCTATTTTCTGGAAGAAATTGTGTAGAATGGTTTTTCTTGTGTTTGGTAGACTTCTCCAATGAAGTCATCTGGGCCTGAAGATTTCTCTTTTGTGGAGATTTTTTTTTGTTTGTTTGTTTTTTTTTTTTTTTTTTTTTTTTTGCGGTACGCGGGCCTCTCACTGTTTTGGCCCCTCCCGTTGTGTAGCACAGGCTCCGGATGCGCAGGCTCAGCGGCCATGGCTCACGGGCCCAGCCGCTCCGCGGCATGTGGGATCTTCCCAGACCGGGGCACGAACCCGTGTCCCCTGCATCGGCAGGCTGACTCTCAACCACTGCGCCACCAGGGAAGCCCTTGTGGAGATTTTTTAAATTACAAATTCAATATCCTTGATAGTTATAGTGTTATTCAAATTATCAATATAATATTGCTGGCTTGTGTTTTTCAAGGAATTGGTTTATTTCATCTAAGTTGTCAAATTTATTTGTGTAGAGCTGTTCATAGTATTCCCTTGTCTTTTTTTTTTTTTTTTTTTGTGGTACGCGGGCCTCTCACTGTTTTGGCTTCTCCCTTTACCAAGCACAGGCTCCGGATGCGCAGGCTCAGCGGCTATGGCCCACGGGCCCAGCCGCTCCGTGGCACGTGGGATCCTCCCGGACCGGGGCACGAACCCGTGTCCCCTGCATCGGCAGGCGGACTCTCAACCACTGCGCCACCAGGGAAGCCCCTCCCCTGTCTTTTTGATATCTACCTGTTCTGTAGTGATATCCTCCATTTCATCCATGATATGGATAATTTGTATCTTCAGTTTTTCTCTGTCAGTCTTGCTAGAGGTTTACCAATTTCATTAATCTTTTCAAAGAAATAGCTCTTTGTTTTATTATTTTTCTGTATTATTTTTCTATTTTCAATTTCATTGATTTTCACTTTTATCTTTATTATGTCCTTCCTTTTAAATACTTGCTTAAGGTTTAATTTGCTCTTCTTTTTCTATGTTCTTGAGGTGGGAATTTAAATTATTGATTTGAGACTTTTCCTCTTTTAAATGTAAAGTATCCATTTAGTGCTATAAACTTCCCTCTTAGTACTACAGTCCCACAAATTTTGTGTCCCACACTTTTTTTTTTTTTTTTTTTTTTTTTGCGGTACGCGGGACTCTCACTGCTGTGACCTCTCCCGTTGCGGACGCGCAGGCTCAGCAGCCATGGCTCACGGGCTCAGCTGCTCCGCGGCATGTGGGATCTTCCTGGACCGGGGCATGAACCCGCATCCCCTGCATCGGCAGGCGGACTCTCAACCACTGCGCCACCAGGGAAGCCCCTCTAGCCCTTTTAAAGTTAGAGTATCATTGTAGGCACACCCAGGAGGCACTCAGATGGAATTTGAATTCCTCATGCTCATAATCAGAATTGGAAGTCCACACCCCTGCTTCAGAGAGCAACAGAGTGAATGCTTAGGTCATCCATTCCTTGCAGAAGTTTCTCAAGACTCAAGTCCATGACTGGAACTGGCCTCCTTTGTCGCTCTCTTGCTCTGGCAAGACTCAAGATGCCCACAGCTAGCGTTTGTCAACCACAGGGCATGGTGACCCATGGTTGACCCCCAAACCTTGTGTAATTCCTTAACCCTGAGGCCCAGAGCCCTGATGTCTGGGTGTGCCTTCTCTGCCCTGCTCACTCCCCACTTTGACCGACCTTTAAGAAAGACTCTCAGAGGCCGACTGCCTTCTGCTGTGGTAGCTGAAGCTTTTCCCTTTCAATCAGACTCTTCCTAGCACAGATGAAGACTCAGCTCCCTCAAGGAGCACAGGAAAAGTCACCTAAAATACAGCCCCGTGCAGATGTGTAGAGTTTACGTGCTAGTCCCTTCAAGTTTATAGAAACAAGCGTGCCTACTCTGGGAGAAGGAAACAGAAAGACCTGCTGCACCTTTTCCTTGAGATTAATGGCTGGGAGATGTTGCAACAGACCTGAACCCCTTCTGGGAAAGGGTGTACTGTTTACTTTTGGAGCCACCAGCATGGTGGTGAGTTAGGCTAAGGGAGGATCCATACCCTTTTTGCATCGCTCTAGTCCAACATGCAGCCTTGCTGGAGCATCAGGTTTCAGCCTACAGAGCCAGAGTGGGCTGCCGGACAGAAAGAGCTGTTACTTTTCATGTGGTCAGTGTGGGATTCTGTCCAGCAGGGGAACACTGTACGTCCTTTGAGGCTTGGTTCTTTAGTCTTTGCAGCTGAGCCAAATGGCAGTGCCAGGGAGAAGGCGCTGCCCTCTGGTGTATGGATGCTCTTGTCTGTCAAGGCCAAAGAGACTCCAGCTCTGGAGTTTCTGGTGAAAGGCGCTTTTCAGCCCTGGGGCATTTGCATTTTGAGCGAGGCTCCAGTCTGACAGGAGACAGCCTCCCTCTGCAGCTGGAGCAAAACTCACTCTGAACCAAACCTTTGGGAGGCTGGGGGTGGAGATGAGGGGAGAGAAGAGAAGAAAATAGCAGTTGTGTGTATTCTGTCCCCACTCAAAAATGGCTGGCTCATCAATAGGACAGTTTCCTGGAGTTCCCTTTTTCACTCACAAAGACAAGAGTAACTGAATAAAAAAGAAAAGAAGTAAAAAGAAAGGGGGAAAAAAGGAAAACCAAAAAAAGCAGTACTTTTGTCAATTCTCCTCTTTGGGAAGTTAGCCCTAGTTATGCACACTAGAAAGCTCTGTCTACATTGTACAAACACACGGGCTGAAAGTAAATCAAACAGCTAGATCTGTGTGTGTGTGTGTGTGTGAATGCATTTCAATGGGCCAATAGCCAGTTTCTTTTGTTGTTCTGGTAAAAACAAAGTGCTTAATACACAAAGCTGAATTAATGATAAATGTCTTATCTATTCCTGAATGCAGATTTTAGAACCAGGCAGGAATGGATTCATGTTCCACTGGAGAAATTTGGCAGCTTCACGACTTTGGCTAATTCATGAAATCTCCTTGAGGATCAGAGGAGAACTCCTCACCTATAAAATTGGATTAACAAACCTGTCTAAGATGAAAGAAGACTAGATGAGAGAGCAAATATAAAATGATGGACATGTGGAAGTGGGTCTGGAGAGAGGCAGGGACTGAGTCTGGCAGCCTTGGAAGTTGTAGGAAGTATCTTGTCTTTATCCTAAAAGCAACAGGTGTAATGAGGTGGATGGACATACAGTCTGTCATACAGAGTGAAGTAAGTCAGAAATAGAAAAGCAAATACCGTATACTAACACATACATATGGAATCTAAAAAAAAAAATGGTTCTGAAGAACCTAGGGGCAGGACAGGAATAAAGACGCAGACGTAGAGAATGGACTTGAGGACATGGGGAGGAGGAAGGGTAAGCTGGGACGAAGTGAGAGAGTAGCACTGACATATATACACTACCAAATGTAAAATAAATAGCTAGTGGGAGGCAGCCGCATAGCACAGGGAGATCAGCTCGGTGCTTTGTGACCACCTAGAGGGGTGGGATAGGGAGAGTGGGAGGGAGGAAGATACAAGAGGGAGGGGATATGGGGATATATGTATGCATATAGCTGATTCACTTTGTTATACAGCAGAAACTAACACACCATTGTAAAGCAATTATGCTCCAATAAAGATGTTAAAAAAATAAATAAAAGCAATAGGAAACTAAAGAAGGCTTTAAGCAAGGTAGTGACTAGTGGCTGTGACATGGAGAAGGCATTATCAGGGGTGAGAAGGGTCAGGATCCAAGGCAGAAAGACCAGCTGACCATTGCAGCATATTCCAGCCCAAGTGACTTCAGATATTTTCTGGGCTTTGACCCTCTGTGATTTCCTGCCTTTTTTTTTTTTTTAATAAATTTATTTATTTATTTACTTTTGGCTGTGTTGGGTCTTCGTTTCTGTGCGAGGGCTTTCTCTAGTTGCGGCAAGTGGGGGCCACTCTTCATCGCGGTGCACGGGCCTCTCACTATCGTGGCCTCTCTTGTTGAGGAGCACAGGCTCCAGACGCGCAGGCTCAGTAGTTGTGGCTCATGGGCCTAGTTGCTCCGCGGCATGTGGGATCTTCCCAGACCAGGGCTCGAACCCGTGTCCCCTGCATTAGCAGGCATTTTCTCAACCACTGTGCCACCAGGGAAGCCCGACTTCCTGGCTTTTGGCACTACACCTGACTCAAATTCCATGAAACTTCTTTGGTCTTCATGTTCCTAATGTTTGACCCACCACTGTTACTAAATTCACTCCTTGGGTCAAAGATAGCTTTGGTTTGTTTTTTGTTAAATCAATATTTATTAAGTGCCCATCATATCCTAAGAACCGTACTGGCTGAATATAGAGTTTAATGCAGAGATGGCAAGTAGATTTCAACTGCTCACCCTAGTACAGCCTTCATTGAAAGGGTTCTAGGGTCCCACAGTTAAGAGGGCCAGGACTGATGAGCGTGTCTGCTCTGGGTGAGGGGAGTATTGCCAGCATCTTTGTCCCATATTTGCCATCTCTGGCCCAGGATTTCTCAGCTCTGATATTCCACCCTAGCTTGATCTTGGCTCTGCTTGCAACGTATTATCCTCAGACAGCTCCCACGAGTCTGGACACAGTAGTTGACACCTCTAGCTGTTTCCTGCCCAGCAACCATTGGAAAAAGAAGCACTCTTTTACCATTGGGACTGCTATGCTAGCAGTACGTTAGCTGACAGGGACCCACATGTGGAGAGAGCATTCCTGATAGTGAACACACAGGAAGGCAAGGTTGAGAGATAAAGAGGTTGAACAGGAGTTATAGTTTGAAGCCCTGGGTCTAGCAATGTTGGAAGCTCTCATCCAGGAGAGAGACATGCATTTGTGTCCACAAGTGCAGTGAATTAGTACATCCTGGAGAGGCCTCAAACTCAACACAAGGGTAACCACACACAGAGAGTATGGCAATGGTTGGAGCAAAGTGGCTGAGTTTTAACAGCCAACAACCAAAATGGGCTTATGGACACGTGAATGTTTCGTGGCAGATTTTCAGAAACAGTTGGGAAGGGGAACCCCGAAGGACTTAACTTTCTGTCATACCAGATGGGTGCCTGAATGGTTGCTTTTGGGGATATCAAAGAGAAGGTGATGCATAATTCTGATCTGGGGCAGCTAAAAGTGGGTGTGCTTTCCCCTGCTCTTTCTTTCCCATCCATAGGGCTGGAAGTAAAGACCTTTGGGAAGGCAAAGCTATAGGACAGAAACCTCTCGGTTCCTGAGTCATCCTTTGGAGAAAAGCTGCTCAGAAGAGCCACACAATCTATATTAAACTGTTATGAGATATAAACTTCAAATGCTAGGCCACTGAGGATTTGAGGTTTATTTGTTACTTTAGCTTATAGTATATTGATTAATGTACAATAAGTTATGCATTAATTAATTATAAATTGATACATTGACAATAAACTTATACATTAATATACGGAAAGAGCTAAAAATTCCATTACTTCAGTGTTCAGAAAGGGTTACCTATATACCGCCCCCCCCCAAAAAAAATCTCTACCACTTATTTGTTCATACAATGTTCATTTTGTTGATGATAATGCAAAGTTAAGCAGGCTGAGAGTTTGGTGAGATGAACACTTTCATACATGGCTTACACTGTAAACTGCTGGAAGGTTTTGGAAGGCAATTTGGCAAAATTTATCAATTATCTTAAAACTATTCATACCCTTTGAACAAATGGTTCTACTTCTAGGAATCCAGCCTAAAGAAACTATGAGACTATGTGTAAAGAATAATGTACATACAGATGGTCAACTGACACATGAAAAAATGCTCAAAATCACTAATTATTAGAGAAATGCAAATCAAAACTACAATGAGGTATCACCTCACACTGGTCAGAATGGCCATGATTAAAAAGTCTACAAACAACAAATGCTGGAGAGGGTGTGGAGAGAAGGGAAACCTCCTACACTGTTAGTGGGAATGTAAATTGGTGCAGCCATTATGGAAAACAGTATGGAGGTACCTCAAAACACAAAAATAGAGTTGTCATATGATCCAGCAATCCCACTCTTGGGCATATATTCAGACAAAACTATAATTCAAAAAGATACATGCACCCTAATGTTCACAGCAGTGCTATTTAAAATAGCCAAGACATAAAAGCAACCTAAATGTCCATGGACAGATGAATGGATAAAGAAGATGTGGCGTGTATATATATATATATATATATATATATATATATATATATATATACACACAATGGAATACTACTCAGCCATACAAAAGAATGAAATAATGCCATTTGCAGCAACATGGATGGACCTAGAGATTAGCACACTAAGTGAAGTAAGTCAGAAAGAAAAAGACAAATATTGTATATCACTCATATGTGGAATCTAAAATATGACACATATGAACTTATTTATGAAAGAGAAACAGACTCACAGACATAGAGAACAGACTTGTGGTTGCCAAGGGGGTGAGGGGTGGGGGAAGGATGGAGTGGGAGGTTGGGGTTAGCAGATGCAAATTATTATATATAGTACAGATAAACAACAAGGTCCTACTGTATAGCATAGGGAACTATATTCAATATCCTGTAATACACCATAATGGAAAAGAAAAATAGAATAATGTACAAAGTCATTTATGATCATGGAAACAACACAAATTTTCAAAAATGTCAGAATGGTGGGAAATTATGGTACCTGCATAAAATGGAATACTATGTGTCAATTATATTTGTGTTTATGAAGACATCTTAATGGCATGGGGAAATGTTTATATTATAATGTCAGTAAAAATCAGGAAGTGAAACTATATAAAATCCTACTTATTCTGTGTATATGTATTTAAGGAAAAAACATAGAAGAAAATGCACCAAATTTAACAGTTAATAGTGGTTTTTGACAGGCCTCTTATATAGCCTTATCCACCAGAGGGCAGACCGCAGAAGCAAGAACTACAATCCTGCAGCCTCTGGAACAAAAACCACATTCACAGAAAGATAGACAAGATGAAAAGGCAGAGGGCTATGTACCAGATGAAGGAACAAGATAAAACCCCAGAAAAACAACTAAATGAAGTGGAGATAGGCAACCTTCCAGAAAAAGAATTCAGAATAATGATAGTGAAGATGATCCAGGACCTCGGAAAAAGAATGGAGGCAAAGATCGAGAAGATGGAAGAAATGTTTAACAAAGACATAGAAAAATTAAAGAACAAACAAACAGAGATGAACAATGCAATAACTGAAATGAAAACTACACTAGAAGGAATCAATAGCAGAATAACTGAGGCAAAAGAACGGATAAGTGACCTGGAAGACAGAATGGTGTAATTCACTGCCACAGAACAGAATAAAGATAAAAGAATTAAAAGAAATGAAGACAGCCTAAGAGACCTCTGGGACAACATTAAACACAATAACATTTGCATTATAGGGGTCCCAGAAGGAGAAGAGAGAGAGAAAGCACCCGAGAAACTATTTGAAGAGATTATAGTCGAAAATTTCCCTAACATGGGAAAGGAAATAGCCACCCAAGTCCAGGAAGCGCAGAGAGTCCCATACAGGATAAACCCAAGGAGAAACACACCGAGACACATAGTAATCAAATTGGCAAAAATTAAAGACAAAGAAAAATTATTGAAAGCAGCAAGGGAAAAACGACAAATAATATACAAGGGAACTCCCAGAAGGTTAACAGCTGATTTTTCAGAAGAAACTCTACAAGCCAGAAGGGAGTGGCATGATACTTAAAGTAATGAACGGGAAAAACCTACAACCAAGATTACTCTACCCAGCAAGGATCTCATTCAGATGCACTGGGGAAATCAAAAGTTTTACAGACAAGCAAAAGCTAAGAGAATTGAGCACAACCAAACCAGCTCTACAACAAATGCCAAAGGAACTTCTCTAAGTGGGAAACACAAGAGAAGAAAAGGACATTCAAAAATAAACCCAAAACAGTTAAGAAAATGGTCACAGGAACATACATATCGATAATTACCTTAAATGTGAATGGATTAAATGCTCCAACCAAAAGACACAGGCTTGCTGAATGGATACAAAAACAAGACCCATATATACGCTGTCTACAAGAGTGCCACTTCAGATCTAGGGACACATACAGACTGAAAGTGAGGGGATGGAAAAAGATATTCCATGCCAATGGAAATCAAAAGAAAGCTGGAGTAGCAATACTCAGATAAAATAGACTTTAAAATAAAGAATGTTACAAGAGACAAGGAAGGACACTACATAATGATCAAGGGATCAATCCAAGAAGAAGATATAACAATTATAAATATATATGCATCCAACATAGGAGCACCTCAATACATAAGGCAACTGCTAACAGCTATAAAAGAGGAAATCGACAGTAACACAATAATAGTGGGGGACTTTAACACCTCACTTACACCAACAGACAGATCAAACAAAACGAAAATTAGTAAGGAAACACAAGCTTTAAATGACACAATAGACCAGATAGATTTAATTGAAATTTATAGGACATTCCATCCCAAAACAGCAGACTACACTTTCTTCTCAAGTGCACACATTCTCCAGGATAGATCACATCTTGGGTCACAAATCAAGCCTCAGTAAATTTAAGAAAATTGAAATCATATCAAGCATCTTTTCTGACCACAACGCTATGAGATTAGAAATCAATTACAGGGAAAAAAACGTAAAAAACACAAACACATGCAGGCCAAACAATACATTACTAAATAACCAAGAGATCACTGAAGAAATCAAAGAGGAAATCAGAAAATACCTAGACACAAATGACAATGAAAACACAATGATCGAAAACCTATGGGATGCAGCAAAAGCAGTTCCAAGAGGGAAGTTTATAGCTATACAAGCCTACCTCAAGAAACAAGAAAAATCTCAAATAAAAAATTAGACCCTACACCTAAAGGAACTAGGGAAAGAAGAGCAAACAAAACCCAAAGTTAGCAGAAGGAAAGAAATCATAAAGATGAGAGCAGAAAAAAATGAAATAGAAACAAAGAATAGCAAATATCAATAAAACTAAAAGCTGGTTCTTTGAGAAGGTAAACAAAATTGATAAACCATTAGCCAGACTCATCAAGAAAAAGAGGGAGAGGACTCAAATCGATAAAATTAGAAATGAAAAAGAAGTTACAACAGACACCGCAGAAATACAAAGCACCCTAAGAGACTACTACAAGCAACTCTATGCCAATAAAATAGACAACCTGGAAGAAATGGACAAATTCTTAGAAAGGTATAACCTTCCAGGACTGAACCAAGAAGAAACAGAAAATATGAACAGACCAATCACAAGTAATGAAATTGAAACTGTGATTAAAAATCTTCCAACAAACAAAAGTCCAGGACCACATGGCTTCACAGGTGAATTCTATCAAACATTTAGAGAAGAGCTACCACCCATTCTTCTCAAACTCTTCAAAAAAACTGCAGAGGAAGGAACACTCCCAAACTCATTCTATGAGGCCACCATCACCCTGATACCAAAACTAGACAGATACTACAAAAAAAGAAAATTACAGACCAATATCAGTGATGAATATAGATGCAAAAATCCTCAACAAAATTCTAGCAAACAGAATCCAACAACACATTAAAAGGATCATACACCATGATGAAGTGGGATTTATGCCAGGGATGCAAGGATTCTTCAATATATGCAAATCAATCAATGTGATACCCCATACTAACAAATTAAAGAAGAAAAACCATATGATCATCTCAATAGATGCAGAAAAAGCATTTGACAAAATTCAACACCCATTAATGATAAAAACTCTCCAGAAAGTGGGTAACGTGGCCTACCTCAACATAATAAAGGCCATATATGACAAACCCACAGCAAACATCATTCTCAATGGTGAAAAACTGAAACCATTTCCTCTAAGATCAGGAACAAGACAAGGATGTCCACTCTCACCACTGTTATTCAGCACAGTTTTGGAAGTCCTAGCCATGGCAATCAGAGAAGAAAAAGAAATAAAAGAAATACAAGTTGGAAAAGAAGAAGTAAAACTGTCACTGTTTGCAGATGACATGATACTATACATAGAGTATCCTAAAGATGTCACCGGAAAAGTACTAGAGCTAATCAATGAATTTGGTAAAGTTGCAGGATACAAAATTAATGCACAGAAATCTCTTGCATTCCTATACACTAATGATGAAAAATCTGAAAGAGAAATTAAGGAAACACTCCCATTTACCATTGCAACAAAAAGAATAAAATACCTAGGAATAAACCTACCTAGGGAGACAAAAGACCTGTATGCAGAAAACTATAAGACACTGTTGAAAGAAATGAAAGATGATACCAAAAGATGGAGAGATATACCATGTTCTTGGATTGGAAGAATCAATACTGTGAAAATGACTATACTACCCAAAGCAATCTACAGACTCAATGCAACCCCTTTCAAACTACCAATGGCATTTTTTACAGAACTAGAACAAAAAAATCTTAAAATTTGTATGGAGACACAAAAGAGCCCGAATAGCCAAAGCAGTCTTGAGGGAAACAAACTGAGCTGGAGGAATCAGACTCCCTGACTTCAGACTATACTACAAAGCTACAGTAATCAAGACAATATGGTACTGGCACAAAAACAGAAATATAGGTCAATGGAACAGGATAGAAAGCCCAGAGATAAACCCACGCACCTATGGTCAAGTAATCTATGACAAAGGAGGCAAGGATATACAATGGATAAAAGACAGTCTCCTCAATAAGTGGTGCTGGGAAAACTGGACAGCTACATGTAAAAGAATGAAATTAGAACACTCCCTAACACCATACACAAAAATAAACTCAAAATGGATTAGAGACCTAAATGTAAGACTGGACATTATAAAACTCTTAGAGGAAAACATAGGAAGAACACTCTTTGACATAAATCACAGCAAGATCTTTTTTGATCCACCTCCTAGAGTAATGGAAATAAAAACAAAAATAAACAAATAGGACCTAATGAAACTTAAAAGCTTTTGCAAAGCAAAGGAAACTACAAACAAGATGAAAAAACAACGCTCAGAAAGGGAGAAAATATTTGCAAACGAGTCAGTGGACAAAGGATTAATCTCCAAAATATATAAACAGCTCATGCAGCTCAATATTAAAAAAAAAAAAAATCTGGATTCCAAAAATGGGCAGAAGACCTAAATAGGCATTTCTTCGAAGAAGACATACAGATGGCCAAGAAGCACATGAAAAGCTGCTCAACATCACTAATTATTAGAGAAACGCAAATGAAAACTACAATGAGGTATCACCTCACACCAGTCAGAATGGGCATCATCAGAAAATCTACAAACAACAAATGCTAGAGAGGGTGTGGAGAAAAGGGAACCCTCTTGCACTGTTGGTGGGAATGTAAATTGATACAGCCACTATGGACAACAGTATGGAGGTTCCTCAAAAAACTAAAAATAGAATTACCATATGACCCAGCAATCCCACTACTGGGCATATACCCAGAGAAAACCATAATTCAAAAAGACACATGCACCCCAATGTTCACTGTAGCACTATTTACAATAGTCAGGTCATGGAAGCAACCTAAAGGCTCATCGACAGACGAATGGATAAAGAAGATGTGGTACATATATACAATGGAATATTACTCAGCCATAAAAAGGAATGAAGTTGAGTCATTTGTTGAGACGTGGATGGATCTAGAGACTGTCATACAGAGTGAAATAAGCCAGAAGGAGAAAAACAAATACCATATATTAACGCATGTATGTGGAACCTAGAAAAATGGTACAGATGAACCAGTTTGCAGGGCGTAAGTTGAGACACAGATGTAGAGTACAAACGTATGGACACCAAGGGGGGAAAACCACGGTGGGGTGGGGATGGTGGTGTGCTAAATTGGGCGATTGGGATTGACATGTGTACACTGATGTGTATAAAATTGATGACTAATAAGAACCTGCAGTATAAAAACAAAGAAACAAACAAAAACTAATACTAAACTTTCTTTGGGTTATTTGTAGGAAATATATTAATATAAATGCTTCAGACATTACATGAAATTTCTAAAAATCTTATATGTTCTGGTATAATGTTATAAGTCATAATTCTAGTTATTACTTTAAAATGTATATCTCAGAAATAAAAAAAAAATTTTTTTTAAGCTAAAAAAAAAGACACATGCACTCCAATGTTCATTGCAGCACTATTTACAATAGTCAGGTCATGGAAGCAACCTAAATGCCCATCGACAGACAAATGGATAAAGAGGATGTGGTACATATATACAATGGAATATTACTCAGCCATAAAAAGGAAAGAAATTGGGTCCTTTGTAGAGACGTGGATGAATCTAGAGACTGTCATACAGAGTGAAGTAAGTCAGAAAGAGAAAAACAAATATCGTATATTAACGCATATATGTGGAACCTAGAAAAATGGTACAGATGAACCAGTTTGCAGGGCAGAAATTGAGACACAGATGTAGAGAAGAAGCGTATAGACACCAAGGGGGGAAAGCGGCAGCGGGTGGGGATCGTGGTGGGATGATTTGGGAGATTGGTATTGACATGTATACACTGATGTGTATAAAATGGATGACTAATAAGAACCTGCTATATAAAAAATAAATAAAATAAAATTCAAGAAGATTAAAATAAATAAAATAAACTACAAGGATATATTGTACAACACAGGGAATATAGCCAATATTTTATAATAACTATAAATGGAGTTTAATCAAAAAATTGTGAATTACTATATTGTATACCTGTAACTTACATCATATTGTACATCAACTATACATCAATAAGAAATTAAAATTAAAAAATTTAAAAAATAGCGGGTTTTGTCTTATCAATGGGATTATATGGAATTTCTATTTTTTTCTGTATACTTTCCTATATTTTCCAGTTTTAAGGAATGCTGATATATTATTTTTTATAATCAAGAAAAAAAATTGCAAAAAGCTTTATTTTAGAATGTTTGCCAGAGTGTTTCCCAACAGGTTGAGGTTGTCATTGGGCTTCTCAAAGGTAAGGTTGCACTTCCTGAGATATGTTCAGGACATGGTCTTTACCCAGGCCTCTAAGTGTAGCCCTTAACCTGATGGCCACTCAGTGGTTCATCAGAAAAGCCTCAGGGCTTCTAGTGAATGTCTGAGCATGTAATAAAGGCAGTAATCAGGGTAAATGATTTCTGCAAGTTGGGGAGAATTTTGCAAGTGATGGTCACCCCCATGTAACCTCTGCCCTCTGCTGCAGAAAGATAGAGGGCAAGGAAGGAGTGCTCAGGGAAAAGTTGGGGTGGGGGGCATGGGGTGAAGAACAAGAGTAAGAGGGAGAATGTGCAAGAAAGAGAGAAAGAGCATGAAGGCAACAGATTCTGGACGGGAAAAATATACTTAACTTCTGGCATTGCAGAGAGATGTCAATAGGGATTTGCAACAGAATAATCAGAGTTACCGAATTACAGGTAGAAGATGCTTGAATAATTTCAAACGAAGAGATGGAGACTTTTCTGTAATTATTACAAAAGCCCTGATATCTAGAGGTATGCATTCTGATGTAATGAACCCAGATTAGAATTAAAAAATAATAATCATTTTAAAAAGAGATGAGCATTTGAGCAATTGAGTACAACCAAAATGAAGATATTTCCCTCTCCCTAAAAAGGAAGAATTGAATTTTTTTTTTTTTTTGCAGTATGCGGGCCTCTCACCGCTGTGGCCTCTCCCGTTGCGGAGCACAGGCTCCGGATGCGCAGGCTCAGCGGCCATGGCTCACGGGCCCAGTCGCTCCGCAGCATGCGGGATCCTCCCGGACCGGGGCACGAACCCATGTCCCCTGCATCGGCAGGTGGACTCTCAACCACTACGCCACCAGGGAAGCCCAAGAATTGAATATTAATATCACATCAGTGTTGTATGGTTTTCATTACTTGTTTTAGTGTTTCCCTTTGGCTCCAGAAATGCAAATGGAAATATTTGATAGAGAAAAAATTAACATCCTTAGTACAGCAATGTGAACTGGAGGAGTGGGTGAAACACACCAAGTCAACTGCTTCATCGATGCTTCATTCATTCATTTACTCACTCATTTAGCCCTTGTGTGTGCCAAGAATCAACCCAAATGTGCCTGCACTGGAGACACAAAGATGAATCAGTTCTCTGTTTTCAATGAGCACAGAATCTAATGAGGAAGACAACCATGTAAATAAACCAATTATTACACGGTGTGAGAAGTGCTGTAATGATGGAAATATACAAAGTGTACAGCACACACCCTTGATGGGATAGTATATTCATGAGCCTGTAGGAGGGTCCAGGTCAAGAGAGTAGGAAGGGAATTTGAGGTGGTGACAGGAGCATGCCATGCAAAGTCAGAGAGGTGAAAGGCAGGGCATGTTTGGGGAACCAAGAGATATTTGGTGTGGCTAAAACTTGGATGTGGGGAGTAACAGCCTATGAATCTGGTGCTACATTGAGAATGACCTCCTGCAATGCAATAGCATCTCTCAATCTTGGCTGAGGATTTATTGGTTGGGGAGTTTTAAAAATATTGATGTCGGGGTCCCACCCAGGGATTCTTATTTAATTGACCTGTCAAGTGGTTTGGCCAGTGGGACCACAAAAGCTCCCCAGGTGACATTAATATGCAGCCATGGTTGAGAACCGTTGCTCAAAGGGATAGGAAGTCTTTGAATAATCTAATTGAATCAATTAATTTTTTTATAATATTAATTTGGCATCATTTTGGAGGCCAGAGACTGGTGGCAGAGAGGCACATTAGAGACCAAGTACAAATGTCCAGGTAAGAGAGGGTAAAGGTCTTAAACAAGACATTGACCATAAGGAAGGAGGGGAGGGAACAGGTCTGAAATATACCAGGGAGGGAGAATTGGTGGGCTGGGGTGGGAGGAGGGAAAAGAACAAAAACAGTCCACTTTCCTGGTGAATGTCAGTGCCTCCACTGAGGTATAAACCCAGGAGAGGAAACAGGGTTGGTGCATGCTTAAGGTGTTTGGAAAGCAGGAGTGGAGATGATAAGTTCAATTTGTCTCTTGTTGCATTTGAGGCATTTGTCTAAGTTTTCCATCTTTCAAGCCCCAGCCATCACTTTACAGGCTTTTCCAGTTACTTGGATACCACGAATCAGATTGTTCAATATCCATTCCAATTTTCTTCTAGATGCTTTCTGATGGTGCAGAGGCTGCACAGAAAAAGAAGCCTATATTTTTTCAGACTCCAATACAGCTAGGGTTCTGCATGAGATTTAGGCTCTGCCAGTCAGAAGTATCCACACAAGATTCAACAGATAAAAGGGAAACACGATGAGATGGAAGCCACTCTTCTGAACTGAAGCAGCTTGTGCTGCTGGTAGTTCTGTTGGCAAACACTCCCATGCAGGCATGCGGGTTTGGGGGTTTTCTTTGGCATTTGAACAGAGATCACAACTCCCTCCTCTTATTTTACAAAAGAAAGGGGCACCTGCCAACCCCTCTCCTCGTAAATCTTACTACAGGGCTTTGCCCTGGAGTGAAAAATCCTCTGTATTCCAAATAACAGGACAATTTGTAATATTTATTTCTAATTGTATTTACGAAGTCTCCTTTAATCAAGGCACCATTGATGTGTTATTGGGCTCTTCCCCTGCTTAATACATATTTCCATTAAGAAAAAGGTGTGGCTGTAAAAAAGCAGATTTTGGTGCACACTGGGATGATATAAAATTTAAGACAGGGCTTCCCTGGTGGCGCAGTGGTTGAGAGTCCGCCTGCCAATGCAGGGGACACGGGTTCGTGCCCCGGTCCAGGAGGATCCCACATGCTGCGGAGCGCCTGGGCCCGTGAGCCATGGCCGCTGATCCTGCGCGTCCGGAACCTGTGCTCCGCAGTGGGAGAGGCCACAACAGTGAGAGGCCCGCGTACCGCAAAAAAAAATAAAATTTAAGACATATTACAGAGTGTGGTATGGGGTGATAATTTTTATCTAACCGCCTGTCTCTATCATCCCCAAATATTGTCAAGGAATACCTTACTTCTGACAATACAGCCTCTTAAAGTACAGCAGAGTACAGGTCTAAGTAATGAGAGCAGCTATGTCTCATTTCCTCTCTTACCAATCCACTCAGGGCAAAGCTCTGTTATCTGTCTGTCTGTCTCGCCTTCAGAATTAGGATACTCAACATTCATGAAAAGCATACTGGGAAATACTAACCTCCTAGGAGGTGTGTCCTCCCTGCATTTTCTCCATTTTCATTAAGGGAAAAGAGCTTGGTGAGAACCCTTATTCATTTGGTCTTGATCTGTGTCTCATTTGCATCTTTTGTATTTCAAGGAAAAGAAGGTGATAAGCTTCATGTTTATCTCTTAAAAACCCAACATTACTTTATTTTAAACTAAAAATATTCTGTGAGAGGCAAGAAGTGTTTTAAATTTTTCTGCACACTTATTTAACCTCCTTTCTTATTTTGCTTTTACAAAAGGATTATTGGATAACACATTTAACACTTACAGACTTATGGTCACAGGAAATAAAAATAAATAAAATCTTCAATTTGTATACTTAGCTTTGTTGCAGAAAAAGTATTGAGTAATAAGTTAAAAAAATTAGACTAAAACGATATAGAAGGCTAAAATACAGTATAGGAAATGGAATGGAAATCAAAATTCAAGAAGAGAAAACCACAACGTTAGATATTAGACAACCAAAGAAGATTTGCATATGTATTCTTTAAATGGATTATGATGGAAACTAAGATTTATGATACTACTGGATACATTTAAAATAATATGTCAGCTTAATTTTTAAAATTAATATTTACAATGTATCATAAATTACATCATTTACAGCTATTTAATGATGAAATATTTTAGCTGTCAACTTAAAAATGTGCAAATAGGTACACAGTTTTTCAAAATTCTTTTAGATGGAATGCCAATAAACGTAGTGAAGTAAATCAAAGACAAATATCATATGACATCACTCATATGTGGAATCTAATTTTAAAAAAATGATACAAATGAACTTATTTACAAAACAGAAACAGACTTGCAGATATCAAAAACGAATTTATGGTTACCAAAGGGGAAATGTGAAGGGGGAGGGATAAATCAGGAGCTTGGGATGAACACACACACACTACTATATATAAGACAGACAACCAACAAGGACCTGCTGTATAGCACAGGGAACTCTACTCAGTATTCTGTGATAACCTATATGAGAAAAGAATCTGAAAAAGAATGAATACATGTATATGTATAACTGAGTCACTTTGCTGCACACCTGAAACTAACACAACATTGTAAATCAGCTATACTCCAATAAAATTTAAAAAAAAGAAAAGTGTGAAGGCCATTTATCCAGAGACAAGTCTGGGGAGCTTCTGGATAAGGTCAACTCTCCCCTCCTTCCTCCCCAGCTACTCCACCACCACCACCTGCATGGCTGAGCCTGGGTGGGATCAGAGGATGCAAACTAACTTAGCAGTAGCTAGAGAGAAATACCACTGGAAGCATCACCCTGCTGCTGAGGTCCCATGTTCAGATAACTTCCCAAACTTAAGCAGGAGAGACTTCAGGTCCTTGACTGGTTGCATTATTTATGCCTATGATCCCCTCTGTCAGGCTAATCCAGACTTGACAAAAATTAAAAGTGTGGGCATGTCTTGCTGAGATGTGTCACACATGTGTCATCCACCATTTACACATGGCTGACTTTACAACCATTTACAACTTATAGTTACAAGCAGGAACATGCTAGTTTGGGTAGTAATAGCTATTTGGATAAGTGTTCAGGGTTTATGAACAGTTGCACACAATGGACAAAGTGAAAAGTAGGTCATTGACATGCTTTTCTTCACCTTCCTTCTCATCTTGGTCCCCTCTTGAAGGTTCCCTACTTTACCTGCACACTTCAGGCCACATCTGGCTCTTGGGGATGAAAAGATTTTTAAAACCCAAAAGGTTTTACTCACTACGGGGGTTGGAGTGGTCTCCAGGCGACTTCTCGCCTCAAATTGTCTGTTTGTCCGTGAATTAGAAACCCCTCTGAGATCCTGCCATCTCGAAGTCTTTGTTAGGGAGCCAAAGCCCTGCAGGCAGCTTCCCCAGATGTCAGCGCCTTGGCAATGCTCTGGTCTGAACAGGATTTTAATAGCAACTAATTCCCTTGGCTGTGGCACTGCTGCAAACGGCTCATTGCTTTACAGGCAAGTTTCAACAGTCATGTAACCAGATGAGAATATTTGCCAGAACAATAGCATGTGGTAGAAAACAGCTAAGGCATGTCAGGGGACCGCTGTGAGGCAGGTAGCGCAATGGAAGGTGGGATGAATTATCTATGTCCTGGAGTGATTACTCATTTAAATCTTTAATAGTTCCTGACATTAACAGGGGGTTGTTTTTTATTTTTAGTACATTTGTACTAATTATTTTTAGTACATTTGTAATGTCCAAGAGGGAGTTTGTACTCAGGGACAATGGCTGCCAGTAAAGTAGGTGTAGGCTGTCAGAGGAGTTATTCTTTTTTTGTTTGTTTGGTTTTTTTTTTTTGCCGTACGCGGGCCTCTCACTGTTGTGGCCTCTCCCATTGCGGAGCACAGGCTCCGGATGCGCAGGCTCAGCAGCCATGGCTCACGGGCCCAGCCGCTCCGCAGCATGTGGGCTCTTCCCGGACCAGGGCACGAACCCTTTCCCCTGCATCGGCAGGCGGACTCCCAACCACTGCGCCACCAGGGAAGCCCAGAGGAGTTATTCTTAAATTCCAACCCACACTTGGAGGGAAGGGAAAGCCACCGTCCAGAAATGCTGCTAGACTCATGCCAGCCTGAAGCAGCAAATTCATCCCTGTTTTTGAGGTGCCATGGCCCCATCCTCCCCATCCCCTACCACTCACCCAATAGGTCATCAGAAATCCTGTTGTTTCATCCCTCTAGTGGTTCATTCATTCAGGATTCTACCCCATGACAGGGGTGGGGTGGGGGTGGGGGGTGGTAGGAGGGTACAAATGGATGATGTACCCGAGGCTGGGATGTTCAGTCTCTGAGATGTCAACCTCTAAAGCATATGGCATTATTCAAACATCTGTCATTTGCCTTATAGCCAATGATAAACTAACTCACAATTCATTTAAACCCACAGTGCCTCTAGCTGGAGGTTCAGCTTAGGCTACCTCTGATAATATGAAGGATCAGATGACTTGAATGAATTGGTACTCGCAAAAAGGCCATCTTTTCTTGCATTCATTTTCAGTGATAGTTATCGTTCTTTGTTATCTGCTTTGCGGCAGGTTCTTTAAGCAGATCAATGTAAATTCTCATCTTTGAGTTATCAAACAAATAGTCTTATTCCTTTTCCTCCAGATAAAGAAGCTGAGACTCAAAGAGATGACTGAATTTTCTCCAAGTGAGTGACTTCTATGGAGTAGAACCCAGTCTATCTGACTCTGGAGTCTAGGTCCTTTCCGCTACATTTGCTGTCGCTAACTTTGCTTTCCCTGAACTTGGGTGATAAGTCCACAGTTCTGACCATGTGCCTTGTGATTTTGTAGACTTTGGCATCTCTGAGTTTTTCCAACAATAGAGTCCTCCTTGTCTTAGAATCCATGGGAAGGCAGTGGCTCCAGGCTACAACTTCTCTCATTTGCCCTTCTCTGGAATTGTCCAGCTTTGCCAAGTTTTCCTTGAATTTCAATGGTCAGGCCCCAAACCAGTGCTCCAGAAGCCAATGTCCTTTTGTTTGGTACAAGGATAGGGAGCCATTTCTTGCTTAGTTTTTAATACCCAATATTGACCACGAAACTCCAAAATTTTTGAGTTGGAAAGAAGCTTAGGAATCCCAGTGGTACTCAAAATGTAAATGTGCAACAGAATCATTAGCAGGGCTTGTGCATCTATTGCTGCATAACAAATTACCCCAAACTCAGCAGCCTGAAATAACAAAAATTTATTATCTCATGCAGTTTCTGAGGGTCAGGAATCCAGGAGTAGCTTAGCAGAGTGGTTCTGGCTCAAGGTCTCTGATGAGACTGCAGTCAAGGTGTTTTTTGGGACTGCAGTCATCTGAAGGCTTGATTGAGGCTGGATGATCTGCTTCTAAAAGGACTTACATGTCTGGAGGTGAGGTCTCTTCTTCACCAGGGGGCCTCTCTATAAAGCTGCCTGAATGTCCTAAAAACCTGGCATCTAGCTTTCCTATAGCCAGTGATCCAAGAAAGATCAGGAGAATAACCAAGATGGAAGCCACAGTGTACTGTGAAATATAATCTTGGACGAGACATATAATCCCTTTTGAAGTATTTTAGTCATCAGACAGACCAATTCTGGTTCAAGGTGGGACAGGGCTACACAAAGTTGTGAATTCCAGGAAGTGAGGATCACTGGGGACCATCTTGGAGTTTGGCTATCACAGCTTGTTGAAACACAGATTTCTGAGCCCCATCCCTAGAGCTCTGATTCAGTAGGTTTGGAGAGGGACCCAAGAATTTTCTAATAAGTTCCCAGGTGATGCTGATGCTACTCCTCTAGGACACATACTTTGAGAACCACTAATCTATTCTGATTTCACAGATGATGAAATTGAATCTCACAAAGATAGAGAAAAATGAGGAGCAGAGAAATATACCAACGATGAATTACTGAATACCTACTATGTGTCAGGTGCTCGGTAGATGCCTTTATATACATCTTCTTGTTTAATACAACCATTCCTGTGCATTAGTCACCATTTCATGAATGTGGAAACCAAAACTAAGGTTAAGTAACTTACCCAAATTCACATATACAGTTACTGACAGGGACAGGTCTTGAACTCAAATGTCCTGATTCTCAAGTCAATGTCAAAGTATTTTGTACAAACAAATAGCCCCCAATCTACTATTCTAAGTGGAATTGTTTTCCCTGAAAATGTGTTAGCTGCATTATTATAGCCCCGTCGCACAGGACTAGGAAATCACCCTGTAAATTGTACCCATTGAATTGGCAACTCATAGGCTAAAAACTAACCTTAGTTTCTTTTGAAGACACAGAGATTCAACATTCATGGTGCTAGGTCTTGTAGGACATGTCTAAGAAACACTGGTTCCAGCAGGGATCCCCAGGGAATGCTGACAATTATATCAATTACCCACGGGATGTAACCTCAGTCTATTCAACTGCTAAACTTGCTTGCTGTTCACAGGTTCCACCATAACCTTGGGCAAGTCTCTTAAAAGCCCTGTGCCTTTAGTTCACCGTTTGTAAAATGGAAATAATAATAATTGCTTTCTTGCCGACCTCACAGAGTTAGTGTGAGGTTCAAATGAAATGATATATACAAAGCCCTTTGTAAACTGCTAAGCGCCTTGCACACAGAAGATCCTGTTGCTTTACTGCATTTGTCCATCCAGTACCTGCTTATTTCTGCTCTTTGGTTTTTAACTCTTATTCTTAAGAATAGGATGCTGGACTTTACTGAAAGCCTTTAGGCATAATTTGAAATGATTATTTGATTTTTCTTATGAAACAGGTATTTCTCTAGGAAGAATCAGCTGTAACCTAAGAATTTTTAAAAATAAAAGAAGGGAGAAAACAAACTCTTACTATTTGGAGAGTCCTGTGCTGGGTGCTTAACTTATTTACGTCTCATAACAAGTCTATAAGGGTGATATCAATATCTCTGTTTTAGGAACTTCCCTGGTGGCGCAGTGGTTGGGAATCCACCTGCCAGTGCGGGGGACGTGGGTTCCAGCCCTGGTCTGGGAAGATCCCACATGCTGCGGAGCAACTAAGCCCGTGCGCCACAACTACTGAGCCTGCGCTCTAGAGCCCGCGAGCCACAATTACTGAGCCCTCGTACCACAACTACTGAAGCCCGCGTGCCTGGAGCCTGTTTTCCGCAACAAGAGAAGCCACCACAATGAGAAGCCTACGCACCGCACCACAACAAAGAGTAGCCCCTGCTCGCCACAACTAGAGAAAGTCTGCAGGCAGCAACGAAGACCCAATGCAGCCAATAAATAAATAAATAAATAAATTTATTTTTTAAAAATCTGTCTTAGATGTAGACATTAAGGAAAAGAGACATAAGGGCATTGCTGTATTCGACTCCATTAAATTACTCAGCACAGGGCCTGGCTCATAGAAAACGTTCAAAGAATGGAAGCATCTCAGTATCGCACTGATGCATCTATTGGTGATTAACAGGACCACCCTCTCACCATAGTGGATGGGCTTGCTGGAATTAGAGACAATATTTGGAAAGCAGCCATATGAGGAGGACTTACAAATCCTTTCTTCCCAGCATGGAGCATGGTAGAAAGACTTTTTCTGGTAGAGGGTCAGATTTCGATTAAGTCTGTCATTGCTGACTTTTCCCATCATTATGGATGATATTGGGAGCAGAGTTTCACAATGCTGACTACTTGGGAACATTTTAAAGCATCCAACAAGTACAGTGGTCACTAGGAGGCAGCATGGGTTAACTAAGAACCAAGGTGCTGTTGGGGAAGGATTATTGGATGATAAGAAAAATAAGAAAAATGCTGTAAATGTAGTACATCTTGATTTCTACAAAAATATTTTGAGACAGATGGAGGAAAGGGAGTTGGACACAGGGAATTCCAAAGAGCTGGCTGAAAATTATACCCAAGAAAATAGTGATCCAGTAACATGTTACAAGGTTCCATCCTTGATCCTGTTCTATGCAACAGTTATATTCGTGCCTTTGTCAAAAAGTTGATGACCTGCATATCAAATTTAGAGACGATGTACATCTCGGAGGGATAGAGTGTATGTTGTATGACAGAATAAAGGTTTAAAATGAACATTAGGCAAACTAAGTTAAAACTTAACAACTATTAACATAAGTCCTCCACATGGATTCAATAAAAGCAATATCATAAAGAACAAAGTGGTTTGTCTATAGCTCTTATAATAATGACATAGGTGTTTAAGTTAATCATAACTATAGCCAAAGTTCATTTTAGTTAGTTAAGAAGGTAGGTAAAGGGTTCTAGCCAATACACTTTATCATATGGCTCCCATAAACAGCCTTGGGCTATACTGATAGATGAGCAGAAGAAATGTAGTCATAAATTTTTACACAGCTTTACGATATCTGGAGGTCTTGGCTGCTACATTTCCAAAGGGATACTGACACACATCATAATACGCAGAGGACGGAAGTTAAAAGTATGAGAGACACGGACACTGAAGACTTCCAAAAGACCTGGGACTATTCAGTCTGGAGAAGAAAAGAGTTGGAGGGAGGACACGGCAGTTATGTTCAAATGGCTTCTGGAAGGGTTAGAGCCAGTTATGAGCCAAGCGTGTAGGTCATTATAGCCTGCATTATCACCTTCATCCCTGGATCTCCTTTATTGTCTCAACCTTGTCAATTTTTTTGGTATCCTTTTTAATTAAAAGCTTTTATTGAGATATGACATACCCGCAGTGAAGTGCACACCTGTTATGTGTACAACTTGATGGATTTTTATATATGTATGTACCTCTGTAACCCCCACCCAGATCAAGGGTCAGAACAGGTTCCCTTGTGCCCCAGAAGTAACCTCTATCCTGACCTCTGTGACTAAAGATCAGTCTTATCTGTAACAGAATTACATAGGATGTACTTCTGTGTAGGCTTTTGTGATCTACATTATTGTGAGAACTTCATTCATGTTGTTGGGGGAAGTGGTAGTTCATGATTTTTCATTGCTGTATAGTATTCTATTGTATAAATACACTACAATTTATTTATTCAGTCCACTGCTGTTTACAATTTGGGGCTATTTTGATGAGCTCTCTTTTAAGCTATACTAACTTGTCATCTTTTATAACTTACTTTAAGTAATTTTTAATACAAATACCTAATGTGCTGAAGAATTAGATCTATTCCATGTTGCTCCACAGGCTGAAACCAGCACTTGTGTATTTCCTGACACATAGTAGGTGCTCAAAAAACATATGATGAGTCTGATGAATTATCTGTTAAGTTGCTTAGAATCAATGAGTAGAAATTACAGAGGTGCACATTTTAGCCCTATAAGGAGGAATATTCTCAATATTAGCCCTGAACACCATAAAGTGACACCAGGTATTGAACACCAGAAAGTGACAAGTTGTAAAACAGTAAGTTCCCGTTTTCCTGAAGGTGTGAAAGTAGAAAATATGATCCTCCAACAGGGAACTTGGAGGAGTGGACACAGCGGACTGCCCAGGTCTCCCTGGACCCCCTTTATCATTTCTTGTACCGCACTCCCAGCTTCTGTGTTCTTTTGATTCTAAGGTTCAGCAGGGTCTGCTTCTAAAGAACATGACCTAAGACATTTGGTAAGGAACGAATTGATCTGAACAATTCTGACAGATGATAATTCAGGCCAAATAGTGTGGAAAGAAACCGATTTAGCAAACCTACTGTAGCTGTCTTTTGACACCTAAATGATGCACAGTTCTGACTGTCTGAAGTCAGGGTGCACTGCTGAAACCTGGAGGAGCTGAGTCACTAGGCAAGGCTGGGACCTCTGAGGTGGATCAGCCTGTGCAGAAGGATAAGCTGGAGGAAGGTGGGCTAAGAAAATAGCAATGCAGAGACTGATCTGGAAGAGGAGATAATCAACAGTCTAAATCACAGGTGAGAGACACAGTCTCCACCATTTACCTCCCAGGGAAACACTCAGAGTCCACTGCAGATAGCATCAGGATTCATTGAGTTTAGGTGAGGATCTCGACTGGGGGCTGGTTGCCATTATCCAAGGCAAAAGACCTATGCATGCTGGCTAGACATAAAAGCGGGGACGAGGGGAATGTTGTGACTTCAGAGACAGAGACATGCCTGTTCTCAACAGAGATACTCATGCTGGACTTGTCAGCAAAACAAATTTCAAATTTCTCCCGTAAGTGGAACAGAATTTCTAATAGACTATGCTCTGGTTAGAGTAGGATACAGGGAGAAGTATACAGGCCGAGAAATATTTGTTAGGACTAATATGTGCCCGGCCCACTACTAGGTGCTTTTTATACATTACCTTTAACCTGCACAGCCACCCTAGGAAGAAAGTATTATTAACCTCATTTTTCAAATTTTGAGAATGAGGCTCACTGAGGTTAAATTAAGTGCCCTAGGTCACTGGTTTGGGCCGAATTCACAAGCATCAAACATTAGCTAATTGAACAATGCCCTCTGTGGTCTGTGCCAGGGGAGTGGTGCAAATGATAATTGCCACAGGGGTGTAAACAGAAAAGGCCGAGATGCCAAACCAGCTTTGTAATAAAATGAAAAAATATCAGTCATCCTCATGAGTTGCCCCTTAATGCCAGCTTATTGGGAAATAGAGCATGACTTCTCTCAAAGCACTTTTCTAGACCTATGTATTCCAGAAACTTTTCTTGATTTTTCATACAAATGCCTCAACTGGCTTGGGGCAAGAGATGAGGAAGCAAATTGTTTTACTCCTTTTATCTGGGTTACCTTGTTTAATTTTCTCAATACCAGTGAGGAAGGTATTAATCATTCTATATTTAAGAGACGGGACTGTTGAAGGTCAGAGAACTTGAACTTCCCCAAATCTCACAACCTATAAAATAATCCTGTTTCCTGTGATCCTGAGTCTATGTGGGTTATTCTTTTTTTTTTTTTTTTTGCGGTATGTGGGCCTCTCACTGTTGTGGCCCCTCCCGCTGCGGAGCACAGTCTCTGAACGCGCAGGCTCAGTGGCCATGGCTCACGGGCCCAGCCACTCCGCGGCATGTGGGATCTTCCCGGACCGGGGCACGAACCCGTGTCCCCTGCATCGGCAGGCGGACTCCCAATCACTGCGCCACCAGGGAAGCCCTATGTGGGTTATTCTTTACCTGTGCCTCCTTCTCTGTGAAATTCTTGAAATTATCATGGAATTTATCTATATGTTGGTTGTTTGGCCTCTATAACTGCCTTTCTGCTAATTGAGGGACTTATTCCTTGCTCTGGATTTGTGAATGACTGATCCTCACTTAGTTTCCTACCTAGGCCATAGCATAGTGGCTCCTTGGCAAGAATTTGGGTTCTTGGTTCCAACTAAACATGAAAACTTTGACTGCAGAGTCTGAATTGAGGATATCCAGATAGATGGTTTACACTTGTGAAATACAGATCTTTTCAAAGCCCCATCTTGTGAATCTGTATTACTCTGTTCACCCAGCAGCCCTCCCTTCTTCTAGGAATAACCCTTGTTCATTTGGAGAGCTTCGACCCCCTCACTCCAACATGATTTTAGGGGAGATGAACATCCTCCCCTTTGGCCATAGAAGTTGGTCCAGGGAGCTGTCACACGAGCCAAACCAGACCAATCAGAATAGTTCCCTGGGGTTTTTTTGAACTGGAACTCAGTAGGGATTTTCTTAGATGGTGATGCAGGGAAGATATGAGCCTGCAACTTTGGGGAGAATTGGTCCATCTTTGGAGAGAGTCAATTTGAAAAGATGAGGTTGCCATGGAGAGAAGCAGAGATCAGAAAAACAGAGAGAGAGAGAGAGAGAGAGAGAGCACATGAGCGATGGAGTGCTGATGGAGTCCCTGTCTTGGTCCTCTAATTCCAGAGCCCAGCTCACCCCAGGGTTAGGTGACCCCAAAAATGTCCCCTTGATGCCCAAGCTAGTCTCTGTTTCTGTCACTTGTAACCAAGTCTCGCATAATACAGTCTATCTCTTTTTTTCTATTGCTTATTCTCAGCCTAAGGCCAAGACAGTACATGACTCTGAAATAAGTAGTTTTGATTTCAGTGAGGCCTGTGGAATTGCTGTAAAACTGACAGACCTGATGGCTTCATTTTTTAAGGCTAGAATGTATCCCGGTCTGCTCAGGACAGCTGTGGTTGATGCCTGTTGCCCTAGAGTAACTATTGCAAGTGCCCCCTTCGAGTATTATAAGGGCCTGGCATGGCTGATAAACCATATATTTACCTTATTCATCTCAGTCATCCCCTTTTTGAAGCCTTTTCTGACCCCCCAACCTTGAGCCATCCTCCCATAAGTGGGAGCCCCTGGGAGACATAGACAGAGCATGCCTCACCCATCGCTGTAGCCCAGTGGAGTTTTCTGCAACATCCTGCACACTGTCTGAACTCACGCAGTTGTGGCTGCTTTGAATAGGTATGCCTTAAAATAACTATTAAACAGGCTTACCTAAAAGAAATCAATTTGATGGATGTGCATTAGTCATGACCTAGGTTTCTAGTCCTTCAAGTTTAAAGGGAACCTAGTCTCATTTATGAGACATTATTATTATGGAAACTTTGAATATGTGCTTTCATTTAATTCCCTAAGGTAAATCTTATCTCCATTTTTACAGAGTAGGGAATTGACAAAGAGGTGAAGTATGTGCTCCCAAACCTGATCTCTCCCTACAATACGGGAGCCTTCACTGTGTCATGGATTCACCCCTTGGAGTGCCATTCTGCCCTGCAGAGGCTGAAAGCTAACCACAACATCTCCCACACTTCTTTATAGAGAGGGTTCTGGGTGTGATTCAGGCCCTCCTATCTGATGCTATTACACTGGTTGGAGAATGGAATTAATTCCATAGGATGAGAGGTGGACATTCATTTTGCTGGTGCAGGTCATGGCAGAAGCATGATAGTTCTGGAGCCAGCAGATGCAGGTCCCCACTTCAGCAGAAATGACTTCCTGATCGTGGCGAGAGCAACAGGCCCCTTGAGACCTCCATCTACAGTGTGGCTTTTGGGTGTCACTCCTGGAAGCTCAACCTGGAGTCTGTTTCTTCGGTTCTGCTATCGATTCTGTGGATTTAATACCCTTACAGCCAGGTACAATGGGAGTTCCTCTTTGCGCAAGTAAGCACTGACCATTAGATTATGTCTGCACATACCCGGGAGGCATCACAGATCATGGTTAAGATTCAGGGGAGCCAGATGGGCTGGGTTCACTTCTCTTTACATATGCTTTGATTCTCTTCTTCGTGATGAGTGGAGACGGAGTCTGAGGACCCTCCTCTAGACTTCTGGCCCCTCATTTAATAATATCGAGTTCAAGCCATACCTGCTCACTTCCTACTGCTATCTGCCAGAAGATTATGATCACTACCCAGTCTCATTCAGACAGAGCTATATGGAGGAAGAACCAGCTTAATCATGACCCCACTGCTGAATTAAAATCATCTGGAGCTTTCCTTACACTGATATATGTTAGAAATTTTTTCTCCTCATTTATATGGGGGCCAAACAAAGGAATACGTCTTTTATTTATTTCCTTGAAATGATTCTTACATGATAATTGTCCTTAGCATAATCACAGCTTGGTTCCATATTCTCACAACTGAACATTTTTCTTTTCATTTTGGGGTGAGGTGACAGAATCATAGAGAAATACTAATCATTTGGTGTGGTTTTCTTGATTAAAGGAACTGTAAATGACTATTTGAAAAAGTCAAGGAAGGTTTATTCTTGGATTAATACCAGGTAAAATTTGTGTCTATAATTCATCTTACAGAGCAACTGGCTACTCTTTAAAAGTTCAAACACAGTAAGATAAGGAAAATGAGAATAATCATGCCATAAGCCTCAATTAGTAAAATATCTCAGGGAATGGGCTGTCCAACCATTAGGGTAACAAGAAGGACTTTTCTTACTAATTTCTTTGTAGCATAATTTTGGCAGCCTCGAGAAAGACCCACACATCCAAAGAAATTCCACTCCCTTGGCTAACAAATTGCTTTGAATTTCTTTACGAAGTTATAATGGTTAATTTTATGTGCCTTGACTGAGCCATGGGGTGACCAGACGTTTGGCTAAACGTTATTCAGGGCGTTTCCTGAGGGTGTTTTTGATGAGAGGAACATCTGCATTGGTAGACTGAGTAAAGCTGATTGCCCTCCCTAATGTGGTTGGGCCTCATCCAATCAGTTAAAGGCTTAAATAGAACAAAAATTCTGACCCTCCTCCAAGTAAGAGGGAATTCTTCCTGCCTGACTTCCTTCAAGATGTAACATTATTATTTTTCCCCCTGCCTTCAAACTGAAACATCGGCTCTTCCTGGGTCTTAAACCTGCCAGCCTTTGGACTGGAACTGCACCACTGGCTCACCTGGGTCTCCAGCTTCACAACTCAACCTACAGATCTTGGGGCTTCTCAGCTGCTATAACCACACGAGCCAATTCCTTATGATGTATGTACAGAAGACATATATATTCATCCTATTGGTTCTGTTTCTCTAGAGAACGCTGACTAACACAGTAACAGAGAAGGGACAAAAAAGTACCCATATATCCCAGAGGGGAAGCAGGACTCTCATATACACCCACATACTCAGGAGTGAGTGGCTCATCTCCCTGCTTCTCGAGCACACATTTGTAAGGAGAGGATGGAGGAAGAGCCAAACACTTGACCCAAAAGAGCACAGAAAACATCTGTGAAGGAGATACTTGCCACAAAAACCAGAAGCTTCATTTGGTCATAAAACGTATCTAAGATTTTTCAGCAGAAACTTAGCTACTGGTAGAGGGGTAAAGAGAACATTTCCATTTAGGGGACATGGACTAGACAGACTGGTTAAGAGATGGCCACAGCTTCCCAGTGACAGCTCAGCTGGAATGGTCTCACCCCATTACTAATCAAGTAGGATTTTAAACAGTGTCCATCACTTCCCGGGCAAAATAAGAATGGGTTTTGCAAGTCAGAAGTCCAAATATGCAGGCTTGGATGCAAGGTAGGTTTCCCTGGCCTGCTGGTCCCTGACTCTTTGGCAGGATGGCGGCTCACTCTGAGCTGGTGAAAATGTGACTACCCACATAGACCTCTGCTCAAATGTCTGAATCTTGATTCCAGATTTCAGTTGTCAGCCTCGAGACCACGAGGGTCAGGAGGGATAGAGACTGGGAACCTGGCATCGCAAGAAGGACAAACAAATAGTGAAACAAGGGGAAAGTCCAGATTGTCTGAGGCAAAGAGAAGCAAGCAGGGACATGGTCGAGGTGAGCTTTGGGGATCAGGATAGACAGTTCCTCAGGCGTCTTCTGCTCTAACACTTCCATTTTTCAGGTGGTGACACTAAGGTCCAGAGAAGGGAAGAGGCTTGCCCACGTCATACAAGACATTCTAGGGATAGAACTCTGGACTCTGTCTCCAAGACCCAATAACTTTTCTGCTTTATAACAATACTTCTTAAAAGAAACCCAAACCCTATCCTTCCACCAATAGGACAGGAGACCTTAGGATCAGGATCCAGGCCAGAGCAGCTCTAGAAAGCAGGATTTCGTACTCCGGGCCTAGAATAGAAGCCATGTGGACACTGCCCATCCCTACACCTCTCACTCCCATCCACACATTGGAGCAGGAAGGGGGCCTGCAGGTGACCTGCCCAGAAGAGTGGAGAGGAAGGGCCCAGGTGACCAAACACCCATGTTCCATATCTGTCCCTGTCAATCCCCACAAATCACTTTCCCTCTTTGTGCTTCAGTTTCCCCATCTGTAGAATACCTTGGTCTAACTTCACGCTCTTTAGTTTTATTGATATTTGGACATCCTACACGTTAAATGGTTAAGTATACCTGTTTGAGGCAGAGACAGAAATACTATATTTATGTCCAGAGGCAGAACCATTCTGTGCTGCAGTCACCAAGGTGTAGACGTTCTGGAAGCAAAGCCACACAAAGGGCAGATTTCTATTACAATTAAAAGAGGAGTCAGAGGACGCAAGAGAAAACGCTAATTTGTCTTCACTTGAAAATATTTCCAACAGAAGTTTTGAGGAGGCTCATCCCCTCTTCCAGCCGTGCGCCTCTCCCATCTTTCCCGAACGGAATTCAGCTTGAGAGACAAATAAAGGATGACATTTTCCTTTCAAAGGTAGCCTGTCTCGGGTCCCAGGGCAGCTGGCTTTGGCAGAGGTGACAGGTGAGAGCAGGCGCTCCTGAGTGAGGACTCGGAAGTGGACATCCTGCATGGCTTTAGGTACAGGTTATAAAGGTGTTACTGACAGCTCCCCACTGAGGTCTGGAGCAGAAAGGACACTAGGTAGGAGTATGTGGGGATTTTTTTGTTTGTTTGTTTGAAAAGATATTGGGTATCCTGATGCTATTATCTTGGTAATTACAAATTGCTTATACCTGTGAAAAGCAGCGACCTAAGGGAGGGGAGGGGTCCCCTTGAATGTGGTTATCACAGGGCATTTGCCCCCTGCCCTGCCCGTCCTCCTCTACCATCTCCCCACCTCAGGTCTCTCACATATCTTTGGCTGGTGATTCCCAGATACGGGAATCATATGCTCCACCTGCCAGGCTGCAGTGTACCTGCTCAGGAAGTCTATCTTGACCCATAAAGTTGGGCTGGGTGCCTGTATCAGATGTTGATGCTCCATCCAGAGCTCCTTGGATCCCTTTACTATTTCTCTGTACTCCTCCCTGGCTTCCTTCTGTTTTCCCCTTTGGAATGTTTTTGCTTCCTGAAGCTTCTCCAGGACAACTGCCCTGGGCCCACTGGCGCTGGCAGGTGTAGCGTGTTGGAGAACGTGCCTGCCCCCGCAGAAGTGCCTAGCCAATGACTGGCAGGGTGGGAGTCTGAAAGCTCATCCTCTCTTGTTGGGACAAACTCTGAGACCCGGCTAATGCTCCAGAGTTTCCCTGTGGGGTCAGGTGGAAGCCACTTGCAGTGGGACTTATGCCTCTCACCCTTGTTGGGTCTCTTCCCCTGTCCTGCTTCCTCTGCTCTCTTTTTTTTTTTTTTTTAATATTTTATTTATTTGTTTGGCCGCGCCGGGTCTTAGTTGCCACGTGCGGGATCTTTTAGTTGCAGCATGTGGGCTCTTAGTTGCGGCACGCAGGATCTAGTTCCCTGACCAGGGATCGAACCTGGGCCCCCTGCACTGGGAGCGTGGAGTGTTACCCACTGGACCACCAGGGAAGTCCCTCCCCCGCTCTCTTACCGGTTTCTCCCGAGACCACTGCTTGAAAAATCAGGCACATATCAGATGTACCAATCTCTAGGGCACCCAACCTAGGATGGCACTCCCATGTGCTGCCACAGCTCTATGGACCTGCCCCATTTATAGTACTGACCACAGTGACCCATAACTCTCTATCCACTAGCCGGCCCTGCCACTGTACTGAGAGCTTTCCAAAGGCAGGAACTGTGTTTTGTCCAGGGCTGTACCTCAGGACAAACTGAGGACCTGCCAACAGACTCAATGAGAGCTTGTAAATGAATGAATGAACCATGAACTCCAGCTATCAGAATCAATCCCAATAGAAGGCTGAACCCAGAAAGATATCTGAACAGTATGCTTTCTTGAAAATGGAGTAAGAATGTTATGGGACCCTACCCGCTGGGCCTAGGACCAAAATAACCCCTTCTTCCTCGTGCTCTTTTTGTGTGTCTTCACCAGCACACTTCATCAGGCCTTTGCCTGTTGATCCCATTTTCCAACAGGCCTTACTCTTAAAAATAGACCTATGGGGCTTCCCTGGTGGCGCAGTGGTTGAGAGTCCGCCTGCCGAAGCAGGGGACACGGGTTCGTGCCCCGGTCCGGGAAGATCCCACATGCCGCGGAGCGGCTGGGACCGTGAGCCATGGCCGCTGAGCCTGCACGTCTGGAGCCTGTGCTCCGCGACAGGAGAGGCCACAACAGTGAGAGGCCCGCGTACCGCTTAAAAAAAAAAAAAAAAAAAGACCTATGTATTTACATCTGTCTTCTTAGTTTTTAATTCCTCTGCAGCTTCTGCATCCAGGCTCTCAAGAGTCCCCCACAGCGTCCACATTCATCTCTTAGCTTCTCGCTTACTGCTGGATACTGACCTGTCTCAGAATTCCACCCTGAGTCCTGCATCTGCCACATCAGATCTGCTAACTGCTGTCCCCAAGTGCCCCCAGTCTCCAACTGGCCCCCATCAGGTGTCCTTTCCAGATGGCAGGACCTAGAGCATTGGACTCTCACCACAACACCCCTGGCCCCTCCTCTGTTCTCACCCGGGGCCAGCACAGTGTGGAATGTGGCTGTGACAGAGAAGCCCATTCTGTCACCACCACACAATCTCTGGCACGTTCAGGCAGACCTGGGCAGGTCACCACGGGTTTTGTTGCCAGGAGGGAAGGCCCACAGCTTTCCCAGAAAAAACCGTGATGAAGGCTTGGAACTGTCACTTGGCCTAAATGGAGACAAGCAGATTGGAGGGCTCTTACACTCTAAGTCATCTGGGGTTCTGGAGGATGGCTGGCCATGGGCTGAATTTATCCTCAGGGAGGATACCAAGGCCCGTTTGTCCAATTTATTTGAGGGCAGGGGTGAGGCACAGAAAAAATAAGTCATATAAAAGAAACAAAAGAGCTTGAGAGAAAGAGGTCCCTGCTGGAAAAGGAGGCCCACCGGCTC
The DNA here is from genome assembly GCF_059928025.1 of Delphinapterus leucas. Taxonomy (NCBI): domain Eukaryota; kingdom Metazoa; phylum Chordata; class Mammalia; order Artiodactyla; family Monodontidae; genus Delphinapterus; species Delphinapterus leucas. The sequence goes on from NC_143135.1 coordinate 42,450,569, forward strand.
AGGAGAGGGCCCGGGAAGCAGGTGTAGAGGAGAGAGAGCCATTGGAAAGGGCTATTTAGTTGCAGAGAAAAGGCTCCTAAATCTCACACACAGAAAAAAGTGCTTGAAAATGAACTTTGTGAACTTATGCTCCTTTGCCTTTGCTAATGTGGCAAATGCCATCCTTTCATCAAATATTCACAGGCAAGCTATGAATACTTGGGAGTCAGGCTGTGCAGGAAATGATGGTGACCTTGGCTGGGCAGTCAAAGAGAGGGCAGATAGGGCTTCCCTGGTGGCGCAGTGGTGGAGAGTCCGCCAGCCGATGCAGGGGACACAGGTTCGTGCCCCGGTCCGGGAAGATCCCACATGCCGCGGAGCGGCTGGGTCCGGAGCCTGTGCTCCGCCTGCAACGGGAGAGGCCACAACAGTGACAGGCCCGCGTACCGCAAAAATAAATAAATAAATAAAATAAAAAAAGAGGGCAGAGGATATGTTAATGATTTACAGCCAGGAGGCCTGGGGATTCCTTCGACACAGACTCACGGCACAAAGAGCCACAGGAGGGATGGCAAAGATGAAAAGGCTCCGTGCAAGGTGATCCCTGGAAGAGCATCTGGGCAAACAAGACTAGTTTCAAGTTTTCTCTACCTTTATCTCTACCACATTGCCCATTCCAGATCCTCATCTGTCACACCCATAAAAATGTCAGAGACCCCCAATCTCCTGGCCTTCTTTCCCCTCTTCCTTCAATGAATATATATTGTCTTCCTTGTACCAGGCACTAGGGAAACTGCAGTGAACAAAACATCAAAATCTCTGCCCCGGTGGCGCTTACATTCCAGAGGGAGGACACAGACACACGTATAGCAAGTCAGAGAGCCATAAGCCATGGAGAGAAGAGGAAAAGGGAATACGAGGGTAATGGGAGGGGAGGGCTGCAAAGTTAAAGACAGAAGTCAGGGAAGGCCTTGCAGTTGAAACTTTTATTAAGCTTCTCTATGCCAGACATCGTGCTGGCCACTATGCATGCGTTGGGCACAAATTCCGAATAAAAGGATGGGATTCACCCTTGTAAAGCTGACCATCTAGCTCCTTTTCTGCACACCTTAAATCTCTCCTCGATATGGCTGGCCTGGTGATTTTCCTATAACACAGGGACCACCACATCACTACCCTGCTTAAAAATCCTTCGATTTTCCTCACACCTCAATGTGGCGAGGATCAAATTCTGCCTCCTGAGCAGGTTTAACGTTCCCCGTCCCACCCACATTCCAGTCTAGGATCTGATTACAGCCTTCCTTCCCTCTTAACTAGGTACCACACAGGCTAATTTGCCTGTCATTCTGCCCTCATATTAGTAGTGTGCACTGTACTCTCAAGGTGGATAATAGCTCATGCAGTCACGCTACTTGTAGCACACGCCCAACGCTTCAGCTTGTACAAAATACCCACAATTCTCCAAAAACACGTGCTATTGCCAGCTTCCTCACCTTGCTCACGCTCCCCCCTCAGTCGGGGTTATCCTTTCCTGCCGTGCTTTCTGACGAAATCCTCTTTATCCTAAAAACCAGCTGAAATGATAACTTCTCTCTGTTTCTGGGCTGTCTCCGCACCCTCACCCCTCTACTAGACAGCATCATTTGTTCCCTCCTCTGTGTCCCCAGTGCATCACCCCTTAAGCTGGTGCAGTGTGCTCCACACCTCCATCTGGGTGTCATCTCCACCTCTGCCCTGGGGGAAGGGCCTGGACGCTGTCCAGCCCTGTGTCCCCAGGGCCTTGCCCAGCGTCTGAACCACAGTAGGTACTAAGTGTGGAGTAGGTTGAATGCAGTGTGGTTGTGCTCTAGCTGCAAATATAACAGCTGAAAGCACTAAATGCTTTCAAGGAAACTTCTAGAACTTGAAGACTGGATGTGCCATATATTCCCCCCTGCCCCGCCCCCAATCTGTTGCATAATTTCTTCAACATAGTGTGAAGTCGGTGTCCTAACAGTGGATCTCTTGTTGATCTGCACCTTAATTTTCTGGCTCACAGGTGCTCACTCACCTGTACTCTGTATTGTCTCACCTTCCACTTCCCTTGCCTCCTGGGGGAGAGCCACTGTGACATGTACCTTAGCTCTGAGTCTTGGGTCAGGGGAGCAACGAAGGATATTCTCAGCCTATGATGACTGGGATAGTAGGGAAGTGAGATTGGGGTGGGGGTGATGTCAAGAGTGGGAGCCAGCAAAAAAGCACCCCTTATCCAAAGCTGAAATGAGAAGTTTCTAAAAAGGGAGACATTAGAGGGCAAAGTGTTAGTACCAGCAGCAAAGTTTCAAGCAATTCTATGTTTATGAGTCTTGAGTAAGGGAGGACGAGGGAGGAAGTTTAACATGTGACTAAAGTCAGGAAGCCAATGGTTAGAAGAGGGGGTATGAAGCAATGGAATGAAAACAAGCTATGCTTTTAAAACCCTGGCTCACCATCACTCAGGTGTTGTTTTATTCATTCATATTCAGTCATAGTCACCCAATGAATACTGAGTGCCTATCTTGGGCTGGGCACTGTGCAAGGTGTTTAAAAGACAATGATTAGAAAAACAAAAGACCCAGTTCATGCCAGTCTAGTGAGGAAGTCAGAGATAATCAAATGCTCATAAGATAAAAATGCCCACTTTAGCATTAACATACATACACCACCAAATGTAAAATAGCTAGCTAGTGGGAGGCAGCCGCATAGCACAGGGAGATCAGCTCGGTGCTTCATGACCACCTAGAGGGGTGGGATAGGGAGGGTGGGAGGGAGACGCAAGAGGGAGGGGATAGGGAGATATATGTATACGTATAGCTGATTCACTTTGTTATACAGCAGAACATATATATAATTGCTTAACAATGTAGAGCAATTATACTCCAATAAAGATGTTTAAAAAAATGCCCATTTTAAATGGTCGTAAGTGCTCTGAAGGAAGCATACACAGGACTCTAAGGGCCTATAATAGACCAGGCCTGCCTGGGGAAATGATGGGGAGTTGTGAGCTTACGGATGAAGAAAAGTGGGCCTGCGGTGGCTCCCCAGGGGGAGGTGGTAGCATGTGGGAAGGTCTGGTGCCAGAGAGAAGCAACGCACCGCAGACTTGGTTTGGAGCCCAGAGGGTAAAGGGAAAGCAGGACAAGATGAGGCTGAGAGAGGAGGGCACATACCCTGCAGGGCTGTGTCAGATACCTTAGGGCATCTGGTCTTTTTGCCAAGAGCATGAGATGACAGGGAGGTTTCTAGCAGTGGGAGTGGGGGTAAAGAGTATGTATGTGTCACCTGATCAGATATGTATTTTGAAAACTTCATTCTAGCTGCAGGGTGAAAATGTGTCATAGTGGAGAGATTACTCAGCAAGCAATTGCAAGAATACAGGCCAGAGATGGGGTGTGGAGCTCAGACTAAGGAGGGGGCCATGTGACTTCCCATAACCTCCCTGAGTTTCCGTGTGTCATCCTATAAAAGAGACAGTAAGATTTAAAGCTCTGGGTAAGTAAATAGGCAGAGCGTCTACTTCACAGTAAATGCTCAATAGACGTGTGGTTTCCTTCCCTCCTGAGTGAAGCAGGCAGCTGACACCTTGGCCGAGATTCCTGGGCCTGTCAGGCTCTGCTTTCTGAGACAATTTTGGTTTTATTCACAGAAGCAACCCTGTGTTTGTGCAGGGAAATGGGGACAGGAAACAGCCCAAGACACATTGTGGAGAAGTTCCTTTCCAAAATATTTTTGAGGTGTAAAAAGAGAGGACAAACTATATAGATTCCAGGAGAGTCTCTCTCTCTCTCTCTCTCTCTCTCTCTCTCTCTCTCTCTCTCTCTCTCTCTCTCACACACACACACACACACACACACACACGGGTGAGGTTCCTTAGGTAAAAAATGACATTGGTCTCTATCACAATAGGGAGGGCCAGCGTCCTAGCTAAGAAGGCTGATGGATTCCCAGGAGTATTGTTATATCTGAGGTTTCCTTGGAAAACCCTTCCTGTCCCTTACAGCCAATCAAGTAATGAAAGTTGCATTGGACTGTGATCAGGTAACTTAGATAAAGGCCTCTTGTGTTCATCCTGGTGTGTGCAATATCAGGTGACCTGCTCTTCCAAGGAAAATAAAGAGTAGCCATCCTCCAACTCAGCAGAGGGGGAGAGAAAGCCTCCCCCCATTTCATGTGGTCAGCTGGAACAAAGGCTTCATCATTGGTTGGCTTACAGAGTACACAGCCAAGGGATACCTGCACATTTGCATTAATCAGATGGTGTTATCGTAAGCACAGTCAGAGATGCTTCTGGCAAAAAAGAAAATGCAATTTCATTATCTTCTCTCAAAGTAACAACCTACAAAAGAAAGCTCAACTTGAAGCACTGAAAACAAATCATTCGTTCCTAAAGACAAAATTGGGCAAGAACATTTTGCAAAACTTACTGTAACGTAAACAATTCCTGCGATAAAAGCTTGTAACCAAGAAAGTCACACTTCCTTTTAGTACCCAAATGATGATGGCATTAACCCCAGCAACTGGGTTGTTAATTAATAGCTCCCATCAAAGTGTCCCTTAGTTATCTCAGAAAGCTCCCAAAGGGCGCCCCAGTCTAGCCTCTCAGCACAGACTCCTTGGGTGGGGCCTTCACCCTCCTCTCCTGGTTGGCTGTCCACTCAACCGGATGCTCCCTTGCTGTTCCAACCTGTCAAGCAGATGCCAATGACCCTATTACGGGGGCTCCTCCACGGAATGGCCAGGAAACTACTGGAGGGTCCTGATCAGAGAAGCACATGCTCTTCTTATCTTTAACAGGTTCACGATGTTGCTATGCTAGAAACAAACTGTAGGGGGCGAAAGTGCCAGCAGGGAGACCTGTTTAGAGCCTACTGATGCGCAGGTGAGAGACGAGGAGGCTTGGACCAGGGTGGTGGCAGTGGGGGTGGTGACATGTGGTCAGATTCTGGATGTATTTTAAAGGTAGAACTAATAGGATTGCCTAATTGCAATGCAAGAGAAAGAGCAGAGTCAGGGATAACGCCAAGGTCCTTGGCTGAGAACCAACCGGGATGGAGCCACCATCACGTTCCCTGAGTAGAGAATTGGCTCTATCCACCTTGCTTGCCTGACTGAGCCCTAACATTGTTGCTTACTAGTTCTTAAGCCCGATGCTGGGACCAATGAAAGCTGTCTTTCAACTTTATTCACTGAAGATTATATTTACCTCTAGCAAACAAACCACAGTCACTTGTCAGCCAAAAAAGAAAACTTTAAACAGATTTTTTTTTAAATAGCAATTTTACAGGCAAAATTTCTTTTCTTTTCTTTAAATTGAGATATAATTGACATATAACCAGGCAGATTTTCTGATTATTATCTAATAACTTTAAACATAAATTATTAAAAGGTGAATAAAAATCTTTACTTAAGAAGTGTGCACCTAGACAATCTTTGGCTTAATGAGGAAATCAAAAGGGAAATTCTTACTGCTAAAAAGCAATAAAAAGGAGAAACACAAAACTAAAACAAATGACCCAGCAAAGCTGTCCTGAGAGAAATATTTATGGTCTATTACAATTCTCTTATAATTGGAAAAAGAAGACTAAAAAGTAAAAGAACTAAGGACTTGTCTTAAAGAACTAGCGAAATAACAATAAACCAAAGGAAACTAGGAAGAGATTTGTAAAAATAAAAGCAAAATTTAATTAAATATGAATTAATTAAATTTTAATTTATTGATTTATTAAAATTTAATTAAATTTAACATTTATTTAGAAGTTTAAATAAACCTAAAAGCTGGTTCCTTAAAATAGCTAAACCCTTAAGAAACCTGAATAAGTAAAAAAGAGAAACAAAAAAGGGAGATTCAACCCTATTGCAACAAATTCAAGAATTTAGAGAGAGAAGATGACTTCCTGGCACAGTACGTACTACTAACACTGACCTAAGAGAAAGAGGGAAACCTAAACAGACCAATTCCCATTACTTTGAAAGGTGATTAAAGGTGTACAGTATCAAGAGTTTCTAGGACCAGATGGCTTCCCAGGTTAGTAACAAACCACTGTTTGTTCCATTTCCCTCTCTTTAATTCAGCCACACCACTTGGTTCTACAGTGAATAATAGTTACATAGTCATAATATCTGAATTCTCTTTATTGGTTTTCTATTTTAATAGAAACAGAAAAATCAGCTCACAGACGAAGCAAACTCAATTATAACTGTACTATGACATCCAAATGTTATGAATATCGAAAATATGGTTCCTTGACTAAAAAGGGGAGGCTAATATGAAGAGAAGTAGATGGGAGAGTAGGCTCATCTAATAAAAAGCAAGTGTATAAGTATGTACAACTTTGATGGATCAAGATATAGAGGTTTAGGTATATTATTTAATGACAATCATCAGAAGAACTCAAATTAGGACTAACACAAAAACCAAGAAAAGGGAGAGGGAATGGAAAAAAGAAGTGGGAGGCGGAGTAAGTGTGCTAATTTCACCATATTTCATATTGAGGAGTCAACAAATACTGTCTTAGATGGATAAATTATGAAATAAAGATTTAAGTATCAGAAGTTAAAGTCATGGTGGTAACCACCAGAAAAACTCAAAATAGAAGTGGGTAAAAGTAGTCATTTCTGGGTGTAAAAGAGATATAGTACTTCAATTTTATTTTGCACTTTTTTTTTTTTAAAGCTGATCATCTCTTTTATTTATTTATCTATTTATTTATTTATGGCTGCATTGGGTCTTCATTGCTATGCACGGGCTTTCTCAGGGTCTACTCTTCGTTGCGGTGTGTGGGCTTCTGACAGCGGTGGCTTCTCTTGTTGCCGAGTGCGGGCTCTAGGCGTGTGGGCTTCAGTAGTTGTGGCACGTAGGCTCAGTAGTTGTGGCTCGCGGGCTCTAGAGCGCAGGGTCAGTAGTTGTGGTGCACGGGCTTAGTTGCTCTGCGGCATGTGGGATCTTCCTGGACTAGGGCTCGAACACGTGTCCCCTACATTGGCAGACGGTTTCTTAACCACTGTGCCACCAGGGAAGTCCCTTATTTTGCACTCTTATGTTCTGTTTGCATTCTTAAAATCAATTCTTATAAATAGCAACATTCATGTATACATACACAAAAATAGAGGAGAAAAGAGCCAACATAACAGGTACCCTTTGGGGGAGGGGAAGAGAGAAAAGCCTCTGGTTGTAGCATGGCCAAGGAAGGAATTTCATGGGAAGACCTCTGATGAGCAGTTTTCAGTTGTTTGCGGTGGGCTGTGCCCTGTGAGTCCCCCTCCACCATTCCCACACAGTCTGCATTGCTCCAGGGTGGATCAGAAGTCCTCAGGAGCTACCAAATGGAGCACCCAGGTGGGCTTGGGGTGAACACAGACAGCACATGTGGATTATAGAGCTGTAAGACAAGGAGAAGCCAGCGCCCTGGTTACACAAAGATGGATCCAACAGTTTCTGTCTTGAGGAGTTCACAGTCTATAGAAAGAGCAAGATACAGAAATAGAGCTTTGCTTAGGGCTATGTGCAGGTGAACATAGAAAAGAAAACTGGAAGAGTCCGGAAGGTCACTATGGAAAAGATGACCTCTGAGTTACATGTTGGAAGTTGAGTAGAGAGAGGGAGAAAAAGGGCTTTCTTGGCAGAGGAAGAGGAAAGGGACCTGACAGGATTACGCTTGTTCCTGGAATGGTGGGTGATTGGTGTGGTTAGACCAGAGGCTATGTGGGGTGGGGAGATCGACAGGAAATAAAGCTAGAATGATACTCTGAGGCAAATCGTGAAGAGGTTGGGCATTAGCCCATGGGTGTTGAAGCATCAGTCAAGGGCTGGGAGTGGGAAAACAGCATGACAAGATTTGCACTTTGGAAAGATCACTCTGAGTGGAGGCTGGGAGGCCAGTTAAGACTGTGAAAACTAGGGAAGATATAGTGAAAGTATGAAACAAGTCTGTGGTGTGGGAGTTGTGAATCTCAGTACTTGTCAGCAGCACATGGGCGGTCACTCAGAGAAATCCAGGGAAGATGGGCTTGACCTTGACCCACTCAATAGAGTGCTGCCTGGAGAGACCTAGCCAATGGTCAAGCACAATATGTCTGGGTGCAGTAATCCCCAGGTATGGTTTAGGAAAATGGCGGGCATCAGTGATTCTGAAAGTATGGCTATCTCAACAGATAGGACACCAGACTGGAGGATCCAGAAAGGAGACTTCAGAAATCCAGGCAGGCAGAGGCCTAAGCCAGAGCAGGGCTATCAGATGCAGCAAAAGCCTCTCAAAGGCTTACTTTCCCCCCTTTTTCTTCTAAACCAACATCTGAATCAGAGTTGGGGCCAGATAGAGTCCTGTGGCTGCCCCAGTCAGGTCTAATTTACTTTAATATTTATTCTATATTCATTCAACAGAGTTGGAAAGAGAAAACCTATTTTCAATAAAAATGCAATGCAAACATGAAAAAAAGGTCCTCTTTATTTTCAAACAAAGCATTGTTAAATATTAAACAATATACTAAACTTTTTTATTTAAAATTTTAATTTTTGTGTTTCATTGATTGTTTTTTCTCACTTATAACTAGATAACGTTAGGTCACTCACCAACTCAATTACTGTAGATTAAAGTAATTTACAATAATATATGGGTTGGCCAAAAAGTTCGTTCGCATTGTTTCCATAAGATCTTATAGAAAAACCTGAACAAACTTTTTGGTTAACCCAATAGTTACACAAGTTTTTACCCATCTACCTCCTACCCCTGGGTTTTGAACAAACTGCTTTGAATCAATCCCTTCTTCATTATTGACTAGCTGTATGACAAGGCATGTTACTAAACTAAGGAACATTTTTCCGATCTGGAAGGCAACAGTATTATTATCTTCCTCTCAGAGTTGCTGTGAGGATGAACAAAGTTTATTGTGTGGAAGTTCCAGGAACATAATAACTACTCAATAGATGCTGGTTGCCTTGTTTTCCCAGTCATGTGGTATCTAGAAGTGGGGTTACTGGCAATCTGGTATAGCCAGTGAGACAACATCCCTCATGCCCTCAATCTTCCGGAAAATTAGGAGGAGGTAGGGAAGAATCATCAGGAGGTATTCAGGCTGTACCTGTTGAAAGTGTACCATATACTCCTGTGAAGTCGTCACTACGGTCGAGATAGTGAATATCCATCATGCCCTAAGTTTTCTTGTGCCCCTTAGTAATCGCTCCCTTCTGCCCCTCTCCACTATCCTCATTCTCCTGCTCCCAGGAGACCACTAATATGCTTTCTTTAACTCTCCAGGTTGTCTTCTTCTTATCGAGTTTTGAGAGTTCTTATATATGGTGGGAAAAAAAAAGTTCTTCAGCAATTATACAATTTGCGAGTGTTTTCTCCCAGTCTCTGCCTTCAGTTTGGGTTTGTCTGACATTTTCTCATGATCAAACTGGGGTTATGGGATTTGGGGAGGAATATCACAGAGGTGAGGTGCTCTTCTCATAGCATTATATTAGGGTGCATGCTAGCAAAATGACTTATCGCTGGTGATGTTGATACGGATCAATTGGTTATGGTGGTACCTGCCAGGTTTCTCCACTGTAAAGTTTCTTTTTATCCACTTTCTATATTCTTTGAAAGTTGGTTAAGTCTATTCCGTACTCAACTAGAGGGGAATTAAGTTCCACTTCCTGGAAGGGAGAATATCTATGTATATTATTCAGATTTTTCTGTAAAGAAGTTATCCCTTTTCCCTTTTATTTACTCACTCATTTATATCAGTATAAACTCATGGATATTTGTGGTTTTTTGACATGCTCCCATCCCCACCCCCCCCCTTTTTTTTTTTTTTGGCGGTATGCGGGCCTCTCACTGTTGTGGCCTCTCCCGCTGCGGAGCACAGTCTCCGGACATGCAGGCTCAGCGGCCATGGCTCACGGGCCCAGCAGCTCCGCGGCATGTGGGATCCTCCTGGACCGGGGCACGAACCTGTGTCCCCTGCACCAGCAGGCGGACTCTCAACCACTGCGCCACCAGGGAAGCCTCCATCCCCTTTTTTTTGTACTTCCTTATTTTCTGTGCAATACAAAATACTCCACGCTCATCTTGTATTTTCTCTATCCCAGCCCTAGAGTTAGCTATTTCTCCAAGGATCCCTGATTCCTTGAATTGGAGGCAATAGTATTTAGAAATAAATATCTGAATAATGTATGTGCTCCTTGTTAGTGGTGTTACTGTTTTTAGGCATGGGGGCTATTTTTTGTTTTCCTTGTAAGTTTCTGTGTAGTCAGAGGGAGATTCAGAAATTTACAATTAGCCAGTCATGTAAAAGAGTTCTACTAAGTGTGATTCATGAACCATCAACGTCAGCATCACCTGTGTGTTTGTTAGAACTGCAGATCTTGAGCCTCATCCCAGACCTACTAAGTCAGAAACTAAGTTGGACCCAAGACTCTGTTTTAATAAGCACTATAGGTGATTCTTTTGCATATTAAAATTTGAGAATCAATGATGTAAGCAGTAGGCTGTAGAAATACAAGTTAACTGCTATTGTATTTGGTACTCCAGTCCTGCTATAGGTGGTGCTCCAGACAGTGGCCAAGCTAGTTGGCTTCTTAATCCAGCTATGATGTCAGTCCTTGGATTCCTACCATTCTGATGATGACACATCAGACAAGGAAGAGCAGACAGGCCAGACAGAAGAAGCAAAAGCAAGAACAAAAGAACCAATCATCAACAAAATACTAGCAAACCAAATCTAGCAGCATATACAAAGGACCATATACCATGACCAAGTGGGATTTATTCCAGGAATGTAAAGTTGGTTTAACATCTGAAAATCAATTAGTTTAATACAATATAAATAGAATAAAGGACAAAAAGCACATGATCATCTCAATAAATGCAGAAAAAGTATCTGATGAATTCAGCACCTCTCCATAATAAAAACACTTAGCCTAGGAATAGAAGAGATCTTCCTCACCTACTAAAAGGTATCTATGAAAAACTCACAGCTAACATCATACTTAACAGTAAAAGACTGAATGCTTGCTTTCTAATTTACAGATTTATTGTGAAGATTGAATGAGTGATAATGTGTGTAAAGTACTCACAACAGAACTAGGCACACATACTGAGTCAGTTATAATTATAGAAATATTGGGTGTAGTTTCTTAGTATAGTTTCAACTTACTATAGTTTCTGACACTTATTAAGGGCAGGATTAATATTGGCTGTTACTATTAATATTATTTTAATGGAGTCTTATTATCTTGGGCTGAGGGAGATAGCATACAGAAGTTTCTACATGAAAGGAACCCTGGAGGGACATGGAAGGGACTATAAGCATGAGAATTCTGTTTGGAATTTTGATACAAAAGTAGTACTGAGCATTGGCCAAAGTCCTGCTATAGGGACTTTGGCCAGTTTATCCTGAGGTCTGCTTGCTGGCAGCACTGAGCTGGGGTAGGGGTATTCTATAAGCAGGAGAAACTGCCTCATGGAGAGAGGTGTTAGCCACCCCCTGCCCCCACCTCCACCCCTACACCAGCTATGGGGTCTGATCTCCCTCTACATCTTGTTTTATTTATTTATTTTACTTTTGCCTGTGTTGGGTCTTTGCTGCTGCACACAGGCTTTCTCTAGTTGCGGCGAGTGGGGGCTACTCTTCGTTGCAGTGCGTGGGCTTCTCATTGTAGTGGCTTCTCACTGCGGAGCACAGGCTCTAGGTGCGCGGGCTTCAGTAGTTGCAGCATGCGGGCTCAGTAGTTGTGGCTCGCGGACTCTAGAGCGCAGGCTCAGTAGCTGTGGTGCACGGGCTTACCTGCTCCGCGGCGTGTGGGATCTTCCTGGACTGGGGATCGAACCCGTGTCCCCTGCATCGGCAGGCGGATTCTCAACCACTGTGCCACCAGGGAAGCCCCTTTACATCTTGTTTTACATCTTGTTTTCCCAACACAGCTGGCAGCAGTTGCCTTAGTATTTCCTGGGCCTCTTCTCCAATGACACTCCCTTCCACACAACCACTCTCAGCTGAAAGGCACCAAGAGTGACCATCTGTGAGACAGGCCTATTCAATATGCTTTTTTACAGATCAGAGGCCAGGTTTTGTTTTGTTTTAATTGCATGCCAAGCTGTCACCTAGAGCTTAGTGAAGGGTATGAACATATCCATAAATTATCCAGTATTCAAAGGTGATTTTGATATTCCTATCAGGAGCCTCTTTATGCTCAAATGAGCATGCAGTATTTTTGCAAAGGTAAGCATTCCGAGGGAGCTGTTAATTATTTGAAACTAGGGTGCTTGGGTGACCGCAAACAGCAATGAATAAATCCCAGGAGTGGCTAAGATAGGGCATGGTTTTATAGTTGCTAGTGGGGGACTTACTTGGGAACTGTTTAAAAAAGTAAGAGTGACCCATTAGATTATTTCATAATTCAAAAGTGGCACACTATGACAGTGATGGGGTTCAGAGGGAACCCTAGGGATTTTTGTGTCCCTGATGGGGGGCAGAGTTGCCTCTGGGCAACACTGTTGTTACTGAGGTACCCCTCAATAACATGGTGGCATGAGAGCGACACTGAGTCACAAACTGAATTCTTAAAATATCGAATTAATGAAATTCTTCTGAGGTATGGGAGAAGGGGACATTTAATCTCAGATCCACCTCTCTTACTGCTTTTTCTACTCCTTGGCAGCTGGATCTGCTGATGGTTTTAACTCAGGGTCAAGCCTGTCCCAAATTCCAAGCCAATCTCAACAGGCAAAGGCAGGGCCTTTCAGTCATTCATCTTTTTTTCCTTTCATTTATTCATCTTTTTTTCCTTTCATTTATTCAGCATACGCATGGTGATAGGCATTGTTCAAGGAATGAAGGGATAAGAGACTATAAAAGGCAGGGCCCCTCCCTCAGAGTAGCTCACTGCCTAGGGCTGGAAATGGACACATAAATAACTCTAATCTTCAATTTGTTCTAGGAAGCCCAGCCCTGCCCCAATTAGTCTCTGCCTGACTGTGGCTTACTCAACAAATCCAGCCCTATAGCTCCGCATTCCAGCCCCACATTACCAGGAAGTGGTAGTGCCTTGCACCCAGCTCCCAAGTCATGAGATGGTCTCACACACAGCAGGGTAAAGAAGAAAGGAGGGTCGGAAGAATGAAGGAGGCAGGACCTAGTGAGAAGGCAAGGTTGCCAAGACCAGCTGTGGGGCAGGAATAGAACATTTGATAGGACAAGGAGGAAAGGGGCAAGGCAGTGGGTCTGTTCACATCTGTATCTTCATTACCTAAAACTTAAAATTTTGGGACTTCCCTGGCGGTCCAGGGGTTAAGACTTCACCTTCCAATGCAGGGGGTGCGGTTTCGATCTCTGGTCAGGGAGCTAAGATCCCACATGCCTTGCGGCCAAAAAGCCACAACAGAAAGCAATATTTTAAAAAATTCAATAAAGACTTTAAAAATGGTCCACATCCAAAAAATAAATTCTTTAAAAAAAACAACAAAAAATTTTAACTTTGTCATTAAAAAAGGTTTGTGTTATTCCCAATATTGTTTAGTGGTCAGGATTAGGGGATTGAGGTCAAGCCAACCTGAATTCAAACCAGTATTTCTCTTACACCCAGGTAAAAGGGGCTCCTGCCAGGACCCACACGTACTAAGGATCCTACCCCCTCCCAAACACACATGTACATATACACAAACACTATCGAGTGACTTTCTTAAAACTTTTTAAGTGCCTCTCTGGTGCTTAGGACCAGGCAGAGCTGGCAGTGCTGTCCAGGTGGGTGCCCTGATCCCAGATGGGACTTGCATGAGCCCTGACCTTGTTTCTCCCCTTGGAAGCTCTCTCTGACCCTCCACCCCATGCATGGGGTCAACCAGATGTCCCCTTTTTCCTTATCAGGACAGCAGCTTGGCAATCCGATTGCTTCTGCTGGCTGGCATGGCATTTCTTTTGCATGAGATGTAGCTGCCCAAACAGTACTGACATGCTGACGTTGCTACTCTCACAAATGTACCACTAAGAATGAGTTCCTGGCCCTGAGCTACTGATGTCCACCGTTGGCCCTCAGGGTTGAGCCGCATGTGTGCGTGTACTTAGGTATACTTGTCCATGTTCTGACCACAGTACTGGCTTCAGGCTACAGACTCAAAGATGGTGGGATGATAGCACACCCTGCACAAGCCTCCTCAGGCTTCACACCATGTGAATCAGCAGTATTCCCAGGTGGCTGTGCTTATCTCCTCTGGGGCTTTTGAGACCAACTGCCACTCTGAAAGATCAATGGATCTTCTGATTGATGATGTCCTCTCTAGCCAACGTGGTGACATGTGCTCCCCTGGACCTGTGTTGGACCACGCAGAAGTTCCTGTACAGAAGAGACTATTTTTCTTTCTCTGCCATGGACCCCTCACCTATCTTAGGAAAAACTTTCTTGGTTTTATGATTCATCTTCAGTTCTAGTCCATGCATTTGATCCAGAGGGTTCAGGGAAAGAGAGATTAAAATGACCTTAAGGAATTAAGGTTTGGGGAGAGAGAATGGATTCAGTAAGAAAACAGTTAAGGAATCAAATTTGTTTTCTTTGGAGAAGAGAAGGTAAATGGATGGTTTAATTCTTGCCTTTAAGAATAGGCAATAATTTAACGCAAGGAATATAGAAAAATTATTCTTTATGTCTGAAAAGACTAACAAGAGGGAACGAAATTAAATTAGAGCTGGAGAGATTTCAGAATGAAAAAGGGTGATCGGAGAAAGCCTCCCTACCCTGGGGGACACATGAAGGAAATCAGACAACCATTCACTCAGCTTATGTTTTCCTGAGAATTTTCAGGGTTTTTTGGGAGAGGGGGTGTGGAGGAAGGGGGAAGGATGCAGGTGTGGTCCCAGTGGTTTTATCCAGGTTTTCAGCCTCAGCAGATGTGTACAGTGTTTAGCGGGTAGGCCTGAAGAGATTATTAAGTCTCAAGCCCAGAAGCAAAGGGAACTTGGTTCTCAGGGGTATCCTGAGCAGCAGAGCAGCACATCTAGACCGAACAAACACCTCTAGGTGTGCCTCCACCTCTCTGCCTGTAAAAAGGGATTACAGACTTTCTTTTGTTCTATCATGTCTAGGAAAAGTCACTGAGGTTTATATGCAAAATAAGTTCCTTAGAGGATTCACAGTCTGACCCACAGCCCACATCAGCTGAATTTCTGCACATCCAGCTCCGGGCACAACAAACATGCTCACCATCTCCAAACACGCCCTGCTCCTTCACCCACAGCACCTTCTTTGCTGGAAATGAGCTTCCCTTCCCTGCGCTCTCTCTATTCTGGCCAATTCCTACCCATCAGTGAAGGCCCAGCTTAGATGTCATCACCTTTGTGAAATGTTCCCCCACCCTCCCTCAAACTGAAGCAAACTGACTCCTGTCTCTGCATTGCTGAATGACTTGGTCCACACTATTGCCTCCCCTCTGGACTGAGCTCACTGGGGACAGGAGTCGTGTTTCAGTCTATCAGTCGGTCAGTCAGTAAACAAATGATGGTTGGGCACCTACTATGTCACAAGCACTGTGTCAGGCACAGCAGATACATCCATGAATGAAACAGACAGGATTACTCCCCCGTAGGAGCTTACGATCTGGGTAGGACTCTAACAGATAAAGAGGGCATTACAATGAATTTGATAAGTAAGAGTCCTGTAGAAGAAGAGGGTGGGGATATGTGTTCCAGATGGAGGGAAAGGCATATGTAAACGGTGGTGGCCAGATAGAAACTGGCACATTTAAGGAAGAGAAAGAAGCTCAGTACTGCTGTTGAATAATACTGGCAAGAGATGGGGACAGAGGGGAGAGCAGGGGCCACGTTACCCTGTGCCTTTTGAGCCCTTTAGGGAGATTAAACTTTATCCTAAGAGCAAAGAAGAACATCTGAAGAGTTTTAAGCAGGGAAGTGGCATCTCAGATTAGCCCTTTGAAAGATGACTGTGGCTGCAATTTGAGGAATAGATAGGCAGGACTTGTTATGGAGGCAGGGCCAGCAGTGAGGAAGGATTTTGGTGAAATAGTTTGGTGAAATAAGATGGTAGCAGCAGGAATAAAGACAAGTGGGTTGTTGACAGCGGTGTCTCACAGGTGGAATGGACAGAGCTTGTGGCTTATTATATATGGCTACAGATGGAGGGTAGAGATGGTAATGGAAGGGAAGACTCAGTGGAGCCTTCTAGGCTTTTTTCTTGGACAATGTTTAATGGAGGTGTATTAACCTCCTAGGGCTGCCTTTGCAAAGTACCACAAACTGGGTGGCTTAGAACAACAGACACTTATTGTCTCAGGGTTCCGGAGGTCAGAAGTCTACCATCAAAGTGTTGGCAGTGCCATGTACCTTCTGAAGGCTCTAGGGGTGGATCTGCTCCAGGCCTCTCTTGTAGCTTCTGGTAGCCTCAAGTGTTCCTTGGCTTTGTAGATGGCTATCTGCTCCCTGTGTCTCTTCACGTGGCTTTCTTACAGTACTCATGTCTCTGTCCAAATTTCCCCTTTTCCTAATAACACCAGTCATATTGGAGTAGACCCACTCTACTCCTATATGACCTTATTTTGATTAATTATATCTGTAGCAACTCTATTTCCTAACAAGGTCCCATTATGTATAGGGGATGTATAGGTATTATGTATTATTATTATGTATAGGTATAGGGGATGAGGACTTCATTAAATGAATTTGCGGGGAGGGGAATTCAACCCATGTTGCAGGGCGTGGGGGTAGCATCATTCACTAAGACAAAGAACTCATGTGATAAAACAGGTTTGGTGATAGAAGATGAAGCCTTGAGCTTGGGGGTTGTTGCATTCAGTGGCCCTGTGGGAAACCAATGAAGAGATGTCTAGAAAACTCTTTGATACACTCGTTTGGTACTTAGAAGAGAGGTATGGCCTGGGCTGGGAATATACATCTGAGAGTCTTCAGCATATGGGGTAAATAAGATGGTGAATCTCTGGGGAGGGTCAAACCACCTGGGGAAAATGAACAATTCATCTTTGAAACCCCAGCACTTAGCTCAGCCCCTGCCATTGCTCTAAATGTTGAATGAATAAGTAAGTGCCTGATGAAATGAAAATGTTTCTTAAGCTCGCCATTAGTTTGAGACAAGAAGGCTTTGCATGGGTGACGGCGTGCCCCCCTCTGGCTCTGTGACATGGAGGGAGTATACTTTGTAGGAATGAGAAACAAGTGTCCTTAGGTTTTACCTTATATTCTCCGTGGCTCTAATTTAGTAAATTTGTCAAAAGCTTCCCACCCTACATCTCCCAGGGAAAGCCATGAGGTCAAGGGTGAGGGATCCTAGGGTTGTGCCCATCTCTTGACTTGTAGGAACATGAACCAGAGGAAAGGTACACGAGTCTTGTTGCAGTCTGCAGCAACATCTCCTTTTACCTGAAAGTCTTCACCTTTGCCATCAGCCCAGCTTTTCAATAAACTAAATTGTACTGAAGTTTCTAAATAAAGACTTTCCTACACCATCTCCTTTCCCTCCAAATCCCAAGACTGATGGTAATCTGATCTTGGGGGAATCTGGGGCAGAGTCACTCTCTGGCCTGGCCACACTGGAGTGGGAACTGCGGGGCGGGAGCTGTGGGCGGTGTAATTGCCTGCTGGGCGCTTGATCCAGCCTTCTTTGTGCCTGTTGCCTGGTGATGTCCAGAGGCCCCTATCTCAGAACCACACTCGGGCTTGCTATTGGTTCAGTGGTGGCATTTGTTGACAATAGATACTTCCCTGGCCCTGGACTCTGAAAGGGACCTCTGGAGCTTGAGTTTCAGGCTACACTGCTTGTCCAAGTGCAGTTCCTTAACTCTTCATGTACCCCGCCAGGAAGGCCCAGCTGCAGCTGCCAGGGCGCCGTGTGTCCAGCCCCATCTACAGCACTGTTCCCTGCCTCAGTGCGCAGCTGGGCTGGGGGTTCTTTGCTTTTCATCTTCTTTTCTTTTATTTCTTTATACAGCAGGTTCTCATTAGTTACCTATTTTATACATATTAGTGTATATATGTCAGTCCCAATCTCCCAGTTCATCCCCCCCCACACCCTGCTTTCCTGGGCTGGGGTTTCTTTTCTTTTAATCTTATTTTCTTTTATTTCTTTATACAGCAGGTTCTCATTAGTTACCTATTTTATACATATTAGTGTATATATGTCAGTCCCAATCTCCCAGTTCATCCCCCCCCCACCCCCTGCTTTCCTGGGCTGGGGGATTTTCTTTTCTGCTCTGCTTCTGTGGCAGAACAGGGTTTTCTTCCCTTCTCACCTCTTCCTGGGTTTTCTTGCAAGACAGTTTAAACAAATAGACTTTGTTGGCTTAACAAGTCATCTGAGCTGAGCTAGGAAAGGCAGTCAATATTAACAGAAAGGCTTGTTTTGTCAATGTTCTTTTCTGAACAATCTGAAAGATCTGAACCTCTTCCTGTGGTGCCTAGGAGTCTGTGGATGAGATCTACACCTTCCTGGGATGGAGCTGGGGCCACGCGGGAGAAGAGAGGTTAGAAGGAGACTGAGGTGACTACGGGGGAGGTGAAAAGAGAGGGAAGCCAGTCAGAGAAGGGGTTCTGGATGCCTCCAAGGTGGACCCTATTGGATCAGTGACTGAATGAAGGGACCAAAGGGATGGTACCATTTATGGAGGTCAGTCCTCCACTTGGGTGAGCACCTGGCATCCAGGCTTTTCAGGCAGCTCCCTAGGCCCTCCCCACCTACCTCCTCCTCACCTTCTGCCTTGGGCACCCTTTAGAGAATGGGTCAGCTGAGGGTCAGGCTGGGGACAAGCTGAGTCAGGGCAGCTGCAGTGAGGACTAGAGTTTGCCCAGTTAAGGGAAAGAGAGTTCTGGCTGGTTCCTCAAAGGTCCCAGCCCTGATCTTCTAAACCCAGTACCACTTGGAGGAATGTTCAGGCCCAGCATCCTGGCAAAGTCCCTACCCCCAATCTCCACCCCCTTGTGCCTCTCTCTCCTTCCACGTGCAACAAAACCACTCACATTTAGGCAGGGAAAGCAGAGGATCTTGCAAAGACCAAGCAAGGATGTGTGTCAGACATGAGAAAATGACAGGAAACGGGAGGAAGGAGAATGGTCTTCCCTCCCTTCTGCTGACCCTTGCAGCCAAATGCCCAAGCCTGACCTACACTCTGAGAGGAGGCCCTAAGAACATTGCAGGAAGGAGAGGAAGTACTAGGGGTTCTAAGCGGTGTCCTCAGGATTAACTGACCTCCATCTACAGTAGCCAGCACTCCAGAGGAAGTAGGGTTTGGAGCTGGAGCAGAAGTGCCAGGATCCCGTGGCCAGGAGACATGTGTAGCAAATCCCAGTGATCCATGGGTCCTAGGGATTTCTGTTGGGCCTGCTGGAGCCCAGATGTCTGGTTGTCCCTGTCTGAAGGGCACCACTGGGTTGGATGCAGTGAAAGGACCCATCACTCCCCACCCCTGTCCAGCAGGGCTGGGGATCATATTATGCAGCTTCTTTTCTTTTCCTAGTTCATCCTTCTGCCAGCACGAATTGCTCATCAGGGTTTCTGATGTGACTCTCCCTTTTGTTTGCATCTGAGATCCAAGGAAAAGGTGGGCTTTGTTCCCAATGCAGGTGTAATGTGCCAGCTGAGAACGCAGTAGCCCTTTGCTGCCACCAGTTTCCACAACCATTTGGACTAAGAACCAGCAGGAAATAGCCCCTGAAATGGGTACAAAGTTTTGCTGTAACAAAGTACCTCAAACAGGAAGTACCACAACAGAAACGTATTGTCTCCCGGTTCTGGAGGCTCGAAGTCTGAGATCGAGGTGTCAGCAGAGTTGGTCCTTCTAGGAGAGAATCTGCTCCATGCCTGCCTCCTAGCTCCTGGTGGTTTGCTGTCAATCTGCGGTGTTCCGTGAGAGATCTCACTCCTATCTCTGCCTTGACCATCACATGATATTCTCCTGTGCACGTGCCTGAGTCCAGGCTTCTCCTTTTTATAGGGAACCCAGTCATATTGCATTAGAAGCCTACTCTAGTATGACCTCATCTTAAGTAATTACATCTGCAATGATCCTATTTCCGAATAAGGTCACATTCTAAGTCACTGGGGTTAGGACTTCAACATATGAACTTTGGGGGAGAGAGAGAGCTTTTGAGCATTTGGTAAAATAATCAGTCATCTCTAGAAATCAATGTAAGTCCACTAAGAACAAGCCATGTCAGTCTAACCATTTCCTATTGTCATAGGGTTAAACACAAGTAACCAGATTTACCTGCAGGGATGGGCAGGGGCCAGAGCCCAAGCGCCCTTTTGGCCACACAAAAGGAGACGACATTTGCCTATATAACGTAACTGACCTCTCATTTGTTCCAAGGTCTCTAAAACTCAGAAGTAAAACAGTTCAGCGAGAAAGTTATCCCCCAACTGGCTTCAACATTTGGCCTGGTGGGCAACAAGCTATCATAGTTACTAGGATAGCAGTCATATTATAAATCCAGGGAGGCAGTTCTCAGAATCATTTATAATGAAATCTCTAAAGCCTGGAAAACAATCTCCTATCACTTCCTTTGTCATCATACGACTTCCTTTTAATTTCCAAGCCTCGTTAGTGCCTCTTCCCACAGAGCCTGTGAACGAAAGCAAACGCCTGCTTTCGCCAGGAATAACAGTGCAAAGGAGTGTGGGTGTCAGGGCCCTAACGCCCAAGCTTGGGCCTCCATTTCCCACCATTGTTCCCTCAGTCATGTTCCCATACACTGGTTTGGGCTGTCCTGGGGGGAGTTTTTCCAGATAAAAAATGGCCTGGTTGGCTGCCAGTGATTCAGGCAGGTTCACAGCCCCACACCTGTTTTATCTCTCATGCTTATCACTCATCGTCAGCTTCCAGGACACAGACAATAAGGGCAAAGAGGCACGTTGGCTGGGCCAGGTCTTAGGTGGCCCCAAGGGTTTTAGAGGCCTCCAAATAACCAGACTCCGGCAATCTCACCAGGTCCCTCTAGGTTCTAGGCGAGGGGTCCTTTCCCAGTTAAAGCAGCAGGGATTCAGTGAGTTCACTTGGTGTTCAAGCTATGTAATGCCCATTTCCCTGGGGCCCATAATGGCAGAAACGGATCTCTCCATATGTGTTGATTTGTCCCCTCTTCTGATCCTGCTGTCTCAGGAAGCCCCAGAGGTGACTGAGCATTTAAGTATCCAGGGAGGAAGGGGTGCCAAAGGGCCTTTTAGATAGTTGTGGTTTTGGTTTTGTTTGTTTTCCCCCAAACTGTGTTAAACTTAAAAATAACCCCAATGGTGAAATTAGTGAAATCTGAATAAACTCTGGATTGTACTAATGTCGATTCCTTGGTTTTGATATTACACTGTTAGGCAAGGGTGCAATTTTTTGCAACTTTCTGTGAACCTGTAATTATTTGAAAGTAAAAAAGTTCTTTCAAAAGTAATCTTGATGGGTCCCCAAAGCCTAGTCAATGTACCTTGCCTTTGAAAAAGGTGCAGAGTCTAATAGCTGAGAGCACAGGATTTAGGCCAGACAGATCTCAGTGCCAATGCAGACTTTACGCCTACAAGCTGTGTGACTTTGGGCAAGTTACTTAATCCTTCTGAGCATGGTTTCCTTATCTAGGAGAGAAATCTTAGTGCTTCCCTGATGGATTGAGTGTGAGGACTAAATGAGGTAACTCATGGAAAGCACCTAACAGGATAGATGATAAAGCACAAAATGTCCCTTTAAAACCATAATCTATTGAATAGAGGAGCCATGCATGTGTTTTCAATAGTGGGTTACAAGCTCAGACAGTCCTGTGTAGCTGAATTTTTTCAGTGGCCCCCATGGTGAGTAGAGACGATCCACACATGGATGTGATTCAAACATGAGTCAAGTGCCTATGGAAGAACTGTTTGAATTTTGTCCCAATTTTTTTCCCTATAAATTGTCCAAAGTCCCAAGTTTCCTAATGTGGAATTAGATTAAACAATTAACATCACAGAATAAGCAATATTCCGTTTCCACTGCAAAGAGGAATTGGCTGAAGCCTACCGGCCAGCCAGGTGCCTGGAGCTCAGGTGGGGTGGAAGCCTCGGGGGCTGAAAGGTGTTAGGCCCTCTTGCCCCCAACTCCTGAGTGAGAGCTAATTAAGGAGAAGCAAATTTTTGTGAACTAACCCAGGCACCTGCACTCCAGAAAAAGAAGGACCCCTTTGTGCCGGGGAAGCATCTTAGCTACCATGAGCACCTCCTAGAGATATAAGAATGGGTCCCGAAGCCAGCTCTTGACATGCCCTTTCTAGTCCTTCTCCCCTTCCCAAGCCCTATATTCCAGACATCCTGGTTACTCATCATTTCTCAGACACCACCTGGTTTCTCCAAACAGGTTGTCCATCCACCTGGAGAGCTCCTCTTCCACCCACTCCTATAGTCTCACGCACCTCAGCTGGTTCCATTCCATCCATTCTTCAAAGCTTCCATCAAATGTTTTATCATTGTCACTCACGGGTCATCTCTCCTCCTTTGAACTCTCCTAGGTCCTGGTTTTTCTCTTTCTCACAGCCTTTACCACAATCATTCAACAAATATCTACTGTGTTCTGTGCACTAAGCTCTTAGGTCGGCCCTAGAGGTGCTGCAGGAGGGTAACAGAATGTGGGAGCTGTGCGTTGGGATGGGGGTGGGGAGAGGGCCATTAAAGAGTCACAGTGAATCTGAAACTAAAGAATTTTGCTGGGGGCTTCCCTGGTGTCTCAGCGGTTAAGAATCCGCTTGCCAATTCAGGGAACACAGGTTCGAGCCCTGGTCCGGGAAGATCCCACATGCTGCAGAGCAACTAAGCCTGTGTGTCACAACTACTGAGCCTGCGCTCTAGAGCCTGTGAGCCACAACTACTGAGCCCATGTGCTGCAACTACTGAAGCCCATGCGCCTAGAGCCCATGCACCGCAACAAGAGAAGCCACTGCAATAAGCCCGTGCACCACAAGGAAGAGTAGCCCCTGCTCGCCACAACTAGAGAAAGCCCACTCATAGCAACAAAGACCCAACGCAGCCAAAAATAAATAAATAAATAAATAAATTTATTTAAAAAAAAAAATATGAGTAAGACATAGTCCCTGCCTTCAGGGATCTCATGGGTTAGTAAGGGGAACAGACCAGAAAAGACACCAACATCTGTGACACCTACGTCAATAACAATGAGTGCTCTCCGGGTACTAAGTATGTGCCTAGAGATATCCATTCACTGTTTCGCATGATACTGAGGTCAATACAGTGAAGCAGGTAATAATATTCTCATTTTATGGATAAAGGAGATGAGACTAAGATTTTAAGTTATTTGTCCAAGATCATAACTGGCTAATGGCAGGGTGGAGATGTGAATTCAGCCTTGCCTGGCTCCAACTCCATGCTCTGGGCGTTACCCTCATGGCCTGTGGGCAACGTGTCTCAATGCTTCTTCCCTGCCTTGCCCCCTGCTGCAGAAACTCCTGGCTTGCCTGCTGCAGGACATGGTTTCTGGGACATAATCTACCCACCTCTAACAGTGAGAGCAGAGGCCTTGGTTTGTCACAAGAACTGATGTGCTTTAGTATTTTCAGAGCCCCTGCCCTCAGTGAGCCTGCAGTCTAAGAGAAGAGATATCACGCGTATGCATAAATATTCAGGTTATGTGACTGACAAATTGATGGCCTGTTCCCTATCTTTTAGACTGTGTCAGCCATTATCTCCCCTGATAGCACCTTCTCTATCTCCATTACAGGTTCCCTGCATTGCACTGTACTTATTTTCTACATTACCAGTTGTGAGGCCTTCCAGAGCCGTGAGTGTGGTGTAATTTCACATCGTGTACATTGCTCGTATTTAGCCTCCTCATTCCTGGGGCAGGTCACCGTCCTCCTATCTCTTGCCTTGGGTTCTTGCCACAACTTCCTTACAGCTCCTGGTTTCAAGTCTCTCCCTGGTTTGATCCATTCTTCACACTGTAGTCACAGTGATCTCAGACCACAGATCTTGAGTCTATCCCTCGCTTAAGACACTCAACGGCATACCACTACCATCAGGGTGAATCAGAGCATCTAAGCCTGGTGTTCCAGGACCTCCTGCTATATCTTGTACATTCCATGCTTTAGCAACATTCTCTGCTCCAGCAAGAAGGGGCTGCTTGCAGAGTCTCCTACATACTTGGCTGCTCTTCAGCTCTGGGTCCCGTTCTTTTGTCTGTGTTGAAAGTGTACTCTCTCCCCACCTTCACCTGGCTGACTTCTACTCATTCACCAAGGCTTAACTTGGGCAGAGATCACACAGGAAGTCTCCTCGAACCTGCACTCACGTTGTATGATAATCCTCTCCTTATGTGTCGGTTTTCACTGCTAGACTGAATTTCATGGGGACAACAAAGGTGTCTTCCTCATCTCCGAATCTCTAGCACCCACCGGAAAATAATAATCATTCAGTAAATACTTGTTTAAATAAATGAATGAGTGAATGATTCATTACAGAGTACTAGGATGTATTAAGTGCCAAATGAGTAGTACAGACAATAAGAGTAACAGAAAGGAGGAAGCGGTCACTTCCAGTTGGGAGAGCCCCAGAGGGCTTCACGGATAAAAAGAATTTTATGCTAGGCCTTGCAGGATGAGATAACACATGTGAAAGTGCTGGCCCAATGCCCACCTGCCGTTGGTGTTGAATCAGGGTGAAACGAATCTGATTTGGCTAGGTGGAAAGAAATGGGGAGGACATTCCATGGGGGCAGGAGGTGGGAGCAAAGGTTTAAAGGTGGAAAAACACACGGCAAGTTCAGGGAACAATCAAAAGGCCAGTTTGACTGGAGGAAAGGATTTGCATCCGGGAGGACAAGTAGGTTGGAAGTGTGGGTGAGGCAAGCCGTGGACGATGCAGAGATATCTCATACTATTGCCCAAAGTGGTCAGTACACAAGGGCCCCAATGCCGCCTGCACCTGTCTTTTCCATCAAGGAGGTGTAAATTTGAACTTGATTAAGGGGATCTTTGAACAATGTAAGCAAAATACTCAGGATTGTGAGATAGAGGCAGAGTGGGTAAGGTGCAGGATTAGGTAATTATCTGGTGTTTCTGTAGTGCGAACAGTAGAGCAAAAGAGCTCTGACCAGTTTTCATTTTCCCTTGCCTTTCTAGTTTTGCCTGAATCAGAGAGCAGCTGAGTTGACCTAGAAAAAAAAAGTTGCTGTAAGCAGGAAATGCAGTACGGAGGGGAACGGGAAATCCCAAAATCGTGCCAGGAGAGAAAGCAGTCAATGCTGGTCAGGCTGGGAAAAGTGAGGCCTGCTTGCCCCACTTCGGTCCTGGCCCGCTCTCGGGAGCAGCCTACCTGAAAGGTGCTGGACAGCACAGGATAATGACAGATGGGCCTGTGTCATGACATGTTTGGAGCCAGCACCGATATTACACCATGTTTGGAGAAGGAAAGCAGGAAATGTAGAGGGAAGCACACAGGAGAACTCTGTCCTCTCACCAACCCCACGTGCATGTAGCAGGGAGCACACAGAAGAGCTCTGTCCCCTCAACAATCCCACCTGCATCCTGTGTGTGACCTAAAGGAGACAGCACACTGCCGTGAAAGAGAGACGGGGAAGGGGTTCTGAGCCAGGAGCTTCCTAGCCCACACCTCTGCTATTTACCGGCTCTGTGGGCTTCACTGGCCATTGAAACTCTCTAAGACGTGGTGTTCTTTCTTTTCTGCTTTTCTAATGAGGGAGGGGGGTTAAGGGTGCCTTCCAGATCTCAAGTTCTATGAGACTCCCACAATTTCCTCTAAGAAACAGAACCGATAGGAATGTGTATATACAGAAGCAGACATATTACAGGGAATTTGTGGTTATGGAGCCTGGTCAGTCCAATATCGGCAGGGTGGGTCAGCAGGCTGGAGACCCAGGGGAGTTGATGCTGCAATTTGTTTGAAGGCTGTCTGCTGTAGACCCAGGAAGAACTGAGGTTACCCTTGAAGTGCAAAGGTAGGTGCCTGGAGAATTCTCTGTCACATGGGGGAGGCCAGTCCTTTTAGTCTAATCAGTCCTTCAACTGATTGAATGAGGCTCACCCACATTAGGGAGGGCAACCTGTCTTAGTAAAGGTCCACTGAATCCCAAAACACTCTCACAGCAAGACCCAGAATAATATTTGACCAAATATCTGGGTACCCATGAAATAGGAGGGAAGGGGGCAGGGCACAACCTTTGAAAGAATGACACAGCCCAAGGACATGACATAAACTGATTAGAACCAAATGGGTCCAAGATGGCAGACAGGTCAACTTCCACTAGACCTTGAGCCTCAGTATATGTTCACT
Organism: Delphinapterus leucas; assembly: GCF_059928025.1. NCBI lineage: Eukaryota > Metazoa > Chordata > Mammalia > Artiodactyla > Monodontidae > Delphinapterus > Delphinapterus leucas. The sequence goes on from NC_143135.1 coordinate 42,476,814, forward strand.
GTAACACATCAGCAAGCTAAATGACACACCCACAGGCGCCATGACAGTTCCAAGACTGACAGTAAGGATCAAAAAGTGGGTGGTGGCCCAATTCCTGGAAATCCCCGCCCCTTCCTGAAATAGCTGGAATACTCCTCCCACTCACTAGCCTATGAAATTACCCACCTCTATAAAAACTGACAACCCCATACCCTGGTGCCTTTCTCACCTTTTGAGATGGCCCACACTCTGTCTGTGGAGTGTGTTTCTCTCTAAATAAATCCACTTCTTACCTATCACTTTGTCTCTCACTGAATTCTTTCTGTGATGAGACATCAAGAACCTGAGCTTCATTAAGTCCTGAAACCAGGTGATCTCAGTTGGAAGACTGTGGGTTTTGGCTGGGTTGGAGTCCTGGCCATGTGGGTTCGAGTCCCAATCTGAGGTGCATGGTGTCACCCATGGCCCAGCCAAGTTGACACATAAAATTAGCCATTACACCTGGTTATCCAACCTAAGATTACAGATCTCACTCATCTTTTGCTCCAGCTACAAAAGAATATTCCCCATACCTGCCCTGTATTTTCCAACTTCTATTCCTTTGCTCATGCAGTGCCTTCCACCCCTAATACCCTTCCCTGTCCCTCAGTTCCATTTATTGAAATCGTATATTTCCTTCACAAGTAGCTTTATACCACCTACTCCTGAAAGCGCTGTCATGTTCTAGCAGAAGATCTCAGATAATTTCCACAACCTCTGTATCCTTGGGTTTCCTCTTCTGTAAACTAGGGATAATGATTCCTAACACAGTAAAGATTGCATGAGCTAATACACATAAGGCAGTCAGAACAGTGCCTATCACGAGCATTGATGGTTTTTTATTATTATTCTCTACCCGTTCCCCCATTCCCTACTAGGAACGTGTGAAGAATAATAATAATGATGAATGAAAATTTAGCAGTTATCTTCAAGGTAAAATGCATTGAAAACAGACATCTACACGTAAAATTTACTTCTGTTCTCCCCTTTCATTTGTATCTCAGTGGTCTTGAACATCCAATGGTTATAAGATTTACTGTCCAGGGCTGTAAACACAAAACAATGTCTGCTCTATTCACAAGCATTAAAGGATGTTGAAGGATAATTGTGACTATATGTGATTTTTGTCTCCTGCACTGTTTCCATGTAGAATCTAAATAGTGGCTCTACTTTGTGTGTTTGGTTTTAACTACTAAATCCTTTCTCCTGGGGTTTATTGAGGAAGCCCTGGGGGAAAGTGGTCAGCAAAACATTTGCCCTAGGCATGGTTGAGGTGCTCTTAGTTTTCTCACTCTGCCTTTACTTTCACTGGTTGGTCATAGTGCCAATGCCTAGGGGTTTAGAGCTCTCAGAATCACTCTGATTCCAACCCTTCAAGGGCTGTCTTCTGGCTGAATTACTAGCTGTTTAGCAACTGTATTTCAACAGCTTGTAAGCCTTTCACTATTGTGGGGAAATGTAAATGAGGGACTCTGAGCCCACAAGGGGCAAATGCTTAGTCAAGTGGGTGTCACCCAGGCATGAACACTACAGAGATGCAAATGGCCAACCTGAGACAAAGAGCACCTATTTGTGCCTGGATGTCACCTTCAGGCAGAGAGACTTCAATGGGGAAAATGGCCCAGAGGACCCTTGGTACAGAGTCAAAAGGAAATGAAAGTGGAGGTTATAAGCCCCCAACATGCTCTTGTTTACTACATTTGGGGAGCTGTGAGGAAGCCTAGACCAGTGGAGAATAAAAACTTTGTAAGAGTTCAATACCTGTGTTATTTTCCCATATTTGCATCTTGTTTTCTCTCTGGCTGTGCTGCTGGAAACAGCGGTTAGACGTGTGGACTTGGCTTTAAGGAGAGCCAAGAGAGGTAGCTGGAGCGGCTGCTTCCCTCCTCATCAGGCCTGAATGGGGAAGAAAAGGGCCTTAAGAACCCTGGGACCTGCGAGAAGACGCTACTTCCAAGCAGTATGAAGTTCTGGGTGAGTTGCTTCAACAACCATTGCAATATTCGACTTAAAATGCCTATCCCCCTTGATTCCTATATCCCATATTAAACTTGTTTTTGTATACAAGTGTATGATGTCCCCCTTAGACTCTAAGCTCATGGAGGTTGGGAGACATCCTTAGTTATGCTGTCAGTGCCAGGCTCTGTCTATCACAGGGTGTTGCCTGCAGAAGGCACACTGTCTTTAACTATTACTATATAACAAACCACCCCAAAACTTAGCAGCTTGGAACAAGAGTGATGTATTATTTCTCATGGTTCTGCCATTTGGGCTGTGTTTGGTGGAGCAGTTCATGCTACATGGCGTTGGCAGGGTCACTAGTTAGGCTGCATTCTGCTGTGCTGGAAGGTCCTAGAAGGCCCTGCTCACATGTCTGGCTCTTAGGTGCTCCTCCACCTGGCCTCTATCTGTCCATTCAGTAGTATAACCACAGCTTCTTTATACCATGGTGGTGGCTTCCAAGAATAAAAGTGGAAATGGAAGCTGCCAGGCCTCTTAACGGCTACACTCAAAACAGATATAATGTCACTTCCACCATGCTCTGTTGGTCAAAGCAAGTTATAAGGCCAGCCCAGATTCAAGGGAGGGGAATTAAGCTCTGCTTCTTGATGTGGGAGGGACATGCTTATCTAGGGAGGGGAAAAACTGTGGTGGCTATCTCTGGAGATTCCCACAGGCACTTGGTTAGTATTTGTTGAATTTGCTTTCCAATGTGAGGACTGGTGAGTGTGACATCATGAAGGGAAGCTTATATTTTTCTCCTTTTCATGCATCACTATTTTTTGTCTCATAAGCTAACAGGTTAGACCAGTGTTATCCAAAAGAAAGATAATGTGACTGACAAATATAAGTCACATATGCAATTTTTAATTTTCTAATAACTCCATTTAAAAAGTAAAAAGAAGGGCTTCCCTGGTGGCGCAGTGGTTGAGAGTCCGCCTGCCGATGCAGGGGACGTGGGTTCATGCCCCGGTCTGGGAGGATCCCACATGCCGCGGAGTGGCTGGGCCCGTGAGCCATGGCCGCTGAGCCTGCGCGTCCAGAGCCTGTGCTCCGCAATGGGAGAGGCCACAACAGTGAGAGGCCCACAAAAAAAAAAAAAAAAAAAAAAGTAAAAAGAAATGGGTGAAATTAATTTTAATATTAGATTTTATTTAATCTAATATATCTAAAATATATCATTTCAGCATGTTCTCAATCAAAAATGAATAATGAGATAGTCTACATTCTTTAAAAAATTTTTTTACTAAATTTCAAAATTTGATGTGGATTTTACACTTACAGCACATCTCAGTTTGGACAAGTGCCTAAGAGCCACATATGGTGGCTACCCTATTGGACAGCTCAGAGCAAAACAATTTATTAATTTTCCTTATATCTAAAATAAGAGTGATAGGGACTTCCCTGGTGGTTCAGTGGTTGGGAGCCCATGCTTCCACTGCAAGGGGCACAGGTTCAATCCTTGGTCAGGGAACTAAGATCCTGCATGCCGCACAGTGGGGCTAAATAAATAAATAAAAGTATAAAAAAATAAAATTAAATTAAAAAATAAGGGTGATAAAATAGAACAGGCAAGCACTATAATGCATTTTTTTCAGTGCTATTGTGAGTGCAAAATGAGAAAGAATACATTACACACTCAGCAAGTATCTTGCATGCAATAAGAGTTCATTAAATGTTTGTCTGAGAATTCTGGGCTGTTATAAAAAATGTGCCATAGACTGGGTGGCTTATAAACAAAGCTGGGAAGTCCGAGATCTGCACTGGCAGATTCAGTGTCTGGTGAGGGCCTACTTTCTGGTTCACAGATGGCTGTCTTTTGCTGTGTCCTCACATGGTGGAAGGAGGTGAGGCTGCTCTCTGGGGTCTCTTCCATGTGGGAATTAATCCCATTCATGAGACCCCCACCCCCCAACCCCATGACCTAATCACCTCCCAAAGTCCCCACCTCCTAATACCATTACATTGGAGATTAGGTTTCAACACATGAATTTTAGGGGACATAAACGTTTGGTCTAATTTTGGTCCCTCTTCATTGTTTATGGGTATTTCATTGCAGGAGTGGAGACCCTCTCAAGCTTGCTCAAGTAAGGCTACATGTTCCTTGAGCTGGAGAGCATTTATTATTTGCTTTTATCTGGTGCTCTTAACCAGGTTTCTTGTTTTTCTCATTTCTCAACCTTTCTTGAAATTTCTTTTCTCTCTGCATATCTGCTGTATTTTCTTCTCCCCACTGACCAGCTTCTCTTGTCTACTCATAGTTCATCATAGCTTCCCCAGCCTTTCTTGCTATGACATGATCTTTTGATAAACTATCACCGACTAATAACTGGTTTGGGTTTTCCATGTTTCCCAACAAATTCCCAAGAGGTAATCTGATTGGCCTGGTTCATCTTTTCATGCCAGTTCATGTCTTACCTTACCTGAGAAATGCCTGCCTCGGGTTCAGGTGCCCATCCTTGGCCTATTCAGCTGTGGGGAGGGATGCACCTTCTTATAGTACTCAATGTGGCCACCAGGAAATCAGGGGCTGTGAGTGGGGAAGTTTCCCTTAGAGGAGATGTGGGCAGACAGGCACTGAATGATATCACAATACACTATTTCTCTCTCTGTCACTGGGCTTTCCAGTTGAGCGCATCAGTCTGACCCTGACAGAAGGAAAGTTTCTTCCCTTTACTTGCTACTTCCCTTTCCTCTGGGATAGACTCTCTTAACAACAATGCATATAATTGGAGACTGCAGGAACCCTGCTTGCCGAGGAAGTCTGGTTAGGCGCAAGGCAGTGCTCAACCAGTGGGAGGGGATGCACATAGTCTTCCTTCTGTAGTTCTTGACAAACCCATTCTTGGCCAGTACTCATCACAACAGATTGATCTAAGTGCTTACTTTGCCAGCATGGCCAGAAATCAGTGTTTTTCTAAGTGGAATTTGTTGTGTCACCCTGTTGCACTAGAATCAGCTGGGAATGCTCACGAAAAATGCAAATTCCTAGTCCCAACTGCAGACCTATGAGTGAGAAGCCCAGGGAATGCGGTCAAGAATCTGCATGTTTACAAGGTCCGTAGATAAGTCTAATGCACAGTGAGTTTGAGAAGCATTGCACTAAGCTACCCTATGAACCTCGTCTATTTCAGACTATTCTGTTCCATTAGATTTCATGAAAATCCCTTAGAACACCTGATATGCAGAACCTACATTTCTTTTCTAGAACTTTCCAGGTAGTCTAAGGTCCATCCAAGTATCCTCAAAGGCAGATATAAATAAGCATGCAGGTCCTGGCCACCATCCACTCTGACCCAAAACCCTGGATTCAAACAGGGAGCACCCAACCTTTGCCTCTGACTTGACATTTCCCATGGGATGGCAAAGGGATTTACCTGGTAGCTCTTGTGCGATAAATAAGCACAAATCTCAAGACACCACCCTGGATAGAGGCCCTCCTGGCTGGCAGCCGGAGTCACAGCTCAGTGGGATAAGCCCAAAGAAGCCCCAGGTGGGTGGAAATCAGTGCATGTGGGGCAGCCTCTCTGCAGAATCACAATGGAGCCACGGTTTGCACTAGAGTCAGACAATGACTCCGATTCAAGGGACCAGATGCCAAGGCCGAAGGGTGCTCTGGGTAAAAGGGAGGACCTGGGCCCCTTTCTTGGCTCAGTCTCTGCCTGGAAATGATTCCACTTTGTTTTTAATCCTATTTGTCTTTCTTTCATATTTCTAGGAGCGCCAATAAATGGCCATCCATTTCTTCCAGGGTAATCACATCTTTTTCGCATTTGACCCCCCAAAATTTAGACATTTACTACCCCAGCCTGTCTATGCTGTATATGAGCAAGAGATATGCATTCTCCAGATTTTCTGGAGAAAATGAAGTAATCGCCTTAACAATGAGTCAGGATTGACATTCAGCCTCTCAGCAGTCAACATTCTTTCGCAATGCCTCACTGCCTGCCATGTATCACAGATTTCCAGCTCCAGTCACTCCAGATATTTTCATTTGTACTCAAGGACAGAAACCACCATTTGACTTGTGAGCATTTAATGGATTATGTGCTTCAGAATCCATTTCCTTTCCCCTAAGCATCCATTTGTAACACTAAGAGGTCTTCAAAGTAGGCAAAATGTACAAATATGGTTCCTATTTGGTGCCTGCTTATTCACTGAACAGAAAACTTACTATCCTCTTTCTTTCCAGCCTGGAGCTGGATGCATTATATTTGTCTCCAGCCTTTTCCTGAATGGGCTCATCTCTCACCTAAAGAGATGATCAAAGAGACAAAAATTAACAAAGATCTGTGAAAATCTATTATTTTATACGAGAGAAGGAGAAAAATGGCCCAATATTCTGGAATCAAATGTAGATTTCTCGCCCTCTGATGTAGATTTCTTTGTATGATATCAAAATACTCTTAGAAACTCTTCGCCTTGTGTTTTTAGTAGCTACTACTGAAATTCTACTAAACAGGAACAGGACTTACTGAAAATACAATCAGCCAAACAAGAAGAGACTTTGGAATTTAAAGTGCAGTACCATTCGGCATCTATGTTGGGCATAGAAAAATAATAAATATGACACTGTAGAAAACTATATTAATGAAAGGATAAACTGAAGAAACTATACTAGAGAACAGAAAGAATATATATATGTAAATGAGAGATAAAGAACAGCTAGTACAGAAAACAGGTCCCAGGATCTATCTTATTAATTCTACTGAGAAAGGAAAGCTGAAGCAATAATAAGCGAAAATATTCTTGACTTTACAAACAAAATCAACCTAACGAGTGTGTATTCAGTGCGTTTTATCCAAAATATTAACAGGTACAAAAATATTGGCAATTAAAAAAATTTAAAACAGAAGGAATTATCTTAAAAAAAGAAAGAGGCTATTGACTGAAGAAAACAAAAGAATGACCCTCCTAGGTCTTCCCATCACAATGAATGCCGAAAGGTGATGAAGAAATGTCTACAGAGATATGTAGAGAGGAGGTTATTACCTACAAATTCAGAAAAAATTGTTATCTGTGACAACAATAGAAAGATGTTCTCAGAAATGCAAGAACTATGAAAATGTACATCTCATCACTCCTCCTGAAGGTTCCTGAGAATGTCCACCAGAAAGTCATGAGGGGAGTCCAAAGTAAGATCTTAGGACAGGTAGGAGGAAAGAACTGGAAATAAGTACTGAAACAAGTTACACGTGCATACATATACACAATTACCCTGGGTTTTTTTTTTTGGCCACACCACACGACTTGTGGGATCTCAGTTCCCTGACCAGGGGCTGAATCCAGACCAAGGCAGGGAAAGCCTGGAATCTTAATCACTAGGCCACCATGGAACTCCCAGAGGAAAGGATGATTGTTGTTTTGTTTTGTTTTGTTTTTCCACACGCACAATTATTATCAATGTGCTTATGGGAGCTTGAATATAGAAAGTAAACTGAATGGATAATTATATTTTTAATTGTTCAGTTAAGGGACTTCCCTTGTGGTCCAGTGGTTAAGACTATGCACTCCTTGGGGCTTCCCTGGTGGCGCAGTGGTTGAGAGTCCGCCTGCCGATGCAAGGGACATGGATTCGTGCCCCGGACCGGGAGGATCCCACATGCCACGAAGCGGCTGGGCCCGTGAGCCATGGCCACTGAACCTGCGCGTCCAGAGCCTGTGCTCCACAACGGGAGAGGCCACAACAGTGAGAGGCCCGCGTACCACAAAAAAAAAAAAAAAAAAAAAGACTATGCACTCCCAATGCAGGGGGCCCAGGTTCAATCCCTGGTCAGGGAACTAGATCCCACATGCCACAACTAAGAGCCCACATGCCGCAACTAAAGATCCCACGTGCCGCAACCAAGACCTGGCGCAGCCAAATAAATAAGTAAATATTAAAAACAATTATTCAGTTAAAATTATTGGAAATGTGGAAAAATAGATGAGAAAGAAAGAACACTTGGTTCCTCATTCCATGTAAAGAGGAGTAAAAAAGTTAAATGTTTACTTTTAAATAAAATAATAAATATGCTCTTCTGGTTGTCTGTTCAACTTGCTGTCATTCTGCATGGCTGCAGAGAAGCCAGGAACTACCTTTCCTAGAATCACCTTCCCTGAATGGTTCTGGGTTAGATTTTGCCCAGGAGAGATGCTCTTGAGAAGTCTGGAAGGAGAGGTCTTTGTGACCACAAAAGTGGGTAGTCCTGTGACTTCACAGTGGCTTCCCAGTGAGTCCCAAGAATCACCTGCTTTAGATCTTCAGGCTCAGATCTTGGTATGGATTCACTGACCTTCCCAGCCCTGCTCTTCCAAAGTTGTGCCAGCCCTAGTTCCTATTTTAAACTTTTCATTCCTGGAATACCTAGACAGTGGTTTTCCTGACTGAAGCCTAGTGATACATTTGACTTTAAGAATTACTTCATAATTTAGTCACCACTCATATTTAAAGCAGGAAATCTAATTTCCAAATCATTGTGGAAGATAAAAGCAAACAAAATACTCTCCCTATAGCAAAAGACAAAATAGAAAGTAAACAGAAAACGTAAGGCATAAAGCAAGATGACAGAAGTAACACCAGGCATAACAGTTATGCCAACAAACATTAACACTTTTAAACCCCTTTAAAAATAGGCAAAGATTCAGGTTGGAGCAAAAACAACAAAGCAATTCAATGACTGCTTACCAAAGTTGACTTAAAATGATGCTGAAAGATTGAAAATAAAAGGATGGGGTATGGACATGTCATGCAAACGTAAACAAAAAGAAATCAAAAAGAATTTAACGTAACAAAGATTAAACAGGATAATTAGAATTTTTAAAACGTTTAGACACCTAGTTACATTCTCATTGTAAAAAATCCAAACAATATAGAATTAAATAGAGGTAAAGGTAAGCACTGCTAACATTTTGCTGCTTATCCTTTTAGTCTTCTATCATTTATTGATTATCTATCTATCTATCATCTATGTTATATTGACTCTAAGATGTATCTATTTTTTAAAGTTCCATTATTTCCTGTACATCCAAGAAAGGAAAACACTATGAGTTAAATTATGACATGCTAGCAACTGTGAGATGCATCCCAATTTTAGATATTAAAAAATATTTGAATCTTAACAATGGATTTATTTCTAATGTATTTTTATAAGAATTGACTTACTTTATATAAGGTTTTTCTTATTTGTCTATCTATCTATAATATTATCTTCTGTCATTTTATTTCTTTTCCTAATGATATGACTTGGTAGACTGTTCTATTTCACGTCATAACTATCTACCCCAATAAAAATGGTACATGGTGTTTCATAACTTGCATGTATCATCATTTATTAGTTCTTTTCTTTAAATGTTAAACTTAATATTTAGGTTATTTCCAATATTTTTTGCAATGACAAAATGCTGCAATGATCACTTTACACATTCTTATGGAGCATCTGTGTGCCGTTTTTCTAGAATAGATAACTTGCTCTCTCAAGTATAAGCACCTTTAAAACTTTGGTAGAACTAGCAGATTGTCCTCCACCAAGACCATACCAGTTTATTAATTAATACTTGCTTCCTCATCAAAATGGATATTGTTATCATTATATACTTGCTTCCTCATCAAAATGGATATTGTTATCATTATATACATTTTTGCTGATTTGGTAAGCTGTTTTCATCTCCACTTTCTTGATTACCAGAGAGGTTGATTAACTTATCATGTTTATTGCTCATCACATTTCTTCTGTGAATTGCCTTTTTATATCCTTTGCTCATTTTTCCATTGGAGTGTTTTTTTCTTCTTGATCTGTGGATTTCCTTAGTGTTGAGGATAATAGTTTGTCGACCCATTATGTACATTGCAAATATTTTCTCCCCCTGTGCTGCTATTTTTACTTTATTATGATTAAATCTGTTATCTGGAATATCAAATACATATAATCAATTATGTCAATCTTTTCCTTCACAGATTTTAGGGTTTGTATCCTGATTAAAAAACACTTAATTCCAAATCATTTAAAGTCTCCTCCTATATGTTCTCCCAATAAAGAAATGTATTATTTCACTTAAGATGTCCAGAAGTAAGGTGGATTTAGGCTGGTATGGTCAGTGGCCCAATGACATTTTCCAGAACTTGACTTCTTTTCATTCCATTGTCAATACTGGCTTTATTTCAGGCTGCCAACAAGATGGCTAGAGCAGGTGCAGATTTCATATGCAGAGTTCATAGCAAATCCAAAGGAACAAAAGGGATTGTGTTTTCCTGTTTCTCTTCCCTTTTCTTTTTTTTTGGCCACGTAGTTTGTGGGATCTTAGTTCCCTAACCAGGGATTGAACCTGGGCCCTCGGCAGTGAAAGCATAGAGTCCTGACCACTGGACCGCCAGGGAATTCCCATGTTTCTCTTCCTTGGAAACATGAAAATCTTTTCCCAAAGTTTCAAAATACTTCCCCTCATGTCTTGGCCCAGGGAAACGTGGTGACCATGAATACCTTAGATTAATCCTTTGGGGTGCACAGCTGGTGGGGGTGGTCAAGCACAATGATCACCACGAACTCTTTGTGAAATTTTTCATGTCTGACTCTTTACCTGAAATTACTTTGCGCGTGGTGCTAGGTAAAGACCACCCCCTTAATGAATATCTAATTATTTGCTTAATGAATACCTAATTATTTGCTTAATGAATATCTAATTATTTTAATACCAGTTATTGACTAAGTTATGGTTTTGTTATTTAAAATGCCACTTTTAACACACGTGCACATATACACATGGGCACACATGTGTGGGTCTCTGGACTTGCTTCTCTTCTGGGTCACTATATGTTTATTTCTACACCAAAGTCATCAACTTCGTTGTGTTTTGCTATGTGGGAAGACAGCCCCACCCACTTCTGATTTTGTGTTTTCCAAAAATTTTTGTTATTTTCAGATGATTTCTTGGACGTTACTGAATCAGCTTGTAAGGGTAAAAGAATAACCTTTCTGTAGTTTTGAATAGGACTGCATTAAATACCTATTGTTTAGGAAAAGAATCACCATCTTCACAATACTGAACCTCCCAATCTAGGATTATTTGGGTCATTTTTTATAGCTCTCAGAGAGATTTATTGTTTTCTTCATATTAAGCCATACACATTTGTTACTGGGTATGTTAGTCTGTTCAGGCTGCCATAACAAAATACCACAGACTGGGTGGCTTAACAACAGAAATTTATTTCTCACAGTTCTGGAGGCTGAAAAGTCCATGATCAAGGTGCTGGACGATTTGGTCTCTGTGAGAATTCTCTTCCTGGCTTGCAGACAGCTGCCTTTTTCCTTTGTCCTCACGTGACTGAGGGTGGGGAGAGAGAAATCTTCCTCTTCTTATAAGGTCACATCCTATTGGATTAGGGCACCACCCTTATGACTTCATTTAACCTTAATTACCTTCTAAAGACCCTGTTTCTAGATAGAGCCACACTGGGGGTTAGGGGTTCCACGTATAAATTGTGAGGGGCGCAAGGGGCACAGTTCAGTCCGTAGCATTAGACTTGTTATTGGGATTTCATAGTATCTGAAGATAGTATGAACAGAGAAAGAACTGTTCAGCAGAGCAGAGTCAAGAGGAGACATAGAGGGGCTTCCCTGGTGGCGTAGTGGGTTAAGAATCTGGCTGCCAATGCAGGGGACACGGGTTCAAGCCCTGGTCCAGGAAGATCACACGTGCCTCAGAGCAGCTAAGCCCATGCGCCACAACTACTGAGCCTACGCTCTAGAGCCCGTGAGCCACAACTGCTGAGCCCGTGTGCCACAACTACTGAAGCCCGCGCACCTAGAGCCCGTGTTCCACAACAAGAGAAGCCACTGCAATGAGAAGCCTGTGCACTGCAATGAAGAGTAGCCCCAGCTCGCCGCAACCAGTGAAAAGCCTGCGCGCAGCAACGAAGACCCAACGCAGCCAAAAATAAAATAAATTAAAAAAAAAAAAAAAAAGAGGAGACATGGGGAAGATTAAAAGTTGATCTCTGCCTGTACGCTACTGAGTTCAGCTTATTCAATAAAGGTTTCACTATAGATTTACTACCCAACGTATATTCCCACCTGCAGAGTTCCTATTTTCCCATACCCTTGCCATCACTATCATTTCTAAAATCCTTGCACAAATGACGAAAACTTGTAACTTATTCATATCTGCTTTGCCCTGACTGAATAGTGAGGGTATCTCTTATATGTTACTCTCCATTCAATTTTTCTCTTTCTGTGCCTTACTTGTTTATGCCTTTTCCCATTTCTCTATTGGGTTGCAGTCTTTTCCTTTTTAATTTGTAGGCTTTCTTTATGTTTGGGATACAGATACTTTGTAACATGTGCAAACATTTCTCCCATCATGTGGCTTACCTTTTCATATTCTAAAAATGTGTCTTTTGATGTACCAAAGCTTTTCATTTTAATATAGTCATGTTTATAACTCTTTTCCTCATGGTAGGTCTTGTCAAAAAATTCTTCCCTACCCCAAGGACATAAAGATATAATATAAGGATATAACATATATTTTCTGTTAATAGGTTTAAAGGTTTGTGTTTTACATTTGTGTCTTTAATCCTCCTAGGAATTACTTTGGATAAAGGGTGAAGTAGGAGTCTGATTTCATTTTTTTCCACTTAGAAATCCAATTGCCCCCAAACCACTTAGAGACTATTCTTCCTTTCTGCACTTGGGTTTTTTAAAAATAAATAAATAAATAATTTTTTTTGGCTGCACCTTGCAGCATGTGGGATCTTAGTTCCCTGACCAGGGATTGAACCTGTGCCCCCTGCAGTGGAAGCACAGAGTCTTAACCACTGAACTGCCAGGGAAGTCCCCACGCTTGGTTGTTATATCTCCTCTGCTGTATTATACTAGGTTTCCTGTCGTTTGTGTTTTCGTTTCCAGGTTTTCTAGTCTGTTTTTCCAATCTATTGGGCTCTTCCTGCTTCTAGAGGCAACTCGCCCAATAACATGGAAGGCTGTGCATGCACACACATACGTGTGTGTGTGTGTGTGTGTGTGTGTGTGTGTGTGTGTGTGTGTGTGTGTGTTTCTGATAGAGATGGGTGGGGTTTGATCCCGGGGTAGAGTTTCAGGTCTGAAAGGTTTTCTTGGCTACCAGAAGGCTGCCCACTTTTTAAGAATACTTATGATAAGGGCCACACGTGCCAAGAACTGGGGAGCAAAGCAACAGGCATACTCCATAAACTGCAGGAATTTCAGGAATGGTTTAGCTCCAATGTCATAAAAATCTTGGTTTGCAACATCCAGATTTCTTGCAAGGAAGTGATGGGAGCAAGTCAAACTCAACCTTTCTGTGCTTTGTACTCGGGAATATAATCACAGTTACCTCACGATGGTCCAAGCAAGTTGAGACTGAGGGTAAGGGAAGATGTCCTCCTAATTCTGTGACATGATATGTTGATGGGTGGTGAAACTGTATATGATTTTCCCTCTCCTTTCAGCTCTTCTGAATTTTCTAAATTTTCTATAGTACACATGTTGCTTTTGTTTATGTATCTATTAGGAATATGTTCAGCTGCAAAAATTGAATATTTGACTAACAGTGGTTTAAAAAAATAGGGATTTATTTGTCTCAAAAATAAGAAGTCAGGACTTCCCTGGTGGTGCAGTGGTTAGGCATCCACCTGTCAATGCAGGTGACATGGGTTCAAGCCCTGGTCCGGGAAGATCCCACATGCCACGGAGCAGCTAAACCCGTGCACCACAACTACTGAGCCTGCGTGCCACAACTACTGAAGCCTGTGTGCCTAGAGCCCGTGCTCCGCAATAAGAGAAGTCATCACAATGAGAAGCCCACACACCGCAACGAAGAGTAGACCCCACTCACCACAACTAGAGAAAGCCTGCACACAGCAACAAAGACCCAATGCAGCCAAAAATAAATAAATAAATAAATTTATTAAAAAAAAAAGAAGTCATTGGGCTGAGCCAGTGTCACAATGCTGTCAGAGACACACTTTCTGTTTTAGATGTAGGCTTTCATCCTCATGACTGTAACCTCATCATCACAAGATGGCTGTTGTTCCTCTAGGATTCATGCTCATGTTCAGGGAAAAAAGAAAAAGGAAAAGGAAGGAGGAACCGGTAACACCTTTACTAGGAAAACAGAAGCTTTTCCAGAACTCCATCATAATAGTCTGCTGATGTCTTATTGGTCATAACTACCCCTAAGTGCAAGGGAGTCTGAGAAGGTGACAATTTCTAAAAGGGTACATTGTTGCATGGAACATACTAAAAAAGCGCTGGCAAAGGATGGACCACAGGCCTGATGCCTGTTTCTATAAATAGAGTTTATTAGAACACAGCCACACTCATTCATTTACATATTGTCTATGGCTGCTTTTGCTACAACAGTAGAATTGAGTAGGTGCAACAGACCATACGGCCTCAAAGTTAAAAATGTTTATCATCTTGCCCTTTACAGAAAAAGTTCATGGACCCCTAATCTAAGGGAGAGGGGAAAAGGATAGCTGTTGGGAGGCAACTAGTAAGTTAGAAAAAAGAAAGATCCAGCATTATGTAGGCAGCCAGTAAACCTTGAGGAATGACAGTCATTGTGAAGAAGGCAAGTTGTCTTAATGTACACAGCCCACAAAAAAGGACAGATGTTTAAAAAAGAAAACAGAAACCTAAGTTAGAATGGAACTCACTGGAACAAATACATTTTTAGACAGTTTCCAGGCCCTGCTGGGCACCAGCCTTGATGTCTGAAGGGCAATAGTTTAATCCTCTAACCCTATTATTTTTTCATCATTTTCTGCTCATTAGCACAGAGGAGAAATCTCTTCAGGTTTCCTAAGTCCCTTCTTAGGCTCTTTAAAAGGAAAGCATTAGTGAGCAGGCTGTGTGAAGTAATCTCCTTTCTCTGTCCTCACCCTCCAATGAAAGGGAAATGTAACACTGCCTTGTAAGTTACACTGAAAGGAAATAGTTCTCATTGTATCTGAAAAAATGTGTGGTGGTAGCTGAAAAAGAGACCACAGGATCCTGGGGAATGTGTCCTCTGAGCTTCTGTACAAAGCCCAGTGGACACTGGTATTTAGCTGAGGTTCCTTATAACGATCTCGCTGTACAAGCCGATCATTTTACTCCTTTGAGTTACCTTGACTGTGAAAGATCAGCCCAAGTAAACTGGCAAATGAATAGTGCTGATCTTCCTTGATCCTAAGTAAGAAAAATAAATCCATCTCAGGACAAAGATGACCCCAAATTCTCATGACAATCTCTGGTTGACCTTGACTCGGCGATGAGGCATAATATGAGAATGGGGCAATCCACTTCCAGAGCGCCATGGCTCAGGTTTTTTCTGCAGAGACCAACTGTCTGCAGTAACTATCATGGCAGCTGCTCACAACCTACATTCCCGATGCCTAAGGTAGTGTTTTAAGACTGAGGCCAACCATGGCCCCTCGGCTTATAAGGAATCCACCTTCCCCATGGCTGCTAGAGGGATCTATTCTCAAATGCAAATCTGATGAGGGATGTTGGCGAATGCACTGGGATCAACCAACTGTTGATGTCTGGAGCATTTGTATGCAGGTGAGTCCTGAGTCTGTTTGAGCTGAGTGTCACAGATTAGAGAGGTCTGTATGGATGGGGAAGGGAGAAGTGGTGTCACAAATACAGGTATTCACTGTGATTGCCCAGAGTATAGCCTTAACTTCCCTGTTGTATGGCTCCTGCCAACCTCTCCAGGCCCCTCCTGCTCCAAATTTACCAAAACCTCCTTCAAGGTCAGTTCAACCCTAACCTTCCCTGTCACACCTTTTCTAATTTATTCAGGCTTCCACCTCTGTATTCCAAAAGCACCAAATATATATCTCAACAATCCCATGTTGACGAAATGATCTGTTTTGCCTTCTGGCTCACCTACCAAACCGTAAGTTTTTAAGAGAAGCTATGTAAACTCTGTCTCTAGCACAATTCTTGGCACATAGTAGGCACTGAATAAAGTTTTGCTGTTTTGCCCGAATTCCCTTCACAGGCAGATGGAGACTGTGGGTTTTGCATAGGGCAAGGATAAAAGCAAGGAAATCTTCACAGCAGAGAGTCTGTATGAGCTGAGTTTTGAAGGGCAAGAGTGATTAGCTGGATGAAATAGGAGAATGAGCTTACTGGGAAGAGAAAGCAATGTTAGCAAATGCACAAAGGCATGAAACAGCGTGATATGTCCAGGAAATTGCAAGGCGCTCCATCAAGAAGGAGCAAAGGGTGCAGGAACTGGTCTTGGCCAGATAAAGAGTCTTGTGAGCTAAACCAAAGACACCAAGCCTCATCTTAAAGCTGAAGAGAACCACTGAAAGTTTGTAAGCAGGAGAGCAACAGGGTGATATTTGAATTTAAGAAAGGTCACTCTGGTTGCAGAGTTGATGATGGCTTCATGAAGGAAAGGTTGGAGGCAAGAATCATTTCTATTGCAACAATCCAGTGGAGAAAAACTGAACTGTCGTATCTTTGATAACCTTGATATATCAATTCCATGCCAAAGAAGATATCCTAAGAAAATAATCAGATGCACAGAGAGATTTATGTACAAAAATTTTCATTGCATCATCATTTATAATGGCAAATTTTAAAGAATAATTGTAACTTCTATTTATGGGGGATGGTTAAATAAATTATGGTACATGTATCATACTTTGAAAACATGTTCTAGATCTGTGCCATCCAGTATGGTAGCTGCTAGCCACATGTGACTATTGAACACTTGACATGTGGCTAGTCTGAATTGAGATGAGGTATAGATATGAAAAAAATTGGAGTTTTGAAGACTTGGAATTAAAAAAAGAACTTAAAATATCCCCTTGGCAATTTTTTATGTTGGTTATATGTTGAAATGATAACATTTTGAACATGTTGGGTTAAATAAAGTATATTAATAATTTGACCTGATTTTTCTTTCTTTTTTAACATAGCTATTAGAATATTTGAAATTAATATATAGCTTACAGTATATATCTATGGGACAACACTAGTCTTGATAAAAGTTACAAGATGGGGAAAAGTAGGTTTCAAGCAATATCATGTGACAGGATGTTTTCATGGTTTAATATTACGTGCAAACCAACTTGCAAACTTGTAATGGGGCAAACTGACATCGTGGGCCTCCTGATGAGATGTACCAAAAAGAACACAACATCACTCAGGAAGTATTCCTGCCTAAAATATATGGTCCGAATCTAATCAGGAGGAAACACCAGACAAACTCAAACTGAGGGACAGTCTAGCCTGTACTCTCCAAATATATCAACATCATAAAAGACAAAGAAAAGCTGAGAAAGGATCCTAGATCAAAGGAATTTAACAATCAAATGCCACATTTTCAAAAAGCCTCTAAAGGACGTTACTGGGACATTTGGCAAAATCTGAATATGGACATAAAATCATACTGACTCCATGTTACATTTCCTGAGTTTGATCATTGTGCTGTGGTTAAGAGAGTGTCCTTGTTCACAGAAAATGTACACTGAAAAGTATATAGAAGTAAAGGATCACAGTGTCTGTAACTTATTCTCAAATGTTTCAGCAAAAGTTATTGTAGGTATGTATCTATGTATGTATATATAGAGAAAGCAAAAAGGAATTCATTGAACTGTTTTCGCATCTTTTCCATAAATTTTAAAATATTTGGGGTAGAATGTTAAAAAAATTTTAAGTATAAATTTTTTGAAAAGCATATGAGAGGCAGCAGTGTAGAAAGTGTCAGCTAATTCTCATTTTTAAGTAGTAGCATCCTTAGAAGATCCAGGTAAGAGGGGCTCCTGCCCTGCACCTTGCAGTTTAGAGGGCCATATCCTACCCCTCTCTGGCTGCGCCCCTCCCAACAGGACAAGAAGGCTGCAGGGCCAAAGGGATGTACCCTCCCCGGGCCCATCAATCCCATTCTAGAGCATTCTCCAAGTACCCAGAACTTGGAATTCCCTGCCATATAATGCAGAGCCCACTTCCAGACTTGTGTGTGCCTGTTGCCTGGGTCCATCTTCCTAAGAATAGACCGTGCTGTTGCGGTGTACATCCCTGAGTGACAGATGTTTGCAGGGGGTACTGCATGAAGCTAGGATGTGTGGGCAGGGTAACCATATGCATTCAGGGGACACCCCTTGCAGTGCAGCATGGAGCCAGGAGTGGGAAGAGAAGGGTGCAGGGTGAGAGCCAGAGGCCCCTTCTCCCCACACCACTTGTTCAGGGTGGAACTCCAAGGAGTCTGAGAAGTCCAAATTCAGATCTGGCCTTGTAGGTCATTATGAAGTTCGATATGTCTAAGTCAGATGATAAAATGCATTTTATATACAGTTTGCCAGCCTGATGCATAACTTTCAAGTATTTAGACATATGGTATGCAGACTTCCGTTTGTGCTCTTTCCCCAGGTCCTGCAATGCTGGGAGTGTGATGAGGGATAGGAAGCCGAGAGGAGCCTGCCTGCATAGACCTGGCACTACCACCGCCTCCTGTTCCTCATTCAAAAAGGTAGGGGGGACTCCCCAAACAATGGGAAAACCAGACCCTGTAATGATTTGGGAAGATTGACGGGAACCTGGCCTGAATACATGGGGAGACTGAGATAACTCAGAAGAGCCTGCAGGCCCTTGACCAGCAAGTCCCAAGGAAAAAAACATTTTCCAAGAAAAACTCTCACAGGTGAGGACAGAGCACTTTCAGTTTGGCAAGGATCTACTCTCGAGGCCCTGAAAGGTGCACATTATCTGGAAACTCTTGTCTCCAGTCCTTCAAGCTTTACCTATTATCCCAAAGGGGGTTGGAGGTGGGACCACAAGCCCAGAGTCCAGGGCTGTACAGGCAGCCTCCTTGGAGCCTTAGAAGTGCTGGGTACTGAGTTCACCCATGGCCCAAGGAAAGCCTCAAGGGGGCAGCCCTGAGATGCTAGAAAGGCCCAGGCTGGGGGTTCTGACTGCCTCCATCCTGGGCACTGATGCACACTGGCAGTACCACCGTCAGGAAGGATCACAAATCCCTGGATCTGACACTTCTTACTCTTCACATGGCTGGCTCCTGACTACACAGGTCTCAGCTCAAAACCATCCTCTGAGAGCCTTCACTGAGCACCCAGCTAATGCCACAACCTGCGACCCCAGAGCCACCCCAGTCGTGCCTTCTTCTCCCTCTGTTACGGTCTTCACAGCACTTACCACTCCTGAAAGTATCTTGTTCATTTATTTGTTCCCTTATTTATTATCAAACTCCCTTCTTTTATACTAGAACTTTTATGAGAGTAGGGAATTTTACCTGTCTTATATTATCACTATAGCTTTAATCTAATACCAGACAGAGAGCAGACATTCAATAAACATTTGTTTAAAAATGCATACCAGGCCTTCCCTGGTGGCGCAGTGGTTGAGAGTCCGCCTGCTGATGCAGGGTACAAGGGTTCGTGCCCCGGTCTGGGAGGATCCCACGTGCCGCGCAGCAGCTTGGCCCGTGAGCCATGGCCGCTGAGCCTGCGCGTCCGGAGCCTGTGCTTCGCAACGGGAGGGGTTGCGGTGGTGAGAGGCCCGCGTACCACAAAAAAAAAAAAAAAAGCATACCAGTAAGCCAGGCTGTTTCAAGCTTTCCTTCTAAAGTTTCTTTCTGTAGGGGGCATAAACAGCAAGCCCAACAGGGCCATGAAACATAGGCCCAAACAGCTGACCCAGCAAGGGTCAGCACACCAAAAATTAATATGAAATATTTTTTATTCTAAAAGGTCAGTGTATTTAGTTTTCTGTTGTTGTATATCAAATGACCAGAAATTCAGTGGCTTAAAACAACACAAATTTTTTATCTCATAGTTTCCGCTGGTCAGGAAGCTTGCATGTTTTAGCAGCTTCTCTGCTCAGAGTCTCATAATGAAATGAAGGTGCCAGCTGGCTGTGTCCTCACTCAGAGACTTAACTGGGGAAACATATATTCCCCAGCTCCCCCTGTTGACGACAGAATTCAGTTCCTTGTGGTTGTAGGACTGAGGTCCCTGCTGTCTTGCTAGCTATAGAACAGCGACTGCTTTTAGCTGCTAGAGACCACTCTTGGCTCCTTGCCATGTGGCCCTCTCCACCTCAGCAATGAAGACCCTCCCCACACATTGAATCCCTCTCATGCTTTAAATCTCTCTGACTTCCCCTTCTGCACCCAGCCAGAGAAAACGCTTTGCTTTTAAAGGGTTCAAGTGATTATATCAGGCCCACCCAGATAATCTCCTTAAGGTCAACTGGTCATATAACCCAAACCCAGGAGGAAAATTTTGCATATTCACAGTTTTGGGGATTATTCAGAACACATACACCAAGGTCAGGAAATCTCGAGGACATCTTAGAATTATGCCTACCACAGTCAAATTTATTTGTCTATTTCATTGTATATTTGTTTTGAAAAATGTTTATTTAAATTTGTATGTAAATTTATAACATATATATTTATAATATAGATTGTTTATTATACTATACTATATAGTATAGTATATAATTATATATTATGTATAGTTATATAATATATGATATATTATATCAAAATAATAACATAATATATTGTTGTATATTATAAACATATTTATAATACAAATATTAATGTATATATAAAATATGTATATAACAATATATATGTATATAATTTGTATAAAACAATATTTAAATAAAATTGGCTAGGAAAACGTAAGATGGCTCTTCTGTGGCATTACGTGCCCTCTGGCCACCACCGCATATCCAATTTGGAAATCCCAGGTGGAATGGGTCTATCACAGGGATGCCATAGCATCACATAAGGCAAAGCATGAGAGAGAAAGGAGACCAGAATGTAGTGGGTGGTCCATCTACTTTTGCTGAAGTTAAATCAAAAGCCCTAGGTCCCATCACTTGAGGGTGCCCCAGTCGTGGGCAGATGGTGGCAGGAAGCTGGGGCATGGTGCAGGCTTGGGGAGAGAGCCACGGCTGCTATGTGGGTAGGGGAAGCAATCAGAACTTCTGACTTGGAGTCTGACAGAGACGAGCTTTAATCCTGTCTCTCCCACTCGCCAGTTTTGTATCCTTGGGTGATTCATTTAATTTGTGTTTGAGTTTTGGCTTCTCCATCTTAAAATGGGGACAATTAGACTTACCATGGTTTGCTGTATCAAACAGAATAATGCTTGGGGCAGTTCTCAGTCCAAGCCTCAGATTAGGGTAGGTATTCTGTAAATGTTTGTGGATTCCAAATCTGGAATTTTCCCACTGAGCTAAGCCTTTACATTAGGGCATTATGTCTCCATGGAGCTTCTATCACAAGGCAGATGTGTACCTAGAAGGGGTAAGACCTTACCTTGGCTCTGTGCTTGGCACCTGCTAGACAAAGAGAAACACTTTGGTCCTGAGCAGTCAGCCTTGGTGAGGGGAAGCGGGTCTTGACAGAGAGCTGGTGGCAGAGGAGGTGGCCCCCAGGCCAGGGACACCTGGGGATTGCAGGAGCATGTAGGAAAGCCCAGATCAAGGGTGGCCACTCCTGGGGCTCAGAACTTAGTGGGCAAATCCAGCAGTCCCTGGGAATCCCTGAAGCAGTGGGAACTCTTTACACCCATCCTTCCCAAGAGGGAGTGGGGTTGAGCCCCCAGGCCAGTAGCACACTCCCCAACCCTAACTGTCCAGTCATTGCACTCTGACAGCCTTCCTTCCTCCCTTGCCCTAATTCCCTCCCCACCCACTCCCAATCTATCTGTCATCCTAGCAGATTTCCACTCTGACCTACAAATTCAATGACCCTCCTTTGAGGAGCTCTCACAACACTTGTAAATAACCGTAACCTAAAGTGATCTATTTTTTCCATAAGTACATGTGCACAGTGCTATCATAGCAGCCTGGGGTGGAAGGGAATTGGAGACGGGAGGCGCTGTCTGGAAGGGACTCCAGGGGCTCTTGAGGGCTGGGTGGAGTTGCATAGCTGTAGAAGGGGGAGGAATTCTAGAGGGAGCAGGGGCTGTCCACAAACATCTTGGCTCTCCTTCCAGACACATGATACAATTTCATCTCTCTGCTACTGCTTTCGAACTAGGCAGGGAGAGAGGGGGGGAGAGGGAGAGAGGGAGAGGGGGAGAGGGAGAGAGAGAGAGAGAGAGAGAGAGAGGAAAAAAGAGTGTGAGGTGTGAGGGTACAGGGGGCGGGGAGGAGGAAATGTGAGAAGAGAAAAATATTTAGAAGTTTTTTCTCAATCTTCTTTATCGGCTGTGAAGAAAGAAAATATTTGTGAGGAATGTGGTTCTGGTGATGTGAACAAGTAGCCTAGGGTGTGTGTGTGTGTGTGAGACAGAGAGAGAGAGAGACGGAGAGACAGAGACAGAGAGAAACAGAGATAGGGACAGAGAGTCTTAAAAGTGGGTCAAGCCAGAATCAGGCTGACTAGCAGGTAGCCAGGAATCTCTTTGTACTGAGACAAGTCAGGCATTTGTCCTGCCCAGGCCACTGAGGGCACCAATGCAAGCACTGTGTCTAGGCATTGTGGCCCAAGCTGCATATGTTCTTTTTTTTTTTTTTTTTTGCGGTACGCAGGCCCCTCACTGCTGTGGCCTCTCCCGTTGCAGAGCACAGGCTCCGGACGCGCAGGCTCAGCAGCCATAGCTCACGGGCCCAGCCGCTCCGCGGCACGTGGGATCCTCCCGGACCGGGGCACGAACCCGCGCTCCCCGCATCGGCAGGCGGACTCCCAACCACTAAGCCACCAGGGAAGCCCTGCATATGTTCTTTAACCACATCCACCTGATGAAAGTCCAAGCCAGAAATAGGAAGGATTTACAAGGTCCCCACTCTCCCACTACAGAGGCATTTGCTGTTGAGTTATGAAGCCAATGGGGTCAAGACTCCTTAGAGTCACAGAATGTATTACACCTTCTTCTAAGCACTCTGGATCCCATCAGTGCCACTGGACACCTCTGAGGTTAGAAAGTGACTCAGAAAGAGGAAAGGACCACCCCCTGCCAAAACTGTGCCAGGAATTAGTGCCCAACAGGAATCCTAAGAAACTAATCCTAGGATTTGGAATCAGGAACAGATCCCAGGTAGAGCAACTGCCCCAATACCTCGCTTACTTGCATGTGTTCTGACCTGAATAGCACCAACTATAATTAACCATGCTGATTGTACCCAGCCTTAGCAAATCAGCCAATTAAGTCATGGGTGATTAGCTGTAGAACAAAACAAAACAAAGAATCCCAGGCTTGCAAATTCTTTAGCTCCTTGTTGTAGCTTTTACTCTCACAGTTGTCTGGCCTGCATTTTGCCTTGCCCAACCTAGAGAGGAGACTTGTGTGGGTGATCTGGACACCAAGAGGAGAAAGAGGAAAGGGAGGTGGAAGAGAGAGTGGGAAGAAAAGGTGTGGCCAAATGCTATGTTTCCAAACAAATAATCCAGTGCTGCATAAGTTGCAAAGAAACCAAAAGCCTCCATTCAGCATAAAAGTGAAAAAAGGGAAGGAAGGAAAGGTCTGCCTCTGAGACACTTGGAGGGGCTTGTGATTTTCTCTGATACTTACCATTCTGCACTGAACTTGAAGCATTCTGGGTCCTTGACAACAGGGGGAGGAGGGGAAGGGAGTAGACCCAGACTGGGCAGAGACTGTAAGGTAAAGAGCACAGCCAAAAAAGTGACCTTCCCTCTGACGCAGCCCGGACTAAAGCAAGTGGGCAAGGCAGGTGTGCCCCACACAGTGCTAGATGGAAAGTTGTGTGTGTGTGTGTGTGTGTGTGTCTGTGTGTGTGTGTGTGTGTGTGTGTCTGTGTGTGTCTGGCCACCGCAGTGAGAGTGCCAAGTCCTAACCACTGGACTGCCAGGGAATTCCCGGAAAGTTATTAAAAAGAAAGGAGCTGGGTTGCCAGCTCTGGGCATTGAGGGCTCTCTGGAGCCTGCAGAGGAAGGATTAGGGGCCATGTTCTGTATAATGGTGGAAGACATCTTTGGCTCCAACTCCAAAAAGGAAGTGACCCTTCCCAATTAAAGAGGGGTAAACCTCCTTTCCAGTGCCATTATGTGTCCCACAGTCCACAGAGAGAATATTATGTGTCTCTCAATCCACAGAGAGAAGAGACCCAAGGCCAGCAGAGAGCTAGCAAGAGGCAATATCCCACAGCTGTCCTGGCACAAGCAACAATCAAGAATACTACGTTTCTGAAGCATGAGCTGGCCGAGCACGTGCTCCAAAGTGAGGGAGTCAAGAATGGTGAGGGGAACATAAGAGAGGGCGAACCCTCCTCCTCCCATGCAGCCTCAGGGTACCCCAGCAACAAGCAGCTGGGTCCCCTCATCTTCCTCCTGCAGGTCCAAGTCATGTAGAATCCTAACCCAGACAAGACATGGGTTACTGGCCTTGGCCTCCTTGTCCAAGATCCTGTAACTTGGTGATACTTTGACCCCATCCTGAGTACCTCTCTTCTCTTCCTGACATCACGCATACCTGCCTCCAGTTCTGACACCAATTCCGATGTGTGTTTTTTTTCCCATACCACCAAGCAATTAACTCAACTCTGACACTATCTACCTAGAGATAGCATCAGATTCTACAGGTTAAGGGCTCAGTCCTACAAGACTGCAGCCTCCCTTGCCACTTCAGATGCCAGTCACAAGTCCAGGTTCACCTGTGCTTCTGACCAACCAGCTACATACTGGAGGTTCCAACGACATCCTTCTTGGGTTCCATTAATTTTCTAGAGTGGATCACAGAACTACCAGTTTATTATAAAAGGATATAACTCAGGAACAGCCAGATGGAAGAGATGCTTAGGGCAAGGTATGTGGGTAAAGCGGTATAAAGCTTCCACGCTCTCTGAGTGTACCACTCTCCAGAAATGAACATGCGTTCGCCAACCTGGAAGCTCTCCCAACTCAGTCCTTTTGGGTTTTTACAGATGCTTCATTACATAGGCATGACTGATTAAATTACTGACCATTGGTGATTGATTCAACTTCCAGCCCCTCTTTACTACCAGGACGTCAGCGGGTGGAAGATCCAACTCTTCCATCACTTGGTTGGTTCTCTTGGCAACCAGCCCCATCCTTAGGTGCTTTCCAAAAGTTGCCTTATTAACATAACAAAGACACCTTGATTGCTCTCAGACTTAGGAAATTCCAAGGGTTTTAGGAGCTCTGTGCAAGGAATGGGGCAAAAACCAAATATACTTAATCATGATACCATACTGCCTCAAAGCACTTCTCTCTCCTTTGGCTGCCATGTGGTAGCAGTCCACAAGACTGAGCTTCATGTGCTTCCCTCCCAAAGCCTTAGATCAATTACACTACCTGGTACTCCACCCCCACCCTAAATCCCAGACCCTGCATGTACTCACCCACCCCCTTCTGATGACTGGGTCCTGATTTCCTGCCTCTCTAGGGTTCAGCCACTACCTGAATCCCCATTGCTCTTTATCTCCCATGGCCCAGATGCTGACCATTCCTGCAATGCTGTGTCTGAGCACAGAATCTCACTTCCAGGAAGAGAAAGGATCCCTCAGGCTCAAGTTTATCCAGGAGGTTGTTCCTCTGCTTTGCCTATTCTGGAACCAGAAACTTGCTTCTAAGACTCAGGTAGAGGCTTCCAGTTTTAGCATTTATATTTGACAACATACAACGTTGAAAACAAGACTTGAAACATCACGAAGATAACACTGCTGTTTCTGAGAATGACCAGGCCCATGTTCTCCAAGGAGAATCACATGCAAGAAATATAAAGGACATAGAGTGGCCGGGGGTCCTCATTTCACTGGGAGCTGATAGACGTGTGAACTTTGGCCTCATCTTGGGACATCCTCCCAGTGAATTCTGATGTAATGAGGGGACCCTACACCCAGTTTTCATTTTAACTCTATCCCCCTCTGGGCCTGCCTGGGTCTCAGGGTCTGGATTATATATATATATATATATATATATATATATATTTTTTTTTTTTTTCCGGTACGCGGGCCTCTCACTGTTGTGGCCTCTCCCGTTGCGAAGCACAGGCTCCAGACGCGCAGGCTCAGCGGCCATGGCTCATGGGCCCAGCCGCTCCGCAGCATGTGGGATCTTCCCGGACCAGGACACGAACCCGCGTCCCCTGCATCGGCAGGCGGACTCTCAACCACTGCACCACCAGGGAAGCCCTGGATAATATATTTTGAGGGTACATTCATCCATCTATTCATTGATTCATTCATTCAGTATATAATTCCTGTGACCTACTATATATGAGACCCTACCCTGGGGCTTGCAGCTTCCACAGAATGATAGCATTACACAGTGGTTATGAGTGTAGACTAATGCCTGGGTTCAAGTTCTGGAATTCGTACTCATGAGCTATATGATTTTGACCTAATTATTAATTTTCTGAGCCTCAATTTCCTCCTGAGTAGAAAGGAAACATGATAGTACCTAACTTGTGGAGTTTTATTATGCTCGACATATAGTAACTGCTTGATATCTATTAGTTGTTATTTTATTTTATGCTGATCCCACTTGGGTTACCAGCCACTCCTCCCATAAAATAAAGAAATCTATAATTTTCAGGCAATAAAACAATATGAATTTAAAAATCTCTGTGTCAACTAAGATAGTCTGGGCTGTATTCAGGTTGTTTCTCATCTTGCTTTCTGATCTGCCGGGAACAGAGGGACTTCATCATTTAGAGAGGAAAGAGGTAGAATTTCCGAGTACCTTCTTTGGGGATCTTAGTGGGCAAAAGCCTGCTCGTTGTCCCAGACGTGCCCTCCCCAGCTTCTCAAGCTCAGCAGCCTCGTGCTACCCCAGGTCATGAGCTTTTCCAAAGTGAAGCAGGACGTTTTATCAGTGGCCTCAGCCCCTCCAACATACAGGGCTTAGGGTACAGTTGCTAACTCAGCTTTGGATGGGGGTCTGCCAGGTAAGAGCAACTCTCATGCCCCCTGCTCCAGGTCTCCTTTTCTGTCAGCTAGATGCAGGAACCAGCGTACTAGAGAGCATGCCGGGCATCTGTGGATCCCCCATACCCTAACACACCACACCCACCCACTCCCCTTCCTGTGTGCGCCTACTTCCAAGACTGTGCCTCTGCCTGCATTTCCTCTCCTTAATTTCCATGCAGGGCCACTCCTCCTCCATAGGCCAGGGGCCCTGCTCTGCATCTCTGCCAGTGGCCAAGGCTCCAGTTCCTGACCTAGATTCTGAATCCTCCTCCTCCAGGCTGAACTCTCTTTCCCACCTCCCTGCCAACTGCTCCATTTGCACACCCCTGGCTCACATGGTTAGATCTGTCCCTGCTCACTGCTCAGGCTGGATCTGGGGACGGTTTGCCACCATATTCCTTCCCTTATCCTTGGGGCTGATTAAACCTCCTGGGTTTGGATTCCTGAGTCTCTCCATCAGGACAGTTTCTCCAGCCCCCAGGCCACTTAGTCCAGACACTCAGGCTTTGGAGAATCCAGCACCTGCCAGTGGTATGATCTTGCAGAAGTTAAAATTTCTATGCCCCAGTTTTCTCAAGTGTAAACTGGGAAAATAAGACCTATCTTATAGGCCCGTTGTGAGGATTCAATGAGATAATACACAGGCAGCACCTAGCACATTGCCTGGCACACAGTAAGTAATCAATAAAAAACAACCGTCAAAGAGCTTAAAGCAATGGTATAAAAAGACATCTGTTCAGTTTTTGGTACAGTTCTGTGTTCACATATTTCTCATTGATCCTTGAAAACTGTAATGACGCTCCCTTTCCCACACAGCCCTTCCTGTCCCCAACTAGTATTCGGGACCCAAGGGACAGTTTGGAAGGGTCTGAGGTCGGTAGAGTCTGTGCTCCCAGGTGCTGGGCAGAGTGGTCTGGGGGTTCAGCCACCTCTTGGTCACCAAAGGTGCAGATGCTTCCCAGGCTCTCGGTATGAGCTGAACCCAGGGAAAAGGAGAAAGGAGGTAAAGAGGATGGAGTGGGGGAAGTGGCTGAGTAGAAAGGACTCAGGAAATGAGAATGGGATCACTCAGCAATGGGCCTCCCTGCAAACAGGGCAGAAGCAAACCTAAAGGCTCTTCTGTGCTAGGACCAAGTGGCCATGACAGCACACCAAAGCCAGGCTGCTCCTCCATTTTCTCGTCCACACTTTCAAGACTCACGGGCAGGGCTGAGCTGTGAAGACGCTGCTGCTCCACACTGATGCTATCTGCTCGGCACTTAGCCCAGCTTTCATCAGCCCTCCGACTCTTCACAAGGCTCTAATTATGCTTCCCAGCAGAAGCACATTTCACAGATGGGGTGGTGATGAGAGCAATTAGCCTTGACCTGTGGGTCAGAGTTGCCTCTGATCCTAGCCTCTCAAAACACAGCGTTAGCCACTCATTCTGAGGAAGACAAGTAGAAGGGATTTGTCAAGGCATTAAGCCTGGGGCAACGAAGGACACAAAGCAGGTTCCTAGAATCTCTTTCCTCTGGTGTCAAGAAGGTCAGCTTAACTATTGCCATAGTGAGAGTCAGGAGAGGACCCTGTCTAGACTAGGGAATGGAAGATTCAAGTTCAAAGGCTGTCTCTGCCTCAGGCTCCTCATGTGAGATACTAAATTAAACTAAAACTGGAGACACTCAACGTCACCATCGGAAACACCATCCCACAACAGTGGGATCAAGCCAATGCACATGGCTGTTAGCACCTGCTCCACACATGTCTTCCCTTTGCTGCTCTGGGTCAGTGGACTGAAGCTGGAAGAGAACATACTGAGTTTGAATGCCATGTCACAGACTCTCTTACCACTCAGAGCCTTTGAGACCACATCAGCCTGGACACAAGACGATCACCAGCCTGGTGTGATCAGCTGTGTGAGGGTACAATCAGCTGTGAAAGTGTGTATAAAACCAGGCAGCCTACTAGTACTCTGATGCTGTTTCCCAGCATCACTCACCTGAGAGCCAGAGAGGGACTTCCCTGGGTCTCACCTGTTTCCCAATCAGGAAAGCTCTCTCTAGTAGAATGTAAGCTCCACGAGGGAGCCAGATTTGATGTTTTGTTCCCTGCTGTATCCACAGCGTGGGGTACATAGTAGACAGTCAATTAATATCTGATGAATGAATGCATGAACTTCTCCACTTCACATGGCCAGGCCCACCAGTGTCAGCCTGGAGCCATGCTCTCCACAGAACTTCGCCTCCCCTACCTACAATAACTGGACACACTCAGCCTCTGCTGAATATCCTCCTCAATCTTCTAGACCTTAACTGTACACAAGAATCACCAGAGGAGCTTCTAAAATAATATTCAATACTAGTGCCCAGACCCTACCTCTAGACTTGGTTGGGGGTAAGACTATGGCACTGGTATATTTTTTAAAATACCAATGAAAAATAAATGATTCTAATGTGAGAACTACTGCTCCAGACAGAAGAAAGGGTGGTTCCCCAAGGACAAAATGGGAATGGGATAGGGAGACCAGACAAGGTCAGTATTCAGGGGGAACAAGTTCACTTGGATTCCTGCAAAATCCACATTCTTTGAGTTTGATTAATCAACGAGTCAAAGTAAAGATATGGGCTTTTTCTTCCCCAGTAGGAACCTAAGTCAACCAAAGCTGCTGCAGGAAGCCCCTTTCGCCTCTCCTCGCATGGACACCAAAAAGACATAACTTTCCCCCACACCTACCCAGCAGCTCATTCAGGACCGCTCTGAACCTACTCTGCCCACTTGAGGCTCCCAGACAGGGACGGTAATATTGATTGGGTTCACCTGGCTGAGGTCCGCCTCCTTAATGATGCCTAGAGGGATTCTTTACCGAGACCCAGAAATTAAAGACAACAAAACTATCTGTTGCTAACAAATAAACCCACACTATGGGATGAGCTATGCACTGTGTTTATAAACACACGCACACCCCTAGACACACACACACATATGCGTGTGCACACACCAATGATAAATAAAGTGTAACAATGGTATACATCTGGTGTTAACTTCTGTAAACCAGTTTATTGAATCGGATGAATTCAATGGTTGTACAAACAGAAAACAGGTTAGTTTTTCTCTTATTGCTACCTTCAGCTGCACTGCCTTCCTTTCATGGCTTTCTGGTCACTTTTGTGTATTTAAAGGGTTCAGTCCAATTTAAAACTTGAAGCATTCAAATGTTATAACTGATAAGGGGTTAATATCCAAAATATATAAACAGCTCATACAACTCAATATCAGAAAAACAAACAACCTGATTAAAAAATGAGCAGAAAACCTGAATAGACATTTTTCCAAAGAAGACATACAGATGAGCAACAGGCACGTGAAAAGAGGCTCAACCTCATTAATCATCAGAGAAATGCAAATTAAAACCACAATGAGATACTACCTCACACCTGTCCGAATGGCTATTATCAAAAAGACCATAAATAATAAATGTTGGGGAGAAGGTGGAGAAAAGGGAACCCTCATACACTGTCGGTGGGAATGTAAATTGGTGTAGCCACTAGGAAAACATTGTGATCGTTTCTCAAAAAACTTAAAACAGAACTACCATATGACCCAGCAATTCTACTCCTGGGTATTTGAAAGAAAAAAAATTAAAACAATCATTTGCAAAGATACACGTACCCCAATGTTAATAGCAGCATTATTTATAATTGCCAAGATATGGAAGCTACCTAAGTGTCTATCAACAGATGAATGGATAAAGACGATGTGTGTGTGTGTGTGTGTGTATGTATGTGTGTGTATATACATATATATATATATATATATATAATGAAATACTACTCAGTCATAAAGAACGTAATTTTGAAATCTGCAACAACATGGATGGACTTGGAGGATATTATGCTGAGTGAAATAAGTCAGACAGAGAAAGACAAATACTGTATGATATCACTTATATGTGGAATCTAAAAAATAAACTAGTGAATATCACAGAAAAGAAACAGATTCACAGATATAGAGAGCAAATTAGTGATTATCAGTGGGGAGAGGGAGGGGGGAGGAGCAGTATAGGGGTAGGGGGTTAAGAGGTACAAACTACTATGTATAAAATAAAGAAGCTACAAATATATATTATATAGCACAGGGAATATAGCCAATATTTATAATAACTATAAAGGAATACAACCTTTAAAAACTGTGAATCACTATGTTGTACACCTGAAACATAATATTGTACATCAACTATACCTCAATTTTTATAAGTAAATAAATAAGCAAGGGTGAAGAAGGTTCTTCCAGAACACAGATGGGAACTTATTCTGAATAAAGAGGAAGTGAAGACTGGGGGGGAAATGCAATGGATACAGAAAGAATTTAAAGAAAAAAACAAAATAAATAATAAAAACCAAAATGATTAATTGGTTAAAACAAAAACAAAAAAAGCTTGAAACACTCCCAATTCTAGATGTCTCACTCCTACTTTCCTTCCTCTAAGCCCAGGCTGGACCTGTGGCTTGGGGATCATCAACGGGGAGGTGAGGACTGCTGTGTTCCTTCACTCTTTCTTCATTTCCTTCCCACTTCCTGCTGTAGATTCCTCCAGGGTTGGGGAAGAGAGTGTCTGGTGTCTTACCTGTCCTGCAGGTGCTTTTCTCTTGAGTGTTGACAGCTTCTGGGAACTGTAAGTGTTCAAAGACTGGCTCCACTGCAGGTTCTCCAACCGGCGGGGTGCACTGTCTGGTCAACATCTTGCAACACTCTTAGCAACTTCCCCCAACAACTCACTGTGCAGCCTTTTCCTGTCACCTCTTAACTGGTAGGCGATCCTCTCTGACAGAGTCCCAATTGATCTCAAGCCTAATTATCTTCCCCAGTGCACGTTTATCCCAAAGGAAAATCATGCTTTCTTTTCACACTAAAGCTGGTCTTTTTGCTCACTCTTTTTATCCTGCCTTAGTGGATGACTTCAGCCACCCTCTTGCCTTCCAAATTTAGGAGGAGGTAATGTTAGGAGGGGGTACCAGTGTCCACGTTCAAATATACCTCCAAACTCCAAGGGAACAAATGTCACTTTCTCCCAATGCCCCTCTCAAGATAGACCCACAATTTCTGCAGCTCACCAGGACTGTGAGATACCAGCCCTCTTTTTTGCAAATCTCAGTTTCATCAGTTTCCCTTCACTTGGTTTGGGAGTGATGGGAAAGAGAAGAGAAACATCACAGCTCTCCCAGCTAAGCTGACAACTCCTTACCTCAGTGACTCTCCAGAGAGCTCCTTTCAAATCTCTTGTTTTCTATATAAGCCCAGTTGGGTTAATGATTGCTGACCTATTTTTGTTAACCCTTGAGAAGTCCTGAACAGATATGTTAAGCACCTCTCTCTAGAGTATGTGGATACTTCTCACCATGCCAAAAATTTGAATCAACAGGAAGAGTTCCATTTTATATCCTTTTATGCTACCAAATCCAACTCCCCAGGGTCCTCAAGGAAAAACTGTTGGTAGTAACAATGATGACCCACCCAGATCCCCTTTGTGATTATATGCTATTGATACACATCGGGGACCCACAATGATCTGAGTCCCTGGAAGCCACTGCTAGTCTGACACACGGCGTTCTGAGCTGAAATGCTGCTGCCCAGACTTCTCAGCCACACGGACTATTGTGAGTCTCTAACAATTTCTGTTCTTAATTGCTAAATGTCTCACCATGGATATACTGGAGGTGTACCTCTCGCTTTAAAATAGACCTTAAGAGATCTTCTTGGATTTAGCCAGAAAAAGAAAGAGAAATGTCCTGGGTTAAAGGCTGCCTAGAATCCTTTCACCATCTCCTCAGAAATCTCTCTCTTCACGGTTGTTTCTTGAGTCACCTTCCCAAATATCTACCAGCTGCATCTCCTGTGTGGCCCACTCCATGTCTCTTGGGAGTTTTGCTGATATATATTTCATGCTTACTTTTCTGTGGGTTACATACTTTTTGCTTTTCTTTCTCTCTTTGTCCTCCCTATTCTCTTCTTCTAGTCTCTTTTTCTACTTTTTCTTCATTTTTCCTACTTGTGCCTCAGTTATGCTTGAGGAGACCCTCAAGACCAAAGACATTTGTGAGCCCTGACTAAAAGCTGAAAATGGTTGCATCTAATGGATCCAAAATGCTCTGTGGTCTCAGTCCTTCTGGCTGGACTGGGGACCCTATGCCCAGCTTTGGGCCATTTACATGCTGCAGTCACATTGGCAAAGGCTGTTGATGTCCCACCGATATGCCTCTACCCTTTCCGTCTCCGTGCATGCCAGCCTACTTCCAACTGCGACTCCTGGGCCCCCGCCTGGGGGCTTTACCCAGCTGCTGAGCACACCTGGCGCAGGTCAGGTGCTAGGAATTAACACCCTCCCTTTCCCCCAGGAGCAGCACGCAGCCAATGGCTGATAGGAATCAGTGACTAAAGAACTCATTTCCCTTGCTCCCTTGGTGGGATAACTCCAAAGTGCATATTCTACACTGGCTCCCAGAGTTGC
Source organism: Delphinapterus leucas (assembly GCF_059928025.1). Classification (NCBI taxonomy): domain Eukaryota; kingdom Metazoa; phylum Chordata; class Mammalia; order Artiodactyla; family Monodontidae; genus Delphinapterus; species Delphinapterus leucas. The sequence continues at coordinate 42,510,180 of NC_143135.1, forward strand.
TTCCCCCAGAGGGATGAAGCTCCCGTTGCCACACCTTTATGGGCTGCCTTCCCTTCCTTGTTAAACTCTCAGCTTCAGGACGCTGTCTCAGGGTATCCTTCTAGGGGAATCTCAACTAAGAACAATTCTGAGACAGAAATGAAAATATGGTGGACAGATTGGCAGGACCAGTAGACTCAGACCCAGGACTAAGCAAGTCTTCCCAGGTGCATGCCACATCTGTGTTGCATCTTTCAATGTAAGGCTATATATAGCCAGGACATCTTTAAGAGAGTACACCTAGCAGCAGACATGCAGCAAAGGGTGAGAATTTTATTCCTCTGTCTGCTCCTCTTCTTTCTCCTTTCTTCTTTCACCTCCTTCTCCTCTTTCTACATGGCCTCTCACATTTAGAGTATGACCCCTGGGTCTGTAACTCAGCCATTCCTTCCTCCTTTTAGAGCTCGCAGCCTTGAGCTGAGCTGGGTATGGGGGCCCGTCTCCCTTCTCTGTCCTGTGAGTGGCCTGGAGAGCAACCAGCATGCCACCTTCTGTGAGCACACCCCGAAGAGCCAACCATTGTCTCAGGTCTTTTGGAAAGAAGTCAGCAAAATGATTCACTGATGAAAGAATCTGGTCTTAGGAAATAAATTCAGTCAAACCTAGGCATTTGTTTTCCTAGTATATGATGGGAAACCTCTTATCTCTCTGTCAACTGTGTCAAGAAAGTGACTAACTCATTACTTAATATCAGTAAAGATGATTTAAGGACTTCAGATAGAAGCCAGTAAAAAGGCACGCTGTAGCAGTGATTGCAGGCGAGAAGGCGGTGCTCATTCCTCCCTCCAAGGGTTCAGAAGCCCATGAGGCTGCTCCGTCACTGGATGCATGAGTTTATGGCGAAACCCCACTGGGGTTCTAAGATGCCCTCTAACTGGGGTGTAGGTAGCCTGAAGGGCAGCAAAATCACAGCCATTGAAAGCCACTATTACTGACTGTATGGCATCGTAGCCCTCAGGGTACAGGATGACAGCACTGCCCTGAACAATTCCCCATGGAGCAGGTGGTGCGTGCTACCCCGCACCGTGTGTGTGCAGCAGGGCTCCTGGCCCCATCTACATGGGGTGGGTCAAGCATGGTTGTCCTCAGAGCACAGCAGCTGGAGGGATCCTTTGCCTGCACGTTTTGCAGACACACTCAAATTCTCTCTGCCAGGCAGAATGATTTATCTGTATGTCTTCATTGAGGACAATTATTTTTTAGCACCTTGCTAGGCATACTGGGTGATCTCATCACAGGGAAGAGCCCATGAGTGCCTGCATCGCTCAGAGCAAAAGTGGGAAAGGAGCCTCCCCCTCCTGCTCATCGAGAAATTCTCCTCTTTCCCTGGCACCTTCACAGAGATATGAGGAGCCTGCTTTTTTTGTCTTGAGAGCACTGGTTTGCCCATAAAAGTTTCATCGAGGAGGATATTTTAAAGGTGCCTCCCTTTTGGAGAGAGTTTTTCTTTTTTAGAAAGAAAGGGAAAAACATTTCAGATCTGCTTTTTAAATTAACAACAAGTAGCATTAAACCTGATTCAATACGTAAACGTAATACTAAACATGTCTTAGATTTCCAGATGTAGGTAGTTGAGCAGGGGAAGAGGAAAAAGAGAGGAAAGGAATGGAGACAGGACACAGGATGGGCCCTGGCAACAGAGGAGAACCCATGGAAAATAGGGGAGAGAGAAGGAGACAGAGAGATGGACTGAGGGGAAAAGAGATGGAGAGGCAGCAGGCAGGGAAAGAGGCCTGGGCAGGCAGACAGCAGGGATGGGGGGCGGGGCAGAGAAAGACACCAGGTAGAGAGAGGGCAGGAAGGAAGAAACGGGCAGAGGGCACAACCCCTCCCAAGGCTTCCTGGTTCTCCTTTCCCTACTCACCAATTTCTCCAACAAGGGTCTAGTCCAGACTCTTCTACTTCCACACTACCCATCCCTCAACTCTTTACACCCCCTCACCATGCCTCAGTTTGGATGCCCACTCCCACGCTTCTCCTACAAGACTTCTATGGGCCAGATTGACACTGCAGCTCCCTCCCTGATTCCTCTACTTCTGTGGCATCCAAGACAGTGGAAGCTGGGTCTATGGGATACAGAGGTTCCCATACCAGTTCTGTTGTTTATTAGCTGTTATATCTTGGGCACGTCCCTTACCCTCTTTGAGTTTTCATATCTGTAAACTGGCAGTAATAACAGTACTTAGCTTGCTTCCAACACTGGACTCTGTAGTGGTTTCTGGATGTGTGTGTAGGTGTGTGCACGTGTGTGTTTATATGATAAGAGATAAGGACACAAAGACTCACTGTGAACTATAAAATGATACACAGGGCGTCCCTGGTGGCGCAGTGGTTGAGAGTCCACCTGCCGACGCAGGGGACACGTGTTCGTGCCCTGGTCCGGGAAGATCCCACATGCCACAGAGCGGCTGGGCCTGTGAGCCATGGCTGCTGAGCCTGCGCTCCGCAACGGGAGAGGCCACAACAGTGAGAGGCCCACGTACCGCAAAAAAAAAAAAAAGATACACAAATAGGAGTATTTTGGTTCTTTTGCTCTTACTGTCACTTTTCTCTCTCCTCCCTGCTTGCTCTTCTATACTGTATCTCATCCCCATTATCCTCTTTAAACAGACCTTCCCCAAGGCTTGTCTTTTGTTCCTTTCAGTTCCTGACCTCTCCTTTACTTCCTTTTCTGTCGACTACAAACACATCTCCAGCCCTACGCTCTCTCCGGAGCCACAAGCCAGGCTCTGTAGCCTGCATGCCTCAGCGGCACTTCAGATCAACATGCCCCACGTGGCATGGGTAGAATGTCTGCTTGCCCCAGGCTTGTTTTAGAGGAGTGGGAGAAGATAGACTATGGATAGACAGGCTCAATTTCAAATCCTGGCAATCCTGTGGATGTGTTGCCTTGCAGTAATCTTCTGAGTTTAGTTTGCTCACCCACAGCATGGGAGTAATAAAACCCACCTGAGAAGTAAGACGAGGCCTCACAGTGATGAAATATTAAATGACAGCACAGTGAGATAAGGCCAAGAGGGCACATCTGGGGCTAGATGTTCTACAGACACTTCTCAAGCACTAGTGAGTGAGGGGCCACAGGAGGACGACGCTCCCATAGGCAGGTGGCAGGCTTGACTCTAGCAAGCTGGCAAAATAGCATAGAGGTTAATAGCACACAGTCAAGAGCCAAACCTTGGCTCTCCTGCTTACTAGCTGTGTTGCTTTGAGAAAGTTACTTAATTTCTCTATGCCTCAGTTTTCTGTAAATGGCTTGTCATGAGGATAAATCATCAAACATATAAATTCACACAGGCTGCTTACAATGTGCCTGGCATGAATAAAGTACCATACAAGTACTTTATTTAACAAATATTATATTAGCTATTAGTGACATTATTTATCAATGGTTGCATGTTCATTTCTTACTTGGGAGGCTTTGGGGGCCACATGGCAGCTAGAAAACAAGAGGCCTGAGGACGATCCCCACTGTGTCTCCTGCCAAGTCTTGCTTCATCTTCCTTCAGGCCATAACCTTCTCTCTCTGAAGAGAAAGCGGGTGGGGATTCATCGCTCTCCACCTCACCCCCTGCCTTGGAGCCTTGGTGCAAACTACTGCACATGCGGCCAGGCCTGCGACATCACCAGGTGAGACGGACGTGTCTGTAGGGGCAAGGGGATAACGGAGGGAGTAATGAAAAGTGCCTCCAGGTCCGTCTCCCCTGTCCTGGTGACTCTGGAATGTGGCATCATGGGTCGCTCCTGGCACTGTGACCAGCCAGGTGGAACTGGGGCCTGGCAAGAAAAAGAGAAGTGGGTCTGAGGAGACGAGGACGGGACTGTGGAGGGCTCATGCCCTGTGGAGGGGGTGACTTGGTCCTGAGGGCAGTGAGGAGAGACCTGAGCAGAGTTTTATTTAAGAAAGTTCTCTCTGGCTCCTGGGTGGGAAACGGGGCTCAGTGCAGGGTGAGATGGGAAGTGAGGAGAGCAGGTGCAGACACCCGAATCTGGGCAGTGGCCACGGGGAAGGAGCAGAGGGACCAGACAAGTCTGACTTTAAAGGAGGAATTGGCTGGACTTGGTGTCAGCAGTGGGGAGGAGTGGAGTCTCGGGTAGCATGAGGTCTCCAGAACAATACTGTGCTTTGTCCACAGCGGCAGGTCCCACACCTTTCAAAGGTGTTGTTTCACCTTGGGTAGACTCCACAATGTGTAAAGGAAAAGGGCAGGTTGCAGTGTTTGCCGCTTCCTTTAAACACAGAGTGGGCCCCTGCTTGGAGGGAGCAGGCAAATGCGGCCCTGCCTTTGAGGTGCTCACCTCTGATCTGAGGAGGCAGGTCCTCTGGCCAAGGAGGCCTCGTACTTCTTGCCTCACCCAGGTTTGGTCAAGAACCAGGGAAAACCTGAGCTTCCCTCCTTGGGGGGGGCGTGAAGGGAGAACCTCCAGGCCAGCCCAGCCCAAGACGCCACCCTCTCTACTACTCATGTGCTTCCCCAGAGCTCTGGAGTGATATGAAGTTTTAAACTGTAGTTACTAGCTTATCAAGACATTTGTCAACTTGTTGCTTCATCTATTAAAGGAAATGATAAGAGAAAGAATAAGAAATATACGTAAAACTCCAAGCAGAGTGTTGGCACATAGCAAGTGTTCATTTAAAAGAGGCACTATGACTATCACTATTACTACTTATTATTACACTTACTATCACACCCCCCTCTGTCTCTTTTCTCTCTTTGCTTTTAATACCTCTGACACTTCCCAGTCCTTCTCCCTCAAAGATTTGTCCGAGACAGTTAAATATTCCCTGATATACGTCAGAGAACTTAGTGGAGTCAGAATCAGGAAGGAGAAAAGACCTTCTGGTCCCTGAGGCCTGCTAAGCACCAGCCACATAATTACACTGCCTGGCAGAGTCCTCATAGCCCTAGAAGGAGGTATCATTGCCCTCACTTTACAGAAAATGTAAAATGAAATAGAGAGAGAGGTCAAGTAGCATGATTGAAGTTCACACAGAAATAACCAGGAGGCCAGAATTAAATGGGGGACTGTCTAATTCCAAAGTCTGGGCCCTTACTTCTAACCCCACAATCACATAAAGCCTCCCATCCCTGGGTGGAGAGGAGCAGCCATCCCTTTGATGAACAGCCCACAGAAGGAAAGTAAGTCATTCACTTTTGTGTGGCCTTCCAGATGGAATTGCCAAAGGAACAGAGAGTGCTTTAGACCTAAATAATCCAGACTGGTTGTGTGTGGGGAACAGGGTCAGTGTTTTCATCCCATCCCTTCCTGGTGTGGCCTGGACACAGCGAAGGTTGTGAAATGGAAGGGCTATTAACGGAACCAGGCGGAGGATGTACCTGGGCAGACACTTATCTGGGCAGCATCTCCATTACACCCAGAACCCTAGCCCAGCCTTTACTATGGCCAGGCTGCCAAGCAGGAGAATTCCAAGTCATAAATCCTCTTAAGGGCACAGAGCACATGTTCCACCCTGACCAATGGGAAATGCACACCTCATCTGCTCCCTTCCATCCCTCCTAGGTTCCAGCCCTGGGAGAAAGTGTCGGCAGTTATCACAGCCAGCACTTGTGCGTGAACTTTAGACATCTCTTTCCCATCCATGATCTCATTCCACCACATGTGGAGGTGGAGTCAACAGTCCTGTGATCAAATCAAAACTCTGCCATTTACTGGCTCTGGGCTTTGGCTAAGTTATTTCTCTCACTACAGCCCTGTGAGATTTTCACTGGGGAAGTGAGAAACTTGGGCTCAGAGAGGGCACCAGGGTAAATAGCAAAAAATGTTTTGTAGCTAGATCTGTGTGATTCCAAATCCAAGGCTCTTTCCAAAAAAATATCTGGTCCATGGAGAAAGGAAAAGCTCAGCAAACAGAGTATCTTTGCTACTTCTCCTACTACCATCTGAAATACAACCACCCAAATTCAACCATCAGCCAACTCAACAAGTTAGGCAGAAGGGCAAAGCTCTCTGTCCCATTCAAGTTCCATCAGTAAGAGACAACCCAGGTGGTGGGGGATTGTACCTTATTTGTGGGACCCCATCCCACCTTCTGGACAGCACAGACTGGCTATGGGAACGCCTCAGCCTTGGGGGATACAGCCTCTTTCTGGAGTGCAAATGCTCACCAGGAATTCAAGATGGTGGGAGTCTGGAGAGTGGGGCTGAGGTAATCCATGTGCTCCTGAGGGAGATCCCAGTAGGACACTGGCTGGCTGAGGACCATGAACAAGGCCCACAGGAATGTGAAGCCTGCAGTTCTGAGATATTCGTGCCTGTTTCCTATGCCTGTAAAGGGATCAAGTCAGTGTGACTTCTGGAGACCAGCCTGCTGGCCAGCACTCCGCACGCATCGTTGCATTTCAGGGTGGACTTTCTGACTTGTGCTTCTTGGTCTCCTTTTTCTAGGAGAAGCTAGAGCCACACTTTGTATTACCTGGTGGCAGAGTCTGAAGAGAAACAGTTTACTACTCATTCGTTCATTCACCCTGACTGGCACTGGGGATTACCATTGTAACGAGACAGCTCAAGGCCCCTGCCCTCTCAGGCTTAATGGAGTGACATGAGATGTAGGGCAGATGGACCAGGGCTCTAATCGCAGCCCAAGCATTTACCATTCGGATGATCTCACCCTTTCTAAACTCTCTGAACCTCAGTTCCCTCAGGTGTCAGATGTGTGCAGTGATGCCACCCTCATAGGATTCAATGAGTGGAAGAATTTACTCAAATAAACGTGAAAGTGCTTTCCTAACCATAAAGATCATGTCGACTTTAGTTATTTACTGTTAATAATGTGACTATTATTATTACTATTGCTACACTTTTCCATTCAGGAAGTTTTCTCTGCCTGACCTGTGCATTGTGCCGGATTTGAGTAAAATTTTCTTTGCACAGCAGGCTCAGACAATATTGGTTGAGCTACTCTGGTTAGCCTACTTTCTTTGAGATATAAATTCACTTTCTACACAATCCACCCATTTAAAGTGTACAATTCAATGTTTTTCACTATTTTAACAGGGTTGTAGGACCATCAACAACTCTAATTTTAGAACATTTTCCTCACTCCTAAAAGAAATTGTATGCCCCTTAGCAGTCACTCTCATCCCCTCCTATCAATCCCCTCTCCCCACTATAAGCAACCAGTAGTCTTTTTGTGTCTATAGATTGGCCTATTCAGGATATTACACATAAATGGAATTGTACAATATGTGGTCCTGTGTGACTGGCTTCTTTCACTTAGCATAATGCTTTCAGGGTTCATCCATGTAATAGGTATCAGTATTTCACGTTTTTATTGATGAATAACATCCCATTTCATAGATAAAACACATTTTATTTATCCAATCATTAGTAACAGACATGGTTTTTTTCCATTTTTCAGCTATTATGAAAAATGCTGCTATGAATATTTGTGTATAAGTTTCTATGTAGACATATGTTTTCATTTTTCTTGTGTACATACTTTAGAGTTGAATTGCTGGGTCATATGGTAGCTCTAAGTTTAACATTTTGAGGAACTGCCAGACCGTTTTTCAAAGGAGCTACATACACCATTTTACATTCCCACCAGCAGTATTCTGGTGTTCCAATTTCTCCACACTCTCACCAACGCTTGTTATTGTTTTTTTGATTACAGTCATCCTAGTAGATGTGAAGTGATATCTCCTTGTGGTTTTGATTTGCATTTTCCTAATGACTAATGATGTTGCACATCTTTTCATGGGCTTATTGGCCATTTGTATATCTTATTTGGAGAAATGTCTATTCAAATCCTTTGCTCATTTTAAATTTGTATCATTTGTCTTTTTATTATGAACTGTGAGAGTTCTTTCCATATTTTGGATACAAACCCCTTATCAAATATATAATTTACAAATATTTTTCCCCCACAAAAGTTTTACATTTTGATGAAGTCAATTTATTTTTTCTTTTGTCTCTAATGCTTTTGGTGTCATATAAGGTCTGTTTCTTTTTTTTTTTGCAGTACACGGGCCTCCCACCGTTGCGGAGCACAGGCTCCAGACGCGCAGGCTCAGTGGCCATGGCTCACGGGCCCAGCCGCTCCACGGCACGTGGGATCCTCCTGGACCGGGGCACGAACCCGCATCCCCTGCATCGGCAGGCGGACTCTCAACCACTGCGCCACCAGGGAAGCCCTAAGGTCTGTTTCTTAAGTGGGCTCTGCCTTTTAAAACACGAGTCTATTATTTAAATAAAATTTTGATATTAAATATCTAGCATTAAATCCAAATTAGGAAAAAGCAATGGATCATCACTATGGTCTTGAACAAGTTACAATAATGGAATAAACCTGACTGAAACCTTGTTATAGAAGAAATGGGGAAAGAATGGAGTTTTCAAACTGGCCGAATGGCATTTGAGGTGGGCTAAAACCCCATTTCTCTCACCATCACCAGTGCAAAATACTTGTGGGGGTGGGGTGGGGCTTACGATAAGAGAGAAGAGTGTGGAAAAATGTACTGGGACTGAGATGTTTAGGAATGAAGCAGCCTGTTATGTGTCCTGCATCTGCATCCAAGGGCCAGGCAAGGCCAAGACTGGATTCCAAGGCCACCCTTCTCACCCTCCCCTCCCCACTTACCATCTGGGAAGAACTGGGGGGATGATCGAGCTCTTCATAAGGTTTGACAGGACACCAGGGTCTTTGAACATGCTGTTCCCTCTGTCTGGAATGTCCCCCACCCCCAGTCCATCCCCCAGCCAACTACCACACCTATTTTCACTCATATTTCATTTGTTACTTCCTAGGGAAAAACTTCCCTGACCTCCACCCACCCCCACTGCCAACAAGATCCGGTACCTCTGAATGCATTTTCACAGGTACTGTCCTTTCCCTTCATGAGACTTTTCACAATTTCTGATTATACCTTTAACTAGCTCATCATCTCTCTTTTTCAATAGGCTGCAACCTCCATGAGCACAGAGTTTGTGTTTGTTTTGCTCACAATTGCAGGCTTATCACAAAACTTGACATAAAGTAGATGCTCAGTAAATATTTGTGGAATGAATGAATGAATGATCACAGGAACTGGAAAATCCCTCCAGAATGACCCATTTGTTTTCAGAGGGGTTTGTTTTCAGGATCCTCATGCAACCAGCGTAATATAAAACGATCACTCCCCAGTAGACAGAGCAGCAACAAGCACCCTTTCTGTCTGTAAGATGGCTTCCGTAGTACAGGACTACCCTGGCATGGTAACTGACAGGACCCTCAGGCTGGGCAGGGAGGACGTGGAGGCAGCATGAGGAGGGTTAACAGCTCATGAGGTCAGCATTTCAGGGGCGGCTGGCAGCTGAGTTGCTTGCTCCTGGGAAAGCTGAACTTGCAGATGCGGGAGGTAAAGAGTGCACCACGGGAAAGCAGTTCACCTGCAAGGGAACTTGTCTGAGAAAATAACTTTGTTTTCTGGAAATCCTCAGCCAAATCAGCCAAATTCTCATCCTGACAAATACGCCTCCTAGGATTGCGACACTTGCCTTCACCAGTTACACCTTACTTTATAAAATGTGAGGGACTTCGTTTAGCTCAAACATTCCATTTGCTTCCACAAATGACTTCTGAGCATGTACTATGAATCAGGTGTGGTACTGGATAAGAGGACACCTGGATAAACATGCTCTTTTCAAGGCGTTCACAATCTAGGGGCGAGACAAACTGTCAATAGATAATTATGAGGCAGCCATGAGTGCCCCGATGGAGCCTTAAAGAAGGGACTGAGAAGAAAGTGATTCTTTTTTTCGTGGGGGTAGCCTGGGAAGGACTCCTGGAAGAGGTAACTCTTCCGATGAGTCTTGAAGTAGGAATCAGAATTATCAAGGGGACGATGCGATCAAGAGGCAGAGATGTTTCATGTAGAAGAACTGAGTTGTGTTGAAATGGTAGGAGCAATATTCAAGCTGAAAACATCCTAAACTAGAGAAAAACAAGGCCCAGTGCTCTTGAGAATGAATCCTCCATCTGCTCACACCCACATCTGACAGGTCTCCGAGACCTGCCGCTTCCATCACCTGAGCAGGTCTTGAATTCTCCTCTCCAGCCCTATTGCCTTCGCTCTAAGCCAGCCCCTCACAAGCTTCCCAGGTTCTACTGCACAGTCTCCCGACTAACTGGTCTCCCTGGCTGAAGCCTCTAACACATCCTGCGCCCGGTAGATCTCATGTCAGGCCGAGGTGGATTCAGGTATGCTAGCAGCGGCATCAGGACTTGATCTCTCTGTCTTGGCTCTGTTTCCCTTTGTGTTGGCCTCTCTCTCAAGCTGGCCATCTCCCTCTGGTGGCCCCACAGCCACAGGTCAGCAGGCTTCCTGCTTCGAGAAACAGGATTGCTTCCCAACAGAGCCAATGGTAGCCTAAGAGATGGGTCTCCTTGGACCACCAGCAGTATATGCCCATTTCTGAATCAATCCCTTAGAATCAAATAACGAAATACAGCCTGCAGATTCTACCTTTGCAGATTCAACCAACTGTGGATCAGAAATATTCGGAAAAAAAATTCCAGAAAGTTCCAAAAAGCAAAACTTGAATGTGCCACACACCAGCAACTATTTAACATAGCACTTACATTGTATTTACAGCTACTTACATAGCATTTACATTGTATTAGGTATTGTAAGTAATCTAAAGATGATTTAAAGTATACGGGAGGATGTACGTAGGTTATATGCAAACATGATGCCACTTTATATAAGGGACTTGAGCACCTGAGGATTTTGGTATCTGCAGGATGGGGGTGGGAGGACCAGTCCCCCGTGGGTACTGAGGGACAATTTACACTGATTGGCCAGGCCTGAATCGTAGGTCCATTCAGGAATCAGAAGGAACCATATGAACTGACAGTGATGGAGGGTTGACTCCCCAAAGCAAAACAGAGACGTTATGATTAGCTGAAGGGCGAGTGAGGGTTGCAGGGGCAAAAGGAAGGGTCGTTCACTGCCAAGATTGTCTGAAGCACAAATCTGATCATGCTGCTCCACTGCTTTCAGGATATGGTGAGCAAGGCCTTCGAGGTGTGGCCCCAGCCCACATCTCTGAAACGACTCCCCATTGCTGCGCCATACCCTCACCTTTCCTGCCTTCCACCCACCATCCGTGGCTTGGCCTGTACCGTCCCTCCATCTTCCTCCAGGCACAATGCAAAGGCTCCCTCCCGCAAGGGGCAGCGTGTGCCCACTCCTCCTGGCCCTCCACAGAGCTGGCCGCTCCTTCCTCCGGTGTAGCACTGAGAGCTCTACTCTGCATCTGTTCATTTGCACCCTCCTCATCCTCGCCCGGTTGCTTGGTGAATGTTGGTTAAACTAAATAATTAATTAACCTGCCAGGCAAAGGGACGCACTGAAGAATGTTCCAAGGCCTGGTTCCTTTGGATAAAATTTTAGAATAAACTGGCTTAAACAGGGCACTTGTATTGGAGGGGGAGAAAAAAACAGGCTCTACTTTAGTTTTTCCCTGATGCACTGAAGAGAAAATATTTTTCTTTTCAGTGACTGTGTATCCTCCACTCATGCATCAAGACCCTATATGTTCTCTGAGGGACTCCCCACCTCTGGCAGGGAGGCAGTGCCCAGGCCTGGCCATCCCATTGTTCTAGGGGCCTGATCCTGGCCTTGGGCATCACCGTGAGGCTTAAAGCACAGGCAGTGGGCCATCTGGGGACAGGAGCTGTTCTCCACCGCTTCCAGGATGGCCTGAGTGTCTGTCTGCCACAATTTTGCCCACCCAGAGTCTGCCTGTCTCCCCCCAGGTCTGAGGCTACGTGCTGCCAGCAGCAGCCCTTTCCCTGATGGCCCTACCCTTCTCAGGTGTTACCAGGGTGGAGGAGGTGAAAATGCTTATAGCTCTAACCCAGGCATTGTACAAGTAGCTATTACTGCCTATTTTACCAGAGACAGAAACTGACTCTCAAAATGGCAAAATCACCCACCCTGTGTGCTTTTGTCTGCACAGCTAGGTAGACATTGTACCTCATGTTACATAACTACACATTAACTAGATTTCAGAGAAATATGGGGAGAGAGCAGTCTTGTCTTGCGGGCTTGCGGATCTCTGCTTGGAGACAGTGCAGGCCATGCACGACTGCCCCCAAAGCAACCCCGCTCCACTGGCCTTTCTGCCTTGCCCTCAGTTAGCCATTCATTCATTTACGAGTATTTGTTTCCTAGGTACTGTTCTGAGCTCTGGGACACAGCAATGAAAAAGGGAGGCATCAGACTTTACCTTCCAGTAGGTATGACAGAAAATAAATACATAAGGACATAATATAATTTTAGATAGTTAATAAATGCTATGCAAAAAAAATCAAGTGTTGTTAATATTCTAGACCTTAAATTGGTTGGTGGGTTCATAAGTATTCATTACATTATCATGCCTTATAACATACCTCTTCTTTCCATATTTTCTTTGTATCTATTTTTTTATATTGGAGTATAGTTGATTAACATTTGTAAATATATTCTTCTAATTCAGTATTATAGAATAAAAAAGTTGTGCTTATAAAAAGATTGGGGTAAGAGGATGGAGGGAGATTGTGATGGGGCACGGGGGGTGTTTTAGATGAAGTCATCAGACAAGATTTCTCCCCAGATGTATATTTAAGCTGAAATCAGAAGGATGAGAGGGAGCCCGCAGTGCAAAGGTCTGAAGAGTGATACTCACAGCAGGACAGGGAGGGTGAAGGCCCCGCACGGAATGACTTGGGAGTTCCAGAAGCAGCAGACACTGGAAGGACTGGAGCCCTCACCGAGAGTGAGAAAGGGAAGGAGGAGGTGGGTTGAGTAGGGAGGATGGTCCCGGCACATGGATCTTGGGTGCATGGACCTTGGGACACTGGGCTCATGGCATGTGGATATTATTCCAAGTGTAATGGGAGGTGGGTTTTGTTTTTAAAAGATTAGTCTCTCAGGAGCACCACAGGAAACAACTGCCCCTCTCATCTCCCCCCTCGCCTCCCCTCTGTCCTCACATGGTCAGGGATATGCCAGAGGCCCTTGTCCCTCTTTCCAGACTCATCAACTCCAAGAGCGTGGGCTTTGTTTTTATAGGGCGAGGAGGCAGAACCAGTAAAGGTTTAAATTTATGCTGCTTTTACAGGTGACAGTTAAATCCATGTTGCCAGTAAGTTTCAAGTTCAAATATGTCTGTGAAATGATGCTCTAGTTACTTGATTTATATTGACTGTCAATGTTTTCACCAAACTATAACCTCCCCTTAATTATGCTAATAACTTCACTCCTGTCATCTTCGTTCAGCTCCCCCAACAATTCTCCAATGATGTCTGCCTCGACCCCAGCCTTTGGGTAAGGGAAGAGAACGGGGGAGGGAGGCAGTGAAAAGAGCCTGGTCTAGAGACCTGGCTTTAGCACCTGCCATGTCTCTTATCAGCTGAGTGACTTTGGACAAACCATTTAACCTCTCTGAACTCATTCTCTTATCTGTAAAACCAGAATAAATCCTTTCTCGGAAATAAAGTATGAGAAAAGCACCTAGCACAGAGACTGGGATGCAAGAAGAGACCTGTAAAACTGAGCTGAGTCTGATTTTAATTAAATTCCTAAATTAAAAATCCTAAATCTATTAAATAAATTTGACCATCGTTAGTGCTACTTCACTGACCACTCAGCATTTTTCTTATTGTTTTTTTTAATGACTATGCATACTCATTGTAGGCTATTAGTAAAATACTAAATAGTATAAAGTAGGAAATTGAAATCATAATTCCACCACTCAGAGATAATTACTCTTAAAATACCCATGTGTTTCCTTCTAGCCCTTTTTCTGTGCATGTATTTTCATATCTGGATAGTACTGTTTATTCCATTTTATATCTTGCTCTTTTCATCAATTTCCTAAGTCTCTAAAATATTCTTGAAAACATGAGTAGTAAACAAATAGAAAGATGTCTGCTCTGTGGGAATGGAGGAAAGCATTCAGGTTCAGAATGTATTGGGAAGGAAGAGGAGACAGGTCTTGGAGATGGATTCAATGTGAGTGATCAGAGAGAGAGATCACAGATAATTCCCAGTGTTTAGCCTGAGCACCTGGGTGAAGAGTGGTGCCATTTACTGAGGTGGGGGAATTGAAAGAGAGGCAGATCTGGGAGAACATCCTTGGCCACAGGGACATTCTAGCTTCTTGGTCTTCTAGAAGACTTTGACAGGGGGATAAGGGGTGGTGGGGTAGATCTAAGTGCTTAGAGACAGCTGACACATCATCCCTGAGATGTTGTAAGATGTTTCCCCAAAGAGCACCTTGTGAGCAATTCATAGGCAGCCCCATGGATTGAGTGCCAGATTATGTTCCAAAACTGGGCCTCCCACCTTTTTTGAAGGAGGAAATTGTAGACACAACTTTCAGCAGTTAAAGGCAGACACAGTGTCCATTCCTCATTCCACAAATAATTTCTGACTGCTTACTATGTGCCTGACACTGTTCTCAATCCTGGGCATACAGCATCCATCCTGCCCTTATGGAGCTTACATTCTAGTGAGCAAGACCATAAGTAGTATATAGTGTGTTCCATAGTGATAAGTGCTATGGAGAAAAATGAAGTAGAGGAAGATACCAGGTGGTGTGGAGGGGTGGAGTTGAAATTTTAATTATTGTGGTTCTGAAGGCCTCACCTGTAAGGTGACACCTGAGCCACATGGGGATGAGAGTCTGGGGGATGAGGAATAACCCGGGAGCCTTGGGTCTTTTGTGGTGACTGATATAAAGAGGACTAATAAGATAAGTTCTGATGGTTTCAAGGAAGAGAATAGCAGTAAAGCTTGAATGTCAAGCGTCGACAGAGTGTATTAATTAGACTTTTCAAGAGAAACAAAACCAATAGGAAATATATATTATATATATTTACACACACACAGAGATTTATTATAATATATACTTCATGCAATTATGGAGGCTGAGAGGTCCCATGATCTGCTATCTGCAAGCTGGAGAGCCAGGAAAGTTGGTGATATAGTTTGAAGGCCTGAGAGATAGAGACCCAATGATGTAGATTCCAGTCCAAGTCTGAAGGCCCGAAAACTAGAAAGATCTCTGTTCCAGCTCATGCAGTCACGCAAATAGCAAAGTCAACTTTCCTCCTCCTTTTTGTTCTATTCAGACCCTCAGCATATTGAATCATGCCCACTCACATTGGGGAGGGCCATCTACTTTACTCGGTATACAGATTGAAATGCTAAACCCTTCCAGAAACACCCTCACAACCACACTTAACCAGCTACCTGGGCATCTCATGATCCAGTCCAGTTGACATACAAAATTAACTATGCCACAGGGATAGAGAGGGGCTGTGTCAGGAGTGCACAGAGCTCGTGATTGCTGCCTGGACTCCTGATGATGGAAGGTATGGAGGTTGGAGGAGGGCATCTCACAGAGAACAAGGATGGCTGTAGGGCACTCCCTTGATTTCTGCTGACGGCAGCTGGAGAGGCCAGGGGAGGGCATTCTTAAGTTTACAGAGGACTGGAGAGAACTCAGAGTGGGAATCCAGGTACGAGCTCTAAGGTCAGAGTCAGGAAGGTCAAGGGCCTCAGGGAAACAGGCAGTGTTACTCCTCCCGCAGGCCACGGATGATGGGGAGTTTGGGGGAAGGCAGGAGTCCTCTTCCCAGACAGTAGACATCAGCCAGTTGCTCAGTTTCATAATACTGGCTATTGTATAGTACACCATAAGTAGGTAGCATTGCTATGCCAGCTGTGCTGTGGCCCAAGAGGCTGCCTGGACTCTCACACTCTGAATGGAAGCTCTGAATATTTGGAAAGTATAATTGAAGAGCTATAAATAAAGATTAGCCAAGTTATTTATATTCATAGTACTCTCATGTCTAGCATAAAAGAAGGTACTTATCCTTCATGTAGCAGGCACTTGATATATACTGGAAATTAAACCAAAAATTTATTTTCAAAGAAATAAAATCTATTATTTATTCAAAACTTACTGTATCCAAAGTTCTGAGTTAGGTGCAATGGGGATTTAAAAAAGGCAAAGACATAAGAATTACCCTTAAGAAGTTTACATTCATAAATTAGAGTAGAAAATGTACACTCAAAGAACAAAATTGAATCCAGCCAAGTTAGGGAAATTTGGGACCAGATCAGTGAATGAAATAATGGTTCCAAATACAATCCTCAGATACTTGAGTCAGTCATTATAAGAAATCTTTAAAATGATAGAGGTGAGGGACCTAAGAATTCGTTTAGCCATAACTGCTCACACTTTCTGACCATGACCTACAATAAGAAATATATTTTACGTCACAGTTCAATACATACACACACACACGCACGCGCGCACACGCACAAACACCTAATTGAAACAAGTCTCACTTATCCTTGATGAATGTGCTGCACTCTGATATATTCTATTCCATTTATTTATTTTTTTGAGAGCTGATCTCAACCCACTAAACTGATTTCACAACCCACCAATGGGTTGCTATAGCGTGAAAGACACTGATCTAGTCTAAATACCTCCTTGTACCATACATACCTTCAGCCCAGGCATACTACAGGACCCCAGGTAAGTTGTGAGTTGCTGACCTCACAATAAACTTAGAGTTTTGACTCTGCAAAATCCAAGGAGAAGAAGAACCCTGGCTCATTCTACTCACCATCATGTCCCTGATGTCTAGCACTCTGCCTGGCACACAATAGATGTTCAAGAAATTGGTTAAATGAATGAATGAAAGCCAAAAGTCCCACAGCCAGTTAGCTAGGAATGATGCCTCCTTTCAAAGGCAAGCTAGAACAGACAATTGTTGGGTGGCAGGCAATAGCAGCTATTTCACAATTCCATAAGAAAATAATTTAAAATTTTAAATGTAAAAATAAATCATTGTCATGACATCTTACATGTCATCAGTACATTACTTTAGGTAGTTACACATTGTTTTCTGTATGTACATCCTCATCTATCCATTCTACCTCTGGCCAATGGATTGCAAGCATTTGGATGAAATAGATGTCTTCTTTCTTTGTTCCCACCAACCACCTAATAGTAGCCTCGGCAGTTAGGCTGAAAATCCTTTGGGGAAGAACTGAAATCATTAATAGGATTTATTTCTCTTCCATTGTTTTGTAACAGGTTTATGAGGTATTATATAATTGACATACAATAAACTGCACATATTTAAAGTGTGCAACTTTCAACACAAATATATACCTGTGAAATCATGATCACTATATATATATATATTTTTTTTTTTTAATATATGATTTGCAAATATTTTCTCCCAATTTTTGGCTTGTCTTTTCATTCTCTTAATAGTGTTTGTCAAAGAGCAGAAGTTTCTAACTTTGATCAGTCCAATTTAGCAAAAGGTCAAAAAGGTTTTCTCCTATGTTTTCTTCTAAAAGTTTTACAATTTTACATGATACATTTAGGTCTGTATTTCAGTTTGAATCGATTTTTGTATATGGTGTGAAGTATGGAAAAGTTCATCATATTTACATATGGATATTTAATTTTTCTGGTACTACTTTGTGAAAAGATGATCCCTTCTCCTCTGAATTGCCCGTGCACCTCTGGCAAAAATTGGTTGTCCAAACATGTGTGGATCTATATGTACACTATGTATTCTGTTCCATTTACGTTTCTATCTGTGTTAACTATATACAGTTTTGATTGAGATTATGTTGAGGCTATAGATCAATTTGGGTAGAAGTGACATCTTAACAATATTCTAACCCATGAACAAGATATATCTAATCCATGAATAAGGTATATCTCCCAGTTTATTTTAGGTGTTCTTTAATTTCTCTTGGAAGCATTTTGTAGTTTTCAATAAATAGGTCTTTCACATCTTTTGTCAGGTGTATCCTTAAGTACTTCATATTTTTTGAGACAAATGTAAATGGTACTGTTTTTTAATTTCAATTTTGAATTGCTTGTTGCAAGTATATAGAAACACAATTGATTTCTGAATAGTCATTGTGTATCAGGTAATCTTGCTAGACTCACTTATTAGTTCTGGTAGATTTTTTTGTAGATTCTTTCAGATTCTATACAAACAAACATGTTATCTGTGAGTAAAAATTTTTTTACTTCGGGATGCCTTTTATTTCTTTTTCTTGCCACAATGCACTGGCGAGGACCTCTAGTACAATGTTGCTGTACAATGACATTTAACCATTAAGCATATGGTTAGCTATACTTTTTTTGTAGCTGCCTTTAATCAGGTTGAGGAAGTTCCCTTCTTTTCCACTTTGTTGAGTTTTTAAAATCAGGAATGATGTTGTAATTTTAGAAATTTTTTTTTTGGCATCTATTGAGATGATCATATAATTTTTCTTTTTTAATTTGTTAATAGAGTGAATTATACTAATTAGTATTCAAATGTTAAAACAACCTTGCATTACTGCAATAAACCCCACATAATTATGATGCATATTCTTTTTATACGTTATTCAATTTTATTTGCTAAAATCTTAGCTAGAATTTTTGCATCTATGTTTATGAGATATATTGGTCTGTAGTTTTCTTTTCTTGTAATGTCTTTGTATGAGGTAATGAGGTAAAATAAAACAAGTTTGAAAGTGTTTTCTCTTCTTTAGCTTTCTTGTAGAGTTTATGTAGAACTGGTATTATTTCTTCCTTGAATAGTTGGTAGGATTCATCAGTGAAACCATCTGGAGTTGGAGGTATCTTTGTAGGAAAAATTTTAAACTACAAATTCAGTTTTCTCTAATAGCTATAGGGCTATTTACGTTACTTATTTCTTGTTGGATGAGCTGTTTTAGTCTGTGTATTTTAAGGAATTTGTCCATTTCATCTAAAATTTCAAACTTATGAACACAAGGTTTTTCATGATATTCCTTTATTAACCTATTAATATTTGTGGATGTTTATGGATTTTTTTTTTCCTGATCAGTCTAGCTAGAGTTTTATCAATTTTATTGCTCTTTTTAAAGAAACAGCTTTTGGTTTTATTGATTTTCTCTAAGAAATAAACAAAGAAACAATAGTTTATTGTTTTCTACTTTATTTTTTAAAATTTATTTATTATTATTTTTTTAAATTTTTGGCTGCATTGGGTCTTCATTGCTGTGAGAGGCTTTCTCTAGTTGTGGCGAGCGGGGACTATTCTTCGTTGAGGTGCGCGGGCTTCTCATTGCAGTGGCTTCTTGTTGTGGAGCATGGGTTCTAGAGCGCAGGCTCAATAGTTGTGGCGCACGGGCTTCGCTGCTCGGCAGCACGTGGGATCTTCCTGGACCAGGGCTCGAACCCGTGTCCCCTGCATTGGCAGGTGGATTCTCAACCGCTGTGCCACAAGGGAAGTCCCTGTTTTCCAATTTAATCTTTATTATTTCTTTTCTTTCACTTACTTTGAGTTTAATTTGCTCTTCTTTTTCTGATTTCTTTAGGTGGAAACTTAAGTCACTGATTTGAGACATTTTATCTTTTCTAGTGCAGGCATTTTGTGCAATAAATTTCCCCTCAGTACTGCTTTGGTGGAATCCTATGAATTTTGATATGTTGTGATTTTATTTTTATTTAATTCAAAATAGTTTCTAATTTCCCTTTTGATTTTTCCTTTTCCCATGGGTTATTTAGAAGTGTGTTATTAAGTTTTCAAATATTTGGGAATGTTTTCAGTTATCTTTTTTGTTATTGACTTCTAATTTAATTTCATTATGATCAGAGAACATGCTTTTTATGACTGAATACTTTTAAGTATACTGAGACTTGTTTTATTGCCCAGAATATGCTGTATCTTGGTGAATGTTATGTTCACACTTGAAAAAAAATGTATATGCCACTGTAGTTGGGTGGAGTATTCTACAAATGTCAATTAAGTCAAATCAGTTGATAGCATTGTTCAAATTGTCTTCATTTTAAATTTAAATTTCAAATCAATTGTTGCAACTTAAAAATACAACATATTTTTGAAAATTGATCTTTTATTTGTCACTCTTTCTCTCTACTTTTTCTACCAATTATTGAGACACAGGTGGTGAAATTTCTAACTCTACCAGTGGATTTGTGTGTTTCTCTTTGCCATTTCTATCAGTTTTGTCTCATATATTTTGAATCTGTTATTAGGTACAGAAACATTTAATGTTAATGTTTCCTTTTTATGTGTTGATCCTTTCATCATTATAAAATGACCTTTTTTAATCCCTGGTAACATTCTTTGCTTTGAAATCTATTTCGTCTGATTTAACATAGCTGTTCCAACTTTCTTTTGGTTAGGGTTAACATGGTATATATTTTTCTATCCTTTTAGTTTTAAGATATTTGTGTTTTGATATTTGAAATGTGTTTCTTGTACCTAGAATGTATCTAGGCTTTTCTTTTTTATACAGTTGGACAATTTCCCAGTTAAAATTGGTGGTGTCTAGACTGTTTACATCTAACGTGATTACTGAGATAGTTAGGTTTAAGTCTATCATCTTGCTACTTGTTTTTTAGGTCCCAACTATTTTTTGTACTTGTTTTTCTCTTTTGCTGTCCTCTTTTGTATTATTATTTTTTCTTATAATTCCATTATGTTTCCTTTGTTATCTTACTAACTATAACTTTGTTTTGTTATTTCAGTAGACTCTTTAGGATTAGTAGGATTCTTTAGTAGGATTTATAATATAGCATCAACAATTTGTCATAGTCTACCTTCAAGTGATATTACACAGCTTAACACATAGTATAAGAACTTTACAGTAGTAATCTTCCCTCTGGGCTTTTATGCTATCGTTGTCATACAATTCACTTATGTATGTTATAAAACCCATAATACATTATTATTTTTTTATACACAGTCAATTATCTTTTTTTTTTTTTTTTTTGAGGTACGTGGGCCTCTCACTGTCATGGCCCCTCCTGTTGCGGAGCACAGGCTCCGGACGCGCAGGTTCAGCGGCCATGGCTCACAGGCCCAGCCGCTCCGCGGCATGTGGGATCCTTCCAGACCGGGGCACGAACCTGTGTCCCCTGCATCAGCAGGCGGACTCTCAACCACTGCGCCACCAGGGAAGCCCCAATTATCTTTTAAAGAGATTTCAATAGTAAGAAAATGATGTATTTACCCATGTTACCATTTCTTGTGCTCTACATTCCTTTGTAGATCCATATTTCATCAAGTATCATTTTTCTTCCATCTGAAGGAATTTCTTTAATACTTCTTGGAGTGTGGGTCTGCCTGCAATAAATTCTTTCATCTTTTCTATGTCTGAAAATATCTTTATTTCATCTACTTTTTTTTTTTTTTTGCGGTACGTGGGCCTCTCACTGCCGTGGCCTCTCCCACTGCAGAGCACAGGCTCCAGATGCGCAGGCCCAGTGGCCAGCCGCTCTGCGGCATGCGGGATCCTCCCGGGCTGGGGCACGAACCTGCGTCCCCCGCATCGGCAGGCGGACTCCCAACCACCGCACCACCAGGGAAGCCCCATCTACTTTTTTTTTTAAAGGTATTTTCACTGGGTATGGAATTCTAGATTGACAGGTTTTTCTTTCAATACTTTAAAGATGTTACGCCACTGTCTCTTTTTATTTTATTTTTTTTCTTTTCTGCGGTACGCGGGCCTCTCACTGTTGTGGCCTCTCCCGTTGCAGAGCACAGGCTCCGGACGCGCAGGCTCAGTGGCCATGGCTCACGGGCCCAGCCGCTCCGCGGCATGTGGGATCCTCCCAGACCGGGGCACGAACCCGTGTCCCCTGCATCGGCAGGCAGACTCTCAACCACTGCACCACCAGGGAAGCCCGCCACTGTCTCTTGACTTGTGTTGCTCTGATGATAAATTCTGCTGTCATCCTTCTCTTGGTTTTGTGTGTGTGTGTGTGTGTGTGTGTGTGTGTGTGTGTATAATGTATCTTTCCCTGCTCCCAATTGTTTTTAAATTTTTCTCTTTATCACTAATTTTGAGCAATTTGATTGTGAAAAGCTTTGGTATAGTTTTCCTTGTGTTTCTTGTGTTTGGAGTTCATTAATCTTCTTAAATCTGTGGATTTAGAGTTTTCATCAAAATTGGAAGTTTTTCGGCCATTATTTCTTTAGCTTTCTCCCTTCCTTTTTCACTTCTCCTTCAAGGATAAGAGTCATATGTATATGAGGTTTCTTGAGGTTGTTCTACAAATCAGTGATGCTCTTTCTTTTTAATTTTTTTCCCTCGGTTTTTCATTTTGGATAGTTTCAACTGCTGTGTCTTCACAGTTACTAAGCTTTTCTTCTGAGGTTTCTAATCCGCTGTTAATCTCATATAGTGATTTTTCATCTTACTCTGTAGTTTTCATCTTCCTAAGTTTGATTTGAGTGTTTTTTATGTCTTTTTCTACTTAATTTTTCAAACATATGGAATGCAGTTATAACAACTCAATTTCTTTCTCTGCTATTTCCAACATTTGTGTCAGTTTTAGGTTGCTTTTTCTTCTCGTTTGGGTCAAGTTCTGCTTCTTTATATTCCTGGAAACTTCTAATGGATGCCAGACACTGTAAATTTATCTTATTGGGCATAGGATATTTTTATAATCCTATAAATATATTTTTGAGCTTTGCTCTAGGAAAGAGTTAACTTATTTGGAAACAGTTTGATCATTTCAAATCTTGCTTTTTTTGATTCATTAGATGGGCTCAGAACAAGACTCAGTCTAGGGGTAATTATTCTCCATTACTGAGGCAAGAACTTCTAGAGTATTCTAGTCAATGCCCCATGAATTATGTGTTTTTCCTGTGTGGCTGATGGAAACAGAACTATTTCTGGCCCTATGTGTGCATTGGGAACTCTTCCTTTAATCTTTTTTGGATGATTCTTTCTCCAACCTTTGACAGTTTTCTCCCACATATGTGCTGATTATATCCTGTTAAAACTTGAGAGGGACTCTATGCAGATCTTAAGGGTTTTCTCTCTGTGCAGCTCTCTCCTCTTTGGTAGTTCTCCCTGTACTGCATATCGTAGCTGCCTTAGTCTCCCTGCTGCCTTAGCTTCATCTTCTCAACTCTGGAAGTATGCTGAGCTTTACTTGGATTTCCCCTCCCTGAGCTATGGGCAGGTAATAAACTTGGGCAGTCATAGGGCTCACCAAGTTTGTCTCTCATATCTCAGGGATCACTGTCATTCATTGCCTGCTATCAGTATCTTGAAAACTTTTATATATTTTGCCTTTTCTTAGTTGTTTCAGGCAGGAAAATATATCCAATCCCTATTACTCTATTTTGGTCAAAAGTGGAGTCTCCCTCCATTTTTTTCTCCCTTTCTCTACAATGAGATTTGTGTAGGAAGGTTTCTTAGCAACTATCCAAAAATTGTCAAAGGTATCATGTTACTCTCCATGGGCCCAGATCACCTTAATAAATATGACAGCATTTAATTTAAAAAAACAAATAAACAAGAAACACTTCTTGACTCTTCTGGAAGCTTGAGGAATTTTTAAAAGGTACAGCACTTGGCCACTGACCTCCAGAAACTGAGACTGTAATGGAGCCATGCCTATATTAATAAATAACTCTAGCAAGACTAACAACTCTGTCATTCTAACTGTTGAAAAAATTGATGTAGCACCTGTCCCTGCAGCCTGCGGGCTGAGAGAAGGGAAGGGTGGGGCCCAAAAGGGGCACACAACTCAGCGAATTCATCTGTAATCTGGAGATTTCAAAAGACTGACTGATAAATGGAGCGTCATAAATTTATCTGTGGTGTTTATCTTCAGAGGTTTAGAGCAGTGGCTTAAAAGACGCTAAATACAGATGTAATCTTAGTTTCAAACAGTCTAAGAAGGCAGCTGCGTTTGGTGAATCTGAGATTAAAGTCTTCCTGGGACCCCTGATAGAGCCATCAGTGTTCTTGCCTGCAGGCAGCGGCAGGGCTAGTGGTTCAGGTGGCTCACTGAGCTACAGGTGGTAACATGGAACATGTGTGGGTGTTAGGCTTTTAGGGAAGACAGCCTTGGGGTGAAATGCCAGCATTGCCATTTACTCTACTCTATGAGCTGGGGCAAATCAGTAGTTCTTTCTGAGTTCTGTTTCCCCAGGGTATATTTTTCTATGACTATTGAAATCACTACATTGCATGTAATAGAGTAACATCAGTAATACATCTCTTTTTGAAATCCCATTCAAATCATCTACCTTCTGGTGGTAGTCCTCTCCTACACAGTGGTATATAAGACAATTGTTTAGCTTTTAGTTTTCTTATTTGCAAAAAAAGGGAAAGGCTCAGGAATCTTTGCTGAATTTGTGTGTTCTCAAATCTTCAAAATCTTTTATTTGCACACTTGACTTGGGTTACTTCTAGTGATGGTTACTCTTATTTTTGCCATTTCTATCTTCCTAATTTCACTTTGGGAGATACCCTCTTTCCAAACACTGGACAGATCTTCACTATAGGGTTTATCACATTTCTTTGGGAATTATTTGCTATTTTTACTGATTGCCCCACTAGGAGATGAAACCCTTAAAAGCTAAGACTAAGTATTATTCAGCTTGGTATTACCAACACCTACTATATCAAATAAAACATAGTAGGACCTTTTTAAAATAACAAATAATCAATGAATGGACCAATGGAGGAGAAAATTGACATGATATCTGGAAAAGATACACCTAAAACGATCCAAGGTTGAAGTCTAGCAAGCTAAGTTCCTTACTGGGAATAATAATTTAAGTGAAGCCAGTCAGAACACAAAGAACATGCAGGACATCCTTTCTGGAAAGCAGCTCTGAGAAAAACAGTGTGGTAGAGAGAAAGGAGCACAGAGCCCACTATCAGAAGGGCTTCAGTTCAAATTCTAGCTCTTCTATGTTTAAAATATGTGACCTGGGATAAATTATTAAATCCATCTAAGCTTTAGTTGTATTTAAAAAGTAAAAAGGGAGAAATAATAATAATAATAATATTGTGGCAATCATTAATGCTCTTCATCAAAAGTTTCTGGTTCTTCTTCTTCAGGTACTTGATAAAGACTATACTTCACTTCTCCCTTGTTTTCAGGCATGGCCATACGATTGACTTTAGTCAGTGAAATATGGAAGTGTTTAAGCTAGTGCAAGATTTGCCACTGTTTCTTCTCCTTACCCTAAAGATTGGGAATGTTCCAGAGGTGAAATCTTCACCACCTGGGTCTCTGTGTAGGTATGAAGTGCAACAGAGCCCCCACTGACCTCAAGTAGTAAATTTTGTTGTTTAAAGCAACTAAGATTTGGGACTTGTTACTATAGCATAACCAAGCTCACTGTTACTGATACAAGTTGATAGGTTGTATCAAACTGATAGGTTGTTGAAATAATTAAATGACATGTTTTTTAAATGCCTGCGTCAGTTTTTAAGTCTTTGTGGGCCTGACGTTGCTGGGTTGAAAATGTAAAAAAGGTTCAAATTATTTAGTTTGAACATGAGAATCTTTTTGGTGAGGCAACAGCACTGCAAAGTCTGTCAATAAGAGAACTCCCAGCCTCAACAATTGTCAATTAATAGACAGTATATACCAAAGAGTGAATATTTAGTGTTGGCAACCAGTATTTAGCAAGATCTAATAAAATATGAATTGTGTGGCAAAGGGAGCTAGTGAAGGGACAGACCACTTGTAGCTAGAGGAAATGGGGGAGTTTGACAGAAGTCTTGAAGGTGGAAAGGGTATGAACAGATGGAGGAGAGAGAAGACCACAAATTTCTAAAAACTATGACACCTCTAAAACATCTAAGTCTTGCTCTTCTTGTTGCAATTCTCTGATAAGAAGTTGTATCTGAATATAAAAAGCTGCATTTTCACTTTTCTTTCCAGGGAGTGTGGTATCATCAAAACAGCATAGCCTTCCACAATTTCTGGCACATAATAGAGACACAATAAATATTTATTGGTCAGATGTATGAATGGATGGATGATTGGGCTTTATGGAAAGACAGACCTGGATTCAAATCTCAGCTCTTTTACTGTATGACCTTGTAAAGGTTACTTGTCATCTCTGTGGTTTCTTTCCTACATCATAGCATAGTTTTATGTTCAAATGTAGCACAGTGCTTCACATGGTGGCAGCTCAGTAAAGAGTAGTCTAGCATTTTTCTGTGTTGCAACATAGCTTTCATAATGATCACAGTTAATGCTCTTCACCAAGTGAATGTACATTCTTGGCATGAAGGGAGTTTTCTAATATATCAATATCATAAAAATGCGCTGATAACATCATTATGCCTAGAGAGTCTTCCTTTTGTTGAATATTTTCAAGTTTGGACTCACTGAGTCAAAGGCAGTGAATATATCCATGGAAAAATCAGCATCTTAAAGGGATGCTACAGGATGCAGTCCCAGCTAGTGCAAGACGGAACATAATTATAAGAGCCCAAATTCAGCTGATGAACTTAGATTGGATCAAAAGATCTGCTTGGGCTTGCTGGCAGATTCTGTTTAGCAAAGTTGTTTTCTTGTGCAAACTCTTTCCCTGTTTTAAATAAATCTTCAGTCTTCCGTCCCACCGTTCCCTCTCATCTCCCAAACCTATCACCACCACCTCTGGAGTTACTTCAATCCCCTTATTAGTGAATGATACCATCTGAGGGTGGTACAGCTGGCTAGGGTGTAGGTTAATTATTTTCTGTGCAGTGTATGGGCCCGTTCTCACTCCTCAGATGCCCTGAGTTCCTTTTCATATCTTTCTGTACTAAAGGTTTTCAATGTGTTTACTGTGTAAGTTATAAATACTGATTCAACTTACAGCAAAAGAAGGTAAAATCCACAGTACTACAACAAGAGATGGCATTTCTAAGAGTGAGATGTAAACATACAGAACTCTTCCTGGAACCAAATCGTGTGTGTGTGTGTGTGTGTGCGCGCGCCCGTGCGCGCGCACACATACACGTCTGTTTTTTCTCAGGGTTTTTACTCCCCAGTGTATCCAGATCATTCAACATTTCATGTCCAAAAGCAAACTCATGATCTTCTACTTTCTCATATTTGGTCTTTTCTGAAGTTCTTTAACTTGCTGAATGGTGCCAATTATTCATCCGGTTGGGCAACAGCAGAAACCCAGGAGCTATTCCTGATTCTTCCTTTTCCCTCAGTACCTCCACCCCATCTACATACAATCCATCAAGTCCTGTAGCACTTCAACTACTACGCCATCCCTGAACCAGGCCATTTTTCTTTGTCTCTACTGCCACCACACCGTTTCAAGCCACCATCTTCTTTCCCCTGGACAACTAGTTAACTGGGACCCCTATAACCTCTTGTGGTAGAAAAGGTGTGCAGCCCAGATCCCCCTTCAAAGGAAGACTTACTGCCCAGCCATGGGGAGTGTAGACAGCAGATGGCTTCCAACTGTTAGCTCTTGCAGAGTCGGCTGCAGCTGCAGACAGCCGCCTCACCTGGGGTCATACTTTTCCCAGGGTATCCCAGACAGGTGACTGGGAAGTAGAAAAGCTTGGTCATTTCAGCCTTATGTGGGACAACTTTGATTGACAGTACTCTAGAGGTCCCCAGTAGCTTGGCTGAGCCTTTGTCACTGAGGCTGTCTCTGTGAGCCCTCCTGGAGAACTCAACCTGCAACACCTCTCATCCCCTCTCCACTCGTTCTGTTTACTGTGGCCGCAGTGATCTAATTACAGTGTAAGTAGAATATCACTCTCCCCCTTACACTCCTTAGTACTGCCCCACTGCTTTAAGTCCAAAGTTCCAAATCCAGGACCTGGATATCTGATTCTTCTACCCTTCCTTTCTCATCTCACACTCCTCCCTTGCTCTCCATTTGACAACTCAGCCACACTGGCTCTATTAGTTTCCTGGGGCTGCTGTAACAAAGTATCGCAGACTAGGTGGTTTAAACCAGTGGTCCCCAACCTTTTTGGCACCAGGGACCAGTTTCTTCGTGGAAGACAATTTTTCCACGGACCGGGGTGGGGGTGGGGGGTGGGACATTGGTTCAGGCGGGAATGCAAGTGATGGGAAGTGGCAGATGAAGCTTCGCTCGCTCGCCCGCCACTCACCTCCTGCTGTGTGGCCCGGTTCCTAACAGGCCGCAGACTGGTACTGGTCCACACCCTGGGGGTTGGGGACCCCTGGCTTAAACAACAGAAATGCATTGTCTTACACCTCTGGAGGTTAGAAGTCCACAAACAAGATGTCAGTACAGCCATGCTTCCCGCAAAAATGGTGAGGGAATCCTTCCTTGTTTATTCCTAGCTTTTGTTATTTGCTGGTTATCTTTGGCATTCTTTGATTTGTAGATGCATCCCTCCAATGCTCCATCATCACATGGTACTCTCACTGTGTCTCTGTTTTCACATGACTGTCTTCTTATAAGGATACCAGTCATGTTGGATCCGAGGCCTACTGTACCCCAGTTTGACCTCACCTTAACTAACCGTATCTTCAACAACCCTATTTCTAAACAAGGTAATATTCTGAGGTACTAGGGATTAGAACTACAACATATCTTTTTTTTCCCCCAACATATCTTTTTCTGAGGGGGACACAAAGTAACCCACAACACTGGCATATGTTCAATCCCTGAAACAAGCCACACTCATCTTGCTTCAGGTCTTCTTCAAATACTGTCCACATCTTCCCAGTTTCTTGTCCAAGCCCTTCATCCTCTCAATCTCAGTGTAAGGTTCATTCTCCTTGGGCAGATTTTCTATCCCACTCTCCCCCCAAGCTAGGTCAGCTCTTCTCACTCACAGCACCTTGTACTCTTTCACAGCATTTAGCACTACTTGTAATTACAGACTGTCTGAGCAATGACTGTCTCCTCCACAGCCTATCAGCTCCATGAGAGCAGAGGCTGTGTCTGTCTCGCACACTAGGTATCTCCAATGCTGAGCACGGTACCTAGCACACAATAGGTACACAGTACATATATATAAAATCAGTGATCTCAGAAAACTTTTATGGAGCTATTAGGTTTTATCCCTCCTTAGAGTTTTGAAGGCTTAGGTGTCCCTGTTTCCAGGAGATATGGTATTGCACTAACCCAGTCAAGACGACAGCTTGCTGAAGAAATGGGGAAGAGGAAGAGAGTAAGCCCCAGTTAAAGATGCTTGAAGTTGACCCCCCAGATATTCCCAGGAACGAGAGCAGACAGAGGCTTCTTCCAGGGGCCAGTTGTAAATCCACTACCCAATAGGGAAAGTGGGCAAGGCCTCTATTATTCTCCTGAATTGTGAGCTTTCCTGCCATTAGGACCTTCCAGAAACCTAGGTTCCTCACTGAGTTTCTGGGATCATGCCAGAAAGCTTGATAAATGACAAGAGGCAACATGCAATTCCATAAATATTCCACCTAGAGAAGAGAGGATGCCTCATTCATTCGGGTGATAGTCTGGAAGGTAGAGTGGTGGAAAAAGTCCAAATACATAAAAATAGCTATTTAGAGAAGGCTGCAATTGGGGGAAGTGGAGAAGAAAGTTCTAATTAAGATGTTATTGAAATATACCTATTAAATGAAGGGTGACTGCTGATCAGCTGGTTATTTCTTGAGTAGGGAGAAGTGAGTAGTTCTCATTTGAAGAAAGCCCATTAAAGCTCTTTATGGGCTATGCTTCCTGCAGCTTCCTTTTTTCCCCTTCAAGATGCCCTTTGAGTGATGTACCTTTCCCTCCTGTTTTTTTCCACTCAGGGGCTCTTACGTCCCCTCTGTCATCAGCTAGAGCCATTGTCATCCCATCCTCAGCTGGGACCAAGATTTACCAGGCTGACAGGGACAAAGATGTATCCCAGTTGGAAGAATTCTCATTGCACAGTGCTGCAGTGTGCCAGAGTGGAAGGATCTTTCCAGAGAAGCAGGTTTAGAAGAGTAATTAATATTTTGGATTCTTTAAAATTGTTCCTTTTCTTTTTAACCTTCCCAAGTACATAACCTTTATCATAGAATGCCTTAGGAAGATTAGATTTTGTGACAGAAAGAATGTAAAAAGAATTACCAAAGTATTAATTAGCTTTGGCAATCACGATTTAGGCAGCAGGGTAGTAGTTTGCACCCAAGGCTACTATCTTGAGAGGTGGTTTTCCAAATTCTTTTGTATCCCTCCTTAGGTATCAGGGTCCAAGCCTGGAAGACCTGGCTCAGAGAGTGCTTCTGTGGTGTGGAGAAGATACCCTAGGCCTTGTGCAAGCCAGGTACACTGTATGTGAGAGGAAATGGAGCAGAAGCAAAAGACAAGCTCTCCACTTTGTAGCCCCGGGAACAGCAGGAGACAGAAGGAGCACCTGGAGGCCAGAGAGCAAAGCTGTCGGTCTTGTTGGCTACCTCCTGGCAGACCCAGCAGGGGATGTGTTAGTTAAGTCTAGGGGAGCCAAGAAGGCTGGGGGCTCTGTTGTGCAACCTCTGGAAGACTGGGAGGAGGCTAATTCTCAGGCCGTCCACACTGAGCTGGGGGACCACCTCCTCACCCTGATGGCTTAGCACAGTCAGGCAGAGGCCAGCCTATGGTTCAAGTGTCCTGGGTCATCTTTGGTTCCAGTGTGGTAGAGACAGGCTCCAGAAATACCTGAGGGTCCAGAGGAGTTTGCAAGAAGGATCAACATGGTGAGGATGAGGGATTTAAGTAGCAAGGGCTACTGAGGGAGACACTCAAGTCAAAGCCAGACAGGAGTCTCAGAGGAGCTTCTGATGCCTGAGAGCACCAAGGGTCAGGGTGAGTCAGCCGGAGGGAGCTAGAAGGCCCTGAACAAGCTGAGCAAGGCCAGATCACGAGTCACACTTCCACAGAGACCAGAAGAAGCAGGGAGCATCTGCACAAAACCCTGAATCTTCCCCATAGCCACGGCCGTGGGGTTGCATAAGCTGCCACCACCCCCAGACACACATCTGGACACATCTTTGGGAACTAAAAAGAGACAAAGAATTTTATCTGTGAAACTGAGCAATTTTATCCAAGAGAGGTTAATTTAAAACTTTAATATTGGGTTTAATATTGAGTTAGGCTTTCATTTGAACATTTACATTTTTTCTTTGCTAACTGATTGGCTGTGGGCTTGGGAAGAAGGCTGTATTAGATATACGAAAAACAAAGCAGATGTTTCTCTGTGCATCCAAGTTATAGTGTGAAGTTAATATTCTGCTTCTGACACACAGGAATAAGGGAACCATGAAATCACTTGTCAAAAATCTCAGCAACGTTTAAAAAACCAAGCATTCAGTTGTTGCAGGGTTGGATGGGTCACATTCCGGAAGCCCCCCCCAAACAGGGCTGACTGCAGCTTCCACGACTGCAGAAAATACAGGAGGAAGTTCAAGGAGTGAACCGGGATGTGGACTCCTCCAGCAAGTATTCTGTTCTCCACTTTAGAGAGAGGTGCCCACACTCAACCCTCATTCAGACCCGCGCTCTAAGGAGTAGCTAGTCTGCCCAAGGTGGGCACCAGGTGACTTCCAAGGACATGAGACCTGTCCATTCACCTCCCTCCCTTGGCAATACCAGTAGGGGTTATGTCAGCAAAACAATTTGTTTAAAACGACCAAGCCCACAATATATGATGAACCACACATAGGTTAACTTACACATGAATGTAGTTAGAGTAGTGATGAAATAAAAATTCGTATTCTAAGGCAAGTCGAGGAAAAGTTACACATAAAACATTTTCTCTGCACTTTGGCCTCCTCTCTCCCCTCTACCATGCATCAGGTATCTGCATTATGCATCGACCAAACTTCTCCATCGGCAGAAATACCCACTTAACCGTAAAGAGCGACATGCTCCTAGCATCAACAAGACAACTTAAAAGGTAACATTCCTTCTTAATCTTTGTAAGTGTAGAACTGGATCCATCCACTACTTTGTAAGTGTAGAACTGGATTGTGTAAACTGTCAATAATATGTCATTTAATATACAGCCTTCTGTCTCAAAAACTTATAAAACTGTGCTTTGACCTCTAATGGCAAAATATTTCTCAGAGCTTTCTGAGAGGCTGTTCCTGGGTTATAATCCTCAACTTGGCTTGAATAAAATTTCCCATTTCTTTCTTAGATCGACCGATTAATTTTTACATCAACAGTAGGAAAAAAAATAACATGATTAAAACAACATGGGTCTGGTGTTCGCTACCTTGTCCTCCCCACTAGGACAAGCCACAGGGACTGTGGCCATCTCTTCCCTGTTTTTTTCTGTCTTACTTTCTTTAGTTATCCTTGTTATTCTTTCACAGGTTTCCTTGTGTATGCTGTGCTGAGCCACATTCCATCATGATCCCGGCCCATCCTTTCAGGACGGAAATAATAACAATCAGTGAGCTCTGGGCCATTCCATCTGCAAAGTCTTCATCTTCCATAACTCTAGCCGTTCCTGTTTTTGTTTCTATTTGCACAATAAATTCATGTGTAAACTGTGGTTCTCCTCCAGTGAAAGCCCACTTGGTCAAGTACCTATTGCCAAAGGACAGTGAATGTCCACTTATCATCAGTTGTGAACATGGCCCTCTTTTTAACTCCTGATGGGAAAGGACAACTCCCAGGCTAGGTGCCTCTGTTCCCCCATCCCATTATTCACAAGTTTTTACTCTGAATGCTAACTGTGCACCACTACTAAGTGTCCTGCTGGATGTAGTATGGGGACTCAGAATCGCCCACTTGCTCCCCACGTGCTTTTTTTCTGCTTAGTTCTGTAAGTCTCTCTGCATAGGTAGATGAAACCCATTCTTACACTCGCACACATATCTATGTGCTTATTTTTAGCAATTCTGAGCACTCAATATTGTCATTAGAAAACTCTACAAGAGTACAATCCAACTCTATGGAAAATTCCTTAAGCACAGGGATGTTGATTTATAGTCATTCATCTGCATCCACCATGGGGATTAGTTCCAGGACCCCCTGAAGATACTCAAATCCAAGGATGTTCAAGTCGTTATATAAAATGGTTTAGTACAGTGGCCCTCCATATCTGAGGTTCCACAGACAAGGATAAGGAGGACCAGCTCTACCTCCTTCATTTCCCTCAGTGCCAAGCAAAGAAGTTTCCATTTTGATTTGACTTCACATCCAATTAATATTTGATATCTAACCAGTGTTTACTAAGTGTTTGCAATAGGGCTGAGCCTTTCTTATACATTCTCTAATTTATGGACTATAGGATATCCCCAGCTTTACAGAAGAGAAAACACTGGTTCAGAGAAGTCAGGTGACTTGTCCAGTCACTCAGCTAGAAGGTGGTGATCCTGGAATTAGAACATGTGCTCTTCCTGCTTCAGAGTACAGTGCTATTTTTGGCACCACAGCGGCTTCTCCACTGGTGGTTCTTGCCTTAAAGAAGGTCTGCCTAAGGTCAGCAGACTTACCCAATCAAGAGGAAGTCCTTATGTGGAGAGGTAAGGACCCAGCTTCATGGAGCAGGGCCTGGAGGCCCCATCCTGTGATAGGGCACCAGTCCAGCAGGTTCCCAGTTCTCTGGCTGTGTTAGTAGTTTCTGATGCACGTAGGAGGGCAATCTGGGCTCATTTCACTACTCCTGCCAGGGCTGGGATAGAGGGGGATAAGGCTGGCTTGGCCGGGTCCTCTCACCCACAAAAACCAGGCAAGCGGCTTCAGCATTAGCCCTTTCCATTAAAAGGGCAATGTGGAATTCAGTCTTCCCCAAACAAGGAGGTTGTGATGGGGGTGACAAGTGACACTTCCACACCCTGCCTGTCCTTGACCATGATCATGCAGAGCCCCAGGTACGATCCCTTGAGCAAGCAATGAGGTCATCCATGTTATCCAACCAGGTTTAGCAGGAGTTGACAGGGCCAGAGACAGCTGGGACCCAGGTAGGTCTATCCTCTCCCACTAGTGTAAGAACTCCATGAGAGGTGGGACTTTGAATGTCTTATCTACTGCTGTACCCCACTGTCTTGAACTGTACCTGGCATATAGTAGGTATTGTTGAATAGACATTGTTGAACAAATGATTGGATGGATGAGCAAAAGAACCAAGAGGCATGCTGCATCTTGTGTGCACAGAACCCCATCTGCAAGGGAAATGTATGCACAGACCTTTTTCTAAAGGCCTCCCCCCTTAGACCTTGCCGGCCCCCCTCCCTTCTTCAACACATACTGTCTCCTGAAAAAAACATCTCTGACTGATCTCTAAGCACTGGCCTTATGCTGGCACCCTCTTTACCAAAGGCAAGAAAAACTCGTCTATCAACTTTCCCTTAGATTGAGCAGAAGCAACCGCCTCCAGCTTCAGAACCGTGATTCTCTCAGGAGCAGCTGAGCCCTTTCAGTTTAGCACCACTCCCCTGAGGCAGGAAGGGGAGAGGCAGAAGCCATGCCACAGTCCAGGCTTGGGTCTCCCAGACTCAAGCTGCCTGAGGAGGACCCCATAGTGAGGCCAGGCCCCAGTGGACAGGCCCCTCTGAGAGAGGCACAACCTCCTGTACATTCTGGAAACTCTCGTCTATACTCTCTCATTGTTCTTTGTCTGAGGGAGTCTGTAGTACATGGGGCCAAGAGTCTCACAGAATATTTGACCACAGGAAACTTTCTTAACTTGGCTAAGCCTCAGTTATCTTATCTATAAAATTGGAATAACAATAGCTTCTGCCTCCTAGAATCATTATGCAAACTAAATAAAAGAACATCTACAAAGTGCTTAGCACAGTGCTTGGCACATAGTAAGAACTCAGTAAATGATAGCCATTATTATTCCTGTTAAGTATGGTTTGTTCCGGTGCTTCTATTGTAAAAACAAACAAATATAACCCACAATCTGAAATAAATAGAAAAGTCTCACTTATCGTTATTAATTCATTCAACCAAGACTGCATCAGGCCCTATGCCAGGTCCTGGACAGATTAGGGAAGGTCTCTAAGTTCTTTAAGTCTTTAACTTCTCTGGGCTTTCACTTATGTTGATCCCTGGAATGAATCGCACACACTCTCTGTTTGCCTGTCTCACTTTAATCTCCAAAACTCAGCCAAATGGAACCTCCTTTAGGGATGCTTTTCCTGAATGGGTGCATCCCATGCTAGATTCCTCGGGAGGCAAATTCTGAGATTAGCATGGAGGAAATCCTGGGGATGATAACTTAAGGAAGGGAGGAGAAGAAAAAAGACTGGATAGAGGGAGATGTTGAGCAGCAATGCAGTCCCAACAGGGGCCCCAGCAACCCCACAGGCCTGTCAGATAGCAGTGAGTGGGCCAGGCCTTCATGCTCCCAAGTTGCATCAGTCATTGGATGCAGGCTGCCTCTGGAACGTGTGACCTTGGGTGAGACAGTTTTCTTTAGCCCGACAATCCCCAGAGAGGGCTGTCAGCTGAGGGTGATCTGGAAGCACTCCCTGCAGCAGGGGAATGAGTCCTTCATTCCTGACACGGGATTTGGGCAGCGCAGTGTAGCATCCACGATGTACTCCGGCCTAGATTTTATCAGTCATATAGGGATGTTGATTTCCATCTGCTCGACTCCTATCTCTCAAATGGTATACTACATGCGAGGGAAAAAGGAAAGGAATTTACGGGCCCCTGAACTCTCAGCTTCATTAAAATCTCCATTCCACAGCTCTAAGTCCTTCCTTCATTGCTAAGCATCCCTGCCACCAAGGCTAGAAGTCAACAAATGTAGGAGGGTTTATGAAAAAAGTAGTGAGTCAAGATGGAGGAGGGTGGAGGGTGGACAGGGATTGAGCTTATCTCTGGACTGGGCTGGACCTAGTTTAAGACAATTTTTGATGCTTCTATGGCTTTTTTAAAGAGAGAAGAGGGCAGGCAGATTTCAGTCTCACCTGAAAGAGCAGGCAGTTGTTTCCTTGGGCTGTCAGGTAGGTCTACTGCTGTTATCAGTTTGGCACAGTCTATCTTAAGAAAATGTTAACTAGTGGTTCTGCTGTCTGTTGGCAAGCTCCAACAAGGCCTAACTCGGGACATATTGGGCATAAACGTCTATCTGAATGAATTCTGGGATCACACAGTGGATTTGCAAACATGTTTTCAATTAAAGGCTGCTTTCAGGAAACTGCAGCTGCCTTTCCACCCTAGAAAGAATCATATCCAAAAATCCAACTCCAAACTGAGAACTGAACTTGTATTTCAGGCCTATAACAGATTTTTATCTCTGGGGTTTCTGAGTCCCGAAGATATTTTTCAGACTTCTTATTATTACCCACTAAAACTTTTATGAATTTTAAGAATTATGAACACATCCTAAACTCATTTTAGTAGGTTTGTTTATTTAAAGGGCACAGGTGAAGCAATTCTGAAGCTATTATATATGTATTACAGGATTGAGAAGTGAATGAATATATCAGTGTTGAGATCCAGGGTGTCCACTCTGGAAGAAGGGACATACAAATATGAACTGATAAACATGTGAGGCAATGGATGTGTTAATTAACTAGGTGGTGGGAATCCTTTCAAATTACCATTATGTGTACATGTTAAATATCTTACAATTTTATTTGTCAATTATACCTCAGTAAAAATGAAAAGAAAAAAATATGGATTGGGAGAAGGCAAAAAAGAATTCCATGAGGAAGGAAATGGAGCTATCAGTGTAAACTCATGATTTCTAAAACAAGTATATGTGTGTGAATACACATTTTATGTGCACATATGTACGAATATGTATTTATATTTATATACAGGCATATATTCCCTAGATCTGCCTACTAAAAGGGTCAAGAAGCAAACCCCCTCTCCCCTCCCCAATACCATTCCCCACTAAGAGAAAACATGTTTCTCAGAGGAATGGCTGATTCCAGGGTTGAGGTGCGGTAGGGACAAAATGAACCTAGAACATCTTATTATGCCAAGAATGCTAAAGAGGGAGAAAGAGAGAGAACAATTGGGGCATGTCAAAAGGACATAGGAGCCAGATTAGAGGGACTCCCACTGGCCAAATCAAGTCCATCCATGCATTATAAAGCATTGGAAAAAATAATTTGTATGTTCTTACCAAGGACGAATAGATAGATAGGTAGGTAGATAGACAGATAGGTGAATGAATGAATCAATGAATGAATGGAGAAGGGAGAACTCTTGCTTACAGTAAAGTGCAGAAAACCGGCTGGTGAATTTAGAGGTAGTCCTGTAAGTGGAAAATGCTCATTTTGCAACCATCATAATAAAGATAGGATGAGGCAAGAACCATAAATGGAAATAAAATCTAGGAGGAAATTTTGACTAAGAGCAAAATATTTGAACCATCTTAAGGTGTCTCTCCCATAGACTGTTTATTAGGAAGAAAAAAAAGAGTAACTATAGAGTGGAGAAGTCAAACAACACCTTGACTGGGTGATCAAAATTAACATCACTAAGAGGACATCATGAACTTCCAGGTGTGACACCCTAAGAAGGACACAATATCACCTATGCAGTGTTCTGGCCAAGAATGCACGACCTGAATTTAATCATGAGGAAACATTAGATAAACCTAAAATGAAGACTGTCCTATAAACCAAAGGGGAGAGAGTTTGAATTCTTCAAAAATGTCAATGTCATAAAAGACAAAGAAAAGCTGTGGATAAAGAAGACCAAACACCAAAGACGGACAATACCAAGTGTTAGGGAGGATGTGAAGAAATTGGAAACTTCATACATGGTTGGTGGAATGCAAAACAGTGCAGCTGCTTTGGAAAACAGTCTGGAAGTTCCTCAAATTTTAAACATTGAGTTACCATGTGACTCAGCAATTCCATTCCTACATAGATACCTAAGAGAAATGAGAAAATATATCCATATAAAAACTTGTACATGAATAGTCATAGCAGCATTATTCATGATAGCCAAAAAGATAATAGGCAAATGTCCATGAAATGATGAATAGATAAACAAAATGTGATATATCCATACAATGGGCTACTTATTATTCAGCAATGGAAAAGAATAAAGTACTCATACACGGTGCAACATGGATGAATCTTGAAAACACCATGCTGAGTGAAAGAAGCCAGACACAAAGGACCACATACTGTATGATTCCATTTATATGAAATGTCCAGAACAGGAAAGTCTCTACGGGCAGAAAGCAGATTGGTGACTGCCTAGGTCTAGGGGAGAAGGAGGGCAGGTAATGCTAATGGGTGAAGGGTTTATTTGGGGTGAAAAATATGTCTAAACTTTGGTTGTGGTGATGGTTGCACAGTTCTGTGAGTATACTAGAATTATATCTCAATAAAAATGGTTTTAAAAGTCTAATGTTCTTTAAAATACCTGAGTAGCAACAATATTTAGCAGTATGATTTATCTCTATAAAGAGCAATTTTTTACAATAAAGAAATAAAACATGCACATACAAGGATGGTTCGGGAAGCATGGAGGACATTTGTGACCTGGGCAGGAGCAGCTTGAGTGACGAAGTAAAGGCAGAAGGCAGACTGGACTGGGTCAGAGGAATGGAAGGTGAGGAAGCAGACAGAGTACGTTTGTATTGCAGACAACTCTTTCAAGGAGCTCCCATGTAAAGGGAAGTACGTAGAGAGATGGAGTGAGACATAGGGATGTGAGGGCTGGAGTAGGTTTTAATCATGTAGGAGAGCTAGAGTGTTGAATGCTGCTGGGCAGGATCCAGTGGAAAAAGCGCAGTTGGAGATGCAGGGGTTGAGAGAAGATAATCCATACAGCAAGGTCCAAGAAAAGTCATGGGACCCAGAATCCATGTGATAACCAGGGAAAAGAACAGGAGAAGTGCCCATATATACAGGTCTGGGATTTGGCTTCAGTAAGATGAGAAAATTCCTGACAGCTGACTTCTACCCGTGGAGAAGGAAAGGACTGAAGGTTTGAAGTTTCACATCCTAAGTTGGTCGCCTACTAGCTGTGTGATCTTGGCAAATGTAGTGAGCTTCTCCGAGCTGGTTTCCTCCTTTGTAAAGTGGATTATACCTTGCAGTGTGCTTGTGAGGATAAAATGAGAAAACATAGGTAAAATGTAGAACAGGGTGACTATCACACAACAGGCTCTCAACAAATGTTAGTTTCTTTTTTAGTTCATTTCTATACCCTTGTTCACTCCACTACCACCCCCAAGTACATGCAAAAATAAGAGCTTCTTAAAGGCAACAGCCTTATTTTATTAATCATGTTCCCATGACCTATAACGATACCTGGCACACAGTAGATGTTCAATAAATATGTTTCCTAAATTCCTCTTCTCTGAGTAGCTGTCAAGTGTCCAGCCCCATGCTAGGAATTTTCACCCATGTCACCTCATGTGCTCCTCACAGATACACTGGAAACGGGGTGGTATCATCTTGCCTTTACCAGCGAAGGACCTGAAGCTGAGAGAGGTTAAGTCATCCAGCTGCTAATGATAAAGGTGGAACTCCAAGGCAACTCTTCATTCCAACACCAGTGTCTTTCCACTGGTTTTGTTTTTGTGTTGTTTTGTTTTTTCTCCTGTCTTAAGCTGGTTTATAGGTGAGTCTCCAAGACATTGCCTGGAGGAACCTGTGTAAGCCTCACAAGGGCTAGAAGCTTTCTGCTCACCCATCCTAACTTCCCTCCCCATCAGAATTGCCCTCCCTTCTTCCTCCTGCCCCTCCCTGACCTGATGAAGGTGTCTAGTACCACAATTAGATGGTTTAAAGGCTTCATTTTAGTTATTTCCAGACCCAATATATAAAGAAGAGAATAAAGGGTAATCTTAAAGACTAGTAAATTATCAGTGAGCAAGTGAAAATCACTGTCTAGTTTTGGCATGATAGAAAGTTTGGGGACCTGAAATGCCCAAATTCACTGCTGTTGGAAAAGGATAGAGGGGAAAACTGTATCTTTTGCCTTATATGCTCTGTCTTTTAAAAAATTTCTTAAGGTTTTAATGAAAAATTTTGAACATACAATTACAGTGGCATAATTGTAAAATAACCTAGTAGAGAAACTAGTATAATGAACCCATGTACCCAACAATTAGCAAGATTTTGCTGCACTGGCTTCATCTCTCTCTTTTTTTAAAATGTAATTCCTGACTTCCTGTCATTTCACTCCCCACTTCAAGATGCATTTTTTTTGTGGCTGCGTTGGGTCTTCATTGCTGCACGCGGGCTTTCTCTAGTTGCAGCAAGTGGGGTCTACTCTTTGTTGCGGTGCGAGGGCTTCTCATCATGGTGGCTTCTCTTTGTTGCAGAGCATGGGCTCTAAGCGCACAGGCTTCAGTAGTTGTGACACGTGGGCTCAGTAGTTGTGGCTTGCAGGCTCAGTAGTTGTGGCGCACCGGCTTAGTTGCTCCACGGCATGTGGGATCTTCCCGGATCAGGGCTCGAACCTGTGTCCTCTGCATTGGCAGGCGGATTCTTAACCACTGTACCATCAAGGAAGTCCCAAGATGCATTTTTTTAAATGCATTTTTTTTTTAACTTAGCCACAGGATTATTTTTACACCTAACAAGCTTGACAACAATCTCCTGGTATCACCTAATACCAAGTCTGTATTCAAATTTCTCTGATTATTTAGCTTTTTTTTCTTTTTCTTTTCCTCTCTCTTTTCTTTCTTTCTTTTTTTAAAAAAAATATTTGGTGTGTTTGGATCACAATGCCAGACCTACACATTGCATTTGGTTGTTCTGTCCCTTAAAACTTTTTAAGAGAGGGAGTTTCCCTTTCCTAAGCCCATTACTTGCTTTTGATGCCAATGCATTGGGGGAAACTAGATCCATTGCCCTAAGAGCATCCCCCATTCTAGATTAGTCTGTTTCCTTGTGATGAAATTTAACTTGCTCTCTCTCCCCCATAATTCCTGTAAACTAGAAGTTGGCATTAAACATTTGATGGACTTCAGGTTTTTTGGCACTGATTCTTTGAGGTGGTGCTGTGTGCTTCACATTGGACCACATCAGGAGGCAACAGCACTGACTGTCCTGCTCTTGGTGATGCTGAGGGTGGTCAGTGTGTTCAGGTGGTTGTCCTGTCCTTTTCTGGAGTAGAGCAACCATGAAGCAAGTTATCAAAAGTCAAACTGACAGTGATCTTTAATTCATTCAGTTGTCATTACCTGGATCCCTACCATGTGCGAGCCACTCCATTAAGGAGATACAGAAATAAATAAAAAATACTTTTCCTGCCCTTGAGAGAACTCACTGCGACGAAGGAAACACTGTGAACTGCCCTGGTCTTATCCCGTGAATTGCTTCCTCCTCTGTAGGTCTGCAGCTCTATAAACACTTATAAGGCACAGCTCAGGGGCCAGGAAGTGCCAACATTTTCTCCTAAGACATCACCTTGCTTGAAGCCTGCAGCCTTCCAGGACTCCTGGTCATCATGAGCTTTCCTGTGGGAAACTAAGGGAATAAGGGAGTTTTCTCCAATAACCACAAGGTGCCCAGGTTGACTCTTCCTTCAGTCCTGAAAAGTTTGACTTCATAATTCAATGAGCAATTGGACTTTTTGCTTTTTGCTTCAAATTCTAAAAAGTAGAAACTCTCACCTCCAGTGAAGGGGTCTTAAGTGCAGCTGCTTTGAAACATTTATGTCTTAAGTACCAGGTGGCTACATGTGAATGGGGAGACTTAAGTCTGTCCTTGGCAAAATTAGAACTTTAGAATTGTGTCAACTCAGCTTTTATGTGTTGTCCAAATGCTTCACCCTTTGGTGGTTCTCACTCTGCTCAAAACCCTCCACAAGACTTCTCTGCTGCACTTCTAACTTGTGTTCAGCTCTTGCATGGGGGATAAACAGGGGATATAACTCACTACACCTCAGAGTATGTCAAGTGTATTCTGAGGCTCTGTATCCTTTAAAAGAGGCTCTGCCAAGTCACCTGGTGCACGTGCCCCTCTTGGAGGTGAAGAGAGTGGAAGCAGCTGAGGACACTCCACTCCAGGCCACTTTTTCTCTGAGTATTTTTATTATGGATACATACATCTTTAAAAAGCGATGAAAGCACTCTTTATTGCAAAAACTCCCTCTGTTTGCATTTCTAGCAACATTTCCTAGCCCGCTCTGGAGCTGGAACAAATTCTTTCCTCCACCTGGCCCTCCTTTCCCATCTCTCCTCCTGAGTGCTGTGCCAGCCCTGGAGACTGAAACTACAAATGACACATCTACCCTGCCTATTGACAGAGGAGGCTGTGGCCTCTCCTCTGCTGCCCCACCCAATGCCTCAGGGACCTCCTCCACGGAGAGTTAAACCTGTCCTCACCAGTCAGGTCCTTCCCTACAGGTTGGGTTGATCAGAGCTCCCTTGACCAAGTTGCCTTGGAGACAGCCCTGGTGTCTGAAGAGAACAAAGGTGGGGAATTGCTGCCCTGCCCTGGAGCCCAAGCAGCCTCCAAAGGCCAGTGGCTCTGACACCAGTTGCATCATCCCCAGTCTCTTAGTATCATACAGTCTCTTTCCTCTGTTTTGTTGCTAACTTTACATAACTTTGGCTCATGTACCAAAAAACTCATTGGAAGGCCTCTGAACATTATGTTTGTGGACTTAGGAGAAAATTCTGAAGAATATCCTAAGTAAGGGGAATGAAGACCCCAGTTGCCAGGGGGTAGGGTTAAGGGGAGAGCAGGGTGGTTTTGCATATGCTTGTATATCTGAAGTGTATCATACACGAAAATGCCAAGTATACTTCCAGTGGTTTTGAAGCAATAGACAGTTGCAGTGGGGAAAATCTTCAGAGGCACAGAAGGTCTTCCCCACCAGCTGGTCTCTTTTTTATTATCTTTTATAAAAAGACATTCTGATTTATTTGCAGGTCCTTACATCTGGGTTATAAATTAATACTCCTTTTAAACAAATTTACAAGCTCTAAGAGTCATTCTTCTTCCCCTGAATCATGAGTATCCTTTGCATTAGAAAGAGAGAGCAAAAGAGGGTGTAGACTATAAAATCTAAAGCATTATTGAAGACGTACGTGCTCAATCCTTTTCTAGCAAAGCAGGATGGTCTAGCTCTTTCTAGGGCACCTGGGTTCAGATCCTAAAACTTTTCTGTCTTCTGCAAGTGAGCCCTTGGAGACTCCATCTATTAATACATAAATTAGGAAAGAAGCAGTACTCATAAAGGTGTTGAGAGACTTAAAAAGAAAGGATGCATACAATATTGGCTTTTAGTGGTGCTCATTACTGGTTAGTCCTCTTTCTTATCACATTGAAAATCTGGAAGCTCTTTCAGAATTCATTAAGTCAGTACAGCAACTTTGGAACATGAGCTTTGAAGTTCAATTGCCTGAGCTTAAATCCTGCTTCCCTCTCTTATAAGCCCTATGACCTTGAACATGTTCATTAACTTTGCTATGCCCCAGTTCCCTTAACTGGAAAGCAGGGATAGTAGCAATACCTGTCTCAGAGGGTTGTTGTTGGGCTTAATTGAGATAACAGTCCCTGGCACACATAAAAGTGCTCAATTAGTGACTACATTCCAGAAGCTGAGAAGTGTGAGAGTTGGATCAAAATTACACTTTCTCCTTGACTTTGTCATTATGAAGAACTTTCTCAATTGAAAAAAAAAATGCTGTTTTTTCTAAGAGCAAAACTTGCCCATTAAGGAGCTACTTGAGTTGAAATGTGCTAGCAGGAGGCGTTACTTTTGATGGATTGTGGAAAGTTCTGTACAGCACACAACTTGTGAAATGAAATAGGTTATGTTTTTGTAAACTCCTCCCACTCTAAGAAGGTTTAGTGCCACTAGGGGTTCTCCAGGGACAATGTACGCTTTTGTTGTGGTTTGACTTTTAAAAGTGTTTGATTGTTCAGTACACCTTGTTTGAAGAGTTGCTTTACTACAACTTAATGGCAAATTCCACTCTGGATTTCCTGCCAACAAATCTATAAAAGCTTTGTTTGAGACTGAAAGCATTCAGAACATTTTTTTTTTTTAAGCTGGGAGGTGCTGGGTGTACAAAAAAAAAGGAGGAGGAGGAGAAGAGAAGTCCTGTGGGTGTAGGATGAGTGTTTGTTCTAAGAACAGGCTCGCCGGCTCCAGAGAAATTAAGAAAGGCCAAGATTTAGAGTGGGGCAAAGCGAGCAAGCAGCTCTGTTATCGCCCGGCCCAGAAGAAACAGCCCGGCTCTGCTCTGCCCCTCTCATTCAACAGTTCTGTTCCTGTTCTGAACTGATGTGACAGCAGCTTTCAGGGCATTCTTCCCAGGATGTAACATTACATAACACCTACTCTGCTTGGCCTGCTGCGGGTGCCATGGTTTAATATCCAAGACTGGCATTCCAGTGTTAGGCTAAGGAAATAAACACGTAGTGGTTTTCGTGCCAGTGTTCACGGGTGGCACCTGGTTAAAGAGCATTTCAGACTTATGTTCCTAAAGCTGTATCCACGTAAGCCACCTTATATTCATGTTGGAATAATGAAGATTAAAAATAAAATTAAAGTGTCCATTAATGGAGAACTCTTTTTAATATGGATAAATATCATACATATAATGATAAGTGAGAAGAGCAGTTGCAGAAGGGCATGTAGCTGTATGCAATTTAAAATAAGGCTAAACTGCCCTCTGTATCCACAGGTTCTGCATCCTCAGGTTCAAGCAACTGTGAAGAGAAAATATTCAGAAAAAAAATTCCAGAAAGTTCCAAAAAGCAAAACTTCAATTTGCCCACTCTCTGGCAACTATTTACATAGCATTTACTTTGCATTTACAACTATGTACGTTGTATTTACATTGTATTTACAACTATTTACATAGCATTTACTTTGTATTAGATATTATAAGTAATCTAGAGATGATTTAAAGTATATGGGAGGATGTGAGTAAATTATATGCACATATCACGCCATTTTATATAAATGACTTGAGCATCTATAGATTTTGGTATCCAGGAGGGTCTTAGAATCAGTCCTCCATGGATACCTAGGGACGACTGTATTATGTACTGTATATATACAAGTACAAAAACATGCACAGAAACCCCGAATACCAACTTCAGGATCGTCAGCTCTGCAGAAGGATGAAGAGTTGAAGGAAGGGAGAGTGATGGGAGCAAGGCCCTACCTGTATTTGAAGGTTTTTTCTCTTTAAATCCAAAATAAAGAGATCTGGGACTAATATGTCAAAATGTTAGCATTTATTAAACCTAGGTGACA
Organism: Delphinapterus leucas; assembly: GCF_059928025.1. Taxonomy (NCBI): domain Eukaryota; kingdom Metazoa; phylum Chordata; class Mammalia; order Artiodactyla; family Monodontidae; genus Delphinapterus; species Delphinapterus leucas. Next base: position 42,555,091 of record NC_143135.1, read on the forward strand.
GGTGTATGGATATTTGTCATATGATCTGTACTTTTCTGCTTTTTCAAATATTTCATCATTTAAAAATTTTTATTAGAAACTAAAAGCATATCTACATGATGGAATATCATGCAGCATTAGATAGAGTAAGGAAAGAATATAGGTTATCAGAGAAGTATGTACAAGAAATATTCTAGATCAAAAACACAGGCTGCTCACGTTGGCCCCGGCAGGAGTGAAAGCTAGATCTAGGTGGAATGGGGGTGGCCTGCTTAGGTGGAGGCCCCTCTTGACCACCTCCTTTCCCTCGTCTCCCCCCAACCCCCGGGCCACGTGGGCTAGCCCGCTGAACCGGGGGGCTGCCTCCACGTTCCTCACCTCCTCAGCCGACTTCTCCACAGGGGCAGGCTGCTTGCGACTGGGGGTGTGTAGCTGGCGTATGGGTACAAGGCCACTCGGGATGCTCTTGTGGAGTCCCCCACCATCCCTTCTTGAGTTCCCACGTTTCCACTTGGGCATCCCTGAATAGTACTCTTCCACTCCAAACTCAGTCTCCTAAGTTCCAGCTTCTGCCATCCTGCCTCTAAGGTGCAGCTCCTAACCCCTTAGACTTTAAGCCTACTCACCAATGTACCAGACCACCCCACGGGTTCCCATAAAAGTAATTTCCAGCCAGAAGGAGGAGGGCATCATTACAAGAACGAGAACAAATACAAAAACATGACACAATAGGTTGCTGTAGAGCATGATACTATAATCTATTTTTGCATAATAAAATATACATATGTATACATACACACACAAACACACACACACACACACACACACACACACACACACACAGTAGTCTAAAGCTTTCCTCTGGGCTCTATACTCATAATCAATGCCTGAAATCTCCATTTGGATGTCACTCAAGCAATCAAAAACCCTACTGGGTCAAAACCAACCTCTTCATCTTTCCCTCCAGACATTCTCATTTTCTACTTTTCCCCATCTCACTACATGACACCATCATCCACTAGTTGCTCAGGTAAAAATCCCAGGAATCAATGAGGATTTCTCCCTTTCCCTCAAGGCCTGCTGGTCCTACCTGCCAGCTCTAATGGATCCCATCTTCCCACCTTCCCTGTCACCCCCACTACCCAGTCCATTATCAGTCACTGGATGCCTGCAAGTTTCCCGACCAGCTCTCCTGGCAGCAACTGCTGATCCCTACAATCCGTTCTCCACATGGCCAGAGTGGTCCAGTAAAGACACAAATCATCCCTTAACTAAAACCCATCAATACTCCCACTGTTCTCAACTCCTTAATTATGGGTCTGGATCTGCCACCTTCCCCTGCCTCATTGGGCACCATGCCACCCTCCCTCCCCTGCACTCCAGCCACCCTGGAGGACTTTCATTTCCCGGGGATCATCACGCTCCCTCTGGGTCAGGGCACATGCTGCTCCTCTTGCTTCAGATGCTTGATACTTTCCTCCTTTGTAATCAGAAATAACCCATAAACTTAGTTAAAATATCCACATTGAGGGAAGATCAAATAAATGTATTTGTCTTATTTATTTCTTGAATAGTTTATTTATTTACTTAATTCAGCAAATACCTATTGAACACCAACTGTGTTCCCAGATCTGTACTGGATGTTATGGTTCCCTTGTTTGGCTTCCATATCCTAAGCCCAATTGCTTCAAGGTTTACACTAGGGGTTTCATTTTGATCACAGCCCCTTCGTACGCCCAGCTCTGCTACGAGATGGGTGAGACTCAATGGAAATGCAAACACACTTTCACTTCTCATAGGAGAGAAAAACTTTTACTATAATAAGCCATCTCCTTCAGGAGATGAGGCTAAACAATTGCCACTGCAATCATTTTCCTCTTATAGACAATTATAAGTCCAGAAACCAAGTAATTTTCACCATGTTCCCACTGACCACTTGTTCTGAGATTTCTGCACCCACCCTGTTGTCAACTGTTCCCCAATGCTAACTTTATGTGTCTGCAGGGTTTGCCAGGGACCTCACTGAGGAACTTCAGTGTTGGAGCTCAGGGTGAGCAGTTTCTGGATATACGGACAAGTGCCCAGTGCACTGTGCGCTCTGCCCATCAGAGCTTTCTCATCTCCTTGGGCATGTTTCAGATCTCATTTCAAAAGCCTCAGGGCAAAAGTCTGCAAGGAAAACATGTGTTTGTAAGACTGGAATTATCTAGGTTGACTATCGATATTAATTCAACTCAGTTTCTGTTTTTCCTTTTTATCTCCCTAAAAGACCTGAGTGTATAAAAAAATACTCAGTGAACACCTGACAAATTGTGAGATGAATGGAAGTAGTTAATTTAGCATAGTGTTTAAAGCAAGGGTTTCAGAGCCAGAGAAAGCTTGCTCAGTATGTTCTTTCCTTCATGCCCTGCCCTTTGCTTCCAGACAAACTCCTACTCATCCACCAACACCCACCTTAAATATCACTTCTGGAAAATTTTCCCCAATGCAATCAATATGAGTAGGTAGTCCTTTCTTCCTGGGTTCCCAGAGCATGTCTATTATGTTTAGTTTAGCACCTGTCATGTTGTCTTAAAATTGTTTGTTAACTTATATGTCTCTTCCATTGACTAGGTAATACAAGGCCAGAAACACACCTTACTCTGTTTAGCATGGGGTCTGTCATACATTATAGTGATCAAATATGAGCACTAAGTAATCAGTCTGACCTGGGTTCAAATCTTAACTTTACCTCTTACCAGTTATTTAACCATGTGAAGTTAATTAATCTCCATAAGCCTCAGTTTCCTCATCTAAAAGACATTTACCTTTAAGAGTTGTTGAGAAAATTAAATTAGGTATTGCATATAAATGTTTGACATGGTAAATGGTCCACACTGAAGGATTTTTTAACTCTCACTTTTATTATTAACTGCACAAATGTTTGTTAGCCAAATTAATAAATGCATGACCTAAACCTCTGATCGCAACCCCTTCATGCCAACCAAAGAAGGCACTGTGAGTGAAATGTAGGAGGAAATGTCATTGACATAGTGTTCACTTTTCTCATAAAAATACAGATAAAAATATACAGGTGTTTTGAATGGTCACTTGTGAAGGACACCTGTTAGGAGAAAATAGCCTAATCGTTCTAAACTGTTTCCCGTGTTAACGGTAAAAATCAAATTCAATTTAAATACTGAAGGTCTTATAATGTGCATTTCAGCCTACCTGTCTGGGCAAGCGATGTTTTCTGGGAGCCTGCAAGAGACAGCTTAACCAGTGGAGGTCATGAGAAGACATGCAGCTGATCACACATCACTTAAAAGCATTTCAGGTCGATTTTTCTTCACTTTGTAATCTTCTACCTTTATCCTTCCCTGGCAACTTTTCTGCTTACTCCTGATTGAAATTTAAGAGATAGACACATTTTCATAAAATTTTACAGCCTGTTATTTTGCCTCAGGCTCTTCATCTTTTCTTAATTATGATAATAGTAGCACGAATTCCCAGAGTGCCTACTGTGTGCTAGCCAGACAGTGTGCTACGTGCCAGATATACTGTATATATCTCCTTTTCCCTGAGTTTATCACCATCTAACATACCAGATTACTTGCTTCTCTATTATTTCATTGTTTATCATCTATCTTTCCTCCCCTCCCATCCTTCACCTCTAGGAAAGTAAGAGCCCAAGGGCAGGGATCTTTTTTTTATTTCCTGATATATCCCGAGAGATTAGAACAATTCCTGGCACATAGTAGATGCTCAATAAATATTTGTTGAATGACTGCATCTTCACACAACCCTGAAGTAGCTAGTATTATGCTTATTTTGAGGCTGGGGAAATTGAGGCCCAGAGATATAAAATAAAAAGCCCCCCCCCCAAAAAAAAGCCCAGCATCACATAGATAGTAAGCAGCAGCTGTGGCCCTTGGACTCAGACTTGTCTGACTCTAAATTCTCTGCTTTCTCCAAGACGGAATGCCTTGCTGTGATCAAGTCCTCTTCTGGAACGCGTGCATCCCCTTGTGCCTGGGTTGACTTGAGACGGGATTTGAGATCCAGGATGGCAATGCCAGGAGTGCACATGATTGTGTTGTCAGAACTAGACAAGGAGACAGGTCAGACTGCTGGCCACAAGGGGGTGGCTTGGAGACAGGTTGGCTGACCATAACACCCTCTGGCTCTGTGCTCAGAGAGAACTTCCTGGTCTTCTCAAATCCTGTTTTTCCTGCATGCCAGAAGTTAATATAATCTCCCCTACCTCTTACAGACCTCCCAAACTTTCTGTGAAAATTCAAGGTGTCTGGGCAGAGATTCCAGTTCTTTGGAGAAAGGTGTTCTCTACGTGCCAGGTGTTATTATTATAATGATCATTTACTGCTATTCACACCCTTTTGATATTCAGAACCAGGCACCTTTGTTCCCGGACCTCTTCAGTCAACCCCAAACTATTTCATCCCCAGCTCCTTTCTCTATATACTGAACATTATGAAAACACTGGCTGAGTTCCATATTCCCATCCTGGATGTGGATTTTGGTGAGTGAGTCAAATTAAGAAATCATGACCTGTTGTGGGAGGTTTGGTACCCTCTCCTCATCATACATACTTCCTTGGCAAGATCTTCCAATTCCATAGCTTCAGCTGCTGTTTACTGATTGGCTTCCCAATCAGCATCACTTTGCTTTCCAAACTCCAAACTCATTTTTGCAACTGTCTTCTGCATACCTCCACCTGGATGTCTGGAAAGCATCTCATATCCAGCATGTGCAAAGCTCAGTTTCTCATCTTATCTCCAAGTCTAAACACCCCTCTCAGTTCTTTGTCTAAATGAATGGTCTCTGTCATCTTTTATTTCTCAATTCTCGTTTCTTCACCACCCACATCCAGGCATTAAGCTCTTTCTGTTTCAAATCAGAAAAAATGCTTCACATCTGTTTCCTACTCTTGGTGTCTACAAACACTGCCCTAGTTCTGACCCCAAGCTGCTGCTGACCTCCTCCCTGGCCTTTCTGGATACAGTTTCTTCCTTTTACACGTGGCCATAACAGCTGTCTTTGACATGACAAGCCTAATGATGTTACACACTCCAACTCTAGGCTCTTCAGAACTGGCCCTATCCATCATGCTAACACCATGGGCCCCATCATGTGCTAACTTCTTGTCCTCACCATTGTCTTCCATGACAACCCTACGTTTCAAACTCTTCATCCTCCCCTACATGCAGTGGTTTTCATTTCTTCATGCCTTCCCACACTCTGTTCCCCTTGTCTGGAATGCCTTTCCTTTTCTTTGCCACCCATCACATTCACATACATCTTTTAGGTCCCATCTCTTCTGCTTTTCCAAATCCCTGGAGGTAGAGTAACATCCTTCTCTATGGTTCTGTAGCCATTTGTTAATGCCCTCTTGTATTAGCCAGGGTTCTCCAGAAAAACATAACCATTAGGATATAAATGTAGGAAGTGATTTATTAGGAATTGGAATAAGGAATTGCCTCACCCTATTATGGAGGCTGAGAAGTCCCCCAATCTGCTGTCTGCACACTGGAGACTCAGGAAAGCCAGTGGTGTGATTCAGTCTGGGTCTAAAAGCCTGAAAACCAGGAGCACTGAGGGTGGGACAAGATTGATGTCGTAGGTCAGCAAGAAGGGATGGATTCTTCTTTCCTCCAACTTTTCATTCTATTCAGGCCTTCAACAGGTTGGATGATGCACACTGGGGAGGGCGAACTGCTTTACTGAGTCCACCAATTCAAATTCTAATTTCATCCTGAAACACCTTCACAGACACACCCAGAAATAATCTTTAGCCAAATATCTGGGAACCTTGTGATCCAGTCAAGTTGACACAAAAAAATTAACCATTACATCTCTCAAAACAATTCTTACCAAAAGCATTCTATAATACATGTTTTGTGATGGGCACTTTTCTGACACTCATTTAATCCCTGCAACAACCCAAAGAGTAGTTATTATCTTTATCCTCATTTTATCCTCAAGAGGCTAAGACCAAAGTTAAGTCACTTGTCCCAGGTCACCCAGCTAGGAAGTGGAATTGCCCATTCAAATGGAGACAGTCTACACCAGAGTCCATGCATTGGAACACTACGCATTTTGTGTCTCACTGTGAGATTTATGTATCTGTCTAGACTGTACGTTTGTTGGTTTCCCCAACTCTAAAACCTGGAAAATTATTATTAATGCCTAGTTCTCAGGCTTTGGGGAAGCATGAACAGAGCTTAGAAATTAGATGTAGATGTAGATGGTAAAACACTAATAAGCAATTATGATTACACCCTCGACTGTTGCACCAGGCTCCTGAGAGTAATTCATCCTTCCAATCCGTCCTTTCTGCCACCACGTTAGTGTTCTAGAGCACGGGTGAAATAATATTATTTGGTGGCATTAGTTTATATGCTAAGGATACAACAGAGAGCAAGACAGATATGTCCCCTGTATATATGAGTATAGAGTCATGGGAAAGATAGATATTAAGTGTGTGGTTGCAAATATGATGAGTATTTTGATAGAGGGCATATATAACAAGTGCTGCAACTTTTTTTGGATGTTTTATTTATTTATTTTTATTGAAATATAGTTGATGTACAATATTATATTAGTTTCAAGTGTACTACTTAGTGATTCGACATTTATATACATTACAAATTGATAACCACAATAAGTCTAGTAAGTATTTGACACCATATGAAGTTATTACGTTATTGACTCTATTCCCTATGCTGTAAATTACATCCCCATGACTTATTTAATTTATAACTGGAATTTTGTACCTCTTAATCCCCTTCACCTATTTTGCCCACCCTTCTACCCCCTCTCGACTTTGGTGATCCACTAGTTTATTCTTGGTATCTATGAGTCTATTTCTGTTTTGTTTTGTTTGTCTATTTGTTTTTTAGCTTCCACATATAAGTGAAATTATATGGTATATGTCTTTTTCTGTCTGACTTATTTCACTTAGCATAATACCTTCTAGGTCTGTCCATGTTGTTGCAAATGGCATGATTTCATTCTTTTTACGGCTGAGTAATATTCCATTGTGTATACATATACCACATCTTCTTCATCCATTCTTCCATCAATGGACATTTGTTTCCATATCTTGACTATAATAATGCTTCAATAAACATAAAGGGGTGCATATATCTTTTCAAATTAGTGTTTTTGTTTTCTTCAGAACAATACCCAGAAGTGGAATTGCTGGATTGAATGGCAGTTCTATTTTTAATTTTTTGAGGAACATCTATAGTGTTTTCCATAGTGTTGCACAAATTTTCAATCCTACCAACAGTGCATGAGTGTTCCTTTTTCTCCACATCCTTGCCAACACTTGTTATTTGTTGTCTTTTTTTTCTTTTTCTTTTCTCTTTTTTTTTGTTTTGGTGGGGGTGGGGGGGCCATGCTGCACAGCTAGCAGGATCTTAGCTCCCCAACACCAGGTACTGAACCCGGGACCATGGCAGTGAAAGCACCAAGTCCTAACCACTGAACTGCCAGGGAATTCCCTTGCTGTCTTTTTGATGACAGCCATTCTGACAGGTGTGAGGTGATATCTCATTGGGGTTTTGATTAGCATAATCCTGATGATTAGTGATGTTGAGCATCCTTTCATGTGTCTGTTGGCCATCTGTATGTCTTCCTTAGAAAAATGTCTATTCAAGTCCTCTGCCCATTTTTCTTTTCTTTTCTTGTTTTTAACATCTTTATTGGAGTATAATTGCTTTACAATGTTGTGTTAGTTTCTGCTGTATAACATAGTGAATCAGCTGTATGTATACATATATCCCCATATCCCCTCTGTCTTGTGTCTCCCTCCCACCCTCCCTATCCCACCCCTCTAGGTGGTCACAAAGCACCGACTCTACCCATTTTTCAATCAAGTTGTTTGGGTTTTTTGGTACTAAGTTGTGTGAGTTCTTTATATATTTTGGATATTAACCTTTTATCATATATATTATTTGCAAGTATCTTCTCCCATTCAGTAGGTTGCCTTTTTGTTTTGTTGATAGTTTCCTTCTCTGTGTAAAAGCCCTTTAGTTTGATGTAGTCTCATTTGTTTATGTTTGCTTGTTTCCCTTGCCTGAGGAGACAGATCCAAAAAAATATTGCTAAGACCAATGTCAAAGAGCATACTGCCTATGTTTTCTTCTAGGAGTTTTATGGTTTCCTGTCTTACATTTAAGTCTTTAATCCATTTTGAGTTATCTTTGTATATGATGTAAGAAAGTGTCCCAGTTTCATTCTTCTGCAAATGTTTGTCTAGTTTTCCCAACACCACTTATCAAAGAGACTGTCTTTTCCCACACTGTAGATTCTTGGTTCCTTTCTCTTGAGTTAATTGACCATAGATGTGTGGGCTTATTTCTGGGTTCTCTATTCTGTTCCATTGATCCATGTGCCTATTTTTGTACCAGAACCATACTGTTTTGAATACCTTTGTAGTATAGTTTAAAATCAAAGAGCATAATACCTCCAGCTTTGTTTCTCTTTCTTAAGATTATTTTAGCTGATGAGGATCTACTTTGTGTCAGGTACTGTTCCAGGCCATGAGAAATCACTATTTTCATGAAGCTTATGTTCTAATAGGAGACACAGACAAACAAAAATGTTAGGTAGGGACTCCCCGGGTGGTCCAGTGGTTAAGACTCCATGCTTCCACTGCAGGAGGTGTAGGTTCGATCTCTGGTCGGGGAACTAAGATCCTGCATGCCATGTGGTATGGCCAAAAAAGAAAAAAAAACGGTAGGTAGTGGTAAGTGCTATGAAGAAAAAGCAATCCAGATAAGGGGGGATAAAGCAGTCTGGGGGTTGTATTGGTTAGGATTAAGTCCAAGTGCACTGAATAGGCAAAATAAATAAGGATGGTTTAATATAAGGTTTTTTGTTTCTCTGTAATGATGAAATCCAGAGGTATGCAGTCCAGGGCCTTTAGAATAGTTTCACGGTCATCAGCCTTCTGCTTTCCTCTCTACCATTTTCAATGTGTCTTACCTGTTAGGATTGCCTCATGGTTCATTGTGGCTGCAAGAGCTTCAGCCATCATATCCGAAGTCCAGCAATCAAGAGGGAAAAAGGAAGTGAGGACAAACAAGGGGCACCTCTCAGTTAAGTCAGCCCTCTTGAAGGGAATATGCCAGAAACTCACCCAACTTCTTCCTTCCTATTTTAATAGTCACCTCTAAATGTAAGGGATATTAGGAATTGCAAGTCATCAGCTGTGTGCAATGCTATCCAGAATATAATCAGGGTTTATTCATAAGAAAGAAGGAAAAAGTGGTATTGGATAGATAACTCCACCAGGAGTTAAAAAGGCTTTCCAGAAGAATGGAGGCTTGGGCTGACAGCTGAAAGATGAGTAGGAGGGGCCAGGCCAAGAGGAAAAGAGCACTACTACAGATAGAAGAATAGCAGCTCTGATGCTCCCGCAGGGCTGGAACCAAGTTGATCTTTGTTCTGTGCTTAGAACCTTAAGGAACCTTGAGCACCTTGTTCTGTGCTCACCTTAAGAAATAGTTACTGACTAAATACCGGCCTCTGATCGGCTATTTATGCTACCCAATGTGTAGTCTCTACCCCAGGAGGAATACCCCCTCTCCCAAAGAAACTCTCTCTGTTATTTCCATTCTACTTACAGCAAATGACTCTTGGTAAAAAATCATCTTGTATCCAGATGCAGACAGGACAGTGCTCACAGATGCCAAGAAATCAAGATATAAAACATGTGTCGCAGTAAAATCTGACCATAAATTCCAAATGAATCAGGAACACTGCTTAACAGGCCAATGCATCTCACATATTAAGTATCCTTTGTTGTTTATAGCTACAGAAGCTGCTGAGGTTGGGAGTAAGGTAAGGAAATGAGAAGAAACCTGCCCAGCCTTTCCTGTTGATGAAATTCCAGGGGAGTCTGGTTCTCAGGTTTGGTGATTAGTGAGCCAAGTCTGGGAGATCTGACACTGAGCCAGTCTCTACTCTGCTGGCAGACCTGGAAAGCTTGGATGGGGTGGCTCAGAGGAGGGACCAAAAGACTGTGTGCCTTGCTTAGAGCCTCGCACATGGTAGATGTTCAATAAATATTGGCTACCTGAATGGCTGAGGCATTTGAGAAAGAGTTTGTAGAAGTATGACATTTGAACTAAGTTATAGGGGTTCCTGCAAGGGTGGGAGGAGGGACAGACATTTGAGGTGGGAAAGACAGTGTGTGCAAAGGGAGAGAGGCGTGAACAGGTTAACCTCACGTGGTACAGTGAGGCTAGGGGAGGGTGGAAGTGGGAGATGAGGCTATTAAGATGTATTATGCAGGACAGTGCTAAGATAGACTTTTATAGACTTTCTCCAGTGGGTAATAGGGAAGTTTTGATGAATGCTGAGCACGTGAGGGACATAATCAGAGTCATGGGCTCATTCACCCCTCTCTGCCACAGTCACTATTCCAATGCGAACTTTACATATAGTCACAATATTGCTTCCATTCATTTACCTCTCTCTGTTCCTTCACATCCAGACCTCTTCCTCTCTTCATCCCAATTCTTGATATCATCATAGGGGCCTTCATCATCCACGTGGATGTATCTCCCAACACCTATGGCTTCCAGCTTTGATGACCTTCAACTTCAGCCATTCTCTTTAGCCATCCACTTCCAGAGCCATACCATAGACCGTCCCCATGTTGAGAATCTCAAAGCCCAGTTGTTCCCTTCCTCTGTCATCCATGGAGCAGGCAGAAGAATCCAATCACATCATTCCCCTGCCTGAAGCTCTTCAGTACATATACAAATCCAAACTCCTTCCTGTGGGCTTCCGGACCCTACAAGTTCTGGCCCCTGCCTACTTCTCCAGTCTCATCTTGGACCACTCTCCCCCTCACCTTGCATTCTTCCTTGGCCCTTCACCCTTTTACAACTACAGTTGTATCTCCACCCTCATCACACTAGACTTCTCAAACGAATTCTCATTACTTGCTGTCCCTACCTTTCCACTTCCCATTCACTCCTCAAGACACTAAATGTGGCTTCAGCTCCCCCCAATCTTCTGACACTCCTCTCTCCAAGGCTATGGTTATAAATTGCCAAATAAAATGGGTGCAGGTGGCCACCCTTGTCTTGAAACTCACTCCCCCTAAACATGATTTCCACGATGTTACTTTTTCCTTCTTCTCCTACTTCTCTGTTTTTTCTTAGTCTTTGTGAATTCCTCTTCCTCCATCTACTATCTAAATCTCTGTCTTATCCAGAGCTCTATCTTCAGTACCTTATATTCCCACTCTACACTCTTTGTTGAGCATCTGAATCCCTGTCCATGGCTTCCCTGTCCCCTCATCCAGGCACCCAGGCATCTGGGTGCCTGGCACCCACAGACACCTCAACACAATATATTCCAAACTGAGTTCACCATCTCCCACTCCCACCTCTTGCCAAGGCCCAGTCCACACCATTTAAGAAAAGCACCCACCCATATCTTCCCATCTGCCCAAACTTGAAAGCTGGAAATCATTCCAGGTTGTTCCTTCTCCCTCATCCTCCACCAATGATTAATCACCACATGTGAGTGAGGCTAGCTTCTAAATGTCTCAGATCCCTGCTTAACCCCATCTCCTAGTTCAGGCCCTCCGCATCTCTCTTCCAAACTTTTGGACCACCTGATTACCATGTTCCCTATCTTTGTTTTTTATCTCTTGTCCTCATTAGATCATGTCTAATTCAATTTCTTATCCTCTGGGTCTGCTAATGGTGGCTGGCACATAGTGTGTACTTGTAGTAGCGTTTGTGACTATATGAATGGACACATGAATATGTGCATAAAAGAAGGAACAAATTGGGCAAGGCACCTGGCATTGCCTAGTTCAAAATAATATGCCTACAAAATCAAAATTCACAAATCACTTGCACAATAACTTTGTGAGGTGCTTATTTATTATTCCTAACCTCTCTAGTTCAATAATTTAACCTAAACGATAGAATTAATGTCATAGAATTTGTAGAAAAGCCTGGATTTTAACCTATGGCTCCAAATCTTAAACTTGTCACCAAGTCTTAGGGCTTTCCTCAGCAGCCGCATTATTTTTAGGTCCTACCAACAATCTGGGATTAGCCAAATTATCTATTCTACTTTGCAGCATTGTTTTTAAACAACACATTTTTACCCACAGAAAATGAAATGTATTCATTTCCTTAAAGTACAAAGGTTTGTCTTCATTGTTGCTGCTCCAAAGAATGTGTGATCATGTGCAGCCTGAGGCAGACACTTCAGTCCTGGTGTGTATGTTCAAAAAATAGCCCTAGGTACCAATGGCTCAGACTTGTATGCTGCTCTGTGGCTTGAAACCCCCTCTTCCTTGGTGATTTTGGCAGCCAGTCCCCTCCTAGAAAGGCTGACATAGATAAAACATCACCCACATAGAGTTTGGTTTCCTGCACCATCCTCCCTCAAACCTCCTCCACCTCTCGTATTCCCTACCTCTGTGAATAGCCACCCATTTCCCAGACCAGAAACTTGGTCATCATCCCTGAGTCCTCCACCTGCACATCCAACCAGTCTCCTCTACCTCCAAGCCAGTCTGTTCTACCTCCTCAGTGTTCCATGAGTCTGTTATCTCTTCATTCCAATGACTACTACCTTCATTCAGGTCTCCACCTGAATCTTAGCTGCATTAGGAATCAACCTCCCAACACATCTCTCCACTTTTTGGCTTTGCACACACAAGCCAACATCCACACTCTAGTCCAGTTCATGATGCAAGCAGACAAATCTGCTCAGGTCAGGTTTCTGCCTTTGAACCTCTAACGTCTTCTCTTTTGTCTCAAGATTAAGTCTAAAGTCTTCATCATGGCACACAAGACCCGTCATGGTCAAGCCCCTACCCACCTTGCCAGCCTACTCTCACCCCACTTTCCACCTCTCAACTCTGGGTTTGTACTATCTTCTCCTGCACTTTGCATTTACTGGTCCCTCCCTCCCCCACTTCAACTTGGTCAACTCCAACCAGTCCTTCAAATCTTGACTTGGGCATCATCTACTCCCAGTGTCTCTGGCTTCCACAATCTGGGTTAGATGCCTCCTTCATTTTCCCATGGGAGCCAGAGCACTACCCACACCGTATTGTGATTGTCTACTTGTTTGTCTATCCTTTACCCCACACCCCTTACTCAGTGAGCTCTGTGAGGGCCAGGGGTGTTCATCTGTTTGCCTCTAGTTCCTGAGCCAGTGGAGGCTCATGAGTTTGTTAAGTCAATGAATCCTTGGCCTCACCTCTCCCAACTCCCCTTTTGCTGCCACCATAGTGGTGGAGACACCAGTAAAACAGTCAGCATATATCATGTTATAAGAACCTTAATGGAGTTATGTATAACGTGCCCTGGGAGCAAGGAGAAGGGAGCCACGGCAGCTTCAGATGTCTCAACCAACTGTATGGCAGAAATATGCCTGGGATGTTAACTTTTTGAAAAACAGCAAATGGAAAGAGCACCTCAATTTACAACCCTGAAGATCAGCTTAAGAATAATTCATAACTCTAGGTCAGTGGTTCCCATTCTCTTTCCATATGAGGACCCCTTCTAATATCAAAAAGTTTAAATATCTCTGTGTAATAGTAGCTGACGCTGAAAATCCTAAAACTCCTCTAACTTCAGTAAGGATTTTATGAATCTGATTGGATTCATCACAATGCCATCTACAAAGATTCACAAATTAGTAGTACATGAATGTGAAAGACAGTTATTATGCCCACAGACTGCCTGCTGTGGGTATGGGTTTGTGGACCCCCTGGTAAACACTCCACAGGGCCCCTGGCAGCCAGCGGTTTAGACTCACTGATGGTACCATAGCCCTTTATGCCTCTCAGCTACCCTTTCCCCCTGGATCTAGGCCAACTCAGGAAACTCACTGATGTAGAAGACAGACATGGTTGGAAAATGAGTAACTGGTAATACCTTCATAACTAAGTAATTCTATTCAGGCATTAAGAGATTAGTTCAAAACTTTAAGAATCTGTATTTTAACACAGAATGAGCAGATCAAATACTTTCCTTTAAGCAACCGATCAAACAACCACCTTACTGTAAAGTCTACTTTGCTGTCATGTGATGAGATGAGAAGACCATCTGTCCCAGAGACCATGGATCACTTTGTTATCCCTCATGGCATGCAGGTTGGTTGGTTCAGGGTCATGCTGAACCTACTCCAGTGATTCAAGAGCAACCTTCACGCTCATGGTTTTAGGTTCTATTTTCAGCAGCTATGTTCAAACAGGATATAAAGAAACAATCTCCCATGGTACTTTGCTCATACTTTAATTATGACACTTTACTCTTTTTTTTTTTTTGGTAGTTACATAAGTTATATATATGTACTTATTTAAAAAGTCAAATGAGGGACTTCCCTGGTGGCGCAATGGTTAAAAACCCGCCTGCCAAAGCAGGGAACACAGGTTCGAGCCCTGGTCCGGGAAGATCCCACATGCTGCGGAGGAACTACCACAGTACACAGCTACCTAGCCTGCGCTCTAGAGCCTGCGAGCCACAACTACTGAAGCTCGCGTGCCTAGAGCCCGTGCTCCGCAACAAGAGAAGTCACCGCAATGAGAAGCCCATGCACCGCAACGAAGAGTAGCCCCCGCTCACTGCAACTAGAGAAAGCCCGCGTGCAGCAATGAAGACCCAACGCAGCCAAAAATAAATTAAATTAAATTTTTTTAAAAAGTCAAATGATACCAAGTTTATAAAATAAAAAATAGCAGTTTCTATATCACTCCCTGATCCCATTTCCCAAAGATAACCATAGATAATAGTATAACAAAGTCTTTTGTTCTGTTTTGTTTATTAAAAAGAAAAAAAAAACATTGTTCTACAACCTGATTTTTCCTTCTCTCTTCCAATTTTTTTTTACTCTCTATTATTAAAATCTTCAAACCAATACAAAAACACAGAGAACAGTATAAGGTATCCCCATGTACCTATCACCCAGCTTCAACAAATAACAACAATTGGCCAATTTTGTTCTATTTATCTCTCCTGCACGTCCAATTATTTTCCCTGAAACATTCCAGCAAATCTTAGACATTACAGTATTTCACCATAGTATTTTATTTTGTATTTCTAACAGGCAAAATCTTTCAAAAACAATCATTTTGTCATTATCATATCTAAAAATAACCACCTTTTAATAAATAGTCTGTTTCTATTTTTCCTGATTGTCCCTAAAATTTGTTTTTTAACTTTTGGTTTGTTCGAATTACTATCCAAATAAAGTCCATAACTTGTTGATACATCTCTTTTAATCCATAATAGTTATAATAGTTCTATCTCCACTCCCTCTGTTAGGCTATTTATACATGGGTTTTTGTCCTATAGAATTGCCCAGTCTGGATTTGGCTATTACATACTCAGAATATCATTCCACATGCTCTTCTCCTCTCCCTGTTTCCTATAACCTCCTCAGTAGACCTAGACTCTTGATTAGATTCAGACTCTTATTTGGGGTGGAATATTTGGTAGATGGAGCTGACAGCTTTCCATTTTATCATACCAGGAGGTACATCGTGACTGGATGTTCCATGGCTGTTAGTGTTGTCAGCTGATCTGTCCACTATAAAGTTTCTGATTAACTTGACACCTGCTCATTTTAATATCATCAATGATCATCTAGATGCATTAACTCATTAGGGGTTGCATAAGGGTAATTTTCTAATTCTATCATTTCTTCTGCATTTGCTAGCTGAAATTTTTTTGTAAAGAAAACTTTCCCTCATTAACTGTTTGATGACTTAGAAACTCAGTGTGTACAAGAAAGACAGAATAAATGTTCTCTTTATTACTAATTTCCAGAATAACAACTTGGTATCCTAGTCAGCTCATATTAATCAAAGGTGATTAATAGGTTAATTTTTTTGTAATATCATTGTGAACCCCTAGATTTTTATGCTTTTGGCATGTTTCAGTCCATTGCAGTTGTTATTCTCAGTGAAATTCATATTTTCCTGTCTTTAACCATTGAAGCCCCTTCAGGTTGCCCCTGAGTTTATATAAAATCACAAAATCTTTTACAGTTTCCTTGTTTTCTAGAACATAGGATGTAGCAAGCCTATCTTATCTATTTCTTGTCATGAATTTGGAATCAGCCATTACTTCAAGGAGCCTTTGTCTTTTTAATAGAAAATGGTATTTAGATATCATGGTATAGGTGCTAGTGGGCAGTAACTGATTCCAGACCTTTTCTGTGGACAAAGCTAAGAAATGTATAATTTTTAGAGCTATAAAAAAAGTAATGACTTTATACTATTTCTACTTCCTTGCTTTTTTTATTTGACAATATAATATAGATTTTTTTTCATGTCAGCAATGCAGATCTAATTATTTTAGTAGTTGTGTAATGTAATTATATGGCTATAACATAGTTTATATAACCAATTTTCTCTTTAGAAAAAATATTAATCCAAAGGGCTTAATAAATGTAAAATCCCAATACCACTGTCTTAGAGAGCATTTTGCATGCTTAACCCCTAGGCCTGGTTTACAGCAGGAACTCAATTTTTGTGTGTTGACTTGGACCGAGCAAGCCAAGGCCCACAGAAGAAAATGTAAAAAAGAAAAAGTCTAGGCTAAGGCCTCTGTAATAACTCCAAAGGACCTTTGGGAAAGCTCTGTGCCTCTGGTCCAAACAGGATGACAGACCCATGAAGTAGGCCTAAACCTAACCCACAGATTAAAGCCAAGTTCAGTGGAGCCTAGCCTGGATCAACTACCCCCCAGGTGAATGAGAATGAATGATTATTATTTTAAGCCACACTGAATTTGGTAGTGATTTGTTATGCTTTATTATTATCATATTCTTGGACAGAATGACTTGACATGATAAAGATATCAATTCTGCTCAAGATAATGTATATATTTAATATGATCTCAATAAAACATACTGAGAAAGGTTATTATTAGCTACATAAGATTTTCTATAACTAAAATTGTAGATGATATCAAAATGAAAAGGGAGAAAGACCAGAGAAGTGGGAGTAGTGTTTTAAGATTCTTATCTTGCTTGGGAGCAAACACAGCATTTATAAGTTTATATCGTGGTCAGAAAAAATAAGCAAAGAATGGCTCTTAGTAAGTTTGGAAAAATAGAAGAGCAAAATTAAATGTATAACTTTGAAATCAGTCAAAGAAAATTCTATCCATTCAATGAAAAAAGAAAAGAGAAAATGAAAACACTTGTAAGTGACTTAAGTGGGAATGGCAGAGAAAGGACATCCAAAAAGCTACTTGTCAATAAAAGTAACAAGAATACTTGCAAAAAGTTGTAGGGGCTTCCCTGGTGGCGCAGTGGTTGAAAGTCTGCCTGCCGATGCAGGGGACGCGGGTTTGTGCCCCGGTCCGGGAGGATCCCACATGCCATGGAGCAGCTGGGCCCGTGAGCCATGGCCGCTGGGCCTGCGCGTCCGGAGCCTGTGCTCCACAACGGGAGAGGCCACAACAGTGAGGGCCCGCGTACCGCAAAAAAAAAAAAAAGTTGTCAAAGAGCTAAATGTAAGAACTAAAACTATAAAACTCTTAGAAGAAAACAGGGAAAACGCTTCAGGACGTTAGATTTGTAAGGATTTCTTAGATATAACACCAAAAGCAAAGACCACAAAAGAAAAAATAGATAAGTTGGACTTCATAAAAATTTCTTATGCATCAAAGACACCATCAACAAAGGCAATAAATGGAATGGGAGAAAATATTTACAAATCATACATCTGATAAGGGATTGATATTCAGAATATATGAAGAACTCCTACAGCTCAACAAGAACAACAAAAAGAATCTAATTCAAAGTGGACAAAGGACTTGAAAAGACATTTGTCCAAAGAAGATAATAGAAGTTACCAGGGGCTGAGGAGAGGAGACAATAGAAAGTTATTATTTAATGGATGCAAGGTTTCTGTTTGGGATGACAGACAAGTTCTGGAAATGGATAGCGGTGATGGTGGCACAACATTGTAAATGTACTTAATGCCACTGAATTGTACACTTAAAAAGACTTACAATGGTAAGTTTTATGTTATCCATAATTTCGCACAATAAAAAATTAAAAGGAAACAAGGACAATGTATTTCCTAGCTCTTTCCATGAAAACTTTCTAAAAGTAATCACCAACCCAGTAGCAGTTAGTGTTCCTAGTATCCAGACTGTGGTTTCTAATATGGTACTGGCACAAAACCAGAAATATAGATCAATGGAACAGGATAGAAAGCCCAGAAATAAACCCACACAACCACAGTCAATTAATCTATAACAAAGGAGGCAAAACTATACAATGGAGGACAGTCCCTTTAATAAATCGTGCTGGGAAAAATGGACAGCTACATGTAAAAAAATGAAATCAGAACATTCTTTAACATCATACACAAAAATAAACTCAAAATGGATTAAAGATCTAAATGTAAGACCGGATACTATGAAACTCCTAGAGGAAAGCATATGCAGAACACTCTGACCTAAGTTGCAGCAATATATTTTCAGAGCTGTCTCCTAGAGTAATGGAAATAAGAACAAAAATAAACAAATGGGACCTAACTAATTAAACTCAAAAGCTTTTGCACAGCAAAGAAAACCATAAACAAAACGAAAAGACAACCCACAGAATGGGAAAAAATATTTGCAAACGATGCAACCGACAAGGGATTAGTCTCCAAAATTTAAAAACAACCCATGTGGCTCAATATCAAAAAAGCCAAACAACCCAATCAGAAAAATGGGCAGAAGATCTAAAAATAAACATTTCTCCAAAGAAGACATACAGATGGCACAGAGGCGCATGAACAGATGTTCAACATCACTAATTATTAGAGAAACGCAAATCAAAACTACAATGAGATATCACCTCACACCAATAAGAATAACCATAATCAAAAAATCTATAAACAGTAAATGTTGGAGAGGGTGTGGAGAAAAGGGAACTCTCCTACACTGTTGGTAGGAATGTAAATTGGTGCAGCCACTGTGGAGAACAGTATGGAGGTTCCTTAAGAAACTAAAAATAGAGCTATCATATGATCCAGTAATCCTACTCCTGGGCATATATCTGGAAAAAAACATGGTTCAAAAGGATACATGCACCCCAATGTTCATTGCAGCGCTGTTTACAATGGCCAAGACATGGAAGCAACCTAAATGTCCATCGACAGATGAATGGACAAAGAAGATGTGGTACATATAGACAATAGAGTACTGTATTACTCAGCCATTAAAAAGAATGAAATCATGCCATTTGCAGCAACATGGATGGGCCTGGAGATTATCATAATAAGTGAAGTAAGTCAGACAGAGAAAGACAAATATCATATGATATTATGACTCTTAAAAAAATGATACAAATGAACTTATTTACAAAATAGAGACAGACTCAACAGACTTCGAGAATGAACTTATCTTACCAAGCGGGATGGGTGGGGGGACACGGATAGACTGGGAGTTTGGGATTGATGTGTACACACTGCTATATTTAAAATAGATAACCAACAAGGACCTACTGTATAGCAGAGTGAACTCTGCTTAATACTCTGTAATAACTTAAATGGTAAAAGAATTTGAAAAAGAATAGATACATGTATAAATAAATCACTTTGCTGTACACCTGAAACTAACACAACATTGTTAATCAACTATGCTCCAAAACAAAATTTTTAAAAAATTTTTAATTAAAAAAAATATTTCCCATTAAAAGGAATCAGTGATGGCTGATTTCAGGTCTGGGTCAGAAAATGTACAGTATGAGCCTGGAACACCCTGACACACCAGAGAGCAAAGCTATCAAAGACTGTGAAAAATGTGTGAAAAGGATTCAGGAACTAACCTGAAGAAGCTCCCACTCAGCCAAAGATAGGACCAAAACTATAATGGATTGAAACACATTAAATATTTTAAGTTCAAAATTCCATAATGATTCCCAAAAAGATGAACAAAGAAGAAAAAACTCATTAGTCAACTTTGGAGAATGCTAGGGAACAACCACATTATTCTGAACACTAGTAAATAAAAAGAAAATGTACGAATGTTGCTTTTATCCTATATTTCAGGATAATCAGGATTTAAACTGTTCATCAGGGTGACATTTGATATAAGGAAGAATCTTTCTATAGAAGTATTCCAGTTAATGAATGACAAAGGAATGGGGGAGGGAGAGGAGAAAAGAAGGGAGAGAAGGCGGACTTCCCTGGTGGCGCAGTGGTTAAGAATCCACCTGCCAATGCAGGGAACACGAGTTCGAGTCCTGGTCTGGGAAGATCCCACATGCCGCAGAGCACATAAGCCCGTGCGCCACAAATACTGAGCCTGTGCTCTGGAGCCCGTGTGCCACAACTACTGAAGGGAAGTGGATGTGGGGTTGGGCGGGGGGGAACATGAAGTAAAATAAAATATGACAGAAGAGAGACCTTACACAAACTGAGGATGGCAATGTGACCTTAATGAAGAAACAGGATCGGGTCAATTCTGTGGCTTTTAAGGTGGGAAAGGATGACATCGAAGAGGGGTCTTAAGCTGGATAACCAACAACCTTATAAATCCTGCTAAGCAATGTGGATTTTATCCTGAAAGCTATAGAGAATCCTGGAGATATCTGAAGCAGGAAAAACTTGCATGGGACTGGGTGAGAGGGGCAAAGGCTGGGAGAGTGGTCCTTCAAAGCAATCCATGCTAGGTCTCCACATGTGTAGTGGGGTCAGTGTGGACACAGAAATGCCCTAAATCAGGTGTGCATGCCCAACTCCATGGCACAGGGATCTTTGGAAGACCCAACACTGCCTCCCTTTAACCTTCTCTGATCCTCATGTACCAGAGGCTCAACCAGGAACAAGGCCTGGTTAAAAGTGCTGGGGACAGCTCCAGCACAGTCATGGTTGGTACCACCTTCCAGATGCGACTGTGAATAGGGCACAGCTGTCTGTTCTGATGAACAAGGATTCCAGGTTGTTGACTATACACCTGTGTCCTTGGGGCATTCAGTCAAAACCTCCATGCTGATACAGAGGGTATTAATTTTTTGTGAGAATTTTTTTTCACTGGCAAAGTCTTCACCTCTCTCAGACAGATGCCCAGATATTTATATAGGAATTTCTCCTCCTTTGCTTTTTCCTAAATCCTCACCTGGTAGATATATTTACCAGCCCTATGGTTCTGAAAAGTCATTCCACCTCCCTGGTGGAAATACTTGGACAATACTTGATAGTGTCTGAGCACCACCCTCTCCAATGCCAACACTCTGAGGCCTGTAAGCACTCTTTTTCTGAGTGTGCAGAGCACTTCTTGGGTACAATGTGCCTAGTGTGATGTAGCAAAATGCGTACAGGTTTTAGTCAGGCTTAGGTTAGTATCTTGCATCTTATCAAATGGGTGGCCTTATCTTCTCTATCTATAAAAACTGGAGGTTAAAAAGGTCTATCTCACAAGATGAATGTAGGGAAAATGCATGTGAAAATACTTAGCCCGAGGAGCGGGCATTTGGAAAGTACTCAAGAAAAGATAGTTCCTCCTCACCCTCCTTCATTTCTGTTTAGGAGAACATGTTTCACAAACACCTTCACAATGAAAATCTCACAAATTGTCATGATCAAATTTTCCCTTTTCAAGAATTTAAGGGTGAACTCAGGTATAGTAACATATGTAGAAAGAAATGCCTAGAATAATCTAAACTGTTAATTAGAGGCTGTTAATAAAGTGGGCTTACGTACTTACTTTATTTTGATTTAATTTTTGATAGGGGTGGGTAGGGAGAAGCACAAAATCAAATATGTTTTATGATATCGCCTTCTAAGGATACCTTTTCTACTAGACTCAGATGAAAAAAGATAATGAATATTTTCTTTTTATAAATCTGATTCTATTCGTTAATCCCCTTAATCTCACTCATGTAGAGTTTCTGGCCCTTCTGCTCAGATGGATCATTGTTCAGCTGATATTAGACAAGATTGCTATTAATAAGAAGAGTTCGGGGAAGATAAAGAAGTGGGAGGAAGAGAAAGCACCATGTCCTCTTAACACTTCTGGTCGGATGACTTGCCCTTCAGGTTGTAAGGATATTTTAAATCAGTGGTTGCCAGCCCTGGATTCCTGGGGCCCCAATGAATTAATTAATTAATTTTGGTTAAAATACTTTCTTTAACAAAACATAATATCAAATGAAAGTCAAGGTGTGGTGAAATAGGCACTGTTATGCGTGGCAGATTGTAATTAGACCAAATCTTTTGTAAAGCAATTTGGTAATTAAGTATCAAGCCTTTAAATGTTGTACTCTTTGACCTGGGAATTCTTTCTGGGAACTTATTGTTGGGGAGGAGTGTCTAATTAGGGAAACAGATATGTACACAAAGAAGCTTATCACAGTGTTGTTTTATAATAGTAAAAAAAAATATTGGGAACAACCTAATAACATGAGAATAGTTATATGCACTATAGTGCATCCAACGGATGGAGCCGTTTACAAGGAATATGTCAAAACCTGAGCCTAAAAGCATATAGGCTTCTCATTAAAATTATATATATATTTTTAAAAAGCAGCAAAATATGAAAACTTCACAATTCAAAAGGTCTGGAAGGAAATATACCAAATTTTGACAGTGATAAGCTTATGGTGATGAGATTTTGATTGACTTTTCTTTCTTCTTCCTTATGTTATTTTCAGGACCACCATAAAGACCACAGAATATAACTTTTCTAATTAGCAAATCATCATTATGATCATCATCATCACCAATCATGTTTTATAAGGAAGTAAACAGAGATGCCAGATATAATCTTTTTGGTTTGGGAGACGGCCGAGAATGGGATCATAAAGATCAAAGACACAATAAATTCTATCAGTTCCACAAAAGGATGGGACTGGTTGGTAAGGAGCCTACTCTGTCTCATATTCTCCTGCACAAGCTTGCTGGTTTCTCCTCAGTGTTTCTGTTAGGCTTGGAGAACAGGACAGGAGGTAGTCTTCCCAGGCGCACTGAAATCCTGGTGCTGGTGCATTCACTGTTATGCATTCCTTCTCATTCTTAGTGCCATGATGATTATTTTTAAAGTGAATGAAATTCTAAGGATATCTAGGATTTGTTAGGCACTTTTTATCTCCATATTTCACCTTCCTCAGGCTTGCAGAAGTTCTTAGTAAAAGGAACTATTGTCTCCCCCACCCCCCTTCTCCTTTCTCCTACCCACACAGAAAGTGCCTTTGGGGGATTATAATTGATTTGGATAAAAGAAATAATGGGCAGACTGGACCACCCTTTGTTATGAACAAAACCTCCTTCACTGCCTGAAGAGCTGACTGGAAAAGCATGTTCAGGTGGTCAGGACAGGAAGGTTCTAGAAAGAGGGCATCAGAAAATCTCACAGGCTTTCTCCCTGTGATGTGGCTTATTTGCTTTACAGGCTTCAGGCATATTTGCTGACATCAGCAGCCCGTCAAAGTTTAAAATAATAATAGTGAAAAGGAAAATGGCCCCTTTCTGCCAGGCAGTCCTGTTCTGCCAACTTTTGTGTTTTCTTTTGAGTTAATAAACGTCCAAAAGCCACCTCCCCTACCACCCTTGGTGCGGAGCGAGGGAAGCACAATAACTTTAAAACCACCAGGTCAGCCTATTGCCAGCATAAACCATTCAGACAAGTAGCGTTTGTCACACTCTAATGAGGATTTTACCTCTGCCTCCAAAAGAAAGCTATCATTAGGCTTTGTGTTTATGGATTCAAATGACTGTCTTGGGACAGTGGGTTTCCTTTGGTCCCTTCCTCATTTTAATCATGCTCCAGACCAAACGCATAGATGTTTTCTGCATCAGACGAAACGAAAAAACCATAATTATGCCAGCTAATGTCTTTGGAAAACATCAGTTAAGAAAATGGCCTTTTAATTCCCATTTCACTCGAAAATCTGAAAATATCTACACATGTTATAATAGCATGGCAGTGGTGGAGGGTGGGTGTCTAAAAAGCAGAGAGCTCAAAGGGTCTGAGGAGGTCTGGTGGGCAGGCCCCTTTTGGCAACAAGCAGAGAATCTCTCCAAGAAAAGAAATTTCTCTATAAAAGCAAGACCTCTTAAGTTATCTTCCCATGTAGTGTTGAAACTGGAGCCGGTCCCCCGCACAGTTAGGTTGATACCAGGCTGGCACCGCACACACACCCTATTGTTAAAACCTCCTCAGGACAGATTAGATCCCACATTCCTCAGAAGTTCTGAGCTCTGGAGGGAACACTGCCAGCAGGCTCCTTCCACAGGGCAACAACTAGCTACAACTGATAAGTTTTCATTGAAATAACTGGAACAATTACACTGAGTTCCCACAGGGCTGTGTAACTAGCTATTAAGAGAGAAGCACTGCACTTGCACGCTGTGGTGTCTGCAAAGGTGTGAGCCAGACAAGAGTAATTCAAGTTGAATCTTTAGCTCAATTTTATATGCCTTTATATGCTTTTATGGCTACATGCCGTTGTTAACCAAATTCTTCACCTAAGGTGTACTATTAGATTGTTTTATGTTTTCTTTTCAGGTCTTATCTAGTAAACCTTGATATTCACGCTATCTCAATTTAGGTTTGGACAAGTAACTAATTAATCTCTGACCAAAGATACTGAAGTTAGACTTGGGTTTGTTTGGTAAAATCTGTTGAGGTCATGGTTGGTTTTACACGTAGCTTAGTTAAAAAGCTGAATACTAACAAAGATCTTTGCTTTCAAGGCTTACCTTTCAACCAGAGCGCTCATTAAACAGCAAATGTAGTTGTACTTGAATTCTGCAACTTCCCTTTTATTTTTTCTGAAATAACAGTGTCTGAAGGGAATGAAGTGGCAATAAGAATAAAAGGACAACACACATACCTTTGCAGGAGCAAATCTCAAAGGGCCTAGATTAAATTTTAACCAGGGGTTATGTCTACCACGATTCTGTATCTCCAAGGGTTAGGTTTGGCTTTTATAATAATAAAAGGTGATTTTGGGAAAAGGACCCCATTTTAACATATACTGTATTTGCTAGGAGGAAATAGAGTTAGTCTTTGAAAGAAAATAAAAGGCAAAGAGTTTGGCAGACGGGTAATTCCCAAATCTGCATAAATGTAAACAGCCAGGATTTTGGTGCCTGTGGGTTTTATCAAAGGTGTGAGTAAGGCTGAGACCAACACCAGTGCGTCCTCTTTGGCTAGTTTTAACATGTTCACAGTCACAATTAACATTCAAGGAATTTCCTTTTCATCCAAGTGCTTCTTTAAAAAGTACTTTATACCACAAACTAAAGTTCTAGCTGCCATCAGTCCTTCCCATACAAAAGATTGGTGAAATCTCCATAATACTCTTTTTGTTGTTTTTTTTTTTTGGAAAATGGGCTCGGACCACGTCAACTTCCTGGAGCATTTGTTTTCCAACATAAGGGGGTTCCACTTCCTCCCTCCTTTCTTCCCCTGAAAGAGCTTGTAATAGAGACCCTGCTTCCTCGTCTGGTTATCATCCTCCACATTCACTCCAAGGCCAGAGGAGCGCCGCTGCCGAGCAGGCGTCCCCTGCCCTCCCCCGCCCAGTCAGAGCGCTGCTGCCCGGCAGAAGGTCCGGGCCCACTCCCCGCCTGGTTTCAAGTCCCTGAGCCGGTCAAGCCGGTGCTTCCTACAAAGGAGGGAGAATCGGCCGTCTCCCTCTCCCCGCTCTGCTCCTCCTACACAAGGGATTCGCACACAGGCACCGAGTCCGAGTCCTGGCTGTGCATAGAGCTCAGCCCGGTATCCGAGTCCTCGTCGTTACCAGGACAGCTCTTGGCCAGTCCGCGGGCCTGGTCCACCCACACCTCTGCGCAGGCCTGAGGCCGGGGTTCCTGCGAGGGACCGCTCGAGACTGGAGTCCCATCGGGAGCTACCGTCAGCTCCAACGAGTGCAAAGTCTGGAGAAGGCCCTGTAGCTCGCGCTCCTTGCTGTCCCACTGCTGCTGGCTGTAATCTAAGTCCGACTTGACGGCCTCAAGGTCCGTGTTGAGCCGGAGCCCGATGTAGAGGCTGGTGCTGAGCTGCGTCCTGACCCGCTCCCGCTCCAGCAGCAGCTCACCGTCGAGGCCGCCATCAGCCTCCGGGGGCTCCTCCCGCGCTGCGAGCTCCTCCTGGCGCCTCCGCATCCATCTCTGGTTCAGTTCCTCCTGGATTTCGGCTGAGAGGCGTTCGAGCAACTCCTCCTGTTGGGCCCGCTGCTCCTGCAACCGCAGCAGGTCGTCGCAGCGCTGGGCCAGCTCCTCCAGCTCGACCGCCTGAGCCTCGCCGTCCAGGGCCGGCGCCGCCGTCGCCGCCGCCGGCTCCTCTCCCGGGCCGCGCCCGTCGAGCTCGATGCCTGCGCCCACCAAGTAGGTGTCCTGCACGTAGTTCACTCCGTGCCGCCGCATGCGGTCCAGATGCACCTTGGCCTCGTAGCGGTCAATCTCTCGGTCCAGCTCCCGGAGCCGCTGCACCTGCTGACGGATGGTGTGGTCCTGGGAGAGCACCAAATGCACCAGCGTCTCCATGCGCTCCACCGACGCGCTCTCGGCGGCCCGCGGCGACGACGAGCAGGACGAGGCTGTGGACGACGAAGTGGACGAGCAAGGCGACGACGGCTGCTGCTGGCGCCGCCGGTTGAGCTTGGCCAGCTTGCGAAAGGCCTTCCGCACCACCCGTCGCTGCTTCTCCTGGGTCAGGGCCAGGCTGGGCCGCGCCGGGACGCCCCGGGCGGAGCAGGTGCGCTCGCGACTAAGCACAACGCGCGCCTCGGCACTGCGGGGTCCCGCGTTGGGCAGCGACGCCTCGCTACGCACCAGCACGAAGCGTACGTTCTCTCGCTCGTCGCCCCAGGCGTCCCAGAGGCGCAAGATGCGCGTCTTGTTGGGCAGGATGCGCTCAAAGCCCCGCCACTTCTCCACAATGCAATAGCACTGGGGGGGCCCGCACAACATGCCCTGGGGCAGCGCTTCGTCGTCGTCGTCGTCCTCGTCCTCGTCCAGGGGTTCCGGCAGCTCCCCTGGGCCTGGCGGGTCGCCAGCTATGCCCCGCCGCCGGCCTCGCCTCTGCCGGCGTCGCCGCTGGCAGCCGTCCTCCAAGAGCACCCGCACTACGTCCGAGCAAGTGGTGCGACGGGAGAGACCGGACACCAGTTTCTCCTCCTGGCAGATCCACACCGATATCGTCTTCTCCGAAGGATCCATGGCTCAACCGGGACGCAGGTGGCGGGAGGGGCCGAGCCCCACTGGGGCAGCAGGGGCAGCGGGCAGCCCGGCAGCTCTTGAATAGGGATTGGAGCTCGGGATCCTCGCCTCGTCAGCACCGGCCCTTCTCCCAGCTGCGCAGAGAAGGCAAGCTGCGGCGGTGCTCGGCCTGGACGGCGCGCTCCCGGAGCAGCATGCGCGGGCTCGGGCTCCCGCCGCTCTGGCTCTGCCTAAGGTTCCCGGGGCCTCCGGGTTTCGCTCCTCCCCACGTGGCTCCTCCCCCTCCCGCCCCCAGCGCCGGAGCTACGGCCGGAACGCGGGCGGAACGCGGGAGGCACGGAGCCCAGGCCCGCCCCTCTTCCGCGCTGCCCGCGTGGGCACTCTACTGCGCGTCGGTTCGAGAGAGGGACTCGGGGACCTCCGTGCTGCAGGGCCTGGATCCGTGCCTAGGCGCGGGTCAGCTCTGCTCCTCTCTCGGCCCACTGGCTCCGCTCCTTGCGCCTAGAGCTAGCTGGACTTTCTCACCTTTCCCGGCGCCCCAGAGACGTTTCCTGGTCCTTCAAGGCAGCACGGTGAGAAGTGCCGCGGCGCAGAGAAACCGAAACACCCCGCGCCACCGGAGACTCCAACAGCATTGCCTGACCTCCAGATGGGAGCTGTAAAAGCCTGATATAATGCGGAAGGCCTTCAGTCTTTCTTGTCTGGAGGCAATATTTGCATATGGAAGGAGAACAGGACGGGGCAGTGTGCTCGGGGAACAAGTGTAGATATAGTAAGGTCTAGACTTGAAGGGGACGTTCAGAGGCTGCTCCCGGTGCCCGGCACCGTCACGTCTGTGGCTCCCCACTTCGCCTTGGCTTCGCATAGCCTTCTTGGTAGGGGGACTCCTGATTCTAGTGTGAGTTCCGGGCCCAAGCTCTTTTCCACATCCCACCTTCATAAAGAGAAACCTAGTCATTACAGCGACAGTTTCTTGCATTACCCAGGATCTAGATGTGGTCAAGAGGAGGTAAGGGCCAACTTTCACAGCTCAAGAAATCCAAGACCAAAATGCAAATAAACTTTTTTCATCCTCAGACGCTGATGAGGATGGTCCGTTGTGTGCAAGGCTTGCTCCCAGCTTGTCCTTGGGAATACAGGCCTGATAAGGTCACTCCTTTGCTTCAAGATCTTGGATGGCTCTTCACTGCCTCCTGAATAAAGTACTTTTATTCATTCATTCATGCACTTGATAAATATTTGCGTACCCACTGTGCTCCAGGTATTCAACAGAGGTGCTAAACGTGTCCAACACGGGGTCTTCTGTGCTCTGATAAAGGAGAGCACGAGGTGCCAGAGGAATGCTGGAGTAGCATCCTACCCAGCCTGGAAGAGTCGAGGAAGGCCCCCCGGGGAAGTGTCATCTTAGGCAAGACTGAAAGCATCATCTGAGTCAGCCAAAAGAAAAACAGAGGGGAGGAGGCAGGCAGCATGCCAGGCAGAAGGAACCACATGTGCAAAGTCAAGGAATCAAAAGGGCATGGCAGTTACCGGGGCTACAAGGAGTTTAAGTGAGAGGAGTGTCTAAGAATGAGGTTGGATGGGTGAGCAGGAGCCAGATCTGGAAGGGGCTTTAATTCCATGTGTCGGTATTTGGACCTATCCTAAGGGCAATGAGAAGCCATGGAGTGTGGATTCTGAGGTCAGACTGCCTTAGTAAAAATCCAGCCCTGTCACCTACTAGCTCTGTAACCTTAGGAAAAGTATTTCATCTCTCCGAGCTTCATCTATGAAATGGTGACAATAAAAATACCTGCCTGATGCAAACTATTATATATGGGATGGATAAACAGCAAGGTCCTACTGTATAGCAAGGAACTATATTCAACATCCTGTGAAAAATCATAATGGAAAAGAATATGAAAAAGTATATATATATGTATGTAACTGAATCACTTTGCTGTACAGAAGAAATTAACACAACATTGTAAATCAAGCAGAAATTAACACAACATTGTACATCAACTATACTTCAATAAATTTTTTTAAAAAAACTACTTAATAGAACTGTTATGAGGATTAGATGCTTGGACCTGGTAAATCCACAATGGAAGTTTTATTGGAAGGTTAGAAGTAGGGGGTATATTAGTTTACTATTGCTGTGTTAACAAATTACCACAAATTTAGTGGCTTAAAATAAGACCCAGTTATTAGGTCTGCAGGTCAGAAGTCCAGCATGGTATGGCTGGGTCTTCTGCTCATGGTCTCCCAAGGCTAAAGGCAAGGTGTTGGCTGGGTTGAGTTCTCACCTGGAGGCTCTGGGAAACAATCCATTTCCAAGCTCACTCAGACTGTTGGCAGAATTCAGTTCCCTGCAGTTATAGGAGTGAGCTCCTTGTTTCCTTGCTGGCTATTGGCTGGAGGTCACTCTCAACTCCTGGAAGCCTCCCTCAGGTCCTTCCCATATAATACCCCCCTTCAGCTCCAAGTCAGCAACAGCATGTCAAATCCTTTGACTCCTCATTGGCTTGAAGTCTCTGTGACTTCCCCTTCTGCTACCTGCTGGAGAAAACTCTGCTTTTAAAGGGCTCGTTTCATTACGTAGAGCCACCTGGATAATTTCCCTGTCTTAAAGGCTGGCTAGAGACTTCCCTGGTGGCACAGTGGTTAAGAATCCACCTGCCAATGCAGGGGACACGGGTTCGAGCCCTGGTCCGGGAAGATCCCACATGCCGTGGAGCAACTAAGCCCATGCACCACAACTACTGAGCCCGTGTGCCACTACTACTGAAGCCCGCATACCTGGAGCCTGTGCTCCGCAACAAAGAGAAGCCACCACAATAAGAAACCTGCACACCACAACAAAGGGTAGCCCCTGCTCGCTGCAACTAGAGAAAGCCCGTGCACAGCAACGAAGACCCAACGCAGCCAAAAAATAAATAAAGAATTAATTTATTTTTTTTTAAAAAGACCGACTAATTAGTTGCCTTAACTGCAAAATCCCTTTTGCTGTGTAATGTAAGATAATCACCAGAGTAACACCAGGGGGTGGAGATCATGGGGCCATCTTCAATTTCTGTCTACCAGAGAGCCTAAGGTGACCATTCTCATTTGAAAAATCACTCTGCTTGCATTGGGGATGATGGATGGCGGTGGGGAATGAAAGCCAAGGTGGCCCTTGCCTTGGGAAGACTGTCACATTCATCCAAGGAGGAGATGGTGGCTTGCACTGAGAATAGTGGTGGTGAGAGGACTGGACAAAATTGAGAGCTGTCAGGGAGGCGGGAGAAGCAGGACTTGGTAATGGATTCAAGGGGTATTTCCATCTTTCTAGCATGGTATTGGGAATCTCATAATCTAGCCCTGCCTACTCCCCTAACTCCTCCTTCACATGCTTAGATATCCTTGCCTCCTTCCCCTCTCATGATTGTTAGAGCTTTGTTATCAGCTGCAATCCCTAGAAGATTTTAAGCTCCACAAAGGTAGGGATCATATCTGTTTTGCTCACTTTTGAATCCTCTGCATTTGGCACAATGCCTAGCACATTCTAGGTTTACTAGGTATCTGTTGAATAAATAAATGGATGAATGAATGAATCCTACATTCTAGCAAGTCAACACCTCACTCATTCAGAGCAGCACCTGAATCTTGATGCATTCATGCTTTTATAAGTGCTTTCCCCACTAACTAGGATCCCTCTTAAACTGAAAAACTCCTACTCATCCTTCAGAAGTTCAGCTCAAACATCATGTGTTGTGGGAATTCTTTCTTTCCTCCTCCAAGATGAACTGACTCCTTGTTCCTCTTCTGCCTCTCTTGATGCACATGTTACTTTGTGTTGTGATGCACTTTTTTCATCTCTCTTTGTCCACAAGACTTAAGAGCTTTTCAAGAGTGAACTGACTATCTTATTTATATTTTGGTCCCTAGTGCCTAGTGCCTGGTACATAGTAGGCACTTTCTATGTCTTACTCAATACTGTAAGGAACACTGTAAGGAACACTAAGATGAATACTATCTAAGATATTGTGCTACCCTCAAGGTTGTAGTTTCTTTTTAGTGGCAGCAGATAGATACATGAAATCCCTGTTGTAGGAATGTTATATATGTTATTCCTGCTGCAGCAATTAAAGGATAGAGTGATTAAGGGGTCCTGGGAAGACTGAAAAAGGCAGGGCTTTAGTAAGTGGAGAGAGGGAGTTGGTGGGAGAAATGACATGAGCTAAAATGTTAAGGTAGGTATGCCCATGGTCATGTACTAGTGTTTTAGAGTGCAGCAGTGGGGCTGCCCTGCCAAGACTTGAGTACTAGCTGCAAGCTTTCTAAGCTTCAATTTCCTCATCTGGAAATAAAAAAGAATAATAGAACCTCCTTAGAGAATTGTCATGAACATGAAATAATGTACAACATGTAAAAAATTTAGTATGGTATCTGGCATATCACATCACAAATGCTCGATAAAACATAGCTAGCTTTATCCACACATTTTGAGTACCTTTCCAAGCTGTGTCCTGGGCTAGGCTTTACGGCTACAGCAGTGAATTAGACAGGCATGGTCCCTGCCCTTACAGAGCTCACAGTCAGGACTAGTTTGGTATGTGTTTGATTAGAAATGTAATTGTTAGATTAGGCAAGACTGTAGTAATAAACAGAGCCAAACGTGTATAATGGTTCAAATGTAACAAAGGTTTATTTTTCTCTGATGTAATAGTCAAAAGCAGGTATCCTGGTTGGTAGGTGGCTTTATTCCAGACAATGATACAGGGATCCTGGTTCCTTCCATCTCATGGCTCCAAAGTCCCCTAGACCTCATCGTCTACATCCAGCCAAAGGAAAAAGGAGAGGAGGAAGAGGCATATCGTTTTCTTCAAGACCTTGGCCAGGAAATGGAAAACACTGCTTCTGCTCACATCCCACTGAGTAGAACCCAGCCACATGGCCACTTGTAATGGCAAGGGAAGCTGGGAAATGTAGTGAATGTCTCAAAAGAAGGAGTGGATTTTTATGAATAGCTAACTACCTGCCAGAAGAATCTTTATAAAAAATGGGAGATGAGGCAGAGAGATGTTCCAAAAGTCTGTTGCAACAGGAGGCCCACAGGCCAATTCTGGCTGTCTTAGATGGAGCACACCCTTTCCAGTTGGCCATGAACCCAACACTTTCTTTGTCTCTTATATGACCCAATTCACCTACATTCACAAGTCACCTCACCACTGTAGACAGCTGAGTTTGTGACTCCTGCTTCTACACTTCCTCCCAGGATTATCTCACTCCCAGGGATTTAATACTATCGATACACCATGGCTCCCAAATCTAGGCATCCCTTCCAGATCTCCTGATCTCCCAGTATGCATATTCAACTGCTTGCCACATAGCTCCACTTAGGTGTCCCCAAAATACCCCCAAACATTTGTCAAAAGGATAAGCTGAACTTATCTTTCTTCCCAAACCTGTTCTGCCTCCTGAACTTCTATCTCAGAGAATGGCCCCACCATCCACCAAATGACATATGAAACCTGAGGATCACCCTGCATCATCTACCTCTTATCCCACAGTGTAATGAAGTTCTATGAGGGCAGAACTGTTTTGTTTTCTGCTTTCTCTCCAGTGCCTAGCACACAGTAGGTATTGAGTGTTTGTGGAATGAATGAATGAATGAATTGCCTTAGCTCAGGCCCTAATTATTTCTCACCTGGATCACACACTTTCCTCCACACTAGTTTCCTCCTGGCTTGCCTTTCTCCCATATTCCCTACTGACAAATGTGTGATGACTTCCTATTATCTTCAGAATCAAATCCAGCCCCCTCAGCAGAGCCTATATACCCCTCAGGATCTGATGGCTGCTTCACTCTCAGCCTGTACACTCCAGCCACCTCCTTGTTCACAGTCTTCCCTCTGACCCCCTGGCTAATTCCTACCCACCCTCCAAGTTTCAGCTTAACTGTCACCTCTTCCTAAAAGTCTTCACTCACAACAACATCCGCTCCAGGAATTAATCCAAGCAGAACTGTGCTTTAGGAAGATTAATCTACATCAGTAGGTAGGATCAATTGAAGTTATGATACACTTTTGTTAAGAAGAACAGGCTGCGGGGGAGGGTAAAGGGCTGCACTGTCCAGTACAGTAGTCACTAGACATATGTGGTTATTGAGCACCGGAAATATGGTTAGCTGAATTGAGATGTGCTATGAGTATAAAATATACACCAGATGTCAAAGACTCAGCACACAAAAAAATTTAATAACATTAGTAATATGCTCTATCAACTACATGTTGAAATGATACTATTTTGGAAATATCTGATTAACTCATTGAATTTATTTTACTGTTTTTTTTAATGAAGAAACAAAATTTTATTCAGCAAATGGGAAAAAAAAGAAATTCCAATACTTTCCTAATCAAACACAAAAATTAATTCAAGATGAATCATGGACTTACATGTAAAAGCCAATACTATTAAATCTTCTTTTTCTTAAAGAAACATATTCATAGAAAAAATAGAAGAAAAAATATATTCAAGCTTTAGCATGGCTAAGATTTCTTAGAAAAGACACAAAAATAATCCCAAAAGAAAAACTGGACTTTATCAAAATTAAAGACCCCTAGTCATTAAAAACAAATAAACAATAAAAAACAAGCCTGTTAAGAAAAGGAAAAGGCAAACCACAGACTGAGAGAGGTTATTCACAGTGCATATATCTGACAAAAGACTCATGTCCATAATATAAACTAATCCCTACAAGTCAATAATTTTTAAACGTTATAAAAGCAGACAAAAGACTTGAACAGATACCTCACAAAAGAAGTATAAAAATGGGCAGTGAGCTTAAGAAAGAGCTCAACATCCTCTGTCATCAAGTAAAAGCCAATTAAAACCACACTGAAATACCACTACATATCTACTAGAATGACTAAAATTTAAACAATAACCCCAAATGTCGGCTAGGATGTAATGCCACCAGAACCCTCATACATGGCTGGTGGGAATGTAATAATACGAATGCTTTGGAAAAACAGTTTGGCGGTTTCATACAAAGTTATACATCTCCCCTATGATTAGCAAATCCATTCACAGGTACTTTATTCAAGGTAAATGAAAATATGTCTAAGAAAAGACTTATCCAAAATGTTTATAAGAGCTTAATTTCATAGCCCCAATCTGGAAACAACCCATCAACAGAAGAATGCAGTATATTATAATATATTACATTATATTAATTATATTAATTCAACAAAATACTAATTAGCAATAAATGTTATAAAGTATTGTTATCCATAGCAACATGAATGAATTTTAAGAACATTCTACTGAGTGAAAGTAATCATATATAACACATATTGTAAAATTCATTTGTTCAAAGAAAGCAAAACCAATCTTTGGTGACTGAAATCAGAACCCTGGTTGTCTCTAGGGTAGAGGAGATTGCATAGGATGGGTTATGGAGAACTTTCTAGGGTGAGAGAAATGCTCCTTATTTTTATTGGTGTTTTTTGTTGTATCGGAGAATGGATTTGTCAAAACTCATTGAACTGTACCTTTATAAATCTGTTTATTTACCTGTATATAATTTTTATCTCAGTTAAGATAATCCAGTCTGTCTGATTCCAATGCCCACATTTTTTTTGCTATCTTATGCTGAATATCAGGCAAAAGTTAGCCACTGGAAATTTTACAAACCTGAAATGAATCAGCACCTTGTGAAGGAAAGAGAATGGATTCCTGTATTAGAAGAGCATAAGTGAGGAAGCTGTTTATAAACTGTAAAGGTGACAGAAATACTTATTTTTAAAAAACTATTATTATAAACTGTTAAAGCAGTATCACACCCTAGGGGCTTTGGAAAAAGTAGCCATTTCCATTATCTGTTGCTGCATAAGTGGCCTAAGGCAACAAATTTTATTCCCTCATTTTTCTGTGGGTCAGGAATTTGGAAGTGGCTTAGCTGAGTGAATCTAGCTTGAGATGTCTCAGGAGGCTGCAGTCAAGTCCTTGGCAGGGGTTCAGTTATCTGAAGGCTGGAGGGTCCTCCGCCAAGTTTACTCCGTGGTCGTTGACTGGCCTCAGATCCTCACTGGCTGTTGGCAGGAGGCCTTAGTTCCTTGTCGAATGGGCCTCTCCAGACTGCTGAGAGTCCATAGGATATGACAGCTGGCTTCCCCCAGAGCAAGTGGTCCTGTCATGGATCGCAAGTCCATGTGCCCGACGCACAGTGAGGCAAAACAATAACAAAACGGAGTTTGCAGCAAAGAAAGGCTTATTGCAGGGCCATGCAAGGAGAATGGGGGGCTCATGCCTTAAAAACCCCAAACTCCCTGAAAGCTTCCAGCAAAGCCATATTATAGGAAAGGTGAGGGAGGAGCATGGTTAGCAGTTGCAGACTTCTTTGTGTCAGATCCTTTGTTCTTGAGGTCAGGTCACGGTCACATCACGATGTTCCTGTAAACCTTAATGGCAGTGTCCATATACTCCAGCTGCTGAGGCCTCAGCGGACTGCGACCCACGGAGACCGCCGCTGCCATTAGGTCACGGAGGTGGGGATGGGGGGAGGGGTTTGCTGCTGCTTCAAGGCCTGGGCCTGGCCAGTGGGCGGCCGTGGCGAGGGCTCTGGAGCTCTGCAGGACACAGCCCTCAGCCTGTCCCTGGGCCCCCCCAGCTCACCTGTGTGTCCCAAGGACAGAGGGCCTGGGAGGGCCCCGGGGAGAAGGCCATGATCTGCATCTCACCGCAACCTCTGCCATGAGGACCACTGCGAGGCTGACTGTTGTCGGAGCGGGACCCTACGGTCTCGTGCTCTTTTTTTTTTTTTTTAATGGATAAACCAACACATTTATTTTGATGGATTTTGTTTTTCAGGCAACATAAGAATGATATCGTAAGTGATGTAAGAGATATTTAGTTTTAAAAAAAGGAGTACAGGAGAAACAAAATTTAGATACATTAAAACAGACCTGCTACCAAATTCAAACATAAATAATTGAATTTCACAAATTACTACTCTCTGTAATTGTGGTTTAATCTTACATGAAAGTGACTAAGTTCCACCCCATTTACCTGTTTCTTTTTACTTCTTTTTAAATGTGGCTACCAGAAATTTAAAAATATCTGTATGGCTCATATTATATTTCCATTAGACTATGCTGCCTGTGGAAATTTCCAGAAACTTAAAGCAAATTGTTTGAGCCTCTCCAAGTGTGGAATTACCCTAAATATCCTAAACAAGTGCATGTCTGCCTGCGTTATGGCCATCTCCAGAGAAAGCCATCGCACAGCTTTTCTGGATTTGTAGTTTGAATGTTTCTTTTTGTTTTACGATATCCCTCAGAAAAGTTTCTTGTTAGAACCTAAGCTACTCCCCTTAGGCAGCTTAAGATGCACATTCCTGAGTCCAAACCTACAGTTGGATCCAACTGAAAGTCAAAATATAAGTGGTTACTTCCCAGACAGGAATTCAGCATCCTTGCTCATCTACCAGTCCAGATCCCTGGTGGAGATTCAGGTAGTGTCCTGAACCAGAAAATACACAGGCTTCACGATAGGAGAAAATATACAAAAATATATTTTTGATCTGGGCATAGGGGAGGCATTCATAAACAGGACAAAAGAAAGCAAAATTCACAGAAGAAGACCACGTAAAAATTTGAAACTTCTGATTGGAAAAATATACAAGGATACCATAAATTATGTTGTCAAATAATAACGCAGAAAAAATTATCTACAGCATAGATACCAAAGGATTAGTATTCAGGATGTATAAAGAACTCCTAAAATTTAGTTTTAAAAAATCATGCCACACGACGTGAGATAGATGAAGGGTAGATTAGAGGTAGATCACAAAAGAGGAAACATAAATAGCTAGCAAACAATAATGCCCAACGGGACCAGATATCAGGAAAATGTAAATTTAAGTGAAACCAGATGCCCTTTTACTGCCAACAGATTGGCAACATTTTAGAAATTGACACTGACAACGTTGGCCAGGATGAGGGGATATATCTATTAAACATTAAAATGTACATACTCTGGGACATAAAATGTCCCAGACATCAAATGCCCCATTCAACTTCATGGTATCTACCTTAGAAAACATACATGTGCTCAAGGAGGCATGTATACGGATGTGCACTAAACCATTTCGTTTTAGCAAAACAATGGATACAATCAAAGTGTCTATCAATAAGGGAATGGCTGAATAGACTAGGAGATACTCAAAATTTGGAAGGCTTGGCAACAGTGAAAGCCAGTAAAGTAGGTTTATAAGAATTAGGTAATAACAAATCTCCAAGATGAACTGTGCCGTGCAAAAGGCAAGTTTCAGTGTGATGTTTATGATGAGATCCCATTTATGTTTTTAACACATACACATATACATCAAATCAGGCCGTGTGTTTCCCTGGGTACAGATAACTATATGTGCATGCACAGAACAAGGTATCGAAGGATGTTTGCCAAACTGAAAGCAGTGAATCCCTCCTGGAAGAATAAGAAGTTTGCAGAGGGAGACGATCAAAGAGGAATTTAGTTTCATCTGCAACAATTTTACAAGAACTTAGTCATGCATTACTTAATTATGCAATTGCAGGGTATGATTTTTAAAATTGAAAGGGCTCAGGTTGGGATCACTAAGGTCTGGTTCTGTTTTCGACCTTTCCTTCATCTCTTTTAGACATAGCTCCCTCACTCATGAGAAAACTGAGGCCATGGAAAAGGGACTGGCCAGTTTCCCAGCTCACAGAGCCCTGTTTTGTCTGCAGTTTCTACCTGTCCGATCTATCTGTCACAGTTCATGGCAGCTGTGGAACACCCAAAACAGGAACTCCCGCCCTTAATTATATCGAGGCGTGCAGAAGTGTGACTGGCCCTTACTGCATGAATCGGCTCCTCTTAATGATTAACTGTAGAAAATAATCCGGCAAATTATGTTTACAAAAACTTTTGGTTGCTCTCAAATGCATTAGAGGAAATCTGGGAACCGCCACGCTTGTCCAAGGGAACCCATTCCTGATCAAACTGAACACCTGGCTGGGGGATATCCTCAGGGATGTGGCTTCTTAAATTGAGGTCAATGGGCCACCTGCCCAGAACTGCCTGTGGTGTTTATTAAAATGCAGATATCTGGGCTCCACTCTAGACATAGTGAATCAAAGTCTCTGGAGGTAGGCCCCAAAATTTGCATTTAAAGCAGCCTCTCCTGGGGATTCTTTTTTTAATAAATTTATTTTATTTTATTTATTGTTATTTTTGGCTGCAGTGTGTCCTCGTTGTTGCACATGGGCTCTCTCTAGCTGCGGCGAGCAGGGGCCACTCCTCATTGCGGTGCGCAGGCCCCTCACCGCGGTGGCTTCTCCTGTTGCGGAGCACGGGCTCCAGGCACGCAGGCTCACTAGTTGTGGCTCGCGGGCTCAGTAGTTGTGGCGTGTGGGCTTCAGCAGTTGCGGCGCGCGGGCTCCAGAGCGCAGGCTCCGTAGTTGTGGCGCATGGGCACAGTTGCTCCACAGCATGTGGGATCCTCCCGGACCAGGGATCGAACCCGTGTCCCCTGCGTCGGCAGGCGGACCCGCAACCACTGCACCACCAGGGAAGTCCCTCCTGGGGATTCTTATGCACACTAAAGCTTGACCCCAACTGCACTAGGAGGAAAGAACTAGAGACAAGAATGCTTTTAGCAAGAATGCTCTTTAGCCATCTTGGTCCCATAGATGGTAATCATATAAAAATGACATACATACACAATAGGGTGCTGGCAACACATGACAGGTGAGAAAGAGATGTCCCTGAGAAGAAGGTAAGAGAGAGGACAGAGTAGGGGAGGGGCTGATCACTCTTTATCCTCTGGAATCTTTTCTCTTTGGTGGAAGCCTGGGTTACAAGATGATAACATAGAAATGTTTAGGTAAGGGAGTCTAAAGTAGCAATGACTTCAGTCATCTGAAAGACATTCTGGAAGATACTGAGCATTCCTAGTCCTTGTTCCAACAAAACCAACCTAGCTCCTGATTCACAAATCATCCTGGGAATGTATAGCACTTACAGTCAAAGAGAAACCTCTTAAGCAAAAAGTATCATCTATTCAATGGTCTATGACATCACCATAGAAGACCATGTCAAAAGGGGTTTTGTGTGATTAATTTTCATTATCTGTTGTTACCCAGTTAATGAAAGGTGATACTGTTAATGAGTGTGTGAACGAGACAGTGTCTTCGTTGCCACATCTGAAACATTTCCCAGCTTTCCCAGGGTAGAATAGTCCTGACCCTAAGTGTGGCCTTTCTTCATTATAGAGAGATACAAACTCTTTCTCTCTCCAATTGCCCAACACCAAATTATTGTGTGTCAGCTACTCACCACCCAGGACACAATATGAGGCCTGTACTTGAATTACTGCTATTTTATGTGAGCAAAATGCTAGCTTTATTTTCTCAGTAAAGTCGATTGAGTTGAGAGAAGTTTCAATACCACATTTCTTGGTTTGAAAGCATGATTGTTTTAGTAGCTGGTGTGAACTGCCTGGAACTTGGCAACTCCCTTTAAGAAATATTTAGAAGATATTAAATTTGATTAAATGGAAACTTTGATACAAATAACTTTGAGACAGTGAAACCATGTTCACAAGGAGATGTTCTTTTCCCCACTGAGGAAGAAATGGAGACATGTTTCTATTGTCAGTGCGTCCTATCCGGCCAGATTAAAAAGGAAGGCTGTGGGCTAGATAAGCAAAAATAGGTTACATCTGGGTAACTGTGCAGTCTCTCCCTGCTTGCTGAAGAAGCTCCTCTTTGTTTCGCTCTTAAAGCACAGCGTTGTTTTCTTGGACTGGTGCTCTGAGTTAAACCTGGGTTAAACTATGGATCCCTTACACTTGATTTTGTGATTGGGAGACCTACACAGATGCAAACCTAGAACATAATTGAACCCTTAAAAGCTAAAATCTCCACGAATAGGAAAGAAGCCACTTGATCCTACAGAAGATTGTCTGGTTCCCTTCTCTTTTGTATCTGTTGTTAAACTAGAGAGAGAAATCACTAAATTATCAGTCTGTATTTGCTACTTTAGAGTACCCATTAAAGAATTTTACAAAACAACTGTGTCATAAAAAGTATTTCATCCATATGATTCAGCCATCCCATTTCTCAGTGTGTATATACCCAAAATAATTGAAAGCAGGGTCTTGAAAAGAAATTTGTACACCCATGTTCATAGCAGCATTACTTAAATAGCCACAAGGTAGAAGCAAACCAAGTGTCCATTGATAGACGGATAAATAAAATGTGGTATGTACATACAATTCAGCCTTAAGAAGGAAGGAAACTCTGACACATGCTACAACATGGATGAATTTTGAGGACATGCTAAGTGAAATAAGCCAGTCATAAAAAAGATAAATACTGGGACTTCCCTGGCGGTCCAGTGGTTTAGACTCCGCACTTCCACTGCAGAGGGCACGGGTTCAATCCCTGGTCGGGGAGCTAAGATCCCACATGCCGCATAGTGGAGCCAAAAGAAAAAAAAAAAGATAAATACTGTGTGATTCCACTTATATAAGGTACCTAGAAAGGTCAAATTCATAGATACAGAAAGTAGAACAGTGCTTACTGGGGCCTGGGGAAGGGGGGAGTGGAGAGTTATTGTTTTATGGATATGAAGTTTCAATTTTCCAAGATGAAAAGAGTTCTGGAGATGGAGGTGGTAATAATGATTGTACAACAGTGTGAATGCAGTAATGCCACTGAACTATATACTTAACAATAGTGAAGATGGTAAATTTTATGTTATGTACATTTCACCACAATTTAAAATCATAATGCTTTTTAAAAAGTATTTTAGATTTTTATGCCAAAGCTCTTACTAAGGGAACCTTCAACTTTTTCAAAAGTAAAACACTTTCCACATGACTTTCAAAGTAAATACAGTATTTTGTTAATTCCCTGCATCTCTCAGGAAACAATTTCTGATCACTGTTCATTTGAAAAACCTTTGTCTTCCTTCTGCTTTCATACTCTTTCTCCCTAGCTCCATGTATTGGTCAACTTTGTTAGCGATTTATGCTGATTTGTGGCTTTATTGCTCCAGTCTTTATGAGAAACTTAGGTAAATAGTTGCAAGCTTTGCTAAGCTTGAAAAATGATAGCTGGGTACTAAGTCTTTATGTTGAAAAGACTGTGACTACAAAATATATTCTTAATAAAATTAATATTCTCCCTAGTTCACAGAGCCATGTGCAGAACAAACAGCACAATTTCTGCCTGGAGACAATCGATATGAACACATGTTGTCCTAGTAAATATTTGCTTATTAAGCAATTGCAAAGAATAGAGCTGGATGGACCCAAAGACATTATTTTTATCCCTGTTTCCTGGAGCACTAGGTTTCTAAGCAGGTCTCCTAGGAGAAACAGAAGACAGGGCTCTAAACCCCGCTTCCTATATCAGCTAGTGAAGCTCCATTTGTGTATATTTTATACACTGGGGCTCCATTCCCCCCAAATGTTTGAAATCCACTGACCATGAAAATGTTTTGCTTGACTCTGCACCTTTCCTTCTCTTCTTCTCACTTCCCAACTGTTACAATTCTGTATGGGAATCAATGCAGTTATAGGGAGGCTGAATCCACCCTCAGCAGTGGGAATGGACCTAGCACCACATTATCTCAGCCTGGCCAATCAACACATTTCATCCCGTCAGTTATTGGTTCAGGGACAGGCATGTGACCTCAGAGGGTGTGGTTAGAGTAAATCTTAGAACTTCTGCTGATAACATTGACACAGAGATTTTCTCTTTGTGCTATTCGTGAATGGGCGTGCGTAGCCCCAGGAAACAGCTGGAAGCCATTTTGCCACCAAAGGGTCTGCTGGGGTCTGCCTAAGATAAAGCAACACCAGGGAAGCAGTGCCAAGAAATGATGAGGGGCAGACTGATTCCTGGTTAAGTTGTTTGAGCTATCCCTCAAGCTTTTCAAATTTCTTTGGGCTTTTCAATTACATGAGCCAATAAATTCCCCTCATAATTTAAGCCAATATGAGCCAGCTGTCCTGTTACTTAGAACCAAAAACATCTGAACTGATACACCATCGATACATGTCAAACAGCCCCTTAGTTTTACAGATGAGGAAACTAGGACCCATGGATGCTATGTTAAGAGGCACAGACTTCCAATCCCAGGCTATTTTCTTTTTAGTGTCCTAATCATTTAGAGCATATTTGTGGTGAGTTTGGCAACAGTGAATAAAATGTTAATTCTCCATATAAGCAAGCATTAACTGGATGTGATCTAAAGTACTAAAACTGATTTTCCTCATGTTTGACTTCTGGCAATCAATCTCATTGCTTTATGGCCACTCTGTGTATTATGCACCCTGATGATTCATTAAAGAGAAGAAAGATGAAATAGTTGGGAGGAGGTGTGGGGACCTCACTGAAGAATTTAATTTATAGCTAGTTTACCAGCAACTTAGGATGCTGCTTTGCCATTTTCTTCTAAATTTGTCATGAACTTTTACTTCCTAATAATCATCCCTTATTACCATTTCTCATCTTTCAAAAGCACAGCCCTGCTGCCCTGTCTTCTTACTTTTTTTTTTTTTTTTTGCCGTACGCGGGCCTCTCACTGTTGTGGCCTCTCCCGTTGCGGAGCACAGGCTCCTGACGCGCAGGCTCAGCGGCCATGGCTCATGGGCCCAGCCGCTCCGCGGCATGTGGGATCTTCCCGGACCCGGGCATGAACCCGTGTCCCCTGCATTGGCAGGCGGACTCTCAACCACTGCGCCACCAGGGAAGCCCTCTTCTTACCTTTAGAAGCTCCTTCTACAGCTAGAATTTCCAGATTCTGTATGCTCTTTGTCTGTAAACTCTGAAAATTCTATCATTTTTACCTATACATACCATCTCCCTCACCCAAACATTGATCTTATCTTTTGGGGAGGACTTTGTTACCTACCCCTAGCCCTAAAATTACTTAAGAAAATGCTCACTGAGTCTTCAAAGAAATGTCCCACAATGAGGAGAAAAGAGAAAGGAACCCACATTTAATGGGCCAGGAGGGGTACTTGATGTCTCACAG
This sequence comes from Delphinapterus leucas, assembly GCF_059928025.1. NCBI lineage: Eukaryota > Metazoa > Chordata > Mammalia > Artiodactyla > Monodontidae > Delphinapterus > Delphinapterus leucas. The sequence goes on from NC_143135.1 coordinate 42,598,271, forward strand.
ATATTCTCACAACCACCTGACAGGAAGTAGGTAGTAGTGTCCTAGTCTAAAAATAAAGAAACTGGGGTTCAGTGAGTTGTTGAGACTCAAACCTAGGTGGGTACAGATCCAAAGACATTTCCTTCCGCCGCCGTACTGGGCAGTGGACTCTGCCCCTTCTTTTGCCAGCTCTAAATAATAGTGACCACCTGGATCTAGTATTGGGAAGACTGAGGCCGCATCTAGGCCGAGAGGGAAAGACAGTAGACATGTCTGTCAAGCTTGCCAAAGGGGAGAGTGGCAGCCCACATGCCACATATTTCACATCTCTGCATGCCCATGCCACAGCCAGTACTAGAGGTTTTCCTGGAAGAAGTTCAGGTGCATCGGAGAGTCTAGCTATAAAGTTTGTAAACTCAAATGTGTTGGGGGGAATGGTTTTGCATAAAGATGAGTATGCATTTGTAGTGTGTATGTGAGAAAACTAGAAGTCAGGGGGCTAATCGCTGTCTACTGGAGGTGAATCATGAACCAGGCAGGTGAGAAGTTTGGGTCCTGAAATGACCAGTACACTTTTGTACAGAAGGCACCAGGGCAGCATACCAGCCTCCTTTTTCAGATTCACATTGACACACAGGTACATGAATGTTGCCATCTGGAGTGACTCGCTTAAGAGGAGCCAGTTCACATGCCACTGCACAGACGGACTTACAGCGTCTTTCTATCAAAGCATACAGTGTGGCACATGAACAAACAGTGAGAAATAACCAGTTTTCTTTTCCTGGAGAAATAGGGACACCAGGAAGGGAAAGAGGAAAGGAAGGTAGCAGTCAGGGAAGCCACCTTCTAGCTCCTGCTCTGAAGACATATTCATCATGCATATCCCTTAGCTGGGTGGTGGACAACACTGGAAGTTACAGGCCTGCTGGTTGTGTAGACGGTGGTCCTCATGTGGGGTTATTCAAGATATGCAGAAGGAAAGAGGCTGGATCTGGTCACAGAAGGCATTCCATAAAGAATAAATGAATGAATGAAAAATGTAATAGAAATTAGTGCAAATCATGGATTCAGATCTAAGCCATATTTGTCTTATTTCCTCATCTGAAGAATATCTATGATTTTCGGTTGTCTGGGGAGGGACTGTAGAAGGCAAGGAGGCAGATTTTGAGTTCAGTAAAGGTGGGGGTATTTGGGGCTGAAAGAAGGCAGTGCAGGAATGATGGGCTTCACCAGGAGAAAAAGTGCATCTGTCCAAGGGATGGACACTGAGAGTGACCTGGGAGGCTGAGCAGGTTAAACTCTTCCATTGGGGTAGACTGTGCGTTTATCTGAACAGGAGGTTAGCTGTGGGGTAACTGGAAAGGAGGCCATTCTCCAGAATGAATAACAGTGGATTTAAAGACAGACTTGAAGTAGACAAATTAAAGATGCCAGATTTTTGTGGCAAAGTTAGTATGATATCTAGTTTCCAGAGCTCTGCTTCTCAGTTCCGGCTGAACCCAGAATTACCTGGGAGCTTTTCAAACTTACTAACGCATGGACCCTTCCCACAAAGATTCAGATTCAATTGGTCTGAAGTGAGGCCAGGAATCAATTTTTTTTAATTTTATTGAAGTATAGTTGATTTACAATGTTGTGCTAATTTCTGCTGTACAGCAAAGTGACTCAGTTATACATATATGTATTCGTTTTCATATTCTTTTCCATTATGGTTTATCACAGGATATTGAATATAGTTTCCTGTGCTATACAGTAGGACCTTGTTGTTTATCCATTCTATATATCAGGGGTCTCCAACCCCCAGTACCAGTCCGCGGCCTGTTAGGAACCAGGACACACAGCAGGAGGTGAGCAGCCAGCGAGGGAGCGAAGCTTCATCTGTCGCTCCCCATCGCTTGCATTACCACCTGAACCATCCCCCCGCTTCACTGTCTGTGGAAAAACTGTCTTCCACAAAACCGGTCCTTGTGCCAAAAAGGTTGGGGACCACTGCTATATATAATAGTTTGCATCTGCTAGTTCCAAACTTTCAATACTTCCCTCCTCCGCTCCCCTCCCCCTTGACAACCACAAGTCTGTTATCTATGTCTGTGAGTCTCTTTCTGTTTCATAGATATGTTCATTTGTGTCATATTTTAGATTCCACATATAAGGGATAGCATATGGTATTTGTCTTTCTCTTTCTGACTTACTTCACTTAGTATGATAATCCCTAGATCCATCCATATTGCTGCAAATGGCATTATTTTCATTCTTTTTTATGGCTGAGTAATATTCCATTGTATATATGTACCACATCTTCTTTATCCATTCATCTGTCGACAGACATTTTGATTGTTTCCATGTCTTGGCTAATGTAAATAATGCTGTTATGAACACAGGGGTGCATGTATCTTTTCGAATTATAGTTTTGTCTAAGTATATGCCCAGGAGTAGAATTGCTGGATCATATGGTAGCTCTATTTTTAGTTTTTTGAGGAACCTCCATACAGTTTTCCATAATGGCTGCACCAATTTACATTCCTACCAACAGTGTAAGAGGGTTCCCTTTTCTCCACACCCTCTCCAGCATTTATTATTTGTAGATTTTTTAATGACGGCCATTCTGACCAGTGTGAGGTGGTACCTCATTGTAGTTTTGATTTGCATTTTTCTGATAATTAGTGATGATGAGCATCTTTTCATGTGCCTATTGGCCATCTGTATGTCTTCTTTGGAGAAATGTCTATTTAGGTCTTCTGCCCATTTTTCAATTGGGTTGTTTGTTTTTTTGTCACTGAGTTGTATGAACTGTTTGTCTATATTGGAAATTAAGCCCTTGTCAGTTGCATCATTTGCAAATATTTTCTCCCAGTCCATAGGTTGTCTTTTCGTTTTGTTTACCTTTGTTGTACAAAAGCTTATACGTTTGATTAGGTCCCATTTGTTTATTTTTGCTTTTATTTCTATTGCCTTGGGAGACTGACCTAAGAAAACATTTATACGATTTATGTCCAAGAATGTTGTGCCTATGTTCTCTTCTAGGAGTTTTATGACATCTTGTCTTATATTTAAGTCATTTTGAGCTTATTTTTGTGTATGGTGTGAGGGTGTGTTCTATCTTCATTGATTTTCATGCAGCTCTCCAACTTTCCCAACACCACTTGCTGAAATTCCCCATTGTATATTCTTGCCTCCTTTGTCGAAGATTAATTGTCCATAGGTGTGTGGGTTTATTTCTGGGCTCTCTATTCCGAGGAATATATATATATATATATATATCTATATATATATATATGTATTCCACCAGGGACCACCAGGGAATTCCCAGGAATCAATATATTTTTTAATTTATTTCAATTTTTTTATTTTTCGCTGTGTGGGGTCTTCATTGCCGTACACGGGCTTTCCCTAGTTGTGGCGAGCGAGGGCTATTCTTTGTTGTGGTGTGCAGGCTTCTCATTGCGGTGGCTTCTCTTGTTGTGGAGCACAGGCTCTAGGCATGCAGGCTTCAGTAGTTGCAGCACACAGGCCCTAGAGCACACAGGCTTCAGTAGTTGTGGTGCACAGGCTCAATAGTTGTGATACACGGGCTTAGTTGCTCTGCAGCATGTGGGATCTTCCCGGACCAGGGATCAAACCCATTTCCCCTGCATTGGCAGGCAGATTCTTAACCACTGCACCACCAGGGAAGTCCCAGGAATCAATATTTTTTAAAAGATCTCCAGGTGGCTCTTACATGCCACTAAGGTTAAGAATCTGCACTCTAGATATAACTCAAAGTAGGTAAATTTTCAGGAATCCATGCCTAAACTATGAAATTTTGAAAGAATTCAAAAGAGACGTTTTGGGATTATTGATCCACACCATATATATCCTTGGTTTCTCACCAGCTCCTAATCTCAAGGCCCGACAGATGCCAGGGTGACCTCCATCCATGAGAGCATCCCTAGAGGGGCCAGTGGGAAGTCACTCATGGAACCATCCTGGTAAAGCTATGGCAAAGAAAAATCTCAGAATCTGAGTGGCCTGACACTGTAGCAGGGGAGAAACCACACTGGAAGGCATGGCACAGTGGAAAGAGCACTAGGCCAGGAATCTGATGTCCTGTCTTTCACTCTTGACTCTGCAACTCCCCCACCCAGTAATCCTGGGCAAGTCATTTCACCTCTCTGGGTCTGAGCTCAGTTACCTGTCAACTTCAGTCTTAAAGTTTCCTTCCACAACTACGGCTCTCTGACCCTAACTCTATTTCTTTGGCCAAGTCAATTTGAGGTCTCTAGGCCTCGTGAGTTTCTTGGGGGGAAAAGGGTGATGGAAGAGGAAAGAGTAATATAGGAGAAAGTAGAAAAGGTGGACAGAGGTTATTTGAGCTTTATGAGATACTGACAAGGTTCTATATCAAGAGTATTAAAAACATTCTAAAATTTATTTGGTTCTGGATACAGAATTCACTTAAATTGAAGGAGAAAAGGTGGGACTGAATGTACACTTCTCTAGTTGGAGAAAAACCTAATGTGATGATGATGCTAATGGACATTTTGCAGCACTTGACAGTTTACAAAGTATTTTCACATATTAATAATTATAACTATATAGTACTTTAAGTAAAAAATACTTTGCAGCACTCTCCCACCTGTAGGAGTTGGTATTGACTGCACACGTAAATGGGCTTATTATTTACATGGTTGTTAGCAGAAGTGAGAGTGATGGAGATCCAACACTAGCATCTGGACAGCGAACAGTTCAGAAGATGACCTGGCACATCTGTATCAACACTCCTGTATTCAACCTGGTGGTCTCCTAGTCATGGTCTGGAGCAGAATTTGAGCTGTGAGGCCCTGCTTACCTTCCTAGGAAGTATGTCTTTCCTCCATCACCACTGAATCCATACATTTGCTTTACTTCTCCTTCCATTTAGTTTCCATTAACAAGCTGTCATTTTGTCTTTTCTCTCTAGAGAGAATCCTAGCCTGGGAGGCAGAAATTCTGGGTCCCGGTCCCAACTCTGCCATTTAATTATTTTGTTCCATCTGATCCTCACTTTCTTCCCCTAGAGCAGAGTAGAACCAGCTCTTTCCACCTCACTAGGTCTATGTCAGGCTCAAATAAAGTAATATATGTCACAAGGTTTTGAAATGTTAAAAAGTACAATCCAGATAGACCTGAAAGAATGTGACCTATTGTTATTTGGGGGCTTAGCAGGACCAGGAATTTGTTCTCATTGCCTCCAGAACATGTCAGTGCTATGCTGGCCTCCTGACTCCCTAGGATCCTCCTTCCATCACACAGAACATTGATCCTGGGATTGTCCCCAGGATTTCCAGAGTATATCAGGGCTGTGCCGACTTCCTGACCACCCCCAGATTGTATCCCTGGTTCTTAGAGTGCTCTTATGGGCTTAATTGCTCCAACTTTCCATCTCCTGCCCACATCTAGAGACTGTCATACAGAGCGAAGTAAGTCAAAAAGAGAAAAATATCATATATTAACGCATATATGTGGAAACTAGAAAAATGGTACAGATGAACCGGGTTGCAGGGCAGAAATAGAGACACAGATGTAGAGAACAAACGTATGGACACCAAGGGGAGAAAGTGGCAGGGGGTAGTGGTGGTGGGATGAATTGGGAGATTGGTATTGACATGTATACACTGATGTGTATAAAACTGGTGACTAATAAGAACCTGCTGTACGAAAAAATAAAATAACTAAATTAATTAAAATTTTAAAAAATAACCTTACTATGTGCTACATACTCTGCCAGACACATAAATTTGCATTTAATCTCCACTATAGCCCTGAAAGTGATGCTTTATTTTCCCACTTTGCAGACGAAGACCCTAGGGTGAGTTGCCCAAGGCCACAGAACCAGTGACTGACAAATCTTCAGCTTTGGTCTTCTGATCACAACGCCAAGACCCACCAAACCCCCTGATCACTGTAAGCCCCTTCAGGTTATCCACTCATCCATCAGTTTGGGTCCAGAAGCTAAAATAATTCATTCCAACTGGCTCAAATTTTAGAGTCCTTAATCAAGGGACTATTTACAGAGCAGGGTTAAGGGAACAAGAGAGGGACAGTTAACCACCAAAAGATGACTGTATCCAAGTCCAGGAGAAAAATAAAAACAGAAACAGAAACGATGCCACGGTATGAACAGGAAGAATTAAATATAACATTGATTAACCAGGCATTGGAAGACTAAAAGGGTAAAAGAGAACATTTCTAAACAATTAAATCAAACCACTAAGGGATGGCCTCTTTGCCTATGGGCAGTAGCAGCTACTACAACCCTGCTAAAGGGGGCTGAAAAGTTAACGGTTGGTCAGCCAATCACTACACGGACTCCACACCAGGTTCAGGCTTTAGTAAGCAATAGGGAAGGTCAATCTGAGTTCAGGCTATGCTTTTAGACAGCCCAGTGGTTACCATAAAAACCTGTCACATGTTGAACTACCATATGACCCAGCAATTCCACATCTGGGCATTTATCTAAAAAAATGAAAACACTAGTTTGAAAAGGTACATGCACCTCCATGTTCATAGCAGTGTTATTGACAACTGCCAAGATATGGAAGCAACCTAAGCATCCATCAATAGATGAATGGATAAAGAAGATGTTTTATACACACACACACACACACACACACACACACACACATACATACAATGGAATACTACTCAGTCATAAAAAAAGAATGAAATTTTGCAATCTGCAACAACATGGATAGACTTGGAGGGCATTATGTTAAGTGAAATAAGTCAGACAGAGACAAATCCTGCATGATTATCATTTATATATGGAATCTAAAAATTACAACAAACTAGTGAATATAACAAAAAAGAAACAGACTCACACATATAGAGAAAAAACTAGTGGTTACCAGTGGGGAGAGGGAAGGGGAGAGGGGCAAGATAGGGGAGGGGATTAAGAGGTACAAACTATTATATATAAGCTACAAGGATATACTGTACAACATGGGGAATATAGTAAATATTTTATAATAACTATAAATGGAATACAACCCTTAAAAATTGTGAATCACTATGTTGTACACCTGAAACATATAATATTGTACATCAACTATACCTCAATATAAATAAGTAAACAAACAAACAAACCTGTCACACTGAATCCTGCCACCCTGCTACCCACAGAAATGGGGCTCCTGGAGCATGACCGTATAGAAACCGTAGACACAATCTATTCCAATCACCCAGACCTAGGAAGTGAGCCTTTTCCAAATGCTGAAGAGGAATGGTTCACAGACAGGAGCAGTTTTATGAGAGAGGGATAAAGGCCAGAAGGATATGCAGTTACCTCCTAGACCCAAGTCATAGAGGCAGGAAGCCTATGTCCAGGGACTTCAGCCCACTGAGCTGATAGCCCTCACCTGAGCATTAGAGCTCAGGACCAGGAAGATCTTAAATGTTTACGCCATCCTACATGCACATGGGGCTATTTGGAAGGAAAGATATATGCTTACAGTGGAGAATAAGCAGTTGAAACATGGCTTAAACCTACTGAGACTCCTAGAAGTAGTGCAGCTGCCGAAAAAAGTGGCAATGATTCATTGTTGGGGTCACCAAAAGAGGGATGCAGAGGTAAAAAAGGGAAACAAGGTGAACACAATTGCCAAAAGGGCGGCCCTAAAACTAGTAACTTGGCAACTACCACTCATACGTAAGAGGTCAAATCCATCCAATTATTCCCCAGTCTACACAAAGGGAGAATTAGCCAAAGCCCCAAAATGGTGCTTCAGTAGAGATCTAGGAGGCCATGGGTGGCTAATTAATGAATATGGGCAATACTTCTTTCCCCAAACTGCAGCTTGTCAAGCCATCAGGGAGGTTCATCAAGGAGCTCACTACAGGAGGGAAGCTCTGTATAATTGGTTAGTTGAGGTCATAGTAACTCCTGGCATGAAAGGTATAATCAGTTGGATTGTTGAGACCTGCCCCATCTGCACAATGAACAACCCCAAAGTTGGACCCCACTGCCGACCAGAGGCCCCTAGGTAAGCTCCATTCAGACTATTCAGACCAGAGAGACATATCCTGAAGATCAGCAGATTGATTTCACTGTCACCGAGAGCATTAGACAACTTCAGGTATCTCTTGGTGCTAGCGGACATGTTTTCAGGGTGGGTAGAAGCATTCCCACTAGAACTTAAACGGCAGCCACAGTGGCTAAAGTATTGCTGAAAGAGATAATCCGAAGGTTTGGGCTCCCAAGATCCCTATAAAGTGATAATGGCCCAGCATTTGTGTCTCAAGTGACAAAGGGGATAACAAGTTCCCTGAGCATAAAATGGACCTTGCACTCAGCCTGTAGACCCCAATTGTCCAGGAAAGAAGAGAGATCCAGTCAGACCTTAAAACAAGCTTAGCCAAGCTATACCAGGATACTCAAGAAAACCGGATTAAGTTACCCCCAATTGCCCTGCTTTGCACACAGTTAACCTCAAGAGATAAGTCAAAATACATTTGAACTCATGTATGATAGACCTATTCCCAAGCCCAAGAGAAGGGACACATTAGCCCCCTTGAAATGGAACAACTCAAGTATACCCTCCAGGAAGGAGAAACCACGAAAGGCCTCATGGAATATGGTAACCAGGTGCTGCCTGCACCACCGACCTTCACCCACTGGCCCTCCACCCCTTCCCCACCGGAGACTGGGTGAACCTAAACACCCGGGAAACGGGCAACACGCAAGATCAGCTCACTCCTGAGAGGACCGGACCCCACTCAGTGATCCTAACCACCCATCCTGCCCGGAAGCTGCAGGGATCACTCCACGGGGGTATCACACTTGAGTGAGGGGGGCCCCTGACCCCCAACCTCAGAGAGACAACCTGGGGCAACAGACCCCCCCTAACTCCTCGTGTGAACCTCTCTCTGACCCAAAGCTTCTCTCTCGAAAAACCACAAAAGTGTGACCAGGGATATTCAGCCACGGCAGTGAGTCTCTACATCAGGGCACACTTGTACCTACAGGCAACGACCAAGAAACCTTCATTGGTAGGAAAAATTTTAACGCATGACCATTATTCTCTTGCTAACACTTGGGCCATGCATCCTAAACTGTCTGGTGTCCTTGGTCTCCAAAGTTTAGAGTTTCTAAAACTCCAAATGGTGGTCGCTCAGGGATGCGAAGAGTCCGGGCGGAGGCCTGTGACAATGATGCACGTGTAAAGGCAGCTGGGAGAAGCTCTGCTCCTCCACCCGCGGTTATGACGACGCCCCAAATCACCCGGAAGCAGTTACAGACGGACCCGCGCTCCTCGGCGCCCCTCAAGCCTGAGGAGCAGGACAAAAGACAGACGAGGGATTTGTCACCGACAAAGCCCATTAACAATTCCTGGGAAATAAAAATAGAATCTGCGTAATAAAATAAAGTCTAACCTTTTTTCCTCTGTGCTTCATCTAGTTTCACTTGCTCGTTGAGGACCGTGTGCAGAGGCCTCGCACCTGGCACTTGAGTGCGAAACGGCTGCGCCGACACCTCAGCTTGGGACCAAGTGCGGAAGCGCTGTACTTGACACAGTTCAAGATGGCGCCGGCGGCAGGGCGGTGATCAGAGACGCCGCCCCGCGCTGGGCAATCAGGGGCGTGAGCAGCGCAGCTGCGTCTGCCCCTAGCGCTCCGCCCCCTACTCCACTGACTGGAACTGTATAAAGCAGCCCCGCCCGTGGCCTAGCTGGGAGAGTGGGTACTCTGGAGGACGAGGTTGCCCCTCTCCGTTCTTTGATCAAAGAACAAAGCTTTTCTTCGCTTCTGAACTGAACTTGGTCTTGTTCTATTAGTGTGAGAGACTGCGGGCAGGAGATCCTTGTTGGGGACTGACCTGGGAGGGTCGGTAACAATGCTACACTTAGAGCTCCGGAAACACAAGGAAGAGATTGGGATTATTCATTAGGAAAAACACTGTAGAACTGGGACCCAGATCTGTGAGAAAGGTGCTACCTACCTGCTGGTCCTGTTCATCTGGCCCCTGAGAGCCCCAGAGCTGAGAGAGTGGACACAACAGAGCTGTTCCCACACCTGTGAGAAGAGGGTGTTCTTAGCGGATGCTGGTTCTATAAGAGGGTACAATGAGGCTGATTGTGGGAATATGAACAAAAACCTGAAACCTGGGACCGAAGGCCACTGCAAGGTGACAAACTGTTGCTCAGAGGATTCTGACAGGAGCAGGAAGCCAACACGGAAAGATGCAAGACCTTTCTTCCCCTTCCTGCCTTCCATCTCCTTTCAGTGGCCCCTTATTGACAGAACCTAACAGGGAGCCACTGGCAAAGGAGTAAAGCAATGATAGAGTCCCAGCTCCAGGATGAAAATGCTGAGACTAGAAGGATGGGTTTGGAGCAGAGAAGTCAGAGCTGAGCACCCAGCATAGCCCACCCTTGGCCACTCGTTCACATATACCCTTCTACACACACTTGAACTTCTATACAACAATAGAGTTGTATGCTTCTGCCTAACAAAACGCAACTATCCTTTGTACAAATGAAGACAACTTTACCTCTCCCAGAGAGGAAAGGCACAAAATCCCAAAAGTAAAGGCGTCCATTTCTGGATAACAGTCACAGTATCTGTCTCTGGGTGATGTGATTATCAGTCCCACCTGAATGTTTTGTAACCAAAGATTAACTTTAAAGTTTACCACTGCCACCAATACTCATATAAATTAGAAGGGAAGGAAGAGAAAGAAAGAGAAGAAATAAGTGTGTGTTAAATATATGTGTGTGTATGATGTCACTTATATGTGGAATCTAAAATTTGACACAAATGAACTTATCTATGAAACAGACTCCCAGACATAGGGAACAGACTTGTGGTTGCCAAGGGGGAGGCGGGGTGGGAGAGGGATGTATTGGAAGTTTGGGGTTGGCAGACACAAACCATTATATATAGAATGGATAAACAACAAGGTCCTACTGTATAGCACAGGGAACTATATTCAATATCCTGTGATGAACCATAATGGAAAAGAGTATAAAAAAGAATGTATATATATATATATATATATATATATATATGTATAACTGAATCACTTTGCTGTACAGTGGAAATTAACACAACATTGTAAGTCAACTATACTTCCATTAAAAAAAAGTATACACTGTGCAAACATGTAAGAAAAAAACATGCAGAGTGGTGACAGTCCTTGTCTCTGTAGCTGATCACCAGTAAGGGTTGAAATTTTTAACTTCCTTCCTCTGTTACTCATTCTATGTTTCCTTCCTTTGCTCTCAGTCAGCATATCACCTGGTGTGGGTTTTTTACCTGCTAGGATGACATCAACTTTCATTTCAAAAGGGTCTGAATCTTCAGTGGTTCTGCCCACTTTTCCATTAAGTATTACTACTCGAAGTGGAAGTACTAAGAGGTGCCCCAAGCAACCCCTAGATTCCAGACATGGTCCTCCATGTCCTCATTGTGTGGCATCTATCCAGTTTCTCCTTGGTAGTCAGAGCCTGCCATCTCAGCAGTGTTTGGATTCTATCCTGTAGGTAATAAGGAGCTACTGACCAATAATAATAATGAACCAAGGCAGTGAGGAGGATTTTTTTTTTAATAATATAAGAAAAACAGGGCTTCCCTGGTGGCTCGGTGGTTGAGAGTCCGCCTGCCAATGCAGGGGACACGGGTTCGTGCCCTGGTCCGGGAAGATCCCACATGCCGCAGAGCAGCTGGGCCCGTGAGCCATGGCCGCTGAGCCTGTGCGCCCAGAGCCTGTGCTCCGCAACGGGAGAGGCCACAACAGTGAGAGGCCCATGTACCACAAAAAAAATAAAATAAAATAAAATAATAATAATAATATAAGGAAAACAAACGACCCAATTTTTAAAATAGCAAAAGATTTGAAGATACTTTACTAAAGAAAATTAGGTATGGCAGGCAAATAAGCATATGAAAAAAAATGCTCAGCAACAGTCATCATTAGGGAAATGCAAATTAAAATCACAATTAGATACCAATACACACCTATTTGAATGACCGAATTGTTTTGATATTTTAAAGTCTGACAACACCAAGTGCTGGCAAGGATGTGGAGAAACTGGGACTCTCCTACAGCAACTCCACTCATTAGTATTTACTCAAGATAAATGAAAGGGTATGTTCACACAAATAACTGCACATAAATGTTCATAATGGCTTTATTCGTAATCACCAAAAAAAAAAAAAAGAAACAACCCAAATGTCCTTCAACTGATGAATGGATAAACCAACTGTGGTACTTCCATGCAATAGAGTATCACACAGCAATAAAAAAGGAGCTACTGATTCCTGCAACAACATGGATGAGAACCAAATGAAATCAAATTAATGTTGGTTATAGATCTAAAGTTGCCAAATGATGTGTCTTTTTTGAAAATCAGTGTTTAACTTTTTAAAAGATATAACTATTTATTTATTCTTGCACAATTGCCCTACGTATAACAAACACAATCAATCCTTGATGATTTTGCCAGGTCTAAAGCTGCTCTTCTCCATTTGTAAAATATAGTATAAAATTAAATATAAACGATTTCTATTTTCCATCATTCCAGTATATATCTATATAATCAATATGGAGTTTTCTGTATATGCCCACATAAGTTTGAGTTGGAATGGTTTCTGACAGCATTCGGTTATCATTGTAGGTGAACAATCATGAATGCAAAGGAATTTTATCAAATCATACCCAACATCTTATGCATTTTCCACAGTTCTTGAATTTTGGCTACTCTCAATCAACAAAATTCCTTTATCATATATTCCAAATCCCTTTCATGACGCTATATTTAAGAAGAAGTAGAAATCATTTGAAACTTGATATTCAGTCCACATTTCCCCTTCAAGTTAAAAAAAATGATGTGAGACCACAGAGCTGGACACATTAGGAGTCTTACTGTGCTAGTCCTGGCGGGAGATGGTGAGAGTGGAGCTGGGCAGGGATGTGGGGTGGAGAGGAGGGGACAACACATAAAATAGAACTGGCAGAAAAACTGTGGGTTCAACAGAGTGTGTGTGTGTGTGTGTGAGAGAGAGAGAGACAGAGACAGAGACAGACAGAGAGAAATACAGACAGGTACAGAGACATAGAGAGACATGCAGAGAGAGAAATGGAGGCAGACAGGGAGAAGTGGTCCTGGTACAGGACCACTGAATTTTTGGTTCTTTTATTCTCCAGAAAGATACAGGACAAGACCTGGAATTAACACATACAAAAAATCTAAAAGAAAAACCTTTAAAAAAAAAAGGATTTTTTTTTTCTCTTCTGCACATGGGGAAAGTGCAACCTCTCCTCATTATGAGTTTTCAAGTATAAAAGACTTTTTCTTCCAGGGCATTAAGATCTGTGGGCTGCTGAGATCAGGGAAGCAGCTCAGGTTGCAAAGAGAGCTCTTGGTTCAACTGAAGCCTCCGCACCCCAAGGGCTCAGCCTCCAAGAGGATAAGGAGTTTCAGGAAAGCTCCGCAAACGGTAGCTTCTCTAGGAGAACAATCCTCCAAAGGAGGGGAGTAGGCAGGAGGCTCCCCTCAGGGCTCTTTCAGCAGCTGAGCGTCTGAGCTCTGTGTGCAGATTGAGCTGTCTCTCATCATCACTGGACTCCAAGGACAGTGATCCGCTGTCCATCACCAGCAGAACGTTGTTCCCTCACTTCAGAGCGTCCTCTTGTTATTTAAAGGGTTTTCTGCCTTCTCAAGTTCCTTTGTCAACAGTCTCCAGGAAGGAGCCCAGGCTGCTGGGGCAGAAATGAATGCATGCTCACATTCTACTTGTGAGCGCTTAATCATTGCCTGGATCACCACTCCTGCACCGCCTTTGTTTGGAAAAGTTACACGAGGGAAAACTTCCCTTTCTCGTTGAAATTAACAGCGAGGCAGAGGGAGTCCACTGATGTGTAGAACCTCAAAACTCACAAAGAGAAAGGACTTTGCTCCTGGGTGTGAGCGAACCATAGAGGAATCAGATAGAGTGATATCCTGCGACCAAAGACACTTCTGCAAGATTTGACACCGTCCTATACTCACTCCCCTCCCCCTGGGCCTATGAGACAGACCCAGCCTCGAAGACAGGCAGCTCAAAAGAAACTGAAGCTTAAAAAAAAATACTTCGGGTTCAACAGAGGTGATAGGGCAGAGGTAAAATGTGGGAGGGAGGCAGGGTTGCTTTCTTTCACTTCTTCCCCTTTTGTTTTTAAATAGCATTTATCACTCTCTGCTTTTATCTTGTTCGTGTATATGTTTTTATTATTATCTGTCTTCTCTCCTACCTTGGAAACTCCACGAGAGCCTAGCTATTTTCAGTCTTGTTCATCATTGCATCTCCAGGCCCTTGATCAGAAGTAGGCTTTCAGTAAATATTTGTGGAATGATTGAATAAATGAAGATGCCCCCAGAGGTGGGCTCTCAGGAAGGCGGGCCTGGGCACAGGTTTCCAGCACCAGTCTGACCACATGCCTGGGATGCATTCATTTCACTTTGCCATCCCAGTTAGAGACTTGGAGAAATAAGCATCCCATAGAGGTGGAGCCATCTGGGGGGGGGGGGGCAGGTGGGAAGGGATTAACAGCTGTTCATATCTTCCCCTGAGCTCAGTCTGGGTGCTTTCCCAAGGCCAGGGAGCTAAGATCCCCAGCACTGAAAAGGTGGGCATTAAGGGCAAAAGGGCATATGGGAGTAGGATGGCCTTGATGAATCCATGCAGCCATGGGTTTAGGACCAGTGAGGAAAGCTCCAGAAGCCAGAAGGGGGAAGTAGAGAGTGTCTCACATAAGCTGTACCTCTGTACTTACAAGGTTTCCAGATAGCTGGGCTTGTGCCTTGGAAAGAAAATAAAATTTGTGTCTCCTTCTCCAAGAGATTCTGAAACACACAAGGAAACAATCTCACAGGATACAGCAGTAATAAACAAACAACAAAGCAACAACCCCAGGCCCCAGGCTCTGCAGTCCTGGAACTTGGGTCAGATCTAGCTGCCTTATTCATTCATTTATAAATTCATTTAACTAATGTTTATTGAGCACAAATTTGTGCTAGAAATTGTGCCACTGTGTCCTCAAGAGTTTCTGACTTGTGGGCTCCAAAAGCTTTTGTGATCTAATGGGTAAAACAATGTTTTGTAAGGAAATACCATTCTGATAGTTGAATATCATATTCAAATTAACTTTGTGGAATACAAGCCATTTTTCAATTGGGATTTGTCTGCATTGCCTTACACTGTTAATGAATTGCTTCCCAGGCTGATGGGATGCTCCTTGGATCTAACCATTGCAGTCTAAATATTGCTAACCTGTGTTTTGTTTTGTTTTGTTTTTTGCGGTACGCGGGCCTCTCACTGTTGTGGCCTCTCCCGTTGCGGCGCACAGGCTCCGGACGCGCAGGCTCAGCGGCCACGGCTCACGGGCCCAGCCGCTCCGCGGAATGTGGGATCCTCCCTGATCGGGGCACAAACCCGCGTCCCCTGCATCGGCAGGCGGACTCTCAACCACTGCGCCACCAGGGAAGCCCTAACCTGTGGTTTAAGTCTGCTGCTTTCGTTGTTGCTTCGTTGTTTGCTTATTTCTACTGTTTCCTATGAGATTGTTTCCTTGTACGCTTCACAATCTTCGATTGTGGGCTGATTCTGAGGGTGTTTAACGGTGGGATTTCTGTGTAGTCTGGATTGTGTGTCTACAAAGGGGTTTTTGCATTTGCTTCTGCCAGCCTTGTTACCAGCTCAGGACGTTTTTCATGTCAAATTGTTAGGGACTTCTCCACCACTCAGATAGTATAAGTTTGAACCTGTGAAATTTGAATAACCGCTGTGGGTAAAACCCTTTAGTTATAGTTGGCTTCAGGTTACAATTTCTCTGAAGGGAAATATTTTTTCTTACCCAGAGCCTTTTGCTGGTGGGAAGAATTTTCCAGAATGTGCCTTTAAAAGTTATTTACTCTATGCAGGGGTCTCAGTTTAAGGCCTTGCCCCTGTCCCTGAATGGGCAGTAAAACTCAGACTTGACAGCTCTGCCCTCAAGGACAGCCAAAGCATCAGATACTACTTGAAACTCCTTTTTTCAGCTTCCACTCCATTTTTAGACCCTGAGCATTTCCTTCCTTTTCTTTTCCTTTTGCAAAAGTGTATTGCAGAAATCGGTGTCTATATTTATCCTGTGACTGTTCTTTAATGGCTCATAATTCACAATAGACATGTTTCAAAACCAAATCAATAGATTTTCAAAACGTGCTATTTTAAGTCTCCATGTGGCACAAAAAGAAGGGGAAAAACTATGAACCGTGAACTCTTAGGCAATTTCATGTACATTGTCTCATTTGATTCTCACAACAATCTTGTGATATCGTTATTATCCCCATCTTACACATAAGGAATCTGAGGCTCCAGATTAAGTGGCTTGCTCAAAGTCACATATCTAGTCAATAAGAGGACTGGCATTATACCCATGTCTGTCTGACTCCAATGTCTGTGCTCTTCCACTGTGCCATGCTGAGGGTTCATGGCAGAGCCAGAGAGAAAACATAACCAGCAAAAGGCTCAATACAATATAAAAGTAAAAAAATAAAATGATAAAAACCACATTGCAAGAGGTACTACAAGAAAGCAAGGACGTGTGTAGTTGCTGGTGAATAAGCCAGGGGGCTTTGATTTCAGAGGGACCATAGTGAGCTGGGAGAAGGAGAGACTTGACTTGGGCCTTGATGATACTGTCTCAGTGGAGAAGGGGAGAAGCACATTCCTGACAAAGGGGAGAGCTTAAGAAGAGGCATGAAGGTGAGAAAGCGCATGCCTGCTATGGTCTCTAGGAGTAGACAGGGCATGGTTATATAGAAGTATGGCTGGGAGATAAGATGGGAGAAGTTTGAGGCCAAGTATGGAGGATCTTGACTGCCAATGGATCTGAACTATGTTGAGTAGGTAATAAAGCCTCTTAGCTGGGAAAGGTGTAGTCAAGGTAGTGGTTTAGGAATATGTAAATGGAAGTCATGTACAAGACTGACTGGGAAAGAATGGAGGAAAGGAGAGAAACTTGTGAGCCTGGATTAAGGGGGCAGCAGTGAAAAGGAAATGGAAAGGATGGATAAATAGACATTTCTCCTACTCAGGAGGCCTGGTACTTAGTATGTGTTCAGTGAACAGTAATTTTATTATTAGTTCAATGACTTCATTTTACAGATAAGGCCTCTGAGGCCTAGAAAGTCGTTTGCTCAAGTTTGCACAGTTGATGGCAGAGCTAATAGTCTCTTGGACTCATATTTCTTAACTCTTTCCACATAACCAGAGAAATCACCTACAACGCCCAGGTAACGTGGTCGCGGGTGCGTTCAAGCCTCTGTAGATTGGCTGAGTTGATAAGAAACCTGGATACTAGGAAGTAATAACAGATAACAGCTCTGAAATCTCTCTGTAGCCTCAACATAGGCCTTCTTGTCTAATTTTTCAGGATGCTCAGCAAAGGCAATCCCCACACAATGCTCCATATTTCTCTCATAGCTTTATCATGTCTTACCAGAATTTTAACTTTTGGGGTAGCAATCCTTGTTATTCTTTTCATACTCCAGTCAAGGAACAAAGCTATGGTGCATACCTGTTTCATTCATTATTAGTTGTTATATAATTATAAGTCTAGATGGCTGGTTCTATTAGTTAATACTTCAAGTGATAATAAAGATACAGATCCAAAATATCTTTCTGGGCAATATTAATATAAAATTTTATAACTTTGGGCCACACCCTCTCTCATACTTTCAATAGATGAATAGCCTGTCCTTGTCAGGATGAATGGAGAACATTTACCTTTGTCAGCATTTATTGGTGCAGTATTATAGGCTGCCATTTCTTTAATAAGACAGTAACTCTTTAGCAGAGTTTATAGGCTGTCTTTCATCAAAAGACCTCAAAGTAACATTGTTAACACTGTGTCATTATTAATCATCCAACTTGCCCAAGGAGGCAAGCGGTGGTTGTTTCAGAGGAGAAACTGAGGTTTTTAGAAGGTTATATGACCTCTTAAGGTCATGAACAAGGTCAGAAAAAGAGCTGGGCACACTGCCTACATTCCTACCTCTCAGGCCAAAACCCAGCCTTCTCCCACAACACTCTCTAAACATTTCCTTTTGACAGAAAATGCAATTGGCTACCTTGATCTATTAAGCAGAAATGAACTCTGAACCCTCCTTCAATGACTTGAGGAAATCAAAGCTGACTTCTGAAGTGACTTCAAGTCATAAAATGCTTGATTCACTATATTAAATAGTAACATTGAAATAAGTAAATAGCTTTGTAGTCAGAATGATAGCTTGGATTTAAATGGTGCCTGTTCACACTGCACTGTTTGAAAAGCACTGCAGTTCACAGGCTTCTAAAGGCTGTCAGTCATTTTGGCTGCCCGCGTCTTTTTGATTTCAAGTATCCCTTTCTTTCTCAAAAGTCTTTTTTTGTTTTGTTTTAAATTTATTTATTTGTTTTTGGCTGCATTGGGTCTTTGTTGCTGTGTGCAGGCTTTCTCTAGTTGCGGCAAGCAGGGGCTACTCTTCGTTGCAGTGCACGGGATTCTCATTGCGGTGGCTTCTCTTGTTGCGGAGCACGGGCTCTAGGCACATGGCCTTCAGTAGTTGTGGCTTGTGGGCTCTAGAGCACAGGCTCAGTAGTTGTGGCTCGCAAGCTCTAGAGCGTAGGCTCGGTATTTGTGGTGCACAGGCTTAGTTGCTCCTCGGGATGTGGGATCTTCCTGGACCAGGGCTTGAACCCGTGCCCCCTGCATTGGCAGGCGGAGTCTTAACCACTGTGCCACGAGGGAAGCCCTGTCTCACAAGTCTTTTCTCCACCTCCCCCCTTACTTTACACACATCCCTTTCCTTTTATCGAATCATTTCCTCCTGTGCATCAGGCAATCTGAAGATATAAGAATCTCCTTGCTTTAGCTAGATATGAGGAAAGACTTCCAGGCTCTCTGGAATAGCCTGTGGATTCCCACTCTATGGGACTCTCCAAGAGGCTCTTATGGGGATGATTTAGCTCTAATCTTGCTTGAGGTAAAGGATCAAACTTACAAAGACTGATTAAAATTCATCAAACACTCAAATGGTCCTCTAAACATCCCAAGCCCCCGTTTGTTGAGATTGGGGTTTTGTAACTAGTCTGGCCAATGGAAGGAAAGGCAGTTGAGAACAGAATTCTTCCTCCACCTCCCAAACTGCTGAGTGACTTTGGAGGCCACGCCTTCCAGATGGTACAGCTACAAGATGGAGGGTGGTTGCCCACCCAACTTCAGACTTTACAGTAAGCAAGCAACAAGCTTTTGTCAGGTTAAACCACTGAGATTTCAATCAGCTGTTGTCAATTATCCTGACCAGCGCCAGGAGTAGAATATCACCAAAACAAAGAAATTTAAGATGTGTGGCATTAGCGCAGCAGTCAAGCTGGAGGGATGGCAATCCGTGATATGCAGTGGCAAAAAGTTGAATAAAGGTGGGCGGGAGATAATTTGGAAAGCAGACTGTGAGCTGACGAATTTGTAAGTCTAAGGCAGGGGTCAACAAACTTTTCTGTAAAGAGCTAGATAATAATCTTCAGCTTTACAGACCATACGGTTTCTTTTGCAACTACTCAAGTCTATCATCACTGTAGCATGAAAACAGCCAGAGACAATATGTAAAGGAATGAAGTATGGTTATGCTCCAATAAAACTTGCCATTGACTGCATTTGACAAGACACTTCAATAAAGAGATGAGTTCCAGAACTATTTGCTGGTTTGCAGTCAGGAATTAAAGAGAGAAGTTAGAAATTTGGGTTCCCAATCTTCCATAAACTAAATGTGGGCTGAGAATGCTGTGCAGCCCCCAAAGCCCATTCAGATGTGGAGGAGGGGGATAAATGCATGAGGAGTGACCTCCTAGAGAACAGAGCAGGGATTGGGGTGAGGGGTTAACCTCATTAAAAATGTGAACAAAGTGAAGGACAAGGTAGGTAGATAGATGGGAGAACAGAATTATAAGCAAGTGCAAAGGTCCTGAGGCAGGAGTGTGCCTTGTACTTTCAAGAAACCACAAGGATGCCAGCATGGCTGGAGCAGAGGGACCAAGGAGTAGAGGGATAGTAAGAGATGACATCAGAGTGGGAGGGCAGATGGGTATGGGGGTCCTGTCACACAGGGCCCTGTAGGTAATTTTGAAGATGCTGGCTCTTATTCTGCATGAGCTGGGAAGGCATAGAGGGTGTTCAGAGTGTGAACAGGGGTACACTCTGATTAATGTTTTTAAAAGGATCATTCTGGTTGCTGGGTTGAGAAACAAACAAACAGGGGGAAGGATGTAAGCGAGAAACCAGTGAGGAGTCTATTGCAGTAATCCAAGCAAGAGATCATTCATTCATTCATTCATTTACTGAACAAGTATTTCTTGGCCACCTCTTGAGAAGACGTTACCAGGGGTAATGCTCCACAAAGTTATTGTGAGAAATTTCCTTTAAACAACAATGCTGTATCCATGCTATGAGAGAAAATATTAAATGTGGTAATATGTTGTGAGTTCTTCAAGAACTAAAGGTTTGAAAAATCATGAGAAATTTTTTCATTTTTAACCTTTGAGGAAATTTTTAATGAAAAACTTTTGAATTTGGGGAATGAAAAATAAGATCAGATGACAGCTTCCTTATGTTGTTATATTATATAGTAAGAAATTTGTAATGTAAATCTCCTGTACCAGCAAGCTTGAGCTGTAAACAAATGCAACGTATGAATCTAGATTGAACCCTGAATTGGAAAAAGGAAATCTGTAAAAGACATTATTGAAACAACTGGCAATATTGGAATATGGACTGTAGATTAGACAATAGTATTGTAGTCATGTCAAATTTCCTGAATTTTATAACTATATTGTGTTTATATGAGATAATAATAGCCATGGTCTTGGGAAATAACACTGAAGTATTAAAGATAAAGGCATACAATGCATAGAGACGGGGCATGATATATGCAACTAACCCTGAAATGGTTCAGAAAAAAATATGTACAATGCACATCATATATGTGTGTATGAACATATACAGAGATTGTATATGTATATGTGTGCATGGGTATATATAGAAATGTATATGTGTGTGTATATATATGTGTGTGTGAACAGATATGGTAAATATTAACAATTAGTGCTTCTGGATAAAAAGTATACAAGGGTTATATGTATCATTCTTGAAATTTCTGTTAAGTTTGAAATTATTTCCAAAAATTTTTATAAAAACATTTGACTTCCAAAGTCAAGTTTACTAGAAAAAAAATTAAGCTAGTTAAGCTTTCAAAGGAAGAAGTGGAACTATTTCTACCATCAAAGGGCATCACAACTTTCATAGAAAAGGGAGGAGGATTCCAAGTCCTCTCTGCTTGAACACTGACCTCCTTTTCCAAACAGAAGCTGGTCAGCCTTCTTCTCTCTCCCCGCTGGGCCCCAGAGTCTCAGAACCATCTCAGCCATTTGACATCACTAGTTCTCAAACTTGGCTGCTTATTAGAACTGCCTGAAAAGCTTGAAAAATGACTGGTGTTTGGGTCCTACCTACAGAGACTCTGATGCAATGGGTATTGTGTATGTGTGTGTGTGTCTATGCGTGTGGGTGTGTGTTTGTGTGTGTGTGTGTTGGGGACAGGGGTGCCTGAGCAACAGGATTTTTTTAAAAAACCCACATGATTCTCCTGTGCAGCCAATATGGAGAATCCACTGAACCACACCGTGTTGCCTCTTGCTCTGAGCTGAGCTCAGAGCCTGGTGGGGTCTCAGGTATACAATGAGCTCTCTGGCCTCGTTCTTTGGCTGCAGAGAGCACCTCTCCTCCATGAATGGCTTTGCAGTCCTCATCTGGGATGCGGGACTGCAGGTTGCTTGGAAGTGTCCATCTTGGAGGGCCTCGGGCATCACCAAAGACACTTGTTGGTTCCAGGGTTTCCACAGCCAAGCTCAGCACTAGGAGAGTGCGCGGGGGTCATTGGGCATCACGGCAGGAAGGCGGCATTCTGCATGAGCGATCAAGAGGGAGAGCCCCGGGAGGGGGCGGGGTTCAGAAGCTTTTCTTTCAGTTGATACCCCTGTTCTACCCTGAAAGCCTCGGGCCTGTCTCTCTAACAGCCCAGAAAATCCAGGGGCAGTATGTAACACTTGTCTGCCTTTGAGACTGGCGATCCCAGGATAAGTCCTCGAACGGAGCACAGAATGGTCAGCATTCTGACCATATCTTTCCTACCACATGGATATCCTCTTTGTCCCCTCTCCCCTTTAAGACACCCACCTTCTACATTCTTCTAAAGAAAGTCATTTTCACAAGCCTTGGAATGCCAGTTCCGAATAGCCTCTGGCATCACGGAAGGCACCGCACAGGTACTGTTCATCTCTAATCTCCCCTGCTCACCTATTAAAAGATACATTTTCAAAGCAATGGGAGCAAGTTACTCATTCAAATGCTGTTAACAAATAACAGGATTTAAGGGTGTAACAGGTAGTTACTCAGCTTTGAAAATTTGCCCCGAAGAGTTAAAATTTCTGCTTCATTGGAAAGGGTGGGGGCCGGGAATGTCCTTGTGGGAGGAATTTTCAGCCCCTAGAATTTTCTGTCTGATCTCTCTCCCTTGCATCTGAGCTGGAACGCGAGATCCAGCGTGAGATTGCAGGAGAGGGAGGGCTGGGGACAATCCCGGGACCTGCAGGTGTTCAGCGGCTACACCAGCCAGGGCTACTCCCCGACCCCAAGCCAGCAGACACCAGCTGGGACTTGCCGCAGCCCATGTCAGGGGAGTTGGCTTGTAAATTACTCCCTGGATCATCCTTCCAGGTTGGATGGGATCACAGGGGGCGGAGTATGGAGGTGCTGCAGCCCGGGCTTCAGGTGGAGGGCTTCCTGGGCCAAGTCCATCAAGTAGAGGCTGACAGTGCAGTGATGACATGCCCCCCCCCCCCCAGCCAACTCAGCGGAGCCTCATCGTCACCACAGCCTCCAGAGCAGCCCAGAACCAAAAGCTGGGGTACTGCACCCCCTCCCACCTCTACTGTAATGATTGCTTTTTCTTTTAAAGATTTCTTGAAGTCCTACACCATGAGAACGTGACACTGAGTGCTTCACTATGAGACATCCTATGCAGTGGGGACAATACCTCCAGGGAGGCTGCAGAGTTCTGGTCTCTAGAGTAAGTGCTCAATCAATGGCAATTCTCTTCTGGGGTTTAAGAAAATCTTCAGGCTCCCAGGGTGGTATTAAGACGTAAGCTGTGAGGCCTAAAGGGGGGTCAGTAATAAGGCAGCAAGAATGGTAAGGAGGTCAAGACTCCACATTAAAGGACTTCATCTGATCACCAAGAATTCTCAGGTTCGGCTGTTCTGCGGACAGGTTCAAGTTTAAAAGAGTACTTGTGGTATAGGAATTCAGAAAATTTGCATTAAAAGAAGAAACGGTTAAATTAGAGGTGGGAGAGGGGTACAATGACCAAGGCAAGAGAGAAGAAAGGACTCTGAGTTCCCACTTGAGGCAGCTCCTGAGCCTGTAGGCACAGAGCTGAGGGGGCAAAGGGGGGGTACGAACACCAATTAAATCCCTTCGGCGCTTCGAAGAGGGTGGGGGGGGGAAAGGCGGAAGGAGAAAGAGCAGGAAGAGAAGAGTCAAGGGTCAAGTTCTCAAATTCTGGTGAAAATAGCAGTCTCTCTGCAGGGGAAATTCAGTCCGCCTTAAAGTTCCCCTTCCCATCCTGGATTTGACCTCATCAGACACCCCATTCTGCCCCAGGCCACCCACCGACAGACAGGGACTCACAGATTATACCTTGAGAGTAGATGCATTCAGGACCCAGCCCAGTACTTTACACATCTCACCTCTGAATCTAGAAATCCATGCCTTAGCTCCCTGTGATCTTACAGCTCGCCTTCCTCTGCATAAATCCCCTTTCAAAGTTCTTATCTTGGATCCAGTTGACCCTGATCTACATTTTTGTGATAATATTTTAATTACCTTTGCATTTATCTATTGATTTTCATATCCAGTCAAAAAGGATTGGAGGCAGCTTCTAAAGTTTTAATGTGGTAACTACTTTGATGAGTCTGGCTTTCCAGACCCCCTTCACAAACAGCTATAGGCACAGCTACAAAATAGAGGTGAGCCTTCTAGTTTAATTGCAGAACAACATACAAAGCACCTTTGAAATCTTGCTCCAAGTTTTAAAATATGTGCATCTACTTAGTATCCCAAGAAGTTTCAGACAGTATTGGGCATCCTGGTCACAGAGACCTGGTGCTGTTGGTGACCTCAATCTGCTGCCTGTCACAGCTGTCAAAATCCTGGGTTTCCTCAAAAGTATGCCCACCTCCCCTGAACCTCAGCATGAGGCTGATTCTTGTGCAGGAGTTTGGATTCAGGGTTTGGGACACCCAGGAGTAGGACCTCCTGCATTTTCTTTCTTTTGTTAGGTGCAGAGGAAAAAGAGGGGCAAAATTGTGCTGGAGAGAGGTATTTTGCTCAAACCAAGGGGCATTGGAGGAGGAGGGGTTTCCTTCTCTTCCAGAAGCCCCTGCAGTGCCCCAATCTCACCAGCTCAGACCTTTTCCCAGCCACACTCGCGTTCCATCCGGAAGAGAGTCAATCAATCCGATCTGGACCTGTAATCCTTTGCTAAAAGGCCTCTTGGCCGTGGCCCAGCTCAGCAGGGGAGGGTCCAGCATTGTCCTTGGAAGGTTCGCTGTGTAGGGTCCCACCCTTGGGGGCTCCCACGCTGGGACCTAGCAGAAGCCCCTTCCCACATTCACAGAGGTAACTGTTGAGGGTTACAACAGGTCTCGCCTCTCAGGTGTTACCTCTGGGAACCCCAAGAGAGTCCCTGGACAGCTTCACCCTGGGGTAAATAAATAGCAGGGCCTTCTCTTTCTGCCAGTGACTCAGGGCCAGATCTGCTCTCTCCCCACCCAAAGGGCCAAAGAGAAGACAATGGGGACCAAAAGGGGGCCATTTTTCCTCAATTTGTTGTTGTTTATACATTTAAAATATATACCTTTCTTCTGAAAGCATCTGAGAGGGCGTAGAGAAAGCATGACACGGGAGAAGGTAGTCAAACACAAAATGCAGCAGCCTCTTTGGCTGGAGCAGAATATTTGCTTTCAAATACCAGCCTGAGCTTGGAGGAGGGGAATAACATAAGAGCTCCCATTTGTGAGTCTGGTCAACACTTGGCATCCATCATCTTATTCGTTTTTCACAACACTGTAGTAGTAAATGTAGTCACCACTATTGGACAGATAAAGAAACAAAGGCTCAGAGAAATGGAGTAAATTTCCCAAAGACCCATCGCCAGTCAGTGATAAATCAGAGCTGGAATCCTGATTCTAGAGCCCTCCGCCTAAGCCACCGCAGGGTACTCTTCTCCTGTACTGTTACCAGCCTTGATCATTCAGTCCTGCATCCTCCAGCTACTAAGGCTAAGCTAAGTTGCGCACTGGCTAATGAATCTCACTCCTCAGAAGGGCAAAGGAGCACAGTGATGGCTTTCTCTTTTGTTTTGTTGTTTCATTGTAAATGCCCATCAATGAGGCACTCACTGCCTCTCACATCTGATGTTTAGGATTGTTGCCTGCTCCTGGTGTGCATTTGTGTTTGCTGGACCACAACTTGGCCATTGACTATGAAAAATTTCAGCTCTGTCTTATTTTGACACCTGTGTGCTTTGGAGGTCTGCCTTATGTGGTTGCACAAAGTCCTCTAAGTAGCTTTTAAATGTAATCCATTTATATAGAACAGTTAGAAGCTGACTGGGAATGTGAACGAATGTCCACTAAAGTCAGTTTTCACTGGGCTGAATCAATGCTGAGTTTCTCCTTAGAACGACAGCGCTCCAGAAGAGAGCAGAGTAAGCTGCTGGATTATTGCTTTAAAAAGAAAAAAAAGAAAAAAGAAATTTTAAAAGTTCTTTCTTTGCTTGATGAGAGATGCAATCCAGGTCACAGACCTTGGGTGGTTGTGAGTTTTCCTGTTTGCACGCCTTCTCTGTGACTGGGAGAGGGCTGGGGTATAGCCCGAGGGAACTTGTTTCCACCTGATGAAGCAAAGGCAAGAAAAAAATGGCATTCTCTTTTTTAAAATTTTGTAGAGGCGGAATAAACCTGTGTAAAGAGCATGACTTTTTTTTTTTTTTCGGTACGTGGGCCTCTCACTGTTGTGGCCTCTCCCGTTGCGGAGCACAGGCTCCGGACGCGCAGGCTCAGCGGCCATGGCTCACAGGCCCAGCCGCTCCGCAGCATGTGGGGTCTTCCCGGAATGGGGTACGAACCCGTGTCCCCTGCATCGGCAGGCGGACTCTCAACCACTGCGCCACCAGGGAAGCCCCAAGAGCATGCCTTTTTGAACCCAGGTAGATCAGAGTTCAAATCCACATTTTCTCACTTCATAGCTGTGTAACCATGGACAAATTACATCAAGTTATATTTTTGAGTCCAGTTTCCCACCAGTAAATGCAGATGAAAATACAGAACTAGCTGGCGTGTTCTAAGGATAAGAAGCAATCCCTGGACGACGCCATGCCGGACCCCGTGGAAGGCTCTTCATAGCAGGTCTGGCCATTAACAGGAGCAGCTGGCATGGGGCACTGCTCATCCGGCCGCTAGGCTTGTAACTTCAAGGTAAAAGGAACTGCTCTAACGCAACTCGGACGCGTTTCACCAGAGTAGCAAATACCAGGCGCCACTGCACCTAAGGTGGGGCTCAAGAGCATAGAGTTTCTGGTTATCAATGATAAAAACAAGCAGACAAACAAGCAGCCCTGTAGCCCGTAAACATTCGGGAAAGTCGGCTTCAAACCCTACCCCTCCTGGGTGAGAAACCCTTAAGTGGCAGTTTGCTGCCCTCTGCTGTCCATCTGGAAAACTCTGGGATGCTTCTGGCAGTGCTGCCAGCCTCCAAATCCCAAGGAGCTTGGATGTCCAGGACTTACCCACCCCCTCCAAAAGGTGTACCCCAAGAGGGAGGGCGGGTAGTACCAGGAAAGGCTACATAATCTGAGGGGTCCAGTGAAATATGCAAGTCACCTTGTTAGAAAATTAAGAATTTCAAGACTGGGACAAGAGTCTTAAACCAGGCAATGGGCACTTTGGAGGATGGGGCCCTGTGCAGCTCCATGTGTGACACACATACAACTGGCACACCTCATTATTACCTGCTCTGACGTTAAACTTCTGGATCCACGTCCTAGTCATCATAGTTCCCAGAGGACCTGAAATTTAGTAGAACATGTCTGGGGAGAGGAGGTGGGGAAAGGGCCTTCCCTAATAAGCCGGACTTGGAGTGGGTGTGGGGTAAGTTTCTTTTGGCTAGAATGTTGTTGTAGCACAAATCTAATCTCCTTCTGCTTACTGCTGGAGTTTGAGGAAGCCAAACAAACAAAAAAGACCCAAAAAAGAAAAACTAAAAACAACAAAGAAACAGATATAGCACACCTGTCCTGGACTTGGGAACCAACTCAGACTCAGGAATTAGACGGATGAAGATTCAAACATCAACCTGATTACAGAACAGGCTATCTTGGATGACAGAGCATACCTATAACTAAAGAGTATGCTCAAATTCACTGTCCAATTCCACCAGGAGATATCCACCCAAATGAGAATGGGAACCAACTGCTGTCCTCCACTAACCAGATAATTTAGTATATGTACTTCCATGGGTGGAGGTAAGGAGTAAGGCAAGATGCCAAGAGTAATTAGAAGAAAATCTCTCTCCAAGAAAACCAGAGCAGTGGGAAGAAAGTGCTCCCCCAACCTGTATGAGTCAGGGACTAACTAGGAAAATAGAAACCACTTCAAGTATTGGGTTGGCCAAAAGGTTTGTTCGGTTTTTTCCATAAGATGGCTCTAGTAGCACTTAGTTGTCTTTAACTTTATTCGAAACAATTTTGTTAGATTGTATGTGACAGCTGTCATATCAGCGTGCATTTAAAAAAAAAAGACATCAAAATTGGTGAATTTTTGTGTAGCCATTTTAATATTGAAGATGGAAGGAAAAAAAGCAACATTTTTAGCTTTTTATTTCAAGAAAGGTAAAAATGCAACTGAAAGGCAAAAAAAGATTTGTGCATTGTGTGGAAAAGGTGCTGTGACTGATCAAATGTATCAAAAGAGGTTTGCGAAGTTTCGTGCTGGAGAGTTCTCGCTAGACGATGCTTCACGGTCAGGTAGACCAGTTGAAGTTGACAGCGATCAAATCGAGACATTAATTGACAACAGTCAACATTATACCACGCAGGAGATAGCCGACATACTCAAAATAACCAAATCAAGCGTTGAAAATCATTGGCACCAGCTTGGTTACGTTCATTGCTTTGGTGTTTGGGTTCCACATAAGTTAACCAAAAAAACCCTTCTTGACCACAGTTCCGCGTGCGATTCTCTACTTAAACATAATGAAAACGTTCCGCTTTTAAAACAAATTGTGACATGTGATGAAAAGTGGATACTGTACAATAATGTGGAATGGAAGAGATCGCGGGGCAAGCGAAATGAACCACCACCAACCACACCAAAGGCCGGTCTCCAGCCAAGGAAGGTGATGTGTATATGGTGGGACTGGAAGGGAGTCCTCTATTATGAGGTCCTTCCGGAAAACCAAACGATTAATTCCAACAAGTACTGCTCCCAATTAGACCCACTGAAAGCAGCACTCGAGGAAAAGCATCTGGAATTAGTCAACAGAAAACGCATAATCTTCCATCAGGATAACGGAAGACTGCATATTTCTTTGATGAGGTGAAAACTGTTACAGCGCGGCTGGGAAGTTCTGATTCATCTGCTGTATTTATCAGACATTGCACCTTCAGATTTCCATTTATTTCGGTCTTTACAAATTCTCTTAATAGAAAAAATTTCAATTTCCTGGAAGACTGTAAAAGGCACCTGGAACAGTTCTTTGTTCAAAAAAAAAAAAAAGTTTTGGGAAGATGGAATTATGAAGTTGCCTGAAAAATGGCAGAAGGTAGTGGAACAAAAGGGTGAATACGTTGTTCAATAAAGTTCTTGGTGAAAATGAAAAATGTGTCTTTTATTTTTACTTAAAAACCGAAGGCACCTTCTGGCCAACCCAATATTTACAACAAAGGGAATTTGATGCGGGAGACTGGTGGTGAGGGTACTGAAAAGCTGAACTCCAAGATGAGCAGGAATAGAAAGTCACTCTAGCTTTTAGGATAAAAGAGCGAAGGGGTAAGGTGATGGTCCTAGATCCCCAGATCAGATCACTAGAAGCTGGAGCCCTTGGGGGTCCCTCGAGTGGGAGCTGGAGCCATGAAGGAAATACAGCCTCTGCTGCTGGAGGCGCCCCCTGCAACGGAAAGGGAGGGCCATGAGCCAGCTTCTCCCTTCTACCAGGACCTTGCATTGGCCACGCCCTGCTGCCAGGCACCTGGCAGAGGTGCCTGGAGAAGACAACCAACAAGGTTGCATTTCAGAGGAGGTAAAGGCAAGGAGTGGATCTGAGCACAGACAGGCCTGGGGCAGAGACGCCCTTGATGGTTACAAACTCAGATGAGTGCCTGTTGCCTACTGGATACAATGTAAATTCTGCCCCATGAAATGAAAGGTCTTTCCCAAGCCAGACCACTCATAAACCGCATTTCCTGCTACTGCCTTGTCCTTGTTCTGTCACTTACTTCCTAATTCTAGGCTCTCAGTCTTGCTTCCTCTTCCTGGAACATCCATTGCCCACCCCATCCCCCATTGCCCATCCCATCCCCTTCTCTCTTCTCATTTCTCCTCAACCTGCATCCTTCTCTTCAACCCAAGCTTCTCCTTTTTCTTCCTCTTCTTTCCTATTTCATTCCTTTCCTTTCCCATCCCTATCATCTCCCTGTCTTTCTTTCCTATTAATGAGCAGATTGAAGTCCAGGTCTTTAGGTATATTAGTTGTTATTGTTTTCTAGTAACTATTCCTTAAAAATCAATTATTAAAACATATTGTAACCACTGACCCCCCACCCTCACCTCCACACCTGGGAAGCCCCAAACCTAGATGTAACTGATTAAAACCAGTCCAAACTTTCTTTACCAAGCCACTGGATGTCATATTGATTTCACAGCAGAGTTGGGAAGCCCTTGCAAGAGCTCAAAACCTGCAAAGAAACAAGCATCTTCATACCTTGCTTGCCCCGAAAATATCACAGCCAGACTTCTGCTTACAGTAGTAACTGAGTAAGATTTTACTAGATGGGGACTTCCATGGCGGTCCAGTGGTTAAGACTCCGCACTTCCAAAGCAGGGGGCGCGGGTTCAATCCCTGGTCGGGGAACTAAGATCCCACAGGGCGCGGAGCCTGACCAAAAGAAAAAAAAAATTTTTACTGTATGGACGTGTACAAAATGGAAGCATTGAAAGTACCGGGGAGTAAAAAGAAGCAGGTGGATTTGGGTGGGAAGTCCATGTGTGGAGAGAGAAGTGATAGGAGGTGAGCTCCCTATTTCTGCTGTTTTGTGCCCGAGGGGCCAGGTACAGGGAGTGTTGTGCAAGCCAGTGGTGGTGCTAGTGGAAGAGCAGCCATCTTTTTGGCCCATGAGAAAAGAAGATCGAGTACAGGGCAACTACAGCTGCTGAAAGGAGGGGACGGATTCCTGGAAGGGAAGGGCCAGAGAGGGGGTCCCCAAATTTGATCTGTTCATATCTCTGGCTGGCTCCTGGACCACACAAACACAAAACAGACACAAAGCATCTCAGCTAAAGGCAAGAGTCTGAAAGAGTCTTAACCCACTGATCTGATGTACCATTTCTGTCATGTTTTATATAACCTTGGATCTTTTTCCAATCTCCCTATTCTATTCCATCGGTTAGTTTGTCTAATTGTGCATTATTACCGCACAGACTTATTTACTAGGGCTTTATAATAAATATTGATATCTTGGTAGGATTAGTCCCCTATATCAGCCACAGAAATCACACATATTCCTGAACAGGGAAAATGTAGTATAAAGAATTGTTAACTCGTAGAAAGTGGTTTACTAAAAGGGGTAAAAGAAGACTCAGAGGAGCACAGGAGTAGCAAGTGCAAAAAGGCATCAACTACCTCTAGGCTAAACAAGAGTGTGAAAAAGGGTGAAAAAAATGGAATACTACTCAGCCATAAAAAATGAAATAATATCAATTGCAGCACCATGGATGGACCTAGAGATTGTCATACTAAGTGAAGTCAGAAAGAGCAAGACAAACATCATAAGACATCATTTACATGTGGAATCCAAAATACGACACAAATGAACCTACCTATGAAACAGAAACAGACTCACATAGCTGTAAATTATTATATAGAGAATGGATAAACAACGAGGTCCTACCGTATAGCACAGGGAAGTATATTCAATATCCTGTGATAAACCAGAATGGAAAAGAATATGAAAGAATGTGTGTATATATATATATATATATATATATATATATATATATTTATAAAACTGAATCACTCTGCTATACAGCAGAAATTGACACATTGTAAATCGACTATACTTCAATAAAATAAATTAAAAAAAGAAAAAGAGTAGACAATGAAGGAACTAGGGACTTAGGAGAATTCCACGCCCTTCCAACCAAAGGTTGAGAACGTGCAGCCTGCCAGTAGCAAAGAAACGTGACAGGGGCATGGGCCAGAGCTGGTCTGTAGAAATTGTCCACCATGGCCATAGGCCATAGCTGGGATAAAGATAGTCTGTAGAAACTGCCTACTTGGTGGAGAGACAGTGGCCAGAGGCACAGTTGGAGCTGCTCCACAAGGTCTGCTGCTCTCCTGTACAGAGCAATAATAACGGAGGACTGATCCCCAGAAGGGAAACGCCTTCCTGTCGCCATTGCCTTGCAGTGTAACTCCAGTGCTCTCTACTGGTAAAGCGTAACATTGTGTCCAGCTGGCAAAGAAGCAATGTTTACAGGGTCTATAGCTCCACTATCACAAAGCAGGGCAAAGGATGGATTTGGAGCTGAGAGAAAATTGGTAGCTAGCTCATACTCCTAACTTGTTCTTATTCTTCAAATTTTTAAGCTATTTTTGGTCACTTACCTTCCCATGTACACAAGTGGGAGCAGGGTAGTGGTGGTGGAGATTATTAAATTTTCACCTGGATTGGATTTAATCTGTAGATTTGGTGGACCTAACAGCCTTACATTATGGGGTCTTCCAGCTCATAATATTTGTCTCTGTCCATTTATTTAGATCTTCTTTGAAGTTTTTCAGTAACACTTTTATAATTTTCTCCATAAAAATCTCTTACAGCTTTTGTTAGGTTTATTCTTCAGCACTTCATAGTTTTCAAGCCAACAGTATATTAAAAATTTTCTATGTTACTATTAATACAAAAATGCATTTTATCATGGTACGTTGTTTTGTATCCAGCAACATAATAAACTTACTTCCAAATTCTAGTAATAAATCTATCTGTCCTTTTGGCTTTTCTACATATACCAGTTTATCTTCCAAGAATAATGACAGATTGGATTCCCATTCTTATGGATTTTGTTTCTTATTCTAGCCTTACAACATTGTGTAGAACCTCAGTATGCTGAGTAAAAGTGGTAAACTTAGGCATCGTTGCCTCGTTCCCAAGTATCAAAAGGAATGCTTTCATTTTTAGCTTATTGATTTATTTTGTAGATACCCGTTATCAGTTCAGTGTTTTCTCCTAGTTCTAATTTAAGACGTTTTAAAAAAATCATGAATGGACATTGTGTGTTTTCAGATGCATCTATCTTCCTCTATTCAGATGATCTATGATTTTTCTCCTTTCATCTATTAATGTGAATCACATGGGTTGATTTTCTAATGTAAACCAACCTTGCATTCCTGGGATGGACCCCATTGTGTCATCATGCATTATGCTTTATATACATGGCTATCCTCAAATTAATATTTTAATTTTACGCTCATGAGTGAGATTAACCTATACTTTTCCTTTTTCGTACTGTCCTTGTTGGTACGCTAGCCATACAGTAAAATGGGGAGTATATTTAGAAACAAACTTTATGCACCTTCTCAAACACACTTGACTGCCTCCTCTTTCCCTGCCTTGACTTGTAACTCATACATTGTGGAATTTCCCTCCACTTTCAAACTTTAATGAGATGCAGCATTATAAGACATGGGATCTGAATTCCTGAACAGCTGTTATGAGGTGGATAATGCAATCCAGTGGGACAGTCAATCATCCCTGTGGCAAGAACATTGACCAACGAGAACTGAGAGATGGGAGGTTACCTGATAGCTAGATTACTCCCTTTTCTTTCTCCCTTTGGTTACTCCACAACATTGTTTCTGCCTGGAAACCTTACCAGAAAAGTCCACATGCCAAAGTTTCACATGCTGAGTGACCTGATAGGTCTCTTTCAACTCACTGTGAAGTGGCAGTCAAGACAGTAATGCGTCACAAATTTCATAGGATTCCCCTTGTTTTACTTCCATTTTTCTCTCATTTTTTCCCTGAGCTTACGTTTCCCAAATGAAGTACAGTATGTGTTAGTATCTTAGTCCTTGCCTCAGGCTCTGCTTTCTAGAAGACCTAAGCTAAGGTCAGAATTATACCCTTTGTTCTATGCACTGCAGTATTTTCTGTAAGATTGCAGGACCTTATTCCTTTCAAGTTTGATAGACCTCACTAGTAAACCATGTAGGCCTGAGTTTTTGTGTGGAAATATTGGGAACTACTGTTTCATTAACTTTAATGGTTGTTAAGACTACTCTATTCAGGTTTCCTACTTCTTTGTGAAGCAACTTTCGTAAGTTACAGTTTTCTAAGAATTTATCCTTTGTATCTATACTTACAAATTCATTGGCATAAAGATTATAAGTTTATTTTAATTATCTATTTTATTATACTTTTATTAATATCTGTGGGATCTGTAGTGATAACTGTATTTTCATTCCTGTTACCTTTTGTCTATTTAGTTGGTTTGGTTCTCTCTCCCTCTTTTATCAGTCTTGTTAGGGTTTATAGATTGTATTTGTATTTCTGAAAAACCAATTTTTGACTTTGTTGATCTTCTCTATTGTGTTCATTTTCTATTTCATTACTTTGCTCTTTAACAGTTCCTTCCTTGTGTGCGTGCGTGTGTGTGTGTGCGCGCGCGCGCTTATTTTGGTCTTCTTTTAACTTCATGAATTGGATGCCTAGCTCATTAATTTTTGGTCTTTTTTCTTATCTAGTATGGACGATTCTCCACATGTTAGTCTAGTATCCTCTAAATACTGCTTTAGCTGCATTCCACACATTTTAGTAGATAGTATTTCTTTAATATAGAGTTTTCAATATTTAACTTCTGTGACTTCTTTTCTCATGCATTAAGTAGAAATGTTTATTAATTCCCAAATATATGGGAGCTTTTCCAAAGATCCTTTTAAAAGTGATTCTACCTTAATTGCTTTGAGGTCAGAGAATATTGTGCAGCTTTGCAGCAATCCTTTGGAATATACTGACACTTGCTTAATTTGCAAGTGTATGGTTTTCATACCATTCCATGTGACTGAAAAAATATGAATGACAATTTTGGGACGGAGTACACAATTAGTACTTCGATTTTTCTACATATTTCCTGGAATGTGTCTGCTTGTTCCATCAACTACTGAAAGCATCGCACGGTTTTGTCTTTTTCCTTGCAGTTCGCTCACTTAAGAGTGTTAAGGTAGTTTCGTTGAGAGCTATTTCACCTTTGTGGCGAATTTAACCTTTCATCACGTGAAGTGACATCTTTATTAAGACTCCCAGATAAACTGTTCCCCCTCAAGTCTTTTTTCAGGGTCTGCCTCTGGGGGAGCCTAAACCAAGATAGTCGGCCCACCGGGACGTTGTAGCAGCACGATAACTAAGACTGTCACCTGTCGTAAACTGGCGCTGGGTCCAGAAGGAAAGGGATGCACTACCTTATGCAATTTCTAGCATGCCAGAGAGACTGGGGTGGTGTGAATTATGATCGGTTGGTGGTATTAATAGGTTAGTTGTTGCTAAGTGCGACTGGTGCACAGAAGGAAGAAAATGTCAGGCTCAACTCAGGGCACGGTGTAAAAGATCTCCCTGGCAGCATTTAAAGAAATCCTTAGCTCATGCAGTTGAAGGGCAGACTATGCTAAAAATCAAGCCAGAAGTTACAAATAAAGCTGAATTTAGCGCTCTCACAAGTCTCCCGTCAGGCCCTAATAGATAAGGAGTGGGATACTGGAACATGGAGTGGGGACACCTGGGTGGGAACACTGAGAGCTCTGAACCTCAGACTTCTCTGAAACTTCTAGGCTAGCCGTCCACCCCTCTGCCTGAAGACCATGTTAAGGCCCCATTTGAAACAGATGCCTCACAACACGGAAGTGCTTGCCTCCCCGCAGTCTGCCCCACCTCATCTCATTGCTTCTAGGAATTGCTTCTAGCAGCCTGAGGCTTTGCTAGTTACAACCCCCTAGATAAATCTGACATATGGGGCATTAAACAGAACAAAAGTGTCTTCAAAGGCCATTAAAAAAACTCTGAGGCTTCACCAGCTAACACAACACTGTGCTTTTTGAATTGGAATTGTTCAGGTGCTCACCAATGACCTAACAGGAGCTAATCTAGCTTTCAGTATGTGGTAGCTATGATAAAGGGTTCTCTGTCAGTAGTAAGGCAGGAAGAAATGATCGGGCTTCCCAGTGAAGTTTCTTGTTCCCCGATATTACAAGAAGCCTTATTCACCCTCCCCTGTGTGCCTTCAATCCCTTTCCTCAGTGATGTTAGGTCACCTAGCATGTCACTCTCTTTGCTGAACTCAAGTTGACTGGAACTGCAGGCACTAATAAAGGATGTTTTTGATGCGTTAAACACCTTGTTTTAGAGGAGGTGGTGGAGGGCTAAAGTGCCATACAGCCAGCAGCAGAGCCAGGACTGCAAGGGAGGAGGTTTTTCCACCTCTAAATTCTTGCTACTTATTAGCTTTTATGATGTTAACAAGGACTTAACTTCTCTGGGCTTCAATTTCCTTATTGGAAAATCGGAAATGATTCCTTTACTCAAGAGGATGTGGGTTAAAGGAAATCGTGACTGTGAAGGTACCTGGCATATTAACAGGGCCTCAGCAAAATGCCCCCCAGTTCCCCTTCCCTCTGCCCCGAGCAGCTCAGGAGACAATGGCCTTCCTCTTGAATTGTAGCTCGCTAAAAATATGCCTCTTCAAAGGAACTGGAAGCTAATTTTTTCTCTGTCCCCCCTCCCACAGTGCCTCTTGGGATTCGAGGCAGGCTGTACCTCAGATTTCAAAGAAATGGGGAGAAGCAAGACCTCCTAAGGTCTAGTTCAAACTGAAGGATCCCAGGGTACACTGGGTCCTGCTGTCAGGGCCTAAGGTCATTGTTGCTTAAGAAAGCCACTCGGCCCCCAGATTTCTCCTCCCCAGCCTCGAGCTGTTTCCACGGAGTCTCAGTGAGCCAAAACGCAGGGGCCAAGGGTCAAGGCATCAGAGCCAGGGTGACCAGCTGAAGACTCTACCACTCACCAGTCACAACTCTGGACGACCTGCCCTTTCTGAGCATCGGTTGGGGGGTAATAATATTACTGTCATCAGGGCTGTTGTGAGAATCACACGTCGTACCAGCACACTGGCCCAGTGCCCAGCGGGCAGTAAACTTAGTGACTCCAAGGCTTTGTTGTGCGTGCGTGTGCTGCACACTCCTGAGGACAGGGCGGGGTTACAGCATGCACCGTGCAGGCACCAACTTCTACCCCTGGTTCCTGGCATGCACACAGCAAGGCGGGTTAACAGTTTTAATGACACACTAAAGAGAGACAGGCAGACAGGCAGGTAGACCAACTGACCTGTGGATGTTTTTAAGAAACCCTGCTAAAGGGAACTATACTCAATATTTTGTAATAACCTATAAGGGAAAAGAATATGAAAAAAATAGATATATATGTATGTATAACTGAATCACCTTGCTGTACACCTGAAACACAACATTGTAAATCAACTATACTTCTATTAAAAAAAAACAAACAGGAAGAAAGAAACCCTGCTAGACATTAACATGTCATGTTCGGATAACTGAGCTTGGTGGACACCATCAAAAGGATCATGGCTTCAACCTCCTTTACTCTGTCCTTCATACATTCACCCACAACACATAAAGCACCTTTCATTTTCAACAACATACACTTTGACAGATAAAAAAGGTGACCCACACTTTCATTTTCTTTATTTTTCATTGATACCGTATGAATACAAAGTTTCTAGAAAGCTACAAAATGTCTACCACTTTATCAAGAAGGCATCAAAATGTGTCACTTTGCAAAGACATGAAAACACCTGCAGGAACTGACACAAAAATAGCATTTTTAGAGTGATGAAATAATTGCACTTAACTGTCATGGATATTACAGTTATCACACATATGTACCGCGAAAGCTAGAATACATTTTTTTTTTTACAAAGCACTTTATAAAAAAATTCTCTGCACACAAACCCTATAATTTTCATATAACTATCATACTAAAGATAAATTCACTTTAAAGCCAACACTTAGAACATTTTTAAACAAAAAGGTACCAGTACCTAAACACAGACGTTAACAAATACAAGAATACTGTACTGCCAAGAGGTTTAACCAAATGCCTTTTCAAAGTTTCTGCAAACAGGTTATGAAAACGTATGTGAGAATTTGCCCCCATCCCCCCATCTCTCCAATCTACCCAAGAGGAACCTTACTGCCTAAAGGCAGGCTCCCCAGCCCACTCACAGCAGCAGTACAATATCAAAGGAACCACTGACCAGATGAAACGCTTACGTCACAAGCCCATTTCATACACGTGACACGAAGACACAGACTGTGAGAATCCCATTAAGCCATTTAGAATGTGAACAAACACACGTGGCAAAAAACCGATTTACATAAAATTTAAGCATATTAAAGAATTAAAGGCTATTCAGGTTTCTTTTTTAAATGTTACAAAACTTTTTTTTGTCATTTTTTTAGGCACATAGTTTTTGTTTTTACTTTTTTTTTTTCCTTATCTGCAGTCATGAGCCTATTGAAAAAGGCCTACAGAAGTGACTCTTTCAAGGAGGTAACAGGGAGATGGTTTTTTTTTTAAAGAAGTGCAGTTAATATCTAATTTACACAGTGAAACTAATCACGGAAAATGACTGATGGAAAAAAGAAAAGAGAAGGAAGGAAGGAAGGAGAGAGGGACCGAGGGAAGGAGGGAGGGAGAAAACCAGAGACTGGTTTCCAACTGATTTACACCTAGACTCTGTCAGCCTCTTTCAGAAAAAGGGGAAGGGGAGACAATTTCATAATGGAAGGCAGACAAAAGAGAGCCAACATGATAGAGGTGGAATCTCCTGGAATCTGACCCCACTTCATGATGAACGAGAGGGAACATAAATGCTATTTCAAATGCTAAAATGATGGAGTGGGGCATATAACAGACTCAATGCAAATTCACAGAGAATAAAACAAGTTTACAGCTTACGAAGTAGAACAATAAAGACAAATATTTCGTCTTATTTAATGGTGCATGACTTCAGTGAAACTACCCTTTGCAATGCAATTTTAAACACAAAACCTTCATTCTTAACGATGGAAGTAATGAGTTAATGAGAGAAAACTATTGCCAAAGAAAGCACAGTAACAGTTGAAAAGGGAAGCAGGAAAACAAACATTTGATTAATTTCTTCCAAGTTGTGGTGTAGTCCTGCCACGACAGGGAGGGGCTGAATTCAAGCAGCTAACTATAACTTGTGCTGAGCAATTTTCCTTTTCATTTAACTTTTTTTGTTTCTTGTAGAAGTTTCTATGAATACTCACAACTTGGTGTGGATAGAAATCACTCCTGAAATTTCAGACAGCCCAAAGAGGGTATTCTTAAAGACACCAGGTAGAGACAGACGGACCATCGCATTCAGAGGCTAACTTTCAAAGATGTCTAATGTCACTGTAAAGTCTATATTGGTAAAGAAAAGTCTTTTTTGTCCTGGCTTTTGTTTGGCTCGTGTTTTTGCCTTCTCATCCTTTTCACTCCTTTTCCTCCCCTCTATCAATTTTCCCAATTTACACAAGGTTTTGATAAAAGCCAGCACAGACTCTGAAGAGTTGCCCTTTGGAGGGCTGGAACATTCTTCGAAAATTCCGAATCGTGAGTGGTGCTCTTTGGAAGTTTCTCATAGCGCATTCAGACAACACTCAGAGTCAACATTTTCGCCCTAAGAAGAACACTTCAATTGTAATGACCCTAACCCATTTTTTGTTCTGCACTGTCATCTCAGTTTGAGGCTTCCAACTTTCAAAACGGTATCACTGCGTAAACCAGAAGTGCGCGCTGTCATCTGAGTGGAAAGGCAGGCCTCCACAGACTGAACATGAGCATAAGAAGGACAAATCTGTCCACCGGCCAAGAGTCTGCGGTTTGTGTGCAAGTTCCCTCAGGCGGACACAGGGCTGGGTGACGGGCGGAGATGGCGCATGGGGTCACGGCGCACAAACACACCAGTTCCTGGGGGCCCTCCTGCCGCTGTGCGCACCGGGGGCATGGGTGGCAGGGGCTCCCCCACAGCAGACAGACAGCGCAGCAGGCAGGGTCCGCGTCGTGCTCTTGTGAATGGAGGCCTGTGGTTGGTTACTATCCCAGTAAACCAAAGGCATCACGGTGATCTCAGGATATTTTTGGTCTCTCTACAAATTATCGTGATTATGGCAGCACTTTTCTAAGCTGGAATCTCAAACCAAAGGCACTTTCATGCTAGAGTGCAGAAGGTTCACAAATAGCTAAGTATTTGGTCATGAATTTAAAAGGCAACATTAAAAGTATACAATTTGCTTTTCATAGTAAACTACGAAGTTGCAAAACCTTCCATTTTGGTATAGACATTTGACAGTGTGGTCAATGAACTGACTTCTGTTCATTTCAGATTTCAGACCAAGAAGTCAGTTTCCAATAGAACTGGAGAAAAATGGGCTTACAAAACAAAAATGAAAACAATGCTTGCTTGCTCTATTTTAAATACCATGCCGATCAGTAAAGGGACATCGAGAACTGGTGTGAGAAAAGGCTGGCGGCACACTAAGTATCACTAAGGCACTGCTTACTGAACGCTTTGGCAGCTCTGAATTGAAAACTTCCTACAAAAGTTAACAGTAGTAAGAGAAATGCTTCCAGCTTACAAAAGGGCTCACAGTTCCGAGGCAGCCTTCTGCACTGCAAACCCTACACGCAACATCGCAAAGATTTAAGGCTTTTCAGAAATGACATGTGCAGGGTTTTGCCACAGAAACATCAACAGAAAGAAAGAAGCAATGCAGACGTATCCTCTTAATGTCACAGGTGTGAACACCAACACACAAAATTGGTTCTACCCTTCGTTAGAACAGGTGTAGTGTACCAGAGCATAGACAAAAATCATAGAAGTTATCGGTACCTGGTTTGAAAAGTTGACTGTCATCTTGTGTGATTTAAATAACTTACGTTTGTACAAAAACAAACTGCAAAAGCCACTAGAGTATTGAGACCTAAAGAAGACTTGGGTTTGTAACACCAAGTTCTGGGCACGGGGGCTGTTTTTTGGCTGGTCCGAGCGTGGGACTTTGCTGCTGGGATGCTTTGTGAAGAGAAATTTGACTCAGAGCCTGTGGCAGGTGAACTGTCCTCAGGGTAAGGAAAAGGCTCATCAGCTTTCCTATCTGCTCGCGGATGCCTCCCAGACATGACACTCCAGGGAGAGAAGCAGCGTCACCACCAGGAGATGCTGCTGCTCTGGCAGAGGAAGGGGGTCTTAACCTCCCTCTCTCTTCCGCCCTGAGCACCAGAGAGGAACGACCCCCGCCAAGAGGCCAAGGATTAAGTGTCAGGAGTCCCAGAGCCTTACTCTTAATCTGTCACTGACCAGCTGGGTGACTTTGGGCAAGTCATCTCCCCTCTGCGCCTCAACTTTCTCATCTACAAAATGGAGGTCACAGGCATACCTCGTTTCATTGTGCTTCACAGATATCACAGTTTTTAAAAATTGAAGGTTTGTGGCGACCCTAAGGCAAACGAGTCTACCAGCGTCACTTTCCAATAACATTTGCTCACTTCACGTCTCTGTGTCACATTTTGATAATTCTCGCAATAATTAATAATTGAAGAATAATTCAACTTTTTTATTATTTTCATATTTTTTATGGTGACCTTCAAGTTTCTACTGTAATTGTTCCGGCATTTTTTTGGCAATATTTTTTCATTAAGGTATGTGCACTGATTTTTTTTTTTAGACATAATACTATTGCACACTTAATAGACGACAATATAGGGTAAACATAACTTTTATATGCACCGTGTGACTCGCTTTACTGTGATATTTGCTTTCTTGTGGTGCTCTGGAACTGAGCCCGCGCTAGCTCTGAGGTATGCCTGAAGACTGTGCTTTCCTAAAGCTCAATAAAGGAAAATTCGATCAGCCCTCTTCCGAAATGAATCACTCTCTCCACCATCCTTAAAGATGAAATGTTCCAGAGGTCTCTGTAAATTCTACAAAAAAGCAATGAGTGCAAGGCTAAAAGTAGAAGACCAGAGGAAATGTATTGAAATGATTAAAGGTTTGATAATGAGAACTATAACCTTAGGAGAAATAATAAAAATGGGTGGGATTTTCTTTAACCTGATAAAATAAGCAACGAAGAGCAAATTAGAAATGCTCTTTAAATAGGTGTGAGTTGATTATAGGGATGATGGTGGCCAGCTGTCCCCAACTTTCCCAGGGAGGAAGGAAAGAATACTTGTAGCAGAGAGATTCTGTTGTGAAACAGAAGTTCTGAAACAGGAAGAAACATGGACACAATATCATTTGAGTAATATTCCTACCTGTCTCTTGATGGCCTGAGACAAGGCTCCCAAGAGAGAAGCTTTCTCAGGGTAAAATGGAAGGAGAAAAAAACCCTCAAACATGGCATTTGTGACCTGTCAGATGCAGGGCAGTGGTTCTCAACCAGGGGCAATTCTGTGCCCCACGGCACATTTGGCAATGTCTGGAGACATTTTGGGTTGTGACAACTGGGGAAAGGTGTATCTAGTGGGCAGAGGCTAGGGATGCTGCTAAACCTCCTACAATGCACAGGACAGCCCTGCACCACAGAGAATTATCTGCTCCAAATGTCAACAGTGTCGAGAAAGG
Source organism: Delphinapterus leucas (assembly GCF_059928025.1). Classification (NCBI taxonomy): domain Eukaryota; kingdom Metazoa; phylum Chordata; class Mammalia; order Artiodactyla; family Monodontidae; genus Delphinapterus; species Delphinapterus leucas. Next base: position 42,640,355 of record NC_143135.1, read on the forward strand.
GTTGAGAAACCCTGGTCTAGGGTAGCTTAGACGTTCTGGGATTCTAGGACATGTTTTGGAAAAGCCCCAACTTTATTTAGGTCTCTTGCTAAGATGAAAATGAATACCAAGAGACCAAAGCCCAGTTCTTCAGCTTCTCCCTATTTAGGCTGCGGAAAGTGGCCTCTGAACTCTCCAGTGAAAGCACAAGATGTCCCTGAATCGATCCTGGTAGTGGAGGGTCAACCAGGAGATAGAGCACCCAGAAAAGAGCAGTGAGGACAGAGCTTTGGAAAGGCTTCTTTATGGTACAGAAAGCTTTACGAAGGGAGGAGACTCTGCCATAAAGGGTGAAAGACCAAAAACAGACTTGGATTCGATGTTCTAACACAAATCTAATCCCAGGGTCTAATTTGGGAGTGACAGAGAAAGGGCTAAGAGGTTGGACCAGTGGTTAAGACAGGGAGAATATCTGCCCTGGAGAAATCTTTAGAAGGACAAGACAAGAAGTAAACTTGTTTTAAGAGCAAAAAGCCATCCTCAAGTTCATCCATGTAAACCCCCAAACTCAACTACAAAGGCATTCGGAGGAAGAGGCAAGCATCAGAGGGCCCAGCCTAACTCTGTGAGTTCAGCAGACCAGGGTATGCCCTTCTCTGCAGCCAAAAGAACTACCCTCTAGCTGGTGTTCTTGGGTCTCGATCTATTTGCGCTTTGAAAAAAGTAAATCCTCAGAGCCCCCCTGGCAGTACCGAAGAGCCCCATTCCTGGGAGAAAGCGTGAACCAAATACCTCTTGCCCTGAAGTTCTGGGATGGCGTGGCTTTTAGCCACATAAGATCATTTGCGCCCCTTGGTCCTGAGAGACTGGGGGTAACACCTTGAGTAAAGACACAGGAGATGGGAGCCAAAGAAGCATCCCTAAGAGGGGTGACCAAGAGAAGTCATAAATATATGACCAAGGAAGAAGCTTAATGCTTGGGCCGAAGACCAGATAGAAGGGTGGGCCACTAGGGCAATTCTTCAAAGGTCCACCTGGAATCAGGGAACAAACTGTAGTCTCTTTACGTAGGGAAGATACACACCATGCTACTGGCTTATGTAAGGGATGTGTGTTCCAAAAGGGGAAAGTTCTGCGCTCTCTCCTTTGGTCTTCCCAGTGACCAGGGTCATGGGTTTGGGAGAGGTCAGGCTTGGTTCTTCTGTTTGCCCCAGCCACACCCTCATGACCACCAGATACTAATCAATATATAAGCAGGGTCAGAGCAGGTGGTGGGACAGGGAAGTGGGTATGTAGGTTATTTGAATGTGACAGAACAAAGTTTTCGTTTTCTGGCTTGACGTAAAAGTCTTGACATGTTTCACAACTTACAAAACATTTTATGTTCTAATAGTGTTAACCTATTCCTGACAATTATAAAAAAACATCACTTTCCTCCAGGAAGTTGGGGAGTATGCCCTGTCCCCTTCCCAATGAAGCACTTATGGAAATAACCCAAGACATGTGGCCACATCAAACAGACTGCCTGGACAATGCTTTGGAATATTTGGGTTGGAAAGTTGAATTCCTCCTAGGAAGAAAACCTCCCAAATGTGCCTGTGTGGAAAGGGCAGAGATAGATAGCTGAGCCTCTTCAACCTCAGTCAAATAAGCATTGTGACTCATCGAGAGATGTCAAGGAAACGCGTGTCCTTAGCGAATACACCTAGATCTACGGACATAGACTGAGAAATACACACGTATCAGCACCTAGAAAACTGAGTGACACTGAATAGATGTTCAATAAATATGTGTTGAATAACTATATATGTATATGTGTATATATGTACACACAAACACACACGTACACATATAGTTACAGCAGGTTAATATTGGATCACCAGAAATAATTTACCCACAGGCTGGTGAGCACGCTTGTGATTTTCTGGGGAGCAGAGATCCTAAAACTGATGAGCCTTTTATGAGTTCGGTTGATGAAATCTCTCCCAGCCACAGGGTTTTCTATAATTTGCAGCTCACAGTGCAGTATTCATGCCAATTTTACATTTTTGTTATTAAATTTCAGTGGTTCAAAGATTTACTCATCTTAATAAAAAATTTGGTTGTCCATATAAAATATAACTGCACACACAAGACTATAAACATTGTAAGTTTAGATTTTCAGTATTTATCTACTTATTGCAAAAAAGAGCCATCTTTTTCATTAAATAATCATCACATTAGTACAATACAATTTTATATTTTTTAAATATACTATATATGTTAAGGATAAGGGGTGAAGTTTTCTTCCTCTGTAATAGCTGTTTCAAGAGTTTAATGGATTAGGAGATTAGTTTTAACCTCGAGGAAAAAAGTACAAATTTGTCTCATTAGGATATTTCTACCAAGCATTTCTTAAGGCTATATTTTAACATTTGGTTTCAAAAAGAAGGAAAAGTTTCATTTAAAAAATAATTTAGTGAATTACATTCTTTCATAACTTCCACCCTAATTTGTTACAAAGATAAGTCTAAAGATTCTTAGTTTTGTGTACTAATTTACATTTATATTTAAAGATTAATTTTACTTGTATCTTAAAACAAGAATTTTATGTTGGAAAAAAAAAAAACACTAAATACATTTGTATAAAGGCTGTAAATGTCCAATGGTAAATGCTCTGTCTTATTTTTTTTTCTACCACAACGAGAAACAGGTCTCTGCAGACAGAGACTTGGGTTCTTAAGGTTCACCTTTCTGAGGAATTGTGGGCTGTGGATCTGAATAACACACAGAAACAACTCGATTTCTCTTTTTACAACTGTACCAGAACTTCACAGCTACAATGAGTATGAACACATGAAAAAATGACTTCACTCAAACAGGATTTAGAAAAGTTGGGGTGACCTCAGGGCCAGGGCAGCACCCCTGTGTGGTGAGGTTTACAGTCAGTCGTTCGATCATGGAGAGAGTGTGTGTGTGTGTGCACATATGTGTGTGTGTATATACAGATATCTATATATATAAATAACCACGGTTAGTCCTTTACAAGCCTGTAAATATGATGCTGTGCTCCATGTTCACTATTTGAGACTTCAAATACACAGGCCATGCACAGGAGAGTTTCTTGTGTATCCCTGTTTGTTACCACCTGTTTAAAAAAAAAAAAGTATAAATGGAAAAGAATATGAAGCAGAATGTACAATATATATAGGTATAACTGAATCACTTTGCTGTACAGCAGAAATTAACACACTTTAAATCAACTATATGTCAATAAAATATTTTTTAAAGTATATATATATATATATATATATATATATATGTATATCAAACACCACATGAATGAAAACATATTCCATCTGTGCCATGATGACTACAATTTACTTGGAGAGGAATATGGAGTCCAGTGTTCAAAAAGTGGATTGTTCAGAGATCTGCCCAGCCTCCCTCCGCCCCCTCCAGCAAAAACTCAGGATATTACAGGTCTGACTTAAATCCTATTTAAGCTTAGTTACCATATGTAAGAAAGACCTTACAGATTGAGTCTCACTCAGAGAGCCTAAGAAGACACACAAGAATTAGTGTGGGGTTTTTGTTTTGTTTTGTTTTCTTGGGGGGTGGTGGTGCAATTTTTTTTTTACAACACAGAGAATTTTCTATAATTCAGTTCCATGGGACAGTCATTTATCCTAGGGACCGTCTCCTATCTTATTCCTAAACCTCTACTAAATTTTGTTTCACGATAGCCAATGGGAGACATAAACTCTGTGAGTGCCTTGCTCACCACTGTATTAACATGCAGTGCCTGGACTCAGTGAAATATACGCGGAGTAAAAGAACAGTCACACAGTTCAAACCCATGTTGTTCAAGGGTCCACTGTATTCGCTGAATGGATGGAAATTCACAGAATAATAGCCACCATCTGTTCAGTGCTTACTATGCACCTCCTCAGTATTAAATGCTTTACAGAAAGTATCTCGTATAATATTACAACAACTCTAGGAGCAGGTGCGATATCACTCCCTCTTTGACAAGGGAGGATGCTTGGGGTTGATTTGTTTAAGGTTATACTAACGTCAACGAAAAACCCAGATCTTCTGGACCTGAAGACCTTTTTCTTACCCGTTACGCCATGCTGCTCTAGACAAATGCATTGATACAGTGATGAATCATCTAATTTTTTTTTTCTGGGTAACAAAGTTTTTTTCCAGTACTGGTGCCCACCTGTTTTCTAGTCTCATTCCCTGCCACTCCCTTGCAGATCAAATACTCCAAGTATGCAAGTCTTCCAACCCTGAAATCTTTCTCTCCCTCATCCCTATATCCAAACAAATGCCGTGTCCCGCTGCTTTTACCTCCTGAAGAGTTCTTGAATCCATCTCCCTTTTCCCCTGCCACAGCCCAAGGCACCAGCAAAGCTGACCTGGACTCCTCCACCAGCAGCCACCCTTGCCGGGCACCATTCTCACCTGTGCACAGTAGTCACCGTAACCTTGAAAGAAATATGAATCGGACAACAACACACTCCTGCTTAAAAACTGAATGGCCTCTTTTAAACTTTAGGATGAAGAGAAAACCTGTTCTCATCCAACAAGGATGAGAGTGAGCGGCCCATTCTGGCCAGTCCTACCCGGCCAGCCGCACTGCTCTGTTTCCAGTCCTCCTGCTACCACATTCCCACCTACGTGCAGTATTCTTCCCTACCCTCTCTGCCTCTCTATCCATCTGGAGACACCTCTCAATTGTTTCTTCCTCAGGGAAGCATTCCCTGACCTCCTACTACACGTTCTCTTGTCACCATGCACCGACCTCTACCAGCCGTCAGCCACAGGTGAATTACACGCATTTTGTGACTCCCTGTCCTTGATGAATGCCTGCCTCCCTCACCAGACCCCGGGATGCCTGGTCCCGCCTGTCTAGTTCACCACAGCCCTGTAGCTGACACGTCAGTATGCACCCACCGAACGGGCCTTTTCTTGGTAAATCTGAAAAATACCTGCTTGTCCATCAGGCAACTTAAACGTCATCTTTTAACATCCCTGAGAACCCCCACCTCCTTCCAAGTACAGGGGCCTCTGCTCAGGCACTTCAACTGCCCTGTGCTCCCATGATGTCTGTTTCACAAGTTTACTGCAGCCATGATGGCCTTGCATCGTCATCATCTATTTACCCACCCCGTTCTCCCTACAAGGCCCAGATTTCCTGTGTTTTATTTGCACTGTATTTCAGCAGCTAGTACAACCTTTCCATAACTTAGCCGAATCAACGCAAACGTTCTCAATAACCTTTGAGGGAGAGAGGGCAGACTTGAGCACTCTGTTTGTAAACGGAGGTAACTGAGGTCTGGAGACTTTAAATGTCTTACCCAAGGTCATAAAGTAGAGTTGAGTCCTAAACCCAAGTCTTCTCATTCCATGACCATGACATCCTGCAAAGTGTCTTTTCCATCAGTTCAAATCTTAATTTACGTCTATCACTGGCTCTGTGACCTCAGGAAGGACTAACATTCCTTATCCATAAAATAGGGATAAAAATGACTTAACAGTTCTGCAGTGAGAATTTCATAATATATCTACAAAAGATTCAGGCACTGTGCCTGGAACCTCTATGATCTATTTTACCTTCCTGCAGACTTTCTATGAAAGACTATATCCTATTTAGGCTTCATGCTTGAGATGAAGGAGGAAGGAAAAAAAATGTTTCTAGCAACCTGTATGTCTGAACATGACCTCAAATGATGATCGAAATCCTTGGCCCACAATTCAGTCGCTGTCTTCCTCAGTCTGATTGCCACCATTAAGGCCCCAAACCTACAGGGTCACCTCAATTCCTGAATCATTCTGACGAAACCAGAGTCTAGCCCACCAGCCAGTAAGGCCTGGAACTGGCCGTGGTGACACAGGTTTTGTATCTAATGTTCCTAGTAAAACACCTGCAACTGTGTCCAGCAACTGTCATTCTGGCCATGTCCCTACACCTGAGGAAGTGCTGAAAAGTATGATCTCTCCTGTTTATCAGTGAGATGACTTCATTTTCATTGCCCAGGAGTGCTGGCTTAATTTCAGTTTTTCTACAGAAAACTATTATTTCTAGCAAATATTTATTTGCTACTAATTCTATATTTATTTGCTTCTGATTCTTCGTATCAAAGGGATGTATATAGTTGCTTAATGATACGTTTTAAAATTAATTTAACCTGGTAAGTTAAATGGATGGCAGTCATGTGTTCCAAGGGAGCATTACTGATATAGTTACACGGGTTTTGTGGGTAATAGATACTTACAACTTTCCCTGATCAAATTTATCTTGGCTGTGCCGTGAAGTCGGGTTTTAGGGACTGAGGACATATTCCTTAACGTGCTGAAACAGCCTCCCTGGTTTGTAAGAAACATCTAAGACTCCCTCCAGAAGAGGGGGGGTGGCCATCCACTCAGAGAGTTTTGGTTAATTTCTGAGGCAACTGAACGTCCACACCAGGACGCCACACACACCTTCCGGTCATCTGAGCACTAAGGTGATCCATCTGTTCTTAAATAGCAACAAAGAACATCTATATGACAAGTACCTGCCAGCACCCCAAACCTTGAACTGCTCAATTTTCACCAAAGACCGTTAGAAAAAGGATACTAATGAATAGTTATAATATGTTTTCCAAACTTTCTCCTGGACTGCTAGTTTCCAAGTTTCAGAGGGACATGGCCACATAAGAGAATCCAGAGATTCTCTCCTTGGAATAAATGAAAATTAGATGTAAAATTATCTGTCTGCCAATTGTATACCCATAATCACGTGTCTGTGAACTCTGAGGCTCCCTGTGGCTCACTTAACCAATCCCCTATAGCAGTGGGTCTCAACCTGGCTACACACCAGAACTACCTGCGGAGCAGTAAAAATAAACAAAAACTATGATTCTGGGTCCCATCTTTCAGAATTTTTAAAAGCTTCCTGGATGAATATCTTGGTATGCAGAAGGTTTTTAATTTCTTGATTTTTATTTATCTTTTTTTTTTTTTTTTTTTACAGTGGCATACAAGAGCTGGCTCCTACTAGCTCTGAAAGTTATTGTTAAATATGAAGGAATTTCGTGGGCTGGACAAATATTGGTAGCTTGAAATTGCCCATGGAAGCTGTATTTGCAACAATGGAAATGGGCAAAAGCTATGGATCAGGGTTTTGGAAGGAACTAGGGGAGAGCCTTATTTTATTTTATTTTTTTTTAAACCAGCACATCACTGATTGAGAATCACTGTCCCACTGAATCCAAAAAGGCCAGGTAAAGAGTTCTTGCTCTAAGTATTCTAGTTCTTAAACCTGGTAACAAAGAAGAACAAAACAGGCCTTCAGAGGGCTGAATATTTGACCACAATATTGTCCTGCTGCCCCTTTTTGCAAAATTGTTTCCACCAAATTTTGTTTTGGCATTTTGCCTTTGGTTTAATCAAGGAATGTTATTTTTTAAAAATTCGCTTTATGAAATCCGTTACCGCATATTTTATAGGTATATTTTGAGAGGAGCACTGTACTTATTAACCTTCCTAAGTAACCAAATGAAGTCCCTGTGAGAAACTGTTTTAAAGTTAAATTTAGGGGGATAAAAAACACACCAAGCATTGCCCGGGGAACCAGAAAATTTTCCCATCATGGGCCTTGAGCACCATTGCTTTTTCCTTGCCCTTTAGCTGCCCATTAAGTTTGACCATACTTTTCAGCCCATAAATATTCTCCCCCCGCTCCTGGTTATGCCACTCACTGTATTCTAGTTTACATTTCTCCTGGTACTGAGGGTTTATACTTTGCTATGTTAATGTATGTTACTTATAATAATAAGGCCTTGTAAATCCTTCATGAAATGAGTCTAGGTATGTTTGAAGCACAAACCTGCTGACTCAGCTTTTGCCTCATTTATGATTTGTATACCACGGTGCTGTGAGACTCACACTTAGCTAATACTGGAATTACCCAGGGAACCTTAGAAAACCTTAGAAAATACACATGCCCGGGCCCTATCCTCAGAGATCCTGATTTAATTGACCTAGGATGCAGCCCTGCTATCGGGATTTTTACATATTCTCCAGGTCTTGCTAATGTGCAGCCAGAATTAAGAATCCAGTTGTATCACCCTCACTCTCCCTTCCCAAATTCCAGTTCTGCTAAGCTTAGAAAGCCCGGCCAGGTGAGACCCCTTTCTCTTCCACAAACTTGAGCCAAACCAAGTTTGCCCTATGGATGTGTGAATTCAACTACTGATTGACCACCTGGGGCCCAGCCCCACAGTCTAGTCAGTTACCCTTGGCCCAAGCCCCAGCATCTCCCAGGCCCATCTTCCCCACCAGCCTCATGGCTGAGTCTGACAAAACATGAAAGAGACAAACAGTTACCAATAAAATTGTGAAGTTTTCCAAAACACTGTTCATCATATATTTCTCTGGTAAGTGTTTGAGCTTGTGGATGAAATTGATCATATATTCACACATCGGGGAGCGGTTTATTCGGTATACAAATCGGCCATTCTCAAACCTTGCATATTCCGTCTGTGAGGGAAAAAGGATTTGAGCATTTTTATACCTTTGACTTCAAAATACATAAAAAAGATATTATTGCCCGTAAAAGCATTTTACGTTTTCAACATGAATCACCTGCTATATGCTGCGCTACTTACGTAGTTTACTTCATTAAAAAAAAATCCTATCTCCAAACTTAACACCATACTCAGAATCCATTATTTTTCTGGAAATTTTTTTTTTTAAACTTGGGAAGATGACAGCTTTAAAGAAAAGTTGTATAGATGCTTTTCAGCAAAGGTTAGAAAAAAATATAACTGCCTGCTTAGTGATTCTCTACCTCGAGATCTGTGAGGGCAAGCCCAGCCAGTCACAATTCTTCAAAGGGCCCATAGAAAATCCTTCTTTACTGTGACAAGGCCTCACAGGCCAACAACCAATGCAGCTAATTTCTCTTCTTTAGGAAAAACTACTTCACACTGATCATGAGCCCCTGGCTGTGTTATGTCTTTAATTTTTTCAAAAAAGGGGTTTTTAAAAAATATATACATGCAGTTTGAAGATCCCACTGAAGCACTTAGAAATAAGAGAGACACTCTTAGATACTCTGGATCAAAGAGGAATTTAAAAAGAAATTACAAGCTATCTAAAGCGTAATGAAAAAGAAAATATTTACATCAAACTTTTGGGACTCGATGAAGCTATACTTGCAGGAAAGCAGCTTCATGTCTTCATCATTAAAGATGAAAAGTTATAGAACTTAGTACACATCTTAAAAAATTAATAAACCTTACAAAATAAACCAAAACCAGTGAAAACCAGGAATAGGAAATTAATAAAGATAAAAGCTCAAATCAATACAAAGGAAATTTCTTTTAAGATTTTTTTTTTGTTTTGATGTGGACCTTTTTTTTTTTTTAAGTCTTTATTGAATCTGTTACAATATTCTTTCTGTTTTATGGTTTTTGATTTTTTGGACACGAAGCATGTGGGATTCCAGTTCCCTGACCAGGGATCGAACCCGCACCCCCTGCATTGGAAGGTGAAGTCGTAACCACTGGACTGCCAGGGAAGTCCCGCAAAGGAAATTTAAAATGTAGACAGGATATAAGAACTAGTTCTTTAAAAAGACAAAATAAAATAAATAAACCCTTCACAATCTTAAGAAGGAGAAGAAAGAAAAGAGACAAAACCACAATTACATTATTGTTCAGAAGATTTAGAGGAGGTTACTTTATGTAACTCTTTGGCAAACAACCAATCAACCAACCAATCAATCAATAAAAGCAAAGGAAAACCTAGAGGACAGGATGATTTCCCAGCAAAATACAAATTGCTAATACTGAACCAAAAAGAAGTAGAAAACTCCAATAGGTCAATTACTGTGGAAATGACTAAAAACTATTTAGAAATCTACCACTGAAAAAGGTCCAAAGACCAAATGGTTTCACAGCTAAGTTTTATATAACCTTTAAAGAACAGTTATTTTCAATGTTATTCAAACTGCTATACCATAGAAAAAGATAGGTATTCCAATTATTTTTATGAAATTGATGTATATTCAATACCAAAAGTTGATAGTTTATAAAAAAGAAAAGTATAGATTAATATCACTTATGAGGTGCAAACATTTTACATAAAATAGCAAACAATGCATCAAAGTATCCAAAGTAGAACCTTCTTCAGGAATGCTGTGGTGGTTCATACACAGGACATGTGTTAACTCATGATGTCAACAAATTGGAGAAAAATCACATAGTAAGAGTTGCTGAAAAGGCATCTGATAAAATATTGCAGCTACTACTAATAAAAAAATTTAAGTAAAATAGGAATAGAAAGAATTTCAATATAAAATAAAGACTATTTATAAAAACCAATAATAAGTTTAATCCCAAACGTCAAAACATCAAAACTATTTCTACTGACATCAGTAACCATACAAGGATACTCACCATCACTATTTCTTTTATTTCTTTTTACAACTGTGTTGGAAGTTTTAGCAAATGAAGAGAAGGTGAGAAAATAATAATAGTAATAATAATAAAAGTGGCATGAACATTGGAAACGAGGAGATAAAATAGTCTTCTCTTTTTGCTGCTGCTAAGATAATACAACAGAGAAAACCCATGAATCTAGGGGGCAAAACCCGCTGTAGATAGATAAGAGAATACAGTAAGATGGCCAAATAGAATATAGATATGCAAAAACTAGGACCTTTCTTCTATTCTAGTAATTAAAATCTGGAAACTGGAAAAACTGTATTAACAAATTATATAATATTTAGAGATATATTTAACAAGAAAGGGATAAACCTATATATGAAAACTAAAATCTTATTAAAATAGATAAAATGAGATAGAAATGCAAATAGGTTCTTGATTGGAAAGATTTAATATCAATAACATATCAATCTGTCCCCAGATAATATTTAAATCTAATGCAATTACAATTAGATTGCTCAGGACTTCCCTGGCAGTCCAGTGGTTAAGACTCCACACTTCCACTGCAGGGGGTGCGGGAAGATCCTATATGCCGCGGCCAAAAAACAAAACCCCAAAAAACGATTAGGTTGCTCAAACAAGATTTTTGTTTCTCTTTACATTTTTATTTTTATTTATTTATTTATATTATTATTTTTTGAGGTACGCGGGCCTCTCACTGTTGTGGCCTCTCCCGCTGCGGAGCACAGGCTCCGGACGCGCAGGCTCACCGGCCATGGCTCACGGGCCCAGCCGCTCCGCGGCATGTGGGATCCTCCCGGACCGGGGCACGATCCCGTGTCCCCTGCATCGGCAGGCAGACTCTCAACCACTGCGCCACCAGGGAAGCCCATTCTTTACATTTTTAAAATGCTCTCATAGTTTGGAAGAATAAATGCTGGCTACCTGCCTAGAAAATATATGAAAAAGAAGAGCAGTGAGATTGACTTGCCCCAGCAGATATTAGAACATGCTATAAAGCCACTGTAATCAAATCAACACAATACTGGGACATGTAGAGATAAATAGAGGGTGGAATAGAACAGACCCCAGGAACAGCACCCAGTATATGCAGTAACTTAAAGGGGACAGATCCACTCAGTTGGAAAATAAATGATTTAATAAATGACTTTGACACAAATGCCTATCTATTTGGAAGAAAATATAAGCAGACTCCCATTTCACACCAAATGCAGAAACATACTCCAAGTAGATTAAAGGCTTAATTACAAAACTCCACCTGCCACACCACAGCACGTTCTCCATGAAAATGCCTGGGATTTCATCAGTCGAAGACAACCTTTCCCTGTTCCCTGAACTTATAAGGAGATTTGGGTATGTTAGCTGAGGATGAACTGAAGAATAGTTTGACATCTGGGAAACGGAGTTACTTATCTGGTTCACTGTTTCTCACAGGTACCTGTCCAGGCAGGAAGTCCATCTACAGGTAAGCCCTGACAACTTGGCCATTTGGTAGCAACAGTTACACTAACCTTCCGTGCTCCCAACCACCAGCAGGTACCTTTGCTTCCTCCTTCTCAGGGGAGATGGAGGTCATGTGGCTCCAGGTCTCCCAGCTGTGTCTCATTACACAGCCACATTCTCACCCACCCTCTCCTTGGACTTCCCAGACACTGCCTTGAGCTGGTTTCCCCCCTCCCTCACCCTTCTTTGTCCTCGGCTTCTCTGTTCATGTCTCCCTTTCCACCTACCCTAGGTCTGGCTGCCACTCTCCAAACTTAATCTTGATCCCTATTTTCCTTGCTATTCCCTCTCTGCAGCTAGCTCTCCATTCCCACAGCTTTGATTATCCTTAATGCTCAGGATTCTCAATTGATATTTTCAGTCTTTACCTGTCTCCCAAATCCTAGTGTTGCAGCTATATTCGTCCCTGACTATTTCCAGTTGAACATCTTATTTACTTATCTCTGCTGGTGGCTACACTGTCCTCCTAAACATAAAACATGTGATCTTTGACTCTTCCTCCTCTTTAATATTTAATATCCAGTCAGTTTCTAAGTACCATTCAAAATGTCTTCCTGAATTCCCACTACCACCCTTTTAGTAAAGCTCATGACACCTAAGTTTACGGCTACCATCTAGTCAACTCACTTACATCCTCCTCTACCAGCATAACCCTCCTTAACACCATTCTCAGGATGCCCATCCTGTGCTCGGGAAGCTATGAGGGCCTGCAGCATCCCAAATCTGCCTTGTTCAGCCCAAAGTCTTGAAAAACATCTCCTGTTCCCTCTCTCCACCCAATGCATCCTCTCTCTCACGCCTCAACACAAAGTCAGGTTGGGCTCCTGGACCTGAGAGGTCCTGGACATCTGTGAATAAACACCACTCACTGAGCATGGATGAATTGGGTGATGGGTAGAAGACAATGGAAAGCACAACTCTAAATGAAACCACCTGCAAACATTATTCACAAAAAGCAACCCACCCCAGTAAAATGAACATCCATTTTTTGAAGGGGAGGGAGGCATGAACTATAAAGGCCATAAATAGGTTTTTGGTCTCAGTATGTACTGAAATATATTTAAAACAATTAAGATGAAGGGAGTGGAAATGGCAAAAGCAAAAACCAAACTCAAGGCATCAGGGTTTTAGAAGGCAGGTGCCAATCAGCTGAGGACCACCTTGGTTGTTATCAAGATGCCTGGAAGTGCCCTTGAACCTGGAACCTGGGGTGGGAGGGGTACCATCTACTGGGCAGCAGGGTCTATCTCTAACAGATTCCATATCAGCCCCCCCTCCATCCCCCCATCCCAAGGCCACCTGCAGGACTGACACACTGGCAAGCACAGGGCTGACTTCAGACAGTCGGAGGGCTGGTATGGGATGACTCCTGGCCTTCTTTCTTTCAGTTGCTTTCAAATCATTTTGCCTTCTTAGAAGTAATGGGTTGGGGGGGGGGGTAGGAGTGGGAGGGGAAGGAGAAGATACCAGAAAAATAAAATCCTCTGCCCCAGTTTAGTTTTAAGGCGACAGGCCGCCCTGGATGAAGGTTCCAGCATACAGAGGCCAACTTACCTCTACTTTTTCTACTACTTGCTTCCCAAAGGAGCAAACTTTGGTGGAACAGGTGACTGTCATATTCTCAGAACTCTCATACTGACTGGTCACGCCGTAAAAAGCCCCGGCATCATCTTGAATACTGCAGTTTAAATCCGCCTGTTGGAAATGAGATGGAGGTGGGGATTACTCTCTCATCGCAGGAGTCAAAGCAGTAACCATCCGGGTAAGACCTCCACCATGCTGGCTGGAGGGCAGTAGAGGGCTGGCGTGGCTCAGAGAGGTGGTGAGGTGACGCCCTGCTAGAAACAAGTTCTATGGCTCATCGGCTATTTTTTGAAGAGAATGCTAGTTTGGGCAGTCTTCCCTTGAAATAATGACATGCTATATGTATGTTTCATTTTACTTTCTTGTATTCAGTATAGAATACTATATATCCTTGTAATAAGACATTCGTGAGGTCTCTGAAACATGTGCAGAATGCAGTATATGAATTGTATTCATATTCACTAATCTGTAGATATAATTAAAAGAACAGGAGAATCTGTAGCTGACTGGCCATTTGTTATATAAGTAAAAACAGATACCTCATTAACAAATTACAGCACCCAGAGGGGAGATGGTTCCTACTAAAGACTGGCTTACAAAGATGCAAAATAATTAATACAAGTTCCCACTCATTTAACGTATTTATGATTACTTAGTGAGGCTCATGCTAGAAACAATACAGGACTACAAGCCAATATGGGATGTACAGAAAATAGCTTTAATTTAGATAGAAAATAAGTACCATGTCAAAGGTAGTTTGGACAATGGAAGCATTATTTTCAATTAAGGGTATTTACTTTCAGGATGGTTAAGATTTGAACATGCAGAGAAGGGCTGAGAGAACGCTTGCACAGAAGCAGCCTGGAGTGCTTCATTCTAGCTACACCGTGAGGACTAAGGAGACAGGGAGGAATGAGTTTGGAAATGCCACAAGGGCCCAGGTAGAGGAGGACTAAGTAGGGGTATGGGTTGTATCCTGCAGGAAATGGGGACCTATTGAAAGTGTTGACACAAGGCAGTGAGGTGATCAGAGCTGAGCTTCAAGGAGAAGTGTCTCAGAGTGGTATAATGTTCACTGCAGAGGGAGGCTGGGAGGCTGCTTCAGCGGCTAGATCACTGACGGACAGTCCCCTTCCCTCAAATATCTACTGACCCTTTCCTGCACACTAGGCACTGGGTGTGGAGCTGGGGATCAACGAGTCCACACAGCTTAAGATTTAGGAGTGGGGACATCGCAACAGTAATAAGCACTCCTGAGATGGGCACAGAGACATGAGAACAAACAGTGCGGAGGGAGCCCCTGGGGTCAGGGGAGCTTCTGATGATGACGCAGCTCAGATGCAAAGAGAGAAGCGCTGGCATGGGTCGGTGGATCATGCTGTAAGAGAGAGTGTATGAAGGGCGCTCGGCCAGAAACAAGGCTGGAACAGAGAGAGCAAGGAGAGAGGGTAGCTGGGGAGGTGGGGGTGTGCGGAGGGGTGCGGGGGAGGGTCTTACATCCTAAAACCAAGGGACATACGAGTTTTAAGTACATAGGATAGGGCCAGTGACAGTTTAGGATCAGATCTGCAATCCAGAAAGGCACCCCTGACCACAGCTTGGAGACTTGAGAAGAGAGTGAGAATGGATGAGTGAGGTGTGTCAGGAGGCCTGGAAGAAGTTCCAGATGAGGCATGGTACTTGGGCTACTAGGGTGACTGCAGAGAAAGAGAGGGGGATCTGACATACAACGAGACTGTATCTTGCAAGGTGTGGCACGTTTTGGCTAGCTTATTTTAATACCTTGACAGGTACTAACCGCCATGAAGACCTGAGTCAGCCTATATATATTTTTAATAAGGATCTGCATTTCAATTTCCCTCTTGAATTGGGTATCAGGAAAATCTCCGTTTTCTTAGGCAAAACTTCGGATATGCTGGCTTCAAATAAAAGGACAATATACTTTATATTCCCTTTTCTTATGTGCCAAGAAATTCAAAGTTAAATTAAGTGTTCAACTATAGTCATTAACTTATTCTAGGCACTTCTGATAACTACTAACAACCAGTGTCCAGCTCCTGTTATGGGATTCCAATCTACTTTTACTTGTACTTGTCCAGTTTTACATTATCCATAAATTTAGTATTGCTCCCTCACATTTTGTTTTTTGGAATTTTATGGGGCATAAATTGCAAATAATTAAAAATGCCCAGGTGTGCCTTTTGCTCACATTCAAACGTTCGACATTTAGCTCCATGAGAGAGCAGTTTAGCGGGGAATGATGGAGGTCTTACCCTGAGATCTGTATCTCAGCTCCTTAAGGCTGAAGAGAGGCCCGTGAGTCTACGTGGGCTCCAACCTCCAGTACAGAAAGATACCAGTGTATCCTAGGCACACAGGAGCTCTGACACTGGGTTGTCATCCAGCCTTCCAGGGCGGGTATCACCTGCTGTGAACTAAGAGAGGGCCTTTCAGAACTTGGAGCGGGTCCTGCCACCAGCTGAGAACACAGAGCTCCCAGAAGTGGCTCAGGTGTTTTGCGGGGGTGGGATGACCAGTGATGTTCTTTGTGGGATTGATGCTCTTACTATTATGATGTAGTTTGTGCCAACAAGGTTTAACTTAAAAAAAAAAAAAAAAAGTAAAAATATGCATGTGGTAAGGAAAAAAAAGAAATCAAACTGTAAAAAGGATGTACGTTGTATTTCTACCCTGAACTTGCCAACCTCCCTAGATGAGCAGTGTTACCTATTTCTCAAGTGTCCTTTTAGAGATATTTAGCATTTAGATATTCAAACATACACATTCCCTCTTTTCTGCACAAACTGTAGCATTCTTCTAAACCTGGCTATAAATAAATAAATACTTCTTAGAATTCACATAGTACTGATATAGAATACCAGTTTTTAAAAGAACAGCCCTTTAAAAAACTGAACAGCCACACTTTTTGGTGGCTGCATATTATTCCATTATACAGATGCACCATAATTTAACATGTGCTCTACTGATGAATATTTAGAATGCTTCCCAACAACAGTGCAATAATAAGTTAAGTGGAACAGGAAAGGTCCATTAGAAATTACTTTTACTTTGTTTACATTCAATTTTAAAAAATTCCCTGCTTTGAAAATGAGAATTAATGGGCCATAAGTACACTGTTAACTAATACTGCAATTTAAACAAACTCATTTTGATGTAATCAAGTTGTTGTGAAGGACTGGTGAACAATCAAAAACCGTCTGGTGTTTGTGGTGTAAGGGATGGAGTGTGGGAAGGAGCACAGGGAAATTAGCAATGTGCAGGGGAGTCAACAGGAGAGCACATGGGATTGGGTTACTTTTTAAAAACTATCAACTTCAAATTACATCAACTTAACCAGGAGGGAGGTTTCTTAAGAACTGCACCTCAACTCCCTAGGCACAATGTTTTCTTTTCTTTCAATGCTCCATTTTTCACTTTATTTACTTCAGTGGCAGTGTTTTTTTATATACAATTTTTAAGGGTTACATTCCATTTACAGTTATTACAAAATATTGGCTACACTTCTGTGTTGTACAGTACATCCTCGAGCCTATCTCACTTATACCCAATAGTTTGTACCTCCCACTCTGCCACCACTATATTGCCCCCCCCTGCCCCCATACTGGTAACCACTAGTTTGTTCTCTGTATCTCTACAATATATTTTGTTATATTCACTAGTTTGTTGTATTTTTTAGATTCCACATATAAGCGATATCATACAGTATTTATCTTTTTGTCTGACTTATTTCACTTAGCATAATGCAGTGGCAGTATTTTTGACAAGCAAAAGATTTACAATGTAAACAAACTACGAGTCTTAAAATCTAAAGCAAGCATAGAAATATACAAAATAATCCATACAAACATACAAATTCAAAATGTTACCCAAGTTTATAATGGCATTCACCATAATTTGATGTTAGCAAAACTGCAGAAAATTTTCACAGCTTTTACGTTTCCACCTCTATGAGTTTCCACGCTTAAGTAATACTGGTGCTATAGCAGCGGCACACCTAGTAGATTTGACAGTTGAGTGGGTCATCTTTAAGACCCCCTTCCTTTGACAAAATTGTCTTCAGTAATCATCAGCACCGTTTCACCGTTTTAAACTTTAAACACAGAAACTCTGAAAGTGGTAACAGAGAACGAAGTAACTCTAGTTCTACTTTTTCGTCTTCATAACTACCGTGCCCATTTCCAAATCACAGAAGCAGTAGCACTGTGTGGACTGCAGCTCCAACGATTCCAAACTGTTAGAACTTACTCTAGAATATAAGACTGAGTCTTTAATCACATGTGTTATTAAAGAATAAGTAACATAATGGATAAGCAATATAAGTGTGCTGGTTTGAAGCATATATATATATGTGTGTGTCTATACATATATACGAAATAAAATATATATGAAATATATATATATACGAAATAAAAGCCCAACACTAATTTTACCAGTTGTTTAAGGTTTAGGCCAACAAAGGATTTTTTCTTTTTGAGGAATATTTTATTGATAGCATTGTTTAGAACTGTGGGCACAGTGTGGTAATAAAAATGACAACCATTTTTAGATGGTTTTGCCAGATAAACTTCTCTGCAATGAACCTCCTTAATGCCTGCACCTGGGGCAGACCATGCCCACCCTCTCACCTTTGGTTCACCACTGTCCCTTAGAATTCCCTAAATAATTTAATTAGTTTTAATTCGGAATGGATGACCCATAGGTACAATGTCGGGAAGTATCAAAAATGAAGGTATTCAAGAATTCACATTATGAAACTCCACCATCTGAAACAATCTCAACAAAGTATGAGTTTTAAAGTTGTTAGGATTAACTTTTTTACATAAAATTAAAGTAGAACATACATTCAGAGAAGTGTACAAATCACAAGTTTACAGACTGATTAACTTTTATAAAGTGAACACACCCATGTAACCAGCACCCAGACGAGGAAATAGAACAGAAGCCCCCTCATCCATGCTCCCTTTCAGTACAATCAAACGCCCCATGTCACAAGAGTAACCTTCAGCCTAAAATACTGTACGTTAATCTTGTCTGGTTTTGTGAACGTTTCACGAGTGGAATCACACAGTGCTGATTCCTCTGTGTTTAGTTCTATTTGTGCAGCATTACAGTGTGAGAGCCACCCACGCTGTCGTGTGTAGTTCATCTATCCTTGTCACTGTAGAGTACTCCACTGAATGGACTATACCACCACCTATCTCTTCTAGGGATGGACATTTACAATGTTTCCAAATTGAACCTATTATGAAGAGCGCTACTCTGAACATTCAGGGATAAGCGTTTGATGAACTCATGTGTGCACTCCTGTTAGGTGTTCCTAGGAGTGGAATTGCTGGTCATGAAATCTATGTGCACTTTCATTCAGGTAAGAGGAACAGATGGTTTTTGAATTATCTTGCTTTTCTTAAAAAAGTTTGAGACAACTTCGTATTTAATTATTAGTGTATATTTAATAGGTTAGATTTTAAAAGACTTCTCAACTAACAGTAAATAAGCAATCTGCTATTACAACTGCTTTGCAGTTACTTTTGAACATGGAAAATAATTACACAGCCATCCAACCACATCACAGTTGTTCTTTGGGAATCTTCTAGGAGGAGGTATTGATGTGAAAGATAATTATCTGTCAGCTGATGATATTATGATTATCCCGGAAAGAAATATGGTCACTGAGCCCCCGTGGAGCAAAGGTAATATCAAAGAAAGAATGCTAACATTAAATCAGCAACAGAGGAGGCAAACTCTGTAATGAGTCTACGATTCGTGCTGAGTTCATTATCCACCCTCTCGACTCATTTTTCCCAACTGAAAACTCAGGGCAAACCCATTTCATATAGTTTTGAAGGCAAGAAAATGAGGAAAAAAATGCTGGTATCAGACATACAAACTATTTTTGCCTAATCAGCTCTTATCTGATTACAGGATATTTTCTAAAAGCAAATAAATATAAAAATCCAAGAAACAGGGACTTCCCTGGTGGTGCAATGGTTAAGAATCCATCTCCCAATGCAGGGGACACGGGTTCGAGCCCTGGTCCGGGAAGGTCCCACATGCCGCGGAGCAACTAGGCCCATGCGCCACAACTCCTGAGCCTGAGCTCTAGAGCCCACGTGCTGCAACTACCGAAGCCTGCGCGCCTAGAGCCCGTGCTCCGTAACAAGAGAAGCCACTGCAATGAGAAGCCCAAGCACCACAACAAAGAGTAGCCCCCGCTTGCCGCAACCAGAGAAAGCCCACGCGCAGCAACGAAGACCCAACCCAGCCAAAAATAAGTAAATGAATAAATAAATAAATTAATTAATTAAAAAAAAATCCAAGAAACAACTAGAACCCAGCAAACTTATCCTCCCAACAAATTCCAAATTCAAACGATATCCTATCCTCCGGGGATAAGCCAGCTGTTGGGGCCCAGGGCAGAGGCCGGTTCCAAAATGTGCCTCAATGGCATACTTATTTTGGATTAGAGTTACTTAAGAAACAACCAATGGAAGAGGAACCCTCTGACCCTCCCCTCGGTCTCCCTGAAAGCAGGAAATAAATCTCTCATATGAAAGGTATACTTCCTGCATCTGGAGGTAGAAGGACACCCTTATCGCCAGAGATCGAGAATTTAGGGCCGAGAAGCCTTTTAAACAAACCTTGTTACTTTAAAATTTTACTTCCCCAAGCCCAGGCCCTGTTTAGATTCTTCACTAATTAAGCACCCCAAACCTACGTCTCTGTGTCCTGTGATTCCTCACAAATTTATCGTTCATCTAAAAAGTATAATAGATGCCTGCTTCAGCCACTTCTTAGGTCCCATTTCTGTGTGAACTCCATTGCCATGAATTAAAAATTTGTTTCTGTTTCTCCTATTAATCTGTCTTGTGTCAATTTTATTTTCAGTCCAGCCACAAGAACTCAAGAGGGGTAGAAGGGGAAATTTCCCCCTCCCTAGCTAGTCGTGGGCCATGTTCTAAAATGAAAAAAGAAGAAAAAAACAAGCGCCTTGACGATGTGACTGGAGAGGGCAAGTCCAGGCAAACGGGCCCTTCTAAGGAATCTTTGCCCATTTTGCCCTAGAACAGAGACCCTCCATATGAACTGGGTTCAGAGACCAGCTCCTTCTCCTACCACCTAAGGCAGGAGTCCTTTCTACAGTATCCTGACCTGCGGTGCCTTCTGGCTAAATACTACCTTCAGACACAGGAAAATCATTACTTTAATAAAATACTCACCATGCCCTGGGCAGACCTAATTGTTAGAGAGTTCTTTTTCCTGTTGTTATTAGTCTTCTATTGCTGCTTTAACAAACTACCACAAATTTAGTGATTTAAAACACCACCAATTTATGGTCTTCTACTTCTGTAGGTCGGACATCCAATATGGGTCTCACCAGGCTGAGATCAAGGTATTGGTGGAGCTGTGTTCGTTTCTGGAGGCTCTGGGGAGGGATCGGATTCTTTGCCTCTTTCAGCTTCCACATTCCTTGTCTCTTAGCTCCTTGCCCCATTTTCAAAGCCAGCAACACCAGGCTGAGTCCTCACATTGCCAGCTGTCATCTCTCTAGACCTCTTCTCTTGCCTCCCTCTGCCACTTTTAAGGATGTGATTTACCCACTCACATAACCCAAGGTATTTCCCTGTCTGCTCTTAGCGACCTCCACTCCCCCTTTCCATGTAATGTAACACATCCCCTAACACTGTGGTAAGAACTCGGACATGCTGATGCCTACCACACCCATTACGTTGCAATCGGCTTCCCAGCCGCTTCCACCTACAGCTCTGCCTTCTGCAATCACGCAGGCCTAAGAACACTGCTGTAAGACAATCCTGCAACCGTCTTTCATTTGCCCCCTCATCTCACCTTTCCACTACCCCTTCACACCACAGAGTTCTTCAGGTCCTACTGCTTCCTAGGATCCAAGTTCCATGTTTATTTTTATTAAACTCCATCCTGACTTCAGACCTCCCTTCCATCTAGTTCAGAGACTTGAGAATCCTGAGTCTTCACTTGTCATCATCTCATCTCAGACACCTGACGGACAGGATGGACAGCGGTCACTCCTCTGCGTCTCGCTCTCCGCATCCCTAACCTCAGAGAAGATCTGTTTCCAAAGCCCACCACTGTGATCAGAAGAGAGAACGCATACGAGCCTCATCTGTATACTGAAACGTGCCACACAAACGTAGACCACTCCTGTCAACCCAGGGACTTCAACACAGACCTGGACAGAGATTAAAGACAGAGCCTCAAGTCACATCTCCAGAGGTGTGACCCAAAGTAGATGGTGGTTCATAATCAACAAACAAGACAGACGCTGTCCCCCCAGAGCCAGTCTGAGTCCCAATCCATGCTTATCAGGTGAGCAGCACAGATGCAGCAATGGCTGTTTTCAAACAGAAAACTTAGTACTTTTTCTGATTTGTGAGTTTATAACAAGCCTTAGGTTTTAGGCATAACTGCTCAAACAGGTACAAAATTACAATCTTTCCCACAAAGATATGATTAGAGATGTCATGAAATTCTGCCTGGAAGCAAAAAAGGCCATCATTAATAAATGTGTGGGGAATGGATTAAAAACTTGAGGATCTCTATGCGGGCAAGTCCTGGAAAACAGTGTAAGGTCGAAGTAGAAGCAGGTTACAATGCTAGGCAGAGAAAGCTGACTGCACCAGACAGCAAGGAAACAAAAAAGTGAAACATCAAATTCCCTCAAATTCTTCCCTAAATAATCCTTCTCTTACACACTTGTTACTTGTGCAGCTGAGACATGTAAGTCACAAGACAAGACTCCGGCTTGGTTTCTCCTCTGTTACCTCTCACTCAGCAAGCGTATTTGTTCATGGATGTGTTCCACTGCTTCATTTCATGTTTTTGAAATTGAAGGAAAAAAAAAAAGCAATATTCTTCAAAGAATGATTCTTCCCATTTCATGGGTGAGGAAAACAAGGCCTAGCCCAGTTACGTAGGATCCAGAGTCCTCTGAGGGGAGGGCTGGGCCAGGGAAGGGGCTCTGCAAAACCTCAGGCCTCTGGAAACCTGGCTCCAGGTGCCTGAACAACAGGGAAATGAGCGTGAGGGTTGCCAAGGGCGGAATGGAATGGTGCAGCTCAGGCAGAGGCAGCATTTGGCTGACACAACTACTTTGTCACTGGCCTCAGAAAGAAAAGGGCTGCAGCCATAAAGAGGAAGCAGATGAGTCCAAAGGCAGGGGAGAGGGCTTGGGCAAGGGGTAGGAAAGGAGCAGGCTGCAGACACTCCCTTCCCACCTGCCTCTCCCTTCCACCTGGAGGGCGTGGAAGGGCTGGGCAGGAATTACTTGGTTGCAAAAATGAAAACATCAAGAGGATTGTCCCTGACAAGAGACAGTATAATAGGCACCGAGGGGTGCAAGGAGACGCTGGCGTTTTCACCACTTTGAACCTCTCCTCTCCATCCTCTCCCAGCCATGATCAAAGGACCAAGATTTCAAATTGTGAAGCAATTTTTTCCAATGGCAGCATCTGGCTCCTTGGCAGGCAGCGCTGGGAGCCAGGCCCTGTCGTGGGCGTCCATCCAGGCCTGCCACGTGGTGAGGATTGGCCAGGCAGGGCACCACGTGGGCCTTGCAGCTGCTCCCCCAGGCGCCGCAACAGCAGTTGCTCTGCCCTGGGCCGTGAGCAGGCAGGCAGAAGTGCTCCAGGAGGCAGCCCGGGCAGGGGACTCTTGAGGCTGCGGTCTGCTCCCCAACCCTCCCGCCTGACTCATCTGCATGCATCTGCCCCGGTGGCTTCGGAGGCCTGGGGTGCCGGAAGCTGGGATGACTGTGGGACAGCCGCCGCGCCCCCTCCCCCCACGGGCAGGTCGACTTGCATTTGGGGAGAGCGAGAAAGCTGCCCAAAGGGAAGGGAGTCTTTGAGGGTGTTCGGGCCACGGTGCCCCTGCCCGGTGCAACAGGACGAAGCTGTAGCTCTCCGGCCACAGCTGTTTTAAATAAGAATAACAGGCATAAACTCAGCCCCCTGCTCTTCAAGTTACTTCCCACGAACTAGGGCATATATTTACATCTACAAAATAGAAGATTTTGAAAAACAACCACCAAGAGCCCCTTTATAGTGCAGATCAGCACCCATTTGAATTTCATCAACATTTAGTACTTCAAAGAATCTTAAAAGCTTGCTCTAATTACAATAGGCACTGCCTGAAAGACTGGCTGTTTGCATTGCAAATTCCTACAAATACTGGCATTCATTAAAAAAAAATTCAATTAATACCGCCCACACAACTTCAGGTAACTGCCACCGGTGACCTCACACAGTAGGAGCTGGGGTGAAAGAGCAAAGGTCTCAGGTCCTAGTACAAAGCAGCTGCACAGGCCAGTTCTCTCCAGCGGAGGCAGTTAATGAGTCCTGGGCGCCCAGCTGAGCTGGCCCTCCACCCAAAGCATTCACCAGGCAGGCGAACATCGGCCAGAGACCACCTTTTCCACACCAGAAAACAAGGCCTTTTTTCTGGTCTGGAGTTTTTGTGCATGAACAGTCTTACATAGAACAATAACAACAAATCAATCAACTAATTAACAAGTGGAGAGTTGCCAAATAAAATAACAGGCTTCCTGGTTAAATTTGATTTTTATATAAACAACACACTTTTTTCCGTGGGGATAGGGACATATCCCTTTGTCCCAAAGATGGCATGGGACAGACACTAAAAAAGTATACGCTGTTTACCTGAAATTCAAATCGAACTGGGTGGTTTGAATTCTTATTTGCTAAATCTGGCAACTCCTCTAACAATTCACCTTTACCAAAAAAGAATAACAAAAATTGGGACTTACCCTCAAATTTCCATTGCTGTAAGGAGACATCTTACGCTCAAAATATTTTTGAGTGGGAAAAAAATGAAGCCGCTGAATAACACATGGAGCATGATACTTCTTTTAGTAAAAACAAATGGTGTACGTACAATGTTTGTAGATGCATATAAAAAGTCAGGGAGGATACAGGGCTGGCGGAGGGTCGGTCTCACTTTTTCTTCTAGTCTTTGGAACTGCTTGGAAAATTTAATAAGCTTCTCTTGCTTTGGAAATGTAAACAGTACATTAAAATGGGGGTGGATGGGTAGGGTGTACCTTGCATCTCTACCTTCACAGGGAGAGGGAATTTCACACATCACCAAGGGTATAGGTCCAGTTTTAGACAACTGACCAAGATGCCTGAGGGGTTTATGACTATGTCTAGGTAATCCACTAACTCCTTGCAAAACTGGGTCTGGAAATAAGCAGCCACACCCTGACTGTGCCACTTCAATTCTTTCCTTCTCAAGCTTTTCTTGGTGATGGTTACAGAGTGAAGCTAACTGTGCCTCCATGAACAGGGTGAATGCTGGGAGGTGCAGGTGTACCACACGTCTGCTTTCCCCTGGGCTTCTGCTTAGCAGCAGCTCTTGGGGAACACAGTGGCTCTGCATCTCAGCCTGTAACCACGGCACGGAGCAGAGTTAAACAGCCCCATGCAGGAAAGAATGGACCCCTGACCTTGGCTTTGTTAGCAACCACTGAGCCCAATGGCCCAGGACAGAAAGCATTAGAGGAACAGCTGTCAGATGGATTCTCCCATGAGGTTAAGGGAATTCCCAATTTAGATTCTGCCTAGATGTCCCGAAGAGTTCAAGGTTAAAAAAAAAAAAAAGGATCCGTGGTGGAACTGAGGTCGAGGGATTGAGGGAAAAGCAGAGTGAGCTTCTGCTCCCAGCTTCCAGGCTGTCCTATTCTGCCTTATGTTTTCAGTGGATTCAGAAAGGCTCTTTTAAATAAAGTCACTGCCATGGAGATCGTTTCCACCCTCAACTCTCACAATTCTCCAGGTTCTGTGAGGCCCAGCGGCCCCCAGGACCTTCTGTCAACTCTCAGTAGGACTCCTGGTCTCTGCACAAGCATCCACCTGCCCTGAAAACTCCTTCCCACTCCCCTTCCATTGATTAAACTCTTTCAAGATTCAGCTCAAATGCCACATCTTTGTGAGGCCTTCCAGAATGTTCTCAGGCAGAAAGAGCACCTCCTCTACCTCTGTGCTTCCACATTTCCACTAGAGCCCCTATCCCACAGTGTGTCTGCCATCCCACACCAGACCCTAAGGTCTGCCTCTTACTCATGTCTGCTTCCCCAGCTTTCTAGGAGCAAAGTAGAAATCAGTGAATTGACTGATTTGTTGAATGACTCACTGGCGATGTGTATATTCATTACTAATGTAAATGATTAAACTATTTCTCTAAGAACCTAACAACTCCAGAGAGAGCCTGGAAAAGTTTTTGTGTGAATCTCTTGAGGTCTCCTCCTACCCCCTTTCAGTAAATTCCTTGAGAAATTTATTCAACAAACTGTCAGATGCCTACGATATCTGCCTACACTATCAGAGCTGGCCAAGTGACAGTTCTAGGACCCCGTGTACAGCAATTCCTCTAGGTGTACTGAATGAAATAACTCTTCATCAACTGAATTAAAAAAATAAATAAATAAAATAAAAAACTGTTGAAAATCTGCTATATACATTGCACTGCTGGATAAACAAATGCTATGGATAGGATCCTTGCTCCCTGGGGAAGGCTTACAAAGTTTAGGGCACAGGCCTGGGAAAACAGGAAGGAAGCAATAGACAGCAGTCAATGCAGAAAGCGCTAACAAGCTCCAGATATTTTTCTCATAAAATCAAGCCAAAATGGGTTGGATGTGCAAGGTTACTGACCACCATGCCCCCCCAACCCCCATCCTTCTACATGAAATATCAGAAACTGCTATCCAAAGATGATTTTTCAAAAAAACAGACCCTGGTGAAGATAATCATAGAGTCACAGTCTACCAAAGAGAATTTATCATGTATTAGCCCCATAAGTACCTCTGAATATGGTATTTCTTGCTAATCTTCCTTCCACTACATCATTCCATTACTTCCTATTGTTCACATAATTTCAGAACTTAACACTGTTGTGAGAAGAGACAGAAGTAGAGAGGAAGGGAAAGCTTGTTGAACTGAAAGGCCCTTTCCTTATCGATAACTGTTTAAAACATGTGGGGAGCAAATTATTCCATTTTGCTAACGTCCTTTTCCATGAATTGCAACAGGGACATTTGGTTCCAAATGATAGACTCAAGTCTACAATTCCAGCCTAAATCATGCAGAATCCAATTAGAAACAGGCTGAAACTCTGGAGGGGGTCTATCTGGCCAGGTTACATGTGCACCCAGTTTCTTCTCCCTAAATAAAGCCCAGTTGTTTTATTTATAGTGCCTGTCATTTTGTCCAACAAATGTCATTTAGTTCCTACCAAGATAAAAACATCTTCTAAAGGCTGCCCTCTTTCCAGATAATTCGCTTTCCATTTCTGCTTTATAATATCTTCTCACATCTGCTCTGGTTAGTAAAACTAGCCTTGCTTTTTCTTCCTAGAGAAAAATAGGTTAAGAAAGTAAGTTGAACCACTATGAATAAATTGTTAATTGTTTACACTGGATGATCATAATCCCAAGAATTTTAAAAAGCAAAGCATAAATGGCCATAGGGTAACATGGAGTATATCCTGATTTCTAACATACCACTAATTTAGTAATGATTTGAGAGAAAAAAGAAATATTATAATTAAGAATTTGTTTCTTAACCACAGGATACAGATACATACAATTTCATTTTCATATTATTTTCTTCTTTGTTATTCCAAACAAAGTTTGAGAGTAAGCCTTCATCATCCTAATGATTCTTCTGAATAGTTTTAGGCTGTAAGGTTTATAAGTAACATGTTAGTGGCGCAGCTTTCTTTGAACCAGTGTCCCCAAGCTTGACACTCTTGAGGACTGTTAGGACAGAGAGTAGAATTTTGAGGCTCCTCCAAAAATATTACTTTCATTGCGTTTTTTAATTTGGTTAAATCCATCATTTTGTTTATTCCCTTAAGTAAGCTACTTATGGCTGGAAACAAACTTCTTTTGAAAGTGAGCTGCAAGCTATACTTGGGTTTCTGTCTTTCAGGATGCATGACTGAATCACACCTACTTCCTCCTAGCTTTGGGGATTCTGTGATGAATTGCAAGACAGCTGACATTTTATCTTAAACTAGCTGCAGTGTCTGCCATATCACTGGCAACCCACCTGCATGGATCTCAATACTGAAATGAAGCACAGCTCTGTCCACTTGTGGGTGTACATCTTCCTTTCTTAGAGCCCACAAAGCATCTGACCGTTGTTTTATAAGGAAAATAGAAGCATGGTTTTCTGCCAGTGCAAAATGTTCACTTAGTACAAATCCGGTCCCACACTCTTCCTCAACAATAATAACAATTTCAGTGTTGCATCAAACTATAATTTTTCTGAGACATTTAAATTAGGGATTCAAATTTAAGCTACTAAGTATAGTAGTATACACTATTAGTGCAAGTAATTCAACTAAGGTGACAAGGAGGTGGTGAGATGCCTTTTACACTGCCTAGGGTTGCAAAGGGCAAGTAATAATAACCACATCATGACTTACCCCTCTGTGTAGGGGTGGGCACGGTGCTTATGATGGCCACCGTAAGAAGCATCCCACTTCTATGACTGTTGACATGGGAAGTATATGTCTTAGAATCGAGGGAACACAGTATGTTTAACCTTATTAATAGTTGTTTCTATAGAGAGTGAGGAAGGATTAAAGACTTTGAGTGGAAAGAAAAAATAGCTGCAGATGTAGAGGAAGCCAAAAACCAAAGTGACAACAGAAAGTTGTTTTCTTTTAAATTACGCCACACGAGGCTGATGATGCCTGGTACGCTCACTATTAACGGCTTGACAACTTTCGAAAGCAACTTGGTTCTTTACACACAGACACAAACTCACACATACCTACACACACACACACACACACCCCCTAATCAGTGTCTAATAAGAATGGTTAAATTATGATACACTCAGTAGAGAGGATATTATGTAGTCGTTAATAATGGTATTAGGGATCTAATGACATCTAGCTACAGGGAAGGGTGCTAGATAAGGAAGAAAAGCAGGATGCCAGATTTAACGCACTCCTTGGTTGAAACTACATAAACATGTATCACATTAAGCTATATTCATGGTGCATTTAGGAATGAATTAAGAATTATAGATTTCGAAAACTGCCTAGAAGATTATGATGTTGGCTTCGTAAACATGTGAACACGATGGTGCTGCCCCCCGCACAGGCAGCTACCAGGGTTGCACTGATCGCTCTGCTAAAACTGAGGATTCAATTTGAACTTCCTGGTAACACTCACCTTGGTGCCCAGGTAAACAGACACCTGAGCGCCCCATACTGACATGCCTTCACAAAGAAACTACACTGCTTCACTTCAGGTACCCGCACTGGCTTCCACGCACAGACGTCGTGGAAAGCACGTGGATTCCCGAGTCCAGCAGATCTGGCATCAATTAGCCATGTGACTTTGCAGAAATCACTCTGCCTCTCCATGACTCAGTTTCTTTATGTGTAAAGTGGGAATAATCACATGTACCTCACAGGGTTTAAATAATACCAAGTACATGCTTATGCCTAGTCCAGGGACTGGCTCAAAGGAGGAACTCATTAACAGCCACGGTCACACACTGCTGAAAAAGAGAGGAGCCCCCTCCCTCCTGCTCCAGCAAATTCACTTTCCACTCTTTGTAATGAGATGTGGAGTAGAATTAAAATACACGGGAGTGAATAAAAAGTAGGCAAGAAGGAAGAGGAAGGAAATAAACAGGAGACTGTCATAAAAGGAAGAAGTTAAAGAACAAAAATTAAAAAGGCAAAATGTGGAGAAAGTTGCTTAACAGTAAAAAGAATCCTATTACTCTCTTGGCTCAAAATTTGTTGAAGCCACTGACAGCTCCCTATGACTGATACAAATGAACCCCCCTGATTCCTCTCTTTCCTCATTTTCCACCCACCTGTGCTTCCTATATAAGTGAGGGCCCAGCTGCAAAACACCTTGATGCACCTGAACACACCTTAACTAGCCTTACATGTCCCTTGTTTTGGTGCTTCCCACTGGTCCCTTACCTGCCACACTCACTGCCATCTCTCCCTATCCTAATACTCGCAGACGTAACGGTCAAAGGAGGAGGTGGCCCCTAACATCTCCCCGCTGGGACTGTAAAGTGGTACAACCATCTCAGAAAACAGCTGGGCAGTTTCTTAAGCTAAACACGGAGTTACCGTAAGACCCAGCAACTCCACTCCTGCATAACCAGCTGCCCAAGAAAAACGAAACCATACGTCCACACACAGACTTGTCCACAAAGATCTCATAGCAGAATTATTTATAAAAGCCTAAAGTGGAAACAATCCACAAGTCTATCAACTAGTGCATGGATAAGTAAAATGCAGTCTATCCATACAGTGGGATAGTATTTAGCAACAGAAAGCAGCAAATTACTGACTCAGGCTACGAAAACATCATAAGTGAGAGAAGCCAGATGCCAACAACCACACATTGAATGATTCCATTTACATGAAATGTCCAGAAAAGGCAAATCTGTACAGGCAGAAAGTGGATTAGTAGCTGCCTGGGCCTGGAAGTGGGAATAAAGACTGACTGCAAATGGGCACTGGGCATCTTTTTTTTTTGCGGTACGCGGGCCTCTCACTGTTGTGGCCTCTCCCGCTGTGGAGCACAGGCTCCGGACACACAGGCTCAGTGGCCATGGCTCACGGGCCCAGCCGCTCCACAGCATGTGGGATCCTCCCAGACCGGGGCATGAACCTGTATCCCCTGCATCGGCAGGCGGACTCTCAACCACTGCGCCACCAGGGAAGCCCTGGGCATCTTTTTGAAATGATAAAAATATTCTAAAATTTAAGAGTGGTGAAGACCACAAAACTCTGCAAATTTTTCTAAATATCATTGACTTGTACACAAAAAATGAGTAAAATTTTATGGTATGTAAATGATACCTCAATAAGGTTCTTAAGAAAAAAAAAAAGGTCTCCCCAGATGCACAGCCATTCACAGAGGCCCTTGGGTGTCCCATACCATTAAGGCTCACAGGGTGGAGGGGCACCCACAACACTGGCATCTGTGGCTCTGCCATTCACTTGTGTTTTGGGGCCTGAGTCCTGGGGGGCCAGTCAGACTCTTCCACCCTGAAGCCAGTGGAGTGACCACTACATGACTCACTGCCATCCCATTTACCTCAGTGTCCCCTGGCAAAGAGCTGGGGTCACAGCTTGGGCGTAAGTGCGGGTACCTCAGGTGGACTCAGTATTTCTCCCACAGCAAACTCCTAAGCTGATCTAGCCTGAATGAGCCCAGAATGGACATGGAGCAAACATTATGAACAAACTAAGAGTCAGCCTGATGGTGACAACCTGGAGACTGCAGGCACTTTGAGAAAAAGGAAAAAGGGAGGAGAAGAAAGGAGACGTGAGGATAGGACCTCTGTTGAAATGCACTGAATTCACACAAAAATGAAAATCTGTGAAGCAAATTGCTAATACGAAAGAAATTTCAAAAGGAAGATTAGGCCTACTTAAGAAACACCCACTGACATTCAAGGATAGAGTCTAAGTGTAATTCATGCTTTCTCAGTCATTAGAGGAAGGCAATGAGATTTCAAGCTGCAGCAAATTGTAAACCTAATTCAAACTGCCTTTCCTCATTTATTCTAACATAGTCAGGACTGAATTTCTTCATAACGGTTAAGTACTGCTAACAATTATACTGAAGGAGTGATGTCTTCCATCATATTCATAGAAGAGCTCAATTTTAATTCTGCAAATCTTAATCTAATAAACTAACACCTAATCTCAGAGTAATTGTTTCTGCATTCGCAAATCTCACACTAGCCACCACACTCTAAACGTCTGCAAATCTAGACCATTATTTGGGGATTCATGGCTGAAGGGTCCCATCACTGAAAGCATTTATTAAAATCATCCCCTGTGTAAAATGGAAAATTTTGGAAGCAAAAACAAAAACAACTTTCTAATACTTTGCATTCCACTTTATAGTCAAACAATATGCTGACTATAAGAAATCTTGTTATCATTAAAATCCAGTACTATATAGAGGACTTCCCTGGTGGTCCAGTGGTTAAGAATCCACCTTCCAATGCAGGGGACGCAGGTTCGATCCCTGGTCGGGGAACTAAGATCCCACATGCCGCAGGGCTACTGAGCCCACGCGCCACAACGAAGACCCCACGCAGCCAAAAAAAAAAAAAAAGGAAAACAAAAAAACCAATACCGTTTAATTTGAAAGCACTGAAAATGGCTTATTTTTATCTTATCCTACAATTTCTGATTAATTTTAATTCATTTGGGTAGAACAGTCTCTTTTTATATCCTTCACAATAGTGGCTCTCAAACTTTTGATCTTGGGACCCCTTTTCCACTCTTAAGATTTACTGAGGACCTCAAAGAGCTTTTGTTTCTGTAGGTTATAGCTGTCTGTATTTTCCACGTCAGAAATTTAAACTGAGAAAAATTTTAAATATTTATTACCTAATTTAAACATAATATTAAGCTCACTGGATGTTAACATACATCTTTTTTTAATTAGACATACCTATATTTTAAAAAACAATGAAAATTAGTGAGAAGGATAGCACTGTTTTACATTTTGCAAATCTACCTAATGTGTGGCTTAATGAAAAATACCTAGATTCTCATACCTGCTTCTAAATTCAATCTGTCATGATTTGTACTTCAACTTTTGGTTGAAGTACATGAAGAAAACCCAGCCTCACATAAATATGTGGCTGGAAAAGGGAAGAATATTTTAATAGGTTCTTCAGATAATTGTGGCCTTTTTCTTTGACACTACACCCAAAACTTGACAAGCCGTAGTTTTTAAAGGTTAGCAATAGTGTGGAGTCTGAAACCATATCAATGAACTTTTCACACTCTGTTACTTTAAAATCCATTGGTTTATCTTGCACAGAATTAAAAAAATATATATCACATTTGTTAATATGACTGTGAATCCCACAGAAAAGTCTTTTAAGTATTGGGAAGCTGTCAAGTTCACCAAAGTGGATACAAGTTTTCCAAAATTCTTATTTTTACTTGAAAGCTCAAATCTTATCTTTGGCAACAAAAATTATCTGTTGTTTTCCTTGATGTAGCAGGCAGGCTCACTGCATTCATTTTCAGTGTGTACTCTAGGTTCAAGATATAATAAACCTCATAAAGGATATTCTTGGTGTGACTGATTTTTTTTTTTTTAATTTAAACTGTGTGGGCTTCCCTGGTGGCGCAGGGGTTAAGAATCTGCCTACCAATGCAGGGGACACACAGGCTCAATCCCTGGTCCGGGAAGATCCCACATGCTGCAGAGCAACTAAGCCAGTGTGTCACAACTACTGAGCCTGTGCTCTACAGCCTGCGAGCCACAACTACTGAGCCTGTGTGCTGCAACTACTGAAGCCCGCGTGCCTAGAGCCCGTGCTCTGCAACAAGAGAAGCCACTGTAATGAGAAGCCCGCACGCAGCAACAAAGACCCAACACAGCCAAAAATAAATAAATAAAAAATAAATTTATATTAAAAAAAACCCCCAGAAACTGTGCATGCAACCCAGCCCGACTGATCCAGGGCTTCAGCAGTTTTACCCTATTACATTTGAACCATCAATGAGCACATCAGCAGAGTTCAAAAGGAAAATAAGATCTCAGTGTCATAATGAAAATTGTTTTGACCTTGTCAGCCCATTGAAAGGAGACTAAGGAACCCCCCAGGGGTCTGTAGAATACCCTTTGAAAACTGCTGTGTTATCATATAACAACTGACCCCCAACCACCATTCAAGTCAATAGGTGGCAGCCACTAATTTAGAAGAAGGAAGTGCTTTTTCAGGGTGTCCACGTGTATTACTGATCCCGAGAACATTAAATTAAGTAGAAGGCTACTTCCACAATCCAAATTCAATATGGAAGCATGACAAATGAAATCCAGTTACCATGCAAGGATTAAAAAAAAACCTAAACGAATTAAATTTAATATGTAAATTTCCTCCCAAGGAATTTAAAATATGAATTTTTCCTTAGTTCATCTGTTTGTTTCCCCCATTTGTTGAGTTTTTTGTGCCAGGCACTTGCTTAGCTTCGCAAATATGGAGAGCGATTGACAGACCCTGTGGGTGGGGTCCAGGGGACATGAAGCAGCCAGGAAACAGAGCAAAGGCACTTTAGTCAAACGGATCGGATTTCAAGCCCCAGGTCCCCACCCTGGAGCAGCCTGTACTTTGTGATCTCTGGGTCTCTGTTTTCTTAGTTGGATATAAGGCAAATTCCAGGTAACACTGGAAAGACTGGATAAAATGCATGTAAAGCATGAGCGCAGCTCCCGGCCCACAGCAGGCATTCAATCAGTGTAGCCACCATTATGAATAAGGTGCCTGGAAGTAGTCCAGTCCAGAGGAGTGGGACACACATCCAAATAATTATGACACAGCATGGGAACTGAGTAACCACACAACGCGATAGGACTAAAAGAAAAATCAACCATTTGTTTAAGTGAGGAAGGTGCTATGTAATAAAGAAGCCACCACCTCAAAAGAAGGAGGGAAAGGAGGAGAAGTAAAAAGTCCACCCACTCACACACAAAGGCAGGCCATAGGACAGACAGCAAGGGCAACATCCAGAACCAGCTCTTTTAGGGCCTTTAATGCCACGCTAAGAAGCGCAAACATTTGAGCCATTTTCTTTTTATTCTTGTCAAGACTGAGGAGTTATAAATGCTCAGTGCCAGCAGGTGCTCTGCTCTCAGGCCCCCAGTACACACACATTATCCTTACGCTTGCTGTGACCTCCCTGACCCAACAGCAGTCCCCTGGCCCGGGCCTGACTAGTGGAGAAGGGACAGCAAAGCTCTCCTCAGAGGCCAGGGGACAGCAGGAAGCCCCAGCAGCTGGGGGAACGTGCCCTTGGTGTTTTAAGGCACAAATGAGGCACGTAATGGGCAGAGCCATTGTGTATTCTCTCTGACACTTATAAAATCTTGAAGCATGTCTTTAGCTCCACCCAAGCCCCTCCTTTGCCTCAGGTCCTACGCTCCAATGGAATTTATAGGTTGCTTTGCTTAATGGTGTGTGAACAAACAGAAAGAGGGCCTAAGTGTCTCACGTCTGCCATTGTGACCCCAGCCATCTGCAAAGTTTCTTGTCATTGCATGAGAGAGCCCTGAAGCCCAAGCAGCTGCCTGTGTCTCTTTGGCAGGGACAGCAAATGCCACCTGGGTCACCACATGGATGTGCCATAGGCCAGCATGAGGACGGCCCACGGATGTGAGTCTGTGATCCCTTGGCGATCCTGCAAATCAGTGAGTGGGAATCCACAGCCAGTGCTCTGCCCTTAAGTGTGGGATGCGACCATTCAGACAAAATCCACTGAAATCACAGCAAGGTCTTACTCACCCAGAATTTTACGAGGAAGAAGGCATTTTGAGGGCCCTTTCCAAACAGTTCCTTTAAGCCGCCTTTCTTTTCAGGAAATTTGTCATAAATCTGACGAATGTCCACTGATTCGAGCAATGGGTCACTGTAAGAATGGTTGGCATGCCCAATGTGCACGAAGAGGTGTTTGTTGTACTGTAAGAAACCAACAGAAACATTCCCATTACAAACCCTTTGATCAACCTGGGACACATCCATCTTGAGCTGCATAAAGAGTGGTAGTCTCGAAATCCCAGAATTCCGCCTTGAATAGCCTCGCGTCTGTGCCTTCGAAAAGATGAAGATATTAAGAAAAGCCATTAAAGCTAAGGGTTAAAACAATCATTGTCTATTATTACAAGGGCATATATTTTCCCAAGTGCCTAAAACAGTCTTTTTTGTAGACACAGTAGGAAACAACTTAAGTTACCCAACTACCAAACCTAGAAACAATTCCGTTACCCAGTTTTACCTGACTCAACTTAAAATGACAGTGACACCCCCTTTGGAGACCATTATTTACAGTGTAAGTCCAAAAAGCAGTATGGGTGTGGTCAGCCAACGCCATCACCCAGAATACACTTGTCACTCCAGCTCCCCTAGCAACAGCATGAATGCAGTGCTCTGAGCAATGGTACCCACCTACTTCTTCCATCAGGAATAAGAGAGCTGAGTGTCCTTCTCACAAGTCCCCTTAGTAACCAATCTAAAACTTCTGCAAAAGGGCTGGTCAATATGTGACTGTCAGTGCAAAGTTAGAGTCATGGGTATAGATCATGGAGAGGATTCATGGTGCAGGGCTATACGGGACCAGTAAAAAAAAGTCCAGTCACTCATTCACAAAAACAGAAACAAACAAATCAAAACCCTGGCAAGTCATTTAACAAATGGAAATGCTTTCTTCTCCTTGCTTTGGTATAAGATATGGTAACCAGGCCAAAAAGGAGTGTGGCAAACCAGTGGTTCTCACCCAGGATGCAGCAGAATCACCATGGAGCATTTAAAAATCACCAATGCCTGGGTCCCACCCAGGCTAAACTGGCATTTCTGAGAATGAGGTTAGGCATCAGTAATGTTTAATGCTCCCTTGATGAATTCCAATATGCAGCCAAGTTGGAGAACCACTGGCCTCTATACTCCAGCCCCCCCATGCCTGCCTCTCCTGCTGGATAGGCAGTAAGACCAGCCTAATGTGACACAAAGGCATCCGGGGTACAGGGGTTCCAGGGAGCTCAGAGCCCAACAGGGTTCACAAGAGAAACCCATGTCAGTATTCGCCCACCAGTCCCTATTCACTTTTCAAGTTTACATTGGCATTTCTCCAACTAGAGTCCTTCCAAGTACTAGTTCCATAGGGAATGGGAAGTCTCAAATAAAAGAAGGCTGCTCCAAGCTGCTCGCCAGCAGTGCTGTGTACTGGCTGAGATGGAATCTGCGCTCAGCCTGCTTCAGCACAAAACTTTGTGCCCACTGCCAATCAGCTATGACACTGGGTAAGTCCCCCCAGCCTCCGACATGGGGACAGTGATGGCACCTACCTCCCAAGGGCGCTATAGGGTTTATTTTTGTTTTTTTTAATCTTTTTGCTTATTTATTTATTTTTTATTTTATTAAAAAAATTTTTTTGGCCGTGTTGGGTCTTCGTTGCTGTGTGCGGGCTTTCTCTAGTTGGCGGCGAGCGGGGCCACCTCTTCGTTGCGGTGCACAGGCTTCTCACTGCGGTGGCTTCTCTTGTTGTGGAGCACAGGCTTTAGGCGCAGGCTTCAGTAGTTGTGGCACACAGCCTCAGTAGTTGTGGCACGCAGGCTCAGTAGTTGTGGTACACGGGCTTAGTTGCTCCGCAGCATGTGGGATCTTCCCAGACTAGGGGTTAAACCCGTGTCCCCTGCATTGGCAGGCACATTTTTAACCACTGCGCCACCGGGGAAGTCCCAGTGCTATAGGGTTTAAATGATGTACTGCATACTAAGAGCTTACTGGAGCTCCTCCATTCAACAAACAGTAGACACTAAATAAATGTTAGCTACTATTATGTCTCATAAAACCTCTCTCCTTTGAGGTTCATTGAATATAACACATTAAAAGCACTGCGGAAGAGAAACATTGTGTAACTTTCTATAGCCCAAAGTTTCCCAAAGTTGTTTGCTCACAAAACCCTGTAAATATATCCTGAGGAAGTGCTGGTTTACACTCATGACCTGCTACCCACACGCTGTGGATCTCTGGCCACAATGTGGAAGGGCAGGAGGCCCAATACCCCATCTGGTGCCAGCTGTCCACATACAGGGAGTGTGGCCAGGGCCCAGCACCATCTGGGAGAGGGCTAAGCCCCTCTCCTGCTCAACATCAGAGTGCTATCTTTACCAAGGCTTCCAAAACCCTAAAAGGCATCAGGTGAAATGAAAAAGAGGAACGTCAAGCTCTGACATGGACCCAGCCTCTGTTCCAGCTGTCTGGTGGATTTCAGGATGGCCTGAGACCTGGATGCAGCCACGCAGGAAAAGAATATGTTGTGCTGGAAGAAGACTTTTAAAATAAAGTAGAAGCCATTGTCATATTAGGGAAGTGAGGTTATAGGGAGGGGTGAAGTACCTCTGATCTTTTAAAAACTTTCTCAAATGTCATCACATCATCTTTTCAATTATAAGCAAACCAAAGCCCACAGAAATGTATGGGGCACTGCTGCCAAGGCGCTTCCAGTCTCATCAGTCGGTAGGAGGATAAAAAACAACACAGGTGAAGCTGGGAGCACAAACACTAGTGCAAGGCCCTCAGAGATGAGGAGGTGCATGAAGAGGTGATGCCTCGTGCCTGGCCCCTCTGTTGGACCTCTAGTTACCAATACAGGAGCAGAGGGCAAAAGGCGTTGTTCCTTCATTATCCAGACAACTGGCTGTCTCCATGTCCATCACCCAACCCTTAACCAAACCTTGCTTGCAGCAAGCTCCCAGCCCTACCCGGCTTTGAGAGGCACCATTTCTGTCACTTCTTGTGGCATCTGTAGGCAGTGAGTTTACGGGAAAGAATGGAATACAAACCAAGCCTTGGGTAGTATACCTGTGAAAAGAATCAGAGTCTCTCTGCCGAGCACACCTCACTCCCAGCTCTTCTGCCTCGCCAGCTCCCATGGGCCAGGGAATCCGAGCTGGGGTGAAATTAAAACTATTGTAACTCAGGGACCACAGCCTGGACCTCCAGGCGTCAGAGATCAGGAAGGTGAACGACCGGAGGGTAAAATTTACCGTTCTTCAATGGGGACCATGAAAGTACAGCTGAAAATCAAGGTGCTGAGCACAAAGCACTCTGGAGCCAGACAAGAACCTGAAATCTCGGTTTTCTCATATGTACAATGGGGATATATGACTGTCATACAGAACAGGTTGGAAGATTAAAGGAAATAATGCACAGAGGGTGCTCGGCATAGGGCCTAGCATACAAGAAGTGTTCAATAAATCACAGCTGCTAAGATTACTGTTGTTGCAGTGTATTATGTGAGATTAACTAGATCCTGGGGTAGAATCAAAAGAACTTTCCTACTTTAGCTATCCCTCCTGCCTAGCAATGGAAAAATAAACACAAATAAGCCAAGAGCTGGGAGCAAGTTGTGAAGCTGCATGGCTGTTCAGATCCTTGATTACAGCCCGCCCATTACAAGCTGCTCGGGGTGTGGGCCTCTCACCTGTGTCTGCAGAAAGAAAGAGAACTGTGTCCATTCAGTGTTTGTACAATGTGCTTTCTATATATGTGACCTCTATACAATGACCTCAGGGTCACTGCCTCACAATGACACTGTAGGCGGATTTTATTAAAATCATTCTTACAGATGAGGAAATAGAAGCTCAGAGATGAACAGATTTGCCTGAGGTCACACATCCAGGAACAGTCCTGAAGTTAAGAATAAAACTTGGATCTGTCAATGCCACAGCCCATGCATTGGCTGCAAACATCAACCACACTGTCTCCAGAAGAAAATATAAATGCCTAGATCCTTCTAACTCAGATCTACTTTTTCTGAAAGTTGATCTGAGAAAAGAGAAAAAAGCTGAATAACGTTTTCAAAATTCTGAGAAATGAAATTAGAGTTCGGGACAAACATAATTATTCACAGATGCATCAGATAGAGGCTTCAGAGGTTTCTATTTTGAGGAGTTACCTTAGTGCCCAAGTGGCTGAAATGAACTGAGCATGGGCAGGCTGTCTTTGCCAAAGGAAATCGGGCGCTGCCTCCCCAAGGCTGGTGACTTGAAACCAAACCCTGACTGTTGGCATCTGAGTGGCTTTATTCCTGCCAAGAGGTGACTTTGTTTCTAAGAATACAAAGGGCTAAAGAAGGCATCCTGGAGGCCACAGCAGTGGGACAAACAGACCTCCCTCTCTCCTTAATTCAACCTGGCTAGGTGAGGAATCCCTCTGCACCCAAATCTAGAAGGCTGAAAAGAAGACGTCTACCTGATATGTTTGGGTTCAAGTTTTAATGAAATTAAAACCCTAAAAACTATTTGGTGAGGCTCTACTTCCCATCCTGCCAGATCTCCTTATAAGAGAAGACTAGGGTGGATACCTCACTTCCCTTCCTCCTTCCCCAATAAATCCCATTTTCTTTCCAGCAGTGGTGGTTTCCCCAAAACTAAAGGTGAAACACAAAACCAAAACAGGGCAGTTCTATTCTATACGGCAGAAAACAAATATTTACAAAAACAACAAAAATAACAACAACCAACAATCCCAAGTATGTGGGGAATGTACAAGCAGAAATGGGGTGAATGTCAATGTGTCACATCTACCAAAGCCTAAGCCTAAATTTCCTTGATATTGAAAAGAGAGGTTAACGCTGGCTTGTTCAATTACAAGAAAGTCTCCTAGGCACTCAGTAGATACGCTGATTATCAACATATCAATGACAACAACAGAAAAGGTGCTCACTCTGCATATTTCTTTTGTGGATTTCCATGGAACAAATCAGCACACCTAAGGTCCATTATATACCAGGCACTGGGATGGGCACAGGGAATCCATGAGCTAATAGTACAAAGCCCCTCCCTTCAAAGAACCTACAGAGTGAATGTATGGAGCCAGCTTATTGCCTCTGTAGTCAGAACCATCGGCTGCCCATTAAATACATGTTCTCAAAGATTCTCATAGAGAAGACTGGGATTTAGGACAGTCAACATCCCCTCCCCTGTACATCCCATGACTTAAATCAGCATTTACCTACTCTGTTCATACAGATAGCAGTATTCTCCAGCACTAAACATACAGTGTGATTCATTAGCAAGGAGAACGTATGTGGAATTTATCTTGAAAATGTGAATGAAGCTTCACAAGCCTAAGGTGCTAACCATGGTGAAAACCAAGTTAGCCATCACATGTGAGAATAGAACACACTCTCAGATTTGTAAGGTTTCAGAAAACCGACCTTCCTTGCAACTATGAGGTAGCAATAGGAGGATATGTTCTTTTGAAATGAGGGAGTAAATCAAAAAAGCAGGAGATGGGCTTCCCTGGTGGCACAGTGGTTGAGAGTCTACCTGCCGATGCAGGGGACACGGGTTCGTGCCCCGGTCCAGGAAGATCCCACGTGCCATGGAGCGGCTGGGCCCGTGAGCCATGGCTGCTGAGCCTGTGCGTCCGGAGCCTGTGCTCCACAACGGGAGAGGCCACAGCAGTGAGAGGCCTGCGAACCGCAAAAAAAAAAAAAAAAGAGGGAGATGAGGCCAGAACCCAGAAGAGAGGTGAAAGGAACACACTGGCCCGCAGCTGGGCTGCTGACCTGGACAGCAGCCAGTCCAGAGGGGACGAGAAGCTGGAGGGCTCCTAAAGGGACTAGAGAGATTCCCTGACTTAGCTGATCGTCTGGAGAAGAGTTTGAGAATTCTGTTAGAAATGCGGAGGATGAATTTGTGTAGGTATATAAAAACGGAACAAATAAAAAGGCAGTGACAAACCTTAGAAAAAACAAGTTTTACAATCAAGAAAATGGTTCTAACCCATTATACGTTAACCATGCTGTGTACAAAATTTGCACAGGTTTGTAATATAAACACTGAGTGTTAATTAAACCAAAAATTGTGATGTAACCATATGGGGGGGGTGAGGATGTGCTAAGTTCAGAGAGCTAAGTCCTGGTCTTCCACAGTAAGAAGTCAGAGATAATGTCTGCAGATCGATGGACTGAGATACAGAGTAGAAGCATGTTGTTTAGAAATACGGAGATACTATACAAAGCAAGGAATAAAAGGCGGCAGCAGCTGTTCCTAAGGAGCAGGACTGGGGGGTGGGAGACAGGGCAAGGGGGCAGGCGATGGCTGCTCTGCCTTATAGGCCATGCATGGGGTGTGATCTGGCTTATACACGAAGCACATCTATTACTTTATTAAATTAAATAAACAGCCAATCCAAAACTATCTTGAAACATCATGGAGTTTTGTGAGGAAAGAACTATAAAGGGAAACAAAAACACAAAGAGTCATGCTTCAGGATGTTCATTCCAGTTGGCCGCAAGTTCCCTGGACCTGAAAGGAGCTTGGTCAGATCATAGAGCCTTCCTAGGCTCAAATACTCAGGATGACTGAGCAGGAGCTTGGACCCTGTCTGCCTGCAGGGTTCACCAGAAAGACTGATGTTGCACCGGCACAATCCTACCTGGATTGAGATGTCCCGCGGCTCAGCAGCCCCTGACACAATCTTAATACACAGATTTCTATTCTGGCTTGGGGAAATGCTCATTTTCTCTTTTTATTGCTAGAACCTCTCCAGTTATTCTTCACAGCAGTTGTAAACAGTGATAAAGGTAAATGTAATCCTAAAATCTCCCCAAAGTGACTTGTGAAGGGTAATTTAGCTACCCTGGGGGATTAACAAAGGACTTTCCCCCTCCTCCAAAGCTGTTCTGCGAGGTCGCTTTCCTTCCTGGTCTCTGGCTCTCCCTCTCTCTCTGCTGCTTAGGGAGGCTGCAGGGGAGGAGGGCTGAGCACCAGACTCGGGAGTCAGACAGGGTCTGGGTCTGAGTCCTGGCGCCGGCGCCGCTTCCTAGCTGAGTCGTCTGGGAGGGGCGCTTTCAGCCCTCTCCACATCGGTAATGCAGGGATAATAACAGTACCTACCTCGAAGGAGCGTCACGATGCTTAAAGGAGAATCCACAATGCTGTACCAAGCACGTAATTTGTTATTATTATCATTGCTATTATTATTTTCCCCAATAATCATGATGTTTCTGTACTTCGGGTGAGATTACTTGAAATTATGGCTGTTCCTCTGACAGCAACGAAATGGAAATACTAAAAATTTAAAGCAGGTATTGAGAGGAAAGTTTCAGACACATTGGTGATTTCTACTGTCCCGACACTGCCATTATGTACTGTACTGTAGGGCAGCTGAGGTAGGGGTGATGTGTACGCGAGGCCTTGAGGAATCCGGCCCCTGAACTACCCCCAAGGTGTGTCCGTGAAGAATGCAAAGTCTGTCCTCGCAAGTGGGGCTAGGGCAGCCTGGGCAGTTGCCCATTACTGCAGATGAGACAAACCAGAACAAGCAACTCCCAAAGTGGCCACTGGGGTTTAATTTTCTTTTCTCTTTTTTGAAAGGGCTGCTAATACGTTCTAGTCCAGAGCCCTCTGATGAGGCAGTTCACTTTTTATGCAAAAGGAAAGGGAAAGCCCTAAGAATCTGCTGGTCCTTGGCATCTGAGAGGCTCCCTTGGACACACCCCAACGCTGCACTACACTGTCTGACCTGAAGATGGCGGTCTTTCCCTAAACTTATTCCAAAAATTCCAAGTATTTGAAGAACGCAGTAAAATCTTGAAAAATGACTGCTGTCAAATAATACC
The DNA here is from genome assembly GCF_059928025.1 of Delphinapterus leucas. Lineage (NCBI taxonomy): Eukaryota > Metazoa > Chordata > Mammalia > Artiodactyla > Monodontidae > Delphinapterus > Delphinapterus leucas. The sequence continues at coordinate 42,683,086 of NC_143135.1, forward strand.
GGGAGAAAAATTATAATCCACTTAGGAATTCAAAGAAACCGAGACAAATAACTCATGTCAAGGGATGCTAATGTACAAGTTGAAACAGAACAAGGACAAATCACCTACATTTGCTTCCTGTTATTTTCCTGCCTGGACAGTCTGCTCAGACACCCCCAGCGCAGCCTGGGCAACCTGTGACGGCCCCTGGGCCCTGCAGGGACAGGGAGTGGATGCAGGACCAAGCCACGGAAAGTGGCCTGCGTCTTCAGTCCCTGGGGAGAGGAGCTTGCCTGGGCTCACGCTCCAGCAGGCTCTCTCCTCAGCTAGCTGTTCCAGAGGCACCAGCCCTGTTCTGGCTACTTGGCCCTCCGGTGCTGCTTCCTCCCCTCCCTGTGCTCTTCCCAGAAAGAAACATCACTGAACACAAGAAACAAGGAACGAATCGGTCCTTCCTTCCTGGATCTCACACCAGGATGCAGCCCCTCACCCCACCTCCCACTTCCACCACCACCTCCATGGAGCGGCTGCTGTTTTCTTAAAAAGAAGTGCGTCTTCCCCACACAAGTGCAGCTGTTAAGGCCCACTGGCTGAGTACAGGGACAGCGACCGGGAAGGCAGGCGGGGGTGGGGGGGTGGCGGTGGCTGACCTGCTAAGGAAAGCAGATGGAGCCTGGCTGGGCCTCTGTGAAACGTCTATAAAACCCAGATTTCCAGATGCTTTCAATTGCCTCATCCCCAAATGGTCATGAATAAAGAGGGTGAGCGTCCAGAGAAGCTCAGACATGGAGAGTAAACCACCCACTGCTGCTACGAGAGGGTGCAGTTGGCATGGATGAGCTGACAGCACAGCTTGGCAGTCGTGCAGGACAGGGTGGGAAAGGCTGTCACAGCGACCTGTCACCTCCAGCACTGGAGAACACTCCATGGCCCACGTCCTACTGGAAGACCACACGTGGTAACACGTAAGAGAAAAAGCAGGCAGAAGCATGAACATTGAGCACAGCCAACCATCAGACCTCCTGAGGACCTGGGAGGCCAAATGTGCTTTCTGACCATTTATTCAAATATGTGATGCGTACATTAAGAACCCATGGGTTAGAATCCAGGCCCTGCTGTTTCTGAGCTGTGTGGCCTGAGCCAAGTTGCTTAAACTTTCTGGGCTGTGGTGTCCTCATCTGAACAGAGATGTCACCTGGCCTGCTCATCTCACGGGTCAGTGTGAGGTCAAACAAAACAGGAAACATGACAGTTCTGCGTGAGCCTTAGGGAGCTACACAGATGCTAGGATGCAGGTTCACTATTAATGGGAGCCACACACAAGCCATGAACTGGGGGAGAGAAAGAGTCTCTTTTCTGAAGGACCAGAAACCAAATCTCCCCAAAGAGCTGTTTCCTATGAACACACAACCCCGCTCTTGAGATGTAGCGACCCCCTTAATTAGCAGGCACTGCAGGGCTTGGAAGCTTCTTCAGAGAGAACTTGCCCTCTTCCACTCTGTCCAGGATGTAGGCGAGGATCCTCCTGGCAATCTGGAATCTAAACCTTGCTTCTGATCTTACTTCTCCAACTGAATTCCCATACAAAACAATTGACTCTTCTTTCTGACACGGCCCTCCTCAATGTTTTATTTCCTCAGAGTTGCACTGGTCACATTTTCCAAACCAAAGTCGGGATCTGTGAGATCTGACAAAGGAATTTCAGTTGATCTGTGAATTTAGGCCTTTGAAAGAAGCTACATAAAACCATGAAATCATCCTTGGGGTCCACATTTAACCAACTGCCTGTATGGAAAAGAATCAGGCTGTCTGCAGAATATATTTGCAAAACTTGAGGGACAAGACTCCCCCCAGAGGGAAGAACTCAGGTTCCCTCAGGCTGTGAAGACCGCTGACTCACTCCCCACACTGGGGAAGTCCCATGCTTTTAGGCTGTTCCAGCCACTTAGAAATAAAGATAAGGGGCCAGGTCACTCCAGGCAGCAAAACTCCTCACCTTCTGGTTGAGGAACTGCCATCGTCCAAGCCTGGGTATCATTCGGGAATTCTCTCCTCCTGTGGAGCCCAAATCAAGGGTCCTTACTTTTCTTTCTCCAAATGTCCCGATCACCTTCCTTCACTGGCTGCCCCCGTGTTCATGAAGGGCCTGCTACATCCAGGCTGTGCTTGGGGAGCTCAGACCTTGAAGGGCAGCCGTTTTTGCATCTGAGTGATTTTTTAATTTCTTCAAAAGTACAGTGACATGGTGAATATACAAAGGGGAGACAAACCACGGCACAGCCATTTCCTGGCAGTGGAACTTGATAATGTACCTTAATGCTCCTGAGCCTCCGTTCCATTACTGAGAGATGGGACGTAAGAACAGTGCCTGTGTCAAATGCTTGGCACGCAGGGCTTGGGACACAGCTCAGCCAATGCTGGAGGTTATCGTGATGGCTGCAACTAGCAGAGGTGTCTCCCTGGTCAGGTGTGCTCCTGCACATCATGGAACTTCTTCTTCCCCAAGATAATGCTCCTTCAAAATCTAAAGAAAATAATCTCCTGTCCCGCCCTCTCCACCCCAAAGCTTGCCTTTCTCTGGCTGTGTAACTCCTACCTAACCGAACTCACACACTCTCTTCCTGCTCACAGCCCTGCTTGCTCTGGAATCCAGATCACGGTAGGCATTAAATACACAACCTCTGCCTGGGAAGGTGTGGCTGAGCTTCGGGGCGGCTGGAGGAACCTGCCCTGCACCAGGGAGCAGGTAGAGGGATCCCGTTAGGCTTTATCAGGAAAGCCACTCTGCATGCACACACGGGATTCAGCTTACAGCTCATCAAGGCCGGGTTTTCATTTCTCTAAAGGAGCAGCTGCTTCAGGTCTCCAGGAACTGGGCCCTGATTACAGGCGAGGCCCTTTTAAAAAGCCCACCCCGGGTGGAGGATCTTGCACTTAACACCCTTTGATACGCAACACTGAAATCGTGTAGAAAGTGTACTTTCAAGCATTACTAACCACTTCTAAAATAGTCTTTGTTTTTTAGATCTTCCTTTCTTCACCCTCTGCTGTTTTTCTCTTAGCTTCTAGTGGAGCCAAAGGTAACAGAGGGACTGACTTGCTGGTTCTCCACCAATATAAACAACCACCGACTCCGGGAAATGTCTGGTTTACACATGATGCAGAGCCAGCAGGGGGCGTTCATCCCCCAAATTAGTCTTCCCTTAGCTCCTTGTAGATTATGGCTGGCTACAGGTACACACATCAGATACAAATGGACCCGAGAACCTTTGGTTACAGGTCTCAGGATATGGAATCGACAGACCTGGATCTGAATCCCATTTCCAATGTCAGCTGGCTGCCTAATACTGGGCAGGCTATGTCATAGGGTTGGGTAAGACAGTGCTGGCTATCACCAGTACTACTGCTGGGAGGGGTGGCAGAATTGTGAAGAATCTTTAGTGGTAGCAGGTGACACGTGGTAAACCGAAGATTGAATTTCCAGCACAGCTGGGACTAAAAGAGGTGGCTGACTAACTGAAATGGGGGAGAATTCACAAGATTACTTAAAACAAGCATTCTGGCAAGTCTCAAGCACCAGCCTCTCCAATTATGTAATATGTGCTTCATTTTGCAAACATAAGGTGCTGTTACAATGAACATGTAAAGGCTCTTGAGGTCCAAGGTCACACTGAAAAAACATGTAGCATGTGAATGGTTTCTTTGGCTCTCAGACTTCCAGCTATAGGAAAATTTAAAGCCATCGAAAAGAAACTCACCTGGTACATTTAAACAAATTTGGATATACTACCCTTAAAATTTAACATCAAACATTAAGCATGTTAATTTGATAAGGAAGCCAACAAAGTGACAAATAATTAAAGGTCCTAAACAAATTCAACTTGGGATTCTGCAAATCTTTGTCTACATACAGACATGTACACACATTTCCCCCTACGTCTTTGCAATGGCTTGGGTTCACTGGAATCCTGGGTCTATGGGTAGTGCTGGCAAAAACCAAGCAAATAAATTAATGAGCTTGGTGCAGTGTGATTCTTTTTCATCCCTATCACAGCCCTATGAGGTAGGTAATTCTATTTCTTTCTATAGAAGAGGCTTGGAGAGATCGTTAGTCAATGGCTGTGGGCAGGTCTGAACCCTTTTCTGCCTGTATTGTCGCCCAAGAGGAAATAAGGCACACTTGGGGAGCAACAAAGCCAAGAGGAGAATCTAGTTTGCCTGGTCCTCGGTTCAGGGTGGTCTCCCTTAAGTCCCTCCTACTCTGGAAATTCACTCTCTAGTTTACCACATCTGTCACCATTAAAGTCATGTGTTAGAGTCTAAGCTAAAGAAGCAAACCTGTTCATTCATCAGTGAAAGGTCAAATCTAGTTGAACCGTTCAGATTTTTTTTTTTGAATTTTATTTATTTTTTTTATACAGCAGGTTCTTATTAGTTATCCATCTTCTACATATTAGTGTATATATGTCAGTCAAAATCTCCCAGTTCATCCCACCCACCCCCCTCCGCCACTTTCCCCCCTTGGTGTCCACACGTTTGTTCTCTACATCTGTGTCTCAATTTCTGCCTTGCCAACTGCGAACCGTTCAGAGTCTTAAGTGTAATCCTGAACATACATGAAACAAGTATCTCTGGACTCTATTCCAAGGACTTGGTGGGCCCTGCCTTTCTAAGCTAGTCACCAGCTTTCACCTCCTGCTTTACCTACAACAGAGTCATCGCCCCTCGAGTGCTCTTCTCCCTTACTCGTCCCTGCCCATATCGATGCTCTACCTGTTGGCATGAGGGCTGCTTCCTTGACAAAACCTGCCCGGTTCCCTGTCCCTCATTCACAGCGTCCAGTGTTCTCCCTCCCCAGCGGTCACCACACTTTGCAGTGGCCTCATGTGTGACTATCGCCTCGTGTGCCTCCCCCACTAGACGTCCCCCCCACCTCCGCCAAGGGCAGAGCCAGTGGCTGGCTGTGCAGCACTGGGCCGGCCCCTCCTCGCTACAGCGCCCTGAACAAGCAAGTGCTCATAAATGTTTACAGAATGGACTGAATGAATCTGCTGGTGATTCACAGTGTGAAGCCCAATTAACAGCAACAACAGGAAAAAGAGGAACTGGTCATCCTGGGCCCTAACAGGTCCATAACTGAGGAGGACAGTTACAATATGAGGGGGCTGCCATAGGCTTTTTAAATTAAAAAAAAAAAAATTGTTTCTTTTTTGGTGATAAAACATTATATTGAGTCTTGTAACAAGGATAACAACTAACATCTTGGGACTTCTGCTTCCCAATGTCTTGGAGTTCTATTCCTTAAAAAAATGGTCAGAAGCAAAGAGAGAGATTTGCTGATACAGGAGATACACAGACTGAAAGCACAATCCAAGAGACCTTCACAATTGGTGGTGGTTCACAGTAGTGAAGAGAGTACACGGAAATGGAAGATCTGAACTCCTGGTCCTCCTGCTTATTGGCTAAATATCCTAAGTCATTTAATGTGCCTGGGCCTCAGTTTCTTCATCTGTACAATGGGGAAAAAAAGAATGCAGTTCACCAGCACGTTGAGGACAAAATGAAATAACCAATGACAATGTACTCTGCGAGCAGTGAGGTGTCATACAAACACAAGTTACAGAAAGCAGAAGCACAATCTGGGCCAAAAGCCCAGTCTTCAGCCAAAGAACCATCTACACTTCTCAGACAGAAGAGGAAGAAAAGGAAGGTAATCTTTTTGGTTGTTTATTTCAATGCTCCCGCAGAGAGGGATTTAAGCTCTCACCATCACCCTTCTTGTAAAGCCACTCAGACACTAGAGAAGAGGATCCAGGTGGCCTTCTCTTCCCTGTTCTCAATAATCTCATTTTCCTTGACCTGCCTCAATGGGCCCAATGACCTACTCTACATCTCCTTCTTCATTTTTTCCTAATTTTGGAGCAGGCTCTATTTTTCCACCAGCTCCCAGCATTCACAATTCATAGACAGAAATGTCAGGGGGCCACACATGGGTTCCCGAGTCTCCACTCTGATGACGGCTGGCGGAAACCCCTCTACCTGTGGGGTCTCCCCCATCCTACCATAAGAGGCTTTCCAGCGAGCCAAAGTACAAATACTCCCAGGAGAGGTCACCTCCAGATGTCTGTATCCAAGTTACTTACAACAGACGGTGAACTCATTCATGATGATTTTTCCTGGTAACAGAATGACAGCAAGGCGGCAAATACCCAGAGAGCATGGCACCTGTGTGCTTTTGGTAGCCCCCGAGATCAGCAGGGTGGGGTGAGGTACAAATTATGGAAAGGAGTTGGTAAAGCTCCCAAAGACAAACTCCTGATTTCTTTAGTCTTTGCCTTGGGCTCACCCACACACAGATGCAATGCTCATTAATCACAGCCAAGGAGTGGGAGGGAAGAAAGGGTCTCAGGCTTGTCGGGTGGGAAAGAAGGGAGGCTCACATATGCAGGGGAAATGGTGGGCCTGGCTGAGAAACAGGGGGATGACGGCCACTAGATGGGGCGGGGAAATGGGAAGGAAGAAAAGCGACAAATAGAGTCCAGATGCCAATGTTCTTGGTATTTATGGAATTATAATGCATCACATTCTACTTCAAATTACTTAAGTACTACTCTGTTACTTCTCCTTCAGAAGGTAGTGACTTGCTATCTTGAGAAGACACCGCTTTGAAAAGAAGTATAGAATAATGGCTAAATGTTTAGGCTTGAGTTTTAAAGACATGAGTTTGAATCTCTAATCCGTAACTCTGTGGCTATAGGGAAATTATTTAACCTCTCTGTTTTCTCATGTACCACAGAGCACCTACCCTTATGGGGTTTTGTGAGGGTAAAACGTGATCCTATCTATAAGCTTTGCACAAAGCACCAGCCACAGGGCAGGGCTCAAAACATGTTACATTTTACCACGTGCAAGAGCCTGTTAAGGTCCTTCGCTACAGCTCCAGCAATCCTTGGAGTTCGCAGTCCACAGCATCCATAACCATTTAGCTCTAAAGTTCCACATATTTTGTCAACAGAAATACCTTTTCTCTTAATTGAAGGGCTGTTCCGCTATCCTCCACCAGGTCTGCTTCACACAGGTTACCTGTCAGGCCTGAGGGCAGGGAAAGAGGGGCAAACCCTGGGTTCAAGACACACCTCTCTGGGCACACTCACCGAGTCTGGGTCTCGCTGCTGTTCGAGGAAAGCTGAGAACTCCACCAGGCGGAGTTTTGTTGTGCCAATGGAGCGGCCCTGCCAGGCCGGGACCGAGGGAGCTGGGGCTGACGCAGGCTCAAACCCTGAAATACCGATCGATCGTCACCTTCAACCTGGCCGCTCACCTCCCCTCGGGCCTCAGGCCAACCCCGGGGCAGGGCCCTACCAGGAGGAAAGGCCAACAGGCCCGTCCACCAGAGTCAGGGGGGAGCTGAGCCAGGCAGTGGTGGGTTCTGGTGGAGGAGCCCAGAGGCAGGGCTAGCCGGAGAAGCGCAATGCACGTGGCGGCTCTTTCTAAAGCTGGCGCCAGCTCAGGTTAAGGGCTGTGGCGTGAGGACACCTAATCCTGGGCAAAGGGGCCTCGCTGGGGACCACGACAAGAGTGACAAAGAGCGGAAGCAGGTGCTGGCAAAGATCTCCTGTGAGACAGGAAAGACAGGCAACAAAGACCTCCTATGCTCAACCATCTCCTTCCCTAAGACTGCAGTCACCAGCACTGTGAGTACTCTCTCGGAATGCTCCATGGTGTTGGAGCAGAGGGTGACGAGCAAATGCACGGCAGCCTGGGGAGTCTCTAACGGAGAGAGTCCCACTGAGCCTCTGCGCCTGCGTGCGGCGGGAGGCAGGCAGGCCGGCTGGGTCCCCGGTTTCTGGCTGGGCTTCCGTGTAAGCGCTCCTTTAAAAAAGCGTGCTCGGAATTGAAACGCACTTCTCTGAGAAAGGGTGAGTAAAACCCTATCTGCCCTCAAGACTGGGACTGCCCGACATGGCCTGTTTATGATGAGGGAGGAACCACAGCAACTTCCCCTTCCAAGGATGACCCAGGGTCCTGAGTGAAAGTGATCAGGCTTCCTGTTTCTTTAAAAGCCCATGAGAAGAGCTCTCTAGAGATGACCGAGGCGAATCAGGACCTGGGAGGGGACACCCCCCTGACCCTCCTGAGCTCCGGGCTAACCCTGCCTTAAGGAGGGTGCCGGCGAGAAGGGGGCGTCCATGGCTCTGCAAGTGAGGGAGGGTGTGCAGCTGTGGAACAAAGCAAGAGGGTCCCGCAGAGACTCACCTGGAATGGGGGCTGTGACCGCTGGCTGGATAGGGTAGGCCTGTTGCACAAAGGGCTTGACGCTGGAGACAGAGGACGGAGGAGAGTCAGAAACCGCGGCTACTTCCCAGGCCTGGTCTTGGCCTCCCAGGGCTAGGGACCCACCTGGGGGCCTCGCCACCGTGAGGTTCCCTGTCTGCAGGTGGTAGCACAGCCCAGGCAGACCTCTGCCAAGACAGAGGCCCAGGTATGCTGTCCATTTGAGACGGGCCAGCAGGCTGCTGGGGACCAAACCACCAAGCCTCATGCCAGTTCCGGGGGACGAGCTGGACAGATGTCAGCCTGCCTTGCACATGCTGCGATATCTACCTCTGAACCTCTCCTCTGATCCCTGCAGAGACCGAGGTCAGTGGTCACCATCTCCAGGCAAGGATTGGGACGTTTCAGGCTCTCCTCTGGGCCAAATAGCTCTAGTTCTTTTGAGAATACATGGGCAGGAGTTCCTTTCTGCTTTTATCCCTAGACTGCCCTTATCTTCCAGCTTACTGAGCTTGCTTCCCTCGCCCTCAAAGCATCAGTAGGACTTTCTATCAGCTGCCCCCACTACAGGGAAAGCCGGAATAAAATGGGCTATAGGATCACCTCCACTGCCCTCTCTCAAGCAAGCACTTTCAGGAGGGCCCCAGGCTAGGCTCCCCAAAGCCATGAAGGGATGGAGCCCCTCCTCCTGTTGCCAGCTGCACGACCACTAATACTTAAGGTGGGAGTGAGGTGTTTACACGTCTCCCGGATCTGAGCAGTCTCTTTCCTGCTATTGGCCTCAGTAGATAACAATAGGGGATGACTTTGGTGATCTCAGGTTAATTCTCCCTTCTCCTCCAAGCCTGCAGGCAGTCTGGTGCCAGGAAACCTCTACCCGGGGTGGGCTGTGACCAGCCCCTAGTTGTCACTGCTGGCCCCTCCTCAAACTTACTCTTGTGAGGATCCAGGCTGTCCTGTTTGTATCATTCCCGGCCAGAACTGGAAGGCAAAATGCAAAAAGCTTCAGGGTTATGAGTTCACCTCAAAGCACTGCTCAGGATGTCTGTGCACTGTAATCTTTGCTAAAGACAGTGGGTTCAGATCATCCACCAGCTGCAAAGTGACCTTCCCTAAATGCAGATATGGTCGCTGCCCTGCAGAAGATTGCAACCTACAGCTCCCTCTGGCTTTTCTTCCAGAAAATCTCCTGGACGGCAGGGACTAGGCAGCAGCTCTTCAGCGTTCACCTGACACCCAACTGAAATCTGGGTGCACTGCAGAGGGTTCAAAAATATCTCATCTGACTGCTTTACCCATGTGCCTACCTACCCTTCTCCTCCTCCCTCCATTCTGAAATGTTTCCTGTGTAACATGTGCCTCCGCAGCTCCCAGCACCGGGGAGAGGACACAGCTCAGAACGAGAGGCCAGGAGCTCGGAGCAGCAGCAGAGACGCCTCCTTTGCTGTGAGCTTTCCTGAGCTTTCTGGTGCCCGCTGACTGGAGGCCTGCTGGAAAGGCAGTAGGATGCCAAGGGAGTCAGAGAGCCCTGGGTATGCGTCCTGACATCGCCAACCATGTGATTATGATCACGTTACCCAAACTCTTGTTTGTTACTAATTAACTCCAGTTTTCTCATCTGTAAAATGGCAATAACAGCAAGAGGCATTTAAGATTATTTTGAGGATTAAATGAGATCATAACATTAAGCTGCTCAGCCCTTGGCAGGTGCAAAATGAAAATGATAATAGAATACTTCTGTCCCTTTAGGAGTTAGTTGCCATAAAGTGACCCTGAGGACACAGGAACAGAGACCAAGGGCCAGGATTAAAATGATAGAGCTGAAGAGGCAGATAACAACCTGGAAGGGCACCAAAAAAGTGATACTTAATTCCATGTCTTCAGGGACTAAGCTCCTTCCCTCTCCTTCTCCCTCTCTTACTCTCCCCCTCTCCCTCATTCCATGCTTTCTTTCACCATTTTGCACTCAGCAACAGGGCGCCACAAAATGGTCCTTACCCTCTCTTACACCTGACCCAATTAACAAGAAGTGCCAGGTGGATGGCTTTGTGCTTGGCCACGTGGACCCCATGCGCTCAGGGGCCATCATTATGGATCCACCTCATGACTTACCCCCGGCGCCCCTGGGAAGGTGGGGCGTGGAATCCCTGGCAGCCCCAGCTTGTTGTGAATGGCAGTGGCTGATACGATCTGGGCTGACGACATGGCGGCCATGTGCTGCAGGGCCTTATCCTTTGCAGTCTGATCCTTGAAGGTGACAGTGACACACAGAATTAATACACAACACATGGCTACCGGGCAGCTTAAACAGGCACAGCCACGAGCACAGGGACTAAAATACAGTGCCACAAAAAAGGCCGAAAAAGCAAACATGCACAGATAAATAAACACAGCCAGAAGGCTAAAAACACACTCAACCTACTGTAACTCTGAACATTTACTGAGAACACCCAGTAGCAAGGTTTAAAAAGAAAAAAATCTTTAATCCATTTTCCAACAGAATGGGAAGCCTCTGAGAAGAGTGGACAACGTATTTATTTTTCCAGCTTCCAAAGGGAGATGTCTCCAATTACTTAACAGGCTCAAGGAGAGGGGGAAAAAAAAGGCCCTGCTTTCAAGCACACAGATGGGGAGGAGGGTGAGAAAAGAGGCGTGGTTGTGGATCTGGGGTAGGACCATCGCAGAGTGCTGGGAGGCCCGGCTGTGTGCTCGGCCTGGGAGCCCTGGCAGACACCTGGTGGGGAGGCTCAGAAGCAGCGGGGCGGCGGGGCGAAGAGGCAGGGCGATGACGGGGCCAAGCAGCATGCTGGCGGGGGGCATGCTTTCTCAGGTATCCCCGCCTGCGTCAAAGGCTAGACGGGTTCTTTCTATACCCAAGGACACAGGAGATGCTACCAGGTAAGTGGTTTCCCCTTTCCCTAAAAGGGTCTTTTCTAAAAAAGCCAAGGCTGATAACACACAGCTAGCCAAAAAGTCTGCCAAGCACAGCTAAAGTACAGAATACTCAATTTGGTGAAAATACTTACCATGCTTGTTACCTGGATACAACAATAAACAATTTGTTAAAAGGAATGCGTTACAAAGGCAGGGTTATTTTTCTTCTTAGTTAAAAAATATATACGTATACAAACACATGATACTTGGGTACAATAAAATGCGTAGGAGTGTGGGGTTTTTTTTTTTAACATTTTAGGAGAAATGTGTGACCCAGGTAACTATCTAAAGGGCAATTATCAACAACCGCAACTCCCAACTCCTTTGAGCTGGTTCTGAGGCTTCCCCAGTACAGATGGAGAAATGGTCAGGCCCCTGGTGTGGGACAGGCCCTGATGGTGGGGCAGGGCTTCACATTCAGTAAACATATCAAGGGTCCTGGCTGCTTGCACAAGGTCTATACAAGCTATCCCAGGCCCAGACTCCATCAAAGCAGGAACAAAATGGTGACATCAGAGTAAAAAGAGCACTCTCCCCAGCTGTCATTCAGAGTTCAGACAGAGTGAAGGTCAAGGGAAGCTTCAGGCTAAGACACTGAGTACCAGCTGAGAGGTGGCTTCAATGTTTACAGATTTACCCAAAGGTGATGAATAAACATGCTGAGGTGCCAAAGGCAAGGCCAAAAGGAGGGGGGGAAAATCAAAGCCTATAAGACAAGTACTAGAGGGTTCTAAGGAAGATCAATCAGGTGCTCCCAAGGTAGAGACACCACTTTGCCCCATAACTGCCAGGAGCACCGTGTGAATTTTCAAAACGCTTATATTAACCCTTGAAAAGGAGCCTAACGTTTGCATAAAATTTTATATTTCATACACTTCTCTGGCTCTCAACTGAAAAAACGAGCCTCATCTAACAGCTATTCGGGGATACGCATGGTCATAATGAGTATCTGTAAGGGCACTGCTGCAGCTGAATGACACCAGGAGGGCTCCGGAGGCCTGCAGGATTATTGGTCCCCAGAGACTGAAGTGATGCCTTTGCTGCCTCTGGTCAGATGGCATTCTTCGAGTTGAAGTTCCATTTGCTAATCTGCTGAACGTTCTAACCTGAAGCCAGCTTTCTCAGGTAACTTTTTTTTAAAGGCCTGAAACATTTCAGACACTGAGATGCCAGGAAAAAAGGCAAATATTGAAGTCAGTGGAATTTTATGATAAACTGACTGTGTGTGTGCAAATGCCCTACAGCCAAACTGGGCCTGACACATGCAAATCTCAGTGCGTGTCAGTCTACCCTTAGCTGGTCCTGCAGTTCCACCTGCCACCTGCCCCGCCATCCCCTCAGAGGGTAACCCTGGTATAATGAACAGGAAACCTGGCTCAGTCACACTTCCTTCCTTCTCTGTCAAGAGCACCTTGACATCAATACAAGCTCATGGGTTTCTCTTCGGACAAGTCACTTTGGACCCCAGCCCCCAAGTCATGTAACCCTTAATAAAATGATATCAATATTCTCAAGGAAACCAAAGGAATGGCATAGGTATAACCACAGGTGCCTTCCCCAACGAGCTACAAGCCTTACAACCTGTCCAGGGCCCAGGTGGGGGGAGCTGAGAAAATGGCAGCCCAGGCTGCTTGTCTGCCTGGCCGATGCAGACTGTGCAGAATAACCACAAAAGAGCTGTGGGCTTGGCTCTATTCCAAAAGTACGTCATGGGGCCTCTCTCAGACCTGAGACTTCTGTGTTTATGAAATGCCGATGACAGGGGCGGTTCTGCTTGCCCAAATACAAAGTGCGTCTGTGCACACTTGGGTGCAGTGACCAGGAATCATTAAGTCCAGGTCCACATGGAAATAAGTACCTACATCTCCACAACCCACTCTTACTCTATTAGAGTTGCTTGAGATGTTTCCCTTTGCTAGGCTGATTGAAAAGTTCTTCAAAACGTTCACGAAAGTTTGATACTTTTCTTTTCTAACAGGGTAATCAGTCAATGAGGAAAGGAGAAGAGTCACCACCTTTGCTGTTTATGTCACATAGCTCCAGACGCTTCAGAATACAGTCTTTTTCTTTTGTTAAATAAAGTCAGGTTTGACTCTCTTATTACCCAGCATTCCACCAGGTACCCAAATGAAAACAGAAGCTCAGAAGCAGAAGAGCAAGTCAATTGCTGCGAGCACACCAACTTGCTCTATGCCAGTAAAAGGCGTACGTGCTGGGGAGTCTGGAGACCTGGTTCCAAACGTGCCCTCCACCTGACATTAATGGGCTGTATTACCTTGGGCAAATCACCTAACACTCTAATTTTCTTCAACTACAAAGGAAAGAGTTGTACTTTATTTTCTAAAGGTCTTCTGATTCTAAAAGTATTCAGAGCTGTGAGTTTGACATCCATTATAAGCAAATACATCTTAATACATATAGCTGAAAAACCACTAGTGAAAAGACAGCAGGATGTTAAAATTTGGGCAGTTCTTGGCCACCTGTCCTAATAGAGAGAAAGCCAAGTGCAGAGAGGAAATTTTATCTCAAGTAGAGGTTCTTTCTGCACTTGACCTACCTATTTGAGAATAGGCAATTTCCTACAAATGGACTAAAATGTCTACACCAGTTATTTCCTACTTTTTGTAGTGGTGACATTCTGAGTACTCACTTAATTTTATAACATCTCCCCTCTACCTATGATATACGATGGAAAATTAAATTTTTTTGTTTAAAATCTAAAGTAACCCTGCAGATAATAAGCACCACCAGGGAGATCTCAAAATCAGAACTGAGAGACTGGCTATAGGCCTACTTATCCTGAAATGGGCGTACAGAAGGACACCTAGCTGAGAGATTTCAATTGAAGGATGTCTAAATTGTCATTTTCAGCCTAGAGATACACGCCTGGCTTTGAAGAAATTATAACTCTCAGTGTCAGACCTGACTAAATGGCATCTCTGTGTCATTCTAGTCTAATATCCTGGACTTTTAAACGTTCCACTCTATCATCACCACCTACCCCCAGAATAAAGGGGGGTGTGGGTGGGGGTGTCGCTAATCCATCCAAACAACAGTAGCTTAAGTAAAATCAAAAATATATGCTACATTTGTACACCACATTAATTTTATTCTAAGATGTTTTCACACGAATATTTCTGGGATGTGGAAGAGATTTACAAAGGATGAGCACATTGTTTTATCTTGAAAAACTGTTATTAAGTCAATACTGAGTTATCGTCTATGATGTCTTAGATTACAGAAAATACTGAGTGTATGCATGTGTACATACGAGTATGCACGAGGAAAAATGTGTCCTAGGAAAAAGCTTGGACAACTTCATATTCACTCCTTATTACTGATTTTAAGCCCTTCTGTTCCTAAGATTATAAAGAATGAGGCCATAAAAAGCCGAAGTGGGGAAATAAAAGGCATATCTCCCTTATCCAACCAAACCCAAACTCAAACCCACAACCTGGAATTTGGAAAATATTTATGGAGCAGGAAACATGGGTCTAAGACTGTTGATGGAGTGCTAAGAACAAACAGCCCGTGCGACCTGAGACTGAGGGCAGACGAAGCACTCCAAGGCAGGGTGCACGTCTCAGTACCCACTCGACTCTCTTCCTGCCCCATTCCTGGCATACCGCGCTGTCAACGGCCTCACTACCTCTGCCACGCGGGGTCCAGCAGGCCATGGCAGACATGAACTTCTCAGCCTGAAGCCTTTCAAACTGTTATTGTTACTAAGTAAACAGGCTTTCATATTTCATGAAGCAGAGCAAGGCTGCCACTACAACTCTGGGATCAGCTGACTACCTTCCTCTTGCTGCTGAAATGTACACAATGTTTGGAAAATGTCTTCAGGTGATATCCATGACAGGAAGGCAGCCTATCACAGATGCACATGGCTGGAGTGGTACGCTCTTCAAACTCAGGGAGATTTTATGAATCAGTCTCTGGAAAGTAGGGGACCCTTGCTCCCCCCTGTTTTCTCAGCTTTTAAATATTCTGGGGAATCAATTATCTCATAATTTTTAGGCATTAACCATAAACACATTTTAAAGATAATATAAAATGGCACATGCTTGCATGTACTATATTATAGTGGCTACATATGAAATCTGAATGAACAGCATACTAAATCAATATACTCCTGCTTATTCAGGGGCCATCATTTCAGAGTTTAAAGACTCCAATCTAATTTCTTCATATGGAAGCCCACCAATACATCAGTAAAAATATGTACAGTCAAAAATAAAAAAGATCATGGATAGAAAAACTTCTGATAGCTATTAAGTGTTCTTCTCCAAATATACCTCTCTCAGCAATATAAAAATATAGCACATGAGAGGAAAGACAGCAATTTGCTTGCAAAATCACTTTTTCAGAAAAAGACAAAACAATACTTTCCTAAGGAGTAATTCTGCAGATGTTGTTTCTAATCTTGCACTATGTGGATTCACATGACCTCTGCAATTATTAGCAGTAGCCCTTAAGCAGATAAACATCATAAGAGTCTATGATGGCTTGGAGAAAGGATGGAGGGCACTTGAATTTTTCTAGCCATGATCTCTAATTTGCTTATTATTAGAGAAAGCAGGAGTAAATACAAAAGGGCCTATTTCAGGCGGGCAATGGCTAATGCCAAGGAGAGAAGGCCCATTCATGCTTCTCCTGACTTGACATGTAATGAGTAGCAATTAATTCATCTTATTGTATTTCCTAATGCCAAAAACTCCATTCACATCAAAGAAAAATTTTTCAAGGCTTTTACCATTGTCCATTTTTAAATGTACTGTTCTATATTTAGTATTTTATAATTGTCAATAGTGTTTCCTTTAATTCTCATGTGGGGCTCAGCATCATAAAGGACTGCAGACCAGGATCTGTGATTTGTAGGTGTGCCTGATGACTCTCTACCAGGAAGCCTGGGATTTAGGTCTGCTAATGCCAGGTCTGGGTGTTGGGGAGAAGGCACCCACTAACTTTAGCCCCTTTCCCCGTGAGGGACAGTAAGAGGCAGGAGGCAAATCTCCCTTGAAAAGCCAGAAAGTACCAGCTCCCACCACTCATCTTCTCTGTTTCATTCGAACAGGCAGACACAATGAAAATAGGGCTCGGTTGAGGGAGACGATGCAAAAGCATCTCGAGTTAAGGCAGTGAGCCCTCATCCTCCACCAGCGAGCACGCTGTAAGGAGGCAGCATGACAACACAGCTCGCTTGGGCTGTGGTGCCAGATAGCCCTGGGATGCAGTTCAGACTTGTGACCCTGGGTGAGCCCCTTAGCCACTGCAGGCCTCTGCATCCTCACTTGCAAAGTGAGGACAACACTCACTTTCAAGAGTGCTTTGAGAACCACATCAACCACTCTGAGCACACAGTGCCCACAGCCTCGCCATTCTGTGGACGTGCCATCTATGGGGCCCACATGACCGACCAGCCGGGCTCAAGTCACTGGAGAGCTGAAATGCTTAGGAGCCCTGGTCCTGAGTACATAACCTCTGGGCTCAATGTGATTGAGCACTGTTTATATTGGAGGCCAGTTAACAATGGGATTTCCCTAGGAAGGGATAAAAATGTAGAATGAGGCTGTTTCTGTTGTCCTTAAAGAGAAAATCCAGACCTGGCTCAGCTGACATAGAAAGGTAAATGTATTCAGTCTCCTAGTTTACACTGTAAGTTCTGTATCATCACACCGTTGATGAGAGGTTCTAATTCCACCACATCCAAGCACAAGAAATTAACTGCCTCCAGTCTTGGTTTTAACCCAGCTAAATTTAAAAAAAGGTAATGAAAATATTGCTGAGGAGAAAGAGTACATGTCATGAATGCAAAAGAACTCCTTGAAGTTTGGGAGATGCCAGGAAAGGCGGTGTATCATTTCCCAAATCCTGCAGCAAGGCCAAGTGCCTTGGTGCTGGCATTGAGACAAAGGAGGTGGTTGTTTCGGGCTTCTTTTGCCTTGTGTACTGCTAACAGTCAACGCCTGAATGAGCAAAGTGGCTCAGAAGGCCATGGGGAGCACCACTGGATGAAGTGCAGCGTGTCTTCCCCGTGGACAGGCCCATTCCTGGATAGAATCAGTGGTGACACAGCCAGGATTCAACAGTGTAGATGCAGCAAAGCCCCAGCAAAGTTCTTGAACTCCTCAAGAGAATTAAATCAACAATTTGAACTTTAAGCTCTCTGCTTACTGGAAGGAATGGCAGGTTGGAAAGAATGGCCTGCTCAGAAATCAAATCACAAAGGCCACCAGGGCGAGAACGAAGAAAATGGCCCCGGGGAGCACATGGAGCTCGTAAATTAGTCACCAACGACTGGACACAATCAGAGAAGCTCAGGCTTTTTTCTGCTCTACTGGGATGATGCAATGTCAGCAAGTACAGGCTTTTCTTCAATACAATCCAGAGCTTGACATGAATACGTCTATTGCCTAAGATGTATTCCTGCTGAGGTTAGGGCAGAACAAAGACTTCCTTTACTCTTAGCACTGTCTGGACTCATGCACTCACCAAAACACACCCCAAACCAGAAGCGGCCTGGTCCACCTTCAGGGGAAGATGAGGACAGTCCACAAAGATGAGGACAGTCCACAGTGTGGTGGTGGCCTGCAGAGCTTGGCTGTGGCTCTCACAAGCCTCTGAAGCCAGCAAATAAAGGACCACCTTTTTGCTGCTATCAGGGAAAGGAGGCCTCTGGGCGGGGACTGGACAACCTCCCAGGACAAACGAACATATAGAGACTCAGAGCAGGAAACTCTAAGTAGGAACTCTGAGTAGGAAAGAAGAGACTGTTTATAGCGCACAGAGAACATTTCTGCAGTCTTTCTACATGCTGGGATAATAAATCCATGGAGCTTAAAAAAAAAAAAAGCAAAAACAGTTAAAGACCTTTTGATGAATTAATGGTGAGTGAAATAATTCAAAGTACAGAATCATGTCTAAAGTTGCAGGCCAGGCCTCAGTCTGTACCACACAAAGTCTTCTCAGACGGGCTGCTGCCTCTCACTGCTCAATTGCAGATTCCAATGAGGGGATAAACTAGGGAACAGGGGGAGATGGAAGATAACACATGAAACCGGCATGGGCAACACTGCTGTAGACCCAGCTGGTGACACAAGGTCCAAGGGAGATTTCTGAGTCAGCATCTGTGGAAGTCCTCAATGCATGTTCCATAGACCTATAAGCCACCTGCATGCTGTAATTGCACGGATCCATCTTCTACTTTATAACTAGAACCAGGCACCTGAAGAGTGGTGGGCCAAAAGGATCTTGTCTGGGCAGGGGCCAAACATGTGGTCCTCCCATCACAGAGAAATGACTCTGTTCTAGACCAGCGGTTATCACACTCTGACTTGTCTTTTAGACATTTTAGTCAAGAAAATTAAAAAAAAATAAAAGTATATATTTGATGTCCAATATTCTGGCACTCTGGTCACAAATGCCTTGCAGTTCCAATCCATCTTAGGGCTTCTGAATCTCACCTGCACTCTGCTGGCCCCTTCACCCTTTTCCCTACTGCCCCAGTCTCCCTGCTGATGGTTCTTGGTCTCTTCACATCGTTCCTTGACCTCTTCAACTATCCCCTAGTTTTTCTTGCCCCTTGCATCTCTCTCCTGTGGTTGAAGTCTGTGTCCAAGGCCATCCCAAATTTTTGGCCAAGTCTATCCTAGCTCAGGCCAGGATAAACTATAGAGAAGAAGTCTCAGGTTGGTGCCAATGGCTTTAGCACAAGTTCATAGTAAACAATGGGTAAAAATCTAGATTAGTTTTAGGATAAGGGCCAAAGGAGAAGAGATAGTTTTCACTGGATTTGATTTTCTCAGGGAAATACTAAATGGCAAGGAAAGACACTGATGGTGGGGGGCTGAGATTGATTGAGGAAAGACAGTAGGTAGAGGAAATTAGAAAAAGTAAGAATAATGTTTTGCCATTTGATTTCTTTCAGTTAAAAAAAAAACAAACCTTAAAGGAAATATAATGAAAAGAATCATTTCTGGATAGTACAAACATGAATGCTTAATATGTCATTCTCTGTACTAACTTTTTGGTGTATTTAAAATTTAGCAACAAAAACTTCATAGTTAATTTTGATGTACACTCTCAGTTAATGGCCATTACTTTAAGAGAACCCGGGCTTTAATAATTTAAGTTTTTTTTTAATGTTTTTAATTTTTTATTATCTATCTATCTATTTATTTATTTTGTGGTACGTGGGCCTCTCACTGTTGTGGCCTCTCCCGTTGCTGAGCACAGGCTCCAGACGTGCAGGCTCAGCGGCCATGGCTAACGGGCCCAGCGCTCCGCAGCATGTGGGATCTTCCCAGACCGGGGCACGAACCCGCGTCCCCCGCATCGGCAGGCGGACTCTCAACTACTGCGCCACCAGGGAAGCACTAACCTAAGTTTTAAATGCTGCCTTTGAAAAGTTTCAGTGTACAGTTTTCAGACTTATTAAGAATAGAACTTTTTAACATAATTCACTCTTTAAAAACAATGAGCAAGAAAGAGCATGCAGCAATCAGATTGGAGTGGAGTGGGGACCAGCCGAGGGTGACAATACGGATGGATAAGAGCCACGGAGCAGGGCCCCAGGGGTGCTTGGTCGGCCCCTGGTCCAGGCCCACATCTTGCTCCCTTGGCTTCTTAGAGCAGCCCCTGAATTAGCCTCCCTGCCTCCAGCTTTGCCTCGCTCCGCGCTATCCTCTAAAAATGGTTGGAGGGATCTTTCCAAAGCATAACTGTGAACGACCCCTGCGTGTTCCCATGCTCCTCAGGGGAACCTCACCCCTCCAGTCTCATTCCTCATTCCATGCCTCCAGCTAGATGGGTGTTCTTCATGGTTCCCCCAACCCCCCCACCCCCATTATCTGTGGAAATTCTCTACCTTCCTCTATGCTTAGTTCTAATGGAACCCCCTCCACGGGGCTTTCTTTAATTCCCCCACACTCAGAATTAATCATCCTTTTCACTGCGTGGTCTTTGCACTGCTCTGTTAAATTTCTACTGCAGAGCCCCCTAGCTGGGGACAATCCACTGGGAATCTTGTATTTTCCCCAAATGTGGCCAAAAATAACAGAAAGAATGAGTGTTCCCCCAAAACAGAGACTCTTGTGTATTCAACTTTCCACGCCCAACATCTACTAAAGGGTCTAGAACACATGGCTTCTCAATGGAACCATTACTGGACTGAATTAAGTAATCATTTCTGCGCTTTTAAAGTTCAAATCTACACGGAAATCTTAAAACTTTTACTAAAACAATTTTGTTTTAAACGAAAATTAAAATCCACACATTTTGGGGTGATCTGGCTCACAAACAAGCACTTTGAGAACCAATGCATTTAGCAGAAGCATAAAGCTGACCTTTGAAACTCATCCTAAGAGATTTTCAAGAGCGTGACTTCTGTAGCTAGGATGACTCATCCACAACCGTGACAGGAGAATAACCACTCCCTCGAGCCTGTTTTCTTCAGAAGGCTATGGCAGAACAGGCTACGGAATTTAGAAAATGTGGGCTCTAAGTGGGACCCCCAAGCTGTCCCATAAAGGCCGGATGCACGGCTGAGAGGCGGGCATTTCCTTTTCCTTCTGCCTAAAGCAGTGTGGGTTTTCAAACCTTATTCAACAGAACCAGCCAAAGAGGCCACTGCTAAGGATGAGAGAGTGTGAGCTTTAAATAAAACAGCTTTTACTCGTTTATATATGGAAAATTTCGAGTAAGATTTCAATCTGAAATGTGAGTTTTGCTGCTTAAAAAAGGCTGGAAAACCACTAGCCTCAAGAATTCTCCTGCACCCTTCCTGGGAAAGTGAAGAGAGGCTCACAGGCAAGAGGGTGCCTTCGGAAGCCACACCTGGCCCTGGCCCTGGCCCCGGCCCCAGGTGTGAGCAAACCACTTTTTCAAACCCCGAGGGAGAACAGGGAAATGAAACTTGGCTTCAGTCTTCACAGGAGGGCCACAGGCCTCTGTCCACCCCAGAGAACAGAAATCCTTTGACTTCAGAGCATGCGGAGAAATGGCGAGAAGCCCGGCTGGCAAGGCACGGCAAGGACAGGTCCGGAGATGGCCAGTCAACGGCTATCTCCTCCAGGAAGTCTTGCTGCATCGTCTCAGACAAAGCACGGCACCTGTTGTGAGTCTGGATACTTCCTGCCACCCCTACCCCTGCTCAGAAGCTATCCTTGCTGTCTACTGAGATGACTTCAACTTCTGTAGTGAGTTTATCTCATTAGCCAGTGTTGGGAGGCCAAGAAGCCAGAGGCTATCAGCCTGACCCCACAAGGAACTCGGCGAGGATGCTCATCCCTGCCTCCCGAGAACGTTAGACTCCAGAGCTGAACAAGAAAGTGCAGACAGAGAGAGGAGTTCTATCCTCCTACCACGCCAAGGGGCCTGAGCCCGTTTCCTGGTAATGGCTGGCAGGAAGGTTAAGGAGGGCATCTTTAACATAAAACGCCTGTGGGAGGTGAAGGCAGCAGGATATCTGCAGGCAGGTGGCAGCCAGCCTTATTCTCCTCAACTGTCCTAACTCCCTCCGAGTGGGGACGCAGCAGCTCTGCAGCCAGGAACACATCACCCCGAGATACTGATGACCGTGAATCCCAAATTAGGCCCACATCTTGACCGATGGCTCAAAGTTTAAAAATCATCTTACTTCTAAAATGTAGTGGCTGAGGGACCGTGGGAAGCAAGGCCTGCACGCCCAGGTCCAAAGGAGCGTGAGGGGTGGTGACACGTTATCTACAGTGTGTACTGATGAGAAGCCTACTGCTTGAAATCCACTTCAGCCTCCGCTACAGGAAACCCTGTCTGGAAGAGCAGTAGTTTAGGATTCAGAAAGTTCAAATCCTGACTTCGCCACTTCCTATGCTGGGTGGCTTTTGGTGAGTTAATTAAACCTTTGGATCCCTGGTTTCCTGAATATTACTCCTGAAAATCTGAGAATGGAACTCACTTTGTAGTGAGCTTACATGAGAGAACACACAAGAGGCCCTGCACTGCACTCACTCCTGTCTTTCATGCCCAAACTCAGCAGCACATTGTCCATACAGCTCGTGTCTGGGATTGCCTACACATTTAACTTTGGCTCTTTCTGCGAACACTTATCCTACAGTGCCCTATATTTCACATTCCCATTTCCACGGCCAGCTCTGTGAATAGAGGATTGGTTGTTAACTGCCCACTGTGATAAGCGCCATGCCTGGAACACTCGACTGGTATTAGCTGATGGGAAGAACAAAGGCCTCCATTTTTCCAAGAGTAATGAGGTAGGGAGGAAGGAAAGGAACTGTAAGAAGATGGAGGTGGTTCTTGGAGATGAAATGCTGAGCCAGTTGCTACCCCACTGCCTCTGTCTCTGCCTCTTCTTCGTGCCCGCCCCAGAGGACTGGCTAAAAGTGGGGGGGAAGTCTTTTTGTAAGAACAAACACAAAAACGACTGTGTGTTGGTATGTATGTGTATGTATAAGATAATGGCAAAACTGTTTCCATTGAGGAAAATTTGTAAAGTCACCAAGAGAGAAAAAGAGTGCTTGTGGAATCCCATGGGGATCCCCTCTGACCGGGAGAGCTTTACCCACCATTTACAGAGCTTTCGGTCCAAGGCCATGTGCCCTGGTGAGCATACAGGAACCACACAGTGCAGAAATAGAACAATTCATAACATCACAGATGGAAACACAAAATTGATGTCTGTAAACTTCTTTGTACATCATTAATCCGTTAGAGAAACTAGAAACAGAGTGAGAACTTGAGCAAACACTGGGGTAGTTACATCCACATAGAAAGGACTGCACCTTTGGTTAAAAAGCAGGAGCTACGAAGTTATTTTAGTCTTCCAACTGCTCAGCCAGTGCAACTAAAAGCCAGCCACCATCAGCCACATGTGTGAGCGAGCGAGCCAGCATGCTGCCCACTGCAGAGGGCACCCCAAATGCGCCTTCCTGGTCGCTAGACCTATTTCACAGTCAGCGTCGTTTGCATAAAAAATGTTGGAGGCCTTTGGGAAGGGTCCCAGTGTTCACCACTTGGGGCTGTGAAATCACACTTTGTCCTTTAGTTTAGAACAAAAACACAAATTTACTTAATGTATGGGGGGAAAAATCAGAACAGAACCAAAAACAGGCTTGTGGGAAAGACAACAATATGGACTACAGATTCATTTTTATTATAAAGTAAAGCTCCTCCATGCAAACTATAATCCCTTTGCATTTCTCAAATAGGGCATTATGGAGGAAAAAAAGTCATGTATGTTTTACTGCAAGTTTTGGAACGAGAGAAAATAGGGAGAACTTGCATTTTTAAGTTGTCCATGCCTCTGTTTTTGCTATGAAATATATTTTAAAAGACTGGAAAATGAGGCACATGTGCAAAAAAAAAAAATAAACTCAAGTATAAATGGAATTGCAAACATGGATTTGATCAAGAGCTTTCCCATCTCTAAGACCTATCTTTTTTTTAAGCCCTCACCTCAAATTTCTTTTTTAATTAACAAAGCCACACACTTAAAAAACATTAAGCAATGTGGAAGAAATCTGGCAGAAAATACTCTCTGTTGGAAGAACTCATGAAAAATTACATGAAGAAGATGTATTTTTCATAAGTACTGAAAATACATCAAAAGCACAAATTAAAATAATTTCTAAATTTTTTTCAGAGTAATTTCATGATGGCCACTTGGAAATGATTCATTTATAATTTCTACACCAACTTTGCATCTCTTTGACTTTTTCTCCCTCTCCTAGCTCAGGGCTGCTTGGTGGTTATTTGAAGGGTAAAAACAAAATCATGTTTCTGTGCTGAAAAGTTATCAAGACCAGCTCTCTGCTGCATTTGCATTGTTATTAGGGACACACACACACACACAAACACACACACACACACACACACACACACTCTCTCTCTCTCTCTGAGCTTAATGTGAGGCTAGTACAGAAACAGAGAGATTAGACACAAAGAAATGTAAACAGCTCTCACATGCGAGGAAACTAGGTTACCAGAATCCCAGCACCAGGCATTCACCAGTCACCATGGAAAACAGGAAGTGAGATGCATAGCAACCACAAGCCAAAAAGCAGGAAAGCGCATACCTTTAGCTTGGAATGAAAATCACGAGATTTCCTTCTGGCAAGAACCTGAATGTGACTAGACACCTGCAGGGTAGGGGAAGGGAGGAAAACAAAGGAAAAGCCTGTAACCATGGAGATGAAAAGCCCCCTACAACTGGGCAAGCCAGACGTACCTTAATGGCGGCTTGAATTTCTCGAACTTTCTTTCTTGCTAAGACCTGTATATGACTAGACACCTACATTGTTCGGGTTTATGAGGGGAAACAAAACAAAACAAAACAAAACAAAAAAAGGAAATCAAATATAAAATCGCTACTCCTTGGGAGGGTTTCGGGGTGAGGGGGGGTGGGGAAGGTTATTTGCATCTCAACAAAGCTCTGCAGTTAGGAATACACAGTCCCAGCCAGACACCAAGCCCCCAGCGCTGCTCTAAGCTTTTCAGACTGGGTCATCACTGCAGTGACTGGAGTCAGGATGAAAGTTGAAGCTAATCTTAGTTTTCTCACCCAGGAGAAATCATGGGCACGGGATGAGAGGGGGAGAGTGGGGTTGTTTTCTTTATAAAATTAAAAAGGTGGGAGTAGAGGTAAATGAAAATATTTATAGCTTCTCAGTATCAGGAGGGAAAATCCCTTTTTCTCAATTTAGAAGAGACTATCCATAAATTAGCACATTCCGCAGAATCAAAAAGCTGAAGCTGTAGGTTGTATTCTGATCTCATTAAGAGCTCTGGATTCTGTAGCAAATGTTAAAATAATACTGACATGTAAATTAGATCTCAAAGAGAAATGGAAAGACCCAGTTAGCAGAGCTTTTTTTTTTCCCCCCTTATAAATATCTTTAATCCTTCCACTCTTTTGGGTATTGACTGGGCGCCAAGTGGATTTGCATATTATTACAGAGCGAAAAGTGTGAATACAGCCAGCCAGCCATCCTGTTAAAAATCTGGGTTGAAAAACCACACGGATTTGCTGAACAACAAATTCACATTGGAGAGGTATCACCAACTGCCGCCTAAAAACATCCCCGGGATGCCGGGGTGTGGAAACAAAGCCAAGCCCAGCTTCTGAAACACAATGATTCCACTGGGTAAACAAATTTGCATCTCTTTCAGCGGGGCTTGGTTAAATTTAGAAGTGTCCCCCCAATGAAGGGGTTGGGCACATGACCAGAGCTCATAGACCAGCAGACAGCCCAGGTCCAGCACCTTCAGTATGCTGGGAATTAAGATTTGTCTGTTTCAGAAATTTAGAACCTCCCATTTAGAAGTTCAGCAACTGTGAGGCCATTACTTGATTTCAAACACTCTAGCCACCCTAAAAACAGGATTTATGATAACAAATGAACCTCTTATCTCTAACTTTGTCTTCGAGTTTCAATTTGCTTCTGCATTTTTTTTTTTTTTTAAAGTACGGAGAAGCAGGAACTCCCCCATCCTCTTCACCTCTCCATCCTGCTCCTGCTTTCACTTGTTTTCACCAGAATTTTGTTCTGATGTGATTCTCTGACTTGCTGAGGGCCACAGTGGGGGGAATATCCACCGAACAGACAATGCCCTGCCTCTGAGCACGGGCAGGAGGCCACCTGCCTCTGTGCTGACTCAGCAGTGGGCTCCCGGCTGGGGCACGGGAGCGTTCCTGGGGAAAGCTCTCCCCGTCATAAACACTCAGGAAAACAACTCATCACTGAGCAGAGGACTGGAATCTGCTGCTCAGGTTTAACGAGACCACAGTTGAGCTCGCCTTTTGGTTTGATTATAGTTTTTAAAATTCATGCCATTTCAGTCAGCATAGGTCAACATTAAAATATACATATATATTTTTTTCTGTTAACAACTCACCCATGAGGTTGGTTTGATGGTTTTCCCCCCTTCCATTTCTTTCTTTTTCTGTTTTTTGTTAAACACTAATTTCTCATCCGTTCCAGTTCTGAACTGGGTCAGAGATTTGGGCTGCTTTACATCAGAAGGAACGAAGAGCGCCAGAACGCTGACAGAGGGCAGAGGAAAATTCCTGACCCTGCTCTGCACAAAGGTATTGTAACTTCATTTCAGTCACAGCAGCTACTGACAAAAAGCCATAGCTTAAGGAGCAACAGTTCCCTGGACGCACATCATTCAGCCTTATATTCCAGCCAATACTCATGGCTGCTGGTGTTACTTTTTCATTGAAATGATGACTAATATGTAATTGTTCCAGGATTTTACAATGCGCAAAATCTCAAAATTTCATGACTTGCAAAGTATACCTGCACCTGCAGCTTTTGAAATGTTTGCAGATGCACAGTTTCGGAAAGAAATTTAAGTTTTACAATACAGTACAGGAACAGTTCATACACTGTCCTTAGCGGTGAAACTTTCCCACATGTGTATAGAAGGAACTCCAGAGACCACATAATAAAAGGTCACTGAAATGATGAACAGTGAAAACTGAGCCAATTTCAAACACCTACAACACTGACGTCCTTACAGGGAACTCCAATCGGGGGCTCCTAGGAGCCAAAGCACAGACAGCCACTGCAGCCAAAATGCCTCCTTGGGCCATTCGCTAACATGCACAATTTCCAGGTCGGTTGTTTTACCTGCTTTCTGGTCCTCGTCTTCCCTGTCCTGAGTTTGATGTATCTGGCTATCAATTCATTCCTACCTGAAAGAAAGAAGAATTTACAATAAAGTAGGTTACTTTGGGGTGGGGCGGGGGAGGGGGGGAGCCTCTGAAAAACTAAGAATTGAATTCAGAATCAGGAGTTTTTGTTGCAACTGTAAGTTTATTAATGCTAGAAAAATAAAAAGGACAATCGTTTGCAAACAATATTTCCTAGGAGAAATTAGGACGAAGGGAATTTAATTATGAACTACAGTCAGCAATTGAGGAGAGAAATGTGCCTTTTAAAAATGTGCCTTTGTGTTTGCATGCTTGTCCCTAAACGGATGGTCACTTGTATAAAAAACAAATACAAGGATTAGTGTGGGAGTATACAGACCTGGTTCTGTTCCAGTCTTATTTTTCATATTCCTTCTCACCCAGGTTTCTACTCAGAGTTAACTCCAGTTAGAGTCATAAGAGCCACGAGAGGATGAACTGCTCTGGCCACGGAAACACAACGAAAAGAAGCTACAGTATGAAGACAGACACCCCCCTAAATGTAGTCACTGTGCCAGTAACAAACTATACACAAAACTGTCAGCGCCAAAAAAAAAAAAGACTCAACCTTTTCCAAGCTTTATTACCTCTGGGGGAAAGAAAACGCCTTAAAGTATAAACAAATACCTCTGGTCCCTACTCCAAGAGACTGAGAAATCTCAAAGAGACGACCTGAACTATAATATAATGGGAAACTACACCCCCAAAGCCAAGTGGGGAAATGTATTACTAATACTATATGAAATATAAATGCACTCATACGGGACACGTGGGTCCAAACTGCCACTATAATCATCACGGTATTATCTAGTGGTCTAATTTGTGTTTGCTGTCTTACCCCCCACACATACTGCATAGCTGAAGACAGCAAGAGATTTTGTTTTGTTCCCCAAGGTCTCCCCAGCACGCAGCACACTGCTGGGCACACAGAAAGAAGAAATGAGGAACTAACACAGCCTCTGGTGACAGAGAGTACCACAAGCCCCAGACCTCCCCAGCAGAGTAAAGAACTGGCGGCCCTGGTGAGAGTGTCTTTATGGGAATCTTGCCTGAGAATTCTAAAACCTCTCCCATCGCTGCCTAGAACATTCCTGTAATTATGGCTCTGTTCTCCACCTGCCCGTGTTAGGACCGTGCAGGATAAGGTTGTCACTGGAAGGCAAGGGAATCGTGGAATCTTGGGACTGGGAAGTACTTCTGAGTCATCCTTTCCTACCCCTAAAAGTCTAAGTCCTTATGTAAGCCAGCACTTCTAGAATTAAGGAAGTAGCCCATGCTATCTTAAAATATACTGAAGAATTAAAAGACCCTCCTTATTTGAGGCTTCCTGTAACTTTCATCCCCAGATTCTTTTTGTTCCCCTTAATAAGAACAAGGCTAGTTCTTAATGCACATGACTGCCTTTCAGATATTACTGACAGCTTTCAGGTCCTCCTGCAGTTTGTATCCAGGCTAAACCTTTCCTGTTCCTTTGTTATCTGTGATAAGCTTTGGAACACTCCCATATCCATCCTGTGACCATCCTTTGTCTAGTTTCCTTTCATAGCCTGGAGCCCAGAACTGTAGTCACCTCCCTGGTCCTAAATACTCCACCTCTGTTAATGCAGCCTAACACTGCACTAGATTTGGGGGGAATCACAATAAACCGTCAACTGATGTCAATTTGAACTCTTAGGTCTTTTTCATATGGCCTAATTCTCAGATATATCCCTACCCCCCTACTTTCATGCGTAGTTGGGATTTTCAGATCCAAATACAAAATGCTGTGTGTATTTCTATCGCACTTCATCTTATTAGATTAAGCCTGTCATTCCAGTTTTTGAATCTCAGATCCTGATTCTGTGACTGAACTTACCCTTTAACCATAGGAAAAGGACCTCCAAATTCAGTTTTGAGGACTGCTTCTCAAAGCATTCTCTTTCAACTTTTGAGAACTACCAATATCCCCTGTAGTGTCATCGGGTCTACTTCTCCATCTCTCAGATGGTTGTACAGATTTTGCAATTTGTTTCAAAGGCTGGCTGACAGCAGAGCCCAGCTAGGAGTGCCTAATTACCAGAAGCCAGACCTAAATGACAATGTCTGCAGCGGAGCCAAGCATCCTCCAGCTCAGGGCCTCACTGTGCACCCTGTTCAGAGCTGAGTGGCCAGGACGAAATAAACCTAGGGCTCTGAATTACATGCAATTTCATCTGAACCTTGTCCAGATGGGAAAAACGTCTCCTGCCGCCCCCCATTTGCTTATTTTCTAGGAAAGCAGACAGAATAGCTTGATACAAGTGGCATACAACCTATATCACCAGTTTTTAATTTCTTATGGCATTTGGTTGAATGAATGAGATCAGTACCTAGGACAGCCACATTTGACTGTGCACCCTGTGGTTTATGCAGTGGCATAAACAATGTCAACTCATAATTTGATTAAAATGCTTCTAAAGACCACTACTTCTACAAGAAGACCTCATTGAGCATCTACTACGTGCTGAGCGCTATGCTACATCATTTCATGGAAAGCTGGTCATGACTCTCATGTCCCTGGTTCTTTACATGAGCAAGATTACCTTTCTTTTAAAAGCCTGTGTTCTTTCTTTCATACCATGTTTCAAGCCACGAAGAGTAATTAACTTGAAGCTGCTATGTGTTCCTTCTTGCCCTGCCATAAGGAATATTGCTGATTCAAGTTACAAATTCAAATTCCACTAACACTAAGCATCTACCGTGAACTCAAAGCAGACTGTTGATCACTTTATTTTTTGTGAATTTTTTAAATGACGATAAGGGTGGTTTTGTGCACAGAAAACATTAGTCAGGTTTACCTGGCTTTAGAAATGTTTACTTCATTTGTTTAGTTATTTTTTGAAAAACCTTAAATGCCCTAGCTCATTTTTTAAGTTTTCAGTTCAACTTACAGATCCTGTAATTTTTATAATCACTTTCAAAGGGCCATCGGATTAATGTTTGGTCCATTTTACAAACCTAGTTAAACTCCTTCAAACATTTAAACTATGTTATTTATAATCTATAATTTATTTAATTTATATTTATTTAATTCTTTTAAATATTAGAATTGTTTGATTTAACTTACAAAACCTCCTCTTAAACAACTCTTAGAAACCTAATAAATTCTCTTAAGTGCCCCAATATTGCTTAGAAATCTAGTTAAGACTTCAACCCTCCCTAAAATCAAGTCTAAGTCTGTTACTTTATTGCATATTTTAAATTGGAAATACAGGCTAACGTGTTATGTGAGCCAAATTATTTTAAATATGCATACTGAAGTACTCACATGCACAAATCCTTTAAATAAAAAGTATTAACACTATGGCTCTGATTATATTAAAAACGTCTACATTCAATTCTAAATCTTCCCAGAATTATAATATGCTTACCCTTTAAGGAAACAAGTATGTCATTCCAAATGATTTTGGAATATCTTTTTGGGTGCCTGGGGTTGTACTTATTTTACTAGGTTCTGAATGAATTCTTATTAGGAACCCTGATAGGACTTTCTGAGCCCTATTTGTATTTCTATAGCATGGCCCTCCAAACGGGTTGGATTCATACAATTCAAAGCCTTGGATTTGAATCATGGTACTAAGGTACAGAATTCTCCAATCAAGGACAGGGAACTCAGGGACACCAAACATCACGGATGTAACTGGCAGTGGGGCTCTGGTCCATACAACACAGTTCTGTTTCACAGCCATGAAGGATGCTGGTTATTAGAAATGTTAACCCTCATTTCTCTAACTCTCGCTTCCAAAAAAAAATACACATGTACACATATAGTGGTGCTTGATCCAGTAAACCTTACATTACAAAAGTTACTTTCAACTAAGTTAACTTTAAAGTTAATCATGACATTCCTAAACTATTCCTACAGTTATGTGGGTACCATCTCTCCCTGTGCCTTACATGATGCCTGTCTGGTGTATCAGGGATATAAAGACAGCCTAGCCTGCTGCCCACAAGGAGTTCACTGTCCAAAACAAGGGCTAAGGTAGAGGAAATCAGCTCTACGTGTCAGACAGCAACTGAAAGAGGTTCTAGTAACATATGTGGGTAATCAGCCACAAATAATTCCAGAAATCTAGAAAGCCTTCCCCAAAGTACTGGAATATAAGCTAGCCTTTAAAGATAGATTACATTTTCTCCAACATTATAAAAAATTTCCAACATACAAAGTCAACACCATATACACGATATACCCACCATCCAGATCCTACCTTCACTTTTTCTTTATTCGCTTTATCACATGTCACTCCATCTATCCACTCTTCTACCCGTCCACCGAGCCATCTTATTTTGTTGTTGTTGCATTTCAAAATAAGTGGCAGGCATGATAACATCCCTGCATCCTTCAGTGTGCATATCATTAACTAGAGTGATAAGACTGATTTTGATAGGCAGAATGGAGGGGGTACGCTGAAGACCCTTTTAGACAGAGGAAGCAGCATTTTAAAATATATATACAGAGGAAACTGGGGCTCCTAAAAACCAGGCATGCTGACCCTCAAGCTCCCTTGACCACTGCACACTTTCTCTTTCTGAGCCCAGGAATCTCCAGGTTCTACATTCACAGCATCCATGAATCATCTCCTTCACTCTTCTCTATAAATACCTGTAATAGCTTATAGAGCTGAGTGGCAATGTCACACTTCACCACTAAGTGTCATTATACTACAGCTTCTCTGCAGCATAGAATGTCCTTTAGAAATGCACACCCTATCACTTCTTCAAATCTGAGATGCAGCAGCTGCAGTTGCCTTTGCTTTTCCCACAGGCAAGAGGCAGCAGCAAAGGCAAACAGCCTGACCTGTCGCTTTTATACTGTGATCCTCACTAAGTGCTACGATCCAGTTTTTATTTTCTTTTTCCTTTCTCCTAAGTGACATAACACAGTTGAAAGTGAGCCCATCATTGGCTTTTCCAGCCTCCCAGATTGCTGTGAAATTTCCGCTAAAGGGGCAAGAGAGAGAGAGAGAGAGATTCCGACAGAAAGGGAGTTTGCGCTGTGCTTGCCTTACCCAGAGAGAAGACCGGTTAACGTTGTTGTGGGCTTGTGTGTAATGGGATGTGGCCTCAGGGTCATGTCTGAGGCACAGCAAATGCAGGGTCTGTGGCTAGAAATTGTAGCCCAGAGACACTCGGCTTTAACAGTGTAAGAGCCACTTTGTAATTGAATGGAGTCAGGGAGCCACAAAGAAAGAAGTAACAAATGGAACCTCCTCTTCCCTGGCTGCAGCCGGTCTGAAGGCTAACACATACTCTGGCCTGGGGAAGGGGCTTTAGTGTACTCTAAGGAAACCTCTGTTAGCCCTCTCTTTGCTGGGACGGACATGGGAGGATTCCCCCACAGGTTTTTCCCATGTTAAAAGAACGAGAATCAGATGGAAAACTCAAGCTTCTTCTGACTGCTAGACCAAAGCTGTATGAAACAGGCACTGATGCTATGGTTGTAGCCATATGGTCTTCCACACCCCCTCACAAGCCTTAACTTGGCCCAAGGGCACTATTAGGCTGTTCCTTGTTAAGACCCTAAGCTGTCTGAGCTCTGTACCTGAACACACAATTGCTTTCATGGCCTGCATCTCCTTGCCCAGTGCTGCATGTCTGGATTCTGCCCACCTCTCAAATGCCTGTCCTTCATGAGCTTTACAGCTGGGAGAGGTCAGGTCCCCTCTCCCTAAACATCCACAGCCCTTGACCTTGGCCTCTTTACTGCTGGCTCGTATATTTTCTGCCTTGTATTTGATCGTTTCAGCACACGTCATGGCTCCAAACAGAGCATAAAGTCTTTAAGAACAACAACCAATGAGGGAACTCCCTGGTGGTCCAGTGGTTAGGACTCTGGGTTTTCACTGCCAAGGGCCCGGGGTTCAGTCCCTGGTCGGGGGAACTAAGATCCCACAAGCCACGCCTTGAGGCCAAAAACAAAAAAAAGAGCCAATAACATTCATCTTTTCTCTGCCTCCCCTTCCCAATCAGCTCAATGTTTATGGAATGAATTGTCATCAGGAGCAGAAAAGAGGCTCCTATGTCCCTACAATCCAGTTTGACACTGAATCATCAGCATAAACTGGAAAAAGATGACCCAGTGAGAAGAAGCAAAGAAAGATGTCTTCTACGAGGTGACACACCACAAGGCATGATTCTGTCCTCCAACACCAGCAGCAATGCCCAATGAGAGAGCGATTTACAACGGACTTTTCTTGGGTAAGATTCTAAGAGATGGTGTTAAAATACTTTCTAGCTCTGGACCTCTCTGTATGACCTGAGGTTCATGTAAAGGAAAAAGTATCTTAGAATATGAAAGCCAACAACCAAAAAGCACAGGTGTAGGGTACACTGCAGGAACCAAGTGTCAGCTGCTAGGGAGAGGTCTACAGAACGGGGATGTTGGATGAACCTGTCCTGCTGAAGACCTGGGGCGTCTGTATCTATGGATACTCCCAGAGGAGGCAGTAGAGACCATTCACTGACCTGTGAGGAGTTAATAATTAGCCATTTCTCACACACTGCTTCATCACCCCAGCAACACTGGGAAAGAAAGGAGGTCTACCAAAGCTGGCCAGTCACCCACCGCACCTACAGGGCACAAGCAACATGCTAGGATTCTGGGGGTAAAGAGATGCCATCTCTGCCTTCAGGGAGCTTACATCTGTGAAGGACTCTCACCCGTGAGAACGGACTCAAGTCACCCTACCCCTCTCCACGCCTCTCAATCATGGCACGCATCAGAGCTGACAAGTTCCATTTATCTGAATGACTGCATGATGAACACCTGCCTCCCCCACTAAAGACAGGAATTTCCAGAGGAGCAGAGACCTTGTGTTTTCGCTCATCGCTGTGCCCCCGGTGCCAAGAATACAGCAGGTCCTCAGAAAGTATACACTGATGGAAAGAATAACTGAATGAGAGGGATGGAGGGGTACAAGGCTTAGATTGGGGGTAAACGCAGGTGCACTAAAGAGCATTTGAAATGGTCACAGAGTGTTGTTGCCAATGAGGAAGTTTAGACACCAGTGTCTCAGTTAATCCCCAATATAAATCATTGACCAAAAATCAGCACCAACCAACATGGAAAATCACCAGAATGGGCCAGGCAGCCCATTCTGCATTGCCAGAGGCTGGTACTGCATGTTCCCCATCTAAAGTCTTACAAAATGAACTGGTGGCCTTCAGGAGGTGAACACTGGCAAGTCTCTAAAATAAATATCCTCTGTCTACACTCACCCAGAGGCTTACAAGGAACAGCTTTAGAAGGAAGAATACACACACGAAGGCTGTGTTAACCCTGGTTGGTCAGAACTTATTCCTTGAATCCCTTCAAAGCGCCTGGCAATGACCCAAGTCCCACCTTCTCTGAGTTCCCATCAGTCAACGGCAGTTGATAACATTATCAAGGGATGGCTCCATAAAACACCGTGGTCCCCTTCATCTTAGCTAACAAACTACACATGTGCATAAGACTACAAGGGTCGAAGAGAGACGAGCAAGTAAAAATGTCTAATGTTATGGATTGAATACAAACAATCCCTCCATGTTGAATTCTTTTTCTTGTGTTTATTTCCAGAAGGAAAAAAAATATAAATGAAGAAAATTTTTCTAATGGCTCATTCTTTATGAAGCAATAAAGAGATGCTACACAATCACCTTTTTTAAAAAAAATTATTTATTTTATTTTTGGCTGGGTTGGGTCTTTGTTGCTGCGCGCAGGCTTTCTCTAGTTGTGGTGAGCGGGGGCTACTCTTCGTTGCGGTGCGTGGGCTTCTCATTGCGGTGGCTTCTCTTGTTGCAGATCACAGGCTCTAGGTGCACAGGCTTCAGCAGTTGTGGCTCGTGGGTTCTAGAGCAGAGGCTCAGTAGTTGTGGCGCACAGGCTTAGTTGCTCCGCGGGCATGTGGAATCTTCCCAGACCAGGGCTCAAACCCGTGTCCCCTGCATTGGCAGGCAGATTCTTAACCACTGCACCACCAGGGAAGCCCTACAATCACCTCTTTAATCCTCTACCTAGCCTTAATTACGTTATGCCTCTAGTTGTTCTTTCTAATCCATCCTATATACTGCTACTTGAAACACACCTCTGGTTCAGCCACTCTACTGCTTCAAGACCTCTGCCTATAGTCTAAAGGTCAAATTCCTTTAGTATAGTGTTCAGTATGGTCCCACCGCCTGGCCCTAACTTTTTTTTCATGACACACCACCATCACCTTAATCCATTTTACTGCCATCAAAATGCACACCTAGCTTTCAGTTCCCTGAACCATCCTGCCATTCTAAGGTTTTGCTCACAAGTACAATATCCCTTAAGACCACCAATCAAAAGCCTTCCAGGTCCAGCTCAGATACTCTTTCCTTCACAAAACCTCCATGAAAGGCCTGAAATATGCACTAGGCTTGGAGTGTGTGAAGAGGAGTGAGCCAGGGAGCCAGGTACCTGGAGCTCACCTCACAGACCAGTGGCTGGGAAAGACCACAATACTACAGAGCAAACTGAAACCAAATACACTGTGAGTTAAAAACAAGCTGCCTGGGACTTCCCTGGTGGCACAGTGATTAAGAATTTGCCTGCCAATGCAGGGGACACGGGTTCAATCCCTGGTCTGGGAAGATCCCACATGCCGTGGAGCAACTAAGCCTGTGAGCCACAACTACTGAGCCAGAACTCTGAAGCCTGCGCGCCTAGAGCCTGTGCTCCACAACAAAGAGAAGCCACCGCAATGAGAAGCCCGCGCACTGCAACGAAGAGTAGCCCCCGCTCGCCGCAGCTAGAGAAAGCCCGCGCGCAGCAACAAAGACCCAACGCAGCCAAAAGTAAATACAAAAATAAATTTATATATTAAAAAAAAAAGAAAACTGCCTTGTATATACAAGTGGGGTGAAGGGAGATGGCTTGACTCTGACTGGGAAGTAGCACAGATTCCCCATGCTGCCCTGGGCCCAAAGTACTTTACTTCATGGGTCAGGGCATTGCCCACATTGTGGCTCTAGTAAGAGTTCCTTGTGTAAAAGACCATAAGCTCCTGAAAGGTAGGTTCTATATCTTCAGCATTTTTGTGTCCCACACACTCAAGGTGTGTACAGGATGTTAACAGACTCTAACCTTGTTGACCCCAGTGGCAACCTAAGTAGACCCCCTACCCAGAGGCTCTCAGGAGAGTGTTCAGTCCTGACAGTTCCTGCCATTCATCTTGTGGGCATTCACCTTCTCTTTCATGCCCAATCTGATTACGTTGCTTTCCTACACCAACAGGTCCCCATCCATTGTAAGAAAGACACACACTCCTTAGCTTGTTACCTAAGGCTAACAGCCCGTTCCTGTACTGCTATAGTAGCTTCATAGAGTTCCCCTAGCCATCACTATGCTTTTCCACACCTCTATGTCTTTGTGTAACCATCTGTCCTTAAATGTTCTTCTTCTTCTCCTTTGCCAGCAAAACTCCTATTTATCCCTGTAAGCACCAACTGAAGCATTTCCTCCTTGACATCTGGGAGCTTTCCAAACTGAGTTAGTCGTTTCTCCTTCGTATGCTCATGTACTGAGCAGATAGCCCGGCTGCTGCTACACTGCCATTACTTACCTACAGGACTATCCAGTCGCCTCTTAGAATAGTGACTGCTCTATGGACAGAACCCATCTGGTTCTGACTCCAGATCTAGCGCCTATTAAGTAGGTGCTCAGTAAATGTTTTCAATTAAAGGAAAAAAAAAATGAATGAGCTCTCCTCTTCCATATGAAGAAAATCAGAAAAAAAAAAAGATCTAAAAAATGAGTACCTAAATTGGATAACAGCATTGTCAATACCATCTGAAATCTGTAGGCCCTTTTACAGTTACAACTATTTTAGTGAGAGGCGGCACAATTCTCCAGACTCTCGTCCTGAGCTCTTAGCTTGGCTCAAGTGTGACCAACACATGCTCTTTTCCTCCTCACCCCTCTCTCCCCCTGATGACCTCCACATGCCACAGTAATATGGGCCTGGTCCAAAAAAAAAGGTAATCCAACATTAACCCAGGAGAGTCCTGTTAATGAAAAACTTTGGTAAGAACACTCTGTTTATTTATTAATTATTTGGCCTTAGAGAAGTGTGAAATCCACACATTTGAAGTGCTAAAAATTGCTGGTCTTTAATGGAGATTCTTTAATAGTGGCATTGCTGCAAACTTTTTTTTTTTTTTGGATTCAGATGTATCATTGCCTAGATCTTCTCTGGGAAATTTGAACGTGTACTTATTAGCTGTGTGAACATGGGAAACTTGCTTCACTTCTCTGGACCTCTTTTTCATTACTTGAACTGACATACATGGTTTCTGTCCAGGATACCATACCACATGGCATCTAGTATAAACCTACAATGTTTCTACTTTTAACGCTATAGAAATGGAACATCTTTTCCATGCTACACTGAAAATGTCCTCAAAATCTTTGCATTCATTACCCTAAATCATCCAAATGATATGGCCATAAAACCTATTTCTAAGTAAAAGGAGCCCTTTATTGTGATATCTGAATATTAAGAGGGCATCATGCAAATTACGTAGTTGCTACAATAATCTTTTAATTTAGAATAGATTCTTCCTTGAATAAAATAGCAAGAATTAGGTTTTTGCTAAGGGCTAAATGAGGCCAAAATTATAATTTGTGGCAGACTGTAAAATTACCTCTATGAATAGACTGCAGGCATTGCATTAAATGTCCCAACCATGTCATCAATGGTCATCATGCAGAAGTAACAAAGGCCCTGTCTCAACCTAAAATGCAAGAAGTCCAACGTTCTAGAAGTGGAAGAGGAGGCCACTTTGGTTTTGTATATTCTCATGGTAGTGGTGGAAATTTTGGAGCAGGACCGGGAAGGAACTTTAGAGAGGATCTGATGGATATGGAAGTGGTCCTGGATTCAGGGGTAGCTTTCATGGCTATGGAGGAGGACCTAGAGGTGGCAATTTTCTAGGTAGCCCTGGTTATGGAGGCTATTAGCCAGAATCATGGTGGAATAAGACATAATGTTATTCCTTTAAAAAATGTTTGTGGGTGTGTAGAGTTAAGAAGCTGTTGCACGTTTATGATTTAATAAAAATTATTCTAAAGGAAAAAAGAAAATAAACAGCATGTCTCCCACTGGATTTCCAGAATTTAGTTGTCAGTGTAAAAACACAACTATCATTAGAAGAATTAAGCATCAACTTCTGAAGTTACATAGCAGTAGCTATACAAAGGTGAGTTATGCAAGCATTAAAATCCAAATGACACTCACATAGGATTACTTGCTGCTTAGAAAACATAGTATTCGATAAAAAGAATTCTAAATGTCTAGGCACTTAGTAATTCTTTTAAAAATAATATGGAAACCATACATAAAGAACAACATTTTAAAAAATGCACTAAAACCCAAGAGACTGAAACTTGGGGGGTTAAGCTAAATGAAATAATATTGGATGACAGGTAGGGACGAAGTGAGATAAAAGAAAGCTAGACAATACCTACTGTGTGAATACCTACTGTGTCAGCACTATTCAAAGCACTGTGCTTATACATGAATACATTTAA
Source organism: Delphinapterus leucas (assembly GCF_059928025.1). Lineage (NCBI taxonomy): Eukaryota > Metazoa > Chordata > Mammalia > Artiodactyla > Monodontidae > Delphinapterus > Delphinapterus leucas. Next base: position 42,721,518 of record NC_143135.1, read on the forward strand.
CCTTCATTCCCACCATATTCCCGTTTTATAAATGCTGAACCTGAGGTTCAAAGAAGAAACTTGCCCAAGTTCCCAAACCAGTTAAGTGGTGGAATCGGGATTTGAACCCAGCTTTGTCTTCCAAGCTCATTATGCTTAACATCAGACCAACTGCTCTGAAAATAGCCTCTATAATAAGTTAACTTCTCACAAGATCATTACTAAGTGCTTAACCAAAACAAAATCTTAAAGGGGGCCCAACCCAACCACAAAGTGGATGGAACTGTAATATACCATTTTAAAAGTCCATTCACCACCTATAATACAAGATAAAACCTCACCTCTTCATGCCTTCAAGGCCATCATAATCTGGCCACAATGTAGTCCCCGTCCCCTGTTCAGTAATATCTGTTAAGTATCTTCTATGTAAAAGGCATTGCACTAGGCACTGGAGGAGATACACACTGGAATAATAACATGTTCTCTGCCCCCAAGGAGTTTAGATTTTAGAAGGAGAATTGAGGCAAGAAGCCACACGTCTGTAATAAAAGGCAGAATATTTAGAAGGAGAGGAAACATACTGAAGAACAGTTTGAGAAAAGTCCAGAAATGTTTCCTCCCGTGGTTGCCACGTTCTCTGTCATTTACCCAACTGCGCTGGACGCATTAGACTGCTCTCAAAATCAGGAGTATCCAAAGGCAACAATATCATCAACGAGAAAGCAGTGGCCTATGAAATGGGCTTTCATTTTAGCTAGTGATCAAGCAAAACAAAGAGATTATTAGCTCTTTTGGTTGAGTTTTAGATTCAGGAGAGTTAACCCATTTTTATTCCCCTTTTAAATTTCTAATTACTCAGGTAATATGCAGTATATTCTCTGTAAAAAACATAACTGTTACACATACAAGCCCACTTTTTGCCCTTTCTCCTGCCTCGCTCTACAGAGCTATTGTGTCCGTTGGGTGCTATTCCCTTTGTGTAGATTGACCTGCCCTCGCCCCTCGGTCCTGTCCAAATCTGCTGAACACTTACTTCTGAGTTGTCAAGACCCGGTTCCAAAGGCACTCCCCCAGCTCCGTGACAGTTTGTTCTGCCTCTTCAGCTCAGCAACCTCCATGCAAACTAGCATAGTGCTTGCCATGCACTCTTCCTGTGCAAGTTTTTGCTCCCTTTTTTTTTTTTGACAAATTAGGAGCTTCTTTAAAGCAAGGCCCACGTCCTGTTTCCCACAGTATCCCCCGGCCTCTAACTCCTGGCATTGTACTCAGAGCTTGCTACTTAATGATAGCACTGCTGCTGATTTTAGCCACTTCTTGGGAAGAAAAAAATATTTGAAGAGGTGACATCATGGCACACAGGAGGTGGTGACAATGTTTTCTTTGAAGAGGCAGGAAGACAGGGAGGGAAAAGGAACAGGAAGGACAGAAAAAGCACTGTGCTGGCAGGACTGGGATATAAAGAAGAACACAAGAGTTCGAGGAACTCACAGCCCAGCTGAACGCTTGTGAGCTGCTGAGATACCCATGCACCCCGAGACACCTCTCCTCTTCACAAGCTCCAAGAAACGGACAAGGCACACGTGATCATAACTGAGATACAGGGGGCAAAAAAGGACACTGAGTGACTGCTCCATTCCCTAGTGGACAGGACCCGGAAAACTTAGAGCCTTTCCCTCTTCAAAATTAGCTTGCTAAAGCCACTCTGTTTTTAATTCTTGTGATCTTTAAGATTTATCATCCTGCCTCAATTCACCACCCTCACAGAGGAGGACACTCAGTATTTAACTGAGAAAAACAAATTTTCTAAGAAACGGCTAGAATAAGTTAGAAAAAACTGGATAAAATGGAAACAAACCAGCTCACTCCGGGCTGTATCCTGGGTAGCCAGGATGTTTTTTAAAGACAGGGAATACGGACAGTCGACGTGGCTTCATCTGCAAGTTCGTTCACCACACACAAGTTTGATTTTGTAAGAAAAGGCAGAGCCCAAACTATTCTTGACTCCAGCCCTGAAGGCTGCTTTGCAAAGATATCTCAGAGTGAAATTATTCAGCAAACCCTTGGTGGATAGAAGGTTCCACAAGTCAACAACCGCTTAAGCAGTTTAAACCAACAAGCAAGATGCCCTCTATTTAAATGCTATGAGCGAATCTATTTTAAGCCTTTAAAAATCCTTTGGGCAGGTGTTTAAGCTGTGTACAGACTGAGCCTGGGGAGGCTCTGGACGAGGGGGAGGGCGGGCTCCACTCTTCATGCAGGCAACATTTTGTTCAGACAATCTTCCTGCAGCAGGTCATGTGACAAAGGCCAAATAAACAGCATCTGGGGATTTTCAATTACAGACCTTCGCCCAGCATGCCTGCACTGTAATCTCTACCAGATGAGGCTCAGGCCTCCCTATTTTCAATAATTCACACACTGTGTACACATAACATGACAATAAGGGCATTCACGGTGCAGCCTGATTCGCAGATCAAAGCTAGCAAAGGGCCAGCTGTAAGCATGCTCTGCTGCTGGATGATTCGTGCTTTTCACGGGCTTGGAAAGACGCTCTGCGGGACCTGGCAAGCCGGCCTCTTTCCTGTGCGGTATGCCGAGCAAACTCTGAGCATGAACCAGGCACAGCCTCCTGGGATGTCCAGAGAGGCGACTCATTCCATGTGCATCTGCAAGTAGTGGGCAGCTTCAAACTCCAGCCTACTCAACAAGCTGCCTCTTGGGAAAAGCTTGCCTTGGGCCGGTGCAAGAGCCATGCAAAACCTCGCCCACTCCCAGGAGCAGGTGGTTCTTGAAAACGAGCCTGTTCTAAAAGGACGGTAAGGTTCTCGTACTTAATAAACCCTCAGCCAGGTGCTCCGAGTTTACAAACCCAAGGGCTGTGGAGTCTCCATTCAGCCATCACACACACAAGCGACTCAGACGCAAACTACACGGAGGTATCTATTTAACGCATGTTACAGAGCTTTGAGTCTGGGAAATAAAAGAGGACACTCTATTGTTGTTACCAAAATCCCCACACGTTAACTCAATTAACTTGTGTGTGTGTGGACTAACGCGTTTAGCCACTGTGGGCATGTGCACGCATGCGTGCCTGAGCACTTGAAAAGCATTCGGAATGCTCAAGTCCACAACATTCCACGTGCCTACTGCCCTGCAGGGAGAGTTGCAACTGGAGGAAATAAGGACACCGCTTCTTCATATAAAGATTTCATACCCGTCAATCAGGGTAGGACCCCGGAGAAAGCCGTAATGGTGACTTCCTCAGCAGCAAACACAGGCTGCTCACAGCTGTGAGCTGGGCGTCCTTACCCCCTTTTCTCTCTCATTCAGGATGGTTTCCTCTTAATCACAATAATCCCAAAAGTGCTAAAACATATCAATCGTTGGGTAAGCCCTGCCTACAAAGGGCCAGCCGGCTGGCTTTTATGGCCTTGTTCAACTGCAGCTGATACTTCATTCAGTGACAAATCCAATTTAGCAGTTACAAGAGGTTTAGCATCCCTGAAAAAATACTGGGGTTGATCTGGCGCTCTGAAGTCAGCAAATGCTCCACTGCCATATTGTTGCAGAGATTATTCTGCTGTCATGTCTGGGTGTCTACAACCAACTGTCTCGCACCTTCTCTACCCTTGCCCCCCACGAGCTGACGGTGATGGTGGTGGCAACAATTTAATCCCCGGATAAAAATACAGGCAACAATCATACTTGGAAACTGACTAAATAATGTGATTTTACCACTGCCCTTCTCTCTCTCTCTCTCTCTCTCACACACACACACACACACACACACACACACACACACACACGAGTAACTGGCTCCACTTTTCAAAAGGAGGATTTCTACAATACCTTGAAGGAAAAGCTATGGGGAGAAATTAATTTCACTCCAACCTTTGGATTCTGGGTCAGCTCTGAAGAGTAAAAGGAGACAAACAACATGTAAAGATTTTACCCTTGGACTGAAATTCGTATTATTAAAAAACTCTTGCAGAACTAATGTGAAGACCTGGGAATTAAATTCTTTACATTCATTTTTAACATCAAAATGTTAAAACAAAGAAAGGCATTGAGCCATGGTGGAAGGAAGCAAATAAACTGACAGAAAGAAAAATTAACTTTTGAATTTTTAATACACGCAATATATACATGTATATGCATATATATACTTTATAGATTATTATATAAATTCAAGTTAAAAGGATCTCCAAAGAAAATAACTCAGGTAATTTAGCTACAAAAGGGATACACAACCAACAAAATGCCATTTTTAAGCAACAGCACAAAGTAATTTACAAAGTAGAATAAAAGGGAAACGATCTAATAGGAACATGGGCTGATTATTCCTTTAATATTAGACTTCGTAGTCAACAGTTGGTTTTTTATCCCAGCTCCAGTTTTAACGATACCAAAAAAAGTGACCACAGAGACATCTGGTTTAAAAAAAAAAAAGTTTTCAGTGCCATAAATGAGATGTGCAATTGTGACTGGCAAGATATCAACAATGGAATATTCCATAGAGTTTTTATTTCATGTGGTTTTAAAACTTTATTCTTTTCTCTGGATTTTTTAAAGCATACACTGGAAATTAAAACAAAAAGCAAACATCCAAAGCCTGCAGACTAGAGAAGACATTTAGCTTCTGTGAATAACAACCCATTAGATTAATATTTTGTCAATGTCACTTATCACAACAAAAGCAACGGGATTTTATAATTTACTCTAAGTCTGGTTTGATTAAAATTCAAAAAACCACGGCAAAGCTATATTGAATTTCGTTTGCTGCATTGTAATTACTTACTTTGTAGCTGACTATAAACAGTGTTTTATTACAGCCACAAAAATGCATTTAAAAACTAACAGTAATTCAGAGACACTAGAAGGACCAAGGGAACAAGTCCCATCACTTCTACTCTGAACATCAAGTTAGTCTCTGCGTTAATGCGACATCAGAAAATGGGGACCCATGATCTTTCTCCATCCTAGGGGACCTGTGGGTCTGCCTAAGTTGCCTTCCCTTAGAGCAGGGCTCGGACCCCCTGAGAGCACAGATTTGGCAGAGCCAGATCTATGCACCTCCTTCCTAAGACAGAGAAAGACTCTCACTTGGCTCCAACTCAACAATGAGATAATAGAGGCTGCCAGGCATGATGGATGTCTTAAAGGCTTAAAAACTACTATTTGCATCCTCCAGATAAACAATTAGATGGAAAAAAAAATTTTTTTTTCTAGAGGCAGCTTCCAATACTGTTAATATACCTGGCAGGGGAGAGTTAGTTTAGTGAAATGAAGACTTACTTTAAAAACATTTGTCTGAGCCATTTTCTGAAAGTGTCTTTCTGCAGTGGAAAGAAGCAAACCATCCATTTTGGATAAAAAACCAAGTTTAGAAGTTCAAAAGTTAGAGATGTATAACTCCCTTAAAGTTAGTATCAAGGTTTTCAATGCATTTGATTACTTAATTTTTCCATTCCCTTATTTTAAATCCATAATTCTTAAAGGCAGAATAATAAAAAATTCACTTATTGGACAAGGCAGGCAGGCATAAACATGATTTAAGCATGAAAGAGAGGAAACAGCCTTCACACGCACTTGCCAGAGAAAAATTGGTGGTTCTGAAACAGCATACAGGCAATTTTCTGGAGCTCATGAGGATCCAGGGGGCAATGCCTGAGAAATGACAGAGACATGTTTGAAAAGTCAACCTGCATTTCTCTAGAATGAATTTACAGGACAGGGCAGGAGTACCTCTGGAAGTTCACCAAGCCTCCATTAATAAATGAGGCAGCAGTGCAGTTTCCATGGCAACAGAGACTCCAACTCTCCAGCAAGCTTAGTGCATAAACGCCAAAGGTTTCTCCTCAAATCTCAACTTCCCGTTTCCAGGTGCTGACAAAACCAAACATACTTTTAAGCCTGGAAAAACAGTGCAGGGGTTTTGAAAAGGGATTCTCATAACACTGGCTTGGTCAAAGTGGTGTGGCAGCTTCACAGACAGAACTCTGCAGCTCCCTCTTGCTATAACAGAGGCCTGGAGCATGATTTTAAAGGGAGTTAAGAGCCCCCTGAGAATGTTCCATGAGTTAAATATATTTGCTGTACTATTATAATGTGTTACGACAAGTTATATATCATTATAATAGGCTCCCATGATTAACATTAGTCTGACTGTTTTTTCCTTGCTCTGTAGAAATCATTTGAGGATAGGATCAGCTTGCTCACCAGTATGGGCACCTGAGGAAAACTGACTGCATTTCTTTAACATACGTAACCTTGAAGCTTATACTTCATGATGTCATGATACATTTTCAAAGGAGACCTTTCCAGAACCTTCCATATGAACAGGGAAGTGTGGTGCAGACCTCAGAACTCTGCCATCAACTAGTCACTGACTTTAGGGGACACTTATTAACCTTTTTACGCCTCAGTTTCCCCAAAGGTCTAATACTTTATAATGCTGTAATATCACAGTAATGATGAGAACTCACTGCTTTTACATTCCTTCCAAACACAGGCAGTCAGAGAGCACCAGAAAGCACTGGTGTCCTTTGATCCTCCACCTTCCATTTCCCTCTGAACACTGAAAGAGCTGAGTCTCCAAGGTCCAAACCAAAGGAAGATGGCATACTTCCCAGTAAATCCAAGAAGCTACAAGAAGGGCTACTATGCGAGCAGTGGCAGAGGAAGTGGAGGTATGGAGGGATTCTTGGAAAAGCACAAGAGAATTCTAAACCAACCCTCCAAGAACAAGGCAAAACCAGCATTCAGCACAGAGTTCTCCCTGGAGAAAAATGATCAAGGAGAATAAGTCCAGTCTGTGCGCTCATGTAGGGAACACACTTCTTAACCAGCATCCGTCCCAGTCACCTCAAGGGCTGTGCTAAGAGGACAGAGACACTCTCTAAAGCCAACGGCTTCTGACTACCACCGTACCTTATGGGCATGACTTGGGTACAGATAGCTGAGAGTATCAAAGGAGGACAAAAGGCAGCTTTTCAGCACCCACAGAGCTTACAATCTACCCTGTGGCATACAAGAGATGCAGGTAGGAAGAAAAGGCAGATCCACAGGGGTTTTATGTTTTTAAGGTTTTTCCTTTTTAATTCTGTTCCCTTGCCCCCCAACCCCTTTCACACAGGAATAATCTAGTTTTAAGTCCCTCTCTGCATCCATATAATAGTGTAACTTCCCACACGAGTACTGCCTTTAGCATGTTATCATGCTAAAAGGCTTTAGCAGACAGTAACAAATTCCTGACAGCTCCGACCGATAACCTGAAAAGAGAAAAGGTTTACCATTTCAATTTTCAGACAGGTCTGGCCTGGGGACAAATCAGTTGAAAGACAAAGAGGGTAAATAATTTCCAGTATGACTCCCCTTGTAAAAACCATAAAGTTACTATCCAGGGGGAACAATCAAATGTCTACCAGAACTCTGAAAGCCACTGCATATCTAATTCCATTCCAGTCATGAAATCACATACAGGGAGCCGTCATGTATGTATAAATTCCCTTAATATGAAGCCTGTGTCTCATTTTTCTACCTCTGAGGAAAATGAGGTTTCTGGTGTGAATGGGGCCGTTCTCTCCCTGAAAGGAGACATGCAGAGAGCTGGTGTACCTATTAACATAGCCAGCATCCCCAAGTTACATGAAGAGCACAAGGAGAGACACAGTGACATCACTGAACCCTAGACCCAGGCGTCAAGGGCCAACAGATGCTCTTTCATGTCATGATTAATAATATAAGTAAAAGTGGAGACAGAAAGACCCTTACTCAGAAACAACCATCCCCATTATATGAATTTTGACTGACCTTTCTGTACAATTTAATTACAGACCCTTCAGCGTGAATGAGCAACTGGGAGTATTTATTTAGCTTGGTTTATGAAGTGAGTAGCTAGAGGAACAGCAGAAGATGAGCTAAGTTTGCTATAGTGAGACAGCCGTGCCAAGAGTCTAGACTGCATCCTGCAGACAATGCAAAGGGCCATCAGATGTGCTCGAGGAAGAGAATGCTGGAACATCCTACCTGGGCTTTGAAAAGCTAAATCTAGCTATGGAATGAAGATAAGAAATCTAGCTAAGGGTCGCAAACTAGACTGACGGGGCTAATCGGAGGCAGGGAGATGGGCAACAGTTCAGGTGAGAGAGGTGATGAAGGCCTGAATTTGGGGAGTAAACCTGAAGAGAGCAGGAGAGGAGATGGAATGAAATGAAGAACTGCCAGGTCTTCTTGACATATCTGGTGTGGATGGGAAGAAACGATTTCCATGGCAGCTGATGTTTTTGTTTTTTGCAGTACGCGGGCCTCTCACTGTTGTGGCCTCTCCTGTTGCAGACCACAGGCTCCGGACGTGCAGGCTCAGCGGCCATGGCTCACGGGCCCAGCCGCTCCGCGGCACGTGGGATCTTCCCGGACCGGGGCACGAACCCGTGTCCCCTGCATCGGCAGGCGGACTCTCAACCACTGCGCCACCAGGGAAGCCCCGGCAGCTGATATTTTTAGCTCCAAGATGGTAGTAACAACTTAGAAACAAAGAATACGGGAAAATCAGAAGACTGGAGCAAAGGAGCCAATAGGTCTCATTTGGGGTATTTTCATTTGAGAACACAAAAGGATGTCCACGTGGAGCCGTCCAGCAAGTAGGTGGATGTGCAGGGTTGGAGATTAAGAGATTCAGGCTGAGCAGGAGACACAGGTCCAGTAGTCTAGAGCCTGCTGCTGGTAACCAAACCCTGAGAGCAATGAATGACATCCAGGAAAGAAGTGTAAAAGAAACAGGGCACTGCGGAGGACTGACAGAACAGAAGAAAAGGAATCAGCAGAAGAGGCAGAGAAATCGAAAAGAGACACGTACTTGGTCCAGTGATATCACGGAAGGCAAGGATAGATGAAGCTGAAAAAAGAAGAGTGCTAAAAAACGTCAATGATAGGACCTCCCTGGCGGTGCAGTGGTTAAGAATCCACCTGTCAATGCAGGGGACACGGGTTCGAGCCCTGGTCCGGGAAGATTGCACATGCCGTGGAGCAACTAAGCCCGTGCATCACAACTACTGAGCCTGAGTTCTAGAGCCTGCGAGCCACCACTACGGAGCCAGCGTGCCACAACTACTGAAGCCCGCGCGCCTAGAGCCCGTGCTCCGCAACAAGAGAAGCCACCGCAATGAGAAGCTTGCGCACCACAACAAAGAGTAGCCCCCGCTCGCCACAACTAGAGAAAGCCCGCGTGCAGCAACAAAGACCCAACATGGCCAATCAATCAATGTTCCTTTAAAAGTCAATCACATAAAATGCTAGGGAAAGGTCAAGTGGGATGAGAACTATGAGGATATGTTACACGGCACATTAAATTACATCTCTTCAATGCTATATAATAAACATCCTCACATGCAAAAGTAGTTGTGGTTAGAGGTGAGGCCCACCCATCAGTTTGGTCTAGTTCAGTTTGCTTCTCAAGTGGGATTCTAAGGATCAAGGGGCCCTTCGAGATTTTACACGACTCATATGGTCTCATATGCATAGACTTTGGTCACTGACCTAGGAAGTGGGGGAATGAATAGAAACATATCCCAAAGCAGCTACTGAATGGTGTGTGGTCTGGGAGAGAGTGTGGACAAAGCGGCGCCTGTATCGTGCAGACCTTTGGTAGACAGTAAGGGAGGTGAGGCACTTTCCCAGGCCGATGCAAAGGCTGGGGGTGCAGGGCGATTACACTCCCTGGTCAATGGCAAGCAGAGCTAAGCTATGGATACAAGAGATCATCAGTGAAGATATTCTGTGAGAAAATCAGTTATATGTATTTTACAATAAAAAGCATGTATATTAGTATTTATAAATTGTGTGCTACACATGCTTTAGATTAGTAAAAAGTTTAATCAACACATTGATTTTGTGTGCACACGTGCGTGTGTGTGTGTGTGTGTGTGTGTGTGTGTGTGTGTGTGTGGTTAGTTGATTGAAAGTATTTACCGGCACACCACTGGCTATCGCCTCTTTATCCCAGTCACTGCATCTAAAACTTTCACCAAAGGGGCAGCAGGTTCCTAAATCAGCAAGAGATGGCACATTTGAGGATCCTAAGATCACTCCCTTGCCAATGAGTCTCTCAAGGGTGCTCCAACCAACTTGCACAAGTTAGAAACCCCACAATCATGCCTGGCTTCCCCCTTCTGGTTCCCCATCCTTATGCAATCCTTACGCAATCATTCAGTTACATAAATATCCATCTCTCAGGCCTGCCTATAGCTCCAACCTTCCCTGCCTCTTCTTTTGGACCTTTTGAAGTAGCCTAACTGCTTTCCTTATCATCCATCTCTCCCTGCCCCACTCTCACCTTCCTTAAGGCTGTAACCAGAGTGATTTTACTTAAAATAACAAGTCTTATCACATTACCTTCAATGTCATCTTCCTATCCCTGGGCTTTCTATCTTGCAGACCCCTACATCAAGAATGCCAACCCTTGTTGCTACCTGCAAACTTCTATTCATTTTTCAATAAAGGCTTCCATGACCTACAATTAATGATTCCCTGATCAGGCTCCCTACACCCACCCTGCGCTCAAAACCACATTCTATCATCACTGTTTCCACAACCACATTCTCTACTAGTCTAGGTACTAGAAACTAGGAACTAGATAGCAGGAGCTTTTTTCTGTAACTCCTCTAATTCTCAGCCTCCAGGATACCACCTAGCACATAGGAGATGATCAATAAATGTTGACAGAATGAATGGACCAGAAATGTACACAGAGTATGGACTGTACTTCCTTCTGAAGCCTACAATATTAAAGAAAAAAATTTTTAATAAATAAGTTGGACGGAAAATACTATTTTGAAAAAAAATATTTTTTGGGAATTGTCCTACGTCTATGAAAAGCAGTGCTCAGAGGTCTTTCATGAGTTGCTTGTGTAGTGACATGTTTGTTTTTCAGGAGAAATTTGTAAGCCTGTTTTCAGAGTTTGAGCCACACGGATTTTCTGTTGAGAAACCCTTTCATGCCATGTATGTGGTTTCTCATCTACCCAAGCCTCATAATGACAAAATATTATCACAAAAACCAACCAGAAAACAATGAAAATATTTGTAACCATAATGCCTAGACTTAAAGGAACTCTCTCAGCTACTTTAATATTAAACAGAGTCAGAAATGTTTGGCTTTAGAAGACACTGTAGGGATAACTTCAACAATTTCACCTTTCTTTGCAGATGAGAAAATTAAAGCAAAGAGAAGCCAAAGACAATGCCCAAGGCCACACCACTCATGAGTTTACAACTGGGCAGAACTGAGGCCTCCTGACTCTGAGACGGTGCTCATTTCAGAACCACTCTATGCTAAACCTTAGTTTTGTACCGATTTTCTACTTAATTGTTAAAATTTTTCTTTGAAGTCCATGTCATCATTAGCATTTAGTAAATGCATAAAACGGGCCCTTAACTTTGCTTCCAACAGGATTTAAATCCAAAATTCTTCTTTAATTAGACAGAGAAAGTTAATCTGGATATATCTGGAATTATGTCCCAGAGTCTATTCTGATCTCAGTCACAAAATCAAAAACTTAAAGGTTGATCCTCCCCTTGAAGGATCAGTGGCCTTGGAATGTTCTTGGAGGCCACATAGCATTGTCTACATTCAATATTATCCGAGGACAATGCAGTGTTCCCAGTGCCCCTCAACAGTGGAATCCTGTCTGTCATACATTCCTCTTGAATGTATTCAAAGTTTCACAAAAGGAGGTCCCATGCTCACAAAGAACCCAAAACTTTTGTTATTAGGACTCACAGGGACATGTGGTATGTCATGAGGTAGAGTAGTGTTTTCAAAATCCCATAAGCTTTGAAGAGAGAGAATGAAATACCTTCTTTTTTAACTGGATTGATAATATGGCAGAGATAAGAGGAGGCAAAAAAGACTAATTTTGAGCAAATCCACAAACATGAAAGATGACATATGCTGTCACTTGAGTCCTTGCTTTACCCCATGAAGGGTTGTCTACCAGGGCGGTGATGGCTCATCCCTCCTGCGCTGCCCCTCAGCCAGGCCTGGCCCAGGTGCACACTTACAGTCTTCTGCTGGGGGAGGCATTCTGGTGGCCCTTCATTCATAACTTCAACCTTAAAAACTTAGAATCCTCTCTGCAACTACACAACTTCTCTGACTCGTTCTCTATGGATCATTCCTTCATCCACAGAATGTCTGAGCCAATTAAATCTCAGCTGTTAAGATATACAGAGTAATAGAATTTGAAATGTATTATGCAACTCTGTCCTACAAATCCTTCCTTGTAATTTCTAAATGCATCTACACTGCAGCACTTGGGAAAATACTGAATAAATCTACATTTACCCTTTATGATTTTAAGCTTCCTTTAATGTTTCCCTTCAACTTTCTTCTTTCCGACGGAAGGGGTCTAACGTCTTCAGCCCATCCGAAGGCGATCCCCAGGATCATTTTCACGGCCAGCAAGCATGCTCATCTCTTAACATCCTCCTGCAGCAGCAACATAACACTGGGCATGACATTCCAGGGGCCCACACGAAACAACTGGACAGGACACTCAGATAAAAATACTGATACCAGATCTTATATACAAGGCAGATTTGGTGGTTTAGAAGGAAGGGCCCTTGGCCTGGATATCTGGAGACCTAGTTCAAACTCCAGTTTGAATTTGTCTGAACCTCGGTTTTCTTGTATGTAAAAAGGGTCTAAAACTCCCTTATAGAACTGTCGTGAGGATCAAGAAAGAACATTTCTATGAAATCGGCTGGCATGGTCTCTGGCACATATCAAACACACTGTACACGTCAGCTGAACCCCAAATTAGCTATAAGTAAATTCGTTTCTCATCACTATTATAATTTCTCATCTACATTACTGTAAATGTGACCTGAATGCAATTACTCCCTCAGTCCAACAGAAACAGACTCACACCCCTCCAACATTCATCACTGCCAATTAAGTGAGGGCAAAGAGAACGTTCACGCCTCTGCAACTTTTTGTTTCCCTCAAAGCACCACTGCACCTATAGAAAGAGTGGTCAAAAAACATCGAAGGCTAATTCACAAAAGAAGAAACGTAAATGCTCTGATGAAATGAGAAAAGGTCCATCCTTACATATAGTCAAGACAATACAATGTTTAACAATTCCTTATATTTGGTTTAGTTTGTTTCTCTTTTCCCCACTGAGAAAACTATGACAGACATCTCTTAGCAACTTCCTTCCCTGCCCCAATATTCAAGATACTATCCCTAAATTAAATTAGGAGCAAAGATTATTTTTAAGTCTTTTGATACACATAATCAAATTGCTACCCAAAAGGGTTGAATCAATATATTAATAAATACTCCCAACAGCAATACTTGCTCCTAGGAACATTAGAAAATGAGTACAGGCAAAAATGGGTATTTTATTGTTGCTTTACATTGTATTGTTCTGAGCAGAACACAAACAAACATTATATTTAATGGGAATGGTTTATGCTATACCTTAAGAAAGCAAGATAAAATATACATATAGGATGATACCAACTTTGTAAAATAAAAATTAAGTCCTGTAAAGGAAATATATCAAAATGTGGTTGGCTCTGGGTGATAGGAATTATAGGTGGATCTTTTCCCCTTCTTTATCCCCCTACTTTTTGTTTGGGCAATCCATCTCACTCCTGCACCCACCTGTGGAACACATCGCCCGCAGAGGCAGCACCTGTAGGTGGTAGATGAGGGCAGATGACAAACCCAACCAGAGCAGTACAGGTATGTGGGGGAGAGGCTACTCTGTCAATCCCATTCATAACCCCGACTCTACACAGATAAAAGGGGACTGCATCCCATCTTCACACTGAACACCGATCACAAATCCAAGGACAAAATACACTAAGTCCTAATGAGCTGACACAATTCAAGACTACAATTCATGCGTACATGGCATTCAAATTCAGACGGAAGAAAAAGAAAGCTATTTCTAAACCCAGTCATACTGAATTATCCACCACATCCTCTTCCATGTCCTCTGGACCTTCAAACATGTAGCCTAAGATATTTCTCCCTTCCCTCTCTTCCTGACCAACTCCTACTTCTATGTCAATTCCCATCTTAGACAGCCCTTGCCTCCACTAAGTCTGCCCTGACCAAGACTGGGGTCACACACAGGGACCACCACCGACCCATGTCAGTAACTATTAACGTGTATTACAGACTAAATCGTGTCCCCCTCAAGATCCATATGTTGGAGCCCTAACTCCCAATGCGACTGTATTTGAAGACAGAGCCTTTAAACAAGTAATTATGGTTAAATGAGGTCATAGGGGTGAGGCCCTAATCCAACAAGACTGGTGTCCAAGAAAACGAAGAGACAACAGGGATGCTTGCACACAGAGAGGAGCCCATGTGAGGACACAGGGAGAAGGTGGATATCTGCAAGCCAAGAAGAGAGGCCTCAGGAGAAACCAAACCTGCTGGTACCTCGATCTTGGACTTCAGCCTCCAGAACTGTGAGACAATAAGTTTCTGCTGTTTAAGCCACCCAGTCTGTGGCCTTTTGTTACAGCAACCCTAGCAAACCAACAAAATGTGTCTGAAGCTTCCAAAGAAACTCTAAACTCACTGAGGGCAGCAGCCACATCTGCCCTGTCCACTACTGAGGGCCCAGGGCCAGGCACAGGGTAAGGGCTCAATGAAAAATTAACACATCTTGAAAAAAGGAATAACAAGTAGGAAATATTGAGTGTTTGCAGAAATTAATAATAGTTTCAACCATGCAGCCCTAGAGTGACAGGAATGGCTACTTTTCATATTAACAGCTAAGTAGGCAAAGAGAGGAATGAGAGGGTAACCAACCATGTTGGTCCCTTTTATTCTAAACAGTTTTTAAAGTATGCTTGCAATGCAAACTCCTAGACATTATAAATAGTTAATTTCAAGAGAATTATGGATGGAGAGTAAGTTAATTAAGTTGTTTGCCTTTTTGCACTAGGGTATATGCGAGTGTGCCTGGCTTGAGAAAGAGTCACTATGGGATGTGCAGCATTAATTAACTTAGGCTTAGCTGCCGAACATAAAAAAAGCACACATTAAGCCTGAGTTAGTTGTATTTAAGGAAACTACACTTCACAACACAACACTTTTCAGAGGTGATCTTTGCCAAAGAAAAACAGATCTACTTTTTCTTCTTATGACAAATGTGACTTTTTTCTCCACCTTTACCCTGCTATGTCCACAATACGGTGAAGGTTTTTCAAAATAACACTTAAGGCACAGAAACTAGGAGACGGAGTACCCAGCCTAAGAATGGGTTGTTTTCCAAGGCCTGAAGTCAGAAACTGAACTGCCCCTGGAAAGACAATATGCAGAGTTAGGTTTCCAGCTCATCTACAAAATCCTGATGAGCTCATAAATCCAAAACCAGTCTTTCTATCCAACCTGTAAAAGTAAGACTACTAACAGTGATGACCTGTGTTTTTTCCTGCGGTGCGAAACAGAAGAGGGAGTCCTCTCCACTTTTTCCCCAATCTAGTAAGAAGTAATGATTGCTTTCTATCATCCTCCTTTCCTAGCTTTACTTCCTTCCCAAATCCTATTATCTTTTTTTCCCGAGGTCCCAGGTACTCTACCCCTAAAGTCTACTAGGTTCCAAAATTACCAAGCCTTTTCTCTGCTCCCATTCCCTCAGTGTAATGATCCCACTTAGGGGTTATGAGGAATCGATCTGATTGACCTCATTTACACTACATTCAGTGCCCTGTATTTGTCCTAACAGGAAGAGTAACATTTTAAAAGAAGATTATTATGACTCTCAAATAAAACTCCAAAGAGCAACATTGAGGTGTTCATTCATTCATTCATCCATCCATCCATGTAACAACTGATGGTATAAATTTTACCATTTAAAAGCTCACTGCCAAACAAGTTTATTCTCCTGCAAATATGAAAGCGTTCTGTAAGTATAAAATGCTAGACCTAGATCGGGTAGTAAAACTATTGGCATCGCCAGGAATGTATCCCAAATCAGTGAAAATAAAATACTATCACAATGGCAGATCTGCTGCTTTCTAGTTAAAAAAACAAAGAAACAAAAGAACCACAAGGTTTGATAATACATATATTCGCCCCTGGTGTGTTGGCACATTAGCTCCTGCCCTCTTTCTGCTACATTCTGAGCACCCGATGCTCTGAGTCCCATGGAAGTGACATATAATCACAGAGATAATGGCAATCTCATACAACTAGAGAATCAAAGGCAGGGTAAAAAGTCACAAAACTCCATTAAGCATTTTCTCTACATATACTACTGTATTTACACTCCACCTTTCCAAACTCCGAGAAGGAAGCATCAAAACATTACCTTTAATCAGTAACAGGTATCATTTATTAAGTGCCTACTGTGTGCCAGCCAATGAGCAACACATTTCCCAAATATCCCTCTCCATTACCACAACAGTTCTGTAAGACAGGTACTATTATTATTCCCAGTTTCCAGATGAGGAACCTAAGCCTAAGACCAGTTAAAGAGCTCACTCAAAGCACAAAGCTAATAGACGGCAGAGCTGGGATTTGAGCCCAGGTCTGTCAGAGTGCACTGCCCTTAAAAGGAGGTTGCATCAGATGTTCACAAGTCCAAAGCTTCCATGGATATCTGTTCCAGCCACTGTCCAGCCTAAGTAACAGATGACCTAAAAAGGATGAACGGTCTAAGTAAATCAAATGCTAGAAAATCTATTCTGCGTAATTCATACATCACCCTCCCCCATCCAAATGTGAGCTGAGTAATTTATCTTTCACACCTCGAATGGCTTGTTTTACACCAAACTGTAATTATCCCCCAACACTGGTTGCCAGCCACTTGTTAACACTGGCTATAATACATATTGCTTGACATCTAATTTTATCCAAGTCATCTTTCTTGAATTCAAACCTTAAATTCTCATTCCTGAAGATGTACCTACTGCAACTCAATTCAACAAACATTTATTAGGTCTTTACATGATTACATGTGTGAAGCATACAGATACAGCCCTTGCCCGAGGCTAACTTAAAGTCAGCTTGGGGAAGAAAGGAACCAAATGTGTAAGCACCAAGGAGGCGGCGGCTAATCCCGGTTTGAGAAATTCAGACGAGGCACCTGAAAAGCGTTCTTGAAGAATGAGTGGGGACTTCTAAAATGGCTAAATAGTATTTAGGCCTTGGACATAATAAGTAACTCTGTGTGACTAAAAGAATAGGGGGAATAAACAGTGGTGATAGGTTGTGAAATTTTTTATACGTGAAAAACTTTCTCCTGCAGGGAAAAGGGATCCAAAGATTTTCTCAGCAGCATAAGGACAAGAGTAAATTTAAGTTTCAGGAAGATGAAACAACGTATCCAAACATTTCTGGGGGTGTGACTTAGTTTCTAGCTAAGATATAAGACAAATCCCACATTTGTAGACTCTACGTGCCTAGTTTCTTGGGTTGCTAATGATGAGTATCAAAAAACCAGGTTTCCGTAGGTGAACCTGTGGAAGGATCATTAACGTGGTTCCGAGAGCGTGGCTGCGGTACCGTCCGCTCGCGAACGAGCCTCTCCACCGGTGCTGCGCAGGACGGGAAAAGGAGGGGGAGGGAGGAGACCGGGAGTTGGCACCTGGCGCGAGCGCGGATGGGCGCGTGCGTGCGTGCTGCCGCCCCAGGCGGCCCGTCGGGTCGGTGGTCCTCCGCAGTGGGGAGGAGAGCGAGAAGTGGGTGGCCCGAAAGAGGTCGGGTTGGGAGGGTGTCTCCTCGCCTCCCTCACCACACCCGCCCGCCTGCGCCCTGGCACCTCCCCCGGGGCAACACCTTCCCCGTCCCCTCGCCGTATGGCCGCCCGAGGCGACCCCCGCCCGTCACCACGCCGCGTACCCGCGACCGTCGTGGTGTTCTCCCGCCCGACCTCCCCGCCACGTCCCTCGAGGTTTGGGTCCGAAGGTTCCGGCCCCCGACGCGCCTCCGTCTCCGGTCACGCCCCCCCGTTCGCGACCGTCCCCAGCGCGGAGCCTCCGGTGCGTCTCGGGATGGGTGGCGTGGCGGTGGTAAAAAAAAAAAAAAAAAAAAAAAAAAAAAAGCTGTTTATATTTCTCCTTTTTCATGATCTTAATTCATGCACAGTACTCTCCTGCTCTGTACATGTTAGATCCAAGTTGAACCTTGTATTAAAACATTTCAGCACAAGAAGGGCAGGGGGAAGGTAGATCAGCAGCATTTCAGCACCTCTCTGCAGGCTGGAATGCAATGTTCATAATTAAGATGATCTGAATTCCACGCCCCCACCCCAAATCTTACTTTTTTCAATTCATTGATAAAATCTGGATTAAAAATACAGACATTTTGTCATCCTTACTACATTTACCTCATCTCACAACTCTCCTGACTGGGTGAAAGCTAATGCTGCTGCTTCTGTCTGGTCAATTATTGCATGGACACAAGGGACCAATTAATGCCATCCATAAAAGCCTGAATCATTCTGTCAATTAACGAGAACTAACTATGTCATCAGATATATTACTGGTGAGCAAGTCTATTTGGTTGCAATATGTCTTGAAGGAGAGCAGTATCAAATGAATCACAATTGACTTGGACAACTGCTAGCATAATTTCGGAAGATGAAAAGACAGATGTGGTAGTTATTAGTGGTCCCCTGAGGAATTACAGCCAAGCAATTGTAATGTGCTAAGACTGCACTAGCAGGTGCCTGCAGTACAAATCAGACAGAGGGTTAAATCAATATTTTCAATTTCTTAGGATCAATCTGGTGTTTGAACGAGATGGAAACTTGTTAGCAATTGGCAGGATGTGTAAATGGAAAGTCAAACTTCTTATTATTTGTTAAAAAGGAATGAGTGTACTGCATCATGCCCTTGGCACAAGGTAATGCTTTCATGATCCAGTAGCTGGGGCATTCACTGAGAATCAAGCGGTTCTTAAATTTTAATAGAGTGCAAAAGGTTAGCTTTATAAAGGTTGAACATTCAAGATCTTTAAAAATGACTGAAGTGTCAATAGGAAAGTTTTGAGCTGTGACAACAGTATAGTTATTAATGATTAGTGCAAGAACCAGAAGGAAAGCTTAAACTCAATGGAAAGAGGGGGGAAAATAAGGTCTTACCAAGAATTTATAGATTAAACACAGCCTTGGGAACATTACTACTTTTCTCTTGCTTTACTAAGAAGCAGTCTGGCTTTGAGGACAATTTACCAAAAATTTTGATTATTTTTCCCCAGTCATCTATATATATTGTATTTATAACCCTTGTTCAGTGTCTAGATTGACTGAAAGACTATCTCCAACAATGTTCCATCTTGGTTTTTATTAGGCTTCTTGCTTTTAATTTAGGGATAGACAATCCTTCATATGCCCCTAAATTATGAAGATCCAACACACATAAACAGAGCTGGGAAGTGTAAACAAGCAGAACTTGCAACCTAATGCATTTTATGTGTACACAGTAACCAGTTTAATCATTACTGGGGAGCAGTGTGGTTCACTGGAAAAAGTCAGACGTGGGTGTGAATCTGGGATCTGTGGCTCCCTTGTTATGTGCCTCAGGGCAAGTCACATTGCTGCTCCAGGATCAGTTATCCCATGTGCTCTAGAGGGGAGGGGCGGGGGGGGGGGGGTTTCCTGCCTCCTATACTTATTGGAAGCAGTAAATCTCCTGCCTGGCATACCAATTAGAAGTGCAAATGTTTCCTTCCTATTTAAAGCAAAGTGGTATATTTCAATAAGAAATAAGTAAAGAATAAGTACAGCACAAAACTTAAATATATAAAGCCAATGTACGTAGTTATAGACAAATAAGAGACTTTATGTTTTCCTTTTGCTTAAAAAAAAAAAAAATCCTCTCCAGAATCTTAAAAAAAAAGTAATTCAAACACGTATTTCTTGACTACATAAAAACCAGATTTTTGAGACACAAAGATAATGAGGCAGGGTATCCGCCCTCAAGGAGCTTGAGGGTAATATGTACCTAATTAATGGTAAACAAAGCAGATCTTAAGATCAGGGCACTGGGGGAATTCAGGGAAAAGAGAAAGCCTTTAGGTGGCAGAGGGGGCTGTGGAAGGGCAGGCTCTGCAGGAGAACATCCATGGAAGAAGTGATATTTGAGATGGGTTCTGAAGTATATATACTTCACAGTATGTGTCTGTGTATATATAAGGTAATTATAAATAACACATACAATCCACTATAATTAATGTGTAAAACACATGTGTGTATATTTATGCATATGACACATATGCTGACAGCTTTTTTAAAGGAATGAACACATGATAGTCTTGTTTATCAAATGCACCCCGGCAGCAGACACCTAAGAACAAACGGGGCTGGGCTGGGCTGCTGGGGAAGGGACGTCCCCGGATGACACGAGGCCCTGAGAGCTGGTCTGTCATTCTGTGCCCGCCTTTGAGCACGACCGTCTCCAGGCCTGGAGGTAACTGGGCCTGTGATGAGGAGAGGCCGACTCTCAGGCTGCCCCAACGGCAGTCAGGTTTGAGCTGAGTCCTCCTGAGGGCCCAGGGCTCAGGGGCTATGGCAGCAGCACACCGCCCAGGCAGCCCAGTGAACCAGGTAGGCCAACCAAGAGAAGGCTGCCCACTTCCTACCGAGATAAATACAATACATGTCGAGATGAGCAGCGCTGACTTCACTAAGGGATCCAGAAATTATTTATAATATTAACAGGATGCCCCCTGGAAGCCTCTGTGATCTCTGCAGGGCAGGCTATCCTATTGACCTCACCTGCCCAGTGAGGTGAGGTACTGCTCAGTCTCCAGGAGGTTTTCTCTTTATTTGTTCACTGTCACCCTCAACTACCTCATCTCTCTCAATTCTCTCCTCCCATTTCACCAAGGCTAAGCTCCTCTATTTCCTAATGACACAGAGGTCTCTCCTCAACAGTAACTCCAAGTCCCTTCTCTGATGGTCTCCCTGGCCTCCTTGTCCCTCACCTGGCCTCCCTCAATATCTCTACTCCCAAGGCCCAGCTCAGCAAAATCACCTCATCAAACTTCTCTGATCCTCTCAGTTAGAAAATGCCCTTTGCCCTGTTCTACAGACAACTACAAACCCTCCCCCTCCCAACGCTACTGTTAAAAAGCCTTTAAGGGGCTTCCCTGGTGGCGCAGTGGTTGAGGGTCCGCCTGCCGATGCAGGGAACACGGGTTCATGCCCCGGTTCGGGAGGATCCCACATGCCGCGGAGCGGCTGGGCCCGTGAGCCATGGCCGCTGGGCCTGCGCGTCCAAAGCCTTTGCTCCACAACGGGAGAGGCCACAACGGTGAGAGGCCCGCGTACCGCAAAAAAAAAAAAAGCTTTTAAGATTTGGTGTTAGAGAGAAATAAAGATGGCCTCAACAGTCTCACGATGCCAACACATGTGTCATGCCTCAAGAATTACATAGAAGGGGGTTCCCTGGTGGTCCAGTGGTTAAGAGTCGGTGCTTTCACTGCTGTGGCCTGGGTTCAATCCTTTGTCAGGGAACTGAGATCCTGCAAGCAGCACAGTGCGGCCAAAAAAAAAAAAAAAAAAGAATTACATAGGAGATTACAAGTAAGGCACTATGCAACTCAACTGTCTTCCAGGTGTAACATGTGCTCAATATACTCAAATCTTATAGCTTTCTTTATGAGTTTCTACAAACACCCAAGTTCACGCCTAATCTCTACAACTGGGTAGGAAGGGACCAGGCAGAAGCACTCCATATCTTTATGCTTCTCCATCTCCTGTGCTAACACTGTAGCCTCGAATGTAGAAGATGCTCAATAAATACATGGACAAAGGAAGAAAACTGGCTAGAGGATCAATCTGAGCATTATAAGCCAATGTTCAAAGTCAGCAAGAGGGGGACTTCCCTGGTGGTCCAGTGGTTAAGAATCTGCCTTCCAACACAGCGGATGCAGGTTCAATCCCTAGTAACTAAGATCACACATGCCGTGGGGCAACTAAGACTGCGTGCCGCAACTACTGAGCCCACGTGCTCTGGAGCCCTTGCACAGCAAGGAAAGATCCTGCAGGCCGCAATGAAGATCTCGCATGCCGCAACTAAGACCCGATACAGCCAAATAAAAAATAAATAAATAAACAAAGCAAGAGGAAGGAACAAATTCAAGATCCTTTTCTTTGGTTTAGAATTTTCTTCTAAAGACAAATATCAGGGTAAGCAATGTTTCATGCTTTCATCACAGCACTGACAGCTACAAAGAACCCAGTTGCTCCCCAAGGCACACCGAGGGTCCCTTGGTGAGCACAGCTATATGGCAAAGCCAAATGGGCTGGGGGAAGGTTCTCTGGTTCGGGTGAGGCTTAAGGGATGCTCACACAGAGGGAGGGAGAGGTTGAGTGGGTGGGCTCATTTGCTCGTTCATTCCCTCATGTATTTTCTGTCTTGGGCTGGGCAACATGGAAGGCTCTGAAGATTCAAGGTTAAACATAAGTCTCTGCCACACAGAACCATATGGTCCTTTGGGACAAAGTGCGTTTGATATAAATCCTGTCTGCTGCACTTGGGTCTGGGGGAGCTCTTGAGACATGCACGGTGCCTCCAAGTCCACCATCACTACATACATTAATCAGGTCACGGAGGTAAAACCACGGAAAAGGGGACAGAGGTAGCAGGCAAATTTCCTTTTCTTTCCTTCTTTTTTGGCGGGTTAATTTTCTTTCCAATATTTAAAAATCCTCACAAGCTTAAAGCACTGCATCTCTGCTCCATAAACGTTACCATCTGCGGAAATCGTTTGTGGGGTGTATCACTACATAACAGAACCTAACTAACGGATACTCCAACTTGCTCTCAAAAGGGTTTAAGGCACGTTCCCAAAAATACAGGGTGAAGAAAACAATGAGGACAAAAGAATAAAAAATAAGACAGGAGTAAGATTATACCAAAAAATGCAAAGCAAGAAAAAACAAGGACTCTATATATAGCAAGGCCTGCGTTGAACCGATACCAGTGAAGGAACTGTGAGTAGAGAAACCTTTTGCTTGTATTTTTGGTTAGGATGTACCATAAAACATATACTTTGTATATAGTTTTTTAAAACAACCACCCTGCCCTGGGGCAGGCTATGTGTATTGCTCGACTTCAATTTTGTAAAAAGGAAAGCTATTCCTTTAAGAAATTCAACTCACAAACGTCAGCTTTTGAAACCAAGGTTCAGCACAGAAGAGCCAATAAAAATGCTGTAACTTGAAACCAACCCACACGGCACAAAAAGAAAGGAGGGAGGTCAGCCGGGTTGCCCTCCGACACACCCTTCTAACTTGATTCTAGAACAGCAGCGCCCAGTTTGCAAGACAAGAAGCTAATTGACTCGAATGTCTGCTGCATAAGCTATAAAACAAGTACATAAAGAACAATATGAACATACAGGGCCATCAGTTCCATAAAAAGGCCTGCTGTCCAGCGCCACACTGGGCACCAAACAAGCGGGGCAATTGTTTCAGCAGGCTGCATGATGAGGAAGGAATAATTAGCGTACTTGTGAATCAAGTGTCCACCAGGAAGAGATCTCCATCCCTGAGCGGCAGCAGGCACGCCCCCCCACCCGCAGCCCTCATGAGTCAAGCTGGGGTTTTTAAAGATCTTTATTGACAATCGTGATGCAAGCAAATACATCCTTCAGCCCAATAAACTAACAACTCCCTCCACTGTGGCCATTTCTTATTTGCTGAAACACACACACACACACCCCTAAAGTTTCACCAACTGTTACTTTCCATTACCAGGAAATGTCATTTTCTCTCACTCATTTTTTCATTGGCTAGGGATACAACTCCTGCCAAAAAGGGAGGGGTGGTGACAAAAGCATCCATTTGAGCTGTCCTGGCACAAAGAGGGCAAAACATGATATCGAATCCATAAACGTTTGTCCACAGAGTTTGGAGGAGGGGGACCAGGAGTAAATACCTTTGGTCCTAGGATTTTTCTCATTGTCCAACCTATTGAATGGGAAAAAGAAAAAAAAAAAAAAAACTGTTTTCTTTCTCCTGCAAATCTGAAAATAAGCAAGTGGGATGTGTGGTATCTGATGCACATGACAGTCCACAGCAGAAGCAGCAGAAGCAACTGACTAGAATCAGTAGATCTGAGTTCAAATCTCTGTTCTCCCTCCTAAGAGCTGAATCCTGTTTGGCAAATCATTAACTTATCTGGGCCTTAATTTTTTCTACCTGTAAAATAGGGATAATAAGTGTTCTCATTCTCACAACCTCCCCCGAAGGGCTGTTGAGAGAACGAAATGAGATTATGCAGATGAACATCATTTGACACGAATATAATTCCTTAACCTGGTCTACCTGGAAACTCAGACAATGCCAGGCATAATCCCAGCATCTCATGAATGCTTACTGTTTGCTCAGCACTGAGGCAGGTGCCTAGGAGATGGAGAGAATTAAAAGGTGCCGTCTTCTTGCCTGTGAAGAACTCACAGGCTAATTAGAGGCAGGATATGTATGTTTAAGGCTAAAGCAAGATTAGGCATGGTTCGCTGGAGGTAATAAAGTCTAAATGCTTTCCCCTCATCTGACAATTCTTCTGCACTCAAAAAAATCCACTGGGTTCTATCCAGAAGGCTTACAGCCCTCAAAACAATAACAACAGAATTGATGAGTGGTATCTCGGCAGCGCCCAAAGGTATTCTCAGAGACAGAGCTGAGAGGAATTCTTTCCTGCCCTTTAGTTACTCTATGAATTCAAACCATAGGGAGCACAGTGGGCCCAAAGGAAATCTTGTCTTTAGGGACAGAAAGACCTGCTCCCAACCTTTCCAGTGACCTGTGCTTTTAAAAGAAAAGAAGACTGCATGGAACACCTGGAAGGACCTCCTTCAGGAAGCTCCAGTCCCAGGGACTAGAAATCCAAAGTCTAACAATATTCATTAAGAATGGGTTCCTGGGAATTCCCTGGTGGTCCAATGGTTAGGATTCCGTCCCTCCACTGCAGGGGACCCAGGTTCAATCCCCGGTCAGGGAACTATGATCCCACAAGCCGCAAGGCACAGCCAAAAAAAAAAGAATGGGCTCCTGTAGGCCAGGTAGAGCGCTAAACCTTTACACACATTATTGTATTTGATGCTTAAAGCACCCTGAGAGAGAAGTAATTATCAGATCTCCATTTTGCAGGTGAAGTTAAGGACTTGGTAGGGTTAAGTAACTGGACCAAGGTTTGCAGAGCTGGTAAGAACTATGATTTGAACCCAAGCATGCTGATTTCAAATCCCACACTATTTCTCATCACAGAGGATCACTGCAGATCCACTCTCCACTCTGCTGTTTGTTTCTTGAAAACTAGTCACTCACACTATTTTCTCTGCAGAAGGACAAAAGACACTATGAATCTACCATGGAGGCCCATTAAAACCACAGTTGACAAGGAAAAGTGTAATCCAAGGTACAAAGCCTAACAAACTTATGTTCTTCTCCAAGGAAATTTTTCCTCCCGAAAGGTTTGGCAGGTTAGGAAAAGACAGGACGGAGAGCTAGAATACGTCCAGAAAGTTTTAATAATTTTGAGTGGTTAATAAATTTTTTAAAAATTCAACCTCTCTAGGAACAAGAGAATATAGTTAAATGATGTATTCACTTTTCACCCACTAAACGACTGAAGATTTTTTAAAAGACAATTTTCAATGCTAGCAAAAGTAAATTGATTGAGATCATCTCATATGTACTGCTAGCAAACCTTCTACAAAGTAGTCTGGCATGCTGTTTCTAGTTTCATATCTAACAACTCTTTGCCTAACCTAAGGTCATGAAGATATTAGCTTTTACATTTGCCTTTTACATTTAGGTCTACAATCCATTTTGAGTTAATTTCTGTGTATGGTGTGAGGTAAGGGTTTAAATTGATCTTTTTTTGCATATGGATATCCAATTGTCCTAACACTATTTGTTAAAAAGACGATCCTTTTCTCTATTAAATTGCTTTGGCACTTTGTGGAAAAAATCAATTGACAATAAATATAATGGTTTATTTCTAGACTTTCAACTCAGTACCAATGACTTGCCCTTACACCAATAACACACTGTCTTGATTACTGTAGCTTTTTAGTAAGTTTTGAGACCAAAGTGTAACCCTCTATTTTCTTCCTTTGCAATTTTTTTTCTTTATTCTGGGTCCTCTGCCTTTCTATATAAATATTAGGAACAGCCTGTCAATTTCTACCAAAAAACCCCCAAAAGACAAAAAAAAGGATGCTGGAATTTTTATAGGGATTGCATTAAATCTATAAATCAATTTGGGGAGAATTAAACAAATAATGAGTCTTCCAATCCATGAACATGGAATATTACTCCATTTGTTTAGATCTTCTTTAATTTTTCTCCCCAATGTTTTATAGTTTCCAGTGTGCAAATCTTGTACTTCTTCTGTGAAGTTTATTCCTAAGAAATTTATTTTTTGATGCTACTTTAAACAAGACTATTTTCTTAATTTCATTTTCAGATTTTTTGTTAATATATACAGTTGATTTTTGTATATTGCTCCTGTATCCTGTAAGCTTAATGAACTTATTATAGGTTTGTGTGGGTGTGTATGTGTATGTATTCAAGACTTTCTACATACAGGCTCAATTCGCCTGCAAATAAAGACAGTTTTGCTTCCTACTTTACAAGCTGGATGTCTAAACTTGCAGTATACTTTTCAATAGAAGTGGCAAGAATGAACATCCGTGCCTTGCTCCCAATCTCAGGAGGGAGCCATATTCATAATTTGCACAAAGCAATCTACTCAAGCTATTATCTTTCCTGAAGACTTATGAAACAGAGCTGGATAAATATTTTCGTACACTGATGACCCATGATCACACACAAATGAAAAACATACTTACAAACTTTAAAAAAAAAAATCAGTGTGTTTTAAATTAAGAACAGAGAACCAAAAATGTCATCTAATAGATAAAAACATATAAAGTTACTAAAAACTAAATATATGAAAAAGCAGCACTGTCACAGGTCATTGATTGTGTAAAGTGGAGAAAGGTAACATAAGGGAGGGCAAACAGGGGCAGCCCAGTCTGGGGAAGGTGACGTCACTGCCAGCTGCTGAACACCCTCCAGGTCAGCATGGCTCGCAGGGCCAGAAGCCCAGGCTCACCAACTCTCTCCACCCTCCACTATCCCTAGCAACCAGGACTGGAAGGGCCTGGGGGGAGGAGGCTCTAGCAATCTGGCCCAAAACCTCTCCCCATCAGCACATGAGCCAGCTGGGAGTGAACCATGCAGGGGACTGGAAGAGAAGAAGCCTCCAGTGGGAGCTCTCACTCAGCAATCTTCACATAACAGTTTAACAAAGCAGCTGGACTTCTTTACAAAAAAAAAAAAAAAGAAACTCGGTTCCAGAATGGAAACTATCAGGCACCATGTAGCACTGTTTGAAAGAACATATTGGTTCCAAAGACCTTGTTTGCTCTGAAAGATGAAAGTTTAGATGCCCCAGCAAAAGGCACAGATGGGTGTTCAGAATCCAACTGCTCGACAGAACTGCCAGCTCTGACAAACGTTCACACTCTATCCTGTACACAACTTCCATGCTGTGTCACTGCACCTGCCTAGAATGACTACCATTTTTACAATCAGACAAGGCTGCAGACCATGGTTAGACACCTACTATATGTAGAACCCAGTGCCCACAGTATACACTGAGTTATCTGTAACATACATATTCTATCACACACTGAGATAAATCTGATAGGGATGGACAAATGGACATAGTAAACAGACTAGACATTACAAGAAGGGATTTCACAGAAAATAAATTAAACAATAAAAGACCTGCTACGAGGTTTTAAAATCTAGCCAGAGAGAGAAAAAAACCTCTCTGGGTAGAACTAAAGCTCATTTCTCTAATTTTACAGTAGTTCTCCTTTTCCAGTGTCTCAGAGCGGTGAAAAGCCAAAATCACTTAGTTTCTCCAAGGACAAGAATTCGTTTGGGCTGAAGCAGGTGGAAACCCATCTGCTGAAGGGGAACTGGCAACACTTAGGGTGCCCTTTGCTTACCTCCACTTACACATTCATCCCATTTTCTTTCTTCTTAAAAAAAAAATATTTGTTTATTTATTTTTGGCTGCGTTGGGTCTTCGTTGCTGCATGTGGGCTTTCTCTAGTTGCGTCTAGTGGGGGCTATTCTTCGTTGTGGTGCGCAGGCTTCTCTCGTTGTGCAGCATGGGCTCTAGGTGCGTGGGCTTCAGTAGTTGTGGCACGTGGACTCAGCAGTTGTGGCTCGCGGGCTCTAGAGCTCAGGCTCAGTAGTTGTGGCGCACAGGCTTAGTTGCTCCGTGGCATGTGGGATCTCCCCGGGCCAGGGCTCGAACCCGTGTCCCCTGCATTGGCAGGAGAATTCTTAACCACTGCGCCACCAGGGAAGCCCAGACATGTTCACCACAGTTTCTGCACATTAACTCTTTAGTTCACACCCCCAGCTCTCACACCCTCTGTCCCCCCTACCCCCCAACAACTGTCCCTCTCACCTTTGTAGGCTCTGTGCCTGGTATATAATAGGTACCACGCACATGTTTCCTTCTTTCCTCTGGTAATGGTTCTCTGGACAAGAAAACGTGATACTGGAAATACCTCATCATAGCTGGAGCTTTGTCACACAGCACTAGCACATTACACAATGTGGCAGGTCCCTGCCGCCCAGCTTTCCCCACACATAGCTTGATCTCCCATCAGAATGGTGTGCAGGAAGAAATTACCCATGGCAAGGAAGCACCTACTCTTCCTGCTCTCTGGCTGGAAAGGTGAAGAGTCTAGGGTCTCCTCGAAGGTCCCCAGCATCCCCACCTGCAGTCTGGGAAGCCTCGGCACCTGCCCTGCCCCGCCCCTGGGAAATGACTTTCAAAGGCCTTCCACAGACGAGGCAGGGCCTTTGCACAGAACTACCTCCTTTAAGCCTCGGCGCAACCGTGCGAAGCAGGCCTCAACTATAAAGTGGGAACATTTTACAGGCAAAGGTTATCAGAGCTCAGAAGCCAAGGAACTTGCCCAAGATCACACAGCTGCAATTTAGTCTTCCATTTAGAAAAGACCCCAAGGGCCCACACAAATGTCCTGCAAGGTCTTATTAGCCATTAAACATTTCCTAAAGTGCTCAGAGAGATGGCCTAATGAGCAAGGTGAAGGAAAACCAGGACATCTGTTCTCTCTTCTTCATTGTCACGACCACAGACAAGATGTGTGGGGAGTGGAGGATGCAAACTGTTAAACAAGTAGAATCTGACATATGCCACACACACACACACACACACACACACACACACACACATGCTGGACAATTACCTACTAAGAATGTTGTCTTGAAATGTAAAAACTACAAATTAAACTGGAACTGGGGCCTGAATTGCTTTTTTAGTTCACTTGTTATGTAGTCTGTACAACATGTAATCGGGACACGCTCTGAAGATTACCCCCAATAAGCTTTGAAAAGAGCACAGTCATTAAATAAAGTCATCCGATAATTGCATGGTTCTTGGGGTTGGGTGTTACTAATAGAGATGCTAATTTTATCTGCGCAACCACACTGATATCAGAATGAGGGTGCTCCTGAAATGGAAGTTCCTTGAGCAAAGCTCCACTGCACCCCATTCTACAAGGCGGCAAGGCTGAGGAAAGCTCCCGGATGCCTCTGCTTAGCTGGAAGGAGCAGAGTAGATAAGCACAAGGATACCCCTCAGCCCCGGTCCCTGGAAAAAGCATTGGCCTTCACCAGCTACATGCTTTCGTCATCCTTCTAGTAGAGACACTTCACAGGCAAGGCCTCCAGCACCCCATCTTCTACTGGACTCCTGTGGAGAAGCTGAGGATGAGAAGCTTGGGATAAATTACCTGAGTTCTTACGCTCAGAGGATGTGACAGGGTGGACCTGTCTTCCCCAAAGCCTTCATCTGGCAAATGGGTATGTGCACCCTGTATGAAATGGGTCCTTCAACATAATTATTTCAATAAATGTTCTACACTTGTGAGAACAATTTTTCTCTATATTTTCATCGACAGAGGACCCGTGTGTGAGAAATGAGCCCTCTCATTTCCCTACAGGTGAGGCAGAGCAGTTAGGAGAAGAGAAGGAGGAAAAGGAGGAGGAAAAGCAAGGAAGGAAGGATGAGGACAGAAGTGAGCGAGGGTGTAAAGGGGAGGGGTGCTCACGCAGGGGTCGCACTGCAATGCTTTACCAATGCTCAGTCGATCAGTATCTGGCTACAGGTTCCACACAGGTTGATCAATAGTCTAAAAATACATGAAAACAGATCTGGGCATTTTCTATAAAGCCATTTTTCACTTTTTCAAGAAGCTTCAACTGACCACCTGTGATGTCTTTACGTCCTGACCCTCCAGAAGGGCTGGGAGTTTAGGGTTCTGGGCCATTTGCTGTAAACGGCAAGAAAGGTGTGTGTGCGTGTACTGGAGAAGCCAGGGACGGAACCTACACATTGCCTGGAAAAGCAGGTCAAGACAAAGCAGAACGAACTGTGGTCTGTGATACCCCCGGTACACAAAGGCAAGCTCCTCAAGCCCCGGAGAGCATGAGATCCACAAGGCTGTACCTAAATAGCCAGTCCCCATGAGGCTGGGCTTATAACTTGGGCGCCGCCCAGAGGAAAGCCATCACCACACACTAAGAGATTCCACTCAACACAGAACTCTTTAACTTGGGGCTCTAGTTTCCCTTGCTGTGGCATACAAATTTTGCATGTTGCCAAATGAATGAGAATCTATCAAGTGGAGAATATCAAGCCCAGCATATGTGGGGCTTATTAACTTGAAACAGACTGGAAGAGTGGTTGAGAGGAGGGACGCTGGAGCCAGGCTGCCTGGGTTCAAATCCCAGCTTTTCCACTTATGAGCTTTGGATTTGACGTCCACTGTCCTACTAAACAGGAACATGACAACACCTATCGTAGTTATGAGGATTAAACAAGTTATCTATATAAAGTAAGAGTTATAAAAATATTGTTATTATGAGAGAATTTACGTATATCGTTTCCTCAATGTACATGCTACAATTAAATGTCTGTGCACCCACCAATTCCTATGTTGAACCCTAATCCTCAGTGTGGTGGTATTTGGAGGTGGGGCCTCTAGGTGATTAGGTCATAAGGGTGGAGCCCTCATGAATGAGATTAATACCCTTAAAAAGGGCTAAAGAGACCTGAATACTCCTCTTCTGCAATGTGAGGACACAGTGAGAAGACAGCCTTCTATGAACCAGCAAGCTGTCCCTCTCCTCACTGGATACTGAATCTGCCAGTGCCTTGATCTTGGAGTTCTAGCCTCCAGAACTGTGAGAAGTAACCTTTTGTTGTAGATAAGCCACCCAGTCTATGGAGTTTTGTTATAGCAGCCCAAACAGACTAAGACAGCACACATATGAAAACATTAAGATTCTCAGGCCCAAAAGTATTTTCCCTATCATAGAAGTAATTGCTAACATTTTATCTTATCTCTTTTGATCTTCCTATTTTGTAATTACATTTATTGGATGAAAAACCTGAACTCAAAGAGGGGAGCCGACTGGGTGGACACCTCACCACCTGTGTGTGGCAGATCAGAGCTAAGCAGTCTCCCTGGCACTGTGCCACCTCCTCTCCCACACGAAACAGGGATTTCCTGTTATGTGAGTCTAACACGGCCCTGACTAGAGATTTACGGTATCAATGCTCCCCAGCTCATCTGCTGGGATTCCCAGGCTGTTTACTTACTTCCAGTCTTCCTGAAACATTTCTGACACACCACAGAAAAATAATTCACCCATAACTACAATTCCAACCCACATGGCCAAATGGAATCCAAAGAGATAAGCTATGAATGAAATGAGATGCAGCCTACCCACCCATTCAGAGGCCACCCTGTTGTAGGACACTGTTGACTATTCTAAACCCAGTACTACCAGTATACCCCATGCAGATACCCTGAAAGACAGGAAGCAACCTACTTCCTTCCAAAGATATTCCAACTACCCCAGAGCTGTGTAGATGAGGTTCTAAATTTCCGTTTGCATGCTGAGGGAACTCCCAAGGAAGGCCTCAGTTATGTTCCCATTTGAGTTTAGAAGAAACTAAACTCTGACAGAGGTTAACTTTCCTCGGTGTCCACGTTACGTTATGATGCAAATATGAATAAAGATATCCTCTCATGGGTGCATACAGCTTTAACAATTGCTAAATACTTTCACATGTGTCATTTCATGTGGTCCAATTAAGCTTTTTTTCTTCTTTTTTTTTTTTAATCAAGGCTCAAAAAGTTTTGGGGACTAGACCAGGGTTACAGGGCAAGAGAGTGCTTGGAACTGGGGACAGAACTCACAACTCTGGACTCGTTTTCACGTAAGGAATGGCAAATCACTGATCTGAAAGCACCACCTGCTACAAAGGCACTGAGCTCATCATGCCAGGGCCTTGAAGAAAGTCATCCCACAGAGACCCTGGCTTTGGATAACAACAAACTGGAGAACAAACTGGAGAACAGGGGCTCTGCTTCCGGAAGCCCTGGACAGCAACAGTGGTTCACTTCCCCGTGTTAAGGGCAGACGGGCCAGTGGGGAGACCAAGGCAAAGACTGAACAGAGCATGCAGAGAGGTACAAAGCTCCCCAGCGGCTGCAAACACTTCCCTTACCTCCAAGCCCTTTCTGCTCTCAGCCTTAGAGAGACTGACGTACAACATACCTTCCTGGGTTCCCAGCTGGACTTTCAGACTTAATCTTGCCATCTTATAATTGTTTGCATTTGATTTCTTTAAATTAATGTACATCAGTAGCCCGACAAAATCATTATAATAATGAACTTCATTTGGAAAACCAGCACTTACAATCCCACAGCCCTTCCAAGCCAACGGTTTTCATTTGTCTGGGTTCCCTTCTGGTCCTCGTCCTCTGAAACAGTAGCCATGATTGTAGAATAGGCACTACTTTGTATCCCACTTTTACTTCATGTAATCGCATTTTCTCTCGCAACCTGAGCATGTCTAATGACCCTGGCAAGTTCCTACTCCAAAGGCTTCTTTTAGGGTGTTTCGATTTCATCACCAATGTAGACAACTGATCTCAGAAGCTCCATGACATGTCTGACTTGTAACTCCTAAGGTCTGAGATCATGGTTTTGGGTGAGAAGCAGAACACTCTGGGGGCGGGAGGAGAGGAAGAAAGGAAAAACAACTGTGCCTTTCTTCTCAGGAGACAAAGTGCTGTTAGAGGCGAAGGCTTTAAATGCCCCTGTGGGTGGGAGGGGGCAGGGGTGCCTATGGCTCTCAGGCTACGCAGCCTTGGTGCTGCCTTAAGGATGAAGCCACTCTCCAGTCCCCAGTAAAGCAGTGTCCTGTGGGTTGCAGAAAATTTCTGTAAAGCAAGAGCCCGGAGCATATTTCATTCAAATCGAATCATGTCACAACCCCCAACATACTTTCCCACTTAGCACCTTTGCCAGCTGGCTCTGCACTGATGGAGAAGTTTATACTCCAAGACCTGACACTCCGCCCCCTTCGCCTTCTACCTCCTCCCCTCCCCCCACAGCCTTGAGCCCCAACTCCAGGTCCCTGCCCACCTGGCCACTTTGCTCACTCAGCGCCTCCACCTCCAACTCCAGGAAGTATGACCCTATTCTCAAGGAGCTCACGATCAGGGTACCAAAATAAAGGTTTTGAGTGTATGTTTATCACATGAAAATCAGTAAGCCATTTAGCTGTACGTGAAACAATAACAACATGGTTTTAACCCATCATTTCAAATGGTGTAAAACTGGGCTAATATATTACAAAATAAGATTGCCTCTTAAACATTTTTTTTCTACTGTGAAATATAATATATGCACATAAAAGTGCATATGACATAGATATACCTTTAAAATGAAGCATTATAAAGTGAACTGACATAGGTACTCAGTTTTTTTTTTAATTACAAAAAAAATCCCCTCTGAAAAAGCAGTGATAACAATGCAGTCACGAAGCCTTCGTCACCAGTAGAAGTGGAAGATGCTGAGTTGCAAAGCTTTCTCTTGATTGGGTCATCATTTGCATATCACTCTTTAACACCCCTCCATTTGTATTTCAAGTCGACATACATTCCAGATTTCCCAGGACAACTCGAATTCCAAAACTTAGGTTCTCTGGTCTCCATAAACCACCAAAAGTGCCTCAAATTCCTACAGATCTCCAGGACTTTCTGTTGAACCAGAAGCATTATAAAAAAACCTTGAACATACCATGAGCCCTAATTTGAGGCTCAAAATGTATTTACTGTTACTCTAGCCTATTTTCTGTGTCTGCTTTCTGTTTGTACTTCTCTCACAAAACCTAGTAAGATTCAGTTGCTTCATAGGGGTCCCAAGTCAGTCCTAAACTGACTCAGAGCTTTTCTCATCTCCACCACTAAGCGTGGTAAAGGTTACAAGTATTTCTGGTGCAATTATAAATTGCATCTGCACACCCCAGCTTGTAAGTGCCTCAGGACAATTTCACACAGCTCTGCTTCAATGTCTCCTTGTCGCCCTCTAAGCTTGAGAAACCCACTGACATTGAATCTCCTTTGACAGCAAAGGCAATTATGAGAGTTCCGTGTGAGGGGAGAAGGGAGGGCCAAGGAAGGCACCGAAAGAAGGGCAGTTCTGAGGAGCTGGACTTGACTGACCCTCCCGGACTCAAAGGGCTTTCATCTCCCAAGGAGCCGGACGCCCTGACTCTGGGTCATAAGCACCAGCACTGATCTCCAGACCAACTTGTCCCCAGAGAGGCCCCAAAGCACTACTTCCTCAACTTTTCTCGACTCCAAAAAAAAAAAAAAAAAAAAAAAAAAAAAAAGGTATGCCCTTTGAAAGAGCTTAATGAGGTCTGGCCATGTGAGAACTGTTCAAAACACATCCACACTTTTCACATACGTTAACAGTGGTTCCACAGACAACGCTGGTGACCCCATATTTGATGGAGGCAGAACAGTTATAATTCTAGTTACAATTTGGAGCACACCTGCTGTAAGATATCATATGATGAAAAGTATGCATGCACTTTCATTCTCTCAAGAGTTTAAGACAAAGGTTAAAAATAAAAGGTGTTTAATGGTTATTAGCTGCGACCGCCCACGTACATGAAAAGTAATGAGAACATGTCTCCCAATTTCCTACACGTTTCCTGCCAAATTCCTGCCTCCTTCGTAAGGAGACAGAATCTGCAGTGTTTTCTTTGCCATGCAGATATACCCCATATCACTGTAAACAAACGTCGCTTTCTTTGCAGCTAATAACCACATGTGTGGGTAAGAAACCTCTCCAGTATAAATCTGTGGGGACAAGGCGGCATTGTGGGCATTAAATAATTATAACAATCTGACATGAGTCAGAGGATTGTTTTTCAATGGCCCTGTTGCACTTCAAACTTTCAAGTCGACCCCAAACTCTCTTTCCTGGCACTGTGTCCATGCGCTGGGCTATTGTGAAACAATTCTCATTCTTTAGAGTTTGGTCCCATTGCAAGGAGCTGGCAACGTGGGCACTCATGAAATATTAACACGTTACACTGATTTTTTTTCATAAGTGTGGCCAACAGTGGGTCAATTATATTAGCATGAAAAGCTTTTCATAATTCATTTGGGGGGCATCAAGATCTCATTTCTAGAAGACACAAGGATGATGAAGGAGACAGTTTTGAAGAGGCCGGCACTCACGCACAGAGTACAATAATTGTGAGAGATGGAGTAAATACACTGTTCACAAAAGAAGAAAAATGTTTAAATCTGGCAAAATGATTAAAACAGGGTCCAACATATCAACGAATTGAGAATTGAGTCCACGGCAGTCTCTCTCTGTAAACAAGAACAGAAAAACCCCAAATGCTGTCCATTTACACCCCTTCTTGTTGGCCACCATATTTATCCCTGCTTTCTTCAAAAGCAAAACTTGTTAATTTCTAGACAATAGAAGAATTATTTCAACCTACCCCTGCTCTGAAGTACCTTTCATTCCAAGAACGTGAACGGCTGGCCTGAAACAACAAGAGTCTCCTGGCTTGCGTGTGTCCACGGAGAGCCTGGCGTGAGGTTCTGCTTATCTGGCAGCCCGTGTTTTCTCTTTAGTTCTGCTGGGTGCATGAACTTCACATAGGCTGCTCCACCAAAGACGGGAACCCTTCATCAGACAGGGGAACAAACAATATTCCAAGCCAGCAGGCCTCCAGCCATGCTGCCCAGAGAGGACATATTCAATATGGAACAAGAAGGGGCCCCACAGTTCTCAGTTCCCTACTTTCACATTATTAACACTGTGGTGACCTATGTCCAACTGTCTCTGCCACTAAACCGTGAGCATCTCGAGAGGAAGAGCCAGGTCTTATTCATCTTGGTATCCCTTTCCCTGGCAACAGAGATTTGCACAAAAGATGTGGTAAATGAATAGCCACATCTAGTGTGTAAATGCCCTCCCGCTCTGGGAATCTTGCATCTGGCTTGCGTGTACAAACTAAACTTATCCTCTTTCTTGCACTGATCCACAGCAGTACCAGGAGAGAAAAAGGTCACAAAGGGCCGTCTTCCTGATATCCATGATTAGGGGCCCAATGTGAAAATGCCCCGAATAAGCCAACAAATGCTTTCCATTACTTTAGAGTTTGTAAGCCACTAGGAACACCAAAAAAGGGCAGGGTGAGTTACAATGTTGAACCAATCCTGAAATCCCCCTGGAAAATAAATATGCAGGCAAAAGAGGTTCCCAAGGGCTAACGACTGACAAGAAGCCTGGTTCGCGTGTCCTGAAAACCGGACCACTGCTAGAATGCTTTTCCAAAACCCTATGGGGCTTTCTAGAGGGCCTAGTGGGAATGTGGTCCCACGGGCACTAGAATGAGAGAGGGTGATGGCAAGGTAGGCCGTCTGACCCCCATCCAGCCCCAGATGGGACCACAGATGCAGTGGTACTAGGGTAATAGAAAACCACCCAGGTGCAGACCCGGTGCCTGGGAGGATGGCTCATGAGACACTGGCATCAGCCTGATGGTGGCTACCAACAAAGGAAGGACACAGCAGTCCCCAGGTCACTCAGCCTCAACAGAGGACTGGCCTGAGCTCCTAAGAACTCTCCATCCTCTGAAAAGCGAAAAGGACTTCAGTCAGGGCCAAATCAAAACTGAAGTGCTGTAAAAACTAACTTAAAAGGATTAGGTTTATGTCATACTTATGATCCCAACTTGCAGCCTTCTGTCTTTCCACTGAGCCAGTGAAGTAACAGAAGAGAATTCATCACCCTTTAAGGCAGGCAGCAACTTACATGTGTTGGCATGGCCAGCACCTGCTCTCTTATGCACCCCAGTGCTGAAAACACACATTTCTCCTTTGGCTCCACCTGTGTTCTGAAGAACATATAAGCAACATACAAGTATACACGTATCCCACTCACTAAAACTGTCAAATCCCTATGCTTCAGCCTAGATTACAATTTAGTCCAATCATCAGCCAATCATTGAAACAACTTATTACTTGGTTACATTTAGCTAAACTTTTCACTGGGAACACCTGTCACCAGAGACGTGACATCACATCCACGCTAAGTTTTAATTAAGGAGGATGGTCACTGCACACACAGCCACACAGTGTGGTCTACGTTTCTGCAGCTTGGGCCCGTTACATTTCTGAGACCTCTTTTCTTCTCCAGATTCCTCTATTTATTATCCATATTTTCTGAATTATTTTAAATGTTGTGTTTAAGTAGAAAAGAAAAGTTCTGAAGAACAAAAACCAAATGGAAACCGCTGGGGTGGGAAAAGCACTGTTTACTCCAGAGGCAGCTGGGAGCCCTCTCTCTTCCCCAGGGACCTCCACTGCAGACGAGGGCAGTGGCCTGGTTTGTCTGGGAAGGAAGGGAGGGCAGCTTCCTGGCCCTGGCAGGCCTGTTTTCCAGCTACTGCAAGAAAGCAACACAGCTTCCATTTTAACCTCACCCTCTCTGATGGTTGAGGGACAGGGGCTCTGGAGCCCAGAGAATGAAACCTACTCTTATCTATAAACAGAAATGGGCTTTGATGTTGGCCAGCTTGCTTGCCTCTTTCCCTTTGCAACTGTGGTTTATCAGCAGCAACATCTCCATTAAGCACTTAGTCAGCAGCCATTATGGGGCCCACTTCTGCACTGGGTGCCTGTTCCTGAGAATAAAAGAAAGAAAAAGCATGTGCCTGGCCCACGGGGAGGGAGCATCCAGTGATGGGTGGGTGGGCAGTCACAAATGCGCGCGCGCGCGCACACACACACACACACACACACACACACACACACACAGTGCTTTGGGACAGTCAGGGGTGGCTGGACTTGAGATCAGGATTCTCAGCTCTCTCACTGTGTGACAAATGTCCTAACCTTTCTAAACCTCTACGTCCTTCCTGCTGTTGGGGGAATGACATGAGATAACACAGGCAAGATTCTCAAGTGCTGTTATTTGATTCATTTATATAACTTGTGAATCACTTGTGATCTGGACTTTCCCTCCATTACAGACCACGGCACTCCTGACCAGGACAAGCCCCTGAGGTTCCCTGAAACCAAAAGTACCCGCCCTGGCCCAGCCCCAGGGTCCCCCTCTTCTACGCAAGTTCTCTAAGCAGGCCAGCTGGGGCTCGAGGGGCAGTCATGGAACTCAACTCCACCTCTTCGGGGCTACCCGTCTCACACACTCTTAATGTACATTGGTTCCTACAACCTTTGTTGGCGCCCGTTGGCTACATACGCATCTGTTTCAAAGAGGAACAGACTCTCTTTTCAAGAGAGGAAGCAGCACTCAAACACAGGACCAGTGGCCCAGGACACCGTCCTCTGAAGACAGAAGCTCATATGTAATCCCAGGGTGCCCAGGCCTCCGTGGGGCCTGGGCCTCAACAGCCAGAGTGTGGTCTCCGGCTGCTGCCAGCAGCCTCCTCGCACAGACAGCAAACAATGGCATACAGTGTCCTCCCCACACGTCAGCCCTGGGGACCAGCGAGGGTGGCGAGCAGCTAGCAGGAGGCAAAGGGGAACAAGAAACAGCCACCAGAACAGTTTGTTTGTGTCCAACTGTTGAGAACCTGGATGCAGTGCCAATGGGGAAAGAAACACCCTCCTTGTAGCACTTCTTTGGGGCCGCAGACTTGTGGTCAGCACCTCCCAGCTGTGTCCAAGAGAGCTGGACCCAGGCTGGACCCCACCCTCTCTCCTCCACCGTGGGTGGTGATTCAAGACACTGGCTGCAGGAGGAGGGGACACCAGCGCCCCAGCTAAATCCAAATGAAATACAAAGATCTCAAGTGAATTTGCAGCTCAGTGTGCTCTCCTCTGGCACCACTACCCTCCCTAAAGAAGGGAAGGACCAGGTACCATCACACTGAGTCCTTCCATAAGCTTGCAAAGGAGGTGCAGACTGAGGCTCAGAGAAGTTAAGCAGTCCACACAAAGTCACACGGCTCTTATCTTGTAGGGAGGCTTCTGGCTCCTTATGCTTCATTTCCAGAAATGACAAACACAGTCTTGGCTTTAATATTACACTGCCTATCAAGAGCACTGCTGTAAAGAACAGAGCATGCGTGTGCACACACGCACACGCACGCACGCACACACACACACACACAAACGAAAATGCTATTTTCCCAGGCCCTAGGGGCTGCCAAAAGAGCAGAGTGTGACTCACAGTGGTCCCTTCACCTCAGCAGGTCTTCCCTCCCTCCTATCCCCTAATTTGGCTCACTTGACGCTCTCTCAAAGGGGGCTTCCTCAATGGCTGATTGAAAGATGACATTTCTATAATTTCATAAGGAAAAGGAAACACCCAACAGCCTCCTCTGGCCTCCTTCCACCTCTCAAGCATCCGAAGTGGTAGAAGTTGCTGCCAGGACTCCCAGAGAGCCCCCAGCTCACCCTCACTGCTTCTACAGCTCCGACACCCTCGGCCCCGTGAATGTCCTCACCAGGACTGAACTCCTCCCTTCCAGCTTCGGGCCGGCTCTTAGCTGCCTGGCTTAGCTGCTCCTCCTGGCTCCCATCTACCCAAGAGAGCCCACTGCCACAGGTCCAGCAGGAGCATCAGAACGCCACTGATTCTGCCTGTCCATGCTCACCCCACTCCGACAGACTATGTGCCCTGACTCTTGGTTGCAAACATCATGGTCATTAACCCTTTCCTTCATTCCGGGGACCTGCGTTTTCTTCCCAGCATGGCCAAATGCCTTCAAAGAGGTATCACTCTATGGAATTATCTCACTGGGTATAGAGATGACCTGCTCTGAAGTTCACTAGGGGTGATTCTCCAGCTTAGTGTCCTGAACTGGAAAAGCACTCAGCCGCCACCCTCCCCAAATATGGCTGATTCCCTCTGGTCCTGAATGTAGAGGGTTCATGCTTACCAAGTGGAATTGGAGAAAGATCGTGGGCTTCCAGCATCTCCAACATGTAAATTTTCTCTTGATAAATTTCATGTCTCAGATACTACATTTGAAAGAAGACTGGCTACCAGCAGTAATTCAGAATTCTGTTTCAAAGTTGTTTTTAAAAGAACATGTGCCTGTGTGAACTTCATCTATTATCACTTATCCCATTTATTAGAGATCTGTTGTCTGTGTAAGGCTGAGAGTTCCTTCGGATGGAGACAAATACTTTTATCATTTCCATCTCCCCAAGGACTGGCAGACAGTAAGTCTCTTTTAACTGGCGCCCTTTTGGAATTCTAACGAGAGAATACCAGATAGGGATTAGCCCTGTGTACTAGGATGTACTATTCCACCCTGCCTACCCAAACACCTCTCTGCAAACCCCTGAAGTCTTGTCTTTCACTCACATCCATCCCCAAGTGCTCACACCAGGAAGCCATCGCTGAATAAGTGGTGGCAAGAGGGTCATTTCCCCTACCTTCCCTGTAAATTCAGGAAGCAATCTTCTCAGTCCACAACCACAAGCCCAAAGCCACAAGCTCAAAAGCCCATGTGCATCATAAAGACAGTGTTTCCGCACATGGCCCTGGCCCTGTGGTTAGCTCTGGCTGGCGCACAGCTGCCGCGTACAAGATGACCTATCCAACCGTAGATGGCTTTGAAGGACTCTTTTCAGGATAGAGGCAAGAGCTTTACAAAATAAGCAAAATAAGCAGAGATCGCTTGGGGAGAAGTTACATCTATAACACCCCAGACTCCCCAAGCATGATAGAATTTGGACTTCCACCCACCCTCACCCCCATCCCATTCCCAAAGTCTACGATAACTGAGGACCTGTATCTCCATGCCGGGAACTTTTTTTTTTTTTTAATAGACTATTTTTTAGAGCAGTTTTTTTTAAATTAAGTAATTAATTAATTTTTGGCTGCATTGGGTCTTCGTTGCTGCGCACAGGCTTTCTCTAGTTGCAGCCAGCGGGGGCTACTTTTTGTTGCGGTGCGCAGGCTTCTCTTGTTGTGCAGCATGGGCTCTAGGCGCGCGGGCTTCAGTAGTTGTGGCACGTGGGCTCAGTAGTTGTGGCTTGCAGGCTCTAGAGCATGGGGCTCAGTAGCTGTGGCGCACGGGCTTAGTTGCTCCGCAGCATATGGGATCTTCCTGGACCAGGGCTTGAAGCCGTGTCCCCTGAATTGGCAGGCGGATTCTTAACCACTGTGCCACCAGGGAAGTCCCATAGAGCAGTTTTAAGTTTACAGCAATATTAAGCAGAGGGTACAGAGATTTCCCATATATCCCCTGCCCCGACACGTGCAGAGCCTCCTCCATTATCAATATCCCCCATCAGAATGGCACATTCACTACAACTGATAAACCTACACCGATACATCACTATCATCCATCTGTAGTTTACCATAGTGTTCATTCTTGGTGTACATTTTCTGGGTTTGGACAAGTTTATAATGACATTATAACTTGTAACAATCCATGCTGGGATCTTCAGTGGAACTGGGGCCACTCCACTATGAGCAAAGCCATTTGCTACTACCAGTGAAGACCTCTCACTAATCTCTTCCAACCTGCTGTTTCCCTCTGGTTCTGTGGGCGTCTGGGTCCCACCTTAGGTTTTCCCTGGGGATCACAGACACCCTCCTCTGGCCCTGGCCCTCCTCGGCAGGAGATGAGCTATGCTCTGAACCCGCCCACCACAGCTGAAGAGAGGGAAGGTACCGGGCCCCAGCCAAGATACGGACTTGGAAGAGACCTTGTTGCAAATTCCTCAACAAATTCTGAATGGAAAGAGTCTTCATGTCAGCTTACTACTTTCCAAGAAACAATAAAACTGGCTTTCAAGCAAAGGATGGGGGCAGGGCGCTCAGTGGCTCATTTAAATAAGAAGTCTTAATCCAGCAGCTCAGATGACATCATCGCAAATCTGCTCCCATTAGGTGAGCTCCTCATTCCAACCAGTGACCAGTCCTGTACATGTGTAGGTTGCTCATAAAATAAAACTGCCACCACAGTTACAAACCCCATGTCCTCACACCACACCATCCACAGGCTGTGAGATTCTCTTCCAAAAGCTTCTGCAGAAGAAAGCATTTTCCAGAAGCCCCAGAAAAGAACCTCATCTACTTCACTGGCTCCGAGAGGGTAACCAATCACTGTGGACATACATAAGCTGCTTGGCTTCCATCAGTCATGCCCACCTCTGTAGTCGTCAGTGAGGGCAACCCCAGCCAGAGGACAAGGGGGAAGGCTAGCCTGGGTGCTTTTCGTAAGGAGAAGAGAATGGATGCTGAGGTTTCCAAAATACCCTCTACAGCTTTGGAGTATTTAAGTACCAGTGACTCCCGGCCTCACAGGCCGCAGCCATCTCACCAGTCCAGGGAAAGAAGTATTAACTGCAGGCAGCCACCAGGTGAGGAAGTACCAGCAGCCCCAAGGAACATACCTCAGGGCCGGGGACAAGGTGACAGCTTCATTAGAGGCACAGAACCGCCTGAGACCCCTATGGCCAAAAGCAATAGTAAAAGTGTCACCACAAGGAACCAACACAGGTGACACCAGCGTGAAGGACGGAGTGCTGAGCATCGACTCACTGCTGGTGACACCTCCAGGCCCAGGGAGCTGCAGCAAGGCCCCCAGTCGCACCAGAAAGCATGGACCCTTTAGTCACCAGAAATCCCAAGTCCA
Source organism: Delphinapterus leucas (assembly GCF_059928025.1). Classification (NCBI taxonomy): domain Eukaryota; kingdom Metazoa; phylum Chordata; class Mammalia; order Artiodactyla; family Monodontidae; genus Delphinapterus; species Delphinapterus leucas. The sequence continues at coordinate 42,764,553 of NC_143135.1, forward strand.
CAAAGACACTCAGAAGACTGAGGGAGAGGCAGAGAGGGAGGAACACATGCCTTGGCCAGAGAGGTCAAGACAAAAGCCGCCTCAGCTCTCCTGTGGGCAGGGAGCCCAGAGGTCTCCCAGCACACCCCGTGCTTGCAAAAATGGGGAAATGTCTTGGAGTTCACTCTGGCCATCTCCCCAGGCTTAAACCCCAGTGGAGAAAATGCTCCAGCTTCTGTACATTTGTGTCTAAATTCCCAAGCTCCTTCACTCCTAAAAAGCCTTCACCTGTTACTAGTTACTTAGGATTAACAAGAGTTTTTTCTCTTGTTTATCCTTCCCTTCTTGTTGCTCTCAAGAAGACTTCCTGCCTCGGCGCATTTCCCTAAGAACACAGCTGCCTTGTCAGGACAGGGCTCCAAGCACACAAGGTAAAGCCCAGTTCCTGTGGCTGGAGCTGGAGCTGAAGCAGAGGGTCTTTCTTAACCTCTCCTGGCACAGAAGTCTCCACAGATCTCAGCGGTTGCCCATTGGGCCCCCAGGGGTAAAGCACAGGAAGTTGGATTTTGGCAGCCCCACCTTAGGCCTAAGTGGCAGCACTGTCAGCTTCTACCTGCTGCAAAGAAGGGTGGTATCTGCGGAGGTGAAGAAAGGCTGTGCCCAACCTCCTAGCTGTGTCTACGGCTGAGGAGGGAAAGAGGTTCCTGTGGCCAGATCAAGAACTATGGTCTCTGAAGAGCTGGGGATGTGCACCCAAGGACATCAACCACATTGGTGACATTCCTCCAGTGGGGAATCTTGAACGCCTGCTAGATACCAGGCTGGGTTCAGAAACGGGGCTAGGGATGAGTGGAACTGTGCCTCCCCCTAACACTCGGCCTGTCAGTGGAGAGAGCAGTGGGTTTGAATCTTCCAGATTCCACATGCCTTCATGCAGAGTAGAATTTAAGGCTCTTCCACTGAGTAAAAGGGAATGGTAAGGAGTCCACTGAGAAGAAAAAACGGGAAACTGAAGACACAAATCTCCTAAGGTTACACTGACCTATGGGATCTGGTGGGGTCAGGGTTGGACTGAGAGCAGGTCCACCACCGCAGGTCCACTGCTCTGCCTTCTAAGCCTGTGCCTGCTCAGATGTGGGAGTCTGTAGGTTCATTCACTCTTGCTAGGTCGGGAAGGATGTAACGCTAATCATTACCACACTCATTAAGAAAGAAAACCAGGACTTCCCTGGTGGCGCAGTGGTTGAGAGTCCGCCTGCCGATGCACGGGACACGGGTTCGTGCCCCCATCCGGGAGGATCCCACATGCTGTGGAGCGGCTGGGCCCGTGAGCCATGGCCGCTGAGCCTGCGCGTCCAGAGCCTGTGCTCCGCAACTGGAGAGGCCACAACAGTGAGAGGCCCACGTACCGCAAAAAAAAAAAAAAAAAGAAAGAAAGAAAACCAGTGTTTATGCCATATTCAATATGACACTTTTGCTTTCTACTTTGGGATGGGTCTCACTGCTTTTCTTAACTTAGGCTCAGAATTAAAACCTCCAGCTCAATAAAGGATTTCACAGCTCCTTTCCTCCTCTTCTAGCTACTCTGACTGCATTTACTGGAGTCATACAGCCTTTCACCTGTGACATTCCATCCTCGCAGCCACTTAGTGAGAGGACACTATTTTTCTCCCCATTTGACGGATGAAAAAAATGGAAACTTAGGTGACTTTTTCAAACACCAACAATGAGAAAGAAAACATAATTGGCAACTTTAAAGTATGTGGGGACTTCCCTGGTGGTCCAGTGGCTGGGGCTCCACGCTCCCAATGCAGGGGGCCCGGGTTCAAGCCCTGGTCGGGGAATTAGATCCCACATACTGCAACTAAGACCCGACGCAGCCAAATAAATAAATAAATGTTTAAAGTATGCGTATGGGGATGAGTAATGGTAGAAAATTTGAAATTGTGCTTGCTCAAGAGCTTCTGTGAATCACACTTGTTGCTCTCTCCCTAGTGTCTCCAAGAAGAGAGGCATGGTGACCAGTGCAACGACCCCCGCCCCCCACAAGCAAGAGAGAAGGCGTTACCTAAGCTAGCATGCTCTGGGTGGTCCCACGCCAGGTGCCTCTTCTTTCAGCCTCAGAACACCTTGGCAAGTTGGGAACCTGCCTCCCTTCTTACAGAGCAGAAAGCCAAGGCTTAAAGAAGAGGAAGGAGCAGGGGAGGTACATTCATTGGGGCTGCTAGAAACCAGTTAAGTAGCAATACTCCAGAAAAGAGGTCAGACTCCTGCACCATATAAGCCATTTGGCCTCGGCTGGAAACGGCTCCCGGGCAGAGCTGAGGACACAGGAATGGTCGAAGTGTGCTGCTCCATTCCTCGACAAATCTCAAGTTCACTCTAGGCACTATTTTATGACCCTGCTATGACCTGTAATTTCCTTGTCTATGTTTGAGGCCAGTATTTGATTATTCCCAAGGGAGACTATTTAAGCATAAATCACTAAAAATAATGATAGCCACAAGTTACTTGGGAAATGAGATGAATGGTGCATTTAGAAACAGAAATCATTTTCTTTCTCATCTTTTCCCTGTATTTTCTGAGGCTGTGTACTGTATTCACTTAGAAAAAGAAACTTCTAGTTTTTCCTTCGCCCTCTTCCGTTTTATATTCCAAGAGGAAAAATCATATTCTTCAAAACCACTTTGTGGGGCTTCCCTGGTGGCGCAGCGGTTGGGAATCCGCCTGCCGATGCAGGGGACACGGGTTCGTGCCCCGGTCCGGGAAGATCCCACAGCCTGTGAGCCACGGCCGCTGAGCCTGCGCGTCCGGAGCCTGTGCTCCGCAGCGGGAGAGGCCACAACAGTGAGAGGCCCGCGTACCGCAAAAAAAAAAAAACAACAAAAAAAAACCCCACCACCTTGTGGATAAGCAGTAAACACATACATCTAGGGCTCTGGCTACTTAGGGTTCCTTGTGGATGGCTGAGGACTATAATCTGCCATCCAGGACGGGAGACAGGGACACAGCAACCACAGGAACCACTGAGCTCTCAACACCTGTCCAGGACTGATCACTGCCGACACTTCAAAGCATGACCTACTTCACCTTAACACGTAAATTCCAGGAGAAGGCCAATCACCCACAATGGAATTTTCCTTACAGCCCTTTGGAGCTTTCATAAATTCTCATGGAACGGCGTTTCACCATGAAATGCTGCCTTTATATAAACCCTTAGACCCTCCTTACACAGGTGAGCTAATGATGATTAATAGTTTCCATTTGTTAATCTGGTAATTAACTGTTATCCATAGTTTTACTAAGTGCTATGCTCTATACTGGTATTTTTCTTTTAATCCTTACTGCCACCATACAGCACAGGTGCTATTATCCAATCCACTTTACAGATGAAAAAAATGAAACTTGGAGACTGATTAAGTAATTTGCTCAAGGTCACAAAGGTAGCTAGGAAGTGGCGGGGACAAGAGCAGGGCCAGGACTGTGGTTTCCGAACTCACCTCAACAGGTTAAACCATTATGCTACACTGTCTTCAACCATGTGTTATACACAAAAACGTTTTAAAGCATCCTATGGGGAATTAGTCTTCATAAAGGCTGTGTTTGGAGCTGACAGAAACAGAACTCCATGACAAAGAAAACTCTAAAGCTTGACCAGTTGCATTTTCCTTAAAAAAAAAAAAAAAACAAAAAAACCATAGGACCAAAAATTATCTTACTGTAATCAACCCAACTGTACATGCAAACATTATTGCTTCCAAATACCTTTGCAAAAAAAGGAGAGCTTTCACACTGGAGGATTTTTGTTGTGAAAAACAGCATCTGTGCTGTTATACTCAGTATTTTCACATCATTCTTTAAAACAACCTGCAATGCAATTTGCTTCCCCAGAAAAGTGTATTATATTTGATTCTTATCGCAACTCATTTCTTACTAGTTATATTTTGAATTTTTTTTCCAAACAGCCTCAGGATTTTGCCTATGGCAGCCAACCTACCAATTCGTTTGATTATTCAGCACAACCTACTATTCTTATAGGCAATTTCACAGCTGCAGGGATTTCATGTCTGCACATTTACAAACCAAAAAATAGGAAAGAATTCAAACCTGTCCTGATCATCACCTATTTTTTACTCAACTCTCAGACCATGATGCTGAGATCATTACCAAGGTTAAAAGACAAAAGTTGCTTCGGCTAACCCAACTAGTCAGTTTACTATTCAGTGGAAAGCTCAGAAGCTTGAAAGCTGGAAATTGGTCATGTTTCTACCCATATTCACTACTGTCCTCAGGCCCAGGCCAGCGGGCCCAACTTGAACCCTAGGATTTAGAAGGCCCTGCACTGGTCCTCTTTCAGCCATACTTCTCCTCTACTGGTGAGGAATCTTTGAAGGTCAAGGGGACAGCCCCCTTAGGGCTCCCCTTACCTTTCAGACCATGAACCAAGGACCTGAGGCTTCAGAATTCCCAGCTCAAGATACCCATTCCACTTCCACGGCCCGCACAGGCTATTTCCCTGAGTCTGTCACAAAGGCACACTTTTGTCACTGGTGTGGGTACGCTTAGGTGCAAGGAGTGGGAAAGGGGCAGCTTTGGGGATGCAGGGAGTGGAGGAAGGTTTGCTTGAGCCAACTGGGATATCTATACCCACATATTATGAGATGCAACCAGGGGTAGGAAGAGATGGGGACAGGACCCTAAATTTGAAGGTGGCTCCAGATTATTATGAAGGTATATTTGTCAAAGTAAGAGGTGAGGAAATGTTATTTAAGAGTTTATTCCCTTGACTTATAGTATTACCTTGACTTATAACTTTTAAGTATTTAGACATACAGTATATGAGCTCCCATCTACACTCTTGCTTCAAGTGCCATAAATATGCAGAGCAAGTCTAGCTATATTCAAACATAAAAGTACTGCCATTTAAATAGACAGATGAGAAGCTCACACAGACCCCCAAATTGTATAAACAAGCCAATTGATTCAGGCATCAAAAATTGCTCAGCAAAACTCCTAGGAAAGAATAAAAGAAACTCCATAAAACTATCTAATCAACTTAGAGACAACAAATAGAGCTGTAGAAGTAACTTGACTTAAACAGATCAGTTTTTCAGAACATACAAGATTTATCAATCAATGCTTCAACAAGTTTCTGCGGCTACTTATCTTTATCCAATCACTCAACAGCTGAGTTTGGAGACAGTCTCAATTTCTGAAACTCCATGGGTTGTTTTCAAACTATGATACATAACTACCAATAGCAAAAAGATCACCATTATATCTATCGCACATGGAAACTTGTGCCATATTTAGGATCAAGCATTTTGAAAATATAAAGGATAAACTCCCTTGGTAGTGTTTATGGGGCCTCCAAACTTTAGTGGTTCTACATCAAAGACAGATTTTATAATAATTGCAACACTTTTACAATGGCCAGGATATATGTTACCACATGATCTTTACTGCTAGGCTCAAAAAGGAATTACACACCCACAATATATAATTATGCCATAACAACTATAGTGAACTGGATCTGTGCTATGATTCTAGAGGAAAGGATCCTGCAGTAGAAATTGCTCATTTCATAAACTACAGTTACAAATGTCCAAACATCTCTAAATTGATCATATTCAGCTGTCTCCCCAAACAGATAAGTAAATAATTTAAAATAAGTCATGTTAATTGTGATACATATCTTCCTTCATTACTCGCATTTCTCTCCCAGGCAACTGGCAAGCCTGCACTATGACAGAATTTTTATGACTAGAAATTTTAAAGGAGATTCATTATATTGTTTGATCTGCATAGTGAACCACCAAATGGTCATTTGACGCCTGCTTAAACACTTCTCACTATATCCTGAAACAGAGGCCTAGTCTACCATCGTAGGACTATTAGAAAATAATCTTTCGGGCAGACTCTGGGAGGGCTCACGTCAAGGATAACTTCCCAGAACTTCTGCTGCCAGTGTCCTTGCCTTCACGGTGAGCCAAAACCACCCCCCACCTCTGCAGGAGACCCTCCAACACTAGCAGGCCACATTCGTCATGGGAAAAGTCAAAGGCTTGAGAGGAATGAGGTTCCAGCCCCCACCTTTTTATCTCAAGAATTCCTACTAGACCCACCTGAGAAAACACCATCTCGAGAGGGCAGAAAGCAGAAGCAAGAAGAACTACAATCCTGCAGCCTGTGGAACAAAAAGCACATTCACAGAAAGATAGACAAGATGAAAAGGCAGAGGGCTATGTAGTGGATGAAGGAAGATAAAACCCCAGAAAAACAACTAAATGAAGTGGAGATAGGCAACCTTCCAGAAAAAGAATTCAGAATAATGACAGTGAAGATGATACAGGACCTCGGAAAAAGAATGGAGGCAAAGATCGAGAAGATGCAAGAAATGTTTAACAAAGACATAGAAAAATTAAAGAACAAACACCTAGAAGAATTAAAGAAGAAACAGAGATGAACAATACAATAACAGAAATGAAAAATACAGTAGAAGGAATCAATAGCAGAATAACTGAGACAGGAGAACGGATAAGTGACCCGGAAGACAGAATGGTGGAATTCACTGCCGCAAAACAGAATAAAGAAAACAGAATGAAAAGAAATGAAGACAGCCTAAGAGGCCTCTGGGACAACATTAAATGCAACAACATTCACATTACAGTGCTCCCAGAAGGAGAGGAAAGAGAGAAAGGACCCGAGAAAATATTTGAAGAGATTATAGTTGAAAGCTTCCCTAACAGGGGAAAGCAAATAGCCACCCAAGTCCAGGAAGTGCAGAGTCCCAGACAGGATAGACCCAAGGAAAAACATGCCAAGACACATAGTAATCAAATTGACAAAAATTAAAGACACAGAAGAATTATTGAAAGCAACAAGGGAAAAACGACAAATAACATACAAGGGAACTTCCATAAGGTTAACAGCTGACTTCTCAGCAGAAACTCTACAAGCCAAAAGGGAGTAGCATGATATACTTAAAGTGATGAAAGGGAAGAACCTACAACCAAGATTACTCTACCCAGCAAGGATCTCATTCAGATTCAATGGAGAAATCAAAAGCTTTACAGACAAGCAAAAGCTAAGAGAATTCAGCACCACCAAACTAGCTCTACGACAAATGCTAAAGGAACTTCTCTAAGTGGGAAACACAAAAGAAGAAAAGGACCTACAAAAACAAACCCAATTAAGAAAATGGTAAGAGGAACATACATTTCGAAAATTACCTTAAACGTGAATGGATTAAATGCTTGAACCAAAAGACACAGGCTCACTGAATGGATACAAAGACAAGACCCATATATATGCTGTCTACAAGAGACCCACTTCAGACCTAGGGACACAAAAAGACTGAAAGTGAGGGGATGGAAAAAGATATTCCATGCAAATGGAAATCAAAAGAAAGCTGAAGTAGCAATATTCATATCAGATAAAGTAGACTTTAAAATAAAGAATGTTACAAGAGACAAGGAGGACACTACATAATGATGAAGGGATCAATACAAGAACAAAATATAACAATTATAAATATATATGCACCCAACATAGGAGCACCTCAATGCATAAGGCAACTGCAAACAGCTATAAAAGAGGAAATCAACAGTAACACAGTGATAGTGGGGGACTTTAACACCTCACTTAAACCAATGGACAGATCAACCAAACAGAAAATTAACAAGGAAACACAAGCTTTAAATGGCACAATAGACCAGATAGATTTAATTGATATTTTATAGGACATTCCATCCAAAAACAGCAGATTACACGTTCTTCCCAAGTGCACACGGAACATTCTCCAGGATAGATCACATCTTGGGTCACAAATCAAGCTTCAGTAAATTTAAGAAAACTGATATTACATCAAGCATCTTTTCTGACCACAACACTATGAGATTAGAAATGAATTACAGGGAAAAAAACGTAAAAAACACAAATACGTGGAGGCTAAACAATACGTTACTAAATAACCAAGAGATCACTGAAGAAAAAAAAGAGGAAATCAAAAAATACCTAGAGACAAATGACAATGAAAACACGATGATCCAAAACCTATGGGATGTAGCAAAAGCAGTTCTAAGAGGAAAGTTTATAGGTATACAAGCCTGCCTCAAGAAACAAGAAAAATCTCAAATAAACAATCTAACCTTACACCTAAAGGAACTAGAGAAAGAAGAACAAACAAACCCCCAAATTAGCAGAAGGAAAGAAATCATAAAGATCAGAGCAGAAATAAATGAAATAGAAACAAAGAAAACAATAGCAAAGATCAATAAAACTAAAAGGTGGTTCTTTGAGAAGATAAACAAAATTGATAAACCATTAGCCAGACTCATCAAGAAAAAGAAGGAGAGGACTCAAATCAATAAAATTAGAAATGAAACAGGAGAAGTTACAACAGACACCACAGAAATACAAAGCATCCTAAGAGACTACTACAAGCAAGCCTATGCCAATAAAATGGACAACCTGGAAGAAATGGACAAATTCCTAGAAAGGTATAACCTTACAAGACTGAACCAGGAAGAAACAAAATATCAAAAACAAAAGAAAAAAAGAAAATATCAACAGACCAATCACAAGTAATGAAACTGTGATTAAAAATCTTAGGTGAATTCTATCAAACATTTAGAGAATAGCTAACACCCATCCTTCTCAAACTCTTCCAAAAAATTGCAGAGGAAGGAACACTCCCAAACTCATTCTATAAGGCCACAATCACCCGGCTACCAAAACCAGACAAAGGTACTACAAAAAAAGAAAATTACAGACCAATATCACTCATGAATATAGATGCAAAAATCCTCAACAAAATAACAGCAAAGGGCTTCCCTGGTGGCGCAGTGGTTGAGAGTCCGCCTGCTGATGCAGGGGACGCGGATTCGTGCCCCGGTCCGGGAAGATCCCACATGCTGCGGAGCGGCTGGGCCCGTGAGCCATGTCCGCTGAGCCTGCGCGTCCGGAGCCTGTGCTCCGCAACGGGAGAGGCCACAACGGTGAGAGGCCCACGTACCGCAAAAAAAAAAAAAAAAACAACAGCAAAGAGAATCCAACAACACATTAAAAGGATCATACACCATGATCAAGTGGGATTTAACCCAGGGATGCAAGGATTCTTCAATATATGCAAATCAATCAATGTGATACACCATATTAACAAATTGCAGAAAAAAACCCATATGATCATCTCAATAGATGCAGAAAAGGCTTTTGAGAAAATTCAACACCCATTTATGATAAAAACTCTCCAGAAAGTGGGCATAGAGGGAACCTACCTCAACATAATAAAGGCCATAAACGACAAAGCCACAGCAAACATCATTCTCAATGGTGAAAAACTGAAAGCATTTCCTCTAAGATCAGGAACAAGACAAGGATGTCCACTCTCACCACTATTATTCAACATAGTTTTGGAAGTCCTAGCCATGACAATCAAAGAAAAAGAAATAAAAGGAATAGAAATTGGAAAAGAAGAAGTAAAACTGTCACTGTCTGCAGATGACATGATACTATACATAGAGAATCCTAAAGATGCCACGAGAAAACTACTAGAGTTAATCAATGAATTCAGTAAAGTTGCAGGATACAAAATTCATGCAGAGAAATCTCTTGCATTCCTATACACTAATGATGAAAAATCTGAAAGAGAAATTAAGGAAACACTCCCATTTCCACTGCAACAAAAAGAATAAAATACCTAGGAATAAACCTACCTAGGGAGACAAAAGACCTATATGCAGAAAACTATAAGACACTGAAGAAAGAAATTAAAGATGATACAAACAGATGGAGAGATATACCATGTTCTCGGATTGGAAGAATCAATATTGTGAAAATGACTATACTACCCAATGCGATCTACAGAATCTATGCAATCCCTATCAAATTACCAATGGCATTTTTTACAGAACTAGAACGAAAAGATCTTAAAATTTGTATGGAGACACAAAAGACCCCAAATAGCCAAAGCAGTCTTGAGGGAAAAAAACAGAGCTGGAGGAATCAGACTCCCTGACTTCAGACTATACTACAAAGCTACAGTAATCAAGACAATATGGTACTGGCTCAAAAACAGAAATATAGATCAATGGAACAGGATAGAAGGCTCAGATATAAACCCACACACCTATGGTCAACTAATCTATGACAAAGGAGGCAAGGATACACAATGGAGAAAAGACAGTCTCTTCAATAAGTGGTGCTGGGAAACCTGGACAGCTACATGTAAAAGAATGAAATTAGAACACTCCCTAACACCATAGACAAACATAAACTCAAAATGGATTACAGACCTAAATGTAAGACTGGACACTATAAAACTCTTAGAGGAAAACACAGGAAGAACACTCTTTGACATAAATCACAGCAAGATCTTTTTTGATCCACCTCCTAGAGTAATGGAAATTAAAACAAATATAAACAAATGGGACCTAATGAAACTTAAAAGCCTTTGCAAAGCAAAGGAAACTACAAGCAAGACAAAAAGACAACCCTCAGAATGGGAGAAAATATTTGCAAACCAATCAATGGACAAAGGATTAATCTCCAAAATATATAAACAGCTCATGCAGCTCAATATTAAAAAAATAAACAACCGAGTCAAAAATGGGCAATATTAAAAAAATAAACAACCCAATCAAAAAATGGGCAGATGGCCAAGAGGCACATGAAAAGCTATTCAACATCACTAATTATCACAGAAATGCAAATCAAACCTACAATGAGGTATCACCTCACACCAGTCAGAATGGGCATCATCAGAAAATCTACAAACAACAAATGCTGGAGAGGGTGTGGAGAAAAGGGAACCCTCTGGCACTGCTGGTGGGAATATAAATTGATACAGCCAGTATGGACAACAGTATGGAGGTTCCTTAAAAAAACGAAAAATAGAACTACCATATGACCCAGCAATCCCACTACTGGGCATATACCCAGAGAAAACCATAATTCAGAAAGACACATGCACCCCAATGTTCAATGCAGCACTATTTACAATAGCCAGGTCATGGAAGCAACCTAAATGCCCATCGACAGACGAATAGATAAAGAAGTTGTGGTGCATATATACAATGGAATATTACTCAGCCATAAAATGGAAGGAAATTGGGTCATTTGTAGAGACGTGGATGCATCTAGAGTGTCATACAGAGTGAAGTAAGTCAGAAAGAGAAAAACAAATATCGTATACTAACGCATATATGTGGAACCTAGAAAAATGGTACAGATGAACTGGTTTGCAGGGCAGAAATAGAGACACAGATGTAGAGAACAAACGTATGGACACCAAGCGGGGAACGTGGCGGGAGGGCAGGGGGGTGGTGTGATGAACTGGGAGATTGGGATTGACATATATACATTAATATGTATAAAATGGATAACTAATAAGAACCTGCTGTATAAAAAAATAAATAAAATTCAAAAATTTAAAAACAAAAGAGGGCTTCCCTGGTGGCGCAGTGGTTGAGAGTCTGCCTGCCGATGCAGGGGACACGGGTTCGTGCCCCGGTTTGGGAAGATCCCACATGCCGCGGAGCGGCTAGGCCCATGAGCCATGGCCGCTAAGCCTGTGCGTCTGGAGCCTGTGCTCCGCAACGGGAGAGGCCACAACAGTGAGAGGCCCTCGTACTGCAAAAAAAAAAAAAAAAAAAGAATCTTTCTATAATTGGGCCAAAATTTGACTGCTTCTACCATAACCAGGTCCTATAGGACTAATGTGCTTCCTCCTAACCGATGAGCATCTTACACTTATTTTAAAATAACTCTCATGTCTTTGTGGAACCTTTTCCAAGCTGGGCCAAATATCCCCCAGTCCCTTCAATGATTTTGTATAGCACATGGTTTCTTGCTCTCTTTAATATCTGGGTTGTCCTCCTCTGAAAAAGCTCCACAATGTCCACATTCTCTTTAATGGGGGCTTTCTTCTGTCCACACTTGGACCCTCAACACACAACCCGGCACAGAGTATATAGGAGGGAGAGAGGGGAGGGGGGAAAACAGGAAGAAAACAGAACACCAAACTCAAGTATGACCTAATATGGTCATCCTCCTCCTCTCTTCATCAACACAGCCTGAGATGACACTCCTTTCTGCAGAAGCCATGATTATAAATGTGCTGTAATCTCACAGTCAACAAAACTCAGGTAGTACTGCCAAGTCACATGTTTACCATCTACTCAGCCAAAAATCAATTAATTAATTAATTAATTTCTTTTAAAGCCGTATGTCACAAGCTTGGAAAGCACTTTCCCCCACAGAGGTCCCTTGAAGGTTTGAAGAATGGAAACATCATAAAGCATAGTCTTTCCAGGTTAATACTTCAAAAAGAACAACATTAACTTAGGTATATATGCTCTGGTACATGTGCCTAAAAATTAAATTTGAATACTTTATCACTGTACCCCAAGAAACCTCACAAAACAGATGGGCTTCGTGATTTTCCTGGACATAACTTAGGGATTTGATGACACATGTATACCTCCAAAGTTTAACCACCCCCTCGAGCCAAAGTCTCCGGAGCACTGCTACAAACCTCCTCACTCTGCCCTTCACCAGGGATGGGCAAAACCCCACCACCAAATCCTGACAGAAGGCTCTCCACCCATCATGCTGCCTGACAGGAGGGCAAGAGCATGTGCCTTGTACACCAACAGAACTGGCCTGCATTCCACAGTCCTGGGCAGGGGGCAACTCCTTAGAACACCAACTTCCCGCCCTTAAAATAAGGATAATAGAGCCTACTCTGCAGGCTTGCTGGGAGGGTTCCAGTAGACCCCACTCTGAAAGACCCGGTTCAGTGACTGGGACATGGTAGGCACTCGGGAAACGCAATCTTCTTTCCTCTTCACCTCCCATCTCCCCTTTCCCTAAAGCTAAGAATCCCAACATGAAGGCACACACAGTTGGCACTCAATCACCAAAAGCCACGAAAATTATTATCTTTGTTGCATGGCTTATGAAAAGCCATGGTTCCCCTTCCTATTTACCAGCAAGGCACCTAAAGACATCTTTCTCTCACACAAGATCGACTTAAGCACCTAAGCCACAGGTAAGGAGAAACCTTCCTCATTATAAAAACAAAGCCGCACTAATTCACATGCAGACTCATAATCCCTCAGCCGAGGGCCTTCGGAAATGCCAAGACCCTCAGGGAAGTGAAATTTCCTTGAATGTACAGAGGCAGAGAGCACCCGGGGTTTCAAAATGACTAATAATGGAAATGTACTATAAACAGGGAATATTAAAGAGCTTAGAAAGCCTCTCAGGGAAAGAGAGGAAAAAATCCTCACAATTCGGAGCCTGGTGGAGAGAACGGCAGTTTTCAGGCCAACAAAAAAAATATAGGTGAAAACGTTAGGCCCTCGCAACTTTTGTTTTTGCAGAATCCGGAGCCCAGGTTGGTCCTGTGAGGGAGAAAGCTCCCCGGCCTCGCTACCATGGTGTTTTTTCTATCTTGACAATTCACTTCCCCGACAGGCATGCCGCCAACTCAAATGAGACTCAGAGCAGTGAAAAGCCCTTCAGGTAAACAGTGTGATAAGCTAAACTGAAAAACTAGACAATGTTTTTGGACTATGAGGTAGTTGCTATGGAGACAGTTGCTAATTAACTGCTTTCAACCAGGAGAACAAAGGGCTCCGGGCAGGCAGGCCTCTGTATCTCTGCGTGAGCAATGCTCCCAGGCCTGCGCCATCGGCACACCGCTCATATCTGGAATACCTGAGACCCGGCTGGGTTTGCCACATGCCTGAGGAAATGACAAGAGTGCATCTTCTTCACCCCGCCCTGGTTGCAGGGCACCTGGCCACCAGTACCTCTGGGGGAAGAAAGCTGCACAGGGGAATGAAGATTCACCGGCATCCACGCGTGCCAGGCACTTCCATAAATACCATCTTCCTCCCCACCGGGAGACAAAACTGAGCTATCCGAATGAAGGGTCGGGGGGAGAAACATAACTGCTTTAAGTGATATATTTTACTTGACATGCTTTATTAGAGAAAACAAAATAAAACTCATAAATTCAAAGGGGAATAGATACATCTCCCCTACTTCGGGGCTATCTTCCTCATGGGGAAAAAGTGACTGGATATTTCTCAAAAACAAACAATGATCACTCCATATTTCTAAGCCCCACACCTTGTGGGCACCCAATAAATAATAACCAAAAAAACACCTTAATTGTAATCTGACTTATCACTGATGGATTTTCTCCTCCGACACCAGCCCATGCTGACCAGTTGCCTGGAACGTGGTCTCACCCTCAGAGGTTAAAATTGGTGCCCTGAGACTGAAACAATCCGTCTGAAGGGCTGACCTTTGAGCTACAACCAGTGGAAACCAAAGATCTATGTTCCGTTCACGAACAGTTAAACTGAAGCGCGAAATGGGAAGAGAGCTGGGCATAACTACCTCTACTCACTCCAAGGCAACCCAAGAGGGCCTGTTTCAGCCCTCTGCCTAATTTCTGCTTACACTAAATATAGCCACATTACGTAAATGCCAAACTCAACCAAGCTCTGGTGTGATCCACTCCGCTTCTCTAGAACAAAATCAACTTTTTTAACTCGTGAGAAGCACTGATCAATACAGCCTGTGAGCCACCTACCTTCATGATCTGAGACAGAATCTGGATTAAAACATGTTATGATTCTGAATGAAATAACAATCAGACTCTCAGCTGGACTCGGCAGTGATAATGCACATAAATATTTTCAGGGAAATCCAGTGATCAGGCAGCACTGAAATCCACTTAAGAGCATAAGCTTTGGAAGCAAACAGGCCTGGGCTCGAAACAAGGCTGCAACTCTTCTAGCTGTTTAATAGGAACGTCTGTGAGCATCCGATTACACGTCTGCAAAATAAGGACACTAATACCTCTCAGAAAGTTACTGCAAGAATTCAGTGAAAGTGTTTACTCCAGTCCGTTGCCTATGGCAGGTACTCAAGACACTGTGGATATTAATTAAAGCCTCCGCTGATTTTCTACTTTTCTTAAAAACGGGACAAAACTGAAGGCCCTAGTTTCTACCTCCACCGCCAAACTCATGAAAAGAGAAAAGGAAAGGACTTGTAGGCTGAGCTGGGACCCTTTCCACCCACCAAGAACCCTCTTCTCTCCACCGTATACCATCCACCCTTAATCACCAGCCAGAACTGGAGAAGTTTTCACTACAGTACAAACTGTAGGTATTCGGCTTACTTGTCAAATCCAGCCCATATCTGAGATAAACTCAGTCCTTTCTTATGAAACCAAGGAGTTAAATTCTGGTTTTGCAGATGGCAGCTTTTTCATAAGGCTTCCAGCCCAATTCCCTCCCTGCTTGGGCTAAATTTTATCAGTCACTGCCCAATGGCATCTCACCTCTTCTCATTTCAGTCTCTCTTGCCTCTGTTCCTTCCAGGCTGGACATCCAGCAATCCCCATCCACCATCCATTCATCCATCCATCCACACACTCCACAGAATCTCCCAGCCACCATCTTTGTGCCAGGTACCATGCTGACGCTCAGAACACAAAGATGTAACCGACTCCATTTGAGAGGCATTTTAGGCCAGTGCAGGATACAGACATCTACACAGGATTAGCACAGGTGAGCCCTGTGCCAGGAGATGCACGTGGTCCTGGGGGCACAGAGAGGGGCAAGGGGAGATCGAATGCCTGACCACAGTTTCCCCAGAGAAACAGACTGTGACTCCTGCGGCTCTTCTTCCTTCTTGTGCAACCACTCACTTTCATCGCACCCACTAATGTCCCCATACTAAGCAGAGTACAGGGAAATGTACTCTGCTTAAGGGGGCTACTGCTAGGGAAATGGAGGTGGGAGAGGAGGAAGGCTGACGTCTCACCAGCACACCAGGGAACATTCCCTGATACACACCCAGCTGTACAGCGTGGCTTGCTGCCTCCCCTCAGCCCCCGGGGCCTAGCTCTATCTGTTGTTCTATCTCAAGAACAACAGGACCATCACCATGACTCCTGGCAGTCTCCGCCAATGGTCTGAGGGCTCTCCAAGAGCAGAGGCCTTATCTAATTTACATTGCTATCTGGAGCACCTACCACAGTGCCTGGCCCAGAGCTGCTCCACAGAAGCTTGCCACACTCAACTGAACTGCGGTCTAGAGCATGTGGGCGATTTAGGCAAGATCACAGAGCTAAGCAGAGAACTGGATTGGAACCCAGAGCTCTGGCTCACTTGTTCTGCACTGGGGTGACTGCGGGATCTTTCCTAGAGGGGACTATTTAGCGCTAGAAGAACAAATGGGTTCTCCAGCCTCAAATCTCTCCTTAAAAGCCTCTCTCACCCAACTTTGTAGGCCTGTGCAAGTAGAAGTGAGAACACTCCCACAGTGGAAACTGTATTTAATTATTAGCATTATGCACATATATTCCCTTGGGGTGCCTGAGTCCAAAAATATCAAGAAAAATCTTGCAAAACTTTCAATCTATAGTTATCAAAGAAAAAAAATTCCTTGTGGTATCTGATAATCTCCCCTCTTTCAGAAAGACTGCATTCTCAATCCCCCTACTTTCACCTTCGACCATACAGACCTGGAATATGAATTTAAAAAAAACATTACTGTTGATCCAGGTTTTAAAAGCAAAGCATGTCAAGAAAAACAGAGACTAGAACCTTCCAAGCTATAAGCAGCATATTAGTATGGGAAGAGCAAAGGATTAAGAGGACTTGGGTTCAAATTCCAATGTACTAATCATGTTAAGGCCACAGGCCAGTCTTTTAACCTCTCTAAGCCACTTACTTCATTTGCTAAATGGAAATTAATAATAACTCTTCTTACCAGGGTTGCTGGACTAAGGCAGGTAACATCTGAAAAAGCACTTATAAACTGTAAAGCTCTGGAGGAGATTTTTTTTCAGTAGGTGTTAAAATACAGATACACACACCAAACACACAGCTGTGGTCAATCTTAGAGAGAAACACAAGTACAGCTATGACCATTAAAAAGAGCCAGAATGACTTATGGGGATAAAAGCCATAGAACGAGACATCTGATTGGGAATAACAGACATTTAGTCACCTGAATAACTGTTGGAGGTCAAGGAACATGAAAAATAGTAATTGCTAAAGTCTTGTTAAAAATAATAGCCCCGAACTAGGTGTGTGATTGTTAATGGGCCCCTCAAATCACTCTGTGCCCAGATTTCTTAACTATGAAATGAGGATAATGAGAGTATCCATGTTACGGGGTTGTTATGAAATTTAAATGAGCTCATATTTGCAAAGCACTTAGATTAATGCCTGGCACATTTCTAACTTGATAGCTAAGTAGGTAGGTAGGTAAATAGATAAACAAGCAAACAAACAGAAGATAAATTTGTATTCCTCTCTTTTCCATGACACTTATTCATTCAGATTTTAACTCCCCTACAGATGAGGGAGGACTAGTATGAAACCTCAAACTCAACCTGAGTGTATGGATGGACAGATATGAAACACTCCAATCTTTCTATTTTAACGTGGTATACCAGCAAGCAGAATGCCAGAGTTTTCTTCTTTATTGAGTGGGGAGGTCAGGGGAGGAGGAGAGAAAAACCAAACCCATTCACCGACTGAGCCTAGATTGATCACCACTACCCGTGCTTGCCTCCTAAGTGGGACAGCACTGCCTTGAGACATCCGACAGTAATCACCACCTCCACAGAGGTTCATGTTCCTTCCACAGAAACAGAGCATTCAAGGTTTTACAACATTTGTACCAAGGAAAGAGAAACCAGCGCTGATTTGGTGCCAAACTCAACTGTAAATATGAGGTGTTTTTAAATTGGTAATTACAGATGAGAACGTTATATACTTTTGGCATACACACCATAAGGCATTCTTGGTTTACACACTTAAATAAATATACTCATCACAGGTTTCAATTCTCTTCGTGCGTTTATTTGACCTTGAGGGATCAACTTCCTACTATGTGCAGGGCAGTGACTTGCAGTTAGGTGAGTGAAGACAAGATATAAAATCCCAGACCCTGAAGAAGACAAAACTCCCAATGACAACACTTCCTTATACCCCAAGGTAATACAAGGGTTTCTCTATAAATGACAAAACTCAGTGAGACAAACCATGCTGGGTATTTTTCCCCCCAACTTAATTCAGTAAACACCGAGGGTCTGCTGTGTGCCATCTCCATATCACCTTTCATGTTCCCCCAAGGTCCCAGTCTCGATACACAAGTTGCCACCTTCAGTGAGTATTCGTACAAGGTAAAGTCAGAAGAGAAGTGCAGTGTGATCTTCCTTGCTCGGATATTCTGTTCTCCCCCTGAAATACAGTTTTCCCCACACTTTCTGTACTATTGTGGAAATAAAAAGGCAATCCCAAGCAGACAGAATTCTCAACCTTAGCACTGAAGAGTCTCCCCAAAACGAGCACCTCCAGGCCCCCAGTCGTTCTAGACTCCGGCAGTGAATCAGAATGGCAGGCACAGCTTTTGGGAAAAACAACGCTGGCCACCTCATCAGAGATCTGATTCAGCTGGCTTGGGGTGAGGCTGCTGTCATTGTTTTTCTTTGTTTCAAAGTTTCTCAAGTAATTCTAATACACAGTTAGGGTGCAGAAGCAGTGCGCTACCCAAGGCAGGAACTTCACCAACCTGCACTTCCAATGAGCTCCCAGGTAATGGGGTGCCCCCAGTCCATGGATCACAGTTGGGGAAGCAAGGCTGTAGAGCCTAGGCCTACGTGTTTTTTTATTAGCTCTCCAAGTGATTCTGATACAACAAAGTTAGTGGAAAGAGAATTAACTGACTTTGGGGTCACACTGACCTGGGTTACAATCCTGGCCCCAACACTCTGGAATCACAACCATGGCCGAATTACTAATCCTCTTTAAACCTGCACCCTTGTATACCACATGAGTGTTATGGATTGAATTGTGTCCCCCCACAAAAAAAAGATGCTCAAGTCGTAACCCTCAGTACCTCAGAATTCGACCCTATTTGGAAACAGAATCATTACAGATGTAATTAGCTAAGTTAGTTGATGACATCCTGGAGTAGGGTGAGCCCTGAAGGCAATATGATGGGTGTCCTTATAAGAAGGTACTGCAAAGATACATGGGGGCCAAACATTATGTGACAGCAGAGACAAAGACTGGAGAAATGCAGCTGCAAGACAAGGAAAACCAAGGGCTGATGGCAACACCAGAAGCTTAGGGGAAGGCATGGAACAGATTCTCCCCTAAAGCCTCGAGACAGCTTGGCCATGCCGACGCCTCGATTTCATACTTCTAGCCTCCCAACTGGGAAGCAATACATTTTTGTGGTTTTAAGCCACCCAGTTTGTAGTCCTTTGCTACAGCAGCCCTAGCAAACTGATAAAATGAGGCGCGGACACCTCCCTTGGCGGGGCTGCTGCAAGCCTGAATCTGCTATAGGGGATGGTGAGGGCCCTGCTGATCAGTGCAGGACAAATTTCCTTTCCTTGTTAGACGTATTAGGGAAAAGCACCAGGTGATAAGCATCCCCTTTCAAGGAAAAGTAGCTGCTGGGAGACGTGTTCCAGCACCTAGCCTCTCGGAGGGTGTTCGAGGTGGCAGCCACGGCAGACAACGGGGCCCATTATGTGTCTGCGCACCCACTCAGCTGCTCCCAGTGGGTCATAGGAGCAGCTCTGCTCTGTCATGAGTGCAAACAGTTACAGGCCCGGCTGGGTCCTGGGGGCCAATTTTGGACCTGGAAGTTCTGACAGGCAGCCTGTGGGCCACACAGGGGGAAACTCAAGGTTCGAGGGCCCTCCCGGAGAGGAACATCAGCGCCTCACATCAGCCTTGGCCCTAACCCCGAGAGGGGCTGTCACGAGTCCCAAAGTGAGGATTCCAGGTGCCAATTTATATAGGACACTCTTAAATCAGTGAACCCGATTACCCCAAAATCATCCGCACCACAAGGTGTATTTTCTTAATACTTTTATATGTATATAAGAGTAACATACAGAAACAGTGTTAAAGTCAATTATCACTTTTCAGAGCATACTTGCTCCTATATAAGCTGCTGCCCTTGGCCTCATTCATTCGGCCATCAGATAATCACACAGTGACTACCACACGCATGAGGTTACAGAGATGGATGTGGCGGAGATCAGGCCTGAAGAACCGCACGTCTGGCGGGAAGAAAAAAATAATTGACAAGCATTTACTGGATGCTTAGGCGTTGCCAAGAGGATCACATATGTTATTCACTTTACCAACACAGCAAGCCCAGGAAACTGAGACTAATGACATTACATTATCTTTGCAGGGTCACACAGCTGATTAATAGAAGAGGTAGGATTTGAACTGCTGGTTCCAAGCCCTTCCCACCGTCCCACAGCTGTTTCCTGACAGATTTGGCCAAGTGAACAAAATTTAGGAGAGGTTAGGGTAGACCAAAGGTCATGGCCATTTCACTCCAGCGCCCTAAGAATGAAATGTCTGCTTCCATTAACCTCTGTAGTGCTCCAATACCGATTCTTCAAATCAAAGTATTGCAGATATACCTGGGACACCCTCAAGGAATACCCCGTATCCTGACTTCCCCAGTGAGGAGTGGCTTCTGAAGAGCTGCAGTGAGGTCACAATAAGAGCATGAGCTCTAGATGTTAGGCCCTCAGCAAGATTCCCACCTGGCCTGCTGCATCACAGACTCTCCCAGGGCTTAACAATAAGGAAGTCACTGGGATAGGTCTTTTAGGTTCATGTTCCACATCCTGCATGCCTTTTTCCTAACGAAGTCTTAACATCACCGTGTCAGTGGGTATCTAAAAATGCCTTAAAAAAAGAAAAAGGAGTGAAATGCCAAACTCAATCTATCTGTAACTTACTTCAAAAGGGTCAACATCCTACAAATAATAAGAAAGACAATACTCTAAGGGAAAAATAGAGGAAAATGCTAAATAGATAATATATGAAAGAAATACAAATACATAATAAACATACACAATTATTTAAGCTCACCTGTAACCACAGAAATACAAATTGAATTAATAATGAGACATTTTCTATCAAAATAGCAGATATTTAAAAAATTAAATACCCAGCAGTGATCATGAACTGGAGAAACGAGCATTCTCATTGCTTTTTTAGTAGGGTGGACACAAGTAATTGGCAATATCATCATAGCTCTTAAAGAAAATAATCTACCATTTAACCATGTACATTCTACTTCTTGGAACTGTCCTAAAGGAATTATCAGGTATATTACTCAACAGCATTCACTATAGTTAACTTGTGGCAGGGAAAAACTGCTTTAATTGCTCAAAAAACAGGTAACTGGTTCTACAATTACAATTCTAGGTGATTTTTTTAAAGTAACTTTATAAATTTTCAATGATATTGCAAAAATCTAAATTGTGACTCCAGTGTTCCATTATGTAAAAGAAAATGTTTTTAGGCATAGAAAAAAAACTAAAATAAAAATATATAAAATAAATATATAACCAAATATTAAATTAATTTCCAAATAACGGGAGTTTGATTTTCATTTATTTATATTCTTCAATTATTTCTAATGTTATAATCAGAGGGAAAACAATAAATGAGTAAGTACTACATATTATTCCCATTTATAACTTTCATTATAAGATAATTAAGTATATATAATGGAACATTTTAGCGTTTACCTTGTTCCTGGCATTATAATAGATTTATGTATGTCTCATTTAATCATCACAGCTACCATATGTGTTCCATACAACTGTCCTCTTTAAAGATAAAGAGAAGCTGGCGAACCTGCCCAGAGTTGCTCAGGTATAAGCTAAGCTGTGCATATACAGGCCTGTTCTAAAACCAGGACATTGTTCTAACAGAGTGATGCAGTGGAGGTCCTGAGAACAAGTCTGCATTTCTATTTCAGTGACCATCACAAGGATATGAAAATAAACAGGCTTACATCAAAGGAAACAAACTAAAGAAGAAAGCAACAAGTTTTCAGATTTGCCTCTATTTTTATGTCTAGGTCAAAACTTTCTTCATAGTACTATATAGTACTCTTAACTATTTTTCCCCTTACTTTCCTTTTCTGGTTACTCTTATAATAACCTTAGAACTGCCCCCACAAAACATTTGAGGGGTCAATGACAGCTGACTAGAGAGAAAACACCCCAGAGCAGAGAGGCACTATTTATCTATCAAACAAAGCTTGATGGAAAACTCCCTCAAAAACACTCACTCACTTTTGTCCTATTTCTGGACTCACCAAGCAACTTTCTAATCAGTGAGGTGATCTCGAAGTAACCCCATGCACACAGAGGAATGTCCTGGGCACTTGCCCAGTGTCCATCACCCTGCAGCTTGATCTCCCATTGAAGGCACTTCTAAGTGCCCACCCATCCTTAGTTTCAAGAAACATCGGAGTCCATGTCTAGTTCATTTGTTCCTTTGGTGGAACAATGTTATTATCTTGTTATTCCTCTATCTTTAGGTTTCTGTAATTACACATTGTGGTTCATGCACAGGTTTTAGTTTAACTTACTTTGTGTATAATAAACATTGCACCTATGTTCTCCAAATAAATAAGGCTGCTTGCTGTGTGCTTTTTATTGTCTCCCTACAGTCATCTAGCTTTATTCGGCCTGCTATTACGGAAGCATTTTCCCTTATTCCACTATAATTTTACTAAAGAAAGAACATATCTCAAAGGCAAGAAAATAATTGCTTAGAAAACTGGCTTAGGGCTTCCCTGGTGGTACAGTGGTTAAGAATCCGCCTGGCAATGCAAAGGACATGGGTTCAAGCCCTGGTCCAGGAAGATCCCACATGCCGCGGAGCAACTAAGCCCGTGCACCACAACTACTGAGCCTGAGTGCCACAACTACTGAAGCCTGCACGCCTAGAGCCCGTGCTCTATAACAAGAGAAGCCATCCAGTGAGAAGCCCGGGGACCGCAACGAAGAGTAGCCCCTGCTCGTCGCTTAGCCCGCACACAGCAACAAAGACCCAATGCAGCCAAATAAATTTATTTTAAAAAAGAAAAAGAAAAGAGAACTGGCTTAAATTGGCCCCAAGCCTCAATCCACAGGCCCTCTCCTCCAGGCTGATACTCAGCTGACTCCTGAACTCCACAGACATATCTAAGATGTTCCACTCCCACACCCAACCCGACTGTAAGGCATCACTGGCTGGAGCCAGGAAAAAGCCTGCTGATCGGGTATCTCAGTCACAAGAAACCTCAGTAAGAAGGACCTGCCCACTCTTGAAACTGACAAGGCCCTTATCAGTGCCTTCCAGAGATATCCCATTACTGCCAGAATCTCCTATCAGACCAGGAATCCATCTTCAAAGTGTTGAGAGCAACTCACATCATAACAAGAAGGGGTTGTCCCATGCTGATTACAAGGAGACCAAAGTCTGTGAAGATACTAGATACCTTCAGCTGATAAGGGTTTCTACAGAAGCCTGAAAAGATGCTCTGAATTTGTGTTCTTAAGCACAGACCAAACTTAGGCAGTTCTCTGTAAGTTATAAATGATGAAAGACAAAGCTAGGTATTTCCTAGGCATGAGCCACACATGACAGACCCAACAGGAGAGCAGCCACTTCTGGAAGATCTTTCTGGAAGATCTTTCCCACAGGATGTCCCAACACCCAGTCCATAACAGAAACTAGGCATTCACATACAGCCTATAAGAATAATGTTGCTATGAATATTTGCACCCAAGTCTTTGTGTGGACATATGCTTTCACTTCTCTTGGGTAGATACCTAGAGGTGGATTACTCTACGTTTGCCATTTTGAGGAACTGCCAGACTATTTCCCACATAGACCGAACCATTTTACACTCCCACCAGCAGGTTATGAGGCTTCCAATGGTTCCCCATCCTCAACAACACTTCTTAGTGTTAGTCATCTCAGCTGCAGTCATCCTAGCAGCAGGTGTGAAGGGGTATCTCGTTGTGGTTTTAATTTGCATTTCCCTAATGGCTAATGATGGTGAGCATCTTTTCATGTGCTTTCTTGATTGATTATGTACCTTCTCTGAAGAGATGTCTATTATGATCCATTGGCAAAGTCAGTAAAAGTTTGAATCAATAAATGAAGACATGCAAACAGGCTTCTTTTTACATCCTGAGTGTCTGAGATTCTTTGATATTGGGGATACAGAAGGAGCAGAACCTGGGGAAATCCCCCTTTTCCACAGATTAAGAGAACTGCAAAAATTGTCTCTCCTCCTCAGCACAACTCAGGGATGTAGGCAACATCATCTCCATTTTTCAAATTTAAGTTGCTGTTTACTGAGCACCTACTATGACCAAGAGACATGGAGATGAAGAAGGCATGTGAACAGCCCTCGAAAAGTTCACTGCCTATTAATAGAGGAAACAAAACCCAAGAGGTAAACTGACTTAAGTGATCCAAGGTCATTTAACCTGGGTGGCCGAGTCCACCACACCTTCTTGCTGTCCAATCCTGAGTATCACAGTTCCCCCCAGGCTGGCAGGAAACAAAACTCCAGAAAGGTCCACTGAAAGGCGGGGGCAGGTAGGAGGCAGCAGCACTGCAGGGGCATCAGAGGCCCCACAATGGGCCCAGGCTCAGCAACTGCCTCTGGAGGGTCAGGACTGGAACAGGGGGCTGCAGTGCTAGCCTTGCCTGCACCCAGACGCCGGACAGGACCCCTGAAGAGGTAATGAGCTGAAACCTGTAGCGAATACACACTGCTTCTGCTTAGGCTGGAGTCAGTTACCAGCGCTGATGGATTTAAATAGCAGAGCAGAAGCTTGCACAGCCCTGGCCTGAAACAGACAGCAGAGTAGCTGGAGGCCGCAGCCCCCGACGGGGGCAGAGTCAGGCGGGCTCAACTCGTGGCAATGCCTCCCCGGGCCCAGCTGAGCCCGGCTGCACACACACCTCAACCACACCTGGGCCTCCTGCCTCACGTCCTCCTCTCACTACGTATCCCCGCTGTCGAAGAGCAGCCAGGTGCCTCTCGGCTTGCGTCTGTTGAAGCTACTTATCAACCTGGCTGAACAGCAATCTGGAGGGCAATGTCAAGTGTAATAGCACATTCACCAGGACCCTGGGTTCCCACCTCCCACCTATTCCTAAGCCAAACTCTCTCCTGCCTGTGCCCCCTCTCTCAAGGCATTCAAGAGATGCTAGCTGCACACCCCAAACTTGAAGTTGGGTGGCCTTGGAAATCATTAAATAATATAAATTGTACAGTCTCCATCAGGAAATAATAAAAGCAGTGCCCATAAGAAAGACATGGGCCAACACGCACTGAGAGCGTGCTGTGTGCCAGTACCCATCTAAGGAACCTATGGGAGTCGCCTCATTTAACTGGCACAGCTACTTCGCAAGGTAGGTTTCATTATCCCCATTTCACAAAGGGGAAACTAAAGCTTAGAGAAACCAAGGTCAACCTGCTATATCTTTCTAGCTCTAAAATGAAGAGCAAGAACACACTAAAATGCACTTCTAACTTGTAATTCGAAAGTGAGGTGGCAAAAATCTCAATTTACCCTGGTTGGGATCTCAATTACATTACAGTGATTTACAGTGAATTTTAGTCCCTGCTTAAGAGGACAGCTAAAGTCACTAGAGAAGGTGTAATCTGAAATGCCCACTTCTCAGGCATTCCCTGGCAGCCCAGTGGTTAAGACTCGGTGTTTTCACTGCCAGGGCCCGGGTTCAATCCCTGGGTCAGGGAACTAAGATCCTGAAAGCTGTCGGCAAAGCCAAAACAAAAACAGAGCAAAACAAAACAAAAACACCCACTTCTCCAATTACACAGCATACGTACCTGTGTTTTAACACACACTGCACTTCATTCCATGTTTTTTTTTTTTTACAGCGCTCACCCCAGCAATTATGTATTCTTAGGGCCCAGCACATAAACTGGCACAGACAGTCCCTCGGAAAAGTCTGCTTAAATACTGACTCAGTCTCAATACATTCTTCACAACTCTGTAGAATTAGGCCATTTTCACGTTTGAAATGTCTGCACTATACTTTTTTTTTTTTTTTTTTTTTTTGTGGTATGCGGGCCTCTCACTGTTGTGGCCTCTCCAGTTGCGGAGCACAGGCTCCGGACGCGCAGGCTCAGCGGCCATGGCTCACGGGCCCAGCCGCTCTGCGGCATGTGGGATCTTCCCAGACCGGGGCACGAACCCGCGTCCCCTGCATCGGCAGGCGGACTCTCAACCACTGCGCCACCAGGGAAGCCCATGCACTATACATTTTTTAAATTGTTTCATTTTTGCATTTTCTCAAAGAAATCTTATGGAAATATGTGAAAACTTAAATATTTATTAATAATATTACTTATCAAAACTAATTTACTACTAATGCCATCTCTAAGCCAATAGGCTTGTCAAAGGTATTTAGATAATATTTGCCACCCCTTTTGAAATTATAAGTCTCATCATCAAATTTGGCTGACATTTAAAATAATCCTACTGACCAAAAAGCCAAGCTTTCATAGCTTCAGTATTTTTCTCCAAAGAATTATTTTACAAAATAAAATGCATATAAGGCTTCCCTGTTGGCGCAGTGGTTAAGAATCCACCTGTCAACGCAGGGAACATGGGTTAGAGCCCTAGTCCAGGAAGATCCCACATGCCGCAGAGCAACTAAGCCCATGTGCCACAACTACTGAGCCTGAGCTCTAGAGCCCCGTGAGCCACAACTACTGAGCCCGCGTGCCACAACTAGTGAAGCCTGCGTGCCTAGAGCCCCTGCTCTGCAACAAGAGAAGCCACTGCAATGAGAAGCCTGCGCACTGCAACGAAGAGTAGTCCCCACTCGCCGCTACTAGAGAAAGCCCACACACAGCAACAAAGACCCAACGCAGCCAAAAATAAAATTAAATAAATAGATAAATAAATAAAAATAAAATGCATATATTCCTTAGTTCTTGCATTCTTTAATAAGAAATGTGAAATATGTTTGGCCTTTTTTATAAAAAAGTAGACTGATTCAGCCAGGTAAAGCAGAAAAAGTTCTGACACAGATCTTCCTTGACTTACAATTGAGTTATCTCCTGATAAACCCATCATAAGTTGAAAATATTGTTAAGTCAAAAAATGCATTTAATATACCTAAGTGGTCACACCTTAGCCTAGCCTTCCTTAAACATGCTCAGAACTCTTACATTAGCCTACAGTTGGGCAAAATCACCTAATATAAAGCCTCCTTTACAACAGTGTTGAGCATCTCACGTAACTGATTGAATACTGCACTGAAAGTGAAAAACAGACTGGCTGTATGGGTGCAGAATGGTTGTAAGTGTATCGGTCGTTCACCTTCATAGTGGCGTGGCTGACTGGGAGCTGTGGCTACTGCCACTGCCCAGCATCACGAGAGTATCATACCGCCCATCGCCAGCCTGGGAAAAGATCAAAATTCAAAATTTGATATATGGTTTCTGCTGAATGCATATCGTTTTCACACTCTTATAAAGTTCAAAAATTGTAAGTCGGACCATGTGACTCTTCTTCTTTTCACAGACTGGAAACAAAAGACATGCTTTCAAGCCCTTCGGCTCTAAAACAATTTAAGTTTAAATTAATTAATACAAAGGAAAACAACTTCCTCAATAAAAAACTGACATTTTTACTGAATTATCCTTTGGCTGTGAAAACTCCAGATATAAGTGATATGCAGCAAGTCACTAACCCTTTCTCTCAAGTTTAGTAGGAGACATTAAGGAATAGGAGACATTAAGGACTGGTCCCTCAAACCAGGTACATCACACAGTGGTTGGCAAAAAGGGACAGGTAATGACTAAATATCCCTCCCCTTCTTCACTAGGAACATTCCTTTCAAACAGGAAGAAAGTCAGGAAGGTTCAGAACTCTGAAGTTCTGTTCAGAGAACAGAGGTCCAGGACCCTATAAAGTGCTGCTGTGTCCAGGGAGCAACATCCCTTTATTCTAAATGACACGCAAATGTCTCAAGTCCCACAGCCCATCCCTGAGGACAAGGTGGGGGCCGGGACCCCGGCCGGCTTTTGGTCTGTTCTCCATCAGCAGCCAGGGACTCTCTGCAAATCTAATCAGATACACCCCAACCCTGCTCAATACCCTCTAACGGCCCCCTTCATCCCGACACACGGCGAGAGCCAAAATCCTTACAAAGGCCTCCAAGGCTCTACAAACTCTGGGCCCGTGACCTCACTGGTTCCTCTTCTCACTTCCCCCCTCGCTGACCACTCCAGCCACACTGGCCCTCAGGCTCCTCAAACACACTAGGCACACCAGGGCTTTGCCGAGGGTGGGTGTGCGTGTGTGTGCGCACGCACACACCCACCCGCTGCCTAGAACATGCTTCCCCAAACATCTGCTTGGCCTGTAGCCTCAACCCCTCACCTCCTTCAGGTGCAAACTCTCCCAGCCCCCTTCCTGCTTCAATTTCCTCTTTACCACTTTCGCCATCTGACTAACTTTCTTACCATCTATCATCCATCCCACTAGATGTAAGCTCCATGAGGTCAGAAACCCCTGCTGGATTTTGCTCACTGCCATCTCCACAGCACCTAGAGCAGTACATAGCTGGCACTCAGTGAACACCTGCTGAATGAAGGCAGCACTGTGAATGGTTACACCATGCTCCACTGGAAAGCAAAATCGGGCCAGGCCCTACTAACTAGGGTTGCCATGTATTGATAAAATACGACTATGGCATGGGATATACATACACAAAAAATTATTCTTTGTTTATCTGCAACTCAATTTTTTTTCCCCTAAATCTGACAACCTTAGTCCTCACTCCAGAATGGTCAAACCCAGGCCATCCAGGTCACTGGGCGAGGCAGAGGTCTGAGGATGTAATCAAAGGGCCAAGGGAGAGGTCATTTCCTCTCCTCAGACCCTCTTCATTGAGGTCCCTGGTGATCCGGGTTCTGCCAGCTCTGGGTTGAAACATGGGCCCATGCAGGCAGAAGAAGCCACCAGGCAGAGCTCTCATCTATGCCTCCTCTGCTCTCAAAAAGGAACACTTTCTTTTCCTAAATCCCCATTTGGCCTGGTCTCAGAGAGGCCCAGATGCTTTGTTCCCTCCCACCCTCCTCTGTGACTGTGGAAACCACAGAGACAGAGCATAAACAAGTCCCTAACTCCCAGCTGCCTGCACACTCCCGTCACGGCCCGGAGCCCCAGCTCCCGCTCCAGCTCCGGGTCAGACCGTGTGGCTGCGTTTCTGACTCTATACAGGGCCACAGGCTCTCGGAACAGCATGTTTCTCTCGTTATCTGTATGTCACCAGCAGGCCACCTTCTGCAACATGTGAGAGGAGACTGAATATATGTGAAAACAATCTAGAACTTAGAATAAAAATGTTAGTAAATTATGACATACCCACACTATCCATATCGAGGTTCTGAATAGTCACGGATTTTCAGACATATGCTCCCCAGGGTTATTCCCAAGTCTCCCATCTCCTGAAACTTCTAACGTGAGAGACCTCTGAGGTTTCCGTTCTGTAGCCTAAATCTAAAAGGACCGAGATCTGTAAGCCCTTGGCACCTAAAGTCAGGTGGGTCATGGGATCTGGGAGCAGGGGGTGGAAAGGAGCCAAAAGTGCAGGTACAGAGAAGATGACATATCCTGTTTTGCCTGGGAAGGTCCCAGTTTATTTCTGTTTCCAGGTGTTGTTATTTACACTGCTCCATTTTATTCTAAGTGTCTCAGTTTGGACATTAAGTTAAGTGGTGAAACTGAGAATGACCTTGGCACCCTGGAGCCAGGATCTACGGGACAGAAGGGAACAGCCATGTAAGAGCAACTGCGATCAAGCAGGGCCAACTCACCCCCAGGACTGGAACTGGGGAAAGGGCATCTGTGGGCAGCAGCTTCCAGTATGAAAACCGAGGAGACAGGGCTGATCTCTCCAGATCCCTCCAGCTCTGAATGCTAAGAGAACAGCTGGGAGAGGTGCTTGTCCTACCCTCCCACTGGGCCTGCACCGAGCACATGCAGGTCCACACGTCCCCCGCAGTTCCCGGGCACAGGCCACCAGGAGCCCAGCCTTGGCTCAGAAGCATCCTCACATTAGGGTGTCAAGTGACTCAAAAGTCGGTCTTTGATCTGACACGGAGAGAGGCCAGGCCCTGCTTCTTCTCACAGGTCACACCTACTGCCTCTGGGTTTTCTCCAGATTTCTTGGCCCTCAGGTTGGCCCCAAGAGAGCAAATCGTAGCAGATATTGAAACGGTGCTGATTCCCCAGGCTCCCTCACACCCCGACACACCTGCCAAGGGCTCCGGGCAGCTTGTCACTGTTGTTCACAGCGCACTGCAAGTCCACGCTTCTCAGCTGTAGGAGCTACAATTAACAGGGTGGCTGATGCCTCAGTTGAAACCACTGAAGGATACTCAGCAACACTCCCAACTGGGAGGAAGGAAATCACATTCGGGCTTGGACCTGAAGGAGCCACACTGGATTGGGGTCCAACCCATTAATACTCTAGGGAGCCACAGACTAGGAACGTGCCAAGACATTAGGCACCCTGTTAACACACATACGAAAAAATCATATGTGTTTCCATCAGCACACCACCAAGGGACAGACTTAAAAACGTCAGCATACTTAGTACAGTAAAGATGCAGGGATCTTGCTCCAGCATTTGTAAGGTTTCATGTGACATGCAACATGCTCACTAAGATGTTCACAGGAGTGAGTTGGGGCTTGAGATATTGACTCAGTGCTTCAAATGGGTTCTCTCCTTAGCCTTCCTTCCTCTTTGCCTTTTCTCTCTCCTAGACAATTTCCAAGGTTTCTGCTCCAAATCCTGAGATGCTATTTTCCAAATTGTTCTCAACCCAGAATGCTGAATTTCCAAGTGCCTGCTGGTTCCTGCTCTATGGAGAGCCCCAGAGCCCTGCAAATTCCATACAACTCAAACTCATGACTCCAATTCTGCCCCATAAAACCTGTCCTTCCATGCTGTACATCTTCCTTGTCTCTATAAATGCACAGCTGCCCATACAGATGAAATACCTGCATCTCTTTCCTTGCAATAAACCCTACCAAGTCTTCTGATCTCCAATATCTCTAATCTAATACCTGATCACAGATATACTGATCTGAAATACCTTTCCCACCTCATCCCCTCCTTGTCACTCCCATAGCCTCTGACCTAGTTGTAGCCCTTCTGCCCCAAGTACTGCAATAGCCTCCTTATGGGTCATCAGGCCTCCAGAATAACTCTCCTCAAATACTAGTTGAATATCCTAAAACAATGGCTTCTATTTCCCCCACCCCTTCCAGAAATGTGATACCTGCACAGAAAAGCTGACCTTTAGTGCCCCAATCGCCTGGCCCATTACTCCATAATCTCTCATCCTGCCCTTCCCAGCTCATAAGCCACTCTACTTCGTCCATCCTTCTCTGCACCCCACACTCTAGCTCTACCAGAACCCTACTGTTCCTGAGAACATGTATGTTTTCACAGCTCTCTGCCTTCAACCCTCTTCCTCTTCTACTTAGTCCATCCCTGAAAGGCAGTCCGGCATAGTAGCTAAGACTAAGAACAAACTGTCTTGGCAGTCAGGTAGACCTGGGAGTTTCTGAGTCCCCACTCCACCACTCAGTACTATGTGACCTTGGCTGCCAGTGCGTGGCCTAAACATCAGAAGAGCAGCTCACTTGGTTTTCCCAACAGTGAAATGGGAGATTCCTTCCATAGGTAGACACCTGGGGAAAAAATACTGTGACACACGATAGCAAATACACACAACTTAGCAGAGAACCTTCTTGCCTAGTTGGCACATGTTTTCCAAGCTCTACAAGAGGAACCACTGATAACTAGCTCAGGGCATCAACAGTACTGATGCAAAGCTTCTGCAGAGAATAACTTCCAGAGTGTGAGGGCTGGGCTTTCTGTCCATCTCTTCTAGAGGGATTTGAGCACACAGGCCCAAAGGCATCCTGCAAAGAGCAAAGCTGTTCACCTTGGACTGACTATGGGAAACTGAGTTTCCCCAGACACTGCACCTGGAAAAAAAACAGAGCACCAGAACCCAAACTCTGGTCTTTGTCATACTTATTGTGACTTAAAAGGAAAACACACACATCTGGTTTAATGACTCCTCGACACAAAACCCCTGGCCTTTATCACACTAACGGTGATTATTCTTTTGTGAAGAACATGTGGTTTGGTGACATCTGGATCTGGAGACCCAAGCTCAACAACATTTTAAGGGTAGCTAAATTCAAACGTACACAACAGTTCAGGGTGCTTACTATGTGCCAGGCACTTGCACCACGTAACTTGACTTAACCTTTACATTAGTTCTCCAAAATTAGCGTTCAGCTCCTGGCCTACTGCTGCCTTGGATTCGGCCACCTTCTCTCTCACTCAGTATCTTAATTAACTGGTATGTTCACCTACTTTTCCAGCATTCTCCTCTCATTTCATCTTTACTAGTGAAAGAAGAAAGTTTTATTATAATAGTAGCTAACATTTATTGACCACTTTCAAAATGGGCCATGTATTAATATAATGCTAGGCATATACATATACACCCAGACCAGCTTTATTGAGATATAATTCACATACCATACAACTCACCCATTTAAAGTGCACAATGCTCTGATTTTTAGTATACTCACAGACTTGTGTAAGCCTCACCACAACCAACTTAGAACATATTGATCATCTCGGAAAGAAATCCCAAACCCATTAGCAGGAACTCCCCAATTTCTCTCAAATCTTCCAGTTCTAAAAAACCACTAATCTACTTCCTCTCTATAGACTGGCCTATTCTAGACATTTCACACAAACAGAATCACACAATATGTAGTCTTGTGACGGTCTTCTTTCACTTAGCATAATGTTTTCAACAGTTGTTCATATCATAGCATTTATTAGTACTTTTTATTGCCAAATAATCTGTTGTATGGATATACCACATTTTATTTACATAGTCATCAGCTGATGGACATTCGGGATGCTTGTACTTTTTGGCTATTAATGAATAATGTTGCTATGAATACTAGTGTACAAGTTTTTGTAGGGACATCTGTTCCCACTTCTCTTAGTTATATACCTGGGAGGAGAACTTCCGGTCATATGGCAATTCTATGATGAACCTTCTGAAGAACTGCCAGACTGTTTTCCAAAGTGGTGGTATCATTTTATATTTCCACCAGTCATGTATAAGAGTCCCCGTTTCTTCACATCCAAGCCAACACTTATTGCCAGTCTTTTTGACTATAGCCATCCTAGTGGATATGAAGTGGTATCTCATTGTGGTTTTTATTTGCATTTCTCTGATGCCTAATGACGTTGAGCATCTTTGCATATGCTTATTAGCCATTTATATATCTTCTTTGAAGAAATGTATGTTTAGATCATGTGCCCATTCTTTAATTGGGTTATTTGTCTTTTTATTAGAGTTGTAAGAGTTATTTATACATTCTAGATACAAGTCCCTTATCAGATTTATAATCTGAAAAAAGTTTTTCTCCTATTCTCTGGGTTGTCTTCTTTTTTTTAATACTTTTAAAAAAATTTTTATTGGAGTACAGTTGCTTTACAATATTGTGTTTGTAAAAAGTTTACAATTTACAAAAAGTTTGTAATTTTTACGAAGTATCAGTTTATCTATTTTTACTTATATTACTTATGCTTTTGGTGTTATATCCAAGAAGGCTAAACCAAAGTCAGAAAGACTTATTCTCAGTTTTCTTCTGGAGTTTTATAGTTTTAGTTCTTACATTTATGTCTATGATGGATTTTTTAGTTATTATAGTGTATGATATGAGAAAGGGGTCCACTTCATTCTTTGCATGTGGATATCCAACAGTCCCAGCACCATCTGTTGAAAAGACTACTGTTTTCCTCTTAAAATCATCTTGATACATTCGTTGCAACTCAACTGACCGTAAGTGTGAGGGTTTATTTCTGGACTTTTGATTCTATTCCACTGACGTGTGTGCCTAACTTGATACTAGTACCACATCATCATAAGATTGTAGCTCTGTAATAAGTTTAAAAGTTATCTTGAAAAAGAAGTTTCTTCTTTTTCAAGATTGTTTTCACTATTTTGGGTCCCTGAATTTCCATATGAATTTTAGGATCAGCTTGTCAATTTCTACAAAGAAGTTAGCTGGGGTTTTCATAGGGATTACAATGTATCTATAGATCAATCTGGTGATTACTGCCATCTTAATAATATTAAGCCTTCCAATCCATGAACATAGAATACCTTTTTAAGTATGATGTTAGTGGTGGAGTTTTCATAAACGCCCTTTATCAGGCGAGGAAGTTCTATTTCTAGTTTGTTGAGTATTAATATCACGAAGAGGTGTTGGATTTTGTCAAATGCTTTTTCTGCATCTACTGAGATGTTAATGTGATTTTTGTTCTTTATTGATATGATGTTATTATATACATTAACTAATTTCGAATTTTAAACTAACCTTGCATTCCTGGGGTAGATCCCACTTGGGCATGGTGTGTAATCCTTTATATATGTTGCAGGATTCGGTTTGCAAGTATTTTGTTGGGGATTTCTGCATCTATATTCATAAGAGATTTAGTCTATAGTCTTCTTATAAAGTCTTCGGTTTTGTTTTCAGGGTTAATATTGCTCTCAAAGAATGGGCTGGGCATGCAAAACGTTTTCACACGTTATCTCATTTAACCTTCACATCAAACTTGCAAGATGGGCACTCGTATTTGCCCCATTTATCAGATGAGGAAATGAAGGTCTAAGAATATTAAACTGCCCACGGTTACACATAGTAGACACAGGATTTAAACCCAGTCAGCCCCCACTCCTGACCCTATGACCTTCATCACCATGAAGAACTTACTCCTTTGAGCTAACTGACAAGCCCCCATACAAACCAGACACTAACTAGATTAGTGGCAGGTTAAAACTATACTAACCAGATTTTGTGACCTGGTCACAAAGGTCTAGTAACCCGCCCTAACTTAACATCCTTCTGAATTCCACAGTGATAGCTTACTTGGTTCATTGTTCCACTTAAGTGAATCATTCAGGACCAACAATGTCATCTTAGAATAATCAGTGGTTGAAGTAATGTTCAGACAACTAAAACTAAACCCAGAGTCAGCCTGAAAAAAGCTATGTACACTTGCGCATGTACACAAACAGACACACACACACCCTCCATTCGGAGACAGATAAGCGTACAAACATACCGTGTCAGGTATATACTAGGAAAAAATAATTGTTGAAGTCTAGCTTTCTAAGGACAGAATTTCTGAATTGTAAAAATCAAATCAGGGTGGGAAGTGGGTAGATTCAGTCACTGCGATAACCAAACCAAGCTCAGCAATGAAGACAGCCACTGAATGTCCCATTTGGACAAAACCACTGTGATACTGACATAAAATGTAAACTAAAATAAACTGTTATCATTCGCAACACCTCAGGCACAGGGTCAATACGGTTACAACAGAAGGGTGTAAACATGGGAGTGAGGTGCTGCTGGTTCTACACTAAGTTCTGCTTCACCAAGAGGTTCCTCAAGATAAGATGCTCTAATGGAAAACATCATGGGCTCTGTGCCTCAGCTTCTTATCTATGAAATTATAATCCTTGCCTCCATTATTTCTTTAGAATGTTGTAAATGTGATAACAATAAGGCTGTGGGAAAGAACACCTTATAGAGAAAAAAGATGAAAGTATTATCACCAGCAACTTTCACTAATTCAAACATTTTTTTGAAGGCCTAATGTGTGCCAGGCACTATGCTAGGGGCTGGAGATACAGACACGCACATTAAAAATGAGTCTGAGATGAATGGATAAAGATGTGGCACATATATACAATGGAATATTACTCAGCCATAAAAAGAAATGAAACTGAGTTATTTATAATGAGGTGGATGGACCTAGAGTCTGTCATACAGAGTCAAGTAAGTCAGAAAGAGAAAAACAAATACCGTATGCTAACGTACTTACATGGAATCTTTAAAAAAAATGGTTCTGAAGAAGCCAGGGGCAGGACAGGAATGAAGACGCAGAGGTAGACAATGGGCTTAAGGACACGGGGAGGGGGAAGGGTAAGCTGGGACCAAGTGAGAGAGTGGCATGGTCATATATACACTACCAAACGTAAAACAGATAGCTAGTGGGAAGCAGCCACATAACACAGGGAGATGATCTCAGTGCTTTGTGACCACCTAGAGGGGTGGGATAGGGAGGGTGGGAGGGAGACACCAGAGGGAGGGGATATGGGGATATAGGTATACGTATAGCTGATTCACTTTGTTATACAGCAGAAACTAACACACCATTGTAAAGCAATTATACTCCAGTAAAGATGTTAAAAAAAAAAGTCTGAAAAGCGCTCTGAAAGGCCGTCAAATAACATGCTATGGAAACACAAAGGAGGGAGCAACTAGCTCTGCCTGTGGAGACTAAGGAAGGTTTCAGAGAGGGGGGAGTATATTCTACTCCTACTGGTCTTGAAGGACCAGTAGGAGTTTACCAGGCAGAAAACAGGATGAAGAGTGTCCCAGATACCAAGAAAGCCCATTCTCCCTTTTTCATTGTTTACTTGGAACCAAAACTCTCTTCCACACAGCAAGGCAGCAATGTAGGGGTACAGTCCAGAGAACCTCAGGTTCCCATCCTGTCACAAATCAGAGGCAGCAAAAGATGGTGGTGAAGAGTTCAGGCAATGGAACCAAACTGATGGGGATTCACATCCTGGCTCCAGGAGTTCTTAGTTCTATGATCCTGGGCAATTTACTGAACCTTTTTAGGCCTTGGTTTCCTCATCTGTAACATGGGAATAATAATAATAGCTATTGATTTGTAAGGAGGCTTAAATGAGTTGATGTTAATTGTTTAGAACAGTACCTGGCACACTGCAAGCACTGGATAAACACCGTTATTATTATTATTATCAATCTCTGTCACAATGCCTGCTCTGGTCAGTCCAGGCCTGACTAAATTTGTCCATCTCAAAAGGCCCCTATCCCAATGCATGTGGTCATCCCACCTGGCAATTCCCTTCACCTAACAACTGTTCATGACTGCTGTCTCAGGACACACGGGGACTGAGAGAATGCTTCCTAATACACACGGCTTAGGATCCAAGTAACCCAAACAGCATCTTCCATAATCAGGATCATATCGCCATTGCAGTCTGTGTGTTGCTGTGAGACAGCAAACACAAAAGCACATCCAAGTACAGAGACTGCAGCAACAGTTGAATAAACATGCAATCCGATACCTAACATCTGGCATGTCATCAGCCCCAATACCTTATTCACAATCAAGTATGTTTAAGGCTGTGGCTACTTTATAGGTACAAATGTCTTTATCAGGACATTAATGTGCACCAAACCCCTCTCCATAAAAGCAGTCATAAACAACAATCTCCTCTAAGCTGTCACGGAAGCTACTGTGTTTGTAATAGAACCATTCATCTAAGAGACAGTTGCCAAAGCCTGTCTCAACACAATAGCAAGCAAGTCACAGCGCACAGAGGCAGACCCAGGGAAGAGGGCAGGCACAGAGTGGGTAATTAGGACTTTTGTAAATGGCTGGGGGGGGGGGGGGGGACACTCAGCTTATTAACATATGTTCAAAGTTACCCGGGATGCTGCAGAGCTTTGGGGTGATCAATTACATTTCCCCCAGAGCACTTGCTTTCAAGGTAGCCTAAAAAGTTCCTCCAGCTATTGTAAAAAGAACAGTGTCTATGGAAATTTCTTTTTTCAGCTAATGACCAATTTCACCGCCTGTAGAGGGGGAGCACTGCAACACTACATAAAATTTTTTTAAATAAATTAAATGTCCCAGGCAGGAAATTTCACTGTCACACCTTTCAGACTGTATTCTAAAAGGGCAGAAAGGAGAGGGCGTATATCTGATACAGGAAGAGGCTTTAAAGAAATAATATCCATATGGACTTTGAAGAACGATTTGATTTTATTATTTACCTGGAATTGAAGCATTTGAGAGAAGAAAGGTGGGCAGATGGAATAATCTGTAGTGAAGGCATAGCAGGTAAATATCAAGTAAATGAAATATACCTGTGATTAAATCAAATGATTATAATCAAATGAGAATTTATAGCACTTTCTAAAGTCTCCAGAGTGTTTTCATACTCTAAAATCCACCCACCTCTGCCTAAAGGCAATGCAAGTACAAGATTACCTGCCAGGAATCTGTTACAAAGAATAACATGGTCATCAAAAAGACTACCGACATTTTTAAAAAGACAGGCCCGCAACCCTCCAGAAATAAAGCATGTCCACCCTAAAGTACAAGTTAAACGATTAATATTGGCTCGGCAAAGATGTGGATCCTGTTCATTCTGTTGTAGCAGCTTGCTGTGAACATGTGGACACTGGAAGAATGGATTTGAATGCTTTCCTCTGTCTCTCCCATCACCATTTTACCACAAACATGAACATCAGAATAATGCCACTGTTAGTCTGGACAGCTGACTGACAGGTCCAACTGACTGGGCACCTGTCGAACTCCCGAACCAATGTCCTAAAATGTATAATAAGAACACCCTGCCCTGCTTCCTGGCCCCAGCACCACCACTCTCAAACCACCTGTCTCCCCAGATCGGTGCCTCGGCCATGAACCCATGGAAGGAACAGCTTGTTGGCACCAGCTCCTCTCCCAGCACCACTCTCCTGCCCACCAGGACCTTGCAGTGGCCCACCCAACTTAATCCCTAGTGAACATCACACCATTGTCGACCTGGATGATATGACTTGTTTCTCATTCTTGGTATTTTCCACATTTTTCTTTAATGAGTATTTCTTACTCAGAATCAGAGGAAAAAATAAACTATATAATTATTTTTCCCTCTAATTCCAAAAGTAACATATGTTCACTATTTAACAGAACTCCATTAATACAGAAATATATAATAGACACACAGAGTTCCCCATAAACCCATCCGCCTGCAGCAACTGCTATTCATGTTGTAAATTCCTTCAGATTTTTTACTATGACCTTAACCACATAGTACATTTATATGTTTTAGTTTACTGAGTTGAGTATTCTCTAGGATAGGCCCTCTACTACACAGATCAGCAGAACACTATCATAGTAACAATAATTTGTAGAATGACCACTTTAAACACCTACTACCAAAGGAATGGGATACATTTAAATAACAATGGTATTAAGAAATTAAGACACACTCTCAAGTGAAATGCTATATAGAGAGAGAAACCGAAGCTCTAGTCCTAGGTGGAAGTCAGCAGGGGTAAACGAGAGAGACAGCATTGGAATCCAGGGCCGTGCAGCTAAAAAAGTGCACATCCGTGAGTCCAGTGGAAGCTACTGCTATGGGGCCTGCCCAGCCTCTGCCGGCAACAGGTTCCCACTGCCCACTGGTCCCTTCCATCAGCTGTGACTCTGACCTAGTCAAGTTTGCCCTGATCTCCCCTTCTCCAGTACCTTCTTTGGCAGAAACTCTGAAATGTTTCTGCCAAAGTACCTCCCTTAACCAAACACCCCTCTACCTAGGCTAGGTAACTTAATCCTGAGTGACTGCTCCAAAATATACTTTCCTACCTTTCTAATGTGCCATGAACAGGGGGGCTTAACCTAAGAAAAGTAGTATTTTTAGAATTCAGTTCAAAATACTTTCTCATACGTAATTGCATTTTCTCTCAACATTGCTGAGAGGTATGGAGAAATATGTTCATTTCCTCGCCCCATTCTACAGATGATGGCAACAAGGCATATAGATACATCACAAATAGGTATAGTTTTAGGGCAGCCAAAGAATTTGGGAGGAGGAAGGCAGAGAATGTTAGCAATTTCTTGTGACTCCAATGTTCCTTTTGCCAGACTGTTCTGCCACCTGCTCTTTACTAGGCCCATACCATTCATATCAATACCAGACTCTTCCCATTCATATCCCTGGGGTCATGTCCTCCTCAAAGAAATCCCCCTGGGCTTCCCTGGTGGCACAGTGGTTGAAAGTCCGCCTGCCGATGCAGGGGACACGGGTTCGTGCCCCAGTCCGGGAAGATCCCACGTGCCACGGAGCGGCTGGGCCTGTGAGCCATGGCCGCTGAGCCTGTGCGTCCAGAGCCTGTGCTCCGCAACGGGAGAGGCCACAACAGTGAGAGGCCCGCGTACCGCAAAAAAAAAAAAAAAAAAA
This sequence comes from Delphinapterus leucas, assembly GCF_059928025.1. Taxonomy (NCBI): domain Eukaryota; kingdom Metazoa; phylum Chordata; class Mammalia; order Artiodactyla; family Monodontidae; genus Delphinapterus; species Delphinapterus leucas. Next base: position 42,804,588 of record NC_143135.1, read on the forward strand.
TCCCCCTACTAACTGGTTACTTTGGTACGTTTATTTGCAAATTCACAGCTCACTACTGTGGACTTCAACGTATTATCCAATCAATGCTGATGAGCCTCATCATGTTCTACTTCCGTGTCTCCAGTGGCCATCACCCACGTTCATATCAGTTGACCACATTTGCGGCCACACCTTGAAACTCGTCACTGGAAATCTCTCCACCTCTAACCTCAGATGCTTCCTCACCTGCGCATGACCGCAGCCTCCTGTCCCGCCACATCTCCTACGTGTGCACAGCCTCTGAGCAGCACATGTCACGACCTGCCGGCCCCTCCAGCTTCACCTTGTCTCTGTCCCTACCTAGACTGGTGCAAGCATGCACTCACTAGCACCTTGGTGTTTCAGGTCCCAAGTCTTGACGTTGTCAAAATATGGATAAACCAATAATCCCCTGGCAGAAAAAATATATATATATCACATAATAACGCCAGTGGGTTCCCCCAAAAGTAACGTTCTCCGCCTTGTACAAAAATTAATTCAAAACAGATCATAGACTTAAATGTAAAACATAAAACCAGAAACCTTTCAGAACAAAACATAGGAGAAAATTTTCAGGATCCAGGGTTAGGCAATGAGTTCTTAGACTTGACACTAAAAGTACAATGCACAAAAAGGAAAATTAATCCATTGGATCTCATCAAAATTTAAAACTTTTACTCTGCGGAAGCCCATGTGAAGAAGATGGAAAGATAGGCTACAGACAAGGAGAACATATTTGAAAACCACATACCTGACAAGGAACTCATATCTAAAATAAATAACTCCCAAAACTCAACAGTAAAAATATAAATAATCCAACTAAAAAAGGGACAAAAGACATGAACAGACATTTCACTGAAGAGAATATACAGTTGGCAAATAAGCACATGAAAAGATGTTCCACATCATTAGTCATTAGGGAAATGCAATTTAAAACCACATGGGATATCACCACACACCTATCAGAATGGCTAAAACAAACAATAGTGATACCACCAAATGCTGGTGAGGATGCAGAGAACCTAGATTGCAAGTGAGAATGTAAAATGGTACAGCTGCTCTGAAGAACACTTGAGCAGTTTAAAACAAACAAACAAACAACAACAACAAAAAAAAACCTGAAGGCACAACTACCATTTGACCCAGCAATGCATTTATCCCACTGAAATGAAAACTTACATTCACACAAAAACCTGTATATAAAGGGTCATAGCAGCTTTATTTGTAATAGCCAAAAACTAGAATCAACCCTGATACCCTTGAACAGGTGAGAGGGTAAGTACACTGTGGTACATACACACTAGGGAACCACTCAACAATCAAAGGAACAAACTACTGATACACACACAACCTGGATGAATCTCCAGGGAATTACAATGAATGGGAAAAAGCCAATCCCAAAAGGTTACATACAGTATGATTTCACTAGATAACATGTTTGAAACGACAACATTTTAGAAATAGAGAATAACTAATGGTTGCTAGGAGTTAGGGGAAGTCAGGGGAAGCAGAACAGCATTGGGTATGGTTATAAAAGGGCAACCCTGGGGATCCCTGTGGTGTTGGAACTGTTCTGTACCATTGAGGTGTGGATACACAAACCTACACAGGTGATAACATTGTACAGAACTTAATAAAACACACACACACACATACACACTCATTCACAAATGAGTACAAGTAGAACTGGGGAAATCTGAATAAGATCAGTGGATTATATCAACATTAATGTCCTCATTATGATATTATACTACAGTTTTACAAAATGTCACCACTGGGGGGAAATGGGCAAAGTGTACAAAGGATCTTCGTATTATTTCTTACAATTGCATGTGCAAATTTCAATTAAAAGAAGAAAGTAATGTTCTCCAACTTCTCTCAGGCCCTCCTTCCACTGCTCAGCAATTCTTTTACTCACCCCCGTGTGTCCATATCCCATTCCCCCACAGTATCTCTACTAAGCTTGCTCTATTTTTCAAAAGCCCATAAGCCACCTCAGCTCACATGGCCTTACTTCTCATCTGAAGAAAGCAATCACTATGCCCTCCCTGGGCCCTCTACCTGGACCCTTCTCCTGCCATTATGCATCAGAGTAAAAGAAGCCCTACTCCTTTTAAAGTCTCTTCCTGGTTCTGTTCCATCATATATATCCTCAATTACATATATTTTCTCCTCTACTAACCAAATGGCCAAGTCTCTACCCTGTCCTAAAATAAGTCTTCCTTTAACTTTTCATGCCCTTTAAGATACTACCTCATGGCTCTTCCTGTACATGGCAAATCTGGGCCATGGTAATGTTCCCTCTCTGTACACAGGGAGCATGAACTGAATAATGTAGCTCATTTCCTGTACCCAAAGTCTGTAAGGACTGTTTCAAATGTCAGTCTCATTCCCTCCTCATTTGTTTCTTTTACCAACTCTAAAAATGTGGCCCTGTCCTCTTGGACCCAGGCTGTAGCTTAGCCCAGTGGCTCTCAAACCTGGCTGATCACCCAAATTACTCAGGGAGCTTTTAAAAACACAGATTCCCAGACCACACTCTCAGAGATTCTGATTCAACTGGTTTGAGTCTGTTTTTGTTATGTCTCTTGTTTTAAGCTTCTCAAGTGCTTCTGCCGCTGATGGTCAGATTTGGGAACCACTGATGGGTCTACCTTTTTCTTAAAAAGGCAATCTTTTTACTCTCCCACAAACACAGACACTCCATTTAAAATCCATGCCCATTTCACCACAGTAGTACACATGAGCCTGCGCATATCCCCCATTCTCATCCCTTCTCTCTGCTGATGAGCCCCCAAACTACCCCTGCAACTCCAAGCTGCCTGAGCTCCAAGCAGGAATTTCTGAACACCACAGATCACCCTCATGTGGATGGCCACCCAGTACACCTCCGGCACATAACAAAATTCAACTCCTCATTCCTCTCCTCTCTACAAACTGCTTCTCATGTCTCCACTCCCCATCCATTTGATAGTCCCATCGTCCTCCCCACCACCCAGAAGCAGAACCCTGGAATCATCTTCAACTCTATCTTCTTTTTCACAAATCGCATCTGGTCAGCCAATCCTGTTGGTTCGACCTCTGAAACTTCTCTGCCAGCACCGTCAGTACCGAAGTTTAGGCTCAGCCTCTCCCACTGGCCTACTGCAATAGTCATCTAACTTCTCTTCATGCCTTCAGAGTTGGCTTTGTCAAACCCAGGCTGAGTCACATCACCTCTCCTGAAAACATGCAATGGCTTCCCTCTGTCCCCAGGATGAGCGCCGGACACCATGGCATGGCACTCGAGGCCCTCCACAATGCAGTGCCAGCCCACATTTCTACGTTCATCTGCCATCCCCCTCCAGGATACACCCTCAAATCTAAGAGCACCAGAGCTGGGTCCTTTCAGGACCCTGTGCCTTTATCATGCTGCTCCCTTAGGCCTGAATGCCCTTCCCCTTCTCTCTCTCTCCCCCCACAGTAGCAAATATGAACCTAGGCTTCAGAAATCCCTTGCAACAATTCTATAACTGTGCACAAGCATGCATTTTTTTGGAGAAGAGATCCACAACTGTCTATAGATTCTCAAAGGGGGTCTATAATCCAAAGTAAGTTTAAAAGCAAAAAAAAAAAAAACAAAAAAAAACACTAAGTGGCCTTTTCCCATTGAAAGTTAGTTCACCTAAGTCTGCCTCTCAGACTCTGACTCTTCCAGCCTTTTGCATTTTCAAATATAGACCTGCGCATTCCCCAATCATAAACAATCGTACTTTCTACTGCCCTACCACTGAGCCGTATATCTCTCTAGTACAGAATATACTTCCTTCCATGTCAATATTGTAGTTAGTTGTCTTAACTGGCTTGTTGTATCAAGCTGACTTTCAAACGTCAACTCTACGACTTATTTACTGTGGCCTTGAGCAAGTAACTCGACCTTGGTAGGCCTCAGCTTCCTCAGCTATACAACAGGGATAGTCACGGTAACCTACATCATTGGGTTGTTCTGAGGAATAAACAAGTCGACGCATTCTAAAGTAATGAGAAAGTGCCTAGCACACAGTTAAGTGGTCAAACAGGTCAGCTTTCTTAATTATTTTACATCCGTAGTCCCCCCTCACAGTCCAGGCACAGCACAGGCCCTCACTGAACGACTCCCGAATCCATGTCTTCCCGAATCCCAGCGCTCATCCATTGCCACAGAAAGCTGTTGAAAAGCATAAGTTTCCAACTTGGTAATAATTTAACATTCTCTCTCTTATTTTTTTTTTCGCCCTTATGACCAATTCTTGAGCCATCCTAATTACCTATTTTTTACCTGGATTGCACAAGGGCTCACACCTTGTGCATAAACCTTTGTAGGTCAGACCCCCACTATGTTAAACTTCCCAGTCCAAACACTGATGACGTTGGCTTTGCTATTCTCACAGGAACCAAACTATTTCAAAATCCCCCATTACTCATGTGTTCTGAGGATCCCAGAATTAACCCTTGTTCTGCTGCTGTGCTTATGTGGGTAGAAATCCTTCCTACCTCTTGAACTAACATTTGCCAACACACAGAGCAAAAACCAGTATTTCTTCCTTCTCAGTCTAGGAAGACCATTAAATATACCAACACACCTTTCTCTCTCTCTCTTTTTTTTTTTTCTGTTTTCTCCCTTTCTTTCTAGCCAGCTCCTCTCGGGGCTCAGAGGTTTACCTACTCACCTCTCTTTATTTTAAATAATAACTCACACAGGCATATATTCAGCATACATCACTGATACCTTCTCTGTCCAGCAAGACAGGGTGGGGCCCCTGCCTTACGGAGCTTCTAGCCTGTTCTAAGGGCACAGCACTTTGTCCTTCACATTTCTAGCAAATTCATTTGAAATAATATCCCAAATCACAGGTAAGACAGAAAGAGGAAATCAAAGATGCCACATGATGTTCAGACAGAGAAATGGAAAGAACAAGTTCAGGTCAGGCCCCAAGGCTCACTCTCCCAAGGCCTGCAGATCCTACAGGGCTCAGATTCTACAGCCATGTCCACATCAGGGCTGCTGGGGCCTCCACAAAGGTAGCCCACCTTCCTGGTCCCCACAGAAATGACGTGAAAGTACCCCGTCTTCCAGAGGGACGACTCTGCACTGCCTTGCCCAGTTCTTCAGAGCAGGAGGAGCATGGGGACCTCAGATGTCAGCCGCTTTGTCTGCACTGATGAACTGGCGCACACCTATGCCTGCTTGTGTGCACTCCTTCTGATGTCCCCTTGTCAGTTCTGCCACCACCTCACTAAAGCAGCCCCCTCTCTCCTCTATCTTGTACTTCTATGAAGTAAGCAAAAGAGGCAAGTCCGACTCCTGTGCTCCCCTGGTTGGGAGGGCTCAGGTCAGCAACTGGGGAAGACCAGCCAGGGAGGACTGGCCCAGCGATACCTTCCTCCTCAACTCTTCTATGCCTCACAACTCAGCTCTCTAGGGCTGACCAGTAGGCCTGGCAACCCAGTAAGAAAGTGGGGGCACCCCTGAAGCTCTCCTAAGCAAGGACCCTGAAGATATCTGCTCACAAAAGGAGAAATCAATTGTCCAGCAATTGCTCTGCCCAAGTTGCCTGTAGGATCCTAGGGCACCAGAATCTTCCAGACATCTTTCTGGCCACCACCAAGACCAGCCTTATGATCTAGGATCCTCCCTGCTGCGATATTTGAGAAGCTTTCTTCCTGCCAGCATTGGGCCAGGTGCCCTGGACACTGCTGGCCAAGAACAGGCTTCAAAAGGCTAAGTGGAAGGTGAACATCTTCAAAGGGGTCTCAGACTTCCCAGAAAGCTCTGGCACACAGCCCTAACCTCAGGTCAGTGCTTCCTGCAAATGAACTTGTGATGGCTCCATGAGGGCAGGGACTTGTCTGTCTGGCTCGCTGCTGTATCCCTGACAACCCTTAGTACGGGGCTGGAATACAGGCGGTACTCTCAATGCTGACTTGTTGAATTCACTTATAATGACCTCCAGCAAGGAAGGAATGAAAGCACAGTGGAAAGAGTCTGGGTTTGGGAGTCAGACAGAGCTGGTTTTGAAAGCATCCAGCTATACCATTTATACTGGTCATGCACAAGCCACTTTATCCCTTTTAGACTCAGCTTCCTCATCTGTAAAGTGGGAATCACAATACCCACCTCAAAATGTTGTTGTGAGCATGAGACGGAAGTTTTGTGTAAAGCCTTTAACCCAGCTATTGGCAGAGAGCACTTCTTTATTTTCACTCAGAGACACTGATTAACTCCCGCTGTATGCCAGACACTGTTCAAGCGTGGTACGGGGATCCCAAACCACGAGTTCATTGAATTCTTATAACAATCCTGTGAAGGAAGATCTATCTAAATCTCTCTTGCAGTTGAAGAAATGGAGGTACAGAGAGGAAAAGCAACTTGCCCGGAGTCTGATGTCTAGAAGAGGTAGGGCCAGGCTTCATATCTATTCCAAAGTTCAAAATTTAAGGTGCTACACTGCGTGTCTCTGAGGCAAGCAGCCAGTGAATGTTAGCTCCGGTCCCTAACTTGATTATGAGAGATATTTGACCACACTGCCTGACTAGTGTTTTCAAGTGCAATAGAAAACACATCCAGACATTCCCATGATTCACTGTTTTGTTCTGTCTTGTTTTAAGCTGTGACCTGCTCCTGTGAAATTCAATTCCAGACAACTCTGCTGATCAAGAACATCTCTGCTATCTTGTCCTCCTGCTATCTACTCCACAGCTATCTACCAGAGAAAGAGACACACAGCGATGTAAAAATACGAAAAAGAAAGGAAAAAGAAAACAGAGAAGAGAGGGAGTGAGCTTGCAACCTCTTAAGAACAGTCAAAGAAGTCTCACCCTCCTTCTAATAATCCCTAAGAACAACTGCCTACCCATAGGGTACCGCCAGCAGAAATAATCTGGCCACGTGGAGACCAGCCACATAAAGGCTCGGCCTCTCCACCGACCCAGGTAGCATAGGGAAAATTAAGCCATCTTTTCTAATGGCCCAAACCTCGAAGTAAAGAGAGATTTCCATTTTCCCCCTCTATAAGATTGCATTTGCCCCACTGTCAACCACGGAGGAGACTTCATTACCAAAATAAATCAGCACTGCACTTGACCTTGCTTCTCCAAAGGCTCAGGATTAGTGACATCACAATACTCTACAGATGCTCAGAAATACCGGAATAACCCCCTCAAGTCAAAAACACTTGGTATCTCACTAGAAGGCATTAAATTATTTTGATTTTACTCCATGGAATCCAAAATGCTTTCAATGTTTTCATTTCCAAAATGCTTAAGAGAAAAAGCATGCTCTTAGGACCTTCACAAACCTCGACTCCTGGTCTGGTTTGTGTCCTGATTCACGTGTGGTAAGATGGGGAACAGGCTGGAAGCCAAGGAACAGTAGCTCTGGTCCCACACTGCTCACATGACTCAATTCCCGAGTGGCTGGGGCCTCACCGTGGAGGCTCCCAAATCAACCTTCTCTCGCCCTCAAAGTTACAGGCAGGTCCCATGCAGCTCTCAGGCACCTGGGCTAGCTTCTCTGAAGGGATCCAGTCTCCATTTCCCATAGCCCTGATAACCACGTTTCCCTTCCAAAGCAGCAGTACAAGCAAAGCTCCTCCACGCTGGCCAAAGAGAGGGAGTTGAAGGGAATGTTTTCTCTCCAAGGCAGTGGCCTAGACATGGGGATGGCTTCAGGGCCGCTGCAGCAAATCCATCTCTTGCACTCCTAACCAGGACACATGACCTTGCAGTTGTAATTCCTAGTCCTACTCGCTCAAAATGACTGCCCAATTTTAAATCAGGTTGGTCACCAACACAGTCAATAAATGTAACGTGGATTTCAGGAAAAAAAGAATCTATGCGTCAAGAACACACGCTCTCAGGAAGCACTCAGAATCTGATTACTTTCAGTATTAAAGACATGCTCCACAACCAGCACCACATTTGTCAACAGACTGATCACTCTCACTGAAGTACAAGTCACAAAATCCAGCATCATACAATATATACGCCCCAAGGACCACGGATATCATCTACTTTACCCTCGTTTTGTACAGGGGAGAAAACTCAGACACACACCAAGGGTAGGATTGTTCAAGTTCACTGTGGGTAGATGGCTCAAATCCAAAGCTTCTCACAATTCTTCTTCCTAGTCTGCTGCCTTTGACCCCCAAATACCAACAAGAATTCTTTCACAAATTATTTTCACAAAAAAAATTAGTTCAATATACCATGGCTGCCACCTAAAAAGTAAAATCAATGGAAAAAAACAAAACAAAACTGGAGTTGAAAAGAATAACTCCGGCTTTGAATTATGTTCTTATTCCTAGCCCAAAAACCTGCTTCCTAAAGGGACAGCTCCTTTCCCATATTCCCAGTGAGAAATGAAAGGCAGTAGTTCTTCCCACCAGCATGTCCAACACTAGGCCAGTATTTTAGATTAAAACAATCTCTGGGTAAACAAATGGGTGTTGGTACAAGGTAGAATGGCCCGAAGCCACCTCCACTACTCCTAATAAAATCAGCTTCAAAGAAGGCTCAAAGATTAAAGTGCTTTTCTCTGCCTTTAAAATGGGGAAGTTGTATTTTTAGGTATGAAAACAAGACACTGAAAGCAAATAGCCAGGCTGAGGAAGGGTAGCCCAGGAAAGAAACAAGCACACAGAAAATCGAAGGCCCTGAAACTTTCTACCCACAGCAGCTGAGATGTTTCATCTTGAGTCCATTTCACCAGACATGAAGAAGCTTCTTTGGCTACGAAGGATCACATGAGAACATAAAACAAATACTGAAGGTTTACGTTCCCTTTCTCTCCTGTGTGTGTGACACTGACTGGCCAAGGGAGAGAGACTCTAATGCTGCAGAAAGCAAAATTTTCCTTGTTTCCATTACATCATCCAAATTGGAGAGGGGTAGGGCAGGGTGGGGGGGGGCACAGCTGGTGGCAGCTGCACCACCATCTGCTTTCTCCTCAGCAGTGGGTGCTAGTTTGAGCTGCAGCCTCCTACGGCTCCTGATAGAGGAGGTGTGGTATTAAAGGTACAACACCCTATTATGGAAAAGCTTTCAAATTATTTAGAAATAAATCACTCCCATGATAAGTTAACAACCTCCGCTAGGCTGCTGAGCCGGTTCTCTTTGAATTTAGGTTATTTGTTTGCATCTCTTTAGACTCAGCCACAGTGCAAACTGTCAACTTAACGTGCCCAATTAGACAAGCAGAATGTATATGCAACCACCTGCCATCTGCTTCCCAAAAGGTAAGCAGGCAGAAAGTACAGGTCAGCAGCTGGAAGCCTTTACAGCAGGTGCAGGGAAGGTCCAAACCCAGTGTGCAAGCCCCAGACTAGTGGATGGGTGCTTGCTGCCACCTTTGGCATCCCCAGCCATCTGGTCAACTGGTCTCATCCTCTTGGGTGCTCTTGGAGTTTTGAATGCACTGTGAGGGGTCCCCATGTGGAAAGGGAGACTGGTCAGAGTAGCCTGGGGGTCAGTGCCTTGTCTGGCCATTCAACTGCAAATTGGCAACAACGCAGCAAACTGGTGGTTCAAAGGTCTGATCAAGTCCCTGGGCATGTTTTATATGGCCTATACAGGGTTGTGTTTAAAAAAAAAAAAAAAAAATGTTGGCTTTTAAAAATGAGTACATTTCATATATAAACATCTATCTTGCTAGATTTGGCAGCACGAGGCCCCATTTCTACGGAGCTTCAGTCAGCACTTCCTTTTGATGGGGCGTGCATTCAGAAGAATTAGTCCCCACGTTTGGTGTCTGCATATGCCACTGCAACTACCTCTGTTCCTATCTGGTCCTCGAGAGCTTTTGATATGAAGAAGAAGAAGAAACTCCAGGGAATGATTTCCCAGTGGTCCTTTACTGACTCTCCTCTTCAGTTGAGATTCAGTCCCTTGGATGGCCAACTAAAATTGTACAAAGATCATTCAACCCAATACAAGGAATGGATCTCAGTAGAAGGCTAGCTACGTTGACCCCTTACCACAAAAGCAGGTTGCAGCATTTCAAAGGAGCATTTCAAATCACTTACCATACATCTTGCCTTCATCTGATAAGATGATTTTCCTCCTCCCACATGGTGGATAGATAGCCAAGGCTTCCTGAAAGCTCTGCTCAATGTCGGGGCTCCAGACCCCTTCTGCATCATTGTCAATGGGCTTATCTGCAGAGTCACTCATCCTTTCCATGTTTTCGGCAGGGCTCTCACTGCCGCTCCAGCTGCTGGGCTCAATTTTGGCGGTTGGATTTTCCAAGCCGAAGCCTGGAGCCTTTTCAAGAAAATAAACCTAAGAGAGAAATCAAAAGATAGTATAAGGACACAGTAACCATCAACATACTGCTCTCGCTGGTTCTACTGCAGACTTTTCAGTCACCAGCTTTGCTTGGAGAATAACTCCTAGGAGAGAATATGGAATTTTGAGATCCAAGTGTCTTTTGTTCCTATGTATCACGTTAGGAACAGAAAGAAAACAGCAGGCAGAAGCTGGATAATCTTCACAGATGAGAGGAAATTTTCATCTGAGAACAGTACTCACTCTGAATTGCAAGTTCACAATGAATCATGCAAAATTTGCTAAGTACCTACTATCTACCAGGAGCACTTTGCTCGATGATAATCAAATCTCCAGAGCAGAACAAGTTGTTTAAAAGAAAATAAAGTAAAACAAAAGGCGTCTACCTCACTGTGGCAATTAGCACGATAACTCTAAAATGTCAAACCATCCGAGAATTTGTCACTGGGATCACCAAGAAGCAAGATGGCGGCAGAATGGCAGACAGAAGGAGGGAGATTATTTTATCACAAATACTCATTCTACAAACAGCAATGCCAGCAGACCTGGACCTGCTATTCTATAGCATTTATCCGCAGGGCTTTTTACACTGTACAAGTCAGGTCACTTTGCCACTCTCAGCTTCTAGATTGTAACCCTGAAGCTGGAACCAAGTTGTCCCCAATCCCTTCCTTCCCTGCAACAACTGCAAGCAGCCAGCACATCTGAAGAAATGTTTCACACCCACATGAGGCACTTCATCTGGTAGCCTCCTTGGAATTCCTGATCACAGGAAAACTGTGGGGGAGGCTTTCGTTTATTTTTCTGTAGCACTAAAGATTACAGAACCAAAAGAAATCTTTCTCAAAGATTTATTCTCCTTAAATTATGCATGTAACCTATGGTCATTCCAAACAAATGTCAAAGTGGCACAAACACCAATGTGAAAATGATCTAATCCAGTACCCCTTGCTGTCTGCACACTAACATATCAATATGCCTTTGTTGAAAAGGCATCAGATCATTTATTCAAAGCCTTCCCCAAAAGGGGGATAAGAATTCCTCCTAGGGATTGACTGGAAGAGGGGAGGCGCAGGGCCTGAGTAGGGAGAGCTTAGTGCGACCACCATTCCACCCCCTTCCGCCACCTCAAGTCCATGCAACATTACAACAAAGGCGGCCAGGAGGGAAGCAGATGCGGGCAGCCCTACTAGGTACCAGGCACTGCTCTGTATCCCAGGGCAGTCACCTCTGAGAGCCAGCACCTCTGAGAACCAGCCCTTTCCTTCTCTCTCCCAACTGAACCCTTTTCCCCTGCCTTCCCCCGCTGTGTATATCTACAGATCCCAGGTGCAGAAAGTCTGAGGCACAGGAACATTACACAATAAATGGTATAACCAACGGGTGCTTTTGGCTCCGTATCCTGACAGCTCTTTAGATTTGGCAGCACCTGGATAAAGGAAACCCTCAGGTTATCTGCCTTTGAACGCTGCCACTGATCCATCTTTCAAAGAACTTGTCAGCAAAATATTTACTACTTCTTACCAACACATGTACACTGACACAGGACTTTAAAAACTGCCAAATGTTAAAGATATAAATTATGCCACAAGAAAGGGTTTTGTGACTGACCCCCAGATGAACTCTACAATGCCTGCAGTGTGGGCCTTTGAATTCTCAAATTATTACATTTTTTTTCTTGGTTGGGATCTAAGAGTCTTATAAAATCCAAGCTGAACTGCACGCTACCCTAGAGTCTAGCTCCAAAGAGGTTTATTAGAGAAATTATAAGAATATGTGTGAACTCTTGGAGCGGTGACTAGCCGTTCACCTTCTCCCTCTCCACCTTACCCCAAAACTAAACAAAACAAGACGAACAAAACCAGACACATACAAAAACACAGGCCAATTCCTCAGCTCCAGGCAGCTCACAGCAGTAAGACTTCACTCCAGAGAGCCACATTTTAAGATTAAACTGTGTCCAGCGCTCAACCACTATGGTAGAGGGATGGAATCCAGGGGACCAGGGGAACTTTGACTAAAAAAAAACATTACCATATAATTGAAAGCCTCAGAGTCTCCAGACCAAAACACAACAACCCTAATTCAATAGCTGAGGTCCCCTCTGACACATCTCATTAACTGGTCAGTCTATGCGTGAACATCACCAATAACAATAACAAAGAACCCACTACCTTCCCAGTATCACCTCCTTTGTACTAACATGTTGAAATTCTTCCATCTATTAGGCTAAAACCCATCTCCTGGTTAACTTCTAATCATTCAGCCTTGAGGTCTATCCATGCCTTGGGGAAGCAAATCTCCCCGAAGACACCCATTTAGGTATGACCAGAGCAGCCCCCAGTCTCCTGACCATGTTTCCAGACTAGACACAATTCACATCATCCCTCTTGCCCAGCCCAGTTTGTCACAACCTTCAATAAATGACACTCAGAGGTGGACTTAGGATCCATAAAACTTCTAAGCTCCCACCCTCCAAGTGCTGTTCCTGAATCCCGACTCTTGATCAATTGGGTTAGGAGCTAAAATCAGGAATTTATATCTATTCTATTAAATTCCATTATTTTTAGCCTTGGCCAGTGGCTCAAAACTGGTAAGATCTTTCTGAATCATAACTGCCAAGCTTAATGTCCTCAGACACCAAACAACTTCTGAAGGTGTTACACACGGGGAGGGTGTTAGACCTGCTTTGTAGAAGTTCCAAAGAAGATTATGGCTCAACATAAGGAAAAATTTCCTGTTAGTTCAACAAGTGGTAGATGGCCTCATAAGACAGGCAGCAGAGTCTTGCAGACAACCCCTTCAAGTTACCTCTAAAGCTAAGGGTCACAACTCCTTGGTTGTTGGGGAATGCAGTATTAACTAGCATCAATTGATCCATCCACTTAGGAAGCATAGGCGCTGCTCTAAATGCTCACATGTTTTTATTCATTTATTGCAAAGGGAAGAAGAACTCCATGTCCAGGCTCTTGCATTTGGTGAACTGGAGCTCAGCAGGATGGAATTACCTACTCTGGACAAGGGCCAGGACACAGCCCCAGAAGCTACCAGATACATAATCCACAGACTTCTACAGGCCCTTGGTTTTACAACCCAATTGTAAGATGAGGCCTTGTATGGGCAGAGTTTCCAATCACAAGACTAGGACTGGCTGAGAAAAGCTCCCTGTACTGGATACCAAATTCCATCCCTCAGTTCCCTTCCAGCCCAGCTCAAAATCCACCTCATCCTGGAAACCATCCTTGTATCTAGTGGCTCTGAGAGAATCAGCCACACATTAGGAGCATCCTAAAAATGTGTGGAATTAGTTAACTACCACCCAATCTACCTGTGGCTTCTGAATGTACAATAACAAGCACCTGCTTATTACCAACAATAAGATCTAATCAAGTGATATACGCATAGAATACCTGTGCCTGCAGAGCTGATGTCCTCACCTCCTCACACACCCTTTGAGCAAGGGAGCCAACTTTCACTCACTTCAGTAAATGAAGAACACAGTATTGTGGGGCAGAGGGGGTGGAGGGGGCAGCGGGGGTGGGGTGTATGGTATTAAGATTCAAACTGATCTGGATTCCAAACCTGTCTCACCCATTAGCCACGCAGCCCAGACTAAATTAGGTAATCTCTAGAGACTCAGGTTTTAATTTATATAAAATGAAAATAATAAATTAAATGCAACCCCAGTGCAGAAAAATCGTTAAGTAGTGGAGGGACTCTACCCCATGGAGTTTCCATAAAGATTTAGTGAGATAATGAATGAAGGTGCTCTATCATCTGAAAAACCATGAACAGATGACGTTTTCAAGTCCATCATCTCTAGACAGTGGTATGGACCTTGTGATGCCCAAACACCTACTGATAATGGGATGGTAAAGAAATGAAGGAGCTTCCCTAATGGCTCCCTTTGGGAAATAAGTTTGAAGGATCCTCTTCCTTAAGGTCTTCAGATGCCTAAATGGAAAATTTAAATTGGTAACAAACGCCTGCACTTATAACGCACACAATCAATAGTTTTCATATTCTTCTGGGAAGTTTCGTTGAGGGGAATAACCCTAAATCTAAACGAATGCCTAAAACAAAAGAGAGAAGGGAAAATGTTTTTGGTTGAAAATGTACTATATATCACGTAGCCCCCATGTGCCTCAGTTTCCATTATTAACACTTTTCTAAAACCTCCTTTTTTCCTGAAACTCTTCCCAGCCACACTGGAATAAACTCCAAAAAGAAATGTTACCAGTGACCCAAACATTCCTGCTAATAGCCACACTGCCTAAATGAATCATTCTTTCAGGATTACCCACTTACATTTCAAGACAGGTAACATAAGCACATTGGAATGACATCTTATATGATGAACATTATACATATATATGTGTTTGTGTGTGTGTGTGTGTGTGTGTATACATATATACATACATACACACACACATACATATATATATATAGTATTCAACCAGTACATATTTTGATTTAAAAGTCTAGGGGAAGAAGGAGGTTAGATGGTCAATGCAGGTGCTTCTGACACCAACTCTATCCAAGGGACGTATGCACAAGGGGTATGACACAGGACACAGGAATCGCTGCTCCCTTTATATTAATTCCTGTGGGTCTCTCATAATGTAAGCATCTCACCCACTTAGTGGTGATTTAAGAGCTCTTAAATAAAAGTATTAGTTTTAACTAACCCTCATGATTAGGGAAATGTCACTGAACGTGAGGATCTAAAAAAAAAATCCATAAAGCTTATTTTAGCCAATATCTTCATACTCTGTGAGGCAACAAGAAAAGAGGTGGACTGGAAGTTAGAACTCTGCCTCTACCCGAGTAACCCTGGACCACACAGTATCCGCCATGTGCCTCAGTTTCCACCGTTAACACTGAAGGAAACCAACTTCATCATTCATCGCCTGTGTTTCCAAAGACTACCTATAAGAGATCTTAGATTAAGTTGGTTTGTTATCACTCCCCCCATCCACATCCCAATGTACTTGACGGCAAGGACTACTACAGTCACCATAGGTATCCCCTGTGCTAGCACAGTACTTGGCATAATAAATATTCAAAGAAAGAAAAAGTGAACCAACAACCAAATGATGTGAACATTCTTTGATAACAACATGACTGAACTTATCACCCAAGCTTTCCATGAGAAGGGTCAGAGTTTCAGCTCCTTTCCCATTCCTCACCCTGACTCTGGCCAAGGTTCTAATGAATAATAAGAGCCCCAAAGGAAATCAGCAAACCAAGAAGATGTAAGAGGACAGACTTATGCCAAGCACAGTTTGGATAACCACGAGTTAGCTGTCTGATTCAACTTCTTATTTATTAATCACGACTACAGACAACCAAGAGCCCTTTGTGTTAAAGGGACAAATATGGTTTGGGTCTTCTAGGACAGGGGTCCCCAACCCCCGGGCCGCATACCAGTACCAGTCCACAGCCTGTTAGGAACTGGGCTACATAGCAGGAGGTGAGCAGCCAGCGAGAGAGCAAAGCTTCATCTGCCGCTCCCCACCGCTCCCCATCGCTCGCATTACCGCCCGAACCATCACCGCCCCACCCCGGTCCGTGGAAAAACTGTCTTCCACGAAACCGGTCCCTAATGCCGAAAAGGTTGGGGACTGCTGACCTACAGGATCGTATTTAGTAACTGCACTGCCCGCATTGGGTATTATTCCTACCTTATGAGGTCCAGAGGCCTAAATAAGTTGACTGAAGTCACATATGCTTAATAGTCATTGCTCCAGATAGAATGCACATTCCATGGGAATACTGGACTCAAACTACATCCTCACTAGACAGTGAGCTGGAGGCTGGATTCGAAAGGGAGAGAATGTGGGCAGTGCTGAATTCTCAGGTCTGTCCACAACCGACACCATGAAGCACAGTCTAATGAATTCCTAATGAATAGTTATGATACTGACTCACCTCCCTGGCTACTTGGGAGGAATGTCAGACACTAATGACGGTTCATCGCTTTTGCATATGTAAATGGGGAGAGCTGTTATTTTCCTACCATTTCAGACGCTAGCCAAACTTGCTAACAAGTGGCCTGAGAAATACAGGTGAGGATCGGCAGCCTGGTTTTGAAGGCAGTCTCCAGAGAGACGGAACGTCTGCTGTGTAGTCAGTATCAGCCAGTGAGCCTTAGTGTCATACACTCCAATTGCCAATAGGTTCCCTCTAATTTCAGCAGGAAGGAGCAGATAATTATACCTTCTCATTTCTGAAAATCACTTCTATATCAACAGGATCCATCAACAAGCCAAAACCTCTTCACCAGGACCCCGATGCTGAGCACCCCATCAGAGGTCTCAGCGTTACCCTCCTGAGATTCCCTGATTAATTCTCCGCTCCATCAGCTCCAAGTACTTGCCCAGGTGACAGCTCGAGAAAGGCTCTGACTGATTTCATGCCATGCGGTTCTGTATTACCAGCCTTTGAGGGAATCACCTTCCCCATCCCCTTAATGAATGTGTTAGCCATTAAGAACAGAAATTCCTGTCTCTTCCTTTCCTCTTCACCACCACCAGGCAAGCTTAATCACTGCTCTCCATCAGTAGGCTCCTTCAAAGAGACAAGGCCATACACTCAGGTCCAGGCAATCTATGCCATCTGACCATTCCAAGAGAAGATTTGCTATCAAGAACAGTGCACCTGTAAGGGGAGCGTAAGCTGGATGATATGACCTGTAGCCCAAGTCATAGATCCCTGGAAGGTGGGTTGTTTAACCTTGGGAAACACGTTTCAAAGCCAGAAACAGAAGCTTCTTTAATGCTCTAAGAGGGAAAAAAGAAAAAAATGCCACAAGAGTTAGCAGTAAGTAGCATTTCAAAAGGAACATTCCTAAGCCCTTTCCCAGGAATAACAGTCAAAGAAAACCCCCCAAACTAACTCCTCCATTCCAAAAGGTCTGTAGAGTGAACACACATTTCAAGTAGACTCACCAATCCTAATGCTTTTAAACAAAGAAAACAAATACCAGGAAAAAAATACTCCTTAGTCACTAAGTCATGGGTAATGTTACTTTCTTAGGTGGTGAGATTCACCATCAGACTATCATGATGCCTCAGAATTTTACATGACAATGAGTACAAATTAAAAATCAAAAGTAGACAGTTCATATTTTATTTTACTTTTTTTAAAAATTTATTTATTTTTGGCTGTCTTCATTGCTGCGCGCAGGCTCTCCCCAGTCGCGGGGAGCGGGGCCCACTCTTCATTGCAGTGCACGGGCTTCATTGTGGTGGCTTCTCTTGTTGCGGAGCACGGGCTCTAGGCGTGCAGGGTTCAGTAGTTGTGGCACTCAGGCTCATAGTTGTGGCTCGCGGGCTCTAGGGCCAAGGCTCAGTAGTTGTGGCACATGGGCTTAGTTGCTCCACGGCATGTGGGATCCTCCCAGACCAGGGCTTGAACCCGTGTACCCTGTGCTGGCAGGTGTATTCCTAACCACTGTGCCACCAGGGAAGCCCCAGTTTTACTTTTTTTATTTTTCATTTTTGGCCACACCGTGCGGCACGTAGGATCTTAGTTCCCCAACCAGGGATTGAACCTGTGCCCCCTAGAGTAGAAGCAAGGCGTCTTAACTACTGGACCACCAGGGACATCCTGACAGTTCATATTTTAAAAGCTACCAGCACATCAGATAAACACATATGCTGCGTTTGGTCAGACCCTAAGACAAGCATTGCAAAAGAGTCCATCTCAGCCCCAGGCCAGAAGGAAGGCCAAACAAATGGGCCTCATGCAATCAAGGTGCTGTTCCCTAGGTGGCAAGTCTGTAGGCACATGGGTGGGGAGACATGGGGTGGGGGGTTTGTTGTAAGAAGGCACCATCCTTCTTACAAAAGCTGGTGAAGACTCAATGTTACACAGCTCATTGCCGGCCAACTTAATGATGTGTTGGCTCTGGACTGACTCCAAGTCCCAGCAGCTGACCTGCCCGGATGCAGATCCTTTGGCTGATGTGGAATCCTAATTCTGCTGCATTAGGAGTGGCCCTCTCCACTCTACACAGAGAAACGGTCCTGGGCTGCCTTCTCCAGTTTCTATGATTTAGGATGCTTCCCCCATTCTGGCCATGCCTCCGTCTACCCTGGATTATTACACAGCATGCTGGGTGAAAGCAGCAACAGGTAAATCCAGGGCTGACTTCTGCTTGGGTCATAAGCCAATCGACAAGGAAAACTGGAAAAAGATGGCATTTGAAAGTGCTGAACTGTGAGGACCAAGCTCTGCTCAGGGTCTTCAACTGGGTACAGTGGCATTCAAATGCTCTCTAAAGACCCAATGGATCCATGTGACTATCATCATCACCGCATCAGAGAATCCAAAATTTAGGCTCCAACGTGCCCAGAAGGAGAAAACTCCTCTTTCCCGCCAACTTAGGGTAACCAAGAACACAATACACGGCGACAAATGTTGTTCCTTTCCATCCTCTCAACCATCACAAATCATATGTTTACATTTTTGTGTGAGTGTTGGTCTGGCCCATCTTACTTTAAATACCCATTTCTAATGCATCTGATAATAGAGATACTGATCCCATATCATACATGAGTATTTTCTGAGTCCCAACACATGATCATCAAACTCCTTGGGAGCAGAAACAGAGCTTGTGTGACCTCTAGGACCGAGGGCAGCGGCATGTAGCATTAGGACACTGGATGAAAAAGAGGGACAGACTGAACAGCAGGTAGAACTATCTGTTCCAGTCCCATAGTGATTCCACAGTTATCTGAGAGAAAGTGTATTCCAGGAGCTCCGGATAAACTGCTTTTATTGAATTATGCTTTTACGTGATACCATCAGCATACCCAGAAACATCCCATGAATTAGTCACTGGATGTACTCCAAGAAGTTGAGTATGTCCTTCATCACATTACACAGATTGCTCTTTACAAAGGTCCCAATGGAAAGTTCAATAACCAACAAAACACCACGTGTTTTTCACCTCGTGTTCACCCGATTAGGCTTCCTCACTCGCTGCCAAAGAGCACTAAGCCCCACTGGCAGGCCCCTCAGACAGAGCACGGTGGTTACATGGTCGGCAAGCTTGGTTTCATTCCCAAACCCGCTTTTTGAGGTCCCTGCCTCAATCCTCTTCTTTTTCTTCCTTCTTCCCCTGCTTCTTAATTTGTGCTCTTCTACAGCCTTGCAAGCTGCCTTAAATTCACTCTGAAACAGGACAGGGAGGAATCACGAAGGGGAAATGATTTCTGTTTTCTTTTTATTATCTGTTTCAATTCAATATGATAAAAGGTGTATTGAAACCCCCCACCCCATGTCTCCCCACCCATGTGCCAGGCACTAGAGAGAGGAAATAAACATGCTCCCCTCCCTGCCCTCAAGGAGCACCCTTCCAGCAGGGAGACACAGAAGTAGGTTAATTATCCTTCAAGACTTCAAGCCACTCCCGCCATGTTCCTGCAGAAAGCACCTTCGCTCCCCAGGACAAATGAACCCTCTCACTCACTGCACAGGAATGATCCGTCTCTGTGGCTGTCAACCCTGGGGGGTTGTGAGATCTTTAAGGCCTAGGTCTATGCCTTTAGTCATTTTCCTGTCCTTGGCATTTAATGAAGGTCTGGCACACAGTCAATGCTCCCCAAAAATAATGACCCAAAGGGTGCCTAAAATAATGAACCCACGGGTGAGTAAATGAACAAGTGCATGAATATAATATGTCAAAAGAGGAATGAACTAAGTGCCGTTGGAGCACAGAAATAGGAGCTGATTCTGTCTCTCAGGTCAACAAGGGCCTCATGGGAGGTGATGCTTAGGCTGGTCTTGAAGTCTGAGCAGGACTTACGGGGCCAATTGAGAAAGCTCAGGGAGGCCTGTGCAGAGATGGGTATCTGTGAAGGGGATGTGGTGAAGAAAAGACAAAGCAAGAAAACAAAAGGTAAACTGAGCCAGACCACAAGGGGCCACACACACAGCAACAAAAAGTTTGGGTTGTTTCATTCAAAGGCAACAAGAAAACGCCAGCAATATCAGGAGTATGCAAGCAACTCCTAAAGGGGGGGTGTGTGTGTTAGTGTATGTGTGTATTTGGGGGGATAAAGGATGAAGAACCAGCAATTTTATAAATTTGGAATCCAAATTGTTTAATCAAAAGCATTTTCAGGGCTTCCCTGGTGGCGCAGTGGTTGAGAATCTGCCTGCCAATGCAGGGGACACAGGTTCGAGCCCTGGTCTGGGAAGATCCCACATGCCGCGGAGCAACTAGGCCCGTGAGCCACAACTACTGAGCCTGTGCGTCTGGAGCCTGTGCTCCGCAACAAGAGAGGCCACAATAGTGAGAGGTCCGCGCACCGCGATGAAGAGTGGCCCCCGCTTGCCACAACTAGAGAAAGCCCTCGCACAAAAACGAAGACCCAACACAGCCAAGAATAAATAAATAAACAAACCAATGAACCCACATTAAAAAAAAAGCATTTTCAGTGTGGTGTGGTCCAAGACCAAAAGAGTCCCCTAGATAAATTCAAGTGTTACAATGTGGCTCATCCCTTAAGCGTTCCAAATTTATAAAGGCCTTTTAATGCACAAAAAGACAATGACCGTTTATACAGGTGTGCTTGTTTAAAGAGCCTAGAACCACAGGATTCATTCTGCTTGGTGCCCAGTCACTTAGCTCTTCCAATAAATGCTCTCAGAGTTGGTCGTGGAGGGTTCCACGTATTTCCCTGGTCCCTCGCTGATAGCGCGGTCATCCTGAACCCAACGTGGGGACTAGACTGCTATGCTTACACAGTGACACATGTGTGCACATGGCCAACGTGCAAATGGCAATGTGAGCAAGTGTATCAACAAACCAAAAATGTATGACACTGCTTGTTCACAAATGTCTACCCGTTCCCAGCGTCACTGATACAACTGAGTCCCCATCCCTCCAATGAGAAACACATCTGCCATTTAATGATGATACAGGGATAGAGCAGCTGCAAAACTGGTCTTACACTGAGAGGGATGCCAATTCAGGGGCCAATTAAAGCCTCACCCTCGCCCCCATCCCTGCCCTCCAAATGGAAGACCGGTCCTTGTTTTATACCCAGTGCAACTTCAGCAGGAGAAAGAATCTTGGCAGGAAACTGGTTGAGGCAGAATAAGTATTGTTCCCCCTTAGACAATACACCAGTCATTCAAATTAACAAATATTACTTGAGCACCTACTGTGTGCACAACACCAGCTCTAAGCAGTCCATAAGCGCGTCAGGGCATGTAGTGGGGCAAGAACCCCAGGCAAAGAGAGGCATGGACAGAAAAGCTGAGGCACCCAATTCTGAAATCAGGCGAAACATCTGCTTCACTTCTGCAAGGCCCAAGGTGTTCCGAAGGAAAGCGGACTCTGGCCATGACACCCGCCACCGGACTCCTCCCTCCTCATCCCCAACGCTCCCCACCCCAGCAAATGAGGCAGTCGTATCAAGCAAAAAAGGCAAAAGGCCATAGCTTGATTCAATCAATATTTCTACACCTCCCCAGCATGCGCACACACGCACAAAGGAGGAGTGAGTCTCTTTAGGAAAAATAATAATAATAAAGGGGAGAGATATGTATTTCCTTCCAGGATCTCTTCCTCCTGCAGATTCTCCTAACCCTGGTAGAGGAACAAGGAACTCCTCTCTCTAATCAAAATGCATTTCCAATCACAATTACACCATTTCCAATTACACCTGTGAACTGCCGCTAAAGCCCTCCCCCTCTCGGACATTCACGGTGTTGATGCCTGCTCAGTCCAAACGACTAATGAGGACTTTACTTACAGGGCGAGACTTGAGAGGCTAAAAGGCCCAAAGACAAAGCAAACAAACCCAAACCCTCACAGACACACAGACCTGGCATACCGGGCACTGACACCTTCCAAGTCACGTTTCTATATTAAGGATCTGTCTCTAAAATCACCCAAGAAAATCCAAAAAGGATTTTCCAGGCCCTGGGTGAGGGAACCCAATCCCTCAGGCTCCCTCTGAGGGATTCTGCTCCTCAGAGAACCTCGCTGTATCAGCACCCAAAGGAGGGCCATCATCTCAGGCTTCTCCCATCCCTTCCCATGCAACTCGTCACCAAAAATGTCCACTCGGCCCCTCATCTCTCAACTGCATCCCTTCCACTCCTCTCCACCCCCACTAACTTTGCTCCCGTCTCACAGGCAGGACCTCTTCACACCTCTCTGAGCTGGGCTGTCCCCTATGTCCTCAAACACCACCACTACCAACAACCTAGTTCTGCCAGGTTCCCGACCCTGGGAAGTACACAGATGGCTTCTTAAAAATACAGATCTCAGCCCTGATGCCAGAAGTACTGAATCAGAATCTCCAGCTCATATATTTTTAGTCAGCTTCTCCTGTGCTATTCTTCAGCCAGAGTTTTCCCAAAATGCAAATATGACTTTTATCCTATGCTCACTTTAAATCTTTCAGCAGAGGCCCACACCCTCCAGGACCTAACTGCGTAACAGGGCACCCATGGCCTTGACCACCTGCCCCCAGCCTGCTTCTCAGGCACCTGTGCAGTCCCCCACATTCCAGCCAGAGACCACTCCAAGGTGCCCAGACACAGCAGGCTGCCTACTTCACCCCCTCAGCCACCTGGGCCCCTCTGCTCAGCTGCTTCTCTCACCAGCAATTCCATCTAATGAATGTCTACTGGTCCTTTCAAGACCAAAGCCACCAACCTCTCCTCTGGGAAGCCTTGGCAGATTCCTCCACTAGGAGAAGTCACTTCCATGTCCTCATAGCACCTCAAGCAAACTTCCAACACCATACTTGGTACGCTTCACTGTAATTTCTCTTAAGATACTGTTTCCAGCTGATCGGTACGTCCCTTGGCATCCCTATGTTTAACGTCTCTCACTATCAGATGAATTGTTGGAACTCCAAAAATGTTTGCTAAGTGCTTTCCTTTGTGGACACCCCTACAATTCCAGGGAGGACACTGTGCATCTGGAGAGTCTATATGGCCAAACAGTTAAAAATATGTGTATATAAAGAGTATATAAGACTTTAGAATCCCAGAGGTTTTAATTTTGAGTTCTCCACTTGTTAGCTGTGTCTCAGGGTGTTGTGTGTGTGTGTGTGTGTGCATGCGCGTGCAGGTACCAAGCAAAATGAGAATTAACATTACATACCTGTTGAAAGATTAAACGAGATGATCCATGTAAGTATAGATGTCTCAATCCTTGGCAACCATTATATACATTACTTAATCTGTATGTTTACAGATCAGTGGGTATGTGTGCACACGTCTTAGAGCTGTGCCTGACACACTGCAGGTCCTCAAATAATTGCTGAATGAACGTACACAACTATAATTAATACTTACTTCTTATATATCTGTCATTCCTGCTATACTGCAGATTTCCAGAAGACAGGGGCTCTGTCCTATTCATTTCTGTACCTCGTCCCTACCCCAGCTTGATAAAATTGTTCGCTTTAGTTTAACATAAAATATTAATACAATCTTCGTGACTATTAAGAAACTCATCCTTGTCTAAGGAATCACAAAGACAGCCTCAGGCATACTCCAGACCAGACCCACAGAATGAAATGAAAAAAACGCAGTAGCTTAAAACCTTCCTCCAGTCTCCAAAACCCCTGACTAGCTGGCCTCTACTGGCCCCCCACCTCAAGGTAGGGCCTGTTGCCTGACAAGCCACAACCCGAGGGCTGAACTGGTGACACACACCCCTCCTGCCCAGCCTGTGGCATCCCCCAGCCCTGCTGCAGCAGCTGCCCCACCTGGGAGATCAGATCTGGAGCCTGCCTTTTCAGCTCACAGCAAGTTCACCCCCCAGGGACCTGGGGGCTGCAACTGCTGGCCAAAGTGTCAGGTTACCACAAAAATAACAGCGGGCCTACACCAGGCAGGCGTGCAGGCCAAGTGCAGGAGGGGAAAGGTGAGAAAGAGAAAACCAGGAGAAGAAAAGCAGACATTTGAGTCTGTGTCTAAGAGGAACTGGGTTTTACAAAATGTACATTAAATTCATAAGTATACTCCTAACATCACCACTACAGCCCCTGCAATAACTCATTCATTTAGCATCCAATCCAGAGTAGCTTATATATTATACTTAAGTATGTTGAATGTGCTTTCAAAAACATTATTTTAAGGCAAGAGGGGGATGGGTTTGTTTGGGTTTTTTTTTTAAGTTTGCTTATTTAATACTATTTATAAAAGTCAGATTTGGGTCAATGAAGATTTTAACAAGTATTCCCATTCAACAAATTCCTGATATTACTCAGCTTTAATTTTCTCAAAATTAAATCCAAACATGACAGAGCTAATTAGGCCTAGTGAAGGAGGGACAGACCTTCAAAACAGAAAAGGCCAATAAAAAGCATTTATGTTTTTTTTTTTCCCTAAAATAAAATTACAGTTCACTCCTGTGCTATCCTCTTGCAGGAACACTGCTGGCTTGATGTGGTCTGATGCAGCCTGGGTACTTCAAACAAAGTTAACTTCAATCACTACAGGGAGTTAGCAGGTTATTGAATCTCCATCCATTGTGCTTTCATCTTGGTTTACTCCACACACTATGCCTTTTTAATTGGCTTCTCGCAACTGTTTTATAAGAGAGTAGATAGGGACCCAGCTATTAGGAAAGATGCCCTTCTTCCAGCTGGGCCGGTAAACCCCAGACCAGGCAGTGAACCGGGTGGGTGAAGTTTCCCATTGTAATCTCTTACATGTGAGAGACGCTGTGAATGCTCTGGCAGGGGAAGACGGCTAACTCTAACAGGCACCTTAGATTCCCAGCCTGAAGGTGTTAAAAGAGAAAGAAGATTTAAAAAAAAAAAAAAAAAAAAATCCAAAAGGGGGGAGAAAAAGGATTCTCTGGTTGGTTGTTTGTTTGTTTTTAAGTTAATTTTGATGGAGAAAGGTTCCCCAATGTCATGTTATTTTGCAGTTACTGATTTATGTTTCATGTTAAAATATCAGGGTTACAAGCATTATATGGCACAGCAGTAATCTAAACAGGACTCTATCTATTGCAAATGTTTAAAAAAGGAGGTACTTAAAATGACAATCTTAGTGGCAGCCAACAGCAGCTAACAGACATGCAGACAGGCAGATTCTGTGTGTTTTATTTTTTAGCTTTTAAGAAATACTAGCTCTCTCCCAATCAAATCAGTAAAAACTTCAGAAAAGGAACGTACTACCAGCAGAGTTTGAGCTCTACAAATTTAGAAGAACACCAAATAAATAGTGAAATAAGAGGCAGTTTCATTCTGCTTTAAAAACAGTCAGAGTCTAGTTCCGGGAAGAGAGGACCTCATCCAGCTCGCTCCTGCTCGTGTGGTCAGAATTCACACAGCTCATGCAGGACACATCACACCGTGCAATTATCAACCAGCATTGATTGCCACTACTAAAAGATCTTTAATAGTCCTGATTTTTACCATAAAAGCTCTCATTATTATCCCAGCTCTCTTTGCTTGTTCAGCGTGCCTGGTCACTTACAGGAGGAGGAGGAAAACCCAGGGACTCGGCTCATCTTTCCCCAGCCGTGTCTTCCAGGGAGTGTTCGTTTCCCCGCAGCGCAATGCCACGCCACTGCACTGGCCGGCACACTGGGTTTAAAATTAGCTGAGACCTGGAGAGCCACGGGTAACCTTCTGACAAGGTTAGCCAGCAGAGCAGAGCACGGCTCAGCGAGGGACATTAATAAGAAGCCAAGGAGAGCCTTTCAACAAGCGCATTAGGGCCTCTTGGAACCCTTGCAGTCTGGAAGCCGGGGGAGCTGGGGCCCCCGCATCGGGAGGCTGACCTAGGCTCTTATTTTTATCCCACCAAGTCAGCAGCTTCCTTTACAGGCGATAAACACAACCTCCAAAAGTGTTTCTCCAAGTTTATATTCAAAATACTCAGTCGCTGATTATACAAATAACTTGTTAGACTCTAAACTGGATTTAAGAAATATAATATTTATGGAACGCTTCTAATTATAAAGTTAATACCCACAGATGACCAAAAAAGTGGAACATTCAGAAACATACATAGGAGAAAATTAACCTTACTCACAGCCCTCCAAACAACAGTCAGTGCTAACAATGCATTTTGATGTATATCCTTGTACTAGTAACATTATTATTATTATTCCCTATAGTTTCGGGTTCTTTTATTGTCCACCTAACATTTTACATTCAGCATTTTCCTAAGTCCTGAAATATCCTTTGTATTCATGAATTTTAAGAGGTATAGTATTCCATGTCATGGATATACCATTATTTGACTATTTCCTCATGGCTGGACATTTAGATTTTGCCCAGCTTTTCACTGTATAGTAAACATCCTTGTAATGATTTCCTATGGACAAATTCCTAGAGTCCAGGGGCAGTAAAAACTTGAAGCCACTGGTGAAGATTGGGAACCCCATGAAGACAGGGACGGTGCCTGCCACGTGTAGTGTTTTCTAATTAAAGCAATGTGTCTCAGTGCTTTCCAAACAGAGAACCCTAAAGTCTAATGTGACACGTTCCGAGTGCCTACCAAGAGGTCAACAGGGCCAGCACCACAAAGGTCCCCTAAGCACTGAGATAAAGGAAGGCAAGCAAGGAATGGATCTAACACCTCTGAACACCTGTCAAAGGTGATTCAGATGCTGCTCCCACCCCCTCATGCTGCCAGCCCCCATCAGTACCTCACTTGTACAGCCACCCTGCTTGCTTCAAATACTGAAATACTTCCACACGAACTGGAAAGAGTCAGTGGCCCAAGCCCACTGAATGCCTGTCCCCCTTAGCTCCCACCCCTCTTCCAGTGCCCCCAATCTTCTCAGTATACAACAAGTACATGTAAGTGCCTGGCACACCTGGGGGCCTCCAGTGTCTTCCATTGGGTCCATGTCCACACTGTCTGTTAAAATACCTTAAACATCACCCCTCTCCGCACATAACCTATAACCCGGGATTTGCTTTTTAAATTTTGTTAATCCTCCCCTCCAACCAGCTCCTCAGAGACCACTGCTTAAAATCTTATTCACCAACGCATCAACGCTGTCTCTGAAATTCATTAAATTCCCTAATATTTTATTTTTAAAATTGAAATGGACACTTAATGGGAAGAACTTCCCGAGACGCCGGCTGGGGTGGGGGGCAGTTCCCACCAAGTTATTCTCTACAGAGCACAGTGAGCTGGGTTAGACAAAGACGAACATCACAGTCCTAAGAGTCGTGGACCTAGTACGAACACCAGTGACACTGGTTCCCTGAGGGTAAAAGCTACCTGCTTAAATCACATGAGACTTTGAGGAGGTCTCAGATCGTCAATGACAGTCTCAGCAAGCTAAAGCAAGAATACTGAAATGCTGAAGTCTAGGAATAAGAAGAGTCGGTACGGCCTAACTTATGCCCCGACCACCCTGGTACTGGCTCACTCTATAATACCAAAGCAACATTTAGGGCTGGGCATATGACTATGCACTTGGAAGCATGACCTCTACCTTAGCCCTCCCTTTAGGGGGGGGCTATTTTCTGTGGAAAAGAACAGGTAACTAATAAGTGGAAGAGAGTTTTGTTTCCTCTAAATGTTTTTGTCCATCCTCTACTGGGGTTGCCAGGGCAGGAACACCAGCCAGGAAAGGGAAGAAAGACAAACAAGGGGTCTGTAAAATCAGACTTTGAAAACCAAGAAGGGGTCAACCTGGATGCATTACAGCACTGTCCAGCCCAGCAGCTGGGATCATGGCCCAAGCTGGAATCAGCTCAAAGACAATGCCTATCTAACACCTCCATGATGGAAGAATATACTCAAAATTCCAAGTCACTGTGGGTGCTGCAGCTTCTTTGCCAATTCAGCAAAATTCTAATAAACGGATATAAAAAATATTTTTGATTCATAAAATCAGATGTAATGGCAAAAGTTTAAGGAAATGCCTTATAGTAGTAAGTGGAGATAATATTCACAACTAACATTTATTCAACACTACTGTGTGTGAGGAACAGGGATCTAGACTCAATTTTTATTATTTCTTCTAATCCTCATCACATCTATATTAGGTAGAGATGTAATATTACAATATCGATTATTCAGATAATGAAGCAAATAAGGTTTAGAAACAGCAAGTCTTTTATCCACTGGTCAAAGAGAAATTCAAACCCAGATCTATCTCACCTTGAGCCCAAGGTCTGTCTTTGTGAGACACTGAACCTCCCATCGCTGGAGGTAATCAAGGAACAGTTGAGGAGGGATGCTGTGCAGGGGACTAGAGTAGGCAGAAGAATGTCAGGGAAGGTCCATTCCAACCCCTGATCTATGACACATGAAAACAAATTGCCTAGTGTATGCTGGCTCTGTACCAGGTGTGTGTGTATGGGACATGAGGAGTAAGAGAGACCCTGTAAATGAAGTGAGCACACTGTTAGAGCTGAGATAATGGACAGCCGCTCTATTTTTCTGCTCACAATAAAAAGCAGCTGAAAAGCAAGGCCAGTGGAGAGTCCAGACTCTTGGCCATCATGACCCCAGCAGAGCTGGCACATGGCAAGCACTGGTGTCTCTTTCTCCCTCTCCAGAAATGCAGTGGCACGGATGAGAGCCTCGCTACTGCAGGGCTGGGAAAGAGTTGTGATCCCTGCACCTGAATTTCTTTTTCAACACAAAGCTTATATTTACAGTGAATTAATGATTCACATTTGCACTGGAAAAAACCATGAACACAACCAGAAAAGGAAGTGAATGAACAAGTCACACAGGAGAACAAGCATATGACAAAATACGCATCTTCGCTAGGAGGGGGAAAGAATGGCAAATTCAAGCAAGTTTAAGGTGTTATTTTAAATCTCCTAATCAGCAAACCTTAAAAGACAATAAGAACATCTGTAGTGAACATGACACAGGAACTATGCTAGTGATGTTGGGGATGTGAAGATCCAAATGGCTATACTTACTAAGCGCCTCAAAAGGCTGAAATTCTTCAACCTAATAACCTTAACCCTAGAAATTTATCAAAAAGAGAAAATCCCACGGTAGAAAAAAATTAGGAGCACAAATATCTACATTACAGAATCATCTATAATACCATGAATAGCAGAATGACTAAGAAAACTACAGTACATGAATGCAAAGGAAAACTGTGCATTCTTTTACAAGAAAAATTTTAAAAAATAGAACCATGAGGGAAAGTTTCTCAAAGAATATTCATTTTTAAAAGCAAAATACATTTTAAAAGCAAAATACATTTTAAAAGCAAAAAACTCCCTGGCGGTCCAGTGGTTAGGACTCCACGCTTCCACTGCAGGAGGCACGGGTTTGATCCCTGGTCAGGGAGAACTAAGATCCCGCATGCCGCACAGCGCAGCTAAAAAAGTAGACAGATTGGTAGATAGATAGATAGATAGGCCCGAAGGCAGAGAAATACATAAATAAATAGCAAAATACAAAATTGTGTGTATATGTGTATATTTATAAAATTATGTGTATATATATATGTAATTACAACTCTAGTTTTATGCATATTTCTACAGAAATGAAGTGAAAATAAAAAGGAAACAGTTACTCTGTTAGGAGGGTGACATTACAGGTTTTTATTTTACACTTTTTTATGTTCCATTGTTTTTGTAATTTTTAAGAAATTATTCCGACTTTAAGAAACTTTAAGGAAACTCAGGTACAAATTGAGGTATTCAAGCATCTGAATACAAGAAAGCTTAGAGCTCAGACATTTGTGGATACTTGAATCCTCTTTACCACTAGGATCCACCCAACCAATCTCCAAGGTCTAGCTGCAACCTTCAAATGCAAACACAATGCACAGATTATAGCCTACTTTAGGTAGGCCTAAGGACTTAATGTTCCTCTAAACATTTCAGTAGCAATAATAGCTAATACCTACAGAGTGTATATTCTGTACCTGGCCCTATTCTAAGCACTTTATCTGTCAATGCATTTAACTCTCATAACAACACTATGAGAAAAGTACTATCATTATTCCCATTTAGAAACAAGGAAACTAAGACACCGAAAGAGAAAGTAAATTCCCACCTGGCTCATGGATCCTCAAAGCCAGGATCTGAACAGTCTGACTTCAGAGTCTAAACTGATAATTACCCAACTAGACTGACTGTCTGTATAGCCAAGTCTCCCAGCCACCGCTCCGCTGGTCCTCTTTTCTGAAACGTCTTTCCTCCCCTTAGCCATCTCTAAGGCTGCCACACAAAGGCCACCTCAAGTGCTACCTATTCAGCAAAGCCTTCTCTGGCTCTCACGCAGATTTGCTGTGTTTCCTCTCTCTCATGGAACTTTAAACACACAATTACCGTTTCACTGATACTGCTTAGTAATTTAATTGTTTATGAGTCCTTCTTCCTCAGAGAATACAAGTTTGGGGTGGGGAGTAGATAGAGGTATTCTTTGTATCTCTAGTCACTAGCCCAATGTCTGGCAGGTAACATGCAATCAAGGAAGGAGGGAGGGAAGACGGATGGATGGGTGGCCGGACAAATGCATGAATGACTTCTCAGTAAAGGGACTAGAGACCTAATTCATGTGTTGGTGGGTGAATATTTCACACATGCTTGGGGTTAAAATAAAATGGGGCATTGAAAAGTATGCATCCTCAAAAAGGAAGGAAAACCACTACAACAAGGATAAAGCTTGAGGACATTATGCTAAGTGAAATAAGTCCGTCACAAAAGGACAAATACGGTATGATTCATTGTATATGAGGTCCCTAGGATAATCACTCTCATTGAGACAGAAAGCAGAATGGTGGTTGCCAGGGGCTGAGGGGAGAAAGGAATGGGGACTTATTGTTTCATGGGCACAGAGTTTGTTTTCCAAAATGAGAACAGTTCTGGAGATGGATAGTGATAATGGTAGCAAAATAATGTGACTGTACTTAAATGCCACTGAACTCTATACTTAAAAATGGTTAAAATAGTAAATTTATGTTCTGTACATTTTACCATAATTAAAATTATAGATAAATAGGTAGATAATTAGACAGATAAAACAGGACCACAAAGCAAAGAAGTCAGACCAAGTCAAAGTATACCTATAGTGCAATCCAAACATAGCCCTCAGTGCTGGAACACTCATCACTGCACATAGATGCTGCATGTTTCGTTCCAAGACTCTTCCCCTCTCAGCAAGGATATTACTTCCTCCAGGGAGCCTTCTTGGATACCCAAGTCCAGTCTTGGGGGGCCTGCCACATGCTCCCATAGTACCAGGACCTTGTACCAGAGCCCGTCAACAGGTCTATCCAGCCAGTGTCAAGCTCCGTGAAGGCTGCACCCTTATCTTGCTTAGATGCGTCCACAGGACCTGACTCAACAAATATCACCTTTAATAAGTACTGAGTCAATTAATTAACTGCTGAGAAAAGGAGAGGCTAGACTACTGCTCTGATTTTCAAAGTTTACACGCAGGGTTGTCTTAAGGAGTTGTTAACAAGGCAAGTTAATATGTCGGCCTTCCATATCCCTCGGATATAGAACCCACTGATATGGAGGGCTGACTGGACTAAGCCATTTTACATAAGGGACTTGAGCATCCACAGATTCTGGTATCTATGTGGGCTCCTGGAACCAACTCCTGCAGATACCAAAGGACGACTGTAACTCACAGAAAACCCAAAGATTTTCTAACTTGAAACCGAAAAAAAAAAACGGTGGGGGATCCAACCGCAGAAGATTGCCAGACAGGTTCCCACTGCCCCTCTACTTCCTCTATTAAACAGAGGGGATGTTCTTCGCGAACAGCTGATTTCCAGAATCTATACCCCTCCCCACCAAAGTTAGAGCTCCACGCCCACCTTCGGATACCCAGGCGGAGACCCAGGTGCCAGGCGCAGCACAGGGGCTTAAACACATCACCTCTTCAAATTCTCTTGAGGTCAAGGGAGTATTTTCCTCTTTGCAGGAACAAAAGTTTAAACTGCAGTTTGATCAATTTGTCAGGCACCTGTTCTTCGGGCTAAAATTAGAAAACATTCTTTAAAGGCTGGTAAATCTTTATCGATACTGAGGGGTCAGCTCAGAAGGCGGGGGCAGTAACTGCTGTTCTTTGCCTAGTCCATTCTTTAAGGCAGCTGGTACCTGTACTGAATTTCCTCTTGTACGTTTTTCTGCCATATAAATTACTTCATCACCCCTAAATCTGTTCTGCTGTATACACCTCCAAGTCTACTCTTGGTGCATGTTTTGCATAGGAGAACAAATTTTTGGATTTGCTACTGGGCAAAGTGTGTTTCCTTTCCCCCTCGTCCTCCAATTACCAGGCGAACTATAAGAGTGATGCTGAGAGGCAAGTGAGGCTCATCCACACTGGAACCCCACCATGCAGAGCATATAGGACCCAACTGAAGAGTACAAATGACTTCCAGCATGACTTGAGCTGACTTCAGGGCACATGCACACATTTGAGTTACAGCTCCAAACAGGTCATGCTGATATAACAAGGAAAGGTTATCAAGGTAAGAGATAGACCTGCCTGTGGGTTTCTGGAAACCCTCAATCAGTAAGCAAAGTCCTCACATGAACCTTAGGTTTTGTTCTTACCCATTCACAAAAAAAATCATAGGTAAAGGATATTTGAGGATCTAAAATAGAGGAGCAGGCACTCAGAGGACATTTTTATATGGAGCTCTTGATTACTACTTCTTTTTTTTTTTTGCTTAGTCTTCCATTTATTTAGTCAAACCATCCTTATTACAAAACATGTGAATTATGGAGACAGAGATGTATCAGCACACAATCTGACCCTTAACTTCTGCTGGGTAAGATAAGACAGAACAAGAGTATAACCTTTGGCAATTCTTTTTTTTCCAAGCCCAGGCATGGGTGGATTGTCCAACACTTAAATAGTTTTAAAGTCCCCTAAAATATTATTGACCACATCATATATATACATACATACATATATATATATATATATATATATATATATATATATATATATATATATATAGTTGGCCAAAATGTTCGTTTTGTTAGTGAATACGTTGTTCAATACAGTTCTTGGTGAAGATGAAAAGTGTGTCTATCTTTACTTAAAACCGAATGAACTTGTTTTTGGCCAACCCAATATATATACACACATGTTCTGACAGCATTTTTGCTTCTGAAGAGGCAGACTATTTCTCACAAAATAATAAAAAATGGTGTTTATAATTTTGTCCAACTGTTTTTAAAGGTTTTACAAAATCTTATAAGAAAATTATGGGTAAATTTTAAAAAGAAAATACATTCTCATGCATAACAACTCATTTAAAAGAGAAGCACCCTGCCAATGCAGGGGGCGCAGGTCCGATCCCTGGTCGGGGAACTGGGATCCCAGCAGGCCGCGTGGTGCAGCCAAAAGATTAAAAAACAAAAAAAATAAAATAAAAGAGAAGCAAAAGCTTCATTTGGCTGTCTATCTCAAAGAAACATTTCCTGCTTCCCTCCCCACCCCACTTTACGTATGATATTACTTTGTGAATGGGTAAGAATAAAAAAACCAAGGTTCCAGCTGGAGCCCATCACATTCCACATGACCATCAAATTTGATAAAAATTCTCTATTTAATTAATATGTTCAAGCACCATTCAATAAGCTTTGAGGATTATACCTTCATCTGAAACTTAGAATACAGTGAATTTTCATAGAGTTTTTTTAGTTTTAAGAACAACCATTGATAAATTCTATCTTCAAAGGAAGAAGTGATCATGTCTATCCCACTTTACAACTAGTTGAATTCAACAAAATATCTAGAATCCTAAATACAAATAATATTTTCAATTCCACATTCCTTCTTTAAATTGAGTTCATTTTTATTTTAAGATACATTGCTTCCATGCAAACCTGTGCTTCCTGAAAAGTTTGCTCTAGGTGGGGCAGTGGCACCAAAACAAACAAAAAAAAAAAGTCTAGGAAAAAAAAGTCTCTTTGGTCTTAATAGGCTGTAAACATGTTCACATATTCCGGTTTTGAACAGAAATAGTAAATGCGAGGAAGAAAAAGGATGCAGTTGGAATTTCAGGATATTACGTGTAGATTCATAGAAATCTGAAAGAACTTTGCCAGAGTAAAGAAATACCATAATCATATTAACATTTTAAAGGAAATTTTGTTCACAATTCACACATACTGATGCAGTGGTTGAGGGACTGCCTTATCCCCTTCTCTAGATGTCTAGATAAAGCATGGTCTACTATATGCTACTTCTGCAAGGCTGAGACACAGAAGTCGTAGGTATCTGGATTGCTCAAAATTTAGATGGCTGTCAGAAAAAACATACAAGCATTTGTTCAATTAGCCTTCAACAGGCATGTGGCCAACTCTGGGCCAGGCACTATGCTGGAGAGATAAAGATGAGTAATAAACACGGGCCCCACCCTCAAAGATCTCACAGTTCAGTGAGAGGCTGATACATCAGCTGACACCCAGAACAGTGCATAGCACGTCGTAGGCACTCAAAAAATATAAAGCAGGTTAGGAGCCAGGGAGGGCAGGCAAAGATCGGCCTGAGGAGCTGGAGTTTAGCAGGGAGCCTGACTCTTAACTTGGAGGGCTGGGCTGGAATGCACACTCCACCACTCTGCCGCTGTATGAGGGCAATGCATTTCACATTGCCACGCCTCAGTGTCCTCATGTGCTCTCTCCTAGGGTAGTGATGAGCTAACATACATGGAAATGTCTGGAATGGCAAATATGTTAACCCCATCTCTGCCCAATGGCTACCCCAGGTCTGGGGCAGGGACCAGAGTGGCAGAGAACCACTGTGGGAGGATAAGGTTTTTTTTGCTACTTCTTCTTCCTCTCCCTTTTCTAATCCTTCCTGCAAAACCCCCCTTTCCCCAATGCTGACTGAGCAAGACTCAGAGTGAATGAACCAAAAAGGAACTGGGAGGAAGGGAGTGTGAAAGAGAATCCTGGCTAACAATAAAGAAAAGAGAAGATGGCCATCCTTTGGAAGGGAAACCATCAGTAGTTCTACACTGGAAAAGGGAAAAATAAAAAAACAAAAACAAACAAAAAAACTCCTGAACCAGATACCTAAAACATTTCAACTTCTGCTGGTTAGACTACTTTTCTGGATAGCCTCGGATTCTTGCCAATTAGCTGTAGTTATTTTCTTCCCATCTCCCTGTT
Source organism: Delphinapterus leucas (assembly GCF_059928025.1). Lineage (NCBI taxonomy): Eukaryota > Metazoa > Chordata > Mammalia > Artiodactyla > Monodontidae > Delphinapterus > Delphinapterus leucas. Next base: position 42,839,990 of record NC_143135.1, read on the forward strand.
TGAACTTCCTTTACTAAATTAAAATAATTGCAGCACATTAACATTTAATCAACACAAAAGAAAGACTAAACCAAGCTCAAATATAATTTTAGAGCTTGCATTTTCTTTTTTTAAAAAAATGGGCGTTTGTGTATTTCTGTGTATCTAGTGGTGAATGCACATTTGTTTACATATACATGCACACATATATGTGCATTGTTTAAGTAGGCATGCATCTATATACAAATATAAACCAACCTTCTTGTAGTTGAGGCAAGTGTGACAGATACCAGCATCTGTATCTGTATCTACCATACCCGGGGGCAGCAGGAGAGGTAAGTTGAGTGTCTACTCCAGAATCCTGCAACCTCACCCTGCACCAAAAACTAAGGTCCCACGCAATGAAGAAGCCCTGAAGTTTCCAAGAAGACCAGGGCTGGAGGGCTGGAGGTGCTCGAACTCCCTGTGACTGGACCCAGCCCCTAAAGAACCTCTCCCTCTTCCTGGAAGAAAGCTTTCCTTTTAGTAAACAAGGGCCTTTGTCCCAACCAGGAGAGCTGAAACTGCTGGGGGTGGGAAGCAGGGGCTCCAGAGCTGCCTTCATGCCTGCAAAAGACCACAGCCACACCGGGGGAGCTGGAACCCTCAGGCTGCTGCCCCTTAACTCTCTTGAGGTTAAGAAATGCTGCCAAGTTCACTGTCATCCACCTCAGTAGGTCTTTACTTAGAAGCAGCTGTGTCCAGAGCCCAGCGCTCAGGGCTCACTTCTCACAGCACCATCTCGTGTGTTTCACAACCACCACAAAGGCAAGGGGGGTGGTATTACTCCTTTCACAGGTGAGGGGTCTGAGGTTCAGGAAAGCTGATGGGGCCAAAGGCAGACACCAAAGTGGGTAAATGGAGGAGCCACCAGGCCACCTTCACACCATGACGACTGGCCAAGGGAGAAGAATCTGAGCTCCTGGGTTCTGGTCTTAGTTCAGCCTCTCATCTAAGGTGTAATCAATGGCGAGTAGGTCTTAACTTTGTGAGCCTTAAGCTCAATGACTATAAAAAGAAAAAGAGGGAGTTCCCTGGTGGTCCAGTGGTTAGGACTCTGTCCTTCCACTGCAGGGGGGGCACAGGTTCGATCCCTGGTCAAGGAACTAAGATCCCACAAGCTGCGAGGTGTGGCAAAAAAGAAAAAAAAAAGGGGGTGGGGGGATAAATACATAAATAAAAAGAGGAAAAAGAAGCCAACTTTTGTTCTGTATCTCGTAGGACAGTCAGATAGGAACACTCTCTGTGATCATTACTCAACCCAATTCTCAAAGGCTGGGTGGGTGGTTTTCCTGTCATCAGCTCTCACAGCATACAACACGTCCCCTGCCATCGACGTCCTGCCATTCACCTACTGTGCCCTGAGGAATCCCTCCACTGCCTGCCTCCCTGGAAGGCATCAATGATCCTTCTCAACAATGAACTCAAGCAAAACAGGCAACCCTTGGGCAACACCAGAAGTCTCTGTACTTATCTTTACTACAACTGATGCTCAGTTTTTACGCTGTCCAACCCCACTGTAAGTTCCTCACCCAGAGACCCAGCCTTGACTTCTCTATATCTGTCATCACTATGATACTACCACTACCACCATGGCTTCAACCCTGGAGTTTAAGCAAATATCCACATGGCAACATTTTTCTGGGTATCCGCTAGGTCATGTAAAATAAAAATGGAAGTAGGGATTGGTTTTTTTAAGAAAAATAATATGGTATGGTCTTGGCCCCAAACAACTCACAATCCAGTGAGGAGGAATAACTGACTGCTGGGATTTGCTGAATCATGACACTGGAATTTGCCAGTGACTGGGAGTTGGAAGGGACAGTGACTCTGAAGGATAACAGAGTCCGCTCCTGATACTATCTCAAAGGATATGATGACCGGCTGACTTTAACAAGGTGGAAATTTAATAAGGATAAATGTCAACTTATGCACCTCGCTAAAAAAAAAAAAAAAAAAAAAAAACCCCGCGCACGCGCGCACACACACGCACGCACACACACACACTCACACACACACTCACTCACTCACTCACAAGTATAGGGTAGAGAAGATCACATGAGAAAGTCTTAAGGGACTGGGCTGCCCACGAGCTCAATGACTCAGTGTGATGAGGCACCTATAAAAGCTAATGCAGTATCAGGCTGCCCTGAGTAGACTGCTGCATTCACAGTAAGAAAAGTGAGATCTCAAATCTGGATTCCAGCAACCACGGGGGATGAATGGTCAAAAGTGAGCAAGTTTCAGAGCGCTGACAGGAGTGTGAAGCCACATCCTAATAGGAATGAGGATCACGAAGCTGGAGAATGAACAATTCACAGGGCCATGAGAGTCATTTTCAAACTAGTCTTGGGCTTTACCATTCCACTCGCAGGTATAGGTAACAGAGATACAGTTGACCTAAACCACAGAGGCACTGACATTAACCCAAAAGCAGGGGTTTAAAAAATGAGAGGGAGCAGGCAAAATGAAACAGAATTACCTATCTCATTATGAAATAATGTTACCAACTGCAATATCATACTGACATGAAAGTTATAAAAAGAAAATTCTATTTATAAGAAAAAGAAAATTACAAAATACTACAGACAAATACTACAGACAAATTTCATTTTGTAAAAACAACAACATATACACACATCGAAAACTGCACTGAAGGGGCTTCCCTGGTGGCGCAGTGGTTAACAATCCGCCTGCCAATGCAGGGGACACGGGTTCGAGCCCTGGTCCGGGAGGATCCCACTTGCCGCGGAGCAACTAACCCCGTGCGCCACAACTACTGAGCCTGCACTCTAGAGCCCGCGAACCACAACTACTGAGCCCACGTGCCACAGCTACTGAAGCCCGCACACCAAGAGCCTGTGCTCTAGGCACAAGAGAAGCCACCGCAAGGGGAAGCCTGCCCGCACACCACAATGAAGAGTAGACCACACTCGCCACGGCTAGAGAAAGCCCGCGTGCAGCAACAAAGACCCAATGCAGCCAAAAATAAATAAATAAAATAAACTTATAAAAAAAAAACTGCACTGAAAATGGTCTGGAAGACAACATGGTGTAAAGCTCATAACACTAATTACATATGAGTGGTGAAGTTACTGATAGTTTTAAATTCTCCTTTCTGCTTCTCTATATTTTGCTTCTCCAAAATTCTCAATGTTTCATAGTGGGCATATATTTGCAAACCTGGGAAGAAAAATTACTTTAGATTTTTCAAAAGAAAATATCTAAATGGACTAGCATATGAAAAGAGGAATTAGGCTTGTGCCTTCAGCAGGAAAGAGGGAACTGGGATTAGTGGGTAAAGATTCTAGGAGACCTTATCTGAGCTCAACATAAGAGAATGGCCTGTTAATGAAATAAACAGCCCTTTGTTGTAGTGAGCTCCCCATCAAAAGAGCTGTGCCTCTAGAATGCTTTGAGACTATTTGGGAATGTACTGTAGGAAAAGCCTCCATGGAGTACAGGGTTAGCTTCTCCTAAATCTGTGTATTCCAATTCCTTCAACACTGCTCAAGCCATCCCTGCTCCAGAATCCATAATACCTCTATTTTGCTCTCTATAAGTCCAAATCTTCAATCAAGCTTTTAGGATCTACTTCTCTGCTCTCTCATCGAATCAGAGCCAAATGGAGTACAGTTAAAAGAACATTCAACTGGGAATCAAAAGGTTCAGATCCCAGCAGTACCACCAGAAAGAATACAGCCTTGGACAAGTCACAATCTCTAGTAGCCTCAGTTTCCACATCTGTAAAATGGCAGTAAAATGTATACAACCTCACAAGGTTCCGCTGACATTTCAAGACAAAGCCTGTGAGACTGCTTTATAAACAATGAGGTGCTATACAAGCAAAAGACGATACATTCCTGTTGTGAAAGCATTCAAGCAGAAGTTGGATGGGCAATAACAGGGATCTTATTCCACTGAAGTAGAAAACTTTAATTCCAAGATCATATGATTCTACATTGTGGCTCAACCACCACCTCCATGAAGAGGTCCTTTACTCCTTCAGCTTTCTTCTGACCACTTCTCATGCCACAGAATATAACAATGATTGTTTTTTCTCTAGCTTCTAAGGATGAGTCTTGATTTTTCACTATAACTGCATTTTCTTGAGACAAGGACCAAGACCTCCACCTTTATCCACAATCCCTAGTGCTGCTAGGCACTCACAAAAGACTCATTGATGATTTGACTGAACCTTAATAGAACCCCTACTTAAAGTACAGCCTATGGACTGGCACTATTGGCATCATCTGGAAACGTGTTAAAATGCAGATTTTTGGGCCAAGTCCCAGCTCCACTAAATCAGAACCTGCATTTTAATAAGATCCTCGAATGAATCCTATGCTAACAAAGTGAGGCTGCTGGTGGTCTACAGACTACCCTCAAGAAGCAAGGACCAGGGGCACGCTCATCCAACAAGATCTCCAAAGCCCAGAAAAGCATCTCATTTGTTCACTCACTCATTTATTCAGTCATTCACTCACTCAACAACCATATATTAAGTTCCTATACCATGCCAGGCACTTTTCTAGGTGCCAAGTCCTGTTCTAGCCAGGTGTGACTGAACAGTAAGGATTCTCTAATACTAGAGAGAATGGCCCAATCCAGCTGCCTGCCCACAAAATCCAGCTAAAAGCAATTTAAGTGCCTCTGAATTCCAGCTCCTCCAACCCTAGCCCAGCACCTCAAATGCTTTGCAGGTGTCAGGGCTGCTATCTCTTCACAAACCACCAAGGACCCATCCACACCATAGCCACCGCCCAATGGTTTGGGCACAGCCCCTTTATATTTCTGCAGGTGCTACATTCCAAAAATATTTCTTCTTATAAAGCATGGCAGGAATTCTACACTGAGGGGAGAAGAGAGGTTCAAGAGGGGCCTTATTTTTCCCAGGGGAGAGAAGAGACTAAAACCTCTCATAGAGAGGTTTACATTTTCAAAATGTATTTATTTTATCAACCACATGCTCGCAAGTCAAACATCCCCTCAAAGACATCTTGCAGACAGAGATATTCTGGGAACATACTGGAGGCAGCTTATTTATCTGCAACTATTATAAGACTAGCCCGAAGGGATGAGTATCAGATGCTCTCTCCCGCTGAAATGACTGTCTGCCTGCCTGCCATCCTATGCCAGGTCACAGCTACTTCATGCCCCCAAACACCCCCTGCTTGGCCCTGCCAAACTGCCTCTACCCCACCGGTCCTGTGACAGCCTTCCAATTAGCCCAGGTCACTCCTGATGGGAAGGGCTATCAGTTTGCTCCACGTGTTCTGCAGCATCTTTGCTCCTTGCGGTCTGTAAACCGACAATGGAAAGTGTAACTAATATACAAACGTAACATTAATATCGAACACTGCCACAGTGCTGGAAACCCCTGCGGGCTGGGGGCTGGTAAGATCCCAAGCAAACTCAGCTCTTGGGTTTCACTGTCTGAAAGGGAGTTATAAGAAAGTATACTCCAGCCAGCTACAACTGTCTCTTAGCTCTCTCCTTCGCTATCTTTAATCAAGTTATCCTTTGGGCCACAAGATCTAGCAGTTAGGAACGCTTTCGTATCTCCTGCAGTCCTCTCTACCTTGGCCTGTTAACTGTCTCCTTCCCCCCAATGAGCAACTTGGGATCGGGGTAGTTTTCTGTTCAGTGCAGCATCTCTGGAGCCCAGCAGATACCTGACACATCCAGGTCTTCAGTAAATACTGACAGAATGACAATTCGTTCATCAAGCATTTAATGAGTGCCGAGTTTTAGGATTAAAAATACTAAATACCCAAAGATAAAAAAGTAGTAAAGAAATGGTTAGCCCTTGTTGGCCTTTGGAGACTAAACAAAACAAGGAACAAGGACTATGAAAGCCTGGACGCAAACTCCGATGTGAGGGGTGAGGGAATTCCTGGAGCAGAGCAAGCCAAGTGCAACAGAAATCGAATTTTCTTATCCACAATCCACCCCCAGTCTGTAATTCATTGTGTGCTGAATGCATTTCCCACACACCAGCCTCTCATTCTGCAATTGGCCAAATTTCTCATCTGTCTTTAAAAATATCGGTATATACTGCATGGCATATCCTGTCTTCACCCTAAACTGTTTTATTACAAGGAGAGCCACCCCTCATAAAGGGGTGGACTTCTCATAGGCATTCTGATTTCATTCTTAGCCCCAGCTATAAGACTGTTAGTGCCCTGTTAGGAGGGCAGAGAGGTGCAGTGATGCGCAGGCCTGCCATAGGCTGTGCCCCTGGGACCCGACTCACACCTCTTCACTCGAAATCCCGTGCTCTCATCACCTACCCGCTTCCTCTCCCAGGCCTCGCTCTCCACCTAGCATCGCCACGTAACAGAAACGCAACACGAGCCACACATGTCATCGCACATTTCCTAGTAGCCTCATTAAAAGAGGAAAAAAGACGAGGTGAGAGAGTGGCATGGACATATATACACTACCAAGCGTAAAGTGGACAGCTAGTGGGAAGCAGCCGAGTAGCACAGGGAGATCAGCTAGGTGGTTTGTGACCGCCTAGAGGGGTGGGATAGGGAGGGTGGGAGGGAGGAAGCCACAGGAGGGAAGAGATATGGGAACATGTGTATATGTGTAACTGATTCACTTTGTTATAAAGCAGAAACTTACACACCATTGTAAAGCAATTATACTACAATAAAGATGTTTAAAAAAAAGAGGAAAAAGAAACACGTGTTAATTGATTCTAATAACATCTACTAACCCAACAACCCAAATATTATTTCTACCTGTAATCAATATAAAAATAGCTGCCAATGAGGTTTTTTTGGTTTGTTTGTTTGTTTTTTGCGGTACGCGGTCCTCTCACTGTTGTGGCCTCTCCCGTTGCAGAGCACAGGCTCCGGGCGCACAGGCCCAGCGGCCATGGCTCACAGGCCTAGCCGCTCTGTGGCATGTGGGATCCTCCCAGACTGGGACACGAACCCGCGCCCCCTGCATCGGCAGGCGGACCCTCAACCACTGCACCACCAGGGAAGCCCCTCGTACTAAGTCTTTGAAGTCCAGTGGCCACTGCACACTGATGGAGCATCTCAGTTGAGGAGTCTCCTTCTGAGCGCTGAACCGCACATGTGGCTGGTGGCTACGTACTGCACGGCACGGACCTGGAGCGAGTACTTCTTACACGTGCTTGAATCTCACAGAGCCTAACACCTGTTGTTTCCAAGCACATAAAGCCTTTTCAGTGGCACCGACCTCTGCTGTATTTGAGTTTGGGATGGGCCCAATTGTCAGTCGACATAGGTTCTCCATGTTTCAATGACTTTCAGGTCCATCCTTCAAGTCTCACCGTAGGCACCACTCCTTTAAGGAAGCCCCCACTGACCATCCCCCCAACAGAGCCCTCCCACTTCAGACACCACAGCCCTAACCCCACACTGTGAGTGCCTGCCCAGCTGTGTTACCCACTATTGTACGTCCCTTGAAACAGGACTCTGTTTCATTCATAGCCCAAGCTTTATCTCCCAGCCCAGCACAGCCTCAATAAACATTTACCAGACGCACGGATGGATGGTGGGATAAATGAATGAAATTCCTCCTAACACAAAATCTCCCGCTCTCTAGGCCATAGTTTCCTCGTCTGTAAAATCTCCATGGCTCCTTCCAGCTCTGAAAGTCAAGAAGGCCACGCAGTGACTTGCGTTGCTTACGCCCGGGTCACAGCACCGACTGGGGCGCTTATACTGAGCCCACATTGCACAGCCAGCTTGACCAGCCATCTGACATAGGAAGGAACATTTAGATTGCACTTGAGAGGTTACTTCTCTAGACCAGTGCAAAATGGGGCAAAACAGACTGTTTTCAGGTCTTCAGAAAGTATCCTATGAACCTTCTTCTATTCCACAGAACTATAGAAATGCCTATATTCTCCCATGTAATTCTTGAATAGCTTCCCTGGCCAATAATTTATATACTTCTTATACAGAAAATGTTTAATTTTATCCTTAATGAATGGATGTCATTAAAAGATCACAAGATCAGGTTTTAGACTCCAAAGTCCTGGTTTTCATCACAACTGCCTTTTTACCAGCTAGTTCCTTGGTCATCAACGTGTTATTTAACCTCTCTGTACTTCAATGTCCTTATCCATAAAACAGGGATAACAATATAACCAACTCACAGAGTTGTTGTAATGCCAGAATGCCTTATATACCATACAGAGCCAAGCAAATGTAAGCTGCTATAGAAACTACTTCTTCCGAAGCATGTCAAAGTGGGGTGACAGAGCAGTTCACAACTAACACAGCCATGGCCAAGGCCCAGGCCTGGGGAACTCAGAGAAAGGCCGGAAGGAACCCAGTGCACTCCACTCCCGGGCTAACGTTGTACAGGCCCAGAATTCACAGCCTCACAAAGCCAAGCCCCCAAGGTGCTGCCTGGATAGGAAGCAGCCCAGAGGGCAGGCTCCCCCAGGTAAACCAGGCATGCATCTGCCCGGCGCCACTGGGAGGTGGCCATGGAGGAAGGCTGCCTATCGGACAAAGGAGCCAGCCTTTCGAGGTTGGGCAGGGAGTTTCTGTCTCAGAAAGGCAGAGCCGCCACTGAGCAAGGGGTCCTGCCCTCAGTCAGGCCAAGCCAAGGAGCTGGAGAAATAGCTTCACCTGCCTTTTCTTTCTTTCTTTCTCCTGCAGTGTTTCAAGGACACCTGAACTTTCCCAAACCAGTTCTGCCCATTTCAAACAGGAACTAGGTTTGCATCTACGTGTGTGTGTACACGCATTTTATCATTTCAGAAGAAAGCACTTTGCAGTCCGAGAATGAGTCATCAGTAATCCTTGTCAATTTGCCAGCAGCCTGCCCCTCTTCATTACAAACAGAAAGATAAAAGCTTTTGCACTACATTAGCTGGCATACGCCTCCACAGACAGTACAAATAAATTAATTGTGCCTCATCTCAAACAGCCCGGGAGGTGTGCAGGAGGGGAAAATGCGCTCCGTCTTGTTTCATTAACGAATTAAACTGCAATAGAGCCATGACCACTCTCTTATGTACAGACGCCTGGCTATTCGGCCAACATGAGACTGTCGCCCACTTGGGGCAGCACTACCCAACGAAGGCGTCCACGTGCCAAGAAACTGTGTCTCCTGCCCAAGGGAGTGCGTGTCCTTCAGCGCTTTCGTGGTCCTTGTGGGGTGGGGGGGAAGTGACAACCACAGGGGCCACTGTAAGGGCACCTGGGGGACAAGAGTCACCCCTCTCATGCTGGGCGCTGCGCAAGAGGGAGGCGTTTCCATCATTTACCCCAGGCAAATAAGCAAACCAGTTCTGCGGCCCTGGTATGCACGGCAGAGTGAAAGAGTCTGTCATCAAGCAAACTCTGTCATGCTGAGGAGGGCAAGCATTCCAGAACAAAGCTATTCAAGACCGACTTGAAAAACAAGTCAGACTCCCCCTTCACCACAAGCTAAGATTACACCCTCAAACACACCTTTCTACGATTCTGAGACATTTGCTTTTGCAGTGCAGTTAAAGGCAATTTGCTACAATGCTGTGATTTTCTTTAACCTGGTTGCGTACTACATAATTTAGGCAACCTGCATTTTATAAGTTGAAGGAGCATGACTGAAAAGCTGATCCTTTCATGTTTTATCTCCAAAGAGACAAAAACAGTATTTACAGGGAAGGAGGGGGACAGGAAATGGGGGAATGACAGTGGAAGGAAAGAACAAAGCGGACTCCAAGGAGAAGAGGAAGAGCCCCTCTCCTCTCCAAGTATCACCCTATTAACCGGTGACCTGCAAGGATGTTAAGATCACAAACAGCTAATCCAACCGTAAAATATGTCCAAAGTATTTATTATACTGATGGGCTCTGGGTTTGGGTACTGGTAGTTTGGTTTGTTTTTTTTTAACTGTAAAATCCAAGAATCTAAAAAATTCTGAGCAGAAAACCTGACCTCACATGGCTAGGTCCTGCCTATAACAAAAGCAAAAAAATTAAACCCAAAAAAGACAATAATAAAGCCATATTCAACCTTATCATAATAGAAAAAATACCAAGTAAACAATGAGGCACCATTGAGCCAAATCTTTGTAAAAATGACCATTTATCTAATGCAGGCCAAATGCTGAAACTGGTACCTTACCCCATTGCTGGTGGCATGGTAAACTGACACCAGTTTTATGGAAAGCAGTTTAGCAATCCATCCAGAGCACCCCCAAAAAATGTTTGTGCCCTTTAACCCAGAAATCATGCTCTTGGGAATTCACCCCAAGGAACTAATCTACAATAGGATGAAGCCATATCTCCAAGTATTATTTATAATAGCACAAAACTGTAGGGGAAAAAAATCTAAATGTACAATAATAGATGAATGGTTAAATAAATTCAGCCTGTGGGATGACAGATTGTAAGACCATTAAAAATCATCTTGAAGACTCTGTAACCATTTGGAAAACATTTGCTTAAGGTTTACTGAAAAGAGCAGAATACAAAATTGAGTCTACATATGATTACAGCCATACAGAAATATGTCTGCATACAGACAAGGGCTAAAAGGAAAAATGAAAACAGTTGTATTAGAATAGCACGCTTGTGGGTGAACTATTTTTCTTTTGTTTCATTTCCTTTATTGTGGTTAGAGCATTTCATCTTGTGAAATAAAGAGAAATCACGGGGTGTATATGCAGCAGCTCAACTCACATTCAAAGGATGAATCAGGAATCTGAGAAACCAATACGCTAATTCAGGGCATGTGCAATACCTAGCACGAGTCTCTATCCTATGCTTTGCATGGGTCCCTCCAATCACATCTCTCAGCCAGTGAGGCAGGCTGATGAGCAATCGGATGCTCAGAGAAGCAGAACGACCTACCCAAGTCTGTATGAGGCTACAAATGACAGAGACAGGACGAGACTTCACATCAATTCTGCTCCAAAGCCCCAGCCCATCCTGTCTACTTTTGCCACTACTTCCAAGATCCCTTCCGTCTCTGGGAAATAGTTTTCCCTCCTTAATAAAATGAAGAGATTGAACTTTCTTCCAGCACTGTGTGGATCCATCCACATGTGGTTCATAGACCACCTGCAGCCAACTCACCTGTGCGTCAGGTTAAAGCTCAGACAGTTGGCCCCAAACCAGACCTGTTGAATCAGAGTACAGACAATCCCAGACTTAAGGATGGTTCAACTTAAGGAGTTTTCAAATTTGCAAGGTTTGAATGTAATACCCATTCACTAAAAACCGTACTTCGCATTTTAAATTTTGATCTTTTCCTAGGTTAGTGATAAGTGGTACCACACTATCTCATGATGCTGGACAGCGATCACAAGGGGAAACAACCGATACACTCACAACCATTCTGCACCCATACAACCCGTCTTTCACTTTCAGTACATTATTCAATCAATTACATGAGATGTTCAACACTTATTATAAAAGAGGCTTTATGTTAGATGATTTTACCCAACTTTAGGCTAAGGTAAGTGTTCTGAGCACATCTAAGATAGGCTAGGCTAAGCTTCAAATGCATTTTGACTTACAATATTGTCAATTTAGGATGGGTTTTATTGGGGCATAAAGTCATCCTAAGTGGAGGAAGATCTGTATTATAGAACTTTCTCTATTTTACATGGCAGACGTAGTCTGATTTTTTTTTTAAAGCCAACATATTTCACATTTACAATTAAAGAATGTAAAAGTTAAGGAATATCGGGATGTAACCCCATCAAGGAAGATCTGTATCTGGGAGTGTAGCACCTGAATCTGAATTTAGCCAGCTACCCAGGCAATTCTTATGCACAAGAATATTTGAGAACCGCTAGTTAAGAACCATGCAAACATCTGCCAAATCCAAACACCCAAACTCATATGTCCATCTCCCCACACACAAGAAAGTCCCCTGGATTGGGGAGGGGGGTGGGGGTTAGAAGCTTGTACTTGTTCAAATGAGTATTTAACCTCAAAGAGTTAAAATGTTTAAGACGGAAAAACACAAGAGAGTGATCTGTATTCCTCAGACACTTCTTTTTCTGGTGAAATAATTCCTGGGCTCCCAGACATGATCCAATTTCACATGTCCATGTTTAGCATAGTGCTGGGAACATAACTGGTGTTCAAAACGCTTACAGAAAAAAAGGGAATGAATGACTGCTTGAGCTGGTAGTGTGGCAGTATCTTCCAACCAACTACACTTAGTGTTTATTTTGTTTGCTTGCTTGTCTGCCCGCAGCCCTGGGAAAGGCCCATGACGTGGGGGTGGGCTGTAGAGCATCCCTCCTGTCCTGCACAGTGGCACTGTGTCCCCAGACGCTATAACAGGGCCCAGAATGCTGTGCATTTGTGAACAGTGGTTGAGTGAATGAACAACAGGCACCAGCAAGAGCCAGAAAAAATATGAGCGCTCCTGGATCCAGTCATCTCATCAATAAACGGACACTGTTCCTACAGGAGAAGGGAATGGGGAACTTCTTTACCAAGTGCACACCATGCCCTGGGCTGCATACTCCCACACTCACCTGTCCTCAAGGAAACCACAATGACATCAAGTAGACTAGCAACTAGGTCTAAATGGTCTGTCCAAAGACCCAGGCAGTAAGTAAGAGACTCTGGACTCAAAACCACATTCTCTGCAGTCTTAACTAAATACAGCGTAGTCAAACAAGAAAAATAAGAAAATTAAAAAATATATAAGTCTAAAAGAACATCCCATAGAGGATCCATTGTCCAAAGGAAACCCACTGTATACACATGTTCAAAGATTTGGAGTTAACTTAAGGAGGCTTCCAAGAGGAGGCACTGGGGCCAACCTTACACAAGCTGTGGACAGGGAGTCACCCTTGCTAGGAACTGTCCCTTTAGCCTGTGGACGCTGTGAGAGAGCCTCAGCTGCTCACCTAGGGAGCCATCTCTCTCCTTGAAAGCAGTAAGTAATGGCAGCACTGATGCTGCCCCCAAATTACCATCTGCTGCAAACACTTTAGAATCCAATGGACTTTACACCCAGACCATGTGCAGGGTTCTATTGGCTATAATTATTGAGCACCCACGGGAGCACTTCCCAATGTAATGAAGAGTTGAGATCAATTATGAAATCAAACTGGCCTGGATTCAAATCCTGCATTCACCATTTGCTGAATGCGAGACCTTCATCTCCCGAGACTCGGTTTCCTCATCTATAAAGGGAGATAATAATAATGCTCACCTCAGAGAGCTGTTTTGAGAGTTAAGCAAAACAATGCCCTTAAAGGACTTACCACAGGACTGGCATGCAATAAAGTTGCAGTAAATGGTACCTACTACAACAGTCACCACAAGCATTGTAAAATCTGAACACCTGACGTTTCTCCAATTCACAAACACACACACTACCTATGTGTCCTGCATTTTCTACTGATTTTTTCCTGTTCCCCATAAAAAAGCTTCATGTATTAACACAGGACATATACCTGTTATTTTTAATAGGCATGGAATAAGTGCCTATTCCTCTCCCCAGAGATCTAACTTTTTAATGATTTCCACATTAGATTTAACATTAAATGCAAATTGATCCATAAAGTCATCTAATTAGAAATTAAACATGCCATAGACATTATCCACGATTTAATTAGAAGAGCAACACGATATGATGAGAAATGCCCCTCCCTAGGAGGAGAAGCTGGGAACGGAGCTCCACCTCGACCAATTACTGGCTGGGATCTGGAAGGTCACCTAGCCTTTCTGGGACCCCGCAAAATGTACAAGTTAGATTTCAAACATCCTTCCCAAAGAAAAGAAATCTACAATTCAAATCACTTCAGTAACTATTTATGAAGCAATAGGCTCTGGGGATTCAAAGACTCATTCATGCTTTAAGGACATGGCAGATTAGGGAATCTACAGCCTGTTCCATCCACCAACACACCCTGGCTTGTGAAGTGGAAGGGTTCGAATTTTCATTATGGGCAATGCTACTGGGCAAATGTTCCTCCCGCCCTGCCTTCCCCTCTTTTGGGAGGCCATGCCCCCAGTGTTTATTTCCCAAAGCATAATTTTCAAGTCTCAGGGCTCAAAGCTCAAGGCTGGTGTATCTGGTCAAGCTCTTTGCTGTTTAAATCATTACCCCTACCCCACCTCCAACCAAGGGCTTCTCCCAGATCAAATTCTGAAAAGGCTGCCAAGATCTTCCTCAGCACTGCTTGTCCTTTTCAGTGCAAAACGATGCTTGTCCCTAGCCTGGCCTTTTGACCAAAAAAGTGGAAGGGGAGGAGAGGAAGAGACGGAGATGTGCTGAGAAGCCCTCTGGAATCAGGCACGCAGCACACAGTCTCAGAGGTTGAGCGATGCCCCGCGTGGCCAGGGACTGTGCAGCGGCTCAGCAAGGCGTGAGGCTGACTCACAGGCAGCATCTCCCTCTCAGGTATTGGGGAGCCTATGGGTCAGTATCCTACCCTCATTCACATGAGTGATGTGGGGGGGGCCCTCTCCTTCCCTCTCTCACTCTGGGACAAGGACATGCCTCCATAGCATGCTACAGCATGCCACCGCAGTCCCTCACCCACCCCCAGGCACCTTCTATCACCTCCTCAAACTGCTCTCATTCTACTGTTTGGGGTGAGCAAACAGGGGCTGCTGCCCCTGCAGAGATCCTGAGGAGGGGTCTCAGGGTAACCCAGACCAGGACAGTGGGCCCTTTCCTGATTCCTGGAAATGTCACTGTCTAAGACATAGCCTCCCAAGCTCTGGCAATCCCAGAAAGCAACCACAATTCAACAGTGGTTGCTCAAGACTCTTGGACGCCCCCCCAAGAACACCCCAGAGCAAAGTCTTCCAACTCTTAAAAGTTACAGAACTGCCCTTAATTGAATATGATGATACATGTAAAGCATATGGAAGTAAAATTTATACTACTCAGCCCAAATCAGGGTAGAGGAAGATACTTAAGGTAACATTAGGATGGAGGTTATTGGCACTTGATGGAATTTCTCCTTTAAAAAAAAAAAAGCCTGGATCACACTAAAATGAATGAGAAAAGTTAGATCTGACTACAGACTAGCCCTGCACTCTGCTTGAGAACCCTACAAGGATAAAACAAGAATGTAATTTAGTGAAGAGAAAAGGAAAGGAAGGAACTGGATTCAGAAATGCCCTTAACACAAAATCAAAATGTTATTCTCACACAACTTCAAACTTGAATTATGTCAATAATTCCACCAAAAATAAAAAGTGGGAGATATCAAAATCCTTACAGAAGAACCACATCATTCTATAAACATGATTTCAAAGCCCCTGTCCCACAAGGGCTGGGGGTGTGGGGAGCTGCAGGGAGGCCAAGGGGATGCAGGAGCATAGTGAGGAAGATGATGGTAAGAGCAATGATGCCTTCCCTCTGAAGAGGAACTTTGCAGCTTACAAAGCCCTTCCACTTTCGTTATCTTCTCTGATGCCCCCAAGGCATTCCTGTGAGGGCTGCTGGGGATGCCCGCTTACCTCTGTTTCAAGCTCTGAGAGGGGAGGAAGCTGTTGAAGGTCCCGCAGCCAGCAAGGGACAGGTCTAGCAGGTGAGCCTCGGGTCACGTCAGGGCCAAGCATCATCCATGGATCACTATGCACAAAGAACACCCAGGATCTTTCCCAGCGATGTCCATGCATCTCTGTATGAGATGGTGGGAGGAGGGAGTGGAATCATGAGCCTGTTTTGAGCCATTCCTACCAGAGCTGTGCGTACCCTACCCCACAGTATGAGGTTAAAGGGAAAGAAAGCCACTTCTTCCTGCTTTATCTCAATAAAGATGCATGAGCCAGGCATGATTCTAAGCGCTTCATGTACCCTGACTCATTCTACTATTACAACAGCTCTATGAGGTAGGAACTCTTATTAATACCCCGATTGTACTATTCAGGAAACAGCAAGGTTAAGTAATTTGCCCAAAGGCAAAAAGCTGGAAACTGGTAGGCCAGGAGCCAGGAGCCAGGCAGTCTAGGCCCAGATGCTGTTCTTTTGACCACTAACCTATATACTGCCTCACAAGAGGTGCCAGTGTTAGTGGATTCAAACCTGTCGTGGGCCTGGGTACAGGTCCCTCACAGCTCCCTGATAGTACCACACCAAGCTTCCTCAACTTCCAGAGGCACCGTGTTTCAGAAATATGCAGGACACCACATTCCCTCCCTCCCTCCCTCCTTCCACCTCCCATTATTGAGTTACTGCAGGAGGATCGTGTATTAAGGCAAACACCACTTTGACATAACCTAATAACCACCCATCTCCCAGCACTCGGCAAGAATGAATGCTACAGGGCACACGTGCAAACTCGATTCTCAGTCCAGGAGTGATTTCTGTGGGAAGCGTAATTCCATTGTCCTCCTCACCCAGCACATCTTATATCCATAAAACACGAGACCCCCATCAGTCAGGATACCCAGGAATGAAAGGCCCTGCCTCTTAATCCATGTTTCAGGTACAGCTAGACTCCATCTGGTGACAGAAAGTCAAACCTAATCTGATCTTTTCATTTAAAAACACAGTACCAAACACACACAGCTGTATGTAGAAGGCAGCATTATAACAGAGATATATAATTATTCCCCATTCAATTCTGCTGCTTACTTATTTATTAGCCCCAAATTACTCTTGATATTGTAGCCTATGGTCACTATAAACTACAGGCCTACCTCGAAGACACTGAGGGTTCCGTCCAGACCACCACAATAAAGCCAATGTCACAATAAAGCGAGTCACACAAATGTTTTGGTTTCCCGGTGCATATCAAAGTTATGCTTATACTATATTGCGTCGATTAAGTGTGCGATAGCATTATACCTAAAAGCAATGTACATACCTTAATTTCAAAGTACTTTATTGCTAAAACATGCTAACCAGCATCTGAGGCTTCATCAAGTCGTAATCTTTTTGCTGGTAGAGGATCCTGTTTCGTGTAGACCAGCCCCCAGTGCAGTGGCTGGTCTGCTGCAACTTCCAGAAACAAGCTTCCGCAGGAGCAGGGTGCCTGTGCTCAGCACCCAGCTGAAGGGGACGCAGCTACCCCTGCCCCGCCTTTCCAACCACCTGATCCAACCTACACCCTCTCCCCGCCCCCTCCTCCCCAGCCTCCAGGCTGGCTTCCATCCTCTGACCCCTCAAGAAGTCCCTCTAAACTAGAAAGGATGTCTTCTCTCTCTCTCACACCTGTTCTGCTGGTTACACTAGGTCACAAGGTGTTTCCACCCGTGTCTCTGAAGAAGGAATGACTCCAGAGCGTGGAATTTACAGTAATAAGGAGTCTGGGAGAGAGTGAAGTGCTGAAATCATAGTACGTTAGATGGTCCTAAACAGAAGCCAGAATTGGTGACTGAGGACTACTCGTTTCCCCATCCCAAGGCAAGCTGCATACGGGCGGGGATCTTTGTCTCTTCCACTCACAGCTATAGCCCTAGTGCCTAGGACAGTGCAGGGCACATTTTGGCACACAGTAGACAACTGGGGTTGTTATTAGTTGAATTGTGTCTCTCCAAAATTCATATATTGAAGCCCTAACCCCCAGTACCTCAGACTGTGATGGTATTTGGAGATGGGGTCTTCACAAAGATAATGAAAGTAGAATGAGGTCATAAGGTGGGCCCTAATCCGGTAGGACTGGAGTCCTAAGAAGAGGAGGAGATCTGGACACACAGAGAGACACCAGGGGTGCACGCAGACAGAGGAAAGACCAAGTGAAGACACAACAAGAAGGCAGCCATCTGCAAGCCAAAGAGAGAGGCCTCAGAAGAAACCAATCCCACCAACACCCTCATCTTGAAGCCACCCAGCCCATGGTATTTTGTTATGGCGGCCCTACGGAAGTACTAACAGGGATGAACAAATACATGTATGAATGAAAGAGGGATGAGTCCATGCCTGTCTCATTCTGCATTTTATCTTTGAAACTTGTGCCAGTATTCATGGTGTACTGTCATTTTAAAAGGCCAAAGCAGCAGCCAGTCTCTCCCCAGAGCACCATTTGGAGGCTGACCAGGCTGAAGCTCCTGGGAACAAGGATATGGGTACAATCTCTACCATCAGCATCCCACCCTCCAAACAGAACTTCCCACTTCTCCTAGCTCCCTGGGGCTCTCTGGGGCTAGCTGCTTGGCAGAACAGCCCTCAGATGTGACTGCTTGAGAGCTTTCTACTGGCTACCACCCTGTACCTTCTATCCTTAATGAAAGAATAGACTCTGGGAACAAATACTTCTGGGCATTAGTGTTGTGATGTGATGCCTGGAGCTGCTGCAGCCATTTGCTGACCATGAGAGGGTCTGGGAACAAATACTTCTGGGCATTAGTGTGATGTGATGCCTGGAACTGCTGCAGTCATTTGCTGACATAAGAGGAGGGAGCGGACATGTGAAGGATGGCAGAGAGAAAAATGAAAAGAGCCAGGTCCTTGATGAGGTCACTGAGTTGCTGAGCTAACGTACTCTAGGATCACCCTACCTCCAGACTTCTAGTCCTGTGAGATAAAAGTTCTCCTTATTATAAAGCCATTTTGAGTTGGTTTGTCTGTTACTGGCAGCCAAAAGCCTCCAGCTACATTACATGAGCCGGAATGCTACCGGTATCAACTTTCCAGTTTTATTAGGCAAAATCTGTGGTTCCTGACTTTTTCAAGTTTGGGAACCCCTTTTAACGTCAAAACATTCTACACAACACCCATCTAATAGCAGTCCTACTTTCAGTATCCAATATCTAACAGCAATAACAGTCAATAAACTACTATGACTTCCAGTAATTTTTTTTAATTTCTTTTTTTTTTTTTTTTTTTTGCAGTACGCGGGCCTCTCACTGTTGAGGCCTCTCCCGTTGCGGAGCATAGGCTCTGGACTCAGCGGCCATGGCTCACAGGCCCAGCCGCTCCGCGGCATGTGGGATCCTCCCGGACCGGGGCACAAACCCGTGTCCGCTGCATCGGCAGGTGGACTCTCAACCACTGCGCCACCAGGGAAGCCCTCCAGTAATGTTTTGAAGTGAATTTGCATTGTAGACAACTAATTCTATCTAAGGAAATCTAAAAACACTCAGGCATAATTTTAGACCACACACATAGAATTAAGTGAGCCTGAAGACAATTCTTGGCTGGGCATACGGGTTTGAGGACACTCACACTAACTGCACAGCCCTTTCCCCCAGCCCCTAAAAAATATCTGGCCCCCAACTTGAGAACCCTCTGACTATACAGAAGACCAAAGAGAGACCTTTCCAATTCATTTGGGGTCCACACTTTATGCTTCTCCTTGTCCATTCAGGTCCAAGAACTATTTAAGACTCACTTGCCCCAATGAAGTCTTCCCAGATGGTACCCGTCGATTGTGGTCAATTCAAAATTGCCCTCTGATGCTTGCGTAATTAATGCCAAGCACACTGGATTTGATTTATTCTCACCCAGATAAAAACTTGGTCTCTCGGGACTTCCTGCGGCAAGCAAACAAACAAATAAATAAAACTGCTCTCTCATTTTACTTTTTCCCAATTCTCCCATGTGACTGATATATTTCCCAAGGGGAGAAAGGATGGTGGTGACAGTAGTAATACTAATGGTAGTAGTAGTGGTGGTGGTCGTCGTGACATTTTAGCACGTTATATATTGTAGCCAATGTGCCACGTACTTTACATCATTGTTTAATTTCATCTTCAAAGCAACCTTTGAGATAAGTATATTAGTGTTCCCATTTTACCGAAAGAGGACAGTGAGACAGAGTTTAGGTAACTTGCTCAAGGTCACACAGCAAGTAAGGAGCAGAGCTGTGGTGAGAGTCATCCACGCATAAGCATCAACCGAAGCTGGGTGGATGCAGAAATGTGAATGGGCCTCATGGGAGGAGGCCCTCTGACACAACCAGATCACCTCCTCCCAAGCCAGTGCAGTGGCCTCCCTGGCGAGCATATCCTGAGACTCCTGTCTCCTTCCCTTACAATCCAGCCTCAAAGTCAAAGAAAACTTTCTAAACCACCAATCCAATCACATCTCTTCCCAGTTCATAAATTCTGTGGGCCAGCTGGTCACTAATAGATACAATCCAGGCTCCTAAACATGTTCACAGTGGAGCCCCAGAAACACTGTTCCAGACTTGGGGTCCATCCACAACAGGTGCAGATCCCCAGATATAAGCCTTTCTTATCTCTGTGCCTTTGTACCCGCTAGAACCTCTGCCTGGAATGCCATCCCACCTTTTCCATACCCTTCCCTGCAGCTAACACCAGTCCTCTCCTCTGCTCACCATCAGTACTCCTCCCGAAGTTACTTCCTAACTCATGGGGCACAACAACCGCCTCACCTATCCTTTTCTTGACTCTTTGTCATCGCACTGATCATGCTCTTCATGACATGTCTGTTTCCCTCTCTTGCTGCATGGGAGCTCCATGAGCACAGGATCCTACCTGCCTTGCTCTGTGCTCTGTCCCCAGCGCCTGCAACAGTAGCTGGCCAGACAAGGTGCTCAGTCTTTACTGAATAAATGAATTGTTAGAATCACTGCTTTCTCACTGTGTGCACCGTGGCGCTCCATTAGCACCTACCATCCAGTTGATAATCATGTCTCTTCACTGCAAACTCTTCAAAGAACCCCTTGCATCCCAGACACCTGACAAAGTGGACACCCAGTGGTGACTGCCACATATTTTCACAAAAGATACATCCACAATTCCGTTCCTTTTTATTTAATATGTCTTTGCTCATTCTGGTTATACAAGTTTAAGAGAGGAAAAAAAAAATGTGTTGCAGTTTTGGACTTCTAAAAAGTATAAAAAGCTCCCTTACAAAATGGGAAACCAGAAAGTTTCCAGCAAGTCAAAAAATTAGAAGACCTCAAAAACAGGCCCATGCTGGTTTTCTAAGAAGTAACTATCTCTAAATGGAGTATAATCTATAAAAATATTCAATCACTATGTTGTACACCTGACACTACCAATAATATAACAGTGTAAATCAACTATACATCAATTTAAAAAATAAATAGGTAATAAAAACCTTTTGGTTTTCCATTTAATAAACAGTTCAAACAATACAAAATGAATGAGGTGGAAAATGAGTGTCCTTACATAATTCTAAATCCTAAATAAGTGATCACTATTAGCAATTTTTTTTTTTTTTTTTTTTTTGCAGTACGCAGGCCTCTCACTGTTGTGGCCTCTCCCGTTGCGGAGCACAGGCTCCGGACACGCAGGCTCAGCGGCCATGGCTCACGGGCCCAGCCGCTCCGCGGCATGTGGGATCTTCCCGGACCAGGGCACGAACCCGTGTCCCCTGCATCAGTAGGCGGACTCTCAACCACTACGCCACCAGGGAAGCCCAACTATTAGCATTTGATGTATATTCTTCTCCCCGCCGCAAAATTAATGCATATCAAATTATATAATATGTACTCATTTCATACATATACATACACATATATATATATTAAAAATAGGATCACACTGTACATACTGATCTGTAATCTAACTTTCTCACATAAGTTCTCTGCCATCTTTCCATAACAATACATAAGATGACTTCATCATTTTCAAAAGCTTTATAATATTTACTACATGGTTTTACTGGAGTTTATTCAACTACTCCTTTATCAATGAATGTTCTAAAGTCCTAGTTTGACTAAAATAGAATTACCATATGATCCAGCAATCCTGGGCATATATCCAGACAAAACTCTAATTCAAAAAGATACATGCACCACTATGTTCATAGCAGCACTATTTACAATAGCCAAGACATGGAAGCAACCTAAATGTCCATCGACAGTTGAATGGATAAAGAAGATGTGGTACATATATACAATGGAATGCTACTCAGCCATAAAAAAGAAATAATGCCATTTGCAGCAACATGTATGCAACTAGAGATTATCATACTAAGTGAAGTAAGTCAGAAAGAGAAAGACAAATATTACACGATCTCACTTATATGCGGAATCTAAAATATGACACAAATGAACCTATCTACGAAACAGAAACAGAATCACAGAC
The DNA here is from genome assembly GCF_059928025.1 of Delphinapterus leucas. Classification (NCBI taxonomy): domain Eukaryota; kingdom Metazoa; phylum Chordata; class Mammalia; order Artiodactyla; family Monodontidae; genus Delphinapterus; species Delphinapterus leucas. Next base: position 42,861,942 of record NC_143135.1, read on the forward strand.
ATAGAGAACAGACTGGTGGTTGCCAAGGGGGAGGGGAGTGGGGGAGGGATGGAGTGGGAGGTTGGGGTTAGCAGATGTAAGCTATTATATACAGGATGGATAAACAATAAGGTCCTACTGTACAGCACAGAGAACTACATTCAATATCCTATGATAAACCATAATGGAAAATAATATAAAAAAAAGAATGTATATATGTGTACAACTTAATCACTTTGCTGTACAGCTGTAATTAACACAACACTGTAAATCAACTATACTTGAATTTTGGGACTTCCCTGGTGGTTTAGTGATTAAGACTCCAAGCTTCCAATACAGGGGTCGTGGGTTCGATCCCTGGTGGGGGAAGTAAGATCCCACATGCTGCATGGCTAAGTAAATAAATAAATAAATGGCTAAATAAATAAATAAAACAGGGCTTCCCTGGTGGTCCAGTGGTTAAGACTCTGTGCTCCCAATGCAGGGGGCCCAGGTTTGATCCCTGGTCAGGAAACTAGATCCCATATGCATGTCGCAGCTAAGAGTTTGCATGCCACAACTAAAGATCCCACATGCCGTAACAAAGATTCCACACATGGCAACCAAGATCCCGCATGCGGCGACTAAGACCCAGTGCAGCCAAATAAATATTAAAAAAAACAAACAAAAAAGTTTAAAAAAAAGGGGGGGGGGACTTCCCTGGTGGTCCAGTGGTTAAGACTCCATGCTCCCAATGCAGGGGGACCAGGTGCGATCTCTGGTCAGGGAACTAAATCCCATATGCATGCTGCAACTAAGAGTCTGCATGCCGCAGCTAAGACGCAGCACAGCCAAATAAACAAATAAATGATATTTTAAAAATAATAATAAATAAAAAGCAAGGAAATTGTTATTAAAAAAAACTACACTTCAATTTTTTTAAAAAATGTAGAATAAAGTCCTAGTTTGACACTATATTAAACAGTATGGTGAGGAACATACTCATACAAATCTTTCCTTAGGATAAATTATATGAAGTAGAACTGCCAGGTCATAGAATATGCGCATTTGACCTTATAATCCCTGTTGTCAAAATTCCCTCCAGAAAAGTTATGTGGACCCCAACCGGTAATATATAAAATTCCACCATCACCCCACCTCAACGAAGGGTGGTTTTTTTTTTGATCAATAGAGTTAATGCCTTCAGCAGGATAAAATCTCTGACCCTTGGCACCAATTCATACTCACCTCACCAACTCCGCCTCTTCAAGAAAAGCAGGCATTAATTCTATTCTGGACCAGGGTTCAAGAGCCTTACCAAGGTTAACTCTGGGCTGCACTAGAGGCACATATAACTGCACAGACCTCAGGTGAAGACCACTATTCCACAGAGAGGTCCTTAGCTCTGGGCTCTGACCACAAAGCAAAGGGATCACAGGTAGGATCCCTCGTCAGTATACAGAGAGCCTGTAGCTTCTGCAAGACAGGCCCTCATGAAGGAGCAGCCGTGCAGCAAGTATGTATACCCCCGCTCATCATTCTTGTCTTCTGAGGGACTCTGGGAACTGCGACAGCAGAGCTAGAGCCAAGAGCATTTACAGTAAGTCCCCTACATACGAACGAGTTCCATTCCGAGAGCACATTCGAAAGTTCAATTTGTTCATAAGTCCAACTGTTAGCCTAGGCACCCAACTAACAAAATCGGCTGTATAGTAGTGCACTGTAATAGGTTTATAATACTTTTCACATAAATAATACATAAAAAACAAACACAAAAAATAAAGAAAAAACTTTTAATCTTACATACAGTATCTTGAAAAGTTCAGTAGTCCAGTACAACAGCTGGCATACAGGGGCTGGCATCGAGTGAACAGGCAAGAGGAGTTACTGACTACAGGAGGCAGAGGAGGTGGGAGATGGCAGAGCTGAAGGGTCGTCAGCAATAGGAGACGGGGGGGGGTGGGGGGGGCGCAAGCTGCAATTTCATTCTCCATTAATATACTTTCAGTATGAATACGGATCAACACTTGGAGCATCAAAACTTTTTATTTTTTTGAAGAATATTTCTACAATTCTTCCCTGCCTTCTTAAATAGAGTTCACTAGACAGAAGCATGTTTCTTAAGGATCACAGTCATACCATGAAGACCCACAGGGGTGTTGACCACTCAAAACAACAGGGCAATGAGGGCTAAAGAACCCCAGTTTAATATACTTTTTAAATGTGTCTACTATTGAGTTTGTCTCTTCCCATACTATCAGCTATCAGCTTCTCTCTCTCCAGCAGATGCCCCCTCTCTACTTCAGAGCCATAAATGGTCCCCTCCAGTCATTTATGCTATGGGAAGCAGTAATTAAGTAGGTTAGAATTACAAAGACATTAAGAAAAAAAAGAGCATAGAAATCACCTCTGAGTGATGCAGCTAAGCTTGGGGAGGTCACTGTGAGTGAAGCAGTTAAGTTCTGGTGCACAGACTTTGTGAAAACTCATTCAAGAGCCATCATTACATTGAATATGTGCCTTAAAATGGCTTGCAGATAGCTCTATCACATCCTTGGAGAGAGGGATTTTGTTTTTGACACATAGAGGCAGGGAGCTGGTTGGCCGCCAAAGCAAAAAGCATGAGGAGGAGTGGAAGGGTGATCCTAAGGTCTTGGGTCCAGTGTTTTCGAAAGAATACATCAACTGCTTTCCTCCACAGAAAATGAGAGGATCATCCAGGCACACAAGCACAGCACCGCAAGTATACAAGTCTTCTGCTGGCATGCTACTGCTAACAAAAAAAAAGTGTCGCCAATGTTGTTATTCCTTTCTCTTACTTAAGCTTTCTAGAAAACCTCCAAATGGCCAACAATCTAGAGCCAACAGGTTTTACAAACCAAAACTCTCCTCCTAGGCACAGCCACTGAGATCTACAAGTGTCACATGGCCTGTGCTGGGGTCAAGGTCAAGAGACGACCTTGGGCCAATCATATGCCCTTTCTCAGCTTAGTTTTCCCATCAGCATAAAATGGGGATGACACCTGCTCTTCTCTGGGAAAAGAGGGCCGTCGTGGGGAGTGTGAGGAGATACAGCTGTGGCCACCACAAGTCGGCCAGGCTGCCCCTCCCACTCAAGCCTGCATGAACTGCAGGACACGTGCATGGGGAGCACCACATCTGGTCCAGCCACACCAGAGGATCTTGAGAGTCCTAGAAGGAGCCAGGTAGGAAAGGGGCTCAATGACAAGTTTCCAATTCAACACAGCAGGCTGCAGCCCAGAAGCTCCACTGTCTGCTTTAGAAATATCTTGGCAATGGTTTTTAACAGCAGAATCACCCTCTGTCAAAGGAAACCTTACATATGCCCCCAATATACAAAACAGATAAAAAGTGGTATTTGGGGCTTCCCAGGTGGCGCAGTGGTTGAGAGTCCGCCTGCCGATGCAGGGGACACGGGTTCGTGCCCCAGTCTGGGAAGATCCCACATGCCACGGAGCGGCTGGGCCGGTGAGCCATGGCCGCTGAGCCTGCACGTCCGGAGCCTGTGCTCCGCAACGGGAGAGGCCACAACAGTGAGAGGCCCGTGTACCGAAAAAAAAAAAAAAAAAAGTGGTATTTGAATTTCTTAATTATTTAATTTATAGTATTTATTTATTATAAATACAGTGAGGCTGCTCTCATGAACATAAGATTAAATTACAAATGAAACATCTAATATATTTCCCTTTTATTTTTCTGACAGTATAAGAAATATAAAGCAGGAATACAAAATCCTGATTCACAAATAGTGCAAATGGTATCTATTTAGCCTTTTACTTGCAGCCTCAAGAATCCATTCAATTAAACTAACCAGAAACCTAAACTTAGGACAATAAGATTTTTTTTTTTTTTTTGGCTGCGCTGGGTCTTTGTTGCTGCGTGCAGGCTTCCTCTAGTTGTGGCGAGTGGGGGCTACTGTCCTTTGCAGTGCACGGGCTACTCATTGCGGTGGTTTCTCTTTTTGCAGAGCACAGGCTCTAGGCACACAGGCTTCAGTAGTTGCAGCATGCTGGCTCAGTAGCTGTGGTGCACGGGCTTAGCTGCTCCACAGAATGTGGGATCTTCCCAGACCAGGGCTCAAACCTGTGTCCCCTGCATTGGCAGGTGGATTCTCAAGCACTGTGCCACCAGGGAAGCCCCTAGGAAATTTTTATTTCAAGTTGGATTACATTTCTTACTAGGAAATGTTCAGTTTGGAGGGAGGTGAAGAATGGTTTCACTGGCCAGTTTAAACTTTTATGTGTGGAGGAAAGCACTGTTAAAATGTATCTTGGAACATAATTCAACGTTCAAATGAGCTCAGCTCTAAAAATCCCCAGATGCTTGGTACCAGGCTCTGACAGATATTTATGCAAAATTTCAAGAGTCAAATTTATTTTGTTTCACACACTAAGTTCAAACGAAGTTTCGACTTCATCACTGACATTCTACCAGCCTTTGTAAATATGCACAGTGAGAACACAGGCCCATTTGCCTAATGGGGCTCATTCAATGTATTGTAAAAAGTTTCAACAAGATATACAAGCGAGGGCACCAAATTATATTTGAGAGATTTAGGTAATGGAGTTTGTCGGCCAATGTAAAAACGTGATTTATTGCCTCATTTGAAATATCTGAAGCTCAACCTTTTCTCGAGTGGTCAACAAACTCTAGTATGAAAAAGTAAACTCCTAAGAATTATTATCCACGCCATTACAAATAACTCATAAAAATAAAAAGATAATATCTTAGAATAACGCCCACACTGTATATTACACACATAGCATCGCTCTAAGAGGTTACCTACTGAATGAGCAGTTTTGTATATACAACACACAACTTTTGGTAACAGCTGGTATACAAACCAGCCCTTCGACAATTTTGCTGCCATTGTTCTCACAATATTAAGATGAAATTTTCTTCACTTCTGTGTGTCAAGTACTTGAAAGAACTGGTCTTTCTCATGTTTGCCTGGATAAACACATACAAATGCAAGCAAAACGTTGACAACTGCGCCACCCACACTTCCGCTGAGGTACATCATAAGAGCATTTATCATACAGCCCCAGCACTTTCATTAAACGGGGAGCATTTGGTTCTTCTCTGTATGCATCCCTCTACCATGACACTAACCACCTTCACAGAGCATTGTGAGGTGAGGACTGGGAAGCTACAAGTGCGTGCTCCACGTCAGGTTGAAACTTGGTGGTGGAATTCTACAATTCTTAAGAACAGGGTAAACCCTTGGGATCTAGGAACATGTGAGGAGACACACAGGACCTGCTGTTCTGTTCTCAAAAACAGAAATGACTAGAAAGAAAAAATATGGATTCCCCGAGAGCTGCTGTCAGCTCAGCTCCTGCCTCAGCCCTCAAGCCAGGCAACAAATGCAGCTTCAAGAGCGGTGCAGAAGTGCAGTACATCCCACCCTTCCCTCCTTCCCAGAGGATGGAGGCTCACTCCATTCATCCACTCACTCACACATTAATTTGGTCAACCCGCAGACATCCACTGGATGTCTACTTCGCAAGGCATATGCATGGTGTATGTTTCCATTCACGTAAATTTAATTATATTTTATTTTGGAGAGTTCCTCAATACCCTTAAAAGTAACCTGAAGATACCCAAAATGAGTGACCATCACCAGAACCAGGACTCACTTCTGTTAACCAAACAGGTACAACACTTGGCAAGTGTTAACCATTTCTACCACAACCAAATACTTTGACTTGTGCAAGCGTGCTTTTGAGCTTCTGTGTGCCAGGCAGGATACACAGGTAAGACCCAGTTCCTGCCCTCAAGGGGCTCAGAGGGAGGGAATGGAGTAAATCAAGATAGAGGACAATGTGATAAATGCAAAGGCAGACTAACAGTATGGGGGACTAGGGGAAAGGAAAGAAGGCTTAGTTACATTATCCTGAAGGAACCGGGAAGGCTTCTGTGAAATGATGTACATTCTTCTCTTTAGAGAGAAGCAAGAGCTGAACAAAAGCAAGAACATATCCCAGGTAGATGCAGGAGGAAGAGAAGGCACGGAGGCATAAGAGACAGTTGAGTGTGGCTGAAACAGGAATAATGGGTGGGAGTGGCTGGCCAGGAGGCTGGGAGGGAACACCAAGACTTTCTCATCAGCAGGCTTAATATGATTCAGGTCGCCTGGTCTCAGACACCTCAATCATCTGTAAAGTGGAAAGAGTGGCTCCTCCAGCAAATTCCACATACCAAATTGTGCGGTCACACTGCATTCTCCCTGTGCTTGGCAGGAGGCTTGGCCAATACATACATCATCTTCCTCTGGTCTAGGTACATGGAGGGGAGCTCCCAAAACAAACCAATCACAATGCCGACTCAGCCATAATAGAAGATAAATATAATACATGGCTCTGACTTGGCAGGAGTCGAGTTCCTCTAACATAAGTCTTTCCATGCTCTAAAATCCATGCAGTTTTTTAAAAGTATGCCCAAGGCCACTCTGCTTCCAGGGGATTTGGGGTTTTAGCCAATTTGCTTATAAGATGGCTGTGCAAATTTGCACCACCCCATGAGCCTGGGTTTGAAATGGAGGGGAGGATCTCAGCTATAACAGGGAAGACTTTTAATAAAGAGCAGAACCCAGAGCCCATGCAATAGAGAGCTGCTCTTGCAGGTGAACCCACGCGGGGCACTGCTCACCCAGCTCTCCAAGGGATGCAGTAACCAAATCCCACTGGCCCCAAATTCACTCACTTCACAGATACATTCTGAATGCCTATTATATGCAAAGTACCACGGAGACCATAAAGGTGTGCAAGCCACAGCCCGAGCCCTGAAAGGGCTTACAGCCTAGGAGGAAGGACACCTACAAAAGCCAGTAAAGGGACTTCCCTGGTGGTCCAGTAGTTAAGACTCCACGCTTCCACTGCAAGGGGCGCGGGTTTGATCCCTGGTTGGGGAACTAAGATCCCGCATGCTGCATGGTGCAGCAAAAAATAATAATAATAAAAGCCAGTAAAACATGCTGGATGGTGAAAGTGCCATTAAGACATTGATGGGCCAAAGGAAGTAAAGGTCCCTTCTGGTAAAGAAGGAAGAGACTTCCTAAAGGAGGCAGCTGCAGAGAAATGGGGAGGTTTTCAACACAAAACAGTTGGAAAAGGTGCTCCTCTTTTCTGAGCCCTTGCTATGCATCACTTCAATCCCACAACAAACCAGTGTGCCAGGTGATACCGCATGGACTGGGCATGGAAATCCTGGTGAGCACAATGTCACACACATCATGGGTGGTAGAGCCCTCGTTCTCTGCTACAGAAAGCCTTTCTGGTAGAGGGAATGGCATGAGTACAGCCGGTATGGGATATGAGAAGAATCCAATATGTTGGAAGGACACATTGTAGGCCATCCGGCTGGAAAGATACACTGAAACCACACAGCAGGGGCCTCATCTACCTGGCCTTAGGAGAATGTGTTTGTTGACTGGGTGATGAAGTACGTAGGGAAGAAGCAGCTTTTGAGAAACAAGAGTCCAGGATCAGGCACAGCGGCTAAGAGCCATGGGAGCCAGCCAGCTCTGACCTTGTGGACAAGGTCTTTAACTTCTGTGTGCCTCCACTTTCTCATCTATTAGATGGGGATGATAATACTACCTAATTCACAGAATTGTGACACTAAATGAATTTGCAAAGCAATAAGAATAATGCCACCCATAAAAACTGCTATAGAAGTGTCACTGGATAATGATGGTGATGATGAAGCAGCCTTAATTAACCAGATGAGACATCCTGAAGTTGGGATATTATCTCAGAGATGGCTACAGTAATCCAGACAACAGAAAGGATGGTAGCAGCTACCGGGAGGCGGGGCAAGGGGAGGGGGGGTGGAGAGGAAGTCAGTGATCTGAGAGATCAGAGAACTCGAAAGGGGAGGAGAGGGTTGCAGCCTGGGAGAAAAGCAGTGCTGCTGGAGGGGCTGCTCAGCCATAAAAGCACTTGGCAAAGACTCAGAGGGCTCCTTGCTAGACTTCAATCCTTACACACCCAGGGGCAGTCCTCAGAGCCTCAAATCTTCCATCTTGAAAACGGAGCCAACAATTCTTACCCTTTCTATTCTCAGCATTGTCATGAGGAGCTAATAGGGCAGTGGATTTGGCCACAGGATGTTAAGACATAATGCACTGTACAGATGGGAGGCATGAGTTGGGACAAGGGACTAGTCTGGGGAACGAGCCCAAGGAAAGAGAGACACTCTACTCAACCTTCTGCATGATGTTCCCAGAGAGTAAGACTGAGGGGCAATTCCAACATCCTCGCCCTGCACAGCTACAGGCTGGTACCAGCCCAGGACCAGGGACACCTGAGGCTGCCACGGCACTGAGGGTAGAACACACAAAGGTTCAAAGGGCAGACCCCCAGTGCCGACAGCAGAATTCACCATTCCAGGGCACACCAGGTATAAAAGAAGCCCATAGAAAACCCAGTTGGCTCTACCTCCTGCAGCTCTCCAGTTACAAAGCCTGTAAGATCAAAAGAAGGGTTCCGGAGCCAGCCAAGGATGGGGAGGAGAAAACCAGCCCCTGTGGGCTGCAGCAGGCGGCCCCCCCAGCAGTTTGCCTTCCATTAAAGCCAAGTGTTTGTTTACATTTCCTGCAACATCTTGTCACTTTCTGGATAGGATTTCTTACAGAAACTCATCTTTTTCATGTTGAGTGTAGTCTACAGAGTCCAGGAGACCATAAAGAGCAGCAGCTCGCATACCCTGTTTAAGTTCTCTTTATTTTAGCTTCGGGAGGAACTCAAGGAGTCTCTTCTCCAGCAGACCCTGCGCCTCCCTATCACATCATTCACCACAGAAGACTGGGACGGTGTCCTTAACACAACTCTCTCCCTCCCACTACCCTGGAGTTCCTTGAAATTCCCTGAACTAACCTAGAGTCCCCACCACCCAACACAGACCCTAGCATATAATGAACTGAAATGTCACCCCATCCTTTGGAATCCAAAAGCAGTGAGAACCCACAGGCACAACCTGCTCCAAATACTCAACTTTGCCCCTTACTCAGAAGTCTTTTAATATAGCAGCACCTCATGTCTTCAAGCCTCCCTGTTTGGTTTTCCAAAAACCTGACTTCCGAGGTCAAAGGAAAGGCCTAATTTAGGTTTGTGACCTTAGCCTGTGTTTCATTTTACAGTTTTGATTTGTTTGATACAGGTTGTGGAGAAGTAAAAGCCCTTATCACTCCAAAATACAGTTACCAAATTCAAACCACTCGAGAACAGGGCCTTCTCCCTTCAACCAACTTTTTCGGCTGACTTTTAACAGTTTTAAAGTTGATAAACTAGAGGAAGCGCTTTATTTAAAGAAAGAAAAAAAGATCTAAGTAAACAGTTCCCAGAGTTCTCTAAGAATTTAGACTCAAAGAACACAATCTGTCTACACAAGGATAAATGCAGTTTTATTAAAGAAAACACAGCGGGCTTACATACACTCTTCAAACAGTGTACACTGTCCACACGAAGAAGCAAACAAATTCAAAGCGAGTGGAACAGGGTCATCAGTGGGGAAGTACCATGGTTTTTCGCTCGAAAGCTGAACCACAAGGCAGGCAAGTGTTAGAGACAGACTTTCTCAGGGTATCTCGAATGGAGCTCAAGGAGATGACCACAGAATCATGCGGTGGAGCTACTGCGATGGTTTTCAAAATAATTTTTATTGAAGAAACAATCAACTGAACGACTTATAATCTGCAAAACCAAGCCCCTTGGCACCAAATGTGTTAAAAGCCTCCAATAGCACTGGAGTTTCGATTTATTCCAAATATAGACCTGAAATCACAAACTACAGAGCCAAAGCCACAGTGTTTTAAATGACTGACCAACTCCATCGAAATATCCCACACTTCTCATTTCAGAGTGAGGCGGAAATAAATGAGAGTCAAGAAACACAATTTCTAGAAATTCTTCCATCATAGGAGGGAAAGTCTGAAAGATCCGTGTGGCTTTTAAGAAAGCCAGCAAAAAACTAGGACATACACAAAAGTTATTTCCACTGCACACTGCACACTACAGATAAGAACGTCACTTTTCCAACAATTTTAAAATACACGGTATGTTTAGAGTTTGATTTTTCTCTCACTACTTGAGCTTTTGTCAAGCACCTGGATGTTAAGAGTTATAAAAATGAATGAAGGGGCTTCCCTGGTGGCACAGTGGTTAAGAATCCACCTGCCAATGCAGGGGACACGGGTTCGATCCCTGGTCCGGGAAGATCCCACATGACGCGGAGCAACTAAGCCCGTGCGCCACAACTACTGAGCCCGTGTGCCACAGCTACTGAGCCCGCACACCTAGAGCCCGTGCTCCACAACAAGGGAAGCTACCGCAATGAGAAGCCCGCGCACCGCAATGAAGAGTAGCCCCTGCTCACTGCGACTAGAGAAAGCCCATGCGCAGCAGTGAAGGCCTAACGCAGCCAAAAATAAATAAATAAAATAAATTTGTTTTTTAAAAAAAAAAATGAATGAAGATTCTGTTCCTGCCCATAAGGTGCTCACAAGTTGGGTATCTGTACCCAAAACGAAAGGGTTTAATAAAGAGATGATATGAATTTCAGTAAGGGACTTTTAGTAATAGAAAAAAGGTCCAAAGTTCTTTGCAGCAATATTTTATTTTCCCTAGTTAAAGAAAAAAAAAAAATTAACCTAACCAGAATGATCTATTAGACAGACGCTGCTAAACATGGTGGGATGTGACCGGGAGCATTAATTTACCAAAGGACTGGCCGGTGACGAGACCTGCACTAGCTATCGATCATCATCAATCTCCACGCTTCACTGTGACTTTCTACCACTTCATCAACCTTCATAGATTAAAACACTCCAGGCCAGTCCTTGATTCATTTGGTAGATAACTACTGCTTCCCCTCAAAAACCACATATTCACTTTAATCCATTTGAATAATTTCTCAAACTATGGGTTGAATTCTAACTGGGATCCAAGTCCAGACCATCCCACATGAAGCTAATCTTCAACTAGAGGGCCAAAAGCTCTGGTTACTGGGATTTCACTCATTCCAACTCATTTAACAAATATTTATTGAGCACCAACTGCCAGGAATTTTCTAAGCACTGAGCAATTCCACTGGAAAATAAAACAGACATGGAACCTTCCCTTGTGGGGCTTACAATCTAGCAGTCAGAGCATCAACAAATGAATTTTACTGAGGGAAAGGAACATGATTCAGGATAACAGGCAGCTGGGCTGGGGAAGAGACGGGATAGGCACCCACCAGATAGGATGGTTAGTTAGAGAGAAACTCCTACAGAAGATACATCCTTAAAACTTGCAAAACACCTGTTACAAAGGTTGGTGTGACTGTTACCGAAAAAATTTTCTGAATAACTAGTATATATAATTTAGAAAAGACAAAAATATGTTTAAAAATAGAATGAGGCTAAACTAATCTATAAACTTAACAGAACCCCAATAAAAATAGTTTCTGAAAAATTTTTTGACTAGACAAAGTGCGTCTAAAAGTGTAAACAGATAAACACACCTGTGAAAAAAGCCAGGAAAAAAATCTTAAAGAAGAAAGTGATGAAAAAGTGAGTAGCTGAATTGTACAGCAAAACCCCTGTCACAGAGCTATGGTAATTAAAGCTCCAGGTAGATAATGGAGCACATGTGAATTTAGTTTACCAATCTATAGAGAAAAGAGTCAATGAATTGTGTTAGGACAAGACAAGCATTAAGTTAAAAGGTTGGGATCTCTACCTCACTCTTTCTACCATACCAAACAAAATCTAGACATATTCAACTATGTAAAGTATATTATGACTTCATTTTTTTTATGTGTAAGACATTTTTCCAATAATTTCAGGATAAGATAGTCTTTTGCATGCAAATGAAAAACCTAGAAACCATAAAGGAAGAGTTGATAAATTTGATGTAAGATTAATTTCTGCATGGAAAGTTATGTAACAAGGAAAGTCAAAAGGCAAATGACAAACTGGGAAAGAATATGTGCAACTACCCCACCCTACAGCCCCCTGACGTTTCGCTGGGGCATTAGCAGTGCTTCTCAAATTTTAATGTGCATACTCTTCACCTGGAATCTTATTAAAGTCAAGATTCTAATTTGGCAGGCCTGGAGTGGGGGTCTCAGAGTCTGCATCTCTAACAGGCTCCCAGGAATACCAAGTAGCTAAATTTTACAGAACTTTTCAAATTAAAGAGACATGGGGCCAGAACTGAGTGGGGCTCAGATACCTCATGAGAATCACTTGGGAAAGTTTCAGAACCTTGGTCCAAACTTCACCATTGGACATTCTGATTTAGAAGATCCCAGGTGAACAGGAAGAGTCAGTATTTTTTTTTTTTAACTCCCCAGGTGACAAAGATATTCAGCCTGGTTTGAAATCCAGTGGACAAGATCGTCTGAGTCCCTTCCTGCTCTTTTCTGTGCTCTGAATACTACAGAGAGACATGTTTGAACTGGTAGTTCAAACTTCTTTCCCACCCCCAGACCTCCCTCCCCTACCCACACATCACCTTCCTGCAGCCTTGTCCTAACATATTCTCCTCTCACAACAAAGGCTGACAAAAGTACAGGAGCACAGCAAAGGAGGCCCACAGCATGGTTAAGTGGCATCCCAGTGATGGTTTACCCAGTCGCTGTTTAACCAGTTATTGGCTGTGTGATCCTGGGTTAGCCTCCTAACCTCCTGGACTGTATTTCCTCACTTATACAAACCAAGTTGTTGTGAGGGTTTAAATAAGTTAATCTATTGAAAGAAGTGTGTAAATTGTAAAACATCATGTAAACATTAGATGTTTTTACTAGATGTGACATTGGGAACATACTTGTCTAAATCTGAACCCCCTCATGTCCATGTCCCAACAAATTTCTACGTTGTCCCCCTTTCCAATCCCTTCTCAATTTAAATTAAAAAAAAAATTCTCCACGTTTCCACTTTCTAAATATACAAACTAAACACTATGAACAAAACAGGTAGAACATAAATACTAAAAACAGAACTACCATATGACCCAGCAATTCCACTCCTGGGCATACAACCGAAAAACACTAATTGGAAAAGATACATGCACCCCAATGTTCATAACAGCATTATTTGCAATTGCCAAGACATGGAAGCAACCTAAGTATCCATCGACAGATGAATGGATAAAGAAGATGTGGTATGTGTGCGTATACACACATACAATGGAATACTACTACTCAGCCATAAAAAAAAAGAATGAAATTTTGCCATTTGCAACAAGATGGATGGACTTGAAGGGCATTACGCTAAGTGAAATAAGTCAGAGAAAGACAAATACTGTATGATCTCACTTATATGTGAAATCTAAAAAATACAACAAACTAGTGAATATAACAGAAAAGAAAGACTCACAGACATAGAGAGCAAACTGGTGGTTACCAGTGGGGAGAGGGAAGGGGGCAGGGGCAGTATAGGGGTAGGGGATTAAGAGGTACAAACTATTATGTATAAAATAAGCTACAAGGATATATTGCACAACATGGGGAATACAGCCAATATTTTATAATAACTATAGATGGAGTATAACCTTTAAAAACTGTGAATCACTTTCTTATATAATATTATACATTAATTATATGTCAATCAAAAAAAAAAAGGAGGAAACATTTCCAAACTTTCTCAGTTAAAAAAAAAAACAAACCCGCAGGTAGAACGTGTTATATCAAGCCTAAACTAAAAATGGCTTCAAATCTGTAAAAGATGCCAACGAATACTGCATATGTCTCCTAATGTACATGGTAAGGGTTTTCCAAAACAAATTCTACCCTCTTTAACAACTTCTACTTTGCTATTTCTAAATGTTAAGTCTCACCTAAATCTTCCTCCCTGCTCACTTATACTGCCACCCCCAATGTGGGGAACAGCAGATGAAGCAGACCCTTTGTTTCTGACACCATCCCCAGGGGCACACACACACCTTATAGGTCTCCTCAAGAGAGGCGTTTGCTATTTAATCCATTTGCTAATAAAATGAACCTGGAAGGTTCCCTGACAGAGGAAGCTTGAAGCACGTGCACAATATACACACTGGATTTATCATCAGGAAGCATTTGCCAAAGGCCACTGAGCGCATGCTTTTCCACACTGATCAGAGACGGCAGGGGAGGAAGTGAAGGGTGGCACCACTAGGCAGGACACCCAGGTCTAATGACACATCTGGCCTGCCTCCTTCCAGGTGCTCAGCCAACCAGAACTCCTCAGTGCCCCAGGGTATGACTGGAAAAATTCCTCACCTGCCACATTTGAACCAAGCCACCGTACAGCCTAAACCACATGGCAAACCAGGCAGCAGAAAGGCCTACATAAGGCCTGGAAATGTTCCAGTCTGAAACACAGGTTAGGAGGGTAACCCTATTGTTACTACCTGCTTAGCTCCCTCAGACAGAATCCATACTGGAGAACTGGGTCCAGGACAGCAGCCCTGCCTTGCAGACCAAGCAGAAGCTGTGTGCCATCACACTGAGTAGGGCCTCTCCAGAACACCACACAGGGCTTACTTCCCAGCAAACTAGTCGGCCAGAGACCATTTGGTTTCAATTAACAGAAACCCACTCCCACTAACCTAAGAAAAAAAAAAAAAAAAGAAGGGTAGGGGAACGTGGGTTCATTATAAGGCCAAGGGGTCTATCAGATGACCCTGAATCAGGAACTGCAGCCAGCCCTCATGGGAAATGGAAACCAGGAAATGGAAAACCATCCGGAAATGAGACTATTCCCAAGGTCTCTCATCTCCTCCTCTGCACAACAGCTTTGTTGTTTTCTCTCTGCAAATCAGTTTTAATTCTATGCTTCTGTGTACCTATGGGTCAAACATCTACTCCCCAGTTAGCTTTTCCCTGAATTGTAGGGTGAGCATCAAAAACCAACTAGGATTGCTGTCTCAATCCCAAAAGATTCAGGAGAGAGAGTTCAACTCAGCTTGGATCAGACAGCCCCCTTTGATCCAAACATCAGAGAGAAGGTGGGTAAGTTGGTCTAACTATAGAGGATATCTACCTGTCTGGCACAATTACAAAAAATGACAATATAAATGACAACAGCTTAATGAACTCTGACCTTTGTTAAAGCCACAAGGTTTCCAAAGGTACCATCTTGTCTTCTTATCATCACTCCAAGGAAGCACAGCTGTACAGCCAGATCCTCAAATAACAGATAAATGTCTTCTTTGTAGTTTGCCTGTTGGTTGCTTGGGTCGGAGAAAAAAAGCACTTTGTTGTTATCAAATAGGAATTTATTTCTGGTTCCTCCTTTCCTCTTTACAGGAGGGTTCTCGGCAGGAATCTTGCCTGGAAACAGGCAGAACCCGGCAGTACACAAAAATGTCCTTGAATCATGAATGCAGAGGTAGGGGAGAGGCACAGTCATGGTAGAGAAATACACACACAGAACTAAAGCCTTCTGGGGCAGGGATACTAAAAATAATTTTCCATAGGAAGAATCTGTTCGGTGTAAAGGTTAAGCAAGGCTCCTTCCTTCCTTACAAAAGCGTCTGGGTTTTTCATAAAGTAGACCCAAAGAGTCCATCAGTGGGGGGTCTACTTCACCTAGAGCAACAAACACATTCCTCCCAGATCATGGGCTGCTCTGTGTGGTTGCTAATAAGATAATCTGTTACAGGAGGCTTACAAATCCATTTACATTGATTTTAATTAATGAATCAATCCCTGAGCCTGAACAACTTGGTCCAGAGAGGGTAAGCAATTCAAGATTCAATCTGCACTCCCAGCCTGAAAGCTACATTAAAAAGAAATTAACTCTCAGATCAATGCAGGACAAATAAAAATAATTGGGTTTGTATCTCTTACAACATAAGAAAAAATCTCTTCCAAGTTTAGACAGTTACTCTTCACACATTAATAAGGGGAATATATTTTCAGTGATTTCCTAACAAACTCACCTAGGATTAAGGGGTTTTTTTGGACAAGCCTGAAATCTGGAAAACCAAAGTCAGATATAATGACTCTCAGTCCAGCCTCTGAAATGAACATGAGTCCACCTTTCTCAAAAACTCATCAGAACCTCTCAGCTCAGACTGAAGTTGAATAGAGAATTATCCAAATACAAACGACCAGTAAGAACAAAGTGGCACCCACCAGCCTGGCTGTGCTCTGAATCAGCCAGGCTTCATTAAGAAGGCAGGCAAACTTTTGCATTTGCTTTTACCTTATCCTTTACAAAGGCTGAAAGAGAATTTGACCTTTCTGAGCTATCGCTAACTATGAATTGGAAACAAGCTCAATTTAAAAGACGGCATCAATATGTGACCGCTCATAGGTTCATTTTTCTCTTCTCTTTCCTCATCTTTTTTCACAGGGTTTGTCTACCCACTCTATTTTTAGACTCCTATCAGAACTTCCAATGACTCCATGTAAACCTAGTGGAAAAAAGTCTAGTTTCAGTCCCACTTTCTCAAATCCTCCAGCTGGCCAACACCAATTAGCATCGGAGAAGAACATTAGAGTTAATAACTGAAAACTAATCACACTCAATTCTAATTTTTTTTAAGATGGAAAAAGTTCATAAACTCACCAGCAAACCGTAAAGCAGCAGAGAGACACCAGTCTGAGTCTGCCCCCACTTATGAAGGCAGACAAGGGGAGGCTGCTCATAAAAGAGAATAAATACATACAGGGTGTGGAGACCCATGACTTTGGGAGGCAGCATTTCACATTTCTCCCTCACTCTTTACAATATTTAATAAAAGAGTTATCAAATTGATTTTGAAGTAAGACTGGCCTGAAACACTGCAAAAGGAATTTAAAAAAAAAAAAAGACCCTGTACATAAGGAAGTAAACTGCAAGAAAAAGCAAGAGAGCCAGGCCAGAGCTCGGGGCGGGCTGGCACTCGTGTGTTCTCTCCCTCCCTCCATCCCTCCCTCCCTCCTTCCCTTTCTTTCTCTCTCTCCCTTCTCTGTCTCGCGACTAGGCCAACAAAACAAAAGAAGTTGATACTTCAGCTATTCATATGGACTCCAGAGCTTTCTGCCCCTAATGTCTGCTTGCATGCCCTCAAGTTTTAGGATTCACTGGACGCTTAACTAAAGCTCCCTGAAACATTTCCTGTGCATTTCTGGGGGCACCTCGGCGGACCCAGCCAGCTGCCTTTCCTGGCTGAGTTGCGCGGGGCAGGGTATGCCAATGCAGCCTGACATTCAGAGCAAGACCACAAATTATAAACAGTTTCAGTAAATTGACTTGAGTGTCTTTGTTCCTCAGACATACATCTTTCTACCACTTACAAAGGCAGGCAGCAGAACCTAACCACCAATGCGACTATAGCCAGGACTGGGAAAGGAAGTTATTGAAGCCTGGATTTCCTGCTTTTGCTTGTAGCCAAGAACTATGAGGCTTGTAGTGGTTTCAGGAACTGACTCATCTAATGATTCATGGATAAGATACTGCTTTTAATACGTTTCTGACCCTAAGACTCAGGAACTTGAAAACCAACCTGAACCTATGCTTCACTCTTATTTGCAAATGACTATTCACAGCAAAATAAACAGGAGGACAATGGTTAATGAAACAATGAAAACATCACACCAAGGGCAGGAAAAGCAGAATGTGGACGCCACATTTGAAGCCATGATCAAAAGCCTAATCTGTGGGCTGTGACTTGATAGCATCCAAACTTCCCAAAAGTGAATAACAGGTGTAATGAGGTTTATTTTTAGATATCATTCCCCTAGATGTAAAAATAGATTTAGCACAGCAATGTTTTAATTCAGGCGCATCTGGGGTTGTGACTCTAAATACCCAAGATGGAAAGCAGCATGTAGCTCTAAATTTAACTGCTACAGTTGCAAACCAGGGAAAGAGTTCAGGGTTAGCTGACCAATGAGTAATGGGTAATAAAGGACTCATGGTGGAACTCACTCTCTTAAATCATCCTCTACAGGAAGACTGCAACGCAGTATTTCCACCCATCCTCTGACCAGTCTTCTCTTTCCCCCCTCCACACACACGCACACACAGGCACATCAGTCCTGAAAAGCAAAACTCTCTAAAAGTAGAGTCAGAAGCTGGCACCTCTAGCTGCTCCCCGTAACAGCCCCATAGACTCATTCATCATCAAGAAAGCCCACTAGCGAAAAGTTTTCAAGCCTCCCTGGCCCACCAATCCTTGGGTTTTCCCTGCCCCTCCCCCTAGGGGCATTAAGAACAGGACCAGTTTCAGGGGTGGCTTTCAAACCGTTTACAGGTTTCAACACCAGTCCAGTCACACAGAGGGAAGGGGGAAAAGAAGACAAAAATGGCAGGGGGGAGGGGGAGGGGGGCCATGGGGGATGGAAGAAGCAGTAAGACCAGTTGACCAGGCAAGGCCAAAGTGCAAGGGCTGCCTGGCAGGCCCTGCCCAGCTGGGCTCCTCCAACAGATTTACTGACATGACGTCAGTGGCTCCAGTCCAGCTTTTCTTTGGTAGCTTTTACCACTTGCCTCCCCTGTGTTAGGGAGCCACAGGACCATAAAGAAAATTCCCGTTGTGAAACGAGTTTAACCTCGGGGCACAGAGGCCTGCCTGTAAGTTATAGGGCTCCTCACCCTCTCTCTGTGCCCCTGGAGGAAGGGGAAGGGAATAAACCCCTACTCTACTGTACTTCTCTTAACACAGAGGAACCATTAAATGAAGCTTGCTGCCTTTAAAAAAAAAGGGGGGGGGGCGGTGGGAAGGGGTGTGGTAGGGATATTAAATGAGTATACAAAGTTTCACAGGACAGGATGCTGGTTAATTTCTCAGGGATGTCATGAATGATGATAATTTCAGTACAACTCACTCATTCTGTTGTGAGGCTGTGTTGGCTGGACTGCGAACGCATACGGCTTTGTTTCACCAACAAAACAAAAAAGTATTACTGAAACTGAAACTTCAGGCCTGAATGGAACCTCTGAAGAGAGAGCACTGTAGATGTATTTAAAATGAGATTTTCTTTTGGCCTAAGTGCATATTCTGTGATGCACCAACAGGGGCATCAAACAATTTCCAAAAAGCAAAGACAGAAATTACTAAAAATAAGTCTAATAGGAGACTCATTAAACAAAAAACACTCATTTGAGACTTAAAGGCTTACTATTGTATTCCCACAACAGCAGAATAGCCGTGTTCCATCTAGGACTCCAGTGCATACAGCTGCCTAAAACTAGAGCTTTAAAATTTTTTAGCTTATAAAAATAATGTATTAGTGATAAATTCTTTAAATGAGTGAGAGATTAAATATATTCTATTTTAAACACTTTAGAAGAGAAAGGTACAAAACTTAATTCAACCAGTATTTATTCAAACACATGTGTGTAAATTGACCCCAACAATATCATCAAAATATAGCTTGCAGTCTGAATGGCTCAGAGTGGTAATAAGATAAGGAATCTCTCACCTTTTGGTTATTTAAACAAGGCACAGAACAAACCATCAGGGAGATAGGACTGAAAGCAATGATTAAAGTCTTCCTTGAAGCCTAAATTAATGTGAGCTTTGGCCTTCAAGATGAGAGTCAAGCCATGAACTGTCCTGGGGGAATTCTTCAGTTTGGCCTTTTTCGTAGGGGAGAAAAGGACATGATGACAAGCACAAGAGTGGAAATGGCAGAATGAGAGCCAAAGGGGCCAAACATGAGACAAGTGTGCAAGGAAAGTTTTTATCATGGACCAAAAAGTTGACATGGTAGGTGGGATCCATTTCTGAAGGGGGCGAGGGGTGTGTGACAGAGACCCTACCCAAGTTGTAGCTCTGAAATAGCATTTCCCACTAAAAGAAACCAAGCTCTGCAGAAATGGTTCATTCTAAATCCAAGAATACAAAAGACACAGGATAGCAAGGAAGCTGCTATCAATAAGGGTCACATCAAAAGGACACAGGAGCCAACTAAAGAAACTCCCACTGCCCAAAGATTGTACAATTTGAGCATCAATAGGAAGAGGAAACTACACAAAGTCAAAAACATTGGACAAGGCTTCCCTGGCGGCACAGCGGTTGGGAGTCCGCCTGCCGATGCAGGCGACACAGGTTCGTGCCCCAGTCTGGGAAGATCCCACATGCCGCGAAGCGGCTGGGCCCGTGAGCCATGGCTGCTGAGCCTGTGCGTCCGGAGCCTGTGCTCCGCAGCGGGAGAGGCCGCAGCAATGAGAGGCCCGCGTACCGTCAAAAAAAAAAAAAATCCGACAATTTTAAATCCACGATTGCATAATGATATTCAAACAAACAAAAGAAACCACATACCTGCCTTTTCTGTACAACTATATGCCAGGTTAACCAAACAATTGATGATAGAAAGTTTCTATGAGTATTTTGGCTAATAAATGAAGTAAGAATGAGAGGACTGGAATATGACCAGTTTACGAAGCCCATATGAAACAACAGATACAGGCAGAGATCATAAATCAGTGGCTAACACACAAAGAAAGAGACAACTGGACATCACGTGCCTCCTGGTGGATTGCTAGTTATGGAATATTCCTGCCTTAAAAAACAAAAAACATTAAACCTCAAACAGACCAAGCTTCTAGGTCTAAATTCCAATTAATAGGAGATACAGAGGATAGTGGAGCATGATAAATAGCACTAAGAGAATGCAACTGCAAAATCCAGAATGAGCGAAACTTGACAAGAGAAACAGGCTTTTATAAACACATCACCCGCAAGGGGGAATAAAGGAGGGAAGAGATCTTCAAAGAGTTTTAAGAAACAGAACAACCAAAGATAACCTTTGATCTTGTTTGGACCCTGATTTAAACAAACCAACTATGGAAAAACAGTGATGAGACAATCAAGGAAAACTAAAGAGCCACTAGATATTTTACATTAAGGAATTATTATTAAAATATTGGCATGATGATATTACAGTTGGTGTTTTTTAAAAAGAGTTATATTTTTTAAATACATACTAAACCTTTACAGATAAAATGGTATGGCATCTGGGATTGTTTCAAAATAATCTAGTGGAAAAGGAACCCGGGATTTAGAAGGAACAAGAATGGCCACGGGGTGATGATTGTTGCTAAGTCATGATGGTCCAGGCACGTTCACTGCCCTCTACTATACTGAACTTTTCATAATAAAAATTTTAAAAATCTAAAATAAATAAAAATAAGGCACTGCTCCTGTCCCCCTCCTTCAAAAAGACAGAAAGATGCTAAGAGAAGAGATACTTGGCACTCTAAGTCATGGCTACTGGGTGATGTAATAACAGCCGTAATTATAATCGGCAGATAACGTTAATGAGACACTCTGCCAGGCATCGTGCTAACCGTCACTATAACCCATGAGAAAGGCACTACTATGTCCATTTTACAGGTGAGAAACTGGGGTTCAAAAAAAATAAAGAGGTTGCCCAAGGTCAAACAGGTAAGTGGAAGAAATGTATGTAATTCCACAAATTCAAAAATGTAATGAGAATCAGGATGAGTTGTCTTTGCAAAATAGTTACCGGAAGTGCCGGTAACTCCCTAAGTCAAGAGATCCGACGCTCTCCAACGTGAAAGACAGCAGAATCAAGAAGTGGTGCTTTGCTGATCACCATTTTTGGTGAAACCCAGGAAACTGAAGGGGCAGTCTCTTTAAGATCTCAAAGTGATAAAAGCAGAGGAGAAAGGGTGAAAAAAGTGGACGGCACGTGTGTGTGTCTGTGTGTGTGTGAAAATATGAAAGCAAAACGGAAATTGTCTGAAGAGTGAAAAACAACAGAGCAGGAAATCCAGCAAGAAGGGAAGCTGGAAAAAAGCTTAAAACTAAATCCAAAGGAGGAAGATGGAAAAGCAAATAAATGAGCTCCTGTCAGACTGGTCCATTCTGGTTAGGACAAAACCCTCAGGATCTTGGACAGAGAACTGGAGGACAGAGGAAGCAGGAGACTTCAGAATGGGTTGGGGCAACCAATGGAGAAGCTCACTGTGGGCCATTCGCCATACTCCATCATATTTTACTTATTCTTTTTATTTTCATTTTTCAGATAAGGAGACAGAGGCCCAGAGAGACTAAATAATTTTCCCCAAGAGCTCTCAGCCAATAAGCAGAACTGGGACTGGAACCTGGGTCTGACTTCAAAGCCATGCTTTTATATTTGCTTAATATATATAGCACTAGAGAGATCTACACAACATTAGGGCAACACCAAAATGGCCAACAGCAGAGGTGCCCAAAAGGCACTGGGAAATATATGACAACTCTAAGAAGGGGGCAAACCAGTACAGGGAAGGAGGGGAAGACAGGAGAACAAGTCCTAGAAACTGGCCATCAGTGCCCCAGCCCCTTTTGGCCCAGAGTCAGCAGAATTAGGTGAACAAGAGTAAGACAGTATCAACTATCCCACAACCTTCCACTAAAAACCAACCATGACATCAAAGATGGGTAGCAACCCCATTAGCAATCCCATTTCAAAGTCCCTGCTGTCTATTTCAGAGACCTGATTAAGGGCTCTGAAGAAAGCAGTTAACTCCCTTTTCTCTTCTGTCCCTGCCACTGTCCATCACACATCACTGCCTAAAACATATTTCCAGCTGGTCACCTGGGTGGGGAGGGGAGAAATTCACCCCATCTCCCTAGTTCCCAAGTACTCCCAAAGGTCATCTACCTAAAAACCCTACCCCCAACATGAAGGCATTTCCATATCCAGGCCTTCCGGGTGGTAAAGGGGGCTAACTTACTCTGCCTGCAGGCCAACAAGAGCACATTCCAAAGGAAAACCAGATAAACTGGCAGGTCCAGTTCCAGGCTTCCAAACCAGATCAGCTTCTTGCCAGAGCCCCCAACACAACTATAGAGCAGTTTAGATCAACCCAGCCCCCAGATAGCCTCTCATTTTCATATAACCAGTCTGAGAGGTGAGGCGTTCTGGGTCCCCACAGTCTTTGAAGACTGACACCAAAGTGGGGAGGTGAATCTTGCCCCCTCTCAAGAAGATGAACGACTAGGGTGGGGCAGTTCCCCTAGGAAAGGCTTGAGTGGGTCACACCTAACATCTTAGGACCTTAGCCACAGATTTGTTTTGAAAATAGAGTAAAATGGGCCACCAAGAACACAAAACAAAATAAAGTATTAAGTAGTCTGTCTTTTCTGCACAAATACACCAAAAGAGGGGAAGTCTACCTTTGTTTCAATGTCACAATCTAAACACCATTCAAATGCCACAGGTGACTTAATATGCAGTCTTTTTCAGCCTGGCAGCCGTGAAGTCACACAGATCTAGGAACTGGCTTCAAATTTTGGTCCCCATTGCACTGGCTGTGTGACCTTGGGCAGGTTACTAAACCTCTCTGAGATTCACTTTCTTCAACCACAAATAAAGCTCTCAGGTTTAAATTAAGGTAATGCTGAAGAATGGGCTTAAGACAGAACCTGGCCTGTCAGCCTTCCTTTCTTATCCAAATTCTCCCAGGGTGGCCTGGGAATTAGCACAACTGAGAGAAGAGGTATGGAATAGACTCAGCAGTACTGCTCCTCCTCCATAAAAGGGAAGGGAGTGTGGGGTTGTGGACTGGATGACTCAGATAACAACACTGCTCCAGGACCTTTTGGCCTAAGGCTCTCACATTTTATCTCTTTAATCTAAAGCTCGGCTCAAAAGCAGGCTGGATCATCTTCCCAGAAAGGGAAAGCAAAGATTTTCAAGTGACTTGCCCAAGGTCACAGGGAGAGCCAAGACCAAGGGCTATCCAACCCACACAGCTGGAAGTGGAGGGACCAAGACCCCAGCCCTGGGAAGACCCTCAAATGCCTTCTCCCAGTGAACCACCCCAACAAGGAAATAGTTCTCCCAATTCTCAACAGCAAAGGCCAGAAGCCATTCTTTCAAACTGAACACCTGCCCAAGTTACTGCCTAGAGCACATGATAAAATAACTAAATGAATAGTGTTGTTAAGAGAACCACCTGGAATTGAGCAGTGTCATTACAATTATTTTTGGTTTTAGGCAAAGTACTAAAATTTCTTAAATTTCTAAGATTCCACTCCATTTTCCCTCTGTATCCACAGGTTCCAAATCCACATTCAACCAACCTCGAATCGAAACTATCTGAGAAAAAAAAAAATTTCCAGGAAGTTCAAAAAAACCAAAACGTGAATATGCCACAAGCTGGTAACTATTTACATTTAGTATTTACACCGTATTTACAACTATTCACGTGGCATTTACATTGTATTAGGTATTATAAGTAATCTATACAGATAATTTAAAGTATACTGGAGGATGTGTGTAAGTTATATACAAATACTACACCGTTTTACATAAGGGACTTGAGCATCCGAGGATTGGGGTATCTGCAGAGGTCCTGGAACCAATCCCCTGTGGATACTGGGTCCGGGTCCAATGTATTTCGGCACATCATAGGACATCATTACAGTCTCCCAAACAACAAAGATAAGCAAGTTTGAAACTAAGAATGTCAAGAGAGCCAAAACTACAGGTTTTAAAATCTGTAATCTGAAATCCCCAGATTTCACACAGTACAAAGCTTTCAGAATTCCACTGGGAAAAACTTCTAAATTGAACTTTGCAAGTCCGAAAGGAAATGAACCAGTGCTGAATCATTCCCATGAATGATGAGACACTGTTTTTTTAATTCGTTATGAATTGATCCACAGAATAGCAGAGGGTTTGAAACAATTTGGTTGAAACTAGCACAGGTTTATAGGAAAAGTTGTTCTCTGAAACTCCCCTCTATTGAAGCTCAGAAACAGCCTGGGACGCTCCAAGAATAACACTGTTATGAGCTCAATATCAGGGTACCTCAAAAGTCTCCTGCTTGAGATTTTTCTCTCTATCCTGCTTAATTAAAGAGTCAGCCAGTTTCCTCAACAGTTCCTATTCGTAGGATGACCATGTCACTTATCTTCCAAACTGGGACATTTTGACAGTAAAAGAGGGCACGATTAAGGGCTGCGCCACAAGCAGCCCAAACCAGGACTGCACCAGGCCAGAAGTTACACAGCCACAAGGAATGGTAGAGAACAATCCTTTAGAAATACAAGTGGATAAAAACTACCACAAACAGTTATTATGAGGAAGACAGTGTGCATCTGGTAGGAGGACCCAGCAATAAATTAAAAGTTAAAATTAAGAAAAAAATGGGCAGGGGGGAGGGAGACGCAAGAGGGAGGACATATGGGGATATATGTATATGTACAGCTGATTCACTTTGTTATACAGCAGAAACTAACATACCATTGTGAAGCAATTATACTCCAATAACGATGTTTTAAAAAAAGAAAAAAGAAGAAAATGGGCAGAGTAGAACCTGAAACTCGAGGTATAAATTAACCTATGCTGGGTTCAGCTTTTCCCCATCTTAAATCAACTTAAATCAGATTCGATACTTAACTTGTGGCCTCACGTGCCTTCCAGGTCTCCCTCCCTCGTGATCTCCTAGTTTATTTATCTTTTATGATTTAGTTCACAGGCTGTTTAAAGTGTAAGCCATACGGGCGGTTAACATAGCCAACGTTTATCATTAAGGAGCAAGTCATCCCACATTACTGAAGTTATTCTTTCTTAAGTAAAAAAACCTTCCACTGTAGATACTTCTAATGGATACCTTTAGGCTCTGCACTAAAACCAGTAAACTAGCAGAGATGTAAACCCTTATTATTAGGTCATTGCTCTGAATATCAATCTTAAATCACTTGACCAGCAAAACAAATGTACCACCGTGTGAGGCGTGCTGGGAGTACCGTGCTTCATCTTTTTCTATGAGATATAATTCACATATCCTTTTAAAAGTGTAATTCAGTGACTTTGAGTAGATTCACAGGTTGTAAACCATTTTTTTTAAATCTACCTTTCTCCCCTCTTCAACTATCAGTCTGCCTGCCTCTAAAAGCCTTTATTTCCCAACTAGTCTACTCATCTCTCTTAACAATTTTTAACCTCAATTTTTAATTGAAACTAGGAAACCAGATTAACACACAGTTCTATATACCCTGGTTAAGAAGACATGAGCAAAAATGCAGGTGGTCCTCAGCCTAGGCTCACACAAAGCAGTCTTAACTGCTCAAACCAGTCACTGGGAGTGGCCCCGCTCTGAAAACACGGGGACATGAACACACCCTGAAGTGTACCTGGGTGTCAAGAGGAGCAAGACCAGCCTAGGGCCTCTGGCTTTGAAAACACAGGTTTCTACCCACCAGCATCCAGAAAGGATTCAGCTCATCTGCCCAGGAAGTACCTCAGTACTAACCCAACTTAGACACTCACCTGGGACTAACATTCTCTTAAAATATGCAAATATACTGGCAGAGGGATGGTCTGCCATTCACACATGAGTGTGAATTATTATTTGAATTATATTTAAGGCCCAGAGAAAGGAATCTGATGAGAGGGGCAGAGATTTAACTCCAGAGCTTGGAGTACTTGGAGGAATAGGATAAGTCTGACAGCAGTCACACCTGCAGCTCTAGCCTACTGAGCTAGCTCTTATCTACATATTATCACAGCCCTTCAAAGTGGGTAACACACCAGCCCATTTTCCAGATGAGGAAACTGAGGGCACAGAGAAGTTAAGCAGTCTGCCTCTAAACAGGTTAAGAGGTGCAATTAGGCCAGCAAAGGTATGGGGAGGTACCTCTCTGCCTCTTGTTCTCTCACACCCAGAGTTGATGCCCTCCAAACTCCAGCAGGGATTCCTCAATAATGGCTTTACCAACAGGTCCAGGGCCTCGAGCATAGCTTCTCTATGAAAAGATGAGTTCCATACAAACACCTTGGAAAAGAACTTTCAGAACCCAATCCCAAAGTTGGGAGAGTGGCTTCCAAACAAGAACCTAAGGAAGACATTTCCTTTCGAGTGGATATAGGTGCACCATGCTACCCATCTTTGGAAGCATTCCCATTTAACTGGTATTACCATTTGGCAAGGAATGACCTCAGATACTGCGTATTTACTGATGGATTTCCTCTACTTTATGAATCGGGGAAGTGTGGTTCAAAGAGATAAATGGTCTAGGACTTTATGGGATGCCTCACCTCTCCTGGATTTCAATCATTCGCCCGAGACCATAAGTCTGGCTCTTCTTAGCAACTGCTTCAGCCTCGGGTGTTCTTCGAGAGTCAACGTCCAGGCTGACCTGGCAGGAACTCCAGGGAGACCCGGTGTACAAGACAGCACACGAAGCTGCTGTTTGCTGAGCATGCATTATGTGCCGGGCACACAGGAGGCATTCTATTAAAATGTACAGATGGGGACACAGAGGCTCAGAGAGGAAGTAATTTGTCCAAGGGTACAGAACAAGTGTGGCTGCGCCAAGAGTCCCACTGAGGTGTGTCCGACTCCAAACCTGTGCTTTTAAACCTATGTTATTATCCTGCCTTTTTCCAAACCAGAATCAGGAAGCTTCCAGCTCCCCACAACCAGACCCCTCCCTCCCTTCTGCTTCTTTCATTAACTGTTCATAGCCAAGTTTTAGATCTATACTGGCTCACGACTGGCAATGAAACTTCTTTATTAGTATTTCAGGGTTGAGTTCATTACTCTGGAGAGTATTTAGGGGGTGGGGGAGATGTTTGTTTGTTTATTTAACAACTTAGTCCCACTCTAATCCCAAAATGGCATCTGGCCAAAAAAATAAAATTAAAAAAAAAACGCTTTCCCTTCAAGGCCCAATTCCAACATCACTTCCTCTACAAAGGTTTCTTTAGTCTCCACCACTGGGAAATACAACTCTGGATATATCATGAGCACTTACTCCACTGGATTTTTTTTCCCCTTTATTCTGATATTACCTAAGAAAATGTATGTTCCTGAAAACTACAAATGTGTAAAAATGAAAGCCCCTCCCCTTCCCAATCCACTCCCTCAAAGCAACCCATCAATGATGTATAATCTCCCAGATCCTTTTGGAAAGAGATACAAACATATTTCATCAACATTTCATCAACTCTAAGACACCAGTGATTGTTAAATGCAGTATAACTTTATTTCTAAGAAATACTGTTGCAAAACACGTTGCCAGAGCACAGCCTTATCACTTAGAAACTGTATTTTATAAATATTGAAACTTTATCATATGTCAATCTTATGCAGATATAAAAAGGAAACTATATAAGCAAACAAAAGTGGGTAAGATATACTAAAACAACTTCTCAGAGAGATCAACATCCATGCTTTTCCACACAGTACTGCCCTCTGTGTCAATAAGAGCACTGGCGACATCAAATACGTTCTTAGGAATGCTTAGCGACTGACGCTGGAATTTTCTTCCTCTCCACTGCATTTGTTCTGCAGGCTGTGATGAGTGTACGCAACCACATCATGGGTCATGACCACCACCTGGCCAGCCATGATTGCAGGACACATCCTAATTTCGAAATGTTCAAATATGGGGGAAAAAAACTGCACCTTGGAACTCATGAAATATGAAAAACACAGCTTCCCCACTGGATTGTGATGATCTCTTTAATCTCTTCACATGCCTGTTTCCCTTGCTAAATTGGAAACTCTGCAGGGGTGTTTTACTGATGGCCATTCGTTGACCACCCTTGGCTGATCACCAAATCCCTGGCACACAGTAACCCCTGAAAATGTTTCAATGTAGCAGTTCTAGGCAAAACTGGGAGCCCCTAGATTTCAAAGTGCCTAAGGTGGAAGGAAGAGAGAAGAAAGGAAAGAATAAAAAGCCGAGTATGGTTTATCAGCAGCAAAACCATGCTCATCTCTGGGATGCTGTCACGATCACCCTTCCTATGCCCTCACTCTGCAATATCAAGGTGCACCACGTGAGACCCTCTATGAACATCCCCACTACTCAAAAATGAAAACTACCTCTGCAAACAGCCAGGCAAGAATTAGTCCTCAAACTCCTTGCCAGGGAGCCTGAGGCTCACCTCTATAATCACATCTGGAAACAACTGCTACCTTCCCAAGGGATAACAGATGTGTGCTGAGCACGGAGAAGGTGGTTCTGCTCATTGTATTGCTTCTCCTGCGCATTTTTGTGTAGCCATATCTTTAAAACCAACCAAAAAGATCTTAGTGAATTCCATAAACAGTCAGTATATGCTCCTAGGTACATCACCTCACAGATACAGGAAAAATCTAGAGTTAGGAGGCAAATTTAGCCTGATTCCATCTGAGGATAAAAGTTAGAATACCTAGAGTAATAATTCCCAATCAGAGGTGGACACCACTCTGGGGTCTCTTAGAAATACAGAAACACTACACCTATCCCAGCCCTCCTAAGGCTCCAGGGCTGATACCCAGTCTGTGGAAAGCTCCATGGAGGCTGTGATGCACATGCTCAGGCAGGAATCACTGGTGAGGCAGAGACTCTCTAGGACAGGCGTGGAAAGAGGCTGCCCTGGGTTTGCGTCAGAACCATCCTGCATTAGCCATGTAAACAGACCTGTGTAGCAAGAATTAGAAACCCCAAATTCAAAAGGCGGGAGGCCTGGAAAGGAGACTGAGAATGTGCAGAGAGGCTGGGTGGGGAAAGGGACAGACAGTCTTACCCTGGCTTCCCCAGTGCCTGGCACACATCAGGGACACAAATGTTTGCTGAATGAGATTCACATGGCTGATAAGCACATGGGCATGCACATGATGAAATTTCCACTAATCCACCTACTATGTGCAGAATCCCTGAAATGGCCCCAGCAACTCAAGGCAGGAGTCCCCCAGTCGATTCACCAGTGGCAGAGATTTTAGTTTTGCTTCAGCTTCACTGAACATCTGACTAGAGATGTTCTAGAAGCATTTCCCTCTCTAAGAATTCCTAGTCATAAAGGAAGCTGCTTTTTGCCTCCGAATCACAGATAATACTTCCTCTGATTTTCAGTTACATAGATATTAATCATTTTTGCACTTGATGAAAGGTGGAAGAAAATTAGGGAGGTATTTTTAATGCACAACAAAACTAGAAACATTTTGTCAAAATAAGAACCATATTGGTCTTATCCTCCCAGTATTTAGAACAAAAGCAAATTTTGAATTATGGGAATTTCTTGGCTCTGCCAGTATGAAACGCTATTAAATAGCTTGTTTTCTGCTTTTCTGTCAATGGAAATACCTGATGAGATCTTCTAAGCATTCCAGATTTCAAGACGGGGTTGAAGGTTCCCTCAGCTGATATAGCTCTTTCTAAATCTTACCAACCACCATTGTCTCCCAAAGGCTTTGAAATGAAAAGGAGAAAGGGCTGAAAGAGATTCCACCAAAGGAAGCATCGGCTCCCAGAGGTTTCAATGGTTTCGGAATCAGCCCCCAAGATAGCCCCAGCCACAGTGATGGGTGATCTGAAAATGAAGCATATCAAAATGCTATTGATGAGCTAAATTACCAGACAGCTTATCTGAGGCCCACATCCGCCATATGGTGCCCCAACTTCTGCCGCCTGTTGCTGCCACAATAGGCACGCCTACCCAGAAAGCACCATTGGACAGAAACCCAGCAGCAGCGGCATGTGGGGTGGCTACTATGTTTACATTTTATTTTGTGCTATTAGCTGTGAGCCTCCCCCTATCCCAGGAGTGACTTGAAACATACACACATTCAATGTCAAAGACCTGTGTTACCTGCAGGACACATGCGTGCATGCCGCATGTGTGCACGTGTGTGGTGTACATCAGGTGAACAGAGAGAAAACCAGATGTCAACTTCAGAAACGGAGCTGTCTGGTTGGGGGGAGGGCGAGCCAGGCCAGCTCCCAGCTAGAGCTGCAAGCAGACAATGCGCTTTTCTCAAAACACTTGGGCAGGCGGGCCTCGGGGAGTGGCTATTTAAAACACTTGGCTCCTTTTATTTCACCACCAGGGAAGTGAATTCGGACTCTCAAGTGCCAGAGCAAATGAAGTCATTTGGTTTCCGCGGGCAGAAGTCTGCATTTTAGCAGAAGTCAGACTGGACGAAAGTCGGAAGGTCCAGCTGAAGATGTTCTGTCTTCCAATTAAAACTGATTCCACAGAGGATTTGGTGCCTGGGCTTCACTAACTTTTTCTTTTTCTTTTTTTTTGAAAAGACACTAAGGTCACAGAAAATGTAAAGGACACTCGAATGAATGCTGTCAAAGATGACTCCCTTTACAAAATGCCATTAAGTATGACCACATAAGGATATCACATTCTAAAGTCTTGGGTGGTATAAAAGATTAACAGTGATTTTTGGCAAATGAATTCATAAGATTTCTGCATTTCTTTCTCTCTACTCTCTCAAAACAGGTTCCTATCTTTGCAGAGGTTATATCATTGATGGTAACAGAATATCTATTTAGTTTACTATCAGGGAAAAGACACTGGTTTTCAAAGAGAACTCAACAACACATAGCATCTGGTTATGAAAAAAAGCACAAGATCCAGGTTTGGATACACTACAAAGCAAAAAAAAAAAAGCCTCTTTCCTAATATTCAGATCTAATTAACTATTACAGAAAGCCACTCATTTCATCCCCCCAATTAACCACACCTAAGCAGACAACATTCTTGGATGAACTTTTCAAATTTTCTTAAACATTCTCAGTTAAAATAAAAAAAAAAACCTCCTTTCAAGTTAAATTGAGATTGCACTTGAACTCCATCCAAGAGCAGAGCTGAACTGAATTATGATAATTAGAAAGCTGTGCTTATAAAAAAGCAGCACAGTTCATGCATTTCTTTTAAAAGTTCATGCCAGAGAATATAAGTTCAATATGTTCTCACATAATTAACATTTCCCACCATTAGCAGCAGTTTTTCAGTTTATATGTAAAAACAACAGCACTCGCCATTGTTGTATCTACCCCCGCCAATAATGTTTCAGTCACTTTACACGTACATCTAAACCTGTCAGATACCTCAAAGCAACCAGAATTTCCCAATGGAGACAATGGTGGTGCTTAACTTGTTCATCAATAAACTGGCTTTTTCTTTTAAACCCCTTTTCCAATGCTGGGCCCTGCTCCTCATACTAAAACCATTAATGAAATCCTAGGACACAGCCTTAAAAACTAATGTGAAAAGGGCAGGAAGCATTGCATCACGATAGTTAATACTGGGGGGTTAACGGCAAAATACAGCCAGGATAGAGCCTTCCTCCCTGGGCCTGCCACAAAAGTAGAAAAGACGGCCTCTTAGGAACTCCCCCCACCCCTTATCCAATCAGAAGAGAGACCAGTGGTTTCACAGTTAGCCAGGCAGGACTCCCAGACTATGGAAAGTATTTTCAGAGAATCCTCCCAACCATGCAAAAAGCCAGTGGACAAAAGGAGAACTTAAGAGCTGAAAGCGACCCACCCAGTAAGAAACACTCCTGAAAACCCATTTGCTTTGACTAAAATAAATACACATTTCAAAATTCTCTTATGCTGCACCACTACAAAGCCCGAATGTATCTGAAGAAATGGTTGGATTTCCACTCTGAGTTCAAACAAGGGAGAGTGTCGAGGAAGCTTATGATGACAATCTTACACATTGAAAACTCTCAACTGCCCACAGCTTTGAAACAAATTATAAAAACCCATGCAGAAACACTCCAAATGGGCTTCCCTGGTGGCACAGAGGTTAAGAATCCATGGGACAATGCAGGGGACACGGGTTCAAGCCCTGGTCCAGGAAGATCCCACATGCCGTGGAGCAACTAAGCCCATGTGCCAAAACTACTGAGCCTGCGCTCTAGAGCCAATGGGCCACAACTACTGAGCTCACGTGCGGCAAATACTGAGCCCGCGCACCTGGAGCCCGTGCTCCACAACAAGAGAAGCCACTGCAATGAGAAGCCCGCGCACTGCAACGGAGAGTAGCCCTGCTCCCCGCAACTAGAGAAAGCCCGCGCGCAGCAAGAAAGACCCAACACAGCCAAAAAATAAATAAAAATTTAAAAAAAAAACAAGAAAAAAACACTCCAAGTATTTAGATCCAAATATTCTAGCATTCCACAAACTACCCCAGAAGAGTAAAGGCCCCAAACTTCCCTGATTTCAGAAGTATTCAGTAATTGTGATACAAGGGGGTCGAAATTAGTATTTGTCAATAAGCCCAACCCTGAAACATTAAGTGCTTAGGATGGACCTGAATTACTTGATTTTATCACCTTCGTGAACAAGAAAATAAAATATATCACTGATACTGTTCAAACATGACTTGGGATCTAACTTAAGCACCACAGTGTAATCTGTGGCTTCTACAGATAAAATAAGAAAAAGCGCCACGCAGCTGTAAGAGATTACTCCAGTCATCGGTCAGTCCCCAATAGCCCAGCAGCACAGCCTGAGTCTGTCAAAGCTTACAATATACTTTTCTTGCCGAGTTCAGAAGTAGGCCATTAGCACTCTGCAGTTCCAATCTCTGAACTCGAAAGAGGAAGCTGTAATGCCCGCATTTATCAACAAAAAGGTGGGCTCTGATTTCCTTGCAATTCTACAGAGAAAGCTGGACATTTGCTCGAGCCAGTATTCTTCAGTCTTTGGAAAAAAACCAAAAAGTTTTATCACTAAACAGATCCAACTTCTAAGCACAGCTTTCAATCCACAATATTTTTCTCTCCTCTCGCAATCTCTTTATTGGAAACAAGATAAAATGCCTAAAATACAAGCTTAAAAGTGTTATCTACCTACTGTCTGTATGTGAGCACAGTCATTTTACATACATGGGATCATACACACAGTTATTTGCACCAACCTTTGGAGTGATAAGACACCACAATTATCATTTGCAGGCAGTATAATTATGCTCACAATTAACACATAATAACACAAGAGATTAGAGAGACAAGTAACCCCACAGATGCACGAACTCTTGTCCCACCACCATGTATGACAGGTCAATCCATTTCAGAAGCAAGAAACCTTAAAATATTGTTAACGGCACAGCTCATTCCTCCAAAGGCCTATCTAACATTTGGGATCTACATTCTCGAACTGTCGAACTGTCACAGTTTTCTACTGAAAATGTGACAACAAATATGATCGAGATCCCCATATCAATACAAGTATATTCCACCAAATTTTCGCATTAAAAAACACCCTCTTATACTTGCTGTCCTGTATTGTCAGAGCCAGCAAAATTCAAAATTGTTCATAAATGACTGAAACTCAAGCAGCAAAAAACCCAAACATTTTTTTCCTTATGACTTGCTTGTCCTTTTTCCAAAAAAAAAGTGGGGGTACCAGTGCCCAAAGTTGAGTATGTGAATATAGAATTCTTTCTATATAAAGCAAAAGAGGGGGAGGGGCAGAGAAGAAGAAAGGAGGAAGCTGACTTTCCCCAGGCTGCCCCCCAACCCCCTACCACCAGCAGCCCTTACATATAATTAATTTGCTGCTGGGGCCTAGGCACACACAGCACCACAATGCCAGGAAGCACCTCTTGGTGAGAAATTCAGTTCAGTCTGGCTCAAACTAAGTTAGCGTGTCCTCCTTCTTTAAATTAAATTTCATTAAGTATATGCCATGGTGAGTCCTGGTTTATGTTTTGGGAAAAGAAGAAGAAAAAAATCCCCCAATAATCTCTCTCAGGCATGTTTCCTGGATGGAGTTCTATTTGTTACTTTATAAAACATCACACAGAGGAGAAGCCTACCCAAAAATTCTTTCCTTTAATAGTTTTTTACTCGTACTGTCAAGGCAAAGTGTCACACTGGTTTTATTTCAAACTTGTATAAAGAGAGAGAGAGACAGAGACAGAGAGAGAGAGAGAGAGAGAGAGAGAGAAGAGAAAGAAAGAAAGAAAGAGAAGGAAGGAAGGGAGGAAGGAAAGGTAGTCTGATATTCTCCTAAAACTGCAAATCAAATAATACTCAATCATTAACGTAAAAATAAAATGGTCTACATGGGCATTTTTATACCATCGGCAAGAACCAGTAATGGATGCAGCTTATCAGCTCATTCTTTTACACCAACAACAAATAAAAGAATTGTAAACTCTGTTTAAAACCTGAAACCTGAGAGTCCAACACAGAATTGCACATAGAAAGAAATACTAAACAAAAATATCTGTGACCATTTATGGGAATAGTGAGATTAGAAAAATAAGCCTTTCCCCTAAAAAACAATCAACAATTCAAAACCTCACTGTTGACAAAGGTTCAACTAATCCATTTGTCTTTCCTGAGTCACTTTGTAATTGATTCTACTATTTCCATCTAAAAAGGAAAGATTCTTACCAAAGTTGGATCTAAGTCTGGCCCTTACAAGCATTCAGATGTACTTGGGGCTCAAAGATCCTGCTATTTACAGAAAGGCACAAATCCAATAGTGAAAGGATGAAGCACTTGGCACAGCCTGAGGTCTGTTCCCCAAACCACCTCACAGTACCCTGGCAGACAAGCCCCCATGCATAAAACACCAGCCAAAATTCACTGCAAGCTTTAGAGAACAGAGCTCACTCCCTGCTCGGACAACGCAGTGGGATCACTTCTTCCTGAAGGGATCTGTCTATTCAGGTAAACCTTCAGGCACCCAGCACACCCCAAGCATCAGACCACCTAAACTTCCAGAAACAATCAAGGCAAAGGGTAGGGAGGAAGAAACACGTGGTTGTCCAGAACTGACAGTGTTCTACTCATTTGCAATATCTGTAGCATTTTTAATACATATATTTTTTAAACTATAATATTTTGAAATCTGATAGGTTTTGCAGACCTTTCTGTGCCAGGACCTGGGCTTCCTCCAAAGCACTGTTTTTAAAACACGGCCTTTTTACATTACCCGCTCCTGGAACATCATCTGTCTCTAAGTTTCCAGTGCTTACTGAGGTCAATTTTCATTTCTGCAAATCACAGGCAGCCACTTGCTTCTGAGAAGTTAACAAGCCTCCTGAGAAATGCTGGTGGCTGGTATTTCATTGTTTCATAAATATTTTTATACAGTGACATTCAACTTTAAATAAATCTTTAAAAAGACAATTAAAAAGCAAAGAAAATTATGATCTGGATTTTATTTTCGTGGGAGAAAAAGAAGGGAGGTGTGAGCCCCTCCACTGTTTCCAACTCATTTAAAATGCTGCTTCGGTTTAAAAAAAAATAAAAACACATTAAAAGAAAAAAAGGAAACTCATAGAAGTTGTGCTTTCTTTAAAGCGGGCCTCTGGACTTTAGAACAAAACATGTTGCTGCTACGAACAAAGAGCAGAAATGCACCCTGATTTTCTCCCCTCCTGGGGATCATTTCTCTTCCAATAAACAAACGAATCCCCCAGTATTTCCTACCGAAGGGAAGTTTTCCAGGGAGAGTCTCCTCCAGGGTTTGGTGGTAACTGCGACTCAGTCTTTTTTGGACACAATGTTTCTGCTGACTCCTGAAAATTTTCCACTTGAATGTGCAATGAAGCAGCGGCGGCGGCAGCAACAGTCCTGGAGAAGCGGCAAAGACGACCGTGCCTCCTTTCATCTTTGAGAAGAAGGAGCGAAACCCCGCCAGCAGCACAAGTCGGCGCAGCCCCCAGGCCGGCCTCGGGGGGCCCAGGCGCCTGGGGCGGCTGGGGAGGCGCGGTGGGGGGATCGGGCCGGCTTCGGGCTCCCTGGAGGCGCCGGCGGCTCTCCCAGCCCGCGCTCGCTCCTAACTTCTGACTTCCCCGAGAAAAACGTGGAAACTGCCCGAGGGTGTGTGCGTGTGCGCGCTGGCAGGCAGACGGGCGCGAGAGGGGGGCGCGGGGGGCGCGGCCGGCCTGGCGCCTCCAGGGCCGCCTGTTGCCGCGCGGGCTCCGCAGCGCGCGGCCCAACTTGGCGTCCCGGCAACTCCCGCGGCAGCGCCCGGCCGCTCACCTTGAAGGGGCGCGCGGAGGCGGGCGCAGGGGCCCGGCCCCGGCCCTCCGCGTGCCCACCCGCCCGCCGCACACAAAGCAGAGTCCGGAGAGAGAGAGCGGCCCGTGCCGTACGCCGCGGGCCCCCAGCCCCCGGCGCCCCGCGCGCCCCCCGCACCCAGCATCAGCCCCGCGCGCCAACTTACCTCGGCGAAGGGAGCTGCCGCAGCGCCCGGCGAGTCCGAGGCAAACTTCGGCGCCGCTTCCCCCGCCTTCAGCTCGGAGCCCGGCTCCCGGTCCCCGGGCTGGGCCACCCCACCCCCCCACCCCCGCCTAGCACCGCTCCTGCCCCGGGGCCGGCTGGACGTACTGGGCTGCTGCCCGCGGCTCCGGGCAAAGGTGGACGGGGTGGGGGGACTTCACTGCATGGCCTGTCCCCGGACGCGGCCGCCCCGAGCCCGGGCCCCGCCGCGCGGACTGGCCCTCAGGGTGGAAACGAGTCTGCAAAGTGTTTGGTGGGCGCCCGCGGCGGGCGGCGGGGCCGCGGCGGCGGCTGCAGAGGCTCGGCTCGGCTCGGGCGGCGCGGCACGGCGCGAGCGATGCTAAGAATGCTCGGAATGAGGACAGGAATGAAATGAACGCCAGGACCGAACTCGCTCCGGAGGGGTGGGGCCTCGGTGACGTCATGCGGCCTGCCGCCCGGGGCCGGGGGCGGGGCCTGCCGCCGCCGGTGACGTCATGGGGATTCGGGGCGGGCCCGGCTCGGCAGCCTAGCCGTTGGGGCGCGCGCGGGCTCCCTCAGGAGGGGCGGCGGGGCGGAGTCTCGCGCCCACGGGGGAGCGAGGAGCGCGCGGGAGCCGCCCTGCCCCTTCCCGGCGCGGGCTCCGGGCTTTGTCCCTAGCTGGGCGGGGCGGACCGGGGGGAGGGCGCCTCTGAGGAGCCTACGCAGCGCGAAGAACTCTGGAATCCTGGGTTCCTTCCTTGGGGCGGGCGCGGAGGCCGGAGATGCGCGCGCCGCTCCTGCCCTGCCTCAGTTTCCCTGTCCCGGGACGCGGAAGCTCGGGCGGCCGCTTGGAGCGCTCCTGGACTCGGAGGAAGTCTGCAAGTGTGGGGAAGAGAAGTTTCTCTTCTGGAAATTCACGTAGTTGTTCACAAGCGCGGTGGACGCCTTCCCGGGGCCGGATTCCCAGCCTGCCAAGTCTTCCCCTCTCTTTCAGTTTATAAAAGTTCAGGGCTCTCATTCAAGTCGAAGGCAGCCCTACTGTTGGAAAGGGAAACCTTTAGCATAGCAAAGAAAGGATAATTGCGGAGTTCGTAATAATGCTGCCCTGCTAACACGGTCTCCTCCGAGTCGCTCAAGAAATCGAGTTCACTCATCCCTGCGAGTTGTAATTTTCGAAAGCAATGGGTCAGGTAAAAACCCTAAATTTTTAAATGC
The DNA here is from genome assembly GCF_059928025.1 of Delphinapterus leucas. Classification (NCBI taxonomy): domain Eukaryota; kingdom Metazoa; phylum Chordata; class Mammalia; order Artiodactyla; family Monodontidae; genus Delphinapterus; species Delphinapterus leucas. The sequence goes on from NC_143135.1 coordinate 42,899,995, forward strand.
TACATCCGGCAATTTCACGTCACTCTTTTTTTTTGGTGATGGGGGGAATAAACTTCATGTACACATAGAATAACTTTTACCCTACCTTTGGAGGTAGTGACGCTGAAGTGACATAGTAGACTCCGTGGGTAAATCAGAAAACAGCTGGATAAAGCTGACCCACTGTGGCAGAACTGTCTAAAATTTGGGGTAATTGTAACCGGCAGTTTCAGTTAGATCGAAGTAGCAAAGCAATTCCTGTTCTGTTGACTTCTTTTCTTGGGGCACTTCGCTCTCCTTTCCAGTTGGGACCCCCAGGATCCATAATGCCGCCTATTTTGTGTGCCCCCAGGAATCCCCTAAATATGCGTAACTGAGGGAGGCGGAATGTGACTGGAGACTGCACATTTTCTACAAGGCATAATTTTACTAATGCATTTTTAATTGAAATTTTTGTTGAGAGAATTAAATATTTACATGCAATTGTAAAAAATAACAATACAGAGAAAACCTTTGTTCATTTTCCCCATTTCTCTCACCAGTGGTAATGTCTTAACTATAATAACACAATTGAGATATTGACATTGATACAATCCACCACAACTTATTCACATTTCCCCAGTCTTGTACTCATTTGTGTGTGCCTGTATTTCGTTCTATACAATTTTCTCACCTGTGTAGGTATCCACCACCACAGTCAGGTACAGATGCATTTTATCTCTATCTAGTTTGCATGCAATAATGAGGTGATACAATGAGGGTAGCCACCTTAACGCTGGTTTTGGGAAATTTGTTAGGGAAACACAAAATTTGGCATTACAACTGTACTAGGCATATCTCTCTCCAAATATCAGTTTCTAAATACACCAGATAGAGTCCGATGGCAGTGCCAGACAGTAGGGTTTCTAAATCACTGTTGGTTAGCCCAGTACACCTGGGCGCCTTTCAGACACTATTTCCCATCTCACAGCCACCTGGCAATACAAGGTCTCCCAATCCTTACTGAATTCAGGAAAAAAATCCTTGGCCTAGGATTCAAAGTTCTTCATGACCAGTATTTTCTCCAACTTCTCCCATCTACAAGCATATTTTTTGAGACTCATCTTAAAAACCTTTTCTACCAGCAAGACTACTCACATAGATATTTCCTCCCTAGCACCCTCAAAATTCCTTTCTCCAGACAAAGTAGTTGTATTCTGTTAGTTACCAGCATACTGGGGTGCCCCAGATCTGAGCCTCTAGAAAGTGTACTGGGTCTCATTCAGCTATGTGTACGCTGCCAGAGACCTACACATAAATGGGAGTAACTTTCATGGTCTCTCCACCCTTACCTCCACACATTCTCAGTCTCCTCAGCCACCCATTGGTCAGTGCAGAGGAGCTAAGGGTTTAGGACCCGGGAGCTGTTCACTCCCAGCATCTGAGGGCAGGAAAAGTAGCTGCCACCTGCCAAGATGGTAGCAACTACCATGTACTGCGCTAATACTTAGCCCTTGGCATTTTGCATTTGCCATCTCAGTTCATCCTCATGGCACCTGTACAAGGTAGCAATCGTTAGCTCAGTTTATACAGGTGAAGAACTGAGGTATAAGAAGGTACTATGACTTGCCTACGGTCCCATAGTCAGGAAAGAGCAGAGCCAGGTCCTGAATTCCTTCTGACTTCAGCCCATGTTCAGAACCCCTCTACTGCCCACAAAACAGAAATGGATATATATCAAAACAATAGAATGCCAGGCACTGTTCTAAGTACTTGCTATATATTACCTCATTTAATCCCTACAGTCACGCTATGAGGTAGGTGATTTTATTTATTCTCATTTTATCAGTGAGCAAACTGAGAATCAGGTGAAATAATTTGGTGAAGATCATACTGTTAGGAAGTACAGAGTGAGGATTCAAACCCAGGCATTCCAGCTCCAGATTTCATGCTCTTAACCTTCCACTCAAAGGCCCAAACTCAGTAGTATACAGAACAAGAAAGATCAACCATCTGCAGGGGTTTACCTACCCTGAAATGTAACAATTATACATATCACCTATGATAAAGGAAAGTTTGTTACCTTCAAGTTTTACCAAGGAAGAACCTAATTTGTAACATATAAGAAAAATAGTGATCCACTTAATGGTAACAAGTCATGCTGAGGTAGAAACTCTGAGTCCACCTGAAACTAGAAAGGATAGCCAGTGGGTTAGAATTTACCATAAAGAAGCACTTGGCTCAGGAAGATACTGCTTTGGAAGACAAAGATGTATGATTAATAATAATGATACAGTTTGTCTTGTTTCTAAGAAGTTGATCCCCTTTTCTTATAGGAGTGTAAAAATTGGTACAACCACATTCGAAAAGTTTGGTAGTAGCTAGTGGAGTGGAAGCTATGCATATTTTGTGAGCCAGAAGTTCTTAGGAATACAGCCAAGAGAAACTCAGGTATGTATGCACCAAGACACATGTACAAGAATGTTCATTGGGGCATTTTTGTAGTAACCCCAAGCAAGAAACAACCCAAATGTCCACCAACAGTAGAAAGGATACCTGAATTTTGATATAATCATACAGTGGAATACTATACAGGGTTGAAAATGAATGAAGTACAGCTACATGCAACAACATGGATAAAGGCTAAAAAATATAATATTGAGTGAAAGCAGCATGAAATAAAAGAATCCATGTAGTATAATTGTGTTTATATAAAGTTCAAAAATAATCAAAATTTACCAGCATTGTTTAGGGATATATAATTATGTACAAAGCTAGAAAGAAGGGGAAAAAAAACTAGATAGAAGAACATGAAGTAATTACCAATAAATCTGGGGTAGTGGTTATCCCAAATGATAGGATGTTCTGGCAAAGAGGGGAAACCTGGGAGAGGGGGCTTCTGGAGTGCTGGCAATGTTATATTTTTGTCTGGTTACATGGGTGTTTATTATAAGGATTCATTAAGCTATGAATTTGTTTTAAGCATTCTTCTTTACATATCTGTTGTATTTCACAATTTGTTTCAAGTTTTATTGAGAAATAATTGACATACATCACTGTATAAGGCATACAGCATGATGGTTTGATTCACATATATTGTGAAATGATTACCACAGTAGGTTCAGCTAACATCTATCTTGTCATATAGGTACAATAAAAAGAAAAGAAAGAAAAGGAAAATTTTTTCTCCTTGTGATGAGAACTCATAGGATTTCCTCTCTTAACAACTTTCATTTATATCATAGAGTAGTGTTAGCTATAGTCATCATGTTGTATATTACATCCCTAGTACTTATTTACCTTATAACTGAAAGCTTGTACCATTTGACCGCCTTCCTCCAATTTCCTCCACCTCTGGTAACCACAAGTCTGATCTTTCTCTATGGCTTTTTGCTATTGAGTTTGTTTGTTTAAGATTCTACATATAAGTGAAATCGCATAGTATTTGTCTTTATCTGACTTATTTCACTTAGCATAATGCCTTCAAGGTTCATCCATGTTGTCACAAATGATAGAATTTCCACATTTTTTATGGCTGAATAATATTCCATTGTGTGTGTGTGTGTGTGTGTGTGTTTTTGTGTGTCTGTGTGTGTGTGTGTATCACAACTTCTTTATCTGTTCATCCACTGGTGGACTCTTATGTTGTTTCCATGTCTTGGCTATTGTAAATAATGCTGTTATGAACATGGGGGTGCTATCTTTTTGAGTTAGTGTTTTCATTTCCTTGGGGTATACTCCCAGAAGTGGAATTGCTGAATCAAAATTAAATCTATATTTAATTTTTTGAGGATCCTCCATACTGTTTTCCGTAGTGTTTGTACCAATTTACAATCCCACCAACAGTACACAAGGGTTCGCTATTCTCCACATCCATGCCGGTATTTGTTATCTCTTGTCTTTTTGATATGGCCATTCTAATAGACATGAGGTGATATCTCATTGTGCTTTTAATTTGCATTTCCCTAATGACTAGTGACATTGAGGATCTTCTCATGTACCTGCTGGCCTTTCATATATCTTCTTTGGAGAAATGTCTGTTCAGGTCCTTTGCCAATTTTTTAACTGGGTTATTTGTTTTCTTGCTATTGAGTTGTATGTGTTCTTTATATATTTTAGATATTAACCCCTTATCAGACACATGATTTGCAAATATTTTTTCCCATTCCATATGTTGTCTTTTCACTTTGTCAATGGTTTCTTTTGTTGTGTAGAAGCTTTTTAGTTTGATGTAGTCCCACTTGTTTATTTTTAATTTTGTCGCTTGTGTTTTAGGTGTCATATCCAAAAAATCAATACCAAGAACCATGTGAAGGACCTCTCTTCCTATGTTTTCTTCTAGGAGTTTCATGGTTTCAGGTCTTACATTTAGGTCTTTAACCAATTTTGAGTTAATTTTTTGGGGTGGTGTAGGTTACGGGTTCAGTTTTATTCCTTTACATGTGAATATATAATTATCCCAACACCATTATTGAAAAGACTTTCTTTTCTCCATTGAGTATTCTTGGCTCCCTTATCAAATATTATGCCTGAATTTATTTCTGGGCTCTAGGTTCTGTTCCGTTGGTCTATATGTCTGTTTTTATGCCAGTACCATATTGTTTTGAAGCCTATAACTGTATAGTACAGCTTGAAATCAGGAAATATGATGCCTCCTGCTTTGTTCTTCTTTCTCAGGATTTCTTTGACTATTTGGGGTCTCTTGTGGTTTCATATAAATTTTAAGAGTGGTCTTTCTACTTCTGTAAAAAAAAATTCCACTGGAATCTTGGTAGGAATTGCATTGAATTTATAGATGACTTTTTGTAGTATTATTAACATTTTAACAAAATTAATTCTTCCAATCCATGAACACAAGATATACTTCCATTTACTTGTGTCTTCTTTGCTTTCTTTGATCAAAATGTTGTAGTTTTCAGAGTAAAGATCTTTTACTTCCTTGGTTAAATTTATTCATAAATATTTAATTGATGCTGTTATAAATGGGATCAATTTGTTCTTCATAAAATTCACTGTTAGTGTATAGAAACACTACTTATTACTGTATGTTAATTTTGTATCCTTGACTTTACTGAATTTATTGGTTAGATCTAACAGCTTTTTGGTTGAGTCTGTAGGATTTTCTGTATATAAAATCATGTCATTTGCAAATACAGTCAATTTTCCTTCTTCTTTCCAATTCTAATACCATTATTTCTTTTTCTTGCCTAATTGCTCTAGCTAGGACTTCTATTACTATTTTGAATAAGAGTGGTGAGAGTGGGTACCCTGTCTTGTTCTTGATCTTAGATGAAAATTTTTCAGTCTTTAACCTTTGAAAATGATGTTAGCTGTGGGCTTGTCATATATGGCCCTTATTATGTTGAGATACATTCTTTCTATGCCTAATTTGTTAAGAGTGTTTATCATAAATGGGTGTTGAAATTTGTCAAATGCTTTTCCTGAATCTATTGAGATGATCATATAATTATTTTATTCTATTAATGTGATGTATCACATTGATTGATTTGCCTATGTTGAACCATTCTTGCATCCCAGATGCTTGAATCCATTCAAATGGCTTGAATCCCATTTGATCATGGTGTATGATCCTTTTAATATGCTGCTGAATTCAGTTTGCTGTTATTTTATTAAAAATTTTTGTATCAATGTTCACCAGGGATATTGGCCTGTAGTTTCTTTTCTAATAGTATCTTTTTCTTGTTTTGATATCAGGATAATACTGACTAGTAAAATGAGTTTGAGAGTGCTTCCTCCTCTTTGAATTTCTGGGAGAGTTTGAGAAGAATTGGTGTCAATTCATCTTTAAATGTTGGGTAAAGGGGAATTCCCTGGTGGTCCACTGGTTAGTACTCCATGCTTTCACTGCTGAGGGCCTGGGTTCAATCCCTGGTCAGGGAACTAAGATCCCACAAGCCGTGTGGCATGGCCAAAAAGTAAATAATAAAATAAAATAAAATAAAGAAAAAAATTTTTTTGATAAAATTCACCACTGAAGCCATCTGGTCCTGGGCTTTTCTTTGTTTGGAGATTTTTGGTAACTCATTCAATCTCCTTTCTAGTAATTGGTCTATTCAGATTTTCTATTTCTTCCTGATTTGCCTTAGTGAGTTGTATGTTTCTAAGAATTTTTTACATTTTTTCTAGGTTGTCCAGTTTGTTGGTGTATAGTTGTTCATAGACTCTATAGTTGTTCGTAGACTCTTATGATCCTTTGAATTTCTGTAGTATCAGTTGTAATGTCTTCTTTTTCATTTATAATTTTGTTGATTTGAGTCCTTTGTTTTTTCTCCATGGTTAGTCTAGCTAAGGATTTGTCAATTTTGTCTATCTATTCAAAGAACCAACTCTTAGTTTGATTAAAATCTTTTCTATTGTTTTTTCTGTTCTCTGTTACATTTATTTCTGCTCTCATCTTTACTATTTTCTTTCTTCTGCTAACTTTGGACTCAGTTTGTTCCTCTTTTTCTAGTTCCTTAAGGCATAGAATTAAGTTGTTTATTTGGGATCTTTCTTGCACCATGTAGGTGTCTATTACTATGAAATTCCCTCTTAGAACTGCTTTTGCTGTATTTCACAAGTTCTGGTATCTTGATTTTCCAGTTTTTGTTTGTCTCAAGGAACTTTTTTATTTCCCCTTCAATTTCTTCATTGATCCATTGATTGTTCAGGAGAGTGTTTAATTTCTGTGTGTTTGTAAATTTTCCAGTTTTCCTCTTTGTTATTGACTTCTAGTTTCATGCCATTGTAGTCCAAGAAGATACTTGATATGATTTCAGTCTTCTTGAATTTGCTAATTTGTTTTGTGGGCTACCATATGGTCTGTCTGAGAAAATATTCCAAGTGTGCTTGAGAAGAATGTGTATTCTGCTGTTGTTTTATAGAATATTCTGTATATGTCTGTTAGGTATTTTGTCCAAATAGTTTCCTTATTGATTCTCTGGATGATCTATCCATTGTTGAGAGTGGGATATTAAAGCCCCCAACTATTATTGTATTACTGTTTATTTCTCCTTTTAACTCTGTTAGTTTTTGCTTTATATATTGGGCTGGCCAAAAAGTTCGTTCAGGTTTTTCTGTAAGATGTTACAGAAAACCCCGAACGAACTTTTTGGCCAACCCGATATTTAGTGGGTGCATAAATAATTACAATTGTTATATCTTCTTGATGTGTTGACCCCTTTATCATTACATAATGACCTTCTTTGTCTCTTTTTACCATTTTCAGTTTTGAGTCTATTTTGTCTGATATAAGTATAGCTACCCCTGCTTTCTTTGGTTACCATTTGTTTGAAATGTCTTTTTCCATCCCTTCACTCTTGGTTTATGTATATCTTTAAGGCTAAAATGAGTCTCTTACAGGCAACATATTGTTGGATCTTGTTGTTGTTGTTTTTTTTAAAATCCATTTATCCATTCTATGTCTTTTAGTTGAAGAATTTAATCTATTTATATTTAAAGTAATTATTGATAAGCACTTATTATTGCCATTTTGTTCATTGTTTTCTGGCTGTTTTATAGATCTGTTGTTCCTTGTTTTTTATCCTGCTCTCTTTCTGGGGGTTTTGATGTCTTTATGAATCAGTGTGCTTTGGTTTCTTTATCATGTTCTTTTGTGTAATTACCACAGGTTTTCCCTTGTGGTTACCATGAGGCTTACATAAAATATCTTAAATGTATAACACTCTATTTTAGACTCATAACAACTTAGCTTCAATAGAATTTGTAAACTTACACATTTTTGGTTATTGCTGTTACAGTTTACATGTTTTTAGTATTATATAACTAATAACAGATTATCATAGTTATGTCTATTTTACTACTTAAAAATTTTTTTAAACTAGAGTTGTAAGTGAATTATGCACCACTATTACCAAATTGCAGAATCTAACTATGACTATATATTTACCATTACCAGTGAGTTTTATACTACCTTTTTATGTTTTTATGATATTAGTTAGCATTCTTTTACTTCTACTCGAAGAACTCTATAAAATTTCTTGTAAGGCAGGTCTGGTGGTAATGAACTTCCTCAGCTTTTGTTTGTTCGGGCAAGTCTGTATCCCTCCTTTTTTTCTGAAGGAAAGCTTAGCTGAGTGTAAAATTCTTGTTTGACAGTTATTTTCCTTCAATATTTTCAATATGTCATCCCATTTTCTCCTGGCCTGAAAAGTTTTTGAGAAATCTGCTGATAATCTTATGGTCCCTTGCATGTAACTTCTCTTTTTTCTCTTGCTACTCTTAAAATTCTTTCTTTGTCTTTTGACAATTTAATTATAATGTGTCTCATTGTAGCCCTATTTGAATTCAAGCTATTTGGGGTCCTTTGGTCCTGATGGATCTGGATGTCCATTTCTCTCCCCAGGTTCAGGAAGTTTTCAGCCTTAAATATATTTTCTGTCCCTTTTTCTTTTCCTTCTGGAATTCTCACAATGTAAATATTGTTTCTTTTCCTGTGTCCCATAATTCCCATAGAGTTTCTTCACTCTTTTTCAATCTTTCTTTTTGCTCCTCTTCCTGGGTAATTTCCAGTGTCCTATCTTCCAGGTCACTGATTCTTTCTTCTGCATGGTTGAACCTATTTTTGAAACTCTGTTGAATTCTTCAGTTTAGTTATTGTATTTTTCAACTCTGGGATTTCTGTTTGGTAGTTTCATTTTTGTTTTTGTTATTTGATGGTTGCTATTTTTTTTGGTGAAACTTCTTGTTTTGTTCATGCATTAGTTTCCTAATTTTGTTTAGTTGTCTGTTTGTGTTTTCTTGTAGTTCACTAAACCTCCTTAAAAGAATTATTCTGAATTCTTTGTCTGACAGTTCATAGATCTCCATTTCTTCAGGGTCAGTTTTTGGAGCTTAATAAAGTTTCCATTGGTGGTGTCGTATTTACCTGATTTTCATGATCCTTGATTCTTTATGTTGGTATCTGCGCATTTGAGTAATGGGGTTCCTCTTCCAGACTTCACAGGTTTGCTTTGGCAGAAACAGTTCTTCACCAGTCAGCTTAGTTGGATTTCTGGGTATGTCTGCTGGTAATGTCCTTGGGCAGGTGGAACCAGGTATTATGGTCTATTTTGGGGGAAGGCAACTGTTCAAGCTCTGAGGACATGGATGGAGGGCATGTGCCACTGACTGAGAACAGTTGCATACGACTGCTGGCATTGTTTCCTACCCAAGTGAGGCTCTAGGATGGGGTCCGTGGTTGTGTGGATTCCCTGGTCAGGTTTACTAGATGGTCAGGACTGGGTACTATATTCAATAGCTGATGGGACTATGAATTAGCTTCCATGCCCTGGCAGGACAGCAGGAGAGGACCCCAGCCTGTACAGTTTGCTGTTTGGGAACCCAAATCAGAATGTGCACTAAATTCCCTGGTCAGGTGAGACCACCATTTTACCACACAAATGGTGGAAGCCATAGGCTGCACTCTCTGTTCAAGTGCCACTGTGTGTAGGACTGTTGAATGGCCACATGTTTCCCATGTTCTCTGGTTAGGTTCCCTGGTCAGACAGGCTGAAGACTGTATTCTGCATTGAGCAGGGCTACAAATTAGATTTCCTGCCCAGGGATAGTGGGAGAAGCAGCCCTAAAGCTGGTAAAGTTCTATGTTTATTATCTTAACTCAAGCCAGCCCACACTCAAGTTCTCTGATTGAATAGGGCCACTGGCTGTGTTCTGCAAACTGTCAACTCTGCCCACCAGCCTCCCAGTTCAAGTGCTGCTGGGCCACACAGCTTCCAGGAATTTTGTCCAACACTTGTGGTCAGATGAGGCTGGAAGGCACTCTCTACAGTGGGCAGGGCTATGTAGCAGCTTCCTTGCCTGGACAGGAGGGAGAGGGGCTGCTCTAGGTAACTCTCAATTTCCTGAACAGGAGCTCAGGTTGGAAGGGCTGAGAGCTATCACCAACCTTGGCTATGGGTTAATCCCCTTGCCTGTGTGTAGCACGGGAACATGTCCTGTCCCCTACTAGCTTTGCTCTGGGGGCAGTCCTCTCTGCCTGCCTACCTCTTGGCTTGAGCACTGCTGGGCCACATTGCTTCCAGGAGTTATTGCCAGCCCTTCTGGTCAGATGGGGCCACAAGACACTCCACAGCAAGGAGAGCAGGGGGTAAGGCTATGATTCAGCTGCTTGCCCGGGCATGGGTAAACCAGGGTCTAGGGCCAGCAAAACTCCTTGTTTGAAGTCCAAATCTGACAGATCTGCCCCCTGCCAAGTTCCCTGGTCAGAGTGTGCCCCCAGCTTGGCTCTGTAGATGAGCAAAACTCTGGTTGGGATTAATACTTGGGCACTGCATGATGTAAACTCAATCTGCCAAGATCCATTGTTTTTGCAAGCATCTACCCTCTTCTCTGTCAGTCAGATTCCCTGCAATTCCGTGGAACGAGATCAGGGCAGGGCCTCCCACAAAGTGACCCACAATGCTGGGAGATGCTGGTTGTTCCTGCCGGGGTTCTCTTTTCCCACTGGAAGAACTGGAGACTCAGGGGACACCTTTCCCCATGGTGCTGTGCTGGCCCAGGGTTGGGGGTGGGGACAATGCTGTTAACATGTAACCACTTCTCTTACCTTCTAATGCCATCTATCTTGGTCTGTGTGCTACAGGAGGTGCTCCAGCCTTACCCCTGTGTTCTAGGATTCTATCATTTGTGTCTTGTTCTGGAATAGTTGCTAGTTGTTCCTCTTGTGAGGGGGACCAAGTCAGGTACAACCGATGTCGCCACCTTGGTGACCATATTTCACAATATTTAAGCATTAAAAATAAATGTTAAAGAGACCTGCCAATATTCAAATGCCTCCCCTGTGCCCAGGGCTTGACCTGGTTCTGAATCCTATCCCTTCTCACATTCCCATAATCCTTTTAGGATACATCATTCCTTCTCTTCCAGATTTTCAGCTTCACTGTATATTGGATCCTTTCCATCAGCATTTAAACATACACAAGTCCTCCCATCTTAAAAACAACCTTCTATTGCTCTAACCTCATGCCCTCCTACTGTCCTCTCTCCTTCCTTTCATAGCTAAACATCTGAAAAGAACTGTCTGACTCCATTACCTCCATTTCTTTACCTCTTACTATTCTTTGACCCTGTCCAGTTGGGCTTCTGCCTCCATTACTTATTCCATCAAAACAGGTGTCCTTCTAGCCCTCATGATTCAGTGTAGCTGATTCAGTTATACATATATAATTTCCTGCTTGACAACATCATCTGGATATATCAAAAGTAAGCCAAACAACCTGTCCAGAATTATGATCTTCCACTATGAATATGGTCCTTGTCAGGTGTTTCCTATCTCTGAGAAAAGTACACAGATGATGGGCTTGATACATCCCTACCTGCTTAATACCCTTCAATAGTGTTCTATCATATTTACAAAAAGCCATTCTAAAACCCTGCATGATCCAACCTCTCCCTACCTTTTCAGGTATCTTGCATCTCTCCCTCCCAACTGTGTGGCCCTAGCACACTGGAAAACTTTTAGTTCCTCAAATTTATCATTTGCCCACAGGGTCCTTTTTTGTGTTAGTACAGCTCCTTGGAGTACTTTTCCTTCCTCTTTAGCGAATTCATTCTTCTCCCCCTGTTATTAGCTCAAATGTTATTTCATCAAGAGGGTCTTTCATGATTCTCCAGCCTTTATCACATTAGTTATATAATGCTGGGTAACAAATCTCTCTAAAATGTAATGTCTTAAAACAGTAATAATCATTTATTATCTTTCATGGTTTCTATGGGTCAAGTATTTGGGAATGTCTTGGCTAGGTGGTTCTACCTTACGGCCTGTCATGAGATTGTAGTCAGATATCAGCTGGGGATGCAGCTATCTGAAGGTTTGACTGGGATTGGAGTTTCTACTTTAAGACTGTTCACTCATGTGGCTACCAAGTTGGTATTTGCTCTTGGCAAGGGGACTCACTTTCTCTCTACATGGACCTCCGCATGTTTCTTGGGCTTCCTCACAAGATGGTGGCTTGAATTCAAAGGTAAGATTTGAGAAAGAGACAGAGAGAGAGGGAGAAAGGGAGAGTTGTGGATAGAGAGAGAGGGAGGGAAGGGGGGAAGGAGAGAGAGATAGAGAGAAAGCTCATGCAGGCAAAAAGCTGCATCCTTTTTATGACTAGCCTCAGAAGCCACATAGTATCACTTCTACCATGTTCTGTTTGTTAGAAGTGAGTCATGATGATCGGCCCATATCCAATGAGAGGGGAATTCGATTCTACTGCTTAGAGGGGAAATGTCAAAATATCTGCAGACATATTTTAAAAATCACCTCACCTGTACCCTCCCTTCCTGGACTTGCCACAGTCTGTGTATATACTTCTGTGACTATTTGATTAATGCCTATCTTCCCACATTAAAACAAGCTAGTGGAATAAGCTAGTAGGACAAGAACCATATCTACTTTTCTTTCCATCTGATTCCTGGTACCTAGCACGCTATCTGGCAATTAGTGTGGAATAAATATGAATAAGTTATAGATTATAAATGACACCTGCAACGCCCCTTTTAGGTAGGTATCACTCTTTCCATTTTATAGATGTGGAGTCAAAATTGTTGGGTAACTTGTTCAAGTACCAAAGTTTGAATCCAGATCCCTCTGTTGCTAAGCCAGAACTATTTCTTGGACTCTAGAATTTCTCCCTATGACAACAAAAGAGGCACAGAAGTTACTCTGGTCTGAGTGAAATTGTCTCCTATGTTTCTAGATTTTCTTATCAGGAAGCTTTGGGATAGCTAATTCAGTTTCCCAGGTGTAAGAATTTAAGGACAGACTGTTCTTAAAGTGAGATAATACTCAGAATCTAGTCATGGATAAAAAAGGGTTCTCCAAAGTAATTGATCCTTTTGAGTTTTCTTATCATGAAAAGACGAGAAAGTGGAGTTTCTGAAACTACCAATCTACTATTGGGAGAATCACCCAGAGTGGTCACTGGGAGAACTAGTGGCTCTCAGTACCAGATTCTTCTATCTGACCCCATGCATTCCTCCACTCCTGTGCAAAGTCTTATCTCCTTCTTTACTATGGAGAAAGGAGACATTCATTAGCTGCTCTGTCCAATGAGGTGGCCATTAGTCATTTGTGTATTTTAAATTAATTGAAATTAAATAAAAATTTTAAATTCGGTTTCTCAGTTGCACTAACCACATTTCAAGTGCTCAAAAGTCACACGTGGCGAGTGACTACCATATTGAAAGGTGCAAATTGTAGGACATCTGTATTATCACAAAAATATTCTATTGAACAGTGCTGCCAGAGAACCTAGATAATCCTAACCCCAGAGAATTCCCAAGCCATGGAAGAAGAGGAAACCAAGGGCTAGAGGAATTATCCATCGCAAAGACAGCCCCAGCTCACCTGAAGGAAATGGTCCCTAATCGAGGGGCTTTGGGTGTGGATTTTCCTCTACAGGCCTGTGCTCTCTCACCAGGCTTTCTCTCTCTTCTCCATCTATCCTCTGAGCTATCTCACTTTAAATAATCACCAGCACTCTCCAGACCAGATTGCTCCACACCTGCTGCCCTGAACCCACTGAGCCTAGGCCTATTCTAGGCAGTTCCTCTGCCAAGACAGCACATCTTTACCCTTAAACCATTTCATCTCTGTACTTAGGCCAATCTTTGCCCCTCCTGTCTCAGAGTATGTAATTTCTCTCCCTCTTAGATACAGTCCCTCCATCAACTTCTCCATCAACAGATGTGTTCTGGATTCTATGCCCTTCATCGCACGGGAGAACTTGCTTTACTAATTATTCTCTTTCTCTTCATCATCTTCATCTTTCCCTCTCCACCAAGTAGGCACAGCTTACCCAATGTTGTTAACCTGAGTTAACCCTGAGGCCACCGCCCCATCTTCCCCTTCTTTTCCCTACCAGTTGGTTCTGGGGAGCTGTCTGCCTACATCTTCATTTCTTACCTAGAGCCTAACTTTCATCTAATTCATTTGCTTCCTATTTAATCAAATTTGTTCAGGATATGTCATTTAAGGCTCCCCCCAATCAGTCCCTGGCCCATTTTTCTTACCCTTTTCTCTTTGTCATCTTTTAGGCAAGCTCATCTCTTCACTATCCACCACACATGTCTAAAACATTCCTGCCCCTGCAGCTTTATTAATACTATCTCTCTCACCTAAAATACTTGCTCCATGTATACCCCTTCATCATTGGAGGCTGAGCCCAATCCATCCTTCTCAATGAAGTCTTTCTGATAATAAAAGCCCAAGTGCTTCACTGACTCCCATCACTGAGCACAGAACTTCCTGGTGCTACTGTGTATTGTCATATGCATATTTATCTTCTCTCCCTAGTTGAGTTTCAGTGTGCATTCTGGCAGGGAATTAGCATTCACATCTTTTCTCTCCCAAGAGTTTTGAGATGCAGAGTCTTGTGCATAGTGGATATTCAAATATTGCTTGATTGACTCATACACTGACACCTTCTATCATCACTTCAAAAGGGGCCAGTGGTAAACCACGAAGCACTATTTTAAATAAACCTCCTGAAAAGAATATTATGAAATGGAGACTGACAGCTATTAGCTATGTAAATGCCCTGAGGATGAAGGTGGTGCGTTAAAAATAGTACACCTCTATTATGCTAAGTGAAATATGTCAGAGAAAGACAAATACTGTATGGTATCACTCATAGATGGAATCTAAAAAATACAACAAACTAGTGAACGTAACAAAAAAGAAATAGACTCACAGATATAGAGAACAAACTAGTGGTTACCAGTGGGGAGAGGGAAGGGGGAGGGGCAATACAGGGGTAGGGGATCAAGAGGTACAAACTACTATGTACAAAATAAATTAGCTATAAGGATATATTGTACAACACAGGGAATATAGCTAATATTTTACAATAACTATAAACAGAGTATAATCTTTAAATGTTGTGACTCACTGTATTGTACACCTGTAACATAACATCATACTGTACATCAATTATACTTCAACACAATTTTTTAAGTTAGTTTACTTTTTTAATTAATTAATTTATTCAGTTTTGGCTGCACTGAGTCTTTATTGTGATGCGCAAGCTCTTTGTTGTTGTGTGTGGGCTTCTCTAGTTGCAGGGCATGGACTCTAGAGCATGCAGGCTCAGTAGTTATTATGGCTTGCGGGCTTAGTTGCAGTATGTGGGATCTTAGTACCCCAACCAGGGATTGAGGAATGCACTGGGAGCATGGAGTCTTAACCACTGGATCACCAGGGAAGTCCCTCAATACAATTTTTTTAATTAAAAAAAATAACAATACACCTTTTTGGTAGATCCTGGGACAGCAGGTGTGAAAGGGTGCTGGGAACTGCAAAGAGCTGCACAGCTGGCAAGCATCTTTGCCATTGTTGATACATTTTGGTGGGTGAGGAAAAAAAATCTGTGCTGTATTTTACTGTTTGGTGGCAGGGGGATGGAGGAGTGCAAGGAGAAAGAGTATAGACTTTGGAGGCAGGACAAACTTGGCTTGGCTCTCAGCCTCACTGCTGAATTGATGTATAAAAGTGAGAAGTAATCTTTTTTTTACATTGCAGAAGAATGTTATTGGCCCAAGGAAAGGTTTGTGATAAAAAACATGAACAGTATGATATCACATTTATAATTTGTTTTTATAAAGGTTATCATCAAAAAGAACACAAATAACAAATGTTGGCAAGGATGTGGAGAAAAGGGAACCCTTGTACACTATTTCTGGGAATGTAAATTTGTGCAGCTACTGTGGAAAACAGTATGGAGGTTTCTCAAAAAATGAAAAATAGAACTACCATATGACCCAGCAATTCCACTCCTGGGTATATAGCTGAAAAAAACCAAAAACACTAATTTGAAAATATGCATGCACCCCAATGTTCATAGCAGCATTATTTACAATAGCCAAGATACGGAAGCAACCTAAATATCCATTAGCAGATGAATGGATAGAGAAGATGTGGCATATATATAATGGAATACAGCTCAGCCATAAAAAAGAAAAACATTCTGCCATTTGCAGCAGCATGGATGGACTTGGAGGGCATTATGCTAAGTGAAATAAGTCAGAGAAAGACAAATGCTGTATTATATCACAGTATTTAGGTGGAATCTAAAAAATACAACAAACTAGTGAATATAACAAAAAAGAAGCAGACTCACAGTTATAGAGAACAAACCAGTGGTTACCAGTGGGGAAAGGGAAAGAGGGGGGGCAATATATGGGTGGTGGAGTGAGAGGTACAAGCTATTGGGTGAAAGGCTACAAGGATGTATTGTACAACACAGGGAATATAGCCAATATTTTGTAATAACTGTAACTGGAGTGTAAACTTTAAAAATTGTATAAAAAATTTAAAAATTAATCCATTAAAAAATTAGGCATGAGAGAATCAAAATAAAATTTCAGATTAAAAACAAAAGTATATGTGTGCACAGAAAAGGACCAGAAAGGTACATGCCAGAATATTATAGATTATAGGTGATTTTTTATTTTTTTCTTTGGCATTTTCTGTGTTCTTCAAATTTAAAGCACTGTGACTCTTATAAAGAAGGTCTGCTAAAAACATTATCTGAGTTAAAGAATTGCAGTATAAGACCCCCTGATTATGTATATTTTAAGAAGTTTGAATCATTTCTATGTATTGAAAGGTGTATGTGTTTTTCTTTCAACAATCTCAAATATTCAAAAAGATGAGTGGAAGCTACCAACATGACACCACATCACCCCCAAATTCTTCAATGTGCCTTTCCTCCAAACATGAGCATTCCAATACATAACCTTATACAGTCATCTAAATTAGGAAATTAACACTGACCTGTAAGCCTCAAACTGCATTTGGGTTCCCTCGATTATCTAATAGAGTCCTTTATAGCAAAGGAACCTGTCCCATATTATGTGTGGCATTTAATTGTCATGTCTCTTTAGGGTCCTTTAATCTGAGTTAGTTCCTCAGCATTTTCTTAACTTTCATGATGGTAATGGTTTTGAAGATTATAGGTCAGCTATCTATATTTTGTCCCTTAATTTGGGTTTGTAGTAGTCAGACTCCAAAATGTCTTCAGTGATTCTCATCTCCTGGTATTTATGGCCTGTGGAGTCCCTTCCCACATTGTACTGGGGTGACCTGTGTGACCAGAAGAATACTGCAGAAGTGACAGCATGTACCTAGAGGCCAGGTGGTAAAAGACATTGCAACCTTTGCCTCAGGTTGCTTGGATTGCCTCTTGGATTGCTTTCTCTGGGGAAAGCCAGTCATTGCACCCTGAAGACACTCCAACACTCCTGTGGAGAAACTCACATGGAGATAAACTAAAACATCCAATCAGCAGCCACACTACCCTGCTGGCCATGGAATAAGCCCCCTTGAGAGTGGATTCTCCAACCATCTCAGGGGAAAGCCTAAGTGAGAGCCACCCATCGAAGTTGCTCCCAAATTCCTGACCCACAGAAACTTTGAAAGATAATTTGTTATGCAGCAATAGCTAACGAATACAGATTTGTCTGTTTCCTCATGATTAGATACAAACTATTCATCTATGGCAGGCACACTACAGTGGAAATGCTATATTCTCATTGCAACCTGTCATTTCTATGCATGATTTCAATTTATTGGTTAGGTTTGATCATTTGATTAAGGCAGTGTCTGCCATGCTTCTCCACTGTAAAGGCATATTTTTTTGTGTGTAATTAGTAAGTAATTTGTGGGGAGATACTTTGATACCACGTGACTGTACTGTGTTTAAACAACTTCCACTTTATTTGTCAATTTTTGTTATATCTGTATAGATCCCTGGACTCCTATTTTATTCAGTGGTTATAAGCCATTACTATCTGTGTTTATTTTGATGATCAACTCATATCATATTTAGCCAGTCAGGGCCCCTTCAACTGGCTTCTGTGTCCTTTTGACATGTCTCCATCGTTTTTTGAGCACTTTACAACTTTCTGGCCCCAAAGTGTTCCCAACACATCTGATACTTTCCTTGGCCGGCTCTCAAATTAGCCATTTCACCAAAGAGACATGATTCCTTTTAGTAGAGAATGGTTTTTAGAAGTCAGGATCTGGGTGCTAGGTATGCTCATTGCTCTTGGGGGACTACTTCTCTCATTGCATCTTTATAGACAGAATTAGATAATATATGCATGCATTCACGTATATACTTATATGTATATCTAGCTAGCTAGCTAGGTATCATCTCTTGCAACTATGAGTTTATAATGGTACCTCCAATTCCAGACAAATACTCTTGAATTCATTCTAGTTTTCTTTTCCACATTTGTAATTCCGTTCTCCAACACTGTGAAAACTGGCTCCCATTATTCTTTTTTTTTTTTTTTTTTTTTTTGCGGTACGCGGGCCTCTCACTGTTGTGGCCTCTCCCGTTGCGGAGCACAGGCTTGGATGCGCAGGCCCAGCGACCATGGCTCACGGGCCCAGCCGCTCTGCGGCATGTGGGATCTTCCCAGACCGGGGCACGAACCCGTGTCCCCTGCATCGGCAGGCGGACTCTCAACCACTGCGCCACCAGGGAAGCCCCCCATTATTCTTAATATATGATTTGATTAATCCCCTATTGTAACTAATTTCTCTTCACCACTTCCTGCCTCCCCTCCCCTGACATGGATGCCGTCTTCACCTTGTTAAGTTCCTGCACTTCACACTGGGAACATCCTATTCCAGGAATATGGTGAATTAGATATCCCAAATGACCCTTTGTATCAGTTTCCTATAGATGTGCAACAAACCACCCAAAACCTTAGTGGCTTAAAACAAAAGTAATTTATTACTTCTCACAATTCTGTGGATTGACTGGGAGGTTCTGCTTATCTCACCTGAGCTCACTCATCTGGCTGCATTCAGTTAGTGGTTTGGGTGGAGAATGGCCATTCATAGATGTCCTCATTCACATTTCTGAGGTCTTAGCTGAGATGGCTGGGACGGCTCAAGCTCTCTCTTCATGGGGACTTTCACCTAGGACTTCTTTTCATGATTCTGGAAGTGTTCCAGGAAGCAAAACTGAAAGGCCTCTTAAGTCATACAACGTAACTTACACTACATTGTATTAGTCAAAGCAAGTCACAGGACAGCCCAGATTCAAGGGGTGGGGAAACAGACTTTTTTTTTTTTCTTTTTTTTTGCGGTACGCAGGCCTCTCACTGTTGTGGCCTCTTCCCTTGTGGAGCACAGGCTCCGGACGTGCAGGCTCAGAGGCCATGGCTCACGGGTCTAGCCACTCCGCGGCATGTGGGATCTTCCCGGACTGGGGCACAAATCCGTGTCCCCTGCATCGGCAAGCGGACTCTCAACCACTGTGCCACCAGGGAAGCCCCAGACCCTCACTTTTTGATGGCTGGAGCTGGAGCAGCAAGTTACATTGCAAAGGAGCACAGGGAGACAATTCATTGCTGGCCATTAGTGTAACAATTTGGCACACTTTCCTAATTAAATGATTACAATGTCAGTTAAAAAAAAATTTTTTAAACCATTATTTTAAATGTTTCTCTGAACCAGAAAGAATATAAGAAATCTCAGAGCTGTAATCAAAATAATAGCAGGAAACTTGGGAGACAAGAGACTCCAAGATTTGTCTTTTTCCCTGAGATTTTCTGCATCACTGGAGAACTTGAGCTCCTATTTTAATAGTTACATGGTGCATGGGAAATAGAAGGCAAAGCTAAGGGTTAAAAAAAGAAGGGAATCAAATATCAGACCCTTACATAAAGTTCAGACCCCACCCTCAGTCTAAGGTGAATGAGAAAAACAATCTTACTGAAAAAAAGGAGACAGCAAGAAAAACTTGCATACATGTCTTGTCCTTGGTGCTAGATGTTGGGGAAAAGAATCATCTGAAAATTTGTAACCAAAAACTGACCATCATATAGGTTTACAGAGTTTTCTGTAAAGGAAAATGCAAGCTGATGATGGTATTCAAAGTGGTTCCCTGTTGTAAGGCCCTTCATTGACTCAGAGACGCAAAAGTGAATGCTCACTGGAAAAATTCAAACTCAATCCAGGCCTCCAAGAATTCCTACAGATGAAGTTCCAACACAAATGAGAAATGCATTGTAAAATAAGGTCACAAAACATGCTAAGAAGCAAGGTACCAGGGCTTCCCTGGTGGTACAGTGGTTAAGAATCCACCTGCCAATGCGGGTTCGAGCCCTGGTCCAGGAGGATCCCACATGCTGAGGAGCAACTGTGCCCATGCGCCACAGCTACCAAGCCTGCGCTCTAGAGCCTGCGAGCCACAACTACTGAGCCTACGTGCCACAACTACTGAAGCATGTGCACCTAGAGCCCGTGCTCTTCAACAAGAGAAGCCACTGCAATGAGAAGCTCACGCACCACAACAAAGAGTAGCCCCTGCTCACTGCAACTAGAGGAAGCCCGTGCGCAGCAACGAAGATCTGGCGCAGCCAAAAATAAATAAAAAATAAAATAAATGAATTTTTTTTTAAAAAGCAAGGTATCATCTGTGAGAACAAGCAGAAAAAACAGAAGGCAGAAATAGAGGCTTTATGTATTCAGATACAAGACTAAAAGACATGGACTTTGAAGTAACTAAGTTTAATGTGTGTTATGGACTGAATCATATCCCCCCTAAAATGTATATGTTGAAGTCCTAACCCCCTGTGTGAAAGGATTTGGAGTAAGGAAGTAGTTAAGGTCAAATGAGGTCTTGAGGGTGGAGCCCCGACAGGATTATTGTCTTTATAAGAAAAGACATCAGAAAGCTTGTTCTCTTTCTCCACCATCTGAGGACTCGGTCAGAAGTGCCATCTGTAAGCTAGAAAGAGAGCACTCACCAGGAACCTGAGCATGGTGGTATCCTGATTCTGGATGTCCAGGCTCCAGGCTGTGAGAAAATAAAATTCTGTTGTTTAAGCCACCTATCCTATGGTATTTTGTTATGGCAGCCCAAGATGACTAATACAATATGTTTACATAAATATAAGACAAGCTTAAAATAGAAGCATGGAATAATTTGACAGAATCGAGAAAAGTCCACAGAAATTCTCAAAATTAAAATTATAATAATGGAAAGTAAAACATCTGTTTGAAAAGTGGGTTCCACCACTGAAAGTAGATTCTACCACTGAAGATAGAATTGGATGAATTTATATGGAATATAAAGAGATTGAATATATGATAGGTTATGAGATATGGTGGATATAATGAGAAGGTCTAGCATATCTCTAGTCATATTTTCAAAAGAAGATAATGGGGATGGGAAGATTGGAACCTTCATACATTGCTGGTGGGAATGTAAAATGCTGTAGCCACTTTAGAAAATGGTTTGATAATTCCTCAAAATCTTTAGAGTTAGTGTATGATCTGGAAATACCACTACTAGGTATTTATACAAGAGAAATGAAAACATACAGCCACACAAAAACTTATATACAGGGACTTCCCTGGTGGCTCAGTGGTTAAGACTCAATATTCCCAATGCAGGGGGCCCGGGTTCGATCCTTTGTCCGGGAAATAGATCCCACATGCATGCCACAACTAAGGAGCCAGTGAGCCACAACTAAGGAGCCCGCCTACCGCAACTAAGACCCAACACAACCAAATAAATAAATAAATATTTAAAAAAAAGAAAAAACTAGTACACAAATGTTCATAGCATCATATTCACAATAGCCAAAAAGTAGAAACAACCCAAATGATGAATGGACAAACAAATGTGATATATCCATACAACAATATTATTTGTCAATAAAAAGTAATGAAGTACAAATAAATACTCCAACATGAATGAATCTCAAAAACATTATGGGGCTTCCCTGGTGGTGCAGTGGTTGAGAGTCTGCCTGCCAATGCAAGGGACACAGGTTCGTGCCCTGGTCTGGGAAGATCCCACATGCCGTGGAGCGGCTGGGCCCAAGAGCCAGGGCCACTAAGCCTGTTTGTCCGGAGCCTGTGCTCCGCAACAGGAGAGGCCACAACAGTGAGAGGCCCGTGTACTGCAAAAAAACCACAAAAAAACATTATGGTAAGTGAAACAAGCCGCTAACAAATAGTTACATACTGTAGGATTCTATTTATATGAAATTTCCAGAACAGGCAGAGAAATAAGAAAAGAAAGATTAGTGGTTTCCCAGGACTAGGCAGCAGGTGAGGTAGGAATGGGGAGTGACTGCTAACAGGTACAAGAATTCTTTTGGGTGTAATGTGTTTTAAAATTAGATTATGGTCATGGCACACAACTCTAAATATACTGAAAACCAGGAAACTATACACTTTGGGTTTTTTTAAGATTTATTTATTTGTTTATTTTTGCTGCATTGGGTCTTCATTGCTGCACATGGGCTTTCTCTAGTTGTGGCGAGTGGGTGCTACTCTTCGCTGCAGTGCACAGTCTTCTCATTGTGGTGTCTTCTCTTGTTGTGGAGCATGGGCTCTAGGTACGTGGGCTTCAGTAGTTGCAGCACACAGGGTCAGTAGTTGTGGCTCCTGGGCTCTAGAGCACAGGCTCAATAGCTGTGGCTCATGGGCTTAGTTGCTCCGCGACATGTAGGATCTTCCCGGACCAGGGATCGAACTCGTGTCCCCTGCACTGGCAGGCGGATTCTTAACCACTGTGCCACCACGGAAGTCCCGAAACTATACACTTTAAACAAGTGAACTTTATGTTATATAAATTACATATCAATAAAGCTGTTTTAAAAAGAGGTAATAAATAGGAAAGAACCAATATTCAAATTCATAATAACTGATAATTTTCCAGAAGAGTTGAAAACACATCTTTAAATGCAGGAAATCCAATGAATCCCAAGAAGGATGAATAAAAACAAAACACATATCTAGACTCATCATCAGATAACTAAAGAACACCGAAGAAAAAAAGAAGATTTCAAAAGCATCCAGAGACAAAAGACACATCGCCTGCAGAGGAGCAATGTTGATTGCTGTCTGACTTCTCAACGGCAGAAGATCTGATGGAAGCTGGCAGACAGTAGAATAACATCTTCATGTGCTGAGAGAAATAACCTACAGTTCTAAACCATATACAAACCATATATAATATACATATTATATATTTCAAGAATGGGTTAGAAATAAAAAAACCTTCAGACAGATACAGATGTGAGATTACATCATGCACAGACCTTCACTAAAAGAAATTTTAAGGGCTGTACTTCAGCCAAAAGGAAAATGAATGCATATGGAAATCTGAGGAGCATGAAGGAATGATGAACATATTGAAAAACATTTTAGTAACTCTAAGCAAACACTGTATAAAAGTTTTTTAAATGTCCAGTTTGTGGAGGAATACAGGCTAGAATTAAAATAATAGACAACAGTATCATATAAAGTGGGAATGAGTTCATGTGTCCTAAGGTCCTTGATTGGTCTCCCTACAGGCAACTCATTACTTCCACTGCCCATCCCTATTGGATTGTGCTGCAGTTTGTTTTCCAATAAGTCCTTTGATTTGACCTGCCTTTAATCT
Source organism: Delphinapterus leucas (assembly GCF_059928025.1). Lineage (NCBI taxonomy): Eukaryota > Metazoa > Chordata > Mammalia > Artiodactyla > Monodontidae > Delphinapterus > Delphinapterus leucas. Next base: position 42,923,379 of record NC_143135.1, read on the forward strand.
TTATCTTCTGACACCCTGTCCTAGTTGCTACTGGTGCATGTCAGTGAATGACTGACTAGGCCTGTTGGAGCAGTTTTTCCTTTAAATATTAAAAAGCTTAAACAGGCTCGTACAAGGATTGGGTTCTTGGGAATTCCCTGGCAGTCCAGTGGATAGGACTCGGCACTATCACTGCCGGGACCCGGGTTCAGTCCCTGGTCAGGAAGCTAAAATTCTGCAAACCGTGTGGTGTGGCCAAAAAGTAAAAACAGTATTGGGTTCTTAAAATTATCTTCATTCCAAACTATTCTTTTTTTTTTTTAAAGGAATTCCTTTATTTTTTTTATTTATTTATTTTGGGCTGTGTTGGGTTTTCGTTTCTGTGCAAGGGCTTTCTCTAGTTGCAGCAAGCGGGGGCCACTCATCATCGAGGTGCGTGGGCCTCTCACTATCGCGGCCTCTCTTGTTGCGGAGCACAGGCTCCAGACGCGCAGGCTCAGTAATTGTGGCTCACGGGCCCAGTTGCTCCGCGGCATGTGGGATCTTCCCAGACCAGGGCTCGAACCTGTGTCCCCTGCATTGGCAGTCAGACTCTCAACCACTGCGCCACCAGGGAAGCCCGAAACTATTCTGTTAAAATTTTAGAATGCTTTTTTTTTTTTTTTTTTGGCGGGGGGGATACTCGGGCCTCTCACTGTTGTGGCCTCTCCAGTTGCGGAGCACAGGCTCCGGACGCGCAGGCTCAGCGGCCATGGCTCACGGGCCCAGCCACTCCACGGCATGTGGTATCTTCCCGGACCGGGGCACGAACCTGTGTCCCCTGAATCGGCAGGTGGACTTTCAACCACTGTGCCACCAGAGAAGCCCTAGAATGCTTTTTTTGATTCAAAACTGAAATGTTAATTGTATTAAAATTTAGAAAATTGAGAAAAATATAAAGAAGAAAATGTGTCATATCCTAAAACAAAAATTATTTAAAAATTTTTAAAACTGTTTGTAAAACACAACAAATAGATTAATGTAACAAATAGTTGTGTTTCCACTACTCAGAACTGAAAATTGCTAATACTTTGTCATATTTACTTCTAGTCAGTTCCTTACATTTTCATAGCCTTGGCTAAATTACAAATAGAGGCCCACATACTTTATGTCTAAATATTTAAGATCTAAATCAGGACAACAAACTGTTAAAGTATATTTTACCCTCCTACACTGACAAATAATTTTCCTAACCAAAAACTATAAGGCTATACTTTTTTGAAACTAAAAAGTAAGTAAATAACAAATATGATTTAATTTTTTTAAACATCTTTATTGGAGTATAGTTGCTGTACATTGTTCTGTTAGTTTCTGCTGTATGTGTGGGAGTTTGCTGATGGACTTGTGATATTTAGATGATTACTAAACTAAAATATATATAATCTATGAGTAATTATATATTTCCCACAAAGTTTTTTTTCTTGCCTCCATTTCAGCAAATCACTAATAATCTTCTTACAGTCAAGATTTTCACGTACTTTGTCTTCTATTGATCATAATGCCAAATTTGACAACTTTTCTTCAGCCATTGAGGTTCTTAGATAATTTTTTTGTTAATTTCAGTTCGGACAATTTTTTCATCTCCAACAGTATCAACTGGAATTATCAGTAAAATTCTTATATATTTGCAACTCCTGTTACAAAGGGTTAATTTCCATAATACACAATAAGGTCCTACAAATTAACCAGAATATAAATCCACCAACCCAAAAGAACAATAGGCAAAAGATATGTTTTATAGCCAGCTGTATTTCTTTTTCTTAAAATTGTTCACATCCTTTGCCTAGATGACCACTTTGTTGTCCCAATAACACACAGCTAAATAGTTCTTGTTTTACCTACTGATATGTGATTATCACTTCATAATATGAATTCTCATACTTGTGAATCTATTTCTGAGTTCTTTATCACAGGACACTGATCCATTTGTGTATTACTACACAAATGCTCAATTATTTAAATTCTAAAGGTTTATGTAGATTTGTGTGTGAGAGTTTTTTTCCTATTGAATTGTAACTTACATACCATAAAATATGCAATTCTTAGTTTTATAGCTAAAATGAAGTTTGACCTATATATAAACCTAACTACCACTCAGATTAGGATATGGAATATTTCCAGTACTCCATGAGAGTATCTTATGCTCCTTCCCTGTCAATACCCTTGAAATGCAACCGCTATACTGATGCCAATCATTTTTGCCTGTTTTTGAGTCTCACATATATGGATATCACATACAGGATTTTCTCTTTATTTGGGTCTCTGTTTGCTCAGCATTATATCTCAAAGATTTATCCATTTCATTACATTTAGTACTTTCTCATTGCTATGTAGAATTCCACTGTATGAAAAAGCACAGTTTACTGATCGATTTTGCTGTTGATATACATTAGCATGCTTTCGAGTTTGGAGATATTGTGAATAAACCTGCTTTGAATATTGTTGGATGTGTTTTTGATGGATATAAGCAATTATTTATGTTGGAAACATACTCAGAGATTGAATTGCTAGGTCATAGAGTATAAGTTTATTCAGATTTAAGAGACACTTTCAAACAGTTTTCCATAGTGGCTATAACAATTTAAACTTCCTAAAAAGTGTATGAGCGTACCAGTTGCTCCACATTAACATCAACACTTGGTATTCTCTGTCTTTTAGGATGGGGGTGTAGTGGTAGACTACGGTTTTAATTTGTGTCTCCCAGATTGTTGATAATACTGTACAGTTTTTCATCCATTTATTAGTGATTTGCCCATCCTCTTTTGTGCTGTGCTTGTTGAAATTTTAGCTCATTTTTGTGAAAATCACCTAACTTTTATTTAGTGAACTGCCGGAACATATTATATATTCTGTATAGGATTCCTTTGGTAGAGATGTACACTGCAAATATCTTTCCCATGCCCTTGGCTTGCATTTTTGCTTGCTCAATGTTGTGTTTTGATAGGGAATATTTAAGCTTCAATTTATTATATTTTCCTTCTGAGTGATTATAATTGATACCGTATTTTTAATTTCATTTTCTACTTGTTAATTTGTAGTGTCTAGAAATACATTGATTTTTGTGTGTTGATCTTGTTTCCTGTGGCCTTGCTGCTGGGCTCACTTATTAATTTAGGAGGTTGCTTTTGTTTTGTTTTTTTTAGATTCCTTGGGATTTTCTATGTGGATAATTATGTCATCTGGAAATAGGGACCGTTTTATTTCCTCCTTTCCAATCCGTGCACCTTTTATTTTCTTTTATTGCCTTATTGTGCTGGCTAGGCCTTCCAGTACTATGTTGAACAAGAGTGGTAAGAGTGAGCATCCTTGGGACTTCCCTGGTGGTCCAGTGGTTAAGATTCTGTGCTTCCACTGCAGGAGGCATGGGTTTGGTCCCTGGTCGGAGAACTAAGATCCCACAAGCCGCAGGGGGAAAAAAAAGGAGTGAGTATCCTTGTCTTGTTCTTGAATTTAGGGAGAAAACATTCAGTCTTTCAACATTAAGTATAATATTACCTGACAGTTTTTTATATAGATGCTCTTTATTGAGATGAGGAAGATCCCCTTTATTCCTAGTTTGCTCGGTGTTTTTATCACAAACAGGAAACAGATTTTGTCAAATGTTTGTTTTTGCACCAACTGATATGATCATGTGTTTTTTCTTCTTTGGCCTGTTGATATGGTGGTTACACTGATTGATTTTTGAATATTTAATCAATTTACATATGTTTTAAATTCCTCTCAGCAGTGTTATAGTTGTCAAGGTAGAGATCTTACACATCTTTTATTAGGTTTATTCCTGTGCATTTGATGTTTTTGTCTGTAAATGGTATTACTTCTTTAATTTCATTTTCTAAATGTTTATTATTGGTATGTAGAAATAATTTTTTTTACATTTTTGATTTTGTATCCAGCAACTTGATAAATTTACTTAATAATTACAATAGTTTTTCTGTAGATTCTTTTTTATTTTCTAGGTACTCAATCACATTTCTGTGAATAAGGACAATTTTCTAGGTACTCAATCACATTTCTGTGAATAAGGACAATAAAACAATAAGTTTTTTCTTCTTTTCTACTCTTTATTTTTATTTGTTTTACTTGATTTATTGCACTGGTTAGGATCTCCAGTACAAAACTGAATAAATGTGATAGTGGACATCCTTGATTTATTTATGAGATCAGTGGGAAAATATTCAATATTTCACCTTTGAGTAGGATTTCAATGATAGATTTTGGGGGAGGGGGTTTTCCCCCATGTTCGAAATTCAGAACCATTAAAAAAATGTCCTTTAACCCCATATAAATTATTAAGACCTGCTACTGTAAACTCAGAGGACAATTTTAAAAAATGACCAATAGAGAATAAGTAAAATAATTTACTTTTGATTATGATTGAGAATGTAGCACATGTTTAAAGTTTTTTAAGTATTTTAAATCAAAGTAAAATTTTCATAGATAAAGATCCACATGTATATATATATATATATATAATTAGATGAATTATAATATACTCATATATCCAGTACCATAATCAAGATTTAAAACATTTTTATTTCCCCCTTGCCTCCTTTCAGTCACTACACACAGCTTATAGACAACCATTGTTCTGATTTCTGTCATGGTTTTAGTTTTGTTTGTTCTAAATTTTCACTTACATGGAATTGTAGAGCATGTATTCTTTTGTGTTTTGGCTTATTTGCTCAGCAAAATATTTTCAATGTACCATAAATACCATACATTTTTATTTATTCATCTATTTGATGAACATTTAAGCTATTTCTAGTTTGAAGGTATTATAAATAAAGCTACTATAAACATTTCCATACAAATCCTTTTGTGAACCCAAATTTTAGTTTCTGATGGGATAATACCTAGGACAGGAACTGTTGAGTTATGATGGATTAAGTCTATGTTTAACTTTATAAGAAGCTTCAAAACAGTTTATCATACTGGTAGTGCTGTTTTCCATTACCACTAGCAATATATGAGTTCCAAATGTTCTGTATCCTCAACAACATTTGGTGTTAGTCTTTTTTAAATTTAGCTTTTTCTTTCTCCTTCTCCCTTTTTTGTAATAACCTCTTCATCAGATTAAGGAGGTTCTCCTCTATTCCTAATCTCCTCTGTGACTGTATCATTTATAGGTGTTAAATCTTATCAAATACTTTTTCTGCATTTATTGAGAAACATATAATTCTTCTCATTAATTTTAGTAATGTGGTGAATTATATTGGTTGATGTTTTAACAAATTTATTGAAGCACAATTTACATACTTTAAAATCACCAATTTTAAATGTATGGTTTGATGAGTTTTAGGAAACGTACACCGTTGTACAACCACTATAACAAACTATCACCCAAAATGTTTCCTTGCTCTCCCTTGCAGTTCATTCCTATTCTTATTCCAGCCTCTAAGCACCCTCTGAAATGCTTTCCGTCTGTGTAATTTTGTTATTTCTAGAAATTCTATATTAGTGAAATCATAAAATATGTGGCCTTTTGTGTCCTTTCCCACATGGCAATGAACTGAGGCCTCCTGCCAACAACCATGTAAGTAAGCCATCTTCAAAGCTGATTATCTGGTCTCCATCAAACCTCCAGATGACTGTAGCCTCAGGTGATATCTTGACTTCAACTCCATGAGAGACCCTGAGAGCTATCTGAGTAACTCTCAAACTCCCAATCCATACTATGAGATAATAAATATTTTTTGTTTCAACCATTAAATACTGAGGTAATTCATTATACAGCAATAGAAAAGTAATACACTTGCATTCCTGGAACAAGTCCAGTTGGTCATGATTATCCCTTTTACATAATCCTATATTCAATTTTCTATTATTTTACATAGAATTATTGTTTAGTTTCATGAAAGATAATGGTCTATAATTTTCCTATCTTGTAATGTCCTATTCAGTTTTTGGTATCAAAATTGTGCTGACTCATAAAATGAATTGGGAAATTCCCTTAACATTTTTATGACCCGAAAGAGTTTTTGGAAAAACTAGTACTTTTTCTTTATTACATATTTAGAGGAAATCAGGAATGAATACATTTAAATCTGAGGTTTTCTCTAGAGAAAGTTTAAAAATTACAAATAGAATTTCTTTTATAGATATGGAACTATTCAAAAATTTTTTCTTCTTATTTCAGTTTTGTTAACTTTTGTTTGTACAGGAATTTATCCATTTTATTCTGTCAAATTCATTGCCACAAAGTTATTCCTAATATCCTCTTATATTTATGTTGTAGGATTTCTAGAATTCTTGATATTCATAATTAGTGCTCTCTTTATTCCATCAATCTTTCTATGGATTTATTGATTTTAATAATCTCAGCAAAGAAACTTAAACTTTGTTATATTTCTCTATTATATGTTTACTTCCCGTTTTATTGATCTCTGCTTTTATCTTTATTATTGCCTTCTTTCTACTTTATTTAGGTTGATTTCTTATTCTTTTTCTAGACTCAAAAGTTGTGAGCATTCATAATTTATTTTCAACCTTTCTCTTTTTTTGTAATACACACGTTTAACATTTAAAATTTCTCTCTAAGCACTGCTTTAGTTGTTTCCTACACATCTGTATATGTAGTATTTTTTTTGGCTATTATTCAATTTAAAATATTTTTCTAACATCCATTGTGATTTATTTTCTGATCCATGGGCTATTAAAAAGTGAGTGCTTAACTTCCAAACCTCTGAAGAGTTTCTAATAATCTTTTGTAAAATTGATTTATAGTTTAAATCAACTGTGTTCAGAGAATATATTTTATATTCTTGATATTCAAAGTGTGATTCATGAGCCCAATAACATCAGTATCATTTGGGGACTTGTTGGAAATTAAAAATCTACATTTTTTCAAGATCCTGGTTGATATCTATGCTGACTAAAGTTTGAGAAGCACGGGGCTTCCCTGGTTGCGCAGTGTGGTTGAGAGTCCGACTGCCGATGCAGGGGATGTGGGTTCGTGCCCCAGTCTGGGAAGATCCCACATGCCGCAGAGCAGCTGGGCCTGTGAGCCATGGCTGCTGAGCCTGTGCGTCCGGAGCCTGTGCTCCACAACGGGAGAGGCTGCAACAGTGAGAGGCCCGCGTACCGCAAAAAAAAAAAAAAAAGTTTGAGAAGCACTACTCCATATTATTTCAATCCTTTGAAGTGTGTTGAGGCTTGCTTTACAACTCATCTTATAGTCTCTTTTGGTGTTCCACCTGTATTTGAAATAGTTCACATTATGCAGTGGTTCAGTGTGCTGTTCTATAAATATTTATTAAGTCAGGATGGTTAATCATACATTTCAAATCTTTTATATCCTCATTGAGTTTTTGTCTCCTTATTCTATTAGTTCTTGAAAGAGGTCTGTTAAAATTTCCGACTATGTTTGTGTATTTCTTCTTTTAGTTCTATTAACTTTTGTTTATATATTTTCAAATGTGAGTTTAGGTTCATGCATGTTTAGAGTTTTTTCATCTTCCTGTTCACCTTTTTATCATATGAAATTTCCTTTTTAACCTTTAGTAATATTTTTTCCCTTAGAGTTCTATATATTATACACCTAGATTCCTTAGAGGCCTATGTTTTATATATGTAGCTTTTTTTTGGATTAGTACTTGCATCTTATGTCTTTTTCCTTCTTTTTCTCTCAGTCTGTCTTAACTTTGTATTTAACAGTGTTTTTCTGAGACAGCAGAAGCAAGAAGAACTACAATCCTGCCCGCTGCAGAATGAAAACCATAATCATAAAAGTGTTTTTGTGTAAACATAACTGGCCTTTTAAAAACATTTAGTCTTTTAGTATTTATCTTTTAATTGTAGTTTTCATCCATTTATATTTAATGTATATATTTAGTAATATAACTGAGTTTAAATCTACCATCCTTTTATTTATTTTCTGTTTGTCCATTCTATTTCTTTGTTTCTTCATTCCTCCTTTCTTGCCCTCTTTTGGATTAACAAATTTTTTTTTTAATTTAATTTTATTTTTTTGGCCACACCATAAAGAATACAGGATCTTAGTTCCCCGACCAGGGATTGAACCCATGCCCCCTGCAGTGGAGGCATGGAATCTTAACCACTGCACTGCCAGGGAAGTCCCAAATTTTTTTTATTTTTAATTTTTTTCTCTATTAGCTTTTGAGTCATATCTTCTTTTATTATTCATTTAGTGGTTACCAAATAAATGATACTATGTCCCTTGACTTGTTAAAGTCTACTTAAATTAATACTTTGGCCACTTCCTGAACAATGCAGGAAGTTTACAACAGTTTAATTCTATTTATCTCCTTCTCATCTTTTTTTTCTTTTGTTCTTTTCTTTGGCCACCCTGCATGGCTTGTGGGATCTTAGTTCCCCAACCAGAGATCAAACCTGGGACCCCAGCAGTGGAAGTGCAGAGTCCTAACCACTGGACCACCAGGGAATTCCCATATCTCTTTCTTATCTTTTATGTGATTGTTGTCACACATTTTATTACTACCTATATTTTAATATCTACATGACATTATTATTATTTTTATTATCAGTAAAGATTCATTTATATTATCTACATATTTATCCTTTCCCATGGTCTTTATTTCTTCCTTCAGTTTCATGCTTCAATCTGGGATCATTTTCATTCAGTCTGAGGAATTCTCTTGAGTCTTTCTTATAGTGCAAGTCTTGTGGTGACAAAGTTTTTCATCAGAAGCTTTGTTTGAAAAATTGTTTGTTTGAAGAATTTTACCTTAATTTTGAAGGATGAAATTCCAAGTTGGCAGATTTCTTTAAAATTTCAGTATTTTGAAGATAGCATTCACTGTCTTCTGTCTTTCATAGTTTCTACTGAGAAGGTAACTGAGTTTTATTGTTTTACTTTGAGGGTAGCATGCCTTTTTGCCCTCTATTTGCTTATATTTTACTCTTTGCCTTTGATTTTAAGCAGTTTGTTTTTATTATTTATTTATTTATTTTAGATGTATTGAGATATAATTTACAAATTAAATTGTAATTCAGCAGTTTGACTATAGATACAGCTTTCTTTATATTTATCCAACTTGGAGTTTGAAGAACTCTTTGAATTTGTGGTTTGATACATTTCATTAGGTTTGGAAATCTGGGGGTTAGTATATCTTCAAACATTCTTCTGTTCCTATTTCTTCTCCTCTCCTTCTGGAATTCCAATTATATATGTGTTAGATCTTCACATTGTATCCTACACTTATCTTACACTGTTTTATATAATATTCATTGTTTTTCCCACTCTGAATTTCAACCTGTATATTTTCACTTCCAGTTTATTAATCCTGTTTTTTGCTGTGTTGTAATCTGCCCTTAAGCCCATCTCTTGAAATCTTAATTTCAGTTAAAATTTATTTTATACTTCTAGAAGTTCCATTTGACTTTTTAAAAATAGTTGTCAGTTATCTGTCAAATTTTTAAATTTTTTACACATGTTAGTATGGTTATTTAAAATGCTTGTTTGATAACTCCAATATCTAATTTACTCTGGATCTTTTTCTATTGTCTGTAGCAGCTCCCAGATAGGAGACCTCACCTCGTACACCCACCACTGACATTGCCTAACTGATATCCACATTTTAAAAGTATTATTTAATATGACACCAAAAGTGCAGGTACAAAAGTAAAAGTAGTTATATGGACTACTTCAAAATTGAAAACTGTGCATCAAAGGACACAATCAACAGTGAAAAAGAAACCTGATGGAAAAAACATTTATAAATCATGTATCTGATAACAGGTTAATATCCAGAATATTTAAATAACTCCTAAAACTCAACAACAACACAAAACAACCTGACTGAAAGTGGACAAAGGACTTGAATAGACATTTTTCCAAAGATTTATAAATGGTCAACAAACACATGAAGAGATGCTAAACATAACTAATCATTAGGAAACTGCAATTAAAAGCTACAATGAGATACCATCTCACATGCATTAGGTTGGCTACTATTAAAAAAGCATAAAATAAGAAATGTTGATGAAGATGTAGAGAAATTGGAACCCTTGTGCTCTGTTGATGGGAATATAGAATTGTACAGCTACTGGGGAAAACAGTATGGTGTTTAAAAATTGAACATAGAATTGCCATATGATCCAGCAATTTCACTTATGAGTATATACTCAAAAGAATTAAAAGCAAGGTCTCAAAGAGATATTTGTACACCCATATTCATAGATGCATTATTCACAATAGCCAAAAGGTTGAAGCGATCCAAGTGTCCATCAACAGATGAATGGAAAACAAAATGTGGTATGTGCATACAATGGAATATTATTTAGCCTTAAAAAGGAAGGAAATTCTGGTATATGCTATCAAAACAACATAGATAGGCACTTCCCTGGTGGTCCAGTGGTTAAGAATCTGCCTTCCAATGCAGGGAACACAAGTTCGATCCCTGGTTGGGGAACTAAGATCCCACATGCCGCGGGGGCAACCAAGCCCATGTGCCACAATTACTGAGCCTGCATGCCACAACTACTGAGCCTTAGTGCTGCAACTACTGAGCCTGTGTGCTCTGGAGCCCGCACACCACAATTAGAGAGCCCGCATGCTTCTACTACTGAGCCCATGTGCCACAGCTAGAGAGAAGCCCGCATGCCACAACTAGAGAGCAGCCTGCATGCTGCAGCGAAGAATCCATGTGCCATAATGAAAGATCCCATGTGCCACAACAAAGACCTGTCATAGCCATAAATAAATAAACAAACAAACAAAAAAAAAGCAACATAGATAAACTTTAATGGCATTATGCTAAGTGAAATAAGCCAGTTACAAGAAGACAAATACTGTGTGATTCCACTTATATGAAGTACTTAGAGTAGTCAAATTCATAGAGATAGAAAGTAGAATGGTGGTTGCCAGAGACTTGGGGAGGGAGGAGTGTGGAATGGAGACGTGTTGTTTAACGGATGTAGATTTTCAGTTTTGCAAGATGAAAAGCGTTCTGGAGATTGCACAACAATATAAATGCTTTTAACACTATTGAACTGTATACTTTAAAATGGTTAAGATGGTAAAATTTATGTTGAATGTATTTTACAATTAAAATAATAAAAAATTTCAACTATTAAAAAAAGTATTGGCCTTTCTCACCTTCTGAGATGGCCCATACTCTGTCTGTGGAGGGTGTTTCTCTCTAAATAAATCCACTTCTTACCTATCACTTTGTCTCTCACTGAATTCTTTCTGCGATGAGACATCAAGAACTTGAGCTTCATTAAGTCCTGAAACGAGGTGTGTGATCTCAGTTGGGAAGACTGTGGGTTTTGGCGAGGTTCAAGTCCCAGCCGCATGAGTTCAAGTCTCAACCTGGGTTTTGGCTGGGTTCTAGTCCCGGCACATGGGTTCAAGTCCCAATCTGAGGTGCATGGTTTCAGCTGGCGACCACGAAGGGACAGTGATAAGGTAAGAAAATGTTGAGAGTTAGGTCTTGGTCCTAAAGAGGCCCGTGGGGCACCACCAGCCAGGCACACTGGGGAGGACACTCTGCGCATGTCTGCTCATTTTAGACCGAGAGGTCAACCCCGTATACTTATGCACATCCAACAGCAGATCCAGGACAGAATTGTTAATCTTTATACTCTTCTCCTTGACTCTGAGGTTTTTCTCCTACATTCTTGCATTTTTATTCATTCCTGCTCTATTTCTTTCTGTTCTGTTAATCCCAGAAGACCTGTGTGACCACCAAGGTGTACTTTTTATTGCTTTTACTCCCTTCCCTCTAACCCTTACAAGTGCTGACCCTTTATTCCCAACTTATAGCTACACCAACTCCTGCTCATCATCAACACCATTGAGGACATCTTCTGTGCATTTCTTTGCGACTTTTGGGGCACTAACACCTGGTTGGGAGACTACCTTGGAAGGGATAACATCTAAAATCATAAGTGCAAACATTGACCAAATTGTGTGGTGGATTTTGACTTAAGGGTGGAATTTTGGATAGCTCAGGAGTTACAGACGTCACCTCAGGCTTGTCTGAAATGGGTCAGGCTGTATCAATCCCAACCAATACCCCTCTGGGCCATATACTCCAGGACTGGGAAAGATTTGGATAGCTCAGGAGTTACAGACGTCACCTCAGGCTTGTCTGAAATGGGTCAGGCTGTATCAATCCCAACCAATACCCCTCTGGGCCATATACTCCAGGACTGGGAAAGATTTGGACAGCAGGAATTAAAAGGAAAACACTTAGTAGGTTATGTAATCAGGTTTGGCCACTATATGAGTTAGGAAATTTAAAATGGAGTGAAGTACCCTATGTTCAAATTTTCATGGCCTTGTATCTAGGCAATGGAACCCAAAAGGAATTTAAGACGAGTGTAGCTTGGAGGGATAACTCTAGGAAGGACACAGAGCACATTTTAAAAGACCCACCCTACAGGGCCATGGATCCTGAATGAATGTGGATCCCTCCTCCTCCGAGGTACAGGCCGTTTTGACTATGCATTTCATAACTTAGTCTGTCCCAGACATTAGGCACAAAATTCAGAAAGCAACTGCTGGTACTCAGACTCCAATGAATGATTTGTTCCAATTGGCTTTTTAGGCTTTCAATAATAGGGATATGACCAAAAAGCCTGAATGCACCCAGAGAAATATGCAAAAGGCCCAAATGATTGCAGTGGCTTCGTCTGCTCAAAGACTGCCAAAGGGGAAGTTGGCTTTTCTGGGCTAATCTGGCCCTGGCAGACCACAAGGCCACAGGTACCAATACAAGGCCAGTGTACCCTGTGCAGACAAAAGGCACTGGGGGGAAGATTGTGATTGATGTGCCCTTTGCAAACAGCCAGGGCATTGGAAGAGGGAATGCCCCAGATGCCAGAGAACAAAGGGGCCCCTTCAGCCATCGATGGTTTTGCAATCAGAAGACTGAAGGGGCCCAAGGCCAAAAGTGGCTCTGCCTAGAGATACGATCTACATAACTAATGTCTAACCTCGGGTGGTCATTGATGTGGTGGGCTACTTGATAGAATTTCTTATAGACACTGGTGCAACCTTCTCTTAACCCAAAGGATTGGAAACCTTAGCAATCATAAAGAATATGTAATGGAGTTGTCAGGAAAGAGACAGGGGCACACTTAACCTGGGACCCCTTTTGTGCAAGATCAATGGCCAACTGTTTTTACATTCCTTTCTGTTTGTGCCTGACTGTCCCATCCCTTTAATGGGAGAGATTCATTAACTAAACTAGGGGCCATTCTGTTTCTCGAGGGGCAAGGGAACACCCTCATCACCAAATGGTTCTAACAAAAAGCAAAAAGGAACAGATAAAATCTGAAGCTGAAACAGAAGCCTTAATAGACCCTAGAATGTGGAATATCGAGGTTCCAGGCTTGGCCAAAGATATCCAGCCGGTGATTATTAAGTAAAAAGGGTTATATTGTGTCTAAATATAAGGTACAAATTTCTTAAACCTAGGGAAGATCCTCAAAAATGTTTGTAACTAGATTACCAAAATAGGAGGCCACTGGTCTGACCATAGCTGATATTCAGAGTCTGATAGGAATTTTAGAGGAGGCCTTCTCCCCTAAACTACATGAGGAAAAGTAAAACTTTCTAACAGATGAATGGGTATGTCAGCCCTTCAATATCCTTGAGGTAACCACCCAATTCTTTGAAAAAGAAAACAAAACTGTCTTTGTTTTACAAATGTAGTCTTTACAGGACCAGAGGTGTGGCTCCAAAAATAATCCAAAACCCACCAATCCTTTTACCACTCCCCAAACCTTCCCTATTTATCTTAAGAGGCTTGTAAATATTAAACAAAGGGGAAACAAAGTCATCCTAGGAGGAATTTACCCGTTCCTTTGAGATGCAAATATCCTATTTGGTCTTCTCAGGAATGCTTACCTCTGCCATCTTTTTAAACGCAAATTTTAAAAAGAGGGTATGTTTCCATTGAATTACTTAACAATGTATTCCTATAGTACAGCTAAGAGTTGCACACACATCAATGGTTATTGTCAAAATATAAATAGGAGCACATCCACATACTTCCCTCCCTTTTATACATACCTCCTTCCTAATACTTTAATAGTTTAGATTGGATAATGAATCCTCTTAAAAGCATTATACTTTGTGTACTCTGTTGCTTTATGTCTCTTTTTTTTCTTAAAGAATCAATTTTATTTATTTATTTATTTTTGGTTGTGTTGGGTCTTCATTGCTGCACGCAGGCTTTCTCTAGTTGCGGTGAGCTGGGGCTACTCTTCATTGCGGTGCGTGGGCTTCTCATTGCGGTGGCTTCTCTTGTGGAGCACAGGCTCTAGGCATGGAGGCTTCAGTAGTTGTGGCACATGCTCTCAGTATTTGTGGCTCATGGGCTCTAGAATGCAGGCTCAGTAGTTGTGGTGCACAGGCTTAGTTGCTCCATGGAATGTGGGATGTTCCTGGACCAGGGCTTGAACCCGTATCCCCTGCATTGGCAGACAGATTCTTAACCACTGCGCCACCAGGGAAGTCCCTATGTCTCATTTTTAATTGAACATTAAGGGAATGTAGTATTTTAATCATAACTCTGCCAATATCTTTATCTAGAGGCCTGTTGCTATTTTTGTCTTTTCTTAAATTTTTGTCGCCAAGAAAGGATTACATTTTTTTTTCCTTCCAGATTGAGTTGATGTAGTGTATTTTTGGTTATCAAAATACTCATAGCTTTGGGACTTTGAAATGGTAAATATTCATGATGTGTGAAAAAGCATGATACATAACTGTATGATCTTAATTACATATAAATGGATGCTTAGTTGTGTTTAAATACACAAATGAGACCTAGAACGACACATCAAATGGTAAACTGCTTGTGATGATGGATGACTTTGTTTTTGCTTCTTGTGTTCTTTGGTTTCCTATTATGCACATGTTAAGTTTTAAGAAATAAATGTTATTTTTAAAACCTTAAATAAAAATAAAAAGAGGGTAAAGTAATTTAGAATTTGACTTGCCAAGGATAAATAGAAATCTTAAGTGTCTTTCCTGTAAACACTAGTAAAAAGGGTTTAGCCATCTAGGCAGGTGACCTTGATTTGTTCCATCTGCTAGAAGCCCAATTTGAATCCAACCCCTCGTAACTGATGGCTTTTATGTTGCACCTGACTCAGGGGTGAAATTTTGGAATGGGAACTATGAGGCCTCTGTGTTTGTTTGTGTGTTCCTATGTACCTACATGTGCATTGTAGGTGTATGGTATTGCCAAAAATTAATTCACAAAAGAGCTCTACTTAATTGGCTTTTTAAAAATTAAGTGCTTATATAAATACTCAGAAATAAAAAACAATCTGGCCAAAATGAATTTCAGGTTCATGTCATTGGGAAAATATTCAGTACTAAACTGATATCTGGTATTGAAGGTGGCTTTAAGCTTGTTAATTTGATTAATATAGACATGTTAGAGTCATCAATGTCAAGTATAATATTTCTGTTGTACCTAGGTTTATTAGAGGTCAAATAAGACCTTATTCTGTTACAAATTTGTCAACAAGAAAAGTAACTCAATGTGACAAAAACTTTTAAGAAAAATAAAATATGTGTTTTTAGTAAAAGGTGTGAAGAATGAAAAATACTGAAAAGAGTTGTGCATGATCAGGATTTTCTAAGACTGGATTGAATTTAGTTGGGTAAATGGATTTTGTTAGGAATGGGCTAAAACAAGACTGGATTTTTTTTCTCCCTCCAAAGTATTCTTGAAATGCTAATTTTGACAACAGATTGTATGAGTTTCTTTGCCTTTAAGTGACTTGTATTTGCTTTTAAGATCTTTTGTAACTTTGGTTAAGGAATAAGTATTGTCTCACAGTGACCTATGATCTTATTTGACGAAGTGTTTTAAAACTTTTTGACGAACTTCCCAAATATCACATTTTAATTGTTTCTTTTGATTTCCAGCTAACTTTGGGGTACTTTAGAGGTCCCCTGAGGTATCTTAAAGAAAAATATTTAACTATGATTATTTGGTATGTTAAGTTAAATGTAATAATTAGTAATTCTGGTTATTGTAACCAAGTTTCTTTATCGATTACACTGTACTCAGGTGTTTAACCATGCCTTTTAAGTCTTTTGTCATTTATAGATATTTTTGTACTCCGACGCTGTTACAAAAAGTGCTTCATCATCAAAGAGATTCATAGAAAGGCTATGGAAACAATTACAACAGTTCCACACCAAGATGATGGCTCTGCAAGGATTCCAGCCCATACTGACTTAACAAGGAGCTTCCCTGCCCCTGGGACCCCTAGATCAGGCATCCAGAGATTTTTACTCCCTGACAGGCAGGGTTGACAACCCTACTCAGCCTTGAAGCAGTTACAGAAGACAGACCATCGCCCTTCTGCTTCGCATAAGAACATGGGAGTAAAATCTCTGAGGGGGGAATGAAACAGGAGGGAAGGGGGCAGGGCACAACCTTTGAAAGAATGACATAGCCCGAGGACATGACATAAACTGATTGGAACCAAATGGATCCAAGATGGCGGACAAGTCGACTTTTTCCACTAGACCTCGAACCTCAGTATCAGCAAGCTCACATCAACAAGCTAAATGACACACCCAGAGGCACCATGACAGTTCCAAGACTGACCATAAGGATCAAAGAGTGGGCTGTGGCCCAATTCCTGGAAATGCCCGCCCCTTCCTAAAATAGCTGGAATACTCCTCTCACTCATTAGCCTATGAAATTACCCACTCTATAAAAACTGACAACCCCTTACCCTGGTGCCTTTCTCACCTTCTGAGATGGCCCACACTCTGTCTGTAGAGTGTGTTTCTCTCTAAATAAATCCACTTCTTACCTAAAAAAAAAAAAAAAAAAAAAAAAGTATTGGGGGACTTCTCTGGAGGTCCAGTGGTTAAGACTCCGCGCTTCAAATGCAGGGGGTGGGGGTTAAATCCCTGGTCAGGGAACTAGGATCCCACGTGCCATGGGGCACAGCCAAAAAAAAAAAGGGATTGTTTAATATATTTGTTGCAACACAGTTGAGCTTTTCTTTGCAGAGGCTTTTAGCACACACTAAACTGGAAGGTAATAACGTGGTTTATAAAATCTATTAATGCTGTAAATTAATTGATAGGGGTTTTAATGTGAAATGCATTCTTGGCTAAATCCAAATTAAGAAATTCAGTTATGATAAACATCTGTATTCAACTTGCCAATTATTTTTAGGACTTTGGAGTCTAGATTTCTTGGCAAGATATGCCATAATTTTCTTTTCCTCTACCATCCTTGTCTAGTTTATGTATCGATATTTTATTAGAATCATAAAACAAATTAAGTGTCTTTTTCTCTTCTTTTGAAAGTTTATATAAAAGAAGGTTATCTCCCTTTTTAAAAGTTTGGTAAACTTCACTGATAACACATGGTGCTTTTTGAGAGATATTTGACTATTAATTCAATTTCTTAAAGAGCCAACAGTCTGTTTAGGTTTTCTATTTCTTTTGGAGTCAATCTTGGTGATATAGTTTGCTGTATTTTTAATTTCATTTAAATTTTATTAGCATAAAGTTGTTCACTATATTCTCTTATGTTTTTTAAAAACTTATCTACTGAAACAAGCACTCTTCTGGTTATTATAAGTATCTAGTCAGAGTTTCAGAGTTCCAAAATAGTTAATTCAAACAACTCTTTCCAGCTCAGCCGTTGCTTTGGTGAAGGGACCAACTGTTGGAGATTCCTACTTCACCATTTTGCATGAAGTCACTCTGATCTGGGCTGGCCTCACCTTTAAGAAAAGCTGAAGCCAGGAACAAGCCTGTTTGGCAGTCTTCTTCAGTTTTACTTTCTCATTAGTATTTCTTGTAAGGCATATCTACTAGCAATAAAAAAAAAAAATCTTAGGTTTTGTTTATATAAGAATGTCTTACCTCACCTTCATTTTTGAAAGATAGTTTTTTATTATGAGATATTTGGTTACAGGTCTTTTTTTCTTAAAAATTTTTTTTTAGCACTCTGAATATGTCATTCCATTGTTTGATGGCCTTCACTGTTTATCATAAGAAGTCAACAATTAATCTTATTGGTGGGACTTCCCTGGCTGTCCAGTGGTTAAGACTCTGCACTTCCACTGCAGTGGGTGCGGGTTTGATCCCTGGTCAGGGGAATGAAGATACCACGTGCTGCGTGGTGCGGCCAAAAAATAATAAAATTTTTTTGAAAAGTCATATTGGTGTTGCCTAGTACATGGCAAGTAGTTTTTCTTTCCCTGTTTTCAAGATATTTCTCTTTTTCTTTTAACATTTTGGCTATGATATGTCCATATATATATATCTTTGTGTTTATCTTACTCGGAGCATGTTGAGCTTCTTTGATATATAGGTTAATGTTTACAAGCAAATTTTGGAAGATTTCAGCCATTAATTTTTCAGATTTTTTCCTGTCCTTTTCTTTCCTTCCTCTCTGATACTCTCATTACATATGTGATGGTGCACTTAATGATATTGTACATTTTTCTGAGACTCTGTTTTCAAAAACATTTGCATAATTTCTGTTGCTGTATCTGCATATTAGTTGATTCTTTGTTCTGCCAGCTCAAATTTCCTACTGAGCTCCTCTACTGGATTTGTCATTTTGGTTATTGTACTTTTCAACTCCAGAATCCCACTGATTCCTTTAAATAGTTTCTAGCTCTTTATTGATATTCCCTATTGATGAGACATTGTCATCATACTTTTCTTTAAGTTTTTTTTCCTTTAGCTCTTTGGACATATATGTAATAACTGTTTTCAAGTTTTGTCAGCTAATTCCACCATCTGTGCCCCCTTTGAATGGCAGTTTTTGTTTTTTGTTTTTGTTTCTTTTTTTTTTTGCAGTACGCAGGCCTCACTGTTGTGGCCTCTCCCGTTGCGGAGCACAGGCTCCGGACGCGCAGGCTCAGTGGCCATGGCCCAGCTGCTCCGCGGCATGTGGGATCTTCCCGGACTGGGGCACAAACCTGTGTCCCCTGCATTGGCAGGCGGGCTCTCAACCACTGTGCCACCAGGGAAGCCCTGAATGGCAGTTTTTAATGTCTGCATTTTTTCCTATGTAGGGGTCACACTTTCCTGTTTCTTTCCATATCTTATAGGTTTTTTTCGTTGTTGTTGTTGAAAACTTGACATCTTAGATATTATATTGTGGCAGCTTGAATACTTATTGCCTCATTCCCAGGAAGTTTTTGTTGTGTATTTTCTTTGCTTGATTGTTTGCTTATTCCTTTAGTGACTTGCATGAACAAATTTTGTACAGAGTCTATTTCTCCTGTAGTATGGAGCCTCTAATTTACCTACTCAAGTTTTCTCCTTTTGTTTTTATCCTTTAGCCTGGATACCTAAGAGTCACTCCTTGGTCAGCAGAAGTCACTTATTGGTCAAAGGTCATGCTTAAGCTCCCTTACCCAGTTAGATTTTTTACATTTTACTGTTTGTGTTTTGCAGTCTGTTATCACAATTCAAGATATTTACATTTTTGCACCGCATTCAGCCAGGGACCGGTAACTTGGATGTTTCTTCTCTAATCACTCCCGAGAGGGTGCAGTCTTGTGCATCACACATTCTTCCAGTTTGCCAGTGATGGGTGTGATTTCATTTTTAAGATTGGCTTCTTAGGCATTGTCTCTGCGGCAGAGTAGCTTATTGTTCCTGTGTTTGGTCATATGTGTACAGGCCTCTCCTTTATTGCACTTTGCAGATACTGCATTTTTTTTACAAATTGAAGGTTTGTGGCAACCCTGCATTGTCAGATGATGGTTAACATTTTCTAACAATAAAGTGTTTTAAATTAAATTGTGCATGTTGTTTTTTTAGACATAGCATTAGAGTACAGTATATGTAAACATAACTTTTATATGTACTGGGAAACCAAAAAATTTGTGTGACTCATTTTATTGTGGTATTCAGTGTATTGTGGTGGTCTGGAACTGAACCTGCAATATCTCCATGGTATGCCTGTATTTAATCCCCTTACTCTATTGAAGCTTCACCTTGTACTGATGGGTCTATATGTGGCTCAGGGAATGTTTTCAAGTCTGCCCCATGTCCTACTCTGACTGCTCCTGCATCGGTGCAGCCTTGCACATGCACACAGCCTTCCTGACTCCAGAGTTGACTGTGATCCCAGGAAGCTTCTTCTCGACTATCTCTTTCCCTGGTTCTCTCTATTAAACTTGTGTCTGCTTTATTATTTGGTTTGTATAATGGAGCTACTGGACTCTTCTTCATTGTTCTCCACCTAGTCTTCTTGGTTTTTGACAACCTTCTTAGGCAAGGAGTTCTCCACTCTGTTCCAGTCAGTCCCCTCAGGCAGACCTGCAGAGTTCTTCATCTTGTGGCCTACCTCTCCTCCCAGGCATAACCCTGTGCCACTGCATCTAACTGGGGGTGGAGACCAACTTTTATTTTGGTGATACTCCTGCTGTACAAGAGGAGACTGGGAATGGAGGGGAGGGAAGTAGCAATCTCTTATCTTCGTGGCTTGACTCTCCTAGCATGGAGACTGTGCTCTGTGAGTACATGGGGTGGGGGTGAGGGTGGGGGATGATTTGACTTCTAGTATCCTCAGGCTTTTATGCCTAGGGTAGAATTTCTATTCTATGAGTGGGGCTGAATGGAATAGAATAGAGCGTCTGCAATACAAGGTTGGGTTGTGGTGTGGTGGTGGTGGATGAGAAGCCCCAGCAGCATTCCCCCTCTGGGTTGAACGTATAACCCCAGATTGGGGGTTGAGGGGAGACGTAGTCCTCACTTTCTTGGCTGCTTTTTGACAGCTCTTTCTGCCTGGAGTTGAATACCTAGGGTAGAGTTTCCATAACATGTAGATCAGAGTGTATAAAGGAGGGAGTGGTAGCTCACTATTCTTAACAAGACTTAGTAGATTTTCTTAAACGAATGTTTCTCCATTTGCTGTATGTCTTTAAGACAATTTCCAGAGACTTTTTTTTTTATGTTTCAATTTACATATTTTTATTGATTTATCTTTGATTTCATTTTTCTTTTTTTTTTTAACATCTTTATTGGGGTATAATTGCTTTACAACGGTGTGTTAGTTTCTGCTTTATAACAAAGTGAATCAGTTATACATATACATATATTCCCATATCTCTTCCCTCTTGCGTCTCCTTCCAGAGACTTTTAATTGTTGTTTTCTTAAAATAATTTTCTCCAGTTACACTGATGTTTTGCTGGGAAGAGGGCCCACTGAGCTCCTTACTCCACCATTCTGGAAGTCCCACCCCCAAAATGATCTTTTAAAAATGTAAACCTAAATGATTTTCCTGCTCTGAAACTATTCCTCCTCTCTAACCTAAAGCAATTTAATGAATTTAATGATTCCCTATTACTTTTAGAATAAAATCTAAAATTCTCAATTTGGCCAACCTACATAATCTAGCCTGGCTCTCCAGCTTCAGTTTGAACTAATTTCTTTCTTATTCTTTTCCCACTGGCCACACAAGATCTCTCCCAGTTCCTCAAACATGCTAAGCTGTCTTCTGCCTCAGGACCTACCCACACAGCTTTCATGTGCTTGGAAAGCTGTGCCATTCTTTTTTTACCTGGCTAATTTCTACTCATGGTTCAGAATTCAGCCTAAGCATCACACATCAGCAAAGTCCTCTCATTGTGTCCTGATGTGGGGAGATCCAGCGCCCCACTGAAACAGAGACCATCCCTTTCCACACCTGTAATATTTATTATTTTGAGTTATTTATTATTTAATAATGTTTCCTTCTCTATTTGACTGTAAGCTCCCTGAGGGATTGTTTTCTATTGTGCCTTCCCAAGGAGCTCAACAAAGACTTGACTGATAGACCGATTGATCTACTGTGGAGCCTTTTAACATGGAGAACAGTGCTGAATTACCCTGTAATGTAAGGTGGGGGAACAATACAACGGTTACTAATATTTATTATTTTACTTTTCATCTCTTCACAATTTATGCAATTGTTCTAAGGCAATTATGTTTTCCTCAAGGCATATAGATGCTTTTGGAGTTTGGATGACCTGTTCAAGCACCCTTAACTCAAAGAGACAGCAGTAGGATGCTTCTTCTAGTACCTCCAACACAGAGAACTTGCCTCTTCCCTCCTTTTCCCAGATTTCTCTCTGAAATCAAATGACACCCTGGCTGAGAAGAACTTGTGGAGGCCAACACAGGGAATATGCTGACTCATATCTCCTTCCCATCCCCTTCTTTCTTTTGTGTCGCGTAGAATTATAAAAACATGTTTGTCGTGTTTATTGGTACAAGTAGACACTTAATATATCCCTCTTTTCATTGCTTTTCTAGTACATAGGTAATTGTTTTAGTTTAGTTACGTAACAGTGAGATCTTAGAGTTCCTTCCATTGTTTTCTAGCTCTTGCCCATTTATCTCTGGAAAATTCCTCAACAATAACCTTGGTTTCATTTGGCTGACAACCCCAAAGTGGCCATGCTTATGCCAGTCAGTGCATAAATATTGTTGGTAGTTTACCTATATCAAGGAAAAGAAAAACAGTACATTCAAAAATGAAATCACTCATAATTAAAGAAGCAGCATAACTCTCCAAGTGCCTTGACAGTGCCCAGAAGTCCCTTTTAGAATCTCTGCAAGGGAATTCCCTGGCAGTCCAGCGGTTAGGACTCCGTGCTTCCATTGCAGGGGCATGAGTTCAATCCCTGGTTGGGGAATTAAAATCCCACAAGCCACAAGGCGTGGCCCAAAAAAAAAGAGAATCTCTGCAAATTTTGCCAAGATGGATTTTTAAATCTCTTTCTAAATAAACCCCAATAAATGTATTTTGAATGAATGAATAATACTCGCTTATAATCAAGAACTAGAAAAATAAGTAAAAAGAATTTTCTTATTGAATTTTGTTGCTTTCCTATTTTGTGTGTAGCCATAGCATGTCTCCTAACAGTATTCAGTGGGAAACGTACAGTATGTTGGCTTCAGTTTGTGTTTCTCCCTTCACTAGATTTTCCGGGGTGGAGGGGCTTAATCCCTATGCGTGCAATTGTTTCTGCCTATGGGAAACAAGATCTGCATTCCGAGCAACTGAGTTATAAGTGCCCTTTTGGAGTGCAACTGGCTCTGAATTGCAGAACCACCTATATTATACTCAGCACCAAAAAGGAGTAATGTCTTTGTGCTTTCTGGGTTTTCTTTACTTCACCTTTTTGTTCTATTTCCATAACATATCTTTTTGTTTTTCATTGCAGCTAATGAATGCCCTGGAATCAGAGCATAGATCAGTAATTTATAATTTTACCTATACTATATTATAGTTGAGAATTTGAACTCATAATGCCAACACTTACTTAGGTAACCTAGGAAAATGGGAAAAAGAAAATAAGCATTAGCTTAAAAGGTTGGGTTAGATTCCCTCAATTTGAAGTAGATAAAAAACAGAACAAATTAAGATAATTATTTAATGAAATACAGAAGTCAACTCCATTTTACTGAGTCATGTTTCTCCGTCATTCCATGGTTCCTTAGTTAATTGATTGTCACAGTGCTTAGCCTAGGGTAGGCAATTATCAAATGAATGAATGGATGATTGGATAAATAAATGAATGAATAAACAAATGATATCACCTGGATGTAGTTGAAGGGTTTGGAAAGTTTAGATAAAAGTTGATAGTTTCTCCAGATATTTGAAGGTCTTTTTGTTTTTTGGAAGATTCAATGAGTTTATGAGGCAGAGCAAACACTACAGAGGGCCTACTATGTGCATGTTTGGCCCATTGGAAATAGAATCACTAAACAGTACAATCTTGCTCTGCTGCAAGTGAGGGGATTTGTAGAGAGGAAGTGAAGGGATTTGTAGAGAGGAAGTGAGGGGATTTGTAGAAAGGAAGCAATCTTCCTTCAATCTTCCCAGGGGCTGGGAATTTGTCTGGAAGCTGAGTTTGCATAATTAGTGAGGAAGATAGAGGGAAGCCACCTCTTGGCCCCATCACTTATATTGGTTAATATTTAATGCTCTACAAACCCACCCCGTCAATACCTTTACTTCTTAAGGCCACATAGATGATTTTGTTTATTATGAAAAAGGTCAGGAAGTTCCCAGAAAGAAAAAACGATGGAGATTAACATTTTGAGAACTTTTACCTTATATCCTATTTATAAGTGATCTTCCCCTACCTAAAAACCACTTGCTTAATAATTTCTTACCTTTAAGAGAATTTCTGAAGTAGTACAATGAGAGATAACCCTACTTTGTCTGATGTCTTGATTGGGTTTGTTTGGACCATGAAGTCACTACACATTCAGGAACTGGAAGAGGTGACTTACAGCCACTGTCTCAGGAAAGCCGAGCCTTTGCTAAGGGTCTCTGGTGTGCCTCGTCCCAAAGTATCCAAATTAACTCGAGCTGTGGGAAGCAGGCTGATAGTTTCCTACTTCTGTTAATACCCCCAAGGTCCTGGGGAAGGCCTGCAATCCACCTGTTCCAAGTGAGAAAAGCAGGCAGGGAAACTGGGTGCTGGAAGCAGGGCCAGCAAGTCAAGGGCTGGCTCTGAGCCTGGGAGAATGTTCAGGGCAGGATCGGGAGGTCATGTCAGATAAGAGGGCAGGATCCCTAGTGCTCAGTGGGACGGAATGGCACTGGGCAGGAAGGGAGCCCTGCAGCCTAAATATTACCACATGGACTCTCTTAGTGTGAATCTTTCTCAAAGAGCCTCCTGAGCCCTGGAGGATTCCAAACCTCCATGAAGAGGAAATTCACAGCCCTGGGGGCCTGGGCTCTTCTGTCAGAAGCCTTTTGCCCCCTAGCTAGCTGACAGGGCCCTAGGCTCCAGCCACCTTCCATTCATAGGGATGTCCTGATAGTCCTAAATGCCTGCCCTGCTGTTCCGGGCTCGGGGAGTCTGAGCCAAGGCAATGCATGGGTAATGAGATTTGCATCCACATTTTCCACATCCCATCTGGGGACACAAGGTCTGACAAACATGCGTGTGCTTGTGGGATTATGACCAGAATATGTGTAATCAGAGCTGCCCCAGAAACCTGGCATCTGTTGTAGCCAAAGCTTTGAGCAGTAGGGTCCCAGCTTCTATGGTCTTCACAAGCCTAACAGCTGCCTTTGCTTTTGCTATTGTCCAAGGTAGGTTCATGTCAGGTGACATTCAGGTGACAGTGAGAATTTGGAGTGATGCCAGAGGCCCTGAGATACCCCTACTGGCTAATCATGCCTTGATGCAACCCCAGTTTCAATTAGGGTTCTCCACGAGGGTGCTTTTCAAAAGCAGTACTGGTAGCACAAGGCCATTTTTTGTCTTTTAGATTAGCAACATGTTTTTTTTTTTTTTTTTAATGATAATACTAAAAAAAAAAAAAAATGAGAATACTGGCTTCGGTGAAGGATGAGGTTGAGATGGGTAGGAGTATACATTAACAGAACTTTTACGAAAAGGAGTTTGCCACTTTGTATAAGGAGCATTAAAAAATTAGACAGATTTCTAGACAGCTCTGTTATACATATCTGTCTCATAATGCACTTTGGCCCAGTAATTTCTTTATAACAACCTCCTTTCAGGAAATGATCAGCTATATGAACACAAATTTGTGATGTTTATCCCAGTATTGCTAATGCCAAAATAATGGAAATTTACTTCAGTGTCTAATAATAGATGAATGATTAAATTAGTAACATTAAACTTATATAGTGGAATATCATGCCTCCACGAAAAATGATTCATAGTCAGTCCTCCATATCTGTGGAGATACCACAGATTCAACTAACCGCAGATGGAAAATATTTGAAAGAAGAATTCCATAAAATTCCAAAAAGCAAAACTTGACTTTGCCTTGCACCAGTAACTATTTATACAGAATTTATGTTGTATTTACAACTATTTACATAGCATTCCCATTGTATTAGGTATAATAAATAATTTAGAAATGATTTAAAGTATGCAGGAGGATGTGTGTAGGTTATATGGAAGTGCTACATCACTTTATATATGGGACTTGAGCATCTGTGGATTTTGGTATCTGTAGGGATCCTGGAACGAATTCCCTGTGGATACAGAGAGTCCACTGTATTTAGAGAAAATATATGGTTCACAAGAAAGTAGGTATAAATTCCCTTAAATACAGGAAAAACTCTGATTTAATGTGGGCGGAGAACACTTAAGGACATGAATACCAGATGAGGATTATCAGGGCCATATAGGAGGCCCACATACTCCGCAAGTAGGAAGATAAATTCCACACCCTTCTTGGAAGATGATTGGTAATTTTTTTTTTTTTAATTTAAGTGTAGTTGATTTACAATGTTGTGTTAGTTTCAGGTATACAGCACAGTGATTCAGTTATACATGTACATACACAAACACACATACACATATATATATTCTTTTTCAGATTATTTTCCCTTATAGGTTATTATAAAATATTGAGTATAGTTCCCTGTGCTTTACAGTAAGTTATCTATTGTTGGTTACTTTATATATATATTGTGTATATGTTAATCCCATACTCCTAATTTATCCTTCCCTGCCCCCCTTTCCCCTTTGATAATCATAAGTTTGTTTTCTGTGCCTTTGGACCTATTTCTGTTTTGCAAAAAAGTTCATTTGTATCTTTTTTTTTTTTTGGGGTTCTACATATAAGCTATATCATATGATATTTGTCTTTGGCTTTCTTCACTTAGTATGATAATCTCAAGGTCCATCCATGTTGCTAGAAATGGCAATATTTCATTCTTTTTTATGGCTAAGTAATATTACATTGTATATATATATACCACCTCTTCTTTATCTATTCATCTGTCAATGGACATTTAGGTTGCTTCCATGTCTTGACTATTGTAACTTTTTTTTTTTTTTTTTTTTTTGCGGTACGCAGGCCTCTCACTGTTGTGGCCTCTCCCATTGTGGAGCACAGGCTCCGGACATGCAGGCTCAGTGGCCATGGCTCACGGGCCTAGCCACTCCGTGGCATGTGGGATCTTCCCGGACCGGGGCACGAACCCGTGTCCCCTGCATCGGCGGGTGGATTCTCAACCACTACGCCACCAGGGAAGTCCCATGTCTTGACTATTGTAAATAGTGCTGCAATGAGTGGCAATTTCTATCAAATTTTAAAATACACAAACTTTGGGACCCAAGACTTCTACTTTTAAGAACTTATCCTGCAGATACATTTGCATTTGTGTCTCATGATATATGTACAAGGAGAGTTATTACAGTATTGTTTCAGTGGCAAAAGCTGGAAACAACTAAGTGTCTACCAATAGAGCATTGGGTAAATACAAGATGGCACAGCTATCAAAAGTAACATACTAGGGACTTCCCTAGCGGTCCAGTGGTTAAGACTCCAGACTTCCAATGCAGTGGGGGGGACCTAAGATCCCACATGCTGTATGGCATGGCCAAAATTAAAAGAAAAAAAGTAGCATACTATGCAGCTGTTAAAAAGAATGAAGTACTTCATTTACCTCATGACTACTGTGGAACTTTGTATATTAAATAAAACTCAATATAAGAAATGAAAAAAGTACAGCACAATAACTAATATACTACTAATGTGTGTGTGTGTGTGTGTGTGTGTGTGTTAATTTATAGACTATCTCAGAAAGGAGATAAAAAGCTGTTAATGATAATGGCTCCTGTGGGAAATAGGAATGAAGGGAAAACATATTATTCACTTTATGTTCTTTCATATTTTTCAAATTTTGTACAATGTAGATATATAACCCATTCCAAAATCAATAAATAAAAAATAAGAATAACATTTAAAAGTACAAAAGAAGTAGAGGGTTTCCCTGGTGGCACAGTGGTTAAGAATCCACCTGCCAATGCAGGGGACACGGCTTTGAGCCCTGGTCCAGGAAGATCCCACATGCCACAGAGCAACTAAGCCTGTGCGCCACAACTACTGAGCCTGCGTGCCACAACTACTGAAGTCCATGTGCCTAGAGCCCATGCTCCGCAGCAAGAGAAGTCACCGCAGTGAGAAGACTGTGCACCTCAACAAAGAGTAGCCGCTGCTTGCCACAACTAGAGAAAGCCCGCACCCAGCGACAAAGACCCAGTGCAGACAAAAATAAATTAATTTAAAAAAAGAAAAGAAGTAGAAATAAATTCCTGGGAAAATGCTCATAGAATAAAAATAAATGAAAAAAGAAACCCACAGTAAACCATATATATGGTATAATCCCATTTGTTGTTGTTGTTATTTTTTAAATATTCATTTATTTATTTATTTATTTGGTTGTACCAGGCCTTAGTTGCAGGAAGCAGGCTCCTTAGTTACAGCACATGGGCTCCTTAGTTGTGGCATGCGAACTCTTAGTTGCAGCATGCATGTAGGATCTAGTCCCTGACCAGGGATCAAACCTGGGCCCCCTGCATTGGGAGCGTGGAGTCTTATCCACTGTGCCACCAGGGAAGCCCCCCTCATTTGTTTTTAAAGTGGTGTACACAGAAAAAAGACAAAGAACAAATTTAAATGATGCTGAATGATACATAAAATAGTTTTTTCCTTAATATTTCTGTTTATTTTTCAGATTTTTCTATAATGACTACATGTATTATTTCTGTAATCAAAACAAAAAATAGGCAACTTATCTCTGGTTAGTGAGATTAAGGGAAACTCATCTTTTTAATTCTTTTTGTTATTTTTCCATAGTGTTTATTTATTTTTTTATTGTTTGTTTGTTTGGGTCTTTTTTTGGCCATGCCACGTGGCTTGTGGGATCTCAGTTCCCCAACCAGGGATTGAACCTGGGCCACAGCAGTGAAAGGCTAGAATCCTAACCACTAGGCTACCAGGGAACTCCCCTGTGTTGTATTATTTTAAATATGGGGGAAAAAAAAGATTTAAAAACTCTAATCCAGGACTCTAGATCAGAGTTTCCATAATTCTTCTTGAGGCTCCTGAGCAGTGCCCTGCAAAGTGAGAGGCATGTGTTCCTGGACATTCTCTGGCCAGGCTGGGCTCGGCCCCATGGTGACCACCGCTGGTCCAGGAGAGAAGGGGAGAGCACTCTCTTTCTCAATGCTGGCTACCACTGTTTCCCAAGCAATGACCTCTCTGTTCAAGCAGCTACATTTACTGCTGCGGAGGGACCCTGGGAGTGAGGAGAAGTGGAGTAGGGAGAGTTGGAAAGAGCCAGCAAGACAGAGGCCAAGGAAGAAAGCCAGGCACAGAGCAGCTTCTAGGCTGCAAACATCTGGGGCACAGTGTTCTAGGCTTCCTTGTTCTCCACGTTTGTTGAGGTTTCTTGAGTATCTCTGATGCTGGAAGTCTTTGCCTCCTCTATCCCGCCAGGCTCTGCTTGTCATTCCAGATAGACCATGAGCATCTACAGCTGTGAAATTCCTGGCACAGAACCTGGCATGCTGGAATAGCTGTTTTCCTGACAAGTAGTAGCCATATAAATGTAGTATGTTAAATTCAACAGTGTGAAAACAAAGAGCAGAAGAAGGACAATTCCTGGGTGCTGAGATGAGACGGCTGCCATGTACTGTTGTCTATGTTGAATCCTGCCACATTTTCCATTCAAAAAGTAAACATTAATAATTTGCATATTTATTACAACAGTTTTTTTCTGAAAGGTGGCTTTGTTAAATTGTTTAACAAAGTTAGTATATTATGACAATTTTCAGACATAAGAAGAAAAGCGTCTTGAGAAAGAGGTGCCCTTTTCTTGTTGGTTGTGTGGTTCAGTGGCAGCTCTGTTAGCAAAAGCCGAATTTTAGTTCAGGGGCCACTTCTTGCTCTTGTCCACAAACCAGCCCAATCTGCCTTGAAACTTCGAAAGGTGAGGGTGGGTGACTGGACAGTACTAAAAGGATAGTCTCAGATGCACATTTACAGATGCTGAGAATGAGGTAGAACGTGCATAGGAGAGGTTGTCTGTTCTGTCCTCACGCTTGGATTTCTGGCTTCCCCAGTATGAGAACTGCATGCTGATGTGTGGATTTCAAAGCAATTCTTGAGACCTAAGGGCTCTATTAAGCAGAAATTGCTGTCTGACTCGTGCAAGCTTCAGTGACTTGGTCGCTATGGTGTTTTAATCCTGACTCGTGGGCCCACATGCTCTCTTCCAGATTGCAGAGCATAGATTCTGTGATTGACCACATCTGACTGCTCATATCCTTGTACCGTGTGTGTGTGTGTGTGTAAGCATGTGTGCAAGCTCACTTATATGTATAATGAGTGTACATTGGCTTCCCTCTAAAATTCTTATTGAAATAGTGATACAAATTACTTTTGGCCACATTCAGTTTTAAGATGGGAAAAACCAGTTTGCTCTGCTGAAACAAATAGAGCAGAAACATGTCAGCAATATTGGGCTCTCATGTTTGGGGAGGTGTTTAATAAGGAGGGGCCCTAAGTCTGGGCATGGCCCCATGGTCTACCACACAAGGCCTCTATCTCTTTCTTCCCGCTCTGTTCTCCACCATCTCAACTGAGTGGAAAGAGCTTTGGGTAGAAAGAGCAGGAAGTCACTGAAAACCCTGGGTTCCCCTTGTACAATTATATCTCCTATAAGAAGATACCTGAGGGTCCTTTACTCTCAAAGCTCTTCTAGGGGTCACTCCCTAATGTCTTATTTGAGCAACCCAGACCCACTTGCTGAATTATGTATATTTTGTTGGTTACCGAATAGCTACGAGGGAAAGATGCATCAAACTCAGTATTTTAAAAATGAACATATTAGTCACCTTCCCCATTTACTGCTACTTCTTCTCCCATGTTCCCTACCTTGGTGTGGTGGCTATGAGAGGGCACCTACCAGAACGTGAACTACAGGGAGTGTAATTGACCAAGGGCCCACTGTGCTCTGAAATCCTTCACTGTGTTTGGGCTGAGACCATGCTTCCCATGGGCTGCTGCCAGCAATGACTAAGCGTGGCCAGGATACTGAGGCAGATCCATTTCTGAGTGATGTGGGATAACTCTGAAGTTTGACAACTGACTTCAGCTCAAGGACTCCCTGACAGCCTTGCGAAATGTTCCATGACAGTCTAGGATGCTTTTACCCAAGCTTTCTTTCCTTACTCCGGCACTTGGGGTCTCCTGCATTTGTGGTCTGATGGCTCTCCTAGTTGTTTGCAGCTCTGTCTCCATTTTCTTAAATGAAAATCTTTGCACACTTAATCCCATCTTGGCATGACTTTCTCAAGGACTCAGTTAACAAAAGTAGTACTGAGGGTGGGGTAATAATACTACTGGCTTCTTTCCATTCTGGGAGGACTAGTAGTTCATCCTCACAGGGATAGAGACTCATTCTGATTATGGGTTTGCCTTTCTTGCCTCTGGAAAATGATCAGGGGCTCACATTTGCCAGGGGACACAGCAAGGATCCTACGGAACTACCAGGCACTAATACTAAGACTCTCTTTCATCAAAAGACACCATTAAGAGATTGAAAAAAATCAAGTCTACACAATGGGAAAAGATGTTTGCAGTGCATGCATCTGTTATAACTTGTGTACAGAGTATATGAATTCTTACAAGTCAATATGAAAAAAGCAGGTAACCTAATAGAAAAATAGGCAAAGGAGTTGAACAGTACTTCACAAAAGAGAGTATCCAATGGCAATAGACATTTGAAGAGATATTAAATTCCACTAGTTATTTGGGAAATGTAAATTAAAGCCGCAAGGTGATGCCACTAGAAATGGCCAAAATGAAAACACCAGACAGTACCAAGTGTTGACATGTGACTGGAGTCGAGTACCTAGAACTTTTACACTCTACTAGTGGATGTGTGTTTTGGAACAACTATCTGGGAAAATAGTTTGACAGTGTCTATGAAACTGTACATACACATTTCCTCTGACCAGCAATTCCATGCATACATAAGTTCAACAAAAGATGGAACTAGAATTTTCCCAGCAGCATTATTTATGGTACCAAAAACAAGTAATAACACAAATGTACACTGAGAGAAGAATAGGTAGATAAATTGTGTTTGTATGTTCATATAACAGAATACAGGGTTGAGGATGAATGAACTACTATTACATACAGCAACGTGGACACTCACGGACATTGTTAATGAAAGAAGACAGACTGTACAAAGCATATGGGATGATTCCATTTGTGAAGTGCTTAAAATCAAACTAGATTAGTCTAGACTGTTAGAAATCAGAATAGTGGTTATCCGTGTGGGGCGAGTAATGACTGGGGTGTTTCATGAGCTGATGCTAATTAAACAGGTATGTTACTTTATCAAAATTCATCAAGTTGTACTAGAATTTGTGCAACTTTTCAATGTGTATGTTTTGCTTCAATAAAATTTACCCCAAAAGTTAATTTTTTCCTCAATATTTTCATTATCAAAAATTTAGAAAATACAAAATAGAAAAATAAATATTGCAAAAGAATACCCACTTCAAGCATTTTAATCATTATCCTTTTGGCCTTTTCTCTATACACTCAAATGTCCTCTCCAGCCCTTCCTTCAGATAAAATCAGGACCATGTTCTAGATTCTGTTTTGTAACTGCGTTCTGCAACTTCCACCATATATACAGTCAACACCTTTCCATGTCATTAGCATTCTTTTACCACATTTAAAGGGTTGCGAGTTGTCTACCGAATTGGAGTTCCATAGTCTATATACGAAGTCATTTTTCATGTTTAGGTTTTTTCTAATTTTTCAGCGTCATAAACAATAATATATGGTGATCAGGACTTTCCTGGCAGTCCAGTGGTTGGGACTCCATGCTTCCACTGCAGGGGGCATGGGTTTGATCCCTGGTCAGGGAACTAAGATCCTAGTTCTGTACTGTGCAGCTTGGCCAAAAAAAAAAAAAAAAAAATGTGATGATCATTCTCATAGCTAAATCTTTGCCCTATATCCATGATTATTTCTTTAGACTCAAGTTCTAGGAGTTGGGTGTCTGCATATAAAGCGTTGTATACCCTTGAGGTTTAGACATCTCCTGGTTAATTTTTAACAGTGATGTAACAGTTTGCGCTGAGAGCGTGCTTTGAAATATGTTCCTATCAGGTGGTTCTTGGAATCCTGAGAGCAACAACAGCAATGACAATGTCAATAATTGCCATGGAGCCTATTATATCATTTCATTTATTTCCCACCAAAAATCTGGCTATGTGGGGACTAATAACTACCTTTTACAAATGAGGATGCAGGTTCAGGAGAAGAACCATATTCAAGTTCTCTCAGAATTGAAAGCTGGATTCAAAGCCAGAGGTGTCCAACCCTAAAGCCCTCTGCCACTCCATAGCGCCTTCCGGGGAATGGTAAATCCTTTTGTTGAGCTACCAGAGAGTCCAGCTGGACCAGTGATTACTGTAAGCTACAATAGCAACACAATAATGATCATAGTGAGAGCTAATGCTCAATTGATGCTAATAGACTGATCGGGAAAGCAAATGGGATTGAGACAGAAAAAGAGAATGAATCTGGAAGTGTGGGTGCATGTGGGGAGGAATTCTGAGTCTTATGGAAGTTACCAGAAGATAAAAAATTGAAATCCCGTGTCAACCCACTTGTTGATGACATGTCACAAGGTTGTATAAGCCTCCTCAGCCACCAGGGCACCAGGCTGCTGGACTCATTCCCCTGGAGTAAGATTGATAAGCACATTCCACTAAGAACAGATGTAGCTGTGAGAGGCCAGAAGCCAGTTTACTAGAAGACACAGAGGGAGTGGAGAGGCTTGTGCAAGCTTTTTGATTGTGGCTCAGAGTTTTTGTGAAAGGCCAAAGAAGTGAGACTTTCTGGGGACGTTCCAGTGAAACTCTGATTCAAGCTGTATCCCTTTTTCCAGGAAGCTGTTAAGGCTGGTTACTCAGAAAAAGTAAGAAAACTCGCTCTCTCTCTCTCTCTCGTGTGTGTGTGTGTGTGTGTGTGTGTGTGTGAGAGAGAGAGAGAGAGAGAGAGAGCGCGAGAGAGAGAGAGCGCAAGAGCAGCATGGGAGCATCCATGAAAGAAGCTCTGTGATTGACAAGTGACAAGTTTGGGGGAAACTGGATGTGTATGCCTATTGATAATTTGTTCTTAGTCCTTCTCCCTGCTGACTCACATTTCAACACACAGTCTGCTTGTCAACTGATAGGGCAAGTTGCTTGGAAGGTACAGAAAAGAGAAGAGGCAACATGGGGAAGTGGGAGAGAAGGCTTTGGAATGCCACAACTTCAATCCAAATTTAGCCACCGGTCAGATTAATGTAATAGAACAATAGTTAATTTGTATTTCAGGATCTGTGCTAAGTACATCTTCTGTATCACTAAATTTTCAAAGCCACTCCACAGCAAAGTTTCTCCCATTGTCCCTGTTTTATAGATGAGGAAACCAAAGATCAGGAGGCTTAGGTAATTAATGGGAGATATCAAATTTGTTGAGAGGCAGGTTTGAACTGAGGCCCATCTAAATCCAACATCCTACTCTTTTTAATGGTGTGACTTAGAGAGAATTTTGTAATCCAGGCCTCAGTGTCTATTCTTTAAAGTAGAAATAAATACCGTTGACCCAGGTCATTGTCTGGGGGCCTAAATTATGGTATTTTACACCAGGGTCTGGCACATAATAGGTCCTCAGTGAATGTTACTTTCTCTAGGGAGAGGACTTTCAGGACTTTCAGAAAGGGAGAGGGCATATAAAAAGCCAAACCAAACCAAAGAACCTGAAAAACATCTAGTGGCTTAGATGAGGCTAGATTGGACAGAGGGCAATACTATTAAAAAAAGAAGAAGGAGGCTTCTTCCCTGGTGGCGCAGTGGTTGAGAGTCCGCCTGCCGATGCAGGGGACGCGGGTTCGTGTCCCGGTCCGGGAAGATCCCACATGCCGCGGAGCGGCTGGGCCCATGAGCCATGGCCACTGAGCCTGCGCGTCCGGAGCCTGTGCTCCACAACGGGAGAGGCCACAACAGTGAGAGGCCCGCGTACCGCAAAAAAACAAAAAACCAAAAAAAATAAAAAAAAATAAAAAAAGAAGGATTCAGATTCAACTGAGAGTACTAACAGGATGAAGAGCACAGGGCTCAGAACATCAAATATACCGACTTAGCCACAAGCTTGTGGAGATGATGGTATTGCGTCTAACTGGCCAATGAAGAAATAATGTCCTAAAAGACTAGGTACCTTGTCCCAAGTCATGTTGCTGGGATTCTTTCCAAGGAGTGAACATGTCTTCTATGATTTTTTTTTGAGACAGAATGTGCATCCTGTGAAATTCACCTTTAGAAGTATACAATTTAGTGGTTTTTACTATATTCACAGAGAAGTGCAGCTATCACCACTGTATAACTATCTAATTCCAGAGTATTTTCGTTGCCCCAAAGAGAATCTCCATTCTCATTAACAGTTACTCCCCATTCCTCCCTCCCTTGGATGCTGGCAACCAGTGCTTTGCTTTATATTTCTATGGGTTTTCCTTTTCTGGACATTTTATATAAATAGACTCATACAGGATGTGACCTTCTGTGTCTGGCTTCTTTCACTTAGCATTATGTGTCAAGGTTCGTTCATGTTGTAGCATAAATTAATATTTCATTTCTTTTTATGAGTCAGTAATAACCCACTGTATGGCTAGACCACATTTTGTTTATCCATTCATCAGTTGGTGGAAGTTTTGGTGGTTTCCCCTTTTGCTGAATAAAATTGCTATGAATATCTGTGTACATCTCTGTGGATATATGTTTTCAATTCTCTTGGGTATATACCTAGAAGTAAAATTGCTGAGTCATATAATAAATCTACAGTTAGGTTTTTGAGGAATTGCCAAACAGTTTTTCCAAAGTGGCTGCATCATTTTACGTTCCCAACAGTAAGATATGAGAAATCCAGTTTCTCCATATACTTGCCAACACTTGTTATTATCTGTCTTTTGATGATAGTCATCCTAGTGGATGTGAAGTGGTATCTCATTGTGGATTTGATTTGCATTTCCCTAATGACAAATGATGTTGAACGTCTGTTCATGTGATTGTTGGTGATTTGTATATATATATATATATATTTTCACATTTTAACAGCTTTACTGAGGTATAATTTGCATACCACGAAATTCACCAACTGTAAGTATACTATTCAAATGGTTTTAAGAACTTGATTGTTTCCTGATATAGGTGTTTAAAAGTATCCCTTTAATCCCTACTTTAGCTGCATCCTCCCATAAATTTTGATATTAGGTTTTTATTTTTAACAAGTTCAAAATATTTTCTAACTTTTCTTGGTTTTTACTGAAGTATAGTTGATTTACAATATTGTGTTAGTTTCAGGTGTACAGTAAAGTGATTCAGTTATACATATATATATTTTTTTAAATTTCAGATTATTTTACATTTATAGTTTATTACAAGATATTGAATATAGTTCCCTGGGCTATACAGGAGGTCCTTGTTGCTTATCTATCTTACGTATATTAGTTTGTATCTGTTAATCCCATACTCCTAATTTATCCCTCTCCTCTCCCTTCCTGGTTCAGTAACCATAAGTTTGTTTTCTATGTTTGTGAGTCTATTTCTATTTGGTATATAGAATCATTTGTATTATTTTTTAGATTCCTCAAATAATTGATATCATATGGTATTTGTCTTTCTCTGTCTGACTTCACTTAGTGTGATATTCTCTAGGTCCATCCATGTTGCTGCAAATGGCAATAGTTCATTCTTTTTTTATGGGTGACTAATATTCCATTGTGTGTGTGTGTGTGTGTGTGTGTGTGTGTATTACACCCCCCCCTTCTTAAACTAATCATCTGTTGATGAGTGCTTGGGTTGC
Source organism: Delphinapterus leucas (assembly GCF_059928025.1). Lineage (NCBI taxonomy): Eukaryota > Metazoa > Chordata > Mammalia > Artiodactyla > Monodontidae > Delphinapterus > Delphinapterus leucas. Next base: position 42,960,041 of record NC_143135.1, read on the forward strand.
TTCCATGTCTTGGCTGTTGTAAATAGTGCTGCTATGAAGATTGGAGTGCATGTATGTTTTCATATTAGAGTTTTCATCTTTTCTGGATATATGCCTAGAGTGGGATTGTTGGATCATATGGTAGCCTATTTTTAGTTTTTTAAGGAATCTCCATACTGTTTTCCATAGTGGCTGCACCAATTTACATTCCCACCAATACTTTTGGAGGGTTTCCTTTTCTCCACACCCTCTCCAGCATTTATTATTTGCAGACTTTTTCATGATAACCATTCTGACTGGTGTGAGGTGATACCTCATTGTAGTTTTGATTTGCATTTCTCTAATAATTAGTGATGATGAGCATCTTTTCATGTGCCTATTGGCCATCTGTATGTCTTCTTTGGAGAACTGTCTATTTAGGTCTTCTGCCCATTTTTTGATTGGGTTGTTTGGTTTTTTGACTGAGTTTTATGCATTGTTTGTATATTTTAGATACTAACCCCTTGTCAGTTGTATCATGTGCAAATATTTTTTCCCACTCTGTAGGTTTTTTGTTTTGTTTATGGTTTTCTTTGCTGTGCAAAATATTTTAAGTTTGATTAGGTCCCATTTGTTTATTTTTGCTTTTATTTCTTTTGATTTGGGAGACTGACCTAAGGAAATATTGCTATGATTTATGTCCAATAATGTTTTGCTTATGTTCTCTTCTAGGAGTTTTATGATGTCATGTCTTTCATTTAGGTCTCTAAACCATTTTGAGTTTATTTTTGTATATGGTATAAGGGAATGTTCTAATTTCATTTATTTACATGTAACTGTCCAGCTTTCCCAACACCACTTGCTAAGGAGACTGCCTTTTTCTCCATTGTATATTTTTGCCCCCTTTGTCATAGATTAATCGACCATAGGTGTGTGGGTTTATTTCTGGGCTCTTGATTCTGTTCCATTGCTCTATTTGTCTGTTTTTGTGCCAGTATCATGCTGTTTTGATTACGTAGCTTTGTAGTATTGTCTGAAGTCAGGAAGGGTTGTGCCTTCAGCTTTGTTTTTTTCCCTCAGGATTGCTTTGGCAGTTCTGGATCTTTCGTGTGTATATATATTTGGGAAGTGTCTTCAGCCATTTTTTTTTTTTTTTTTTTTTTTTGTGGTACGTGGGCCTCTCACTGTTGTGGCCTCTCCCGTTACGAAGCACAGGCTCCGGATGCGCAGGCTCAGCGGCCATGGCTCATGGGCCCAGCCACTCTGCAGCATGTGGGATCTTCCCGGACCAGGGCACGAACCCATGTCCCCTACATTGGTAGGCGGGCTCTCAACCACTGCGCCACCAGGGAAGCCCTTCAGCCACTTTTTAATTGGATTATTTGCTTTTTTTTTTTTTGAGATGTAAGAGTTTTTTTATATATTCTAGACACTAGACACTTATCAGATATATGATTTGCAAATATTTTCTCCTGTTCTGTTTCTCTTTTCATTTTCTTAATAGTGTCCTCTTATGCCTAAAAGCTTTTAATTTTGACAAAGTAGAATATATCTATTTTTCTTTTGTTACTTGTGCTTTTGATGTCATACCTAAGAATCTAGTGATAAGTCCAAGATCATGAAGCTTTACCCTTATGTTTTCTTCAAAGAGTGTCACAGTTTTAGCTCTGATATTTAGGTCTTTGCTCCATTTTGAGTTAGTTTTTGTATGACGTGAGGGAAGGACCCAACTTCATTCTTTTGCATGGGGGTGTTAAGTTGTCCCACAGCATTTGTTGAAGAAATTATTCTTTCTCTGTTAAATGGTTTTGGCATCCTTGTCAAAAATCAATTGGCCATAGATGTATGGGTTTATTTCTAGACTTTAAATTCTATTCTGTTGATCTATATGTCTATTATAATGTCAGTACCACACTGTTTTGATTATTGTAAATTTTTAGTAAGTTTTGAAGGAAGTGTGATTCTTCTTACTGTGTTTTACTTTCTCAAGATTGTTTGCATTTTCATATGCATGTTAGGATCAGCTTCCGAAACTATACCAGCTGGAATTTTCAAAGAGATTGTGTTGAATATATAGATCAATTTGGGGGAGTATTGTCATCTTAACAATATTAAATAAACTTTTAAAACTTATTTTGTTGTTATTATGAGGTATAATTGACATATAATATTATATTAGTTTCAGGTGTACAACATAGTGATTCAATATTTGTGTACATTGTGAAATGATCACCACAAGGTCTAGTTAACATCGGTCACCATGCATAGTTAGAAAACATTTTTTTCTTGTCATAAGAACTTTTAAGATTTACTCTCTAGGCAACTTTCAAATTTGTAATACAGTATTATTAACTACTGCATTGGCCAAAAAGTTTGTTTGGGTTTTCTGTAAGAGCTTATGGAAAAAAAAACCAAACAAATTTTTGGCCAACCCAATATCATCATGCTGTACATTACATCTCCATAATTTATTTATTTTGTAACTGGAAGGTTGTGCCTTTTGTCCCCCTTCACCCATTTCTCCCATCTCCTACCCCTCCCCTTTGGCAACCACCAATCTGATCTCTGTATCTATGAGCTTGTTTTTGTTTGTTTGTTTGTTTAGATTCCACATATAAGTGAGATCATACAGTATTTGTCTTTCTCTGCCTGACTCATTTCACTTAGCATAATGCCCTCAAGGTCTATCCATGTTGTCGCAAATGGCAAGATTTCATTTTTTATGGCTGTATAATATTCCTCTGTGTGTGTGTGTGTGTGTGTGTGTGTGTGTGTATCACATTTTCTTTATCCATTCATCCATCAATGATTGTTTTCATGTATTGATTATTGTAAATAATGCTGCAGTGAACATGAGATGCATTATCTTTTCAAATTAGGGTTTTCCTTTTCTTCAGATAAATACTCAGCAGTGGAAGTGCTGGATCATATGGTAGTTCTATTTTTAACTTTTTGAGGGACCCTCATATTGTTTTCCATAGTAGCTGCATCAATTTATATTCCCATCAACAGTGCACAAAAGTTCCCTTTTCTCCACATCCTGCTGACTCTTGTTCTTTCTTTCTTTTTTTGGCCACACCATGCGGTATGTGGGATCTTAGTTCTGTGACCAGGGATTGAACCTGTGCTCCCTGGAGTGGAAGCACGGAGCCCTAACCACTGCACCACCAGAGAATTCCCTTGTTATTTCTTGTTTTTTTGATAGTAGCCATTCTGACACATGTGGGGTGATATCTCATTGTGGTTTAGATTTGCATTTCCCCAATGATTAGTGATGGTGAGCATCTTTTCATGTACCTGTTAACCAACTATATGTTTTCTTTGGGAAAATATCTGTTCAGATCTTCTATCCATTTTTTAATTGGATTGTTTGGGTTTTTGCTATTGAGTTTTATGAGTTCTTTATATATTTTGGATATTAACCCCTTATTAGATATATAATTTGCAAATATATTTTCCCATTCCGTAGGTTGCCTTTTCATTTTGTTGATGGTTTCCTTTGCTGTGCAGAAGCTTTTTAGTTTGATCTAGTCTCATTTGTTTATTTTTGCTTTTGTTGCCTTTGCTTTTGGTATCAGACTCAAAAAATCATTTCAAGACCTATGTCAAGGAGCTTACTGCCTATGTTTTCTTCTGGGAGTTTTATGGTTTTAGGTCTTAAATTCGAATGTTCTTTGGAAGTTAATTTTTGTGCATAGTGTAAGATCATGGTCCAGTTTCATTCTTCTGTATGTGGCTGTCCAGTTTTCCCAACACAATTTATTGAGGAGACTATTCTTTCCCTGTTGTCTATTATTGCCATAAATTAATTGACCATATAAAGTTTATTTCTGGGCTCTCTATTTTGTTTCAACAATCTGATGACTTTTTTTTCTTTTTCTTGCCTTATACCTTGATTAGCTCCTTCACTACAATGCTGATTAGAAGTGGTGAGACAAATATCCCGATCTTGGTCCTGACCTTAGAGGCAAATCTGTCAGTCTTTCCCCATTAACTATGATGTTAGCTGTGAGTTTTTCATAGATGCCTTTAATCAGGTTGAGGAAGTTCCCATCTATTCCTACTTTGTTAAAAATTCTTATCATAAGAGAGTGTTGGATTTTGTCCATGCTTTCTCTGCATCTATTGAGATGATAATGTGGTTTTGTCCTTTATTTTATCAACATGGTGTATTACATTGATTAATTTTCATATGTTGAATCACCCTTGAATTCCTGGGATAAATTTCACTTTGTAATGATGTATAATCCTTTTTATATGCTGCTAGATTTGGTTTGCCAGTGTGTTGCTCAGGATTTTTGCATCCATGTTCATAAGGGATATAGTTTTCTGTAGTTTCTTTCTTGAGAATTCTTTGTCTGGCCTTGGTATCAAGGTAATTCTGGCCTCAAAGAGTGAGTTAGAAAGTATTCATTCCTCTTCTATTATGTTTGAATTACTTATTTTTTCTTTCAAATATGTCAGTATATTGGACAGCCAGTACTTCATTAAAAACAGAACTTTAGGGCTTCCCTGGTGGCGCAGTGGTTGAGTGTCCGCCTACCGATGCAGGGGACACGGGTTCGTGCCCCGGTCCGGGAAGATCCCACATGCCGCGGAGCGGCTGGGCCCGTGAGCCATGGCCGCTGGACCTGTGCGTCCGGAGCCTGTGCTCCGCAACGGGAGAGGCCACGGCAGTGAGAGGCCCGCGTACCGCAAAAAAAACCCCAAAAACATAACTTTATTTTGGGCTGTGGTGTGGCAATACATGAAATGTAACTGGCACCCGGGTAGATCAGATATCCCAAAATGCCAAAAGAGATGCCATCATAATGTAGAGGAGGCAAACTGAATACATAGCCACACCCATGCAGTCAATGCATGTTCAGCCTGGTTAAACATAAACCTACCTTAGAAGACAATCCCAACACACAACCTCTTCCTGTTTGCAGAGTATCTTTGGAATTTCCAACTAGAACTGCATCTCACTCCTTATTTGCTCCTCATGGATTCTCTTGACCAAGGACCACATAGTTTCTTCTCCCATTTCTCCACCAAGGAATAAATAAACATATTTCTTGTTTGTGACTGTTTCCAGTCTAATTTTGTCTTTGTTCAAGCAATGCATATCAAAATAGCTCAAGGAACTCACCTTCTAGTTATCTCTTGCCCTACAAACACTTTCTTTCAAGAAGCTTTTCAGGGGAGTCCAAGTCTAAAATGTCTATGGAAGGCCCACACAGTTTAATGTGTGTTGAGTAAGAGAAAAGTATGGTGTGTGCTAGATCACACTGTGAAGTCTTCATGGACCAGGCACAGAGTTGAATTGAGCCTTGAAATATAAGAAAGACTTGGAGTGATTTAGAGGCAAGAAGGGTCATTCCAGCTTCAGAAAACAATGTGCGACGTTCCCAGCTCTCAGTGGAGATATATGCTGCATACATATAGCAATAAAGAGGTAATCTGATTGGAGCTGTGTATGGGAAATTTGGTAAGGTAGAGAACCCTGCAAAGCATTTTTAGAATTTTGAATAGCTTTAGGATTCTATTTCACCATTCTCCAAACTACATTTCTTACTACACTAGTATTCCTCTAAGTATTGTTTTAATTAAGGTATAATTGACATATAACATTATATTAGTTTCAGGTGTACAGTGTAATGATTCAGTATTTGTATCATTTGAAAAATGATCACCACAATAAGTCTAGTTAATATCTATCACCATACATAGTTACAGATTTATTTTGTTGTGATGAGAACTTTTAAGATCTACTCTCTTAGCAGCTTCCAAATATACAATACAGTATTATTAACTATAGTTACTCTCTAAGTATTAATAAATTTCTCCCAATGAATAAAAAATTAAGAGGTTCTGTGGTCAACTCCATCTAATGAATATTGTTAAAGTCCTTACAGAAGGATGTCTCAAAGCCTTCATTCAGTGAATATTTATGTAACTCTAATGGGGGAATGTAGTATCCAAAATTTTCTGACCTTATTTTGCCATGGAGTCCTATTTTGAAGAAGATTCAAGCAACATATTCAAGATAGAAAATGAAATACAGATTGTAAAATGTTGATCCAATCTAATCCTCTTACCTTTCCAATGTAGCCTTGAGCGAAGTGCTTCTTTAAGGTCACACATTAAGTCAGAGCCTGTACTGGGGCTAGAATCCAGGTCTCTGACTCTGGACAAATTATGGTGGGTCTTGGTTGCCAAGTGTATCAGTTAGGGCAAACACTAGATGCTGTAACAAACAAAGCCAAAATTTCAGTGCGTTGACTCAACAGAAGTTTATTTTTCATTCATGTGTTAGTCTAGTGTGGGAGTTTGTGGTCAGAGGGCAGCTTGCTTCCCTGTGGCTAATCAGAAACCCAGGACCCTACAGTTGTGTGGCTCTGCCATCCCCTGGGGCCACAGAGTAGATAGAGAAGCCTCATTTGCTTTATAAAGGCCCTGGCCCAAGAGGAAGCATAATGCAATGGTTAAGAGTATGGACTCGAATTAGATATCTTAAGCTGGAATTTCATCTCCGTGACTTATTAGCTGTGTTCCTCTGTATTATTCAACTACTCTGACCCTCAGTTTCTTTGTCTGTGAAATGGGGGCAGTAATAGAACTTTCCTTTCCACATAACAATAGAATTATTATGTGCATTAAATGAGTTGATGTTTGTCAAACACTTATTATGCACTTTACAAGTGTTTTATGCACTGACACATATTATGCACTTTACAAGTGTTTTATAAATAATAGCAAAAACTATAGTAATAATAACTCCTGCTTACATTCCACTAGCTGTATCTGGCTGTAAGGAGAGCTAGGCAGCCATTTCCCAGTGACAGCTCCATACTCTGAAAGGAGAAAGAGGATTTTCTGAATTTTTCATAGAGAACTAGCCATCTTTGCAAAAGCCAAGCATCAGAATTTTTTGGAAATAAAGTTTTTCTTTTTTTTAACATCTTTATTGGGGTATAATTGCTTTACAATGGTGTGTTAGCTTCTGCTTTATAACAAGTGAATCAGTTATACATATACATATGTTCCCATATCTCTTCCCTCTTGCATCTCCCTCCCTATCCCACCCCTCCAGGCGGTCACAAAGCACCAAGCTGATATCCCTGTGCTATGCAGCTGCTTCCCGCTAGCTATCTACCTTACGTTTGGTAGTGTATATATGTCCATGCCTCTCTCTAGCTTTGTCACAGCTCCCACTTCCCCCTCCCCATATCCTCAAGTCCATTCTCCAGTAGGTCTGTGTCTTTATTCCCATCTTACCCCTAGGTTCTTCATGACATTTTTTTCCCTTAAATTCCATATATATGTGTTAGCATACGGTATTTGTCTGTCTCTTTCTGACTTACTTCACTCTGTATGACAGACTCTAGGTCTATCCACCTCATTACAAATAGCTCAATTTTGTTTCTTTTTATGGCTGAGTAATATTCCATTGTATATATGTGCCACATCTTCTTTATCCATTCATCCGATGATGGGCACTTAGGTTGTTTCCATCTCTGGGCTATTGTAAATAGAGCTGCAATGAACATTTTGGTACATGACTCTTTTTGAATTATGGTTTTCTCAGGGTATATGCCCAGTAGTGGGATTGCTGGGTCATATGGTAGTTCTATTTGTAGTTTATTAAGGAACCTCCATACTGTTCGCCATAGTGGCTGTACCAATTCACATTCCCACCAGCAGTGCAAGAGTGTTCCCTTTTCTCCACACCCTCTCCAGCATTTATTGTTTCTAGATTTTTTGATAATGACCATTCTGATTGGTGTGAGATGATATCTCATTATAGTTTTGATTTGCATTTCCCTAATGATTAATGATGTTGAGCATTCTTTCATGTGTTTGTTGGCAGTCTGTATATCTTCTTTGGAGAAATGTCTATTTAGGTCTTCTGCCCATTTTTGGATTGGGTTGTTTGTTTTTTTGTTATTGAGCTGCATGAGCTGCTTGTAAATTTTGGAAATTAATCCTTTGTCAGTTGTTTCATTTGCAAATATTTTTTCCCATTCTGAGGGTTGTCTTTTGGTCTTGTTTATGGTTTCCTTTGCTGTGCAAAAGCTTTTAAGTTTCATTATGTCCCATTTGTTTATTTTTGTTTTTATTTCCATTTCTCTAGGAGGTGGGTCAAAAAGGATCTTGCTGTGATTTATGTCATAGAGTGTTCTGCCTATGTTTTCCTCTAAAAATTTGATAGTTTCTGGCCTTACATTTAGGTCTTTAATCCATTTTGAGCTTATTTTTGTGTATGGTGTCAGGGAGTGATCTAATCGCATACTTTTACATGTACCTGTCTAGTTTTCCCAGCACCACTTATTGAAGAGGCTGTCCTTTCTCCACTGTACATTCATGCCTCCTTTATCAAAGATAAGGTGACCATATGTGCGTGGGTTTTCTCTGGGCTTTCTATCCTGTTCCATTGATCTATCTTTCTGTTTTTGTGCCAGTACATACTGTCTTGATTACTGTAGCTTTGTAGTATAGTCTGAAGTCAGGGAGCCTGATTCCTCCAGCTCCGTTTGTCGTTCTCAAGATTGCTTTGGCTCTTCGGGGTCTTTTGTGTTTCCATACAAATTGTGAAATTTTTTGTTCTAGTTCTGTGAAAAATGCCAGTGGTAGTTTGATAGGGATTGCATTGAATCTGTAGATTGCTTTGGGTAGTAGAGTCATTTTCACAATGCTGATTCTTCCAATCCAAGAACAGGGTATATCTCTCCATCTATTTGTATCATTTTAAATTTCTTTCATCAGTGTCTTATAATTTTCTGCATACAGGTCTTTTGTCTCCTTAGGTAGGTTCATTCCTAGATATTTTATTCTTTTTGTTGCAATGGTAAATGGGAGTGTTTTCTTGATTTCACTTTCAGATTTTTCATCATTAGTGTATAGGAATGCAAGAGATTTCTGTGCATTAATTTTGTATCTTACTACTTTACCAAATTCTTGTTTAGCTCTAGTAGTTTTCTGGTAGCATCTTTAGGATTCTCTATGTATAGTATCATGTCATCTGCAAACAGTGACAGCTTTACTTCTTCTTTTCCGATTTGGATTCCTTTTATTTCCTTTTCTTCTCTGATTGCTGTGGCTAAAACTTCCAAAACTATATTGAATAAGAGTGGTGAGAGTGGGCAACCTTGTCTTCTTCCTGATCTTAGTGGAAATGCTTTCAGTTTTTCACCTTTGAGGATGATGTTGGCTGTGGGTTTGTCATATATGGCCTTTATTATGTTGAGGAAAGTTCCCTCTATGCCCACTTTCTGCAGGGTTTTTATCATAAATGGGTGTTGAATTTTGTCAAAAGCTTTGTCTGCATCTATTGAGATGATCATATGGTTTTTCTCCTTCAATTTGTTAATATGGTTTATCACATTGATTGATTTGCGTATATTGACGAATCCTTGCATTCCTGGAATAAACCCCACTTGATCATGGTGTGTGATCCTTTTAATGTGCTGTTGGATTCTGTTTGCTAGTATTTTGTTGAGGATTTTTGCCTCTATGTTCATCAGTGATATTGGCCTGTAGTTTTCTTTCTTTGTGACATCTTTGTCTGGTTTTGGTATCAGGGTGATGGTGGGCTTGTAGAATGAGTTTCAGAATGTTCCTCCTTCTGCTATATATTGGAAGAGTTTGAGAAGGACAGGTGTTAGCTCTTCTCTAAATGTTTGATAGAATTCACCTGTGAAGCCATGTGGTCCTTGGCTTTTGTTTGTTGGAAGATTTTTAATCCCAGTTTCAATTTCAGTGCTTGTGTTTGGTCTGTTCATATTTTCTATTTCTTCCTGTTTCAGTCTTGGCAGGTTGTGCATTTCTAAGAATTTGTCCATTTCTTCCAGGTTGTCCATTTTATTGGCATAGAGTTGCTTGTAGTAATCTCTCATGATCTTTTGTATTTCTGCTGTGTCAGTTGTTACTTCTCCTTTTTCATTTCTAGTTCTATTGATTTGAGTCTTCTCCCTTTTTTTCTTGATGAGTCTGGCTAATGGTTTATCAATTTTGTTTATCTTCTCAAAGAACCAGCTTTTAGTTTTATTGATCTTTGCTATTGTTTCCTTCATTTCTTTTTCATTTATTTCTGATCTGATTTTTATGATTTCTTTCCTTCTGCTAACTTTGGGGTTTTTTTGTTCTTCTTTCTCTAATTGCTTTAGGTGCAAGGTTAGATTGTTTATTCAAGATGTTTCCTGTTTCTTAAGGTGGGCTTGTATTGCTATAAACTTCCCTCTTAGAACTGCTTTTCCTGCATCCCATAGGTTTTGGGTTGTCGTGTCTCCATTGTCATTTGTTTCTAGGTATTTTTTTATTTCCTCTTTGATTTCTTCAGTGATCACTTCGTTATTAAGTAGTGTATTGTTTAGCCTCCATGTGTTTGTATTTTTTACAGATCTTTTCCTGTAATTGATATCTATTCTTATGGCGTTGTGGTCGGAAAAGATACTTGATACAATTTCAATTATCTTAAATTTACCAAGGCTTGATTTGTGACCCAAGATATGATCTATCCTGGAGAATGTTCCATGAGCACTTGAGAAAAATGTGTATTCTGTTGTTTTTGGATAGAGTGTCCTATAAATATCAATTAAGTCCATCTTGTTTAATGTATCATTTAAAGCTTGTGTTTCCTTATTTATTTTCATTTTGGATGATCTGTCCATTGGTGAAAGTGGGGTGTTAAAGTCCCCTACTATGAATGTGTTACTGTTGATTTCCCCTTTTATGGCTGTTAGTATTTGCCTTATGTATTGCGGTGCTCCTATGTTGGGTGCATAAATATTTACAGTTGTTATATCTTCTTCTTGGATCGATCCCTTGATCATTATGTAGTGTCCTTCTTTGTCTCTTCTAATAGTCTTTATTTTAAAGTCTATTTTGTCTGATATGAGAATTGCTACTCCAGCTTTCTTTTGGTTTCCATTTACATGGAATATCTTTTTCCATCCCCTTACTTTCAGTCTGTATGAGTCTCTAGGTCTGATGTGGGTCTCTTGTAGACAGCATATATATGGGTCTTGTTTTTGTATCCATTCAGCCAATCTGTGTCTTTTGGTGGGAGCATTTAGTCCATTTACATTTAAGGTAATTATCGATATGTATGTTCCTATTCCCATTTTCTAAATTGTTTTGGGTTCATTATTGTAGGTCTTTTCCTTCTCTTGTGTTTCTTGCCTAGAGAAGTTCCTTTAGCATTTGTTGTAACGCTGGTTTCGTGGTGCTGAACTCTCTCAGCTTTTGCTTGTCCGTAAAGGTTTTAATTTCTCCATCAAATCTGAATGAGATCCTTGCTGGGTAGAGTAATCTTGGTTGCAGGTTTTTCTCCTTCATCACTTTCAGTATGTTTTGCCACTCCCTTCTGGCTTGTAGAGTTTCTGCTGAGAGATCAGCTGTTAACCTTATGGGGATTCCCTTGTGTGTTATTTGTTGTTTTTCCCTTGCTGCATTTAATATGCTTTCTTTGTATTTAATTTTTGACAGTTTGATTAATATGTGTCTTGGTGTATTTCTCCTTGGATTTATCCTGTATGGGACTCTCTGTGCTTCCTGGACTTGATTATTTCCTTTCCCATATTAGGGAAGTTTTCAACTATAATCTCTTCAAATATTTTCTCAGTCCCTTTCTTTTTCTCTTCTTCTTCTGGAACCCCTATAATTCGAATGTTGGTGCGTTTAATGTTGTCCCAGAGGTCTCTGAGACTGTCTTCAGTTCTTTTCATTATTTTTTCTTTATTCTGCTCTGCAGTAGTTATTTCCACTATTTTATCTTCCAGGTCACTTATCCGTTCTTCTGCCTCAGTTATTCTGCTATTGATCCCATCTAGAGTATTTTTCATTTGATTTATTGTGTTGTTCATCATTGTTTGTTTCATCTTTAGTTCTTCTAGGTCCTTGTTAAATGTTTCTTGCATTTTGTCTATTCTATTTCCAAGATTTTGGATCATCTTTACTATCATTATTCTGAATTCTTTTTCTGGTAGACTGCCTATTTCCTCTTCATTTGTTCGGTCTGGTACATTTTTATCTTGCTCCTTCATCTGCTGTGTGTTTTTCTGTCTTCTCATTTTGCTTATCTTACTGTGTTTGGGGTCTCCTTTTTGCAGGCTGCAGGTTTGTAGTTCCCGTTGTTTTTGATGTCTGTCCCCAGTGGCTAAGGTTGGTTCAGTGGGTTGTGTAGGCTTCCTGGTGGAGGGGACTAGTGCCTGTGTTCTGGTGGATGAGGCTGGATCTTGTCTCTCTGGTGGGCAGGTCCACGTCTGGTGGTGTGTTTTGGGGTGTCTGTGGACTTATTATGATTTTAGGCAGCCTCTCTGCTAATGGGTGGGGTTGTGTTCCTGTTTTGCTAGTTGTTTGACATAGGGTGTCCAGCACTGTAGCTTGCTGGTCGTTGAGTGAAGCTGGGTGCTGGTGTTGAGATGGAGATCTCTGGGAGATTTTCGCCATTTGATATTACGTGGGGCTGGGAGGTTTCTTGTTGACCAGTGTCCTGAAGTTGGCTCTCCCACCTCAGAGGCACAGCACTGGCTCCTGGCTGCATCACCAAGAGGCTTTCATCCACACGGCTCAGAATAAAAGGGAGAAAAAGTAGAGAGAAAGAATTAGTAGAAGTAGGAAGAAAAAGAAAGAAAGAAAGAAAGGAGGGAAGGAAGGAAGGAAAAAAGAAAGAAAGAAAGAAGATAAAGTAAAATATAATAAAGTTATTACATTAAAAAAATAATTATTAAGAAAAAGAAAAACGGACGGATAGAACCTTAGGACAAATGGTGGAAGCAAAGCTATACAGACAAAATCTCACACAGAAGCATACACACTCACAAAAAGAGGAAAAGGGGAAAAAATCATAAGTCTTGCTCTCAAAGTCCACCTCCTCAATTTGGGATGATTCGTTGTCTATTCCTGTATTCCACAGATGCAGGGTACATCAAGTTGATTGTGGAGCTTTAATCCGCTGCTTCTGAGGCTGCTGGGAGAGATTTCCCTTTCTCTTCTTTGTTCTCACGGCTCCCAGGGGCTCAGCTTTGGATTTGGCCCCGCCTCTGCGTGTAGGTCGCTGGAGGGCGTCTGTTTTTTGCTCAGAAAGGACGGGGTTAAAGAAGCCGCTGATTCGAGGGCTCTGGCTCACTCAGGCTGGGGGGAGGGAGGGGCGCGGAGTGAGGGGCGAACCTGCGGTGGCAGAAGCCGGCGTGACGTTGCACCAGCCTGAGGCCCGCCATGCGTTCTCTCGGGGAAGTTGTCCCTGGATCCCGGGAACCTGGTAGTGGCGGGCTGCACAGGCTCCCCGGAAGAGGGGTGTGGATAGTGACCTGTGCTCTCACACAGGCCCCTTGGTGGCAGCAGCAGCAGCCTTAGCGTCTCCTGCCCGTCTCTGGTGTCCGCGCTTTTAGCCGTGGCTCGCGCCTGTCTCTGGGGTCTGTGCTTTTAGGCTGCGGCTAGCGCCCGTCTCTGGAGTTCCTTTAAGCAGCGCTCTTAATCCCCTCTCCTCGCGCACCAGGAAACAAAGAGGGAAGAAAAAGTCTCTTGCCTCTTCGGCAGCTCCAGACCTTTTCCCGGACTCCCTCCCAGCTAGCCGTGGTGCACTAACCCCTTCAGGCTGTGTTCACGCAGCCAACCCCAGTCCTTTCCCTGCGCTCCGACCAAAGCCCGAGCCCCAGCTCGCAGCCCCGCCCGCCCCGGTGGGCGAGCAGACAAGCCTCTCGGGCTGGTGAGTGCCAGTCGGCACCGATCCTCCGTGCGGGAATTTCCCCGCTTTGCCCCCCGCACCCCTGTTGCTGCGCTGTCCTCCGCGGCTCTGAAGCTCCCCCCTCCGCCACCCGCAGTCTCCACCCGCGAAGGGGCCTCCTAGTGCGTGGAAACCTTTCCTCCTTCACAGCCCCCTCTCACTGGTGCAGGTCCTGTCCCTATCCTTTTGTCTCTGTCTATTCTTTTTTCTTTTGCCCTACCCAGGTACGTGGGGAGTTTCTTGCCTTTTGGGAGGTCTGAGGTCTTCTGCCAGCATTCAGTAGGTGTTCTGTAGGCGTTGTTCCACGTGTAGATGTATTTCTGGTGTATCTGTGGGGAGGAAGGTGATCTCTGCGTCTTACGCTTCCGCCATCTTCTCCTCCGGCCTGTAAATCAAGTTTTTTGGGAACAAAACCATGTTCGTTGTGTAGCCTTTTCTTTCTTTCTTTCTTTTTTTTTTTAGTGATTTAATACCAAACATTAGCATTTGTATTTGAACACATAGATAATGGAAAATTTTAAAGATTTTGAGCAGAGAGGTAAAATAATAGCAAGAAGCCACTCCAGATATTTTTTTCTATCTCAAATATCTTTTCTATAAATTTTGAGCTGTGGAAGATAAAATTGTGTATATTATTCTAGACTATGAATATGTCTGACTGAGAATATGTGAATTTTCAATTGTTATGAGGAGGTAAAGATAAAACAGAACACCTGAATGGAATATTAAATAGTAGAAAAATGCCTTTTCACATACCTTATATTTATATAATTTGTATATTTGTGTATTCTACATACATTATACATACCAAGCAAAATGAATATACAGCTAGTACTGAAACTACTGAGGAGAGAAATTTTAAATTTTCCAAAGAGTAAAGAATGATAATAGGAAATTAGTTGTAGAGAATCTTTATTGCTAATTTAATATGTATTAAAAAACTAATGCTAATGGTGTGCTGAGGTAATTTATTTACTTTGTTGAAAGTTTTAATTTTGGTGGTCCTCACTTGACTTTTCCCATAAGGTTGCATGTTTCTTTTATTTAAATTCTCCTATTATAAAAGTATGAATTATTTGGGCTGTTGATAATATTCCATTTCTCTCTGTAAGCACATAATAAGATAGCATTTCCCTGCCCCTTTTGAAGTTAGGCATAGTCATGTGACTTGCCTTGGACAAAGAAAGGTGAGTGGCCACCACGGATGTCACTTCTAGGCAGAAGAGTTAAGTATCAGTGTATAATTTGCCATGTTCTCTTCCTTCCTTCAGCTGTGGGGATTATGACCCATTATAGCCTTCCTCTACCGGGATCTGAGAGTTTACAAAGAGCACAGCCCCACTGCCAACCATCAATGAACATGCAGCATAAGCAAGAAATAAACTTTTGGTACAGTAAACTGCTAGGACCTGGAGATATGCACTTGCCATACCATAACCTAACCAATCCTAACTGATGCAAAGAATATCAGGTTGGCAAAGTATGACTCTAGTTTTTTAGATAATATAATTGTGGTGTTCAACAGACATGGGTAGAGAGAAGCACCGCCTGGATATGGGAACATATTGCTATAGACTGGATATCTGTGCCCTGCACCCCCCCAAATTCATATGTTGAAACCTAATGTCTAATGTGATGGTATTGGGAGGTGGGGCTTTTGGGAGATGATTAGGTCACGAGGATGGAGCCATCATGAATGAGATTAGTGCTCTTATAAAAGAGACCACACAAAGCTCCCTAGTCCCCTTCCATCTTGTGAGGACACAGTGAGAGGATGGTCTTGTATGAACTGGGAAGCAGGGCCTCACCAGACACAGAACCTGACCATATGGACACCTTGATCAAAACATCCAGCCTTCAGAACTGTGAGAAATAGATTTCTGTTGTTTATAAGCCATTTAGTCTGAGGTATTTTGTCATAGTAACCTGAATGCACTAAGACACGTATGTTAAGTGACAAGGGCCTAAACTAGCTTACTATAGTGGGAACAAAGGACAATAAAGCATTAAATATAATAATAAAACAATAAACCTAAAAGCATTACTCATACCATGTTCTTAAACATCATGCTGTCTTCTGAGCCTCTGTCAGCCTCAGATACAGGAGTGACTTGTAGCTGCACTTGGCAGTCATAACATCTTCCCAGGGAATGGCTTGACTTTGCCTCTGAATTATTTTTTAAAAACCTAAAGCTAATTATGTTTAATGTACTGGTACAGTTTGGTTATTGGTTTATTGGCTATTATCTAATTGATGGGATTTCTTCTTATCTCGCAAATTGAAATCTCTTTAACATGATAATTATTACCGAACAATACAGGATTCAATTTATTCTGAAAGTAATCATGTTGTAATATCAGGTTTGCTCTTTGCAATCAATGGAGATTGATTTTTTCATTATAACAGAACGAAATACTAATTTTAGGAGCAACAATAGAAAGATAAGGTCCAATGGAGCCGTTATTGGTATAGGCAGCTGATTTCAGATCACTAGCTAGTACTGTTTGTTGAATCACAATAGACTGAGGTCCCAGGGCCTTTTGTGTAGATAAAGGTACTGATGTAAAATACACACCTAACCTGAGGGAATTACTGAATAAGGCTTGTGCTTCCTAGATATCAGCTGAAGTACAGAACTGGTCCCATTGTCTTCTTGGTCTGTAGCTCATTATATCAGGAAAAAGCCTTCATAGAAAACTGACTCATCCAATATCCAATATCCAAGTTTAGTATAAGATCACTTATCATTTCCCCAGACCACTAATGGACATGTATGGGAAGGTATTCGTCCTTTTGTTGACGTGATATTTATTATTTAAAAAATTGCCGAGAGAACTGGGTTATGAAAGTCAATTCAGCAAATATTTACTGAATACCCACTTCTTCCACATATTGTAAACAAAAGCCCTCACTGCAGTGAATGTGCTTATCCTGGAAAGTGGGGGACAGGGAGTAGAAAAGATGTAATTGATATGCCTACCTGGTTCTCCTGTATACATTAAAGTTTTCAAAATGCTGCTTTAGAATTCAATTGTCATATAACTTCATTTATATTTTAACTTTTTATTGATATCTAGTAGTTCAAGTCCTCCAATGTTGTTCTTTTTTCAAGCTTGTCTTGGCTCTTCTCAGCTTTTGCATTTTCATATAAATTTTAAAAACAGCTTGTCTATTTCTCCCAATAAAACATGGCTTATTTTTTGATCAGGAGTGCTCACAATTTATAGATCAATTTGGAGAGTATTGGTATCTTTAAAATATTATCTTCCATTCATGAAAATGGTATATCCTTCCACTTATTTAGATTTATTGTTATTTCTTTCAATTACATTATGTGGTTGTCAGTGTAGAGGTCTTGCATACCTTTCATTATATTTATTACTGGATACTTGAGGTTTTTTGATGCTCCTTTTAGGAGGCTGAAAAATGGCCCCCTAATGATGTCAGGTCCTAATCCTTGAAACCTGTAAATGTGACCTTATTTGGAAATGAGGTTTTGCAAATATAATTAGGTTAAGGATTTTGAGGTGAGAATATTGTCCTGGATTACCTGGTTAAGCCCAAAATGCCACCACGGGTGGGTCATCCTTATGAGAAGCAGGGGAAGATTTGGCATTGGCGCATAATAGGGGAGAAGGTCATATGAAGATGGAGCAGAGAGAAATCTGAAGATGCTGGTCTTGAAGATCGGAGTGATGTCACCACTAGTCCAAGAATGCCAACAGCCTCCAGAAGGCAGAAGAGGCAGGAACAGATTCTCTCCTAGAGCCTCCGGAGGGATGTGGCCCTGCTGACATCTTGATTTTGTCCCAGTGAAACTGATTTTGGGCTTCTGGCCTCCAGACTGTGAGAAAATTAGCTTTTGGTGTTTTAACACACTTCTGGAGTTGGTAAGTGCCCCTAGGTTAAAGAGACCCCAAGTTCCTGATACCTCCAAATTTCTGCTTTCTCCTGCATCTTTGTCCAGCAATTTTTAACTATCTTTTGGGTTCTTCAGTGACTGTGAGCAGATTAAAAATTTTTTAACAGTTCAGCAGAAGGGTGGTTATATTATCTAATTTCACATTACTCAATAACCTCACCTGCCTTTTTCTTGAGCATATTATAATTTTTAAAAGTATATTAATTTCCTGTATTGTTTCTAATTTCTCTATATTGCTGTCTTTTTCTCTTTCTTCCTTTCTTCTTTTCTTTCTCCTGTTTCTTCATTTTGCATCAGTCTGTTATGTTAAAATATAAACTTTCTCCAGATGTCTAAGGAGACTTGTTTTTACAAAACATATATTTGAAAAACAAGGCACTAAATGTTGTTTGGAGATTGTGTGTGTGAGAGAGAGAGAGAGAGAGAGAGAAAGAGAGAGAGAGAGAGAGAGAGAGGTTGAAGGGGAAAGGCTGCAGTAGACTTCACTGGTTAAAGGTAACCTGGCCATTTCCTTGAGGGGACATTAAAATGTCAGTATATGTAAGTCCTTTCTCTTGAGCAGGGGTGTACTCCTAGCTTCGAAAATCCTGGGACCTCTCACCAATCAGTTTGATGATTTTTCACTTCTTTCTTCAATATTCAGGCCAGTGCTTCCCCACTTCCTTGTTGTTTCTTGAGTTTAGAACACCTCAGCCAGGGGGTAGGGTCTGACCAGTTCCATTTCAGGTGTCCATTTCTGGCCCAGTAAACAGTGATCAGGGACTTAGTCACATAGTGTATAGAGCTGCCACTTTTGTACTGAGGTTAGGGTATTTTTCCAAGAGGATATTGAATGGGAGGGCATTATGAGCAAACTCTTTATAAGGCACATTTTTACATTTTGACTGGCTTTCCTTGAAGCACTTTTGCAAGTTCTGAAATCTTTATATTTCCAGAGAAACCACACCTCTTGGTTTGGGTGAGTGGGAAATAATCAAGCTCGCTTGGGTAATCTTTCATAACCTGGGATACCTTCCAGGTGATGGGATGTCCATCTATTCATGATGGTTAGTACCTGGGCTCTCTCAAAGCAATGTCATTGATGGGACATGCAGGGGCAATAATAAGATTATAGCAGAAACTTCCTTCATTCTTTAGGTGAATTCTGTTAGTTCCAAGTTTAGATGAGGAGACTTGGGGATGAGCAGGGTCCTGCTATCTGCTCATATTCTTGGGTAGTACCTTGGTGTAATTGAACACGAGAGAATAAACTTCAGTAAAGAGACTTTCATTGGAGCCAGAGCCACTCTAGCTGTGTGACTTAGGGCATGTTATTCAAACTTGGAGTTTCAGCTTCCCCCTTACTTTAAAATGGGAAAAATAAAGAATCCTTGTTATGCTCATAGTCTGTGAAAACAGTAAACATGTTAAACATAGGGTAGTTTTTCTTACACTCTTATGTTTTACATAATTCCAGTGACTTGAAGGCATCTTGCAAAGTTTTCACCCCCAAGAGAGAGCCATGTTGATTCCTCATCCTTTTCTGCAGGGGACCTTCCTGCATCAGGATACAGTTTCCAGGGAACCTGGGCCAGTGACAAGCTGGAGCATCATTCATTCAAGAGAGGAAATGGATGGTCTGAGGGAATGACTAGAGAGACAGGATCTTGTAGAAAAGGCAAATTAAATGTTAGTCAATTTGTCAATTTGAAGGAGCTGGGTCAAAAATGAGAAGCTCAGTTGTGTACAAATTGGACTAAAATTTGAAAAATCAATCTTGAGTGAAGTTTTGAAGTAGGCTTGGAAGACAGAGTCTGGAGTAATTCCCAGAACCACTAGGTATGGCTCTTCTGCTCCAGGCAGGGCATGGCCTGAGGGCTCAAAGGCCAGGCCCTGAGATAAGATAGCCTTATGATTTTTATATTTTCTATTTATTTTAGTAAAAAATCCAACATCTACATAAGTATAAGAAGTGAAAAGTAAAAGCTCACCTCTCTTCCCCCTTTTAATCCTTTTTCTATGCATTTACACATATATAAGAATACTTTTTTACATAAATGAGATCAATCTGCACATAGCATTATTTTTAACTTAGTAATATATTTTGGTCATTCATTCACTCAACAAATATTGATTGTGCACCATTTTAGGTGATAGAGATGTAGTGGTAAACAAAACAGAAATTCCTATCCTAAAGATCTTTCCATATAGACACATGCCACTTATTTTTAACAGTGACAAAATTATTTTACAATTTAAGGGGTATCTATTGTTTTCTCTCAGTCTGAGTCTTGACTTTTCACTTCCAATAGTGCCATTCAAAAAACAGCTTTTAACTTTGCTTAAGTCTAATTTTTTTTTAAAGGGAGAGGGGATCTCTCCCCTTATTATTATTATTTTTTAATTAATTTATTTAATTAATTTATTTTTGGCTGTGTTGGGTCTTTGTTGCTATGAGCAGGCCTTCTCTAGTTGCGGCAAGCAGGGGCTACTCTTCGTTGGCGGTGCGCGGGCTTCTCATTGCGGTGGCTTCTCTTGTTGCGGAGCATGGGCTCTAGGCACACAGGCTTTAGTAGTTGTGTCACGCAGGCTCAGTAGTTGTGGCTTGCAGGCTCTAGAGCGTAGGCTCAGTAGTTGTGGCGCAGGGGCTTAGTTGCTCCGCGGCACGTGGGATCTTGCCAGACCAGGGCTCGAAACTGTGTCCCCTGCACTGGCAGATGGATTCTTAGCCACTGCGTCACCAGGGAAGACCTGCTTAAGTCTAATTTATATATTTGTTTCCTTTTATGACTAGTTCTTTTTTGGTGTTTAAGAAAACCTTTGCCTATTCCAAAGCTGTAAGGATTTTATCATGTTTCTTCTAGAAGTTTCATGTTATATCTATCCCTTGATTAGGACTTGGCCTGGTCTGAATCACAAAGATTGGTCAAGAAATGGGCAGCCATAGCTCCAACTAGTACGTGAGATACTCTTTACATTTTGGGGTAGTGAATTTTGTGGGATAAAAGCGTGAGCTGCTGTTGGCTATCTCTACTGCCTGAGCGTGAAGTGTATGCAGAAGAAGAATGCAGAGACAAGAGATGAAAAGAAGCAGGTTCCTGACAATATTCTTTGGATACCTGGATCCCACTGGACCTGAAGCCATATATCCTTGTGTCTTTCAGTTACATCAGCCGGTAAGCCCCCATTTTGGCCTCTGGGAGTTTGAGTTGTGTTTATTTCAACTACACTTAAAATTTAGGTGACTAATGAACAATGTAAGGAGGTAGCGTCATGTATTTAACCAGTCCTGTATGGATGGACATTTAAGTTGCTCCAGATTTTAGCTATTATGAGCCATGCAACCCTGGGGGCTCCACGGAGGAGGAGAATGGAGGAAAAGTTTGGATAAATATCTGGGAGGAATGTTTTGAGGGAGATGCAGTAGATTTCAAAAGAAGAATAAAGCCAGCCTGCCTAGCTGTGCCAAGGAAAAGGGACTGTGTCATCAGACTCTTCAGGAGAGGATTGGAGACCCCTGCCCAGGAGCAAAGGAGTGGCCAGGAAGAAACAAGGCTATTCCACATGCCTCAGCACCTGTGCCAAGTGAGGGGAGAAGGCAGAAGGAGAAGCCTGCTGCCATTATGTGTGCTTGGATCATGGTCTTGGTTTCAGCTCTCTCCACAGATCTCTTCCTGCTCACACACAACCCTCTGTGGAGGTGACTCATTCTGAAACACAGGGTCTTTCTGTGACCTTGAACATAATCTTGAATATAAATAATCATTTGAATAACTTTAAAGTCTGGAAGACAAAATATGTGATGAAGACATTATTATTGTTATTGTTAGTATTATTATTATTACTACGACTAAGGCACATTTGAAAAGTAAGAGAGTATACTGGCGATAAAACTGCTTCAGCATAAACTTTGGAGTCAGAAAGATCTCAACAACTCTATTGGCCTAAAAGTTTGGGCAAGGACTTCTTATGTCTCCATTCCTTAGTCTATAAAATGAGGAAAACAGACACTTCCTTCATGTAATTGTTGTGAGGATTAAATTAGATAATTTTTAGCAGCATAACCCAGGGAACAGAGCCAATGAATGGTAATAGACATTATTAATAAACAAAGGTTCAGAAAAGTAGAGACACGTCCACGTTTTCATAACCAGGGAGAGTTCAAAACAGTCTTGAATCCATGAGTTCTGACCCTTGTTCTTCCCACTAGGCTACACAGCTTCTGAAGTGACTATTGAAAGGATGAATGGGGAAAATGCTGACTATCTTAGCCGGTGAAGGGAGAGTGTAGAGATAATAGGATGTTTCCTGATTTTTTTCGTTCAGTGTTGGACAGTTTTCCTTTCTCAGATATTCTGCGAATACTGGTCTATTTAGAGTGAGGTCCTTTCGGGCACAGACATAGGGCCACCGCAAGATTTCTTACTGGGATGATGACCTCAGCAGAGTGGTCCAACTTCCCAGAGCTCCTGGACTAGGCTCCCCCTAGCGGCCGCTGCGGGACGTGCGCACGCCAACTGGGACAGGAGGCCTTGGGCCCACAGAGGGGAGGGGTCATTTACCAAGAGCAGGCAGGACAAACACTTCACAGAACGCACCCAGCTGTGATGCAGTGCTTCCCCACGGGAAATACACTTACATTCTGCTCTGGGGGTTCCAGGGCCAAGAGGCTCAACAGTGGTAGGGGGCGGAGCTGAGATCCTGCAGGAGAAATGTGAGTGAGAATCGGGGTGAGGAGGACAGAGACTTTCATGACCCAGCGAAATCTTGAGTAGCTCACTCAAGACCCTCCGGGCTGGGGTGTTTGGCCAATTGGCTGAGGGAACATTCTCGTCCAATCTGGACTTGGCTCTGGGGAACCCCCTCCAGAAGCTCTGTGCCTATTCTTGGTCTGCATGCAGGGGAACTCCTGTCTTTGAGAACTCTGTCTGTAATAGATTTTGGTGGAAGCCTGTACTAATTTAATACCCAGGACACCCTAGGAGCTAGATTCTTTTATTATCCTTGTCTTGAGATGAGGAGACTGTGATTCAGAGACCCTATCTCTCCTGCCAAGGATCACACACCCATGGAATGGGAAAGTTGGCATTCAAGCTCAAGGCTGAGAGCTTCAAAGGCTGTTTTCTTTCTACCAGGCTACCCTGCACTGGACACTGTAATTATTTGTTACCTACAGACACCATCAATCATAGAACTGAAGAAAAACTTGGAATCGCAGCAGAGAGGAAAAGCCTCCTTATCCACAGTTGGACTTGTATCTCCTTTCCCTGCTTCTTACCCATCTTCCTCCCTCCGGATGGTCTGTGCTACAAGCCTTCCTTTTATCTAAGAACCACTGCCAAGCCACAATTTCCTGTGTTTTGTTTTATTATCCAGGGAAGAATGTAGTGTCTGCCAGCCTGATCTGTGACTCGGGGCCATAATTACTTCTGGACTGTTTGGGTCCAAAAGGCTGGCTAAACATCTCCAAGAAATACCACAGCCTTCCTGTTCTTTCATCTCCTGGTGGAAGTTAAGTACAAGAGAATGAATATTATTAGAACACTAATAGTATTATATGTTGAATTTACCTACATATAAATATTTATAAGTATATAGGTGTATTATATGTATATGTATATATGTGTATATATATGTACTTACTTCTCTGTGTATGTATTTACTGTGTGTTATCAAACACAACTGTTTGATATAGATGTCAGTACTCTTGCTGTATAGATGAAGAAACTGAAAATCTGAGAGGTAAAGTAATCTGTCTGAAGTCACATCTCTGGTATATAAGGGCTGAGATTTGAACCCAGTTGGTCTGAATATCAGTCTATAATCTATTTCCTGCATCACACTTCCTTGTTGTTTAGTTTCTTTTTTTTTCCTTTTGAAGTCAACTCTAGTTAGATCTAATTAACTTACAATAAAATGCCTTCATTTTGCAGAAATCGAGACACAGATGTAGAGAACAAACGTACGGACACCAAGGGGGGAAAGTGGCGGCAGGGGTGGTGGTAGGGGAATGAACTGGGCGATTGGGATTGACATGTATACACTAATATGTATAAAATGGATAACTAATAAGAACCTGCTGTATAAAAAAATAAATAAAATAAAATTCAAAAATCCAAAAAAAAATGCCCTAATTTTGAATGTACAATTTGACGAGTTTTGACAAATGTATACACCCTTGTAATTACCACCAAAATAAAAATATAAATATTTCCATTGTGCTCAAAAGTTCCCTTGTGTCCCTTAGGGCAGTGGTCCCCACCCTGTTTGGCACCAGGGACCGGTTTCATGGAAGACAATTTTTTCACGGACGGGGGTGGAGGGGATGGTTCAGGTGATAATGCCAGCAATGGGGAGCGGCAGAGGAAGCTTTGCTCTTTCGCTCGCCTCTCACCTCCTGCTGTGTGGCCCAGGCTGCGGCCAGGGCCTTGGGGACACCTGCCTCAGGGGTCAATTCCACCCCAGGTAACCACTAACCTGATTTCTCTAGAACTTCATGTAAATAGACTCATACAATATGAACACTTTGGGGTTTGGGTTCTTTTGCTTAACATTTATCTATGTTGTTGCATATATCAGTAGTTTGTTTCTTTTTATTGCTGAGTAGTATTCCATTGGGTCAATATACAACAGTTTCTTCATTTATCCACCATTCTTCCTGATAGACATTTGTGTGGTTTCCAGTTTTGAACTATTATGAAAAATGCTGCTGTGAACATTTGTGTATACTTCTTTGTTTGACATAAGTTTTTATTCCTCTTGAGTAAAACCCTATGAATGGAATTTCTGGGCTTCATGCAATGTATTTAACTTTTTAAGAAACTGACAAAATGTTTTTCAAAGTTTACACTCCCACCAGCACTGCTGGGGTTTCAGTTGTTTGACATCCTCATCAACATTGTGTCCTCACATGGCAGAAAGGGAGAACTCTTGTCTCTTCATCCCCTTAAAGGGCACTAATCTCATTCGTGAGGGCTTTACCCTTATGAGATAATCACCCTCCAAAGGCCTCACCTCCAAATACCATCACATTGGGATTAGGCTTCAATATATGAATTTTAGGAAGACACAAATATTTAATCCATAACAGTATTTAGGTATAAATTCAATTTTTAAATAAAATATAGATCTATTCATATTTTCTATTTCTTCTTGAGTCAGTTTTGGTAAGTTGTATTCTTTTAGGGAATTTGTCCATTTCATCTAAGTTGTCAAATTTGTTGACCTTATGTTGTTCATAGTATTATTCTTTTAGTATCTACAGTATCTAAAGTGATGTTCCTCCTTTCATTCCTAAACTGTCACTTTTTGTCTTCTCTCTTTTAACCTTGAGAAGTCTTGCTAGAGTTTTTTTCAATTCTATTGATCATTTCAGAAATGGTTTTACTGTTTCTCCCCTTCTACATATTTTGGGTTTAATTTACTTTTTCTAGCTTCTTAAGGTGGATGCTTAAGTCATTAACCCCACTCTCTGCCTCTCTGTTGATTCAGAGTTTATATTTTGTCTGCTTGATCTTTCATAGCCAGTGTTGGGCAAATATTTTCCCCATTATTGTTTATTCTGCTATTATTATGGAACATGTCTTGTTTTCTCTATTCTAATATAATCTGTTTTGATAGGTCAGGTAGATAGAACAATACCTTATTCTTTGCATCCTGCACAAATATTAACATAGTGTTCTGCATGTACTAGGTGCTTAATAAATAATTATTAAAATAACAAATAATATTTTAGTGTGTTTCCATGCACCGGACATATATATATATGCAGAGTGCACATTATAGGGATTGGGCTTAATATTCCAGTTTGGTCATCAAAAATCAGCTCAGACATCATTTATTCTTGGAAAGAGTCTCCATTGGTAGAGAGCATCACTCTCTCATTCAATTTTCTTTATCTTGTGTGTACTCCTATTGTTAACACTTACGTTGTATCATAATATTTAAAAAATTAGTTTATAAGTATATCTCTCCTACTCTAGTCTTATTTTTTTTTGACAACAGGGCCCTCGTCTTGTTCCTCAGTGCTTAGTACAATGCTTGACATACAGAAATCATTCAATAAATATTTGTTGTGTGAATGAGAGAACAAAAATGCCTTTCTCTGCCTCTGAATTCTGGTGAAACATTCAGAACATATGTAACAACCATGTGTTCCGTTGTGCTGTATTTCAGAGAATAAACACACAGGCCTATTGTGGTTTTGAAATGCAGTTTAAATGGAAAAGCGTTCAGCATGTGTTGTAGTAACTGCTCTCGCGCGAAGCAGAGTCCGGAACCAATCAACGCCTAGGGCCCAACAGCAAGTGGACGGCACCACCATCCTCCCCCACCCTTTCACTTGTCCTGGAAGAAAATCACTAGTTTAAACCAAACTAACCTCTCCCATCTTTGTTCCCAGAGATGAGGACTGTTTCACAAAGAAAGGAGGGTCTGCATGTCCACTGCTTGAGAAATACTGCATTCAGAGCAATTATATAACAGGAAATGTCCCTAAACTCCAGCCAGATCAATTTGTTCCCCCTCCCCAGGGCTATTATCACAGAGCCCTTGCCAAAGCTCTCAACAAGTCTTCATAATCTCTTACATGCTTGGTTCTCTGTGGAGTTTTCCAAGCACTTTCCTATCCATTATCTTTTCTAATCATCACAACAGCTGCTATATGTTCCAGAGGGCACTGAATAAAGGAAAAGAAATCCAGCTCTGGATCCAGACAGCACTGATTCCATTTCTGCTCTGCCACTTACTGGTGTGTGGAAGTGGGCAGATCTCTTCATCTCCTTGAGCCTCAGTTTTCTCATTTGTAAAATGGGAGTAATAATACTTACCTCACAGCCTTCTTGTGATGGTTAGAGCTAATGGGTATAACCCATGTGGCATGGTGTTTGGCACATGATAGGTGCTTGATAAGTGGTAGTTATGGGACTTTAAGAATCCACTTGCCAGTGCAGGGGACACAGGTTCGAGCCCTGGTCCAGGAAGATCCCACATACCGTGGAGCACCTAAGCCCGTGTGCCACAACTACTGAGCCTGTGCTCTAGAGCCTGTGAGCCACAACTACTGAGCCCATGTGCCACAACTACTGAAGCCTGCACGCCTAGAGCCCCTGCTCCACAACAAGAGAAGCCACCGCAATGAGAAGCCTGCGCACCACAATGAAGAGTAGCCCCTGCTCGCAGCAACTAGAGAAAGCCTGCATGCAGCAATGAAGACCCAACACAGCCCCCCAAAATAAATAAATTAATTAAAAAATAATAAATTAACTTATAAAAAATAAGTGGTAGCTATTATTTTCATGTTCTGTAAATGTTGCAGTTATTTCGGGTTCTTGTAGTAATTCTGGGTGAGATTAAATCAGGTGCAGTAAAAACAATGCTAATGGGCATCAGATATGCTGCCAGCTTACTGCTTCTCAGCACAACAGCTTCTAAAGGCAAGAATAGAAAGAACTTAAACACACACAAAAACAAAAACCCATCCCCCAACACTAAATGCAACAGAGGGAGGCCCTGTAACTTAAACATTGCTAGAGTGCAACTGAATCCATCCTGGAATCTGTGTAAGACCTTGTGCTGAAAGTCGTTGCTTTGAAGAATTTGGTATTAGTTAATCTGTTTCTATGAGTATCATTTAACACAAACCAAGCTGGCAGCTACTCTGTGCTAGATTCTAAGGTTAGAGAGAGAAATGAAATAATTCAGTAACTGAATTAATCTTTGCTCTCCAACAGAAGGCTGTACAAAGAACACAGAGAATGGACTCACTAACTCTGGGAGAATCGGGAAAGGCTCCACAGCAGATCCTTGAAGGGTAGGTTGGGTTTTCCTCAGATGGGGCCAACACTGAGTCTTAAAGGTATGATGAGATTTTGTGAAGTTCAGCTGTGGGGAGCAGGGAAGTTACAGGGATTAGCTTGGCATGGTTGTCAAGTGTTTGCTCTAGAGTTAGCCAGAACTGAGTAAGAATCCATGCTCTGTCATTGATGAGCTGTGGAACCTTGGATAAGTTGGCTCAGTGCTTGTGTTTCACAACTTAAACTAGAGACGCCAATAATTCCTACTTTGGGGATTTTAAAAGATTACAAATACTTTCCCATCTTCCCCATATAAATTTGAATAACTGAAAGGGCAGAAATTAGAGGGATGGATATCAAAATGTTGCTTTACTACTAATAAAACTGTTTGAAAACTTGGATGTTTCAGAAATGATGTGTTTCCTAATCCTGTACCTCAACATCAAACACACTCACTAGGCACAGGAAGAAATGGAAATACGGGTCTCTCTCCTGGGGCAGATCTACTCCACTCAGCTCACGGTGAGAGTCAGCAGCAGAACAAAACGCATCCTTTCTTTAGGCAGGCAGATCGAAGAGTGGTCCTGGATGCGGCTGAGCCAGATGTGTCTAGTTCCTTCTTCATAACAAGCCAATGAGGTGAGTGACTGTCCCCAGGGGACTGAAGAGGTGAGCAAGAGGCCAAGAGTTTTATTCTAATGGAGATCCTTCCACGTGGAAACATGAAACCAGAGGACGGGAGGTTGCTTCCAACACCTACAGCAAAGTATTTTTGTGAGGATGAAATATGAGGTAATATACACAAAATACTAAGCACAGTGCCTGGCACATAGTAAACACTCAACCCATGTTAGCCTTTATTGTTGTTGTTGTTATAGCAGCAGATTAGCAGGCCCCAGTATATTGTCTGATATCCTTCCATTAAAATATCCACGAAGTTATGCAAAAAGACAAACACTGGAGGCTAAAGGGAAGACCATAAGCGAAAGTCTGTGGGGGAATTCCTTCCAGCTATACTGTTGATAAAGGTACACATCCTAGACTAACTACGTTCTCCTTTAGAAAGCATGGAGCCCCCTTTGGAGAAGGAGTCTAAAGTGACCCCAAATATCAGCAAACCTTGTGCAGCTACATCCCTTCTGCATCTGGGGTTTATCTTTTGAACTTGATAGAACTGGTCCTATCCTCTCAATTCCATAAATTCCACTCCACACATAGAGAGAAGCTAGTAGTGATGGAGGCAGAGGCAGGAAAAAGGATGTGGTCTTTTATGCTCTGACAAGAGAACTAACAAATGCATCTGACCCAAACGTCAGAGGGAGAGGAGAGCTTACCTCAGTCTTCCTTAGCCAAGTGAGACAAATTACCCGCCCGGCCCAGGACTAGGGAACATGTATATCATACCTACTCTAAGTGTGGATCTTAGAGAAGTATGCTCCAGCACCCAAGTGCACAGGGAGAGAAACCAAGGAGATCCCATGGCTTCTACCTGTTGGCAAAAGTTGAGCCTTGTTAAAAGGTAAGTCAAAAGTAAAAAAAAAAAAAAAAAAAAAGGAGCCCTATAAAAATTACTGTAGCATAAAAGAAATGGAAAATTATTGTCTAGGCTCAGAAGAAAATCTTTACTCTAGAAATTACTTACTATGTAACGTGATAAAGATAATTAACACAGCTGTATGGTATAAATTAAAGTTAAAAGAGTAAATCCTAAGAGTTCTCATCAAAAGGAAAAAATACGTATATTTTTCTATTTCTTTAATGTTGTATCTATATCAGATGATGGATGTTCACTAAGCCTATTGTGGTAATCATTTCATGATGTAGGTAAGTCAAATCATTATGTTGTACACCTTAAACTTATACAGTGCTGTACGTCAATTATATCTCAATAAAACTGGAACAAAATAGTAAAAAAATAAAAAAGTAAAAATTACCTACTGGAGGAGTCAGAAAAGTTTTTGGAAGACATTTGCTAGCTCTTTCCAGCAAGATGCAGGCAGTCATGTTCTCTCTGAAGAAGGATAAGTGAGCTTTATCAACAATGGTTTGAAATAAAAAGGAAGCTTGCAATTCAACTCCAAAAGCAGGATTAATAATAATAATATCAATGTTGGACATGATTTTATAAAATTGAACTGTTCCTGAAGAAAAGATTAGAACAAATAAAAAAGGATAAAAATCTAAGTCTTAATAGAAGAAACTATTCTTTATTGGGAGAAAAGGGCAGTGTTTGGAGAACAATAGGATTTGGTATGTTCCAGGTGATATTAATATATATTCCTAATGACCTATTTTGAATTTTAAGGAAAACAAAAGATTCTGTAAGAATCCATGCCCCAAACAAAAATAGAACAACCCAGATTATCTACAGAGGAACAAAAATCAGACTTCTCTTTGGCAACATTGAATAACTTAAAACAATAAAGCAATGTCTGTGTAGTTTTGAAGGAAAAAAATGTGAAACAAGTATTGGTCAGAGAAACCAAGAGAGAGGTGAGTCTAAAATAATTCAAGAATATTAAATTGTAGTATAAAGGGGTAGGTAGTAAGCATTGAAAACAAGTGAACATGCGAACATAAAAACTTAACTGTGTCAGGTCCTGCCAGAAACCATCTAGGCATTTCAAACAGAGGGAATTTAGTACAGTCTATTTGTTATATAGAGGATGGTCTTCCTGAAGACACAAATAGGGCCTTACTTCTCAAACTTTAATGTGTTCAAATCACCTGGGGTCTTTTTTTTTAATTAATTAATTAATTTATTTTTGGCTACGTTGGGTCTTCGTTGCGTGTGTGGGTTTTCTCTAGTTGCGGCGAATGGGGGCTACTCTTTGTTGCGGTACACGGGCTTCTCGTTGTGTTGGCTTATCTTGTTGCAGAGCATGGGCTCTAGGCACTCGGGATCAGTAGTTGTGGCTCACGGGCTCTAGAGTGCAGGCTCAGTAGTTGTGGTGCACGGGCTTAGCTGCTGCGTGGCATGTGGGATCTTCCCAGACCAGGGATCAAACCCATGTCCCCTGCATTGGCAGGCAGATTCTTAACCACTGTGCCACCAGGAAAATCCCACCTGCGGTCTTTTTAAAATGCAGATTCAATAGGTTTGGAGTGGAGCATGAGATTCTGTGTTTTTAAGAAGTTCCCGAATAAAGTCAATGCTGCTGGTTCATGAGCCACATTTTGAATAGCAAGGAAATAGGGGAAGTTGAGTCAAACAGAGATTACCAATAGCAGGAAGCCACAATTTTCCTCAGAGTTGAAGGAATACCGAGAGGAGACGTTGTTACCAAAGACTAGAACTCGGTGCCTTGGTGGTAGCTAGCAACATGGCCATGCCTTCCTGAAGGGAGCTGGGACCGAGGGGTTGTCTGGCAGGGTCTGAAGTGACCAGCAAAGATGCAGCTGCTGCTGGAGACCCAGCTGGAGGCAGAGAGATAGGGAGTCAATACCCCAGGCTTCTGCCCTCCTTCTAGCCTCTGATCTTTTCCTACCAGCTGAAACTCCCTTCCTCAGTATAGCATACTGCCTCCCTGGCTCTCAGCTTCTCCTTCTAGGTTGCTCTTAAACTTCTCATTCTGTTAATATGCTGAGCTGTTAAGCTTGATCCCAACTTGTTTCCAATTTCTACTTCCAAACTGGTGCAGTCAAACATATCACAAAGAGCTCTCTAGGTATAGGATCCACCCTCTTAGAAAGAACTGGAGAGGCCGGGTGGGGAATGAGTGATGGGGAAATAACAAATATAGTTAATGTTAATAACAGACATAGTTTTTCTTTATTTTCTTAGTTTGCTTATTACACTATGTACCTCCCATCTTTCACTGCGTTGAACACACCAAGCTCTCTCCCACTTCAAGGCCTCATCAAAGGCTGATCCCTTACCATGAAATGCTTTTCCGCCTAATCTGTGGCTGGTTAACTCCAACTCATTATTTAGATCTTAGCTTAAATGTCTCTTTTGAACAGATAGCTCCCCTAACACTCCAGTTTATAATAATTTCTTATAACATCTTTTCCTTGCTCTTCAATTTCAGTATGAAATTATATATTTATGTGATTATCTTCCATTCCCCTGTCCCCCACCAGGCCTTTAATTTCCATGATTGTCAAAAAGTGTATCAACCTTGTTAAATGCTGTATTTTCCATGCCTGGAAAACTGGACGAATAAATGAACGTGCCTCTCTACCACATTAGTATGAAAAAGCAGGTTGGGTGTTTTGGTGGCTGAAGAACATATTCCTGATTTTAATATTTGAGTGTGAATATTGAAATAATGTGATTTTTGGAAGGCATTTTGCTTTGGTAATGAGCTAGTTAACCAGGAGTTCAGATTATTCTAAACTTTCATAAGTTGTATCTTATGTGTACCTGCATAACATTTGCCTTTAAAAACAGGTAATATCAGGCTTCCCTGGTGGTGCAGTGGTTGAGAGTCCGCCTGCCGATGCAGGGGACACGGGTTCGTGCCCCGGTGCGGGAAGATCTCACATGCCACGGAGTGGCTGGGTCCGTGAGCCATGGCCACTGAGCCCGCGCGTCTGGAGCCTGTGCTCCGCAACGGGAGAGGCCAGAGCAATAAGAGGCCCGCGTACTGCAAAAAAAACCAAAACCAAAACAAAAAAAAAAAACAGGTAATATCAACAGTTACCATGTGTTGAGCACTTAGTCAATGCCAGACACTGTGCTATTTTGTAGACATTATTTCATTTAATCTTCATAACCACCTATGAGGTTGTTATAATTCCCATTTTACTGATGAGGATACTGAAACTCAGAGAAGTTGAATGATGTCCTACAGCTTATACGTAGTAGAATAAGAATTAAGACCCAGGTCTTTCTGTTTTTATCAACAATATAACTAACTTTTTTTTTTTTTTTTTTTTTTTTTTTTGCGGTACGCGGGCCTCTCACTGCTGTGGCCTCTCCCGTTGCGGAGCGCAGGCTCCAGACAAACAGGCTCAGAGGCCATGGCTCACGGGCCCAGCCGCTCTGCGGCATGTGGGATCCTCCCGGACCGGGGCACGAACCCGTATCCCCTGCATCGGCAGGCGGACTCTCAACCACTGCACCACCAGGGAAGCCCTATAACTAAGTTTTATAACTTCTAAATAACTAGTTTTAAGCTTAATGTAGTAGGTATTTCGCCCCTTTTTCTAACTCAAAGGGAGGGAAATGACCTAAGCTATGAATAACAAAAAGTCTTCAGGGAACTTTCTTTCCTGGGCAAAAGGTAAGTAAAGCAGGGACCTGTCTATGCAGAGGTGTGACAGCCCTCAAGGAGTCCAGTGTGGAAAGTGTACATCTCCTAACCACAGAGCCAAGAGAGGTCTCTGTGGGAAGTTAAGCTCAAATCGGAAGGTCGAATCCAGTGATGTGCCAGCTCACAAAGCTGATTGTTAAATTTTCAGGAATTCTGTGAGCTGGTTATTAGATGCAGCCATTATTAAAAATTAAGTTTTATAAACATATAATAATTAAAAATTATACTAAGAACAAAGAAACTACAAGCTCAAAACTCATCACTTCTTAATTATTTTACTACATTTTACTGTTATCTATGCTTTTGAGTTGTTTCTATCTATTGACACTGAATGGTGGAAATACTATGTAGTGGTTGGTGTGCCACTGTGCATCTCTTTCTGACTCTGTGTTCAGTGACATTACATAAGTACCTTGAAATGGTCCATTGTGAAGTATTTACACCATGGAAATCAGCAAATACTACCAACCAACCTCCACTCTCCCAAAACCTGGTTGCTAAACATTTATCAGGACACCATTGATTTAATCCCTGGGAAAAGGGCAAGGTTCAGAGCCAATGTCAAAAGAACAGTAATGATTAAAACTACTGTTGCCTGCGGTTGCTCTCCTCTGTATTTGGGATAGCTAACACTCAGGGGGGCTAAAAAAGGGGGCTTGGTATCTTACAAATAAAAATGTTTTGTATGGGTGTTCTTTAGTTAAAAAAGAAAAGAAAAATAAAACGCTGATGAGAATGTAGTTATGAAGTAGAAATTAGACACTATTAATATAAACTCAATTGGAAAAAAATTTTAGGGGCTAGAAAATCTCATTAAATAGCTATAGATGGGATGATGGGATTCTTTTTTATTTTATTTTAGAGCTGATTAAACTTGGAGGTGATGCATGAGATTTAATCTGTGTTTACAAATTTTACACTTGCCGCATCCTGCCACTGTCCTGCTACTGCCCTGTTGTCCACGTCTTTGGAAAGCTACAAGATGTTTGTGTAAATTTTGGAATGTCTTTGTCTCTTGTTATATTTGGAAAAAGCTCTGGAATGTGTCTGAAGTAGCTGAGTATTATTTATAGCAGATAAAGCTTACTGTGATACAATGTGATGGTGGGGCCGCAGTTAGAGTTACTGTCAGCACCAGAATTTTGGCTGTGCTTGTATTGATATAATAGGTTTTCTGTAAGGGCTTTATTTGGCCTTTGAAATCAGATTCTTAGCAATCCAGGCAATATGGTAAAGAATATGAAAATTTATGGAAATCTTCAATTTCAATTATTGGGGTGAAAGTTGGCTAGCCTCAATACCTGGGACATTTTTCCTAGCATGATTTTCCTGGTTGTTTAAAAGTAATTACTTACAAAGTAATTACTTACAAAGTAATTAATTACAAAGTAATATGAGCTTATTGTAAAAATTCAAACAGCGTAGACCATGAATATCTTAGAAACTCACAACCCAGGATGCCAGAGGTCAGACCCCATAAGTTAAGCAGTTTATGTAGTATTCCAGAGTTCTGGTATCCATTAGCCCTTAACATATATAAGTATGAAAATTAAATGAGATCATATTACTCTGCAATTTGCTTTTTTGTCTTTTCTTCTTAAAATTCTGTGATATATTATCATACATACAGATGATTATATAAATGGATGTGTACGTTTTAATGAATTATAATTAAATGTACACCAGTGCAACCTCTACTCAAGTTAAGAAATATAAAATATCCTGCACCTTAGAAGTTGTCTGTGTCCCTTCATGATCACAAGCACTTCTCAGTCTTCCATAGGAAATCATGACCTTGATTTTTGTGACGATCACTGTCCTGATTTTCTTTATGCCTCTATCATATATCTGTGTATCCCGAAATAATATTTTGTTTAGTTTTGGCTGTTGTGAACTTTATATAAAAGGAATAACACTGAATGCATTTTCCTGTGACTTCTTTCTTTCATTCAGTAGTGTTAATGAGATTCATTCATGTTGTTTCATGTAGCTGTAGTTCATTTATTTTCATTGATGTATAATATTTCATTACCTGGATATGTCAATTTGTTTATCCATTGAACTGTTGATGGACATTTGTGTTTTCAGTTTTTTATTAATATGAATAATACTATTATAAGTAATTTATTTATATCTCCTGGTGTAACTGTATAAAAGTTTTCCTATGATATGTACTTAGGAGAGAGATTGTTGGATCATAGAGTTTGCACATGTTTATCTTTACTAGATAACCCAAGTTGTATTCCAGAATAGTCTTACCAATTTACTCTCTGACCAGCAGTGGATGAGAGGTCCTATTTCTTCACATCTTTGTCAACACTTGGTATTGCCAGACTTGAAACCTTTTGCCTATATGTAGAATCTCATCATGGTATTAATTGGCATTTACCTTGCTCCTAACGATTTTCAGGTTTTTTTTTCACATAATTGATGACCATTTTGGTTGTCTCTTTATACAGTATTTAAGTCATTTGTCCATTTTTATTTTGAGTTGTTTATCTTTTATTTAGTG
Source organism: Delphinapterus leucas (assembly GCF_059928025.1). Lineage (NCBI taxonomy): Eukaryota > Metazoa > Chordata > Mammalia > Artiodactyla > Monodontidae > Delphinapterus > Delphinapterus leucas. The sequence continues at coordinate 42,995,173 of NC_143135.1, forward strand.
ATTCTTAAGTATTCATTACATGTAGTTTTTAATCAAAGCTAAGATGCCATTGATTAAAAATGCTCTGCTATTTTACGTTACATTAAAAGAAAGAGAATATTATCAATTAAATTATAACCTGCCATTGACCATGATATGTACCCAATTTCTGTGATGGTAAAATGTGGAAAATGCTTTATTTATTAATTTATTTATGGTTGCACTAGGTCTTAATTGTGGCATGTGGGATATTTGTTGCAGCATGCAGACTTCTTAGTTGCGTCATGTTGACTCAGTTGCGGCATGCATGTGGGATCTAGTTCCCTGACCAGGGATTGAACCCAGGCCCCCTTCATTGGGAGCGTGGAGTCTTACCCACTGCCACCAGGGAAGGCCCGGGAAAATGTTTTAAAAACAAAAAATATGGTATTCTAGGTACAAGGCCTTTGGTAGTTTTATGTGCTGCAAACAGCTTCTCCTAATTTTTGGCTTGGTTTTTCCCTTTCTTTATGACTCCTTTGATTAACTGAAGTTCTAAGTTTTAATGAAGTCAAACTTGTATACTTCTGAAAAAATTTTGTATTGTTTTATTCAAAATAGGACATTTATACAGAAATGTGCATAAAGCACTATGTACATTTTATTTTATTCATTTTTCCTGAGTATAATATGTATAGTTCTTATTCTGGAAACATAAAAGTTTCAAGTATTCAGAACTAGAATTGTATCAATACGGATGTAGCTACAACTTTAAAATTGAATATAAAGAGAAACAAATTAACCTGTTGTATTTCAAATAAACATAACTTCAGAGAAAAAAAGTAAATGAATCCAGGTAATTTTGAGCACAGTACTTTACCTTCAGTGTAAAAATAAAGAAGAAATGCCAACAGATCTTAAACTCTATAATTGGTTGGAAATTTCAGGGTTTTTTATTTTTATTTTTTTAGCTTTTCACTTTATTTATTTATTTATTGCGGTACGTGGGCCTCTCACCACTGCGGCCTCTCCCGTTGCGGGCACAGGCTCCGGATGCGCAGGCCCAGCAGCCATGGCCCACGGGCCCAGCCGCCCCGCGGCACGCGGGATCCTCCTGGACAGGGGCACGAACCCGCATCCCCTGCATCGGAAGGCGGACCCCCAACCACTGCACCACCAGGGAAGCCCTATTTTTATTTTTTAATTAATTAATTAATTTTTGGCTGCCGTTGCGTCTTTTTTTTTTTAACATCTTTATTGGAGTATAATTGCTTTACAATGGTGTGTTAGTTTCTGCTTTATAACAAAGTGAATCAGCTATACATACACATATATCCCCATATCTCCTCCCTCTTGCATCTCCCTCCCACCCTCCCTATCCCACCCCTATAGGTGGTCACAGAGCTCCAAGCTGATCTCCCTGTGCTATGCGGCTGCTTCCCACTAGCTATCTATTTTACATTTGGTAGTATATATTAGTCCATGCCACTCTCTCACTTCGTCCTAACTTACCCTTCTACCTTCCCGTGTCCTCAAGTCCATTCTCTACATCTGCGTCATTATTCCTGTCCTGTCCCTAGGTTCTTCATGACCATTTTTTTTTTTTTTTTTAGATTCCATATATATGTGTTAGCATATGGTATTTGTTTTTCTCTTTCTGACTTACTTCACTTTGTTTGACAGACTCTAGGTCCATCTACCTGACTACAAATAACTCAGTTTCGTTTTTTTTTATGGCTGAGTAATATTCCATTGCACGTATGTGCCATATCTTCTTTATCCATTCATCTGTTGATGGACACTTAGGTTGCTTGCATCTCCTGGCTATTGTAAATAGAGCTGCAATGAACATTGCGGTACATGATTCTTTTTGAATTATGGTTTTCTCAGGGTATATGCCCAGTAGTGGGATTGCCTGGTAATTCTATGTTTAGTTTTTCAAGGAACCTCCATACTGTTCTCCATAGTGGCTGTATCAATTTACATTCCCACCAACAGTGTAGGAGGGTTCCCTTTTCTCCACACCCTCTCCAGCATTTATTGTTTGTAGATTATTTATTTATTTATTTTTGTGGTGCGCGGGCCTCTCACTGTTGTGGTCTCTCCCGTTGCGGAGCACAGGCTCCAGACGCGCAGGCTCAGCGGCCATGGCTCACGGGCCCAGCTGCTCTGTGGCATGTGGGATCTTCCCGGACCGGGGCACGAACCCATGTCCCCTGCATTGGCAGGCGGACCCTCAGCCACTGCGCCACCAGGGAAGCACTGTTTGTAGATTTTTTGATGATGGCCATTCTGACCGGTGTGAGGTGATACCTCATCGTAGTTTTGATTTGCATTTCTCTAATGATTAGTGATGTTGAGCATTCTTTCACGTGTCTGTTGGCTGTCTATACATCTTCTTTGGAGAAATGTCTACTTAGGTCTTCTGCCCATTTTTGGATTAGGTTGTTTGTTTTTTTGATATTGAGCTGCATGAGCTGCTTGTAAATTTTGGAGATTAGTCCTTTGTCAGTTGCTCATTGGCAAATATTTTCTCCCATCCTGAGGGTTGTCTTTTCATCTTGTTTATGGTTTCCTTTGCTGTGCAAAAGCTTTGAAGTTTCATTAGGTCCCATTTGTTTATTTTTGTTTTTATTTCCATTTCTCTAGGAGGTGGGTCAAAAAGGATCATGCTGTGATTTATGTCATAGAGTGTTCTGCCTATGTTTTCCTCTAAGAGTTTTATAGTGTCTGGCCTTATATTTAGTTCTTTAATCCATTTTGAGTTTATTTTTGTGTATAGTGTTAGGGAGTGTTCTAATTTCATTCTTCTACATGTAGCTGTCCAGTTTTCCCAGCACCACTTATTGAAGAGGCTGTCTTTTCTCCATTGTATATTCTTACCTCCTTTATCAAAGGTAAGGTGACCATATGTGCATGGGTTTATCTCTGGGCTTTCTATCCTGTTCCATTGATCTATATTTCTGTTTTTGTGCCAGTACCATACTGTCTTGATTACCATACATTTGTAGTATAGTCTTAAGTCTGGGAGCCTGTTTCCTCCAGTTCCGTTTTTCTTTCTGAAGATTGCTTTGGATATTCGGGGTCTTTTGTGTTTCCATACAAATTGTGAAATTTTTTGTTCTACTTCTGTGAAAAATGCCATTGGTAGTTTGATAGGGATTGCATTGAATATTTAGATTGCTTTGGGTAGTATAGTCATTTTGGCAATGTTGATTCTTCCAATCCAAGAACATGGTATATCTCTCCATCTGTATCATCGTTAATTTCTTTCATCAGTGTCATAGTTTTCTGCATACAGGTTTTTGTCTCCTTAGGTAGGTTTATTCCTAGATATTTTATTCTTTTTGTTGCAGTGGTAAATGGGAATGTTTCCTTAATTTCTCCTTCAGATTTTTCATCATTGGTGTATAGGAATGCAAGAGATTTCTGTGCATTAATTTTGTATCTTACTACTTTACTAAATTCATTGATTAGCTCTAGTAGTTTTCTGGTAGTGTCTTTAGGATTCTCTATGTATAGTATCATGTCATCTGCAAAAAGTGACAGCTTTACTTCTTTTCCAATTTGGATTCCTTTTATTTCTTTTTCTTCTCTGATTGCTGTGGCTAAAACTTCCAAAACTATGTTGAATAATAGTGGTGAGAGTGGGCAACCTTGTCTTGTTCCTTATCTTAGTGGAAATGGTTTCAGTTTTTCACCATTGAGAATGATGTTGGCTGTGGGTCTGTCATATACGGCCTTTATTATGTTGAGGTAAGTTCACTCTATGCCTACTTTCTGGAGGGTTTTTATCATAAATGGGTGTTGAATTTTGTCAAAAGCTTTGTCTGCATCTATTGAGATGATCATATGGTTTTTCTCCTTCAATTTGTTAATATGGTGTATCACAGGGATTGATTTGTGTATGTTGAAGAATCCTTGCATTCCTGGGATAAACCCCACTTGATCATGGTGCATGATCCTTTTAATGTGCTGTTGGATTCTGTTTGCTAGTATTTTGTTGAGGATTTTTGCATCTATGTTCATCAGTGATATTGGCCTGTAGTTTTCTTTCTTTGTGACATCTTTGTCTGGTTTTGGTATCAGGGTGATGGTGGCCTTGTAGAATGAGTTTCGGAGTGTTCCTCCTTCTGCTATATATTGGAAGAGTTTGAGAAGGATAGGTATTAACTCTTCTCTAAATGTTTGATAGAATTTGCCTGTGAAGCCATTTGGTCCTGGGCTTTTGTTTGTTGGAAAATTTTTAATCACAGTTTCAATTTCAGTGCTTGTGTTTGGTCTGTTTATATTTTCTATTTCTTCCTGGTTCAGTCTCAGAAGGTTATGCTTTTCTAAGGATGTATCCATTTCTTCCAGGTTGTCCAATTTATTGGCATATAGTTGCTTGTGGTAATCTCTCATGATTCTTTGTATTTCTGCTGTGTCAGTTGTTACTTCTTTTTCATTTCTAATTCTATTGATTTGAGTCTTCTCCTTTTTTTTCTTGATGAGTCTGGCTAATGGTTTATCGATTTCATTTATCTTCTCAAAGAACCAGCTTTTAATTTTATTGATCTTTGCTATTGTTTCCCTCATTTTTTTCATTTATTTCTGATCTGATTTTTATGATTTCTTTCCTTCTACTAACTTTGGGGCTTTTTTGTTCTTCTTTCTCTAATTGCTTTAGGTGTCAAGTTAGGTTGTTTATTTGAGATGTTTCTTGTTTCTTGAGGTAGGATTGTATTGCTATAAACTTCCCACTTAGAACTGCTTTTGCTGCATCCCATAGGTTTTGGGTTGTCGTGTTTTCATTGTCATTTGTTTCTAGGTATTTCTTGATTTCCTCTTTGATTTCTTCAGTGATCTCTTGGTTATTAAGTAGTGTATTGTTTAGCCTCCTTGAATTTTTATTTTTTACAGATTTTCTCTTGTAATTGATATCTAGTCTCACAGCATTGTGGTCAGAAAAGATACTTGATATGATTTCAATTTTCTTAAATTTACCAAGGCTTGATTTGTGACCCAAGATATGATCTATCCTGGAGAATGTTCCATGAGCACTTGAGAAGAAAGTGTATTTTGTTGTTTTTGGATGGAATGTCCTATAAATATCAATAAAATCCATCTTGTTTAATGTGTCATTTAACGCTTGTGTTTCCTTATTTATTTTCCTTTTGGATGACCTATCCATTGGTGAAAGTGGGGTGTTAAAGTTCCCTACCATGATTGTGTTACTGTCGATTTCCCCTTTTATGGCTGTTAGCATTTGCCTTAGGTATTGACGTGCTCCTATGTTAGGTGCATAAATATTTACAATTGTTATGTCTTCTTCTTGGATTGATCCCTTGATTATTATGTAGTGTTCTTCTTTGTCTCTTGTAATAGTCTTTACTTTAAATTCTATTTTGTCTGATATGATAATTGCTACTCCAGCTTTCTTCTGATTTCCATCTGCATGGAATATCTTTTTCCATCCCCTCACTTTCAGCCTGTATGTGTCCCTAGTTCTGAAGTGGGTCTCTTGTAGACAGCATATGTATAGGTCTTGTTTTTAATCCATTCAGGAAGCCTGTGTATTTTGGTTGGAGCCTTTAATCCATTTACATTTAAGGTAATTATCGATATGTATGTTCCTATTATCATTTTCTTAACTGTTTTGGGTTTTTGTAAGTCTTTTTATTCTCTTGTGTTTCCCACTTAGAGAAGTTCCTTTAGCATTTGTTGTAAAGCTGGTTTGGTGGTGCTGAATTCTCTTAGCTTTTGCTTGTCTGTAAAGGTTTTAATTTCTCTGTTGAATCTGAATGAGATCCTTGCTGGGTAGAGTAATCATGGTTGTAGGTTTTTCCCTTTCATCACTTTAAATACGTCCTGCTACTCCCTTCTGGCTTGCAGAGTTTCTGCTGAAAGATAAGCTGTTAACCTTATGGGGATTCCGTTGTATGTTATTTGTTGTTTTTCCCTTGCTGCTTTTAATATTTTTTCTTTGTATTTAATTTTTGATAGTTTGATTAATATGTGTCTTGGTGTGTTTCTCCTTGGATTTATCCTGTATGGGACTTTCTGTGCTTCCTGGACTTGATTAACTATTTCCTTTCCTATATTAGGGAAGTTTTCAACTCTAATCTCTTCAAATATTTTCTCAGTCCCTTTCTTTTTCTCTTCTTCTTCTGGGACGCCTATAATTCGAATATTGGTGAGTTTAATGTTGTCCCAGGGGTCTCTGAGACTGTCCTCAATTCTTTTCATTCTTTTTTCTTTATTCTGCTCTGCAGTAGTTATTTCCACTATTTTATCTTCCAGGTCAATTATCCGTTCTTCTGCCTCAGTTATTCTGCTGTTGATTCCTTCTAGAGAATTTTGAATTTCATTTATTGTGTTGTTCATCATTGTTTGTTTGCTCTTTAGTTCTTCTAGGTCCTTGTTATACGTTTCTTGTATTTTCTTCATTCTATTTCCAAGATTTTGGATCATCTTTACTATCATTACTCTGAATTCTTTTTCAGGTAGACTGCCTATTTCCTCTTCATTTGTTTGGTCTGGTGGGTTTTTACCTTGCTCCTTCATGTGCTGTGTGTTTCTCTGTCTTCTCATTTTGCTTAACTTACTGTGTTTGGGGTTTCCTTTTTGCAGGCTGCAGGTTCGTAGTTCCTGTTGTTTTTGTTGTCTGCCCCCAGTGGCTAGGTTGGTTCAGTGGGTTGTGTAGGCTTCCTGGTGGAGGGGACGGGTGCCTGTGTTCTGGAGGATGAGGCTGGATCTTGTCTTTCTGATGGGCAGGACCACGTCTGGTGGTGTGTTTTGGGGTGTCTGTGACCTTATGATTTTAGGCAGCCTCTCTGCTAATGGTTGGGGTTGTGTTCCTGTCTTACTAGTTGTTTGGCATACGGTGTCCAGAACTGTAGCTTGCTGGTTCTTGAGTAGAGCTGGGTCTTAGAGTTGAGATGGAGGTATCTCTGGGAGAGCTTTTGCTGTTTAATATTACATGGAGCTGGGGGGTCTCTGGTGGACCAATGTCCTGAACTCTGCTTTCCTACCTCAGAGGCACAGGCCTGACACCTGGCCAAAGCACCAAGAACCTGTCAGCCACACAGCTCAGAAGAAAAGGGAGAAGAAAGGAAAGAAAGAAAGAAAGAAAAATAATAAAATTAAATTAAAGTTATTAAAATAAAAAATTATTAAAAATAAAAAAAAGAAAGAAGAGAGCCACCAAATCAAAAAAGATATCCACCAATGATAACAAGTGCTAAAAACTATACTAAAAAAAACCCTAACCTCTCCCCACAAAAAAACCAGACAGACAGAACCCTAGGACAAATGGTAAAAGCTAAGCTATACAGACAAAAATTACACAAAGAAGCATACACATACACACTCACAAAAAGAGAAAAAGGAAAAATATATATATATTGTTGTTCCCAAAGCCCACCACCTCAATTTTGGGATGATTCGTTGTCTATTCAGGTATTCCACAGATGCAGCGTACATCAAGTTGATTGTGAATATTTAATCCGCTGCTCCTGAGGCTGCTGGGAGAAATTTCCCTTTCTCTTCTTTGTTCGCACAGCTCCTGGGGTTCAGCTTTGGATTTGGCCCCGCCTCTGCGTGTACGTCGCCTGAGGGCATCTGTTCTTCACTCAGACAGGACGGGGTTAAAGGAGCTGCTGATTCGGGGGCTCTGGCTCACTCAGGCCGGGGGGAGGGAGGGGTGCGGAATGTAGCGCGAGCCTGCGGCGGCAGAGGCCAGGGTGACGTTGCACCAGCCTGAGGCACGCTGTGTGTTCTCCTGGATCATGGGATCCTGGCAGTGGCAGGCTGCACAGGCTCCCTGGAGGGGCAGTGTGGATAGTGACCTGTACTTGCTCACAGGCTTCTTGGTGGCAGCAGCAGCAGCCTTAGCGTTTCACGCCTGTCTCTGGGGTCCGCGCTGATGGCTGCGGCTCGCGCCCGTCTCTGGAGCTCCTTTAAGCAGTGCTCTGAATCCCCTCTCCTTGTGCACTCCTCGTGCACAATTGTCTTTTGCCTCTTAGGCGGGTCCAGACATTTTCCCGGACTCCCTCCCGGCTAGCTGTGGCGCACTAGCCCCCTTCAGGCTGTGTTCACACAGCCAGCCCCAGTCCTCTCCCTGGGATCTGATCAAAGCCCGAGCCTCAGTTCCCAGCCCCGTCCGCCCCGGCGGGTGAGCAGACAAGCGTCTCGGGCTGGTGAGTGCTGGTCGGCAGTGATCCTCTGTGCGGGAATCTCTCCGTTTTGCCCTCTGCACCCCTGTTGCTGCGCTCTCCTCCGTGGCTCCGAAGGTTCCCGTCTGCCACCCCCGTCTCCGCCAGTGAAGGGGCTTCCTAGTGTCTGGAAACCTTCCCTCCTTCACAGCTCCCTCCCCCTGGTGCAGGTCCCGTCCCTATCCTTTTGTCTCTGTTTATTCTTTTTTCTTTTGCCCTACCCAGGTACGTGGGGAGTTTCTTGCCTTTTGGGAAGTCTGAGGTCTTCTGCCAGCATTCAGTAGGTGTTCTGTAGGAGTTGTTCCACATGTAGATGTATTTCGAATGAATTTGTGGGGAGGAAGGCGATCTCCACGTCTCCTCCGCCATCTTGAAGGTCTCCCTGCCTATCTTTTCACTTTAATAAACACATATCTTTAAAAAACCCAGCTTAAGGTATAATTTACAGCTATAAAATTTACCCCTTTAATGTATACAATTCAATGGTGTTTAGCACAGTCACAGAGTTGTGCAACTGTACATTTTAACAAATAGAAAAAAACACCCGTGTAACCACCAATCAAGGTCAGGACTAAAACACTGGGGAAGCCCTCTGGAGGTCTCTTTTCTTTTTTAAAAAAATTTTTTTATTGAAGTATAGTTGATTTACAATGTTGTTTTCATTTCTGCTATACAGCAAAGTGACTCAGTTATACATATATATACATTCTTTTCATATTCTTTTCCATTATGGTTTATCTCAGGATATTGAATATAGTTACCTATGCTATATAGTAGGACCTGTTGTTTATCCATCTGTGTATAATAGTTTGCATCTGCTAATCCCAAACTCCCAATAATTCCCTCCCCCACCCCCCTCCCCCTTGGCATCCACAAGTGTGTTCTCTACGTCTGTGAATCTGTTTCTTTTTCATAGATAGGTTCATTTGTGTCATGTTTTACAATATCTACTTTTTTCTCTGTTTTTTTCCTTTTTGCATCTTAAGAAAGCCTTTCCTACTGTGAAATAATGAAGATATATTATTTTCTGAAAGTGATATAGTTTTACCTTTCTCATTTCGTCTTTACCTAGGATTCATTTTAGGTATAGTATGAAGTAAGTGTCCAAGAGTGTATTATTTATTATGGCCTATTTCCTTATGCATAAGTTCGAGTCAGGGTTCTATTCTTTTCCATCATTTTTCAACCTTTGTGTCAATACTGTATTGAATTTCCTGTAGCTTAGCCTCTGTTAGAACAAGTCCCTTTTCATTTGTTTTTCTTCAAGGGCATTTTGATTATTCTTGATCCTTTGCACCCATTTATTACACACACACGCAAAATACCTCCAAAACAAAAAACTGCTAAAACTTTAAGATCACATTGAATCTATGAATAAATTTGAGAAGAAATGACATCATTATAATATTGAGTCTTATAATTCATTGGTATGATATGTGTCTCCATTTTGGAGTAGTCCTTATTAATTTCTCTTGATAATGTTCTATGGTTTTGAGAATCCCTTGCACATTTTTTGTAAGACTTATTCCTGGGTACTTTTTATGCTATTGAAAGCGGTATTTGTGTTTTGTTGCTGATATATAAAAATATAATTGAGGTTTGTATATTGACCTTGTATTCAAAAATATTTTATTAATTCAAGTTTATTAATTCTAATAATTTACCTATAGATAAAAAATTTGTTCTACATATACAATCATAACATCTGTGAGTAATATCAATGCTGTTTCTTTTGTTTTTTTGCTTGCCATAATGAATAGCTAGGATTTCCAGTGTAATACTGAACAGAGGTGGTAATAAGTAGAATAAGGCAGTCTTGTCTTGTTCCCAGTCCCCAAAATAGTGTTCCATAGTTCAACAGTAAGGATGGTGTTCACTGTTGTTTCTGGTCTTGGTGTTTTTTTTTTCTTTTTCTTTTTTAGAGTTATATTCCATAAGATTAATGAATTTCCTTGGGTTTAAAGGCAAGCTTTGTGAATAACCAGCTGGCCGATCTTTGGCAAGTAATTTTACTTCTCTGTGAGTTTTCTCATGAGAAAAAGATGGATGTCCTACTCTACATTCTCTGATAAACAGAGACTGGGACAAGGATTAAGTGCTAATGCTTTATAAAGGAGGTGTAATCCCAGAATAGCAAGAATGAGTGCAAAGGAAAGTGAGGCCAGGCAGTGTGGGAAGCAACGCAAAGTAATGTCTCACTACCCTGGCCACTGTCTCTTGAGCTACAAGGACGTAAGCAGTGGCTTAGCTGGTGAGTCTGTCAGCCATGCAAGATGTCTCCAGATAGGCTGAATGACAACCTGAGTCTCAGAACAGTCTGTGGGTAAGAGGAAGGGGACGGATTCTATCCTCCAGCTTCCTGTTTTTTCCTGGGGGGTCAACATTTGTCCCACTGGGAATTAAGTTTCCCTCCTTCTCTGTTGCATCATCAGGCTTTTTGGCAACTGTGGGCAACCAGATCCCTTACCCTGTGGAGTGGCATTTCCTCTGAACCTGGAGGTTGTGGGAGGAGCCATAGACTCCAGGTAAGTGGTTGGCCAGCCTCAGGCATTAAGACCACAAGGGCCTACAAGAAGTCCTTTGGCCAGGGTGTTGGCCAGAGCAAATGGCTGAGAGTGCAGGAGATGTGAGGCTGAGAGACTACGAGGACATGCACAAAATAGGATTATTTGTAGGGCTACTACTAGTACCTACATCATAGGGTTGTTGTGTGGATTAAATACGTTACTAGTTTTTATTTTATTTATTATTATTTAAAATATTTATTTATTTATTTTTGGCTGTGTTGTGCACGCAGGGTTTCTCTAGTTGCAGTGAGCAGGGGCTACTCTTCGTTGCGGTGCGTGGGCTTCTCATTGTGGTAGCTTCTTTTGTTGCAGAGCACGGGCTCTAGGTGCGTGGGCTTCAGTAGTTGTGGCACACAGGCTCAGTAGTTGTGGCTCACGGGCTGTAGAGCACAGGCTCAGTAATTGTGGCGCACGGGCTTAGTTGCTCTGCGGCATGTGGGACCTTCCTGGACCAGGGCTCGAACCTGTGTCCTCTGCATTGGCAGGTGGATTCTTAACCACTGCACCACCAGGGAAGTCCACGTTACTAGTTTTTAAAAGCTTAGAGAAGTGCCTCGTACAGGGTGAGCTGTCAAATACTGTTAGCTAAAATGCAATCCAATGTATCAACCTATTCGCTATAGACAATGATCTTTGTGAAATGCTTAGAAAAGTCTTCTCTACTCAGCAATTATAGAAATAGCATCCATCTGGATTTTATTTTGGCATATGAAGTGAGGTCAGAATCACACTTTGTGTTTTTCCAAATGTCTTGACACCAGTCCAAACACCATGTATTGAATATTATATGTTTTCCCCTTTGCTTTGAACTTTGATTTATAATATATTAAATTTGCATATTTATTTGCTGATTTACTAACTTTTATTCCATTCCATTGATATAACTCTAAATTCTATTCTACTGTTTAAGGATGATAGCCTTATGATAATAATGTATTTTATGACATGTTTCCATTTCTTGTTCTTTTAAGAATTTTCCTGGCTAGTCTCGCATGTTTATAATTTTAGGTAAATTTAAGAATCATTTTTTCAAGTTCCTTCTAAAAGAATAATTCTGGGATTTTCATTGTGAATACACTGAAATTATAGTTTAAGTTAGGAAAAATTTATTATGGTGAAATTTACTTTTAAAAAACAAGATATCTCTTTCCATTTATTCAAGATTTAATGTTCTTAGTAGAATTTTATAGTTTCCAACAAGTTCCAAACATTTCTTTTTACAGCATTCCTAGATAATTTATGATTTTCTATGATTTGAATGGAATGTTTTCTTCTGTCATATATTTTACTTGATTATTTTTGTATATCAGAAATCTATTAGCTTTATTTTAAATGTTTTAGTAGCTTTACTAAGATAAATTTTACAGTATGGTAGAATTCACCCATTTCAAGCATGCATTTTGATGATTTTTAGTAATGTTGCTGAATGGTGCAAAAATCACCATAAATTATTTTTAGAATATTTTCCTTCCTCTAGTGAGATCGTTTGTGTCTGTTTACAGTTAATCCCAGTTCTCATCCCCAGCCCCAGGTGAACACTAATCTACTTTCTGTCTCTATAAATTTTCTAAACAATTCATATCAGTAAATCATACAATATGTAGTCTCAAGTATCTGTCTTTCATTTAGCGCAATGTTTTTTGAGATTTACCTGTGATGTAGCCTATGTTAGCGGTTTGTTTGTTATTACTGCCAAATAGTATTCCACTGCACGTTTATATCACATTTTGTCTATCTTTTCACCAATGATGGACATTTAGGTTGTTTTCAGTTATGGACTATTTATAAATAATGCTACTGTGAACATTTGCATGAAGTCTTTGTGGGGACATGTGGTTTTTTAAAAATTAATTACTTAATTTATTATTTATTTTTTAACATCTTCGTTGGAGTATAATTGCTTTACAATGGTGTGTTAGTTTCTGCTTTATAACAAAGTGAATCAGTTATACATATACATATGTCCCCATATCTCTTCCCTCTTGTGTCTCCCTCCCTCCCACCCTCACTATCCCACCCCTCTAGGTGGTCACAAAGCACTGAGCTGATCTTCCTGTTCTATGCGGCTGCTTCCCACTAGCTATCTATTTTACGTTTGATAGTGTATATATATGTCCATGCCACTCTCTCACTTTATCCCAGCTTACCCTTCCCCCACCCTGTATTCTTAAGTCCATTCTCTAGTAGGTCTGTGTCTTTATTCCCGTCTTGCCCCTATGTTCTTCATGACCTTTTTTTTTTTTAGATTCCATATATATGTGTTAGCATACGGTATTTGTTTTTCTCTTTCTGACTCACTTCACTCTGTATGACAGACTCTATGTCCATCCACCTCACTACAAATAACTCAATTTCGTTTCTTTTTATGGCTGAGTAATATTCCATTGTATATATGTGCCAGATCTTCTTTATCCATTCATCTGTTGATGGACACTTAGGTTGCTTCCAGGGACGTGTGTTTTTTATTTCTCTTGGATAGATATGTAGGAATGGAGTGATTGGGTTGTATGGTAATCTTATGTTTAACTTTTTTTACATCTTTATTGGAGTATAATTGCTTTACAATGGTGTGTTAGTTTCTGCTTTATAATAAAGTGAATCAGTTATACATATACATATGTCCCCATATCTCTTCCCTCTTGTGTCTCCCTCCCTCCCACCCTCACTATCCCACCCCTCTAGGTGGTCCTGAAGCACTGAGCTGATCTCCCTGTTCTATGCAGCTGCTTCCCACTAGCTATCTATTTTACGTTTGGTAGTGTATGTATGTCCATGCCACTCTCTCACTTTGTCACAGCTTACCCTTCCCCCTCCCCATATCCTCAAGTCCATTCTCTAGTAGGTCTGTGTCTTTATTCCCGTCTTACCCTTAGGTTCTTCATGACATTTTTTTTTTCTTAGATTCCATATATATGTGTTAGCATACGGTATTTGTCTTTCTCTTTCTGACTTACTTCACTCTGTATGACAGACTCTAGGTCCATCCACCTCACTACAAATAACTCAATTTCGTGGCTGAGTAATATTCCATTGTATATATGTGCCACATCTTCTTTATCCATTCATCTGATGATGGACACTTAGGTTGCTTCCGTCTCCTGGCTATTGTAAATTGAGTTGCAATGAACATTTTGGTACATGACTCTTTTTGAATTATGGTTTTCTCAGGGTATATGCCCAGTAGTGGGATTGCTGGGTCATATGGTAGCTCTATTTGTAGTTTTTTAACGAACCTCCATACTGTTCGCCATAGTGGCTGTACCAATTCACATTCCCACCAGCAGTGCAAGAGTGTTCCCTTTTCTCCACACCCTCTCCAGCATTTATTGTTTCTAGATTTTTTGATGATGGCCATTCTGACCTGTGTGAGATGATATCTCATTGTAGTTTTGATTTGCATTTCTCTAATGATTAGTGATGTTGAGCATTCTTTCATGTGTTTGTTGGCAATCTGTATATCTTCTTTGGAGAAGTGTCTATTTAGGTCTTCTGCCCATTTTTGGATTGGTTTGTTTGTTTTTTTGTTATTGATTATGTTTAACTTTTTGAGAAATTGCCCAACTGTTTTCCAGAGTGGCTACACTATTTTACATTCCCACCAGCAATGTGTGAAGATTCTCTATTGATTTTAATGTATTTACTTTGTATATGACTATCTTATTGAATAATCTTTTCTTTTAGTGTTCTTTCTGTTGATGCTTTATTAATATGTACTCACAATTTCAAGTGACAGCATTCCAAATCAAACTAGCTGAAGTATTCGTTTATGTAATTGAGAGAAATTTAAATAAAAGAGAAATGTATCGGTTTATGTAATCAAGAAGGACAAACTAAGTGCTGATCATACACGATCAGAATTCAACTTAAAAGATAATTAGGTGCTCTCTCTCTCTCAGCTATGCTTCTTAATGATTATTAGTCTTGAACATCTTGACAGATGTTGATAGAAGCTCAATGATGACACAGTTTTTCTCCTTTGATGCCTTTATGTAATGGATTATGTTGCTCAATCTTTTCCTATTGTACCATCCTTGAATCTCTAAAATAAATACCAATTGGTCATATGGTTTTACTGTACATGGCTGCATTTTATTTGCTAATATTTTGTTTAGAATTTTTCTTTCTAAATAAATGGGTGATCTCAATCATCTTTGTTTTGTACTGTCTGTAACCAATTTGGTTGTTAAAATATTTGCTAGTAAAATGAGTTGGAGAGTTTTCTATATTTTTATGTGGCTTGGAATAATTTAAATAGAATTATAATAATTTGTCTTATAGCTTAGATGAAGCTCAGTTCTAAACCCATTTGGATTTAGTGCCATTTTCAATGGTAGATTTTTGGTCATTTTTCAACCACTTTTATAATTGGTCTATTTAGACTTTGTTTCTTCTCAGGTTAATGTTGACAATTTTTATTTTGTTAGAAAATTATCTGTTTTCTGTAGATTTTCAAATTTGTGCCTATGGATTTTGCATGTAATATTCTCTTAGCTCTTTTAATCTCTATTTTGTCTTTGGTTAGAAATTGGTTGTACCAATTTACAATTCCACCTAAAATATAAGAGTTCCTGTTTCCTTATATCTTCTTCCACTCTTGATGTTATCATATGATAAAAAAAATTTGCCAAACTGCTGTGTACAAATTTTATCACGTTAACTGCCATTTCCATGATTATAAATGAATGTCAGTATTTTTTCATGAGTTTATCAGTTTATTGTTCTCTGCCACTATTGAAAGTATGTTCATAAACTTCGCCTGCCTTGAAAAGATATTCATAACTTCCAGCATTGGTCAAGATGGATTAAGTCCACTACAGCCTATGTTTTCCACAGGTTACAAACTAATAACTCTGAATAGAAATTTTAAAAACTACTTAAAGACTCTGAAAAATAAAAAAATAATATTCAGATTGGGGAGGGAAGTCAGATCTTGCAGAGCAATCAATATGAGATTGAATTTCCTGGTTTTGCTTCCTCCTTTGTATCCCAGCTTTAACCCAAGGGTGGCCCCAATTACAGAACTGTAATATGAAGAGTAAAACTCAGAGAAAACCTTTTCCTTCTGGCAAGAAGACCAGGGAAGGCGACCTCTGCTCTTTATGCTTGAAATGAGTTTCTTATAGGCAGCATATAATTGGGCCTCACAATTTTTTTTAACCAATCTGACAATTTTTGCCTTTTAATTAGGGCAATTAGACCATTTACACATAACATGATTACTGATATAGTTATGTTTAAATCTATCATCTTCCTTTTTTTCCCCCTATTTGTCCCATTTTTCTTTGTTCCCTTTTTCCCTCTCTTTTTAACTTCTTTTGGATAAATTGAATATGTTTTGTGATTTCATTTTATCTCATGATAGATTATTAATTATAGTTTTTATTATTCTTTTTATTATTTTAGAAGTTGCTCTAGCATTTATAATATACATCTTTGACTTATCACATTCTACCTTCTAGTGATATTATACCACTTCACATATAGTATAAGAACTTTTCAATAGTATATTTCCATCTCTTTCCTCCTAAAGTTTGTGCTATTTTTGTCATAAGTTTTACTTTTACATGTGTTATAAAACCCACATTAACTAGTTATTGCCTTTGTTTAAAGAGTCATTTCCTTTACAGTAATTTATACAATAAAAGAAAAATCTTATGTATTTACCTATGTAGTTACCATTTGCAGTGCTCGTTCCTCCTTTGTGCAGATCCATATTTTTATCTTATTTCTTTTTGCTTCTGCCTGAGGGATTTCTTTTACTATTTCTTATAGTGTGGGTCTGCTGGTAGTAATTTTGTTTTTAGCTTTTGAGTATCTGAATAAAATCTGTTTCATCTTTGTTTTTGAAAGATATTTTTGCTAGGTATCAAATTCTAGGCTGATGTTTATTTTCTTTCAGCATTTTAAAGATGTTGTCTGATGTCTTCTACTCTGCATTGTTTCTGGCAAGTTATTTTTGTTCCCCATATGTTACATATTGGTCTTCTCAGCTTTATTGAGGTATAGTTGATAAATAAATTGTAAGATATTTACAGTGTACATTGTGATGATTTGATATACATATACATTGTGAAGGGATTCCCATTATTTGGTTAATGAACACATTCTCTACCTCACATATTATCATTTTTTTTGTGAGAACATTAAATTCTACTTTCAGAAAATTTTCAGTTATAAAATACAGTATTATCAACTATAATCACCATGTTTTACATTAAATCCTCAGACTTTATTCTTTTTATAGCTCAGTATTTATACCATTTTACCAACCTCTCCCTATTTCCCCCACCCCCAGCCCTGGCAACAACTTTTCTACTCTTTGTTTCTATCAGTTTGACTTTTTTTTTTAAAGATTACACATGTAAGTGATACCACGCAGTATTTGTCTTTCTCTGGCTTGTTTCACTTAGCATAATGCCCTCAATTTCTATCCATGTTGTCGCAAATGGCAGGATTTCCTTCCTTCTCATGGCTGAATAATGTTCCATTGTGTGTGTATTGATGTATGTGTATATGTATATCTGCCTATGTATGTATGTATATATGTGTGTATCTATCTATTTATTTATCCATTCATCGTTGATAGAAACTTAGGTTGTTTCTGTGTCTTGGCTATTATGAATAATGCTGCAATGAACACGGGAGTGCAAATATCTCTTTGATACCCTGTTTCCATTTCCTTTGGATATATACACAGAAGTGGGATTGTTGGATCATATGGTGGTTCTATTTTTAATTTTTTGAGGAAACTCCATAATGTTTTCCATAGTGGCTGAACCAATTTACATTCCTATCAACAGTGCACAAGGGTCCCCTTTTCTCTGATCCTTGCCAAAGCATGTTATCGCTTGTCTTTTTGATAATAGCTATTCTAACAGGTATGAGGCAATATCACTGTGGTTTTGATTTGCATTTTCCTGATGATTAATGGTGTTGGGCGCCTTTTCATGTACCTGTTGGCTATTTGTATGTCTTCCTGAGAAAAAATGTCTATTCATTTCCTCTGCCTGTTTTTTAATTGGATTGTTCGTTTGCTTTTTGCTATTGAGTTTTATGAATCTCTGTATATTTTAGATATTAACCCCTTATCAAATATATGATTTGCAAATATTTTCTCTCATTCAGTAGGTTGCCTTTTTTTTTTTTTTTGTGGTACGCGGGCCTCTCACTGTTGTGGCCTCTCCCGTTGCGGAGCACAGGCTCCAGATGTGCAGGCTCAGCGGCCATGGCTCACGGGTCCAGCCACTCTGCGGCATGTGGGATCTTCCTGGACCGGGGCATGAACCCGTGTCCCCTGCATCGGCAGGCAGACTCTCAACCACTGTGCCACCAGGGAAGCCCGCCTTTTCATTTTTGCTTATCGTTTCCTTTGCTCTGCAGGGCTTTTTAGTTTGATGTAGTTCCACTGATTTACTTTTGCTTTTATTGCCTTCACTTTGGGTATCAAATACAAAAAATCATTGCCAAGACCAGTGTCAAGAAGCTTACTCCCTATGTTTTCTTCCAGGAGTTTTACAGTTTCATGTCTTACGTTCAAGTCCTTAATCCATTTTGAGTTGATCTTTGTATATGGTGTCAGATAGTGATCCAGTTTCATTCTTTTGCATTTGGCTCTGTGCAGTTTTCCCAGCACCACTTATTGAAGAAGCTGTCCTTTCCTGTATATTATTTGCTCCTTTGTTGTAAATTAATTGACCATATATGCATAGGTTTATTTCTAGACTCTGTTGTGTTCCACCAATCTATGTGTCTGTTTTTATGCTAGTACCATACTGTTTTGATGACTATAGCTTTGTAATATAGTTTGAAATCAGAAAGTGTGATGCGACATATTGTTTTGTTTTGTTTTAAATCTGGATGCTTTTAAGTTTTCTTATCACTGGTTTTGAACAATTTATGATGGGCATTGGTATATTTTTCTTAATTTTTTCTGCCTTTGTGGATTGCTGAGATTCTTGGATTTGTGGGCTTATAGATTTCATCAAATTTTGAAAAATTATTGTTATTATTTCTGGATATATTTTTTCTGCTCCTACATTTCCTCTCCTTCAGGGACTCCAATTACAAACATTATTAAGTCCCGTGAAGTCTTTCCATAGCTCACTGATGCTATGCTTATTTAAGAAAATTTCTCTTTTCTTTCTAGTTTCTTTTCTTTTTTGTATAGTTTCTATTGTTCCATCTTCAGGTTCATTAACCTTTTCTTCTACAAAATCTGATTCGCCATTAATCCTATCCAGTGTATTTTCCATCTCACACATTGTAGTTTTCTTCTCTAGAAGTTTTATTTGGTTCTTTTTTTAATATCTTACATATCTCCACTTAACTATATATATATATATATATTTTTTTTTTTTTTTTTTTTGCGGCACACAGACCTCTCACTGTTGTGGCTTCTCCCATTGCAGAGCACAGGCTCCGGATGCGCAGGTTCAGCGGCCATGGCTCACGGGCCCAGCCGCTCCGTGGCATGTGGGATCTTCCCGGACCGGGGCACGAACCCGTGTCCCCTGCATCGGCAGGTGGACTCTCAACCACTGCGCCACCAGGGAAGCCCCACTTAACTATTTTTTAACATGTGGAATATAGTCATTGTAACTGTTTTAATGACTATGTTTGGTAATTTTAATATCTGTGTCAGTTCTGGTTTGGTTTTAATGTATGTATTTATTTTATCTCATTATAGGTCACCTTTTTCTCCTTTCTTGTATCTGGGAATTTTTTTTTTTGCAGTACGCAGGCCTCTCACCACCGTGACCCCTCCCGTTGTGGAGCACAGGCTCCGGACGTGCAGGCTCAGCAGCCATGGCTCACAGGCCCAGCCGCTCCGCAGCATGTGGGATCTTCCCAGACCAGGGCACGAATCTGTGTCCCCTGCATCGGCAGGTGGACCCTCAACCACTGCACCACCAGGGAAGTCCTCAGGATTTGCTTTTAAGAGTTATTAGGCAAAGCTAAAGCAGTGTTCAGTAGAGGACTAATTATTCCCCACTATTGGTACAAGTGTCTTCTGTGTATTTCTACCTCACACTCTGAGAATCATAAGGTTTCCCAGCCTGGCTAGTGGGAACTATTCCTAGCTATGTGAGAGCTCTGGGCATTGTTACTTCTAAATCTTTTAAATGGTTGTTTCCCCAGCCTTGTCTAGTTTCCTCACACACATGTGCTTATCATACTCAGCTGAATATTCGAGGAGACCCCCTGCAGACCCCAGAGCTCTCTTTTTGTGATGCCCGTTCTTCTCTTGTACTCTGTCCTTCAAATATTAGTCACCTTGGTCTCCCCAGGCTCTCAGTTACATCTCCTCAAGTCAAGGATTATTTCCTTTTGATGAATTGATATCTTTATTATTATTGTGTCTCTCTTTATCCATCACTATGTATTTTTTTGTTTTAAATCTTGATATTACTAACGAAGTGGCATCGTTCTAAGTATTCTGCTCAATGCTTATGAATTAGAAGGTTTTTCATGTTGGCTGGTAGGAAAATGAACTATTTCTGGGTTGGTGTGAGCTTTGGGGGTTTTCCCCCTGCTATTTTTGGTTGATTATTTCCCCATCCTTGGGTAGCCTTCTTACAAACATGCTCTGATCTGTATTCAGCTGAAGACTCAAGAGGCACTGATGATCTCTGGAGCTCTGTCTTGGCTGGTCTTCCTCTTCTCTGGTTCTCTGTCCTGGGAGCTCTAGCCACTTCAGCCTCCCTGTCTTCTAGCTCTCTCTTCTCAGCGTAAGGAAACTGCAAGCCTCTGCCTCCCTTCTCTCTTCCTATGTTGTGGCCAGGAAATTCCCTCCAAGCAGTAAGCTGAGGCAATTGTTGGACTCATCTTCTATGTTCCTTCTCTCTCAGGTGTCACTGTCCAGAACTGCCTGATGTCCAATATCTGAAAACCATTGTTTCATATATGGTGTCCTTTTTTGGATTGTTTCAGATGAAAAGCATATCCCATCTCTGTTACTTCATATTGACCAGAAGTGGAAGTTCTCATCCTTAATAACTTTAAAAATATCTATATTATGGATGCAGACTGTATCTAAGACTTAAATGATTACCTTGTGTTTTATATGGTGAATACTGTTTACTCATGGTGTTATGTTTTCAAACATCTAACATTGTTATCTTTTATTATGACCTCATTGTTAGTGGGCTTTTTTTTTTAGTCCTGTGTAGCCAGTGTTGAAGGCATGTCTTTCCAGGGTAGTTTTGTATTCCCTTATACTGGATTATGTTAATTTCTCAGCTGTACAGTATTCCCACGGATTAAAAACCCATCGAAGATAAGCTCACAAAATATATAAAATAATTGTGTTGAGCCATTGGACATCTTTGATGTCCTCAGATCACATGAAGTGTATAAATTCAAAGTCCAAAGCCACGTATGTTGTGGGCTCTCATTTTTGAATTGTCAAAAGAGACTTTTCCTCTTTTTCAATCCAGAGCCTAAGAAAAGACTGACAAACTTTCTTATGCTCCTTACATGCTAATAGATAGTTTTCTCCCTCCCTTAGGAGGTGTAGAAACCGTCTCCTTGTGTAGATATCTCATTTCTAACTCCTAGCATTACAGAAGGCTTTTCTGTCCTTATGTTGGTGCTGAAACCCAAATCCCTAGATTACTGAAACTAGCATCACCTCCCTTCCTCAAGGACCTTCACAGAGTCACTTCTCATATTTATTGTTCTGATTTTCAGTTTCTTCTTCATTTCTAGGATGTAGAGATTTCTCTTTATTCTTATGGTATTAACTATTAAAAGTATACATATATATTATATATCTCTTCCAGATAACTACATGACTTCTTTTTGATTACTAGTTAGTGTCAGTTTCTTTCTTTCTTTAATTAATTAATTTGTTGCTGTGTTGGGTCTTTGTTGCTGTGCAAGGGCTTTCTCTAGTTGTGGCGAGTGGGGGCTACTCTTTGTTGTGGTGCATGGTCTTCTCACTGTGGTGGCTTCTCTTGTTGCAGAGCACGGGCTGTAGGTGCATGGGCTTCAGTAGTTATGGCATGCAGGCTCAGTAGTTGTGGCTCACAGGCTCTAGAGCACAGGCTCAGTAGTTGTGGTGCATGGGCTTAGTTGCTCCACAGTGTGTGGGATCTTCCTGGATCGGGGATGGAACCCATGGCCCTTGCATTGGCAAGCAGATTCTTAACCACTGTGCCACCAGGGAAGCCTGTTAGTGGCAACTTAGTGAAGCTTCCAGCCTTCAATAATTTGCAGTTAAAAAATAAGTACCTGGGACTTCCCTGGTGGTCCAGTGGTTAAGAATCTGCCTTCCAGTGCAGGGGACGTGGGTTTGATCCCTATCCGGGGAACTAAGATCCCACATGCCACGGGACAAATAAGCCTGCGTGTCACAACTAGAGAGCCTACGTGCTGCAACTACTGAGCCCATGCACCACAACTAGAGAGCCTGTGTGCCATCATTACTGAGCCCACATGCTCTGGAGCCTGCACACCACAACTAGAGAGAAGCCTGTGCACCACAACTAGAGAAGCCCGCACACCACAACAAAAGATCCCACGTGCCTCAACTAAGACCCGACGCAGCCAAATAAGTAAATAAATTTTAAGTACCTAAATATCGATAAGAGAAAGGATTTTAATAAAGATATTGTTAGTAATTAAAGGAAATGCTGATTGGGAAATGGGACCAGGGAATGAAAAAAAGCAAGAAAAGAAGAGTGGGATCCAGGCAGAAGGGTATAGGTGAGGTAAAACTAATAATCACCACTTACTGGGTGCTGACAATGTGTGGTGCACTTCACATGTGGTGTCTCACTGTTTGAGCCAGGGAGCCAGGATGTGAGTGGGCTGCTTTCAACCAGATCTGTCTGCTATTTGCATTACACTATGCTGCCTCCCTTAGCTGTGTAGAACGCGCTAGATTCTTGTGAGAATGAAGAGTGGGGATAAGATTACTACATCCCTTTGAATGAACCTCTTGTTCTGTATATTACTGTTATTTTGTAGTGAGAGTGTGCTGTCATACATATACGCACACAGACATATACATATATATACTTACTATGTATGATAATAATGATGCTTTTACCTATATCTATACGTCCAAAGCAGGGTTTGTGTGGCAAGTCAGGCTACATGTGTGTCTGATTTTGTCAGTGGGAATCTGCTGGATGCCAGCCCTAGATACTCTTGCACAGGGTTCAGTGAAATTTTTCTGTGAAAGCCTAGGTAGTAAATATTTTTGGCTTGCAGGCTGTATGTTCTCTTTTATTTTTTAAAAATATTTATTTATTTATTTATTTTAGGCTGTGTTGGGTCTTCGTTGCAGTGCGCGGGCTTCTCATTTTGGTGGCTTCTTTCGCTGTGGAGCACGGGCTCTAGGCGCACGGCTTCAGTAGTTGTGGTACGTGGGCTCAATAGTTGTGGCTCACGGGCTCTAGAGAGCAGGCTCAGTAGTTGTGGCACACAGGCTTAGTTGCTCTGTGGCATGTGGGATCTTCCCTGACCAGGGATCAAACCCGTGTCCCCTGCACTGGCAGGCGGATTCTCAACCACTGCACTGCCAGGGAAGCCCAGGCTGTATGTTTTCTTGTTGCAACTACTCAACTCTGCTATTGTAGTATGAAAGCAGCTATAAACAATACATGAATGCATGGATGTAGCCATGTTGCAATTAAATTTTATTTACAGAAACAGGCAGCTGGCCAGATTTGGTCTGTGGGCTGTAGTTTGCTGACCACTGCTCTTGAGTCTATTCCACGATGAAATGCCATAATTACACACATATATCCGTAAACTAAGGCTTCCTCTGTACTCAGGGACCTCTCAGGGATTGTCTGAATCAGGTAGAGAAAGTCTGGATGGCAACTCTTGAAACCCCAGCAAGAGTGGAGAGAAAATGAGATGGAACTCTCTGGCACACAACTCTTTTCTTATCACAGCCTGACTGTGAAGAGAAGCTAAACTATGCTGGTGATGGCCAGGGAATTTTCACAAATATAGTTACATTATTCCATTGCATCTTTGAATCATCCTTGTCTTCCCAGAGCCTGCTGGGGCTGGTAGAATGACCAAAGCGAGGCTGGGTTTTTAGATTATTACTTGTTAGAGAAGTGTGTGAGTTTTAAAGAAAGGTGCTTTTGTTTACAGTTAGATTTAGTGTTAATTTTAACAGTTAGTTTAGTAATTTTACAAAAAGACAAGGTGGCTGGGCCACACAGTGACTTTCCAGTCGTGACAACTTCCCTTTTGAATGTCATTGATCTTAGTTTCACTGAGTGTGTCACAGGAGGGGCTGAAATCCGTACCCACTGACCTGATGTGACTGCTCAAGAATCTGGGACCCAGAGAATGGATAGGTCCTGAATGACATTGTCCTAAGCATCAAGGCTAAATGGATTCACTTTGCATATAGCATATCATCTACAGATATCATGATGAATTTTAATTTGCTTGCAGTTTGGACCAGGACTTTTGTATATAGTATTTTTGTTTGTTTTCTTCCGGGAGTTGTTTTTTTGGCCACGCCGCGCGGCTTGTGGATCCTTAGTTCCTCAAGCAGGGATCAAACCCTGGCCCTCAGCAGTGAGGCCTAACCACTGGACTGCCAGGGAATTCCCCTTCCTGGAGTTTCTAATTGCCTTTCTGATTTTGTGTCGATAAAAGGATAATGTGCCTTCATTTTATAATCCAATCTATCCAGCTTCCATTTTTAAATAAAATTTTCTACTTAATTTTTTGAATATGGTATACATTTCCAAGGGTTGAATATCGGTACTTCTAAAACAAGCTCCTTCCCACTTTATTCCTATATTTGCTCAGTTTCCATTACTATGAATAGGTAATCATTGTTATTAGTTTCTTAATAATCCTTTCATTGAATTTTTATGCATATGCAAGCCAGTGCACATAATATTTTTTCTTCTCTCCTTTTTATACAAAGGATAACATGAATATGCTTCTGCATCTTGCTCTTCACTTAACAGTATATCTCCAGGATCTTTTTGTGTTAATCCATAAAGAACTTTTTCATGTGTTTTTACAGCTGCAGTCTTCCATTGTTTAAATAATCATAGTGTATTTAATCCTTATTTTATTGACATTCTAATCTTTGGCTAATGCTAACAATGTTGCAATGAATAACTCTGTCCATTGGTCAGTTTGCATGTGCCTAAGTATAGGATAAATTCCTAAGAGTGAATTTCTGGGTCAAAGGTTATATCCAGTTGAATTCTGATAATTATTGACAACTTGTCCTCACTGCAGGTTGTACCATTAAAACCCCCAATGGAAATGTATAAAATGCTTGTTTCTTCAAAGCAGTGTCATCACACCATTCTAAAATCTTTTGGATTTTTGCTAGTTTGATGAGAAATAATATCTAAATATAGCTTTACTTTACATTCCTTTTATTATGAAAGTTGAGCACCTTATCATATGATTTGTGAACTGTCTATATAAGTTTTCTTTGAATTTTTCATATCATTTTTCAGTTTTTTTTAAATTGGAGTTTATTTTTATTTTTTGTCAATGTCTAGGACATTTTATTTTGTAAGGAGGTTAGCCTTCTGTTCTTATAAGAATCGCAAATATTTTCCCAATTTGTCATTTATCTTTTGTTATTTTGATGGTTTAATAAGTTAAGTTTGACTTCCGTTGAGTAGTTCTTTTTTGTCTTAAAGTTGTTTTTGTTTCTTTTACTGCAGTCAAATTTAACAATTTTTATTTGTGGCTTTTTGATTTTGTGCTTTGATTAGAAAGTTCTTCTCCATTCCAAGGTTGTAAAGAACAATGTCCATTATTTTTTCTAATACTTTATGATTACTTTTTTTTTGAACACTTCAAGATTTGATGCTTCAGAATTTATCCTAGTATGTAATGTGGGATATGGTTCTAACTACATCTATCTTCATTATTCACAGATTCTGCATTTACAAATTCACCTACTTGCTAAAATGTATTTGTAACTCCAAAATCAATACTCACAGTGCTTGTGCTGTCACTTGTGGACATAGAAGGAGTGGCGGAAATTTGAGTTGCCTGTCATGTGCATGTTGCCAGCTGAGGTTGACCAAGATGTTGCTCTGCTTTCTTGTTTCAGCTCTAGTACTGGAAACGAATGTCCTTTCCGTGGTCTATTTAGCACCACATTTCGCGTTTCCGTGCTGTGTTTGTTGGGAATTTTGCTGTTTAAAATGGCCCGCAAGTGTAGCGCTGAAGTGCTATCTAGTGTTCTCAAGCACAAGAAGCTTATTATTATAGTGCCTTACAGGGAAAATATGGGTGCTAGATAAGCTTTGTTCAGGCATGAGTTATAGTGTTATTGGCCATGAATTAAATGTTGAGTCAACAATGTATATTAATAAGGTGTCTTTAAACAGAAAGACACATAAAACAAGGTTGTCTGTTGATCAGCTGATGAAATGGTTGTGACCAGAGGCTTGCAGAACCCTGTATTTCTCCTAGCAAAAGTGGTTCAGTGTTCACTAACTCAGTGTTTGCAGTATTTTTATAGAATGTAACTACTGCTGATGAGAATTGACTGCTATGGTTTTTCAAGATGGCTACTAGCTGCCCCCCACATCATCACTGAATAGTTCATCTTTCCCCATGATTTGAGATGTCTCCTTTATTGTACACTAAAGGCTAATTTCTTCTGTTTTACTGGTCAGTCTGTGACTTCATGTACCAAGAGCTCATGAGACTCTATAAAAAAGTTTTTAAATCTGCTAAGTATAGTTCCCTCCTCATTTCTCTTCTTTTTCAGAATTTTCCAGGATATGTTTGTTTTTCTCTTTCACATAATTTTTAGAATCACCTTACCTAGTTCTGAAAAACTTATCGGTATTTTTATTGAGTTAATTTACAAATTAACTCAAGGATAACTGACATCTTTATGATACTGAATCTTCCTACTCACTCAGGCAAATCCTTTATTTCCTTCAGGAGAGTTTAAAAGTTTTCTTCATACAGGCCTTGCAAACTTCTTTATTATTATTATTATACTTTCACTACTATTGTTTCTATGGGCTTATCAATCTCAGAAATCTGCAGGACATCTATGGAGGATGGGAAAAAGCATATATGTTCCAAGCCTAGCTGATATAACTAAAGAATATTTTCACATGAATATTTAAGGAGAGAGAAATGTAAATAAAGCAATTTTTATGTGGAGTAGAAGGAATGACATGGGGAGATTAATGAAAATGTAGGAAAGGCTTTATGGTTCATTTAACTTATTTTAGCAAATAGTTCCAGGGCTTTATTATGTGTCAGGCACTGTTCCAAGTACTGTATAATTATTAATTTATTTAGCCTCACAGCAACTCTATAAGATGGGTTTATTGTCATCATCGCCCCCGTTTTACAAATGAGGAAACTGAGGTAGACAGAGGCTTGAATTGCATGGCTGGTTGAGGGGGCAGCTGGGATCAGACAGAGCCGACTGGCTTCTGGGGCCACGCTCTTAACCAGATGTTCTGCATTATACGGAGAAACAGTGAATAGGGACTAGATTATTATGGCCCCAAATATTAAAACACCAATGTATAGAAAATAGGTAACTTGCAGAATAAATGTGAGATTTTTATTCATGACTTGAGAGGGATCTCATAGTGTCACTGACTCTGTGGAGGCTGGAGCTGGACTGGAATATGCTGACAGAAGAATCACCTTCATTCACAGAAACAGCCCTATGAGAAGGGGCAGGGGTGGAACGTGGGTCACTTGAGTGAGAATCAATAAACCTGGTGGTGGTGAGGACACCTGTGGGACTTTGTGGTAGGTCACATGGCCATGGGGAGAAATCCAGTGATCCCATCTGAACCAACAACAGAAAGGACACAGATGGCACTATAGCCATGATGGGGAGTTGTCTCTTTGGATCCTTTCCCAAAACCTCAGGTTCAGCTAACAGCAGAATGATTGGCAAGCAGACTTGTGAATGATATTATCTCCAGGAACCCTAAGAAGTGACCTGAAGAAATTCAACTGTTTGTTATTCTGATCAATGAGGAGAGATTGGCTGGTTTAATAAGACTGGGAGGGAGCTGTGTTATTTACAGCTATAAAGCTACACAAAAATGATTTGGTTAAGTGACCACATTATCTCATTTCATTAGAGATGAGGGTAGTCAGATGTGTACTCTAAAATCCAGGGTGAAAGATTCTAAATAGATAAGAAAAATAACAGAGGCATGAATTTATAGATTGGAACTGTGAAAAGAAAAAGAATATGGGAAGGATAACAAGAGATGAAGGAGATAATTGACATTAATTATGTGCTGACTGTGTCTCTGTGCTTTACATACATACTGTGGCTCAGGAATAGACCATTAAAACAATGAAACAGAAGGTCTAGAAACAGATCCTTGCATTTATGGAAATTCAATGTATGATAAACAGAGCAAAGAATAGTGATGGTAACACTGGGTCTTCACTTAAAAAAAATTAGAGCCCAAGTTTTATCCCCAAATAGGTTCCAGATGGAATATAGAGTTAAACCTAAAAATAAAATGTTAGAAGAAGAAAATAGAATCCTTTATCATTGTGAGTGGGAGAGGGCACAAAAGTCAGAAGCCATATGTAGAAAGAAACGGATGAATTTAATTCCATCAGATTTTAAAAACTTTTGTGTGACAAACTATATCATATCAAAGAAATGGCCTAGGTGAAACTTTTTGCCACATTTATAATAATACTCAGAGTTCCTAAAAATCAATAACTAAAAGATAGAAAACCCAATAGAAGAAGTGGGCAAAGAAAATGAGCAGGCAATTCACAGGAAAAATACAAATAGCCAATAATCAATGGAAATCAAGCTTAATGTCACAGTAAATCTGGAAATAAAAATTAAATGAATGCTGAAATACCATTTTTTACCTATATTTTAAAATGACTTAAAAACTGATAGCATCCATTATTGGCCAGGGTGGTGGGAAGCAGTTATTCTCAAACAGTGAGGGAGGGAATTAAATTGATGCAGCATTTTTGGATTCAAATGTTCTTTCCGTCAGACATAACAATTCCACTTCAAGATATCCAGCCAAAGGAGCACAGTGATATGAGCCTGGCTTTTGGAGCAAGGTTGCCTGGGATCTAAATCCTTGCCTGTTAACTTATTCCCTGCAGACTTTGGGGGCAAGTCATTTAACCTCTTTTTTTCTCAGTTTTGTCATCTGAAAAATGGAAATGATAATAATAGCACCAACCTCAGATGGCTTTTGAGAATATTAAGTAAGTTAATGCATGTAAAGTGCTTATAATGGCATCTGTAACTAAATGATGATGACCATTTCTGTTCTATAAACCCAGTGGAGCCAGGATATTTGGTATTATTTGTAAGTAGTATTATTTGTAAAAGGTTAAAAAAAAATGGGAAGGAACCATCTCTTTGAATAAAGTAAACATTCTGGTTACTTTAATGGCGAAAGGTTGAGTAAATACTATTGAAGACCATGTAGACATTAGAACAAAAGAGGCTGGACATTCATTAGTTGAAACTTTCTTTCTTTCTTGAGTTCCTACCATGTTCCAGGGATGGTTCTAGCACTCGAGATACAGTCGTGGAGAGAATAAAATCTTCACTGAAAAGGAAGATGCTCCAAGAAATGTTCAGAAGGCAGTTGAAGAACAATGTGCTTGGAATGAATATATTAATGATAAAAACTAATAACCATACAAAAATCTATGGATATGTGGAATGCTGAGAAAAATATGTGAAAAGATACCCAACATACTACTGTATCTCCTTTCATCTTTTAACGTCTCAGAAATGAGCATGTATCTGACAATTGACGGCATTTCAGTTTGCATGAAATATGGCGTGAGCAAAGGTAATCTTGGAGGTAGGATCGATGATTAGGTAAGTGATGAGAGACATCTGTATTTATTCTATATACTTTTATATTGTTGGGAACTTTACTAAGAGTATATATATATGTGTGTGAGTGTGTGTGTATGTATATATATCTTAGTTGTGTAAGAAAACAACAACAACAAACTCTTCAGGGTTTGTGGAGGAGGGCAGTCTAGATGAGGTGAGGACAGTTGCAGTTCCATCCTGACGCCCAGGTCAACCACTTCACCTTACAAATGTTACCGGGACGCTCTCTGTTCCTACCTTGGCCTGTGGACCTTTCTGGGCTTCTGCCTTAGCCAATGTTCTTTAGGTTATAAGTAACAGAAACCCACTCATACAAGCTTAGTCAAAGAAAATAGGGGGAGGGGGATTATTATAAGAATAGATGGGTTTTGTAGAATCCAAGGATGTGACCAGGCCTGAGCAAAGATACCCTTAGGAGCCAGGGTCAGGGTCGTTCAGGGGCTGTCTGACTCTACGTGGTCTCTCTCTGCTTCTGTTCACCTGGTCAGTTCATTCTTCTTCTTTTTCTACAGAGGGGGTTTTAGGCCTCTCTATCTACAGGACAAAAGATGGCTACTCCACTGCTGCTAAAATACATCTCTTTAATTCAAATGGCTAACTGGGACATGTAGCATCTTTGGATCCCAAATATAAACTCCTGGACAGAGAATCTGATTTGTTCAGTTTGGGTCAGGTGTCCATCAGTGATCAATTAGCCAGGGGGTGGGGAGCAGGGCATATGTTCAGCTAATGCTGTAGCCAAGGGCTACTTTTGTGGCCAAAGAAATGCAGCTTCTCTGGAAGCTAGATTATGGGCTCAGCAGATGACTATATTACATTAATATTATATTATATTAAAGTAATTTCCATGCCATTTTATTCCTTTATGCTTTTTGTTCTGGTCCTGAAGGCTTCTAAGGTTTTGGTGCCCTATGGCACCAACAAAGCCAGGATGCTGTTTCGCTCCCTACAGACTACTGTTTCTCCCCCAGATAGTCCTTCCTTGTAAGGACTTAGCCTGGCTTGCTGGCCTTGGGAGAGACTGATAGTTTTGCCTTCAGGGACATTAATTAATTAGGGCCTCACCCACAAAGCCAGTAACCTACTAGTTTATCTCTTAGCCTTTGGAGATGAAATGGAAAGGTGTCTTTTTGAAAACACTGGAGATTAAGATGATCCATATCCTAGGCTAATGGTGCCAAGATAAAAAAGTCTTAACAGCCCAGCTTACTACAGAGAACTCTTCTCAAGTGTTTACCACTCCTTGGTACCAATGCCACCAAGTGGGAGGGGGAATCAGAGCACAGGGCTCCCAGCAGAGAGCATTTCTCAGTATGACCAGCACAGGAGATGTTTGGAGGACACACAGAAGTCTCTGGATGCCTAACTCTAGGCTCAAGCTTCCTTTTTAGTGTGGTGGTAAGAAAATTTCTGTTGAGCTGCTCTTTGGGGGAGAACATGAATATCACAGTTTCTAATTTTAAACAGAAAATCCCGCTTCTACCATCATCCTCCATTAAATGTAGCCTTTTCTAAAAGCTGGAGGGGATCGTAATGGGAAATCTGGTGAGCTCACCTGGTCTCTCGAGTACATTTTAAACGACACAAGGAAGCACTTCAGGAAAATGAAAATGCAGTGGGTTTGAGTCCCTTTCTTGGGGAAGGACAGAGAAAGCTTCAGGGGTGGGGAAGAGGGGGTTGGGCACATTCCCCTAGTCATTTTCTTGAGGATGAGAGAAAGAGGAACGAATAGAAAGATCAGCTGAAGAAGTGGGACTCTTTGATGAAATTCTTTTAATAAGCTTCCATCTGCAGTGGTGAGGGAAGTGGCCCATACCATTCCACTCCTGGGAGGCTGTAGGAAAGTACTGAACGGTGTGATTCCTGTTGTGTCAGGGATGTGAGCAAGGGAGGAGACTTAGCTGGTCTTCTGCAAAGCACCCTTGGGCCAATGGCACTCCACACATTTTTCTGAGACTTTGGATCATTTGCAGTTTGCCCCATAACTCCCACACATTTGCCTCTTAGTGTCCCAAAGCTCTCCCTGCTGCAACGTTCCCATAGGAATGTGGATGCCTGCCAAGTGACCTCATGAACATTCCATTCATCTCCTTGGCTGGGAGGCAGCAAGGAAGCCAAATTGGCTGATATTTAACTGTTTGGGTCCCAAATTCACCCTGAAATGAATGGCTAAGCTTGTTGGAATTTTCCAACAATCATGAAGAAAAACAGAAGATAAAACAAAAGAGAAATACTTATTTGTTCATATGATCCCATCGGAAAGACAGTTCTTTTTAAAGGTAGCCTGATGAAAACCATATTCTCTGGTTCTCCTTGTTGTGAAATCCTCTTCCAGCAGAAAGCATTTTGAAGTAATGAGGCTTTGTGAGGTGTGACTAAAAACAACGTGACTATTATTTTTCAGCAAACACAGCAGAATATAGCCCTCCAAATGAAGGTTGCTGTCTTCCAAGTAACCTCAGAGGGATGTTATCCTGCAATTCTAAGATGCTCAAACATGTGTAACATTCCTTTTAGGGAATTTCTGTCTGAGTCTTGTTCTCGCTGTTTTTCTTTCTGTTTATCGTTCATTCAGCATGTATTAGACACCTCCTGTGTGCCAAGTACTCTGCCAGGCCCTGGGGATGGAATGACGATGGAGATGCCGTCTCATTGAGTGATGGTAGGAGACCCCCAGGGGCCAATGGAAAAAGTTAGCCCAACCTAGGTTTGAATCCCAGTTTTGCCTTGTGTGGATTGTGTAACCTTAGGCAACTTTTAAAAACTCTTTGAGTCACAGTGTCCTCATTTCTAAAATAAAGATGGTAAAGTCTACTTCATAAGATTGCTTTGAGGAGAAAATAAGATAAAGTGTGTAGTAAGTAGCTTTAGTATAAAGGCTGATACAGGTGACGTGCTCAGCAGATAAGAACGCCAGTGATTACAGTTGTTTGAATTATGTAGCTAGTTCAACCGTCTTTTTTTGGACTGGACTCTGGATGTATTTTGGAAAAATCAATTATTTAATTATTGTGTATATGGGTAATACAAGGTACAAAATGCAACATGTATAAAAATTAGATGATGAAAACAAAACTTCTTGCTTTCCCTTGGCCCTCTGCCTCTAGTTTTCCTCCCCAGAGATAACCGAGATGGCTAGGATCTATTTCTTCAATATGGATCTCTAACAACACTGGTTTATTCTTGCTACATCATTCTATTTTTAATGATTATTTGGCATTCCATTGGCTGGATGTATCATAATTAATTTAGACAGTCTCCTTTATATATATATATATATATATATATATTTAAAATTTATTTATTTATTTTTGGCTGCGTTGGTTCTTCGTTGCTGCACGCGGGCTTTAGTTGCAGCGAGCGGGGGCTCCTCTTTGTTGCGGTGCGCGGGCTTCTCATTGCGGTAGCTTCTCTTGTTGCGGAGCACGGGCTCTAGGCATGTGGGTTTCAGTAGTTGTGGCATGCGGGCTCAGTAGTTGTGGCTCACGGGCTCTAGAGCGCAGGCTCGGTAGCTGCGGCACACAGGCTTAGTTGCTCTGCTAGCCAGTCCCCTTTTAATGAACATTTGTTTCTGACCTTTGGCCATGGCAGTGCAGCAAAGACCATTCTTGCACTTGGTTTTGACTAAAAATGATGAACCAAAGACATACAACAGGCCCCTAAGGCAGCTCCAGGAGCTCCGGTCAATGCCCTTGGAATAAGGTGACTAGCTGGAAGCAGATAATGCTGATCTGACTGGATTCCTTCTGGATTGTTGTCTCAAAAAACACCTCACTATTCTATTCCTAGATTATTCATACCACTCCCCAAATCTGGCTATTTGAAAAGTGTAGAATCTACATAATAATATTACAAGAATGGCGGCATTTTCGTCCAGACATGACTGTCTTAAAACCCCTCCAACATATATAATAAATGGAATAGTCTTTCTTTGGTTGGCACCAAAGAGTCAAAGATGCAGAGATTTCAGACAGCCACTCTAGAAGCGGCTGTTAAGGAGATTCACACTCTAATTTTCTGTCACAGCTTGAAACAGCGAAGTGTATTAAAATGTGCCACATTGGTTAACATGGATTCGATTAGATGAAGCCTGCCAACTTGGAAGGAGGGCAAATATTCCTTGGTGGCCATCTTCACTGCTGCCCAGGCCTGTACAGGCTGGGTGGGGAACCGAATCAGAGAAAACCTATATGTGAGGTTCTGGCACAATCCAAGTACAAGTAAGACCAGGGGATTAGCCTTCCTGGATGAATCATTATTTCCGAATTAGGAGAAAGACACACGTGGAAGGGAGGCAGGGGAATGGAAGTCTTTCTAAGAAGTTTCTGCTGTCAGAGGCGCGATGCTCAAATGAGCTCCATGCAAATGAAAACCAGTCCCAACGGCGTCTTGAGCCAAAGACAATTCTTGGTTGGGGTTGAAGAAATGTCAGATAAATAGTTTCTCCTTGCTTCTCAGCAGGCCCCAGCTATCACTGCAATCCAGATCTGGCCTCTGAGCAGTTCTGGCAGGTTTATCTTGGACCAGCTGCTGTGATGAAATTGCAGTAATTCCAGGTTTCCCTCAAATCTGGACTGAGCCAAAGGCAGTCTGGGCTTCTAGCATCCGGCTTACTTCATTGCCTTCTCTCCAGTCCCTCCTCAACTTTCAAGCTTTTGATTTTTAAAAAAAAAAACTGAAGTAGGGATGGTCGAGGAAACCCTTCCAGTGCAGCCCAGAAATCTGAAAAATGTCTATCTCAGGTTAGTTCAAGAAACCTATATGGAACACTAGTGAGTCTGTTTAGGTGGGCTACATGATGTGATGCTGAATGACATGGACTATGTATCCGACAATATGCCAGGCTATGTACCAGTTCCCCTATGCAA
Organism: Delphinapterus leucas; assembly: GCF_059928025.1. Taxonomy (NCBI): domain Eukaryota; kingdom Metazoa; phylum Chordata; class Mammalia; order Artiodactyla; family Monodontidae; genus Delphinapterus; species Delphinapterus leucas. Next base: position 43,029,608 of record NC_143135.1, read on the forward strand.
AAGATCTCATTTAATCCACCAACAGCACTGTGAAGTAGGAACTATTATCCCTATTTTACAAAAGAGGAAATTGGGTCTCAGGAGAGTTACTTTAGAACTCAGTGGTAAGTAGAAGTATGTGGATTGGAACCTGGCTGTAGCCTGAATCTCAGGCCTCTGCTTGTTCTCACTATGTTACAACACTGGCCATAAGCAAGAAGGTCTTATTTAGCATCCAGGAAAGGAGACTGAGACAAGAAAAACTAAGGTGAACAAAAGAGGGGAAACTGGAACTCAGGTGAGAGAAGGTAGAGGTAGGTGGGTAGAGTATGTGATAAAAATGACAGAGGCTAGGCCCACATTCACCCCGAGCCCAACCTCTGAAGACCTTGTGAGCCCTGGGAGCCCAGTGGGAGGTTATTGACCAAATTTCCCCAGAAAGCACTTATTTAAGGAGAAGAACTTTGAGCGACTGGCACAGAGCCTGAAGTGTTCTGAGAAGCAGCCCATTGCTCTTTGCCCCCGAGGGAGAGGAGAAAGCTTCCTGGGTGCATCCAACATAGAAATACGTCTGTGCTCTAAGGAGTTCAGATTCCAGACACGACGGCCCAGGGCACTGAGAGACCTGCAGTGGGATTCACTGGGGTTTAGGGAGCGATGTTTATGGATTATAATCCCTTTCAAACAGACTTCCTGGGCCAGATGGGTGGCTGAGTGCCTACTCCTGGGATTCTGGGCTCCCAGGAGGATGGCAGCAGATCTTTTTTAAGGCACAAATCATCCTCAATCCAGAGAGGGAGATGGACTCTGAGTATATCCCAGTAACATCCAGCAGTGTGTGCTGGTGAAGAGAGAAGAACGGGTTCATAGCGGACCCAGTGGGATCCTGAGGCACATGACATGTCAAGAAGGACACTTCTGGGCTTCCCTGGTGGCGCAGTGGTTGGGAGTGTGCCTGCCGATGCAGGGGACACGGGTTCCTGACCCAGTCCGGGAAGATCCCACATGCCACGGAGCGGCTGGGCCTGTGAGCCATGGCCGCTGAGCCTGCGCGTCCGGAGCCTGTGCTCTGCGACAGGAGAGGCCCCAACAGTGAGAGGCCCGTGTACCGCAAAAAAAAAAAAAAAAAAAAAAAAAGGACACTTCTGAGCAAAGCTGGCCAACAAATGTCTTTCATTTTCTCCTGCGGCATCTTAGAGCGTGTTCCCTGGATCATCCTGAGGCAGTTCTAGAAGGCCCAGAGGTACCAGAGGCTGGTGGTAAAGTGGAGGAACTGTTGGATTCCAGAAATGGCTCACCAGTGATTCTGACCTGAGGAAAATCTGCTGTCTAAAGAGCAAAGAGAGAAGAAGCATCCCACATCCCTGACTGTGGGCTCTCCCTGACATGTCTCCAGCTGAGGGAGGGGAGACATTTGAATCTTCCAACTATTTTGCTGGAATCTTTATGTGAGGCATTAAGAGTCAGAAGAAATGGCTCAACTTTGCATCTCTTGGAAGGGGAAGGGCAATCCCTACTGAGTAGATCAAAAAAGACCAGGAGAGAGAAGCAAAAATTGGCCTTATGACAATAACTTTTGAGACCTACGTACCCACATGCTAGTTTAACTTTATACATTTTTTAATTGCTAAGCTAGAACATCAGTAGGGCGAGGGGCACAGAGAACACGACTGACAGAAAGAGAGTGGTCTCTGAATTAGGCAGACCTGAGTTTGTCCTTGTGCCTGACGCCCACGAACCCTGAGACTTTGGGCAAGTTACTTCCTGCCCCACAGTGTCAATTATTTGTTAAATGGGGTACAAAAAATACCCTGAATCTTGACATGAATGTTATATATTTCTAAAACTTGTAGCACATTATGTGTGTTTAAGTAAATGTTAGTTAATAATAACAACAATATAAAAGATAATAACCCAAAGGTACCAGATTGTAAGCTCAAGGGTAGAGACTCGGCCTTGTTCATCCCTGTACCCCCATCGCTCTACAAACTTCTTGGCACATAGTAGGCAACCCCTAAATGTCTTGCATTAAATCCAGCTGGTTTGTTGAGCACCACCTATCTGAAAAGCATTGTTCTGGATACGCTTGGGGTTACAGAAGTGAGTGAGAGGCTGGGTAAAATCCAGCAGACAAGGATTCAAGTCATTGAGTTCTTCTCAATGTCATTTTTTTTTTTTCCACCTAAAGCCAGAGAAAATAGCATTTACCAGCACCAGAGATAGTTGGTCAGCTCCGCCCAAACCATTCTCCCCTGTTCCCTTGCTGGCAGAATCCTGATTGTATTCAGGGCTCCATGCTCCCTCTCCATGACTCAGGGAGGCATAATAAATATTCATGATTTCAGGCGAGTCACCCTGGTGATCTCACTCCCTTTGCCTGAGATTGTTTTAAGGGTGGCCGTGAGGCTCAGTCCTGGCCGAGGAGACATGCGAGAACATCACTAAGGGATGCCAGGAAAGGTGTTTTTGCTTTAAAAAAGAGGAAGAAGAAGACACATAGGGGGAAATAAATCCTGTTCTGTTTCCACTGGCTTTCCTTGAGTCTGCCTGTGAGGTCTGGAACGGAGGCAGCCGTCTCAGGCCCATATGGAGAAACACTGACCCCTGAGGATGGCAGCACTGAACCCCAGAAAGAACCTGTGTCCTTGATGACATCACAAAGCCACCGAATTAACCAGCCCTGGAATTCTTGTTACATACAATAGATGAAGTTTCCTTCTGATTTAGTCCGGTCAAGTCAGAACTTATGCTTTCTCTAGTTGAAGGCGACGTATGTGATACACTCCTTCACGGGTTTGTTAATTTTGGTTCTCCTCCCTTCCCCTTCCCGGAAACAGGACGTCCATCTGCCAGGAATACTGTGGGACGGGTTCCTGCCTTGTGTGGGAAATGCAGCAGGTCCTTTCAAACTCTGAATTCTTTGCTCCTGTGCTCTTCAGAGAGAAACTCTGAAAAGCCATTGGAGGGAGTTCCTTAGGGAAACAAGGGAGGGTGGGCGGGGGCACTAGAGAGAGTGCAGGACTTGGAGGAAGAAATACCAACCTTGATCCTGGCGATTCCGTTGCCAGCTCTGCAGCTCTTGCTGAATCACATAAGCTCTCAGAACCTCAGTTTTCTTACCTACAAAATGGGGATATAAGGAGCCGCTACCTCAGGATAAGGATTAAATGAAAAAATGTCAAAGTGCTTTACAGTGTGAACTCCTCTTTATACAAAATCTAAAAAAAGCCTCAAAGAGCAGAAAAGGAAGACTTTCATTTACCTTACTAGAAATATATAGATATTTGTTGGGAAACAAAAATTGGGGGGAAAGTGGTGGTCTTCTCTAGGAAGGATTTCATGCCCTCTCCCTCACCAGCTTTCCCAAATAATACAACTCTTTCTAAGTGGTTTAAAGAGCAGAGTAGCTGAGAGCAGCGGGGAAAAGAGAAGTCCCTTGGACAGTGGCCTGCAGCCCTGCTGCTACGAACTATTAATAGCCTATAAACACTTGGAGCAGAGCCCCAGCCTCTCTTACCCTGGGGACAGTGGAGGGGTCAGAGCACTGCCTGATATGGTCTCAGAATACTGGTGATCCCCGGAATTCTCCCAGTTAGGGAACTTTTTTCCTGCTGGGCTGGGCCTGGCTAGACTTCCTCCCGAAGAGCCCCCAGCCTGAGCTGCTAGGTTCATGTTTGGCAAGCATTGATTGACCTCACTCTGGGTGCTCAGGGCACACAAGCTGCCTTGACACACATGATCTCATTGCACACCCCCTCCCCCCCAGCAATGAGCAAAGCTGTTCTCCAGTAACAGAACCCAGCTCAGAGAGTGGTCATGTCCCGTTCAAAGTCATTCAGAAAGGAAATTTGGTTCTAGAACCCACCCTGCCTGTCTCCAAGCCAGTGCTCTAACATTTATATTACACTGTGAAGTCTGAAGATTTCTGGGCCTTAACAAGACCATCCAAATCCTCTGATCGTGCTGGCAAGAAGCATAAGGAGCCTGGGGGTAAAGTGAGCAAGAGAGCAGGGATGAAGCCACCTGGCACCTGGACTCTGTGGGCCAGGGGAGCTGACATGCCCATCGGCGCTGCTCTGGTGGCCAGGCTGTGAGCCCAGGGAGCAGGCAGGGCCCCTCTTTCCCTCTCCTTGCATGGTCACACCTGATCTTATCACTTCTGAGCTTAGAGAAACTTGGAGACCCTCTCTCTCTCTGGAACGCGGGACAAAGACAGTCCCTTAGCTTGACATTCAAGGTCTTTCACGACCCAACCCCTGTCCTTCTTTCAACACTTACCCCTACTCTGCGCCTTCCATTCCCTATCACTCAGACCTATTCACAAGTCTGAGGATAGCCATTTTGAGGGCAAAGATGTGTCTTATGCCTTTCTGAACCCCCAGAGCCCAGCCTAGCATCTGGAGGAGCTGTGATGCTCAGGGACTGCAGCAAAAGCTGTCTGCCTCGTTAACTGGGTCCAGACAGCTGGAGATCCTGGGCCTGGGATGCTTGGCTTTCTCTCCTTTAAGATGTGCTGGGGCCTGAGGTCTCGGCTCTTTCTGGGGCATTGGGTGCAGACTGCTTCCAGAAGTCTTCTCCAATAGCCTGGGTACAAATATTAGACCATGAGTGTTGTTTTCTTGGGTCCGGATGGCAGTACGTGCCATGGGGGAATGAAAGCATGATCGTTCACTGAATGCTGGTGAGGGGCCAGGAATTGTTCTGGGAGCTGGCATCCCAGGAAGCACGTCCAGAGAGAAGCCAGTCTGCCTAAGAGATCATTTTTTTTCCAACAAAGACTGGGAATTGGGGAGCTTCTTCAGTTGGCCTATCCTGAGAGCTAGAATCACTAAGCTTACAGACAGAGTCTACCTAGGTTGGCTTCCCTCATCACCAATCACCTGGAGCTCTTGTGAGCATAACAGAAGGGTTTGCTGGGAATGACTGATCCCACACTCTACAATGAGAACCTTACCCAGTTTGTACACCATGGGTCAGGGGAGGTCTGAGAGTTACGGCGGGAGTTATCTCTGCCCTGACTCAGGCAGGAGTCCTCTCATTCCAGCTTCTGTATGCCCTGACTGGGAGCTCACTGCCGAGTTTCACTTCCATGGACCTGCAGGGAATTCTCAGCACTACACTGGTTCAGTTGGCTGTGAGCACAGTCTTGGTGAATTAGCTCTCTTGGAGGTTACTTCTGTCTAATCGGTTTGCCCTACTAGTACCACCCCAAATCCCCAAATGACTTCTCTCCCTGTGACCTTGGTACTCAGATTTCTGGGGCCTGGATGTCTGTTCTCCATACCAGTCGGCATAAACTCCCTCCTGCCCTGAGGCGGGGAAGGGTTAGCCCTCCCTCTGCCTTTGATGGGGAGAGTCATTTCCCCACTGGGCACTTCCATCTAGAGGAGAGCAGAGAACTCGGGACACTCCCCCTTGATCTTCCGCACCCTTGGGTGAGTACTTTTCCACATTCCATGCACTCTTTCAGAGTCATCATGGAAACTCTGTGAAGTGGAGATTATCATCACTCCTGTTCTGCTGTTTCTGAGAAAAAGAGACTCAAGGAGAAGCCGCAACTAGTGGCACAGTGGGAACTGCACCCAGAACTGCTGGCACTGCATCCAGGCGTGCTTCCTCAGTACCCGATTCACGTCCCTCATGCAACTAACGAGGAGCTGGTCCCTCACGCAGAGAGAGCACACGCCCAAGGGTTTATCCTAAATGCCTATCCCAACCAACAGGGCACCTGGAAGCCGCAGGATGCCCTTTGAAGAAGTGTGTATTCACCAAGACTTGATGAGCCAGCTGCCAGAGGACCTGGAACTTTGGCTGGTATGTGCTTTGGACCACGTTCTGCCCTGAGGCCGAGTCATCTCTGGACATTCACGTTGGGTCACTCTATGGTCTCATATTACCTGTCTTAAAGCATTTTGGGGGTTCTTTCAGACCTTCCCCAGCCCTCCTTTAGGGGGACTGGTTTCATAGGCAAACCATTTCCTGAGACAAGCCGAGCTCACTTGCTTTTTCACTTTTATTTTCACCATTTCACACTAAGTCTGTGCCATTTTCTTCCATGTCCTGTGTCCCTAAGAAAGGAAAGGGAAGAGCTCCTATTTTCTTTTTTTTTTTTTTTTTGCGTTGCGGAGCACAGGCTCCGGACGCGCAGGCTCAGTGGCCATGGCTCACGGGCCTAGCCGCTCTGCAGCATGTGGGATCTTCCTGGACCGGGGCATGACCCCGTAACCCCTGCGTGGGCGGGCGGACTCTCAACCGCTGCGCCACCAGGGAAGCCCAAGAGCTCCTATTTAATGAGAACAAACTGTATGCCAGGCATTGTGACAAATCATCTCTTTGAATTTAATCTTCATAACAAGGCTGTGAGAGTTTATTCCCATTTTTACAGTTCAGGATAGTGTCTTTCTTTAGTACTGTTCCTTACCTAATAAGTGGCAAAACCAGAATTTGAACCTGGGCCTTTTAACTACTCCTTTTACATATACCCATTGTCTCCTGAGGAAGTTGGTGCCAACTGTGGTGGCCACTTAAATTTAAACTCAAGTTTGAACTCTGGGTCTCCAGACTGGCTCTGTGAGCGTCCACAGACTTTTCTGTCCCAGGTGCCCTTCTCAGTCCTTCCTTCTAGTGGTTTTATTTGCTGAGAATCCTAGGCTCCGAGAGCTGAACGGGACTTCAGAATTGCCCCAGTCCCCCGCCTGCCGGATCCTCACAGCCTCCTTGGAGGTTAGCAGGACAGATATGGTTTCCTCCTTTTTTGGATGAGGAAATGTTTTCAGAGAGGATGTGCTGGATCGTCTCTGTTTGCCCCTCCAGGCCTGCTTCTAAACTTTGTTCATGCTTCTCTGTGCCCCCAGGAGACTGCAACAGCTGGGCTCCCCTGGCCTCCGGCAGGAGACTCAAGGGCCGGAGGAGAAAGAGGGGGTGTTCACCTGCCTGCCTGACCTTGGTTTGGCAGTAGTGAGTAGATTCCACCACCAAAAGCCATGGCTCCTGGGCTTCCCTGGTGGCACAGTCGTTGAGAGTCTGCCTGCCGATGCAGGGGACGCGGGTTCGTGCCCCGGTCCGGGAAGATCCCACATGCCACGGAGCGGCTGTGCCTGTGAGCCATGGCCACTGAGCCTGTGCATCCAGAGCCTGTGCTCCGCAACGGAAGAGGCCACAGCAGTGAGAGGCCCACGTACCGCAAAAAAAAAAAAAAAAAGGGAAAAAAAAGCCATGGCTCCTGTCTGGTGGCCCTTTCTTGCAGCTATAGATTTTGTTGGGTCCCTGTGAGGGCCCCTACTCTTGCCCCTGGCGTGGTACCAGGTCCCCAGAGCTGCTTGTCTCCAGCGCTTCATTGTCCCTCATTGCTCCCTCGGCCCTGCCCCCAGCTTTGAAAACAGTGACTTCATTAAATTCTCACTCCTTCTGAGTGCCCCATGCATTTTCTGCAGGGACTCACCTGAGACAGAGGTGCCGCGACTTGCCCAAGTTCTCCCGGCATCTCAGGGGTGGAGCTGGCTCTTGAACACGGGTCTCAGGACTCCTTGCCTGATGACACATCTCACGTGTTACCTGGACTGGCCCTGCTCTGCAGCCCCAATGCTTCTGTACCAGGCTGAGCACCGTTACAGCTCGTCTCTTGTATGCATTCCTGGGGTACACCCCTGCCTACCCTGGGTCACTTTTCGGGGACTGATGACTCTTGGCTTTTCTCAGGCAAACGTTGCTGAGTGCATGAGCACCTCAGGGTCCAGACCCCTTATTTCTTGCCCTGGCTGGCCCCACCTCTCCAGGGCTCTCATTGCTGATCCAGATGCAGTTCAGACCTTGGGCCTAGAGGTCAGGGCCTAGCCCTGAGGCCTTTTCTGGCCTGGGGCTCAGCCCTGAACTCCAGGGATTTCCCTGAAGCTCCCAGTCTGCCAAGCTGGGTAGGTGGCCAGAATCTCCGCCCTCTGCCTGATGTTGGATATTGGACACCACGTCTGCCTGTGGGGCTGGCCCTTCCCAGGTCCACCCCATCTAAACCTTGTCTGAGCTTCAGCAGCCATATAGTGCCGCCTCCTCTGAGCACCCTCCATAGTCAGCTTCCAACACCCTCCATCGGTGGCTGAGTGCTGGGAACGCTATCCCTTTGAGGAGGCCACAACCAGTGGCCAGATTTGGGGGCACAAATACTGACATCCCTACCCCTAACCCCTGGGGAAGGGAGCCAAGGCTGGGCATGATGTCAGGACCTCAGTCAAGCGGGTTGGACTCAGGATCAGCAGTACTTTCTTTGGGAAATATGAGAACCAGGAAAGGAAACTGGGGCAGAAACACAGGTGTGTTGGGCAACGGCGAGAGGCCACTGCTCAGATTCGCAGCCTCTTAGGCCTCAGCCACTCAGGCTCATAGGCGTGAGGAAGATAACATCGCTGGGGTGCTGAGGGGCCCTCTGTGGGCTCAGGGCCTGAAAGGAGACTGACTTTGCAGGTAGAGGCCTCGTGGCCTGAGGTGCACAGGGTCGGGGTGTGTGTGCACATGCAGAAGCAGTGCAGGGGCACCCACAGGAACTGGTGGGCCTGCCCCCTGGTTTTCTGCCCATTTCCCTTTCTTGCCTGTGCAGAGGTAAGCCCTCCCTTTTCTCTCCTGGCTGGTTTGTCAGGAGGCTTTTATCCTCCCCCTCTTCCCCGTTGTACATCGTCTTGGACATACAGCCTGCTGCCTCCTCAATGAGCCATGTCTTGAGTCATAGCAATTCTGACTCAGCCTAGTGTATAGAGCACGAGGGTGACACATTTCTGTCACCTTTGGGAACCTCCCTGGGGAGCGGCAGCAGATTTGGCTTAACTCCTGATTCTGCAAGCTCTGGCGTTCCTGGGGTGGAAGGCCAACCTGACAGGGCTGCCCCGAGGAGTACGTGGGAACTTGATCTGCAAAAGGAGTGACTACATGTGGGCCACATTCAGCTCAGGACCCGCCGCGGCCTGGAGCGCAGCCTCGTCCACAGAGCGCCTCCCTGGGCCATCCTCACCCAGAGGCAACAGGGAACGGGACCCACGCGGGTCTCGTATGTGTCATAAACAACCCGTTTTCTCCCAAAGAGCTAGCGGCACTGTGCACAGAATCTGGGCTGGGGAGACGTGCAGACCTGGGTTGGAATCTGGCTCCACGATCTCCAAGCCATGCAACCTCAGGCAGCTCATTTATAACACCTGTGAAAAGTGAAGCTGATGACATGTCCCTCACAGGGGTGCTGTGAAGATTAGGGGAAATGCTTATATACAGAGTACGTATTCAAACGTATGGTCAGGCCGCTCAAGATGGCTGTTCTCTTGCTCTTTGTACATCCCCTGCTTGACCTACACTGGCTTCACCTCTGCCCTACTGACATGAACGTGCTTGCTCCCTGCCCCTTTGGCCAGAGCAGCTCCACCTGCGAGTTTCTTAAAGGAAAACGTCTGCTCTCCTGATGGTCATTAACCTGAGGGGCTGTGAGGGACCTGCCCCTGCTGCTGGTTTCCCTGGTAGCTGAGGAGCCAACCTGATGTTAATTCCCCCTATAAATGGTAGCCTCCATCTTCTCTGGGTGGAGAAGAGTGTTGTCACGTCTTCCCCGCTATCTGGCGCACATCGTAGAGTGTTGCTTTAGGTACGTAAGACCTCCCTATCCATTAAACCACTGATGTCTCTGTCGCTGTCTCTGGGCCAGTTAGTTGTGTTGAGGCTGGGCAACTACAAGCCCTGCAGGCCTGTGGGGTGTAGCCCAACATCAAACATGTCAGGAATTTTAGTATCATCCCACAAAGGTGGAGGGCAATGGGGTCAAATGCCCCTGGGGTCAGCGTTGCCACCAGTCAGCTCTGCAACCTCGGGCAGGCTGTTTCCACGGGTGGGATGGCGGAGCTGGGTGAGGTTATGTCTCAGTGCTCTCAGCATACAGACCCCATGACTCTTCCTTCCCTTTCCAGGCTCTACATTTCAGCTTCCTGGGAAGCAGGCTCTGAGATGGAGGTTTGCCAACACCAGGCAGACAGGGGAGCTGGGAACAAGATCCACCTGTCGGGAGCGCTGACCACAGGGCCCACAGCTGTGAGGGAGCGGGAGCCGGCGGGAGGGAAGGTGAGCCCTGCGGCCGCCGCAACTCTCACCGGGAGCTCCAAAGCCGGGCCGGCTGCGCAGAGAGGTCCTGGACAGAAACAAGGTACTGGCCTTGGTGCCCACGTGGACCGGTGATTGGGTCTCCAGGGGACGCCGTGTAGACTTGGACCCAGCCGCCTCCTTGGCTGAGGCCGATGGCCGTGTGGGAGACAGCTATGGCGGGAGGGGGACGGAGGAGATAAGGGGGAATGAGAGCTTGGGTCCTAAGGGGAATGTGGGTGGGCACCATAGCCTCCACAGTGAAACCCTTCCCACCTCCAGACTTTTCTTTCCTTTTAAATATTTATTATATTTATTTGGCTGTGCCAGGTCTTAGTTGTGGCACATAGGATCTTCACTGCCTTGTGCGGGATCTTCCTTGCCACATGCGAACTCTTAGTTGCGGCATGCATGTGGAATCTAGTTCCCTGACCAGGGATCAAACCCGGGCCCCCTGGATTGGGAGCGTGGAGTCTTAGCCACTGGACCACCAGGGAAGTCCCCCTCCAGACTTTTCTAGAGGAGAGACTTGGTCTGCTGGCTTCTTTGTCTCAAGCCTGGCCTTCCCCAGCAGAGGAAAATCAGTGTCTGTCCTCGAACACTCACCCTCTGCCTGGGGCTGCCAGAAATTCTGAAGGCAAAAGCTGAGGAATTTGAAGCATTTATGACTTAGCGGGATTGTTCCCAAACTGCAGGCTTCTCTGTAAAGAGCCTTCTGGATTTCATTGTGGTTGCTTCTCAGCTCTTAGAACCTGGCCAAGGGCTCCCTGGGTCTCACTTTTCAGGCTGCCCTCTGGCTGCAGGGTCTGCAGGCCTCTGCAAGGTTGTCTGGGTAACACATGGGTGTTTGCAAACCTCGTTGCCTGCCCAGAGGTAAAAAGCACAGAAGCTGGGGGCAGATGGTTCTAGAGGGTCATCTTGTCCATACCACTTAACCTCCCTGGGTTTGTTGGCTCATCTCCCACGTGGCTTGGTGCTACCCTCAGAACCCGGTGTAGTGGCTTTTCCAGAGGAGAACAATAGTTCCACCTGAGCAGAACAACGTGCTTTCTTCTAGTAGATGTTTCCTTCTCTCAAGTTTGAATGGTAGTTACTATCTTCTTATAGAGTCTGCCTTCTGCCCCTACGCCCAGTTGCAGCTAATTGGCCCAGGAGTAGGTATCTGAGCCAAACAGGGCCAGTGATTAGCATTCAGGCACCTATTTGGAGACTTGTGTTGGTATCCAAGTTGTAAACTCTGTGCAGCATTGCAATGGCAAAGAGCTTTCCTTTCCTCCCTCCCTCCTACTCCACTGCAGACATCGCTGGTCAATCTAGGAGGAAGAGTGCTGGATTGATTAGTAGTGTCTGCCGTAGTATGTGAGGAGCAGAGTGAGCATGCTGCTTTTGGCCTACCCTGGTCTTATGCTTGTAGGAATAACAATAATAAGAACTTCACATCCACCTTGGCGCTCTCGGCTTCACCGAATGTCCATAGCTACACTCATTCAGTCGTCCTGACAAGCACTGGGTTATAGAATGGTCCTGCTGGGTCTGGGATGGTTACTCTCATAGTTGAAACACAGCCTCAGAAGGGAGGCCTGAAGAGGGTGAGGTGAGAAGGAGGCACCTTCTGAGTCAGGCAAGCAGAACCAAGCCCAATACTCAATGTGTGACAACCCCCCTTTACATCTCACTGCAGAAAAAGAGGCTCAAAGAGGTAAAGGGACTTACCCAGTGACACACAGCTAGCAAGTGCTAGGGCTTGAGTCCAGGTCCTTTGCTCGAAACAGAAGTTTTTGGGGTTCTGGCTGCACCTAATGCTTGTGCCCTCCCTCCTGGGTTTGTCCTGGTTCGTGTAAGTTAACTCCCTGACCCATTGGGAAAATCTAAGAGGAGGAGAGAACGGCTGCTGTGTGTGGCTTTCTTTGTCCCCTAGAAATCCATTCTGAAACGTGATCTCATAGAGTTATTGTAAATATGCATCTGTGTGGCACCTTTAACTTTTGAACTGCATTTATGTGGGTGGAGGCCAGTGTGAGTAATCTTGGGTCGTGAGTGGAGGAAGCAGAGACTTTCGGTGCAGCCGTTCACACATGGACGCCGGCCCTGCCGACAGAGCCGTGTACTCTAGGCAGGGAGGCTGGGCTGGGCCTGGATTTGTGAGCTAGGATGGCTGTCATCACATTTCTTCAGTTCCCCACTGCTGGGTCCTGGGTCCACTGATATGCCCAGCCAGATGTGGGAGCCAACTCCTTGACTGGGGGAATTTGGGGAGGAAGATTGGAGAGGGTGGGGATAAGGTTCTCAGGCAGACGGCAGCTCAACAGCTCTGGAAAGGTTTGGTTGTTAAAGACCCAGTGTCGTGTTAGAGCACCTGGGCACTTTAATGGCAGCGCCCTCTTCCCTGGCTCTCTTGTCCACCTCACAGGCTTAGGCTCCTGCCTGGACCCCCACCCTACATCGCCGTTCCCCAGTGGTGCTCAGAAGGCTAGTTGGTCAGCCCCCCTCTGTTTTCTCAAGCCTTGCTTACTGCCTGGGCTCAGCCCTACCTGCTGGGGTCCTTCTCCCCACCACCCCCTCCCCATATACCTGCCTGAACTGGGTGGAGCCTGTGTGAGCCTCACCTGTGGGACCTCAGCAGGCCTGGCTGCTTGCCCGGCAGTGGTCAGCTGCCCCAGCCTGCCCAGACCCAGGCCCTTCCCCTCCCTCCAGCCACGTGCCTTGTGCTCAGCCTGTCTCCTGCGTTCTGCCCAAAGTCGCACAGCCCCCTGAATCCCCACTCCAGGGAAGTGACAGGCCATGTCTTTGCTGCAAAGGAAGTAAGCCTCCTTCAGGCATTTATACTTGCACCCCTTCCCAGAGCGTCCCAATAACCAAGTGTTTGGCAGAAAAGACACAGAACATACCCTTGAAAGAACACCTTTGGAGTTTTGTTAAACCTTTCTTCATCCAATTACAGAGTTTCTTGCAGTCAGTTAAGGAAAGCCCTACCATTCCCCCCTCTGCCAATCAAATAACGAAATACATAAATACATAAAATAAAGTCAAGAAGAAACATAGTATTTAAGACGTTAAAAGGAACACTGTCCCACAGTTAAAGTCAAACCCCACTGGCATTGCTCTTGACCCCTGTCTCCATCTCGTGTGCCCTGGGTTGGCCACGATTATAAGAACATCGAGGCAGCAGGGAATTGTGGAGAGAATGGAGACTTCAGAGTGCGACAGAGCTGGGTTTGAGTCCCAGCTGGTGAACCTCTGTGGACCTCTGTTTTCTCTTCTGTAAGATAGGGATAACAATAGCACCTACCTGAGAGGTTGCTGAGATGCCTGTAGGAGCCAACCCTGTGCCTGGCACATGGTTGGAGTCCAACAAGGGTTAGGTCTTTGCTTTACCACTGCAACTCATCACTGAATCATGGCCTCCTGAGCAGAAAGGGGCTTGGAGCTGAGCCTTTCCAAGAGGGAGCATCTGTCCCTTGGCAGCACTCTTGGCTATGGCAAAGCACAGGTTATATACGACACAAGCAAAGGGGGTCTGGTCCCAGAGACAAAGGGGTTAGCAGGTTCCTAGCAGAGATGGCAGCTGTAGGGGGTCAAGACTGAGCAGAAGCATAGGAGGTGCAGCCCAGTTCCACGTGGGGTCTGGAGCGTATACATATCGGGACGAGGCATGTCTGTTTTGTTCTCTGTGGTGTTCTGTCCCTAGAACAGTGTCTGGCAGTATAGGTAATGTCTAAATATTTATTGAACAAAGAATAAATGAATGAACGACAACCTTATCAGTCAGAACCTGGTTGTTTCAGGAATTCCATTTAAAAACAAGGCAAAGGAGAACAGCTGCTGGCAGGAAACAAAGGTTCTCTGGCAACAGATGGTTCTGTCTGGATGCAAAGAGTTAACAATTGCTCAGGTGGCAAAGAACCAGATTCTGGGGGCCTTGAGTAGGCAAAGGGATTCTGGTCTATGGACAGTGGGAGCCACTAATGGTTCTGAGTTCATGAAGTTAGAACCTGAACTCTGGGGCCGGGCTGCCCGGGCTCAAAGCCCAGCTCTGTCACTGACAAGGCATATGACCTGTGTCAAGTCACTAAATCTCTCTGCATCTTCATTTTTTCTTCTGTAAAATAAGGTTGATAGCGGTACCTACCTCCTAGGGTTGTTGAGAGGATTAAATGAGATTTACATGTGTAAAGTGCATACTGTCAGTTCTCAAGAAGCACCACCGTTAGTGTTATTTGATAAGTTGTGAGATAATCTGAGCTGTGTTTCAAGACATTTAATCAGGGAACATGTGAAGGATGGATTAGCCCAAAGGGAAACTAGTTCAGAGGCCATTGTGATGTCCAGGCATGAGAGGATGAGGTCTAAGTCAGGGAAATCATTGAGTGCCTGAGAGGAGGGAATCAATGCAAAACAGGTGGTTCATGAAGAGGCAGTCAGTAGAAATGACTGGCTGCAGTGGGGTGGGGAGCAGAAAATTCAGGACACATGCATCTGAGAGCGAGGATGTCTGGAAAGGAGAAAGCACCTCTGGAAGAGACAAAGGATGTTTAAAGAAGAAGCCGGTGTAGGAAGGATAAAAATTCAGTTTGGGGTGTGCCAAGTTGGACTTGGGGTACCCCATTCAAAAGGAGATGTTGTGAAGCTGGAAATGCCCAATTGGCCGGGTGAGATGTTGGGGCCAGGGGATAGCATGTGGCAGGAGATGCCAGGGAGAGATGTAAGGAGAGAAGCATGGAGCACGCCCCCAGGCGGCATTCACATTTGGGGGCTGGGGAACGGAAGAGGGTACCTAGGAGCAAACAGAGCAGCAGCCGGAGGCTGGGAGGGAAGCAGAAGAATGCAGTGCCTCTGAAACCTTGGCTGCCGAGTTCCTGGAAGGAAGCGATGGACAATAAGGTCAGACGCTGCACAGCCTGGGAAATAAGGGCTGGCTCAGCCCAGTGGGTGGAGAGCTGACTACTCAGAGAGCAGCTTCAGCTTCTGGAAAACTAGTGGTAGGTTTTAGGGATTCATAAAAGAAAGGGAGGAAATGGAATCAGTATGGATCTGTATACTTCCAGAAGAGTGTCTTAAGGAAAAGATCAATAGGGAAAAAGATGGAATTGCAGGGAGGAGTGGCTCAAATATCGATACAAGTTTTTGTCATCCTAGAAATATGAATGGTTTGGAGTAAAAGTCAAGATGCTGGAGGAGGAGGGAGGCTCGAGTTTGTAGGAGGATGAGGAAGCTGGTCCTGGATGAGGCAGGTGGAGGAAGGGACAGTCCAGGGATTGAGGTGGGAAGAAGCAAGAGGCAGCAAGAAGTTGAGATTTTGTGGAAAGAACATGAAGCAAACAGCTTTGATTTTTTGGTGAAGGAAGGGCTGAAGACATGAACGGGGAGGAAGTGGGAGAAGTGGCCTGGGGAAAATGTAGGGCATAGGTACTTGTAAAGGTGAAGGCAATTCACGAGAGATGAGAGAGGACTTGCCGAAGCCAGGGAGCACCCAATGGCAACTGAAGATGCACCCAAGATGACCGAGTGGGCAGCTGGTGTTGTCCACACTGTGACTTTCTGCAGCAATTCTGTGCTGGGAAAGAAGACTAGAGATGCCTAACGGTGGGGCTGAATGAAGGGAGATCTGGAGAGGCAATGGAGCTTTGAGTGCAATGACAGAGTCAAAACGTCTGGCAATGGAGCCCAGGCTGGACTTTGGGGTCCTTGCTGGCTAGTTGGGATCTGTGGAACAAAGACAGTGATTTCCCAGCAACAAGCAAGAACTTTAAAAAAACTATTCCTAAGTCTCCATTTGGCTTTAGGGTGAGTTGTGTGGTTTTTGAAGCACCAAATCTGTATGGAACATGAAATTGCTGATCCTTGGGGCAAATGCCACTGAATATTACATGGCAGCTGGAGCTGGGGTATTTTCTGGGAGAATCTAACTAGGGACCCTCAAAGGTATCTGGCCTGTCTCATCACGTCACTGAATTACTTCAAATGAACTGCATCTGTCAACCCCATTAGGATGGAAGACTCCATTTGGGAAGGGACCCTGTAATTTCTGATCCCATTCTGTGCATAGAATGGGCCTGGACCCAGAACAGGCATTCCACAAATATTCCCAGACTTGATTGCATTCTGATCATGTGCAGTCTGGGGCCTTGCCAAAGGAGTTGACTGGGAGTCTTCTTGTCCTGTGGTGTCCGGTGTTTTGGTCTTCAATGCTAGGGCAGGCCTGCGCTGCCATGGGTGGGAACACTTCATGTAGGAATTGGAATCATCATGAAAAGAACAGGAGAGAAAGCTCTGTATCTTATTGGAAAATCACACCAAAGGTATGCAGGTCAGAAAGCCATTTATTCCATAAATGAAGACACATGAATAGGTACATTTTATAAACTAAAACAATCTGGCGGGTCCCCGGATTAGAGCGGTTGCTGGTAAGCTTGGTCTCTCACAGGCAATGGCAGCCTTGGTCATGGGTCTGGACTGCGTGCAATTCCAATGCAGACAGTAGGACATTATGGGAATTAGCTGGAGAACCAACGATGCAGGAAGTATGGGCTCAGGTACTGTACAGAGGATGCAGCCACCCCCTGCCCCCAAGTGCACTGCATATCTAGAGACTCACAACGTGGAGATGAGGGGTACATGGCCTCAGTAACCTAGCTTAGCACACGTTCACTGGTCACCATCTTATTATCCATTATTTCAAGCCAAATGTCCCCAGTTCTATGAGAGTTTATATTCTCCAATACCATGGCAAATAAGGAAAGATGGGATAGCCTCTGAAGCTCGAGTGAAAAAAGCCTTCCAGGAGCTGCTTTTCAGAAACACTGGCAAATATTTGCCAAGGGCAGGCAGTGAGGCCATTGTCAGGGCTTCCAGGAAGACATACAAGAGCCTGAGTGTCGTGCAGTCCTAACCCTGACTCCCAGACTGAGCAAACGTGTAGCAGATTAAATAGTTTTCTATTGTCCTGTCCACCTCAATAAAACAGGGCACTCTTTAAAGCAGTTGCCTTAGTGACGTTTGTGTGTCTTGGAATGCCACCCAGGGCGAACAAATCAGATCTGAAGATGTGAAAACATGAAAATCGATATCAAGAAATGAAAAGTTCATTTCACTGATAAAACATCATTTATCTTAATCATTGGGGCTTTTCGGAATTTCCTAAGTGCCCTTTGAAATGCCAGCATCAAGGCTAGTGCCTGTGTGTTTGCAGAAGGTCTAGGGGAGTCGAGGCAAGAATACCGATTGCTCGGGCAGGGAGCCTGCTAAGGAGAATCTGCATCCTTCTGGGGCAGGCACCCACTGGACTGGTTTCCACCCAAGGAGCTCCCAAGCAGGGGTTTCCTGGGATATTTTTGGTATTTCAAAACTCCCAGTGAAAATAAAATAATATACTACCTTCCTATGAAAGATATTTCACAA
This sequence comes from Delphinapterus leucas, assembly GCF_059928025.1. Taxonomy (NCBI): domain Eukaryota; kingdom Metazoa; phylum Chordata; class Mammalia; order Artiodactyla; family Monodontidae; genus Delphinapterus; species Delphinapterus leucas. The sequence goes on from NC_143135.1 coordinate 43,047,086, forward strand.
GACCCTAACTGTGAAGCATAAGTGACCCACTTTGATAGGCTTTATGTAATATAGCAATAGTAGTTCACACTGATTAATCCGAATTGGGAAAATGAAATTATTATTCCACCTTCAGGAACCCTATACCTTGCCCTGCCCCCAGGCTAGATGACAGCATTCCCACTGCCCCCATTGAATCCATACAGGGATAAAATAGCACAGGTCCTCTGGTGAGAAGGTTGGAGGCCCTGGTCCCCCGAGATCAGCTTTCTGGCTGGTAGTCCTCTCCTTTCCTTTGCTTTACATATGCAGCCTTGTCCAGTCTTCTGGTTCCCTTAGCTCTTTTCAAAGGACCCAAATGTAGAGAGGATGGAGATGGCCTAAGAGTTGCTGTCCCAGCAGGAGGTGGAGTATTAGGGGCGTCCAGCAGGCCTTGCATTTGGATAGCACAGCCAGGCTTCCTGCACATGCTTGAGACCAGATTAGCTGGTGGGGTGGGGAAGAAGCTGGAGCTCCTCTCCTGGTCTCCTTTGCCCTCCAGCCATGACCACGGTATGGAGATGGGAAGGGCAGTCTCAGGCCTCCATATTGCTGACGTAGCTTTCTCCAGAGTTTTCCCACATAGTGGCCAGAAGGCTTTTTAACACACGTTGTGTCCCATTTCTCCTATGATAAAATCTGTAATCCTCTGATCTGACACCTCTCCTCCCCGCTCACTCTTTGTAGTCTAGCCATCCTGGCTTTCTACCAGCTCCTCCAGGGAACCTAGTCTTCTCCTAGCTGGGACCTTCCCTTAATAGCTCTTTACTCGAGTAGCTCAATGATTCAGGTGTCACTTTAAAACATCACTTTGCCAGAGACCTCTCTCGACCTCAAAATCTAAATGAGATCTCCTTCAGAGTTTTTTGTACTTCTTCACAGAGGTCATTCCGATGCTACTCTCTCACTTCGTCCCAGCTTCCCCTCCGGCATCTTTATTCCTGCCCTGACACTAGGTTCATCGGTACCATTTGTTTTAGATTCCATATAGGTGCGTTAGCATACGGTATTTGTTTTCCTCTTTGACTAACTTCACTCTGTATGACAGACTCTAGGTCCATCCACCTCATTACAAATAACTCAATTTCGTTCCCTTCTATGGCCGAGTAATATTCCATTGTATATATGTGCCACATCTTCTTTATCCAGTCATCTGTCGATGGACATTTAGGTTGCTTCCATGTCCTGGCTATTGTAAATAGTGCTGCAATGAACATTGTGTACATGTATCTTTTTTTATTCATATATCTTTTTGAATTATGGTTTTCTTTCGGTATACGCCCAGTAGTGGGATTGCTGGGTAGTATGGTAGTTCTATTTTTAGTTTTTTAAGGAATCTCCATACTGTTCTCCATAGTGGCTGTATCAATTCACATTCCCACCAACAGTGCAGGAGGGTTCCCTTTTCTCCACACCCTATCCAGCATTTATTGTTTCTAGATTTTTTGATGATGGCCATTCTGACTGGTGTGAGGTGACACCTCGTGGTTTTGGTTTGCATTTCTCTAATGATTAGTGATGTTGAACATCTTTTCATGTGTTTGTTGGCAATCTGTATGTCTACTTTGGAGAAGTGTCTATTTAGGTCTTCCGCCCATTTTTTGATTGGGTTGTTTGTTTCTTTGCATTGAGGTGCATGACCTGCTTGTATGTTTTGGAGATTAATCCTTTGTCAGTTGCTTCATTTGCAAATATTTTCTCCCATTCTGAGGGTTGTCTTTTTGTCTTGTTTATGGTTTCCTTTGCTGTGCAAAAGTTTTTAAGTTTCATTAGGTCCCATTTGTTTATTTTTGATTTTATTTCCATTACTCTAGGAGGTGGGTCAAAAAGGATCTTGCTGTGATTTATGTTAGAGTGTTCTGCCTATGTTTTCCTCTAAGAGTTTTATAGTGTCTGGCCTTAACATTTAGGACTTTAATCCATTTTGAGTTTATTTTTGTGTATAGTGTTAGGAAGTGTTCTAATTTCATTCTTTTACATGGAGCTATCCAGTTTTCCCAGCATCACTTATTGAAGAGGCTGTCTTTTCTCCATTGTATATTCTTGCCTCCTTTGTCAAAGATAGGGTGACCATATGTGCATGGGTTTATCTCTGGGCTTCTGATCCTATTCCATTGATCTATATTTCTGGTTTTGTGCTGGTACCACATTGTCTTGATTAGTGTAGCTTTGTAGTATAGTCTGAAGTCAGGGAGCCTGATTCCTCCAGCTCTGTTTTTCTTTCTCAAGATTGCTTTGGCTATTTGGGGTCTTTTGTGTTTCCATACAAACTGTAAACTTTTTTGTTCTAGTCCTGTAAAAACTGCCATTGGTAATTTGATAGGGATCACACTGAATCTGTAGATTGCTTTGGGTAGTATAGTCATTTTCACAATGTTGATTCTTCCAATCCAAGAACATGGTATATCTTTCCATCTGTTTGTATTGTCTTTGGTTTCTTTCATCAGTGTCTTATAGTTTTCTGCATACAGGTCTTTTGTCTCCTTAGGTAGGTTTATTCCTAGGTATTTTATTCTTTTTGTTGCAATAGTAAATGGGAGTGTTTCCTTAATTTCTCTTTCTATCGTTATTATTGTATAGGAATGCAAGAGATTTCTGTGCATTAATTTTGTATCCTGTTACTTTACCAAATTCATTAATTAGCTCTAGTAGTTTCCTGGTGGCATCTTTAGGATTTTCTATGTGTAGTATCATGTCATCTGCAAACATCAGATTATTTTTGATCAGCCCCTACTTAGGCAGGGCAAAACCGCTTGACCTACTGACTCCATCTAGTCTCATTTTCCAGTGGAAAAATAAATTAGTGATAATATAGGGGGAGTGGATTATGTATACATTTGCTCTAGCACTGGAGTATGGATGATTCATATTTGAACCACAATGTATACATGTCTGAGAGTCAAGTTATTGGAAAATTACAGCCCCAGAATACTGTTGATGCAAATAAGCTTCAGTATACTCTGTAGGGTTAACCAAGCAACCCACAACAAAATAAACTGATAATGATAAAGCTAAGCTAACTGTAATTCATACTTAAAAAGTACTGAAAGCGGCAATTGCAAATAGCAACCAACTCAAGACAACATTGATGATATCCTGAGAAAGAGTCCTCCTCTCACATTTTGGAAATGTCAGTTCTGTGCCTGCACATGTGAAATTGGACCTTCTCATAGAGTTGACAGGCACTGTACAGGCATCAGGCTTATAGCAGGATACTGTGGGGTACTCAGTAACCTTTAGCACTTTCTTAGTCAATTACAAATTAGTAGCCCTAGTAATATGTATAAATGAAAGCTTAATCAAACTGTACATCATTTGCCATAATAATCCAAAGGAGGCCTTTAAAAAAATAAATTCAGTTTAGGGCACAGAAGAATGTTTCTGGTAATGCCCTCCCTACTCCCCCATCCCAGTAGGTACCAGTCTTGATTTTTGAAATCACTGTCTAGGCAACATTACCTCCTTCTGGTAGGGATTTCGTTTTCTAGCTCATGCAGACCAGAGGTGTGCATTTGTATTTATAAAGTACTCATATTCTCATTTTAAACTGTAAGAAGTTTTAATATTCAGTGCAGAATAATCTCCAAGATAGAACATTAAGTGAAAAAAGCAATGTGTATGATACTATGTATAATATGCTATTTATGTTTAAAGAATGATTTTATATGTATGTTGACAAATAATTATATGCTTTATATTGTTGGGGTATCTCTGGAAGTGAATATAAGAAACAGAACAAAATAGTTGCTTCTGGGGACAGGTACTGGCTGCTGGGGGAGGGGAGGGAGAGGAAGTAGGTTTTTCACTAGATACCCATTCACACTTTTTAAATTTTGTACCATTTATACATCAACTATTAAAAAATCAATGAATTTAAATTTAGAAAAGAGGAAAAGGGGGAAAAAAGGACCCAGTGAGCCTACAGAGACTTGATTCTTGCCTCAGCTTTTCTTTTTTCTTTTAAAAGAGATGAGGGTTAAGTTTGGTTTACTTGTTTCCTGATGCCTTTTACCCCCCTTCAAAAACATAGTCATGTATTACGCAGAAGGTTCCAGAATCTAAACAAAACCTCTAAATGAGATGGCAGCGTTATAAAACCAGGCCCAAGCCCTGGGATTCTGGACTGTGGCGAAGACCTCAGTCTCAAAACACAATTTTCTGATAAACTAGACCTGCTATTAAAAAAGCTTCCGAGTGTTCTGATGTGTCTTCATACAGTATATTTGTAAAATATAAAAAAAGAATGCTCTTAAGGCCACTTGTCCACTGTCCACTTGCAGCTTGAATATAAGAACACAAAAAAAGGAGACAAAATTCATACAGCAAAGCACATTTAAATGAATGCATTATTTATTTCATCCTGCTTTAGTATTGCTCAAGGAGACAAAGCAATTATTTATGTTGATTTGCTATCAGGAATTTAAAAGAGAGCAAACAAATATCACAGTATTTCGTGTTTCCTAATGACAAATGAAATATTTCACTAATTATGTAAAAAGAATTGTATACTTTTACACAAATTGACCCAGAGAGTACATTTTCTTTCTATCCTTAATGCTCATTATGCTAATACTTCTTTCTTAGAGCAAAATCTCCCCAGAAATAGGTAGTATATTGAAATTGTATGGGTTCTGAGTGGCTGCAGCTAGACCATAGAGTAAGAAGTGATGAAAAGCTGGAAGGAATGTTTTGGACATGATGGGAGGCCTCCCTCTGGGTGGTGTAGACAGAGATCACAGTGAATTCCTCAAACTAGGGATGGGCTTTGGGCAATTGGGCCTAAAGTAGTGACAAAGCAGGCATAGACTTCTGGCGGTGGGGATACAGACTGGTGTCCCCTGAGCATACTTAGGAAAATTCTATAATGAAGATATAATATCAGTACAAGTTATTAATTATCCCAAGGGCTTGGTCAACTTATGAGTACAAGTGTTAAGTACCCCAAGCTGCAACCTTCGGTCTAAGGGGGTCCCATGCATACTAAGTGTATGAGTATTTGCCCCACGCTTCTTGTCCTCCTAGTCACCCCCACTTCAGCCCCTTTCCTATCCCTCCAGGCCCCGCAGGCTGGGACAACTAGAGCTCTGTATTCCAAACTTGGGTTCACGTAGAGGGGATCCATGTAACCGCAAGCCTGCGGGTAACCCATGCAAGGAAACCACTCAGCTTGAGTCTAAATAACTTACATTTTTCCTCGCCTGAATTAGCCAGTAACTGCATGTGGGCAGACTTAGCCAGAAATGGTCTAAATGATCAATTAGAGGGCAAAAAGGAGTTCCTTTCTTTAAGCTCAAGGGTCCCTGTTGAAGAGCCCTATTTCCCAAGCCCTGCTCGCATGGGCCCGTGCCCAGCTCTCTGTGGTGCCTGGGTATATTGTACATTTGCCTAACGATAGTGAATTGAGGACTCATTTTGTAGGAAAATATAGGGCACTTCCATTACATGCAATCAAGCAAGAAGGCTGCAAAATGTGCCATTCCATTAATTTTAAACAGAATCCACCCCAAATGTCACCCTGAAACCAGAGTAAGGGGTTATTACAAATCTGAAGGAATTAAGAGTAATTTTCATTTGCGAAGGAGTTGAGGGACATGACTCCTGCCACACACACACTATTAATTGGGTGAAATTTGATTTGCCAATTTCAGTGTGAATCACTGAGCCCTGACCTAGCCTGCCTGGTGGTGAGATCAGGGGGCTCCTGTCTTCTTGGAGGGCACAGGTGCACACGTACACACACACACACACACAAGAATAGAATGTGCAGAGACTGTAATGCAATGGGCTGGTTATTAACACATATGTTCTTCAAAGAAGAAAAACAAATGGCAGCTTCTGGCAAGTCATGTAACCTCTCTGAGCCTCAGTTTCCGTATCTGTAAAAGGGGCTGATAATATCTGCTTCAATGGGAGTCATGAGTATTCGTGAGTCTGAGTAGCTCAGAGCACTTAGTGTGGTGCCCAGCCCATAGGTTACACTCATTAGATGGTAACTATTATCTTTATTTTCATCTTCTGAGGGTGGGTGGGCTCTTGTGCCTGAGTTGGTGTGCCTAGGTTGGTTCCAAATCACACTGAGGGAAATCTGGACCTGGCACCAGGATGGCAACAACCTTCACAAGCCATTGCAGGGTCAGCTTTAGAGCCTGGGAGGTGTGGGTCAGCCCCCTGAGTTACTGATCATTTCCTTCCTAATCTCAGTTTCCACTATCTCTGGGAATAGAGCAGGCGGACTTGGGAGAGAGCACAGAGCAAGAGACAGGAATAAGCAGGTTAAGGCGGTTCAGGGGACGGTCCAGTCTGCCCCTCACTCCACATTCCGGTACTTGGTGAAGAGGTTGTACAACACTCGCAGTGTGGATTTCAGGTCACAGTTGACGATGTCTGCATAGAAAACAAAAAAGCACACATTGCTTCAGTGGTGCCACATGGCCCCAAACTGGCATCGGGTGTCCTCTTCCTTCTGCCACCCACCACGTGCCCAGCATGGTCCTGGGGAGGGTGTCTCCCCTCTCCCATAGGACACCATTCTGTGCTCCTGAAGAGCTAGCTCCCTGTCCTGCTGGGAGAGAAGAGCATCCCCATGAGACAACCAGGGGCAGGTGGGTGTTGGAAGGATGGGCAGTGTGTGCAGCGAGAATTCAGAGCAGGGGGCAGCGAGGGGCAGAGGTGCTGGGGCATGGGCGTCTCATCTCTCACTGAAAGAAAGCAGGCCCCAGAGCATGTAGTTTTCGCCCTGGAAACAGAATCCCAGGCGAGAGGACCCCGACCCGACTCTGTGCCCTGGGTCTCACCTGTCTCTCGGGGCCCCTCTCCCTCTGCCTTCACCCTGCCCCACAGAGCCAGCCGTGAGGGGGGGCAAGGAGGGGAGGGCCTGCAGCTACACTGGGGGACGAAGTGGTGAGTTAGGAGGACTAAGCTGCCTCTCCCTTAAGACGGGAGGGAGGGCCCCTAAAGGGCAGAGAAGCCCACCCGGCAGGGAGTACTCAGTAGATTATGTGTCATCCGAAAGATTAAGGACAGAGCAAGGTGGACGGGTTTGAGGCTGGCAGCTGGATTATATTTTCAGGAGAGTTCCACCGTGGGTCCTGAGCTTTTATACAACCATTTCCTCCCGCCTCACTTCCCCTGACCCCTCCCTGTCTTCCTTCTCTTTACTGGTCACCTCCTCTGGCTGCCCCTCTAACCCTCTGTGGACTCCTCTGCCTTCTCCTGCCCCCCAAGGCCCCACCCTGCACTTGCCCCTCTGCACTCGCACCCCTGTGGAAGCGCCTTCCCTGAGGACCTGGCATAGTGAAAACATAAAGAAAGGAACTCTGCCTACTACTTAGGGGTGCAGACTGAGGTAACAGAAGGAAAAGGAAAAGTTTAAAAAAAAAAAAAGAAGGAAAAAGGCAAAAGCCTGATGACTATACAAGTCAGGAGAGTTGAGGTTGAAGATTATGTCCAAAAAGGGCAAGCGGAGGGAAGACTGGGGAGCTGGGATTGCTGTATCCCTTGAGCTGGGTGCTGGTTATATGGTGGCACGTTGGATAATATTTCACTAAAGTTATTTGAAAAAAACCCTAACTGTGCCGAAGGTCTGATGAAGTAAATGATGTAAGAGAAAATAATAGAAAATAATAAATGCTCTGGGTTTCAAAGATGGGAGGCTGAGTCACTGGGAGGGAAGGGATTGGGGGACAATGTCAGGGCTCCAGCAGCGGCATGGTCAACAGGAACAGGGATCGTCCAGGACCAGCAGAGCGGGAGGCCGGTGGCTCTGGCAGGCTGGGCTGTGGTTCCAGGTCTTAGCCTTGGGACTCTTGCAGTTGTAGCTGTCACAGTCAGGTGTGCCCAGGCCCCAGGCCCCACAAAGATCAACACCTACTGGGCCATAAGCCAAGGGCCCAGGGCTGGGGAATCTCCTCAGGGCTCCCCAAACCCCTGGGCCCCATCCTGCCTGCCCCCTCCCAGGCCTTATCCCAGTTGTAGACCAACCCTACTCCACCCCTGCTGGGCTCAGACTCTGCTCCAAGCTCTCTTGCCGAATGACCAGGGGCTCAGGGACCACCCGTGAGGCCTGGAGCTCAGCTTCCTTTCTGCTCCCATGTTGGTTCATGCACATATGTGAGCCTCCAGCTTGGACCCTGCCCAGTGGCTGAGCCCTGCTCCCTTGCCTTGCTCATGCTGAATCACCCTCTGTCAGGTAGGGTCCTATGCCCTCTGGGCTGATTCCTGTCCTCCGCTGACTGCTTGGTGATGAGTGTTCCTGAAATTCCACCCAAGTCAAAGATTAGGAAGTTACCCTAAGAAGGAACTGCTAGAAAGGCAGACAGGGACAAAGGTGAGCTCACTAAGGGAGTGAGCGTGAAGGGGAAGGTAGGCTGACATTGGGGCCACTGCAGCAGGCTCCTAACTGGGCTCCTCAAAGCCTCTTGCCCTCTCCAGTCCATTCTACCCACTGCAGCTAGACTGTTTGGCTTCTGGGTATGGTTGTGCAGGATGCACACTGCACAACTCCAGGGCACATCTTCATATTTCCAAGGTATCATTACCACAGACTACAATATAACTCTGGCCCCAGGGATTGTGCAGGTCACAACTTGTATGCCCACACAGCTATTTCACATAAGATAAAGTCCAGAATCCTAATCCATGGTTTTACAAGGCAAAAGCTGACTCCGGCCCACCCTTCCAGTCTCACTTCATGCCATGTTCCCCCTCATTCACTCTGCACTGGTCACAGGGGCTTCCTTTCACAACGTCCCAGTAGGCTGTGCTCCTCCATCATCTTGGCCTCTGCACATGCTGTTGCAACATCTAGATTGTTCTTCCCAAGTAGCTGCCTCCTGATCCTCTTGCAGACCTCAGCTCAAAGCACTGCCTCCTGAGTGAAGCCTTCACACCTGGCCTTGGTGAGGGCACCCTGTCTTATGTTCTCACAACCCCCGCACTCTTCCTTCATAGCACTCACTCCAGTTCTCAAGCAGTGGTTTGTGTGCTTATCTAATGAAATCTGCCTCTGCTCGGAGCGTGACCAACGTGACTGCAGACAGTTGATCTTGCTTTGCTCCAGTGCCTGGCCCAGTACCTGGCATGCACAGACCTCAAAAGATATTAATAAATAAATGCATGAATGATTTCCCAATGTCCTGGAGGCCAAGAAAGAAAATTCCAGAAAGAGGGGATGACCAATAGAGCCACATGCTCCCAAGAGGGTGAAGAGGGTAAGGGCTGGAAAGAGTTCCCAGGGGACATGGTCCTGCTGGTGGCTTGGGAGAGTGCAAGGCCATGTGCAGGTGGTGGCAAGGTGTGAACAGCAGAATGGGCAGATGAGAGGTGGAGGCAATGGGCATGGGTGCAAAGGATGAACTTGGGAGCCTGAGAAAGGAGAGCTATGGATGGAGGTGGGAGGATTTGTTGTTCCCCTTTTTTTTTTTTTTTTTTTGCGCTACGCGGGCCTCTCACTGTTGTAGCCTCTCCTGTTGTGGAGTAGAGGCTCCTGACGCGCAGGCTCAGCGGCCATGGCTCATGGGCCCAGCCGCTCCGCGGCATGTGGGATCTTCCCGGACCGGGGCATGAACCCGTGTCCCCTGCATCGGCAGGCAGACTCTCAACCACTGCGCCACCAGGGAAGCCCTGTTGTTCCCTTTTAAAGACAGGGGAGTTCTATGATTGCTAGAGAAAGAAAATGTCCAATATGGGAGAATGTTTCAAAATGACCATTTAATTTACTCCAATTTATTTCTTTTTCCTTTTATTGCTGATTTACACTATAGTTGATTTACAGTGTTATATTAGTTTCAGGTATACAACACAGTGATTCAATATTTTTGTAGATTTTAATCCATTTAAAGTTATTATAAAACAATGGCTATATTTTCCTATGCTGTACAGTATATCCTTGCTTATTTATTTTAGGCATAGTAGTTTGTTAATCCCCTACCACTATCTTCCCCCTCCCTCATTCCCTTTCCCCCCTGGTAATCACTAGTTTGTTCTCATATCTGTGAGTCTCCGTTTTGTTATATTAATTTGTTTTATTTTTAAGATTCCACATATAAGTGAAATCATATAGTATTTGTCTTTCTCTGGCTTATTTCACTAAGCATAGTATTCTCTAGGTCCATCCACATTGCTGCAAATGGCACTATTTCATTCTTTTTTATGGCTGAGTAGTATTCCATATTATATATATACCACATCTTCTTGATCCATTCATCTGTTGATGAGCACTTGGGTTGCTTCCATGTCTTGGCTATTGTAAATAGTGCTGCTGTGAACATCAGGGTGCATGTATCTTTTTGAATTAGTTTTCATCTTTTCCAGATATATACCCAGCAGTGGAATTGCTGGATCATATGGTAGTTCTATTTTTAATTTTGGAGGAAGCTCCATACTGTTTCCATAGTGGTTGCAACAGTTTACATTCCCACCAACAGTGTAGAAGGGTTCTCTTTTATCCACACCCTCTCCAGCATTTATTATTTGCAGAGTTTTTGATGGTAGCCATTCTGACAGGTGTGACATGATATCTCATTATCGTTTTGATTTGCATTTCTCTGATGATTAGCCATGTTGAGCATCTTTTCATGTGCCTGTTGGTCATCTGTACATGTTCTTCGGAAAAATGTCTATTCAGGTTTTCTGCCCTTTTTTTTAAAATGAAAACTTCTTTCTTTATTTTTGGCTGTGTTGGGTCTTTGTTTTTGTGCGAGGGATTTCTCTAGTTGCGGTGAGCGGGGGCCACTCTTCATCACGGTGCACGGGCCTCTCACTGTCGCGGCCTCTCCCGTTGCAGAGCACAAGCTTCAGATGCACATCTGCCCATTTTTTAATCAGGTTGTTTGACTTTTTGATATTGAGTTGTATAAGCTATTTATATATTTTGGAAACTAACCACTTACTGGTAATATCATTTGCAAATATTTTCTTCCATTCAGTAGGTTGTCTTTTCATTTTGTCAATATTTCTTTTGCTGTGCAAGTTTTTAAGTTTAATTAGGTCCCATTTATTTATTTTTGCTTTTATTTCTTTTGTGTTAGGAGAGAGATCCCCCAAAATATTGCTACAACTTATGGCAAAGAGTGTTCTGCCTATGTTGTCCTCTAGGAGTTTTATGGTTTCAGGTCTTAAATTTAGGTCTTCAATTCATTTTGAGTTTTTGTATATGATATGAACAAGTGTTCTAATTTTATTCTTTTACATGTAGCTGTCCAGTTTTCCTTGTACCACTTATTGAATAGACTTTTTCCCATCATATATTCTTGCCTCCTTTGTTTTACATTAATTGACCACAAGTGTGTGGGTTTATTTCTGGGCTCACTATTCTATTCCATTGATCTATGTGTCTGTTTTTGTGCAAGCACCATGCTATTTTGATTACTGTAGCTTTGTAGTATAGTCTAAAGTCAGGGCGAGTGATTCCTCCAGCTTTGTTCTTTTTTCTTGAGATTGCTTTTGCAATTTGGGGTGTTTTGTGGTTACATATACGTTTTAGGATTTGTTCTAGTTTTGTGAAAAACGTCATGGGTATTTTGGTAGGGATTGTGTTAAATCTGTAGATTGCTTTGGGTAGTATGGACATTTTAACAATATTAATTCTTCCAATCCATGAACATGGGATATCTTTCCATTTCTCTGTATTGTCTTCAATTTCCTTCATAAGTGTTTTATGGTTTTCAGATTATAGGACTTTCACCTCCTTAGTTAAGTTTATTCCTAGGTATTCTTATATCCTGCAACTTTACTGAATTCACTTATTAGTTCTAATCATTTTTTGGTGGAGACTTTAGAGTTTTCAATACATAGTATCATGTCATCTACAAATAGTGACAGTTTTACTTCTTCCCATCTGGTTGGATGCCTTTTATTTCTATTTCTTTTCCGATTGTTACGGCTAGGACTTCTAAACTATGTTAACCAGAAGTGAGGAGAATGGGCATCCTTGTCGTGTTCCTGGTTCTAGAGAAAAAGCTTTTAACTTTTCATTGTTGAGTATGGTGTTAGCTGTGAGTTTGTCATAAATTGCCTTTATTATATTGAGATATGTTCGTTCTATAACAACTTGATGAGAATTTTTGTCATGAATGGATGTTGAATTTTGTCAAATGCCTTTTCTGTGTCTATTGAGATAATCGTGTGATTTTTATCCTTCTTTTTGTTAATGTGATGTATCATATTGATTTGGGGATATTGAACCATCCTTGCATTCCTGGAATAAATCACACTTGATTCTGGGATTTTTATATTGTTGAATTTGGTTTGGTAATATTTTGTTGAGAATTTTTGTTTATATTTATCTTAGATATTGGCCTGCGATTTTCTTTCTGTTTTTTTTTTTGTAGTGTCTTTGCCTGATTTTGGTATCAAGGTAATGATGGCCTTGTAGAAGTGAATTTACAAATGTTCTCTCCTCTTCAATTTTTTTAATAGTTGAGAAGGATGATATTCGTTCTTCTTTATATGTTTGGTAGAATTTCCCTGTGAATCTTTCTGGACTTTTGTTTTCTGGGAGTTTTTTTCTTTTTGTTTGTTTGTTTGGTTTTCTTAAAATTACAAATTCAATTCACTACTAGTGATCACTCTGTTCAGACAGTTTCTTCCTGATTCAGTCTTGGAAGGTTGTATGTTTCTAGAAATTTGACCATTTCTTCTAGGTTGTCCAAGTTTTTGGCATATAACTGTTCATAGTATTCTCTTATGATTTTTTTGTATCTCTGTGATATTGGTTGTTATTTCTCTTCTTTCATTTCTTATTTTGTTTTTTGGGATCCTCTCTCTTTTTTTTTCCCTTGGTGAGCTTGGGTAAAAATCTGTCAATTTTGTTTATCTTTTCAAAAAACGCCAGCTTTTGGTTTCATTGATATTTGGGTTTTGTTTTGTTTTTTTGGTCTCTATTTTATTTATTTACTCTCTGATCTTTATTATTTCCTTCCTTCTGCTAACTTTGGGCTTTGTTTGTTCTTCTTTCTCTAATTCCATTAGATGGTCAGTTAGATTGTTTATTAGAGATTTTTTTCTTATTTCTTTAAATAGTCCTGTATTGCTATAAGGTTCCCTCTTAGAACTGCTTTTCCTGCATCCCACAGATTTTGGAAAGTTGTGTTTCCATTTTTGTTTGTCTCAAGGTATTTTCTGCTTTCTTTTTTGATTTTTTCATTGACCCACCGTTTTTCTAAAGTAGAACATTGTTTAGTCTCCATGTGTTTGTGCTTTTCCCATTTTTCTTCCTGTAACGGATTTCTAGTTTCATACCATTGTGTTTGGGAAAATGCTTGATATAATTTCTATCCTCTTAAATTTGTTGAGACTTGTTTTGTGGCCTAGCATGTGCTCTATCCTGGAGAACATTCCACGTGCACTTGAAAAAAACGTGTATTCTGCTATTTCTGGGTGGAATGTAGATATCTATTAGGTCCAACTAATCTAATATATCATTTAAGACCACTGTTTCCTTACTGATTTTCTTCTGGTTATCTGTTCATTGATGTAAGTGGGTATTAAAGTCCCCAAGTGGGACTTCCCTGGTGGCACAGTGGCTAAGAATCTGCCTGCCAATGCAGGGGACACAGGCTTGAGCCCTGGTCTGGGAAGATCCCACATGCCGTGCCACAACTACTGAAGCCTGTGTGCCTGGAGCCCGTGCTCCACAACAAGAGAAGCCACTGCAATGAGGAGCCCACGCACTGCAACGAAGAGTAGCCACCACTTGCTGCAACTAGAGAAAGCCCGTGTGCAGCAACAAAGACCCAACACAGCCAAAAAATAAATTTAAAAAAGTCCCCTACTATTATTGTATTACTGTCAATTTCTCCTGTTATGTCAATGTTTGCTTTATATATTTAAGTGCATATATGTTAACAAGTGTTACATCTTCTTCTTGTATTGATCCCTTTATCATTATTATTATTATTATTTTGCAGTACGTGGGCCTCTCACTGCTGTGGCCTCTGCTGTTGCGGAGCACAGGCTCCGGACGCACAGGCTCAGGGGCCATGGCTCACGGGCCCAGCTGCTCCGCGGCATGTGGGATCTTCCCAGACTGGGGCACAAACCCGTGTCCCCTGCATCGGCAGGCGGACTCTCAACCATTGCGCCACCAGGGAAGCCCCCCTTTATCATTATTTAATGCCCTTGTCTTTTGCTATAGACTTTGTTTTAAAGTCTATTTTGTCTTATATGAGTATTGTTACTCCTGCTTTGGTCATTCCATTTGCATGAAATATTCTTCCTTCCCCTTACTTTCAGTCTGTGTGTATCTTCAGTTCTGAAGTGAGTCTCTTGTAAGCAGCATTTAGATGGGGATTTTTTTTTTTATCCAATCAGCCACCCTGTGTCTTCTTTTCTTTTAGAATGTATCTATCTATTTATTTATTTATATTGAAGTATAGTTGATTTACAATGTGTTAATTTCTGCTGTACAGAAAAGTGACTCAGATATATATATCTATATATATACACATACATACATATATATATTATTTTCCATTATGGTTTATCATAGGATACTGAATATACAGTAGGACCTTGTTGTTTATCCATTGCATATATAATAGCTTATCTCTGCTAACCCAAACCTCCCATTCCATCCCTCCCCCAACCCCCTCCCCCTTGGCAAGCACAAGTCTGTTCTCTATGTCTGTGAGTCTGTTTATGTTTTGTAGATAGGTTCATTTGTGTCATATTTTAGATTCCACGTATAAGTGATATCATATGGTATTTGTCTTTCTCTTTCTGACTTACTTCACTTAGTATGATAATCTCAAGTTGTATCCATGTTGCTGCAAATGGCATTATTTTGTTCTTTTTTTATGGCTGAATAGTATTCCATTATACATATGTACAAAGCAAAAATAAACAAATGGGACCTAATCAAACTTACAAGCTTTTACACAGCAAAGGGAACTATAAAAAAAAAAGAATCTTGTTAATCTTGTATCCTGCTACATTGCTGAATTCATTTATCAGCTCTAGTAGTTTTTTTGTGGAGTCTTTAGGGTTTTCTCTATACAGAATCATGACATCTGCATATAATGACAATTTTACCTTTTCCCTTCCAATCTGGATACCTTTTCTTTCTTTTTCTCATCTGATTGCTGTGGCTGGCTAGGACTTTGCTGGTTTTGGTATCAGGATGATCGTGGCTTCGTAGAATGTCTTTAGGAGTGTTCCCTCCTCTTCAAGTTCTTGGAAGAGTTTGAGAAGGATCGGTAAAAGTTCTTGTTTGTATGTTTGGTAGAATTCACCTGTGAAGCCATCTGGTCCTGGACTTTTGTTTGTAGGGAGTTTTAAAATTACAGATTCTACTTCATCTCTAGTGATCGGTCTGTTCAAATTATCTGTTTCTTCTTGATTCAATTTTGGTGGGCTGTATGTTTCTAGAAACTTGTCCATTTCTTCTAGATTGTTGAATTTGTTGGCATATAATTGTTCATAGTATTCTCTTATGGTTTTCTGTGGTATGGGTTGTTGTGTCTCCTTTTTCATTTCTTATTTTGTTTATTTTGGTTCTCTCTCTTTTCTTCTTGGTGAGCCTGGCTAGAGGTTTGTCAATCTTGTTTACCCTTTCAAAGAACCAGCTCTTGGTTTTATTGATTTTTTTCCTATTGTTTTTTAAAATTTAATTTTTATTGGAGTATAGTTGATTTGCAATGTTGTGTTGGTTTCTGCTGTACAGCAAAGTGAATCAGTTATACATATATATATCCACTCTTTTTAAAATTCTTTTCCCATGTAGGTCATTACAGAGTATTGAGAAGAATTCCCTATGCTATACAGTAGGTCTTTTAGTAATCTACTTTATATATAGTAGTGTGTATATGTCAATTCCAATCTCCCAGTTTATCCCTCCCCTCCTTTTCCCCCCTGGTAACCATAACTTTGTTTTCTACATCTGTGACTCTATTTCTGTGTTGTAAATAGGTTCATTTGTAACATTTTTAAAGATTCCACATATAAGCGATATATGATATTTGTTTTTCTCTGTCTGACTTACTTCACTCAGTATGACAATCTCTAGGTCCATCCATGTTGCTGCAAATGACATTCTTTCATTCTTTTTTATGGCTGAGTAATATTCCATTGTGATATATATACATACATACATACACACACACCACATCTTCTTTATCCATTCCTCTGTCGATGGACATTTAGGTTGCTTCCACGTCCTGGCTATTGTAAATTGTGCTGCAATGAACATAGGGGTGCATGTATCTTTTTGAATTATGGTTTTATCTGGGTATATGTCCAGGAGTGGGATTGCAGGATCATATGGTAGTTCTATTTTTAGTTTTTTAAGGAACCTCCATACTGTTCTCCATAATAGTTGTACCAATTACATTCCCACCAACAGTGTAGGAGGGTTCCCTTTTCTTTACATCCTCTCTAGCATTTACTATTTGTAGATTTTTTTGATGATGGTCATTCTGACCACTGTGAGGTGATACCTCTTTGTAGTTTTGATTGGCATTTCTCTAATATAATTAGTGATGTTGAGCATCTTTTCATGTGCTTTTTGCCCATCTGTATGTCTTCTTTGGAGAAACGTCTATTTAGATCTTCATGTTTTGATTGGGTTTTTTGGTTTTATTGGATATTGAGCTGCTTGAGCTGTTTGTATATTTTGGAGATTAATCCCTTGTCAGTTGCTTCCTTTGCAAATATTTTCTCCCATTCTGTGGGTTGTCTTTTCGTGTTTATGGTTTCCTTTGCTGTGCAAAACCTTTTAAGTTTAATTAGGTCCCATTTGTTTATCTTTGTTTTAATTTTCATTACTCTACCAGGTGGATCAAAAAAAATCCTGCTGTGATTTATGTCAGAGAATGTCTGTTGTTTTTTTAATCTCTATTTTATTTATTTCCTCTCTGATCTTTATTATTTCCTTCTGCTGACTTTAGGTTTTGTTTGTTCTTTTTCTAATTCTTTTAAGTGTAGGTTAGGTTGTTTACTTGATTTTTCTTGTTTTCTGAGAAAGGCGTGTGTCGCTATGAACTTTCCTCTGAGAACTGCTCTTGCTGCACCCCAAAGATTTTGTATGGTGTGTTTTCACTGGCATTTGTCTCAAGGTATTTTTAAATTTCCTTTTTGATTTCATCGTTGATCCAGTTGTTTTTTAGTAGTACGTTGTTTAATCTCCATGTAATCATTTTTTTCTCGTTTCTTTTTCTGTGGTTGATTTCTAGTTTCATGCTGGTGTAGTCAGAAAAGATGTTTGAGATAATTTCTGTACTCTTAAATTTGTTGAGGCTTGTTTTGTACCCTAGTGTGTGGTCAATCCTAGAGAATGTTCCATGTGCACTTGAAAAGAATGTGTATTCTGATTTTTTGGATGTAATGTCCTGAAAATATCAATTATGTATAACTGTTCTACTGTATCATTTAAGATCTCTGTTACCTTATTAATTTTCTGTCTAGAAGAGCTGTCCATTGATGTGAGTGGGGTGTTAAAGTCTCCTACTATTATTATATTACTGTCATTTTCTCTCTTTATGTCTGTTAGTATTTGTTTTATGTATTTGGGTGCTCCTATATTAGGTGCCTGTATGTTGACAAGTGTACAGTCCTCTTCCTGTGTTGATCCTTTTATCATTATACAGTGTCCTTTATCTTTATGGCCTATGTTTTAAAGTCTATTTTGTCTGATATGAGAATTGTAACCTCTGTTTTTTCATTCCCGTTTGCTTGAAATATCTTTTTCCATCCCCTCACTTTCAATCTATGTATATCCTTTGCCCTAAAGTGGGTCTCTTGTAGGCAGCATATTGTAAGGTCTTTTTTAAAAAAATCCACTCTGCTGCTCTGTGTGTTTTGATTGGAGCATTGTGTCCATTGACATTTAAGGTAATTATTGATAGATATCTATTTATTGCCATTTTAACACTTTTTCCCACTGATTTTATATTTCTTCTTTGTCCCTTTCTTTTTGTGGTTTGATGATTTTCTTTTGTATTATACTTATGTTCTCATTTTTTGTTTTTTTTGTGTGAATCTATTGTATGTTTTTGATTTGTGGTTAGCCTGTTTTTCAAGTATGTTAACCCCATCCTGTATCTACTCACCTTAGACTGGTAGTCATATAGGCTCAAACACATTCTAGGAAATGAAAAAAAAAAGCCACATGTTCTTCCTCCCCCACATTTCATGATTTTGATGTCCTCTTTTACATCTTCATGTTCATCCTTTTGCTGTTCATTGTGGTTATCATCACTTTCACAGAAATTTTTTGATTTTTAAAAAAATCTGTGTACTCGCTTATTTAGGTGATTTGTTTTCCAATTGTGATTTTCTCTTTCCTATATATTCTTACTTCTTTTCTATTTATAGGAGACCTTTCAATATTTCCTTTAGGATAGGCTTAGTATTGCTGTATTCTTTTAGTTTTTGCTTTTCTGAGAAATTCTTTATCTCTCCTTCTATTCTAAATGATAATTTTGCTGAGTAGAGTATCCTAGGTTGCAGATTTTTCCCTTTCTGGACTTTGAATATATTTTTTCCACTCCCTTCTAGCCTGCAACGTTTCTGTAGAGAAGTCAGCTGATAACCTTATGTTCACTTGTAATGAACTCTGTGTTTTTCTTGCTGCCTTTAGAACCCTCTCTTTAACTTTTGCCATTTTTATTATAATATGTTTCAGTGTAGGTCTGTTTGGGTTTACCTTGTTTGGGACCTTCTGTGCTTCCTGTACCTGGATATGTTTCCTTCTTTAGGTTTGGGAAGTTTTCAGCCATAATATCCTCAAATACACTTTCAGTTCCCTTTTCTCTTTCTTCCCCTTCTACAATCCCTATTATGCATAGATTGGCATACTTTATATTATCCCATAGGTCTCTTATATTGCTTTCATTTTTTTAAAATTGGTGTTTGTCTGCTGTCCTGTGTGATTTTCATTATTCTGTCTTCCAGGTCACTTATTTGTTCTTCTGCATTATTTATTCTGCTATTCATTGCCTTTAGTCCAGTTTTTGTCTCGGCAAATGAGGTTTCTGATTTTTCTTGGTTTCTCTTTACAGTTTCTAGTTCCTTTCTGCAGTACTTTGCATTTCTGTTGATAGCCTTTCCTAATTCCTTCAGTATTTTCTTTATCTCCTTTTCGAAATTGGTGTCTATTAGGCTGAAGGGATCTGTTTCATTGTTCTTTCAGGGGAATTCTCTTGGTCTTTTAACTGGGAGTGGTTTCTCTGCTTCTTCATTTTACTTATACTTCTCTTATTCTGTGAGTTTAGGAGAAACAATTATCCATTGAGGTCTTGGAGGGCTGTTTATATGTGGAAGTGCCCCTGTGTAGCTTGTGTGGCTTTAGTATTTTTGGTGCAAGGGCTGTTTTTAGTATGGATGCCTGTCACCTCTTTCCTCAGTATGTGCTGGCTGTTATCCCCTTAATAGGGAGTGTGTAGATGCAGCAGCTGGTGCCCAGTCATGGGGTTCTCAGCAGCGGTGGTGGCTCATGCATGTCCCCAGAGCATGTGATGGGAATGGAAGCAGTTCACAACCACTCCTGAAATGGGGCAGCGGCAGTGGCAGCTTGTGACTGCTCCTGGGGCTCCTGTAGGCAGTGTCCTGCCACCTGAGAGCACATGCAGGGAAAAAGAGTGTAATGAGTGTAATGGTGGGTCCCGCCCCTTCCCTTGCATGCCACCCACACGATGGCTCCTTGTCTCTAAGGTGGCCCAGGCTTCCTCTGCATACACCCTCAGGTGTGGTTGCACCAGACTCCAGCCCCTTCAGGCTGTTTCCATGCAGCCCATCCCAATCCTCTCCCCAGGTCTGATCTCCAAAGCCCAAGCTTCTGCACCCAGCCCGCACTTGCCCTGGCAGATGCACTGGGGAGAGGAGAGCAGTGGCACTGACCATCTGTGCAGGTTCTCTCTGCATTCTTTCTGCTGCAGACTGGTTCTTGTGTTCTCTTCCAAGGCTCTGAAGCTCTGTCCTGGCTGATGTCCCTACTGGTGAGGGGACTTCCCAGGGTGCAAGAAGCTTTCCTCTTTCAGAGCTCCCTCCCAGGGGTGCAGGTCCCATTCGGATTCCTTTCTCACTTTCTTTTTTCTTTTGTTCTACCCGGTTACGTGGAGTTTTCTTGCCCTTTCAGAGGTCAGAGGTCTTCTGCCAGCATTTGGTAGATATTCTGTGAGAATCATTCCACATGTAGATGTACTTTTGATGTATTTGTGGCAAGAGGTGAGCTTCACATCCTGCTACTCCACCATCTTGATTGCTCCTTTCTGCTCTGTCTTGTCTTTTCTTTTCTTTCATTCTTTCTTTCTTTCTTTCTCTCTCTCTCTCTCCCCCCCACCCCCTCCTTCCTTTATGGCTGTGTTGGGTCTTCGTTGCTGCGTGTGGGCTTTCTCTAGCTGTGGCGAGCGGGGTCTACCCTTTGTTGGGGTGCACAGGCTTCTCACTGCAGTGGCTTCTCTTGTTTTGGAGTACGGGCTCTAGGCGTGTGGGCTTCAGTAGTTGTAGCACATGGGCTGAGTAGTTGTGGCTTGCGGGCTCTAGAGCACAGGCTCAGTAGTTGTGGTGCATGGGCTTTGTCGCTCCATGGCATGTGGGATCTTCCCGGACCAGGGCTCGAACCCGTGTCCCCTGCATTGGCAGGCGGATTCTTAACCACTGCACCACCAGGGAAGCCCTGCCCTATGTCTTGATTGGAGCATTTAGTCTATTGACATTTAAAGTGATTACTGATAGGTATGTACTTACTGCCATTTTGTTACTTGTTTTCTGGCTGTTTCTGTAGTTCTTCTCTGTTCTTTTCTTCTTTTAGTTTCTTCCCTTTTGGTTTGATGATTTTCTTTAGTGGTATGCTTGTGTTCCTTTCTCTCTAGCTTTTGTGTATCTAATGTAGGTTTTTGATTTGTGGTTACTATGGGGCTCATATATGTTGACCTATATGTGTAACTGACAGTCAAAGTTCAAACACATTCTAAAAGATCTACATTTTTTTACTCCCCTCCCCAACATTTTGTGTTTTTGATGTCCTATTTTACATCTTCATGTGTATTCCTTCATTGTTTGTTGCAGTTAAAATTGATTTTACAATTTTTTTTGTCTTTTAATCTTCATGTTAGCTTATTTAATTGGTTGATCCTCATCCTTTACTATATATTTGCTTTACTAGTGGGATTTTTTCCTTTCCTATATATACTTCTTGTATTAGCCTTCTATTTTCCACTTAGAGAAGACTCTTTAACATTTGTTTTAGGGTCATATTAGTATTGATGAACTCTTTAGTTTTGCTTGCCTGAGAAATTCTGTATCTCTCCTTCAATTCTAAATGATAATTTTGCTGGGTAGAGTATCCTGGGTTGCAGGTTTTTCCCCTTCAGCAGTTTAAATATAGCATACCACTCCCTTTTGGCCTGCAAAGTTTCTGCAGAAAAATCAGCTGATAGCCTTATGGGTGTTCCCTGATATATATTACTCTGTTTTCTTTCTTGCTGCCTTTGGAATTCTCTCTTTAACTTTTGCCATTTTAATTACAATATGTCTTGGTGTGGGTCTGTTTGGGTTCATCTTGTTTGGGACCCTCTGTGCTTCCTGTACCTGGATATCTGTTTTCTTCTTCAGGTTCAGGAATTTTTCAGCCATAATTTCATCATCAAATACATTTTGGACACTTTTCTCCCTCTTCTCCATCTGGGACCCCCCATAATCTGATTTTTTTTTTTCGTGCTTGATGTCCCAGAGGTCCCTTAAAGTGTTCTTATTTTTTAAAATTTCTTTTTATTCTTGCTGTTATGACTGGGTGATTTCCATTATTCTATCTTGCAGATCACTTATACGTTCTTCTGTATTACCTAGTCTGCTGTTAATTCCTTCTAGCATGTTTTTCATTTCATTTATTGTATTCTTCAGTTCTGACGGGTACTTTTTTATATTTTCTAGTTCTTTATTAAAATTCTCACCGTATTAATCTATTTTTTTCAGTAATCCAGTTAGCATTCTTATTACTAATGCTTTGAACTCTTTATCTGATAAATTATTTATTTTCATTTCATTGGTTGTTTTTCAGGGGTTTTCTTTTGTTCTTTCAATTGAAACAAATTCCTCTATCTTCTCCTTTTGCTTAACTTTCTCTGTCTCTATGAGATTAGGTGAAACAGTTACCTACTCTGGTCTTGAATGGGTGTCCTTGTATGGGAGTGACCCTATACAGTCTGCATGTGCCCAGTGGCTTTGGTGGGAGACCTGGATCTGACATGAGCATGAGTCCCATCTTCCCCCATGCTGTTCTGGCAGGTATCACATTGGTAGGAGGTGGGGCTGGAGATGAAGGGGCTAGATCCAGAGCTAGGTGTGAGCTGGGCCTTCTGCTCTGCTCAGTAGCTGATATCACCTTACTTGGAGCAAGTTTGGGTCCCAAGTTGCTGAAGCAGAAGCCCTGAGGGTAGGGTCTGAACTGGCTCTGTTCCCCCTAAGTGTGTGCTCTCCCCCTCCCATCACTGGCACCCTCATCTCAGAGCAGAGAAGTGCTGGATTGGGCACTCAGTGTGGGTCTGTGTGTGGGCCATGGCAGTCCCAGCCCTAGCTGGGGTCTCAGACTGCTTCTAATGCGCTGCCTCCATAAGCACCAGTAATGGGTTCTCCTGCCCCTTTCAGATGCTGTTCTATGTCTGAGCCAGCTCCATCCCTCACAACTGAGCACTCCCCTTGGCCACAGCAGCCCTTGCCTTAGTGTGGAGCAGCATCATGGAGCAAGTGGGGCTGGAGTGTGTACTCCGCTCAGGCTGGGGCAGTTGTGGGAAACCGGTCAGAGGCCCAAGCAGTTTCAATCTGCTTCCTCCGCTTGTTTTGGGAGCTAGCAAGTGTGTGTGTGCTCTTCATGAGGAGTCTAGGTTTCTTACAGCCCTCCTATTAGTCCCACTGATTGTCAAACCTAAGGGAACTCGTCTATCTGGTGTTAGACCTCAGGGCTGGCGTGCCCAATATGTGGCTCAAACTGCTCCCTCCCCAGGGAGATCTCTGTCCATGTAATCCCCCTCCTCTTCTGAGTCCCCTCCCAGGGGCACAGGTCCCTGATTACTTCTCTTCCCTTCCTACCCGATTCTGTGTGGATCTTTCTTACAGTGTTGGTTGTACAAGAGTCTTTCTGCCAATCTCCAGTTAATTTTCAGTGAAAATTACTCCACGTGTAGATTTATTTTTGGCGTTCATGGGGGGAGGTGAGCTCTGAATCCTTCTACTCTGCCATCTTGATATGTCTCCTCTGTTTTAATTTTAACGCCCACTGAAGTTTGAAGTCCATCTTCACTACAATGGGTTAAAGGCGTTACGTCATTTAATGTCTCAGTATCAGTTTTCTCACTGGTAAAACTGGGTTTTATGAAAAACACCTGGAACATATGAAGGGCTCCCTAAATGGTAGTTTCCTTCCCACTTTCCCATCTTTGCCTAGTAGCAGAGCTGTTATGTATAGCTGTTAAGTCTACGCACTGCACAACTCCAGGGGGGTACCATTCACAAAGATTAAGCCCTGCTCCTTGGCAAATCTGAGTTGCTTCTTCCTACAGGTGATCACCATGAGGTGGGCCTGGTGAAGTGGGGGGTGGGGACTACAGTCAGAGACACTGCTTATTGTCTGTTCTTTTCAAGAAAACCAACAGCCACACAGGTAGTTCCGGGTAGGCCAGTGGGTAGGCCATCTCAGCTAGGAGAAGAGCTTTGGGTTCCTGGGAATGATCTGTGACTCCCTGCAATATACAGCCTCTTTAAAACCCTGGGCTAATAAATTACGTGATTAGCAAGTTAGCACTGCTCTGATCATTTCTCTGTGCTGGCCCGGAGTCCCTATCTGGGAGCAGGCAGTCAGGATGGTAGGGCACCTGGATAGACAGCCAGAGCAGAGGCTGTCTGGCTGTCTGGGGCCAAGGAAGAGACAAATCAGACCCAAGACCACTCTGAGGAGAAAATGGCCTCTGGTCAAGGGGAAAGGGCTCTAGGTTTGCTCCTCTCACTCAGTGGCATTAGTGACAATTCCCATCCATCAGAGGACCATCCGAAATGAGTTTGTGGTTCTTTAAAAGATGCAGAAGTCTAGGAGGGAGAGGAACTCTGCTAATGCAGAAACCCAGGCTTTACACAAGGGGACATGGCCCTGTGTGGCCATGCCCTCCATGGACCCCTTTGGGCTACCCCAGCCTGTCTCATTCCAGTCTGAGGCCCCTCCCCCTCTGAAGTCTCTCCACCCCCATCTTTGAGTTCCCTGACCAAGGTGGGAAGAAACCTGGTGGCTCAGTGCCACCAGCTGGTGGGGGCTGGAATAAGTTGGGTGGCCACAGGCTGCCTACTCAGGGTAAGCCCAGCCCCCAAGATGTCCATCATGTTCCAGCCTCCATCCCACCTCCAATGGATGTAGCTCATCCTCAGTCTCGGTCTCACTCTCGCTCTCCTGTTTACTCCCTATTCCCCACTGAGACAGAATCCATCCTTTGGTATTGGTCATTTTCGTGGTGGCCTGCTACCCTATCTGGTGATTTTGCCATATTCTTTACATATTAAAAGTTTTTCATATGACAAGCATCCAGAAAAGTACATTCAACATATATATGTTCAGTTTTAAATGCTTTTAAGGGAACCCTCACGTAACCACCACCCATGTCTCAGGTACGAACATTGTCAGTACCCTAGAAGCACCCCCTTCCTCTCTGCATTCAGGTCACAACCCTCTCTCACCCTTCAAAGATGACCAAAATCCTCACTTTTATCGTGATCACCTCCTTGCTCTTCTTCATAGCTCCACCAGCAACATATGCACCTTTAAACAGCAGACTGTACTTTTATCTATTTTTACAGTTTATATAAATACTCATACTATGCATATTATTTTGTGATTTTTTTTACTCAAAATTATGTTTATAGGATTCATCCTTTAAACAGTTTCATTGAGGTATAATTTATTGTTTTATTGAGGTATAATTATTCTAGTATATTCTGTCATTTTTCAAGAATGCTTCTCAATCTGTTATCTACTTCTGGTAAATATTCAGTGCCTTGAAATGCCTGTTTTTGATCATTTTGTCCAGTTTTACACTTGCTTTTTTTGCAGAGGATAATCACTGACCTCTTCATGCTACAGTAACTAGAAGTCTCTCACGTGATTTCTCAGTTCATTCTTTCTTATTGTTGCCATTGTGTAATAATCCATGGTATGAATATACTCCAATTTATTTAGCTTGTTCCCTGGGGATGCACTCTCCAGTTTAGTCTATCATGGATATTTTTGGACTAGGGTCCTAGTATATGGACATGCATACTTATGAGTGGAATTGCTGGTCATAGGGTATATTAGTTTTCTATTGCTTCTTTAATGTATTACCACAAATTTGGTGGCAATCCAAATTTATTATCTTACAGTTCTAAAGGTCAGAGTCCAAAATGTGTCTCACTGGGATAAAATCAAGGTATCAGCAGGGTTGTGTTCGCTTCTGGAGACACTAGGGGAGAATCTGTTTTCTTGCTTTTTCTAGCTTCTAGGGGCTACTAGCATTCTTTGGCTCATGGCCCCCTTTCATCTTCAAAGCCATCAATGGCTGGTTGAATCTTTCTCATGCTACATCATTCTGATGAGTCTTCTGCTTCCCTCTTCTCTTGTGATTACACTGGAACCACCCAGATGATCCAAGGTAATCTCTCCAGCTCAAGATCCTCAACTTAATCACATCTGTAAAGTCCCTTTTACCATGTAAGGTATTAACAGGTCCCAGGGATTAGGATGTGGACATTTTGGGGCAGGCCGTCATTCTGCATTTAATACCACAGTGGTATTACAAATATTACATGTATTGATAAGGACAAACAGAAACAGCAGTTTTTGTACATCCTCGTTAATACTTGATATTATCAGAGTTTAGAATTTTTGCCACTGGTCTGTACACTATCCCTAAGGGAATGGGGAAGGGAAGTTGAACCATTTCCCATATTTCCAGCCACTGACCAAATCATTCCACAGATAGTATTGATCATCCACAACTAAGCTGCCTTCACCTGCCTGGATTTTCAGCATTGTTTTAAGTAGCTTGGTCCCAGCTATTTGACTCCTTGTATTTTAGATATTCCATCAGCCTGCTGGCTGTCTTACATGCAGGCTTCATTCTTGCCTTGTAGTAAGTTTCTTCTAGTCCCCACCTGTCTGTTGTGCTGGGGTCTTAACCATACTCAATGATGAGTCTATTGGATGATGATAACAGGGTAGGCATGTGCATTTGAAGACACATGGCATGATACCCTAAATAGAAAGCCACAGCTTCATGCCCATATGTCAACTGCTCCACTGGCCATGAACTTGCTGCTAACACTTGGCTTACACTAATTGGGGTACTAAAAGATTATGAAGCCTGGGCAGCAAAAGTCGTCTGAGATGGAAACTCAAAGTTTCCAGGGGATTTCAAGGTATAACAGAGCTTTGAGTGTCAAACAGCATGGCAGAGGATGCATTTTCCTGACCTTAAAAACATTTGCCATGAAAAATGCCTCTGCCACATCCAGTTTGATGTTGAAACACCCTCAAAGAATTACCCAGATTAGCCCCTTTTGAAAGTCTGCAGCATTTACTACTGAATTTCACCTCCCAGTTAGAAGCAGAGAAACAAGAATGCTGGGGTATACCTCTCACCAAGTATGGTCTCACAAAATACCATTTCAATTCTCCTTTACGCACTGGAAATTTTCAGCATGGGCATGGTGCCCAGTATAATAGCAAATAAAACAGATGTGTTTTTCCATTCATAAATGGTCAGGAAATTTCATAGTAAGCAGTTTAATATTTATACAAGAAATGTCATCTATATACTGAAATATCCCTATAAATTAATTGATATTGGGAAAACTGTCTTAAGGGAAATAAATGCTTGAAAACTGAAGTATCAGAAGAAGTACTTCCAATCTGTAACCAGGAAGTTTCATATTAAGCAGTTCAAGAAAACAGACACAGAAATGCTGGCCAGACTATCCTGCTATGTCTCTCCTACCCAGAAGCAGGGTGCTTATCAGCTGGCCACAGGACACTCAGGGTCTACTTCTAAAGGCATTAGCATGGCTATAGTGGCCTTGCAGGGAGACAACCCTGTGAGGGACAGCAGCCTTGCTAGAGGTCCTCCTCTGGCAGTGACCAGGTACTTAGAACAAGGTGATGATAAGTGACAC
The DNA here is from genome assembly GCF_059928025.1 of Delphinapterus leucas. Taxonomy (NCBI): domain Eukaryota; kingdom Metazoa; phylum Chordata; class Mammalia; order Artiodactyla; family Monodontidae; genus Delphinapterus; species Delphinapterus leucas. The sequence continues at coordinate 43,074,227 of NC_143135.1, forward strand.
TAAGGGACTGGCTTTTGTTGACCAGAGCTGATAGTTACTGAGGTCTGGAAAGAGTCATGAGACAGGGACCAACCAATGTCTTCACAATCGACCTCTCGCCTCCAGTCTTCCTGCTTTCTTCTCCAGCTTCATGAGTAAAGGCATTCCCACAAGATATTGTCCCTAACCCTTCCAGTTTCTCTACATGCTTTCCTGTTATACACCAAGAGAGAATGGAACAAGCAGAAGACTTGCAGTGATACAACCACAGCCCTGATCTTCTACCCGAACTCCAGTTCCGCTTGTGCCAATGCCTAGGTGTCAACCTCAAGGTTTCCAAAGCTGACACTCTTATCTCCCCTCCCAAGCTTGTTTTTTCCTCCTAGGTTCCCCAGTACTGCTGATGGTGCCCCACATCTAAATATCTGTTCTTCACACTGCCTTCCAAGTCATCTCTCTGGAATAGAGCTCTGATTACATCACTCACTTGCTCAAGAAACTTCCATGACTCCTACTGCCTACAGAATCAAGTCCAAACTTGCTGCCTTGGCATCAAGTCCCTCCAGGACTTGCTTCACTGTAATCAACTATTATTCAATTCATACTCTTAATATTCCAGCCAAATAGGTAACTGCTATATACTCATTATTAGGTGTCAGGTGCTGTGCGTCAGACATCATCACATTTAATCATATAATGTGCATGTCCCTAGGATTTCCACTTTTATAGACATGAAAACTATGACCAGTAAGTTGCCCAAGGCTGGTGGGGTAGGGCCTGGACCAAGGTCTGTCATGGCTTAGCCACATGCTTGGCTGTCTCATAAGCTAAGCCCTTCCCCATTTCCCAGGCAGGACATTTGCTCACATGGCCATCCTGTCTGGGATGCTTACTCCTCTATCCTAATGTCTAAATACAAAAGCCCTGGGGGAGAGGAGACAAGATGGAGGAGTAGAAGGACATGAGCTCACCTCCTCTTCTGGAAACACCAAAATCACAACTAACTGCTGAATAACCACCAACAAAAAAATGTTGGAACGTACCAAAAAAGATACCCTACATCCAAAGACAAAGAAGAAGCCACAATGAGATGGTAAGAGGGGCATAATCATGATAAAAACAAATCCCATACATGCTGGGTGGGTGACCCACAAACTGGAAAATATATAACAGAGGTTCTCCTACAGGAGTGAAAGTTCTGAGCCTCACATCAGGCTCCCCACCCTGGGGATCTGGCAATAGGAGGAGGAGCCCCCAGGGACTCTAGCTTTGAAGGCCAGCAGGGTTTGATCACAGGAATTCCACAGGACTGGGAGAAACAGAAACTCCACCCTTGGAGGGTGCACACAGGGTCTCGAGTGCACCAGGACCCAGGGTAAAAAGCAGTGACCACATTAAGAGACTGGGCCAGACTTACCTGCTAGTATTGGAGGGTCTCCTGCGGAGGCGGGGAATGGCTGTGGCTCACTGTGGGGACAAGGACACTACTGGCGGCAGTTCTGGGGGGTACTCATTGGTGTGAGCCCTCTTGGAGGACACCATTTTCTCACCAAGACCTGGCCCCACCCAACAGCCTCTAGGCTCCAGTGCTGGGACGACTCAGGCCAAACAACCAACAGGGTGGGAACACAGCCCCACCCATCAGCAGACAGGCTGCTTAAAGTCTTCCTGAGTAGACGGCTGCCCAATAAACACACCCCCTTACACGGCCCTCCCCACCAGAGGGACAAGACCCAGCTCCACCCACCAGTGGGCAGGTACCAGTGCTTCCCACCAGCAAGCCTGCAGAAGCCTCTTAGACAGCCTCATTCATCAGGGGGCAGGCAGCAGAAGCAAGAAATACAACCCTGCATCCTGCAGAGCAGAAATCGCAATCACAGAAAGTTAGACAAAATGAGAGGGCAGGGGAATATGTCCAGATGAAGGAAAAAGATAAAACCCCAGAAGAATAACTAGTGAAGTAGAGATACACAATCTACCTGAAAAAGAATTCAGAGTAATGATAGTAAAGATGATCCAAGATCTCAGAAAAAGAATGGTGGCACAGATCGAGACAATATAAGAAGTGTTTAACAAAGACCTAGAAGAACTAAAGAACAAACACAGTTGAACATTACAGTAAGTGAAGTAAAGAATACAGTAGAAGGAATCAATAGCAGAATAACTGAGGCAGAAGAACAGATAAGTGACCTGGAAGACAGAATGGTGGAAATCACTGCCATGGAACAGAATAAAGAAAAAAGAGTGAAAAGGAATAAGGACAACATTAAATGCAGCAACATTCACATTATAGGGGTCTCAGAAGGAGAAGAAACAGAGAGAAAGGGCCTGAGAAAATATCTGAAGAGATAATAGCTGAAAACTTCCCTAACAAGGGAGGGGAGACAGTAACCCAAGTCCAGGAAGCACACAGAGTCCCAGGCAGGATAAACCCAAGGAGGAACACACTGAGACACATAGTAATCAAACTGACAAAAATTAAAGACAAAGAAAAAATATTAAAAGCAATAAGGGAAAAGCAGCAAATAATGTACAAGGGAACTCCCATAAGGTTATCAGCTGATTTCTCAGCAGAAACTCTGCAGGCCAGAAGGGAGTGGCATGATGTATTTATCAGGCTCCCTAACTTCAGACTATTACTACAAAGCTACAGTCATCAAAACAGTGGGGTACTGACACAAAAACAGACATACAGATCAATGGAACAGGATAGAAAGCCCAGAAATAAACCAATGCACCTATGGTTAATTAATCTATGACAAAGGAGGCAAGACTATACAATGGAGAAAAGACAATCTCTTCAATAAATGATGCTGGGAAAACTGGACAGCTACATGTAAAAAACTGAAATTAGACCATTCCTTAACACCATACACAAAAATAAACTCAAAATGGACTAAAGATCTAAATTTAAGACCGGATATTATAAAACTTTTAGAGGAAAATATAGGCAGAATGCTCTTTGACATAAATCGCAGCAATATCTTTTTTGATCTGTCTCCTAGAGTAATGGAAATAAAAACAAAAATAAACAAATGGGACCTAATGAAACTCAAAAGCTTTTGCACAGAAACAGAAACCATAAGCAAAACGAAAAGACAAAGAAAAGACAAAGAATGGGAGGAAACATTTGCAAATGGTGTGACCGACAAGGGATTAATCTCTAAAATTTACAAATAGCTCATGAGGTTCAATATCAAAAAACAAACAAACAACACAATCAACACATGGGCAGAAGACCTAAATAGACATTTCTACAAAGAAGACATACAGATGGCCAAGAAGCACATGAAAAGATGCTCAATATCGCTAATTATTAGAGAAATGCAAATCAAAACTACAATGAGATAGCACCTCATACCAGTCAGAATGGCCATCATCAAAAAGTCTACAAACAATAAATGCTGGAGAGGGTGTGGAGAAAAGGGAACCCTCCTACACTGTTGGTGGGAATGTAACTTGGTACAGACACTGTGGAGAACAGTGTTCCTTAAGAAACAGAGGTTCCTTAAGAAACTAAAAATAGTGCTACCATATGATCCAGCAATCCCACTCCTGGGCATATATCTGGAGAAAAACATGGTTCGAAAGGATACATGCACCCCAGTGTTCACTGCAGCTCTATTTACAATAGCCAAGACCTGGAAGCAACCTAAATGTCCATCAACAGATGAATGGACAAAGAAGATGTGGCACATACATACAATGGAATATTACTCAGCCATTAAAAAGAATGAAATAATGCCATTTGCAGCAACATGGATGGACCTGGAGACTATACTAAGTGAAGTAAGTCAGACAGAGAAAGACAAATATCATATGATATCGCTTATATGCGGAATCTAAAAAAAAATTATACAGATGAACTTATTTACAAAACAGAAACAGACCCACAGACTTAGAGAATGAACTTACGGTTACCAGGGGGAAGGGTGGAGGGAAGGGATAGATTGGGAGATTGGGATTGACATGTACACACTGCTATATTTAAAATAGATACCAAACAAGGACCTACTGTATAGCATAGGGAACTCTGCTCAATATTCTGTAATAACCTAAATGGGAAAAGAATTTGAAAAAGAATAGATACATGTATATGTATAACAGAATCACTTTGCTGTACACCTGAAACTAACACAACATTGTTAATCAACTAGACTCCAATATAAAAGAAAAAAGAAAAATAAATACAAAAGCCCTACCTGGTCCAGTTTAGCCCAAGTCTTACCATCTTCCCCTACAAATGCACACATTGCTTCAAGCACAAGCATGGGAGGGCTGCTGGAGCATTTTGCTCCTTTTGTATTTTTTCAGCCTTAACATTTGCAACCTAAACCTGACAAATCAAACCTTGTCCTTGGGCAGAGTTGGAGCAAGCAAAGGGCAGAAAAGGGAATTATTCTCCGAGTAGAGCTGCCTGTGATGACCCCTGTATCTTCCCCCTGCCTACCTGGGAGATAGTTCTTGGGCAGGTCAGCACCCTGTCCAGGCACAGAAGAACCTGGAAACCAGGCCAGGACAGTTCTTGCAGCAGCACCTCCGCTCTGTGACATGCCTGCATGGGTCCTTATCCCTATGACCCCATGTGTGGGATTTCAGGTTCTGCTTTTTTTCCCTGAGGCCGTGCGATCTGCAGCTAGCAAAGGATGCCCAGGACTAAGCAGTGTGCCCTGTCCCACCTCCCCCTGCAAATGGCAAAGAAGGCTTCAGAAAAGATAGTCTTCCCTCTGGTATCAAACATGAGCCTTGCTCTGTGCCCTGAAAACTTGTGTGCAGGGGAGGGTCTCGCCTATAGTCACCAACCCAGGGAAGAGCAAAGTACCTTCTGGCCGTGGTTTTGGCTTTTCCAATCCTCCGTCTTGCATGAGCTCAAAGGCAAAGGAGACGTTCAAGACCTGGAGAGAGAAAGGCAGTGCATGAGGTGCTGCACACTCATTCCTGGACCCTTGGGGCTCCCTGTGACCTGCCCCTGGAAAGTGAAGGAACCAGCACTGTAGCCAGTGGGGCAGGGGCTGAGCTAAAATGAGGCTGCCAAACTGGGCCGGCCATGAGGAGTGTGAGGCAGGCCCAGCCTGCTGTTGTTGAAGCACTCCCAGAGGAGTTAAAAATCCTCTCCCTGTCTCACTGTGTTCTTGCGTCACTGCCAGGACTGTAAACTCAGGGACATAAGTGCCCACAGTTGAAAGGATCAGACAGCAAGACATGTTCAAGAGGCAGAGAAGGGTTTCTGCTTGGGACCAAATGCCCCTTGTCTAGCAGGTGGGCTGGGGCAGCCTGGGAGAGGCATCAGAAATCGGCTAAGTGCCGGCCTCAGGTCTGACCAGCCTTGCAGCCACCTGTCACCTCTGGGGAGAGATGAGGCTGGGCTGTGGCCCCAGGCAGGAGCATACGGCTAGGGGACCAAGGTGCAGGAGAGGGAAAGCTGTTCAGGATGCTCAGTGGCCTGTAGGTAGCTGCGTCCCAGCTCAGCTGTGCATCACAATGAGACCCCCATCCAACCACTGAAGACTCTGGGCAGAGGGGAAGCTGCCGCCTTTTCCCCAGATGGCCTCAGCAGAGGTGTGGGCAGACGGGTCGGGCATGTGGGCTCGGGCCTCCTGTGATGTCACCTCCCCTAACCTTCTGTTCAAAGCTGTCCGGGGTCAGGAAGAAGCTGTGCAGGGGCACGAAGTAGCCCTCCAGGAGCCCCATGAGCAGCACCAGGTACACCCCATCTGCAAACTGGAGGGAGAGAGACAGGTGAAGGCACTGGGTCCCTGAGCGCCCCAGCCCAGGCCCTTCCAGGGGCACATCAGCTTCCGTGTTGACCCCCGCAAAGGCTATATCCCCAGGCAGGCTGCTGGCAGTGGGTGAGGGGCAGTAACCTAAGGCAGGAAGGTCTGCTCTGCAGCAGGCCTGCCCCATGTCTGGCTGGTCCAGCACAGAAGCCACAAGCCCATGGTCCTGATCTCAATTGGTCCAGTATTTATTGAGTACCGACTATGTACCAAGCCCTGATGTGGCACAGGGACCACAGAGGTGGGTCAGGTGTGGCCCCTGCCCTGGAGGAACTCATGGTACAGTGGCGAGACTGTTGTGGAGGAAATGCAGCCGCTGCTCTGATGGAGGGAAGCATGCTGGCCTGCATGAGACTGACGAAGGTCACTCATCCCACTGAAGGCAACAGGGAAGGCTTCTGGAGCAGGCGCTGCCTGGGTGGAGACATGAGGGATGAGCTGGAGTTAGCTAGGGAGGGCAGAGGGAGGAGGGAAAGGGGATGTCCAAGGCCAACGGCATGAGGCTGCTAGGGCTACTTCTGCTTTATGAACAGGGAAAGATCTAGTGTCACACCGGCCTGGGCATTCTCCCCTCTCACCCTCGCCTTATTACTGCTTGAGAGGCAGCATCGTATAGCTGTTAGGAACGTGTGCTCTGGAGCTGGCCTCTAGCTCTACCACTTATTAACTGAGTGACTTGAGCAAGTTACAGAGCTTCTCTGTGCCTCATTTTTCTCACCTGTAAAATGGGGACAATAATAATATAGTATCTAATTCATAGGGTTATCATGCGGCCTAAACCAGTAAGTGTGTAAGGTGCCTAGAACACTGCTTGGTGTGTAGGCAACACTTAACACATACTAACTACTGCTATTTCTATCCGGGAAAACAACAAAGCAGTCAGACACAATGTACTGGCTCTTGCTGATAAAGCACAACTGTGTGCTCAGGGCCGTGGCAAGAGGCTTAGAGCTGGTCCCGGCATCTGTGGGATGAGGGAAATTTGAAAGGAGTAGGTGTTCTGGGTATGGAGAATGGCCTGAGCAAAGTTACAGAGGTCAGGTGCATATCTGATATTCTAGAACCTTGCAAAGGAGGCAGGGCCATCAAATATTTGTATAAACAACAGTTACTAGAGTTCACAAGAGGTCAAAGTTCTTGGAATCATCTTAGGAAACTTTAAAAATCCTAGACGGAATTAGTATTCTGTCTGGGCTGGGCCCAGTGTCTGAGCTCTGCTGGGTGACTGATTGGTGGGCCTGTGACTCAACCTTGGTTATGGGCAAACAACCTGGAGTATGAACTTGACCTAGAAGCAGCTTCCTCCCTGTTTCCATCCATCTGGCTGGTAGGGCCTGAGCATGACTCATCCCAGGCCACCCCAGGGTGGACAATGGGAAACAGACCCCAGCAACCGTGTCAAAATCACGGCCCGCCCATGGAACTAGTTAACTAGGCCTAATTCTGGCTGTGGCTGGAATGGGTTGAGAATGAAAGAAACGAATCTGTCAACTCAGGGGAGCACCCTGGGTTAGGGTCAGGGTTAGTCACAGCTGTGAGTACCACTGACCTAGACTGCTCCCGCCCCTGACTGCTGGTTCCAATGACTTGGTGGTAAAACTCGCAGATAGACACCAGATATGATCGGCAGAGGCCCCTTCCCTGCCCATGGGGAAGGGAGAGCTCATTCCAGCCCTCTCCAGGAATCATTGCTTCTGCAGCGCGTTCCCTATCTCCTGAAGAGCATATGAAGCTGCCTCCAGAGTCCAGACACACCCAGGCAGATCTCAGTCACAGACCCGGGCATTGCCTTTAAAAATAATAGGAGGTGCCCCTGTGTTCAAAAGAAAACCACACTTTAGAAGTTCATTGCGAATGAAAAGAGGTTGGGAAACAGGATACATTACATGGTACAAAGATTATACCTAATAAAGATTAGTTATTAATTATAAAGCGGGGGGTAGGGGGGAGGAGCTTTACAGTAGGGAAATCTGGGGGATGCCCACTTAGCCAAGTGGTCAAAGTTACCACCACCAGGAACAGAACTGATGGAGAAAAGTGCCTGAGAAGGGACTTCCCTGGTAGCGCAGTGGTTAAGAGTCCACCTGCCAATGCAAGGGACATGGGTTCGACCGCTGGTCCGGGAAGATGCCACATGCCGTGGAGCAACTAAGCCCGTCCGCCACAACTACTGAGCCTGAGCTCTAGAGCCTGCGAGCCACAACTACTGAAGCCCACACGCCTAGAGCCTGTGCTCCGTAACCAGAGAAGCCACCGCAGTGAGAAGCCCGTGCACTGCAAGGAAGACCCAACACAGCCAAAAAAATATATATATTAAAAAAAAAAAAATGGCCTGAGAAGAACACAGCATTGCCTCCATGGTACTGTTCCTGAACATGCATAACCTGGTTCTAATCATGAGGGAGAAAAACAGAGGCATTCTATGAACTAAATGGCCCGCACTCTTCAAAAATGTCAATGTTATGCAATGAGAGGCTGAGGATTTGTTCTCTATTAAAAAGAAACTAAAGAGACATGACAACTAAATGCATCAGGTGAGAATATGAGGACAACTGTATTTCTCTGAACCATGTGACACGGTCAAGAGTAGTCACATATCAGTGATTTCATATGGTTTAACCTAAATAGATTAACATATTGTATTGATGTTAAAACTGCCTGAATTTGATGACTATATTGTGATTCTGAGGTATTTAGGGGTGGCGAGAGAGAAAAAAACCCAAATATGGCCAAATGTTAACAATTGGTATATGTGCGTGAAGAGTACATGGGGATCCATGATAATATTCTTGCAACTTTTCAAAATAAAATACTGGAAAGAATTCAGAGAAATTCCATGCAGTTCACCCCTCTGAGGGAAGAGAGAGAGAATCCCCTCTCCCTTCCCCAGAAAACCTCCAGGATCAGGGTGGAAAGCCCTCCTGGCAATGTGGCTGGGGCAATGGGAACAGTGGCTGTCCAGCGGGGCCTTGTCCCCCACCCTGCACATGGGGCCGTCACCCACCTGGGTTTCCAGTTCCGTGACCTCCAGGTTCAATTTATTCAGGTGCTTGTTCACGAAAGTAATGAGCGTCTAGAAGAAAAGCACAAGCCAGACATTGAGATGAAGACTCTCACCCTGGAGGCCGCCCCTGTGACTCAAGCATGATGACACAGGACGAGACCCAGCCAAGATCTCGGGCCCGGGATCCCTGTGCCGAGCGGAGTGAGGCTGAGCAGCCTATAAGGCTCTTGCGAAACTCCTTGAGTCCACAGGGAAGGATGGCCCCCAGGACTGGCAGTCCCATGCACTGTGCAATTCCAATAGCCAGGTCCAGAACTGTGCAAGGAGCAGGGAGTGCTAAGAGGGCAGAGTGACAGGCGGAGTGTCCTAGCCAGGCTCAGGGGGCCAGAGGAGAAATGACCGCCTTGGGTCCCTCCTTCCAGTCCCCCTAGGTGCAGGTACCGGTGCCAGGGAGACAGAGGGAGGTCTGTGTGAGGAGCAGGGATGGTGGGGTTCAGTGTGGGTGTGGAGACACGGGACCGTAGCCTCAGAAACCCCCAAGAGATGCTGTCATCCCAATGGGAGAAGAAAGGGACTGGATAAGGCATCCAGTGAAAACAAGACAGGTAAAACGGACATCAAGCAGGAAAGCTCTGTGCTTGTGGTGGTCTGGTGATGACAACAGTTTCGGGAAGCTTGCAAACTGCAGGGGGTGGGTTTTCCAAATGTTTTCCTACATCTCGCTCCCCTCCCTCCCTCCCTCTCCCCTTCCCTCCCTCCCTCCCTCCCTCTCAGGCACCTCCCACCTTTTTCACCACGTTCAGCTTGTCTGGTGCGTGGTCAAACAAGGTGTCAAAGGCATCACGCTCTGAAAACAGAGGAAAATGTAAAGTAGGGCCCAGAGCTGATGCCAACCCAGGTCCCAGAAACGAGCCTCTACAGGCCACATGGTCAGCTCCAGGTGGGAATTCTTTGGGATATGAGACTGTGCTGGGAAACTGGGTTTGGGCAGAGATTTGGGGTTGATTCTTATCTTAGGGGCCTTTTTCTCTCTGTGTAGATGTAGGTGTGTGTGTATCCACCCTCGACATCAGCCCTCTTTGAGCTGGGGTTCAGGAGCTCTGGCGGGCAGTCTGACTTGGAACCGGTCATTTCTCTTTACTATTTGTATTCTTTGATATCATGACTTAGTCATGATTCTAAAGTGTTTCTGAAGCTTTTTGGAAGCAGAATGTCATCCAAATATCAAATCACTCCCTAATTTTCAAAACCAGCGTGCCCAAGACATACTTCCTGGCAGAGGGCAGATAAGCGGATTGGGAGCTACAGAGCCCCAGGACAGAAGGGGAGCTCCCCCTCTTGAGGGATCAGGTCACTTCAATCCTTTTAGCCTCACTTTCCTCTTCCATAAAATGCCCACTGGGTACTTCCCTGGCAGGCCAGTGGTTAACACCCTGCGCTTCCATTGCAGAGGGCACAGGTTCGATTCCTGGTCAGGGAACTAGCATCCCGCATGCCAAAACGCAGCCGAAAATAATAATAGAAAAAAGGCCCACTGAACATGAACCTCCCCTAGGTGGGTTATGAGGATGAAAGACAAGAAAGTACATTCTCTGTAAACTCTGAAGTATCTGCTGATCTGAGTTATTATTAGAATGATTGGAATATTTCAATATATTATCCACAGTAAATACAGAATCATAGAAAATAGCGAAGCCATTCTCCCTGCAGGGATTTTCCTTGCTATAGCCCCCCTGGTCCTCTGATCTGAGAGGTGAAATAGTGGAGGGATCTGTGACTGGGAATGAGAAATCTCCAAGAGGAACCGGGGCTGGGAGGGTTCGTGGTCCTGGGCTGCCTTTCCTACTCTTTTTTTTTTTGTGGTACGCGGGCCTCTCACTGCTGTGGCCTCTCCCGTTGCGGAGCACAGGCTCCGGACGTGCAGGCTCAGCGGCCATGGCTCACGGGTCCAGCCGCTCCGCAGCATGTGGGATCTTCCCAGACCGGGGCACGGACCCACGTCCCCTGCATCGGCAGGCGGACTCTCAACCACTGCGCCACCAGCCTCTCCTACTCTTGATGAGTAAATCTGAGATGGCCAGAATGGTGATTGTGATCTTGGACATTCACAGACCTTATAAACACACCCAAAGTTCTGGGAAACCAGAGAGGTAGGAGGTGTGATAAGGAAAAAGGCACCTTCTACAAGGGCTGGACAGAGTGGGGAGAGGGTACAGTCCCGAGCGCATACGTACACCTCTTACTTTACTTCCACAATATGCTTAGAGCAAGACTTCCCTGCAAATGCCCAGGACCCATCCAGAAGCCCAGCAGGGTCAGTGGTCTTGTTACTTGCAAGAGGACTGCAGCTGTGGTTACTTTTCCTCTTCCCACCAGTGCGCTGACCCTCCCTACCGACTGGCCCTGTCACCAGGTTGGCACAGACACACATGCAGGAATCAAGCTGAGTGCCTGTTCTTCCCAGCTGCTACAGAATTAACTAGACCCCATTGGCAGTCAGCAGCGACAGAGGACACTCTTATGCAACTCACCATGCCTTCCAGAAAGAGCCCTGCGGGAAAAGGAGAAAGAAAGCAGTGTGACTTTTCTCTCCTCACCCTTGGTGGCAGATCCCCGAAAGCTTCCTTCCTTGGCATTTTATTCTGCACTAAGTCTCCAACTATGGGTGGTCTTTACCACATTACCACCTATTTTCCCCCTCTGCTTTATAGATTTACTGGTGTTTGCATAAAGCCTGGTATAAGCGATGCATAAAGGACTATTTCTTGCCTTAAATAAACTCACATTATTGCTTACAGTTGAGAAAGAATATTGGACTCAGAGATTCAGGATTCCCAACCATGTTTTAGGAGCAGAGCTCAGGTACCATCTCAATGTGGCATTTCACTGCCCAAGTTGCTGAGGGCATCGGCTTGGGGAGGTCAGGTTGGGCTCTCTCCTGTCCATCCTGTGATACCCACCCAAGCTGCACCTGCCATTGACCTAGAATAGGTTTTCTCAAAGAGGGCAGGAACTGGAACCATACTCATACAGTGAAGCAGCAAAGTATTAGGAGCACGAGCATTAGGGTCAGACTACTTAGTTTTAAATCTTACAAAGCCATTTGCTTGCTGTGTGACTTTGGGCAAGCTACCGAACCTCTCTGGGTTTCAGGTCACTTATCCTTAAAATGAGGATAAAATGGTAAACAACTCAATCAGATGTTGTGAGCATTAAATGATTTAATATATAGAAAGATTTTAGCATAATTTCTACTATATACTAAATGCTCAATACATTTTTTTCTCAATACGTTTTTGGTTCTTATTATGTTGGTTTATTCCAACTATACATCTGTCACCTATTAAACAATGACTTGTGGGTAGTGTACTGGGAAGAATGATGAACGTGGAGTTCAAGCCAGGTAGACCAAGGACAGTTTCCTCCTCCACCTTTGGGGTGTGGGGTTTTAGAAGGTGTAATCATTGCTTCATGTGCCCCTGCTCTTTCCACTTGCTCTTCTTGTTCAAAGGAATATAGAGGAGAGTTAGGGGAGCAGGAGATGATACGAACATATTTTGCCCGGTTTTGCGTGCGGCCAGGGCTCAAGCCTGCCCAGGGATCTCAGACCCACGCACACCGACCGTCCTGCTCTTTCTGCTTGAGAACAAAACTTCTCTTTCCCATGACAAAACTCTTACATGTTCTGATATTCCAATTTCTTAATGTAAATGAAAAAAAAAAACAAACAAAAAAGAAACCCCAAACAATCCACCACCCTAAGGTAGAGAGGGGCTTTCTGGGTCATGGCATGTGACCATACAAATCAGATTCAGAAAAGGAAGAAAAACGTCCTTTTGAAGGTTAACAATTTAAATTCAACCCCATGTTTATGGCATGATGATTTCATGCTGGTTGGTTTTTTCGGGCACACTCTTTCCTGGAGTGCCACAAAATTAGAATTTTTCAATCACGGTTAATTCCCTCTCCCCACTTCCCCACCCAAGTTTGTACCTTAAGCATTGAGAGGCATGTTTTGAATGCACGGAAAAGGCTACACTATAATCACTGGCTGAAGTCTAGCCCCTCTCGCAATCCCAATAAATGAAAACTAAATGTCAGCAAATGGATGAATTTCGGAGAAACATCTGTGCTCCATTACAGAATCGCTGGCAACGGTGCCGTTGACATACTCTGTGTTACCAGTTATTTCCTCCTGGATTTGCCGAGACTGGAGGATTCCTTCTCGTTTCTGGAAACGGGGGTGGGAGGAAGAGAGAGAAATATGCATTAGAAAAATACAAAAGACTGATTAGCATTCCTGATACTTAGAAAGTTACTGGCGTTTAAGAAATGAATCCAGAGACGAGATACTGCTAGAGGTGAAATGAGGCTCCTGATTTCCTGGGACTGGACTGTACCATTCATACTTAAGTGCAATTAGTGTTTATTCCAAACAAGTCGGCTGTTTCTTGGATGGTGAATCTTTTCTTTCTTTATTGGAAGACATTCTGCTGGAAGCACACTGTTTGCCTCCTGGAGAAATCCACAGTAAACCAAATGGAAATGAGGGCCAGGGTGTGTCTGCCCTCCAGCTGGGGCCACGGAGGGAAGCGGAGAAACACATTTAACTGGGGCGGCTGGGGTGGAAGAACTGAGGTCAACTTGGAGAATTCAGAGGGAGAGTTTTCAAAAAACGTTTAACTAGAGGAGCTTTTAAGTAAGTAGTACAGTCCTTGGGTGACTAGCTTACTCTCTGAGAAAAGCGTAGGCACTTTGGAGGTCCATCCACCCACCCATCCGCCCACCCAAACTGCCATCCATCCACCCACCCACCCATCCATCCATCCACCCACCCATCTGCCCATCCATCCACCCACCCATGCATCCATCCATCATCTGTCTACCCCTTCCCATCAATTCATTCTCTTTCTTCTCTGTTTCATTAATCAGTGCCTTCTCTGTACAAGCCACTGTGTTGGACTTAGCAAACACTGTGGAACATGTGACATAGTTTTGGACCTTAAGGAACTTGGAGTAAAATGGCGTAGAAGAACAGGTATGCAAGAACAGTTTTCCCCAGACAGTCCTCCTGGTCCCAGCTCAATTATTAGAGTAGGATCCCCTTTCCCTCTCAAACGTGTCATGGATAATTAATTACATGGTGGCCCCTTGCAGAGAGGAAGTGCTGAGTGCAGGACAGGAACAAGTACTTTCGGCTGAGAGGGTCAGGGACACCTTCCAGGGGGAGGGGTTCTTGAGCTGGAACTTAACGGACAGCTAGGATTTGGCTGGACACAGAGGAGAGACCTCTTCAGTGGGAGGAATGGCCGGAGCAAAAAGGCAGAATAGGAGAGCACAGGCGTGTTCAGGAGGCCGTTTGGAGGGACAGTGGCTGCCCTTGGTCAGTTGAGTGCTGGTTTGGAGTTTAAACCTCACTGTGTGGGCGTGGGAACCGATGAAGGAGTGCTGGCGTTCAGGAAGACCTTCTGATGGGGGTGAGGAGGGAGATGCATTTATCACGTTCCTACACAATCAGTTACCAGACGCTTGGAAGGCAGTCTGGGCAGGGCAAGAGGCTGTCAGAGCAAATCCATCTTCCACAAAGACTGAGATGTGTCAAGAGGGATCCTCCAAGCATTAGTGTTTCAGCTGAAATCTGCCTTCTCGACCCTCCTGCCCGAACTTCCACAACCTTTTCTTCACATTCCCAATAGCCACAGAAACTAGCGTCCTTGCAAAATACTTTTACAGAAGGAAAGGTAGAGCTGGATAAAGGCCATGAGTGTATCTGGATTAGATTAAGAAGAATGAACTATCAAAGCAAAAAAGGAAGAAAAACATTAAAATACCATTGAAAAAAGATCTAGTGTGGATAGACCAGGACGTTTTCCAAATTCAGCTTCAACATATGTAAAATTTTCACACAGGGCTAATGGAATCTGTGTCCTTGTCTTGCGAGGCTGTTCACAGACATCAAACCTCATCTTCAACTACATGCAGAATTAAATGCTGGTACACAGAATGGAAAAGAAATCTGGGTTCAATGACACCTCACACAGCGTCCTGATTCATTTCGATCCACTGTTCCCTAAAGAACTCTCTCTGTAGTTCAGTCAGTGTCTTACAGCCAATTCTGAGTCTTGCTTCTGCGCCTGTTTAACTTGATAACGCAAAACACCCCATAAACCCTGACATACCTTGATGCCATTTTATGTAATGCCTCCTCCTTTCTCCCTCACGCTAACAAAACTGCCTGCAGTGGAAATTAAACCAGCAACAGCCTTCTGATGGCCTATAATTGAGCTCAAAATAAGGCATGAGACATGGGCTTCCAGTGACCACTGTTTCCCCCCCAACCCTCGCAAATCCTGAATCATAGTTTTAAAAAATATAATGAAATGGATTCACACTTTATTGATTGTTAATAAATGACACAATAGAGATGGCCTGGATTCACTAGGAAGATGCATGTACCAGGATGCTCTGGGCTGGCCACATATTCATAAAATGCTTAGCACCATGCCTGACATGGTTGACAGCCCAATAAATGAAGCCAATTAGTCTCTTTCAGTCAGCTGCACTTAGTGTCGGAACCACACGCGTTTGCATTGACGAGGCTTCTGATAGCCCTCTCTGCTGCTTATGTATAGTCCTGTCTCCGGGCAGGCAGGGCCAAGGTGTCATCTTCCTATTATACCCCCTTGACGTTTAGCAAGTTAAGTACCCAGAAGGTGCTGGAAGAAATACTTTTTCATTAGGGCATTGGCTGAGCAGCACCCCCATGTCCTCCTCCCCTCCCCCATTCACTTCTGATCCCTGAAAGCTCAGCCCTTCTGTCCTGGAAGCTGGCCTGGCCTCGCCTCTCCTCTCAGGCAAAGCCTACCTGCCCTCTGGGCTCTTCCTCACCAAGGGGTGGCAGAGTTGCCAGACAGAACCCTGGATAACCTTGGATAGCCAGGGAGCTGCTCATAAGGGACATTCTCCCTTGTAGCATGTTTATTTGGAAAAGAACAGAAGCCAACAAAATGACGACCTTTTGCTCACGGGCGTAAAGTTGGAAAATAAAATTGAATTTGAGTATCTAATGGGGTTAGGAGCAGAATGAGATAGTCACAGGGAGAGAGCATCCCCTCATTGTGGAAATCACACAGCCATGTGTGAATGGAAATTCCATCCAACAATCTGGAAAAAATGACTTGTGCTTCTCTGGGCAGGTGAAAATCGGCAGTGCCCTCAACACAGGCACGGCCTGTCAGGGTCTCTCTCAAATACACACATGTACACATGCACAGATACTTGCTTCTTCTCAATAACTGTGCATTGTTTGTTTAACCAAAAAACGATTCTCGGGCTTCCCTGGTGGCGCAGTGGTTAAGAATCCGCCTGCCAATGCAGGGGACATGGGTTTGAGCCCTGGTCCTGGAAGATCCCACATGCCACGGAGCAACTAAGCCTGTGCACCACAACTACTGAGCCTGAGCTCTAGAGCCCGTGCTCTGCAGAAAGAGAAGCCACTGCAATGAGAAGCCCATGCACTGCAATGAAGAATAGCCCCCGCTTGCCGCAACTAGAGAAAGCCCACGGGCAGCAATGAGGATCCAGTGCAGCCATAAATAAATAAATAAATAAATAAATAAGGCAGCCCAAACAATTGACAACTCTACCAACATTTAAAATCCACAGGCCTATGACCCCATGATCCCACTTCTGGGGCTCCATACTGTAGACACTGGAGCACGAGGCTGCATTATTTAAAAAAAAAAAAAAAGATTCTCGCTGTCTGGCAGGACACACACACACACAGGGATACAGCCTCCCAATCCTACTACACAGATCTGCACTGCTGGTGGGAATGTGAATTGGTGCAGCCACTATGGAGAACAGTATGGAGGTTCCTCAAAAAACTACAAATAGACCTACCATAGAACCCAGCAATCCCACTCCTGGGCATATACCCTGAGTAAACCAAAATTCAAAAAGAGTCACGTACCACAATGTTCATTGCAGCTCTATTTACAATAGCCAGGAGATGGAAACAACCTAAGTGTCCATCATCGGATGAATGGATAAAGAAGATGTGGCACATATATACAATGGAATATTACTCAGCCATAAAAAGAAACGAAATTGAGCTATTTGTAATGAGGTGGATGGACCCAGAGTCTGTCATACAGAGTGAAGTAAGTCAGAAAGAGAAAGACAAATACCATATGCTAACACATATATATGGAATTTAAGGGAAAAAAATGTCATGAAGAACCTAGGGGTAAGACGGGAATAAAGACACAGACCTACTGGAGAATGGACTTGAGGATATGGGGAGGGGGAAGGGTGAGCTGTGACAAAGCGAGAGAGAGGCATGGACATATATACACTACCAAACGTAAGGTAGATAGCTAGTGGGAAGCAGCCGCATAGCACAGGGATATCAGCTTGGTGCTTTGTGACCGCCTGGTGGGGTGGGATACAGAGGGTGGGAGGGAGGGAGACGCAAGAGGGAAGAGATATGGGAACATATGTATATGTATAACTGATTCACTTTGTTATAAAGCAGAAACTAACACACCGTTGTAAAGCAATTATACCCCAATAAAGATGTTAAAAAAAAAAAAAAAAGACCTCACAAATACATACAACACACTCTCAGATATACATTACACAGGCACTCTCCCGAGGAAAGCACGTAAACCCCAGGCACACGTCCCACACAAGCCTGTCCCAGACAGAAGCACATGCTCTTCCACCCTTTGCACACATATCAGGGATAAGCCCACATGCATCAGAAAGCTCACTCACATGCCTCCCAGCATATGGCACACCCAGACACACTCAGCATTCATTCAGCGTTCCTTCTAGCAAGCTACCCAGTGTGCCTTGGCTCTCACAGGAGCTTAGCCCCTGCACCCCTTTAAGGGTGCAGATGTTTTTAGTGGTTTCTAACTTACCTGGACCACAACCACTTGGATGGAAACATGATCTGGGAGTCGGATTGGTGCCCGGAAATACTGGGACAGAGCAACCAGCAGATGCAAGATGGCTACCAGGCTTTTGGCGTGAACAGCTGAAATAAAAGATGATTTATAAATTAGAGAATCTTCTTCTAGGTTCTCGGCAGATATACGCAGATCTCCAGAGTGTAGCAGTACCACACCCAATGCCCCTTTCATCCCACCCCTATGGGTCAGGGGACACGCTTGGTCATCACGGGCCTCACCCTGGGACCCCTCGGTTCTCAGCCAGGTCCCGTGGATCTGCTTCTTAGATCATGTTATTGCTGGACGGCAAAGTTGTGCTTCTCCACTCTAATCCAAGGTTCCCGTCGGGACCCTGACAACAGCTGAATTCTGAGTTCTGGTCAGCCCTCTGCCACCCCCATGTTCTTGTTCACTCTGTGCTGATAACCATGTCTGCTGAACCCCCTCTCCCTTCCCATCTGACTGTGAACTCTGTAGGTTATCACCACTACCCTTGTCCCAAGGCTTTACACAAAGCAGGCCCTCAATCAATGGACACTGAGTCAGGACACTGGATCCCTTCCTTTGTTCAGGGCTTTAAGACACCTGGAGGAAGGCATGCGAGACATCTAAAGGACTGTTGCTCTCTTGAATGCCATATATAGTCAGTGCAGGCAATGCCCTCTGGGCAATAGCTGGGAGGGGATGTTCATGACCTAGGTGGCTTCTATAGCTGAGCTGTGTGCCAGATCATTTAGGTCATTTATGCTGGAGAAGGCTGGGCAACTACTGAGTTGTAGTTTTCTCAGTAGATGAGAGGAGAAAAAGACTGTGATGTAACAGGCACACACAGTGTTGGCCAACTGGAGCTTGAGTTCTGACTTGACAACTCTACCATTTATTTACTGAGTATATGACCTTAGGTAGGCCACCTAAGGTCCCTGAGCCTCAGTCTGTTCAACCTCACACATGGGGATAACAGTACCTATGCAGAAATATGGGTAGTAAGAATTTCCAGACATAATGTTGGCAAAGCTCCTAGTACATAGCAGTGCCTAGGAATGATTGATATTTTCTATTATCACTTATGAGAAAGTACCTGGCATCTAGGCAATTAATGTCAACTTTCTCCCCTTTCTTTCATAAAAGGGAAGAGTCCCCAGATACTTTACCTGCCTTCACAGTCCTACCAGCGTTATGGCTCTCATTACAGGGGGCATTTAAGGAAAGAGCAAAAAATTGTCCATTTTGTGTAGTTAGCATGAACTGGGCCCATTATTAGGGTGTCATTCTGTCTGCCCTGGGATCAATGAATCCACTCTAACAGAAGCTTTGAGAAATCACCAAGAAAAGGAACTGATCCAGACAATCCTTGGGGACTCACTAGAGTTTCCTGTTATCACTGCTGCTTCAAAGAAGGTTTTCCACTGACTATGAACAGCAGCTCAATGCCACCATCAAATAGCAGATGAGCTGCTCCTAACTCGTAGCCTTACAGAAGAAGTGTTTACTTCTGGGATTTTGGGCTTTGCCAACTAAGCATCACCCACAGTTATAGCCTCAAAAAAGGCACCTGGCATGGACTGACCCACTGACATGATGGACAGAGGCAAAAACCGGGTTTGCTCTTCTGGTCAGAACTGCCACCGCATCAGTCCCATCACTGAGGGTTGTAAGGATATTTGCTACCTCTCCCCTTTAATGACAAAACATAATGCTGGAAAAGCAGTGGTCAGAAAGGTTGTTCTCACACACTGGGGACACTGTATGTTACCTTGACTGTCTTCGTAAGCAAAGTAGGGCTATGTTGTAGGCACCATACAGATGTTAGACTCTTTCAATGAGTGCTCTGTCCTCCTGGGTATTTTTTAAGAGAAATAATTACACAGTTTCTTTCTCTATCTCTCTCTCACAGACATACATGCTATGTATAAAAAGTTGTTAATTAATAAATGCTGGAGAGGGTGTAGAGAAAAGGGAACCCTCCTACACCGTTGGTGGGAATGTAAATTGGTGCTGTCACTATGGAGAACAGTATGGGGGTTCCTCAAAAACCTAAATATGGAGTGCACATATGATCCTGCAATCCCATTCCTGGGCATATATCTGGATAAAACTATAATTTGAAAAGATACATGCACCCCTATATTCATAGCAGCACTATTTACAATAGTCAAGACATAGAAACAACCTAAATGCATATCAATAGATGAATGGATAAAGAAGATATAGTGTGTGTGTGTGTGTACATACCCACACACACACACACACACACAAAATGGAATACTACTCATCCATAAAAAAGAATGAAATAATGCCATTTGCAGCAACATGGCTGGACCTAGAGATTGTCATACTAAGTGAAGTCAGAAAGAGAAAGATGAATACCATACGATATTACTTATATGTGGTATCTAAAATATGACACAAATGAACTTATCTACGAAACAGAAACAGACTCACAGGCTTAGAGAACAGACTTGTGGTTGCCAAGGGGGAGGGTGGGTGGGGGAGGGATGGATTGGGAGTTTTGGATTAGCATATGCAAATTATTATATATAGAATGGATAAACAACAAAGTCCTACTGTACAGCACAGGGAACTATATTTGATATCCTGTAATAAACCATAATGGAAAAGAAAAAGATGTTAATTATTGTGTAATATATTATCTTTAAAAAAAATCTGAAACACATATATCCAAATGAAAGACGATGGTTTTCAAATCTTTAAAAATTAAGCAGAGAAATCCTTTGTTCTAAAAACCATTAGGCAAACCTGATAAAAAACAGTGCAACTGCTCTGGTCCCTTTGTCCTAACTACAGCCCGCCCACAGCTGCTTCTCTTCTCCTCAATGATGCCTGAGTTTTTCCTTGCAAATCCCTAGGTTGGGCCAAGCATGGTTTAATAGTCACTGCTTTAATAAATTATGGTGCATTCACATAATGAAATAGTTTGCATGCACTGAAAATCATTAAGACGATGTAGCTATAAATATTAATAATATAATGTCAAAGAGAACTAGAAATAATGTAAATATATACTTTCATGGATTTATGCATATATAAATACACATATTTGTATATATATACATATATACATATAAATATACATGCACATACATACACAAATATGCACGCACGCACACACACACACACACACACACACAAACGTACTTGTGGCCAAGACTTGGAAAGTTAAAAAAAAATAGTTATGCTATAGTTGAAAGATTTTTTTCCTGTTTCAAATGTTTCTTTCGAATAAAGACATGTTATCTTTTCAATTAAGAAAACTTCTAACTACCTTTGCATGTCTGGGCACTCTCATCATTGCCGTCTCTCAGCACATCTCCTGGGAGTCTTCTCCCTGAGGCCAGGCAGAACCCAGGGCCACTGTGCTCCTGCACTCCAGTCAGGATGAAAACATGCAGAATGACAGCAGGGTTGAGAAGCCAAGACTCTGCTGTATAAACTGGGCCCTGCAGCCACTGTGCCAAGAGGGTCACTCCAGTGCTGGGAGACCATTTCAAAGGAGCTGTTGAGTTAGAAGCAGTCCTCCAAACTTGAATTGTGGTGGAAACAGAAACTGGTACAATTTGGGGGGAGGAAATTTGACAATATGTGATAGGACCTTAAAATGTACATATTCTTTGGCCCTAAACTACCACTCCTAGGTATTCATCCTTAAGAAGTAATTATGTCTATGAGCAGAAAGAACTCATCAGGCTGTATTGATATTAGTGAAAAAATGGGAAAAAAATCTTAAAATCTTTCATTAGTTAAGCAAATTATAATATACCCAATCTATGTCATAGAATATTAAAAGTGACATATAGAAGGATGATCTGTAAAGCTATACATCTTCTAAATAATATATACAGGTTGATACCATCTTCGTAAAAATAAAATATATTTTATATATAAGTATATACACATATTTTATTCATTTACTGATATATTTATTTCTTACACTTACACACACACACACACACACACACACATACACACACGACCTGAAGGAACACACCATAAGGCTGACAATGCCTGTATCTGATAGGCAGCTCATGAGGTCAGTATGTGTGGGCTTAGTACACAGGCTCTGCAGCCAGACTCTCTGGGTCTCATTCCTGGCTCCACCACTCCCCACTTCCCCCAACCCCGTGTGACCTTGGACAATGACACTTCTTTAGCAAATAGTATTGTGCTTAATATTGCCAGTCACTTTTCCAGGTTTTAGGGATACAGCAGTAAAGAGACAAAAATCCTTGCCCTCAGGAAGCTTACACTCACTGTTTCTTAACCTCTCTATGCCTTGACTTTCCCATCTGTAAAATGGGGACAGTAAAGTTCTTACCTCAGATGGTTGAATGAAGATTGCAAGATTCAAAATATGTAAAATGTTTAGATTAGTACAAGGCATACAAGCATCATAAATTCGTTAGATGTTATTTAAATCTCTTTTAATTGACCTGTATTTTCTAAGTTTTCAATAATGAAAATTATTGTTGCTAATAAAACAAAAAATAGAAAAGGAAGAACTCCCTAAAACCTTGGATCAAGGACCTTGGGAACTCAGCAGCTGTCTCTGCCACCCTTTTCCTGAGCGGAAAGATGATACGATGTCCCCAGAAACAGCCAGGGAAGATAACCGAGAGAGGAGGTGTCGGAGCCTGCCCTGGAGTTGCGCCTGCTGCATTCCTTATCACAGAAACCACTGCTGCCTGAAGCCCTGAGACATCGCGGGGAGCTGGCCACTGAGATAATTATTCCCTCTGACCTAGTAATTCCTCTCAGTTCTAAAAATCTATCTGACGAGTAATTCAAGAGAAGCAAAAAGAGTCACAACATAACATTTAACTCGGCCCTGTCTGATATTAGCAATAAGCTGAAAAACATCCTAAAAGGATCAATGTCAGCATAGGGTTTAAGTTAACTATGGAATATCTACCCCAGGAAATAGAGCAGCTATCAAAAATTATAACTACAGGGCTTCCCTGGTGGCGCAGTGGTTGAGAGTCTGCCTGCCGATGCAGGGGACACGGGTTCGTGCCCCAGTCCGGGATGATCCCACATGCCGCGGAGCGGCTGGGCCCGTGAGCCATGGCCACTGAGCCTGCGTGTCCAGAGCCTGTGCTCCGCAACGGGAGAGGCCACAACAGTGAGAGGCCCGCATACCGCAAAAAAAAAAAAAAAAAATATATATATATATATATAACTACAAAGACTACATGTGAATATAGAAGATGTGTATGATGTAACCTTAAGACAAAGTGAGTTTGTGTATACCTTCATCAAGTAAAAATATGAAAAAATATGCATTGATGTGGACGGTAATGCCAAAAAACGAAAACAGCCAGATGAGAGTGGTAATACAGGTGATTATTTTACTCCTACACATTTCCCCATAAGAAATGAAAGTGAATGCAAACCCAAAACAAATCATTCAAAGCCACTGAAGACAATGGTTCTGAAGTGGCTTTAAAAAACTCCATTCTTAAGGCAGGCAAAATGGTTTGGGGGTGGGGAAGATGGGATGAAGAATGTTTCAGATCAAGGAAATATCTTCCAGAAATGGTTCTAGAAAGGTGGGAATATTGTGGCCCATTTAAGTGAGGCCAGTGTATGGATGACGAAGAGAGGCTGAGAAAGTATGAAGTATATGTGTGGCTGGAGAGGTAAGTGGGAGACCAATCAGGTGTTATGGGTTGATATGTGACCCCCAGCCTCAAATTCATATGTTGAAGTCCTAACTTCCAGTCCCTCTGAATGTGACCTTATTTGTAAAATCATTGCAGACGTGATTAGTTAAGATGAGGTCATATTGGAGTAGGGTGAGCCCCTAATCCAATATGACAAGTGTCTTATAAAAAAGGGAAAATTTGGACACAGAGACATGCATAGAAGGAAGATGATGTGAAGAAATACAGCAAGAAATTAGCCCTCTGAGACCTAAGGAGAGAGGCCTGTAACAGATCCTTCCCTTGCAGCCCTCAGAAGGAACCAACCCACCAACACCTTCATCTCAGACTTGTGGCTTCCAGGACTCTGAGCAAATAAATTTCTGTTGTCTAAAAACAAAGAAAACAAAACAATTCCGTTCTTCCTATTTTCCAAACTGGGTTCCATGATAAATGAAAAGGGGTTTTGAAACAACAAGGTCCTACTGTACAGCACAGGGAACTATATTCAATATCCTGTGATAAACCGTAAGGGAAAAGAATTTTTAGAAGAATGTGTGTATATGTATAACTGAGTCACTGCTGTACAGCAGAAATTAACACAGCATTAGATGGTAAATCAACTATACTTCAATTAAAAAAAAGAAAGATAAAAGGGGTTTTGTTTTGGAGTGGTATATAGAGATGGTCCATACTCAAGGAAATGGGAAACAGGATCAAACAAAATTAAGCAGAGGTCACCATCAGAGGACTTTAATGCTTATTACTATTATGGACTTCCAGAATGCAGATACATTGCCCCAACTAGTGATCAGCCCCTTTTTCCCTCCCCCGCTGAACACTATTAGCATTCCTGGGACACGGGGCAGCATCTAGGGCCCAGAGCCGTGGCCTCCCCTCCTCCTGCCCTCAGGTGTCTCCTCTGCTCCACAGAGGATGCCCTGTTCCCAGCGTGCTGCTAGAGGCAGCTTTTCACGCTGTGCAAGCTAAGGTGTCATTGTGCTGAAGGAGGTACTTGGCGTCTCGCCTCCAACGGCAGGTGTTAGGAACCTGCTGAAGAGATTGCCATTGGCAGCTGCTGGGTCTCTAACTTGGAAAGCTGAAGATTCCCTTTTCTTTCCCAAGTCTGAAAGGTGTTTTTTTTTGGTGGTGGTGGTGGGGGAAGATGTCCATTTTAAGCTGTATACATCAGATGCAATAAGATATAATACTCAACCCCTTAATGCTTAAAGGCAGGAAACACAATCTCAGTCATTTCATTAATCTAAATTCATACTTTTATCTATTACAAGGAACAAAACAACTTTGGGCTCCCGATGGGAAACAGGTTGTTGCTACTGGATTCACCCAAATCTGCTGATTCCATGTTGACTCTGATATGGACTCAATTAAGTCCATATTAGCCAGGCCCTTGAGGCAGCAAAAGAATGAACGGTTTATACTTTCTGAGATCCTTGAGCTACACTAGCACGAAAACCTGAATTTTAAAATCCTATTCCATTGCCTATGCTCTTAGCCATATCTTTGCTCCCTCTGGGCAGTAAGGGGGTGAGAGGAAGGGCGTGGGCACTGGAACAGACCCAAGTCCTCGCTCCCCGCTTCTCAGCTGCCTGAACTGGGCATCTCCACTTCCCAGAGCTTCAACAAGCTGGAGACAGGAGCTTTTTCAAAAGGTTGTGCTGAGACTCAGAAGTAGCTCAATGAATAGGAGCTTCCTTCTCCACCAATCTCACATGAGGTTCCTACAGAGAGCCTTTTACAGAAAAGGCTCACTAGATTTTGACATTTTGCTGTTTTTCTCAGCTTTCCTTAGATGTGGATGATGAGCTTCCTTTCTAAGGAAAGGCATATCTCACTCAGAGATAAATGAGTTTGCACCCATCCGGGGCCTCCCAGCTTATTGATGCAGCTTCCTGGGGAAACTCCACGGTAGGAACCACAGGTGTCAGGTAACAGTCCCATCTTCCTTTGCAAAACTCACTGTCTACATTCCACTTGATGCTCCTGGGAGGAAGTTTCAGGGTTTCATTGATCTTCTCCAGGACAGTCTGCAGCTTTTGCTTCTGGGCAATCTCTGACTGGGTGACCTCAGCGACGTTCAGCTTCTCACTCTCAAGTTTCTCTAGGGTGACAAGGGAAAAGAGAACAGCTGTTACCTTTGCCACAGACAGACCTAACCCACGCACTCACACATTCACTCACTCACTCACCATACTGAGCACCTAGTAGGTGAGGGACGCTGCTCTCCCCTCCTCGTCTGGTGGTGGCACTGGTGGTGCCAGTATGTATTGTGAAAACCTTGTGATTGTGTCTTGAAGCCCCAAATTATAAGATCCCAGGATCATAGAAGGAGGGCATTTAACCCAGCTTGTCATATTTGAGCTCTTTTTCCTCATTCTGAGGTTTTCCCTCTTCTTTTCACCTCTGTCTTCTTCTCCAAAGACATTCCTGTACCCTGACTGGAAAGCCTTCATGCTTGCCTGGGCAGCGGCCAAGTCCTTATCCAAGGTGTTTTGAACACTCCTGTAGTACAATATGTGTCCTGTTGAATCATATTTATGTCTTAAGAACGTTCTTTCCTTTTAAACCCACCTGGAAGGTAACTAATTTGATGTGTCCTACTTCACTAATTCTAATGTACACACTTTTCACATTTTAACATCCCTGAAATCAGGCTGTGTCTTAAAATTGATGGCATCTTACAACTACCAACAGCCAGGTGGAAGGTATAAGAGTTATCACTGCTTCCATGTGTGTGAACTTGGTCATAGCTCTTCATAGTGTGGTCACTTCCATGTCTCAAAAAGCCTACAAGATGCTGTACAGCAGAAATTAACACAACATTGTAAATCAACTATACTTCAATAAAATAAATTAAAAAAGAACCTACAAGAGCAATTTCAAAAAGTAGAACATAAATATTCTAAGCAATAAGAAAGCATTGGGTAATAGTTTAATTGAAGTACTTTTTTCTCTTTGAGTGGTACTTATACTGTTATGTTTTAAAATCAATGGTTCTGGATTGGTTCAAGATGGCAGAGAAGAAGGACGTGCACTCACTCCTTCTTGAGAGAGCACTGCAATCATAACTAACTGCTGAAC
This sequence comes from Delphinapterus leucas, assembly GCF_059928025.1. NCBI lineage: Eukaryota > Metazoa > Chordata > Mammalia > Artiodactyla > Monodontidae > Delphinapterus > Delphinapterus leucas. The sequence continues at coordinate 43,100,703 of NC_143135.1, forward strand.
AATCATTGACAGGAAGACACTGGACCTCACCAAAAAAATACCCCACATTCAAAGACAAAGGGGAAGCCACAATGAGATGGTAGGAGGGGTGCAATCACAATAAAATCAAATCTCATAACCGCTGGGTGGGTGACTCACAAACTGAAGAACAATTATACCACAGAAGTCCACCCACTGCAGTGAAGGTTCTGAGCCCCACGTCAGGCTTCCCAACCTGGGGGTCCGGCAATGGGAAGAGGCATTCCCAGAGAATCAGACTTTGAAGGCTAGTGGGATTTGACTTTAGGACTTCAACAAGACTGGGGGAAACAGAGACTCCACTCTTGGAGGGCACACACAAAGTAGTGTGTGCATCAGGACCCAGGGGAAGGAGCAGTGACCCCATAGGAGACTGAACCAGATCTACCTGCTAGTGTTGGAGGGTCTCCTGCAGAGGTGGGGGGGTGGCTGTGGCTCACCATGGGGACAAGGACACTGGCAGCAGAAGTTCTGGGAAGTACTCCTTGGCATTAGCCCCACCGAAGAGCCTATAGGCTCCAGTGCTGGGTTGCCTCAGGCCAAACAACCAACAGGGAGGGGACTCAGCCCCACCCATCAGCAGAAAAGCAGATTAAAGTTTTACTGAGCTCTGCCCACCAGAGGAACACCCAGCTCTACCCACCACCAGTCCCTTCCATCAGGAAGCTTGCATAAGCCTCTTAGATAGCCTCATGAGAAGAGGGCACACAGCAGAAGCAAGAAGAACTACAATCCTGCAGCCTGTGGAACAAAATCCACACTCACAGAAAGACAGACAAAATGAAAAGGCAGAGGACTATGTACCAGATGAAGGACAAGATAAAACCCCATAAAAACGACTAAATGAAGAGGCGATAGGCAACTTTTCAAAAAAAGAATTAAGAATAATGATAGTGAAGATGATCCAGGACCTTGGAAAAAGAATGGAGGCAAAGATCGAGAAGATGCAAAAAATGTACAACAAAGACCTGGAAGAATTAAAGAACAAACACCTAGAAAAATTAAAGAACAAACAAACAGAGATGAACCATACAATAACTGAAATGAAAAATACACTAGAAGGAATCAATAGCAGAATAACTGAGGCAGAAGAATGGACAAGTGACCTGGAAGACAGAATGGTGGAATTCAATGCCATGGAAAAGGATAAAGAAAAAGAGTGAAAAGGAATAAGGACAGTCTAAGAGACCTCTGGGACAACATTAAATGCACCAACATTCACATTATAGGGGTGTCAGAAGGAGAAGAGAGAGAGAAAGGACCCAAGAAAATATTTGAAGAGATTATAGTCGAAAATTTCCCTAACATGGGAAAGGAAATAGCCACTCAAGTCCGGGAAGCACAGAGAACCAGGCAGGATAAACCCAAGGAGAAACAAGTTGAGACACATAGTAATCAAATTGGCAAAAATTAAAGACAAGTTATTAAAAGCAACAAGGGAAAAATGACAAATACCATACAAGGGAACTCCCATAAGGTTAACAGCTGATTTCTCAGCAGAAACTCTACAAGCCAGAATGGAGAGCCACGATATATTTAAAGTGATGAAAGGGAACAACCTACAGCCAAGATTACTCTCCCCGGCAAGGATCTAATTCAGATTCAAAACAGAAGTCAAAAGCTTTACAGACAAGCAAAAGCTAAAAGAATTCTGCACCACCAAACCAGATCTAAAACAAATGCTAAAAGAACTTCTCTAAGTGGGAAACACAAGAGAAGAAAAAAACCTACAAAAACCCAAAACAATTAAGAAAATGTTAATAGGAACATACATATTGATAATTACATTAAATGTGAATGGATTAAATGTTCCAACCAAAAGACACAGGCTTGCTGAATGGATACAAAAACAGGACCCGTATATATGCTGTCTACAAGAGATCCACTTCAGACCTAGGGACACACATAGGCTGAAAGTGAGGGGATGGAAAAAGATATTCCATGCAAATGGAAATCAAAAGAAAGCTGAAGTAGCAATACTCATATCAGATAAAATAGACTTTAAAATAAGGAATGTTACAAGAGACAAGGAAGGACACTACATAATGATCAAGGGATCAATCCAAGAAGAAGATAAAACAATTATAAATATATATGCACCCAACAACGGAGCACCTCAATACATAAGGCAAATGCTAACAGCCATAAAAGAAGAAATTGCTAGTACCACAATAATAGTGGGGGACTTTAACACTTCACTTACACCAATGGACAGATCACCCAGACAGAAAATTAATAATGAAACACAAGCTTTAAATGACACAATAGACCAGATAGATTTAATTGATATTTATAGGACATTCCATCTGAAAACAACAGATTACACTTTCTTCTCAAGTGCACATGAAACATTCTCAAGGATAGGTCACATCTTGGGTCACAAGTCAAGACTCAGTAAATTTAAGAAAACTGAAATCATATGAAGCATCTTTTCCGACCACAACACTATGAGATTAGAAATAAATTACAGTGAAAAAAACATAAAAAGACACAAACACATGGAGGCTAAACAATATGTTACTAAATAACCAAGAGATCACTGGAGAAATCGAAGAGGAAATCAAAAAATACCTAGACACAAATGACAATGAAAACACGATGATCCAAAACCTACGGGATGTAGCAAAAGCAGTTCTAAGAGGGAAGTTTATAGCAATATAATCCTACCACAAGAAACAAGAAAAATTTCAAATAAACAATCTAACCTTACACCTAAAGGAACTAGAGAAAAAAGAACAAACAAAACCCAAAGTTAGTAGAAGGAAAGAAATCATAAAGATCAGAGCAGAAATAAATGAAATGGGAACAAACAAAACAATAGCAAAGAGCAATAAAATTACAAGCTGGTTCTTAGAGAAGATAAACAAAATTGATAAACCTTTAGCCAGACTCATCAAGAAAAAGAGGGGGAGGACTCAAATCAATAAAATGGAAATGAAAAAGGAGAAGTTACAACAGACACTGCAGAAATAAAAAGCATCCTAAGAGACTACTACAAGCAACTGTATGCCAATAAAATGGACAACCTGGAAGAAATGGACACATTCTTAGAAAGGTATAACTTCCAAGAAAGAACCAGGAAGAAATAGAAAATATGAACAGACCAATCACAAGTAATGAAATTGAAACTGTGATTAAAAATCTTCCAACAAACAAAAGTCCAGGACCAGATGGCTTCACAGGTGAATTCTATCAAACATCTAGAGAAAAGCTAACACCCATCCTTCTCAAACTCTTCCAAAAAATTGCAGAGGAAGGAACACTACCAAGCTCATTCTTTGAGGCCACCAACACCCTGGTACCAAAACCAGACAAAGATACTACAAAAGAAGAAAATTACCAACCAATATCACTGATGAATATAGATGCAAGAATCCTCAACAAAATACCAGCAAACAGAATCCAACAGCACATTAAAAGGATCATACACCATGATCGAGTGGGATTTATCCCAGGGATGCAAGGATTCTTCAATATATTCAAATCAATCAATGTGATACACCATACGAACAAATTGAAGAATAAAAACCATATGGCCACCTCAAAAGCAAAAGTTTTTCTGCATCTCTATGCCCACTTTTCTCCAGAAAGTGGGCATAGAGGGAACCTACCTCAACATAATAAAGCCCATATATGACAAACTCACAGCAAACATCATTCTCAACTGTGAAAAACAAAGAATTTCAGGAACAAGACAGGAACAAGAGAAGGATGTCCACTCTAGCCACTATTATTCAACATAGTTTTGGAAGTCCTAGCCACGGCAGTCAGAGAAGAAAAAGAAATAAAAGGAATAGAAATTGGAAAAGAAGAAGTAAAACTGTCACTGTTTGCAGATGACATGACACTATACACAGAGAATCCTAAAGACGCCACCAGAAAACTACTAGAGCTAATCAATGAATCTGGTAAAGTTGCAGGATATGAAATTAATGCAAAGAAATCTCTTGCATTCCTATACACTAACAACAAAATATCAGAAAGAGAAATTAAGGAAACAATCCCATTCACTACTGCAACAAAAAGAGCAAAATACCTAGGAATAAACCTACCTAAGGAGGTAAAAGACCTGTACTCAGAAAACTATAAGACACTGATGAAAGAAATCAAAGACGACACAAACAGATGGAGAGATATACCATGTTCTTGGATTGGAAGAATCAATATTGTGAAAATAACTATACTACCCAAAGCAATCTACAGATTCAATGCAATCCCTATCAAATTACCAATGACATTTTTTACAGAACTAGAACAAAAAATCTTAAAATTTGTATGGAGACACAAAAGACCCCCAATAGCCAAAGCAATCTTGAGGGAAAAAAACAAGCTGGAGGAATCGGGCTCCCTGACTTCAGACTATACTACAAAGCTACAGTAATCAAGACAACATGGTACAGGCACAGAAACAGAAATATAGATCAATGGAACAGGATAGAAAGCCCAGAGATAAACCCATGCACCTACTGTCAACTAATCTATGACAAAGGAGGCAAAGATATACAATGGAGAAAAGAAGTCTCTTCAATAAGTGGTGCTGGGAAAACTGGACAGCTACATGTAAAAGAATGAAATTAGAACACTCCCTAACACCATACACAAAAATAAACTCGAAATGGATTAAAGACCTAAATGTAAGACAGGACACTATAAAACTCTTAGAGGAAAACATAGGAAGAACACTCTTTGACATAAATCACAGCAAGATCTTTTTTGACCCACCTCCTAGAGTCATGAAAGTAAAAACAAAAATAAACAAATGGGACCTAAGGAAACTTAAAAGCTTTTACACAGCAAAGGAAACTACAAACAAGATGAAAAGACAACCCTCAGAATGGGAGAAAATTTTTGCAAATGAATCAATGGACAAAGGATTAATCTCCAAAATATATAAACAGATCATGCAGCTCAATATTAAAAAAACAAACAACCCAGTCAAAAATTGGGCAGAAGACCTAAGTATACATTTCTCCAGGAAGACATACAGATGGCCAAGAGGCACATGAAAAGCTGTTCAACATCACTAATTATCAGAGAAATGCAAATCAAAACTACAATGAGGTATCACCTCACACCAGTTAGAATGGACATCATCAGAAAATCTACAAACAAGAAATGCTGGAGAGGGTGTGGAGAAAAGGGAACCCTCTTGCACTGTTGGTGGGAATGTAAACTGATACAGCCACTATGGAGAACAGTGTGGAGGTGCTTTAAAAAATGAAAAATAGAATTACCATATGATGCAGCAATCCCATTATTGGGCATATACCCAGAGAAAACCATAATTCAAAAAGACACATGCACCCCAATGTTCATTGCAGCACTATTTACAATAGCCAGGTCATGAAAGCAACCTAAATGCCCATTGACAGACAAATGGATAAAAAAGATGTGGTACATATATACAATGGAATATTACTCAGCCATAAAAAGGAACGAAATTGCATCATTTGTAGAGACGTGGATGCTCCTAGAGACTGTCATACAGAGTGAAGTAAGTCAGAAAGAGAAAAACAAATAACGTCTATTAACACATATATGTGGAATCTAGAAACATGGTACAGATGAACCAGTTTGCAAGGCAGAAATAGAGACACAGATGTAGAAAACAAACGTATGGACACCAAGGGGGGAAAGCGGGGGTGGGGGTGATGGTGGTGAGATGAATTGGGAGATTGGATTGACATATATACACTAACATGTATAAAATAGATAACTAATAAGAACCTGCTGTTTTAAAAAAATTCAATAAAAATCAATGCTTCTTGTATGCAATGACATAATCCCTTAATATTAAAAGGCAAAAAAGTCTAATCATTTTATTAGTATAAATTTATATTTTTGTCTTAAAGAACAAGTCTGGATTCCCTAATGAGAAATATGTTGTCTGCTATTGGATTCACCTAATCCACTCTCCACAACTCATTCAAGGATTGATAGAACTGACTCTCTGAAACATGTTTAGAATGTTTTTTCTCCTCATTTTTAAGGGCTAACATACAAACTAATTAAACTTCAACATACATCAATGGTTCCCCTATAGCTTACATTATCTTATTTTTCAGTAGTTTTAGTTTATCCAAGTCAAATGCCCCTTGAGTAATTCTTTGAAGATAAGGTTGCCCACTGGAAAATTTCTGTAGGTTCTGTGGATTTAAGAATTCTTTTCAGTAGTCTTGATAGGATGATCTCAAGCTACTCTACCTGTGATGGCCTGAAATGTTATCTTTCTCTCTTCTTTAGTTGCTTGATGCCATCATTCTTTATTTCTAAAGTTCAGGGATTTAACAAGCATATATCTAAATGTCTTTCTCTTGCATGTTAAACCTTTGAAAGAAACTGTGTGCCCTTTCCATTTTCAGGCCATGAATTATTACCTTGGATCCTCTCCTATTGAAGAAATGACAAGTTTTCATATGACACTGCAACTACCAGCGTTTAGTAGAGGTATGCTGGCCATTGGTAGAGGCTGCCCAAGGTACTCAGTTAAGGAAACTTCTGAAGCCTTATCTTGGCTCAGAGGGAAAGACTGCTGGGATATATTAGTGACAACTGTCTTGGGAGTGGGCTGGGTAAGTGGGGAGGGGAGGAGTGGCAGCAATAAGAACCACTTTTTTGCTAGACCTGCTGTATTATATCATTGCCTATGAATTTTCATATTTATAACCTCCTCTGACTTTGGACTACTTACAGTGAATAGGGTAGGTCTCTGAGTCTGTCTTCTATGTCAGTAACTTTTTCTTGCACTATTGTCCATTCTGTTCTTGTTTTTAAAAAATTGGATTTTACACATTACCTACTGCAACACTCATTGTTTTTCTGTTTCCATCAATATTTTTAAGCAGTTTATTATAATAAAATTATAATTCATTTTTCCTAAAATTAAAAAATTATCTGTTTTTAGCATCTGGCATTTCTTATTCAGGAGAAGAGTTTCTATGGCTTTGCTTTATTTATCTGCATTACTAATATTTTAGAAAATGTAATTCTGCTTTACATTTTCCACTTTAGTTATTATGCTTTGGATTTGTCTTCTTGCATTTAATTTTTGTTGTTGGGTACATTATTTTAGGCATTGATATTAGTATTAGGTGGAGTTGAGTACAAAGACTATTTCAAAGTAACACTTATTAACAGTTTTAGGTGTATCTCTTCATGTTCATAATACACACAAGAATAGAAAGAGTTCTCTCTCTCTCATTCTCTCTGTTAATAAAAATGAGATTACAGTGTGTATATTTTTCTGCTGTTTTTTTCCCATTTAAACATATATCGTATCTTTCCATGTCAATATATATGGATGTACCTCATTCTTTTCGTTGTTGTTGTTGTTGGTACTTTTGGACAACCTTCACCCATTTTATCCACCACTCCCCATCCTCTAGCAACCACCAATCTGTTCTCTGTAGCTCTGAACTCATTTTTTGTTTTGTTTTGTTTAGCTTCAACATATAAGTGAGATCATAAGGTATTTGTCTTTCTCTGTCTCACTTATTTCACTTAGCATAATGCCCTCGAGTTCTATCGTGTTGTTGCAAATGGTAAGATTTCCTTCTTTTTATGGTTAAATAATATTCCATTGTGTGTTTATATATATATCTCACATTTTCTTTGTCCATTCATTCATTATGGACACTTAGGTTGCTTCCATATCTTGGCTACTGTAAAACCAAGCCATTGGCTCATGATGCAATGAACATGTGAGTTTCAGTATCTTTTAAAGTTAGTGTTTTCATTTCCTTTGGATAAATACCTAGAAGTAGAATTGCTGGAACATATGGTAGTTCTATTTTTAATTTTTCGAGGAACCTCTGCACTGTCTTCCACAGTGGCTGAACCAATTTACATTCCCACCAACAGTACAAAACTGTTCCCTTTTTTCCACATCCTTGCCAACACTTATTTCTTATCTTTTTGATAATAGCCATTCTAACAGGTGTGAAGTGATACCTCATTGTGGTTTTGATTTCCATTGTCCTTATAATTAATGATGTTGAGCACCTTTTAATATACCCATTGGCCATCTGTAGGTCTTCTTTGGAAAAATGTCTATTCAGCTCCTCTGCACATTTTAAAATTGGATTGTTTGCTTTTTCATTATTGAGTTGTATGAGATCTTTATATATTTTGGATATTAACCCCTTATCAGGTATATGATTTGTAACTATTTTCTATCATTCCACAGGTTGCCTTTTCATTTTGTTGATGTTTTCCTTTGTTGTGCAGAGCTTTTTAGTTTGATGTAGTCCCACTTATTTATTTTTGCTTTTGTTGCCTTGCTTCTGGTGTCAACTCCAAAAAATCATCACCAAGACCTATGTCAAGGAACTAACTGCCTATGTTTTCTTCCAGGAGTTTTATGGTTTCAGGTCTTACATTCAAGGCTTAAATCTATTTTGAGTTAATTTTTGTGTATGGTGTAAGATAGTGGTCCAGTTTCATTCTTTTGCATGTGGCTGTCCAGTTTTCCCAGCACCATTTGTTGAAGAGATTGTATATTCTCGTCTCCTTGTTGTAAATTAATTGACCATTTATCTGTGCGTTTATTTCTGGGCTCTCTATTCTGTTCCATTGATCTATGTGTCTATTTTTAATGCCAAAACTATACTATTTTGATTACTATAGCTTTGTTATATAGTTTGAAATCAGAGAATGTGATTCCTCCAGCTTTGTTCTTCTTTCTCAAGATTGCTTTGCCTATATGGGGTCTTTTGTGGTTCCATGCAAATTTTAGGACTGTTTGTTCTATACCTGTGAAAAATGCCATTGGGATTTTGATAGGAATTGCATCGAATGTGTAGACTGCTTTGGGTAGAATGGATATTTTAAATAATATTTATTCTTCTAATCCATTAGTACAGAATATCTTTCCATCTATTTGTGTCTTCTTCAATTTCTTTCATCAGTATCTTATAGTTTTCAGGATACAGGTCTTTTACCTCCTTGGTTAAATTTATTCCTAGGCATTTTATACTTTTTTGATGTAATTTTACATGGGATTGTTTTCTTAATTTCTTTCTGATAGCTCATTATTACTGTATAGAAACAAAACAGATTTTTGTACATTGATTTTGTATCCTGCAACTTCACTGAATTAATTTATTAGTTCTAACAGTTTGTTGGTGGAGTCTCTAGGGTTTTCTATATATAATATCATGTCATTTGCAAATAGTGACAGTTTTACATGTTCCTTTCTGATTTGGATGCCTTTTATTATTTTTTTCTTGCCTAATTGCTCGAACTAGGACTTCTAGTACTATGTTGAATAAAAGTCTCTAGAGTGAGCATCCTTGTCTTGTTCTTGATCTTAGAGGAAAAGCTTTCAGCTTTTCACTACTGAGTATGATGTTAGTTGTGGGTTTGTCATATGTGGCCTTTATTATGTTGAGGTATGTTCCCTCTATACCTACCTTGAGAGTTTTTATAATAAATGGAGGCTGAATTTTGTCAAATGTTTTTTTTTTACATCTATTAAGATATCTTATGACTTTTATCCTTCATTTTGTTATCGTGGTGTATGACATTGATTGATTTGTGGATGCTGAACCATTCTTGCATCCATAAGTACATCACACTTGACCATGTCTACGATCCTTTTAATGTATTGTAGAATTCAGTTTGCTAATATTTTAGCAAATTAACGGTTCTTGCATCTATGTTCATCAAGGATATTGGCCTGCAATTTTCTTTTCTTATGATGTCCTTGTCTGGTTTTGGTATCAGAATTATTCTGGTCTCATAAAATAAGTTTGGAAGTGTTCCCTCCTCCTTTTTCAAAGGATTGGCATTAATTCTTCTTTAAATGTTTGGTAGCATTCACCAGTGAAGCCATCTGGTCCTGGGCTTTTGTTTGTTGGGGGGTTTTTTGATTACTGATTCAATCTTCCTACAAGTAATCAGTCTGTTCAGATTTTCTGTTTAATCATGATTCAATCTTGGTAGGTTGTAATTTTTAGTAATTTATCCATTTTTTTCTAGGTTGTCTAGGTTTTTGGTGTATAATTACCCAAAATAGTCTTTTATGATCCTTTGCATTTCTGTGGTATCAGTTGTAATGTCTCCTCTTTCATTTCTGATTTTATTTGAGTTCTCCCTTTTTCTTGATGAGTATAGCTAAAGGTTTGTCAATTTTGTTTATCTTTTACAAGAATCACCTATTAGTTTCATAGATGTTCTCTATTCACTTTTTAGTCTCAATCACTCAAACATATCATGAGTATCTTTCTACGTCAATACGTATTGATATAACTCAATCTTTTACAAAAAATTGCATTATTTATTATAGAACTTATTCAACCATTCCCCTGTAGATATGCAGTCAGGTTATATTACACTTTTCCCCTATTTGTAATAAAGTTGCAGTAAACATCCTGTGTGTGTGTATTTATGTATGTATTACCAACTGATTATTACTGGTTAAAAAAAAATGCTGCTGCCTTACAAATTTTCTTCTTAAATACAGTCATCTTACCAAATCCCCTTATTATTGTTTGAGTTTTTAACATTCTCTGGGTATGCAAGTAACATAAGATGCCATTGCCTCTATTGTGTAAGCTTATATCACTTATTTCGATTTTATGACATTTTAAGATGGAAGATTTGAGACCCTCTTCTGCCATTTCTACCCTTCACATTATTTTTAAAATATTCAACCCTCAAAATTTAAGAGATCTACTCAAGTATTCCCATAGTTAAATAATAATTTCATTCAGTGTTGCTAAGAATTTAAAGATAATTTCTTTTTTAAAGGCTCCTCATTACAGTTTTCTTTTTGAATTTTATTTTATTTTTTTTTATACAGCAGGTTCTTATTAGTTATCCATTTTATACATAATACTGTATATAGGTCAATCCCAATCTCCCAATTCATCACACCACCACCGCGCAACCCATTCACTTTCCCCCCTTGGTGTCCATACGTTTGTTCTCTTCATCTGTATCTCAATTTCTGCCCTGCAAAACACTTCATCTGTACCATTTTTCTAGGTTCCACATATATGCGTTAATAGACAATATTTTTCTCTTTCTGACTTACTTCACTCTGTATGATAGTCTCTAGATCGATCCACATCTCTACAAATGACCCAATTTCGTTCCTTTTTATGGCTGAGTAATATTCCATTGTATACATGTACCACATCTTCTTTATCCATTTGGTATGTCAACGGGCACTTAGCTTGCTTCCATGTCCTGGCTACTGTAAATAGTGCTGCAATGAACATTGGGGTGCATGTGTCTTTTTGAATTATGTTTTTTTCAGGGTATAAGCCCAGGAGTGGGATTCCTGGGTCATACGGTAATTCTATTTTTAGTTTTTTAAGGAACCTCCGTACTGTTCTCCATACTGGCTGTATCAATTTCCATTACCATCGACAGTGCAAGAGGGTTCCCTTTTCTCCACACCCTCTCCAGCATTTGTTGTTTGTGGATTTTCTGATGATGTCCATTCTAACTGGTGTGAGGTGATACCTCATTGTAGTTTTGATTTGCATTTCTCTAATAATTAGTGATGTTGAACATCTTTTCATGTGCCTCTTGGCCATCTGTATGTCTTCCTTGGAGAAATGTCTATTTAGGTCTTCTGCCCATTTTTGGATTAGGTTGTTTGTTTTTTTAATATTGAGCAGCATGAGCTGTTTATATATTCTGGAGATTGTTTGTCTGTTGATTTGTTTGCAAAAATTTTCTCCCATTCTGAGGGTTGTCTTTTCATCTTGTTTGTATTTTCCCTTGCTGTTCAAAACCTTTTAAGTTTCATTAGGTGCCATTTGTTTATTTTGTTTTTATTTCCATTTCTCTAGGAGGTGGATCAAAAAAGATCTTGCTGTGATTTATGTCAAAGAGTGTTCTTCCTATGTTTTCCTCTAAGAGTTTTATACTGTCTGGTCTTACATTTAGGTCTCTAATCCATTTTGAGTTTATGTTTGTGTATGGTGTTAGGGAATGTTCTAATTTCATTCTTTTACATGTACCTGTCCAGTTTTCCCAGCACCACTTATTGAAGAGACTGTCTTTTCTCCACTGTATATCTTTGCCTCCTTTTTCATAGATTAGTTGACCATAGGTGTGTGGGTTTAATCTCTGGGATTTCTATCCTGTTCCATTGATCTATATTTCTGTTTTTGTGCCAGTTGTCTTGATTACTGTAGCTCTGTAGTATAGTCTGAAGTCAGGGAGTCTGCTTTCTCTAGCTCCGTTTTTTTACCTCAAGACTGCTTTGGCTATTTGGGGTCTTTTGTGTCTCCATACAAATTTTAAGATTTTTTGTTCTAGTTCTGTAAAAAATGTCATTGGTAATTTGATAGGTATTGCATTAAATCTGTAGATTGCTTTTAGTAGTATAGTCATTTTCACAATATTGATTCTTCCAATCTAAGAACATGGTATATCTCTCCATCTGTTTGTATCATCTTTAATTTCTATCTTCAGTGTCTTATAGTTTACTGCATACAGGTCTTTTGTCTCCCTAGGTAGGTTTATTCCTAGATATTTTATTCTTTTTGTTGCAATGGTAAACAGGAGTGTTTCCTTAATTTCTCTTTCAGATTTTTCATCATTAGTGTATAGGAATGCCAGAGATTTCTGTGCATTAATTTTGTATCCTGCAACTTTACCAGATTCATTGATTAGCTCTGGTAGTTTTCTTGTGGCATCTTTAGGATTCTATATATATAGTATCATGTCATCTGCAAACAGTGACAGTTTTACTTCTTCTTTTCCAATTTCTGTTCCTTTTATTTCTTTTTCTTCTCTGATTGCCATGGCTAGGATTTCCAAAATTATGTTGAATAATAGTGGTAAGAGTGGACATCCTTATCTTGTTCCTGATCTTAGAGGAAATGCTTCCAGTTTTTCACCATTGAGAAAGATGTTTACTGTGTGTTTGTTGTATATGGCCTCTATTATGTTGAGGTAGATTCCCTCTTTGCCTACTTTCTGGAGAGTTTTTATCATAAATGGGTGTTGAATTTTGTCAAAAGCCTTTTCTGCATCTATTGAGATGATCATATGGTTTTTATTCTTCAATTTGTTCATATGGTGTATCACATTGATTGATTTGCATATGTTGAAGAATCCTTGCATCCCTGGGATAAATCCCACTTGATCATGGTGTATGATCCTTTTAATGTGCTGTTGTATTCTGTCTGCTGGTATTTTGTTGAGGATTTTTGCATCTATATTCATGAGTGATATTGGTCTGTAATTTTCTTTTATTGTAGTATCTTTGCCTGGTTTTGGTATCAGGGTGATGGTGGCCTCATAGAATGAGTTTGGGAGTGTTCCTTCCTCTGCAATTTCTTGGAAGAGTGAGAAGGACTGGTGTTAGCTCTTCTCTAAATGTTTGATAGAATTCACCTGTGAAGCCACCTGGTCCTGGACTTTTGTTTGTTGGAAGATTTTAAATCACAGTTTCAATTTCATTACTTGTGATTGGTCTGTTCATATTTTCTGTTTCTTCCTGGTTCAGTCTTGGAAGGTTATACCTTTCTAAGAATTTGTCCATTTCTTCCAGGTTGTCTATTTTATTGGCATAGAGCTGCTTGTAGTAGTCTCGTAGGATGCTTTGTATTTCTGCAGTGCCCGTTGTAACTTCTCCTTTTTCATTTCTAATTTTATCGATTTGAGTCCTCTCCCTCTTTTTCTTGATGAGTCTAGCTAATGGTTTATCAATTTTGTTTATCTTCTCAAAGAACCATCTTTTTGTTTTATTGATCTTTGCAACTGTTTTGTTTCCATTTCATTTATTGCTTCTCTGATCTTTATGATTTCTTTCCTTCTACTAACTTTGGGTTTTGTTTGTTCTTTTTTCTCTAGTTCCTTTAGGTGTAAAGTTAGATTGCTTATTTGACATGTTTGTTGTTTCTGGAGGTAGGATTGTATTGCTATAAATGTCCCTCTTAGAACTGCTTTTACTGCATCCCTTAGGTTTTGGATCGTTGTGTTTCCATTGTCATTTGTCTCTAGGTATTTTTTGATTTCCTCTTTGATTTCTTCAGTGATCTCTTGGTTATTTAGTAACGTATTGTTTAGCCACCATGTGTTTGTGTTTTTTACTTTTCCCTGTAAGTCATTTCTAATCTCATATGGTTGTGTTCAGAAAAGATGCTTGATATGATTTCAGTTTTCCTCAATTTACCGAGGCTTGATTTGGGACCCGAGATGTGATCTATCCTGGAGAATGTTCCATGTGCACTTGAGAAGAAAGTGTAATCTGCTGGTTTTGGATGGAATGTTCTATAAATATCAATTAAATCTATCTGGTCTATTGTGTCATTTAAAGCTTGTGTTTCCTTATTAATTTTCTGTTTGGATGATCCGTCCATTGGTGTAAGTGAGGTGTTAAAATCCCCCACTATTATTGTGTTACTGTCGATTTCCTCTTTTATAGCTGTTAGCAGTTGCCTTATGTATTGACGTGCTCCTACCTTGGGTGCATATATATTTATAATTGTTATATCTTCTTCTTGGATCGATCCCTTGATCATTATGTAGTGTCCTTCCTTGTCCCTTATAATAGTCTTTATTTTAAAGTCTATTTTATCTGATATGAGTATTGCTACTTCAGCTTTCTTTTGATTTCCATTTGCATGGAATATCTTTTTCCATCCCCTCATTTTCAGTCTGTATGTGTCCCTAAGTCTGAAATGGGTCTCTTGTAGACAGCATATATATGGTCTTGCTTTTGTATCCATTCAGCGAGCCTGTGTCTTTTGGTTGGAGCATTTAATCCATTCACGTTTAAAGTAAATATTGATATGTATGTTCCTATTAACATTTTCTTAATTGTTTTGGGTTTGTTTTTGTAGGTGCTTTTCTTCTCTTGTGTTTCCCACTTAGAGAAGTTCCTTTAGCATTTGTTGTAGAGCTGTTTGGTGGTGCTGAATTCTCTTAGCTTTTGCGTGTCTGTAAAGCTTTTGATTTCTCCATCTCATCTGAATTAGATCCTTGCCGGGTAGAGTAATCTTGGTTGTAGGTTCTTCCCTTTCATCACTTTAAATATGTCATGCCTCTCCATTCTGGCTTGTAGAGTTTCTGCTGAGAAATCAGCTGTTAACCTTATGGGAGTTCCCTTGTATGGTATTTGTTGTTTTTCCCTTGCTGCTTCCAATAATTTTTCTTTGTCTTTAATTTTTACCAATTTGATTACTATGTGTCTCGTTGTGTTTCTCCTTGGGTTTATCCTGCCTGGGACTCTCTGCACTTCCTGGACTTGGGTGGCTATTTCCTTTCCCATGTTAGGGAAGTTTTCGATTATAAACTCTTCAAATATTTTCTCCGGTCCTTTCTCTCTCCCTTGTCCTTCTGGGACCCCTATAATGCGAATGTTGTTGCGTTTAATGTTGTCCCAGAGGTCTCTTGGCTGTCTTCATTTCTTTTCATTCTTTTTTCTTTATTCTGTTCCACAGCAGTGAATTCCAGCATTCTGTCTTCCAGGTCACTTATCCGTTCTTCTGCCTCAGTTATTCTGCTATTGATTCCTTCTAGTGTATTTTTCATTTCAGTTATTGTATTGTTCATCTCTGTTTGTTTGTTCTTTAATTCTTCCAGGTCTTTGTTAAACATTTCTTGCATCTTCTCAATCTTTGCCTCCATTCTTTTTCTGAGGTCCTGCATCATCTTCACTATCATTATTCTGAATTCTTTTTTTGGAAGGTTGCCTATCTCCACTTCATTTAGTTGCTTTTCTGGGGTTTTATCTTGTTCTTTCATCTGGTACATAGCCCTCTGCCTTTTCATCTTGTCTATCTTTCTGTGAATGTGCTTTTTGTTCCACAGGCTGCAGGACTGTAGTTCTTCTTGCTTCTGAAAGAAGGTATTTTCAATTCATATTTTCAATTCAATGCATATAGAGCTTCTGCTAGTGATGGAGGGTCTCCTGCAGAGGTGGGGGACAGCTGTAGCTCACTGTGGGGACAAGGCCACTGGCAGTAGAAGCTCTAGGAAGTACTCCATGGTGTGATCCCTCCCAGAGTCTGCCATTAGCCCCACCAAAGGGCCTGTAGTCTCCTCATTTTCTTTATTCAGCTAATTTCAGCTAGCGCTTTGAAAATTTTCTATTGATAAAATTTTTTTTTATTCTTCCAGGAAATTGCTTCTCTCACGTTTTTATAGTTCTACAAATTGTTCATCACTAGTTTAACTTGTTATAAAGTACTAGGCAAGATTTTGAAATAGGATGCTATTTAGAAAATTTTCTCAGATAGGATTATTTTGTGAATCTTCCAGTTGTTTTTGAAGTTAGCATCCAAATATGCTTTTGAAACAATGAAACAGTATTCAAAAAGTTCTGAAGACAGGGCACAATAAACTCAAGTATTCTGAATGATAGAAGGACTGAGACGTTCTAACAGAGTTGCCATATATATCATACTATGTTATTGTAACCACCCTTCAAAGAATTAGAATACAGAAAATGCTCTGTCCAGTATGAGAAGTTCTAAGTTATTATATTTTTGTTTCCAGAAACATGGAGGTCAGTTAAAAAAACTTTTTTTTTTATTGCATCATGGTCAAAGAATTTGGTCTGTATGATAACTTGTTGAGACTTACTTTATGGACATAAGCAAAATTTGTAAGTGTTCCATACAGTTGAAAAGAATGAGAATACTCCAGTTTGGGGGTGTTGCTGGTTAATTACACTGTCCACATCTTCTCTAGCCTTATGAACTTTTTCCTTAATGTGGTATTAAGAGAAATATGTAATGGCAGATTTGTCAACTTCTTGTAATTCTGACTGGCATTTTTAATTTTTATATATTTAATGCATAAAGTGTGTTAGGTTTAAAATGTCCATATTTTCCCAGTAATTTTAGTCTCATTAATATGTAGAGACTCACTGTAGTGAGGCTTTTTGCCTTAGTCTATTTCATTTGATAATAAAATAGTTACACCAGCTTTCTTGTTTTTTTTTTTTTTTTTGCAGTACGCGGGCCTCTCACTGTTGTGGCCTCTCCCATTGCGGAGCACAGGCTCCAGACGCGCAGGCTCAGCGGCCATGGCTCACAGGCCCAGCCGCTCCACGGCATGAGGGATCTTCCCGGACTGGGGCACGAACCCGTGTCCCCTGCATCGGCAGGCGGACTCTCAACCACTGCGCCACCAGGGAAGCCCACCAGCTTTCTTTTAATTAGTATTAGTCTAGTATGTATGATTTCTTCCATTCTTTTTCTTTCAACCCTTCTGTGTCTTCATGGTACTAAGACTATCTCTAGTAAAGAGCATACAGCAAGATTTTATTTTGTTATCTAATCTGATGATCTTTGTCTTTTAAATGGATAACGCAAGAGGGAAGAGATATGGGAACATATGTATATTTATAACTGATTCACTGTGTTATAAAGCAGAAACTAACACACCATTGTAAAGGAATTATACTCCAATAAAGATGTTAAAAAAAAAAAACCCACACACAAAAAAAGCCAATTTACATTGATTGCCTTTATGAATATACTTGGATTCACTTCTACCAACTTATTTTAAACTTTCTACTACTCTACTTTTCTGATTCTTTATGTCCTGCTTCCATCCTTGTTGCTTCTTAGATTAAGGTTTCTGTTCCCTCTCATTTCATTTTCTCCCCATTAAAAGTAGGGAGGTTATACACTGCTTTATTATCTTAGTGCCTTCCCTAGAAAATTTATCATGTGTATTTAACTTAACAGAGTCCTATGTTAATTAGTCTCTTTATCCACATACTAAATAATACAAGAACCTCAGCACACTCTAACTCAAATCACTCTTCCTGAGTTAAGTGCCTTAGTTGTCTGGGATTCTGATTCTATCTTCATTTTTTGTTGCATTTCAGATCTTTTTTTGGGGGGGTTCACTTTCCTTCTTTGTGGAGAACACCCTTTAGAAACTCCTTTTAGTGAGGGTCTTTTGTTTTTGTTTTTTTTTGGTGGTATGCGGGCCTCTCACTGTTGTGGCCTCTCCCATTGCGGAGCACAGGCTCTGGACGCGCAGGCTCAGTGGCCATGGCTCACGGGCCCAGCCGCTCCGTGGCATGTGGGATCTTCCCAGACCGGGGCATGAACCCGTGTCCCCTGCATCGGCAGGTGGACTCTCAACCACTGCGCCACCAGGGAAGCCCTAGTGAGGGTCTTTTGGTAGTAAACCCTCTCACTTCATGTTTGCTTAAAATGCCTTTTTTCCCCATTTTTAAAACATAGGTTTTTTGGTTGTTTTTTATTTTTTTCCTGGATATAAACCTGTAAGTTAACAATATTTTTTCTGCACTTTGAAAATAGTGCAGAAAAAGCTTTGGGATTTGATTGTTCCTGAGGAAAGACAGCTTTCAGTCTGTTGTTCCTTTATAGGTAATCTCTTTTTTTCTCTCTGCTTTTAATCTTTTGTCTTCAGTGTTCTTAGGTATCATTATGAAGTTTTCTTGTTAATTATCCTGTTTGGGGTTCTCTGAGATTCCTGAATATGAGACTTCATATCTTTCACCAATTTTGAAAATTTTTAATTCATTATGTCTTTAAATATTGACTGTACTCCATTCTCTTTCTTTTTTCCTGCTAGAATTCCAATTAGCCATATGTTGGATTTTCTTAATCTCTATGTCTTTTAATTCTCACTTTCCACTCCATTGTCTTTCTAATACTGCATTCTGGGTAATTTCTTCAATTCCATCTTCCAGCTCATCAATTCCTTCTTCAGCTGTGTCTAACCCATTGAGGATTCTAATTTCATTATTCCATTTTTTCCCCATTTCTAGAAGTTTTATTTAGTTCTCTCATATCTGCCTGTCCAATTCTGATAGTTACTTGTTCTTTTATCATCCTTTCTATAGTCTTAAAACTTTTATTTTGACATATTAAATATATTTTCTATTCCATAACTGATCAATTGCTAATATCCATAGCATTTGTGGGATGAATCTGCAGTTTATTGTTTTGGTTGATGCTGCCCATGGTGGCTTCCTTTCATGTGTTTGTTGATTTCTGATTTTGAGCTCATTTGCCTTGGAATTTTATCTCTGGGAATTTTTTGTGGCCTGGGTTTAAAGTTCATTCCTTTTTTTTTTTTTTTTTTTTCGGTATGCAGGTCTCTCGCTGTTGTGGCCTCTCCCATTGCGGAGCACGTGCTCCAGACGCGCAGGCTTAGCGGCCATGGCTCACGGGCCCAGCCGCTCTGCGTCATGTGGGATCCTCCCAGACCAGGGCACGAACCTGTGTCCCCCGCATTGGCAGGCGGACTCCCAACCACCGCGCCACCAGGGAAGCCCAAAGTTCATTCCTTTAAAGAGGTATATGTTCCCTTATGCCTTGGGGAACACTAATAACTTGGAACAACTTTTAACTATATTTTCAGCTTGAGGCATTTAAAGCCACATAAGTACTGTGAATCCTAGTCCTAAAATCTGTGTGAGTACAGACATTTGATGATAAGGAATTATCAGTGCAGACTTCTTCTTTGTCTTGTCCCATTCATATCCAAGGCTGAGATAGACATTTATCCTTACTGCCCCTCTCTGTGGGACAAGATTGTTTTAGTTTACCCACTGAATGTGTTACCCTTCAGAGACACTGGCTCTATTCAGGGGTCTCTGATTCAATTCCCCTTCCTTTCAGACTTCAGGCTTTGTGTCTTGGCCCTGTAAGTGTGAACCATTAAACCTCAGGCTAATTAGGCCATTAGAAATTAACACTTATTTTACTGGATTTACACTTCCTTGTTGTTTTTGGCATCAGTAGGATTTCCTTCCCTTTCAGCTTAGCCATGGAATACAAAAATATATTTTTTAAGGCTTATCCAGATTTTTAAACTATGCAGACCAAGAGGATTTGCTTGAACATTTAGTCAGCCATAATGCTCAACCTGAAAATCTATTTCCTTATCTTACGACATTAGCTTGTATATCCAAAACACTTATAATTGTGATGATAGCCATCATCTCTGATTTGTTCCTAATACCATGTCTTTGATATTTCACTATGTAATGTGTTCACTGTTAAGTTTCGTATAAATGGTCTTTATCATATTTAGGTGGTTTCCTTTTCTTCCTATTTTACTTGGGATAGCTGTTGAAATGTATGAAGTATTATTTGACATCCACCGATAGATTCAGTTTTGCTACTGAAATTTACATATGTACTCTACCATTTTTTAATAAAATTGAGAATATACAAACATGGAAAAACTTCCAGCTGTGAGAATTAAGTCCCCTCTTCCCATTGCAGTCCCAAGTTCCCTAGTTCCACACCATAGAGAGTTTATTGTGACTTACCAGAGATATTCTCTACATACTCAATCATTAGATGTGTCTCTTAATGCACATGCACAGTGACATATATATACACACAGTACTGTACCATGCTTTTTTTACTTAGTAACACACTCTAGAGAGCTTCTCTACTACTTATAAATAAAAGAATAAGAATAAAAAGACTTTCATCCAGCTTTTGAGTTTTTCAGAGACCAGAAAATGTCTCATCCAGCTTAAGAATACCAGTATACCTTATCTTCAATTATCTTAGAAACAGTGACTATCATAGCAATACCTAGGGCAGCGCTGTCCAAAAGAACTTTCTGCTATGATGGAAATGCTCATTTCTGCACTATTCAATATGGTGGCCACTAGACACATTTGGCTAGGGAGCATTTGAAATGTAGCTGGTGTGATTAAGTAAAGGAATTTTTAATTTTAATTACTTTTAATAGCTACATGTGGTTAGTGGGTGCTGTACTGAACCGCTCAGCTGTACAGTTGCACAGACCATCTTCCTGGTTTTACAGAAGAGTGACCTGAGCTGCAGAGAAATGTTTTAGTGGCAGAGCCAGGATTGGAACTCAGATCTCCTATCTTTCTCTTCATTCCCCTTTCAATTTTAGCATAGCTGCTACTTCAGCCTAAGTACTTTTTTGGGTGTAGGGAAGCGACTCTCAAAACCAATATGACCAAACCCTTCAAGATGCTGCTCTTCCAGGGACTCATGGAATCATCCCTATTTAACATCCATCACTTAGGGTCAGCCTGGTTTACTTCAGCTGCTCATTCCCTACATCACTAGGTTCTCTTAAAGCTTCTCCCCATCTATACTGCCACTCCTCTAGTTCGACACCCTTATTATCTTATAAAAGGATGCTTTGCTGGTGTTTCCTCTACTGCCTCTGAGCAACCCTCCTGCTGCTCCTATTTCTGATCATGGTGTTTTGCTCACAAGCCATCAGCAGTTACCACTGGGCACTGCATATAGTCTAAAATTTTTACTGCAAGGTCCTCTATAATGTAAGCTCATCTTATTTCTTTAAACAAATTTCTTGTTTTAGAATGGCTTTTAGATTTATAGAAAAGCTGAAATGGCAGTTCAGATAGTTCCTACATATCCTAAATCCAGGTTCACCTATTGTTAACCTCTTACATTACTACAGTACATCTGTCACAACTAATGAACTGACATTAGTACATGACTATTAACTAAACTCCATATTTATTTGGGTTTCACTAGTTTTTCCTTAACATCCTTTTTCCGTTCACACCTATTCATCATTACCTGCCTCATGTCCTCTGTTCTAGGATCATTTTTTCAGAGATGTCTGGTGTTTCAAGACCCTGACAGTTTTGAAGAGTACTGGGTTTTTCCTATATTTTTCTCATGGTTAGACTGGGGATATTGGAGAGGAAGACCACAGAGGTGAAGTGCCCTTTTCATTGCATCCTATCAAGGGCACATGCTATCAACGTGACTTATCAACGGTGACGCTAACTTTGATTTGGCCAAAGTAGCGTCTGTATGAGCTTCCTCCACTCCATACACTAATCACTGGAAGCCAGTCACTAGATCCAGTCCACTTCAGGGAGGGGGAGTTAACTTCTACTTCCTTGAAGGAGTTATAAATCAATAACTTATTTGAAATTACTCTGTAAATATTTGTCTCTTCTCCCTCATTTATTTATTCAGCTATTTATTGATATCAATATGGACTTAAGGATATTTATTTTAGACTTTGGGTTATAATCCAACATTATGGTTACTCATTTTCTGGCTCAAATTTCCACCTTTAGCCATTGGGAGCTCTCTCAGATGGGCCCTGAACACTTTCAACATGCTGCCCCATAGACATATTTTTTTCCCCTAGTGCCTCTTTTTGGCACTGCAAGATGCTCCAGGCTCATCTGTATGCCCTGGTTTCTATTACTGGAGACTGGAGTTAGAAACCAAGGTCTGGGTGCTGGTTCCCATCTTCTTTGTTAGCCCCACACCCCACTCAACCAATGCTGATGGTCACCCACCCATGTGCTCCTGTCTCTATAACACTCTCTCTCCACTCACACCGAAATCCACAGGTGCTTACCAGCAACATGTTTTACTAGAATGTTCTTCTCCTCCTTCATCTGGCTGAAATTCTGCTCCTTCCAGAAGGCCTGATTCAAAATGCCGCCTCTTTCATGATGCCTTTCCAAATCTTCAACTTAACAGCCCACAGCCCTTCATAGTACAGGTTGTGAGTTACCTAAAGGCGGCGCTGTGATGTATTTACGTCCGTATCCCTAAACTCAGCAGCAGGACGTAGCAAATTAAACGGCTATTGCTTGACGAATATTAATTGACTAGATTAAGGTCAGTGTAAGATGTACTCTTTAGGGTCTACCAGGGGAAAAGAAACACACACATACCCAACACAAAACAAAAAACCCTCCTGCAGAAGCTTTATGTCCAAGGGACCCTTCCTGGTCTCATGCCCGAAGAAGGTACCCTGTTTCAGTCATACGTTATTGCGAAAACCAGAAGGGAGAGCCTTGTGACTTCCATCCCTCAGAAAAGGCCTTTTCTCTTCCCAGTTACACGCACATGTTCAAAGATTAGGATCAGGGGAATCTAACATGCCATAAGGCAAATTGCAGAGCTGTCCCAAGTCAGGAAACCTCAATAGGAAACAGGCAGCAGCCCATGGTCAAATGAAATGATGACCCGGGATAGGCATTTCCCTAGAATCCCCTGCCTCCTGCCTTTCTCACTCAGTCACATCTACCGCCTAGGGCATGTGATGTTGGGGATGCAAATATAGCAAGGTGACCATGGATGCACCTGTATGCTGAGACGCTGGGAAATGTGTCCCAACTTCGAACCATTCTGGAACTTTTACCCCACTTATTGGTGCACTGGGGTAAAAGAATACCCGGGGGACGTGAGGATACTGCATCTGTCAGTCACCCTGAGAAGAGGCTAATCCTGGGATAAAAGATGAGGTGAATTTCTGTCAGGGGCTAGGGAGAAACTTCCTCTTCATTCTTGGGGGTGGGAGCTTGTGTTCTGAGGTGTGGAAAGGGCTGGAGCCATTGTCATGAGAGGATGGGGGTGGGCACCATAAAGAGGCAGGCCAAAGTGGCCAGCATCTGACTTTTCCCAGGCGGTGACACCAATGGTACAGAGAAATGACCAGTGTTGGGAGGAGCAGTCCTTAAAGTAGGAGTTGCACCCTCTGGTCTTCCTGGATGACGCTGACGCCCCTTCCCTGAGCTCCCTGCATTCACCTGCCACCGCAGGCAGCTCTCAGCAAGCTGACGCTTCCTATCTCCGGCCCTGAAGCGCTCGCCTTCTCTAGCAGGAGTACAGTCCAGGGGTTCTTAATTCCTACACAATCCTCAAGCACACGGTGATGGGAGCCATAGGATAAACGTCCCTGCTCCCTGTCCTGAGTAGGGGGATTTTGAGGGGTGGTGTCACCTGGTTTCTCAGAGGGACCCCCCGCAGCCCTGAGCCCTGGTTGCAAACAGAGCTGTCATCCTTATGAATGCACCCTTAATGGTGTTTCTCTCTTCCATTCCCCACTTCACCACCCGTACTTTCTAAGATCACCCCTCACATAAACTTCCTCCACGCAAGTCCTTGTTTCAGCAACTGCTTTCAGGAAAACCTCAACTCAGATATGCTGCCCGCGCAAGAGGGAAGATGCAGAGAACAGAGGCAGCAGTGGGCAGCTGGGCTAGGCAGCTCAGAAAGGAGGACCTGGGGGAGGCTGCACCAGAGGAGTTTCCCAGACTTGCCTAGGGAGTCAGAAGGGCAAGTAGACCGGGAACTGATGCTGAGCAAGTAGCATCTGGCCACACAGAGGAGCAGCAGGTATGACGCCGCCCTCTCAGAGCTCAAGATCAGAGAGCAACCAGCCAGACAGTCCACCTGGCATCTCAGGGATGCTCAACTATTCAGAATTTCACCATAACAATAACACACACGCACCTCTGGCCCAGAGCTCCCTGCCTTGGCATCTTGCTCATTTCTGGGTTGAGTCCTTGTGCCATGATGTCATCAGCATGGCTTCCCGGATTCCAGGTCCATATCCTGCTCCCGAGATGTGACTCGGCATATCTGGACTCCTGAAGGTCGCTATGCCATTTAAATTTTTTTCTAAATGCCAGTATTTCATAGTTAGTTTACTAATCCCAAAGTCAGCCCCCTCCTACTCTCCATGCCTAGCCCCAGTACAATTTGAAGCTGAATTTCTGGAAATGATCATGCCCGCTTCATCTTAGTACCACCACGTAATAGTACCGTACCTACACATGGATGTTTATTTGTGTGACAGGTAGCCAGTTAAAAACACCAAGTAATATGCCCAGATACTGATTTCTAAACACCACTCTCTAATAAAAGAAACTGGGGCTCCTTGAAGAAGTAGTTGATTCTAGGGCTAGAGTAAAAGTGAAATATAAGATAAGCCTGGAGCATCTTATGATATGAGAAAGTAAAGAAGTGCTAAGAAAAAAAAATATGGGGCAGCACGTCCAGGAAGTGCCCAGGAGCCAACCTGAAAGAGCTCCTAGTGGTCAAAGGGGGAAGTATATGAGCAAAACATGAATAATGATAACATTGATGATAAACTAAAGTATAATAAGTATCTTTGTATCCATACTGATGTAAATAAATAAGTAAATGGGGGACAAGGGACTTTTCCTTACAGAAGACTTCCTGTTAATAAATGTGGAAGGAATAGGAAACTAGAAAAATAGAAAACCTCCACTAGGCCACCACAGTAATAACTGGCAGACATGCTCCACCAATTACAATTAGTGGAAGGAGTGGAAGGAGAAGCAAGATATTTGCAAAGTCTTAAAGTATCTCCCCACAAATAAATTAATAACAAAGAGAAAAATAGCAACTTTACAGTGAAGGAATCTGGCAGACACCACCTTAACCGAGTGGTCAATGTTAACATCAGCAGTGGTAAGACATGTTAACATCGTGTCTGCCCTGATATGATGCCCTGAGAACACATCAGCTCCGTGGTGTCCTTCCCCAAAACATATCACCTTGGAAGCCCAAGGTTAATTTCTTAGCTTTGATGCTTGCCCTATGGTTGGTAAGATGCTAACATTAGAGGAAGCTGAGTAAGGGGAGACAGGAACTCTCTGGACTGTCTCTGCAGCTCTACTATAAGTCTAAAATTAGTTCAAGGGGCTTCCCTGGTGGCGCAGTGGTTAAGAATCCGCCTGCCAATACAGCGGACACAGGTTCGAGCCCTGGTCTGGGAAGATCTCACATGTCGCGGAGCAGCTAAGCCCGTGTGCCACAACTACTGAGCCTGTGCTCTAGAGATCATGAGCCACAACTACTGAGCCCATGTGTCACAACTACTGAAGCCCGCATGCCTAGAGCCCGTGCTCCACAACAAGAGAAGCTCCGCATTGAGAAACCTGCGCACTGCAATGAAGAGTAGCCCCTGCTCGCAGGTACTAGAGAAAGCCCACACACAGCAAAGAAGACCCAGTGCAGCCAAAAATAAATAACATTTAAAAAATAATAATAAATAAATAAAATTAGTTCAAAATAAAAAAGTTTTAAAGAAACATTGACAAATGGACTATGGGTTTAAGTGTTAAGACAAATAGTGAAATATAAAGACGATCTGGGAGAACTTCAGAGGGCTACCAAGGTAGGAAACAGCTTAACGTGAGAAAAGGATTTTGGAGCCAGAGAAGTTAAGACAAATGATGAGGTTCTGAGCTAAGGAGGAAGCAGTGGGGCTGGAAAATTTTTTGAAAGCCAACCCTGACCTAGCACACAGTGAGCCAGGCACTTTTCCAAGTGCTGCATGTGTACTAACTGACTAAGAAATGGGACAGTTTGACACACACACACATATATGGGAACACAGTTGTCAGAACTATGACTAACAGAATATGAGGGAAGAAGAAAGAGCTATCCACGATGACCCCCAGGTTTGTCATCTGTGGTCATAATAGCATTCCTCAAGGTGGAAAACAGATTGGGCTTGGGGAGGAGGAAGATAAGCTCAGTTTGGGGCAGGCTGGTTATAGGTGCCTGTGTGACAGCCAGGTGGGCAGGTACAAGATAACCTTACTTACAGCTTCAAAGAGAAAGCCGTTCCAGAGATAGAGACCTGAGAATGACGATCATATAGCTGATGGTTGAAACTATAGGTGTGGATGAAATCACCCAGGAAGAGGGTATGAAAGAAAAAGAGAAGGGGGCCAAGGATGGAAGGTGGAGGAACCCCAACCATTACAGAAAGAAGAACAGACGAGGAGGACTGAGAAGTGGGTGTCAGAGGCAGAAGAGGATCCGTCACAGAAACCGTCAGGCTGGGGTGGGGGGGTGAGGTGTTCAGTAGTGTCAAATGCCACCACGTAAGAAGAGCTCTCAATTGACACTGGTGACCTGGGAAGGAAAAGTTGATGGGTAGGTGGTGGCACCCAGCCTGTACCTAAGGAGTGAATACTTAGTGGTGGGAAAGCAGAACAGGGAGTGCCAAACATTATCCTGAGAAACGTGGCTGGGAAAGAAGAAAGAAAAATAGTCAGAGGGGAGCTCGAGGTCAGAGGGGTCACCCAAAACCCCGTCTCCAGACTGAATCCTCCCAGGAGCTCCTGACACATATTTTCAACTGCAAACTAGTTCTCTCCACTGGGTACTCTGCCTGTAGCTTTTGAGTGTGTACGTCTAGCCTTAGACCTACAATGGTTCTACACTTAAGTTGACAAAAGAGGCATCACCTCTGCTGTGAATCGCATTTTCAACATGAACATCGAGATCTGAGATGATCTAACCTGACTGTACTTGATGCCTGGCTTGGGGCGGCATGGATGATGCTGGACAGTTCTGTAACCATTCCCGGAGGTGAGCTTGCTCATGACCACGTTCCACCCCTGCTTTCAAAGCCCAGCGTAGAACACTTCCAGACAGTTTCAGATCCCAACTAGAAATCTGCTGGCGGGGTTAAAAGCTACAGTCACTAGGAGAGATGCTCAGTGAGGCTCACGGCTTTTTCACATCTGCATGTGCCAAAGATGTTTCATTCCTCTCCGTGTTCAGTTGCGTTTACAAGCCTTTAGATATGAACACTCATTAATATTGACGTTTGAGTACTGAATCGGCTTAGCTTCCTAGAAATTACTAGATTTTATATTATTCATTCATTCATTCAATATACATTGATTAAGTGCTGGGCAACATGTTAGTACTGGAGAAGACTGGATAAATAAATGCAAAGAGGTTCCTTTCCTTGAGAAGCCCACATACACTTACATAAACAGCTACAAACAACATGGAATATCCTATGATAATAGAGCCATGTATATTATGTATACATGTCTGTGTGTGTCTATATAATAAAGCATTATGTTATGTATACGTCTGCGTATCTGTATAACAAAGGCACATATGTTATGTATACGTCTGAGCATATCTATACAACAAAGGCACATATGTTATGTATATGTCTATGTGTATCTATATAATAAAGGCACGTATGTTATGTACACGTGTGTGTGTCCATGTAATAAAGACCTTCATGTTATGTATACATATGTGTGTATCTATTTCTGAGGGAACACAGACGACAGCATGATTTTCTCTTCCAGATGTGACTGGGTTGTGAGGGGTATTAGAGGGAGGCACGTTCAGTTGACTGTAGAGATTGGAAGGATGAGCAATAATGATGGTTTGCCTCGGTGGATAAAGGAGGAAGAAAGGCCCTAGAGGGAGAAGGAATAGCAAGTGCAAAAGTAGAGAGGTGTGAATATGCCCGACGTATGCCATAATGTGGCGATGGTGTTCATAAACATAACAAAACCACCAATGAAATGACGAAAGACACTGACGGGGCACTCACTGTGCATCAGGTGCTATTCTAAGCACTTTACATGGCATGAGCCACGTGTGTGAGTGGTCAGAGGTGAGGCTGACAAGACAGCTGGGGGTCGGGTGATGAAATGTTTTGAATGTTGTACTAATAGGCCTGGACTTTGTCCCACAGGTAGGGGAGAGTGAGTACTGGCAAGATGAGACTTGCAATTAAAAAAGATTCCTCAGCTAGCTGTGTGGGGAACGGGTTGGAGGAGGTGAGATGGGAAGCAAAGAGGTGAGTTGGGAAATTGTTTCAACAGTTCAGACAAGTGAAAATTGCAGGGAGGAGGAATGCGGGAGAGAATTCTGAGTAAGAAACGGGCCTTGGAGACCCCCCGCCCCGCCCCACAGCCATGGGGGGGCAAGGAAGAGGGGACGGGGTTCTAGTCACTCGGAGGGGCAGGAACGTCTTCAGGAAAGTGGATGAGCTCAGCTGAGGTGCACGCAGGTGGAGGTGCCGAGTGGAGTGGGCAGTTAAGAATGAAAGTCTAGAACTTGGGGCAGTGGTTAGGATGAGAGAAAGTGGAGCGCAGAGAGGGGAAGTCCAAATCTAGTCAAGTTGAATCTGTCCTTTCATCACCAACCTCACCCTGAAGTCTCCCGTCCCTGCCTCCTCCACACTTTCACACGACAGGTATGAATGGATACAGGGACACATACCCTTCCAGATGCAAGTTACCTGGAGACACACAGGGGCCAAGCATCATAAAGCACATACTTCCGCATACTTGCACCAACCTAGAGAGAGGTACGCAGAGGAACACACACACACACACATACATACACACAGGTCCACAGGAGAGAGGTACACGAAAACATACATGCATCTCCACACACATGTAAATAGACCTACAGAGGTCACAGAAGCACAATTTTCTGGAGAGGGCGAGGCATGTATTCCAGCGTACAGTGGAGTCTTTCCATGCTGATGACTCTCGTCTGTGAGGGGGAGTAGCCCCATCTGGTCACAAAGACTCCCTTTGCAATGCATTCATGTAAAACATTCCAAGCGGACATCTAACCGATCTGTTATCCCACGCAGGACCCATCCCTATCCCATTCCAGGTGGACTGCTGTGAGCAGAGAACAACTCTAAACTAGGAGATCAAAGACATCCACTGCAACATTCAACTCTCCTCTTACCAAAAAGCTTCTGCAGGACTTGGCCATCATATAAATCTTCAGCCAGGTCTTTCACAATGATTCTTTCTCCAACCAAAACATCATTAATCCAGTCGATTAATACCTACACAGAGAGAGAGAGGATAAGAGAAGAGCCATGGGGTATTTCCTTATAGAACAGCTTTCTCATCCTGGACAGTTAAAATTTAAATGAACTTCAGATTTTGAAAGGAACAAAACTATCCAAATGGCCCAGTATGTGGACAAGTAGCTGTAAGTGGGAGCCCCAGCGGCCCTGTTAACTGTCAGGTATGAGCTCTTCTAGTGCTGATGGCACCAGTGTCTCTGCTAATACCTCTGGCCGCTACCATTCCTTCCCCAAATGGCAAGCAACGTTTGCACAGTGCTTGGCTGTGTGGTTTTGTACCGGCAAGAGTATGGGCTTTCGAGTTACGCAAACTGAGGTTGAAAACCCCACTTTACCTACTAATTAATTTGTGCATCTCTGGGATCTATGGACATCTGTGTGTGTGTGTGTGTGTGTGTGTGTGTGCGTGTGTGTGTGTGTGTGTGTGTGTGTGTACCTCTGTCATCCATGGATCTCTGCGTGTGCACCTCTGTGACCTATGAATCTAAGGCAAGCTAGTTATCTGCTCTGAGCCTCTGATTCCCCACCTCTATAACTGAGGTTGAAGATACCTCCCACACTAAGTGGTAGAAAAGAATTACAGGAATTCCCTGGTGGTCCAGTGGTTAGGACTCTGCGCTTCCACTGCAGGGGGCATGGGTTCGATCCCTGGCCGGGGAACTAAGATCCCGCATGCCGTGCAGAGTAGCCAAAAAAAAAAAAAAAAAAAAATTACATGCGGCAAGGACCGAACGGTCAGTAAGGGCAGATTTTATTCATAAATAAAGCACTCTCCCGTTGTGACATCTGGTCAGGTGGTTACTGTGTTCAGGAGGGGAAATCAAACACAGAAGTAGACATATCTGCCCAAGGAGAGAGCTAACCGTGAGCGGAGACAGGAATCGGACTCTTGTCCACCTCACTCCAAAGCACATGTTCTCCTCCCTGCACCAGGCTCCCTCTCAGTGGGGCTGTGCAGTCTCCTGCCTTGTCTGTAACTTAGCCCCCATCATTCCCTGAGAGTCCTCCGTGCGCCAGGCATCCAGCAGAGGCATTCCAGGTGATGTCTCACCCAATTAATCCACACAACACCCAAGGGGCAGGTAGCATCAGGTAAGGAAACTGAAGTTTGCACAAGGCCATTGTCTTTTTAATTTTAACCTCTTGTTTTGCTTATGAAGATATTATTTATATAAAATAAAATTCATTTTAAGTACACAGTTTGATGAGTTTTGGTCACTGTACACGGTTGTGTAACCACCACCACAATCAAGACACAGAACAGTTCCCTAGCCCTAAGAAGGTTTCTTTGGCTTCTTTGTGCTCCGTCCCCTCCCCTGATCACAGGCCTCAGGCAACCACTACAGTTTTGCCTTTTCGACCATTTCACCTATAAGGAACATCATCTTTTGTGTTTGACTTCTTTGACTTGGCAGAAGTAGTTGCCTTTACAACACAGGTGGGAGCTGGGCTAGGTTTCCATCCCTGGCTGTAGCCCTGTGCCTTCAAAGCACATTGTTCTACTGTCCTAAGGCAGGAGCTTCCTTTTTCCCTTCCTCCCTCCTTCCCTCCCCTCTCTTCCCCTTCCCCTACCTTCCTTCCCACTCCCTCCCTCTCTCCCTCAACCATACATCCATCCATGCATGCATCCATCCATCCAACATCTACCCACCCAGCATTTATTAATGCCCACTGTATGTCATACTCTGTGCTGGATCCTGGGAGTACAATGATAAAAAAATCTTTAACCCCAAGCAGCTCACCATTTAGTGAAGGAGACAGAGAAGTACATGGGTAGTTGTAACGCCATGTGGTGACTACAGTGACAGAACTAAAGGCGTGGACCACAGCAGCACACAGAGGGGCTGAGTGACAGCCCTGGGGTTTAGAGAAAGCTTCCTGGAGGATGTGACCCAACTTTGGCTTCAGGTGAAGAGCAGGTAGAGCCCCTGGGGGCAGGGGCTGCATGACCAAAGGCCTGGTGGTGGCAGTGCCGAAGCAAGCACGGTGAGCAGGTGTGTACGGGGAGTCAAGTCGAACAGATCCGGTGTCCTTGTGTTGTCAGGCAGGGATTATCTGAGGTTAAAGAGGCAGCTAGACATGGAGGCTTCAAACACCACCCCCAGGACTGTGGGCTTCAACGTGCACTTCTTAGGAAACTACATACAGGTTTT
The DNA here is from genome assembly GCF_059928025.1 of Delphinapterus leucas. NCBI lineage: Eukaryota > Metazoa > Chordata > Mammalia > Artiodactyla > Monodontidae > Delphinapterus > Delphinapterus leucas. The sequence continues at coordinate 43,132,238 of NC_143135.1, forward strand.
GAACAGGAAAATGATATATTCAGATTCGCATTTTGAATGAATCACTCTGGCACCCAGTGCCGTTTTGTTCTAAGTGCAGCTTGAAGAAGCTGAAGAAGAAAGACACAGGACAAGGAATCAGAAGGGGGATGAAATGAACATTTTCTGAGGGTGACCATTTGTCAGCCACTGCGCCAAGTACATTATGCACAGTATTTCATTTCATCTCATTCATTTCTGTTTGAACCTCATCTCCTCCACTCAGCTGCGACCATAAACAAACCATCTGGCTTTTCTGAGTCTCAGTTTCTTCATATGTAAAATGGGGATGATACTAGATCTTACTTCACAGGGTGCTTCTGAGGGACCTTGAGAAGAGTGGTGAAAGGACTGTGTGAGCTCTAGGATCCTGGCAAATGGGAACTGATTTGAGCTAACTTCTCCAGTGCTTATGGTCAACACCATTCGTTGGGCACTTGTCATGTCCCACTTCTGTTAACTTGTAGGTGTCCACCTACTGGACCGCGAGCTTCCTGTGGGCAGGGACTGCCATGCCTTTCTATTCTCTCCGCAGTGGCTCGTGTGGTGCCTGCACAGGGTGGGTGGTCTAGAAACACCTGTTGCGTCTGGAAGGCACCTGAAGCCCCTTCTAACTTCCTCTTACCTTTATCAGTTCTTGAAGTTTGGGGTCGCTGCGTGAGTTGGGATCCACCATTGTTCGCACTTCGTTCTCCTCTTTCAAAAGAAAAGACAGTCAGCGGGGTGGTCCCACCTGAAGGCATTAGGCTAACCCAGAGAACAAGAGACCCCGTTACCCAGCATTGTGTCCTCAGGGTCCAGCTCGAAGGGGATGGGGCTGAGGGGCAGGTTGATGGCGTTCATGCCCTCCTCCTGAAGCTCTGACACTGCAAGAAGGAAGCACAGAGTCACACTGTAGCCCACAGACAACAAGGGGTGGGGCTCGTAACAGTCGTGTTCCGTATCAATGTGGATCGAGAAATAAAAGCACCAAGGTTAGTCTATAGCTGTGACTCAGCCTGCAACCGATTCCTGCCTCTCCTTGCTAAAAGGACCAAACCGTCCCCTTCATCTCACCTCTTCTGACCGTCACCTCACTCGCTTTCCTGGAGAAATAGGGCACAGAAATCTGCCTCCTTTCGGAAATGATCTCGGGATAAACAGAAGGGAGGTGGGCACTGCAGTTTTTCTTAAGTCTCTGCCGTTGCCTCCTGCCTGTCCCTCCTTCCAGGGCTTGCCATCTGGTGCAGGTGCACCTGACAACTCTTTGTTGACCGGATGAACGAGGTCCGCACGTTGAGGCTACATTTATGTTGTAGATCATTTCCATCCTCAGTTCAGCCCTCCTCTGACTTCTCTCCTGATTCGGCTTCCCTGAGTATTTTTCTGATTGTCCCACCTCCCTCCTTCACCTGGCCCCAGCTGCTGCTTGAGAGTACCTCATTCTGGCCTCTCCCTGGGCTCTGGACCTGTCCCTTCAGCTGTAAGGAATCATGGGCCCTGTGGCCAGGCACCTCACCTCTCCAGGCCCGTTCCCTCAGCTGAACATGAAGACCTGGACAGGATGACCAGTAAGTTCTTTCTTACTTCCCAAATCTTAGAAATCTATGATTCCACTGTTTTCAAGAAAAATAACAAGAGGTCCATGACCACTAAAGACTTCCAGCCTGCTCCCTCCATGCACTGAACCCTCACATGAAGCCTTAGTAAAAAATAAAAACCCCTACCACAAAACCAGTTGTGTGATGGACCCTTGCTGAGCACTTACCTTGGATTTTTACCTCTCCTAAAAGCAGCGGCTCAAATCCCCTCACCTCTACTCAATTCCAGTTTGAATAATTACTTGGCACAAATTAAGCACAGAATGACCATTTTCTCCGAAAGCACTGATCACCAAAGGGTCCTCAAAGAGCTGATACGGCAGCTGCAATCAACCTTTAGTAAAAGCAATGTGCCATCTTATTTATGTTTATTGACTATGGCCTCACGGATCGCCAGCATATACTTGCAAGAACTCTTAAGCACAAGGCAGTTGCTTACAAAGAGTTCGTTCATATTAGCAAACTCACTGATTGTTGCAGCTGGACAGGGAACGAGATTGCCTAAGGAAGGGAGTGAAACCCACTCTGCCCTAAAGGACACAACTCGCATTATGAAGCTGGTATTTAGTCCTGTTGCTGTGGGATCTTGACATTCATATGGGATATCAGCCAGTGACCATCCTGAATCTCCAAATCCACAGACACCCACCGCTCTATGTAATTCCCCCCACCCCCACAAAACATAACTGAAAATTGTAAGTGACACCTTCAATGCTTAAGTGATTCTACAGGTATAGGATTGCATTTGCTTTCCAGAGAAGAACAACTGCTTCCTGTTAGACTCTATAATGTCTCCTAGCGCTCCTCCTAGGACTAGCAGTTTGCTTTCTTTTCCAGGCTGTTTCTTACAAAGAAGCCAGATTTCCACTACTTAACAAGCACTGCGACGCAAGCAACGGGCAGTGGAAATAAAGTCACGTTTCAGTGTGGGTGTGAGACTGGGTTTACTGGCCATTGAAGAGACTAGCTCTCGCTGCCATCTATGACTCCTTCCCGTGTCCGCCCCCCCGTCACCACCCCCGGCCAGGTCTGTGCTGTCCAATACAGTAGCCATTAACCACATGTGGCTACTGACGTTTAAATGAATTAAAAATTCCGTTTCTTAGTTGCGCCTGTCACATTTCAAGCACTCAATGGCCCACGTGGGGCAAGTGGTTACCACACTGGACGGTGAGAATGTAGACTTCCTCACGGGAGATTCAGTTGGATGGCGCTGTCCTAGGCAATCCCATAGACCCAAATGCTGATGGCCCGTGTTTAAATCTCCAGCCTGATGTATGGTTTGTTATATATTTTTTAAATTAATAAGATGTAATTATCTAAAACTGAATTCAAGGCAACAGAATCAGGGATAGGATAAAAATGAAGCATCTTCCTGATATTTTTCATGTACAAAAACAACCAGGCTTTGACCTAATTTATTCTCTATTGGTTTTATTTTACCCAGCATCACGGGGTTGTGAAAACAGAAGTCAAGGCATTATTAAAACAAGACCCAGAAACAAACAAACAAAAACAAACAGAATCTCTAGCCTAGGCCTGACCCTGAGCTCTAGACTCAATGTCTCCTCTTATGTCTATTGGTGGAGATCTCAAATTTACACGTCCAAAACAGAACTCGTGATTTTCAGCACCCTCACCCCCACCATAGCAACACTATATCAAGACCTGTTCATCCCCTACTCTTATCCTCCTCGGTAAATGGCACTACCATTTGCATAAGGGTTCAAGCCAGAATCTGAGGAATCACCCTTCACTTCTTTTCCTCACCGTTTGCAGCCAATACATCGGCAAGTTTTGTGGGCTCCATCTCCAAAACAGGACCCCAGACCCTATTCCAACCACTTCTCACCAGCCCCCCCACCATCATCCTGGTGCAGGTCCCCATTATCTTTCACCTAAATAACCAGAACCACCTTCTAACCAGCCCACTGCTTTCTGATGCACTGTCCCTGCCCCCGTCTACTTCCTATAGCACAATCAGAATGATCTATAAAGATATAAACAGCTTTCTCCTGCTTTAAGCCTTCCTGTGGCTTCCCATCATACTCAGAATAAAACCCCCAACTCCTTCCTAAGACCTACGGGACCCTCTGATTAGCCCCCTGCCTCCCTCTTGTATTGTATTTTCTCCATAGCACTTATCATGATCTGAAATAACTATTATTTCTACGTTTGTTAGCTATTCCCCCTTAACAGAATGTAAGCCGTGGGAAGACAGGCACTTTTTCTCTTTTGTTTGTTATGAGTCTCCGAAGAGGAGCCAGACTGCCTAGAGTCAAATCCAGGCTCTATCACTTACTAGCTATGTGACCTTGGGCAAGTTCATCAACCTCTTATACCTCAGTTTTCTTATCTGCAAATGGGGATGACAATAATATTGCCTACCTCCTAGGGTTGTTGAGAAGATTAAATGAGTGAATATATGTAAAGCACTTAGAAGAGTGTCTGGTACCTGGTAAGAGCTATGTAATTATTTGCTATCATTACTTAAAATGGTAAGCACTCAAGAACCATTTGTTGAATAAATGAAAAAAACTGTTAAGACCACCCTTCCACTGCACAGGTTGTAAGCTGAAGCACAATTTAGCAAAGCAGTGTATAGGATGTAAAGAAGGATCTCAGCCTGTCCTTCGGGGAAAAAATTATATTTGGGCCTGACCCTGTGTGTGCGTGTGTGGGCACATTCTAGGGCAGCATTTCCAGCACACATTTTTTTTTTTTTTTGGCAGTACGCGGGCCTCTCACTGTTGTGGCCTCTCCCGCCGCAGAGCACAGGCTCCGGACGCGCAGGCTCAGCGGCCATGGCTCACGGGCCCAGCCGCTCCGCAGCATGTGGGATCCTCCCGGACCGGGGCACGAACCCGCGTCCCCTGTATCGGCAGGCAGACTCTCAACCACTGCGCCACCGGGGAAGCCCTCCAGCATACATTTTGTAAAGAGACAAAAGCTGCCTCTGTCCCAAGACTGTTGTACAGCCAGAGCCAATTTGTGAATATAGAGATATTTACATCTCTAACATGTGACTAGAAATGCAATATTTGCAGCCAAATATAAAGGTGGGTCTGCACGGGATCTCTTTTTCTGTGTAGATCATTGTTAAAAATGTTTTCAGATGAAAAATTCCCAGTCAGAAACACTCCCCTCTGCCCTGCCTCTTTAATTCACTCACAGAGACAAAACAAACCCGAGAAGAAAGGCTGAGATATGTTTGCAATTGGAAATGTTTTTTTTTTTTTCAGGAAATGATTTGGTACAGGAACATCATTCCCATCCCATTAACTGCTGACTCGGAGCCAACTGTTTGTAAAAGTGAATATGCAAACTGCCCGGTTCAGGCCTGGCCCCCGCCCCATGGGGCTGCATTAGTGGCCACATTCCCAAAACAGCCCGCGTGCTTTGGAGGTTTCATTTCTATTAAACCAAAGCAGGACCCAGCAGAAGCCCCTCGCCATCCTTGTGCTCTGAAAGAGAAAGGGCTGCAATTGAATTTCCTCGGCATAGAATATGAATATGATGTTTATCCCTCGAACCTCCTCTAACAATCTAAAACTAGGTCTGAATGTGCAGCCCTCGGTGTCTCGTGGCGCCATTAGTCATAACTTAATAAACAGATTAAATGCCCAGCTGAAGGTCGGGTTTGGGAGAGCAGGGCGATTGCCTCAACTCCTGAAGTGCTCACCATGAGAGAGGGGGCATGGCTTTTCTGGGAAACACAGTCTGACTCTGCACCCAGCTGTGCAGCAGAAAAAGTACACGGATGGGCTTTGGAGTCTGAAAGAGTGAGATTTGAATCCTACTTCTATTTTTATCAGCCATGGGACCTTATGTTAGTGACTTAACCTCTCTGAAGTTCGGTATAAAACAATTCTGTATAAAACAAGAGTATAGGGACTTCCCTGGCAGTCCAGTGGTTAAGACTTCGCCTTCCAATGCAGGGGGTGTGGGTTTGATCCCTGGTCGGGGAGCTAAGATCCCACAGGCCTTGTGGCCAAAAAACCGAAACATAAAAAAAACAAAAAAACAGAAACAATATTGTAACAAATTCAATAAAGACCTTAAAAATGGTCCACATCAAAAAAAAAAAAAAACCAAAACGAAAACAAAACAAACAAACAAACAAAAAAAACCCAAGGGTATAGCTGACACTATTGATTTCTTCTCCAATATTGATTTTGTTTTTTCTCTGCTGAAAGAACCCTCATTTTGTTCCAGTATACACTCTGCCTCCTGTGCCTCTAGGTACCTAACTAGTACATGGAACACCAGGATTATAAAGTTGATGGATGCGATGAATAGTAATTTCCCTTTCCTTTTTTTCCATGAGAAACAGACTAGCTGCAGGCATCTCTTACACTCCAGAATATATATACAGGTGCTCAGTGAACACCAGGCAGAAAACAAGTATGGTGAGAAGAATGGAGAGAGGTTTCTAAGAGTACAAAAGGGTCTATTTATGGAAGACCAGTAATTTCATTCCTTCAACCAATAAACATTACCAGGCACCTCCTCTGAAGCAGACCTTGTGTCAGCACTGGGGATAAGGGTTTGGGGATCTGACATGAGTTTGCCTCAATCTGTTCACAGGTGGTGGGAGAGGTAGGCACAGAAAAACACAATGGGCAGTATGTTGCACTCAGGGGTGAGAGACATGTAACTAGAGGGCTGTGGGAGCTCGGGGGGAACAAGGATAACTTTGGATGTGGAAGACTGGGAAGGATTCCCAGAAAGGGGGACAGGTGAGCTGGACTTTGAAAAACTTAAATTTTCATCCGACACAGGTGCCCCACAAAAAAGCACATCTTGTGCATAAACAGCAAAGTGTGGACCAACAGGGCAGGTGTTGAGAGAGTCGTGATTATGTCTGAGCACCAGGAATGCAGGGTGCACACAGGGGAAATGCGGGGAAGAACAAGGGGCAAATAATTAGGTGAGGTCCAGAGTGTCAAGGGCTGTGAATTCATCTGTTCCCCAGCATGCCCTGGACCATGCTCCCCGTGTCTACAGATGAAAACCCCAAACAACATACTGAGGGAGGGCAAGAAGATAAGCAAGATGTTTTCTCTTTCAGTGCAAGTGGGCCCCAGTGAGATACGTAGGCTGCTCTAGATCCTTATCAGGACTCCAATGATTCATTTCTGGCCCTCGTAAAAGATACTCAAGCTCCCTTAATTTCTAAATGGCTCAAGGGCCACCCCCCAGAAGTCCTTGCAGCTAGAGACAACTACACTGTCCGTTCGGCAAATCCCAACAATTTTTCTCTATATGAAAAATCAACCTGAAAGAACATCTACCAAAAAACTATAGCTAACATACTTAATGGTGAGAAACTGGAATACTTATACCCTAAGATTGGGAACAAGGCAAAGATGTCTCCTCTCACCACACCTACTCAAAATCATACTAAAGGGCTTCCCTGGTGACAGTGGTTGAGGGTCCGCCTGCTGATGTAGGGGACACGGGTTCGTGCCCCAGTCCGGGAAGATCCCACATGCCGCGGAGCGGCTGGGCCCGTGAGCCATGGCCGCTGAGCCTGTGCGTCCGGAGCCTGTGCTCCTCAACGGGAGAGGCCACAACAGTGAGAGGCCCGCGTACCGCAAAAAAACAAAAACAAAAACAAAAACAAAACAAAAAAATCATACTAAAAATTCTAGCTACTGTAATAATACAGGAGATGGAAAATAAAAGGTATACAAATTGGGAAGGAAGAAATAAAACCATCTTTGTTTGTAGATAACATGATTAACTATGTAGAAAATCCCAAAGAATTGACCAAAACAAAATGAAACAGAAAAAATCCATACTCTTAGAACCAATTAGTAATTATGACAAGGTGGCAGAAGGTTAATATACACAAGTCAATTATTTTCCTATACATTGGCAATAATTGATTAAAATTAGAAATTAAAACACAATATCATTTATAGTAGCACCCAAAAAAGCAACACTAAGATATAAATCTAACAGAATGTACACAGGGTTGATATACAGAAAATTACAAAACTCTGATGAAAGAAATCAAAGAAGATCTAGATAAATGGAGACATGGTCAGTGTTCATGGATTATAAGACATAGTATTAAGATGTCAAGTCTTTCCAAGTTCACCTATAGATTCAAGGTAATCCTAGTCAGAGTCACAGCAAGCTATTTTGTGGATATCGACAAACCGATTCTAAAGTTTACCCAGAAAGGCAAAGACCCAGAGTGGACAACACAATATTAAAGAAGAACAAAGTTGGAGGACTGACACCACCAGACTTCAAGACTTACCATGATGCTACAGTAATCAAGACAGCATGATACTGGCAAAAGAGTAGACACATAGATCAATGGAACAGAATAAAGAACCCAGAAACAAACCCACACAAATACAGTCAACTGATCTTTGACAAAGGAGCAAAGGCAATTCCATGCAGAAAGGATAGTTGTACTAACAAATGGTGCTAGAACTGGACGTCCATCTGCAAAAGCTAATCTAGATACAGACCATACACTTTTCATTTTCTTAACAATATCTTTCACAGAGTAGAAATTTTAATGAGGTCCAACATCAACTTTTCTTTCATGGATTGTCCTTTTGGTGTCATATGTAAAAACTCATTGCCAAACCCCTAAATCACATAGATTTGCTATGTTTTCTTCTGTAAATTTTATACATTATGTTCTATACTTAGGTCTGTGATCATTTTGAGTTAAATTTTGTGAAAAGGTCATTAAAAACAAGGAAAGTCTGAGAAAATGTAACAGCCAAGAGGAGCCTAAGAAGATGTGATGGCTAAGGGTGATAACGGTCTCCTGCATGGGATCCTGGAACAGAAAAAGGACATTAGGTAAAAACTGAAGAAATCTGAATAAACTATGGACTTTAGTTAATAATAATATATCAATATAGGTTCATGAATTATAATAAATGTACCATACTAATGTAAGATGTTAATAAGAGGGGAAACTGGGCATAGGCATATGGGAACTCTCTGTACTACCTTTGCATTTTTCCTGTAAATCCAAATGTATTATAAAAACAGTCTATTAAAAAAATCAACCCAAATTTGCTATTTTTCCAACCACATAGAGTGTCCACTGGGGGGAAATCCATGATTTTAAGAGACGTATGTTTCTTCCCATCACCAAGGAGACAGTGGTAATTTATCCAACATTAGCTGAGCCCTACAGAAGCATTTGCATGGTAGGCAAAGCACAAAGACCATTTCGAAGCCCTACAGTGCAAGCTGTACTCATTCCCAAGTGAGAACTTGTTTCCAGGAAGAAAGTGTCTGGTTTTTTGCTTTGTTTCCAGGGCTGAGATGAGAAGACAGAGCTTCCTCATAACTTAAGGATGCTGGGCAAGGTCATTTCTGCTTTCCCAAGAAGAGGTCTGTCCCGCTAGCATAACCGTCACTGAAGGTGTCTTTAATGCTTTCTCCGGAACTGCTCTGGAAACTCTATCTATCCATTGTCCCTGATGGGGCCTTTACATCATGGGCTTTGGTTATTAGTTTTCTATTGCTGTAGTAGCAAATCACCACACACTTGGTGGCTGAAAACAACACAGATTTGTTATCCTGATGGTTCGGTAGGTTAGAAGTCCAACATGGGTCTCACTGGGCTAAAATCAAGGCATTCGCAGGGCATGTGCTTTTCTGGAGGCTCTGGGGGAGAATCCATTTTCTTGCCTTTTCTGGCTTCTGGAGGCCACCTGCATTCTTTGGCTTGTGGCCCCCTTCCTCCATCTTCAAAGCCAGCAATGGGGGGTGAAAATCCTTTTCACACTGCACTACTCTGACCTCTTCTTCTGCCTTTCTCTTCTACTTTTAAGTTCCCTATGACTACACTGGGCCACTTGGATAATCCAGGACAACCTCCCTATTTTAGAGTCAGCTGATGATGAGCAGCCATAATTCTACCTGCAACCTTAATTTCCCTTTGCCATGTAAGCTACCATATTCACAGATTCCAGGGATTGGGATATGGATTTCTTTGGGAGGCCATTGTCCTGCCTATAACAGGTTTCTTGGTTAAGGGACCCTTGGTTAAGGGGTTCTGCTCTCAATACTCACCCCTGCCTACCACATGTGGGTTCACTTTTCTTCTAGGTGAGATTGTCAAAAGGAAATGCAAAATCCCAACCCCCACCATCCCAGCCCTTAAACCAGAGGAGTTTTACTACTTTTAACTAAAAGGATACTTATTTCAGCAGCCTTAACATAAAGCATCAGGTAAACATGGGAGCCAGATCGCAGTGACCTCAGCAGACTGTCAGGGTCTCCCCACGCTCCCCTCTACTTGACACAGCTCTTAGGCACCAGAGTCTGACATCCAGGCCTTGGAGTACAGCCAGAAAAGGGAACTTAGAGGCTGCTGTTGTGATGGGAGCTGACAGGGGGATCTACAGTCCTGAGTCTTAAAGTTTCCACCAGCGTCTTGGTTTTGGTCAGTTTTATAATCTCTGCAGAGTTGGAAGGCTGCCAGGCAAATGGCCCCTGGACATTAATTCATTGTTCAGCCAACCACATGATTCAGTTGTCCTCCAATTACAAGTAAGCACGGAGGGAGATGGATGAACTATTGGCTAGCTTTGGGGAGTTGAAACTGTCTGAATTGAAACACTGGTGAGGTCTCAAGTAAGTCATGGGAATTTAAAACAGTGCACAGGCACAGAGGGCCCAGCACCAAATACATCACCATTCTTTCTCTTTTGCCAAGCCATGTCCAGTATCTCTTTAGATCTAGAACCAGAACCGTTTTCTTGATTTTAAAGGTCTGTTCTTACTTAAGCAGAAAGTGGTGTGGCTATGCCATCCTGGGAGTTTATAATGGAAGACACCAAGCTGTTGTGCATGCGTGTGCATCTGTGTGCATCCATATACCCTAACCACTGGTAACAACCTTGGGGAGACTATAGACATTGACCTGGTATGTTGGCTAATTACATGTGAAGTGTGGGTACAATGAGCGACCCAGGACAGCTAGGGTGGAACTGGCACTGCTTATCTCTTTCATTCATAAGCATGTGTGGGCATCTCTGGTGCCAGGGGCTGGGCCAGGAGTTGTGAATACAATGACAAACAAGTACTTCCCTTCTGGGGTCGGTAGATCCCTGAAGAGCAGCTGCCTGTGGTGGCCACGAGAGACCAGTACAGTGCCAGGCACCTGCTACACACTCAATAAGTGCCCAGAGGATGCTTTAGTTGGGGGAGGAGGGGGAAGATGTACACACAAACTGCAATGCAATACGATAAGGTCCTCCATGCAGTCCTGAACCAAGTCCTGAGAGCAGAGCATCCTTCTAAGGTGGAGGGAGCAACAGAGGAACACATGGGATATGCAGAAGCCATGGGAAGGCCAGTAGGGCTCCAGGCACCCAGGGCAGCCTCTGCACCTCACTTGCTTTTATCTCTGTGTATCACTGGAGTCAAGTTTCTTCTCATTTCTTTCTCTGTGGCTCTTTGACCTTCATATCTATCTCCTTCTTATTTATTAATCCTGAAGAAGCCAGTCCTTTATTTTTGCAGTGGCCCAATGCTGCTTAATAAGTGCCACATCAAGTACCAGTCCACTGGAATTCCCAAGTGGTGGCCTCCGTTGAAACAAGGGCTCTGGGTAGGGGTGTGGCCAGTGAGTGACCATGGCATTGCTGTGTTTGGTTTGGATCGGTTCCCTGGTGGGCTAATTCTGGATTTGTCTGAAGGTCAGTCAGTGGTTTATCCTGAAGGAGCACTGTTGGGGGAAACTCTCTCTTGAATGGACGAGGATGATTATGCCTGTGAGAGAACACATACTTGTGCTGCACTTCCTTTGTACCACGCATGTAGATGTGGCACCTTTTTTAAAAAACATACATCAACTCATTTAATCTTCCCAACAATCCAGTGAGTAGGTACTATGATTATCCCCATTTTACAGATGAGGGGCCCAGAGAGGTTATGTAACTTGAGCAAGGCCACACAGCTAGAAAGTGGAAACCAGATTTGATACTAGGCCAGCTGGCTCCAGAGTTCACATCCTTAACACTACACTGTATGTTGTCCCAGTTTTATGTAACAATTTTTTTTTTTTTTTAATACGAAAACGTCTAAAACATGGTCACTTCTACATTCCCATGTAAAACCAGGAGAAAGTTCCATGGGGAATAATCTTGTGTATGCTGAGCCCTACAGGTTGTCTGGTCACTCTATGGAGGCTCAGTTTTTATGAGAACAGATTAAAAGGGAAGTGACATTTGAGGAGTGTTTTTGTTTTAAATAACAGGTTGACTTATTTCTGGCTAGAAAAGAAAAACATGCTCATTTAAGAGAACTTTGAAAATATTAAAAAACTGAGAAAATAATCCTACTGCTTAGAGATAATGTTATATTTTCTTAAGCTTTTCTATGTTTTACACACACACACACACACACACACACACACACACACACACATATTGGGTACATAGTACCGGGTAGTTCTATGGCCTGCTTTTATAGTATCAGATAATCTCATTATATTTCCTCATGCCATCAAAAATATCCCTTTAACTGGCTTTCTCAATCTGTGCTGAAGGTACGCACATATGTTTACTTAACCATTCCATAACTATTGGACATGTAGGTGGTTTCCAGTCCTGGGGGGAGGCAGCTGAGTCTGGAGGGTTGAGTCATTCGCCAGCTTTGCAGGGGGGAGGGGGAGGGGCGCTCAGGCACCGGGACCAGCAAGTGCAGAATGTGGGGTCTCTGGGGAACCAGATGACAGCCCGACGCGAGGGTCAGGCCACAGGCTCTTTGCTCTCTTTCATGGATGAGGAAGCTAAAGTTCAGAAAGTTTAGGAGACTTCCCTGAAAAGTTCCCTAGAAGATGATTCTACCGGTTAGCCGTCTCCTGTCCCCAGTGTCTTAGTTTGAAGTCATTTGCAGGTGGGAAGAAATCCCAGGGAAAGGAGTGAGGGGTGAGGAGAGAGATGCAGAGACGTAGAGGAGCCAGTAAAGGGGGCACACGTTACTGAGCCTGTGACCTGTGGGCAACTGAGCCTCAACCCCCATGGGGCTGAGGAACCGTACACAGTGTCCCCAGGAGACTTCCCCATTACTGAGGTGACCCCCAGGCCACGCTGGGTGTGGACTGAGGGGGTTTCTGAAGCTAGAGCCCTGGGACAGAAAAGTGGAGGTGCCAGATTAAGGGGGGAGCCCTCTGTGTGCACCAAACCGTCTACCAAGCCAGGCTGAAATGGGAGGTGACTGGGGGTTCTGTGTTCAGTGCAAAAGCATCTACCATGCTCACCCAGGGATTTGGGGGCCAGGATCTGCCACCCCCTCCCCTAGGAGACAATTCTTAGGAGACTGGGAAGGAGTTAAGAGGGTACATTTTTGGCAACATATCTGGGAAGGGAACATTCTCTTGTTCTCCAAGGAAGAAGCAAACCAGAATGGATGGGCTGCAGAATTCCATTTTTCTTATTATGACACTAGACCAGTGCCATTCAAAATAAACATTCCCGGGCTTCCCTGGTGGCGCAGTGGTTGAGAGTCTGCCTGCCGATGCAGGGGACATAGGTTCGTGCCCCGGTCTGGGAAGATCCCACATGCTGCGGAGCGGCTGGGCCTGTGAGCCATGGCCGCTGGACCTGCGCGTCCGGAGCCTGTGCTCCGCAACGGGAGAGGCCACAACAGTGAGAGGCCCGCGTACCGCAAAAAAAAAAAACACAACAAAACATTCCCTTAGTCCCGACTGTGACATGCCCACACTGGAGATTCAGACTGAGCTGGAAGCGAGCTCTGCCCCTGACCCGGCTCAGGTCTGCCCTGAGAGGAGGCCAGCACTGCTGCTGGGCAGGTTGCTTCCATCAGAGCACGAGGCCATCCCAAGGAAACTTCTAGGGGGCAGGGGAAAGGATGTACCCTGTGCTGAAATGCTACACAGGTCAGGCCATGTGCTGAAGGTTTCCATTCATTATTCATCCTCTCCACCCTTTCTGGAGGAGAGATGCCCTCTTTTTCGGACAGAGCTGAAATTTTGGAACTAGTTCATCGTCACACCATTATGATCATGGTGTTGAGGGAAGTCTATGACTCTTTCATCTGATGGAATGGGGCCCTGTAAAATGTGCTCATGCCCTTCCTCCCAGTCTTAAGTACTGATTGAACACCTGCTGTATGCCACACGCTATTCTAGAGAAGAACGAACCCTTGCCCTAGGAGCGTGCAGTCACATACACCAGAGTCTTCATGGGCTGAGGGCCAACACAGTCCTGGCTCCAGGCGATGAGGGAGACCAGGCTAGGCTTGCACTGCCAGAAGGGACCAAGGAGGGCTTCATGGAGAAGGCGGCACCAGACCCTTCCATGGACGGATCTCTGCTCTTCTCTCCATCTCACTTAGCACGGTTTATAATTACCCATCTGTCCGCGTATCTGAAGAACCCCGGTCTCCTCCACTATTTCGAATATGCCAAGAGGACTAAGACTTGCCCACTGCTACACGGCCAGCACCTGCCACACCACGGGTGCTTCACGCGTATTTCTGGAGTGAATGCACAGTGCGGGCACGCTGGGCCCCGAGCAGCGCCCCCTTCCAGCAGAGTCCCACAGCCAAATGACAGCTCCACCTTCTATGTCACAGCCAGACAGGAATCTTGGTTGGGTCTGAGCTTATAAGAAGAGAAGGATAAGGAACTGGAGGCAGCAAAGGAGGGAGCAGAGAAGGCCAGCGGGTCCGAGACCTTCAGGTAGAAGCATTTTTGCTTATCATCTAGGCCTCCTCAGCATTATGACTAAGTCCTATCCCAGAGCAGAAATCTATGACCATTGCCCTGGAAGCAGTGGCAAGATGCTGTGGGTAGCTGTGCATCACAAGAGTTTTTACAGCTCCCTGGTTTTTTTTTTTTTCTAAACCAACAATCCATGTTGACAGCAATTCTGTATAGAGAACCTATTAAAAGAAATTATAGTAAATAAGAGATGCTTAAGCTCTCTGTCTGGTGTTGTGATTGCCTGCCCGACACTTCCACTGTAACTTCCTTTTGTACAACCTTCCATTTGATTCAATTCCACGGATAATTACTGAGTCTTGACTACGTGCAAGGTGATGCATTGGGAGCCTCATGCCCATTGCATCTTCCAGGCCCAGAGCATAATTTAACTTACGGACAAAAATAAACATGTGCAACGGAAGCAGAGGGTGACAGAGGCCACAAGAAACTGTACAGACCATTTCAAAGAAGATAGCATTTTATCCACGTAAGCAGAAGATAGCTGGTACCACACATCCATTCATTCGTTTAAGTATACATTGAACAGTATTGCTGAGCAACTTCCCTGGGCCAGGCACTGTGCTGGGTCTGGGGTCAAATGGATGAATAAGACCCAGATGCAGAGTCCGGCACAGTCTCTTAGGGGAGCCAAAGCAACATCACTTAACCCATCTGGAGGTGGAAGTCAGGGAGGGCTTCTCAAAGGAGATGCTTCAATTGTTTCTTAAACGAGAAGTAGGAGTTCACCAGGTGAAAAGGAAGCAAGACATGTAAAAGAGCTGGAGACATGAGGACAGGCACATTTTCAGGAAGACTGCTGGACAGGAATGAGTCTGTGAGGTGTTAGAGATTTAACCCAAGAGCCAGAACATACAAAGTGTGAATTTATTCCTGAAAGCAATGGGGAACCACTGTAGGATAAGCAAAGCAGAGTTTTGCAAGTTTGCAGAAGGGCCCGGGAAAGATTCCTTAGTGGATCCGTCCAAGTAGAAGTCCTCCTGGGATATACCACCATGACAAGGCAATCTGAGCTGGCCTGGGCTCTGGAGAAAGGTAGACCTTGAGTAAATCCCAGCTCTGCGTCTTATTTAACTTTTCTTCCCCTCTGAAATGGGAATCATAATTCTTAGCTCACGGGTTTATAATGAATATTAGATGACATAACACATATGAAATGCCCAGCACAGTAGGACATGCCTCAGTGAGCATTCAGTAATTGTTAGCCCACCCTTCCCCACCCTTCCCAGTGTGTGCCTAGTGACAGGTATAAGCCCTGGGAGAGAGAGGGACTGCTCAGAGATGATCTCGTGAAACAAGCATGACTTTGGCAAGCCAGCAGAGCTCAAGAACAAAGTTGGAGGAAACTTTTAAGAAATTATGATCTGTCCCCTTGTCTTGGGCTGATAAAGAGAGACAGGATTGTGAAAGAGGCAGTAGAAAAAGGCCCACAAAATGCTTCACAAGGCAGAGGGATGTTTGGGGTCAAGTGGCATGGTGAGAGCACCCAGGCAAGTTAGAGAGGGAATATTTTGTGGGTGTTATAGAGCCTGGGAGGTGGCCTGGAGGCAAGGTGAAGGCCGGATGGAGATGGCAGAGGGGGTGACAGCCATCGTGGTTTTAACGAGTGGTGGTGTTGCTGGTTAGTGGTGACTGTGGTTTGGATGGATTTTCAGAGGTGGAAAAAAAATGGTGTTCAACACCTAAAGCACCTGGATTGTGGCCTGTAAATAATAATATCATTACCTATAAAATGAATCAGGGTGCCTTGGAGAAATGGCCGATTCTAGCGCTGAGGCAGGAAACATATAAGATGAGCCTGGAACATCTTATTGCTAGAAACCAGTTAGGTATGAATTTCTACTAGGTTAGGATCACATCAAAGAGGCTTCCAGTGGCCCAAGGCGGAACCATTTGAGCATCAATAAAGATAAAAATTGCAATGGGTTCAAATGCATCAAGTATAGTGAAATCCATGAGTTAATAATGATACAGAAAAACAAAACAAAACACCTCTCTAGCCACCTCTGGAGGATGCGAGGAAACCCATTCATTTTTAAAACTGGTAAATAAAGTGAAAATATCTGACGTTTATCCTATCTTTCTAAATCAAACTGTACCTGTGTCGATCAAATACTTAATGAGGCAATGTTTATAAAGCATTTCAGCTAATAAATGATGATGGAATAAATGAATTAGCACGTAACTATTTGGAAACCCCTAATGAATGAAGGTTTCTAGGTATGATCACCAATGGCTCCTGACAAATGAGTGACAACCAGATGTAATGCCTCTCCTTCCCCCCACCCCCAAAGAGACATATCACCATCAGTTCTAGATCTACCTCCCAATTTTCAGGAGATGCAGGGGACAGAGGAACATGTTAGCTGACACCATCAAGATACAATTAGCAAAATCTAGACTGTGGGAACTCAATCGGTTTCTTCAACAAATTTTTTTCAAGAATAAAAGAGATCTGGGATCACATCCATCAACTGCAATGCATGGGGCTTATTTTGATCTTGATTCCAACAAACTGTAAAAATAATAAATGAAATGACAGAAATTATGAGATTGAATAGCTGAAGATGTTAAGGAATTATTGCATTTTTATCTACATGTAATATAATTATCGTTGTTTCTTTAAAATCCTTCTCCTTAAGAGCGATAACTGAAATACACATACTGAAATGATATATCTGGGATTACCTTCCGGCAGGGGCTGAGGGTCAGATGGGAGGTATACATGGAACAAGATCGGCCGTGGATTAACCCTTGCTGAAGTGGGTGATGGGTTCATGGGTGTGTACCACACTATTCTTTCCACTTTTATATATGTTAGAAGTTTTCTATAGTGAGAAGTTCTTGTTTTCCTTTTTTTTTTTTTTAATGGTACTTAAGAAGTAGAAGGAAACCACAGGCTTGTTTCATAAAATAAGGAGGCAGATCAGGGCAAGCAACTAAGAATAAGGTCAATCTGGAAACAAAAAATGGAACTAATATGGCAAAAGCATAAATTAACATTCTTAATGTATAACGACTTCATTATAAAAATCCATAATAACAGTCTATCAAAGCCCCTATGGAAATTTAATAAAATACATTTCATGTCAATTTATATAAAGAAAAAAATATATAATTATCTAGTAAATATAGGGGAAAATACTCCTCTTCATTGGTCTACGCAAGTAAGTGAAGCAACAACGAAACGCCTCTCAGTGTCATCCTGGACCTTCTCTCTCCATCTCATCCTTCCCCCCTTGTCTGCTTCACCCACTGCCCCAACACATCAAAGGGAAACACCAGCTCTGCTCTGGAGCATCCCCAGGCCAGCTGAAACTTCAGGATCCCTCAGTCTCCTTCTTTCCCCTCAGAGTTGCTGGCTGGGACCTTTAACACAAGTGCTTTCCCAGAGGGTGTGCAAATGAGTGACTTTGGGGTTCCCTGATTCATCAATCAGCTGTGAATCTGTGATACAAGCACCGTGGGCCCCGGGAAGAAGCCAGGTCCTCCCTACACATCTTCAGGGGAGCCAAGGAAACTGACTTACCACAGCCATCCCTCAGGCTCCCATGTGACTAAAAGTTGCTCACAGCCACCCTTTCTACTCCTTTATTAATTGCGGTCTTTTCAGAAGCTGGATCAAAGAGCCCAAATTGATTTAACCTTTAACCTGTCAAAAGCTATGGGGTGGCATTTCAGCCCAGACATAAACCCAAACGTGAATTTTCAAGCCATGTTTAATCTGGGTGGAAACCGAGTGGAAAGTCTTGCTGAGAACTCGCACGCACGTCGATCAAACCCATTTCCGTTCTTGCCTTTATCTATCTATTCCAAACTATTGGGGGGAATTGCAAAGGCCCATTAGGCATTACTGATTATGAGCTCTTAAAGTAAGAAATGTGTCCAGTTCCTATTACTGTCGCTAATGAGAATGACAACACCCTTTCTGCTCCAGCTACGGGGCAGAGCTGGCTGTTAGGTCTCAGGAAAAGCATTCAGCAGGTTAATAGCTCACGGAAGCCAACAGCTTCTCGCTACACTTTCAGAATGCATGCTTAGGTTTACCTTTACCTAGGAGAAGAGGACAGCAAGCAGTAAAATGAGGTCGATCTGTTCTTTCGAAAGTCCTTTATTTCTGTGTTCATCCTCATCTCCTCCCCCCCCCACCCCTAAACATCACACGCACACACACGCACACACACGCACACACCCATCCCTCCAGAGCTATCTCTAACAACAGAGCTAGGCTAATGCAGGCCAGGTTGACACTAAAATCCTTCAGAGGCAGGAGGCGGGGCACCTACCATCTCAGCAGCCCAAACACGGGAGATGCACCAGGAACTGGCCAGGGCACCCCCAACAGAGAACCTCCCCTACCACAGCACGTCCAACTTCGTCCAGGCTCTGACCCACCTTTAGGGCAAAATGCCCCGCAGCCCATGGTCTAGGAGTTCAGCCACAATCATGGTATCTTCTGCCCAGAGCTGAGCCCTCCCTGCGGTGGCCCACAACCCTCTGCTTTCAGGCCAATTTTCAGAGGTCCGGAGGTCTACGGAGCTATTGGATCTTTTCAACCATTTCCCGAGGAGAAGGCTGACTGCTCAACACAACTCTCAGCTCAGCACATCAGTTGAGAACAAGTGGCTGCCTATATAATTTAATATGATGCCACATGGGACTCACAGACCTGCTGCAAAGCAAACAGGATTCTAGCGCTTGCCTCTTGGCAACTGGAAATCTGGAGTGGCTGCTTGTTTCTGTTCAGGCTGGGTATACACCTCAGGCAGAGATGGGCAGGGTGTTTTCAAGGGGTTGATGCTGGGGCCGCTGAGAAGTGAGTCTCATCTGGCGGATCTAAAATTTCTTACTCTGCCACAGACTCAAAGTCATAAGCACCTCCTTAAGCAGAGGCAAGGTGTGAGTACAGCTGGGTGACCCCAAGCAGCCCTGGACACAGCCTGAGGGCCATGCTGTGCCTTCAAGCCTTGTCTCAGCTGTGGGGAGGGAACCCATCCTTTCAGGAAAGACAACCTAAACCCACAGTTAGGTAATAAAATGGGAAGTTATCTGCATATACATTTCCACGCATGAACTTATCAGCTTAGGCATCTGTTAAGCCCAAGAAGAAAAGGTTCTTGTATTTGAATATTAGTCACCATGGCCCATTGGGTTTGTCGGCTGGTTGGTTTAAGGCAGAGCCCTGGTGGGGAGCGGCGGGGAAGCTCTGGTACTGTGCACCTGTTGCACTCACAAATGAAGCAGGGAGGTGACCCAGCACTGGCACCTCCTCAGATGCTGGGACCAGTTCATCTGTGCCCTGGTGGACTACAGAGAGACTCAGGACTGGTTCCCAAAATGCCGGAGCGTGGGGCTTCAGCAGGGATGCCCACCACTGTGATCAGTTGTCCAGAACTCTGTGCCCAAATCGTCCTGCCCCAGGGGTGGGGAGAGACTTAGCAAGGGGACAAAGATGGCTTCACTGAGAGTCAGTCCTGCGGAAAATCTCTGGGCTGAAAGGAGGGACCATGGCCAATTAAGCGGGAGATTCTTACTTCCTGTTCTATCTGACCCCAAAGACCGAGGAGTGGATTGTGCTGGGAGACAGGGCTGCAGAGGTGTCCGAGGATGCTCGAAAGCCCAGGAGCATCAGACACCTGGAAATGGCTACAGGTGCATTTTCCAGGGCAACATGCTTTGTGCACCCAAATGAAGCAGGGGGGTGGGGTAGGCCCCAGGAACTGATCCAGACCCTCCTTTTTAGTCCTCTCTAGAAGGCTAGCAGCCCCAGGTGACGAATGAGTTCCTGCTGTTGTTGTTGTTGTTGTTTTGGGGGTGAGGTAGCAGGAGGCTATCTGGGGTACTTTTTCCTTTTGGAAAAGGGTAATACTCTAAGGTCCAACTGACCACCTAAAAACCCCAGAAGGAGAAATCCTGGGATGTAATTACTATGCTACCCATGATCATTTGAAAACGGAGCCTTTTCATAAACATCAGCTTTATGTTTATCTTCCAAGAAGGACCATATTCTTCAAATAGCTAACACCTAAAAGGCACAAAGTATGCAAATTTGACTAACGTTTTTGATTAATAATTGTTATGTGGCTGGCATTAAGTCAACCGTGCACACATTATCTCATTTAATCTACGGGATGCAGAATTCATAAAAGTGAGTTTATGTCATACCTGATGCCTAACGCATCAGAATATGTAAAAGAGAAGTCCAGAAATAGCACTGCAGGACTGGACTAAAAGGTTTTGATTCACAGCAAAGGAAATTTAATTAAAACATGTAATGTCCATTACTGTCATTCATAATCATATTATACCTCCGAGAAATAATACAGATATAAAAGTCTAGAGTTACCTGCATGTTTGATGTAAATAGGATAAAATTATCTAAGTTCTGAAAATATCCAGATATCAGAAGGAAAAAGAAGTATCTCTACCTAGCGTCATGTGTCATCAAATTTCATTAGGTAGGGACATGAGTATCTAGCCACAAGAAAGCCCATCTCTCCTCTGAGAGCAGGTTGTAAAAACTTCCAAAGGTGCCTGAAAATCTTGGGTTTAACACAGTCACGATTTTTTTTTTTTTTTTTTTTTAGCTCCTATAAACAATCAGATGCTCCTGCTTGGTTTGACAAGGCTCAGGAGAGCCCAGACAGTGGATACTCTCAGCCCATCCCCAATACTTTTTGGACTCTATATGGTGATAAGGACCAGATCCTCTCACAGGGCAGCTTTGAGGTCCAGTGGAGGGAAAGAGTCACGGGAGAGCTCCAGGGAAGAGAAAACATGGCACAGTTGCCAAACCACAGCTAGGTCTCAACAGGTCCATCTATGGGCATCGAACACTCTGCCACTTCATTCCCTTGTCCCTTAATCTCTTTCGGAGTGTGCACTATTGCCAGACCTAAAGCTGAACAGAGGAACCACTCGGGGAGCAAGGGAGCAGTAAGATCCTTGCATTCTTAGGATTACAGTATAGTGGGGGAGATGAACACTCATTTTAAAAACATACACATTCATAAAAACAAGGCAAGTTCCACCGAGACAGTTTCCGCAAATCTGAAATGCATCTTATAAGACTTCTATTCCATGAGGTCCTGGCAAAGACGAAATAAAATATACAAAGCCCTTGGCTCAATAAAAATTAATAAAAATTCTGCTGCTGCTAGGATTACTATTCTTACTACTAGTGAGTGGCTTCACCAGCTACTAGCTGTGTGATCTTGGGTAAGTTACTTAATTTTCTCATGTTTCAGGTCTCCCATTTGTAAAACGGGATAACAATAATTCCTAACAAAAAATATTAAATGAGCTAATATGTAGGAAGTGTTTGGAACAATGCCTGGTACACAGTAAGAAATTGATAAATGTTAGCTGCTAGTGGTGATTATTATTTTGCCAGAATCGAAGACACCACGTCAGCTCATAACATGCTTACAATCTAGCCCAGGGTTTCTCACCAGAGGTACTATTGATGTTTCAGACTGGATAAGTCTTTGTTGTGGGGCTGTCCTGTGCACTGTAGGGTGCTCCGTAGAATCTTGGCCGTAATCTACCCAGGATGCCAAGAGCATCCGCCCCCGCCCCCAGTCCTGACAACCAAAAATGTCTCCAGACATTGCCTAATGTCCCCTGGCAGGAAAAATCGCCCCATAAAAAAAACCACTGGTCTAGCTGGAAAGTATAATGCACCGAGAGGAAGGGAGACAATGCAGAGCTAGCATCTGTGGTCATGAGGAAAAGAGCAAGGGTAAGTCCACGAGGGAGCCTTTCAACAGAAAGTCAGGGAGGGCTGCTTCCAAGAGGGGGCTGTAAATGGCGCCTCATGGCCATCTTGAATCTGTGTCCCTTCTGCTAAACATAAAATTTGCTTTAGCGAGATTTCAGATTTCAAAATGAATTAAACATCATGACTAAACCCAAATTAAAGCAACTATAATACACTGAGGATAACTTTCCATTACCTACAGTTCCCTCCTCTCACCAAAATCCTGATAGAGCTTCTAGGCTAAATGTTACCCACACGGATTTAGATAAGCTGGGGAGAGAAAAAAAGGGAAAGGAACAGGGACAGGGAACCTTCTAGGTCACCCCCAGAGAACTCGGGAGCAATGTCCACTGACATCTGTGGAGATGAGCCCAAAGTTTAACCAAGTGGCAGCAAGTGAGTCCGCTTTCAAGAAGAAGTGTTTGGCCCACACTGGCTCCCAGCTGCTGCATCCCATCCCATCCCCATGACTCAGACCAACTGACCCTCATCTGTAACTCAGTCCTGCCCCAGTTTCTAGGATTCCAACTTGACCTGAGACTGTCCTGGGCTCAACAGCATTAACATCTGACCCCAGAACAGTGCTTCATTCCAGTACCGGATGGAGTTCGTTATCTAGACCCTTATCAAAGTTCTTATTACTGACCTTCTGCTTTGGTCCCTGTTGATGAATCCCTGTCCAAGAATCTGCCTGGCACCCCATCCCAGAGCCCTGCCCAAGTACCCCTACCTAGTGTCTGGGGCTAAAAGTGTCCCAAGGCTACCATCTGCTTTTCTACACACCTGAGCATCGTTCCCCCAAGTTCCTGTTGCTGTGCTCCGTCTACCCATTGGGACATCCTGCTACTTCGTTTTGGGCACTTCTTTTTTGCTGTTGATTTTGGGGGACGGTGATCAGAGATTACTGTATCCCATGCTGGACAGACTGCATCTTCACTGTTAGCATGTGGACCAGTAATCTGAGTGCAATCCTTTCCCCGAGGAAGAGTCAGATCCAAGTCCCATCCCTTTCTGCCTTCCTCCTGCCTTTTTGGTACCTGGTCCCCACCCTGCTCCCCTTTTTTTTTGAATTTTATTTCTTTTTTTATACAGCAGGTTCTTATTAGTTATCCATTTTATACATATTAGTGTATATATGTCAATCCCAATCTCCCAATTCATCCCACCCACACCCCCCATGCCACTTCCCCGTCTTGGTGTCCATACGTTTATTCTCTACATCTATGTCTCTACCCGCTCCCTTATTTTTTTAACAGATTAGCACCTAAGCCTTTAAAAATACCACAAAAATATACACTAGAGATTGACTTGCTTTTTTTCCTGCAGTGGGGGGTAGTAACTAGATTGATCTTTATATGGATAAACCTGAAGCGACTTCATGGTTGAGTTTAAATGGTTATGTTTGAGGATTTGAGTACCACATAGACGGAATCTCATCACCTGTCAGAACCAGGTGTGTGGGTATTCATGGGTCATATTCAGGAGGGAGAGAAAAGAGAGAACAGAGGGTTCCACAGCCGAGGAATACAATGCTAAATAGGAAGCAGCTACCCCTTCTGTACAGAGATCCATTTAAAGAAGCAACCAGCATCACCCCTGACACTTAATCTACAAACCTATAGGAGTCAGACTGTGTTCTTACTTTTCTCATTATATTTATGGTAAAGCGGGCTACATTTAGAATGTCTAACACCAGCAATAATGAACAATGAGCCAGAAACCACAGAATACACTTTTACCTTAGAAAACTGATGAACTGCACAGTTTAGATTCCTACCTGATCCTTACAATTGGACAAAACTAGCTTTCACATGGCTACATCATTACTGCCAGAGTTTCACTGTACTTCTTTGAAGCTTATCATTTTTAAATATATCTTCCCTCATGTTTACAAAGTGAACATATTTGGTATTTTAATAGTATAATACTTATTTATCCTAGACTATTATATTTAAATCATCACACAATTGTTGGTAAATTGGGTTGTTTCAGTGTAGGTAAAACTATATATGTGTATGTATATGTGTGTGTGTGTGTGTGTGTGTATAGAGTTGACCCTCGAACAACATGGCAATTAGAGGTATCCACCCTCCACTTAGTTAAAAATTGAATATAACTTTACAGTCAGCCCTTGGTATTTGTAGTTTTGCATCTGTGGATTCTACCTACTGCAGTGTAGTTCTGCAGTACATATTTATTGAAAAAAATCTGGATATGAGTGAACCCATGCAGTTCAAACCCATGTTGTTCAAGGGTATATATATAGTATACTTTTTTTTTTCTAATGTTATTTCCTTGGGATATATTTCCAAAGGTGGAGTTGTTGAGTCAGAGTCAAGGGTTGCTTCTGTGATCTATTTTACATAGCATCATACTGTTCTCTAGGAAGAGAAAAAAAAAGATAATTTTTAATGCCTTCTGCAAAGTATATGTTCCCACAAAGCCCTGTTCATGTTACATTTTATAGCTTTTATTTATTTTTGATAATGTAAATAGGTGTGATATGGTAACTCGTAGTTGTTTTAACTTGAATATGTTAAATTACCTCCCTGGGATTTGTTTACAGTGAATGTTTCTCTTGTGTGAATTATCTACTCATATCCTTTGACCATCTGTCCAATGAAGTCTTGATTGTGCCCTTGAAGATTTATATAAAACTCCCCAAAGTGTCTGGATGGTAAGTTTTAGCTGTTATGTTTATTGTGACTACTTCCCCAATCTGTTGCTTCTCTTTTTACCTTTTAGTTTTGTTGATTTTCTTTGTACAAAAAAAGAAAAAAAGGCGATTTTTAAAAAATGTAATTGGAGCCATCAAACTTGTCACCGATAATTTCTTCAATTGCTTCAATAGTCAGAAAATTGTCTTTTCTCAACAATTGGGATAAGTATACCATTAAAAAAATTAGCTCTTTAAACCATCTGGCATTTGTTGTGGTATAGGGATACAGTGACCATATTTTCTGAATCAAAAATTGGAACATGCGATCTGACAAGTGCCAGTATTCTTTTGGGCAAAATGGGACAGAATATTTGAAATTGAGACTGTCTTGGAAAATTGAGGACATATGGCCCCCGTATGTATGGAGCAAGCTGTTATTTTAAAGGTACAGTGCCAGATCCTCTTTTCTCAGCTCCTGTCAACTCTAAACAACAGAGATTTTTAGCCTGAGGCTCACCTCACCTGAATCCTGAGCCTCGCTTTACTAGGGCAGATAGGATATTGGTAGTGCCACTCCCCTCAGAAGGAAGGATCCAGAATTGGTTATGCTGCAAAAGCCTACTGTTGGCCCCTCCAGATCCATCGTTCCCCACCCTCTCCCTGCCTAGGAATGGCTGCATTAGTGGGCACACCTGCCTTCTGCCTTCAGCTTAAGTTAGACCAATGGGAAGTGGCCCAGGAATGCCAGGGGAGAGAGGGGAGCTGGGTGGCGTCGCCATCGCCTGTCTGTTGGGTGGCCCTCCTCGCACCATTTTTTCTATCTCTGAAATTCGGTAATCACTCAGGCCCAGGAGTGGTAACAGCTCCCTATGATTACTAGCCCCAGGAGGGAGTATACTTAGCTCACTTCTTTTAGATAAACGCTTTATTAAACTGTACTTGAGTTACACAGTTTGAGTGTGCAGGGGCCTTAACTGAGACACTGAGTATCCAGGGGGCCTCGGTGAATAGTACATGCAACTGCAGTAAGTTTTCCCCAGACCCCATCTCTGAGTTAAACCACCACGATGTTTAGTTCCCTTCTTGAAGCACGCCCCTCCCCTAGCCCACAGCCTATTTGACCACTCTGCCAGTCCCTTCCTTGGAGGACAGGACCTCTCACCTCCACTCACACTGCAGGACTGCTCCATCCTAGACAGGGCACCAGGCACTACTCCAGTCACTCACATGATCTTGAAATCCTGAACTGCCTGTCCTGGTTCTACCTCATCCCGGTTCTACCTCATCCCAGCTGCTTTCTCTTCCCCCAGGCCAGGGCTAGTGGTCAGAATGCCTCAAGGTTCACCTAGGTGGCAACAGCCAGTGGCTTCTTTCTTCAACCAGAAAGCCAGAGACTGTAAAATACCTTTAAGACACATGGGCCAGTGCCATTATACATAAAAATCGGTTGAGTCATTGCAAGCACAGGGTGATAATCATCTGAGCTGCCCGTTCCTGGTCCCCCGCACCTTTGTTAGTGGGGGCCTATCTCTTCTTGGCCCTTCAACTGTGGCTCATGGTGCTGTCTGGAGGACCTTGCTCTGACTCCACGCCTCACCCACAGCTGTTCCCATTGACAATGTGGATTCCACTTCTGCCAAGTACATACCACTTGGGGGCAACACCGACATGCCCCACTCTGTGGGGAAACCATGAGCAGAGAGAAGTCGGGGGCAGGAAATTCAAAACACACAGTGCCGGAAGTGATGACCTCTAGGCTCGGCGTGGGGGTGGTGGGGGCTTCAACAAGCCCCTGCCAAGCCAGGCTCAGGACTATCAAACCACGCTGAAAGGAGGAGGCAAGCAGGAATGAGATCACATGACAGGAAACTTGGGGCACAGACTACAAGCAAGCGGTGATCCACATGCTGGAGAAGATCTGGCAGTGCTCTGGAGGAGAAGCAGGGCTCAAGCTAGAGCTTGAAGGTAGAGGAGGGGAAGAAAGTCCGGAAGCAAGGTCTTAGGGACAGAAATCAGGAGCAATCGTCCCTATATGAAATCACTGTTGGCTGAGGGCACGGGGAGGGGAATCAAAAATTATGCCACACCTGCTTCCATCCAAGTACCTATGTGCTCCTATCTGATACCCACTAGGCTGCATCTCTGATTCCCCAGGTCTGGAACAGGGTTGAACAAGAGCAGGCATCATAGATGCTCGTTGAAGAAAGAAATGAATGAATATACTTGACCCTGTTAGTCCCAAAAGCCAAGAGTTCAGCTTTCTATCTTTGAATCCTACATCTGCAGGGGAAAAGTGTCACCCAAGAGAAAAAACACTTTGTGATGGATGCTTTTAAGAAGATAAGTCAACAAGAATCACAAAACACCTGGATAATTTCCCAATGGCTATGGAAACTGCCTTTATTTCATTCAGGGGTTGTGGCAGTCCTCTGCCTTCTACCTTATGAAGCTTTGGGGCAGGCTCTTGTCCCCTCAGGTTCTCAGACTCAAGCTTGGCATCTGGTTTCTCAGGGAGCCTGGTGGGTAGCTTGTTAGAGCTCTGCTCTTAGGATGCACTCCCGAGAGCTCGACCTGGGTTTCTGTCTAGGGCCTGAGGCTTCTGTCCTGCACAATGGTTGTCCCTTCCTCCCTTTTTAAAGCAGCTTCAAGCTCCTAGAGTTAGATTTATTGGCCTTGAAAACACAATGTCTCTCCCTGCATTTCCTATATCTGTCTTGGGCTCCGCGTTCCTCTTCTTTAGGTCATCCACCATCCTAGGTGGGAACCTCAATGTCTTCCTATTAATAGTGCTCCTATCATACAATCACTTACATTTGCTTAATGCTTTACAAAGCTGACACGTGCATCTTATTTGATTCTGTAACAATCCTGCTAACTAGGCATCACAATCTCTAATTGACACTGAGGCTCAAAAGTGCCAGGTCCCCCAGCAGCACCAGGCACTACCCAAGATCTAGGATTCCTTATCTTCATTCATAGCTGCTGCCTTCTTTCCTCTTCTCACTCCTTGCTATGACTCCTCTTTCTACTGACCCACGTCAGTAGGATCCAGCAGAGCTGATGACCTCCTGTCTCCACGCTGCTGAGTTGGTCCATGCATCAAAGAAGGCTTGGACTAGGCTACGAGGGGTGAGGATTCTTCTGACTCTGAGCCTCTCTGATTCTATAATCTCACGATTGTTCAACCTGCCAGCAATTTGCCACAAAGTATGCTTTCTCCCTCAAATCCCCCCAATTTACTACGTCTTGACACTCAGCTCTGACGATACATTTTTTTGAAGCCAGGCAGTGAACTGGATAGCAATTCCGTATCTCCGATTTCCTGGAAAATTGTGTTACATTGGGCAAATGAAGAGCTAACAGCAGCAGGGAGGAAAAAAAGTCATAAAAATGTAGCCATTTTTGTTTTAGCCTGCCTCCCTCAGCAGATTTGGTCGGTGACCTCTCTCTGAGTCACGAAAGGCTATAAAACTTGCTCTGATTTACATTTGCAGGAAACAGGGTTTACATCTTGCATTTTTCTTAAAAAAATTTTTTTCATTACCAAACTATAGTTTATTCCCTTCTCTGTGGAATTTCTTGATAATACCTCAAGACGAAAATATACGTACAGGACTTCCCTGGTGGTGCAGTGGTTAAGAATCCGCCTGCCAATGTAGGGGACACAGGTTCGATCACTGGTCCAGGAAGATTCCACATGCTGCGGAGCAACTAAGCCCATGCACCACAACTACTGAGCCTCCGCTCTAGAGTCCGTGAGCCACAACTACTGAACCTGCGTGCCACAACTACTGAAGCCCGCGTGCCTAGAGCCCGTGCTCCGCAACGAAGAGTTGTGGCCACCGCAATGAGAAGCCCACGCACTGCAACGAAGAGTAGCCCCCGCTCGCCGCAACTAGAGAAAGCCTGTGCTCAGCAACGAAGACCCAACACAGCCAAAAATAAATAAATAGACTTATTTAAAAAAAGAAAATATACGTACATAATACTTCTCAGCTTCATGGTGTGCTTTAACCAAAACCACTCATTTCAACAAGAGCCTGTAGGCTTTAAGCCAATTACCCCCAATGTATTCTGTAAGCTGTAGCTGGACGGTCCTCTCCTCATCAATTAAGTCATGGGAAAAAGCTCAGGATCACCAATGATCTCACTTAGAGAGCGATCCTCAAGGAAAAGCATTAAAAAAAAAAAAAGTTTTCTACCCGAGAGTTTAGAGGCAAGGGGCTATTTTCATTATTTTTGGCATCTGAAGTATGGCAGATGGTCTAATCTTTCACATCTCTACACTGAACTCTATTCCAGAGGAAAAATAAAGAACCACAATTTAGCAGAGGTTAAGAAGACAAAGTTTATAACTGCAAACCATCCCCTTGCCCACAAAAGCCTAGGCCATTTGGATTATGGCCATTGCTCTTTAGTTGCAAGAAACAGACCCCTCTTCCACCATTCCCTCAAGCTAACGAATTAAAGGAAATTAATAAAATAAATACTGTGGTAGTCGGAATCCTAAAATGGGCCCTCAAGATTTTCTATCCTAAAGCTAGGACTGTGAATAGGATGAGATATCATGTCCTGATAATCTCAGGTTACAAGGCAAAAGGGATTTTGCAGATGTAATTAAGGGTACTGGTTAGTTGATTGTGAGTTAATCAATAGATTGTCTGGGTGAGCCTCACCTAATCACATGAGTGCTTTAAAAGCAGAGTTTTCTCCTGCTGGTAGCAGAAGAGGAATTCAGAGAGCATGTGGGGGGCTCTCTGTTGCTGACGTGGAGAGGCCGCATGGCAAGGAACTGGAAGTAGCTTCTGGGAGCTAAGAGCAGTCCCTGCCAAAAGCCAGCAAGGAAATACAACTCAGTAACTCAGTCCTACAACTGCAAGGAATTGAAGATTGCCAACAAGCTGAATGAGCTTGGAAGTGAAATCTTCCCCGGGCCTCCAGATAAGGGGCCAGTCCTGCCAATTCCTTGATTTCAGTCTGAGACCCTGAGCAAAGAAGCCAGCCCACCCAGACTTCTGACCTATAGAACTGTGAGATAATAAATGGGTGCTGCTTTAAGCTGCTAACTTTTTGATGATTCATTATGCAGTCAGGGAAAACTAATACAGATACCCAGACAAGTCCATTGGACAAAACAAACACAAACCCCAATACAAATACAGTCAGGCCACAATGGGAAAGAGAATCCCCCAGGCAGTGAAACCTTCTCTGACACCTGGACTCTCTCTCTCCCTAGCTTCTCTTTTGATCTTGACCAACTTCCCAGGCTTACATGTGACGAACATGGCTGTCAGCCCAAGCCTGACCGACCCACGGGGCCAGAACCCCTCTCCAACCAAGAAAGTCACTGTGTCCTTAGTTCAGATCCTGAGAGAGAAGCTGGTCACTTTCATTCATCCGGCAAATATTAATTGAGCACATGCAATTGTTAAGAATTGTTCTAGGTTTCTAGGTGCTGCGAGGACACAGCAATGAACAAGATAAACTCCTGCTCAAGGAGGTTTAAGTTCTATGAAGGGGAGAGACAAGGAAAAGGCAAGCATATATGTTAAGGCAGCAAAGATAGGTTGTAAGGGAGCACAGAGCAGGGCAATGGGATAAAGGGAAACAGGAAGTGCTATTTTTAAATCGGTGGTCATGGCCCTGGGGGGGAGGGGAGCATTTTAATAGAGATTTGAGTGACCGTGAAGGAGCCGGATATACAAACACATGGCGGGAGGAACATTCAGGAAGAGGAAACAGAAAGTTAAAAGGCTTTGGGATGGAAATTTACTTGTCCTGTAAAGGGAACAAGGAAGTCAGTAGAGCTGGAATAGAGAAAGCAAGGGGAGGATGCCAGGAAATGAGGTGGGAGTTGTAGCCTAGGCCAACACAAGTAGAGAGGACGGGCCACGGTATGGACTTCAGAAAACCTTTAGAGTTGACTGCAAAGCACTGACATGGATTGGCTGGTCTTAGGCCAGAGATCCAAACAAGGTCTAAAATATGGCCTCACAGGCCTGTCCCTTCAGCTGGGCCTCCGGTGCTGTCATTTCCAAAGAAGGGGGATGGGTGAGTTAGACTAGACACCTACTTCGTGTCCCCATTAGAGCAAGAACCAAAGTTGGTTAATTCAATCACGTTTCTACCACCTCTTAGAGGAGAAGCCTGAGGACTAAATCAGAAGAGTAAAGTCTGTAGGCAGGAATGGGTCATTGGTAAACTCAGTGAGGGTCTGTACCAAAGGCTCCTCCCTACAGAGACAGCTGGACCTCCTTCCACTCATGCCATGTGGTTTTGGAGAAGAATCAGCAGAATCATTGGCCAAGAAATGGTCGCATACCCCATTCATCCTCATGTCTTGAGAGAGAAGAGGGCATGAGGACACCTTCAGGTCAGAAATCAGGAGAGGGGCTCCAGAAGGGTTACCGTTCATTAAGTGCCCCAGGGTGAGCACTAGCAGAGTCTCCTCTGCCGCATCCCCAAACCTGTCCACTCTCCATCCTAAACACACTCTTACTTACATAGCCTCTCTTTTCCTGGGTCGTCAGTCATTCTAGGCTCCATGGTGCCTACCCTCACCCCATTCTTTCTCAATCTTCCCCTAAACTGGATGAGCCAATCCCTAACCCTGAACTGCCTCTTCTTTCCTCTTTCTTCCCATGTTGGTCCAAAGTTTTCTGGAATTGATCCAACAAACACTTATTGGGCACCAGCCTCATGACCTTATGCAAGGCAGGAGGGATTAAAGCCCTGGGTTCAAAATCTAATCTGCCACTGATTAGCTGCCTTGATTTGGGCAAATAACTCAACCTCCTGAGCTTCTCCTGTGACATGGAGACAATAATATCTACCTTGAAAGGGTGTTCAGGGGTTAGGGTTATTAAGCAAATTTTGTAGCACAAAGCTGGACACAAAGTAGGCCCCTGGTGGGTGTTTGTTGAATAAATGAGTGACAAGGGTTGAAGTATATCTGATGATTGGATATTGATGAAACTGTGATGAATGCTTCAGCAGAAGTACAAGGTCAAAGCGTGAATGGGAAGAAATGTGCTGCCATCTTTTCCTCTTCCTCTCTCTGCCTCCCCAGCACATTCCCCACACAGGCTGCCCAACTCCATTTCTGTGCTTCAGCTTCGGTGTCTTCCCCACACGTCTCCTTCAGACGAACGGCCTCCTCCTTCTCAAAGGAGACTTGGTACCAAGGATGGCCTTGATGCTCTTTCTTTTTCACCCCACATGTCATCATCTCTATATCCACCCTCCAGGTCTGCTCTCTAAATTCAATTTAATTTAATTCTGGTGAACAAACCTTCACTGAGCACCTACTGTGTGCAGGGCAATGTGGACATAGAGATGAAAAGGCCATGGTCTCCGTGCAGAGCTCATATTCTAGCAGGACGACCACCAAGATGGCCAGTCTACACAGTACCACGACGGCCAGTCCACGGGACAGCAGCAACGTGCAGGCTGATTAACCTCTGGTGAGCTCTGGGAGTTTGTGGGGAGGTTGGGAAGAGAAGGTTTCTCAGACGAAGGGACCCAGGAGTTGAGCTTCGAGAATGAATAGGACCTTGCCCGGCAGAGGAGGGGAGAGCTTCCAATAGCTCACCTCCTCCTTCCCAGGGACTCTATACCTTTTTTTTTTAAATTAATTTTTATGGAGTATAGTTGAATTACAATGTTGTGTTAGTTTCTGCTGTACGGCAAAGTGAATCAGTTATACATATACAGATATCTACTCTTTTCTAGATTCTATTCCCATATAGGTCATTACAGAGTACTGAGTAGAGTTTCCTATGCTCTACAGTAGGTCCTTATTCGTTATCTATTCTATATATCGTAGTGTGCGTATGTCAATCCCAATCTCCCAGTTTATCCCCCCCACCCCCCACCCGCAAACACATTTATCATTCCTTTAGGAGAGTGTTTCTCAAGCAATCTGAAGAAAAGCACCAGTTTCTTTATTTTTAATTTTCAAATCATTGCTGACTGATACTTTGCAATATATGATAAAAGAAATTACTAGAAAATGTTGAAATAACAGAACATACAAAATGCAAGCACAGCGATCACATGCTCAGATGGTGCCCGGATATCAAACTGCTGTAAAAGTTTCTCCTCTTGTGGTGATGGTAGCAAACAGTGTGAATGTCCTTAGTGCCACTGAACTGTGCACTTTAAAAATGGTGAAAATGGTTACAATTTCTGTTATGTATATTTTACCATATACAAAAGTTTCTCCTTCATTTTCATAATACCCCCTGTAGGAGTTTTGGAAAAGTTGAAGTTACTTTTAAGTCCTTTTGTACTTCCAGCTCTGTGATACTATGATTTACAAAAGGAAATATATATTTGGTCTTCATCCCCATTTCTGGTACAGAGCTCTTAAAACCCTTGGAACTTCCTAACTGATAAAAGCAATACAGGTTTTATATTCATAACAAGCCTCTTTCGATCACACCTGAATTTATGCTAATGGGGTGAGTTTATGTTAATGAGGATAGGGGCTGGTTGTCAGGGGAACCTACTACTAGATTAGAGGGATGGAACTTACCCTTACCCCCTGACCTCATGGAAGGGGAGAGGGGCTGGGGATTAAGTTCAATCACCAATGGCCAGTGATTTAATCAATCAAGCTTATGTAATGAAGCCTCCATAAAAACCTGAAAAAGGATGGGGTTCAGAGAGCTTCCATTCTGTAAATATGTGCAGGTACTGGGAGAGTGGAACACCCAGTGAGGGCGTGGACGCTCTGCACCCCTTCTCACACGCCTTGCCCTAAGCATCTCTTCCATCTGGCTGTCCCCGGGCTGTACTCTTAATAAATGGGTAATCTAGTAAGCAAACCGTTTTCCTGAGTGCTGTGAGTCACTCTAGCAAATTACTTGAACCTGAGGAGGGGTTTGTGGGAGCCTTCAGTCTATAGTGGATCAGAGACACAGGTAACAACCTGGACTTGAAATTGGCATCTCAAGTGAGGGTGGGGAAGGGGGGACAGTCTTGTAAAACTGAGCCCTTAACCTGTGAGGCTACCTCCAGGTAGACAGTATTAGAATAGAGTTGAATTGTAGGACATCCATCTGGTCAGTGGCCACTGAGAATTGGATTATTGCTTGACAGTGTTGGAAAACACACACTGGAATCACCAATATGAAAACTGTCACTAATGCTTTTCATAGTTTTTTTTTTTTTTGAAATAGTTTGCACTCCCATCCTTTCCTTCCCAACCTAAGCCTGTACTTCCTCAGATCAGGGTCTGGCTCTGCAACCGTCTGTCTAATGTCCTCCCTGGCCCCATCCTCCCAATCAAAAATGTCTTATACATGAGGAAGCTAAACTAATCTTCCTAAAACATAGTTTGCATGTTCTCACTCAAAAATATTTAGTGACTCCCTGGGGTCTTTGGCATCAATTTTAATTCCCCCACCTAACTTTAACAGAAGCCTATGACTATCACTCATTACTTGCTTTATACTAAAACAGGACATTCTATTCCAGGCAGCCGAAGGTTCTCCCAGGCCACTTGTCCCATCTACTCCAACCCACACTGATCTCTCTATCTCCAGAACTCCTGCTCCCCAACCTCAATGAAACCTGGATCAGATATTATGACTGAAATGGCTCTAACGGCACGGTGCGTGGTTTCAACCAGTCTGAGAACAGGGACCAGTTCTGCTCACTCTCTCCTCGACTCTTGATGCTCGCACCACAAAGGAGGATTATTAAGTAATTTGGGGCGAGTTGTCAGCTTAATAGTGACCTAAGAGAGCACCACTATATCAGTTCAATCATCCTACTGAATTAAGGCTAGCAAATCATAACATCTTCCTAAGATGTGCTTTATCCCTAATCCTGGGTAGAAGATAATGTTACCTATTTTGCAAATGAAAACACTGAGATACAGCCAGGAGAGAACTCAGTTGCCCAAGGTCACATAACTGGTAAGAGGGAAAAAGGTTTTGAAATATAATGTCTAACTCTAAACCTAGTACCATTTCCACTGTACACGCCAGCTTTTAAATGGCAGCTCTTCTCCAAGTTCTAGGAACTGCCCATTCATTGTCCCTGATGGCCTATGAGAATTTCACACCCAACATGGTAGTGCAAACCCTACGCGGATGCCATGGGGCTTGCCCATCCAGAGCCCACAGGCACCAGCACTTGCTATTGCCACCAAAACGAACACTTTTCAGCCCTGAGACCCTGAGACCGTCATCTTAGAAGCAGACCGTTAAGCACCACTGGTCACCTAGGGTGTTTCCCTTCCCATCCGAGTTGAATGGGAAGGATGTTTTCAGAAGCGGCCTTTGATAAGATCAACCCTGTTTGTTTTTTCCTATGTTGTGGGATCAGGGTCATGGCTAGAAGTGAGGAGAGAGGGGGCAGAGGATGGGAACTCAGGGAATAATAATTTTTAAGAACCAAGGAAAAGGGATAGTCCGTGGGGAAAACGGATGAAGTGTTTGGAGAAGGGGGAACCCTGAGAGATGCCTGTCACAGACAAGGAAGAGGAGTACTCCAAGAGGCTGACAGCTGAAGAGAGATCATGTGAAATGAAGAGAGAAAATTTGGAAGTTGGGAGGTCACGGGTAACCTTTGCTGGAACGATTTCAATGGGAGCAGAAGCCAGACTGCAGTTTGATACATGATTAGAAACTGCGAAAACACAGTGCTGTAGATGGATTTTCAAGACATTTGCTGAATAAGGGGGAAAAAGGAGCTGACTGAGGAGAAAGGATTGGGGTGGCACTGAGGGCTGGGGTAATGTTAGAGTCAGGGGTTTGTCCCAAGTCATTTACGCAGATTATGTGATTATCTCCAGCAGCTCTTAGCAGGCCTGTGGCAGGCTCAGCAAAAAAGGCCTTGGGAGTGGATTCAGGCTGGGGATTGCACAGCTGGAACAGTGAAAGAACAAAAGGAGTTGGGGTGGAGGTGGGGAAAACTGGGGATGCCGGAGAATGTGGCTGAAATCATCTACAATTGACCGGGCTGGGGTGTGGAGGACTGAGGTTCTGGGAGAATAGAGGGTCAGGAGCTAGAGGCTGGCGAGCACGTCTTCCTGGGAATTAAGAGATGGTGACGTGGAAGGTTGTGGGCAGGGAGGGGACGCTCAGAGGGCAAGCGTTCGGGAGTCCAGACGTGGGAGCGAAATCACGTGGTGGAGTGGATGGAGCAGCTGTGGACGCAGAGAGGACAGAGGAGGTACACGGCTGGTGGCCAGGTCAGTAAGGAGGCTGCTGCGTTCATGGGGAGGAGGGGCGTGTGTGACAACCCCAAGAGCTAAAGTCCTCGGTGAGCAAGAAGCTTCCAGGGGCTCGTAAAAGATGGGAGTGGGCTGATCAGCCTAAAAGGAGGCGAGGTTTCAAAGGAGTCATGGAGGACAGTGAGCTACAAGTGTGCACGGAAAACCAGGGAAGCGTGGGAAGAGAGCCGTGTCCCAGAGACAGGCCCGGGTTTCTGGGAAAGTGCATGAGGAACGGGTTCAGGATGTCTGATGTTGGGGAGTTTCTTGACTGCAGAGCCAGGGCTCCAGACAGAGAGCCTGGTGGAAGGAGTGAGTGGAGCTGAACTGGATGGGAATGAGAAGACAGAGAATACAAGTGAGCAGAGGAGTGGGGCCCCACCTCGTGTTGGCCCCTCGTAAAGGGAGGGCAACCCAGTCTTCTGCTCCGAGGATCGGCAATCATTTTACAGAGGCCCGGAGCAGACGGCGGTGCCCCGAGTGCGGGGACCCTCTTGGCCCTCCCTGTCTTGAGCTGACCTGCAAGCAGAAGTCCCATCACCCGATGGTGGTCATAGCCACAGGCAAAGGCAGCGAGTGGCACAGAGAAGGATGAGAGGTGAAAGCCAGCGTGGCCTTGGCAATGGAGTGCCGGACGGAGGAAGATGGAGAAAACAAAGGGACTTCATAAAACCTAGTTTATGACTTTGGTGGGAGAATATCCCTCTGAGGGTTTAAAAAGGCATAAATGCCTGTCTAATCCTAAAAAGCATGCCGTAAAGGAAAGCACAGGCCTGTCTCAACAAGCTCCTTCCTAGCTGGGCCCGTTCTGGGTAGTCAACTCTTCTGTCAGGCTCAGAAATACATTCTCAGGAATAATGAGGGCCTAGTTCTAATTAATTGGGCCCAGCTTGCAGCCGAGATAGCAATCAAAGCAATGGGAATGCAGAATTGACCCACGCAGAAGGCTGCAAAATGCCACTCATTGCTCTCCTTTGGGGAACAGAGGGCTCCAAAACTGCTCCCCGTCAGTATGTTAGACTTGCCCCCCCACCCCCCGCCTTTCCAAACAGGATGGAAAAACTGCTTATGTGGTATGATATTTTAACTGGAGGGCACTTGGAAACTCAGAGTGTGAGGGTAGCCTGCACAGGAGTCTTGAGGCTAACCGTGGATTTATGGAAATGTCCAGCAAAGGGCTAACGGTGGCTCAGACCCGAGCCACGAGGTAAGGCAAGTTATGGCTCTGCCTGCCTCCCGTTTCTCTCTTTATTTTTATCTTCGGGATCAGGCGTGTTGGAGAGAAAAGAGGAGGCCTGGTAACAACAGCTTCCCCGTCATTCTTGGTTACTTACATCTGTGGTCAATTTTCCACACTTTATTCCATAAAAGGTAAACGAGGCACGGTACTTGCAAGAGGATAATCTAAACAAT
The DNA here is from genome assembly GCF_059928025.1 of Delphinapterus leucas. Classification (NCBI taxonomy): domain Eukaryota; kingdom Metazoa; phylum Chordata; class Mammalia; order Artiodactyla; family Monodontidae; genus Delphinapterus; species Delphinapterus leucas. Next base: position 43,169,630 of record NC_143135.1, read on the forward strand.
ATGAACCATGTTACTGTTAAAGACCATCTGGTTGATCATGCTCAGCCCCAGACTTTTAACTCCTTGAGGTAAGAAAGATGCCAAACCCAGAGAGGCCGGGCCCTCCTTTGGTCTTTTACTCCAGAATCTTTCCCTCCCTCCTCAAGTTCATTAAAACACGGACCTCTAAGGTCTCTGCCAGCCCTAATATTCTAGGCTGGCTGCTGGTGAAACTCGGCGAGTTTTGTGAATGAGCAACTTGCAAAATGCTTCTACCAAATGACTCTTCTCTTCTTTCTCTTTAAAAGGAAACATTAAAAGCTTAAAAAAAAAGAAAAGCAAAGCAAAAAAAAAAAAAAGAGCCCTATGCACAACCCAAACTAAAATACTCAAGTGCTGGAGTTGTTTCCTTCATAGCTGATCTCCTGCTTCAAGCCAAGGGATCATTTACATAATTTTAATTTGAAAAAGCAACTGACACTTGTGAAGACACAATGAAGACCGTGCTTTGCTTTTATTTGGGCTTACACATTTTCTGGCCATCTGTTAGTCAAGAAAGTTGCAAACTCCAATAAGAGATGGGAAAATGGTGTTTTTCAGATGGTGTTTTTCATCCTTTGGGTGGGGAGCTGATGATAAGGGATTCCGGGAAAGTTTCAAATGGGTAAGGCCACTGTAAAAATGAGAGTTGGCCTTCCTTGTAAGGTGCAGCGTTTCCACCTGCAGGAGGAATTCAGCATTTGACCTAGAGGTTCAAGTGCATTTTATTCTTCCAGTCAGTCATTAAGAACTCTAGCTTTCCCCCAGCAACCTCTAAGGGTATTTGAACCATCAAAACAATTCAAGTTAATACACCTTTTAATATTTTAAGCCATGTGGTACTGCAGTATTCCATCAGGGAAGCATCTTCCAGTATCAAGGCCACAACAGAACCCTCATTTCTAGCCAAGATCTCCTTTGTGTGTAACCACAGATTAGACCTAAGCAGTCAGTTTTCTGGAAAAAGGTTTTCCGAGGTCAAGGCAGAAAACGAGCTCAAATACTATGGCTCTGCCAGGCTTCAACAATAATGTCTAAAACCAACAGTGCTAGAGCTACTACTAATTCCCCCTTTTAAAAGCATTCTGGAAAATCTCGATGACATAAACAGAAGACATCAAAACCCAAGGGAAGGCCACTTGGCATCATACACACATGAGAGAATGTGGCTCTCAGTCTGTCAAGGCACTTTAAATTCCACAGGCCCAGATGAAGCAGTGGCTTTGTTGTTGTTGTTATTTAGCTCTGTTGACCTGACAGACGAACTGCTGCATCCTTCCTTCTCCCCACATCCATCCTGCGAGTTGCCTCTGCTGGTTGCACAAAGACGGAGTACTGAGTTGAAGGAGTACTGAGTTGAAGGAGTACTGAGTTGAAGGAGTTAATGGTCACCAGGAGAGCCCCTGGGAGATGAAGCTTCATATCCCATGATCATAAATCTCTTTCAAGGCAAGTTTGAACCAGGACTCAATTCTGCTACAGCTCCCAAAGCTCAGCATTCATCTTCAATTAGATAAAGTGACTTTCACATCTATTTATACTCTCTTCATTTCCCAACACATTTATCTCATGAAATGACAACTGGAAAACACTCCTGTCCTAAACACGCATGTTATTTTGAAAGAGTTACTGAACCAGGCTGAATAATGTAATTAATAGGCTTTAAGTGGGATTCACTTTTAATAGATGTGCTTAAACATCTGTGAACAATGTTTTTCAAGCAACAGGAAAGAAAGAAAATGAGAAGAAAAAAAAAACCCCATGATTTAATCATTCCTCAATCGTAGTAGTAATTTCACAATTCAAAGCATAGTAGGAAAAAGTTCACGTTAATAGAAAAAATGAGTTTACTATGATTCTATGACTGGACATCAATCGTATTACAGCTCCTTTGGAAAAACCCTTTCCCTCTGGAGAAGTAGGTTCCATCTCTTTTTTGGGTTTGGTCAAATGGACAGGAGACCCCAATGTAACCTAGAACGTTTATCTCTATGAAGACCAGAGCTGTAGTCAGAACAGGGAAAGCTGGGAATTTCCCACAGCTGCTGGGTTCGGATTAGCGCTTAGGTTTGGACCCACGGCAGAAGATGAGGGAAAAGTCCCCAAGGGCAAGTGAGGCACTGTGACTAAGTGTTGACGGCACAAGGAGAGTAACAAGAGGCAGGGAAGTCGGTGGAGAGTGAGATGAGGCTCCAGGTGGCATCAGCCTCAGGGTCCTCTGGACACAAGCTGATAAAGCCCAGCCCGTTGGGCAGAGGGTCTGCATTTGGAAGGTCTAATAGTAGATGGTAAGGCTCTAGCGTGGAATGCGGGCAGGGCTGTCAGGCAGGTGAGAGCTCAGAGGGCTTTAAAGGAGCTAAGATGTTGGGGATAAATGAGTGAAGCCACTTGGGAACCAGCCAAGGATGGGACAGGCAGGGCAGACACATCAGAGAAGGGGCCTGGGCTCTGAGGACCCTTTCCTGATTCTCAGCTGCTAAGCCCTCTATTAAAACCAAGATGGGATGGCACAGCCACGAGACGGGCCTGAGCCTTTTGGCTTGGATCTGGAGGTGAGGGCTGAGCACACAGGGTACTTTGTGCCTCAAAACCTGGGATCGAGAGGATGCAGGACGGGTGATGGTCAAAATACTGAACAATGGGCAACATCCGGGCACTGTCCGGTCAGTGTGGGAAGATGTAGGGGTGCCTGCTGGTTTTGGACCGTGGGAGGGGCTGGCCGGGCCGAGGGAGGGGCAAGCTTGCCCTCGGAGGGTGGGGGTACTGGTGGAAATGGGGGAGCAGCTATTTACCAACCAATGCAAAAATAAACTGCCATGAGTCAGCCTGGGGAGAGGGGCGGGCAGGTTATTCCCACACCCCACTTGGCAGTTTTTTCACATCTGTGTGAAAGGGATATTGCTTAAGAAAGGAAAATATGGCCAAGGGTGGAGCCAGGGGAGCTTGTTTTGGTCAAATTTCTCAATAAAAATTTGCTTTGCTGATAAAAATTTGTGCCTTTAATGTTAGGAATCGTGTCTTTTTGTTCTTGTGGCAGAAAAAAAGGTAGAAAACTTCCCTAACCCATCAGGCAGGCTTGGGTCTCTTTCGGGAAGCAGGGCAGCAGGGGGCTCTGAACACCACAGGGCAACTAACTGGACGGCTTGCCCCGCTGCTCTGTTTATCACCATCCTCTGAGATCCTTCTTCCTCACGTTTATCTTTAAAGAAAGAGATCACGGAAACAAGTGTACACTGTGAAGTTAGGGACTGCATCAAACGTCAGGATCAGGGTGAGTAATGGGCTTGGGCAAGATCCACGTCAAACCCTCCACAGCAAGCCTGGTATCAAGTTCTGGAAAGAAATGAGCCTCTGCGTGAGTTTTCCTGCTAGAGGCAGCATGAGCAACTACGACCTGTATGTCTGGGAGGGGGAAGGTGAAGAGAAGTACAGAGTTCCTCCCCAGAGAGGAGACCTCTCCACTCATCAGGAGTGGGGTCAGTTGGGGTGTTGGAGCAGCTCCGACCCACTCTCAGGTATTATGTTTTCAGGAACTCATGGAGCCGGTTGTTAAAAACAGCCATTATTAAAATTTAAATCATACACTTCTAATTAAATAAATTATGCTGAAAAACAAGGGTAATAAATACTCGAAACTCATCACTTATTTTGTTATCTATGCTCTTGGGATTTTGTACATTTATAGGATCTCTGTGGTAGAAATACTACATAATGATGTGTTACGTCGTGTATCTCTTCCCAAGTCCACGTTCAAGGATATCACAAAATTGGCCACGACAGGGGTGGTATTTATACACACAAGTATATAAATAGCAAACACTGCAAGTCAGAGCTTGGTTTCTTGCTCTGTTGATTATCTAGAGTTAAGGAAGTGATGGAAGAAATGTCAATAATGCAGATTAAACTTAAAAGTGAGTCATGTCCACCTAGAGGGGTGGGATAGGGAGCGTGGGAGGGAGACGCAAGAGGGAGGAGGTATGGGGATATATGTATGGTTGACTCACTTTGTTATAAAGCAGAAACTAACACACCACTGTGAAGCAATTATGCTCCAATAAAGATGTTTAAAAAAACGACAACAAGAAAACGCTCCACCCAAAATTGAGCCTGTGAAGAGGAAAGCAGAATCATGGAGCTCAGACAGCCCAGAATTGGGTAACTAGACTGTGAATAACTGCAAGTTAGTGCTCGCTGAGGCTTGAAGAATACAAAATAAATCTTTTCAATCCAAGAAAAAAAAATGTGAGTCATGTCTGTAGTCATGACATTGTGAATAGTATTAAAAAAAAAAAAGAGGAAAATACTCTCGCAGTATTTGAAAACGATTATCTGATTCGGCAAAGAAGGTGCTGAGGTTGGTGGTGAATGAGTAAGCTCTGATAAATGTAATGCTTAAGCTGAAAGAGGTTTCAGTTGAATGAATATAACACCGATCATCCTTGACTTTCGATGAAGTTACATCCCGATAAACCCACTGTTAAGTCTAAAATAGCGGATGTCGAAAATGCATTTAATACACTTAAGCTGCCAAACATCGTAGCTTAGCCTAGCCTGCCTTACACATGCTCAGAACACTTACATTTAGCCCAAATCAGCAATTACCGTCAGTAGAGACAGCCTTGCCGTAGTACAAGCAAAGGTTACGTTATGTTCAGCCTTTTCTGTTGAAGAGAGTAATTGCTGATTTGGGCTAAAATAATCATGTACACACGTTGATGGTTTCATTTTTCTATTTTAGGAAGGGATTTGAACAGGATCATGAAGACTGGTCAGACTTCAACAGACAGGGAAAGAAGAGGGGGAAAAAGAAAAAGAATGGGCCCCACGGAGGGCATAGATCTCACTTACATTAACGTACAGTTGGGCAAACTCATCTCACACAAAGCCTACTTTATAATGAAATGTGGGATGTCTCATGTAATTGATTGCATTGAAAGTGAAAAACAGACTGGTTGTATGAGTACAGAATGGTTGTAAGTGTATCGGTTGTTTATCTTCATAGTGGCGTGGCTGACTGGGAGCTGTGTCTGCTGCCGCTGCCCAGCATCACAAGAGAGTATCATACCGCCCATCGTCAGCCCGGGGAAAGATCAAAATTCAAAACTCGAAGTACAGCTTCTATTGAATGTATATAGCTTTCTCACCATTGTAAAGTTGAAAAATCGTAAGCCAAACCACTGCGCAAGAGTGAGAAATAGTTTAGCAGATCACATATCAGATTTAATGACAGTAAATGAATTGGGAGTTAGTGGACTGGGATGAAATTCCACTAGTCAAATCATGGTTGAACTGCAACCATAGGTCAGCTGTGGATAACACGACACAAAAATCAACAAAAACATTCAGTGAGGATCAACTGGCTCGTGGAATTTACAAGAAAGAGGATTAGACATTTTATTATTACTTACGAATTGTGCGCTACAGATCCTTCATATCAATAAGACTTATATGTACTTATGCATTCATACACATACTTTTTTTTTCTGGAGAACTGGTTGTTGAATATTTACCAGCACACAACAGAATGAGAGGGTCTGTAATCTCATGCCTTGGGGGAGAGCTTTTTCTTCCCCATTCCCACTGCCAAAGAGTTAAAGGGTCAGCGCTTCTTTTAAGACTCTGAACCTGGGACTTCCCTGGTGGCACGGTGGTTAAGACTCCGAGCTCCCAATGCAGGGGGGCCCGGGTTTCTAGATCCCTGGTCAAGGAACTAGATCCCACATGCATGCCACAACTAAGAATTTGCATGCCACAACTAAGGAGCTGGCAAGCCATAACTAAGGAGCCCGCCTGCCACAACTAAGACCCGGTGCAACCAAATTAAAAAAAATAAAAAAAACAAGACTCTGAACTTGATTAAATTCTGGATTAAGACATGTCACACTCTCCCTACCAATCCACAGAATTTAGTCCTCCCCCAAATTCCTGAAGCTCCTTCTGTTTCTGTTCATTTGGCACTTAGCAAATGCTACCCGTATATTGACTTTTCAATTTACAACATTTTAAATTTACGTCCCATCTCATTTTAGGACAAAGATCAGTCTCAGCAGCTTTCTCCATGCCTTTTAAAGGTGCCAGCGTGGAGTAGGTGCTCAAAAATGTCTTCATTCAGTTGGTCAATAGGTCAATGTAATGTTCACGGAGTCTGATCTCTGCACTAGACACTTTGCCAACCCAGAAGTTCCAAGATTTAAGAACAACCTGTCTTGTCCTCGAGGATCTCACAGCTTTGTAACGCTGATAGCGATGGTGATGTGATGACAGTCAGGGTTTGCCAAGTACCAAATACGTGCCAGATGCTATGCCAGGGACTTTGCATATAACATCTAGACATACCAGTATCTGTGAACATGTGGCAAACCAAAGGAGATACCTCAAGATGGTACCTTGGTCATCTCAGGAGCCCACTCTGCCCTGGCTTAGTAATGTCAAATGCATGCAAGAGTGCATATGAATGACTGACTGAACGGCCTAGTGTTAGCATCTAGTTATCCATCCTCTCTGCTGCTTCTCTTCTTCCCTCTACTTACCTTACTTTCCTTCCTTTCTTTCACATGAGGGACTCTATATGGAAAAGGAAACTCGAGTGGCCTGAACTTGATATATGAAAGCGAAACTGCTTTCGGTTATGATGCAGACATCGTAATCTGGCAATGCCTAATGCACACGGCTTGAGACTCCATTTTTGCCCAACTTCGCTATTCATCTTCTGCCATTGTTCTGCAAGTCCCCCCCCCCCCATGGAAAGCAATTGGTCCATGGAGAAGAGCTGCTGGCTCTCTAAGGGAGGTCCCATAGGCTGGTAGTGAGCCCCGTCCCAGGTGTGAAGTTTTCCACAGCTGGGGAGACTTCCCCCAGGAGGAGGAAGCTTTGGAGTAGATGGACATGAGGTGGGACCTGGCAGCCACTCCCAGGGGCTCTTCCTCCCTCTCCTGCCCTGTCAGTAAAGGAGCTTCTGGGCACACACCTAGATAGACGCAGTCCTGCTCGCTGGAAACTGGAAACAGGTTTCCTCACATCTCAGTTGGAGAACCTGATGGTAATTTACTTCTCATCATTGTCATTCACCTTTTCTCAAGAGAATAAAAGTGAGCAGCACAGCAGCTATAACTTGACGTTTTTACCTAAACGTTTATAACCTAAATTCGCCCTTAGATGCTTCCTTCTAATTTTATTCAGCCTGCTTGGTAATCCATATGATAAACGTTTCTAGATAATTTTTATGGTACAGAACTTGCTTTTTCAAAAAATATGTCTGTTGTGGTAGAAAGCATTTCTAAAGCAGATGAAATCCATCTTTGCTCTCTTCAACAGAAAAGGCTGAACATAACGTAACCTTTGCTTGTACTACGGCAAGGCTGTCTCTACTGATGGTAATTGCTGATTTGGGCTAAAATAATCATGTATACACGTTGATGGTTTCATTTTTCTATTTTAGGAAGGGATTTGAACAGGATCATGAAGACTGGTCAGACTTCAACAGACAGGGAAAGAAGAGGGGGAAAAAGAAAAAGAATGGGCCCCACAGAGGGCATAGATCTCATATCAGATCTCATGACAATAAAGTGTTGACCAATTTCATTATCTCACTCGACTTAAGTTATCTTTTCAGCTTGGTTAGCTAATTTAGCAAGGAGTTATAAATGATATTCCATACAAATGGCTCACTTCTTTTATAATAATTATATTTCCTTTTTCACTTATTTTCTTCTTTTCCACTGTACCAGTTTTAAAAAAAAACAAAAAATCTTACTTTATTAGTCCGATTTGTACTGCATTTCTGATCCTAATTTTCATGCTATGCTTTTGCTGGTTAGTTTGTTTCTTTTCTAAATTCTAAATTCTTTAAAATGAGATTTCAAAGTCTTTTTTAAAAAGTCTAAGTAAAGCACATATATTTATTCCCTTATATCATATTTCCCTTTCTCTCCTCTTGCCCTGACTCCAAAATACTGATTTCTCCCCCAATTACACAGCATCCCCTGGTCCAAGCTCTGGCCTCTCACCTGGACTGCTGAAGGAGCCCCCTAATTTATCTGCCTGCTCCTACACCGCGCAACTCCGTCAGCCACCTAGCGGTCAGAACTTGGGCTCTGGAGGCTCAAGACAACCTGGTTATATATTGACCCCTTCACCAACATTCTGTGTGACCCCTAGGCTAGTTGCTTAACACCTCTGAGCTTTGTTTTCCTCAATTGGAAAATGGGGATAATAAAAGTACCTACATAATATGGATGTTCTCAGTACTAAATAAGATAATATATGTATATTGCTTGGAGCAGTAGTGGGCACATACATTGGCTTAGAAAAATCTCTAACGTGTACATCCAGATGGCCTAAAACCCAAGTACTTTTGGATCTGGATCTGCCTCAACCATGTCAATTTCTCCTTTATTCACCATGCTCCAGTCACACACTGACCTTTGACTGTGTCTCAAACCCACTAAGCTCTTTCATGCTTCAGAGCCTTTGAACATGCTGTTCCCTCCGTCTAGCTTCTTTACTTGGCTTCACTTGGCTAATGACCAGTCCTTCAGCTCTCAGCTTAAATGTCACTTCCTAATCTGACCGAGGCCCTGATCGACCACCCAGGCTAATATTAACTGTCCATAACCTTCTCTTTCCTTTATAGCACTTAGTACAATTTGGAATTATGTATTTGTTGGTTTCCTGGTTTAATACCAATCTCTCCTGCTAGACTGTGAATACCATGAAGCCAGGGACCATGTTGATTTTGTTCAACCCTGTATCTCCCACATCTAGCACATAGGAGGTACTCAAGAGTTATCTGTTGAGTGAAGGGGAAACAGTGGCTGAATTAAAAAATTTGGAAGATGAGTATGGTCCTTTATGGAATCTCCTTTGCCTTTTTCTCCTAATAAGTTATACTAGTCTACTAAAGCTAATAAAACCTGCCCTTGGCCACAGATTTTACTGTTTTTGCCTGGTAACGAAGTGAGATTCCTTAATTTATCAAAATACTTATTCATCAAGTATCTCTTAATACCTGCCACATACTCAGCTCTATATCCTGGACTCTGTTTGCTAAGCAAAAGAAATAGAAGACCTGAAATCTCCCTCCACGCCCACCCCTACAGGGATATTAGACATATGACATGTTCCTAATGACACAGAAGATAATTAGATAATATGACAAGGATGTGAATAGTTATTTGCCAAAAAGAAAGACACTCTCAAGGAATACATTAAGATGAGAGCAGAGAGAAATCGCTCAGGGAAAATCGCAAAGACAGGAACTTTGGGTGGGTCCTCAGGGTGAATGAGAGGTGAAGAGGAAAAGGGCATTCTCTGCACAAGAAACTCCGAGTTGGGAAGAGGTAATGAGGTCAAGGGACGGGGGTGGGAGATGAGAAGACTGACCTGGTGACTCATGTTGGGAAGCCCAGTGGGGCAGGGGGTTTGAAGGGTAGGGGGAAGCCTTGAAGAATCCAAGAAGAGGGAACGTGAAAATCCTCTTTCTTTTTGATTGCCAATGTCACATTCATGTTATCATCCAGCACTTTGCCTAGTGTTTTACCAGAAGTTTAGATTCAATGGTGCTTGCTGAACTAATTATGTTGAATAAAAAATGACAAACATGAAGAGACTCATATCAGAGGAACTGTTAGGGAAAATTTTGTTCCCACCATACATTTCTAAAAGAAGCCCCTAATGGATTCTCAGGAGAACATCACTAAATTTTCACATACCAGTTACATAAACTATTTTAAAATATAGACAAGATATGTTATACAACTCATATTAGGAAGTAAATAAGATCTTGACTGAACTCTAATGAGGATGACACTGTGGGCGGCGGGGGTGTTTTGGAATTATAGGACTGTCTTACTCAAGAATGTAGTTTAATAAATCACAAATAATATCCTACAGACAGAAAGGGGAAACGTTTCAAAAACAGACAATATGAGCTATCCTACGAAGATAGAATTAGCACTACATGGGGAAATTATTAGGATGGTTCAACACTTTGATAGAAAAAAAATTATTTTTAAATCTAAGAATTATTTTGGTGGATGCTGAGCAGACCGTCATTAACATTCAACATTAGCTCTTTATAAGAACCCTTTGAAATAGAAAGAGGGGGTGTATTCCTTGAGATAAAAAAGATTGGAGATTTAAATCAGAGTTTCAATATTATTTTTAGTGTGGAGATCCTAGATGACAGCTGTCCATTCACATTTTCTGCAATGATGGAAACCTTTATTCCTGCACTGTCCGGTATAGCAGTAACTTGTCACATGTGCCATGTCGCATACTTAAATGTGGCTAATGTGACTGAAAAACTGATTTTTAAATTTTACTTAATTTTTAGTTTATTTGAATTTAAATATCCACCAGTGGCTAGTAGCTGCTAACTGTAGTGGATAGCGCAGTCCTGGGGACTTTACTTTGCAAACACAGGCAGAGGTCTAAGATGCTCCTCTCAGCACCTCTATTGGAGGTCATAGTAAAAAAGATTGCAGGACAAGATGAACAAGAAATAGAGAATAAATATAGGAAAGGTAGAAATAGAAATACCACTTTTTTGCAGATAATACAATAGTGTAAATAGAAAATGCAAGAACAATCCAATGCACACCAAGGATGTAGAGCTAGAAAAGGCAGTGAAAAATGCTACTATCCCCAATACTGAAAAAAAATAAAATACTTGAGAATCTACAAATCTAGATGAATAAGATATGTAGTGAAGTAAAAATGATAAAACCATAATGGGAAGAAAAATAAAGAAATACCTAAATAAACAAAGTTACAGCCATTGCTCCTGATTTAGAAAATTTAGAGTAATATCACTAACATTAGTCTATAAAACAAAAAACAGATTAACATAAGAACAATTAAATTCCTGCAAGCCTGCTCTAGTATATGATTAATCACTAGCAAAATTAATAAGGAAAACCAAATACACAATAATACCAAAGAAGATTGGAGGATGTAATAATCAAATTTAAGTATATATTATAAAGTGATCTTCATCAAAACTGAATTTTGTTGGATCAAAGCCAGGACAAAGACTCCAACAAAATAGTGATTCCAGAGATGAATTTAAGCACATGTAAGTTCTTAGGATACAGCAAACAAACAACTAAGAATCCCAATAAATGGATGACAGAATCACCATTTAATAAATGCTGGTGGAACAATCTGGTCTCAATAGTATCAATAAGAAGGAAAGTAGATTATATCCATAACTTACCAAACATGGCAATACTTTCCAAAGTGGTCATTTTAAAAAAAGGGTATTTATCCCAGCTATAGCTGAGAGATGACTTCATGACTATTGACAGACTAAATAGTATTATAAGGCAGGAGGGAGGTAGATTCAAATATTTTGAAGTCTATTTAAAGTCTCCTAAAAATTCTCAACAAAATATTAGCAGACTGAATCCAACAACACATAAAAAAGATCATACACCACAACCAAGTGGGATTCATCCCAAGTTCACATGGATGGTTCAACATATACAAATCAGTCAATGTGATAAACCACATAAACAAAAGAAAAGACAAAAACCACATGGATCATCTCAATAGATGCAGAAAAAGCATGTGACAAAATTCAACATCCATTTTATTCATGATAAAAACTCTTACCAAAGTGGGTATAAAGGGAACATATCTCAAGATAATAAAAGCTATTTATGACAAACCCACAGCTAATATAGTACTCAATGGGGGAAAGCTGAAAGTCTTCCCACTAAAATCTGGAACAAGACAAGGACGCCCACTCTCACCTCTTCTATTCAACACAGTATTGGAAGTCCTAGCCACAGCAATCAGATAAGAAAAAGAAATAAAATATATCCAAATTGAAAGGGAAGAGGTAAAATTGTCATTATATGCAGATGATATGATACTATATAGAGAAAACCCTAAAAACTCCACACAAAACTACTAGAACTGATAAACGGGTTCAGCAAAGTAGCAGGATACAAGATTAACATACAGAAGTTGGTTGCATTTCTTTACACCAACAATGAAGTATCAGAAAGGGAATGTAAAAAAAAAACAATACCTTTTAAAATCACACCCCCCAAAATAAAATGCATAGGAATAAACCTGACAAAGGAGGTGAAAGACTTGTATTCTGAGAACTATAAAACATTAATAAAGGAAATTAAGGAAATGGAAAGATATCCCATGCTCTTTGATTGGAAGAATCAACATTGTTAAAATGGCCATACTACCCAAAGCAATCTACAGATTTAATGCAATCCCTATCAAATTACCCATGAAATTTTTCACAGAACTAGAACAAATAATCCTAAAATTTATACAGTACCATAAAAGACCCAGAATTAATAAAGCAATCCTGAGGAAAAAGAACAAAGCAGGAGGCATAACTCTCCCAGACTTCAGACAATACTACAAAGCTACAGTAACCAAAACAGTGTGGTATTAGAACAAAAACAGACATATGGATCAATGGAACAGAATAGAAAGCCCAGAAGTAAACCCACACACCTATGGTCAATTAATCTTCAACAAAGGAGGCAAGAATATACAATGGGAAAAAGACAGTCTTCAGCAAGTGGTGTTGGGAAAGTTAGACAGCTGCATGTAAGTCAATGAAGTTAGAACATACCCTCTCAGCATATACAAAAATAAACTCAAAATGGCTTAAAGACTTGAACATAAGACATAACACCATAAAACTCCTAGAAGAGAACACAGGCAAAACATTCTTTAACATAAATCATACCAATGTTTTCTTACGTCAGTCTCCCAAGGCAATAGAAATAAAAACAAAAAATAAACAAATGGGACTTAATCAGACTTACAAGCTTTTGCACAGCAAAGGAAACCATAAACAAAATGAAAAGAAAACTTACAGAGTGGAGAAAATATTTGCAAATGATGCGACTGACAAAGGCTTAATTTCCAAAATATACAAACAGCTCATACAACTCAACAACAAAAAAAAACAAACAACCCTATCCAAAAAATGGGCAGAAGACCTAGACAGTTCTCCAAAGAAGACATAGAGATGGCCAATAGGCACATAAAAGGATTCTCAACATCACTAATAATTAGAGAAATGCAAATCAAAACTACAATGAGGTACCACCTCACACCAGTCAGAATAGCCATCATCAAAAAATCTACAAACAATAAATGCTGGAGAGGGTGTGGAGAAAAGGGAACCCTCCTACACTGTTGGTGGGAATGTAAGTTGGTGCAGCCACTGTGGAAAACAGTATGGAGGTTCCTCAGGGAACTGAAAACAGAATTACCATATGATCCAGTAATCCCAATCCTGGGCATATATCTGGATAAAACTATAATTAAAGAAGATACATGCACCCCTATGTTCAGAGCAGCACTATTCACAATAGCCAAGACATGGAAACAACCTAAATGTCCATTGACAGATGAATGGATAAAGAAAATGTGGTACATATATACAGTGGAATACTACTCAGCCATAAAAAATAACAAAATAATGCCATTTGCAGCAACATGGATCCAACTAGAGATTATCACACTAAGTGAAGTAAGAAAAATACAAATGCCACATGATACCATTTATATGTGGAACCTAAAATATGACACAAATGAACCTATCTATGAAACAGAAACAGAATCACAGACATAGAGAACAGACTGGTGGTTGCCAAGGGGGAGGGGGTTGGGAGAAGGATGGAGTGGGAGGTTGGGGTTAGCAGATGTAAGCTGTTATATACAGAACGGATAAACAACAAGGTCCTACTGTTCAGCACAGAGAACTATATTCAATATCCTATGAAAACCATAATAGAAAAGAATATAAAAAAAGAATGTATATATATAAGAGCATCACTTTGCTGTACAGTGGTAATTAACACAACATTGTAAATCAACTATACTTCAATAAAAAAAATTAAAAAATAAAGTCTCCTTAATAAAAACTAACAAATATAAAGGGAGCAAAAGAAAGTTTTAAATTATGATAGATATAATGGATAAATATTTACGATCCAAAATAGGAATGAAATCTTATATTGTGATATAAGCATACTGTCATCAGTAATGACACCCTATTTGACCAATGACTAATGAGGGAAAGGGAAAAGAGGGAGAGAGAAAGAACATTATTAAGCGGTAACCTGCGCCAGCCACTTTATATACGCATTCTGTTCCCTGGAAATGTACCTGATAAACCAACCCACGGGAGAATGTTCCACCTCACTAATAATTTAAGAAATATGAATCAAAATAACTGTATACCTACTTAAAAACAGCATAAGAGACAATGATAGAACAATACTGGCAGAGCTGTCGGGAACAAGTGTGCTCAACCATCGCTGGGGGCACTGTGAATGACTCCAGTGTTTCTGCAGGCTGTCTGACGCTATGGAACAAGAGCTATAAAACCTCTGATCCTTAATTCTTCTTTGGGACTATATTCCCAAGGAAATACTCGAAAGGAAAAGAGAGAGAGAAAGGAAGAAAGTAAACAATGTGAACAAAGTTTCTAACAGCATATTAATAAAAACCAAAATCGAATCGGTTTAAATGTCCAATTCAGGGGAACATTAAGTAAATTCAGTATAGCAATCCAACAGGATTCCATGAAGTTATTAAAAACTATAAGTGATCACATAAACAGATCTACGGATATAAGTGTAAATATGGAACAATTTTTAAGTTAAAAAAAAGTGTAAGAATCCTAAATGGGAGCACAGTGTAAAATATTTCAAATTACACAGAAGATGACGATTGTGAGTGGAAGCCCTTACCTGGCTGGGGCACTCTCCAAATGCAGGGAGAAGTCAAGTTAAAGCAGCAGCATCTGGCTTGCACAGCCCCCTGGTAAGACTTTGAATTCTATCAATGGATCCTGAACTATTCAATGCAGAATGCTCCAGGCCTGACCTGTTCCCATATTTCTAGAGCTTAGATAGTTGAACTCCAAAAGAACATAATCAGAAAAAGATTTGATCAGCCCCAATACTTTGGGAATGCATCCTTCTGGTTTGTCCTTTTATTTTGTGGATTAAGGAATGGAGTGTACAAACTATATTTGTACAATTCCAGTTGAAGAACTTAAGCCATTTTTTCCCACCGAAATACGTAACCGACTAAAAGCCCTACACCTAGATCATTGTCAACAAGTGCTTGATTTCTAACTGCCCTTGCAATCGTCACCAGCCTGTCTATAAAGCATGGCCTGGGCAGTTAGGTATTAAGAGGTGGGCAGTGAGATATGCCCTGGTGGATATCCTAAGACCACGTGAAGTCCATTTCAGCAAAACTATTCTGCAATCATTATAAAAATAGGAAAAAAAAGGCAAATTAAAAAAAAATATCTATTGTTGGGATTCATGTGGTATTTAGACTTGCAGAGCAAGAATCTGATCAATGTAGTCAGAGTCACCACATTGTACACTCTCCTTAGGAAAGTTCATTCATTCTTGTGGCTTAATGGCCACCACCACCACCCTCACCCTCAATTCTAGTCCCACAGCTTTGCCTAGATTTCCTAATAGGGCTGAGACGTTTGTAATTCTTCTGTTACCATGCTTGGATACCTTTGTCTGTGCCATTCTTTGTAGTGAATCAGATCTTCAGTCACCTCTCTTGCCAGCCCACCTCCCTGACCATCCCATGTCAAGCAATTCATAACGGGAAACACCTGAGTCCATCAAGATGTAACACACAGTAAATTCAGGATAGGACCACCCCTCAGAGCTGGTACAGACTGCAAAATACCCCCCAAAAAAGTCCTAAACAGGTGGATAAGAATAGACATTTGACTGCTGTTTGGGTGACCATTGAGGGAAACAGGAATTGAAGACCTCTAGCAGCTCACTCCTTCCATCCTTGCTGGGAGCGGTGGGGTGGTATGCAGAGCACAGGCTCTGGAGTTTACTGCCTGGACCTGAATGCTGGTTATGACACTTACTAGCTGTGTGACCATGGGAAACTAATTCACTGGGTCTCAGCTTTTTCCAGCTGGGGATAATGATGGTTCTTGCCCCATAAGGGTGGTAAGAAGATGAAGTGAGTTAAGGCCTATAATGTGCTTAGAACAGTGCCTGGCACAGCGTAGGCACTCAGTAAATGTCAGCTGCTATTATTATCTTCATCATCCACTAAGAACAAGTTTGGGCTCAGGATCAGGGCCCACAGAACAATCCTTACTTCAAGCAGAAGCAAAGATGGAGAGAAAAGATCCAGAGAGGAGGATCAGGAAGCCATCCGGTAGCAAGAGAACAGAACAGAGTCATGTTAGTGGCAGGACACCAGACTGACAGTCCAGAAACTTCTACCAGTGAGGCCTCTCCTGCTGCCTTAGGTTCTGAGCACCCTTCATGCTCCTCCTCCTTAAGGTCCAGCTCTCCTGTGGTGTCTGCTCAGCCTCTGGTCTGCCTTGTCTATTTTTTCAGACTTCTTGTCCACGTACATCCTTAAACTAAACCCCCATCACTTGAGATCATCTGAATAAGACTCTTTGCCTCTCTGAAACTACGATCAGCTAGCCGTGGCCTTTATTTTCTAGACGAAGATGTGAGGCATCAACGAAGCAGAGTGAATTCTCGGCCAAGCTGGGCTGCACCAGGCCTCTCAACTCCCAGCACAGTGCTCTTTCCAGCTGAACCGTCTCCTGGCTTGTGGAGTTGTCTCCTGGCCAGGCTGCTGCTGTTTGAAGTTTGCTTGCCTCAGACACTGAAGGCTTCCCCCACCTTTCAGGGGTCTGCGGCAGCAAGCGTGGCCAGGGTTTTTCCTGCCGCGGTACAGTTCTTGCCATTTTTAAAATAAATAACAGAAACCAAAGGGTGTGCATGGGCTTCAGATATTTCTCTGCACGCTCTTTAGCGCTCCCATGCCTCCTGTTCCCTCGCCTACTCTGGCTGTGCCCAACTCATTGTTACTGGAACCCCTTACAGGGAAGGCTGAAAGGGACTAAGAATTTAGCTCTGCAGTCATTTCCTTGGGTCTCTGAAAAGCCCTCCCTCCCTCTTAATTAGCAGCCTCACTTCCTCTCTGTCTTGCTTTTTCTCCTCTACTGTTGTAAAATCCATTTCCCCCCAGTCAGTAGAATCTCCCTTTTCCCCGGCCAGAAGAATTTTTCAACTTCCCTGCTCAAATTTCAACCCAATAATTCCTTCCCTAATGCATACCACCTTTTCCCCCCTTTAGATCGTCAAAGGCCCATCAGTTCCCCATCTTCTCCTAATTTTTCATTATTTGGACTTTCTGGCTCTCAGTCCTTGAGGACC
Organism: Delphinapterus leucas; assembly: GCF_059928025.1. NCBI lineage: Eukaryota > Metazoa > Chordata > Mammalia > Artiodactyla > Monodontidae > Delphinapterus > Delphinapterus leucas. Next base: position 43,186,870 of record NC_143135.1, read on the forward strand.
CTTTCTTTTTTCTGCCTCAAACAGTGTCTGCTTATACAGTATTCTTAGGCTCTTTTTTCTCTCCATTTTGGGCTGAGAACCAATCCCAAACTGCCTTCCCTTAGTTACAGTTTCCTACTTTTTTTGTTGTTATTATGTCCCTCCGCACCACTCAACACCACGCAGGGTGCTGGCTTCTGTCTTCACGCCTTACTTTTCCAAACAGAATGGGTAGAATTTGCTTCTTCCCTCGTCTTGCCTCAACTATAGATCACCCAAAAGAATTCCTTGTTTTGCTAAGGCACCAAAAGCGAAGGCAACAAAAGTTAAAAAAAAAAAAAAAAAGATAATTTGAACTACATCAAATTTAATACTTCTGTGCATCAAAGGACAGAATCAACAAAGTGGCATCCCAGAAAATGGAAGAAAATATTTGTAAATCAGGTATCTGATAAGGGGTTAATATCCAGAATATATTAAAAACTCCTATAACTTAACAATGACAAAAAATGTGATTAAAAAATGGGCAAAGAACTTGATAGACATTTCTCCAAAGATACACAAATGGCCGATGAGCATGTGAAAAGAAGCTCACGTCTCTAACGTGAGGGAAGTGCACATCAAAACCACAATGAGATACCACCTCACACCCACTAGGATGCCTACTATGAAAAAAACAAGAACTAGCATGTGTTGGGGAGGACGTGGAAACATTGGAATCCTTGTGCACTACTGGTGGGAACATAAAATTATACAACTACTATGGAAAACAGTATGGTGGTTCCTCAATAAATCAGAAATAGACTTACCATATTACCCAGCAATTCCACTTCTGGGTGTATGTCCAAAAGAATTGAAAGCAGGAACTCAAACATATATATCTATGTTCACAACAGCATTATTCACAATAGCCAAATGTCCAGGGACAGATGAATGGATAAGCAAAATGTGGTATATATACGCAATGGAATACTTTTTTATAGGCATATTTAAATTTATCTATTTATTTACATCTTTATTGGAGTATAATTGCTTTACAATGGTGTGCTGGTTTCTGCTGTATAACAAAGTGAACCACCTATACATATACATATATCCCCATATCCCCTCCCTCTTGTGTCTCCCTCCTACCCTCCCTATCCCACCCCTCTAGGTGGTCACAAAGCACCGAGCTCATCTCCCTGTGCTATGTGGCTGCTTCCCACTAGCTATCTATTTTACATTTGGTAGTGCATATATGTCCATGCCACTCTCTCACTTCGTTCCAGCTTACACTTCTCCCTGCCCGTGTCCTCAAGTCCATTCTCTATGTCTGCATCTTTATTCCTGCCCTGCCCCTGGGTTCTTCAGAACCATTTTCTTTTTTTTTAGATTCCATATATATATGTTAGCGTATGGTATTAGTTTTTCTCTTTCTAAACTTACTTCACTCTGTATGACAGTCTCTAGGTGCATCCACGTCTCTACAAGAGACACAATTTCGTTTCTTTTTATGGCTGAGTAATATTCCATTGTATATATATATGTATATATATATATGTATATGTATATTGTATATATGTGTCACATCTTCTTTATCCATTCAACTGTTGATGGACACTTAGGTTGCTTCCATGTGCTGGCTATTGTAAATAGAGCTGCAATGAACATTGTGGTACATGACTCTTTTTGAATTATGGTTTTCTCAGGGTATATGCCCAGTAGGGGGATTGCTGGGTTGTATGGTAGTTCTATTTTTAGTTTTTTAAGGAACCTCTATACCGTTCTCCATAGTGGCTGTATCAATTTACATTCCCACCAACAGTGTGACAGGGTTCCCTTTTCTCCACACCCTCTCCAGCATTTATTGTTTGTAGATTTTTTGATGATGGCCATTCTGACCAGTGTGAGGTGATACCTCATGGTAGTTTTGGTTTGCATTTCTCTAACGATTAGTGATGCTTAGCACTCTTTCATGTGTTTGTTGGCAGTCTGTATATCTTCTTTGGAGAAATGTCTACTTAGGTCTTCTGCCCATTTTTGGATTGGGTTGTTTGTTTTTTTGATATTGAGCTGCACGAGCTGCTTGTAAATTTTGGAGATTGATCCTTTGCCAGTTATGCAATGGAATATTATTCAGCCTGAAAAAGGAAGGAAATTCTGACACGTGCAACTACATAGATAAACCTTAAGAACACTATGTGAAGCCAGTCCCAAAAGGACAAATACTGAATGATTCTACCTATATGAGGTATATAGTCAAATTCATAGGGACAGAAAGTAGAATGGTGCTTTCCAGGGTCTGGGGGAAATGGGGAGTTGCTGTTTAATGGGTATAGAGTTTCAGTTTTGCAAGACGAAAAGAGTTCTGTAGATCAGCTGTGCAGCAGTGTGAATGTAGTGAACACCACTGAACTGTGAACTTGAACATCATTAAGATGGTACATTTTATGTTATGTACATTTTACAATTAAAAAAAAAAAAGAAGAAGAACTTCTTGGTCACAGCCTGGTTATTTCACTAATTCACTTACTAACGGCAAGTTATTCGATTTCTCCATGGTTCAATTTTCTCATCTGTAAATGGGATTAGTTAGTACCTACTTCAGAGGCCGTTGTGAGGATTAAGTAAATTTCTATATGCAAAGTGTTTATAAAAGTACCTGACACAAAGTATTGTTCAATAAATGTCAGTTATCACAGTAGTAATAATAATTATTATTATAGTGTGCAAGGTATTATTCGAAGCACTTCCCTATGTTAGGGCACTCAGTCTTCTCCACCCCTACCCACAACCTCCACCCCCAATAAAGCTGAAATTTTACAGATGAGGAAACAGAGGCTCAGAGATGTTATGTGATCTGCCTGGATCACAAAGCCAGTGGGTGGTGGATAAAGATTAAGTCTGGCTCCAGTGAGGTCCAGTTGCCTTACAGAGAAGCAAGCAGTCATTGTGCTGGCTCCCGATCAAGTCAGAACTGAATCTTACATCTCAAACGTGAACTAGGGGCAGGGCAGGCTGTGGTAGGGATGGATGAGAAATCTGGGCTCTGCTCCAGGCCAGCAACCCACCAGCTAAAGAATTCCAACTGTCTTCATCCTCCTCCCACACCTATCCTGCCACAGGGATGAGACCAGCTGGATGCAACAAAGAGAAACCAAGACAAGAGTGGGAAGTGATCCCAGAGTTCACCACGGCCCTCAAGCAGATGGAAGAGCAAGATCCAGGGGGACACCTCAGAGGCCTGTGGTCAGGGCCTGCCAGGGCACCCTCACCAATCCCACAAGGAGGGAATAAAACCCATGTCACCCAGAGACTGGGAGCATCTATCATGAAGAACAAAAGCCAGGGAGGGGGCCTGCACACCCCTCTCAGACTCTCAATGGGCCCACGCTAATCTCCTTGGAGAATTTCTGAGAATGAGGCAGGAATTCTGTTCCTGGTTTTCCTCAGGACCCAGACAGGTATGCCAGCAAGAACCTTCCAATGACTGGCAGTTTGGGGGTTCTTTTTTCTTTTTAATAAGTGATTTTTCCTCCTCACCTGAGTCTTTTATTTTTTTATTTTTTCCGAGTCTTTTAAAATACCCAAGCTGGGGCTTCCCTGGTGGCACAGTGGTTGGGAGTCCGCCTGCTGATGCAGGGGACACAGGTTCGTGCCCTGGTCCGGGAAGATCCCACATGCCGCGGAGTGGCTGGGCCCATGAGCCATGGCCGCTGAGCCTGCGCGTCCGGAGCCTGTGCTCCGCAACGGGAGAGGCCACAACAGTGACAGGCCCACCTACCACAAAAAAAAATAAAAAATAAAATAAAATAAAATACCCAAGCTGGCCTTGGGTGGCCTCTGGTCACTTCGCATTAGAATCTGGTCGTGGTGGGTCTCCAACCCAGAGGAAAGGGTATCACCCAGCCAGAGGTGCCTTGCTGACTCTCCCTTCAGTGCTGCCCAGCTGGAAAGGCATCCAGCCACCTGAGAGGACTCAGCTCAGGCTATGAGCAAGAAGGAAGGCTTGGCACCAGAGGGCCACTGAAGCAAAAAGGATCCAGAAATAGGATTTTGACATTTGGGGAAGTTTTTTTTCCTCTTCCAACATTGGGAGGGACTCTGTAAACACAAACTTAACTTGGGCCCTTCTCTGTGGGAAAAAAGCTTGAATAAATCCTCTCTCAGATTGAAAAATCCCCCTCTCCTACCAATTGTTCTTTATATTAGGCAAGTAATACATATTCATTGTAGAAAATAAATGAGAAAATGCAGACAAGAAAATTAAAATCACTCCAAACCCTACCTTCCCAGTTTCAACCACTGTTAACACTTTGGGTACGTACCTCCAGACTTTGTTCAATGCAAATATAAATGTATATACACATATAAATATATAAATACTTTCCGAAAAGATTTTAATTAATATACTGTGAAAATCATTCCATGTTAATAATATAGAGCTGCACTGTAGTGTTAATGATATTATGGTATATTATACATGTACTATACATACGCCATGTTTAATGTCTCTTATTAGACATATAGTTTATTTCAAAGTTTTCACAAGTATGGACAATGCTGTTATCCACACAGGGTTCAGGGTTGTCTAATTATTTCTTAAGAATAAACTCCTCAAGGTGGAATCGCTGGATCAAAACGTTTTTGTAATATGCATAAATCTCCCGAATCCATCTATTTCATTGATATACAAGTTTTCTTAAGTGAGGGACCTCTGCACTGTGTTTATAATCTGAACCAGCCCTCCATTTTCTCAAACACAGTTCTCCATTATAAGTAGTTCCAAAAGAAAACTCCTTAAACCCCTTGTCTATGGGCCCATAAATGACTCAGTGGCATTTAAAAGATACACCATTTCATTTTGACTTTAGTAATCCGCTAAACAGAGATCCACGGGACAGATGTACCAGGATACTTGCCACGCAAAACATATTTGTGCAAAGTTAGACTAACTACCCACCTTCAGGCCACCCCCATCCTCTGCCCCTCCATCTCTCTGTTTTCTTTGTAACTTTCTTCTCCTCCATCCCTCCCTCCATTTATCCAACCACCCACCCATCCATCCCTCTTCCTCTCCCTTTCTTTACAAATCGCTCCCCTTTCTTTCCCATCCTCACCCTTCTCTTTCTCCCTTTCTTTCCTTCCTTTCTCCTTATCTCCTCTTCCTCTCAGAAGAAGTAGGGACCCTTCATCAGAGCAGACAGTGTTGGAGTTGCACAAAGTTTCCAGCTGCACAGAGAGCTGTAGAAGCTGTCTATGAAATCCTCAGTTCTTGGCATTCATTAAGTTCTGTGGCAATGGGTTTGCTTTGAAGTCTACTGACTCATCCTTCTCCTTAACTTCTTATTTCCTGTAAATGATCCATTTGTTTTTGGCAAGGTCCACGTCACACAGCATTCCCATCAGAAGGGGCTGTTCCACAACCCTGGGCAGTGTGAACACTGCCTTTTGCAGTGGAACTGGAAGCAAGGTGGGCAAGTGTAGACTCTGCTTTCTTGAAAGTTGCTTCAACTAGCCCCAATGCCGCCTCGAGTTAATAATGTGAAACGCATGCTCCATCTGCCTGCTAAAGGGTGACAAAGCCATTTATGTTCATAATGGCCAAAATTATTCTACAGATGAAAAGTTTTCTAAAGCTGCTCACATAGGCTAGTCAATCAGTTCCACCAAAGGGGAAAATTCCCCCTCAATCATTCCACTTGAGACCTCTTTGCCAAAACAGGCAGTTCACCAAAGCATTAAGATGTTAAAAGGGGGAAACAAATGGAGATTATAAACAGTTCTCATAAGTTTTTAAACTCTCTGCCCCTAATAAGGCATGCATAGATCAGTGCCAGCAGCTTAGTGGGAAAGGTCATGTGCCTTTTCACAAAGATCCAGGGAGCTATGCGGGGCTCTTGTGGACTTCAGAAATTAAACAAATCAGTTACAAAGAAAAAAATCAGTTCTTCTTTAAGAAAAAAATCAAATTGGGCTGAAAAATACTATTATCAGCAACACGCTAAATCTTCTCCCCTCCCCCTGCCCCCAGACTCCCCACCTCCCCGGCTGGTGGGAGCAGAAAGATATTCCTTTGATATAAGAGCAAATAAAAGTTTGAATTATTGACTGCTCATGTTAATGCTGAATTTTACTACCACCATATTTCAAAACAAAATTATTCTAACATCTACGCCTCAAATTAAGATCTGTGATAATATATATTGCAGTCCAGAAAATGTCTTAGGTTCAGATGATGTAAAATCTGATTCCCCCGGAGAGTAAACACTGGCCATTTTTTCTCAAGGGCTAAAACTCTCCTCATCCCTCCAAATAAATTTAAGTATTGATGACATCAGGGAGTGCTGCCTGGTTATCAAAGCACATCTGGGGGTGGGAGTGGGGAGGGCAAGATAATGCCACTTAATAGTCAAAGTGGTGGATATGTCTTAAACGCAGGGTCGTCAAAATAGGGCTTTCTCCTATAATTTACAGAAATGAAAGCCCTATGAGAAAGTTTAGCATAGAGCACACAAAACTTAACTCTTTCCTCTCTGTCATACTGGAATCCTAGTTTCAAGTTTCTCACTCCATCTTTGCTCCCATGGGCCCTACAATGTCTTTTGGGGGTGTTCACAGCTGTCCAGTGCCCAAATGCCCATCTGTGTAAGTAGAGCCAAAAGCTCACTTGCCAGAGAGAAACTCTCTCCCCAAGTCCTGAAGTCCTCGGTCCTGCCCTACTGGCCTCCGCACATCGCTCACCAAGGCAGTGGGAGTGGAGGACGTGGGTGAAAAGCAAAGAGCTAAGCCAGCCCGCCTGTGCCCAGGTGGGTTCCTGTAGCCAGCCTTACATTCTGAAAAGAGCACGGCCCCTTAATCTGTGGCATTCGTTCCTCTGACACAATGGGAAAATGTCTTCTCCTCCCAAAACCTCCGTGGAGGAAAACTTCACCAACTTCCACTAGGCCCACTAATGAGAGGTTCGTGAACAGGCATCAAGGGTCAGCCACACCCCACAGAGCTCCTCTCCCACCCCGCAGACAGGGTCACTGGCCAAACGACGTCAAGAATCTAATTCCACTTTTTAAATCACTTTTCACAGTTCCTCTCACTTCTTATGAAAACAAGATCAAATGTTTGTAAGGACTCGCTTGAATATATTTTCACTTTCCAAGCACAAACCAGGGGACAAAAAAAAAAAAAAAAGAGAGAGAGAGAAAGAAAAAGAGAAATTCTCGGCAGCCACAGGACAAGAACGCCTTTTTCCTTTCCTGCCAAATCCAAGCATTATGCACATAGAAAGAACATGATGCAATAAAAACATCTCCAAATGCTTTCTGATACATTCTCTCATTTAATCTTCCAACTCTACGCTCACATTTTAAGCGCAGTTTTAGAGCCTTAAATTCCTCCAGAGGTGCTAAAATAAAAAAGAATTTGAAGCATTATTTCATACTAACGAAGCGAGAGAGAAGGAGTTTCAGGCTTCTTAAAATAAAAATTTATCTTCAAACGCCTCAGAGTCTGCATGAAACACAGCAAACAGTCTGTTGACTCGAGGGAAGTAGGCTGCCGTAAAATGTACCTAACTCCTCACTGGCATTGCTAGTCTTTTGTGTGTTTTAATTTTAAAACCGGAGTGTAATTATCCCTTATTTACTAGAGTCACAAATACCGCCAAAGGGAATACAAACCACTCCTTTGGGGATGAAGATGCTGACAAAGGTTTGACAACAAAACATAATGAATAGCTTCATGATGACCCGGGGTGAGTCCCGGAGCGCGGCGAAGTGAACTTGCCGAGGCTGTGCCAGGTACGGCCGCATGATGCCCGGCCAAGGGCACAGTACACACCTGGTCCTGAGAAACCGGGAGGTTTCTAAAGGGACTTAGGCTATCGTGTGGGACAAAAGCCCAAGAGGTTTTTGCACATCCTACTTTAGTTATGGTTCTGTGTAGAAACTGCTTTGCTCTCCAGTTACAAACGCTCTCCTATTTAAGAAAGCTGTGGATGGACAATTAATGTCTTTCAGCTGGGGCTGGAGTGTTCTCCAAGTTTGGTTCTGGGCTCTACCGTTTAGCATCTCATTCTCAGAAATCCTGGTGAGAGAGCCTTCGGGACAGACAGCTACCAGTGCCAGTTTCCTGGAGCCTGTCCGATGGGCACCTCACCTGACCACAACCACGTTTGGGAAGCCAAACAGAAGATGGGTGTGGGAGGATCATGAACAGTGGGATCAAAACCCTTAGGAGGAGTCCGCCTCTTAAAACGTGCGAGTTCAGAGGTTCCATCTTAACTTTGCTCTTAAAGTATACTATAAAAGCCTTCTGGGGCTTCCCTGGTGGCGCAGTGGTTGAGAGTCCGCCTGCCGATGCAGGGGACACGGGTTCGTGCCCCGGTCCGGGAAGATCCCTCATGCCGCGGAGCAGCTGGGCCTGTGAGCCATGGCCGCTGAGCCTGCGCGTTCGGAGCCTGTGCTCCGCAACGGGAGAGGCCACAACAGTGAGAGGCCCGCGTACCGCCAAAAAAACAAACAAACAAAAGCCTTCTGAGTACAAATAGCATTAAATTCTAGCAGATATCCCTCTGTATTTGTCTATCATGACTGCCAAGGAGCTCATGGCCCCAGAACTGTAAGATATTATCATCCTTTTTGTCATTATTATTAATGATGCGTTTACTTGTAATACCTATACATTTCTGTCTCCTGTGATAATCCCTTCCCATCCCCTGGAGCACAGACATGTTTCATGATTGGCAACTTAAAAGGAGCCTTTTGGGGTGTGTTTGGGTGACTGACAAGCCTTCAGGTTTTGAAGTCAGAGAGAATCTGATTTCTGCCTTGACAAACCACTTAATGTGGCTGACCCTCAGTTTCCTCATCTATGAGGTGGAGCTTATATCTTTGTAGCAGAATGGGCAGAGATTATGCTGCTCTAATTCCCTCTGGGTGTCCAAGGGCAAGTGCCTGGCATGGGCAGAATCTCCATCCCAAAGTCTAGCATGGAGTAGGTACCCAATACACAAGGGCTATTTTATTCTTATTACTGTTAGTAATATCAGCCACAAGAACAAAATAATAGATGTTACTGACCCCAGAGGCCAATTTCTAATTCAAGCTTCATTCTCTCAAATTAATTCAGCTGTTTTTTCCCCTCCTCATAGAATTCAAAAAAAGCCCTGAGATTCTGGCTCCAGCTTCTCAGTGATAATCTTGGCTTTAGGAATATCCATGAAGGGTTTCTGATCCAGGGAGAACTATTAACACTGGAGTGGAAGCAGAAATTGGGAAATCTGAATGAAGTGAAGGTCTGCTGGCAGCTATAATGAGATCATTTGCTCCTGCAAATACTATTTCTTGGCTATTGGTATCTTTTGTGCCGATTTCTGCAGGCAGAGACCTCTGGGGGAAAAAAGATGGTCCAGGGCCCACACATGTTTTCAGAACAGACTGGTACATCCTGTCCTTGCTACAGAGCCTGGCACATCAGTAGCAAAACAACAGACCTCTCTTTTGACACACTTTCTTTGTGGATTCTGCAGGACTCGAGTCTTGCAGCTGAAGCCACCACTGAACCTTCTTCTCTGGCTGGGCCAGTGAACTGCTCCCTGGAGCCCCCTGGTGGCCCTTTCCATGTTCACACCATGTACTCACACCCCTCTGGGGCAGGGAGAAAGCAGCTTTAAAAGAACCACCCAGGGCTTCCCTGGTGGCGCAGTGGTTGGGAGTCCGCCTGCCGGTGCAGGGGACGCGGGTTCGTGCCCTGGTCCGGGAGGATCCCACATGTCGCGGAGCGGCTGGGCCCGTGAGCCATGGCCGCTGAGCCTGTGCGTCCGGAGCCTGTGCTCCGCAGCGGGAAAGGCTGCAGCAGTGAAAGGACCGCGTACCAGGGGGAAAAAAAAAAAAAAAAAGAGAACCACCCAAGGGTTGGTTATTGGCATCCCGCATCCATTGGGGCACGCCACATTCCTAGGATCAAGTCAACGTGCTGTGTTAAGGCTGGTACGGATACAGCACCTTTCTCTAATGTCAGAGTCATTCACTAAGCATCTCTTGAGCACCTACTGTGTGCCTAGGCCTCACGCTGGGCATGAGGAATACAGAGAGGATTATGACTTAGTCCCTGCTCTCAAGAAGCTTCCAGACTAGAGGGAGAGGTGGACCTGTGAACCAAGAAGAACAATACAGAGAGATGTGACAAGTTTTGAGGGAACCCCGGGGACAGTGACTTTTCCTTAGGGAAAGAGGGAAGGACATCAGGGAGGGGGAAAAGTTAAACTGGATCTTAGAGGCCAGGAAGAGCCAGGCAGAGAAAGGAGGGTAGGCATTCCAGGTAGAAGAATCAATATGCCTCAAAGCCCAGACCTACTGGGGGACTTCGGTGAAGCTGGGATGCTCCCAGCAAGGAGAGGAGGCTGGTGAAGTGGGCAGGGCAGACTGAGAAGTGTCTCGTAGGCCACACCAAGGAGCCCGGACTCCACTTCTCCATCTGTGATTCTCCAAACTGTGCTTGAGGCTTCCTGCAGACATTTGATTCTAATTTCATGGATGTTGAAGCTAAGAGAACACTGTAGTGCTGAAGCTAAGGGAACCCAGACATTTGCAGTCAGTGGATTGTGGATCGTGGATCCACTGATTGCAAATGCCTGTGTTCAGCTGCAGGCTAACCAGGAAAGAAACATCAGACAAATTCCGATAGCGGGGCATCCTACAAAATATCTACAAAATACCAGTACTCCTGAAAATCGCCATCAAAAACAAGGGAAGTCTGACAACTTGTCACAGACAAGAGGAGCCTATGGAAGTGTGACAGTTAAATGTAATATGCTTTCCTGGATGGAATCCCGGAACAGAAAAATGACGTTCTTAGGTCAAAACTAAGGCAATAAAGTACAGACCCTAGTTAATGGTTCTATATCGATATTGGTTCATTAATTGTAACAAACGTGCCACACTAATGTAACATGTTAACAATAGGGGAAGCTAGATGCCAGGTAAATGGGAATTCTCTGTACTCTCCTCACAATTTTCGGTAAATCTGAAACTGTTCAAAAAAAAAATAATTTATTTTTAAAAAGTTGCCTGTTCTCATCCAAACAGCTAAACTATTGTCCCCAGTGGGCTGTATAATTAAATGTTAATTATACAATTATATAATTAAATGATAATTAAACGTTATACATGAGACTTAGAAAATTAATTCATATTCTAGCAACAATAGCCAACAATTTATTGAGCACCTATGCCGGGCCAGGCATTCTACAAAGTACTTTACATACCTCATCACGTTCGATCTCCAGAACAGCCCCCTGAACTAAGAACTGCCAACATCCCCGTTTTACGGATGAGGAAATGGAGGATGGAGCAGTTAGACAACTTGCCTGAGGTTATATAAGTGGCAGAGTCTGGATTTGAACCCAGGTCTGTCTGATGCTAGAGTCCAGATACTTAATGATGTTTCTATACTGCCTCCTGACTTTCAGTCTTACATACTGACATTTCATTGAAAAAGAAATGTACTGAGTTTAGTTTTCTTCTTAACGTTTGAAACCACAGCTATAAATGGGTTGAGTAGGGGGAGGGAGTTCTCCAGGGGAGGAGGATGGCTGGTGTTGGAGTGAACGTTCTGACAGCTGCAGTGGGAAGGATGGACTGGTACAGGCTGGGCCCCCGTTGCTGAGATTTTCTAGCAACGTCTCCAAAAGGAGCAGGAGAGGCAACCACAGAGAATGAACTTCCCTAAAAGGATACAGCAAAAGCCCTCGCACAGGAACCCTTCGTATCCAGCCCCAACCAATCAAATCACGGGCGTTGCTGAGCCTCTAACTTGCGCCTGGCTGGGCCTGCCTCTGGGAGCCCCTGGCTGCCGCCTCCACAGACAGGACCCGATGGTTAGTAAAGGGAAAATAAGTGCAGCCCAAGCGATACAGCAGGTTGGCCTGGAGCCCCACGGGGGGGGGGCCAGGTCTGGGAGGGAGTAGTACTTCCTGTGGGCTGGGTTAGGCTGGGGTGCTTCAGGGAGGAGGCCTGCAGGCTGAGAAGGGCAGATGGAGAGACTTCAGGCAGGGCCCAGGGCCAGCACAGGGCAATCCCACCCCTCCCTGCAGTCCGTGTGCCTGGGTCACCCAGCCCAAGGGTACTGGAGCTGAGAGCCCAACCTCTTACCATGAGCTCTGTAGCTTCTCCTGCCCTCCCAGATCGATGAAAAGCAGGCCTCATTTCACCCATGTACCTGAGAGGCTATTATGTGCCACCCAGAGGTACATATGGAGTTTGGCATCCCTAGAGGTTACGGAAAACACCAGCAAGTCTCCTAGATGGTCAACCCCCCAAAAGCACAGATGCCATCTTACGTAGCCTGGCACGTCATAGGCACCAATCAATAGATGGTGAACTAAACAGGTTTAAAAATTCACGGGTCACAGGTCATACTGGAGTGCACTAAATTGGAGCTCGGAATATTTAGTACAAAATCCTTACCACATACTTAGTGGCTTAAAACAACACAAACTCATTATCTCACAGTTCTGGCGGTCAGAAGTCCAAATGGGTTTTCACTGGGCTCAAATCAAGATGTTGGCAGGGCTGCCTTCCCTTCTGGAGGCTCTAAGAGAGAACCCATTTCCTCGCCTTTTCCAGCTCTGTGGCCACCTGCGTTCCTTGGTTTGTGGCCGCTACCCCAACTTCAAAGCCAGTAACACCGCATCTCTCTGACCTTCCTCCATGGTCATGTCTCCTCTGACTTCCTACTGCCTCCTTCTTCCTCTTTTAAGGATGCTTGTGGTTACACTGGACCCACCTGGATAATCCAGGACACTCTCCCTATTTTAAGGTCAGCTAATTAACAACGTTAATTCCATGTGCACCTTAATTCTCCTTTGCCATGTAAGGTGGCATAGTTACAAGTTCCGAGGATTAGGACATGGGACATTTGGGGGGTGCCATTATTCAGCCTACCACAAACTTCATCTTTTAAGGTCAAACTATAGGAGACAACCAGTTTTTGTCCAAAACATGAAAATATTAATGACCACTTATCAAGCGCCTACTGTGTACCAGGCATATCACTAGGTACCTTGCATATATTATCTTAGTTAATTGCAGTTAATGTTCAAAGAAGCAGGCACTGTAATAAACCAGATCGTGTTATTCACTTGCTAAAATCCTCTAATGGTGTCCCATACGTTTTGGGGAAAAACTCACAGTCTTGTGATGGTCCTATGGGGCCCATGGAATCTAGCCTTGGCTTGACTCTCAGCCCTGTCTCCCACCAGCCTTCCCTTGACCACCATGCTTCAACCACGGGAGCCTCCTTTCAGATCCTTGAACTTCCGTGGCTGCACCTGCTGACCCCTCTTTCTGGAACATTCATCCTCATGATCTTCACATAGCCAGCCCTCTGTCATTATTCAGATCTCTAGCCTATTCACTGCCACATCCCCAACTCCTAAAACACGGCTTAGCACACAGTAGGCACACAATACATATTTAAAAATGAACCAAGCTGAATTATATCAGTGAGGAAATGAGATGATATGGCCAAGTTCATAGAGCTAGTCAGCCGGGATTCCGACTCAGAGTGAAGTCTACACCCCCGCCTCTCAAGGAGCCACCCCCGAGCTCCCCATCAGAGACCCCTGGTCCAGCGGGGAGTTGTGGGGATGAAAACACTAGGTCGAGCTCTTGAGCAGTCCGCTGCTCACTGGAGGGCTGTGAAAGAGTGACACAGCCTGCTGACCAGGCACCACATCCCAACCAATCAGCGAGCATGACGGAGTATGGTCTGCACGCTTGGCTGGGAGGGCTACGAGACCAGGAGAGGACATGGTCATGGCAAACCAAGAATTCCTAATCAAGTGGGGGAAACCAGTACAAAACATGAAACCATCAGATGCACCAGGAGGCATGTGATCCAGGGTTCACTGCTCTGACAGGAAGGGCTGCAGGACCAGATGTGAGAGCACAATGGGTGCAACAGCAGTTGGGCTGACCCAGCAGGGCTGGGGCGGGTGGTGTGGGGTGAGGTGGAGTGGTGGATAGGGGAATGCACGAGTAAAGGCGTAGCTCCTCGTATTGGCATGTGTGGAAGACAATCAGCAGAAGGCAATGAGCATATTAGGAAGCAGGGGAAAATAAAGTCAAGTTAGAACCTGACTCTGGGGGCCTTATAAGCTGAACTGAGGGCTTCCCTGATGGTGCAGTGGTTGAGAGTCCGCCTGCCGATGCAGGGGACACGGGTTTGTGCCCCGGTCCAGGAAGATCCCACATGCTGCGGAGCGGCTGGGCCCATGAGCCATGGCCACCGAGCCTGCGCGTCCGGAGCCTGTGCTCCACAACGGGAGAGGCCACAACAGTGAGAGGCCCGCGTACCGCAAAAAAAAAAAAAAAAAAAAGAAAGAAAAGGTGAACTGAGGAATCTATGCTTTATCCTTTCAAAGGATGGAGAGTCCTGGCAGGTTCCTGAGCAGTAGAAAAGCCCATGTTTTAGGAAGACTTATTTTAGCAATGGAAGCAGCATGGATTGGATGGCAGGAAGACCTGTTCTCCACTAGGCAGAGTAGATACCAAAAAGACCTCCAATCACAAAACACCTCCATAGTAATATTACTCAGCCATAAAAAAGAATGAAATAATGCTATTTGCAGCAACATGGATAGACCTAGACATTATCATACTAAGTGAAGTAACTCAAAGACAAATATCATATGATCTCACTCATGTATGGAATCTAATTTAAAACATGATCAAAGGAACTTATTCACAAAACAGAAACAGGCTTGCAGATATCGAAAACAAACTTATGGTTACCAAAGGGGAAACATGGTGGGGGGGGGGAGATAAATCAGGAGCTTGGGATGAACACACACACGCTACTATATATAAGATGGATAGCCAACAAGGACCTACTGTATAGCACAGGGAGCTCTACTCAATATTCTGTGATGACCTATATGAGAAAAGAATCTAAAAAAGAATGAATATATGTATAACTGAATCACTTTGCTGTACCTCTGAAACTAACACAGCACTGTAAATCAACTATACTCCAATAAAATTAAAAAACAAAAACAAAAACAAAAAACCCTCCATAGCACAAAGCCAACTGTTGGGACTCGATTCCCTTGGGTTAAGCACTGCCCTCATGCTAATGCCCTTCAAGAAAGTGATGATGCAGGGAGAACCCAACATCTCCAGGTCATGAGTGTGTCAAACTGCTTTCCTCTGTGGTGGGGATCATTTGGGCAGCTGGGAATGGATGCAAGGGTGTAAGAAGCAACCAAGAAAGAGGAGAAAAAAAAAAATATGACCTGTAACTGAAGCCTTAAGCAATCCCCTCTTCTCCCAATCCCTAGAGTGAATATTTCCAGTTTTTTGGGGTTTTTTTTCTGATTTCAGAAAACAAATTGAAAAGTTGGCTGGAAAGAATTCTTGATTCACTGAGCATGTTTTCAATGAAATATTTTAAAATATCCTTTCATGTTTTATCTTCTCGATGCTTCAACTCCAAAGAATAAATCTATATTTCTGTGGCCCTTCCCTAGCACCAGGTCATCTACAATGCCTGCAGTAAAAAACTATACTCATACACTACTTTTTTCTAAAGACATCCAAGATAGAATGGAAGCTTCAGAAATAAACCTTAAAAAAAGAAAAAGATGGTTCCAACCTCCAAAGGAATTGATTTTTCCATATTCTAGTAATCAGATATATGCTTTTTAAACATTAGCATTTGCATTCCCCATTGCTGTCGTTTTGGGGGAACTTAAACAGATGTCATCATGTTTTTCTATGGGTGACAGCAACAGCAGCCCTGGTATGCCCCTATTTTATTTTATTTTTATTTATTTATTTTTTTAAAATTTATTTATTTATTTATTTATGGCTGTGCTGGGTCTTCGTTTCTGTGTGAGGGCTGTCTCTAGTTGGAGCAAGTGGGGGCCACTCTTCATCGCGGTGCGTGGGCCTCTCACTATCGCGGCCTCTCTTGTTGTGGAGCACAGGCTCCAGACGTGCAGGCTCAGTAATTGTGGCTCACGGGCCTAGTTGCTCCGTGGCATGTGGGATCTTCCCAGACCAGGGCTCGAACCCACGTCCCCTGCATTGGCAGGCAGATTCTCAACCACTGCGCCACCAGGGAAGCCCGCCACTATTTTAATGTGTGATGGGGAGGCCACTGCAACACAGATTCCAGAGACTGAAATCCCAACCAAGCTAAGTACACTGAAGAACTCTTATTAAAATTCCTTGCAGGGCCGCTGAAGAACCAAACACGTCAGCAATGAGCCAGCAAGACAGCAACCAGTAGGACAGCATGATAACGATGGCACCGATACTGGCAGACTTTTGTCCCTGCTTATCATATTCCCTCCTGCCCCAGCTGTAGACAAGGCAAACAGGAAGAGGGAGTGGAAAGAGAGTGAGAGACCATGACCGGCCCACCACCCACTGCCCGTGCCCGACTCCTGAGGCAGGTTGGGCCGGGAGGACGGGAAGAGCACGGAACTGGATGGGAAGCTTAAGTTCTTCTTTCAGACTGGACTAGACTTTCATACCTACCGATGAGTCATAATTCCCTAAAGGTCCTCAGAGCTGGACATGCAATCCACCTCAGACGTCACAGAGCGTGTTTTTTGTTTTGGTTTGGTTTTTTTTGTGGTACGCGGGCCTCTCACTGCCGCGGCCTCCCCCGTTGCGGAGCACAGGCTCTGGACGCGCAGGCTCAGCGGCCATGGCTCACGGGCCCAGCCGCTCCGCGGCATGTGGGATCTTCCCGGACCGGGGTACGAACCCGCGTCCCCTGCATCGGCAGGCGGACTCCCAACCACTGCACCACCAGGGAAGCCCACAGAGCGTGTTTTAAGGCAGTGCTTGGCAGGGTTGTGGGGGAAGCTCTTTCCTGATTGAACTCCCGCAGAAGTCAGCCGACGCGATAAATTTGTTATAGAATAAAAAGCAAAAGAACAACAGAATATCGTTTTTCGCCCAGCATGTTAAAAAGGTAAAAGACAAAGTGATGCCCAGTTTTGATGAGAGTGAAGTAAAACAAGCATCTCTTTATACTTCTGGTATGTTTTAGTCCATTCGGGCTGCTATAACAAAACACCACAGTCTGGGTGGCTTATAAACAACAGAAATGTATTTCTCATAGTCTGGAGGCCGAAGTTCAAAGTCAAGACACCAGCATGGTCACATTCTCCGGTGAGGACCCTCTTCCTGGTTCAGAACCGGCCCCTTCTCGCTGTGTCCTTTTATAGTGGAAGAGGCTAGAGCTCTTTCTGGAGCCTCTTTTATAAGGTATTAATCCCACTCATGAGGGCTCCACCCTCATGACTTAAGCACCTCCCAAAGGCCCCACCTACTAACACCATAACACCAGGCATTAGGAGTTCAACAGATGCATTTTGGGGGAACACAAACATTCAGACCATAGCATGGTCTATAAATCGGGGCAAATTTTCTTGGGCAGTGCTTCTCACGCTGCAATGTACATACAAGTCACATGCGCATCTAGCTAAGATGCAGATTCTGATTCAGTAGGTCTGGGCGAGACCCAAGAATCTGCCTTTCTCACAAGCCACCCAGTTATACCGATGGTATCGGTGCGAGGATCACACCTTGATAGGCCTAGAGAAAATTTGGCAATGTGTATCAAAAGCCTTAAAATCTTTATAACTTTTGACTCAGTAATTCTCTGCCAATGATATATCCTAGGGACTAATAAGGAATACATAAAAAGAAGATGTACCCATTGACGTTTATCACAATGTTACATCTACAGTGGAAACTGGATACAACCTAAGTATCTGACAACAGGGAAATTTATAAACAAACGACGGTAAAGCCATTTGGTGAAAAAAACAATAGAGTCATATCAAGTTCTTAGAAAATGTTTGATGCTGCTGTGAAAAAATGTTCATGACATGGGAAGCAGAAAGATCAAAATGCAAAGTTGGGGTATGTCATATGTGATAGTCAGTTTTACGTGTCAACTTGGCTAGGCCATAGTACCCGGTTACTTAATCAAACACTAGATTTTGCTGTGAAGGTATTTTGCAGATGGGGTTAACATCTACCGTCAGTTGACTTTAAGTGAAGAAAATTACCCTCTGTAATGTGGGCAGATCTCGTCAGTTCAAGGCCTTACAAACAAAAACTGAGATTTCCCAAAGAAGAGGATCTGCCTCAAGACTGTAGCATTAGCTCCTGCCTGAGTGTTCAGCTTGCTGGCCTGCCCTACAGATTTCAGACCTGCCAATCCCACAGTCATGTAAACCAAGCCCTTGAAATAAATCTCTTCGTATATATATATATACGTGTGTGTGTATCTGTTAATACGTATGGGTATGTGTGTGTTATGTGTATGTGTGTGCGTGTATATATATTTATGAACACACACACATACACACATATATCTCCCATTGGTTCTGTTTCTCTGGAGAACCCTGACTGATACACAGCATGATTCTAATTTTATAAAAACAAAGCTAAAAACATTTATGTGTACAAATTACATTGAAAAAGCTTGAGTTCCATAACTGAATATACAGTATGATTCTTATTTTATTGTTAAAATATTAGATATATGAACGAGAGGAAAACATCCAAATATTAACAGTAAAAAAAACTGTGGTTGATTTTAATGTTTGTCTTGATACTTAATATTTTTTCTAAATGTTTTCTTATACGCATATATTACTTTTGTAATCAGGGAAATCATAGTTACAATATGATCTGAATTGAACAATGCAATTTCAGTTTCCCCTGAGAGGTATACCACGCAATTTTAGGCAACCTGAAGAACAGAACACCCTTCTTTACCATTTCACCTGAGTCAAAAACAGCATTCTTGGCATTTCCTCCAGACCTGTCCCAGCCCCTTTTTTGGTGTCCCATTCAGCCTCCTGCCCTGTCCTTCACTCTCTCAAATAAAAAACCCATTAGATGGGCAAGGCAGTGACTTTTATTATCCCCGTTTTATAAACGAGGAAACTGAGGCTAAAAGGATTTAAGTGGTTTGTACATAGATGCCCAGCTGGTAGTTAACAGGGCCCAAATGCCTTCCTTTGCAAACTGGAAAACCAGGCACATGTGAGTGATTTTCATTACTGTTCCCACATGGACCGTGTGAGAACCAAGTCAATTACATTACGAGGTCTTCTCCCTGGCCTTCCACAGCCTTCCTCAGTGACTTCAGACAATGGCTCATTAAGCTCCAGAAAAGATGTGGATGGCCAGGGTCAGGTGCGGGACCAAAAAGGCTCTGGGTTTGGCTACATGTCCAAACCCCCCGGCCAGGGCCTCTGATGACTCAAGCTCCACAGCTGGAAGCAAGCAGGGCCACCCGCACTGCCCCACATGGGGCCAAATTCAGTGCTTTCTTTCCAGTCCCCACCTAATGATTGGCACAAGGCCCTGGCCAGCTGCCATCCTGTGACCGTGAGGGATGGCTCCACTGCAGAAGACTTAGGATACAAAAGCAATTCCAACTGCCGGCAGCATCAAGTCCTTGGACTGGGCTCTAATACGAAGGGCTTTCCCTCTTCCCTCATCTTGGGCCTGCTAAGACTGAGTGTACTCTTGAATCCCTTTAGGACTGGACCCTTTCCTGGGACCCTGACACCCTCCTTGGCATTCCCAGGGAACAGGGTGTGGAGGTACCAGCATCCCTGCAACAAACGGGCTGATCTTCTCAAATCACGAGCCCTTTTACCTCCAAGCACTAGAGCCCCAGCATATCCTGCTGTCACCCACAACCCTAAGACCCAAAGGTAATCCAGGCTGGGATAGTACTGGTGTTTGCTAAACAAATGAATAAACATACTACGCACAGGCCGTAACTGAGGTTCTGGTCAGCCTCCTATCTAAGCATTTCCCAATGATTAAAAAGAAAAAAAAAAAAAAAAAAAGAGCCATATTAAATGGTGAGCCAGCTAGATGGCTGCTTGGGGTGCAAGTTTATAAGAAATGTTAAAACATCCCTGGAATAAATTGGAAATATGGTACCAGTTAACTCGGGCTTCCACCCCTTCCATACTGATAAAGTATAATTCGTCCCCCTTCTGTCAAAGAAGATAATGTACTTGGTGGGAGGGTGGGGGGAAAGGTATAGTCCTCTTGGAAAGCTATCTTGGATGAAGATGTTTGCACTGCCAAATGTGCAAGTTGCAAGGTACAACTAGAGGCCACATCACCAACCCAGCTGACGGGAGCCTGAAGTCAGCAGGTCCAGGTCTGTGGAAATTTAGAAACGAAACTAACCCTAGCCACGAGACCTATTTAGTGGGAATAAGTGACGTATTTGAGTAACTCAGTTTAAACTCCATTTTAATATTTTCCAAGATGTTGCTTAGTTCAGAAAATCATGCAAAACAAACACGTGTAATCCCTTATTCTGAAGACAAAGAAACAGGCTTGCGAGCTTTATTTATATAAACACCAGCTTCTCCCCATCCCCACTATATAAACGTTGAACACATACTTCAAGTATTTGGCCTGATATTGTCTGGATCTCACATCAGAACCCCGCAGGCCATTGGTGAAATGCTCAGAGCACTGGCCGGGCACTGGGAAGGCGAGGGGGCTCTGATCAGCCTCTGACAATCAGCTCCCCCTGAGGGCTGTGTAGTGTCCCATCGCCCACTAGGGGACAAATCAGGGCACCTGCTCCTCATTCAGGTGACCTCAAAACCAAAGACTCGGGCTGCTCATGGCAAAACTGGAAAAGCAAGAGGATTCCCCTCCCCCTACGCTGTTCCGATTAATAGAAAAGGTAGGGAAGGGAGAGGGAGGAGAATAAAGGCGGCAGCATGGAGTAGGGGTTTCATAAAGAAGTCTTGGAGGGCTTCCCTGGTGGCGCAGTGGTTGAGAGTCTTCCCGTGCCCCGGTCCGGGAAGATCCCACATGCTGCGGAGCGGCTGGGCCCGTGAGCCATGGCCGCTGAGCCTGCGCGTCCGGAGCCTGTGCTCCACAAAGTCTTGGAAAGACAGAGAGAAGAGGAAACTGAGAAAAGTGGATAGGATCTTAGAGCTGCCCCCCACCCCACTGGCCTCTGTGAGGAGGGAGGGAGGCAGTCAAGACATGTGCTGGCAGGGTTGATGGCGTGTGCTTTACACAAAGATTTAATGGGCAGAGCTAACCATGGCTTATAGAGGGGGGTTGAGAAATACCTTCTCCACTGTGCCAAGTACATTACAGAAAAGTTACCATCAGCATCAGAAAATGTATTCCGGTTTCTGGGACTGAGTTGAGGTCCAGCATGGAGACTCAACAACTGAATCACAAACTCAGGAAGGTATTAAACTTTCATATGGAGGGCCAGACCCAGGAGGAAAACAAGCTCTTTCTTATGCACATTTGTGCATGTTATCTGCCATGAAGCAGAATATACACATTGACATCCCTTTGAAATTGTAAGGAAGGGCAACAGCTCATGGCTTCATGTTTATTGAGAGCTTATTATGTGCCAGGCACTGCTCTATGTGTCTGACATGTATTAGCTCATTATATTTCTCATATCATGAGGACAAACAGGTCTCAACAAATCCCTTTAAGGGAAATACAGGTCAACATTTATTGCCAGACTCCAGACTGCTCCCCAGGCCTCACTCTGCCTACACTGCTAGTACAGCACACAGCAATACAGTTAGATATTTGTGTGCAGGCATCTAGACTTCCCTAAAATCATCCAGATTTCAAAAATTCTTCCTACTTTCCCCATCATTAACAAAAATGTGTCAGAAATTCCAGTGGATCAGTAGTTTCAAAATTGATTCATTCAAGCTGGCTTGCGATACTTACAAAAGAGGCACAAATCACACACACACACACACACACACACACACACACAAAGGAAAAGAAAAAGAAAAAAGAGAGAAAAAATATTTCTAAGGAAATAATTGGAAATACTTGAGAAACGTCCCTGTCTGAGTCTGTTGGGCTGCTGTAACAAAATACCATCAATGTGGTGGCTTATAAACAACAGAAATTTATTTCTCACAGTTCTTAAAGGTTAGAAGTCTAAGATCAAGGCACCAGCATGCTTGTGTCCAGTGAGGGCCTACCTCCTGGTTCATAGCTGGCACCTTCTCACTGTGTCCTTGCATGGTGGAAGGGACCAAGGGTTCTCTCTGGAGCCTCTGTTATAAAGGCACTAACCTCCCTCAAATCACATCCCAAAGGCCCCACCTCCTAACACCATCACTTGGGGGTTAGGATTTCAACATATGAATTTGGGGGGACAAAATCATTCAGATCATAACAGTCCCATATAGGGAATTCCCTGGCAGCTCAATGGTTAGGGCTCTTCGCTTTCACTGCAGGGGGCCCAGGTTCAATCCCTGGTTGGGGAACCAAGATCCCATGAGCTGCGTGGCACGGCAAAAAAAACCAAACCAAACCAAACCAAACAAACAGTCCTGTATACTTGCTTCGTATATTATGTATCAGTACATTGACACATAATATGTGGTATGAATTCAGATGGGTTATTCTAAAGATGGGGACCATCAAGACCATATAAAGGCATTCCCCAATTCTGGCAGCAGAGAAAAGGGGAAGGACCTGGAAAATGGAGACACCATACATCAGTAAGTACAGACGTTATGTACGGATTTACTAGGCTTCCACTCTAAAATAGTTTGAAATCTGTTCAAAGCAATAACATTAGCCCAGAGATGGAAACAACCTAAGTGTCCATCATCGGATGAATGGATAAAGAAGATGTGGCACATATATACAATGGAATATTACTCAGCCATAAAAAGAAACGAAATTGAGCTATTTGTAATGAGGTGGATGGACCTAGAGTCTGTCATACAGAGTGAAGTAAGTCAGAAAGAGAAAGACAAATACCGTATGCTAACACATATATATGGAATTTAAGGAAAAAAAATATCATGAAGAACCTAGGGGTAAGACAGGAATAAAGACACAGACCTACTAGAGAATGGACTTGAGGATATGGGGAGGGGGAAGGGTAAGCTGTGACAAAGCGAGAGAGTGGCATGGACATATATACACTACCAAACGTAAAATAGATAGCTAGTGGGAAGCAGCCACATAGCACAGGGTGATCAGCTCGGTGCTTTGTGACCGCCTGGAGGGGTGGGATAGGGAGGGTGGGAGGGAGGGAGACGCAAGAGGGAAGAGATATGGGAACATATGTAAAACTGATTCACTTTGTTATAAAGCAGAAACTAACACACCATTATAAAGCAATTATACTCCAAAACAAAAAAAAAAATAACATTTTCTTCTAGTGCCCAACTGAGTATAAAGCAAAAGAGGAAATATAAATGACTACATGCATGGAAAATGTTCAATCTCACTGGTAATCAAAAAAATTAAAAACAATTAAGGTTGTTCCCATTAATTAAATTATAATAAGGAATGCAGAAAAGGATGTTGTTAAGCAGACACTCTCATAGACTACTGCTGGGAGCATATATTGGCGTATATCCCTTTTAGAAAGTAACTTGGTAATAAATATCAAGAAATTTAAAAGGCTTCATATTGTTTGATCCAGTTATTCCATTCTAGGAAAACTACCCTATGGAAATATTAAATATGGAAAAGTAAATATACTAAAACAGTTCAACATCATATTTTTATCATGGCAAATAACTGGGAACATACTAAACTCCATGCTAGAGGGACTAGATTGTTAATCTATGGTACATCTTTCAGATGGAATATTATTATTATATCATAGCATTAAAGATTATACTCAAGAATTGTTTACAGTAACATTGTAACAGGAAATGTAGTGAGAAAAAGAAATGTGTAGAGACTAAAAATAAACCCCCCAAAATAGAAAAATACTGAAAATAAACATGCTAAAATGGAAACATTGCCTGTCGATGTCAATGCAACTGAGAGTGTGATTCACAGACCAGCACCAGTCTGCGAACTGTGTTAACTGTTTATAAAGAAAATAATATTATAGTATGCATTTGGAAACTTTTAGCAATTTGATATTGCTGCGACATCGAAAAGCATGTCCCACGGAATTGAGAGTTGAACAGGGTGCAGACCAGCTTGAGTGCTGTCAAACTGGGATGGAGAATTCCAGGTTTCACGAGCTGCACAGCAGTCACACACAGTGCGACATCAAAGTCCATAAAGGACTGGAAATAAAAAACAACTGGCCCTTTATGTGGACCACTGGTCTAGATGGTAGCACTGTAGATACTTTCATCTTTCTCTTCTATATTTTTCAAATTTTTTTATAACACTCTATTGCTATTATAAGAAAAAACATGTTTTTTTTTTAATGCAAGCAAAAAGAGGAAAATAAATGTCACTTAACTGTTATATCTTTGGAAAACTTTCCTATAGAAATATACAAGCATATACTGAGAGGCAGGAAGACACAGTGGTTAGGAAGATAGATTCTAGAGCTGATAATCTGGGTTTCAACCCTGGCTCCACTGTTCCACCATTTACCAGCTATGGGCTAGTTGCTCAACCACTTTGTGCCTCAGTTTATTCATGCATAAAACAGGGATAATAATAGAACCTGTCTCATAGTGACTCATTGGGTTTGGCAGAATTAAATGAGTCAACATACATAAGGCCCTGGAACACAATAAGCTCTACATAAATGTTCACTCTTACTATTACAAATCATAGGCAGGGATGAGAGCTACAGCCAACCACATTTTCCAATTTTTTATTTGCAAAATGGGTCAAGAGGAACGGTAGAAATAGTAGTAACAACTGCAATTAATATTAAGCGCTTGTGTGCCAGGTTCCAAGCCAAGCACTTGACATGAATTAGCTTATTCATTATTAACAACACTAGAGGTGGATAATACGTTCTTTTCATCCTTTCTGCAGAGGGGAAAACTGAGGTTCAGAGAAATGAAGTGACTTGCTCAGGGTCACCAAGCTCTTAGGTGTGTCTTCCTCCAGGGCACTTAGCTAGACCTAGGAGGACAGGGGTCCCTAGAGGCTAGACTGTGAGACCCTTGAGAGCTGAAATGCACTAGGTCTTGTTCCCAGGGGGAGCCAGGGTCAGCAGCCTATTCAAACACAAGGCCACAAGAAAAATCCAGGACTTGTTTCCAGCCAGGGCCCTCACTGGGTCTGCCTCAGCCAGGTCAGCAAACAGCAGCTGGCCCTCCTCCATAGCCTGGTCGGGGCGTTGCTCTTAGGGAGTGATCTAAGCCCTGAGGAAGGCAGCTCTTGGAATGCAACGGGAGGATGTAGGGGCTCATGAGTCATTCTGCTCCCCTCCTCGCTGTGGTCCTGGATGCAATTTATTACCCTCGTCACTGGGATGGCTGGGGATTGGTGGGGCAGTCGTCCCTAAAAGGAAATCAGTCTGTTAACAAGTCCCATCTCTCCCTGCCAAAGGGGCTGGAGACAGAAGGCAGGACGCTGGCAGCACCCAGCTGTTTCCGGGCCTGGAGGGATTCAAGGAGGCAGAGAGGCTTGTGGGACACTTAGCAAGACCCTGGCTTCAGCCATACGCTTGCGGATGCTCTTCTGTGAATTTCTCCACCAGTGAGAAATCTGGGCCCTCTGCAGCAAAGGGCATCCGTTCCAGAAGAGTGTGAAACCTCTAAATATTTACCCCGAAAGTTGAAGGGAGAAAACAAAAATCCTTCCCTCAGAGAAAGGGGACAGTGGTCCTGGGAGTGGTGAGACAGTTAAGAACACACAGAATTTTGCCTTGAAATCCAGAACACTCTATCTCTACCAGAAGTCTGAGAATTTGATGCCTAAAAATGTGTGGCCAAGGAAAAGCATTTCCAGTAAAATTACAGTTCAGGATAACTTTTCGTTTCTACCCTCTCTTTTCAAGTGTGAATTCTTAAAGAGAAACAAGAGTTTTAAAGTTTGGGTAGGCGTTTTTCTTCCCTAGTATTTCCTTTTTAGTGAGCAATCTGGTAACATCCAACAAAATTCAAACGTAACAAATTTTTGACTCAGCAATTTCACCTCTAAGAATTTATTGTACAGATAAACAGGTATAGAATGTTCTTGTTTGCAAGCCTATACAATGCAGCACTGTTTGGAGTAGCAAAATACTACAAAAAACCTTAAATGTCCATTGATAGGGAACTGGCTAAATTTAACAATGGCACATCCAGGCAGTGCATAAAAATGCTTATTAAAAAATGAGGTAAATCCATATGTGAAAGATACTCAAGATACATGGGTATGTGAAAAGTATAAACTGCTAAACACTCTTTACAATGTTATTCCAGATCTATAAGAATAGGAGGAGTATATATGCTTACAAAAGAGAGAATATCTGGGCTTCCCTGGTGGTGCAGTGGTTGGGAGTCTGCCTGCCGATGCAGGGGACGCGGGTTCGTACCCCGGTCCGGGAAGATCCCACATGCCGCGGAGCGGCTGGGCCCGTGAGCCATGGCCGCTGAGCCTGCGCGATCGGAGCCTATGCTCCGCAACGGGAGAGGCCACAACAGTGAGAGGCCTGCGTACCGCAAAAAAAAAAAAAAAAAAAAAAAAAAAAGAGAGAATATCTGACACTACACTATTATGATCATCATCGTCGGATACACAATCATCTTGAAAGGCTGAGAGTCGGAAGGTAAAGGGGCCCTTACTTTCCAGTTTATATTTCTGGCCTCTTTGAATTTTTTTTTTTTTTTTTTTTTTTTTTACCACAAACACATTTAGCTAGTTTAATAAAAATAAAAGCAATAATATCATCTGGCTAAACATAAGAGGTAAAGTCCACGAGAGTCAAGACACAGCTTTCTCTAGGGCCTTGACAGTGTCTGCTAGGGCCTTGACAGTGTCTGCCAGGGACTCATATATATGGAACTCCCCCTGAGGGTCAGGCTCTAGTTTAAACACTTTGCAAGTACCAATTCCTTTAGTCCTCATGAAAACCCTGTGAAGTGGCTACTAGTAATATCCCATTTGGCAGATGAGGAAGCTGGGGCTCAGAGAGAAATCCCAGGTCATGCAGCCAGTGTGTGGTGGGACCAGGGAGGCTGGGGGGCTCCGGAGCTAGAAACCTCCCTACCAGGCTGCCTCTCAATAAACGTTTGTTGATGAAATGGACAAACTAGAAAAGCAGCCAACACCTTTAAAGCCAGAGAAACTGTAAATAAATAAACAGTTACTATTGTTACTCTTTTATTCATCGTTAGTTATTATTATTGGCGAATGAAAAATAAACACTATTCAGAAAAGCCAGGTGGGCAAAGCATTAGATTTGAGTATGAAGAAATGGATTCCCATCCCTGCTCTACCACTTAGTGGCTGAGAGACCTTGGGCAAGTCACTTCATCTCTCTGAGCCTCAGTTTCCTCACCTGTAAAATGGACATGACAGGACCTCCCATGGTTACTGTTAAGGATTAAATGTGACATCATATATGAAAGCACCTCTGTGCTTGACGTTCACTGGATACGTGTAAAAATAGGAAAAGCTACCGAGAATGGAATGAACTATGTTCAGAGCACCACCAAGCAGACCCCCATCATTTTCAACCTGCTGAATTTTAAAAATGAACTGAACAACTTATATGCATATATACTCCAACGATCTGAGGAGGAAATCAGAGTTTTTAATTGTTCTGATCCTGCCTCTAGAATATTGATTTAGGACATTTAATACCATCTCCAAATGCCAGGCTTAATTTGCATTGGGTTGGAAGCCGGGCTGCTGAGCGGTGGCTGTTGATTTTAGGCAGGGGCTTGGGAGGGCCTGCAGCCCACCTTCCTCCTGGCCCGCAGCCAGCCAAGAGCTGGCTTCACCTGGGACTCCGGCGAACTGGCTGTCTAAGGAGGCCACGTCTTTGATGGATTTTCACTGTTTGATTAAAGTGCAGCTGGGGCCTGGGGCTGAGCCGTACCTTTCAGCAAGATGTTCTTCACGGGTTGCACGAGCAGCCGGTGCTGAGGCCGTTTGGCCAGGGCAGAGCCCGACTTTGGCCCAATCTCTCCTCACCCAGGAAGCCTGTACTTCTGCCTTTTGGAGGCCCCGGGGCTCATTTTCAGGAGCTCAAGTCTCTGGGCACTGAATCTCAATTCACAACCATGGCTTCCGGAGTCCCAGAAGACCTGCTTTACAAAACACCCCAGGCTGCTCAGCTGTTCTCCAGCAAATGCATTCAGTGCTCTGAGCCCACCCCCAGCACTTCATTTACCATCCAGGGGGCTAGAGGAAGTCCATTCATTATAGTCTGATTCATCAAAGTCTCCTTTACTGTAATTACTATGGAAAATTTCAAATAGACCCCAAAGTGAGAGATTAGTACCACAATCCTCCATGTACCCATCATCATTCTACAATAATTGACAACTCGCGGCCACTTTTCTCCACCGACACTGCATGATTTCAAGCAAATCCTAGACATTTGATCCTGTCATCCATAAACATTTCAGTAGGTATCTCAAAAAGATAAGGGCTTTTTTCCCTATTAAGGTAACCATCCTCCCACCTGACAAATTAACAGTAACTTCTTCATGTCATCAAATCTCCCGCGAATGTTTACGTTTTCCTAATTGTCTCGTAAATGACTTAGAGAAGTTGCTTTGTTTGAAGCAGGATCCAAACAAGGTTCTGGCTGTGTTTTGAATGGTACCTATGGTGTACTTGGCTTTCTCATCTTCCCTTCAACCCCTACCTTGCACGGTGGTCCTGTGTGAGGGCTTTTGAAGCCCAGAGACACCACACACTTATATGGCCTTGGACACATAACCAAGCTCTCTCTTCAGCTTCCTCGCCTGGAAAATGGGAATAATTATAACTCCCTATCTCCTGGGGTTAATTGTGAAGATTAAAAGAAGCAGAACATGTAAAGTGCGCAAACACTCAATTAATATTAGTTCTCACTGTTATTATTTTCTGAAGGACAGCAACTTTGAGAGAATTCCCAAGTACAGCATCCAGGCAACCAAATACAGTTACAGGTGGGAAGAAAACCGAGCAAAAACTGATGTGACCTTCTCCATTTTTCTCAGACTTTGAGCCACTGTTCACAGTGAGGAGGTAGAATGTGCTAGTTTAGAATTAGTCTCTGGAGCCAAACTGCCAATGTTCAAATCCCATGTCTTCCACTTGCTAGCGACAGCAAAATGACGCATGCACTTGCCAAAGCTCCTTTCCTTGCCCTCTGGGCAGACAACTCAACTATGATTCTTGGTCTCTCGTACATGTAGGTATGGCCCCATAACTGAGCTCTGACCAGTGGTAAGTGGGCAGAAGTGATATGGATGTCTATACCTGACCCATAAAAACTTCCCACTGCAGTCTTGTTCTCTTTCTCGCTAGCTAGCTGATTGGTGAGGACTCAAAGAACCTGAAGGAAGGCAGAGCCATAAGGGGTAAGGGGCCTGGATCCCTGAATGACCACGTGGAAGGCAATCCAATCGATAACGATGCCATCGGGTTCTGCTATAAGCAAGAAATGTACTTTAATGATGTCAAGTTTCTGAGAATTGGGGGCTTACCCGTACAGCAGCTAGGGTTACCTTAAGCAGGACACCAGCCCTGACCTTGGGCAAGTTACCTGGCCTCTCTGTCCCTCACTTTCCACATCTGTAAAGGGGCAGAGATGCTAATAATATCTATGTCACGGGGTTATTAGGAAGATCAAATAAGTTAATATATGTAAAGCCTCTACTGCACTGCCTGGCCCATAACTGCACAACGCACTTATGTAATTATTGTCACTGTTGGGTTAATATTATTATTTGAAAAGCAATGGTATATCACCAAGAATTTCCACATTTCACTTAAATGTACACGTTTTAAATCTTCGCTAGTTTCCTGGTATAATTTTTCTTTAACAATTTGGGGTTCAAACTGTATTCCAGACAAACAATGTCTAATAATGCAAGTCAGTGGTATAACAGGATGATGACAATTCGCTTCACAGGAAATATTTCAGGAATACAGTCATTCTGCAAGATGAAGAGGCACCTAGTACAAGATGCAGCATGTCTGCAGTGCTCCTAGCCAACATTTAAAAAATGGGGGGATGAGACTTCCCCGGGGTGCACCTTTCTGGGTGGCAGGCAGGGCTCTCATCATGCTCAGGACGGAGGAGAGGTGCACTGAACTCTATGGAATTTAAAAAGCCTAAGTGCCCAAGAAGACTTACAAATGGTCAAAAAGCACACGGAAAGAGGCTCAACCTCATTAGCCACTGGGGAGATGCAAATGAAAACCACAATGAGGTACTCTTCACACCCACTGGAAGGGTTATAATCAAAAAGTCAGATAATAACCAATGTTGGTGAGGATGTAGAGACACTGGATCCCTCATACACTGCTGGTGGGAAGGCAAAATAGGGCAGCCTGGCAGTTCTTCAACGTGTTAAGTATAGAGTTGGCCTATGAGCCAGCAATGCCACACTCCTAGGTATATACCCGAGAGCAATGAAAACACAAGTCCACACAAAAATTTGTACGTGAAAATTGATAGCCACATTATTCATAATAGCCAAAAGGCACAAACCATTCAAATGTCCATCAACTGAGGAAAGGATAAACAAAATGTGGTATATCTATATAATAGATATTGAACCTTGGTCAGCCATAAAAAGGAATTAAGTACTGATACAAGCTACAACATGGATGGTCTTTGAAAATACTATGCTAAGTGAAAAAATTCAGTCACAAAAGACCACATATCACAGGATTCCTTTTATATGAAATGTCCAGAATAGGTAAATCTAGAGAGACAGATTGTTACTTGGAGGTAAGGGAATGGGGAGTGGAGGGTACAGGCTTTCTCTTTGGGGTGGTGAGAACATTCTAAAGTTGGTCGTGTCGAGGGTTGTACAACTTTGAATATATTAAAAAATACTGAATTCTCCTGCTCAAACGGCTGAATTGTATCTCAATAAAGCTGCAATTTTTTTTAAAAAAGTACCCACTCCTCTATACGGATCAGACCACCTCTCCTCTGGACTCCAGCTGCCATCAGAAATCAGAGCACGTTCCCACCTCATCAGAAGCCTTTGAGAATTATGTGCCCTGTGTTACAATCCAGCTCTGTCCCTGTGCACAAGTGACAATGCCATGACCCACATATGCTAACGAGTCTGAAACTCAGGTGAGAGGTCACGGTTGGAAGTGTAGCTTGGGGAGTTACCAGCACGTCCAGGTAGCAGATGAAATTGTCATCCACACTCCCATGTAAACTGATAACCCGACATAACTGTCCAACCCTAGCGATACAAGCAAGGTGTTTTTTGGTTTTCGTTTTCTATTTTTTGTCCACATAAGAGCATAAGCTAGACCATGAACCACATGTCCCAGAACCAGAAATAATGAAAGGGCTAGGTAGCTGGGAGCCCAAATTACTTAAATTGATGTCATATCATTTGAAAAGTGACATTCAAGCCTTACAAACTGAATGACAATTGCTATCTATCTAATTCATGGCCCTGGACTCCTGTTTCCCACCTGCTCCAACACCAATTTAAGCAATTCTGAACTTTGATCTCCGAGGCAGAATGTCTCAGATTTATTGAAGTGTCGGGTCCCAACTGTGCTAACATCCACCCCTGGCAGGGCCATTACCAGGTGTGAAATCTGGGTGCCCCTCACCCCCGCCAAGTTCGGCACAGCGACAATCAGAAGGAACAAATCAACCTGCCTCTGCCTAGTCATCGTGGGAGCCTTGTAATTTACCGTAATGACAGGCATGGAGGAAAAGCAGGTGAAGAGATCGTTCTGTTCTCCAGGCACTTGCACATGTGCTGGAGGGGCTACTGAGCCCTGCAACCCTCAGCCAAGGGGCAGCTGCTGCTCCTCGCGAGGGGCTATTTCGGGACTTGCCTGTATCCTGAGTTGCTTTAAAATGGAATTGCGCTACCCTTCTTCTGTGTTTTGCAGACAGCACCCAAACTGTCGGTTCCTACTGCCCCTGTTTCTCCCAACTGTCATCATTAACCACCTGTCATCTGCAGGTCTGTCCCCCAGGGCTGGGAGCCCTGGATAGCTCCGTCTTTCGATAAACCAGAAACACCCCTCTCCACTGAGAGGAAAGTTTACTTCCAAGCCTGGAGTGTAGGGGAGGCTGAGCGAGGCAAGACCCAGGCTTCCCATGAGCCTTGGCAGCCTCCCCTCCTACCTCCACTCTGGGGGGCCAGGGAATCCCGAGTCCACACTGAGTCTTAGCCTGCCCCTGCTCCTTTCCTCCTCAGCTAGGGTCCTGACTTGCCTGCTAGGTTCTGCCAGCTTCTGTCCCCAGGACCCTGAATCTCAGACCCCACCTACACTTGGATGAGCCTCCCTGATTCAGGACTCAGACACCCAAAAGGTGGCAGGGATCCCTGCACCCTGCCATCTCGGTGCCCACGGACCAGGAGTGCCCTTGCCCCCGAAACTGGGTGACTGGTGTTGCAGACCCTCTTCCTGAACTCCTCTCTCACTTCCCTGCCCCACAGGATGCATTTTCCCTCCCAGCAGGCCCCATAGCCAAAGCCACGCCGGCCAGGACAAAAACTGCTTTAGGAAGAATTGTTTTGAATTGAAAAGTCAATGTAATACTGCAATTGGCAGATTATTCTACCGATGAACATTTCCTAGAAAGAGACAAGTGCAGAGCCTGGCTCCACCGAGCCCTGTGGTGTAGTCGGGAGCTCTGCGACCTTGGGTTTACATCATTGAGGGAGCAGACACAGGCCGGCAGCCTTGCCCATCTGCCATCCAACATCCTCAGCCCCAGGAGAGCTGCTGTATCATCCCCAGCTCCTCAGGGTCAGGCTGCGTTTTTCACAGCCTGGAAGAGGGGAGTTGCCTCTGGATTTTAAAAGAGATAAGGGAATGAGTGAAGAGAAATGGGATATGACTCAGCGATGAAATAAATGCCCGCAATACATCACTCCTAGGGAGGGGATCTGCCTCCACAAGTGAGTCCCCAGAAATACTCCCTGGGGTGCTGGGTGTGATAATTACATGCTCCAGCTGGCTCTGATCCATTCTCAGGAGATGAAATGGGACACCTGACTACTGCCTCCTAAGCAGGTTGAGGAAACTGAGCCCCAGAGGCATCAGCCCTGCCCACTCTGTCAAAATCCAACCTGAAACTCAGAAGGCTCCAGAATCCCGTCCCTTCTCTTGTCAGCCTGTGGGGTTCCTCCTCTGGCTTCAAGACCCAGCTTGAAAGCACCACATCGCCTAAGGGGCCCTTCACCCCTGAGATCCAAATTTGTCTGCTGTGGCACTCAGCCCCCTGTCTTGCGATTACCTCCCATTTGTCTGTGGTTACCGACTTGTGGGGCAAGTCCAAGAATTCAGAGATTAGGAGATGGGAGGAAGTGATCAAGGGAAGGAGGGGCTTCTTGAACAAACCTCCACTGGGTCTTACATGCGCCTGGTGAGAACTCAGAGTGACAGAGGGTGGCAGCTGTGACTTCAAGGATGATTATTGCCAAGGCGGACACACCTTGGGTCCTGTTATAGACCAGGCCATGGAAGGGTGAAGAACGGCCATGAAAGGATGTTCTGAAATAAAGACCTGCCTGTACTAGAGCTTGCTTTGCACGTATCAGTGGCCAGGATGGAAATCTGTGCTCTCCTGACCCATTCATTTCCCATCCTACCCCACCCGACAGGTGACCTGGTCCTGCCAGGAACAGAAACTTTCAGCCTAACAATGTTGGTTTTACTTTCAAACGACCTACAAGGAAGACCACCCAGATCCAAAAGCAGTCATGTCTCCTGGTTATCAATTATAAAATATTGATAGTAAGCAAGCCAACTGTTACCCTTTGACCCTATAATTGTACTTCTGGAGCTCCAGTCAAAAAAAAAAATTACTCTGAATATTTAAAAACAACAACACTTTAGGCATTATTTCTAGAAAAATTTTTTAAAGCACCAAAAGAAATGGTTAAGTAAACAATAGGACATTCACTCAGTGGAATATTATGCACCAATAAAAAGTATGTTTAATTAAAAACTATAATAACATGAAAACTATTTACATTATAATAAATGAAAATAAAGATATAGAATTTTTATCTATATAATATACATGGTATAATTACAATTATAAAAAAAGAAAAGTTATAAAGAAGGAAAAAAGAGGGAAAAAAACCACCCCAAATCCTAATAGTGATTGCCTTTGGGAATTGGAACATTGCATGATTGTTTTCTCTTTCTATTTTCCCATAAATCCCATAAGTATGGGTTAATTTTATAATGGGGAAGAAAAAACAACTTTTATTTAAAAAGTCAGGAGCTAAGTGATTTGGTTCATTCTTCCTTCCCCCAAGAGAGTGTGCGGTAGTTAAGACTATTCCTGTTTAAACTGATGAAGTTCACTGCTTCTTCCATCCATGGCCTAACATTTCCCTAGGGCTGGTTTGAAGGGAAGCCAATGACACTAGTCACAAAGTTGGTTTTTCTAAGGCTGCAGCAGGTGGGTATGTTCGGAGCAAACAGAATGATCACTTAGTAAATGCTAGGAGAACCAGATTTTAAGCGAGTGCTAGAGGGCTCCCACCCCACACAGATATTCTTCCCGGGCCTGACAAGGAGGCAGCGACCATGAACAGGAGCGAGGCAGAGCTCAGGGGGGCCTGGCATCAGCCACCCTCTGCTTTGGGAGGTTCTTTTTCTTGGTGGGCTGGAGTGGGGAGAGTTGTAGTGATGGAGCTCCCTTGCTGGGAAGTAACAATCGTGGCCGGGCTCTGGCCGATTTTCAGATTTCCTTAGTTCTGCACTTAGTGAGTAAATGAAGCTGAGAGAGGCAAGAAGGGGTAAACGGGGCGGGGGAACAGGGCCAACTTGGAGGAGCGAAAGGGATTCTGAATCTCTCTTGTAGAGTTCCATCTGCACGTTTCTCTTGTCTCCCCCAAACCTTGCAATTAGGCTACTCCACCTCGGTCCTTCTTCCTTGAAGCACTTTAACATGAACGTGTGCAATGCCATTTCCACAAATGAAAACAAAGAATGCTGGCCTTGTCCCACCCTTGGCCAGTGGGCTTCCTCTCAGGCGCTCTGCTGCCGCTGCCCAATCCGTGCCCACAGACTCTAGGACCCACACCTCTGGTCTCTGGGGGCCTTTGTGTGTTTGTCAAATAACAGAGCTAAGTGATAATGTCTTCCCACAAAGAGATTCCTGAGGGGAGTGGGGAGGCAGTTTTCTAAGACACACACACACACACACACACACACACACACACACACACACACACACACACACACACACACACACACACACACACACACACACACACACACACACACACACACACACACACACACACACACACACACACACACACACACACACACCAGGCCTGGATGGAATCAAGGCCCCAGAAGAGTCATCGAAGCTTAGAGCAGAGTTCGAAGTAACCTGGGCATCTTATCCCCACTGACCTTTCCGGCACTTAAATACTGCTTTGCAGAGCACCTGTTAAGTACCGATGCTGTGCTAGGCACCTGGGATACAATGTGAACAGAACAAATACAACTTCTGTCCTCTGGAGTCTACAGGGAAGATGGAAAAGAAAGGATGAGGCCATCTTGTCCCGGGGGCCCTGGTCCTCAGGCAAAGCCCTCATTTGGATTTCCTACTGACTGCAGGCTACAGAACATATTGAATATGTAAGAGAATGTTTACATCTTTTTTTAAGGTATTTTATTTTTAAAAGTATTTTTAAAGTCTTTTATTATTAAAATTGTTGTAGCGCTTTCCTCAACTGTGTTCTTTTTCCCATGGCAGTAAGTGGAGATTTTAGATGCTTACACATGTTTACATAAGGATTTCATCTCTCCTCCTGTACTAATGGCTAAAACATAATTATGAGCTGCGCTTGTTAACCAAATGGAGATATTCCATGAGACAAGGAGACCGATTCCTAATATGGAGGTGTCCTTGGGCCGCAGCCCACTTATCCTGGTTTCCATCTCCTCCTCCCGACACAGAGGTGCCTTCATTAGTGGAGGAAAGAAAGAGGTCTTTGTGATGATGTCACTCCCAGACCACCCTACACAGACAATAAAACTGAATTTGAGAGAAGCCTGGTGAAATGAGAGCTCCGAAGTCATAGAATACCAGAGCTGCAAGGGCCCTGAAAGGTTACTTAGCCTAATCGCCTGATGTTAGAAACGGGCAAAGGGGAAGAGACTTGTCTAAGCTTACACAACCAGTTAGGGGTGGGCTGTTTTCACCAAGGTAAATACAGGGAAATTCATTCCATAGAAACTGCAATATCATTATGTGTTAAATACTATGCCAGGCAGGAGGGGCACAGGAGGAGAACCCTCATCATAATGTGACATGCACAGCCACATGGCAGCACAGAGGGAAGCGTCTTCCCACAAAGTGAAGCGTCTCACTCTTCCTAGGGGAGCTACAGAAGGCATCAAGCAGGACGGGATATCTGAGTTGGGTCTCAATGATTGAACAGGAGTTTGTTGCAGAGAGAAGGGAAGAAGGTCATTCCAGAAACATGGAGCCACATGTGTAAAGGTGAAAACACGTGGAAGAACATGATGTGTTTGGGGAATGAAGAGCAGTTTCGTATAGCTAAAATGGAGGCTTCTTGAAAGGGATATAACGGAGACTACACCAAAAGGACAGACCACGGGGCTTCCCTGGTGGCGCAGTGGTTGGGAGTCCGCCTGCCGATGCAGGGGACACGGGTTCGTGCCCCGGTCCGGGAGGATCCTGCATGCCGCGGGGCGGCTGGGCCCGTGAGCCATGGCCGCTGAGCCTGCGCGTCCGGAGCCTGTGCAACGGGAGAGGCCACAGCGGTGAGAGGCCCGCGTACCGCAAAAAAAAAAAAAAAAAAAGGGCAGACCACGGAAAAACTGTGA
This sequence comes from Delphinapterus leucas, assembly GCF_059928025.1. Classification (NCBI taxonomy): domain Eukaryota; kingdom Metazoa; phylum Chordata; class Mammalia; order Artiodactyla; family Monodontidae; genus Delphinapterus; species Delphinapterus leucas. The sequence continues at coordinate 43,223,583 of NC_143135.1, forward strand.
AGGACTTAACACCACGCTAAGAAGTTTGCTGGGGAGATGTTATCTCGGTGCTTAATAAAACCACATATCGGCAAAAGGATGAAGGGTGAGTTGAACAAAAAAGGACCAGAGCTAGGGAGACTAGTGGGGTGGATACGGCAATACTGCAGGTGGAAAATAAAGACGCTAAAGTTTAATAAAATAAGCAATCCCAAAGAAGACAAAGAGCACTCATGAGGCCTGAATTAAGGCAGCAATATTTAGATGGCAGAATTAGCAGGACTTCGTGAGAGATGATTGGCTGTGGGGATGAAACAGAGCAGGGATGGGCAAACTACTGCCCAAGGCCATATCCAGCCTCCATCCATTTTTGCACAGCCCCAGTACTAGGAACGGTTTTCATATCTTACAAGTGACTGAAAAAGAACAAAAGAAAAAGAATATTTTGTGACATATTAAAATTATGTGAAATTCAAACTTCAGTGTCCATAAGTACAGTTTCATTGGAACACAGCCACGCTGGTTCATCTGCCTATCATCTGTGGCCTCAAGGACAGAGCTGTGTAGAGGCCAGAGGGCCAGCAAAGTCTAAAATATTTACTATCTGCCTCTTTGAAAAAAGTTGCTGACCTCTGAAACGGAGGACAACTGCAACATTTCCACCTTAGGCAGCTGGTGGGATGGTGGAAGAGGAGAAGCAGATTTGGGCAAGTGGGACAAATAATAATTCCATTACAGGCATGCTGAATCTGAGGATCCCGTGAAACATCCAGGAGACAGTGGAAAGATGTATCTGGGTACAAGATCTGGATTTGAGATGTGGATTGGGGGACCACAAATGGGCAGGTGGCCCTTGAAGCCATGGGAGTAAGTGAGATAATCCATGGAGAGGAAAACAGAATGAGAGGGCAAAGCAGGTGAAGTCAGGACCCCGGGAAATGCTGCTGAGAGGTAAACAAATAACAGAAGCTCGAGAAGGAGTCCAAAAAAAATAGACACAGGGAACAATTCAGTGTGGATAAGATCAAGGGAGAAGAGAATTTTAAGAAATTTTGAGAAAGAAAAAGTTGAGGGACTTCCCTGGTGGCACAGTGGTCAAGAATCCGCCTGCCAATGCAGGGAACATGGGTTCTATCCCTGGTCTGGGAAGATCCCACATGCCGCGGAGCAACTAAGCCCATCTGCCACAACTACTGAGCCCGCACGCCTAGAGCCTGTGCTCTGCAACAAAGAGAAGCCACCGCAATGAGAAGCCCATGCACCACAATGAAGAGTAGCCCCCGCTCGCCACAACTAGAGAAAGCCCGTGCATAGCAACGAAGACCCAATGCAGCCATAAACAAACAAACAAACAAACAAATAAATAAATAAATTTATAAAAAGAAAAAGTTGAATAATACGAACGCCACCAAGAGCCCAAGTGGAGTGACGATTGAAAAGGAGACTGGATTCTGGAGAATTTAGCCAGTGAAGTGTAAATCTTGGGAACAGAATAAATTCTTCAATCGACTTCCAGGAGTCCACACTCTCCCACTTCCCCTCCTATCACACTGGTCACTCCTTTCCAGCCTCTCTCGCTGGTTCCCCCTCATCTCCCAATTTCTAAATGTTGGAAAGTCCGTGAACCTCTTCTACGTCCTATACTCCTTCCTTGATGATCTCCTTCAGTCTCATGGCTTTAAGTACACCTACACACAGAGGTGCCTCCAGCCCAGAACCCTCCCCTGAGCTAGATTCCTAGAACCAACTGCGAATTCAGTATGGCCCCGGGAAGTCCAGGAGGCACCTCTAACTAAACAGGTCCAAAAGAGAGTCCTGCTCTTTCTCCCCACATCGGCTCTTCCTGTAGAATTCTCCAACTCAGTTAACGTCAATTCCATCTTTGGGTTTGTTCAAACCCAAACCCTGGAGTCATCTTGATTCTACTCTCTCACCTTCCATCCGATCTTTCAACAGACCCTATCCACTGTATCTTCAAACTATATCCAGAACTGAACGCTCACCCCTCCACTGCTACCGCTCAGTGCCAGACCACCTCTGTCTCTCACCTGGATCATTACAGTGGCCCCCTAACTCACCTCCCTGTTTCCACTCCTGCCCCCCTCAGCCACTTACCACCATCAGAGCAAGCGTGATCATGTTATTCCTCGTCACAAAACTTCCCGCGTCCCTCTGAGTAAAGGCCCCAGGCTTACGATGGCCTCCAGAACACTACACAGCTGTCCCCTCACTCTAATTACCCCTGAGATCTCACCACCTTCCACAGTTGTCCTCAAGACACCAGGCCCACTCCCGCCTCAGGGTCTTTGAATCTGCCCTTCCCTCTGCCTGCAGTGTTCTTCTCCAAGATACACATACTGTGCTCCCCCACTTCCTCAGGACCTTACCCAAGTAAACCCTTCTCGGTGAGGCCTTCTCTAGCCACCCTATTTAAAACTGTCAACCATCCCTCCTCCGTCACTCCACAACGCTCCATTTCCCCTTTCCCTTCTTTATTTCGCTCTAGAGCACTTATCACTACTCTAATACAATATGTACATTTTACCAATTAATCTTGTCTTTTCTACTAGAAGGCAAGCTCGTGAAGGCAGGGATGTTTGTCTGTTTGTTCCCTGCCATATCCCAGCACCTAACACAGTGCCTGTCACATGGCAGGCAACTCAATAAATAACTGGTGAAAGAATGGGAATAGCAGATCAGCAAGTGACTAGGAGCTCAGAAAGGGGAAGCCAGTGCAGACAACTTTTCCAAGACCTCTGGTGAGCAACTAAGAGGAAACCAGCATCGGGAGTGTCTACAAATGGCAAAGACTCAAGCATATTTGCAGATGTTAAGGTGCTAGAGCAGCATGAAAAAGACTGGGGATATGAGGAAAAGGATATGGCTATGCCAAGTCTGGGAAGAAGTGGAAGTGAAAGGCCTCATGAGCAAGGGAAGAAAGGACCTCCTCGGAGGGGACTAAGAGAGGGAGGGAACAGGAAAGGACAGGTGAAGATACAGAAGGGACTGGCGGGTGGGGGGGGGGTGAAGAAAATTTGAACAAGTTCATACCTGGCACTTAATTTTCTATCTCAAGGTCTGGGGAAGAGCTTGAGTGACAAGGGTTTCAACATGGCACTTTGGAAAATGAAGATGCAAGTTGATTAGGAGAGAAGGATTGCTCAGCAATGCTGAGGCTTCTGCTCACTCTAGAAACCATAAATCTACTGCAGAATTCGGGGATTTCCCCCAGTTACACGGGACAGCCAATGAGAACCAAAATGGTACACTCTGGGCACCAGACAAAATGTAGAAACTCTGAGGGATAATAAATAAGTGGTTAAAATATAGGAATAACCATTGCTGCAGGCCTAATTTAGGGCACCTTCAGCTGGGAGATACAATTCAAGATGACATTCCTGGAAAGAGCAAGTCGCGAGGACAGATTTGGAGGAAGGCAGGTGAAAAGTGGCCCTTTGGCAAGTAGACTCTGAAAGGGTAGTCTAAGAACTACACAGCGTAAATGGGGACTGGAAACCCAAAACGAGAAGATCCACAGAGGAAAAACAAAAGCTACCTAGCTACAACTCATGAGAATGGGACCAGGTATTTTTAAATGCTGAAATGTGACATCTTGGGAAACAGGATGATCTGACTTGCAAAGAAAGATCCCTAATTTCTAAAGGACCAAAATAGTGCTACACAGGCTTCATACTGTCGTGTGAAGCTTTTTGCAGAACCTGCAGAATCTTCTTGCAGTCCATGATGAAAAGACTATTTCAAATTTTAAAAACTACTTAAAACTGAGCTGTCAATTTTAATAGCTTCCATTATTTGTGCCATGCTTTGTCTCATTTAAGCCTCACAACCTCCATGTAAGGAGGGAATTTTTATTCCCATTTTATGGATGAAAAAACAGAGGTTTTGAAGCATTGAGGAACTTGTCCTAAGTCATAGCAATAAATAAAGAGCCGGACCAGAAATCAAGCCCAAATATGTCTGGTCCCAAAGACCATGCTTTTAGGCTCTATTCTCTCTTGCCTCCCTCATGCTATTTTTTCTTATGAAACACAGGAGTGATCATTAGTTTTACTATATTCTTATGAGACTTCCAGTCATTCTATGATATATGTTAGTAGGTATTCTTAGGAAAACATACTTTTAATATGAAATTATTGACCTAAATATTCTAACGTGTACCTGACTGTGAGACACAACAGGTTTCAAGTGAATGAATGGGAGTCCTTGGGCCCAGGAGAATTCTACGCCAAAGCACTGGGGAAATTTGTGGATAGACCAACGTCCATGATCTTGAGCAATCATGAAGAATGGGAGGTTCCAGAACACTAGGGGGAACATAGAAGAAGGCAGTCTCTGCAAAGCACAGAGCTGTGAGTTCATGCAGGATCCAGAGCAAGACCTAGCCTTATTGTTACTGAAGAGATGGTTAGTGGGCCCCTGACAGGGAAAGCACCGATCACTGAGATCCAGCATGTGCTCGCCGAGAGCAGGTCATTTCAGACCAACCCCACTGCCGTCTTTGACTTTGCAGGACCACCCCGTGTAGCAGCAAGCGGCTATAGCTGGGTGACGGCATCCCTTTAGAAGAAGCACATGCTCTTCCATTCACCCCCTTACATCCCCTGGATTAGCTAATAGACTGAATAACAGAATCAGGACTTAACAGTTAAGTACTATAACAAGGATAAAAATAAGATCTTGCCCTTGGTTTCAAAAACCCAACTGAGCCAATCCAAGATAGGGAAGGGAATGATTTAGGAGCAACAAACATTAAAATGTCTTTGAGTGACCTGGTAACAAGCTCAGAGATAGCTGTGATGTTGCTGGCAGAATAAAGGAAAGCAGCCTCAGCTGCATTGATAGAACGTGGTATCTCTGCTAGAACAAAGGAGGTGACAGCCCTGTCCTAATGGACCGGACTACCACCATAGTATGTTGACTTCTGGGCAGCTCACTTTGAGAGTCTGCTACTTATTCTCCGTTTCTCAACACTCCCACTATGATCTACTCTCTGCACTGCTCTGTGCCCTAAGGGAGCTGACCCCGACGTATTGCATCACCCAGATTCCCTTGCCCTGGTGACTTCCCACGGGGTCTGGCCAATGGGAAGAACCAGCAAGAGGTTCAAGGGCAAGAAGAGAGAGAACATGCAAGTATCTCTTGCGCCACTGTCTCCCTGCTCCATCTCCACATTTCCAACAGTGGCTGTGTCCCTCTACTGCTACAGTTCCTATCAGGCAGCGCCCCTTCCATAGCTCCAGCTCTCAGTGGGTTGCGGTTTGCTCCCCTGGCCCTTCAGGCCTAGGGGTGGTCATGGCTTCCCCTTGGTGGTAGCTCCTAGGTGTCTCAGCATCCTTCTGGGTTCTCTTCACCCTGCCCACATCTCTGTAAACAGTCCCTTCACCACATTATTTTTAAAATCCCAACTAATGTGCCCTTCTGTTTCTTGCAGGGACCCTGACTGAAACTGAAAAGATAGGATACCAGGGGGCCATGAAGTTCATCTGTGAGGACCAGCTACTGGAACAGAGGGATGTTTGAACTGATCAAGGGGCTCCACAAAACAGGCTGGTCCACTTGGCGAAAGTGAAGAGCCACCGTCCCACTCGTTCTCCTGGCTGCATGAACAGAATAGTAGTACATACAGAGAGACCACCTTTGAGCTCAATATAAAGTAAACTTTTCTAAAGAGTTGGCAAAGTGGGGTGAGCACTTCTGGTAGGTCATGAGCTTCAGTAATTCTCAGTTGCCCAGTCTCAAGCTGGAGAGCCCATATCGGGAACACTGTAGGAAAAAGTTACAGGGATACCTAGGAAAAGACTCTCCAATCCAGGGTTTCACAATTTGTTACCAACTACACACTGCTCACACAACGGTCTTCCAAAATAAGCACACTGGAAGGAGGGCAGGGACATTTTTGGGGATATGTTTTGCTGCTTCTCAATTCAATATAGAGAATAGAAGTCTAGTTCTTTGTATCAAACTTGATAATTCTCAACACTGAGTTCTTTTTCATGCTTTAAGATAACTCAGGAACATGAAACTTATTTTACATATCATCATCACGAACTTAAAAATGTTTATTCCCAAACCACTGAAGTCTATGAAAATAAAAAATTTTTTTAACTAAGCATCTTCTACCTACACACCAGTCACTAGCCCTTTTTCCGACTGTCACCTCATTATTCAAAATAAAAATCAGGATGCTACAAATAAATGGTGGAGAGGATGTGAAGAAAAGGGAACCCTTGTCTACTGTTGGTAGGAATGTAAATTGGTGCAGCCACTTTGGAAAACAGTATGGAGGTTCCTTAAAAAACTAAAAATAGAGCTACCATATGACCCAGCAATTCCACTACTGGGTATATATCTGGAAATGATGAAAACTCTAATTCAAAAAGATACATGTACCCCAATGTTCATAGCAGCACTATTTACGATAGCCAAGATGTGGAAGCAACCCCAGTGCCTATCAATAGATGACAGAATTAATAGGATGTGGTGTAAGAGAAAAACAAATACCGTATGCTAACACGTATATATGGAATCTAAAAAATAGAAAAAAATGGTTCTGATGAACCTAGAGGCAGGACAGGAATAAAAATGCAGACGTAGAGAATGCACTTGAGGACACGGGGAGGGGGAAGAGTAAGATGGGACGAAGTGAGAGAGTACCACTGACATATATACACTACCAAATGTAAAACAGATAGCTAGTGGGAAGCAGCCACATAGCACAGGGAGATCAGCTCAGGGCTTTGTGACCACCTAGAGGGGTGAGATAGGGAGGATGGGAGGGAGACGCAAGAGGGAGGAGATATGGGGATATATGTATACGTACAGCTGATTCACTTTGTTATACAGCAGAAACTAACACAACATTGTAAAGCAACTATACTCCAATAAAGGTGTTTAAAAAAAATAGATGTGGTGCATATATATATATATATATATATATATATATACACACAGTGGAATGTTACTCAGCCATAAAAAAGAAACACTGCCATTTGCAGCAACATGGATGGACCTAGAGAATATTAGGCTTAGTGAATTAAGCCAGACAAAGGCAAATACTGTATGATATCACTTATATGTGGAATCTAAAAAATAATACAAATGAATGTATATGCAAAGCAGAAACAGACTCACAGACATAGAAAACAAACTTGTGGTTATCAAAGGAAAGAGAGAAGCGGGGAGGGACAAGTTAGGGGTGTGAGATTACAGATACAAACTATTATATATAAAGTAGATACGCAACAAGGATATACTGTATAGCACAGGGAATTATACCCATTATCTTGTAATAATCTGCAAAAAATACTGAATCGTTAGGCAGTACACCTGAAACAAACACAATATTGTAAATCAACTATACTTCAATTTTTAAAAAAAAGGATGCAAAATCTGCCCATGGGACAAAATATTTTACATGTAAACTGTCCTGGAAAAAAATAAGATCACCTCAATTCACCCTGGTGAGAAAAAGGAAATGGTTTTTGCGAGAGCCCTTAACTCTTGAGTTCACAGAAGGGTCAGATCAGATCCCAGGATGCTACAAGTGTGTTTGTGTCTAATCGAGGTTTTCTCCTTGGGTGTGAGTTTAGCATTTATCACAAGGCGGGACCGCTAGGACAGCCACCTCTCCACTCATTCGTCCGACAAACATTTGGTGTTGATCTACACATTAATAGAGCCCTGCTGGGCCCTGGGGACGGACGAGAGATCCAGAGGCCAAGGCTGCTACCGTACACTTCAGCAGGTCTAGGAAATGATCTGATTTCAAAGACCAATGAAGGCAAAGAGTGAGAATGACGGCGCCCAGAAAAGTTTCAGAAGAAACTTGTAAACTGCCAGCCTTCGGCGCGGAGAAGGCGGGGACTTGAGGCCCAGGGGAGGACGCCGCCTCCGGGCTGGCAGGCCCCGCCGCCTCCTCGGCCCCCGGCCCAGCGCGGGCGTCGCCTGGTTGCAGGCCCGAGTCGCCACACCCGATCGCCGCGGGGCCCAGGAGGGCAGCGCCCGGGCGACCCAGAGCAGGGCTGCGGCGAGGCCCGGCCCCATGAGACATTCCCGGGCAGCGCGCGCCCGCACCAACGCGCGCCCCGCTCCCCGGCGCCGGGCACCCGCGGCGCGCTCCCGCCATGACCGAGGAGCCCCGGCCCCTCGGCCCCCCGCCCGGCAGCGCGCCGGCCCGGGCCGCACTCACCCTCCTTGGCTTTCTTCCTCCGGGCCAGAGTTCCTCCGAGTTTCCCCAAGAAGGAGTCATCTTTCTTCCGGGACGGGGGCGACTTGGGAGTGGGGGACTTGGGGACAGACGGCGACTTCTGCGGGGAGGTGGCCATGGCGACGAAGCGGGCAGCCGCGGGCCGGTCGGGACGCGGAGCGGGCGCCGGGCGGACGCGGCGGGCGCGGCGGGACTGAGGCTGCGGCTTTCCAAACGGAAGCGGAATTATTCCAAGCATTTGAGGCAGCTCACGCTCGCCTTTCCCTTCCCTCTCTCCCTCCCTCGCGCCGCCCTCCTCCCTGAAAGGAGCTGCGCGCTCGGGGCCCGCGCCCCGCTGCTGCCCGGAGCAGGGAGGATGCCCCAGATCTGCCCCTTGCAGGACGTGCGGCCTTACCTGTTTCGGTGTGTGTGACCCTCTCAGCCTGGGAGCCCTGGAGCCTGGATGCCGTACTTGTCCCGGCTCCGCACTCAGCAGAGTTCCTCGCTCCAACCCAGGGTTCAGTGATTGCTGAACTGAACCCACCTGCTACTGTCTCCCGCTGATTTGGCCCGGCTGCTGGGTGAGGAGCTCGCTCCTCCCCTGCATTTCAAACTGTAGTTATTAGGCCCGTGTCTTGTGCCCATGAAAGAGAGTGAGCCTGCTCAGGAAGAAATAGAGGGAACCAAAATGTGTTCGGGCCCCACCAGCTGGACACATCCAGCTGTTCCTGCACTTATCCATGACTGTCAACCTCCTCTACACCCCCAACCAAGAGTGAGAAGTTTGAAGTTCATGAGTACAGGCCAACACCTAGAGACATCTATGTTTCTAGCAGCTCAATGGCTTGTACAAAGGAGGATCCCAAATGTAGGTGGAAACATGAATGGGAAGGTACGGCCATCGGCACCTGTGAGAACGGCCTCTCCACCCCTCCCCCGCCCCCAAATTATCTTGCCTTAAATGAAAACAACAGAGTGACAGGGGAGTGGCACAAAAGCTAGCATTTCAAGGACTCATGCTGGAAATGATTAAAAGGCACATTTTACTGTCCTTGGCCACTTGAGGTTCTCACTTGGGCTCCCCTGGCTGTCTCCGGGTCTCTCTCTTTTTCACACACACACACACACACACACACACACACACTCACACAACCCCTTGGCAACTGTGTTTCCTCCAAGTAGCTACAGCTGATTGACCCCGAGTGATCACCTGACCCAAAGGGCCCTAATGCTTGACTGGAGAGCAGCCAATCAGATAGTCTCCATCAAGAATCTAAGCTAGAGACAGTTGTCAGAAGTCCAGCACTTAGGGATGATAATGCAGACTCAAGACTGGGGGCGTCCATCTTTAGTCACAGGCCTGCCGATGAGCAGAGAAACAAAACAATGGAGCAACGAAGTGTGCTCAAGAAGCCTTGTGGTCTGAGTAATGAAAAACCATGGGAGTAGCTGCCTAGACCTAGAACCTCTTCTGAGGGCCTACCTGTAGTTCTCAGGAGGGCCATCTGTGCTTCCTTCCGAGGACATGTTCCTAAAACCTTGTAATAACCCATCCACCTTTACTTGAGCCAGTCAGCCAACTAACAAGCAATGATTCCTGAGAACATAAATTTAACAAAGCGGTCAATAGATCCTCAGCAGATATGTGTCATCTTGTCTTTGCTTAAGAGTCGTAATTTGACCTTTTTTGAAAGTTATGCTTTAGCTGTTTCCTCTTACCTAGTAGAAAGCAGAGAACTCACAATGACTGCTAGAATTTTAATGCGGGAGATTACAATAACCACCCGCTCCCGCACCACCACCCTGATAAGCCTTAAAGACATGTTGAAACGTCAAAGTAGAATCCTGTTTTGATTACATCATTCATAATTCTTGTTCAGGATATTTTATACATAAGGATATGTCCAAAATCTGATCTCCACCCTCGGAACTCTTATCGGGGAATCATGAGACACACAGCTCAATAGCTGTGTGATTGAGCTGTGTGATCTTGGACAAGTTTACTCCCATTTCTGAGTCTCTGTTTCTTCATCTACAGAATGAAGTGGTGGGAGAACATAATGGTTCTCAAACCTGATTGTGCTTCACAATCCCTTAGGGAGTTTGTTACATTCATGGGCCCAGTCTCTAGAAATTCTGATTCAGTACATCTGAAGTGAAACCAAGGGATAGGTATTTTTTAACAGGGATTAATTACATCAGGTGATTTTGATGTAGCTGATTCATGCACTGATGTTCGGGCACCTAGAACCACTTCCAGCTCTAACGTTCTGTGGTTCTCTACTCTTCACCAATTGCTGACCTCCGTATGCAGGGCTTAGGTTCTAAATACGACATGGTCAAATTTATACATGGAGATCTCTTAAACTGCTCATGCATGCTTTTGCATCTACAATCCTCTTTGGTAATTTTTATGCATACTAAAGTTTGAAAATGACTGAGCAAGACTAAATGGAGGAACAAACAAAGGCTTGATGGTGGGATGCTAGCTCCCAGGAACTACCAGCAAAATAAGGAATAGAGAAGGCAAAGCTGAGTTTATTGTACACCATGGTAAGGAGAGTCCTGCCTCGGCAGGGTCTTAGCAGCATCTTGGACTAGGGTAGAGCACAGCAGGGATATTTCTAAGGTTTTGGAATCTGGTTTAAGGCAGGTCTTTCAGTGGGGTTAGTGCTTGATTAACTTTGGCTAAGGATTGTAATATACTAGGTTAGGATTGGTGGACACAAGGCAAGATTTTCAAAGAGTCTTGGAGGGTAAATAGTCTTTAATTTTATCTATTGAAAAGTTTAAGTGTTTTATGTTCATTTCAATGAGATTTGGGGGGAAGTTCTTGAACAATGAAGTTATTTGTAACTTTCATCTTTCTATGCAAGAGTTTTTTTTTGTGGTACGCGGGCCTCTCACTGTTGTGTCCTCTCCTGTTGCGGAGCACAGGCTCCGGACGCGCAGGCTCAGCGGCCATGGCTCACGGGCCCAGCCACTCCGCGGCATGTGGGATCTTCCCGGACCGGGGCACGAACCCGTGTCCCCTGCATCGGCAGGCAGACGCTCAACCACTGCACCACCAAGGAAGCCGGCAAGAGCTTTTTTGAATAGTTGAAGTTATGTTGTTAAAGACAGGGGACTGGTAAAGTCCCGTTAAGGTGACAGTAACCTATATGGGTATGAATGGATTCTAAGGTCTCAGAATTATGCAGATGTCTTGTTATTCAAACTTTTCTGCCTCTTAGATAATTATCAATCTCGAAAGGCCAAGTGGAATGGATGTTGAATTATAAATCAGTGCTATTCAAAGTGTAGTCTGAAAACCAGTATTGTCTGCAAACTGCTGTTAGTCCTTGATGATCTAAATATAGAAACTAGAGTGTTTAGAAACTTTTATACAGTTTAACAGTGCAATTTTATATTTATTCTTTTGTATTGTATTTTACAAAAATATTGATCTGCGATGGATTGGACCTTCACCATAGATCGTTTGAAAAGCACTGTTCTAACTTGCTCTGGTTTGCTTACAGATTTTTATACACTCTCTTTTGATATTATGCTTTTATAGTCCTTATGGATATGAATTGATCAGGTGTTTGTTCAAAGGTTAAATGACATAATATATTGGAAAGCACCTTGCATGGGGCCTGGCATTGAAGAAGACAGAATCTAAATCTAGCTTAATCAGGGACACACACTGCAGGCTGTTCATTGATAAGATGCTAAGAAGAACCTGCGCCAGCTCCCTCTAATCTAAATTGATATTTACAGTCATGGCCCCACTGACCAGCTGCCCCTCTCATGCTTGGTCATTGGTTTCATCCTACCCAGGCGTTACATGATAAGGACAGCCTCATAAGTTACATGTGTGTTGCTGTGAGGCTCTGCTGACTCTCTAGGCCAGTCTCTCTTCGAAATGTATACCTAAGCAAACTGTCCTGGGAGAGAATAACTCAGATTCCAGTCCTAGCTCAGTGGCTAGATGACCTTGGACAAATATCTGTCCTTCCTGTACTTTCATTTCCATCACCAATAAAGTGAAACCAAGGTAGTTCCTACTAACTGAACATCCCACTTATCTTATGATCGACAGTTTCAACCTAGGTTATACCCAACAGAATGAGTACATTTGTGTACCTGTATACATGTACTAGAAGATTCATAGCAGCACCATTCAAATGCCTATTAACAGTTGAATTGATAGGTAAATTGGGATAGTCACACAATGTAATGTTATACAGCAATGAGAATGAACAGTTTGCAGCTCCAGAAGCAATAGGAATGTCCTTCACAATATAATGTTGAGTGAAAAAAAATTCAGACACAAAAGAGCATATGCTGTATCATTCTCTTCATATAAAGTTCAAAACACAGGCAAAACTAGTCTCTGATGTTAGAGTCATGAAAATGATTAGGTTTGGGAGGGGTAGTGACTAGAGCAGGGAGGGGGAGGTATGAGAGAGGCCACTGGAGCTGGTGATGTTCTGTTTCTTGATCTGGGTGCTGATTACATGGGTGTATTTACTTTGAAAATTCATGGAGTGTTTACTTAATAATTTGAGCAATTTTCTGTAAGTATATTGTACTTCAATAAAAATTTACACACTTATCACAAAAATGACTGATTTTTTTAAATGAAGCCATGGGATTGCATGCTCTGTAGTGTCCCCTTTACCTCTATGGTCTCCTTCTCCAACTCCCATGTTTAACTTACGAGCTGTTCTGATCATCTAACTCTTGAGTAAGATGAAACTGATGACCAGTGGCCCACGTCACTCAAAAATCCACTCAAACTAGGACAGTTCTGTCCCCAGACCTTCCCTTAGAGGACCATTTTTCTAGCTCAGCACGTGCAGCCCTCAGCCACCCAGCATTGTTCCCATTCTAGTCCCCTCAGCAACTTCAACATGTAGGGCTTTGTGATTTACAAGGTAGGACCGTGTCATGGTGAAGGTCTGGGGTTCAAATCGCCATTCAGCAGCCAAATATCTGTATAATTTAACCTCTCTGTGCCTCAGTTTTCTCATCAAAATGAGTTCTCTCCTCATGAGCTTATTGGGACGATCAGGAGAGTTAGTATAAATAAACTACTCGGCTCAGTGCCCAGCAGATAACAAGTCTTAGTTCAATAAATATTCATTATTAGTATCTCTTTTGAGACTCATATGATATTATCGTTACCTCCATTACATAGACGAATAACTTGAAATTTGGAGAGTTTAAACTTGCTTCAGATCACATAGCAAATAACCGAGAGAATAATACTATAGCCTTTAGCATCTGTCCTGCCAAAGAGTCATAGGATCTACAGTTTTCAGCTAGGATTATAGTCCTTCAGAATAAAGACTATATTTCCCTGCTAGGTGTGAGTACATGACTAAATTTCAACCAATGAGATGTAAGCAAAAGTGTTATATGACAGCTTCTAGGAGTCCTCCCAACAGTAGATGGGAATTGGATGTTCAGCTTCTCAGACCATCATACTATGCGATACAAGCCAAGCCTCCCACTGAGAACAGCTGGAAAAGCTGGACAAAATGTAAACTAAATCTGTTTGAGAGCACTGGAAAGCTGACGGAACTTACAGGGCCAAGATCTAGGAGAAGGAGGAAACCCACAGAGGTGAGCCGGTCACTTGGGACTACTTTCCCCCTAGCGGCACCTGCCAATTTCAGAGGTAGCAGCTGAAGAGGTTGAGCAGGGCAGTTGTCAACCTCACAAGGGTAGACAGACAAAAGTTCAGGTGGCACCAAACTGGGGGCCTCTAATAAGGCCCCCTCGCTTTGGTTTGGGACTCCAAAAGATTTCACTCTAGTAGACAAAGAGAAAAGAAAGGCATTTTCAGTTAAAAAAAAACCACACAACTGAGAAAAATTATTAATAAATAGCAGATCCAAACAAAAGGAAATACTGAAGTGGATGGCAGAAGGAAAATTGTTCCAGATGGAAGAAGAAAGAACAAATAAAAGGATAAATATATGGGTGCAGCTAAAAGAATGTTAACTACATAAAATGACAATAATAATGTCTTACAGGGTTTAAAAATACATAAATCAAATTAAAATGCACAAAAGCAAAAGCATTTAAATTGGGAAGTGAGTAAATGAAGTTAAGTTCTAAGATCCAGGCATTATCTGTGAAGAAGTAAAAGTAACAATTTATACTGGACTTTGATAAATCGAGGAATCATGTTGCAACCTCTAGGGTAACCATTAAAAGAATAGTAAAAGAGTAACTACTAAGATAATGGAGAGATAATTGGAGTGTGTGTGTTCCATTCAGACAGATTTCGTAAATTGTGTTTATATCTGTCATATTTAAGGCAACTTGTCTTTTGCATTCTATTTTGCTGTGTTCCTTTTTTGCTGTGTAGGTTAAAAACCCAGGATAGAGGTAAACTAAGCATCTCAAATCAAATTAAGGTAAAATTCAAACTGCAAGAGGCTTTCACTGGGGAAAACTTCACATTCCCCAACTGTGAATACCATATGTTATGGGTTGAATTGTGTCCCCCAAAAAAGACAGGTTGAAGTCCTAACCCCTAGAACCTTAGAATATGACGTTATTTGGAAGTGGAGTCACTGCAGATGTAACTAGTTATGTTAAAATAGCATGTTAGGGGGCTTCCCTGGTGGCGCAGTGGCTGAGAGTCCGCCTGCCGATGCAGGGGACACGGGTTCGTGCCCCAGTCCGGGAAGATCCCATATGCCACGGAGCGGCTGGACCCGTGAGCCATGGCCACTGAGCCTGCGCGTCCAGAGCCTGTGCTCCGCAACGGGAGAGGTCACAACAGTGAGAGGCCCATGTACCGCAAAAAAAAAAAAAAAAAAAAGCATGTTAGGTCATACTAGGTGGGCATCTAATACAGTAAGACCAGTTAGGAGAGGATGGAATTTAGTCCTTGACATGCACAGAGGAAAGATGATGTGAAAACACATGGGAGGAAGAGGCCCACTGGAATTGTGCTGTCACAGCCAAGGAATGCCTGGGGCCACCAAAAGCTGGAAGAGACCATAAAATACCCTCCCCTAGGGGCTTGAGAGGAAGCATTGCCTGGAAGTCACCTTCATTTTGGACTTCTGGCCTCCAGAACTGTAAGAGAGTAAATTTCTGTTGTTTTAAGCCACCCAGTTTGTGGTGCTTTGTTACAGCAGCCCTAGGAAACTGATATACCATCTAAGGACAATATGGGAGGCGCCTGCAGATCACGAAGAGGGTTTTACAAAGGGTCTGGATCCCCATCAGTCATTGGAGGTTGTTTGACCACATCAAAGCAGCGGGATCAGGGGATGTGGAGAGAAGCTAGACAGAGCCTCTTGGAGACCTCTTTAGTCACTGAAAGCAAGGTATGCTCACGGGATGAAAAGAATGTGTGAAATGAAATGGTTCTGGACTCAGAGCCTTAAGTGAGAATTCCTATTGCACATTCCCCTCAGGAACTCTGGGATATTAGCAGTGGCCTTCGAAGACCAGGCTGCCAGTGGGCATGTCCTTCAGGGGTCCTACTTGCTGAGGGCAGGGGTGGGCAAGGGCTTCTCTAGGTGAGCAGGGAAGGCATTGGGCCAGGGGGAACGTCGGCAGACCTCAGCCTTGGTTTGTGACATGGTGGACTGAGGGTGGGGATGGTTTTGAGGATCCCACAGATGATGCTATTCAAATGGCCTCTGATCCAGCCATGGCGGAATGTGTCCCAAGTTCTCAGAGACAGGTGACCTGCTTACCTATTCTTCAGGTGCCTAGGAATGAACTGTAAACATTAGTAGGGGGATTTCCTCACCTGAGCATGATAGCTGAGCGTCACCTACATGTAGAGTTGAAGCCACTAAAATCAGTGGCTCCTACTTGAGTTATTTAGCAGAGGACTGGAGAACACTCCAGAGAATCAGCAGCAGGGGTGAAGATTTTAAGGATAGAAAGGGGCAGTTGTCAGCCACTTCAGACTCAGCCACGCAAGAGTGCCTGGGGTTCCAGTGATTCTGTTGGTGTGGTCTGCGTCACAGGCCACCGAGATTATTCCCAAGGTCTCCCCTAACCCCTTCCCAGGGCAGGTAATCAGGGGAGCAAGGTCTTCTTTGTCACAGATGTAATCCGTTGTAATCCACCTTCTTCCCACACCCACCTCCAGGCATGTGTGGTCTGGAGGAGCGAGAGTCTCTGCTTTCATCTTTGCTGGGGAAGATATCATGGCTTTTCATACTTAAATGTTTCCTTTTAGGGAGGAAGGTTAGAAGTACTACATCTGATGGGGAGATGCAACCGAATCACCAGGGCCAGAGAGTGTCTTCAAGGTGTACTTGAAGAACCATTGGCCAAAAAGATCTGTAAGAGGCTGGGTATTTTGTCAGCAGAGGCCAACTCAGAGAGTCCCAAAAGGTAGGTGACGATGCTCTGAGAAGTGCATTTCTTGGTCTTGTTTACTGCTTACATCTCCTCTTGTGGAAACTGCCCATTCTTTTCCGTTCTGCTGAGATCTGAGGTGTTGTTTTCTGTTTCTGCTGTCGGGATTTGAACAGTTTGAGATTCATCATGGCCATCCCGACTATAAAGTTATAGGCTAGCCATTTCCATTTTAAAATTGGAGCCTATGTAGGGCAGACTCACTCTCGCAAGGAACCTGCAAGGTAGGGAGGAGGGGAGGGAGGCAGGGAGAGAGAAGGGAGGGAGAGAGGATCAGCCCCACTTCACAGATGAAGACACTGAGGCACAGCTGAGTTGTTCAATGTCATTCAGTGAGCAGTGGCAGAGCTGGAATCTGAGCCCTGAGTTAGTGACTCATGCTCAGCTTACCATGTTTAGAATAATTATACTTGTTGATTTTTTCTTGAGAGACACACACACACACACATACACACATTTCCCCCAAATTCTTAGGGAACCATTTTCTGCTATTCTGACGATAGGCAGGGGACTGAATTCTTGTGCCTCTGGCGTACGGGGAACTGATGCCCTGCATCAGGTTATTTCAGTGTCACACAGGCCCCCGAGTGCTGTTTCCCAGTGAGCCCTGTATTGCTCCCCTCTCCACCTCTGCGCACTCTTTATAAGCACCTGCAGAAGCCAGCTCGCTCTCAGCTGGTTCCCAACACACTCCCTGGTCCTTCCTCTCCCATCCCCTTGGCCCTGTGCTCTCAGCCCCCTACCCTTGGGACTGGGGATTGGATTGTGTAGTGCAATTTCGGGCAAAAAGTCCCCTTGGGGGGTGGGTCCACGGCAGTGCGTCAGCGGTACCTGATCCCCCAGGATAAAACAAGATGCCTGTTCCTAGAGTATCATGGTTACTGTAAGATTTTTGTGAGCAGTGGTGGAGGTTAGGTAATTTAACTGTTTAAACGATTGTTTTTGTGTTTGAGTATATATAGATGTAGAATAGAAGGAAAAATAAAAACACTTCAAAGTGGCAGCTTGGGCTTTTAATGCCAGATTTCCCTGAGCAGGGCTGGGCACTGGTGTGTTGGGAGAGGGTGGCAATGAGAACAGATCTAGGAAAGGAAGGGAAGGAACAGGTAAGCACAAGGCACAAGTGTGGGTGGGGACACAGAGAGAGGTCATACGACCTGGCGTCAAGGGCCTGGGCTCCAGAGGCCAGCATCTGGGTCCAGCCCCAGTTTCACCACTTTGTACCTGGACTACCAGGTGAGCTCCTGGGCCTCTTGTGTCTCCGTCTCATCATCTCAAAATGGGGCAATGTTTATCTTAAGGATTTTGTTTTCAGGATTAAATGGAATAATGCATCTACAGAGCTTATTACAGCACCTGGCAGGTGAAGTGAGCTGTAGTCACAGGATCTATTACCATTATCAGGGTCAGAGGGCTCCTCAGGGGAGCTGTGACAGCATAGGTCTTGCTTTTTTTGTTTCTAGAAAGGAGCTGGGAGAGGGAGTGAGTGTCAAATTACCAATCCTGCCCTGAAGGCTGAGGGGTGGTGAGAGTAGCTCTGTGGGCAAATGAGCCCCAGCATGGGCACAAGGAAAACTTGCAGAATGCCATGGAAGGTGGCTGGTCTTTCCCTTGGCATGTTAGCGCTTGTGAAACAGGAGCTCTCATCTGCATTTATGTTTACTTTCTGTTGACAGTCAGTGTAAAAAACGAATCATTTCAAATATTCCACCAGCAGACAAGAGCTTCCAAACAATGCGGGAACTCAGTGTGAACAGACACTTGACTCACCTGATGCGGCAATTCTGGTGAATCATGTGCTCACATTTCATGAATTTGCAATGCCGGGATTAAGAACAGAAACAAACAAATAAACCAAAAACTTCAGTCCTGAAAGGGTGTGAGTTGAAGGAAGGGGCCAGCTCTGTGCAGAGGGGAGTATTCCTGTTGCATGAATGAAATACAAAACCGGGTTGTACCGGGTAAGAGAAATGGGAGCTGGGACAGGAGTGGCCCCCTCTCTCCCCCTCCCCAGCTCTGAGAACAGCTTTCTTTGTTGAGAGAACACACCTGAGGCAAGCCTTCTTCACTTCTCCTCCCACTCACATCCAGGTAAGTCCTGCCAGGTGCCCCGGTGGGAATAAAGCATCCAATGATAATTCACAGACTCCTACATGAAATCAAAGCTTTGCTCACGTCCTTTCACTGGAATAAAGAAATGAAACGGACGCTGCCCTCAGAGGTGCCAGACCAAACCTGCATGTTTGGATTCTTTCTACAGAAAACCATTTGTTTTTGATTCATTTCAGTATTTACAGCAGTGCACATGTAACACATTTCAATCCACGTGAATAGTTCCCAATTGTTGAAGCAAATTAATCTTTCACAAGCCACTCAGCAGTGAGGTTAGAAGATAAACAGTAGGTGAAATAGTACACGCTCCCCTGTACGTGGACCTTCTTATTACAATAAACGCCTACATTTGAGCTCGCTACATCCAATGACTGCCACTCTCTCCGTTTATGTGGCAGCCCCAGCTGCCCCCTGCCACCTCTGCCCTGCTGAGGGAGTTCTCTCATCAACTGCCTGGGTGAGACATGCTGCCGTTTTCAGTTTGGAAGGAAAAGCCTGTAAATCTGCTTCCTGGGAAGGCAGACACTGCTGAATCGTCACCTGCCTCCACAATGCAGGAAACATCAAGTTCACTGCAGCTCATCAGAGCTGCAAACACCTGCCACTTCCCTTCTCAGTTGCAATTAATATGCTGCATCTCAACATCCCTTGATTCCAAGCAGCCTAACACTGCCGAAGTCCAGGTTTAAATGAAACGGTATAAGCTGATGTTATTTTTCACAGTTTTAGAAACATGAACTTGTGCTCTTATTGCCAAAGAAGCACTACAAATAGTTGGGGAGATAAGTCTTTGTGCTTGAGATAAATGTGAGACGAATACGTTGATGATTATAATAAAAATGGCTCTTTAGTTTATTTTTTTTTATTTATTTGGGAGTGGTACTTGTTTATCTTTGTATTTACTTGCGGGTGGAGGAATAATGTTCTTTCTGTATCCTTACATCTAGCACAGGGTTGCTGAATCCCACAGGTATTTGGAAGACGTTTATTAAACACATAAAAAAATGAATGGTTTGGGAGAGCAAGTTTAAGAACGGTCCTCTTGGTCCAGCTTACGTAAAATTCTGAAGTTTTAATTGTGAGCCTTTTGGTTTAACTTAGAAGCTGTGTGAGACTATGAAATGTGTGTGACCTGAGGCTGGGGCTTTCTGTCTCATTCAGAGTCCTAAATGGCTCAGCCTTGATCACAAGTGTTATTTTATGGGAAAGTGGAGGCTCCGTCTGTTTTCGTCATAATCCTGCCCATACTGTATACACAGAAACTGTCTTCAAATGGTACAATGTTTTACCTTTTGAGGGTCTTAGAACTTTCTCTATTGCAATCATTTAACATAGTTCAACAGCCACAATATTTGTATCCTTTTGGAAATGATCATTAAAATGGTTTTTAAGTACTGGGAAAACTGAAAGCCAGTGTAAGTAGAATGCTGTTAAATATGAGGTCTATGTTTTAACTTGGCCAGATTAGGCTCAGCCTTAAACCGCAGAACATAATCTTTGGAAGAGAAAGTGAGCAAACTGCTTCTCTCATCTATCAACAGAATACTGGGGCCAAGAACCACCTTCTTTCTTGGCCCTCTTGGGAGAATCTTTCTTTTAAACCAAAATAGAACAAATTAAAATAAGTGGCAATTAATCCTTTTGCACAAGAACAACCCAGACCCTACACATTTGAGCATCATCTGTTAAACGTATGCAAGCAGCAAATGGTAACTGGGCTTGAATAATTCTACCCATTCTAGAAGGAAAACTGAAGTTGTGTATCTTTCTTAAAATGAATTAACATTCCTACGCGTCTGTAGTCTTACCTCTGAATACCTGATGGCAGAAAATATTATCTTGACTACCTCCATAAATCTTTAATACTATACAACTTATTGCCCCAAACTTCTGGGTTATTTGCATATTAAATAGCTTATATACCAATAGCTTAGTGCTAATAGGTCTTCTCCAAATTATAACACAGGAAAACCAGAATAATGAGGAAATCATATTAGCCATTTCCACCAAATATACAAATAAATAAAAAGAGATAAATAGCCCTAAGTGGCACAGTTTTCAGAGACAGAGAGAGAGAGAGAGAGAGAGAAATAGATGCTTGTATATATTTCCTAATAATAGAATTCAGGCACTAGAAGACCTGATTATTAAAAGAAAAAAGAAAAGGAAAAGGAAGGAGAGAAGAAAGAAAAAGAACTACAACCTTTGGAACTTGGTATATGCATGGAAAGGTTGTGTTTTAATACCACCCAAAATGTTGGCTGACTCAGGAAATCCAAGCGCACTTCTAATTTCCGGCTTCTCAGCTGACCAGGTTGGTGTGCACGGACAGCATCCCAGACAAAAGTGGTTTATGGGTTAACTTATACTGAGGTAAGTTAGCTCTCCAGGCAGTTGCAAAGCACCATTTGTCCACCAATACATTTAAAAACTTGCAGAAATGACAGGCCAAACATACAACAAAGAGTTCTTCAGTCTGTCTCATGTCAATGATGGACTGACTCCTCAAAGAATCCCACTGAGGGAAAACAATCAAATACTTTATGAAAACAAATCACCATTTAAAATCTTTTCTTTGGTTCCCCTATGAACAGTCAAAATGTCCCAGGAATCCCATGTCAGTGCACAAACTCCATCTCCCAGCTTTCTTTTCACATTGAAAATGTCATCAAAGAATCCATTACCCAGTTTGGGATTTGGTAAATGGGACCACTGCTCCCCACTCCACCTTGAAGGCAGAGGTGGCCTTGTCTTGTCGTGGATTTCCTGGGTAATCCCTGGAGATAGTGTCAGAGATGTTTAGACCCAAGACCACCACTGAGGAGCATCCCTCACCTGGATCACTAGAATGTTCGTTTTTAGTAGCAGCATCAACCTCACCAATATTTTATCAACAAATGAAAGAGTTTTATAATACTTTTTGCCATTACCAATAGTTACAAAAAAGTGCTTCAAAATTATTCATTTTCTAGAAACGTTTTTCACTATGTTGCAGCGGCAATAAGGAGAGTGCTCTGGGGGGAAAAAAAAAAGCTTTTCTAAGCCAACAGCATTTGGTGTTAACTAACAGTCCTGCTGGTATGAAGTCAAAGTTTTATTTCCTTTATTCCTTCTTTTTTTTTAAATACAATTAAGGCTCAAATGTTCTATTAAACTCTCATTGCTTATGTATATTATATTAAGCCTTATAACTACACCTGGTAAATTAAATTCACCCTGGATTGAATTAACACCTGCTATATGAATTATTTGCTTTATGTAATCAGTAATCTCAAGGTTTCTTCTCTTTCTCTGGAAACACAATTTAAATATTAACCTAATCTTTCAACTGCGGCCGCTTCTTTCTGACATTTGGAAACCGGTCATCCATGCAAAAAAAGGCAAATATGGATATATTAATGAAAAGGCAGCTTCTTAAAAATCTTTAGATGTGTAACTCAATGAATTTGGGAAGAGAAAATGATGAAAGCAGCAGGAAAATCGATCTCTGTGTCACTTTCTACGGAGAACAATGCTGATCATCTGCCATGGTCACCTCCAATTTAAGAGACCCGCTGCAGTTGACTGCCAATTCCAAAAGAGTCTTTGTATTTCCTTCATTATAATCTCTGGAAGGATCTTGGGCAGCTGGAGTACATATGAGAGGATCTTAAATTCTTTTAAAAATATTGCAGGGGGGCTTCACTGGTGGCGCAGTGGTTGGGAGTCCGCCTGCCGATGCAGGGGACACGGGTTCGTGCCCCGGTCCGGGAAGATCCCACATGCCGCGGAGTGGCTGGGCCCGTGAGCCATGGCCGCTGAGCCTGCGCGTCCAGAGCCTGTGCTCCGCAACAGGAGAGGACACAACAGTGAGAGGCCCGCGTACTGCAAAAAAACATATATATATATATTGCAGCATGGTATAAGTTACGTTCCAGGTCTGACATATCCTGTGAAAGGAAGAAGGAGAGAGTGAAGGGTGCTTGGCCTGATCTGGTCCTCGGCTTGCTCCCCGTGGGGCTTCCTCATGTCCTGCTCAGCGGACAGCCCCTGGAGAATATGAAGCTTTCAAAGCGCTGGTCTTCAGCCTTTTCTTGTACGCGTTGTTCCTCTAAGGAATCCACCAGTTTGTCCCTTTGCTCAATTACTTGCATCATCTCGGTGAGTATTTCTTGCTCCTCATTCAGATCATTCTCATCTTTCTGGCTCTCTACAGAAACAAATAAACAAACAAAAATAAGTAAAAAATAAAAACAAACAAAAACACCCACATTGGACTTCAGGTAAGATTTGACCCCAGGAGAACTTTTGGCATGGGCATTCTTGATTGTTCTGGACTTGTTCTGCCCTTTAATTTCCATGGAGAAAACAAGGAAGTGAATTTAACACCAGGGACCTGCCCTCCAAGTCACAGATTAGAAAGGTGGGTGCTTTGTGCTGCTGTCAGCTCGGTTTTCATCTTGAGACTCTATATAAAGTGACAGGGAAAACCCCTTTGTGAGAAAAAGAAGTTAATACCAGCCAAGTCCTGCCAAGCCCTCCAACCTGCCCTCCCCTCACAAAAAAGAAACCAACAAGGCAACACAAAGGCAGTTTCCCCTAAACACGTCTGAGCAAAGCAATCTGTGAGAAAAGTTTCTAAGTAAACCATCCGCATCAGTGGAAGCTATTTCAATGATGAGAATCCTTTTTTCATTTGTAGTTAATGACAAATTGCAGCCCTTTGAATAGAGACCAGGCGGCAGCCATGTGAGGTTATGGCTGGCCGCTAGGAGGATGTTTCCACACTGTGACTATGCTTCTCCCTGAGTGCATGACCTTCTTCCTAATTGGCCCGAGACATTCGATTGCTTCAGGGAGACGAGATTTTTATAAAAGGAAGGAAAAGAGTAAGAAACAGGTAGTAATGACTTTCTGACACTCAAAATAGGATTTTAAAGGCAGATTTTAAATCTTGTCAACCAGATTATTGCCTTGGGAGAAGACTCTATAAATTCTGTTAGCTCTTCCTATTTAACACACTGGGACTAGGTGGTGGGCCGGATACCAGAGCAGAGATGGTACCACTGTCTCTTGCATCAGGCTGAGTTCTGAGAACAGTGTCAGGAATAAGGTACATATGACAAAAGGGAAATAAAGAGGCACCATTCTCTTTGCAGCTCATGTTTGATGGGAGGGAGGAGAGAGAAGCCGGAGAAGATAAAGGTGAGGGCCCTGGGCTCCAGTCTCTCCGTTCTGGGCCTTGGAAGGCCCCAAAGAGGCAGGGAACGTCACATCATTTGATGGGAGCACTGGGGGGCTGAGGGACTCTTGCCCTGCCCCTTGCTTGGAACTCTGGGAAGAGGCCAGCTGGAAAGGCGCCCTGTGTGTAAACGTGGGACAGGTAGAACTTCATGGCTGAGCAGAGAAGAGGGGTCTGGGTGTGGCTCCCCAGATCTTGATCTGCTGTGTGTGGCACACATTGGTAGAGCCTAGAAATGTCCACTTGCCCCAGAGGTGCAAAGGTAGACGGCCACTGGGCCTGCCATGGGGCTCCCCATGATGAGGGATGGAGTGGCCTCACAGTGGAGGCTGTCTGGCCAGGCTGAGCGGAGGATGTGCTGAGGTGAGGCTGAGCGAGGCCAGGAGTGAGGCTCCAGGCACGCTGAGAGAATGGCCAGGCTATGGGTCAGGCCAGCCACGCACCTTGGCTGCAAATGCCAGCAGAGACAGTGGCGGCCTGATGACGGGAGACAGCTATGTGGGAGTCAATGAGTCAGAGAAACCCACACAGACTTCCAGTGCTGAGAAGTCACACAAACCCACCTCTCGCCATTACCTGGAGGTCACCTTAAGAATCAAGCAGATGCAAGGGGTGGCAATCTGCAAGACTGAACATTTTCATCCCCCAAAGACTGAGCATTTCCTAGAGGGACGGCATCAGCCTAAATTATTGCAGCAGACTGAGTTTACCAGAGAGGGATAAAAAAAGTTCCCTTTCCTCCCTCCCTCCCTCCCTCGCCCCCCCTCCCTCCCTCCCTCCCCCCTCCCCCTCCCCCCTCCCTCCCACTCCCACTCCCCTCCCTCCCCCCTCCCCCTCCCCTCCCTCCCCCCTCCCTCCCTCTCTCCCTCCCTCCCTCCCTCCCTCCCTTCCTTCCTTCCTTCCTTCCTCCCTTCCTTCCTGCCTTCCTTTTCTTCTTGATAACTAGTGGTATGAAGGCTTTGCGCAAGATGACAAGGCAAAATGAAGAAGCTATATTTTTTTGTACACCCCAGAAGAGTGAGAAGATGTATGACCATCATTCTTTAGTAAGAATTAAAAAAAAAAAAAGATTCAAAAGTGACTAATGGAGTCTTTGGTGGTATGTATTTTACCACCCTGATATGGAGCAAATTAAAATTTTTATGAGATGTGTAAGTGAGATATTAGTTATATAGTATGGTTTGTTAATTTAGGTACACTTCAGTATTCATGTCCCTTATTTGATTATCAACACAAAAAAATTAAAATTCCTCTCTCAGTTTTGGTTTGTCAATGATGGAACCATCTGAGCCCCTTCGGACGAATAAAAGATGATGTATGCCACTTTTATCCATTCTATACAGAGCAGTTCTCTAAGGATTTTGTTAGAAATAGTTTTCTACTGCTATAAAGAAACAATCTACAAACACTACTATGTGAAAAAGAACAGGAGACCCCAAGTCTGTGATGATCTGTTCCCAAGTCTTAGACCCATCATTTGCGTTGAGCATGCTTTTTAAGTTCTCAGAGACTCGGTTTTCTAATCTGTAAAATGGGGATAAAATACCTAAATAAGAATGATCATGATGATAATGTCTCATATTTACTAAGGGCTTGCTCTGAAGCAGGTAACCCATAGGTAGGTGCAATGTTCGGTCCATGAGGTATACAGAAATGATTTAACTTGCTCTTTCAGACTTAGGTCTAAATGTAGGAAAGCCATGCACGGATCTGGCCCCCCAAACATACAGGCACAGAACAAAGTGAATATGCCTCGCAGGCTGGAGCCTATGAATGCATAAATCAGTATATGGTGTCAATTAAGTTTATTTCAACTCTCCCTCCTTCATGGTGGAAATAATTTTCTCATGTGTGATGCCCTGGCCCAGCCCATGGTGGGAAGGATGCTTCCTTTCCATTCCCCAGTGCCTGGCAGAACCAGGCCTGCCTTCCTCTGTGCTCCCAAAGCACGTAAGTCATGACCCTCATCTCACTGTGTCATAACTACTGGTCTGGGTGTCAGTCTCCCGAGTGAGGCCACAGGGCATCTGCCAGGCCCACTCGAGATTCTCAACAAATATTTGTTAAATGAATGGATGGATAAGTGAATGAATGCGTGACTAAATGACTTTGTTCCTATTAGCACATGGGATGGAGCTAAATGCTGCTATCACGGCCCCAGTGAATGAAGCTAAGAAGGACTTGCTGTGCTCTGGTGGGGGCAGAGGAAGGCTGGCTTTGTGCCCCCTCTGACTTCCAGGCTGGTGACACAAGGCAGGAAGAGCGCTCCACTCTGCAATGTGCAGCAAGTTCTGGTCACGTGTCTTCATGGGGGAAAACGTCTTTAACAAAGGCCCCAAACATATCACCATACTCACCCTCCTTGAGCATTTTTTCTCTTAATTTCTGCTCCAGTCTGCTTTGATGATCTTCTAATTCTAGTTCTCGGGCCCTGGGGATGAGAGAATGTTCAAACTTTGTAAATACTGGAGATCTGTGTAGAAATATTGACTAACAAACCCATTGACCGTAGCGACTGCATTCTTTTTTCCTTATTAAAACTGGGGTCTTGGGGGCTTCCCTGGTGGCGCAGTGGTTGAGGGTCCGCCTGCCGATGCAGAGGACATGGGTTCGTGCCCCGGTCCGGGAAGATCCCACATGCCGCGGAGTGGCTGGGCCTGTGAGCCATGGCCGCTGGGCCCGTGCGCCATGGCCGCTGGGCCTGCGCGTCCGGAGCCTGTGCTCCGCAAGGGGGAGGCCACAACAGTGAGAGGCCCACGTAACGCAAAAAAAAAAACAAAAAACAAAAAAAAACACTGGGGTCTTGGAATATCTCAAAACTGAAAGTTTTGCTGCTGCTACTGCTGCTGAGATATGCTGAACTCAAGAGATGATGGGGAGTTGTAATGTGCTCTCAGCAAGCTTTTGGAAGGCCACCCAGGACTGGATCGTGAAGAAATGACTAGAACAGTAGAAGCAATGACAATCTGAAACTCTCCTCTCTTTTAGGGGCAACGTGACTTCAAGTATCACCTCTAACAACTCCCAGATCTCTGACTGTGGTAAACAAGAAAACAAGGAGGAAAGAGGAGTGAGACATTCTGTCCGGGTGGAGGCAGAATACTCAGACAACTACCCATCTGGTTGTAAGTGATGTGGGAAGAAGAATCAGCGATGTTTTGGAGGAGTCAAGCTGGAGTGCTGAGGACTCAGTGTGTCCACCGACAGAACAGCAAAGTCAAGAAGTGAAGTTAGCTTTCGGTGAACTTCATGACCTTTCCATGGCTGGGGATAGCCCATGTACGTCAGAGTATGTGTGTAAGCTTCCCACAAGTTGGGCCATGTGGTAATGTGGAGGTTCTGCAAACCTTTGGGAGTGCAGATCTGGCGTTCTTAGGAGAAATGAGGACCACAAATGGATGAGGCAGGGGTCAGAGGTGATAGGTGAAGCCCCGTAATCTCTAAAAGGGAGGCTACAGAGCAGCGGTTCCCAAACTTTTTGGCACCAGGGACCAGTTTCGTGGAAGACAAGTTTTCCACGGACGGGAGTGGGGGCCGGGGGAGGGGGGGAAGGTTCAGGCTGTAATGCGAGCGAGGGGGAGCGGTGGGGAGTGATGGGGAGCGATGGGGAGCGATGGGGAGCGATGGGGAGCAGCAGATGAAGCTTCGCTCCCTCGCCCACTGCTCACCTCCTGCTGTGCAGTGCAGCCCGGTTCCTAACAGGCCATGGACCAGTACCGATCCACAGCCTGGGGGTTGGGGACCCCTGCTATAGAGGAAAAAAAGGTTTGAAGACAGGACCTTGGGAACTCCTACATTTAGAAGCCAAGCAGAAGAGGTAGAGCCAGGGAAGAAGCGAGCAAAAGGTTGGAAGGGTAAACAAGAAATGCAGCATCACAGAAGCCAAGAGAGGAAAGTTTCAGGAGAGAAGAGAGAGATCAAGGGTGTCCAATGCTACAGAGACACTGAAGAGGGTGAGCGCTGAGTCTAGGTCCCTGGGTTTGACGTGGAGGGGGGGCCTTCCCTTGCAGCCCCACCTGCAGGCTGCATGTGTATCTGCTATAGCTTTGGGTCACTTACTATACCCTGTTGTCGCTGTCATTTTTACTACTTCTACTATTACGTGGGCCAAGGTCCATGCTTTGTTCAATACTCTCCCTTTTGTTATTGACACTCAACTTCCCTTGGCCCACTCTGGTAGCCAGTGGAAACGCACCACTCAGATCTTCCTTTAAGAGAGAACTCTGGAAGGAGTGTAGTGTGTAGTGAGCTGACTGCTGTAGCAGAATCCACTTCACTGTTGTGCTGAGGCCACACTGTCCCTGAGCAGCTCCAGCCAGTGAGCGAGCACAGTGGCGGTGCTAGAGCTGGGCCATTTCTGCCCCACTTCGGACTCCTCGGATGGGCAGTCTTTGCTCTGGGGCTCCCTTCGCCTGGCTCAGGGCTGCACTGCGCTCTGAGGTTCCTCCTGCCAATTCTCATTCCCTCCCCTCTCCTTTTACAGATGTCAGGACTGCATGGGGTCTGAAGACTTCCCTCTCACTCCCACTCCCTTTCTCCTTTCTCCCAATACATCTCTTGTACTTCTAATTCTGTCTTGGCACCTGCTTTCCCAAGGGGCCCAAAATGACACACCAGCGTAAGACGTTTCTCCTAGTTCAGCCAGGTCTTTCGCCAAACTAAAACCTATCCTTTACCAGAGCTCCCACCTGCCTTTGTCTAGCTCACACGTCCGAGTTCTCCTCCTTGGCCTCTGTTGGAGGAGAAAGTTCCCTCTGACAGTGTACCAAGGAGGGAAGCCACAGTCACTGAGCAGTCACCACCCACCTGACCTTTGCCGGCAGGGCCTGTGCCCTGACTGCTCCTCCTACAAACCTCCATGGAGCGCTTGCTATGTTTTCTCATTCCTCTCATGCTGTGTGCTTGCGTGTCTGTCTCCCCTGAAACCATGAGTTCCTCGAAGATAGGGACTGTGGCCTGATTCATCTCTACTTCCACAGTACCCAGCACATTTCCTAGCACATGGAATGTGCTTGATACTTTTTTGTCAATGAACTTTATAATTCACACCTGGACCAAAGGCAGACGATACAGTTGTACAAAAAGGGCTTTGTAGTCAGGCGGAGATGGACAAATTACTTAGTTGTTTTGAGTCTCAGCATGTACATCAATTTAAAAAAATAGTAATAATAAAAGTAATTGCTACAGATGAGCCCTTCTTCCCCATTCCTGGCATTTCCTTCATGTCAGTGGAGCTCAAGGAGTATAATTCCTGGCTTCTTCTCTCCACTTTCACGCTTATGCTCACTCTCACCCCAGGGGAGGTGAATTTGGGAAGAACAGACTAGGGGAACTCAGCTCACACCCTTTCTCCCTGGGGATCAGCCTGCCTGCAGCAAACATGTGTTCTCTGTTACTCTGAGCCTTGCTATGGGTCTAGGGCAAGATTTCTCAATCTTGACACTATTGACATTTTGGGCTGGGTAATTCTTTGTTGGTGAGGGAAGCAGGGTGCCCTGTGCATTGTAGAATGCTCAGTAGCACCCTTGGCCTCTCCGCACTAGATATCACTAGCACCTCCCAGTTGCGATAGACAAAAATGTCTTCAGACATTGCCAAATATCCCTGGAAGGAGGAAGTGAGATGGAAATTGCCCCCAGGTGAGACCCACTGGTCTAGGGTAAAAGCCTTACCCCTAAGAAGCAAGTGATTCACTACCTTTTGTGACTAGGTAGATGAGTGTGTCTAATTCTGGGGTTGGGTAGTATAGTAAGTTGCACGGTGAACTCCCAAAAGATATGTCCACATCCTAACCCCTGGAACCTTAGAAAGTGACCTTATTTGAAAAAGGGTCTTTGTGGATGTAATTAAGTTAAGAACCTTGAGATAAGAATATTCTGGATTATGCCAGTGGGCTCTAAACCCAGTGACAAGTGTCCTTACAAGAGACAGAAGAGAAGACATGGACACACAGAGAAAGAAGGCTGCATGAAGACAGAGGGAGAGATTGGAGTGATGCAGTCACAAGCCAAGGGATGCCTGGAGGCACCTGAAGCTGGAAGGAAGGCAAGGAAGAATTCTCCCCCAGAGGCCGCGAAGGGGGCATGGCCTTCCTAACACCTCGATTTCAGACTGTCTTCCAGAACTGAGAGAGAATACATTTCTCTTATTGTAAGCCACCCCGTTTGTGATAATATATTAGTCCAGCCCTAGGAAATGAATATAGTTAGCAAGCCCACTTGGGCTCTCATATTTAGCCGAGCTAGCCATAATCAGTAATAAACACTTTATTTTGATATTCTGGGTCAACTATTGACCCAATTGTCTTATTTCTCACCCGGCTCAGAACCCAGGCAGAGAAGAGGAAAATAATTTTATTAGACCCCTTCAAAGACTCCCAAAATTAACTCTCAGGGTTGGGGTGAAAATGAAATAAGACAGCATAAGTGAAAGCACCCAGTACAACTTAGTCAGCTTATATTAAATGTTACTTCCTTTCCCTCCAGAATGGTGACAGGTAGAATGACCTTCAACATTTTCAGAGTACGGTAAGATCCATCTCTACTTTCTGATCTCCCAGCCAGACTGCAACCTCTCATTCAGAGGACAGCCAGACCGATCTCCACCTTCAATCCATTAAAGCCACAAGGAAGTGGTCAGGCGATTTCAGCAAGCCCTTCCCATGATTCACACACAGAAGCCAGACACATGCTTCCCCACTGCAGGTGCGTGACTGCAAGTGGGTCCCCCCTGGTGTGGGGGACAGGGATGGATTGAAAGTGTCTTATCCAAATGCCCTCCAGCTCCAGACCCATTACCTGAAATCATTTTAGCCATAGGACTCCACAGCAGAGAACAGACAATTGAAGATTCTCTGCACTAATGCCAGCATGATATGCAAGACATCAAATGTCAATTTGTCTCAATCACAATTCTGTATGCACAAGAAGAAAAAATCCTGAGACTTCAACCTAGGAGGGTGGGCCACCCCACTCCCGCCCCCTTTGCTTTTAGGCCTCACTGTTATCTGTGTTGCCTTACTTACATGATCAGTAACTCCGACTCATATCGCATTAATTTATTCTTCTCCAGAACCAGCTTAAACCATTCCTGCAAAAGCTGTGCTTCATCCTGTGTGCCTGAATCTGCTTAAGAAATCAACGGCAAATGGGTTAGATTGGCATTTCTCTTCCCATGATCAAACTGCTTTGGAGCTACTTTAGGGGGCCATGTTTGTAGCAAAAAGGGCTCTGCAGTCGCATCCCCGACGGCTTGTTGATGCCTCGAGATCATGGACATGACAAATAAAACCCACCTGTGCATGCTCTGGGGGAGGTCCTCCTGGACATTTAGGGCATGAATACTTCAGCTCTATGAGCCATATACCCTTGACAATGGGCTGCCACTAATGATCCCTCTCCTACCTATCTGTATGTCCTCCATAAAACTTCTATACAGGGCTTCCCTGGTGGCACAGTGGTTGAGAATCTGCCTGCCAGTGAAGGGGACACGGGTTCGATCCCTGGTCCAGGAAGATCCCACATGCCACGGAGTAGCTAAGCCCGTGAGCCACAACTACTGAGCCTGTGCTCTAGAGCCACGAGCCACAACTACTGAGCCTATGAGCCACAGCTACTGAAGGCCATGCAGCACCTAGAGCCCATTCTCCACGACAAGAGAAGCCACCACAATGAGAAGCCCGCGAACCTCAACGAAGAATAGCCCCTGCTCACTGCAACCAGAGAAAGCCCACGCGCAGCAACGAAGACTCAACGCAGCCAGAAACAATAAATAAATAAAATAAAATAATTTATTTAAAGAAAAAAAAAACTTCTATACATTTGTGCATCACATCCTCCATCAAAGAAAACCCTAGTAACCCTGATGGTTACTATCCCCTTCTCTTCTTCTGAATCAAATGCCTACTGAGTGTCCAGGTAGGGTGTGGCTCCCTTTATGGGGCAGGGAAGCTCACACTTCATTTAGTCACAGAGGAGCAGTAATTGGCATTTTGAATTTTTGCACAAAGCCAAATGATGGGGGAGAAAAAGGTATTAGCTTTGAATCTCATAGGGAAAAAGTTATATCCATTCACTCTTATAACTTAGATTATGACCTTTCTTCCTTTATTAAACAGAAGAATAACCATGAGAAAATTGACCCTGCTTTTAGATATTCAGTGTTAGATGCTAAATGTTTAGATAATAAAATGCTAAAATCTGGGCATGTTTGAGAAGCAGCAACATGGGGTGGCTTTCTAGTATTTCACCCTGAAATGGGAACACAGGCTGTGTTGCAAAGCTCATGGCCATTCTCGAAGGATTTATCCTGAAGGGTCCCATAGGTGGAGAGGGAAACAGGGCAGACAGAAGATGTGACCTTGGGCAAGTAGTTTAACCTCTCAGAACTTCTGCTTCTTCATGGGGTAAACTGAACAAGAAGACACACAAGTAATAGAATAATAATAATGAACTGCTGTTTATAATTCAGGGTTACGTGCCAGTCGATGGGCTAAGTACCTTATATTCAACTCCTCACAACAAACTCACCAGTAGGTTCTCTTATTATCAAGTGGTTTCTTCAACCACTTGATGGCTGAAGAAACAGAGGTTTAAAAGATTAGAATAACTTGCCCAAGCTCACATTTAGTAAGTAGCAGGGCTAGGGCTTGAGTTCAAGGAAGCCTTATCCTAAGCCCATACTCTTCACTGCTTGTATACCCCTCCCCTGTCCTCATCCCTCCCTCCCTCCCTTAGGCCTGTAAGGTAAATAACGCCCCTAGCACATTGCCTTGCACACAGCAAAGTCATCTATAAAAATGAGTACCCTTTCTCCCTGTCTCCTTGAACACCCTTTTATTGATATGGAAACTGGGGTCCAGAGCACTTGATATGAAATGTCACAAATTATATATTTAGTTAATGTGCAAACTGATGCTACAATGCAGAACTTCTGATGAATTCATTCATCCATTCATCCATCCATTCAATAACGCCTATTTGTGGAACAGATGTCAGGTATTGCCTTAGGTACCGGGGATACAGTGATAGATAATGCCACCTATCACAAGAATTTTGGAGATAGTAAGGCATAGTTCCTGCTGAAAAGGGTATTGTTAGATAATCTTTTGGATCAGATGGACCAAAAAGCTAAAATAAAGTAGAATATTAGAAAACTGTCACAACAACAAAGCAGCAAAAATGACTGGGAGTACAGAGAAGGGAGGCTTTTCCTGGTCAGGGTGTGAGGGTGGGCTTCCCCGGAGGAGGTGATGTTTGAACTGGGACGTTGAAGAATGGATAACACTTTGAGAGGAAATAATGAGGGTGGGGGAGGATATTCCAAGAAGAGGGAACAATATGATCAAAGACTAGGGGATAGGATAGAAGATGGTGGAGACAGAGATCAGGAAGGGCTAAGGGGACATGGAGGGGAGGATGATGAGAACTTGGAGGGTATGAAAATCTACATATAATAGAGGCCCCTTAGCCATGCTAAGGCTCTTTTACTTAATGCTGTAGATACAAAGGGACACTGAAGGTGGTTGAGTAGGAGAATGATACCTGGAGTTTCATGCAGGAAGGATTAAAAGGGGGAGAGAAATAAATAAGATGTTACAGAGCACCAAGTTGAGCTTCCTGTGCTTTCTAGTTTGTTCCCACTAGCTATCTATTTTACGAATGGTAGTGTATGTACGTCCATCCTAATTTCGCAATTTGTCCCACCCTCCCCTTCCCCCCCTGTGTCCACATGTCCATTCTCTACCGTCTACGCCTCTATTCCTGCCCTGAAAATAGGTTCATCTGTACCATTTTTCTAAATTACGCCTATGTGTGTTAATATACGATATTTGTTTTTCTCTTTCTGGCTTACTTCACTCTGTATGACAGACTCTAGGTCCATCCACATCTCTACAAATGACCCAGTTTCATTCTTTTTTATGGCTGAGTAACATTCCATTGTATATATTTACTACATCTTCTTCATCCATTCATCTGTTGTTGGACATTTAGGTTGTTTCCATGTCCTGGCTATTGTAAATAGTGCTGCAATGAATATTGGGGTATGTGTATCCTTTTGAATTATGGTTTTCTCAGTGTATATGCCCAGTAGTGGTATTGCTGGGTCATATGTTAGTTCTATTTTTAGTTTTTTAAGGAACCTCCATACTGTTCTCCATGGTGGCTGTATCAATTTACATTCCCACCAACAGTGCGAAAAGGTTCCCTTCTCTCCATACCCTCTCCAGCATTTATTGTGTGTAGATTTTTTGATGATGGCCATTCTGACTGGTGTGAGCTGATACCTCATTGTAGGTTTGATTTGCATTTCTCTAATAATTAGTGATGTTGAGCAGCTTTTCATATGCCTCTTGGCCATCTGTACATCTTCTTTGGAGAAATGTCTATTTAGGTCTTCTGCCCATTTTTAAATTGGGTTGTTTGTTTTTTTAATATTGAACTCCATGAGCCATTTGTATATTTTGGAGATTAGTTCTTCGTCTGTTGTTTCGTTTGCAAATATTTTCTCCCATTCTGAAGGTTGTCTTTTCATCTTGTTTATGGTTTCCTTTGCTGTGCAAAGTTTTTTTCATTAGGTCCCATTTGTTCATTTTTGTTTTTATTTTCATTTTTCTAGGAGGTGGGTCAAAAAAGATCTTGCTGTGGTTTATGTCAAAGAATGTTTTTCCTTGTTTTCCTCTAAGAGTTTTATAGTGTCCGGTCTTACATTTAGGTCTTTAATCCATTTTGAGTCTATTTTTGTGTATGGTGTTAGGGAGTGTTCTAATTTCATTCTTCTACATGTAGCTGTCCAGTTTTCCCAGCACCACTTATTGAAGAGGCTGCCTTTTCTCCATTGTAAATTCTTGCCTCCTTATAGATAGCCAGCGGGAATAAGCTATAAAGCACAGGAAGCTCAGCTCGGTGCTCTGTGATGATCTAGATGGGTAGGATGGGGGGGTGGGGTGGGAGGGAGGTCCAAGAGGGAGGGGATAGATGTATACATATAGCTGATTCACTTCATTGTACAGCAGAAACTAACACAACATTGTAAAGCAATTCTACTCCAATAAAAAAAAGAAAGAAAGAAGATGTTATTCTTTCTTAGGTTTCTTGAATGAATGACTGGATGGATGAATGGACTAACTTATAAACCTGTTGAGTACCACCATCTTCTGAGCATTGTTTGTGGTGCTGAGGGACAGGGATGAATAAGCACTGGTTCCAGCTGTTCAGGAAACTGGGAGCTTGCAGTCCAGTAGGAAAACCAACACTGCACAGGAAAATAGGACACAATGTGCCCCCTGCCATGCAACACAGGAGGGAAGCAATTCATTTTGTGTGGAGGAAGTGGGGAAACCTCAGAGAGGAGACAGTAGGTGAGCTCAGCTTAAGTGGATGAGTGAGAGGCAGGAGGAGGTGAAGAACAAGGCATTCCAGGGCATAGCTGCTGAATGAAAGAATGAAGTATATAGACTGGAGATCATATATAACATAGAAATTAAGAGCCTATACTTTAAACTCAGGCTTGGGATCAAAATTCCATTCTCTGACCTATCACTGTGTGGGCTTAAGCTCTTAATAGCCTCCCTGAGCCTCAGTCTCCTCATTTGTTATAAAGATGCAGTGGAGGGCTTCCCTGGTGGCGCAGTGGTTGAGAGTCTGCCTGCCGATGCAGGGGACACGGGTTCATGCCCTGGTCTGGGAGGATCCCACATGCCGCGGAGCGGCTGGGCCCGTGAGCCATGGCCGCTGAGCCTGCGCGTCCGGAGCCTGTGCTCCACAACGGGAAAGGCCACAACAGTGAGAGGCCCGCGTACCACAAAAAAACAAAACAAAACAAAAACGATGCAGTGGGATCGTGCACACAAAGACCCTAGCCCAGCCCTGCCACTTAGTATAAGCTCAATAAATGGTAACAGTCATTATTCTAATCATATACATGATGGGAGAACACTTAGGGGTCATCTCTCCCAGCCATGGAGGCACATAGGAATTCCCTCTACCTCCCTCCCACCCCAAATTCTACTATAATTCTCCAAGGATGGTAGAATTCCCTGCTGTCCAAGAAGCCCACTGCAGGGCTGTGTACTCTTAAGGATTGAAAACTTCTTTCTTTTGATCTTTGATGGGTTGGCTGCAAGCCAGTGAGTCCAGTTGTGCCCTCTCGAGGAAAATAGAGAACAGTAACTCTATATTTTCATGAAAGACATTCAGATATTTGAAGGCAGGTCTCATGATACACTGAAGTGTTCTTATTTCGTCAGTACCTCCAGGTCATTTATCATTTTGTCATAAAAGAGCTACCCACTCTGTTTGCCCTCTAATTTCCCAGGACACATCTTAAGGAGAGTCCAGAATCAAACAACCCAGAGCGGAGAGACACCCTTGCACCTTCACCCTGTGCCCTGGGATTGCAGAAGTCCTTTTAGCAGCAGTGTCTTCACCTGGCTCTTCCTAACTTGCAGTCGAATCTGGTCTTTCCACAGCAGGGGTGGTGAAGTCTGATGACTTTATGTCCTACTTGTGCAACTGATCTTTTCCTAGACCTAATTCAAGACTTTATGTGTGTCTTGTTAATGATCATCTTGTTTATTTTGTTCCATCAAGGGGAAATCTTTGGGATATTTTCTCCATCTGACACATTTCTCCTAGATTTGGGATTTCTGTGGAATCGATAAAAAAGGGCATCCTATACCTTTACGCTATATTGAAAAACAAAACATCAGATAGGACTAGACCAAGAACACAGTCATCTAGCCCATTAGAGACCTTTGGGTGAGACTGTTCTATAAACTTTAAATGCATGGCACCCAACTGGTACCATCCAGTCCACATTTCTGTATTTTGTCCACTAGGCTCTTGTAAGAAACTTTAATAACAAAATAATTTCCTGAAACCAAGCTTCACAAAGCCTGCTTTGTCCATTGGCATGACAAACCTCACAACACCACCCAGAAAAGGAAATGACATTTGTTTTCCAAAGCTTCTAAGTAAACACCAGCGATTCCTTAGTAATCTGTAAATTTCTTTCTCAATATTCACAATTTCTTTAACAATCCTTTCTAGAATTTTGACAAGGATCAGGACTCATGTTTCTTTCCCATATGAAAGTAGAAAATGTACTCATCACTAGTTTTTTGGTCCAGGAATTCTTCCTGAGCCTTCAAAGACTGAGGTATATCTGCAACTTATTTCAACACCAGGGGGTTAACTCAGTCAATCAACAACTTCTGATTTAGTAAGGCCGCATCAAAGACACTACTCTGTATGTACGTATCATCTTTCACCCGGGCTTAGAAACCTGAATTCATTGCTCTCCCATTTTTCTCACCTATCCAGATTCAATTTCCTCATCTAGATATTTGCTTAACATTTCTAGATTGAGGACCATTTCCCTTGATTAAGAAAACAAAAGCGGAGAGTAGAAAACCCTGCCTCTCCCCAATCATGTAACATTATACCACCTGCTTCAGTGCTGGGTCTATCCTTGCCTTGTTTTTAATCCAAAAGAAACAGCACTGTTTTGCTGTCTTTAGAGTATTTTTTGTTGTTGCCTTTCAGATTCAGCCTCTTTGCTACATTGTACCTACAGGTTCAAGCCAGACTTTTATCCTGCCTTGCATGTCCCTTCTTCAATCTTTCTTGTGTGTCCTCCTAAAATCTGGTCCCTCAGAGAGTTCCCTGTGCAGCCTCATTGATTTGTATTGATGCTGTACTCCACAAACACAGGTTGAACTGAATCAATCAATTTAATTTACTTTTTTGAGTGGAATAATTTTCAACTTTATAGCCTACAGTTTATTTTTTAGACTCTTCCTTTCCTCAGTAGTCAAAATCACTTTTGGGGATCTCTGAACATGGAATCAAGTGTAGATTTCTAGGGAATCTGCTTTCCCAAAGCATTGGATGCAGGCAGCTTGTGCCTATCCCAGGCTTGCCTTGCTCTCAACCTCAGCAATGTACTGAGATTTCCATCACCTCGCTGCTACCCACCAGAGCGCTTCCTTGCAGGTCCTAATGAAGTCTCAAGCAGCATTGCCCTTCACCGTAGATGCAGTAAAGTGTAGTGGCAGAGGGCACGGGCTTTGAGAGTGATCAGACCTTCTCTCCCACTTACAAATGTGTGACCTTGATCAAGTAACCTCACATCTCTCTGCCTCAGTCTCCTCTCTTGAAAAATGGGAGTGATCATAGTCGCTGCCTCCTAAATCGGTTATGAAGATTAAATGAGATGATACATGCAAAATGCTGAGCATGGTGCCTGGTACATAGTAAACATTCAATAAACTGTACCATTGTCATTACCACGCTGTTGTTTCTTCCAGTGTCTAGTTCTATAGTTCCACGTGGAGTATTTGCTGTATATCTTCAAACCTCAACTAGAGTGTAATCCCCGACTTGATTACATATGGCTAAACTTTATCTGGTAACTTCACTTGAGATTAATAAAAGCTCTTAAATAATTGTATATGTTTTTTGTCTCCATGTAAACGGAAGGGTCATATGGCTGGCTGGATCGTCAGCAGTTGCTTGGGAAGAAGACTAGAGACTCTGTGCCTATACAGACTGTGTACTCAACCATGTCTCCAGCTGGTCCCATGGCTGCTGGTGAGCTGCAAGCCCTTCCAGGGCAGGGATGTGACTGCTACATCTGGGAACCAGGATGCAGCTAGAATGGCACGGCCAGAAAGCGAGCAGCCTCTGGCTGTGAATAGAATAGCCCAGTTACCTAACCCTCGCTGCCACCCCTGCTTGTGACCACAGTCGACTGGTTCTTCCTTTGCTCCTGTGCCCTCACATCATGCTCTTTCTTAGGCAAAATACAAGGATTCCACTTGCTTAAGTGAAATAAAGTAGTCAAAACTCAACACAAAACAACTTGTTAGGGCTTCCCTGGTGGCGCAGTGGTTGGGAGTCTGCCTGCCGATGCAGGGGACACGGGTTTGTGCCCCGGTCCGGGAAGATCCCACATGCCGCGGAGCGGCTGGGCCCGTGAGCCGTGGCCACTGAGCCTGCGCGTCCGGAGCCTGTGCTCCGCAACGGGAGAGGCCACAGCAGTGAGAGGCCCACGTACCGCAAAAAACAAACAAACAAACAAAAAAAAAAACTTGTTATTAATGGAGTCATGTAAATCAACCCACTTGTCCCTAAGTGAGCTCTCAAAAAAGCAAAGCAAACGTTGTCACTCCCTACTGAAATTCTTCTATAACCCCCATAATCGAGTTCAAATCACCTAGTCTGACAGCACTTAGTCCCTGCTTACATTAGAGGGAATGGCACTTAATGGTCCATAACTTTGTTCTCAATGGCCAATAACAGACTAAATGAACAATCCGTTCTTTAAAGTCGTGGCTTTTTAACCATTTCCTTTTGTCGGTAACGCTGAATGCTTCTCTGATGGTGTACTGATGTGTTGTTTTTCCATGTTGGGTCTTGTGTTGCTCTCCGGTTCACAACTATCTAATTCTTTAGACATGATTTCCTGCCCCCTTGGAATCTATGAGAAGTCCTAATTTGGCTTTTGCTGCAATTCTCTCAATGCCCTCAACACCCTCAGTGATGTTCTGGAGCATGAACTGGCAGTGGAGTGATTACAGCCAGGATCCTCAGTAGCAGTGTGCAAGCATCTCCCTCAGACTGGCTGGGTTTCAGCCCCTGCCTCTTGTTCTCTGGCCTCTGGTCGGCTCTTAGATCCTGTGCTCATCCACGGGCCTATTTCATTTAAATCTCTAGCCAGGCCTTCTGTACCCAGTGCTCCGGGTACGTTGACTTCCCACAGGCTCCTTACACATGATGGTGATAATTTAGAAAGCTGCACTGGGGGTCTGGCCTGATTCAGTCTTGGCAAAGCCAGGATGCTGGAAGGTAGCTCATGACCCCATTCTGGGAGCCAGAGGCTGCAGCTGAAAAACAAAAATTCTAGTCCTTCCTTTATTAAACAGCTCTTTGTTTCGTTTTGCTTTTAGCTACATATCTATTCATCATAAAGTTTTTCTTGCTTTGAATTTTATTGAAATGATATCATACTATATGTGGTCTCTGCGACTTGCTCGTTTTAAATTCTCTCTGTATGTTTCTAAAATGCCTCTATGCTGCTCATTCCTTTTCACTGCTGAATATGTAATATTCAGTTGTGTGTGCCACAGTTAACTGTTCTACAATTTATCCATTTTCCTGCTAATGGATATCTACGTTGTTCTTAGCGGTTTGCTACTATGAATGATGCTGCTATGAACATTCTTGTATATGTCTTCTGATCCACGTGGGCAAGTTTCTCTGGAATATATACTTAGGAATGAAATTCTTGAGTAGTAGGTATGCGAATGTTCGGCTTTACAGCATAAAGCCAAATTGTTTTCCAAAGAGTTGTGGCTGTTTACACTCCCACTAACATTGAATAAGAGCTCCCTTTGTTCCTCACCCTTGCCAAATACTTAGTATTAGATTTTATAAGTGTTGGTAATTTAATGGTTTAAAATAGTTTCTCACTGTAGTCTTAATTTGCATTTTCCTAATTACTAATGAGTATTCTTCTGTGAAATGTATATTTATGCCATTTGTCTATTTTTGTATGGAGTTATTTGCCTGTCTCTTATTATCTTTAAGAATTCTTTACATATTCTGGAATACTGAAAATTTATTATATTTGTTGCAAATATATTTTCCAAATTAGTGGCTTTTCTTTTTTGGTTATATTTGTTGTGAATGTATTTTCCAAATTAGTGGCTTATCTTTTCCTTTCCTTTATGGGGTCTATAGACTACCAAATTGAGGTCAAGAAGCTTCTTAACTTTTCAAGTGCCATTTTCATATTAAAGTCTTTAATTTTTATGACATTGATTACATTTGTTGCAAATATATTTTCCAAATTATATGGTTAAAGATAAGGTTCAATTTTATTTTTTTCCTATATGGAAAACCAGTTGTCCCAGAATCACTTACTTTCTGTGAACTGCAGTGATACTGCTGGCTTATATCAAGTTTCCATATATGTAAGATTATGTTTGGGTTTTTGTTTGTTTGTTTTTTAACGTTTTGGCCACGCCATGCAGCATGCTGGACCTTAGTTCCCTGACCAGGGATCGAACCCGCGCCCCCTGCAGTGGAAGTGTGGAGTCCCAACCACTGGACCACAAGGGGAGTCTCATGTTTGGGTGTTTTGGTGGCTTTCAGTAAAGTATTAAAGTTGGCTCCATAAAGGTTGTGCACATTTTTTTTGTTAGAGTTATTCCTAGGCACCTCCTGTTTTTATGCTAATGTAAGCAATATCTTCTTTGTTATGTCATTTTTTAGAAACCAATGCTGAGATATGGAAATGCAATTGATTTTTCTACTTTGATCTTATTTCCAATTACATGATATAGGCTCTTATTATTTTAAAAAATTATCTGTACATTCCTTTGGGTTTCCATGTGGTTAATTCTATCATCTGGAAATGACAAAAGTTTGTTTCTTCCTTTCCAAACCTTGTGCCATTTTATCCTTGTCTTACTGTACTGGGTAGGGTCTCCTGTGCAATATTGAATAGAAGAGGTGATGGCAGGCATCCTCTTTTTTCACAGATTTTAAAAGAAATGCTTCTAATATTTTACCATTAAACAATGGTATTTGCTACAGGGTTTTGGAAGATATCCTTCAAATTAAGAAAGTTCTGACCCAGCAGTTTTACTTCTGGGTATTTATCCTAAGAACACAAAAACACCAATTTGAAAAGATATATGCAGCCTTATGTTCATTGCCACACTATTTACAATAGACAAGATATGGAAACAACCTAAGTGTCCACTAATAGATGAATGCATAAAGAAAATGTGGTATATATACACAATGGAATATTACTTGGCCAAAAAAAGAATGAAATCCTGCTGTTTGTGACAACATGGATAGGCCTTGAAGGTATTATGCTAAGTGAAATAAGTCACACAGAGAAGGATAAATACCATATGATTTCACTCATATGTGGAATTAAAAAAAAAAAGAACAAACAAAATAAAACAAAAACAAGGTCATAGATACAGAGATCAGAGTAGCGTTTTCTGAGAGGAAGGGGTTAGGGGGTGGGTGAAATGGGTGAAGGGGATCAACTGTATGGTGATGGGTGGTAACTAGACTTGTGGTGGTAACAACTCTATAGTGTATACAGATCAGATATAATGCTGTACACCAAAACTTATATAATAATAAAAAAATTAAGCTTCAAGAAGGCAAAATAAAAAGTTCTTTTTTTGGTAAGAGTTTTTATCCTAAATGAGTGTTGAATTTTGTCAAATGATATTTTCTTCTTCTATTGAAAAGCCCATGTGGTTTTCCCTTTTAGTTTGTTAATATGATGATTGTTAAGTCACCCTTAGATTGCCAAATTTTAAAATTAATTGGATTAAATGTTCATTATATTCTTTTATCTTTTTGAATCTTTTTTATATCTGTGGTTGTGTCTGCCCTTTTCATTCCTAATTTATTTCTTCTCTCTTACTTTAAAAAACCAATTTAAGAGGATAGCCTTTAGTCTTTTATTAACTTTTCCAGTGAACCAACATTTGGCTTGCTTGATCCTCTCTGTTTTATCTTTATTCTCTATTTTATTTATATCTGCTCATATATTTATTATCTTCTTTCTTTAGGTTTATTTTGTTTTTCATTTCCTAAATGAAGTTGGACACTAAGCTCATCAATTTTAAGCCTTTCTTCTTTCCTAATAACAGTATTTAAGGTGATACCTCTAAGGACCATTTTCACTGCATCTCATGAGTTTTGATCTATGGTTTTCCTTTTCATATTTAGTACATTTTAAATTTCCAAGTATTTTTTAAAGTATCAATTTGATGTTTTTTTGATCCATGAGAAATGTATATTTTTACTTTCCAAATGCATGGTT
The DNA here is from genome assembly GCF_059928025.1 of Delphinapterus leucas. NCBI lineage: Eukaryota > Metazoa > Chordata > Mammalia > Artiodactyla > Monodontidae > Delphinapterus > Delphinapterus leucas. The sequence continues at coordinate 43,266,344 of NC_143135.1, forward strand.
TTAAAAAATACATTTTGGTTACTGATTTCTAAGTTAATTACATTGTAGTATAGAATGTGGCCTGTATAATATGGCTTCTCTGAGATTTACTTTACGAACTAATATGGTCAATTTTTGTAAATCATCATGTAAACTTGAAAAAAATATACATTCTCTAATTTGGGGGTGCATGTCCATTAAATTAAAGTTATTAAGTGCAATGTTCAAATTTATAGTAATGTTTTGTTTGACTCTCATTAATTGAGATGTACTAAAACCTCCTGCCATGATAGTAGAAATTTCTCCCTGAAGTTTTATCATTTTTTGTTTTATGTATTTTGAGCCTATTACAGTTAATACATACAACATTTAAAACTGTCATATCCTCTTGGTGAGTTGATCATTTTAAAATTATGTAGTGACTCTGTTTATTGCTAATCATGATTTTGGTATTAAAGGTATCTGCTTTTAATTACCCTAGCTTTATTTTGCTAGTATATACTTGCCAATTTTTTTTTTTACTTTAAACCTTTTATTTATTTATGTTTTATATGTGCCTGCTAAATAGCATATAATTGGGTATTGTTGTTTGTTAACTTTCACTACTATTATTGAGATATTTAGATTTGTTTCTACCATCTTTCTTTGTGCTTTTTATCTTTTTTAAAATGCTTTTAAACTTCTATTTAGAATTGAGTGGGGGGTTTTGTTTGGTTGATTATTTTTTCTCCCTTTGTTTTCCCTAGCTGATTTTTTTTTTTTTTTTTTTTTTTGTGGTACGCGGGCCTCTCACTGTTGTGGCCTCTCCCATTGTGGAGCACAGGCTCCAGATGCACAGGCTCAGCGGCCATGGCTCACGGGCCCGGCTGCTCTGCGGCATGTGGGATCCTCCCAGACCGGGGCACGAACCCGTGTCCCCTGCATTGGCAGGCGGACTCTCAACCACTGCGCCACCAGGGAAGCCCTCCCTAGCTGATTTGAAGTTATACATTTTTTTTTCTATTCTTTCCACAATTACAGTTAAATTTTAAATAGGTAATTTTTAATACCCTAACAAAGTCAACTTAATCAGTATTTTAGACTCCTTTTAGACAACATAAGGGCCCTGGAACACTTCACTTCTAATCATTCAACTCCCAACTTATGTCCATTTTAGTCTGGTATTTTAGTTCTATCTTTGAAAAAAAATCCATATTATTTTATACTGACAATGTTTATTTGTTTTATTTACATGTCTATTATTTTTTGCATTCACCATTTCTTCTTGACTATTTCAGACTGTCCTCCTAGGTTTATCTATTTTTTTTCCCTTTAAGCATATTTGCTAGAATTTTGTTTGTAGATAGTTAAATCTTTTTTTTAAACTGAATGTTTCTTTATTGTGCACTTGCTCTTGAAATGTAGTTTTTTTGGGTGTACTGTTCTAGCTTGAAGGGTTTTTTTTTTTTCAGTCTTTTGAAATTATTATTCCACTGTCTTCTAACATCCATTATTGCTGTTAAGAGAGCTGTTAGTAAAAATTTTGTTCCTTTTTAAAGTGAATTATTTTTTCTCTTTATCCATTTTAATATCTGTCTTTGGTATCCTACATTTTCACATTATTGTGCCTAGGTAAGTGTGGATTATTTTAAATTTATCCTGATTTCTCTATCTTGGGCTCCGTGTATCTGTAGATTTATGCCTTTCATCCACTTTGGAAAAAATAAAGCTAGCACTTATAAACCATGGATTTGGTGCCAGACCCTGTTCTAAATGCTTTGCTCAGTACCTCAACCATTATCTCAACCATTATCTCTTCAAATAATACTCAACCTTAATTTTCTCTATTCTCTCCTTCTGAGACTTCAATTAAACATATACCAGATCTTCTCATTCTATCCTCTATGTCTATAAGCTACTCTTTCCTTCTTTCCATCTCCTTCTATTCATGTGCTGCTTTACAGTTGATTTCTTGAGATACATTGTCCAATTCACTAATTCTCCCTTCTGCTGTGTCTAAGCTACTGTTTAGTGTATTCGCTGAAGTTTTAGCTTCAATGAATATAGTTTTCAGTTCTAAACTCTCTATTTATTTTTTTTTTTAAAAAAATCTCCGATCATCAGTTTTTATTTGAAAAAATTTAAATCTAAAGGATTAAGCATTATATTTAGTCGTTTCTTTAGTCTTTTTTCATCTAGAACAGTTCCCTAGATTCCTCCTTCCCTTTTTTTTAAATGACATTGACTTTTCTCACTTATTTTGCAGATTGTCTCTCAATTTGAATTTGCCTGATTGTTAAATTCAAGGTAAGCATTTCTGGCTGAGGTGCTGCATAAGTGAACATGTATCTTTCTTAGTACATCACAGCAGGAAGCTCATGATGTTAGTTTGATTATGGTTATGATTGGTTAAGGTTAAGGTGGTGTTGCCTGTTCACTTTTATTTTTCTGCTTGCTAATTTTTGTATGTAATCTTCTATTTCTTTAAATGTTTCCCACAGAGACATAGTATATTCTGTATTTGATAACTATAGTTGAAGTTCTTGGCCATTTAAATTTGTTGATTTTGCTTGAACCTCATTCTTAGTGGCTCACTTCCTTGTGTTTTGGGTGATTTTTAAAATTATTATTATAAGCTCATGGTTTACTGAACTTAATCTGTCTGAATCCTGAGAGCCTAAACTGAGGCATGGTTTCTTCCATATAGGATCTATAATTGGTTTTGGAGTGCTAGAGACCTGGCTTAATATGGGAATCTCAAGGTTAGCTCCCCTACTTTTTGTTAGACCCAAGGCAACACTGGATTTCTGTTTTTGTGTTTGCTTCCCTCCTGGAACATGTAGGCTTCAGCATACCTTCTTTTCTCTCTCTTTTTTGGCCCTGAGAGATTTTTCTCACTTACTTAAGAGCCTAGCAATGTTTTCAAAAGTATCTTGTTGCTGTGAATGGGCTTTTATAGTATTTAGTCCACCATTCCACTGCTCCACACTTCTTAGGAATCACATTCTGTATCCTTGGATGAGGTGGCCATTTGGGTTGGGTATTTAGTTTAAAATATTTTTTTCAGGTAAAATTATTATGACAGTGTTTTTTAAAACCGAGGGTTGCAAAATTAATCTTATGGGTCACAACAAGCACTAAAAATGAGACAGAATAGAAAGTAGTAGTCTTTTATATGTAGCAAAATTCAATATTATCTCTTGAAACATTTTATTCAATTATATATTTATATGTACTAACTTGTGATATAAAACATATTTCTTGCTGCTGTCATGGGAATTTTTTTGTGTAAAGCAATTGTCTAGGGCACACAGCTTTGAAGCCTCAATGACCCTAGAATCCACGCAATGGAGAGAGGACCCAAGGCTTCTTCAGGAAGAGAATCTTAGTCTTGCCCTCACTGGGCCCATCTCTGTTACAAGGCCACTGCTCGACCAGGTGGCTACTGAGGCTAAAAACAGAGGTAAATACATAATAAATGGATTATTGACATTTGTTGAGTGAGGTAATCTGTCATAAACCTTGAGCATCCCTGCATGTCTTTGCTGAGTGTGCCAAATAGCAAGGCCTAACCATCCTGTGTCCCTGAGCCACTCCTGCAGCCAGCCAAGTAGACTACTTGCTTCCTGGGAAAGGGGGCTGGCTTATTTACTGCTTGCCATAAAAGCTGCTGAGTTCCTCTACTCTGGCACAATCGACTGTGTGCACAGCTGTCATCAGGGCCTACCAGGCTACACCCTGGCACTTAGATACAGGGCAACTTGTACCACACTGCTGCTCCTGCTGTTTGCTGTGTTGTGAGTAAAAACTCCCTTGCTCTGATGCACTGAATATCACTGTTTACTTTCAGCACATAGAGTGTAGCAAATCCATCCAAATTCCTTGGTTGCTTAGCTACCAACTTCAGAGTCTTTGTCTACGAATGGCATCAGGATTCAGACTCAGGAGTGTCTGATTCTAATATCTGTGTTATTTTCAGGGCACCTTGTTGCTTTATTATCCAGGAAATTATTATTTCTTCTGTTCCTCAGCAGCAGTCAAGATAAAAACCACAGAGTGTAAGCCAAACTACTTCCCTCTTCCTGCCTAGTTCATTGCAATTTCTCTTGTCATAATGTGTGCTCCTGCTGCCACCTGCTGGCAGCCTCAGACACCCTGCTATTTCTTTGTAAACCCCTTATCTGTGTGAAGGAAAAGCCATCGGGCTTTAAAACAAAAAAGCAAGAAGCTCAGTGCAGGGATGCAGGCAGTCAGCTGGTAAACCATCCTCAAAGTTGGTAAAGCTGTAAGGGAGGAATATTCCGTTACATTCCCCTGGGGACTAATCTTTTCTCCCTCAAAGCTGATCTCAGTTTTCACCAGATTTTACCTGTCTCCGGGTATTGAAAGCAAGCACAGATTCCGTTATCTACTAAATTTGAATGGTGGTCTCTTGCTAAACTGTGGTGTTCCATCGCACATAACACTGACCACTACACTGAGAACCAACAAAACCAGAAGGTAACCAAGAAGAGTCTAAGTGGCTGCAAAGCTCGACTTGACCTCTTCATAGACGGTGAGGCTCAGAGCAATCAGGCCACTGCATATCATGGTCCTTTACTCTGGGCAGCTAGGACCATCAGGAGAATCCATTTCCTTTGTCAAGGACGTCCATCTCTCTCTCTCTCTCTCACACACACACACACACACACACCCTACAGAACATAATGACTTGTCATCTGGGGTGGGTTGTTGGACTTTGTTTTTCTTTGTTTCCCTTGCCTTGACAAAACGGGGAGAAACCCTTCCTGGGGGTGGGAGAGCTTATTTCTGACTGTTGGAAAAAGAGAAAGCAGGAATTGTTGTCACGACAATTGGGAGCTCATCAAAGCCTCATTTTGCTCGTCAGCCATCACTGCCCTCCGTCCTGCACCCCCGCGTGTTCCTCTAATTCAATGCTCGCCTAATGAATAACTCCTAGGAACAAAAGACCCTTTCAGGCTGGCACACATCATTATCAGAGGAGACTTGTATAACTGTCGCAAACGACTCACGTTTTCAGGCCTGTCTCTAAATCTGGTTATTCACAACCTTTATAGTTCAATATTATTGCCTAACTGTGATCATTTTCTAATTATCCTAATAATACTTATTAAATAATTCCCATTAAATCACTTGAACCAGAGCAGCCCAGGCCAGCTCAAATACAACTTAACCTAATAAGCATCGGTCATTCATTAAGCACCAGGGCAAGCTCTTAAAGGGGCTGAGTAGAATATTAAACTGCAAAGGAATATTATTATTGCACAAATGTTATTACAAGGTCGAGTGTACTAATTTCAATGCCTGGTTTGCAAATCTTCTGTTTGTTTTCCTTTGGGGCCGCCCTCTGTGACTTGACTCTTTCAGTCTCCTGCCCCTTGTTAATCTGCATCTGTCACCCACATAAGGACAATCAAGGAGAAAAAGGCCCATAAACTTAACGGGGGAATTACATTACCAAGGATATAGAGGGAATGAACAGAATCTATCTTCTGGCCAGGCAAATACACCTTTGGAAACACCATAAGCTGGCTGAGTTTCTTTAGCTGATAACTGCAAATAGCCTTTTTTTATACTGAGGGTGAGGGAGATTTTCAGAAGCTTTAAAAATTTGGTTTCCAGACTTTAAATTTCAAGCAATAAACATCAGAGAGTCAATTCTTTAAAAAGTGTGAATGGATATTTAACATTTTGTAAAATAGTATCAGTAGCCATTTATTAAATGCCTACAATGTGGTAGGCACTCTTGGGAGACTCTTGGTCCACCAATACACTTAATTCTCAAAATGGCCTGGTAATGTGAGGATTATGAGCTCCATTTTTCACATAAGGAATCTGGGAGCACAGAGGTTAAGGAATTCTCCCAAAACCACACCGGCTAAATGCAGTGGAACAGAATTTGAACACAGGGCTCCTTGACGCTTATAATTTTACTAACCCTACCATGCCATACTGCCTCCCCAGCAAAATGAAACATGCCCTAGCTTTGCTGGTTTATCCTTTTCACTTCTAAGGCTCTCCCTGAAGTCAGCGGACTCCTAAATACAAGTGCCAAGCCTTCTTGATTGGGAATATGACCAAACATTTCATTGTGTTGAAAGCCCTGACAATGGCTGTACACAGGTAGGCAGAGGCTCCAAGCAGTGAGAAACAGTTACCACTTTTGTTAAGAACCCTACTTCTGATGGGTGGATTTGGGTTCTCTTTGCAAGGAAATGCACCGAGTATTGTAAGAAAAGGAACAAATATTTATTAACATTCTCTCCCATGCCAGGCACTGTGCTAGGGCTCCCACATACATTGTTTTAGCCAATCCTCACCACAAATCCAAGGAACAAGTATAATTATCACTCCCACTTCAGAAACACAGAAGTTGAGGCACAGAGGGGTAAAGTCAGACTCCGACGTTTCCAGAGAGACAATAACTACACAGCTACAGAAGCTGAAACCACAGGGCCTCTCACGTGGACCGGCCCTTGCAGGGCTCTGGGAGCTGCCCCACAGGTTTGCCTGCATGACTTTGTATGAGCTTCGGGCCTCACAAAATCTGGGTCTGCCCCTGCTGGTACCATTATTCTCAAATAACTGAACTTTTAAGAGAAATGAAGCCCTAACCTTTCCCTATGTTGTTTACGTGACCACACACAGAGATATGTGTTTTCAGGGTCTGCTTTCTCACATTTTATATCCCAAATACAAAAGGCTAAAGACATCACATCAGAAATTAAAGAGACAATATCCCCAATATACACACATATATATATCACTGAATCTCTTTGCTGTATACCTGAAACTAACACAATATTGTAAATCAACTGGGCTTCAATTTTATAAAAGAGACAATACCCCCCATTGACCCCAATTCACTAGCAACATCACTGCTGGATGGTTTCCACAAACACATAGATTTCTTTCAGTTTCATTCCTCACTCAAAACTCTCCGCTGGTTCCTTATTCGTTATGGCATTTCACGTCTTTTTACTTTTGGTCTTTGCAGGTGCTCTTCCTTCTGCCAGAATGGTCTCCTCACCTCCCTGGTAACCTCCTGTTCCTTCTCCAGTTCTTGTCTTAACAGATCACCCCCTCCAGGTGATTAGCCTGACCACCCCCCTTCCCCATCGAGATCAGTTAGGAACCTCGCGATTCCGTCCTCATTCCACCCTAATGCTTGTTCCCATCACAGTCCTCGTCCCCCTGCGTTGTGGTTTATTCACATGTCTGTGTCCCTCAGTGGACCATAAACTTCTCAAAGGCAGGAAATGTCATACTTATCGTTAGAGACCTACAGTCTTAATGTCCAATACAAAGCAGACCTTCACCAGATGAATTCTGTTTGCATCTAAGAATCTGAAGCTACCAGTAGAACAGTTACTATTTATTGCTTTGCCTTGTGCCAGGTAATGTGCTAATTTAATTTCATCATATATATATTTCATCATGTATATATGTATCTCCTTTAACCGTTATTTCAGCTCTACAATATAGGAAACCACTATTATCCACATTTTAGAGGAGAAAACGAAAGTTCATAAAGGTTTAGAACGTGACTGGCCCAAGGCCCTACAGCTGATAAAGGGAACTACAGCTGGTAAAGGGAGAAACCAAGACTTTGACTCCAAGTCCAGGCTTTGAATCACTACCAACATTGCTTGAACACCCAACTGTTTCTCCTGAATTTATCTTAATCCCTGAATTGCAAAGAATATTCACACTAGCAGAAGAGACTGGACAGACCAGAAATCCAAGGCCCACAGGCTGACTGATGCCCTGGGAATTTCAAACTAGACAACCAGTTTGATTTTGAAAGTGGGAAGCAGTTGTGGATTGAGCACCGCAGGTCCGTGTTGACAGTCCCACAGCCGGTGACAAGGTCTCACTGTTTTGCCCAGATGGTTAGACCAGCACTGTTTTCAGACCAGAGACACGGGCCCGAGCCCGCTTCTCCAGATCCGCCCGCAGGGATGCCTACCTGCTTCTCCTCTCAGCGCCTTCTCTAGCCTCACGCCCTGGATCTCGGAAGCCCTCTGCCACTCCTCCACCTCTTCCAGCTGCCTCTGGATGGCCTGCAATGCCAGGATCATACGTCACGCAGGTACTTTCAACGTGCAGAGTCATGCAAGGGCGCCAATTCTGCCACCTATTTTCCAAGAGGAAGAAGCCCTTTCCCTCGTGATGCCACCTCCTCGATTAACTGGGTAAGAACCCATGAATTCCCAAAATAACTAGAACTTGACATTTCCTTTCTTTAAGTATGAAAACATAAAGCAAGGAGTCTGTGTGTAAGCTCAATTTTCCCCCAAGGAGACATTAAAACACTCCCCTTTGACCAGGCCAGTCACACAGACATGCTCTCAGGCAGAGGCTGCTGCACTGGGTGGGTGTTCCTCGTAGTTCCTGGACTCCTCGGAGCCTCGGCCTCTGACCATGGTGATGGCATAGCCATCAGAGCTACAGTCCCTACCCAGAGTAGGACAGGGTCTCCAGGGGCAAACACAGGGCACGTTTCTTCTCCCAAGAAGAACCAGCAGACACCTCCCAAGAAGCTGTTCTGGAGCAGCAGACGCAGACCAGCTCCTGGGGCTCTGGGTGTCCCTCTCCTGGTTTGTCCTGCTCTTGTCCTCAGCTACAAATCGGCAACCTATTCTTTCACTGCACCACGGGGGCTCTTTATTGTCTGTGGAAGTGCACTGTGGCTTATTACTAGCAGTTTATTAAGACGAGACAGAAATGTTTATCCCATTAAGGCACCCCCTCCATAACCTTAACCTAACCATCAAGGCACCTAGCAAGGCTTGGGATCATGACTGCGTTTGCCTTTACATGTTTATTTTCCCTACCAGCTATTTCTCGCTTGTATATTAGGAAGGAAAATGAAGGGAAAGCCTTTCTTCTGTACATTCTGTTCATCCCTGTCCATTTTCTCTGCTTTCAAACACACACTGCCAAAAGGCACATCTCTTGACAGAACAGACTTTGCACCTGGCAGACCAGGTGTGTTCAAGGAAGTGGCAGCTGTCTGGGCAGGTAGAATGTGTGTGTTCTTCCTTTCCTACCTTCCTCTAGCTCTGTCTCACACCTCTTCCTCCTTAACTCCACATCCTTCTAAGTCTCCCCTGGATTCAAAGTACAATCGCTGAGGCATCTGCAACCCGTGAAGAGGCCCAAGCGAGGGTAGCAGTGGGGAGGGGTGGGGACGGAGCAGCCACCTGGCTTCTTGTCTCAACTGAGAGGGTTTAAGCCCCGAACATAAAATCTGAAATAGATGGGAATTCTATCTAAAACTACTTGTAATTTTATGCCCTCTTCCTCTCTGTCTCTCTTTTAAAGACAATTATATCTTTATAGATCTGTCTCTTGCTGGCACTGTGTAGAATTGCTAAAGGAAGGGAAACATTTAAATGACTTTATTACTGATTACTTTGCAATTATGGCTCTATAATTGTTATGGACTGAGTAGTGCCCCCCCACCCTGCCAAATTCATATGTTGATGTCCTAATCCCTAAAGAGACTGTGTTTGGAGATAGGGCCCTTAAGGAGGTAAATAAGGTTAAGTGAGGTCATACCAGTGGGCCCTAATCCAACAGGACTAGTGTCCTTATAAGAAAAGGAAAAGATGCCAAAATTCTCTCTCTTTCTCTCTCTTTCTCTGAATGCACACAGAAAAAAAGGTCATGTGAAGACACAGCAAGAAGGCAGCTGTCTACAAGCAAGAAGGCAGCTGTCTACAAGCCAGGAAGAGAGTCCTCACCAGAAACCAATCCTGCAGGCACCTTGATCTTGGACTTCCAGCCTCCAGGACTGTGAAAGAATAAATTTCTGTGGTTTAAGCCACCCAGTCTGTGGTATGTCATTATGGCAGCTCAAGCTGATTGATATGGTGGTCATTCTTTAGAAACTAAGGATGAAAATCTCAAAGATTATACAGGACTGGTATGGGTGCTAGCAGATTAGGCCTCAAAAGGCCATCGTAATTCTTCTGTTATCACTGCCTACTGTCTGGAGTAAAAATAGAAGGAGGGGAAATTGCTGAGTTTGCCAATCCATTTCATAAAGACTTCTCATGTTCTCAGAAGGAAAAGTTGAAATGTTTCAAGAAAGCCTATTTCAGAAGTTGAGAATGGACAGAGGGAATTTATGGGAAGTTTTCCCATCCACTAGGTGAAGGGGGTGGCTCCCAAGTCAGTCACTGAGAAGAGTAAAGGAGGCTGGAGTAAGTGACTTCCTGCTTTTGTCAGAAACAAATTACAGGACTACCCAGCCTGATAAAGCAAACAACTGGAAGAAGGGATGTAGGGTACGCTGCATTAACATGAGTGGTCATTTTAAGTCCTTCTGTCCTAAAACCCAACTGTCCCCCAAGGCTAGGTTTGGGGTCCTCAGGGAGAGGGGGTGTGCCTTGACTTTCTGCTTCATTTTGCAGGTGGGCAGATCAACTTGGGCAGAAATGTTTGGAGTAAACAATCAGGCCAGGGAATCTGTAGCAGAATGCTAGATGCTTGTGTGTTCAACTAACCTTGGAATAGAGACAGCCCCAGTAGTTGTCAGCTCAGCAAAGACACTGTCAGAAAGTCAGGGGAAGGTTGTATCCTCACAGAGGACAAAACTAAGGCCACTCGTGTGTGGCACTAAGGGCCTGGGATTGTTCCCAAGGCCGTGTGTTGGCTGCTGTTCCAGCTCACTTTGCAGGACACGCGTCTGCAGATGGAAAGGCAGCTGGGAGTGGGCCAACTCAACACCTGGGCCCTCCAGGCCCCAGAGTCCCACCAGGGATTGAGTCAGAGCCTTTAGAATAGCCACAAGCCCGGTTGCTCAGAGAAGAGAGACCTATCTTTCCCCAGTGCAATACAGATTTCCAAAGGCTTCCACATCCAGATCCCCAGGATCTCAGACCCACTCACTCAGCTCAAGTTTGTTTTCTGACCTGAGCTTTGTGAAGTCTTTTCAATTCTTCTTGCTTAACCAATTGTTTTGTTGCTTTTTCTAGCCTCCTTCTTCTTCTTAGTGTCTTCCTCTCCTACAAAAACCAAGAAGAAAAAAATATGTCTTGAAAAATGAAATTGAAATGTACAAAATACCGTCACAGACTCTGCCCTCTCCAACCAAACCACTGCTTAGCTTCTAGAACAACAATGTCAACAGAACTTTCTGCAGTGATGGAAATGTTCTGTATCTAGGCATAAGATTGCCTTCCCTACTTCACTTTGCTTGTACAAATACGTCATTAATACCACTGGGTTCTCTGTGTGCCTGGGCTAGTAGAATACAGAACATTCAAAATTGAGGCATTTAAAATAGCGGTCCAGATCTTGACGGTGTCTCTTCCAGGTTTTAGATAGCAGAGAAAGGAGAAGTAGTGGTGTGGCCAGCTCCACATATTGCAAGTTTCAGGAGACTCTTCTGATTGGAGAAGCAGCAGAGAATAACGTTTGAGCCCTGGGCCCAGGAGCCATGCAAAGCTGGCATTCAAACCCCAGCTGAGCCGTGTGAGCTTCGCTATGTCATACAACTTCCTGAACTTCAGCGTCCTCTTCAGAGTGATGAGAATGATTTAATGCCTACCTTGTAGGGATGTGATAAGGATTAAATGGGATAAGGTGGGTCAAGTCCTTTGCAGAATACTTAAAAAAGATATGGGATAGATATTCAGTAAATACTATGATTTTTACCATTACCAGTATGATCATTATATTATTACTATACAAATTAGCATGATTATAATTTCTTACTAAAATCTACTATTTTTCATATGTGTGTGTATGTACATAGTGTGTATGTATACATCTTACATATACAAAATAAATGTCCAACTCGGGCCGGCTTTATTATGTTTGCCTTCTCAGAGCATACACACATCAATTTTCTATATTAGGGTGAGAATGAGAACATGCGAGAGACTTCTTTCTAAGCTGGCAGAAATAAATATGGAATTAAAAACTTGTTACATCTAGCCTGGTGCCTGGGCATTCAGTAGCTGTGGTTGAGCTGAATGTTTGCCCATTAAAAGGACTATAAATCCACAAGTGGGGAATAGACCTAACAGGCCTGACTCCAGGTCCATAATAGAGGTCAGAGATTTTACCTTAAAAGCAAGTGCCTTTCCAGGGCTTTATGGATCCTTGGCATTCTGCCACCCATTCCATCACTCTCCTTAGGAAAGCACCTAGCTTTCAGGGTTCAGAAAGTTTACAGATCATTGGTGGAAACATTTAGCTCAATGACGAAACTTGGTTTTTCTAAAATTCTCTGTAGGATGTAGAATCCTAAAGATCTTCATCCTTTCTTTCATCCTTGGAAGGAAATTTTGGCTCTCAGCACTCAAACTTATTCTATATCACATCTCTATTGCTAGAGGACAACTTCCAGATTGACTGTCAACCACTGCAGAGGTTCCAGGCCATTTGGGTGAGGGAACTCCTCCTTTAAGCAGCCAGGACCTTTCTGGGAAGACTGGGTGGGGAGGGGTGTGGTGGTATTTAACAAATATCTCTTGAGCTTCCACTATACTAATCTACATAATAATTGTCAGCATTTTTTGAGTGCTATGTGCCAGACACTGTACTGGCTACTTCACATGCATCATCTTATTTATTCCACAAATTACACTTATTTCACAGATAAGGAAATCAAAGCTCAGAGAAGTTAAATAACTTGCCCAAGATGACACAATCAGGAATTGGTAGAGCCAGGAGCTAAGCCCAGGTAACCTGAATCCAGTGTCCACATTTCTATTTAGTTTATTCTGCCTTTCCTGTACCAAATTCGGTGCAGATGCATCAAGGACCTCTGCTTTAAAGAAATATCAAACTTTCCCCCTAAATTAAGACCATTCAAACAATTTCAGCGAGGGATGCCTTGACAGCATTGCGCTGTCTTAGCACTTCCCAGCAGCAAAGCTGCCAAACCCCAATTGCTTTATCAAGAGTCAGCAAAGCAGAACCTAGACAGGGAAAGAAAGTCCTTTATTGCCTTTTATTAAAAGATGTGGACATAGGAAAAAAGAAGGATGATTTATTAACAAACGCTCATATAGCCTTACACTGCACCAGGCACGGTTCTCACATCCTCAGTAATGGTGATGACGATGCAGAGAAGAAAGGAAAACGTCTAAGGGCTAAGGAAGAAAAAGATGAAGGACAGAGAAAGGGAGAAATCTGGCAGGACTGAAGACAAGCTGCCTGTCTCCCTCTCTCAGATCCCGGCATTAACTTGAGGGGAGGGGGCAAAGCAAAGAGGCGAGGCTGCATATCCTGTCTCCAGTTTCCTTTGCAAAGGTTCACTCTGTGCCATGTGGCTGGGGACACACCTGTATGGGGCAGAAGAGATAAAGAAACTAGAAGGGAAAACACTTCCCTCGTTCCTTCAGTGTGAGCCCTTGGGAAGTCATAAAGAAGGAACCTTTTTGCCAGCTTCCCTGCCTGAAGAGTGGGCCGTGTTGGAAGCCAGGTGAAGCGGGCAAGGTTTACCACACTGCAGGTTTATGTGATGACTGGCTCTGTTCTGGTCCAGCAGGAGACAAGGAGCTATTCGCAAGGCTTGCCCTAGGTATCATGGTCTTGCCATTTCGATGGCTTTCAGCCACTCCATTCTTTTGGTCCCCATGAGTGGCAGAATGGTTGATGCTGGGGCTTCTGCCTCATTTGAATACAGAATTAACTCAGGGTCACTCAAGGGGGTGAGAGGGTCTGTAAGGAAATCCCAGAAATCAACACGACACATAGAATTCATTGGTACTGAATGTCTAACTAATCATGGCCACCCACGGTTAGAAATCAGAAATCTCTACGTATTCTCTTGTTCTCATTCTCTCTCTCCCCAGCATGTCCCAGCTCCCTCCTGACTTACTTGCTCCAAGGTGGGCCGTGGGGAGCTGGAACCCCTGAATGACTTGAGATGATGCCAAAGCTCCTAGTGCTAGATATGGAAAAGTTGAGTTTAAGTAAATAAATTTGGTTCTCTATTTTTCTCCGCAGATCCTTACTGCTCCAAAAAATAAACACTGCCAGAGCAGTGAACCGCTTCTGTCCGCCCAGGAAGTATATGATGTCCAGCCATTCAGCTCTTCCAGCCCCAGAGGATAAAGAAAACAATGGTGGGATTTGGTCATGGGATGTGTGTCTCCGTGTATGTAACATACAGACACATTTAAAGGCATACAATGACGTTTGTGTTTTTTAATCCATGGGTATGGGAGTTATTTAAAGGGTTCTCCAGAAATGAATGTTCAATAAGCAGAGAGAAGAACTGCCATTCCCCCGCCAGCACACGGCTAGTCAGTGGGGATCCTCAGAGCCTAGATGCAACTGCATGGTTCATTTCGTATTTCTGATTAGAATAAACATAACGTTTTCCATGCAATCTGCCTCTAGTGCTTCTTAAATGAAGCTGTGCTACCCCTAGGGAAATACACATCTGCTTGTTTTAATTTTTTCGATGGTTTGCTTGTTGGATCACCACTTTAAGAGCTGCAGTCACCAAATGGTTTCAAGTAAATACGTCTGCTTTTTCCCCCTTCCCACTTTGACATCTCTGAGAAAGGCAAGTTCCTAAAAGTTAAAAAATATATATAAAAAGGTAATTCTTAGGGTGTTCCAGGTAAAAAGAGCGGTTGCTGTCAGATGCAATGAAACGTGATCCTCCTAATGAAACTGCTGCAGCTGGAGCCCACATTGGGTCTGAAATCTGGATGGTAAACGGCCCCCGCAAGCCAAGGCCCCCTTTGGTTTGCCAAGTGTTACCTTTGACCGCAAGGAAGGCTGAGGATCGAATTCTTCATCTGCAGAGGAGGTGGCGGTGGAAGAGGTGGAAGAGACAGTCCCTGTCACCTGTGCTCTGATGGGGACGTGCTTGGGACCTGAAATGGGAACAGAACTCACTGAACTCCTAGCTTCTTCTCCTGCGTCATGACCCAAAGCCACCTCTCCTTCCTCCCTGCTACCCCCATTCTCTCCCTCCCTGCCCTCCCCTCACTGCACCTGCCATGAGCGTGAGGCGGCAGCACCTAAGGGCAACTGAAAATTTGGCCCTCTACGTTAATTACATTTCTGGGTCCCTGCCAAGAGCTTTGCAGCTCTCTTTTCATGTGAAAAAAAAAAGGTATTATGCAGAAATCAATTAATTCCTTAAACACCATTTGTATGGTGTGTTGCTAGGAATGCATTCAGAGATGAAATCTATTAGTAAAATTCATGTCTGAAGTTAGCTGAGTTACCTAAATGCTTGTGTAAGGTTCGTTCTGCAGAGTAATTGAATGCAAAAAAGTCGGAGCCAGCTCTTAAACAGATCGCCCTTCTGCGGCTCACAGCATCTGGCACCCATTTTTACTACATGACATCTGCTCAGTGTAAAAGGGCTGGCGTCAGAATGTCTGGTCATAGGAAAAAAAAAAAAATCCCAAATGTAATCAGAAGCAAAAGGACTCTGAGCCTAAGGTTTTACCACATAGTCTCATGCGACATAAATATTTCATTAATTAGGGCTAAACAAATGCCAATTTTATTTTCCCAACTTGCAGATATTATCACATCATCGAAGTGATGATTCAAATGCCAGGAAAGGCGGTTTAAGATAGGGAGGGCTCAACAATTCAGGGCCCACGGGAGAGCTGAAGTCGAGGGGAGATGCCAACCCCTGAACAAGAGGTAGATGGTTAGAGGCAGCAAAGCGCCTGTGTTCGCTCAGATCTCTTTGTGATCTGACTGGGGACCACGTGTGATAAAGTGTTCCAGGTGCCACAGGAGACTTTTGTTCTTCTCAGCAAGAACATCTGCCCCTACACATCAACCTGATGCAGAGTTAATGATTAATATCTGGATTAACGCACCCTGAACACTGGCTATCAGAACCAGCTAGGACTCCATGACGGGAGATTTACTAATCTTTACTCTGCCGCATCAGCTTCTATCTAAAGAGAAATATGTGTTGGGTGGGGAGGGAGGAGGAGAGGCAATTCCAAGCTGACTAGCGTTCTCTCCAGCCTGCCTTTTCTTCCCTGTAATTTTCAACTATTCACCCCAGTGGGAGAGGCCAAGTTTTAAAAATTAAGGGTAATTTTAACCTCCAGGAACACATTTACATATGCTGTTATTCAAAGCAAAATAATGCAAAACATCTATATAATAACACAGCCACTCTGGGAGAGAGAGTTAACTGTTTTCCACTTTAATTTGCCAGATACGAACGCTCAGGTGAAGAGAAAATCAGGAGCTGCCTAATAACGGTGGAGGCATTGTTAGTGGGAAGCTGAGACTGTTTCCCAGCCCCAGCCGCTAAATCACCACTGAGTACTTTAGTCACTGAGTATTCCCTTCTTAGTGTGTGAGCTTGAGGAACTAACTCCACCTCCTCAGTTTCTGGGGATCATGATGCCTAACTTGCAGAACTGTTGTAGAAGAGTAAACGTAATCAACATAAAGAGCCCAACCCAGTGCCTGGCTCATTGCAGGTGCTGAAATAAACGTCGTCGCCATCATCAGCTACCTCTCCCAGACGAGGAAGCAGCAGCCATGCTTCATCACCACCACTGACCCCAACGAACAACACTGCGATACTAGTAAACTGCCTAATCAACCGTCATTTTATGGAGGAAGTATAATAACCTAAATTTGAAGCTTTTTCTATCAAAAATAAATTTACTATTTCCACTGAATCTTATTTTGAAATTGAGGAGAAAACGTTCCGAGATATAATGCATTTCTTAAACTTCTGGCAAAGTTACATAAAGTTAAATAGTTACCCCTGAATCTCTTCCCCTTTACTCTCTTCCATCATAGAACCATTCATTCTACTTTACTTTTCATTTGCAAGCTTAAAAAATTTGCAGCATTGTTCTACTCTGGCTACAGTGGAGTGACTGATTCTGGGATTGATCTCCCACCACAAAGCACTAGAAGTCAGGATGAAATATATGAAGCAGGTGTTTCCAGACACTGGACAAGAGGCAGAACAGAACTGTGATAAAGGTGGGAACAGAGCTTACACGAGGTAAGCCCTACAATCACAGTAGCTTTCTGCCTACAGGCACTTTCCAGAACACAGTGCAGGTAGGAGGAACCTAAACAGAGCATAGCAGATTCATTGAGTTGAGAAGACAAAGGTCACCATTTGAGTGGGCTGAGGCAGTTGGAATATGTGGGGAAGAGTACTTGAGAGGAAGGAGCTATGTAGAAAACAGACTTCAGAAATAAGCATAAAAGTCAACTTGAGGGGCTTCCCTGGTGGCGCAGTGGTTGAGAGTCCGCCTGCCGATGCAGGGGACACGGGTTCGTGCCCCAGTCCAGGAAGATCCCACATGCCGCGGAGCGGCTGGGCCCGTGAGCCATGGCCGCTGAGCCTGCGCGTCCGGAGCCTGTGCTCCGCAACGGGAGAGGCCACAACAGTGAGAGGCCCATGTACCGCAAAAAAAAAAAGTCAACTTGAGTCTATTGCTTAATGATAAATTATAGATGCATAGAGAGAAATTGCACGAGGTTGGGCCGACAACTGCTGGAAAGTTATAGGGTAAATAATCTCTAAAGCTTTCACAGGACTAGAAAATGTTCAAGTTTTACCCAAATAGGGTAGAGCAAATGTTGGGGGCATTAGAGTGGAGACGACAGAAGAATCGCACTTGAGTAACAGGGATAAATTAGCTCTAGAGTAAAGGTCATTATAGACATAACTGAATAAGCTTAAAAACCAGCCTTGTAAGAAACAAATTGATCTGCAAGTTACTCTACTGCCTGCCAAACATTCTTTAATGCCTATATAACACTCTTGAAATGAGGAAACAAAATCTAGACACTCTAAAATGTAATATTTATAAAATCTAGCAGCCAGTAAACAGTTACTAGATACACAGAAAAGCAGGACAATGAGTCTGATAATCAAGAGAAAAATCAATCAATAAAAGCAGACTCAGAAATGATGAAATTAGCAGACAAAGATTTAAAAAGAGTTATTCTAAATGTGCTCAAGAATTGAAAAAGAAAACACGAACAGAATAAGGACAGAAACAAAAAAATATTTTTAAAAGAACCAAATGGAACCTATAAAGATAAAAACTACAAAATCTGAAATGAAAATTTCACTGGATCAGTTTAACAACAGACTAAATACTGCAGAGGAAAATATTCAGTGAAATTAAATAATAGCAATAAAACAAAAACTATCTAAAATGAAGCACAGAGAAAAAGAGACTGAAAAAATGAATAGAACCTCAATGACCCGTGGGACAATATCAAGTGGTCTAAAATACATGTGATTGGAGTGCCAGGAGACAGAGGGAGAATGACAGGAACAGAAAACGTAGTTGACATAAGATTGCTGAAAATCATGCAAATTTAATGAAAATTGTAAATCCACAGCTTCAAGAAGCTCAAAAACCCACAAGCAGGGTAAACGCAAAGAAAATCATAGCAAGCCTCACGATAATGAAATTGCCAAAAACCAGAGATACAGGTAAAATCTTAAAAGCAGACAGAGAAAAATGATACATTTCATACAGAGAAACAAAGATAAGAATGTCCATGGACATCTTGTCAGAACCTAAATATGCCAAGAGACAACAGAACATCATTAAAATGCTGAAAGAACAAAAAAATCTGTCAACTTATGATTCTATGTCCAGTGAAATGACCCATTCAAAATGAAGCAAAAGGGGCTTCCCTGGTGGTCCAGTGGGTAAGACTCCACACTCCCAATGCAGGGGACCCAGGTTTGATCCCTGGTTGGAGAACTAGATCCCGCATGCACACCGCAACTAAGAGTTCGAAGGCCACAACTAAGAAATCTGCATGCCTCAATGAAGATCCCGTGTGCAGCAACTAAGACTCGGCACAGACAAAATAAATAAATAAAATAATAAATAAATATTTTAAAAAAATTCTCCTTACCTGCCTTGTTTTCTTAAAAAAAATGAAGCAAAAATAAACGTTTTTGGTTTTTTTGTTTTATTGTTTATTTTAGGAGAAAGAAGTTAGGATAATTTGTTGTTAGCTGACATGGATATAAAAAAGTCTTAAAAAGTTCTGTAGTAGAAGGAATACACCAGATGGAATGAAGAGGTTCAGAAATGATAAATATAAAATAATTTTTCTTTGTGGTTCTTAATTTCTTTAAAAGACAATTGACTGTTAAATGTAAGATAGTGTGAAATAATAAGAAATATACCTACAGATCTTCCTCAGCTTACAATGGGGTTACATCCCGATAAACCCATCCGAAGTTGAAAATATTGTAAGTTGAAAACTCATTTAATACACCTAACTTACTAAATGTTGTAACGTAGCATAGCATGCCTGAATGTGCTCAGAACACTTACATTGCCTACAGTTGGAAAAAATCATCTAAAACAAAGCCTAATTATGACAAAGGGTAGACTAGCTCATGTATTGATAGATTATTGAATACTACACTGAAAGTGAAAAACAGAATGGTCGTTTGAGTACAGAATACAGGCTGTAAGTGTATCAGTTATTTACCAGCCAGGTCTCCTGGCTGACTGCGAGCTGTGGCTCTCTGGAGAGTATGGTACCACATATTGCTTGCCTGGGGAAAGATCAAAATTCAAAATGTGAAGTATGGTTTCTAATGAATGCATATTGCTTTTGCATTACCATAAAGTCAAAAAATTTCAAATTGAACCAGTGTAAATCAGGGACTTTCTGTATTGGTCTCTGCCCCTGGCTTCTGCTAATATTTGATCTTTGACCCCAATTCCTGACAAAAAGGTCCTAAAACCCTTGGAATTTCCCAGGTGATAGGAGTTTCTTTTGTTCTAATGAGGTGGCTCTTGGTGGGCTTGTGGATGGGGACTGGTCACTAGAAAGACCAAGCCATGATTAGAAGCTTGGAACTATCATCCCTACCCCTCCATCCTCTGAAGAGGGGAGAGGGGCTGGAAAATGAGTTAATAATCGATCACACCTATGTGATGAAGCCTCCATAAACATCCCTGAAGTACAGGGTTTAGAGAGCTCCCAGATTGGTGAACACATCCATGTGTTGCGCCCCAGCTCCATGTGCTTGGGACCCTTCCAGACTTCACCCTATGTACTTCTTCATCAGGCTATTCATTTGTATCCTTTATCATATCCATTATAACAAAGTAAAGTGTAAGTAGGTGTTTCCCTGAGTTCTACACCAGACTAGCAAATTATCGAACCCAAGGAAGGAACTGGGGGAACCTCTACTTATAACCAGTTGGTCAGAAGTACAGGTGACAACCTGTAAGGATATAGAAGATTTGAGCAAACACTACTAATATATTTGACCTAACTGACTGATATAAAACAACATCCTCAATAACTAGAGAATATAATTTTTTTTCAGAGCATGTGGAACATTCACTAAATTGGTGATATGCCAAGCCATAAAGCAAGTACCAACAAATTTCAAAGAACTGAAGTCATACATAGTATGTCTTCTGACAACAGTGAGGTTAAGCTAGAAATCAATTAATAAAAAATGTAATACTTCAAAATGATTAGAACTTAAGCAATACTTTCTAACAACCTACAGATCAAAGAAGAAATAAAAATAAATTTAAATTAACTGATGATAAAAAATATGGTATAACAAAATGAATAGAATGCAGCTAAAGTGATGATTAGAGGGGAATTTAGAGCTTTAAATGTATACATTATGCAAAAGAGAAAAGTTGAGAATTGATGCTCTAAGATCTACTTCAAGAAACTAGAAAAAGAACTACCAAATGAACCTAAGGAAACCAAAAAGGAAGACAATACTCAAGATAAGAACAGATTATGAAAGACAATAAAGACAAAGCAGAAATAAAATAGAAAATTAACAAAGCAAAATTTTTCTTCTTTAAAAAGATGAATAAAATTGATAACCTCCACGAAGAATGACTGAGAAAAAAGAGACAGAAAACACACCTACCAATACTGGGCATAAAAAGTCCTACAGTACTAAAGGAAGCTAGTAACCATAAACCATTTTATGACAATAAATTTGAAAATTTAGATTAAATGGACAAATTTATGGAAAAACATGACTTACAAAACTGACATAAGAAGAAACAGAAAATCCGAGTAGTTACATATCTAACAAAAGGAACCCTCATATACTGCTGGTGGGAATATAAATTGGTGCAGCCACAGTAGAAAACAGTGTGAAGGTTCCTCAAAAAATTAAGAATAGATCTACCATACGATCCAGTTATTCCACTTCTGGGTATTTATCCAAAGAGCACAAAACACTAATTTCAAAAGATATACACACTATGCTACGTTCATCACTATGCTATGTTCATAGAGATGTGGTATAGGAGAGAATACTACTCAGCCATAAAAAAGGATGACATCTTGCCATTTGTGACAACATGGATGGACCTTGAGGATTTTATGCTAAGTGAAATAAGATGGAGAAAGACAAATACATATGAGTTCACTTATATGTGGAATACAAAAATAAATTAATTAATGAACAAATCAAATCAAACCAAATAAAAACAAACGTGGATACAGAGAACAGAGTAATGGTTATCAGAGGGAAGAGGGTACCAGAGGGAAAAACGGGTGAAGAGGGTCAACTGTATGGTGATGGATGGGAACTAAAACTCTGGCTGTGAGCACACAGTAGTGTATATAGGAGTCAAAATATAATGCTGTACATGTTAAGCACATAATGTTATAACCAATAAAAAGAGTACCTATAAAAATAATCTACAGCAAATAGAAAGATAAGCCTTCTGATATTAGGTTAAAAAGATAATGATCTATTTATTACCACTTCTATTTAGCACTGTATAGGTGGTCCCAGGCAGTACAAGAAAGTTAAATAAAACGTATACAAACTGGAAAGGAGAATGTCAAACCGTCTTTATTTTCAGACAACATGATTATCTGCGTAGAAAATCTCACAAAAAAGCTACTAGAATAATAAGTGATTTTAGCAAGGACAACAGAAAAAGTCAATTGCGTTTCTACATATTAACAATGAGCAACTGAAAATCAAAATTAAGAAAGCCACTCCATTTACAGTAGTAACACAACAAACTGTGAAATTCTTAAGGGATACATTTAACAAAATATACACAGGAACTACACACTGAAAACTAAGAAAACCTAAATAAATTAAGAGATACTCCATCTCCATGGACTGAAAGACTCAGTAGGTATCAATTGTTCCCAAATTATTTAGAGACTAAAAACAGTCCCAATCAAAATTCCAGCAGGCTTATTTGGTAGAAATTGACTAGCTAAATTTAAAATTTTTATGGAAACACAAAAGACCTAGAATAGCCAAAATAACTTTTAAGAACAAAATTTGAGGACTCCCACTACCTGTTTGCAAGACTTACTCTAAATCTCTAGTAATCAAGAGAGTATAAGGATAAACATACAGATCAATGGAACAGAGTAGAGAGCACAGAGGTAAACCCACACGTATACAGTCAACTGATTATCTGTAAAGATGACATTGTAACACAGTGGGGGAAGAAGAGACTTTTTAACAAGTGGTGCTTTAAAAATTGGATATCTATGGGCAAAAACTTTGACTTTTATTTACTATAAGAAATTAATTAGAATTGGATTATAGACTTAAGCCCAAAAGCTAAAAACTGTAAAACTTCGGAGAGAGAACATAGGAGAAAGCCTTAGTAACTTTGGGTTTAGAAAGATTTCTTAAATCTAATTCAAATTATTTAAAAAATTAATTAATTTGACTCCATCAAATTAAAAACTGCTGTTCTTTGGATGATGAAAATGAAAAGACAATCCACTAGCTGGGAGAAAATATTTGTAAACACATATCTGATACAGGACTTATAACCAGAATTTTTATGAACTCTGACTAAATAGAGGGTTATAGTGTGTTCTCAGATCAGAAGACACAATATTCTAAAGCTATCAAATGTCTCTAAATTAATCAATTTTAAACTGTATCATTTATAACTGCACACACAAAAATTGAATACCAGGGAATATATGTAATGAAAATTGTGCAAGATCACTACAACTACAAAACACCGACAGAAATTGCGAATGTATCACGTCCGGGGATTTGAAGACTTACTATTACAAAGATGTTAATTTTCTCCAAATTTATCTCTGGAGTCAATGCAATACTAGTCATATGCCCAGAAAATATTTTTGTGGAAATTGATGAGTTGATTCTGTAAGTCATATGGAAATGCAAAAGGCCAAGAATATCAAACAATCTTGAAGAACAAAGTGGAGAATTTACTTCAGACTATGAAGATTTATTATAAAACCACATAATGAAAACAGCGTGATTCAGGTGCGAGGACAGACAAACCAGTGGAAATGAATAGAAGGTTCAAAAATGAACCTGCCTCATTAATGACAAAAGTGTCACTGCAATGAAGTGGGGGAAAGAGATGGCTTTTTAAATAAATGCTGCTGAATCAACTGGATAACAACATGGAAAAAAAATAAACACTCACCCTACCTCACAGAATATACAAAAATCTATCCTACGTTGGTCATAGACTTAATTATGAAAGATAAAATAATAAAGCTTCTATAACAGTGTTGTACAATAGAAATCCAACATGAGCCATGTATGTCATTTATAATTTTCTAGTAGCCACATTAAAAAATGTAAAAACAGACAGATGAAATTAGTCTTAATCATATGTTTAGCTCAAATTTCAAAAATATTATCATTTCAATGTGTAATCAAATATAAAAATATTGAGATCTTTTACATTATTTCATTCAAACTAAGTCTTCAGAATCTGGTGCATATTTTATACTTACAGCATATCTTGTTTCTTGGTTTTTTTTTTCATATATAGCTCCTTTATTTGTAGAAAAGATTTGTGGAAAACAAGGTAAATTTTATAAAAATTACATGCGCTCCCAAAATGAAACTCATCACTGGTGATAAATAAGTGACTGAAGTAATAACCAGTTTACCTGGGATGATTTGCCAGGATGCTAAAGGGGAGATATTACTTGGTACAGCCCGCTATATGCACCAAAATAATAGTTACTGACCTTTGAAATTTATGGAAAGAACCATACAAATGGTTTTCAGATATAACTTTAATTTTTGGAAGTATTTGAATGGTTTTTAAAAATTTTTAAATATTTATTTATTTATTTTTGGCTGCGTTGGGTCTTTGTTGCTGTGCGCGGGCTTTCTCTAGTTGCAGTGAGCGGGGGCTACGCTTTGTTGCGGTGAGCAGGCTTCTCATTGCGGGGGCTTTTCTTGTTACGGACCACAGGCTGCAGAGCACAGGCTTAGTAGTTGTGGTGCATGGGCTTAGCTGCTTCGCAGCATGTGGGATCTTCCCAGACCAGGGCTCAACCCCGTGTCCCCTGCATTGGCAGGTGGATTCTTAACCACTGTGCCACCAGGGAAGCCCTTGAATGGTTTTAAACATGGGCTTGAATTTGTAAACATCTACAACTTTCCCCCACAAGGACTCCCAGCCCAAGGGTAAGCTGTGGCTTAACCAAATGGGAATGTCTGTGCTGTTGAAGGCCAGTGCTACTTTCCACGGAGGGGAACATCAACCCTTTTCTGGCTTGTTAGAACTTTCAAGGCCCTTATGTCTTTGATGCTGAGCATCTGGCCAGGGGCATTTTGTGAACCAGACAATGAGAGCTTCTTGGAATGAGTACATCTTGGTTTAGACAATACATTTTCAATAATTAAAGTGAAATGTAATCCTATCAAAAGAGAAAAGTTGAGTTGAATAGAAAAATATTTTATACAGCTTCAGTTTTAAAATTTAAATCCATTAACATAAATAAAATTAAAAATTCAATTCCTTACTCACACTAGCCCTATCTCAAGTGTGAAATAGTGGCTACCCTATTGGACAGTGCAATTCCAGAAGGTAACACACAACAGTATCTTTGTGACCTCAGGATAGGGAAGATCTCATAAACAGGATGCAAAAATCAACAACAATAAGGAAAAATATTGATAAATTTGGCTTTATTAAAATAAGTGCCTTTGTTTATCAAAAACACCTTTAGAGAGTGAAAAAGTTAGCAGAAGAGTGGGAGAAGATGTTTTATATATACATATATCTGACAAAGGACTTATATCCAGAATCTACACAGATTACAAACCAATAAGGAAAGGGCTGACTACATAATGAAAGTATGGACAAAAGACTTGAATAGAGATATCATACAAGAAAATATCTACATAAGCATGTGAACAGTAGTGCAACATCATTATCAGGTAAATGCCAATTAAAACCATAAGATACCACCACACGCCCATAAAAATGGTGACATCAACAAAACAAAACAAAACTGAAACTATGGAGTGTTCTCAAGGGTGTAGGTCAAGGGGAGTTCTCAGTTCCTGCTGGAGGGTATATACATTGGCACAACCACTTTGGAAAACCATTTGACAGTACCTACTAAAGCAAACCAATCACGCCTAACCCCAGGACCTAGCAATTCACTCCCAGGTACGTACTGACAGAGATTCTCTCTTCGCCCATACTCTAGCCAAGCTCACCTGAGCCCCCTCGACTAGACCTCAAACTTGGCCCGTAGCAACTAGGCTCTCAACACAAATAGTTTAGCCCACCCTCTTCTTCCTACACTGAAAGACTTAAACACTGGCAGTTTCTAACAGTTCAAGGCCACATCCCTAGGATGACCCCATCCCCCTTAAAGTACCTGCCTGAGAAAACTCAAGACTGACAAATGAATTTACTGTTTGTTTTAGCCAACACCTGTCTATAGGCTCCTGACCACACTTTCTTAGAGCCTTTACTAAAAAGGACTTACAACTGTCAATGCTTCTTCTGCCCCTTTGAGATGTATATGTATCTCCTACCACTCAGGAGGACCAGAAAGCCAGTCCTTTCAAATGCAATCATCAGGAAGGATAGGGCCTCAGTCTCCCAGTTTCTGGGGGAGGATAGAATCCTAACTTCAATCACTGCCAGCTAACAGACCCAGCTGACCTAACCAGCATTTACACTAACCGACCGTGTAGAACTTTTCACTTCCCTGACTCTACTGAGACCCCACTCACCCCTCTCCCTATTCCCTCATTCTCCCTGTCAAACACCCAGCCACCTCTGGCAAAATCGAAGCTGAGTTCAGTTCATACTGAACTCTCTTACCTACTGTAACAATAAATTACTAATTAAACTCTGTCCTTACCACTTTAACTAGTATCTGGCTTTGTTTATCTTTGACAATATCCAACAGAAACACTATGTATAAGGGTGCTGAAAGCAGCATTCTTCACAATAAAAACAACTGAAAACAACCTAAGTGCCCAGCATCAGAATGCACCAGTAAAGAGTGTCATATTCATACAAGCGAATAAAATGAGGTGGCGGAAAAGAGGAAACCACTGCTACGCATATGGACATGGATACATCCCCCTTATCGTTTAGTGAAAGAAGCCAGGCACAAAAGAGCACACACTTGTATTAGTTTTCTATTGTTGTGGGAGCAGTGAACACCATAGCAGCTTACAAGAGCACCTACTGATTATCTCATAGTCATGTAGGTCAGAAGTGCAGGCCTGGCTCCACTGGGTCCTCTGCTCAGTGTCTCCCAAAGCTGCAGTCAAGGTGTCCACTGGGTTGGGGTCTCATTTGCAGCTAAGGGTTCTCTTCCAGCTCATTCAGATTGTTGGCAGAATTCAGTTCCTAGTGGTCGTAGGACACGGAGTCCGTTTTCTTGCTGGTTGTCAGCTGGTTGTAGCTCCTAGAGGCCTCCTGCTCATAAGTTCTCTCACTGCATGACAGGTTACTCCTTCGAGGCCAGCAGGACCATGTTTTTCTCATGCTTTGAATTTCTGACTTCGGGAAGGGCCCAGTCCTTGTTAAGGGCTCACCCGATTACGTTAGGCCTACCCATTTCCCTTTTGATGAACTCAAACTCAGTTGTCTTGGAACTTAATTACAATTGCAAAACCCCACACCCTAAGCACAGGAGTGAGATCCACCATATTCACATTCCACCACACTCAAGAGGATGAGAGTACATAGGGCAAGAACATGGGAGGCAGGCAGCATGGGGTCCTCTCAGAATTTTGCCTACCACAAGACTGAATGATTCAAATTTATAAAGTCAAAAAATTGCAAAAATAATCTAAGATGACAGAAGTCAGATGGTATGCACTTTTGTTGGGTGGCACATATATTTGGGAAGAAGCATGAGGGAGTCTTCTGAATGCTGGTAGTGTTCTATATCTTGATCTCCAAGGTGATTACACAAATGTGCACTTTGCAAAAATTCATCAGTTTTGTACTTAATATTTGTGCATGTATTTTATACTGCAATAAATATTTTACACAAAAATTTTAAAAAAGAGGTTCTCAGGGTGCTTTGTTTAATTACATAGAGGAGCAATAATCAGCATTAAAATTGTTGGTATAAAATTGGCACTGGTAAGTGCTTGAAGTCAGTTTATGCCCCCAAGTAAAAGACACTGAGAAGTTTATGTTTACCAATAATTGACCTGGCAAGGTGTGTTGCAAAAATGAGAAAAATTAAATTTCAGCTGGCTCTTTATTCAAGTGATCGTAAATCTGAGGTATTTCCATTTGAATAAATTTTGAAAGTTTCTCACTCTCCGTTTCAATACTGTTTTCTCTCTCCATTGCATGGAAGTGTGCAGGAAGTTAAGTGTAAAGTGAGCTCTGTGTGTGTGTGTGTGTGTGTGTGTGTGTGTGTGTGTGTGTGTGTATTTGTGATTGGTAGGCTGGACGAGGGCAGGGAAATACAAGGAAACTAATGGGCCTTATCTGATAGGGTAGGTAAAATTTTTACATTCTTAGGATACTGACTTAAGAACACCTCAGAAACACAAAGCTCTTCTATGTGATGGGTCCAGGCACTATTTTCAGAGCTGGTCAGCTTTAACCTAATTCCATTCTGCACTCCCATTCTGTTCCAAGCTAAGGAAGTCACACCACTTCCTAATGAATATAAATGAATGCAGCCCTCCGTGGAAAATAAATCAGGAAAACACATTTACCCCAACTTATTCTAATCAGCACATACAGAAGTCATAAAAATAGGATGTAAGTAAACTAAAGGCTAATCTCACTATGAATTTGATGCAAAAATCTTAAATAAAATATCAGCAAACAGAACAGAAAAGTATATTAAATAATAAGACACCATGACTGAGTGGTATTTATTTCAGCAATACAAGGATGGTTCAGTATCAGTGAATCCATTACATAATTCATACTATTAATTAAACTATGGAGCAAAAATCATGCAGTCATCTCAAATTGTGCTAACATTTAATAAAATTCAACATCCATTCAGGATTTAAAATACTTTTAATAAAACAGGACTAGATGGCTATTTTCTCAAAATATATCTGGGTCAACCCAGAAGCCAGCACCATGCTTAAATGGGAAAACATTTAATGAGATGCATTCTCATTAAAGTTCAGAATATAATATAGAAACCATTATCACTACCTTAATATTGTTCTAGAGATGGTGGAAACCAAAGAAACTAGGAAACAAAATAAGTTAGTGCTATACAACTTAAAAACAAGAGGTAAAATTATCATTATTTGTAGATGTTATGACTGTATATTTGGGGAGGACCTAGGAGAAGTCATTGAAAAACATTTACAAGCAAAGAGAATTTAGTAAAAATGGATGGGTCAAAAATTACTATACAGAAATCAATAAATTTCATATACACAATAGTAGGAGGATAAAATGGAAAATATCTTATTTATAACAAAAACAAACATATCTAATAATAAAATTAACAATAAATATGCAAGATCTGTATGATGTAAAGTTTAGAATATTCCAGAGGGTCACAAAAAAAGATATGGGCAAATGGAAAGGCAATTCATATCATAAGGCTGTAAATTCTCACCGAGTTAGTTTGTAAACTTAATCCCATAAAAGTACTCACAGGATTTTGGGGGTACATAGGCAAGCTAATGCTCAGTCCATATAGAATATCAAAGAAGCAAGAAGAGCCAGGAAAGTTTTGAAAGAGAAGATCAATAATGAAATACTCTTCCTACCAGATGGTAAAATACAGAATTTTTTAAATATATAAATATATAAAGGAAAATAATCAAAATAGTATGGAACTGATACATAACAGACAACTCAATAGAATATAATAGATGGTGTGGAAATCAGTCCAAGTACAGGAATCTGATATATGATAAAGATGTCATCTCACGTAAGAGAAGAAAAGATGAATATTCACTAAATTATTTTAGGATAACCAAAGAGACATCTAAAAAAAGAAGGTTGGATCCATAGCTCACATTTTATACTAAGGTAATTTCTTGGTATAAACATATAAATGTAAAAAAATAAGAAACTTTGTCCATAAACTTAGAAAAAGTTCTTTCTGAATTATATTGTACAAAGCCCAGAAGCCATAAAATGGAAAATTGCTACAACTATTATATAAAAGTAAAATTTTATGTGGCAAAAATCACCATAAACAAAGTTAAACACAAACAAGAAGCTGGAAAAAGTATTTGTAATTTATATCACAAGGAAAAAGCTAAGTTTCCCTTTTTCAAGAGTCCCTACATATTATCAAGAAAAATACCAACAACCCAACAGAAAACTAGATAAAGACAGAAACAACAGCTCACAGAAAAGGAAATACAAATGACTCTTCAATGTATGAAGAGATGCTCAAGCTGTAATCAGGCTGGTAAAGATTTGTTTTTAAAGTTGGGTAGCGCACTGCAGTGTAGAAATAGCACTCTCATACTTTGCTGCTGGGGAGGGTGAAGCAGCACCACTTTGATGGAGGACAATTTGGCAATATCTATCAAAATTCTCAATTCACATGTACTGTGTTCCAGCATTTCCACTTCTAGGAATTTATCTTAGAGGTAAATTCACACATATGCCAAATGGCCCAAGCTCTTCATTATTGTAGCACTGTTTGCAATAACAAAATTTTGAAATACTTAAGCTTTCCATCACAGGGGACTGACTGGCTACGTAAATTATGGTACATCTACACAATGGAATACCACGGAGCTATGAAATGAAGGAGAAAGTTCTTTATGTACTAACACAGAATGATCTCCAAAATAAAATTAAAAGTTCAAAAAAAGTATGTACAATATGCTAGCATGTTATTATTTGTTCAAAAAAGAAAGAATATGATATGTAAATTTTCTCATATATTCATAAATTTTGTCTGGAAGAATGCCCAAGAACCTGATAATAGTATCTGTCATCAGGGATAGGACCTGGACGGCTCCGGGACAGACAGGGACAGGGATGGGAGATAGGACTATTCATTTTGTGCCTTTTGTACCCTTTTATTTTGAGCCATGTGAATGTATTATCTATCAAAAAATGCACAGCATGATTAAACTTTATGATGTAATAAAAAGGGTGTAGTTATACACCAGCCTGTCCATGCTTATCCTGAATTGGCTAAAAATAAAGTCTCTTGTTAATCTGTATAGCTTTTTGAGTAAAGCACCAAAAGAGAGAAATAATTTTTTGCTTGAAAACTGAAATCCCAAAATAAAAGTTAAATTTTTTTAAAGTTTAAAGAAATAAAGAAAAAGTTCTCAACAATAGGGATGGTAGAATCAGTTTGTTTAAAGCAATCAAACAAATAACAACAACAAAAAAGAAATTATGTAAGTGTTTACACTGTCTCTAAGGATATGAGAGATTACGTTACTTTTTAAAAATATTTCCTTATTGTTGAATTATTCTGATCTGTTGATATATTAATTTTATAATTTGAAAAATTATAATCAGATTTAAATATAAAAAAGCCTTAGGTCCCATTGGTAGTCAAATATACATAAATGTGTTTAAGCTAGTAATAAAAAAAAATACCAGTTTAAAAGAGACACCATTTTCTTGACTAGTAAAATAGCAACACTGAAAAAATATGATACTGAATGCAGGTAACAGTATGGTGAAAAGGGTACTCTCATTAATGGTGAAATATAAACTGGTACCTTCCCCTTGTTTTAACTGAAATTTACAACACGCCGTTTTAAGAAATAACACAGAAAGAACCTATATAGTCTTTACCCGTACAATTCTCTTTTAAAAAACAATTTGTCGGTGTCAGTTAAGAATCTTAAAAAACTCACACTTTTCAACTAGTAATTCCATTTCTTAGAACCTATCCTAAAAAAATATAATTCAAAGGAGAGAAAAAGCTATATGCATAAAAATGTTCATTCAATGCCATATATAAAATATAAATATATTCATATATATATGTGTTAAACGATAAGAAAATAGTTCATTAAATAATAACATAAACACTAGACAGAATATTCTACAGCCATTATATCACATTTATGTACACTATGAGGTAACTGTCTTAATAGCTATGATATAATATTGATTTAAAAGATAAAATTTTATGTATAATAGTGAAAAATATTCATATGGTCAATGAGTGGGAAAGTAGTGGAATTATGGTTGATTCTTTGCCTCTTCCAAAACCTTCTAGAACGTAATTTCAAATTTAATTTTTTCAGATTTTTTTCAAATTTTCTAAATTCAAGTTTTCCTACTTTTGTCAGAATTTAATTTGAGAAGCAAAAAGAGATGAAAGATGCCTGCTTGTTAACCCAATAACTAATTGCCTGGCATGAACGGTAGACTTTTGTTAGGAAAGAGCCACTTACTTGCATCTTTCTCTGGAGAAGGAGGAGGGACCCCCTGCCCCAGACAGGTGCCATTGACCAGCTTCTCTGGGGGCTGGGCATTGCCCATGGGCAGCACCTTCCCCTTGGGGCTGCTGAAGAGGTCTTGCAGGTCCTTTCTTGGTCTGGATTCTCGGAGGAAACTCTCAAAAGATTTGTCTTTGAGTCTGAGGGAGGAAAAGAGTGAGGTCTTTTTCTTGGGATCCCTGGAAGCATCTGGGACGGTCTCTTGCAAACTCACTTTCTCCAGGAGGGTGGGGACATCTTCGATCTTGCTGCAGGGTGGGGACACGAGTGCAGGAAATGTCTTGGATGACTGGTTGGGCAAACTGTGGGTGCGGAGGGCAGGGTCAGGAGGGCTCGGGGCTGAGGGCTGGGCAGCCCTGGCGGCTGGGGGGCCCAGGGAGAAGAAGGCTGAGGCCCTGCTCGCTATGTCTCTCTTGGAGGACCGTTGGTCCCAGTCTTTACTGGAGCTGCTTTTCCGAAGGCTGAATGAGCGAGTGCAAGCGTGGGGTGGGCTGGTGGGCAAAGTCTTTGACTCTGGCTTGGCCCAGGCCTTTCTCCCATTGTCGGAATTGGGGAGGAGCGGCTCCAGGGACCTCCGGATGGCGTTGGCTATGAGCCGCAGCGGGGACTTGGGCGGGGCCACGCTTTGCTCCCTGGGAGTCCGTTCAGCTGGGGTCCTCATCTTCTCCTGAGCCTCTCTCTGGGCTGGTAAGGTCTCTCTCACTGCCCGAGGGAGCAGCAAGGGGCGGACTGGTTTCAGCACACCTCCTCCTCGGCCACTCTCGGGGCTTTTCTGGGAAAGTCGCACCCTGGCTTCCAGGCGCAAGCTCTTAGGGTTGGAGTCATTCCAATCTAGCAACCTAGTCTTCTGCTCCCGAGTGAGAACCAGCTTCTTTAAGCCCGACTTCTTCTCCTCTGCCAGCTCTGACCTACCCTCCTCTCCCGTCCTGGGTCTGGTACTCCCTTCTCCAGGGTCCTCTCCAGCCCTGGGAGACAGCTGTTGGTCTGGCGAGCACCTGTCCTTCCTTCCAATGGGGTGTGGGCCTCTGTGGATGCTTCTGGTACCCACAGGAGGGGCCTCTGCTTCCTGACTCCCATCAGAAGCCATCTCTGCAGGGCCGGATGGCCTCGAGCTTTCGAGGCCGTCTCCACCAGGCCTCACCAGACAGTATTCTGTCTGCTCCAGCACCTGGCCATGAGGGATATGCAGGGGGATTTCCTTGGATGGTCCTTGGGTTCTGGCTTGCCTCAGAAAGCTTGGGGTGGAAGGACTGAAATGACCTCTCGAGACCTGAGAAGGAGGGTTGCAAACTGTCACCTGGAAGGGATAGGCAAAAAGGAGCAGTGATTTTTAGAAGTTCCCAGCACTTATTTATATGAGGAACGCACATCTCAGTCTATAGCCCCCTCCCTTCCTCTCTCCAGATCTCGGATACCCAAAGTCAAAAAGAATTCTGTCTAGGATGATTTCAGAGGGCCACTCTTCCTTCTAAGTGGCTGCCTTGGCATGGGCCGGAATTGGCCCAGAGCCCCTATATCACTGACCAAAGTCTTTCCTGAGCCTTAGATTAGGTGGGTAGGAAGCCAGAAAGGAAAGCAAAGTCACTGACAAGCTCCTGGGCCAGTAAGGGGACGGCTGGCCTGGTCCCTGTGGGTGGCCAGGCACATAAGGAAGCTCAGCCATGGTCCCTACTAAAGGGCACATTCCACCCATAGGTATGTTCCTCCAACAACCAAGAAACCAAGGCTTCTTCTTTGGAGACCATTAAGGTAAGGATAGACAGCTACCCTTCTGGCTTGGAGCTGTGGTGGCAGGATAGCCTTTAGGATCTTCCAGTGACCCTTCAAAACCTGACTCATGCCTCTCACCACTGAGAAAGCAGCCATTTCTAGCATGCAGGAGCTTGGCCCTTGGCAAAGGGAGAATATAGAAGGCTTGAGAAGGAGTGACTGTGCCCTGCCAAGAGCTCTGGTCATGGGAGCTTCACAAGAGTATGTACTTTTCTGTCTTGGATCTTCTACTTCCCAGAGCCTAGAACAAGGTCTGGCAGGTAATAGAGGCTTGATAAACCCATATTGAAGGAAAGAGTCCAACCATGACTGTCTCGGTGATGCCATTTTCTATTCAAGGGGGTGTTGCTTCCAAGGTCCTCAGCTGCTACCAAAGGTACCCTGCGTTCTGTGCCTGCCATCCTACAGCTGCCAGCTCCTCTACACCCTCTGTGAGGCCCTCAAGGGCAGAGCACAAGCCCTAGCATCTCTGCATCCCACAGTCCAGCTCAGATCCCATGCCCTATAAAGTCTGCTGAACGAGTAGGTGGCTGTGCCCTCCGTGGCTGAGAAGGAGCAGGGTGCACTTTCGTGGAAAGGACGAGTGAAGAGGTGTGGGGTGGACTCCTGACAGAGCATCCCTCTGGCCCTGGCTGTGCACTTGGGGTGACCCAAGGGTGCTGGGAATCCAGAGCTCAGTGTGGAAGTGGGAGGAGTACAGGCAGCTTGTCGTCCTCACGCCTGTGCAGGGCCCTGAGGGCACTTACCTGAGGCGGGGAGAAACTATCCAGAGCATGCGGGACACCAGCTGAAGAAGAAGACGGCAGAGAAGGCGAAGGGGAAGGAGAAGCTTCCTTTGGAGGCGCCATAGGTCTTTTGTTGTTCATTGGTGTCATATCTACCAAGGACAGAACATGCTCTCCATTACAGACTTGTAGCTTCCTTATTTTATCAGGAAAAGAGGAGGTTTTCAGTGAAGCTCCTCTCTATAGAGTCAGAGGGAGGAAGATGCCAGAGACAGATTCAGAGGCCCCGGAGCCCACTGCTTGGGACTTGGAAGAACAGGAGTGTCAGGCTCCTGTGGGGGAAGTAGGTCCCAGGACGAAAAGTCCAAGAACCACTGTGTCTCACACACACGTGAGAACGTCCCCGAGAGTTAGAACAGGGGTCTCCAGGGTGTTTCTGGGAAACGGACATCTACCTCTAAGGTTTGCCCTAGACCCATCGTGGTGGGGAGCTGGGGCTGCATTAAATCACTTAGTCGATAAACCACCTGAGGCCTCTTCCCATAAGATGCACGCTGGACCATTCGCCACGGGCACAGACAGGAAAGGCAGTCACTGCCAAGGAAACGGGCTCTTCCTCCCACATGTGTATCACGGGGCTCTCAGACGAGATGGTTAGTTTGAGATTTTAAGAGAACACAAGGGAGGGAGGTTATAACGAGTATCAGATCATTTGAAGCATATGGAGTGGGGTTCGTGCCAAGCTCCTGTTGGTCAGGGAACAAATGAGAGCCAGTGCATGTGCTGTCCTTCTCGACGGGAGAAAGGAGTGTGGCCAGGGCCAAGGATGAGCCTCATCCTGAACTGTGGGAGCTGAACCCAATTAGTCTAGTTACAGCAGAATTCCGACAGATGTCGCCTATAAGATCAACCTCATTCCCTCTCTCATGAGTGCACACACACGTGCGCACACAGATCCCCCCCACCCCCGCCAGTAACCTTAATCTAAACTCTCGAGCATTTTGCTTCCCTCTTGGACCGTTTCAATAATAGGTCCTCAAAGGGATTCAGGAGACACCATCCTCACTTCCGGATTTGCGCACTCAATGTCTGACCCTTCAGCCCAGCCAGCTCTCCTGTTAGCCTTCCTGGCACATAAAGGCTGTTCCGCAGAGACTTCCCAGGACCACTGTCTCTAACGACCCATTCCTGTCAGACTTCCTGCTTCTGGCTGCTCAGCTGACCCACTTCCCTTTCCCTCCAAGGTGTCCAGCCTTCAGATTTCAGCTTGTTTCTAAACACAATCCCCTGGCCTCAGTTTCCCCAAAGCTTTGGCTGAGAGGTTCCTCCTCTGGGACCCACCCAGGCCAGGCTAAACCCAGGCCTCACTCCAAGAGGAGTTCCTTCCAGACCCGTGTGCACAGCGGAGCCACACAGGGGGTTGTCGGTACTCCGTCCTGCTTTCCTCTTACAAATGCAAGCACGTTAGAGCTTGCGTCCCAGGCCCGGCCTCTGAAAAGCTGGCCACACACACCATCAGCAAGCTCCCCAAGGGAAGCGCTCCAGGGGAAAAGGTAACTTGGGGGAACAGATCTGAGGGCGGCAGGAAGGAGCTGCTGGGGACAAAGGCCACTGGCTGCCAGGAGCTGACACTGGGTGGGGGGGTGGGGGCGGCTGGCCGGCCTGCCTGTCACCCGAACCCCCTTCTCAGCCCCCGATTAGATGGTTCGAGCCTAAAAAGGCAAAAGTTGTGAGCCAGTTGTTGCCTTGCTTCCTGTCCTCAGCTTGCCAAATTCCTGCTGAATTCCTTCTCCTCCTTTTCCTGGCCCCCTCATTCTCCTCTCTCTGCCACCTCCTGAATCAAACTCCTGAACTTGTCCCAAAGTCCCCTCAGCTCCACAGACTGCCTTTTTGTTCCCCCGAGGAGCGATCCGGGAACCCTGCGACACAGAGCCAGGACACCTTGGGAGCCAAGCTGATAGGAAAGCCTTGGGGTTCTCAAGGTCATGACCTGGGAGCTGCCCCCCTCTCCTGTGTCTAATCCCCAACCCCACCCAGCAAGTGGGATCTCTCTCCACACGTGAGCCTCAAGACTGTCTTCAGGATAGAAATTGGGGGCAGGGGGCTTGAGGAGGTGGGGGAAGCAAAACACCTGCCATTCAAGCCACTGCCTGGGAGGTGGGCAGTGCCTAGGAACGGAAGGGGAGGCCGGAGCCCAGCTGACAGGTGATGGGAAATCTCACCCACCTGAGGCCTTTGGCTTCCCTCAGAGGATGGTAAAGGGGAGCCTGGGACCCCACCCCTGTCACACCCACACCAGCCGCCTGACACAGTGAGTTACATAGCCCCTCAGTTTCATCTGAAAAATGGGAACCCTAGTGCTGTTTCATGGGGAAGCTAAAGAAATAAAATGGGATAAAAAGAGGTGCTCAGTGCAAAGCACAAAGTAAACGCCACATGCTAGCTAAATATTAATTCCATCCCCTTCCCTTCCTCCCATGCACATGAGTGGTGTCCAATAAAGGCACTGCTAAGCGGCTGACCTGTTCCGGGGGGTAGGAGGTGTTGCACATCCATCCTGGCCAGGATTCCTCTAACTCACGGCCCACAGGCTTGGTTCTCATTGACCAACTCAGGTCCTTCTCGCCCTTTCTTGTTTTGCTTGAAACCTCAGCATGGTCCAGCCAGGTCTGCCCTGCCCTCTGCAGGAGCCTCAGTCCTGGGTGCCACTGGCCCTTCCAGTCCCATTGTGCAAAGGAGGTCGATGAACAGATCAGGGTCTGGATTACAGCTCCTCCCATATCCCTCCTGGGTCAGCTGCCTCTTCTCTGCGCCCTCTGGCAATGGAGGCCTTTCCCTTGATCCTAGAGGTCATTCTGGTGAATATGGTCAGCTGGGTGAGGGCGATAAGGGCAGGCACGCAGCCCCCTCCATCCTCTTGCCTGGGGTTGGGGCCAGAGCCAGCCTTAACAGGGCAGTGAAGGAATAGAGGAGATGGTGTGCCCCAAGCTCTGCTCCCTCCCACAGGACCAGCCTTGCCCAATGGGTTTCCTTTTGGGCAAAATGAAGATGACCAAAAAGATGGCTCTGAGGGTTTTCACAAAGACTGGGATTCCAGGGTGCAGCTCCCCAGAACTTGGAGCTTAGGCAATACTCAAATCCTCCCAAAGTCTTGGAACACCCTCTAGGGGCTGCAGCCTGCTCAGGCCTAACCCACGTTCTCTATTTGTTCCTGCACTGAGTTCAACTCAGTTCAGCCAGCTTGGTCCCTGGTTCTTTAGTTTGTTCATTCGTTTGTTCGTTCATTCATTCATCCACTTATTCATTCGTTCTGCAAGCAAGGACTGGGTGCCCCTTCTGCACCAGGCTCATGCTAGGCACTAAGCCCATAGAAATGATTTAAACTCAAGGCCTGCCCTCATACCAGCTTTTACATGCACTTGAGAACCCACGCCTGATACTCCTGGGATAACCGAAGACACAGCTGAGAAACCACGCC
Source organism: Delphinapterus leucas (assembly GCF_059928025.1). Taxonomy (NCBI): domain Eukaryota; kingdom Metazoa; phylum Chordata; class Mammalia; order Artiodactyla; family Monodontidae; genus Delphinapterus; species Delphinapterus leucas. The sequence continues at coordinate 43,303,923 of NC_143135.1, forward strand.
GCTGGTTAGCAGTCCCCTCTCTCCTGTGCCTCCTCCAGCACCCACACCCTGCTGTGAGGGTCCCCTGCCAGACTCCCTGCTCTCACTCCAGATCAGGAACTTCTTGAGGGCGGGGCTGGGCCCCTTGCACTGGTGGCACTCAGTGAAGTCGGCTGGAAGCACTGGATGGAATCTGCACCCAAATGGACCCATCCACAGAAGCAGAATTCCCATGACTGGGGAGGGGCTGAGGTGCGGAGTAAATGAGACACGTGGGAAAGCCCTGCCCCAGGCCTTCAGTAAACGGTGATTCCCTCCTTCCCCTCGCCTTCGCTGCCTGGGATCACACAATGGTTCAAGAGTCATTTTAGGTTGTCCCCAGGTGAAGTGGCCGACTCAGGTGTGCCCTGGTCCTGTTCCAGAAGTGCCCATTGTCCCAGCCTGGCCCGAGTGAAAAGGGCCGCAGGTCTACGGGTTGCAGAGAATGACTCACTGGCCAGGAGTCAGCGTTGACTCAGCAGGCAGGAGTCAACTAAATTAGCACGCTATTCCATCTCCAGTGTTTCTTTTAAGAAGCCTTCATCTAACCCCAGGTTTTCCTGGGTCTACCCCTCCTACAGCAAGGTCCGGAGAGGGAGCATGGGGGCAGGAGGAGGTGGAAGGCAGCGATGGATTGGGGATCAGATGAAGAGACCCTGCCCCCTCTCAGGATTGGAGAGATGGAATCTCTGCCCTGTAACTGGGGCAGCGCCAGGAACACGCTGGCCCTGGGACGCTGCGCAACCGGGCACGCGGTCACTGCGCCCCCTAGTGGGAGTCCACTGCCTTGGCACCCGCCGCGGGCCCTGGTCCTCACCCACCTGCTCTTCCCTGGGATGCGGGACCATAACCCGCTCAGAAAAAGGAGCAGCGCGGTGTGTATTTGTGCGTTTGTGTATGTGCGTGTGTGCGGTGTGTGTGTGTCTTCGGATTCCTTCACTGCTTTGCCCACTACTGCACGAAGTCAAGCTGATGCCCCCAGCCCAACTCCAGTGTACCGAGTCAAAATGTATAGAGCCCTCAGGTCTCAGTTTCCTCATCTGCGTTTCAAGAAGATTGGAGCTGATGGCTGCTAAGGTCCCTATCAAGTGCAATTGTAGAGTTCTAAGGCCCTGTGACTCCAGAGTGGGGAGCTGGGGAGGCAGAAGAAAAAGTAGCAAATCCCTTGGAAAGTGCTTCCTCTAGTGAGCAGTGGAAATAGTCCAACAGTGCATTTCTTTCCTTGCCCCTCACATCCAGGAGGCCAGTTCAGAGAGGACATGTGAGGAGTGAGAACAGCTGCCCCTGGGAATTAATCAGACAGCTCCTGCCCCCTCCCACCCCCCAGGGAGCTCATGACTCACTCGACTGGAATTTTCTTCTCCCGCTCTGGTATTTGCTGGGAGTTGGAAACTGGAAGCTGTTGGCCCTCTGCAGAACTGTGGTGGGAAAAAGAAAGAGGGAGAGAAGATGGGGAGGGAGGAAGAGTCTGTTAAACGGGTAGGATAAACAGGGAGTTTTTTCTTATGGCCCAGTTACCAAAAGTTAGTAGACTAATGGTCATAGTTGACTGAGCCCCTTCCTTTCCTCAGACAGAACCTCCCTGTCCCTATGACACATACTTCCAACTTTTCATTCATTCACTCATCAAATTGTTTTGAGACCCTGCTATGGGCCAGGTACTGCCCTCTTTCAGAAAATATCTCAAATTATGAGCCATCATTTTAACTCACCCATCGTTAATAAGCATGTGTGCATACATGTTTATATGCATACATGTATATACATATGTCTGTATATACACAAGCATATATGACACGTTCATTTTAAGCAGAGCAGCTTTTGGAGCTGAAGTCTCACATCAATGCCCCAAATGTGTCATAGATGAACCAGAGCTGCTCTCATTGAAGCCTGGAAGCTGCAGAAAGCTCCACCCTCTCTCTACCTTACCCCCAGAGCCCCCAAAACCCTTTGGGAACAAGTTTTAACTGAACTCCTGGACACTCCATGGCCACAACCCCTCCTCTTGGCCTGCTTCCGATGGAAACACATTTGCAGGATGCCGTGGGCTGTGTTATGAAGACCCTTTGCCCAGCTGGGCCTTGAGAATCAGCTGAGCAAAATTAACATCACAGGCAGAAGAAATGGGTCTTAGCCATTTGGGACCTACGAGTGGGATGTAAATGTACCCCGTTCCCACACTGGGCCCTCAGATTTGGCCTCAGGCTCCAGGTCTCCGTGGTGGTTCCATCACGGCCGGCCGGAGAGAAAGACGGGGCAAGGCACACCTGAATGGCTCCCACACGTGGGACCAGGAGGTGTGGAAGGAAAGGAAGACCGCAGGACTGATGTGGGCGTGGAGAGTGGGTGGGGAAGCTTTGAACACAGCTGGCCCTGCCCGCCCTCTGTCTGCAGGAAGTCCTAGATTCCACTCCCCGCCAGGGCTCAGAGCTGCTGTCAGCTCTTACCAGCCAGGCTGTGGAGCACAGGCGTCCACCCGACCTGGGGGCTTCCTTTCCTCAGCAGGAGGTCTTTCAGCTCCTGAGCTCCTTGGCTCCCCTCCCTTATCAATTTGGAGAGCTTTGCTCCTTGTGTGTCTGGTCTGGCGGTTCCCCATCCCACAGGTCTGCTGTCATAATCAAGCTCACGGGTTTGATGGGGAGGAGCCTATGCAGATAGGTGAGGGTGCCATCTCCCTGTCTCCCCACTGCAGCATGAACAGTCTATGTACAATGTAGAGCCACTTCCCCCTGCCAAGTGCAAGTCATGGATATTTTACATAAGGAACAAGCACAGCTGATTCCTGCAGACCAGAGTTAACCTCTTCATCACCTAATGGAGAAATTACTCAAGAAACACAGAAGAGTGCCAGAAGCTCTTACTGCTTCTCCTTGGCTCTTAACTTTGTGGAATGGGATTTATTAGAAATGGTTAAAATTCATGAGAGGTTTTCCATCACTGGTGTTTATAGGGCGTCCATGCACACATTTTTACCACAATAGCAATAGAGTGGGTAGTCATGATTTGATCTGGTAATTTTGAGCAGAGTAAAGCAGGGCTGTTCCCTTCTTTTTAGTTTATAGTATATTTATTTAATGTGTTTACATTTGTTTTAAGGGAGTACTTTTGGAGATCTTAGTGTATGACTCTCTGCAAAAGGAGTAAGAGGGTAAGTATTGTGACACAGGGTGCTGATGACATCATTTTATTAACAATAAATGTCCTCCATAGGCCATTGGACCATCCTGTTATCAAATTATTGCCAGAAAAAAAATGGATAAATACCGATTTTTCTAAATCAGAATAATCTGAGGGCAGATTCCCTCCTAACTGTAACTGGTTTATGTCCAAGAACCCAGTGCACTAGATCAATTCGTTTAGTTGTCTAGGCGTGCATTTTATAACTAATGCATCCAAGCAGGCCTCTAGGAAGCTGCTCTTCTGCGATTCCCAAAGCGCAGGACGTGGCCCTCCTGCCTGGAGGCATCTGGGGTGCTTCCATAAACGCAGATACTGGTCCCCACTCTAGACCCAAGGCATCTGAATCTCTGAAGGAGGGAACCTAGGAATCTGCCTCTTAAGCAGGATTTTTACGAACCACTAAACTAGGTGTTTTAGGGGAGCATTACTGAGCATTTTCTATGGCCTCTATTACACAGGGCTCAGTTTCTGTTTTAAACCATCATGGTGGGCATGCTCTATGCTAAAGAACTTTGAGGAGGGGATACGTTCCTTGATGAGCTGTGGCAGTCCCAGAGTCTTTTCAAAGGTGGTAAAACATATATAATATAAAAATCACCATTGTAACCACCCTTAAGTATAGAGTTGAATGGCATTAAGTACATTCACGTTGTTGTGCAAACATTAATTCCATCCATCTCCGGAACTTCTTCATCCCACTGAAACTCTGTCCCCATTAAACAATAATCCCCATCCACCCTCTTCCCCCAGCCCCTGGTTATCACTTTTCTATACTTTCTGCCTCTGTGACTTTGACTATTCTGGGTGCCTCATAGAAGTGGGATCATACAATACTTGTCCTGGCTTAGTTCAGAGTTCACTTAGCATAGTAACTTCAAGTTTCATCCATGTTGTAGCATGTGTCACAACTTCATTCCTTTTTAATGCTGAATAACATTCCATTGTGTGGATATAGCACAATTTGTTTATCCATTCACCTGTTGATGGACATTTGGGTCATTTCTCCTTTCAGCAATTGTGAAAAATGCTGTTATGAGCACGGTGTACAAACCAGGAATCTTTTTAAAGCAACATCCTGGTCTTTTTCAGCATGCCCTCGGCTAACCTCTGAGTCATTTATCCAGGTGAAAATAGTGATTAACAAAGCTCCATGACACCCACAACATGATGTTAACCCTACACTATCTGGTAAAGTGATGGACTCACCACAACCAGCAACACGAAACACAGAGCTTAGACTATGCCAGCGATTGTAGCCTTACAATGTGGTCTGCTTGGCAGTGTTGGAAATCATGATGGATAAAGATAAAACCAACAGAAGATTGCTTGAAAGTCGTGAGGTCTATTCACTTCTCTGTCTACCATGTTTCTTATTCTGGAATTAAACTGGACTGTCAAACAAAATGCTTTGGCCACACTGCCTTGATCTCTCCACCTAACCCCATCCTCCTGGGAGAAGTTCTCTAGCTGAGTCATGTTTTGCTGTCATGCTCTCACCTGCCAGCAAAGGATGCTGCACGAAACAGCCTTGGGAAAACTATGGCTTCATTTTCTGCAGACCCCATTGTTCAAGACACGACCAAACACACCTCTCAATATCATCTATTTGACATGAGCTGGAAAATTTCCATAGGGTGAAGCATTAGGAAAAGTGGTACCGGCTCTGAGACCCGCTGCAAACCAATGTATTTTTTTCCTCGTCAACAGTCAGAAGTAATTGTCTGTTTCCATTTGAACTCTGGCTGCCAGAAAACTCAGAATCAAATTTATGATTCCACTAGAGCAACTGTTTAGGATCATGGTCTGCCTCTCTGAGGTCTATACCTCCTAAACTGGTTTTCCCTTTCATGTATATATCTTTAGGCTTTTATCTTTCATATATATAGACACACAATTTTGTTTTATGTCTTTCTTGTAAGTTGCCTAAAATCCTCTGAAAGTTGAGGAGAAAGGAGAAATGGAGGGAAGGGATGAAAGGTGGGCAGTCTTCGTATCTATAAATGAGGAGGCTGGAGCCCAGGGTGATGGAGAGGCCAGCAGTACCCAAGACTGTCCACTGCCTGTGCTAAGCCTCTCTGGACAGCACCACAAATGGTACTTAGCAAATGTGTTTTAATGGCAATTTGTCCTTTTTAAAAACAGCTCACATGAGAGGGTAAATCCAGAGTTTACAGGATTCTGGCCCCAGCCCTGGTCTTCCTGTGAAGCCATCACTCATAAGAACATTTCTAGGTTCATGTGGAAGTTCTGCTCTCGGCCACCAGAGGGAAGCACAGGACAAGTAGAGCTGCGGCTTTCCCCGGGCAGCTAAGGCCATTGGTCCTGATGACGGCAAGCTGCTATTAGCCTGTCTCTTCCCACCCACAGGTCACTAGTTGCCCTTGACTAAATCAAAACATTCAATTCAAGGCCCTTTATCAAAACAAGCCGGAATGCTAAAGACAATGACTCCTTTGGGTGTGCAGCACCCAGCACTGGGCCACACCACTTACTAAGCTGTGTGAGTCCTTGGGGAAACAGTCCATTTGAACACCTGTAAAATGGGCTTCATGCTACTTACCTCACATGGTCATCCTGAGGATTAAATGGGGCCATGTACAGGGAAAGCCCTGGCCAATACAGGTACTCAGTGATGCGGCATTTGTTACAGCGCATTCCACAAGTCACCAAGCACTGGTAGTGGCCCTGTGCTGCCCCCTGGTGGCACCAGAGAAACTGTGCTGCTCGGAGATGTGTGTGGTCCAACAGCAGCTGAGCCCGGCTCCTTTTCCCTCACGGGCTATGGAATGCCAGAGGGCCCCTCACAGATATTCACAGAGGACGCTGCTCCAGGAAAAAGGGTCCTGGGGCCCCCTTATCTCTGCCTGTGACACATAGCCAGCCAGCCCCCTCTGCCTCCTTCCCACTTGAGATTCCAAAGCTGCCCATGGAGAGGGAGGCTGGGCCTGGGTCCAGTCCCCTCACCCCGACTTGTACCCCGGCCCCCAAAGGTCCCAGCTCCACTGCCTCTGAGCCTGAGGGCCAGGCCTACTGTCACGTGGTCCTCCATGAGGAAAAACCGTCCATGGGGGTCCCTGTCCCCCCTCTCCCCTTCCACCCCCGTGTCCCAGGATCACGCAAGCCCGTCTGTCTGTCCCGCCCAGGCAGGTCCTCTGCTCACCATGCAGAGCTTCAGGCTCCTCGAGGCCATGTGGAGAGATTGCCCTGGGCAGGGCATCCCTCAGGGAGCTGTGCTGGACGAGGGGCTTCAGGAGGGGTGAGGGTCGGGGTCCCTGTCGCCGGGGTCTTTCGTCCCAGGGCACTGCACTGGAGGCCTCACTGCCACCACGGTCCGCTTCTTCGTCCGAGCTGGGAGGAGGAAGGAAAGAGCAGGTGAGCGAGGAGGCCTGCCATCCCGGCCGCACTGTGCCCTGCCCGTCGCTGCCCTCCAGCAGGCAAAGGGCTTCTAGGGCAAGGGCCATGGGTTAGTTACCTCTATGCCTGGCACCCAGTCTCTGGCTTTGTTATGGGCTGACCCGTGCCCCGCCCCCCAAATTCACATGAAGTCCTAACGCCTAGTACCTCAGAATGTGACTGCTTTGAGAAACAGGTCTTTAAAGAGGTAATTAGATTACAATGAGGTCATTAGGGTGGGCGCTAATCCAATCTGACTGGTGTCCTTACAATTTTCCTTACAAGGAAATTTAGACACAGGCATACGTACAAGGAAAATGCCACATAAACGAGAAGACCGCCATCTACAAGCTGAGGAGAGGGGCCTGGAACAGAATCTTCCCTCATGGTCCTCAGAAGGAACCAACCCTGCTGACACCTTGATCTTGAACTTCTAGCACCGTGAGAAAATAAATCTCTGCTGTTTAAGCCACCCGTCTGTGGTTCTTCATGGCAGCCCTAGCATGCGAATGCAGGCAAGTTCAGATCAGAGCAGGTGAAAGAGGCCCAGAGATGTACAATGAAGTATTCATGTGAAGGCTGGTCCTCTCATCTTCACCGTCCCCGAGCGGGACTCCTAAGCTCTCTGGGGTAAAATGAGCTCATCATTAGGACTTGGGCCTAAAACGTCAGGCATTTAAATGCTTGCTTCCCTTGGGAATAGATGAGGGAATGGAAAAGACTACAGAAAAGAATGCGTGGGGGGATATTTAACCTGGGTCTGAAATAGCCATCAGGAATTCAGGTGGTGTGGGAGTGGAAGCGGGGTGTCCTAGGTAGTGGGGTCAGCACAGCACAATCCTGGGGTGGGGAAGCACAGAACCTATTGGCTAGTGACATTTTCATGAATATATATATTTTTCTCTCTTTCTCTCTCCCTCTTCCTCTCTATGTCCAGCATGCTTCTTTGTGTGAGGGCACCACCCCTTGTCCATCTGTGAGCTTTGGTGGGCCATCTGTCCATCAGCCTGCCCAAGCCTGCCACTCACAACAGCACCCCAGGCCAGCCCATCGATTAGCCCTAATGTAATGTTAGTACCAGTTGGAGCCCAACCTTGAAATCTTGATATGTGGACATGAATCTATGGATGTAGGCTGAGGCCCCCAGCAGCCAAGAGTTCCACATACGGGCCTCTCTGTGGATGGTTGTAGATCCAACATATTTGCCTTTGTTACTTAAGCTTCTTTGGGTTGTTCTACACCCTTGACATGTTAATTCTTCGATCCTGACAACTCCCTACGGATTATCCCATCTTACAGATGGGGAAATGGAGGCACAGAGAGGTCACACTGCAAGTGAGTGGGGGTAAGACCAGCTCCCGAATGCTGTCCCCTTGCCCAACCCATCCTGCCCCCGTCCTGCAGCAGCAGGAACGTACCTGCTGTCGTCACTGGTGACCAGGACACGCACAGCCAGCACGTCCTGCCCAACCACTTCCTCCCCGGGGCTGATCCTCACTGACGTCCACTCAGAGGGCAGGGGGGAGGCGACTCCACCAGCCACATCCCCGTGCTCGAGCTCCGGGACACTCTTGGGCTTCTTGGGGGAGGTTGGTTCATCTGTTGAGAGGAGAAGAGGGTCTAGAGAGATGGTGGGAATGGACCGCCCCACAGGGCACCTGCCCTTCCTCCAGAGGCTTGGGTGGACACTCTAAGATGGACCTCATCCACCGTGCCATCACTGGATCCCCACCACTTAGCCCACCGGACACCCCAGCATTTAGAGCACATGTCTTGTGTGCAGGGCACGAACATACACACTGTCCGACTTAAGAGTAAAGGAGGGTCTGAAATGTCCATAGGTCCCACCCCAGGTCCACCAGCCTCTGCGTTGCTGTTACCAGAATCACAATGTCCAATGTATCACTAAACCCAGTGGTAACTTCTCATTTCTCATCTTACTTGACACACCAGAAGCCTCTGACCCCGCTGATCACTCCTTCCTTCTAGAAACAGCCCTTCTCTCAGCTTCCAGGACAGCACAGCCTGGCTCCCTCCTCCCCACTGGCTACCTCCTTCTCCCTTTGTTTCTTTCACTGGTTGCCCCCGCCCCACCCCGTGACCTCTCAGCACTGGAAGGTCCCAGGACTGTCTTTGAACCTCTTCTCTTCTCATCTCCACTCATGTCCTTGATGATCTCATCTGGTTTCAGCCTTAAATAACCCTAGACAACAATGACTCACACATCTCTCTCTCCAGCCTGGACATTCCCCTGAATCTAGACGTGTATACGCCACCGCTTACTTGGCATCTCCAGGTGGATGTCCAGTAGACACATCACGCTCATGCCCATGGAATTCTCCATCTCTGCCTCTCCCCAGGCCTGCCTCCCGCATGGCCCTCCCATCTTGGTAAATGGCAACTTGGGCCTTCAGGTTGCTCCAGGCAACACTTCAGTGTTATCCTTGACTCCTTTAGTTCTTTCACTCTTCACTCAAGCTATCAGCAAATCCAGTTGGCTCTACCTTAAAATACGTCAGGAATCCAGGCACCTGTCACCACCTCCTCTGCTGCCACCCTGGCCCCAGCCACCATCACCTCTTGTCTGGGTTACAGAAACGGCCTCTACTGGTCTCCCTGCTTTCCCTCTGGCCATGCCCCACCCCTCAGTCTATTCTCAACACAGCTACCAAGTGCCTGTTAACATGGAAGTCAGATCACGCCACCCACTGTCACAATCCTCCAGGGCCCCTGTGACCTCATCTCCCAGTGCTGTCCCCGGCTCTCTGCTCTGACCACGTGACCACTGTGCTGTCCCTCCGCACGCATCACGCCCCCCATCTCAGCCCCGGCTCAGAGGCTCTTGCCTCTTCCTTGGAGACGCTGCCCCCAGAGGGCAGGGCTCGCTCACCCGCCTCCTTCAAACCTTTGTTGCCTTCTCAAGGAGGTGACCCTGACCAGCCTCCTGAAACTGCAACCCACACCCTCAGCGCTTTCCTCTTTATTTTTATTCATAGCACGTCACACCTTCTAATAAACTATACACTCTTCCCATTTATTTTGTTTGTTATTTCTCTCCCGTGCCTAGAATAAAAGCAGTGATTTTCGCCTCTTTCATTTCTTGCTAGAATGGTGCCTGGTGAAGAGTAGATGCTCAATAATAAATACCTGTTAAATGAATCAATGAATCAATGAATGAATAAATGAGCAAGACAGGCAGCCCAAGTCCCAGATCCCTCTCGGCCACTAACTGGCTCCATGACCCCTTCTCTGGTCACAGCGGGGTAGGAGTTCTTTCTCCTCTCTAAGGCTGACATTGCACCTGAACTTGGCTCCTCCTACACCGCCCCCCCCTGCCCCCCTGCCCCAGTTAAGGACCATTATCTCCTCTTCCCTGTGTCATTAATTCTTTGTCTACTGGATCTTTTCCATCAGTATTAACATATGCTGAAACCTCTCCGGTTTTAAGAAGACCATTTTTAATCCCAGTTCCCCCCTCCCCCCACTCCCCAGCCAACTCTTCTTCCTCCTTCCCAGCCAATCTTCTGGGAAGACTTTGCTGCACTCACTTTCTCCACTTCCTCACCTCCCATCACTCACTCCTCAATCCTCTATAATCCTGCTTATGCCTCCACTACCCGAACTGCCCCCAACAAAGTCCCTAGTGCCCTCCTTGTTGTTGCTAAATCCAATTCACAAGGCTTTGGGGTCCTCCTGCAGCTCTTGTCCTGAGCCCTCCCTGCTCCCAGGGACGCTTCCTCTCCCTGCCTAGCTGACCGTTCCATCTCAGCCATCCCGACTTCTAGCCAACACTTAAGTCCTGGGTTCTTCATGCTTCTACCTGGGCCCTGTCATTTTTTTCACCTCACACACTCTTTCTGGGAGATGTTATCTACTCTTTCATCTGCAAAGGTAACTCGAGAAATTTTGATTTTTATGTGCAATGCCTCACATTTTAAAATACTATACATACAGGTCCAACGCAACACGTCTACAGCCAGATGCAGCCAGTGGTTTGCCAGTTTGCAAGCCCTGGTACAGTGCATGCTTGCTGCGAGGACATGTATGCACCCTTTTGCACTGGGGCGGCTGTGGACAGAGGAGGAGCATTTGGGGAGCAGGTATTATAACTGGATGCTTGACTGTGTAGTTATAATAATGGCAGCAGGTTACTTTTATTGAGTACTTTTATCAAGGATTATTTAAGTGCTTAACATGTAATAAATCTATTAAATTCCACACAAGCTTCTGAGAAAAGTAGTATTATCCCCATTTTGCTGCTGAGAAAACAGGTGAACAGAGAGGTTAAGACACCAGCACTCAGTCGGACATTTCATCAAAGGATGGGGACCAGTCTGTATGTCTGTGAGCACAACCAAGCCACAAATGGACAGCAATGCACGTGGCCATGATTCTGGGAGTTTGGACTGGAAGACGTCCCCAGTTCTTCACTTCCTCCCCATAACAGAGTTGTGGTTTGTCCTGTGACCTTGCGGTCCTTCCCACTGGAGCAGATGGGGTGAGCTTCCCTGCTCAGCTGACATGAGGCTTGGCCGTGAGACTTACTTTGACCAGTGGAAATCAGTGGGTGTAACAGCGGCTTTCAACGACCTTGCTGTTTGCCTAGTCCACTCGCACTCCTGCTCACTGGCCATGAGAAGAGCTCGTCCCAGATGGCTGCTGCCCCTTCAGCAGCCTAGGTCCCCGACTGTGGGCACACGGAACAGATCTGGAGCCAACCTATGGTCTAGCCGATCCCATGAGAGCCCAGGTCACCCTTACACCTGCAGCCTGAAGCAGAGCCACTCAGCCAACCCACAGACCCATGAGCAAGAAAAATGATGTTACAAGCTACTAAGATTTGGGAGGCTTGTTACACAGAATTGCTGTAGTAGAGACCTGGCTCTATACCTGGTTTATATCTGAGTATAGGTGTATGTGCCTGTGAGCTCTGTGCACAGATACTTATAGGGTCAACAGAAGCTACTGTGCCCTCCTCTGATCCAGGCTTGTGCTGGGGATTTGGAGATAAATCAGCCATGGGTCTCCTTCTGCCTTCAAGGGTCTCTTTCTGCCCCACAGGGGAAAGGAGGTCTGTTCACAAATGTCTGCATTAGAAGGTAGACCACAAAGAGTGAGGCCAAGACGACGTGGGAGGGGAGGGAGATCTGACTTCCATGCAGTAAAGACTTCGGGTAGAAGGCACCGTTTTAATGGGGCTTGAGGATGAGTAGGATTTGAACAGGGAAGGGAGGTGGCAGACCCCTGGGAGCAAGAGAAAAGTGGGAAAGCACTGCCAACTGCATGGGAACGGAAAATAAGTCCATGTGACTGGAGGGCAAAAGGGTACAGAAAGGGGAAAACCAGTGGGAAACTGGTCAAACGAGCGGGAAATGATTGCTTTGACATCAAACCAGGAAGGGCCTTGAATGGTGAAATGGAGCCCCATTTCTGCTGGTGAACTTGTTCCTGTTTTCTCCCCAAGTCTGGAGACCCTTCCACTCTCCCCCAGAACCCAGGGAGACAACAAAACATGTTCTCCTATATACAGTTATTAAGCCCATTTTACAGATGAGGAAACCGAAGCTCAGAGGTGTTATCTCACTTGTCCGGGGTCACACAGCTCCTAACTGCCAGAGCCACTTTTGCCTCTGGGCTTGGAAAAGCTCCCTCTGCTGTCTTGCCCACAGTTCTCCTGAAAGAAGAAAGTTTAACAAGAGCAACGGAACTAAGTTTATCAGTCAGGAAAATAGAACCCAAGCCAGGGAGTTCAACAGAGTAAAGTTAATATAGGAAGCTAATAACGATGGTGTTGGATGAGTTGAAAAGCCAAATGGGGAACGTGAGGCAACCCAGAGATGAGTAATGGCAGGAAGCCACTGGCTAGGGGGACACCGGAAGGAGCTGGTGCTATGGGTCCAGAGGCCAGGGCCATGCAGTAGGAGGCGGGTACCACAAAAAAGACACAGCACTGCCCAGGATGCAGAGGGGCAGGAGGACTACCCTGGCTTCTCCCTCGATTCCACCCTGCACTCTCCCACTCGTGCGTCCTAACGGTCAAACTTAGTAGGAAACCAGTTCGCAAGAGAGCTTGGGAAATGTCTTTTGCAAGGGTTACACCTCTCTAATACAGAGCGGAGCAGGGGAAGGGCAGGGAGTGTATCTGAGAGCAAATAGGCAGATGTCCAGGGAACTAAGCATAGTGCAGTCTCCTTGCCCTCTTTCAAGGTGGATGTGATGAGTGACAAGCCCTCAGCAGGAGGGAGGAGGGACCTGGGAAGGGGTCTGTGTCAGGTGTTCCCTCCACCTAATTGCTCTAGGAGGGACATGTGTCTATCCAGTACCAAGGTCCTTTGCAGCGCATGTCCCTTTAAAAGATAAAAGCACAGGTGCCTAAAGACAGCACAGTTGCCATCCCGGGGCTTCTGAGAGTGTACTACTGGGAATGCCAGTTTCTAGGGGGTCTTCAGGCGATGAGTCAATTGATAGGTAGCCCTGGGCCCCAGGCCCGCCTGCCGTACCGGGGCATGGCTGTCCTGCCCGGCTGCACTTGCCAGGTGTCCCCACTATATGCCTTTGGCTTTCACGCTAAGTGAGCTGGGGAGCTGCTGGAGTTTGGAGCAGAGGAGAGATCAGACTTAAGTTCTCACAAGATTCCTCTAGCTGTTGTGTTGAAAATAGGTTGAATGGAGTAAGGAGAACTCTCTAGAAGGAGAGCTTAGAGGAGGTTACCGGAATAACACAGGAAGAGATGACAGTGGCTGGGGCCAGGCGGTAGCATGGAGGTGGTGGGATGTGGACAGACTCTGGCTGTACTTAGAATTCACAGATGGACTGGACATGGGGCCAAGAAAAGAAGAGCCAAGAATGACTCCAGCCAAGGCTCTGAGCTGAGCAACAAGAATGGAACTGCAATGTCCAGAGACTGCAGAGGCCAAGGGCAGTGTCTGTCTCAGGGGAAGACCAGGAGTTGGGGGTGGACGTGTAAGTTGGAGCCTCTCAGCAGACAGCTAAGTGGAGATGGTGAGCAGGCAGCCCGAGCCAGAGCTCGAGGAGGCTCCCTGTGCTGAGACCCAGGCACTCACTACAGCAAAACTGAAGTGCTGCTAGCAGGTGGCAGGAGAGAAGGGGCTCAAGCTGAGGCCAGCGTGTCTAAAGGGAGATAACCAGTCACCTTCAAGAGAGCCGGGGGACCAGAAAACTAGAAAACAATAGATGTTGCCACTCCATGTGAATCGAGACCCGCTTAGTCCCCAACCAGAAGATGTCCCGTCAGACTCTGAGCCCCAGCTGACCTAGAATGCCTCCCTCAGGGCACTCGCTGCTGCTCGAAACCAGGAAGGTGCTCCCCAGACCTCAGCAAGAGCTCTTGCTGGGCACGCTCAGCTCACTGACTCCGCCTTCCCCAAACCCCTCTGCCAGAGGCACGGCTAGCCCCGTTCACAGAAGGGACTCGCCCGGTGCCTCTGAGTCAATACGAAGTCCTGGGGCCAAAGCCGGTCGTCGGCCAAGTCCAGGGCCTTCCCCTGTGCCAAGGGTCTCCTGAGAGCAGCATCTGACTCCTGGCCTGGGCTCCTCAACAGTTGAAGATGCTGCTCTAGGTCACCTCTAGCATCAGTGAACTTTAATGTCAGTGCCAACTCAAGGTTGCCACCAGGAGGTGAAAAGCTAATGAGGAACCGCACAGAAAGCCTTTGGCCCCGTGGAAACAGTGGCCTTGGGGCAGTGAAAGTGGCAGTCGCTTCTTTTACTTACTTAAGGGATGAAAGAAAAAGCTCTGAAAGTGAATGACTTCTCAGAAATAGAGGAGAACGGCTCACCCCCACCCACTTTGCTTGACCCCCTTACTCTACTCAATATTCAGGTTGCAGGGCTTTTCTTTTTTTTTGGCTGGATTATTTCTTTAGGATCAGTTCCTGGGGTGTGATTACTGGGCCAAGAGGTCAGAATCCCTTTAATGGGTCATAATACTCGTTGCCATATTGCTTTCCAGAAAAGATGGTCCCCATTTAACTTTACACTTAATACTAGTGATTAAGTTTATATTTTTTCTTACAATCTACTTCACTATTCCTTTACTTATTCAGTGGGTGCAGCATAATTAATTTACATTCCTTTGAAAGCCAAGTTAGAACATTTTCGGAAATGCTTGTTGTTTAAGTGTTTTCTTTTAAAATTTGCTTGAGTATGAACAGTCCATGCATAACCTTTGCCCATTTATTATGGGGTCTTTAATCAACAAATATCACGTGCAAGGCACCTGAGACCATCGCTTTGCGGGAACTTTCTAAATGCCACAGCAATAAACATCTTTGTCCTCACATCGAATTCAGATTTTTCCTCAGTCTGACTGCCCGTTGAATATTTTCATTTTTATTTTTATACGTTAAGTTTTAAAAATGTTTGTAAGTCAGATTTGTGCTATGTTTTTCCTCTGTAATTTTTTTCCATCAGAGGTTTTAAAGTTTAGAAAGTTACCACTCCATTATTTCACCAGTACTTAATTCTATTTAATACCTAATTCTATTATTTACATTTTTTATTTTAATTCTTCCATCCAGTGTTTTTGGATGAAGAATATTCTACCAAACACTTATGTAGAATGTAATATGCAAAACAAAAACTGCCCCCAAACAAACAAAAAACTCACTTCAAAGAGGTACGGGAAAGCCCACTTCAGCAAAGTTAATTAGGCTTCTTCACTGGAGGACTCCTCAGACTTCAATACGCTAATGAATCTTGTGGATCACCAAGATTTGGGAGGACTGGCATGATTAGTATAAAACGCTTCTCAGGCTCTGTGACCATGGAACCCTTTTTTCACAAAGCACCTCTTGAAGCTAGTGTTCCATTGTCACACTTTGGAAAATGTTGTTTTAACCCAACTTCAGATCAAAAATCAAAACCAAACTATAAGCTCCATGAGAATGAGGATTCTTGCCTGTTTCACTCCCTGCTACATTCCCAACATACAGTAGATGCTCAGTACATATTAGGTGAGTAAACAAATGTGCACATGAACAAGTAAACAAGTAAGTGCATGCACAACTAAACAAAACACATCAAGTCTAGTACAACACCGAGATACGTGCAGTCTAAGATGCAGGGAGGGGCAGGAATTCTGTGTGGTTCACTGCTGCATCTCTAGGACCTAGAATACGACTAGGGCATGGTAGGTATTCAACAAACACTTGAATAGATGAATGGATAAAGGAATGAGTCACTTGTCTAACCTAGCTCCTGACTTCAGTCCCTAACACCCTTCCTTTTAGGGAAGGGAAAGAGTATCTCACCTGGGTACGAGTACAGACACTTGGTCATGACCACAGGCAGCTCTGGAGGCAGTTCCAGGCACCAGCAACTGTGCTCAGAGGCCCAGGGCCTCAGAAGTGCCCCTTTAGAGATAAAACGGCCCTCAGGAAGTTCACAGATGAGTTTTCATGCCAGCACCAGAAGCCCAGCCACACATCCAGCATGGCAAAGGGACGTATCCCCCCCTAGGGAGGTTGAGGACCAGATTTCTTTGACACTGTCCAGACTAGTTGAGTGAAAACTTCACATCCTTCCCTTAAAGACAAGTGGAATTGGGCCAGAGCCTGCCATGGTGCTGTCCTCAGACTGGCCCTGTGGGCAGAGCCTTGCAGCCTAAGACACTGAGTGACCTGAGTCTTTGGGGGCAAGGCAGGTCTCTTAGCATCACAAATGGCTCTGCATCTGGAGGAGCACACCTGCCACGTTCACTGCCATCCTGAAACCAATGTCCAGTCCTTCCTCCTTACCTTTCACCCATCACTCAGCTAGACCAGCACAAAACTTTCAAGACCAACCTCTATCACATGGGAACCTAAGTTACAGCAAGGTTCCCAAGTAAAGCTCTCCTGCGGGTCCACTGCTTGGATGTGTGTGGGAAATGGCTGCAAGCAGCTGTTAATACAGCCTGTTCCTGACAGCTGAGGTGACTCTGACCTTCAGCCAGCTATGCCCAGCACCTACAGTGGAAGAGCACGATGAGTTTTCAAGGAACAGCCCCCAAAGCCTGGCCCCGGAGCATGGGCGATATTTTCCAAATATTACCCCTGGGTAATATCTCCTCTCAGAGTACCCAGCACAGCCCCAGAGAGTCCCATGTCACCACAAGTGAAGGCCCCCCCCCAGTTTAGGGAAGGCTGACCCCTTCAACCAACCCCTGTGTTTGAGGTTTGAGCAGCTTCCGTGGCAAAGAAGAGAGGAAACAATGAGCTTTATAAAGAACCATATTTATTTTCATTTACAGCATCAAATACCATAAATAAAGCTAAACATTGTCCGCCGTGTGCAAAATACAGGGTTCCATGTGGCACTGTAATGACTACCAAAGGTCACAAACATGCGTGGTGATGATGTGGGGAGGCTAGCTAGGGAGGAGGCTGGAGGGAGGAGGGCACTCTTTGGTTGACATTCTAAAAAGGGGGGAGACTCTGCAAGAGAAGATAAGACAAGAACGGTGACTTGGTCCTGGCTAGGATCTGCACCAACGAGGGAGCCATGCAGCATGCGGGGCTGTGCAGACAGGCAAGGGTCAGCATGGCTCTGGGCCGCATGCAGGACGTACCCCACCTGCGGCCCGAGACTGCGAGGCCTGGCCTTCAGCAGCCCCACTGTACTTGGCATGGTGTTTCTCTTTAAAAGCACTCTGAGTGTCCTGCTGCTCCAGCTAAAGGCTCGTGGGGGCATTGAAATGCGCTGCTCCAGACCTGGGGCCCAACTGAGTCATCTCTCAAAGGCATCCCTGGTCTGTGACAATGACTGCTCTAGTTGAAGCTTCTGTATCATCCAGGGCTTTACGAGCCCAGAGCGATCAGAAGAGCCACAGCAAAGCCCTTGGAGGTAAAGTATAGGCTGCAGTGGAGAAAGGATTTGCTAGGAAAATTGTGATTGTGTGTTCAAAATACAGAGTCTGGGTCAAGCTTGTGATGAAGCCTGGGAGTATTTTTTTTTTTAAATCCTTCTGAAAAGAGTCACCTATGGTTTTCATCGATAACCTTTATACTAGAACCAACTGAAGAAGATGCTGGTATGCATGTGCTTTTTCAGAGGCTGAGAGGTGAAAGAGTTCTTTTCAATGGTGAAGCGCCCTCTCTATGGTACTGTCTCACATTCGGGGTTAACCCTCCCAGTAAGGTGAGGGGCTTTGTACGTGCAACCAGAAAAGCATGCACGCAGGCCGCAGGGCGCAGAGGGGAGGTGGGGCAGGCACTTGGGGTGAACCGGGCAGCTGGCTCAGAGGGATGGAATCAGAAACGGCTTTCGCTTTTGAGCTGAACACCACCCCATGCTGTTCACCAACCATGCCACTGAATGAGCGCATTAGTATGCAAGACACTCGCAGTTAGCTCAACCAAGGCCACGGCGGGGGCATGGGGTACGGAAAGCTGGTCAGGGGTTAGTACCACTCTCTGAAAATTGGCAAGAAAACCAGTCACCTCAGAGCAGAATTGTGTCAGCCAAGAAGTGGGTGTAGCACCGGAAGGCTGAAATGAACTGACGGCCACAGTGTAAGGTCGGAAAGAGAGAGACAGAAAAGAGAATTTAGTTGCGGGGCACAAGGCAACACGAGAAGGCACGGGAATTGAAAACGAGGCAACCATTAAAAAAATAGAAACTTCCCCAAACAAGTTACGGTTTGCTTAGGACGGATGAACCTTTCTGGCAGTGAGCAGCCACTTATCTGCAAGAGTGAATCCGTGCAATTGGCCGTCCCTCCTCTGTCCTCCACAGCCCTCCACATCCTCTCTGCCCCGATTTTACTCTCGAGCCCCACGTTCATTCTTGAATATGTTGTGGAGGCTTAGAGACATCCGGCCCCCCCTCCAGGACCCACCTTTGTGTTTTGGTGCTGCCCCACCAGGAAGGTTCAAAGTCTCAGAACATACAAACAACTCAGGCTTCTGACAGGCACGCCCTGTCTCGCCAGAGTAATTCAAACCAGTCTCCTTATGGCCAAAAGTGACATTCTCAGAGATCCTAACTGGCTTCACGGAGCATCCCACAAAGCATCTCACCCTGCCCTGAGCTGACGGGAATAACAATGACAGCCGTGCATGTGTTTATGTCGTGACTTTCAGAATCAAACATAAAATGAATCAAGGGCTCCTCCCACCATGCGGAACATTAAAATACCAGCAGAAATTTGGAAAAACACAATGCAAGTCATAGGACGAGAACAGTTCCAACAAGGACAGAGACGCCAGTTCCCACGAACTTGGCCGCAGCCATGTCCCTGATTTGCCCAAGGACTCAGGGAAGTGTTTATAGAAATGCCTCCCCACTTCTTCCCACCCTAGAGAACTTGGCATCTCAAAGGCCTCAAGAGCTCTGGCTCCTAACCTACCGGGCTCCATCCTTATTTAACCTAGAGGATCTTTCTAGTGTAACACGCAGAGAGCCGTCTCTGGCCCAGCCACTCTAGATACACTGAACACACTGCAGAAGGCCTTTCTCTATCAGCCATCTCCACTGTTCAGCCAGACTCAGCAGCCGTGCATGTCCAGGCAAGTGGAGTTGGGAGAGCTGAGGCCTCTTCCAGATGCCCAGAGAGAAGAATGCAGGTGGGCCCAAGTCCTGTTTTGCCCTTAATAGGGTGTATTTCTTTTGCATGAGTCAGTAATAGCGTCCACTCCCAGCCTCCCCTGACAGTCAAGACACAGGGGAGCTTCCCCCTGGAGGTCAGATGCATTCCTTTGCTAGGACAGCGTGAAAATAAATGGTTTCTGACTGTTTGACCAAATATGCATGGCAGCCGAGCGGCTAAGAAGCTGGGACATCTGCAAGCCATGCTCACGGGGCAGGCCGCACTTCCCAGAAATAATACCCTGAGCTGCTAACAAATGCCCTCGGTCTCAAAGGACGTTATGTGAAAGGGCAGTTTCTCCCCTCAGCCTCATGGCTGTGGACCCTGAGTGGCCTCGGCTCGGACTGCAGCCTGGGCTGGGGACCTCATAAGGAGGGCTTAAAATGCCACCAGGGGACATAACTCCTCTTCAACACTGCATCAGTTTGATGGAGCTCCACGTGGTCAGGGGCCAATGGGCTTTCGCTGCCGTGCTCATTAGTGGGAAGGGAAACGTATATTTGTAGCAATCTGCTTGAGACCCTGTGGTTCCACATCATTTGGCTGTGATGGGGTTCTGAGCAAGGAACCTTTACGCTACTCTTTTACATCCAAACAAGTGAGAAAACAGTCCTCCGCCCTCTGGGAGGACAGATAACAGGCAACTACACACTGCCACGTGCTTCTGTAGGTTTAATTCTCTTCTGCCCTTTCTATTTTTTTCTTCTAAAGTATTATGCTTTCATGTTGCAAACAACTGTCCGTTGTTGAAAAGTGGTATCCAGGCACATAAATCAAAAGGCACTGGTTTTGGTTTACAGAGAAGCCCAAATCATTCATGTTGCAGGCAGCAGCGATTACAACTGACCACAACGTGGGAAGGGTTTGTAGTACCAGTTATAAACGTCAAACCCGTGTCTAGAAAAACTGACACTCATAGAAAAAGATGCTTTCTCTTGGCTTATTAAAAGTTAAAAATTGAAATGTAAACCTAGAAATATGGCTCGCTTTGGTATAAAAGTACAAAGGTATAAAAAAATATCCTTCATGTCGTGCTGGCCTGGGCACCGGGAGCAGATGTTCACCGCGACCAGGCCAGGTGCAGGTGGCCGACGGGAAACTCTTTGGCTTTGAACTAACTGGTTAAAGGGCGTGGGGCTCCCTGGCCAGCGCCTGGGCTGGCTGCACATGCTGCCATCTACACGGGAAATGTTACGGCACTTTGGGGCTGGGCTTCAGTGCAGCTTGGCCGGGAAGCATCTGAGCAGCCAGTCGCGGATGCCCTCGAGGGACTCCTCGGTCTCCCGGTACATGGAAGCCAGGACCTCGGAGAACACCCAGAGCAGCGGCAGCCCGAGGCTCAGGAGCTCGTACGTGTAGCAGTAGTTGTAAGCATTGTCCCTGATATGCAGACTGGCAGCACGCAGCAGTCCCTGAATCCAGTTAAGCAGCCTCCGGGGAAGGTGAAGCAGGCCCCACGGCAGCCTGAGGGGCCAGCTTAGCACCTTCCTAAAGAAGGAATTGGGGATACCTGGGGGGCTGCCTTCCGGCGTGCCGATGGCGGCGGCAGCGCAAGAACTTTCCGCAGGAGGGTCTCGCCTAGAGGCTTCTTGCTCTTTCCACATCCCCTCCTCCTGAGAAAGACATCAAGGTGAGGGCATTTAGTCCATGACGCTTAGAGACGACGCCTCCAATGAAGCAGAGGAAAAGAGCCAGTAAATAGAGAACGTGGCAGACCCTACAATTTGCAACCAGCCCCCCTCCCCCAAATCTCCGCCCCCATGCATTGCTGAAGGGCAGGCTGAACGTGGGCATGACCTTCCTGGGGGGCGGAAAACTGATCACAGGGGTCAGTTTTGTTTGGAGCCTTCAAAACATACACGCTCTTTGACTCAGCAATCTCATTTCTCATGACTGATCCTAAGTAAACTATTTGAAATATGGAGAAAGATGTGGGTACAAAGACATTCACCGTAAAAATATTTATAAGGTAAAAATAGTAAACAACATAAATGTCCAACAATATAGGACGCAAATAAATTATCAACCATCTTTTACAGGCATCAAATATTAGGCTCCAAAAGCATTTTTAATGTCATGGGAAACTGTTCTTAATATAGTGTTAGTGAGAAAAGACGACTATGAAACTGTAGACATGGGATTCCCACTGGGTTAGAACATGCAGTTGACCCTTGAACAATGCAGGTTTGAACTGCATGGGTCCACCTAAATGCAGAGTTTTTTCAATAGTAAATACTACAGTTCCACCCGATCCACGGTTGGTTGAATCTACGGACGTGGAGGAACCGCCAATACGGAGGGCTGACTATCAGTTATATGTGGATTTTCGACCCTGTGGAGAGTCAGAGCTCCTGACCTCCACATTGTTCAAGGATCAACTGTATTCATATAGAAAAAAGTCTGCAAGGAAATGTTCCAAAATGTTAATTACGATTTTCTCAGGATAGAGTGGGGATGGGTGATTTCACTTTCCTTCTTTATACACTTTTGTTTATTATATTTACCCGTTTTTCTATGTTGAGCCTATATTACTTGTATAATTAGAAAAAAGCTGAAGTTGTGGGTCTTGCTGGAGGTGGGTGATTAATCAAGCCATAGAGAAGGTACGAGGGGGCCCTATCATAAGCCATCCACAAATTCAGTGGGCCAGTCACTTTGCTGACATCCAAGAGCCTGGGGAAAGGACTTGGAAACCACAGAGGGTTGGCTCTATACCAGGCATCCCTGCTAACAGTGCCCCTGTGGTCATGGGGGCCCCAGGCACCGGGTGCTACATGGCTTTGCATGGCTAAGCATATAGCCCCATCCTTGGCACATGGGAAAGCTCTTCTGGGCTTCTCATGAGAAGCAGCAGTCATTCCCCCGGGATAGGTCTTAGCCCAGAGGCAAGGTGAACAGACTGAGGCAGAGGGACCCTCCATGCCAGGGAGTAGAGCCCTCTTCACCTGAGTTTCAATCCCTCCAAAGCCAGAAACATTGGCTGAACTTGCAGGAACCCTTGAAAACCTTCTCCTATCAGGGGCCTTCCCTGTTTCACCACCACTTTCAAGACAAAACGTACTTCTCTTTGTTGCTTCAACTCTGCCCGTCTCTTCCGTTGCTGACTGTTGGTTTTACAGTGAATGAAATGAGGCTTGCAGAAAAACTTGCCTGTAAAGAGACACACACACACACACACACACACACACAGAGAGAGAGAGAGAGAGAGAGAGAGAGAGAGAGAGAGAGAGGTTTTTCTCCTGTAAACCAGAACCACACAGCAGGACATGAGCCAAATGCCTGCCACCATCTAGGTCAGAAAACGCCGCTACTGAAAACAAGGCCAGGAAGGCGCAAACTTGGGAAATGGTTTCCATCACCTGCCTTAAGGAAATGGCTCAGACGGGGGGCAGGCTGCAGCAACAGGCGGGGCTCCCGGGATGGGGCTGAAACCCTCAGATAATCCCCCAGGCCAAGTCCCTTCCCAAGGCAAGTTGCCAGGCCGCAAAATGGACCGTCCAGAATAGCAGCTCTGTTTCTAGTTCCTCTTGCTTCTGGGACCCCTGGGGGTGGGAAAGGAGCAGAACAGGCTGTGGCAGTGTTGGAGAGGAAAACTCAGTGAGGCACACACTGGGCCACTGGCCACTGCCCGGGACTACTGGGTGCCTTCCAGAAAAGCCTTCTCTGCTCACTGCTACAATAGTGACAATAGTGATGGGAATAATGATAACAGCAGAAAAATCTTGTGTAGGACTCAATATACCAGACACTATCATCCCGGGAATTAACCCAGCAACCCTCATAATGACTTTATGAGCTAAGTAGTATCATCCTCATTTTGTAAGTAAGGAAACTGAGGAACCAAGAGGTTACGTAACAGGCCCAAGGTTATATGGCTAGAAGTGGCATAGCCTGGATTTGAACCCAGGCAGTTAGTTTGGGGGTATGGAATCACAAGCACTGTCATTATATGACCGTGCAAACATCAAGTGCTGGAAATTAGAAAATAATCACTCATTCCAATGAGTGCAATTCTTTCATTGATGACGCCGGCAGGCCACTTATCAGAGGGCATGTTACGGTTACTGCCATTTTTACAATGCGTACTTTATACATAATAACACGAATATGCCATCATTTACTGAACCCCTATTATATGTCAGGTGTGGTGTCGAGCATGTGACATAGGTTATCAGGTTTGATTTTCTCAGCCACACAGGGGCAACTGAAGGTGGTGAGACTGAGTAAGAAAACATTCATAAGGCACTCGTCGCCTGGTAGGTGCCCCGAACGCTGATGCACCCCTGGTGCTGACAGTTCCCCTTCCCTCAGGACCCCTGCTCACCACAGGCGGCCTCTCTCTTTAGCAGGGGATCCCTGCTCCCTGAAGAGCTTTCCTGATGACACCAAAACTCCCTGGGAAGTACTGCCTGTCCCAGAGCCTCCAAAGGGACTGAAGCCCAGGCCAGAGATGAGTGCTGCCCTGGCCCCTGGGGGTTTACCTTCATCACTGTCGAAGGCATAGGCGGCCAGGCGCAAGGTGGTGGCACAGACGCTGCAGCGGAAACACTCCCGGTGAAAGAAGTGGCCCTCTGCGCTCAGCCGCTCCATCACGTACACGCGCTTCTTGCAGAAATAACAGGTGTCGCTGCCACCCAGGTTCAGGGGAAACGCCTTCCGTATGGACTCCTGGGAGACACAGGGCATCGGGAGAGAAGAGCAGTGTGTTAGGGCGTACACCGCATCTTCAACTGTGAGGCTGGCCTTGTAGAGATGCCGGCCTGCATCGTGGGGCCTCACAGGCTATGTGTTGCTTTTGTCACTGCAGGCACTGACTGCAGGCACTTCAGCAAAGAATGAGGGTGGGAAGATACGCAGACCCCAGCCCTGCAGGGGCAGCTGTTAACTGTACTCCCAGGCAGCCTGGCCATTCTGGTTTCAGGGTGAGAGTGACATCTCCTGGTCTGATGGAGCGGGCGTCCCTCACAAACATGCTGCCCAGCGATGCTATCTCCAGGAATCTGACCCAGGGGTTACATACTGCCTGCGTCTAGAGTGAGGTCCCTGAAAGAATGTTTTACACATCCTTGTCTCCCTGCAGTGACATAGGTCAGGCAGGGAAAGCTCATGGTAATAAAACTGTTCAAGAGGACTGCAGAGAAGGGGCAGCCCTTTTCTGTGTGTTGAAGTTGGCTGCCAGTCAACTTCCTAAATGCAAGAGGGGAGAGGAGAGGGCAAGGGCCAGGGCAGAAGGGGCACACCTGGGTGATTCCAGGGGAGTGTACCAAAAGGAAACCAAAATGAGCGGAGTCACTGGAGAAGGGGAGAATTCAGAGGAAAGGGGTGTTTTCTCCATTACTTAATTCTCAATCCAATCCAGATTGGATGCTAAACATTGGCAGTTAAGTGTTGTCCACCTCTGCGGACGGCCCCTCCTGGCCTTTGCACTGAGTTCTCTAGAGCCCCAGCCAGCAGGGAAGATGCTCTGGTTTGTGAAATGAGCCACAAGGGGGCTGAGTGAGGTTTGTCTAAAAGGAAGAACAGCCTCCCGCTAACCTCTGCTCTGATCCAGCCCGGTCTCAGCCCCTCTCGTCCCATGAGAAGAGGGGCCAGGCAATCCTCTCTGCGTCCCGTGCACCCTCCCTGGGAGGCCAGAGCCAGTGTCTGTGGGTGAAGGCTGTGGGGTGTACATCCTTACCAGGTCTGGAGAGATGGCCTGAGTCTTAGGTCTGTGATCATTCATGTACAGATTGACCAGAACTTCAGCTGCAGCCCCTATTCCGCTGGACACTTTCCCTACTGTCAGCTACCCAAGAGCAGAGATAGAGCAGACAGAGACAAAGGTAGAGGCCAGTTAGCACCGAGAAGGAAGACACGAACAAGCTGGAGGTGGGAGAGGGCTCCACACCCACATGCAAACGGCACCCAACGTCCCAGGAGAGGCCTAACCAGCCCAGAGTAGGCAGTGGGCACTCTGCAGATGGAGAAAAGAGAGAAATGGAGGCCTGCAGGGTACATGGTCTTCAGGAGTTTGAGTTGCTTGGTTCACAGGTAGGGGGAATAAATACCAGAGGAAGGGATCTGTCCAAGCCCACTTAGAAATAAATGCAAGAAGAGCCAGGACTCTGCTAAGGTCTCTTGAGCCCAAGCCCGGGAGGCCTTCACAGTAAGAAAACAAGCCAGCTGCATTGCGGCCGCCCTCCCCAAGACCCCTCCTCTCTGGAGGGCCGGGAGCTACTGTTTAGTGAGAACTGCCCCAGACCCCCCACTCCCGGACCTGGAGGGTTAGGACCCTGCTCCACCACTAACCATTTCTGAGATGGGGCGCCAAGTCCTCAAATTCTGAGCTCAGCATCCTCATTTAGTGAAATGGGGATAAACGGTGCCTGCCTCACGGAGCTGTGGCAGGAACTGAGTGAGAGAGCGTGTGTGTGAGTGCCTGGCACTTGGCAGGGCTGGACCAAGATGAACTTGACTCCACCCTCCCTTCTCCCTCTGAATTCGGCAGCCTCATCCTGCCTTGCAGCTCCCGTGTCCCATAGGGAGCTATGGCCACGTCTAACCTGAGTCCTGTCAGGTCAGGATGCAGACCACCTTGCCGACAAAAACACGACCGGAATGGGAGTGAATGTTGGTCCCTACTGGGCAGGTACAGGGAGAAGGATGCGGAGCTCCAGGCGGCAGTGCCCAGGGCCCCAGAGATGGTGCTGGGCAAGTCAGCTCCATGCTGGCTCCGGGGATCACAGCCTGACAGGTTGTGGGTGTCTGTGCTCCCAAGGGCATGATGGTCCATGCCTACCCATGAATGTGTGGATCCCCACCGGCGTGTCATGGAGCTGGGGAAGGTGTGGGAGCTGACAGCCCAAGCAGACATAGCACAATCACACATACACCCCTGGGCAAACCCTGACTTGCTCCCTCTTTCCATACCAGCTCTGAAAGGCCAGCCTGGGAATACTGCAGTCTCCCCTGCAGGGAGGCAAAAATGCACAATATGAGATTATATCTATAAATACTGTTCCTGATCCCAAGACCCTGGAGAGAGGGAGGCTCCAGACGCTCCCCCAGCCTCTGAATCCAGCTTCTGGGAGGTGTGGCCACGGAGAGCAACAATTTAGGCTGAAGGCCCTTGGACACAGGTTGATAGCCATCTTGATGGCGAGTAACAGTGACTCGTGCGGGGGCGAAGGAAGGCCTTCAATCGAAACCCAAGACCACTCCTGGAAGGCCACATCGAATCTGCTGTGCAAGCCTCAAGTATCAAGCAGGAAGTTCAGGGGACAGCAAAGCAAATGGCAGCCGGCACCCACAGCCCCCGACTCCTGGGAGTAGGGCCCACCCTCAGAACCTGAGGCTAACACATCGGGTGCCCGCAAAAGCACAGGCACCAAGAGAGGATGAAGATAGAAGGGATGCCAAGCAGGCTGGGGAGAAAGACAGGACCCAGGACATATATACACTACCAAATGTAAGGTAGATAGCTAGTGGGAAGCAGCCGCATAGCACAGGGAGATCAGCTCGGTGCTTTGTGACCGCCTGGAGGGGTGGGATAGGGAGGGTGGGAGGGAGGGAGACGCAAGAGGGAAGAGATATGGGGATGTATGTATATGTATAGGTGATTCACTTTGTTATAAAGCAGAAACTAACACACCATTGTAAAGCAATTATACTCTAATAAAGATGTTAAAAAAAAAAAAAAAAGACCCAGGAGACACCTGCCCCCTTTCTCATTGAGGAAGTCCCAACACCAGCAGCTACTCTGGATCAGTCACGCCAGACCACATGCAGGGCTCTGGGGGACTATGGAAAATGTGGCCGGGGGCCTGCTGGGGTGTCTGATCCCAGGACTCAGACAGACAGGACCTCCTCAGACCTGACAAAGCTCGCTCCTTCTCAGTGGCAGCAGCTGCCAGGCCAGTTACCCCCCCACACCCAACACTGGCCCCACCTGGGAGAGATGAGGATTCTGCTTCCAAGCATACATTCTGCCATTTTCAGGATTTCACAAATGCCAAGAAACTTGGCTCCTGCTTCTAAGAGAGGTTCAGGTGCGCTGGCTCAGGACAATATGCCATTACTTGCCTAATGTTCCATCCCCTGCTGGGGCCCCCGACACAGGTCCCTCGGATAGGAGCTGTAGAATACCAGGTCCTTCCTGGGTTTACAGCAAAATAAAGAGGGGAGGTCAGATTTACCTCCCTGCCCACACTCCCCTTGTGTGGCTGCCTCCCCGACCCAGTGTGTGAACTGGCTCCGAGGCGCTCTCCCAGGAAGGCACCATGTGATGTCACATACCCACGCGCAATTATTGCCTCCCCTGAGCGAGCGGAGATTAAGACCGTACTCTCTGGGGCTTTAAATACAGGTCCCTAATGAGACCTTAGTAACCACTTAGCTAATAAGCACTTTGTGCCACTGAGCTTCTGTGCAACCCTGACTTTGGGAGCAGTTACAGAAGAAGCAAGCAGAGGGCCCTGAGGTTGCTGGGGGTGCAGTCTCGGGCCGGCTCGGTTGTTCTGTCAGCACAGGTCCCGGCCAGGGGATCCAAGCCTGGTCCTTCCTCTCATTATGGGACCTTATTTACATAAGGCTCCTTTCTCCCAGTTGCATCCACATTGCCACGTGTGACAGAGGCTTTCTTACAACCGAATGGAAACCATGCCCAGGATCATCACCAAGACCAAGAGGTAGACCAGGACTTGTGAATGGTCACAAGGAGACCAGGTGATGAAGAGCTTGTCTCAAGGGGTGAGAGGGGGCCTTTGAAGCTCATCCCAAAGACTGGTGTGAAGGCGGACGTTGCCCTGGGGTCTTGGGTTATCTCCTCTTTCCTGACAGCAGGATGTCTCATTGGCTCCAAGACAGTGAGGACATGACCAGATGGATTGCTAACTCAAACTATCGGTGGTGAATGACCAGGTTTTGCTTTTTCCTTTTAAATCTTGAATCCACTGTGGCCTCATACTTCTGGATTCAATTAAAATGAATTACTAGAAGTACGATCACCCGCTTGGATGTGTGGCAATGTCAAACTGCTCTACAAGTGTCTAATGCTTACTCGCACTTGCTGTGCTCCTTGGGTCACAAACCAATGCCTGCCCGTGGACCACACCTCGGCATCCTGAGGAAGAAAGGAAACTCTGCTCATGGAGAAACCTCCAGAAAACTCATCCTGGTTTGACCTCAGAGTAAGAGCCAGAGGTTCTCAACAAGGAGATTATTGCACCGAAAGGCAAAAGCACGTATGCTCCTGGGGTGCTGGTCAAGAGGAGAGCTTACAATTTGGCTGGGAATCATTTGTCCAAATGCAAAGTTGGGCAATCTGATGATCTGGACAGAAATATACTGGTCGCAGTCACTAGTGTTTTGAGAATTGGTAGTTTTGGAGGGCCATGGGACTGCTTTTGCAACCCTTTATGTATCTTCAATATTTATGTAATTGTTGAAGAACTGGGGTGTTTTTCACTACCTCTTTCCCCTTTGAATTCTAGTTATTTTCAGCTAGTTAATTAGAACAAGCTGGAACGGTTGGAGACTTCAGGTGGGCCAGCATCTAACATTACATTAGATTAACCTCACATACTTCATTTCCCTTCTGTGAGCCTCAGCTTCCTCATCTGTAAAATGGGGAGACCACTGCCATCCTCACAGGGCTGTGAAAGAGTCGTCAAAGAATCTGGGCTGCACCTCACATGGTGCTGGGCTCCCAAGAATCGCCTGGCAGATGGTTAATGAGTCCAAAGCACCGCAATTGGTGCAGCTTCAAATTTCCATTCTCTGGAACTTCTTTTTTTTCTCCTCTTCTCGGTGGCCTTCACTCGGGGGGACTTGCAGTTGCTTGGGGTCCCTCCTCTGTGTGAGTAAGGATAACGTGGCCCACACAGATGAAGGCACTGGCTTCTCTCCCCCGAGTCAACTGAGATTCACACATGGTGACATTAGCTGTCGTTGCGAGCACCATCACCAAGCATGGTCCCCATCTGGATGATGGAGCCTTTCTCACCCTGCTCCACGCTGGGAGATGGGTCATCTCCCCTCCGGTTTGCACAGTCATGTCATGACTGTGGCTCTCTCATGGCTACGCTCCCAGCGCAGGGCAGATGCTCCCCTGAATGAAGGAGGAAGCAGGCTCTTGGGCCTGCTTGTGTCCAAAGAATGGTGACATCCCCCCTTGGGCCTGGAACTCAGCCAGGAACACCAGGTGTCTGGCCTGTGCTTCCTCACAGAACTGGGCCTCCTGTGGCCACCTGGCCTGCTGTGGGGATAAGGAAGCCCACACAGGTCAGGCAGGGCTGGGAGCAGAGCTTCCAGGGCCTCGGGGCTGAGGGCTCGAGGGAAGGGGAAGTTTCGACGTAGGGCTAGAGGAAGTCGTCTCCTGGGCCCACTTGAGCAAATATATTCCTCACTGAGGAGTCCCTGGATGAGAAACATCAGAGGACAGGCTGGTGGGCCTGAGTCCTCAGCCATATATGCTCAGGGCAAGGATTGAAACTGCCTTATTTGAGGGGCTCTGGAAATGATACCCTCAGGGCTGAGATGCAGGCAAGTCTTTGGGGCTATGATCTCCCAGTGGACGGCCATGTCTGCACCTACGTCCCCTGGTACCAGGCGCTGAGCTGTGTTGAACCCTCACAGCCTTGCGAGGTGGGTCTGATAATCCCCCTTTGAGGCCGGGGCAGCTGAGGTTCAGGGAGGCTCTAACTCACCTGAGGCCACAGCGCTCTTAAGTGGCTGGGATGGAAATGGAAGCCTGAAGGTGACTTCTTTGCCTTTAGAAAGAGAGGAATCAACATGCCTTTTAGGTAAGTGAGCTTTCTTCTGGAATTCTCCTCCACTGGGGAGAAAGCACATTTGCTGGATACTTGGGGCATTCGATATATGCTAGGTGTTTGCATTACTCCAGTCATCCTCAGGAGTAGCTGCTGTCACCGCCATTTTTTTTTTTTTTTTTTTTTTTTTTTTGTGGTATGCAGGCCTCTCACTGTTGTGGCCTCTCCCGTTGCGGAGCACAGGCTCCGGACGCGCAGGCTCAGCAGCCATGGCTCACGGGCCCAGCCGCTCCGCGGCATGTGGGATCTTCCCGGACTGGGTCAGGAACCCGTGTCCCCTGCATCGGCAGGCGGACTCTCAACCACTGCGCCCCCAGGGAAGCCCTGCCACCTCCATTTTATAGGTTAGGATAATGAGGTGCTGAGAGGTCCACTAGCTCATCCAAGGACACACAGCGAGTAATCAAGTAACCGGTGCTCTGAACCCAAGCGTGACTCCAAGCCTATACCCTTCTCACTACTGCACCCTGCTTCCCTGACACACCAGCATTCTGCCAGTTAAAATCCCACAGGCTGGGATGCACACAGGTTACCTCCAAAGCACTGCCTAGCTCTATGCCCAGAACAGAGAGAACAATGAGTTTGGAGCAGCCTTGAGATCTACCCTTGTATCAGATGAAACACTGGCAGATTGCCCAGCCAAGACTCACCCAGCTTCTCTCTAACATGCAAATCTCTAGAGTAAACCCTGCAAATCCAGTTTTAAAACAAACACCTCCAGGGGTAGAGAGAGCTCCTTTTGCAATACACATTGCTCTTCTGACCCAGGAGGACTTAACCACAGCACCCAGCCCCGTGAGGCCCTCCCTCTGGCTCAGCTGTGCAAACACTCAGCTGCCATCTTGATCTTGCAAGAGCTCACCAGCCTTGGTAAATGGCTAGCAGCCATGCTAAAGGCTGAATTGGCAGTGGTCTCCTGCCTTGAAGAAAGAAGTTAGCTAAGGGTTGATGGGAGCTGATAGAGCTACCGGAGGGCTGGTTTGATGGGATGATCAGACTGGGCATGATCCCATAGCCCACGGTCTTAAAAGATAAGACTCCTGTAAGAATTTGGGCCCTAAACGAGAGGGCCTCAAGATTCCCTGTGACTATTCAGGCCAAAACCCCAGCTGCATCACTGAAATGTAAGGCGACATGCCAATCTGAGAGGGCAGGCAAGTGTAGTCTGAATGAAGGTAGAGCCCTGGCTACATCTCCTGGAATTGGTAACCCAAGTTTGCATCCCTGTCAGTAGCACGTGATCCTCATGACAAGTTTGACTATGTCTGTTCCTCTGAGGAGGTGATTAACCCTGGATCCTCAGAATTAAGGTGTAGGGCTCCAGGGCAGGAAGAGAAACAGGCTGCCTGCCAGGAGGTTGCTAAGAACTCAGCATCAGTTTCCAAGCGCATCCTCCTTCTTCTGGCTCCCCTGAATGAGGCAAACTTGAGTCACTGGACAATCAGAGCAGCCCATAATCTTCTGGGAAGAAGCATTAAAGCCCCAGGCTCTCTCCAGGGGAGAGGCTCTCAGAGCTCCACCAGGACTGAATGAAATTGTTTGTCACCAGGTTGTCACCTACTTTAAGGGGCAGCTAATTCTCTCCTCAGAGGAGGCCATCACTCTCTCAGATTCTGCATGTGCAAAGCCCAGTGTGGAATCAATGCTGGGGTGGGGTCCTGGAGAGGGAGGAAAGTTGCAGGTGGGGCAGGGGAGCAGTGCAGCTAGCAATACCCTTTCCAAAACTGCTTGAAGCTGGAAATTCACCACTCTGTGCTTAACTGCCTACAATGGCTTCATGGTGAGATCTGGAGGGGTCTGGGGGTGTCAGGTCCAAGCTGGGTCCTTTTTACAAATGGAGAAACAAAGGCACAGACAGAGTAAGTGTCCTAGGGTGGCCTTTTCTGAGAGCTCCCCAATCATTCCCAGCCACACAGTGAAAAGCTCATCAGCCTGTAATTAGTAAGTCAGAAGCTATTAAGATAGCCCAATTATACCATTATCTGATGGCCTAGGCTGGCTTGGGAGATGGGATTTAAAAACAAAAAACAAAAAAACAGGGAGCAATTGTTCTACCCCAACCTGGGAGAAACAAAGAACAAACCTGTAGAGGTGGGGACCAGAGGACCTGGGATTGGCCATCCCGAAGCCCACCCACCCCATTTGCAGCCCTCCTTGAGCCTGGGCTTGGGGCTCTACACACACATAACCTCTGGGCTGGTCCCCCTGACGAGGCCTCCATTCATACTTGGCTGCTGTGGCACAGAGGAGAGAACATGGGCTGGAGTCAGGAGCCCCGGGAACTAGTCTCCTCCCTGGACCTTTGTCTTCCTCTCTGAGGCTCTGCTTCTGCTCAATTCTCTTTCCCAGGAAGAGTCCTCCTGCTACCCCATTGGAAACTGCTACCCTTCCCCAGCATGCCAGGTCCCTGCTACCTGCTCTAATTTTTCCAGGGGAAAAACTGCCTTCTGATATGTCATGTAATTTACCTATATATTATATTATTGCTGATTATTTACCTCCCTCTATTAGAATGCAAGCCTCATCAGGGCAGGAAGGTAACTACTGATCATTGATGTGTATCCCAAGAGTGAAGGGCCTGACACCAGCTGTCATTCAGTAAATATTCGTTGGATGAATGAATGCTCACTCAGTGGCTTAATGAGTGACATTGGTTTAAAGCTGCTTGAAGAGCCAGCGGAGAAGCAGCCAAGGGCGGCAGTGGAGTGCGATGATGATGTGACAGGATAGGCTCACGATGAGAAGTGTCTCTGCCAGGCCCCGGCAGCCCCACGTGTACCTGGGCAGGCTGCCTCTTGCCATCACCTAGAGAACTAATACCTATTGGAAACCAAGTCAGGGGACTTGGGATGTGTGGTGGCTTCTCTTGTCCCACCTCTGCTCTCAACTCTAGAGGGCAGTGACCAAGTCAGGACTTCCTAAGGACAAAAGAAAAGCAGAGGCGCGAGAGGGCATGCCCGGGGCTAGCCGGAAAGGGGCTGGGCCAGAGGGAAGCAAGGTGTGGGCCTGGCTGCCCAGCCAGGAGCACCAGCCACTGCCTGCCTATGCCCAGGTGCCCTTGCCCCTCCCATCAGCCTGTCAAGGGTGCCAGTGACCTTTTTCCACAGCAGGAAGTACCCCCCAGGGAAGGCTCTTCTCCCAAGCTGGACACAAAGGCTACTCTGAAGCCTTGGTGATGGTGATGACAAATATGCCAGTCTTCACCCACAGAGCTCACTATCACGTGAGCCAAGAATCACTCTCTTGTTGATGAGAAAATGGAGGCCCAGACAAGTCTCCCGAGGTCAATGTTTAAGGTCAAACAGCTAAGCAAAGCTGACCTGGAACAAGATGCCAGGCATGTCAGCCATGGCTGTGTTCAGTAGAGTTGAAGACGGGAAGTGTTTGTGCTTCCCCGCATCACCTCCTGCTGCCCTTCCAAGGATGCTTCTCATCCACACTGGGGACCCTGGAGCGGGCGGGGCTCCTAATATTCCTTGCTCCTTTCTTAGAGACCCTGCCTGCACTCCTCTCCCCACAGCAGTGGAGGTCAGTGGGGGTGGGACTCCCAGGAGGAAGCGCCTAACTTCTCCCTAATGCACCAGCAGGTGGCTGGTTTGTGCTTTGGTCTAACTGGGTGGAAACGAACGAGCAGTAACTCTGACAGGGGCACACTCAGCACCGCATGTGGAGACGGGCCCAGGTGGGAACAGACGGAACGGAGGTGTTCAGGGGAACACAGTCTTCCAGAAAGAGGCTCCAACCTACTCCCATGGTTGCAACAGCTAACCAAGCGGGCTTCACGTCCATTTTTAGGCTCATCCATTCCAGGGACTAAGCTTCTCCGGAGACTGCCCGCCTCCCACACCAGCCTGGTAATGTTCTTGGCATATTAGGTAACAGCATGACAAGTAAAAAACATGAAAAGTGCTCCAGAACCCAAACTTAATCATTGCTCATGGGTGCATTTCATTATCTACTCAACCAACGTTAGCTCCCCACCAACTCACCACCCTCTACACTGCTACCTGCGTTATCCTTCTAGAACTCAGAGCAGATCCTTCCGTGCCTCTTTACAAGAGGGCAGAATGAATTCCTTTAACGCAAAAAGAGAGGGCTGGCTCTCACCTTCATTCTCTGCACTCCCATAAATACCTTTATCTGAAAATCAAGTTGCACCAGAAATGTCTTTTGATTCATGCAAGTCCTACCTGCCTTCCTTACCACATGCCGGATCCTTTCTAAAATGCCCTTCCCCTACACTTCTTTCTAGCAAAATCCCTCCATATAATCTTTAACACTCGGCTCCCATATTACCTCTGCTGTGAAGCCTTCCCAGGCTTCTCCCTTCTGGGTTCCTAGAATCTTGTCTCTTAAACCTCTCATAGAATTAATGAAGTTCACCACGTGAGACTGCCATTTTGTTAGGCCAAAACCAGCCAAATTTGGCAATATCGTATGGTAAAATGTGACACATTTCTATGCTGAGGTGCTGTTTGCCATCTACACCGTATAAGAGAACTGTACCTCCCTACTCTTTGTTTTCTCAGCATCTGGCACAGTGGTTGGCATATGGTGGGTGCCCAGCGAGGGCGTGCTGAACAAGCAAGCACCATTTGATAGGGTTTTGTGTGCTGCCTCTTCTGCTTTGTTTCTTGCTCTAGCACAAAATCAAAACCAAACCCAGGACCGTTGTAAAGTATCTTATAAATTTTCCTCCCGGCCAAGCCAAGATTCAGATGGTTGTCTGTGTGGGTGGAGCAGAGCCGGAGAATATCTCAGAACATGCAGGGAGTGGGGGAAGCTAATTGTTCAGGACAACTACCTTTCTGGCTGGAGAAACAGAGCCAACACTCGATGGAGAGGAAGTAGCAGCTGAATCAGGAGATGGAAGGCAGGAGGGAGAAGACGGAGGATGAGTATGAGACAGGCTTTTAGAGAGTAGTTTATTCTGCACAGAACAGAAACAAAGGAAACTGATTACCCCCAGGGAGACGCACAGTGAAGCTCGCCTCGATGAAGCAGCCCCCAAGCCTACACATCCAAGGAGGGGAAGGGACATCCAGGCCCACGTCTCAGGACAAAAAGGTAGCCTGTGTCTTTGGAGCCCAGCAGGACCATCTGACTGCTGGTTACACTTCACTCTGCTACAACTTTTCTGGCTCCTTCGTCACATCAAAATAGCTGGAGTAGAACCATCCTGCTCCTGCCTATGTCTGCTGCCGACACCAGCACTAACTCCTGAAGGCCTCACTCTGGAGCTTGGCATGAAGCAGTAGTTGCAAGCTTAGGAAAGGACAAGCCCAGGCTACTCTGGGGTAGATGCTCCAGCAGGGACCTCTGCAGCCACATGGAACCCTAAAAATGCACTGAAGGCAAAGTATCCTTCCCACGTCTATGGCTTCTGCCAAGTAGCAGAGGACACAGGTCTGGAGGAGGCCGGGTGAAAGCAGCAGAGGCGGTATGTTCTAGAGACCAGGCTTGCTGTAGGCAAGGGAGCACCTTACACGTACAAGCGCCGTGGGGCCTCATCCTCAATTCTGTCATCTCCTTGTGAGCACACCCTCTTCTTCTCAGCAAGTTTCAAAATAAGTGCCTGGCCGGGGGCGGGGGCTGTGCTTTCTATCCTGAGGCAAGGCCATTCTTCTGGCTGGTGCTGCCTTTCGCAAAAGCAGAGCACAGGTTACAGCACGTGGTTGACCTCGACATTCACGGTCTCCCTGATCGTGGCCATGGGGGCATCTCTCCATCCTGTCCCCAGACTTCATGAGCAACTGGCTTGCTTTCACCTTAAAGGCACTGTGATGTGATTCCTGCAGTTGATCAGCTTTCCCTCTTTGTGT
Organism: Delphinapterus leucas; assembly: GCF_059928025.1. NCBI lineage: Eukaryota > Metazoa > Chordata > Mammalia > Artiodactyla > Monodontidae > Delphinapterus > Delphinapterus leucas. The sequence goes on from NC_143135.1 coordinate 43,339,733, forward strand.
TGACCCCTAGGAAGCTCAGCCTACTCAGAAGCTGTCTAAGATCTGACAGCACACGTGTTTCTGTTCAGTAATGTTTTCCTATGACCTGAGCCCGCTTTTCTGCCTTGGTTTTCCCTTTGTCATGATTTGTCTAATTATTTTGAATCTTCTCATTTGGAGCTTTTTAAGACGCCAGTCCAAATCCTTTGGTGACTTAAAAAGTGAATAGCTTTTCAGGCTATAGAGGGAGAAGGCAGGAAGAAATGAATCTCCAGAGACTGATTCAAGTAACCTCCCTGGATGTCCAACACCTGGGTTCCTGGGGGTTCTGAAAGCCCCGCATTTACCTGCGGGAAATCCCCGTGTCCAAACATAGAGGCAAGGTGAGCCGCCTTCTCCTTAATGTTCTTTTTGTGAAATTCCCTGTTGGCCAAATTCTGAGCCCTTTTCTGCAGCCAAGGTGAGAAAGGAGAAAGAAAAAAGAGATAGAGACAGACACTGTGAGGGGAGAGGCGGGGAGGCAGCTAGGTGGGCTTGTGGCCCTCAGCACACACGGCAGGATGGGAGACGGCACCCGCCCTGGACAGGAGGAGGGAGGGGAGGAAAGGAAGGCACCCTAGACACAGGCAGGGCAGAGACAGGGCAAAGAGCAAGGCTTTCACCTGGAGAACCTTTTCTTCCACTTCCTGCAGCCGCCGCAGCACCCCGGAGAGGGCCAGCGCTCCCTGGCAGGTGGCAGGCAGGCCGGCGGGATTTTCTGGCCTGCCCAGCTGCAGGTCAGACTTGGCTCGGGCTCTCCAGGGCCTGCTCGGGCACTCGCCGCCAGCAGACACTTGCTTTAGCTCTCGGAGCACATGCCCCGTGACAACCACCAAGGGGAACTGGGGGAGAAGGAAAATCAAGCTTCCTTCCCAACTGTGGCCCTCCCATGGATGCCCCGCCACCGTGAGGAATCCCCATGAGGACCAGGGACAAGGGCACGCCAGATGCCACCTTGAGTCAGATTCCAAACTAACCTTGGGTGTTGACTTTCCACCACCTGCATCAGTATCACCTGACATCCTCCTTAACAATACCGTCTTGTTATTAACAACACTCCAGACCCACTGAATCAGAGCCTGTACCACCCTGGTTCCCAAAGTCTGGGCCCAACCCCCAGATATGCAGGTTTAATTGGTCAGGGGGTGGGTACCAGAGATTGATTTTTTTTTTTTTTTTTTTTTTGCAGTATGCGGGCTTCTCACTGTTGTGGCCTCTCCCGTTGCGGAGCACGGGCTCCAGACGCGCAGGCTCAGCGGCCATGGCTCAAGGGCCCAGCCGCTCCGCGGCATGTGGGATCTTCCCGGACCGGGGCACGAACCCGTGTCCCCTGCATCGACAGGCGGACTCTCAACCACTGCGCCACCAGGGAAGCCCGAGATTGCTATTTTTAATAAAGCTCTTTAGATGATTCTTACACACACAGACATAGAATCACTGCAATATGTCCACACTAACCTCCTTTGACCTCCACTCCCCGAGAAGCAACACAAAATTTCTAATGCTGACCGGGCACTTTTGAGTGCTGTGGTCAATAATAGTGATTCTATTCAAATTCCAAACCCAGAGATATTAGCTGGAAAAAGCCTCAGCCCATGGCTCCTGGCTGCCTCCCTGCCCACTGGGCAGGTCCTCATCTGCTCAGACACCAGGGGAGGTCTAACCACATCCCAGTCTTACTCCTTCAATGGCATGCGGCCAGCTGGCCACCTGAGCCCATTCCACCATCACTGTCACTTCTCCACTGATTTTAGAAATCAGCCTACTCAAGAGGTCTGCAAATAAGCTAAGTGTCCCAGGGGCATCACACAAAATACCCTGTGTGGTGTGGTCTGTTTTTCCCCAAGCAAATAAAGCACCAAGAGCCTGGTAGTTGGTCAGTCGATACCCCTGACTGGCATGTATTTTAAGATGCTGCATACTTGGTTATTCCTACCTATAAGGGTGGTAACCTCAAGTTGTGTTTGCCTTCCCAGAGAATCTACAATCAGCCCTATGTGGGGTGTAGAGACAGCCAGGGACCCCACCCCTCTGGATCAAAGTTCCCTCTGGTTTCACCAAGACAGCATCCACTGGAAGGAGCCCTACCTGCCTTTTCAGAGTTGGTGATGGGCTGGGTGTGGGCTCCTCTGGCTTGGGACGGCGAGAGTTAACAGGCGGGTCAGAGGAAGAGCGCAGTATGGGCTTACCTATCCCTGAGACACGGTGCTCCTGGGAGGAGGAAGGTGAGTCCGAAAAAGCAGCCGCAGGAAATAGGAAGGAAAAGGCGAGTCAGACAGACACTTGGAGGGGGGAGAGGAGGAGAGTCAGGGAGGGAGAGTTGGCAGACGCTGAGCGAGCCCTGGGCTGAGCTCTGACAAGCTGCGCCCAGCTGGGAAACCTGAGCCCCGGCCCTCTGTCCGTGTGCACAGCAAGTCCCACGGTCCCCTTCTCTTGGACAATGTGTGAATCCCCAGGAGGCCGTGCTTTTGGCTCAGACCCGGGGCACTGGGCAGGCACATACCAGGCCAGGGTGGCAAGTCCCAAAGTCCTTCCTGCCCACTAGATGAAAGGGATGCTACAGTCCTTCTGAAGGAAGAGAGCCCTCATCAATAGCTGGGGGCTGCAAGGGGCCAAGCCTCCAGGAGGGACAGTTGAGAAAACAATTCAGACAGTTACAAGTCTTAGGAACATGGCCCCCTTATAATAAAACCTGGCTTCCTGGGGAAGGTCGGTTTGTCCAGGAGGGGCATGGTCTACATCAAGACTAGGAAGATGTCTATAACTGCCTCTAAACAGAATTAACCAATTGTTTGTCCTTCTCCTGAGAGGAGCCTAATTCTGTCATGTGACAGATGTTCTCCAAAGAAAAACTGAACCCCTTGTCCCAAGCTTTTGTAATGTGACAGTGGTGCCCCAAAGGAATTCGGGGGAGCAAATGAAACCATCCAAGTGCAGACTCCAAGTCAGAGTCCAAGAGAAGTCAGCCGGGTCTGCAGCCTGACCCACAGCATCCCACCTCCTTCAGCCTCACATGGACCCTGGTCAGACACAACAGCTCTGCCAGCCTGACCCAAGGGAACAAGGAGAGGGGGGCACCAGGGGACACTCTCGAGGTTGGTCCCCATTCCTATGGTCCCCATTCCTATGGAGCTAAGACCCTGGTTCGGATGGGTGTTCTCACCATGGACTGGGCAATCAGCATCTCTAAAGCTCCCTCCAGCTGCACCATCTCAAAGATGGCTGCAAAACAAGTCATGGTTGCAAAGCAAAACAAAATCGGGGAAAGGATTTCTTCCCCAGTGCAGAATAGGCATCAGTAAACTACGGTCCTCGGGCCAAATCCTGCCTGCTGCCTATTTTTGTAAATAAGGTTTTATTGGCACACGGCCATGTGCATTTGTTTACAGATTGTCCATGGCTGCTTTCATGCTATAATGGCAGAACTGAGTCATTGCAAGAGAGACTGGATGGTCCCCAAAGTTTAAAATATTTGCTCTCCAGCCCCTTTTAGAAAAGTCTGACTCCAGATCTAGAAGAAGCCTGAGACTCCTTTTGAGCCAGGTCTGGCTGGCACACCTGAAATCCAGTGCTAGCCTGACATTTCTGCTGGCTTCTCAGAGGGTTCTGTTCACCAGGTAGGCAGGGTCAGTGAACATCTGACAGGACTCACCTGCCTCAGGAGTGAGGGGTTCCGAGAGTTCTCCTCGAACTTGGCCAGCAGCTGACTTGCCATGGACTTGACTTTGTTCTGATTTCCACCTTCTTTACAGCCCTCTTGATTGGAGCCCAAGCTCTGGCTAGGAAAGGCTGAAGGCTGCAAAAGCCAAATCAATGCATTTGTTGTTGATTCTGGAACCCAGGTATCAAGGAGGGGGCCTGGGGGCTCACGACAAGGACAGTTTCCTGAAGAAGGACACCCTCTGTGGTCTGAGGAAGTGAGGCAAAAGCAGGAGGCAATGCTCACAGGTGGGACGCGTCTTCTCAAAGACGGGCACAGCTAGGCTTGGGAGCCAGACACTTAGTGTTTGAATTCTGACTCTTTCACCTCCCAGCCCAGTGACCTTGGCAATTTACTTCTCTGAAGTTTCCTAACCTGTAAAATGCGAGCAGTAACCCACCTTCATGTGACTGTTGAAAAAGTCAAATATAATAATGAAATGATGAGCGGAATAGTTTTCAAAATATATCATGTGGCTCACAAAGGGTGAAGAATTGGGGGGTGAAGGAAGCAAGAGGGGATGTCAGTGAGGCAAGGCACAGGCTCTGGGCTTCCCTTCTCTCCTCTGCGCCCCACTCCCAATGGCAACGAGTCCTGCTCTGTTGTTGCTATCTTTAAAGAAAAACATTTGAGATAATTTTAGATTGACAGAAAACTTACAAAGACAGCACAGATAGTTCCTGCGTACCGTAGACCCAGCTGCACCTAACGTTAACATCTGGAATAATTATGACACTGTTATCAAAACTAAGAAATTAACACCGGCACAATACCATTAACAGAACTATAGACTTGATTCAGATCGGGCCAGTTTCCCACTAATGTCCTTTTAGGCTCCAGGACATAATCCAGGATCCCACATTGCATTTAGTCATCATGCCTCCTCAGCCTCCTCCCATCTGTAATGGTTTCTCCATCTTTCTCTGTCTTTCATGACCCTGACAGTTCTGAAGGGGACTGGTCAGCTATTTTGTGCAAAGTCCCTCCCTCTGGGTCGGGCTGATGTTTGCTCGTGATTAGCCCAGAGTTAGGGATTTTGGAGAAGGATGTAATGGAGATGAAGGGCCCTTCTCATTGCTTTGTTTCGGGACACGTGATATCGACACGACTTGTGACTGTTTAGATGTTGACCGTGACCAGTTGGTTATGCTGTTTTATGAAATGGAATCCTATGTAAGATTTTCTTAGCTCATCTGCTAAAATAAAACTTTAAAAATGATGGGTATCCAGTGAATGTCTGTTCCCCGGTACCACAGATCTGCTCCCATCAGCCTCAGAAATACAAATGGCATTGTCACTTCAAGAGGGTAGTCAGTTTTCCTGAGGAGACAATGAATTTCCCTCCCAGGAACAGATGTTCTCAAAACAAATATATGTTCACTTAGAAGAAATTCATGGGAAGAGGCAAGCTGTAGTCAACTGTTTTTTGGGTTTTTTTTAAGATTCCCTAAGAGTAGCAGCCCCATGGGAAACCTTGTATGCACAGCCACTCTGAAGAGCTGGACAAACACAAGCCAAAGAGTCACTCCCTACTTCAAAGTGGGAACTGTAACTCTGCATAGCAATCCAGGCTTGAGTGTGAATAGGGCAAGTTTACTAGGCTGGTCACTGTTTGTACAGGCCAAAGTAGGCCAGGACAGTGGGTCGTGCAGAGCGGCCCTTTGCAGACATTCATGTGCATGTGAATCACTGGGGGGGTCTCCTTCAAAACCAGATTTGGATTCAAGAGGTCTGGGGTAGGCCCTGAGAGTCCGCATTTCTAACCAGCTGCCAGGTGATACTGGTGCCCTTGTTCTTCGCCCATACTTTATGAGTAGCAAGAATTTAGAGAGAATCATTGCTTGGTTAAATCTGACTTAAGCAAAACAGCTGGCCCAGAAAACAGAGCCATTTCAGAAGGGGCAGGTGCAACCAGATTTCTTCCCACACTCTAAATCTTGTGCTGCCAACAACAGAAACAGCACAAACACCCCCTCAAATAAGCCACAGATGAAAGGCAGGAGAAGTCTTCCCCGCGGGGATAAAATGTATCCAAGGGAAGCTTCTTGGGAGGAGGCGGGAGCGAATCACAGGCACTTAAGGCAAAGCCGATACCCGTAACTGGGGAATGGGATGCTTCTCCAGCCCAGTTCATCAGCCACGGCTTCTTCCTCTCAACTGTCTCCCTGTTCACTGGCTTCTTGCTCATGCCAGAGCCAAGAGCAGCAGTTCTTCAACCATATAAGATGAAAGAAGTTTCTTTCTAAGTCCTATAAATGAAGTATGAATGCATCGTACAAATGATCCCCCTTGCTTCTATGTCATCATTTTGGTATCAGCCAGTAGGCTAGCTAAAGCTGATATCCTACAGTTCACAGACAGTGTCTAAGCTTGCTTTTGTGGAATTAGAATGGCTTTTTGGAATGAGCTATATATCTCAGGTCTCTTTACAGAGCTGCCTGGGGAAGCAAGAACTGATACTCTTTTTCTGATCAATTTTTTAGTAGCAGGAGAGAGACTCATGCTTGGCTTTGACAAAGTAGCCTGAAACTTTCTTCTCTCACCAGAAGGTGGCATTTGTGGGTGCTGGGACATCTGCTTTACAGAAAACACAAAAGGTAGAAACTAGGACTGGGAGAAAAGTGGGACTGCTGGTGCCTCTTTACTACTTACTATTAATAGTGATTATATCTTGATTACCCTAGGTGCCAAAGACCATGATTGGCATGTTATACACATCCTCTTACTGAATCTTTAAAAATTCTGCAAAATGTCATCCATTGCAAATGCATCATCTGTGTTTTACAGATATAAGCCACACCCTGGGAGGGTGACATAGCTAGTGACCAGACCCAACTTTTTCCCATCAAGCCAAGCTTGGAACCCAGTGGTTCATGAGAGAGGAAAGAAAGAAGGGCAGGGCGACTGCCATGGTCAGGAGGGCGGGCTGTGGCCACTGGCTGTCAGGAAACGGGCTTTGTGTAAACCGACACTGAGCACACGCACCTCGTCCAGGTTGTTGAAGCCTTTCCGCCTCCGCTTGCTCATGTCATTCTCTTCGGTTCGGCTGTCCACCTGTGATGGCCAGGAAAGCATGGTGAGCTCAGGGCTGTCAAGGGCTGCGATGCCAGCACTGGGGATCCAGCCCTGCCCACCACAGCTGCTGGCCCAGGAAACAGATGGGCAGAAATTACCCTGCACCGTGACACAGGCTTTCGGCTCTGTTCAGGCACAGAGGAGGGAGCCTTCCCCAACCTCGGGAGCCAGGGGTTCTGTCAGAAGGGGGTGGGAACACAGCCTCCAAAATCATGTCAAAACATTCCAAAGCACAAAGAATCCCTGTGACATGGGCAGGGATTGTCTCCTTGTCAATGACCTTGGACTCAGAGTGGTCACAGCTGGGCCTGCTGATGCTGCCCCGTGGAGATCACCTCCTACGAAGAGGTGCCACTGGCTCCCCTCACAGGCAGGGATTCTCGGGACTTAGATCAGCTGTCCAGGAATTTGATGGCAAATTACGCCTGCCATTAAGCCACCATTGCAGCTACTGGTAAATGATATTATGTTAACTTCCAAGTAGCATCAGATATGGCCTGAAAACTATGGTGACCATACAGCCCAGTTTGCCCAGGACAGTTTGATGTATTGCTTTTTCCCCCAGCATAATTATGAATAGTGCCCCCTTTCATTTTCAAAAATATCCTGGTTTAGACAACAAATTGCATGGTTGTCCCACTGATAACCCCTTACAGCCTACTTTCTTCTTCCAAAATCTGGACATTTAAATCCAGAGAACCCTGCCCTACCTAAGCCCATTGCATGACCCCTGCAAAGGCCACCCAAGGGCGCACTTGTGGTCTGACTTATCTCCTCAAGGGAAGGAGGGGGACTGCACAGGTTGAGCTGATGCCACGAGCTGGGATGGGGCTGCAGGCTGGATTTAGTGCCTCGCCATGCACCCTGCTGGGTTAGCCTCTCCTTGACACTGGGGTTAGACCTCGAGCTGGGACCTTCCCCAAACGGCCAGCCTACTGAGGACCATGGAGCCGTCCCCACCGACTATGCGTGTCCCTCCCTGGGGGAGCCTCCGATACCCTCAGCGGGGCCCACCATAGCAGTGCCAGATTAAATCCCAGCCTTTGTTCCACACTGGATGCAGCTGAAAGGGCTGCTGGCTACCCTCTCCTCTCAAACCCAGGCATGCTGCCCAGTCAGCCCCACACATTCTCACCTTGCCCCATCACAGAGGATCCTTCACCTCCTGGTTGTTCTAAATCAACAGTGATGTTCAAAGCCCCCAGCACACAGTCTAGTGTGTACTCAACTTACTTCCACAGGCAAGCACCCGCTCCCCTGCACTTACACTCCCCATCACCCCGCCCCTCCTCCTATTTACCAGCACCTTAAAAAATTTTTAAGACAAAATTAACTACAGTTTAGTCATTGATATTTGTTCAAAAATGTGACCCTTCCCTTGCTCAGGCAGCATAAAACAACAGATCAAAGGGCCTCGCCTTCCCTTCAACATTTTCCTCAGCTTCTAATAAATCATTATTCTGTGAATGGAAATGATTTCAACCCAAATGTTTGGGCAAACACCAAGAGAAACAGATGACCTTATTTACAGCATCGGGTCCTAGAGGCCCAGGCTGTCTGGGTGCCTGGCTCCACGGCCTGTGAGCCCTGCACTGGCCTGGAGACGAGCCTGTGAAAGTACAGGGTTTCCTCCCAACAAGAACACTTCATGCATCGTCTTAGGGGTTTCTGTTGTTCTTCTTGTTTCCACCTTAAATGAGGACTTGGCTTTTCCCTCAAAGAGCAACACATCTTACTCTCTTGCATTCAGCAGCCCTGGCTGTGACTGGTCCAACTGAGCCTGCCTGGATCCAAACTCAGTACGTTAGCCGCAGGCTCACAGAAAACACTCCTGGGGGGAGGGTACCCAGCAGCAGCGCCTAAGAAGACCCCCAAATCCTTGGGGGGAGGGGTGAAAGGAAGTGGGTGGGGCAACATCAGCTCCTCTGATTCAGCCAGACCCATGAGACAATAAAATGCGGTCTATGTGGTTAGCAACATACAAATCCAAAGGGTCTCTGTTCTTCCTTGCGGATTTATCATGGAAGCACTGATTCTCAGATAAGAGCTAGGTTAAAACAAAAAGCTTGAGAAAACACAAATCTAGAGATTTATCTAATTTTTTTCTTATCTGTATATCACTATTGGGGAGCCAAAAATGTCTCCGTAACGCCCTCTCCTTGGTCTCTGCTTAGCACTGTAGAGAACTGGGGTGCAAGGGGGAAGAAAATACTTATTGTGCCCCGAGAGAGTATGAGAATAAACAAATAACTCACTTTCTTATTAATTTTTCCTGCCCTTTCACCCTAAGATACTTTCTTGTCATTATTTCCCAATGATTTGAAAGATTCTATATACCAAAAGGCATTCATTAAACTACTTGGTGTTCTCCATTAAAAAAAAAATCAAAGACATATGTCTACCAATCTCATCATTTATTTGATCAGCACAAGATAGTCACGTTCCCATACTGCCTGACTTAAGGTGATTTTAGCCCCAACTTTATATTTAGTTAGCTGGTGGAGAAATTGAGATCCAGGTCATAGGAAGAGAGGTTGGCCATTGTAGGCAGTGTCCTGAGAGTATACTGGCCACCATGATATTTAGAAAGATGGTCAGTGACACTGGAAAGAGAGCTCTTCCCTTCAATGGTGGAGCAGTATGGAGCCATGGGTTCGAGTTCTGACACGAATTACTTCCCGGCTAAGTGACCTTAGGAAAATCACCCAACTCTTCTGACTTTAGTTTCCTCACTTCTAAGATACTATACTATCTAGCTCATAAGTAAGTTATTGTAAGGATGAACAAATTCATGTATATAAGACACTTCTTCTCCTCTGAAGTGCTATATAAGGGTTAGACATTTTAAGTTAGGTTAGTGCTATTCACAGAATTAGAAAGTCTGAATTCTAGTTCTGGCTTTGACATTTACCACCTATATGGCACTGCATTATAATCTCCCTAAGACCAAGTTTCCCCATCTCTAAAACTGGGATGAGCACATGTCCCCTGCCTCCCTCAAAATGTAACAAGAGGAGCAAACGCGCTATGACACTGTAAAATGCTGGATCCATCATGGTTGCAGTACGGAAGCCAGTGGTCAACCCAACTAGTTTTACCGTTTTCAGAAAACGAGCATCTTCATTTAGTCAGTATGGGATGGGGACCATCATTTACAGAGCCCCTTCCATGTGCCAGAGAAGGAGCTCAGACCTGCAGCTCACACTTGTTCAACGTTGTCTTCACAGCAATGCAATGTTTATGTTATTACAATATTTTGCAGACAAGCTGAGGAACTTTGAGAGGTTTGAACACGTGCTGAATCCCCACCAGACCCAAATACGTATTTGTCGTCTGGGCTTCAGCTTACATCCCCATTCTATAAGTCAGTGCAGAATCCCAGGCTGCAGTTACACAGAGAACAGGAGAGCGATCACCCTCAGCAGCGACCTGCAGACCACAGGTGCCCAGGGTGGGATGGGGGCGGGCACGTTGCTTAAGCCCTGTGCTAACTGACGCGGGCAGCATCAGTACCTGGGTTGACTCCCTAAGCCGTCTTCAAGTCTCTGAAGACTCGTACTGAGAAGTACGAGAACCCTAGTGGGAGTTTTGGCTGCTGGGTGGGTGGTTCTGTGAAAAGAGCTGGAGAAGGGGAGTGAGAGGAACTTAGGAAGTCACACTGGAAGGTCAGCTCCCTCCAGCAGAGACCTTGGCCCTCTTTGTTCACTGCTGCGCCCCCAGCACTGAGAACTCAGCATAATACGGGGACTCGGTAAATCTGTGTTGAATGATTACATAACTGCCCCTGGATCTTTGGAAAGTGTCTGTGAAGGAGGGTCAAGGAGAAGAGCTGGGAGGGGGACCCTCCAGCTCAGACCAGACACTGATCTGAGTCATGCTTTGTGAACCCCAAACCACCAGGGTCAGCGCTAGAGGAGGACCTGGGTCAGAATCAGCCGGCCGAGCAGGATAAATCCTGGGGCCACCCACCTGTCTTCTAGGATGGGCTTTCCAGGGACAAATGACAACTTCTGTGTTGTGTTGTCCCTCAAGGAATGGGCCCAGAATGGGGAAAACAAAGATCAGGCACCTCAACTATGTATGTAATATAATATGTGTCATAACTGAAGTGGACAAAAATCTAGGCATTACCCACGTGTGGTAAGACGAGGTGAGCACAGACAGGTGGTAGTGTGTGTGTGTGTGTGTGTGTGTGTGTGTGTGTGTGCATGCACTCACATGCACACACAGGAGACAGAGACCACATATGTGTGTTCAGATGTCATCTGTGAGCCTGGTGACAAGAGCTTTGGAGTCTCTAGGAACTGTCCCATGCTACAAGGCTTCTAGCTGCTGACTGGGACAGAGGCAGATCTGCAGCAGACCAAGGGCTTTTCTTTAAGAGGAAAACAGAATCCCTAAGCTCTTCTCCTCCTCCCCAGGCGTGGGCCATCCAGTCTTCAGAGATAACCAACCCCAGTAGGTTACCACTCACCAGAGGTACGACCCTCTTGGCGTGGAATGGGAAAGTCATTCTCTCTAAAATAAACAAGTTTCTGGATGGAGGAAGAGCCTTCAATTTTGCCCAAAGTTGTTCTCTTTTGCTGGAGTTTGGATGTTATCAGGAAAATAAGATTAGGGAGGAAAGAAGAATTTAACACCAACATCAAAAACCAGGAGGGAGAGAGACTGTAAGACTGGCTCAGGAGAGAAACAATGAGCCCTCTTCAGATTAAGAGGCCACATGTGAACAAAGGTGGGCTGCTCAATCCCCGTATCAGGATGGTCCTCTGAAGTCAGTGAGGGGGGAGGGAGGGGAATGGAGGGACGAGAGGAGGGGGCGAGGTCAAATACAGATGCACCTGTACATACAGATCGTGTGTCTGAGCGCTGGTGTACAAAATCATGCAAGCGCAGCCTAGCCTGCATCTCCAGTCCGTAGGGGCATGTGAACCAGGGCAGTGAAAACTGCGTGTCTAATTGCATTGACATCTTCTTGTATAACTGCGGGGGAGCCCCGTGTATGTGTGCAGTTTCCAGTCTCCTGTGCAGACCTCCTCTGTGCGTGTCCAGCGGCAACCTGGAGCGGACTCAGTACTCTTTGGTCATGAGACATGTTAAGACCAAAGAGCATTGCAAACAGATTTCTCCAGACCAAAAAAGGATCCAGATATAAGAAGAAGACACATGATAGAAAGGGGAGAAGGTACTTTGCACGTGGTCGGACCATTGCACTGGCGTTGAGTGGTGGACAGTATATGCTGGGGTGTTTTAGTGCCAGGGCAGAATATGACCCAGTGGCCCTGCAAACCCACCAACCCACCAGTTTGAGGAAAAAGGGTGGGACAACTAATGCCCACACCAGGCACTTACTTCAATGACCTAACCTCTCTACCTATCCGAGAAGTAGGGCAAACTTTAGACATTAACTGGGGCCATGGGAAGGAATCAGATCTGTGGATTTTAACCGCTCTCAAGATGGGCAGCCAAGGAGCACACCCTGGAGGAGACTGGACGTGGGCCAAAGTCAGCCAGGGCTGGGCCGGGCAGAGCCCACACATCCCCGCTGCATTTGCTAGCAGAGCCAGGACAAAGTGGAGTGCCGCTCCGGCGCCCTCAGAGGGCCTGGAGGGCCTGGCTGACGGCTGACTTTTGACCATTCCCACCTCCTTAGCCAGAGCTGGCCAGGCTGTTTCAATTCGGTCACTCTGTAAACAGAGGTGTAGTGAGTGAAAGGTTTAAACATGCCTCTCCAGTTCCCAGCTGTGGGCTAAGTGGTGGAAGGAAAGTGGGTGAACGGAGAAAAGTGATAAATGTTTGGCTCAGAGAGCTTCCAGAAAGGCTGCACTGGCTTGCCTGGGATGGAGTAGCCCAAAGCAGGGGTCCTCGGTCATCAGAGGAAAAGCAGCTGGGCTGAGGTGGGGCAAGCCGATGACTGGGCTCCGAAGACAGCTTTCGCTCAGTGTGACCTACGGTGGGTCACGGCATCTCCCACAGAGGCTCTGAGTGGGGCAGCTCGGGGAGCAGAGGGGCACAGGGCAGTGGCGTGCAGCTCAGCCTTTCAGCTGCTCTGCTTACACCCGAGCTGACCCGCACACCCACCCTCCCCAGCCCCCGAGCCTGTCCCTTCCTAGAGACAGGGCGTGTAGAGCACTAAGTACCCAGTTCCTAGAGTCAGCACAACCGCTGCTGCCTTCCAGGGAGCACAGCCCTCAGGGGAAAAAGTGACCACTGATCACATAGCCCAGGGAAAGAAAGGAGGCCATGGGGCCCCAGCCCCACCCTGGGCGGAGGGGTTGGCAGGAAAAGGCATGACTGGCCAGCGGTTAAGAGCCTGTGGCAACCCAGAGACACTGAGATGCACGCAGAGGCCTGCAGCCCTCTGCCGAGTCAGTGGAGGGAAGGCAAGCTCTGTGCGAGCCCCTGCAGCCTAACATCTCTGGGCCTCCACTTTTTATCTGTAAAATGAGCACATCAAGCAAGGCAACTTGTATTATACCTTCCATGGAGATGTCGTCATTCATATTACCCTGTAATTTCTCGTTAGGCCTGTGGTTTCCAAACTGCGCACCAAGGCACCCTGTGGCAGCAGAGTGAACTCAGAGAGGAGCCGCAGGATAGTTTAGATTTTCTAGGGAAGCATGGTGATGTCTGTCACACACCTTGCAAAATTCCCCTACCAAGTTATTTGGATATAACTACTTAAGAAACGAAAATTTTAGGCATTTCTTTTGATCTGGGGGCAGTGTGAAAAAAAATTACTAAGACACTAAAGGTGCCATAAGTTGGGAAAATTTGGGAATCTCTTTATTAGGTTCTGAGCTCCTCAAAGGCAAGGTCCATATATTACTCACCTCTGTATATTTGCTCCCCTCATCAAAAACAAACAAAACACTCAGCCTTAAAGTTGGCATGAACAGGGCCCAGTAAACATTGTTGAATGAATGAATAAAAAAAATGAATGGAACAGAATATGTAAATGTAGCCTCATCATCCACTTCTGCTACTAAATGGCCGTCGTGCTCTTGATCTAAATTGCTTAACAAAGTGAGATATCGTGTCCATCTCCCTGCTTAGGAGGCAGAGCTAACCTGACTTACTTTTAAAACTACTCACCAGCATGTCCTCTTTGCTCTCTACCCTGCCCTTCCTATAACCACGTTGAAGGCACTGAAGCTGGCTACATGGTGCAGGGGAACTTGACTGAGTTCTACTCATGTCTTCCTGAGCACTCGATCTGGGTAATTTATCAGCATAAACAGACCCAGCACGTGGCATCTCCCTTCCCCTCACCCATCCACGTGTAAGAAGAAATTAAACAAACCCAGGCTGAAACTTACTCGTGGAGTTCTCTTCCTTGGAAACGTGAGGTTGAGATAGTTATGAGAAATGGATGATTTGGCCATGCCAAGGTCAGCATTCTCTCCGTAGTTTTTGCGCCAAGCATCTGTTAGGAAATAAAAGTAAGACTGAGATCCAGATCCTTCCACTGCTCCCCCAGAGCTCACGGGGTGTCACTGAGACAAGGCCCCTCCAAAATAATTCCCTCACCCCCAACTGAAGCTGTCAGTGGCCTGCACAGAGGGCTGGTGCCACTCTGTCAGTGATCTCCCGGTGACAAGGGCAGATGCAGGCCAGCCCCATGTGGCACCTGCCACACAGGACCCGCTTACATACATGGGTCTGGGTGCGTGAGGTCCACCCTTGTTTGGGCTCAAAGGCAAAGGGAGGGCAGGGGTCAGCCCCAGAACAGAGGACATCAGTGTGAAGAGCAGCCAGATGTGGGCACGGGGCAGAGAAGGCTCAGGGGCTGGCAAAGCCTCATCCTGAAAGCAGGTCCTTACCCACGGGCCTCAGCGGGGTGCCCCGGAAGAGCTCATAGAACTTGGAGAGGTACATGACCATGCTGAGCTTGTCGGGCTGCGGGGCTGAGGCCATCTCTTTGCCCGTGGTCACTGGGGGGATGCCAAACTCACGCTCGGCCACGTCAAATGCCAGCTGGTTGTTCTCCACAGTGTCATCTTCATTCAAAGAGTCAAAGTTGCTGGAGAATCAGAACAAGGTGAAGTTTTCGGAGAGGATGCAGAGGGGTGAAGAGCTGAGCACACTTAGCCATAAGGAGCACTGCAAGTGACAATGCCCTTGCTCCAATCCCTCCACCGCTACCCCCCACCCCTCAGGGGGGCTCAGCCAGAAGACGCTAACCCTGTCCTCACTCAGGGTGGAACCAATCAGATCTGGGCCATGAAAATGTCATCTGCTACCTGGGATGAAAAAAATCAGAAAATAATTGGAAAATTTATGAACTACTTTACTTTTAAATAGTTCCCATTCGTTCTTTTCCTTTTAATTACAAAAGTGATATGGGCTTCTTGTAAATAAAAGAATCAAGTTATATAAAGTAAGAGGTGAGAGCCTCATCCCCTTCTCAAGGCAACCTCATTTCCTAAAGGTACCAATTGATAAACTTTACTAGGTTTCCATCCAGCCTTCTGGATGGATTTGCTCCTGGGTGTGAGGTTACACTGCAGTTGATTTAAACACAACATAATAGATGTATTGTGCTTTCAACATCACAAAGCATTTCCACAAACAGAATCCAATCTTCCTAATGACCCTGCCATTATTCCTGATTTATAGATGAAGACGGCAAACTCAGAGAAGATGAGGGGCTTGCCCAACAGTATACAGCTAAAAGATCTGGGTCACAAATCTAATTCTTTTGGCTGTAAAACCCTCAAGCTGGTCCCCAGAATTACATCTTGCCCATAAGTCCTCTCTTGAGGGTAGGGCTCCAAGGTGTGAACACTCAAATTTCCCAAATGAAAGGGGTTTGGTGTATGAGTGCAATCAGTCACCGAGCCTGAGTCATTCTGCTCCTTACATAGAAGGAATGAAGATCCAACAAGTTGCTGGCAGAATAATCAGTGCAAAGGGAAAAGAACAAGCCGAAGAAAAAATACAAATTCAAAGTATGCAAAGAGAAATACTGATCTACGTGCTGAAGATTCGTATCTAGAACAGCCCTGGTCTCCCTTGTCTCCAGGGTCCCCTTGGGCCATGAGGGGCTCGCCAGGTCCAGCTGAGCCCCAAACTCACATCAGCTCAGGCCGGAAGCGGTGGATGATGGCACACAGGGCCAGACCACTCCGCCAGGACGTGGTCAGGTCTGTGACGTTGACATGCTGGTAGCCCTTGGTCTGCTGCTGGCACCAGGTTAAGAGCTTGCTGGGCCGGATGTCTGACTCTGCAGCAAGAGGAGATGGACAGTGGTGAAGCGCTCTACAGAAATCTCAGCAGCTCCCCTGGGGACCCGCTCTGTTGGCCACCACGGGTGGGGACCAGGAGGAACAGCACTGAGGCAGGGGCTGTGGGCACAGCTGCAGCCTCATGAGGGGGTCCTGTCGAGAGCATGCAGGAGGGCAGGATGTTGGGACAGGAAGCATGCTCTCCTGCAGGAAAGAGTTCCTGAGACGCCCTCTGGCCAGGTCCTGGTTAGAGGCTAGGAACATAGAGGTGAGGGTGACATGGACTCTGCCAACAACATGCTTATCTTGTGGGGAAGACAGACACAGAAGTGGGTGACAATAACAGAGAAACCCAATGCCAGGGGAGCACATGAGTGGGTTTGCCAGAGTTTACCAGGGCAGGGGAACTCGCCAAAGAAAGGGTCATGGAGGAGGTGCATTTGACTGCTTCTAGAAGAGTGTCTAGGACAGAAGGAGATCTCCAGGGAAACAGAAAGGACTGTGCCGTGGCAAAGAATCTAGAGAAACCTGCCATGTTATGTGACATGGTTTATTAAAGGCCGGCAGCAGCAGGGCGTGTGGGTGTGGAAGGCAGGAAGGGGTGGCTGGTGAGGCTGAGTTTGCCCGATGGCGGGCAGGATGCAAGGTCTGGGCAGGCAGTGGAAGCCAGGTATGTCTTTAAGCAGGATGGTGACCTGAGCACAGCCGGGTGGACGCTGGGAAGCTGGTCATTTCATCACCCCTTCCCTCTACACTGAGCACCAGCCTTGTGCACAGCACTGTGCCAGGCCCTGGAAGCCCAAGAAAAGAGTGAAGCACATGGAGCTTGTTATCTAGCTGGGGAGACAAGACTTCTCATACTGGAAACAACAGGAGAAGAAAAGCAAGTCCCAGGGAAGTCAGTCCGGTTCACTTTAATGTGTCAAGCGCTCGCCTCTAACCCACTCAGTGATCCTACGGTTGGTACTGTCCTTGTCCCGGTTTTACGGATGAGGAAACTGAAGTGCAGAGAGCAGAGGCACCTGGCCAAGGTCATGCAGGTCACTGGATCAGAGCCAGGCTGGCTGCAGGGCTGGTGCCCCAGTGGCCACCCAGCAGGTCTCCTCCCTGCAAAGCTGGGGTCCCAGGAGGGCCACTTACCCCGCCTGGAGAGGCCGACAGATCTCCTCACTGAGCCCAGCCTCTCAAGAGGGCACTGGTGCAACTCTTTAGTGATGTGCAAATGCTTCACCTAGGAGCGAGAGAGGACACACAGCTGTCTGCTAGTTTTCCCCCAAACCCTAGTCGTTGCAGGGCCGCTGAACCCACCCCACCCTCTCATCAACACTGGCTGCCCTTTTCCTCTCTCGCCGAAGGACATGACCTTCAGCAAGGGAACCAGCAACTTGAGACAGAAGTGGATCTGTCATCCACCCAAACGTGGGGGAACTCAAGTGTGAATATATGTAATTGGCTGATTTTTAAAATTCACACCATTCTTTGTGCTATTGACTGAAGAGGTCAGAGCTTGTGTGACTCTTAAGTCGATGGGAGAAAAAATAGACTCTAGGACCTCGGATGGAAAGAACTTGATATTTGATCAAGTAGATTATTTGAGAGAGGTATGCTCAGCAATGCATATGCTCAGTGACAAATAAACATACGTAAATACAGGTACATATGTGGACACACACTTACATGTGTTCTAGTTCTCTCCTGTTGGCTAGAGAGATGCTGACTCTACTTTACTCTGTGGCTTTCCCAGAGAGAGGAATTGGCCTCACCTTTGGGCCAAGAGGCAATGGGTCCCAAGGATGTGCCAAGATTTTAGGTGACCCCCCACTTCTCACCGCTCAGTGCCTGGTGACCCACACAGGACTCCGGGCAAGGCCTTACCTGATGGGGCCTGACGCAGTTTGAGTTGAGGTTTGGGTACCGCGTCCCCGGGTCCAATGTGTACTGCTCAAAGTTCTTGTTGATGTTCTCTGGGGTCGTTTGAGGTAACAGCCGGTAAAGACTTTCTCTGGAGGAAGGCAGAGCAGAGAGGTCAAGGATTGCTCTTGCAGCCTCCGGCCTTCTCTCCACTCCTCCCCTCCACCCGCCTTCCCCTGCTCCCAAGAGCTTCTTAGATCTGTGTTTGCATAACCCTTCCCAGCAATGCCTGGCCCTCCTGGTTCTCGAGATCTGCAAAGCGGGGGAGGGTCAACACGGTCAAGGGGAAGCAGGAGGGACCCTGGGAGATGGTGAGGCTGGCCTCCTCCCCAGGGCAGAGGGCAGGGACTCAGAGCTGGCAGGCCAGAGACCTGCGGTTTTGCTATAACTGCCACTCAGCCACCCTGCCTCCTGTGGCTGGTCCCCCATGACCACAGGTCTCCACACCCAAGACCAGCAGGGGCCCGTCCACACCCGCCAGCCCTGACTTATCCTGGTCCACCAGCTGTCACAGCCACGTGGCCAGCAGCAGGAGTCTGGGAGGAAGCCCGGGATCTCAGCAGCAGAAGAGGCCTGGGAGGTGAGAGCACCCAGCCCCCAACAGAGTGGGACGCAGTGCTGCAATGGAAGCTTCCCCTAAACCTCTTCTGGTTCCTCAGTGTCCCAGCAGTGCCAAGAACCCCAACTTCAGGGCCGCCCTGAAGATTTCTCTTTGGCATCCAGGGCTTAAGGGCCTGGCCCCCACGGAAAGTCACTGGGGGAGGGAGATCATGACAGAGAACGCTTCCTTGGGGACCCCAATGATGAAATCAGGCCACGTGTGGGAAGGCAGATGAGAGGGGGCAGAAGCTCCAGGTTCATCCAGCCTCACTCCCTCTCCTGCCTGAGTTTTGACCCGGCCCTGCCTCCAGCTGAGGGGCCTGCTGTTAATACTCACCTTTCAGCCAGCAGCTCCAGGGGAGGAGTGCCCTGGTCCCAGCTCTTCACCATCCACGCCGTGTCAAAGGCTGCCAGGAAGCCGCGGGCACAGCCGGTGCCCATCGGCCAGAATGGCTGCAAAGGACACATGCAAAGTTCTAGTTGATTCCAGTGATCCCCAGAATGCCATCCCATTCTATCCAGCACTTGGTGTTTGCCAGGCCTGTGCGAGGCACTGGGGGGACAGAGAGGTGACAGGCAGTCCACTGGGACTCACCACAAACACCAATAGCTGTAGCACAAAGTCACATGCAAGGGTGCTATGACACGGGAACAGCAAAATTGCTTTGGGGGCTCAAAAAGGCAGAGGCAACACCACCCTGAGGGAGGGAGACAGAAATCAAGGAATGCTTCAGGGAAGAGTTGCATTCGTGCTGTTTTAAAGTATGAATAGGATTCTGATCTTGATCCGTTCAGAACAGTGTGGGCGAAGACTTGGTGGCGGGAAAATGACGGAGCCGGATGGAAAAACAGCCCGTCTGCTTTGGGGGCAGCAGAGAGCACGGGCGGGAAGTACCGGGAGAGGGAAAGCTGGGAGGGAGGATTGGGACAGAAGCAGGGGAGGTGCTGAGTGCTTAAGCAAGGAGCTTAGGTTAGAGTCCGCACGCAGTGGTGAGCAAGCATTGATTCACCAAGCTAAGTTCTAACTAAACTGTTCCACGTGCACCCAAAGCGTGGTTTGAAACTTGATGCTAACTTCGGATAAATACATCAACATTTTTTGGTCAGTGCTCACATTAAGATAAAAATTTACCCTTTCTGAAATCATTCATTTAATGTAAGACTCCTAGCATCTGCACATTTTCTGGCAAGAATTTTGAGCAGGGAGGCCATGGACTTCGGGGCCCACACTGCTTTCTCGCTCCTATTCGAACTCGATGCTGACAGGCTACAGAAATCCACCCAGAGGAGGAAGAAGTCTCCAACCAGCTGCGGATCTGCATGCTCTGGGAAGGATGGCCTGACCCGGGCCGCTTAATTTTGTACTTCAACCGAGAAGTCGGCCCAGAAAAACCCAGAGGGGCAAGAGAAAGTGTTCCTGCCTGTATACAGGCAGAACTGACCCCTCTAAATTTCGTCAAAGGTCAGGCTCTGAGGCCAGGACGGGCTCGGCAGAGTCCTGCCAGTTGGCTGAGAGCCTGTCCTTCCGTTGGGCTGCAGGACAGCAGATGTTGCCAGTTAGAACAGCAATGTGGGGATCTGTCTTCCAGCAGGAACGAGGGGGCTCCAAAAGCAGGCGGTACCTCAAGCAAGCTGTCGCCCACCAGGGCCACGAGCAGCTGGTGTGACTGTCGCTCGCGCACCAGGGCTGCATTCTCGGAGGCGTACATGGAGGTGAAATCGAACATGGCCACGTCGGGTTGTCCGTAATGGTTCATGGCAAAGTCTAAAGACGGCAGCTGGTAATTGGTGGCAAAGTCTGCAGCTTCGCGTGCGTAGGAAAGCAGGTTGTCCTGGTTCACGTTCTCTGCACACAGCAGCATCTCTGTGTCGATATAGTCCTGGGAGGAGGAACAAGAGCACAGTGTAACAACCTGCCCCTCAAAAGGGCAAGGAGTCATACCTACTTCTTTGTAAAAGGACATGGAATGGATCTGCAGAGAGGCGAATCAAAACAAATAGAAAATGGGGGTCAAGGGAATAAAGAGGAACCAACTCAGCCATCTGTGAACATTAACAGAGTTATGATTAAGCATCAAATTTGGCTTTGAGCTTCCTGGCATCCAAGGCAAGAGGGAAATGTGATATATTACAGGGCTTTCCTTATCAGAAAGAAGGAAGCAAAGAAATTCCTAGGGGAGGAAATTTTTTCCTGGCACTAAATTCTAAAATAACTGTCTGACATAGGAATTTTGACAGAGAACATGGTGTTGTCATGAACAGTCTACTCAGTAATGATCCTGCAGCAAATATAGAAGCATGTTTCATATGGCTGGTCCTTGTGATAACTTTCAGTGAAACTAAAAGACAAAAGAGCAAATGAGTAAGATTGATTTTATAATGGACGAAGCTAAGCTAATGTGGTCCAGAAATGCTGCGGCTAGCGGTCAGACAAGTCTGAAAAAGAAATGGGTAATTGGCATAACTCTCAAACTTTCTCTCCACGATCAGTTACCCCTTTTCTCAACAGGCTGAGGGCTCCTCGGGGCTCTGCTTTGCTCTTACAGTGTTAATTGTTACACTTCCCTGCTGGGAGGTAGAGAACCCTGAGCTTAGAGGACTAGTATATCCACCCTGGAGGAACACTGGCAATGAACTATAGGATGTCTCCCAGAGTCCAATCTGCTCATTGTGTGGCTATAGAAACTAAAAGACTATCTTTCCCAAAAGGTGACACAGAAAATGCAAATCCCTTGGGGCAGGGGGCAGGGACTAGTGTATAAGACCAACATAGGCCTTGGGTCAGTGAGATCAACAGGTCAAATTCCATCTCTGTTCACTGACTGCATAAATTTGGGCAACTTATTGAACT
Source organism: Delphinapterus leucas (assembly GCF_059928025.1). NCBI lineage: Eukaryota > Metazoa > Chordata > Mammalia > Artiodactyla > Monodontidae > Delphinapterus > Delphinapterus leucas. Next base: position 43,361,115 of record NC_143135.1, read on the forward strand.
TTTCTGAGTCTCCATATTCTCACTTGTAAAATGTGAATTTGTAAAATGAGACTAACAAAATCTACTCCCTATACAGGACCATGTGAGGACTGAATGAGACCGTGGACATGACTCCCTAGCCCAAAGCCTAGGAATTGGGAAGTTCTCAATGATTGGGAATTCCTGTCCCTAATAAATCAGGATGGCACAAACCACACCATATGGTGAAGTGATCCCAGACCCACCGAGTGCAGCAGCAAGGGCATTTAGAAAGGTCTAAGAAGGCACCTCCTCAACTACAAACAGTGACCTACTGTGGCAATTTTCCCAATAGCCACGATTTCCCAGAAATTCTAATACTTCCACATCCAAGCCACGTCAACTAAATGGAACCCAGCGTTGGCCCAAGAGCCCTTTGTCAGGTCGTGGCGTCCAGGCTGGAGCTCCTATTATTCGCTTTCCTTTCTCTTACCTATTCTTACATCACATAATCACTCTCCTTCTTGAAGGTGTGGAAGAGTGAATGGAGAGATCTCAAAAATACCCCCTCTTCAAAACATGCCACAACAACCCCTGCGGAGGACCGGGTGATGGATGAATGTGGACACTGTATGATGAAGGCGGCACCTGGTGCTGAAACCGCACGCAGGACTGTGGGGACCTGGCCAAGGGGCAGACCCCCCGGCTGTGCCGGGATGACAGGCACCTGGCCCAGGGCTGCTGGGAGGAGCCATAGGGGCTTGCAGGGCAGGAGGTCCCAGGTGAGCGGGCGGATGGCAGAACAGAGTTGTAGGGAACAGATGAAAGCAAGGATGAGAGAGAAAAAGTGGGAACGGGGCTGTAATAAAGTGGGCAGAGCTGAGGAAGGAGTGCTAAATGAAGATAAAGGCAGGGGGAGAATTTGGACCTCATTTTGCACAGGCCCAGTTCTGGACAGAGGTGGGGAAGGAGAGAGGGAAGCAGTAAACATGAGAGAAGGGTGGGGAATCCAACAGGAAGACTAGTCACCCCAAGTGAAAAGCTGGAAAGAAGCAGTAGACCAGAAGAGAAGGTCAGACAATGTCTGTTCACTGCTTCAAATGAGGGTGGACTCGGCATTGAGAGACCAGCTGTGATGTGTATACATCCACCTCACGCACCTGGCAACCAAGCTCCCTCCTACTGAGGTAAGACCAAGCCTGTGTGTGCATGGACCAGCAGAGGTAGGGGCCAGGAAGGATGGACACAGCTGGGAGCCCAGAGGCAGGGTTTCCTGAGGAGAAACTTTACTCTCCCTTAAGTAGTCATAGAAAGAGGCCCAGAGATCAGCAGGAATAGATGGGGAAGCAGGTCAGTCAGTCATTCAACAAACATTCACTCAGCACCTTGTGCATCTCGAGGAAGACGCTGACCCATACAGGGACAGGAAAACAGGGGACTTGCCATTCCTCTGGGAGCGAGAGAAGAATGGTATTTTAAGTAGCTCGGGGTTGACGGGTCAGCTCCCAGCTTATGCAAATGCTATAGAGCTTGGCTGGACACCTGGAGACTCAAGCCAGGGCTCCTGAACCAAATGGTGTCCAGTTCTCCCATGTCCAGCCATGGCCTCCAATTTCTAGAGTTCATGTCTTATACCTAGAGGGCCCTCTGCACCAGCTCAGCTGATACTCCCAGATTCTCTGAGGGAGAAGGAAGGCCTTGATGAGGACAACTGTGGGCCTGGGATCTGCTCCCAGCTCCTGCAATAATTATCGGACCACAGCGAGGAGCTCCCACCCACCTGTGCCATGACACAGAGCCTGAGAGGGGAGCATGGAGGGGCTTTGACAACTGCCAAAAAATCAAGTCACCATGAGTAACATGTTGTGGCCAGGACAAATACCCTGGGATGACCTGGGAGAGCCTTAGCATCTCAGCAGGCCGGAGTACTCAGCCAGTGAAATAGGAACCCCAAGTCAAACTTGGCCTGACTTTCCAGGGGTGGGATAAACAAGAGTCTCCCTAGACCCTCCCCTCCAAAGGTACCCTCTGCGCCTGCACCCTGGACCCCAAATAGTCCTTCACTATCTGACACAGGCATCTCAATAGGGGAGGTAACTTTGGGAGGGACACCTGTGGAACAGAGGGAAAATGGGGACATGGCCTCACCTCCCCCAGACCGGATCAGCAGTGGGGCACCAGATGTTGAAACGCACTGCTCGCACATCTGCTGACTGTGCTAAGTAGGCTTCATTCAACCCCACCCTCGCCCCCCCCGCCAACTCCCAGCCTTCTGTCCAGCAGCTCGGGCTCTCAGCAAAGCCCTGAGCTGATGTGGAGGAGGCCCAGGGGAGGGCTGGGTTACTAAAGCTGCCCAGCCGGCTGCCAGCACAAGCTGGCGTGAGGATAGGCACATTCTTCTCTGACAAGCAGCGATGAATGGTCACCGTGCTGCCTGGGCTACAGGCCGACACCCCAAGAGCAGGCTGACCTTGGACTGCATGATCTTTATCTTAAGGGTACAGCAGCAGCGGCAGCTGCAGGAACAGGGTCTCTGGAGGGGTTGAAACCTGACCAAAGAAGGTGCCAGCCTGGTGCTGGCCACTCCATGTGCTCCTTCCTTGCAGCCCTGCTCTCTGTATAAGCATGAAGGTGCAAAGGCAGGAAGCAGAGGCCAGGAAGCCAGCACGACAAAAAAGCAAGTGTCCAAACCAGGCAGAGAAGTTATGGAGGGAAGCTACCAACTTGCTACATGCCAAGTGCTCTGTATACGTTTTAAAATTTATTCCTCTGAACAATCCTTTTAGATAGAAACTATTATTCCTATTCTGCAGACAAGAAGACTGAGGTTCAGAGAAGGCAAACAGCTTAGTCACAGTCCTGAGTTAATACGTGGCAGAGCGAAGATTCAACTTGAGTCTTCTTGACTGCAATAGGGCTTTCCCCCATACCATGACAAGGGGGCCGCAGCGTGAAATTCACAAGTGAAACTGCCTGGATCCCACTAGGACAAGGAGCCCCCATCTGCCTCCAAAGTATGTGTGTGACCTCCCAGCAAAGGAGGCAGGGATGAGACACTTGAAAGGAAAAGACTCAGCTCATCTCTCAGTGGTTAAGAACCCACACTAACACCTGGGTAAGAATTTCAGCACTTCCCCCTCCCGCACCAGCCCAGCTCTTTGCAGAAACACCTCTGCCTCTATTGTTCGTGTGGGCTCCTCCATCCAACACACTCATGCACCACCAAGGAGAAGGGCGTGGTGGATGGTGGTCCCTTCCCTCTTCCCCCCATTACTCAGTTTGTGGCAGGATGACATATGCTCCTGCACTCGCTGATGCTGCCAGACCAGGTCACAAAGGGAAAGACAGGACATCATAGCCAAGCGATACGTACATTAATGATGACACCTTTGTCAAGCAAGCTCTGCTTCTTGGCGGTCATGACAAAATAGTGGGTGCAGTCCTTGTAGTAAACAATGTTCTCAAGATCAATCCCTGAAAAGAGAAGGTTCATGGACTCAGTATTATTTCCTCAGAGCCTACTGTGTGTCAGGAGCCCTGCTTTGCCTCATTACGGGTTTCACTGTTTACCTGCAGAATATTGGTGTTCGACAAGTTTTTAAGACATACAGGGCGAGCAAAGATAAGATCAAGTGCCAGAATTTACCCTAGTCACCACAGTCCCACAAAGATACTATTTCTTTTCTTTTTAAATTGAGATATAACATTGTGTAAGTTTGTGTACAACATGTTGATTTGACACATTTATTAAAAAAAAATTTTATACTAATTTATTTATTTATTTATTTTATTTTTGGCTGCGTTGGGTGTTCGTTGCCATGAGCAGGCTTTCTCTAGTTGCGGTGAGCGGAGGCTGCTCTTTGTTGCTGTGCGCAGGCTTCTCATTGTGGTGGCTTCTCTTGTTGCGGGGCACGGGCTCTAGGCATGCGGGCTCAGTAGTTGTGGCGCATGGGCTTCGTTGCTCCGCGGCATGTGGGATCTTCCCGGGCCAGGGCTCGAACTCATGTCACCTGCATTGGCAGGCGGATTCTTAACCACTGCGCTATATATTGCAATATGATTAAGCCACTGTTTTTCTTTTCTTTTTTTAAAAAATAAATTTATTTACCTATTTAATTATTTTTGGCTGCATTGGGTCTTGTGCACAGGCTTCTCATTGCGGTGGCTTCTCTTGTTGCGCAGCAGGGCTCTAGGCCACGTGGGCTTCAGCAGTTGTGGTTCATGGGCTCTAGGGCACAGGCTCAGTAGCTGTAGCACACGGATTTAGTTGCTCCGCGGCATGTGGGATCTTCCTGGACCAGGCCCTGAACCCGTGTCCACTGCATTGGCAGGCGGATTCTTAACCACCTCGCCACCAGGGAAGTCCCCTAGGCAGTTTCTTTTAAAACTCATAAAGCCCTTTGGGGCTGTAGACCAGTATTTCCAAGTCACAGCTGAGTACGTGCTGCAGGAAGGCACAGTGCTGTCTGTGGCATGGCAGCTAAGTGGCAACAGAACCAGGATTTGAACCCCAGCCTGTCTGATTCCAAGTCCCATCCACCGTTTCCTCCATGTGACCAGAGATGCAAAGAGCTGTGTGAATTCTCCAAAGACTGCTAAGGGACATTTCTACCATCCCCCTGTATGTGTGAAAACCCAGGTGCCCTAGTAGAAAAACTCAATCAGAGGACTGGGCTGTATCTTTCTGTGCTTTCCACCAATTGCAAAAGACTTTATAGACTAGGTTTCTGCCTTTAAAACAAATGCCGTAAAATGACAGCTTAGCTCAGTGTTTCTCAAAGTAGGATCCCTAGCCAGCAGCGGCAGCAGCATCACCTGAGGACTTATTAGAAGTGCAAATAACTGGAGCCCGACCCCAGGCCTACAGAATGGGAAACTCTGGGGGTCTGGCCAGCAGTCTGTGCTCGAACATACAGGTGATTCTGATTCACACTCAAGTTTGATAACCACTGGTTTGGTTTCTTTGAAAGGAGAGAAAGGAACAGACGCAAGGCAACTTATCAGCAGTTATCACAGAGGCTGCTGGGTAACCATGGAAACCCCTTTATGACCGTTAAATAGGAAACAGCCATCAATGCACAGGGCCCCCCAGAGGATCCGAGGAAATACATCCCTCTCATTCTGTGAAGGGCATTGTTGTCGAACAATGGCCAAAGGTGATGACCTTTGCAAAGTGCAAAGGAAGCTCATTGAAACATTTGGAAAAACAAACTTGATGTCCTGTCATAATTTATATTTGGTGGTTTATTTAAGCATTTATTTTCTTGGTTTTTGAGATGAAGAGAGGGCTGGAGAATTCTTAAATCATTCAAAAGGACATAATATGCTGGAAGGAAATACTTTTTTTTTTATATGAAATAATGCCACCATAGTGACACTCAGAGGGTCATGCAGTGGACACACATTGCTGTGGCCAGTAAGAAGCAGAGTCTGGCTCAATAACTAATCCCATTCCTAGAAAGCTATCTTACGGAAATAATCCAGAGGAAGTAGTTTTATTGGTAACAGTAAATAACTGAAAGGTTTAAATCAGAAGTCTGCAAACTTTTTCGTAAAGGGCCAGAGAGTAAATACTTTGGGCTTTGTGGGCCATCCAGTCTGTGTCGAAAGCCCTCATGGCACCAAGGTAAACAAACCGGCCTGGCTGCATTCTAATAAACCTCTATTTATGGACTATAAAATTTGAATTTCAAAAATTTTCAATCTGTCCCCAAAATTTCTTCTTTTGATTTTTCTGCAGCCATTCAAAATATATTAAAAACCATTCTTAGCTTGAAGGCAATACAAAAACACATGGTAAGTTTGCCAACCCCTGGTTTAAATGCTTCAGCAGTGGGTGACAATATATCCACTTCAAGAGCTATTCCGACAAACCTGACCATCAGTAAGACTGGGCACAATGGACAGTATTTAAAATGTGATGCTGAATGAGAAATGGAGAATAACAGGATTGACACTGTGGTAAAAGCTCTAGCCATGTAAAAAGTAAGGATGCAGGTGGAAAATTACCGTAAAGGACTACATGAAAATGAGGACTGTTCCTGTGCTAGGTGGTGCTGGGTGTTAATGATTTATTTTTAGTACAAAACTTCTATTTAACATTGTTACACTGCCTTTTCAATGAGAAATATATATATTTCCAAATCAGGTTAAAAAGAAAGGGAAAAAATCTTAAATTTACTTAATTGGGAGCAGGAATTTCATCCCTCTTCGCCCTCACCCTGCTTTATTTTTTCTCCATTATCCTTATAGACCACCTGACATGTTATTTGATTATTGATGGTCCCTCCGCAACCCATAGAATATAAGCTCCGAGAGAGGGGGTTTGCTTGTTTTGCCCACTGCTCTATCTCACGCCCTTGAACAGCATTTGGCACATAGTAGGTGTTCAATAAATATCCGTTGAGTAAATGAATGAATCCCTTCTTTCTTCAAGTCCCATGGTTTGGGGACAACTGATGCCCCTGGGTGAGTGTCGTGCCCCACCCCCGCCCCAGCATCTGTGACTGTTCCTGAGGGAAAGGGCAGCGGGTGCACTGATAAAAGCACCTATGCTTCTTCAGGGACCACCCACAGGTTACTGGCTCCCCCTCAGAGCGCTCCGGGATCTCCACATTGGCGTCGGGCCTAGATTCACCAGCCTGCATTAGGACGGTTTCCGTGGCTGTCCCTCCCTAGACAAGGAGCCACTATTGGGAAGGTACCGTGTCAACCTCGACTGTGTATCCCATGACATTGAGTGCGGGCATTCAATGGGCACTCAGTAAATGTGTCCTGAGTAAATAAATGTTTATCTATTTTCATGTACAACATCTAGAACTTTCCCTCAAGAATCCCTCTTGTCCCCGAAGGAATCCTGCCCATTATTAATCCTAAAGAGAAATCCCTGTTTCCACTTTATCAGCGTGAGTCTCCTGTTCCCAAGAGCTGGGAAAGCTGAGTGCCCTCCTCCCCCAACCCCTGTACGCTACAGAGAAGCATGGACGATGGCCTGGTTTGGAGAAAGGTGAGGGTCCCACCTGTTTCTTCTTTAAGATCCTGAAAAAATTTCTGATTGAAGATGAAAGCCACGCCGCTAATCTCTTCCACCTTGGCCTCAGCTGTGCTGTTTCTGTTTATGAAGTTGGCGGTGATCGCAATAGCCAGCTTCCCACGGAATTCTTTTCTTCTGAACCCTGTGGGAGGAAAAGGGGAAAAGTCGGTCTTTCTTCTGGATTTGGTGTGAAAACTGGAAAAGATTACTGAGAAAGCTATTCTCAGATGGCCGACAGGCCAGTGAAACCAGAACTTTGGATCTAGAGAACAGGCGGCAGGCAGAAATGCTGAGGTTTGTCCCCGAGGAGAAAACCCGTTGGAGGCCTTTCAAAGTCAGTGGGACTTTTTCCTTCCCTAAAACCTATAGGACCAATTATCCTGGTTAGGCTTCCACAAACAAAAGGCTAAACTGTGCTTCTCCAATGGGCAATCACAGGGCTCATCCTTTAGAGGATGTGTTAGGCGTTGCTGCAAGGTAGTCTCATGAAAGACCCATCTGCACTTTAAACTTATACAATTGAAACTACGTTGTCAGCATTTCTCACGGTTTCTTTTCTTCCCCCTTTGAACAGTAGAATTATGAGATTGAATTCCTGTGCAACAGAGATTTTAACAAATTTTCTTTCTACCTCCAGTCCACAGTGACTGGCGCTTAGTACACAGTCAGTAAATGTACCATGAATAGATGGAACTCTAACTTGCAATTATTTTAGTTCAGTGATTAATCGAGGCTCTTACAGTTTTCAACGGTATACATTGAAATCGCTTTTTAATGGCCGTAAGAATTCTGCACCCAATTATAATATGGGGTTTTTTTTCCTCCCACGCCGACAGGCAATTCCAGGACAGCAGCTGGGTGTCCTACACTTCAACTCAATTCTGACACTATCTACTCAAAGATGGCATCAGATCCCACAGGTTAAGGGCTCAGTCCCACCAGATTGCCCCCCACTTCAGATGCCAATTATAAGCCCATGTTGTCACCTGTGCTTCTGACTAACCAGCTATACATTGGAGGTTCAAGGACTCCCTCCTTGGATTTGATTAATTTTCTAGAGTGGCTCTCAGAACCCAGAGAACATCTTACTTCCTAAACAACTCGGGAACAGCCAGCTGGAAGAGATGCTTAGAACAAGTTATGGGGAAAGGGCATGGAGCTTTCACGCCCTCTCCAAACAACGTGTTCACCAACCCGGAAACTCTCCACACCATCTCCTTTGGGGTTTTGTGGAGCCTTCATTACAGATGTCGGACTGATCAAATCACTGGCCATTGGTGACTGAACTCAATCTCCAACCCCTCTCCCCTCCCAGGAGGTCAGAGGGTGGGACTGAAAGCTCCTACCCTCTAATCACTTGTTTGGCTCCCCTGGCAACCAGTCCCCTCCCTTCCTTAGGTGCTTTCCAAAACTCTCTTCATTAACATAAACTCGGTGTGAAAAGGAGCTTGTTATGAATAACAAGACACCCATTTCACCCTTTTGGCTCTGAATTGATTTCAGGAACCACGGACAAGAGGCCAAATATCATAACAAAAAATGCTCCTATTTGCCCTTATCGCTCAGGAAATTCCAAGGGTTTGGGTAGCTGTGCCAGAAAGGGGACAAAGACCAAATATAATTGCCTTATTATAAACCACACTATCACAGGCAGTTGCCCAGAGGATCACAAGCAGGTGGTCCCGTTTCAGTGGACCACCTCCTCCTAATCCCTTTTCTTTTTAGCATCTGTCTTTTCCTGTAGCCCTGAACTTCCCCTCCATCCCAGGTACTGCTGTTTACTTTGCTTAATGCAAGGCATTTGTCTTGCTAGCAGACAGAACCATTGTCTTCAGCACCTGTGGGAATTCCCCTCACATTGGCTTACCAGACACTGAAGGCTCTTGGCGATTCCCACACTTTTTTGTCAAAAATCCCTTTGACTAAAAAACTTGGGTTGGGATTCCCTGGTGGCGCAGTGGTTAAGAATCCGCCTGCCAGTACAGGGGACACGGTTTCGAGCCCTGGTCCGGGAAGATCCCACATGCCGCGGAGCAACTAAGCCCGTGCGCCACAACTACTGAGCCTGCGCTCTAGAGCCCGTGAGCCACAATTACTGACCCTGTGTGCCACAAGTGCTGAAGCCCACGTGCCTAGAGCCCATGCTCCGCAACAAGAAGCCACCGCTATGAGAAGCCCGCACACCGAAACGGAGAGCAGCCCCCGCTCGCCATGACTAGAGAAAGCCCGCGCGCAGCAATGAAGACCCAACACAGCCAAAAATAAAATAAATTAATTAATTTAAAAAAATAACCTTGGGTTTCTATACATTACTCCCTCATTTTGGTTCTTCATTAGACCTTTGTGGAAACAGTCAAAATGGCCACTAGTCTCTAGTATCTAACTGGGGTGATTTTGCCCCCCTGGGGCATTTGGCCAAGTGTGGAAACGGTTCTGGTCGCCACAACTGAGGGTGCCGCTAAGCATCCTACAACGCACAGGACAGTCCCCACCACAAAAACTGGCCCCCAATTGCCAATAGTGCCCATTGAGAACCCTGCTCTAGTCTGCTTACCTGGTCCTCAGTTGCTCAAGTGGTTCTCCCCCTTCCTGCCCTGCTTTTCATGTTCACAAAATATCAAACCATCCCTCAAGGTGATCATGGATCCTGGATTTTTATATTCACACTTACAGTTTTCTCAAACCATCAGAATGGGCTCAAAAATTCTAATAGTACAGCATTCAGGCTGGCAGCTTAAGATTTTTGTTTGATATCCGTTATTGATTGCTTGGGGCGAGGGAGTGGGTATGGAAGTGAAGAAAGAGGAAAGGAGCAGCGGGTGTATAGCAGGTGGGAAGTGCCTCAGCTAGGCAGACTACGTACGCATCCTGAGTTCTGTGAGATCAGCCTTAGTTTAGGGAGGGTGTTCTGTCCTCAGGGAAGGTGCCCTCCCCAGCAGACATCTGCAGCCTGCAGCCCTTGAGCAGGACAAGCTCAAAATGCAGACCTGTCGGGCTTCCCTGGCGGCACAGTGGTTGAGAGTCCGCCTGCCGATGCAGGGAACACGGGTTCGTGCCCCGGTCCGGGAAGATCCCACATGCCGCAGAGCGGCTGGGCCCGTGAGCCATGGCCGCTGAGCCTGTGCTCCGCAACGGGAGAGGCCACAACAGTGAGAGGCCCGCGTACCGCAAAAAAAAAAAAAAAAGCACACCTGTCCCCAGCGCAAGAGATGCCATGTGGGACCACTTTGTCCTCAACCCAGGGTCTTAAATTAGTACAGCTGGTGCAAATTAGTATAACCTGTGCACCAATTAACCTTGGGGCTGGGGTGGAGGTGATTGAAGGCATTTCTCCGCAATGGCATTTCTTCCTCTCTCAGCCCGAATAGATTCTTCCCTAAAAAAATGTTAACGCTTCCAAATTTAGAAGTAGAGAGGCACTGTTTTGTTCTTTGACAGTTTGGGCAAAACTTATCTTACTGCCCAGCAGTCAGCATGCTTTAAAATTATGAGAAGAGATGGGGTCCTCCTTCTGGGGTATTATAGTTCACAGTAAGCCAGTACCGTGAAGGGTATGAAAATGGTTCTCTTAGTTGGAAGAAGCATGAAAGCGCTTAGCACCATGGCTTTCACACTGGCAGATGCTTACTTAGTAAATGGATGTTGATTTTTTTCTTTTAATTTCCATGGTGCTTTTCTTTTATAAAACATTTTTACATTTTCCCAGCCCTTACAGCAATCTTCTGAGAGGTTCTATTATCCATATTTTATAGTTGGGAAAACAGAGGTTCAGAAAGTATTAAATGGCTGTTCTCTAAACACTCAGCCTCAGGCAGAGCAGGGCAGTCTGGCCTTCTATCAAGACCCCCATCCAGCTTTGGCACCTGCCATCTTGCCCCCCTTCTCCACACCCTTCCTGATATACCCTTTCCCACTCCCATCCCTCCATCCTCAGCCCCAGGAAGAAGAAGAGTCTTCACCTTCCAGCGTGTTCCTGCGGCCATCGGCTCCAATGATGACATCAAACTCAAACTCTGACAGAGAGTGGTCTGCAGGGAGAAATTCTGCCCGCCAGCCAATTTCTGCCAGGACAGAAAAATGAGATGAGTTAGCAGTGAGAGATGGCAGGACAGAGTGATTACATGCCCTCTGTGTTGGTCATGAGAAATGGATAATGCCACAGGTACGGGCACCCCAGACAGAGGCTCCCGCGGAAAGACCCAAGCTGTCCAGATTCACACTTGAATTTGGAGTCCTTCTGGCTTTAGCTTCAGTTCAATCCAGGACAAGGTAAACCGGCAGTGCTAACTCCACACCTGGTTTTACTGGTTTCTATAAAGGGTGGGAGTCTATCCTAACGATCCTCACACCAGTCTCACTTGCACCTTATTTATCTCAACAGATTCTACCATGTTCTCTCTGTATCCCCCCATTCCTTGGTCCCTTCCCATTGCTAAACAGAACTAAAAGCTTGTGCAGGGTATAATGAAACCAGCGTGAATTACTACTTTATTATGCTCAAACGTTCTTGTTGGGCAATACACAGTCTTTTATGAAACCATTTTCAGGTGCAATCTTGCTGGTTACCCATAATTAGGATTTAACACCCACTAGGGGTCTGGGAAAGGTGAAGAGCACACAGGTCTCAAAGTTAAATTACAGCTGCTGTCCTGCCGCAAAAGCCAACTAACATCTCCCCTAAATTCTCAGTATTCTGGGCAGAGGATGGGAGAAATCAGAGTTGTAACCTGCATGTGAAACTATGAGGTCCCTGACATGAAGCTGGACCAAAAACTGAGAGCCCGGCCCAGCAGAAGAGTTTGATAGTAAGTAAGATGCAGAGGCATCATGAACAAGCTCTCTGACCACGATGTATATAAAAGATCAGAATTTATATAAATATACTAATAGGAACAGGAGATGAATTACTAAGTAAGACACATACCTACAATGGGTGAATTTTGTGGTTTGTAAATTATTCTTCAATAAAGCCCAAAAATATTATATACTAAATAATATTTTGAACATTTATTTCATATTTGCTCTAGAAACTTCACTTTCTTTACTGGATTTTAAAATATCAATGTGGGTATAATAAGTGTATCCACATATCTATGTGTGTATACACACAGCTTGAAGAGTATGCAAATGAACTTTACCAGACAACCGAATCTATGTCTTTTTCCTACTTACTACTTAGACTTCATCTGTCAAACTACTGCCTCATAGTGACAGGGTAACCAAATTATATGTTAAATACTTAATAATAAATCCCCTGGGAGCTGAAGAGCAAAGCTCAAGTGACAGCAATGGTCCACAAAGGTAAAAGATCCTTTGATGAAATTATGCCAAACGGCTCTCAATAAGAATAACCTTAACAGGAACATCCTCTAGGAGCTGCAAATATGATTTCCGTTTTGCAATATCTGATTTCTAGACCAAAAGGAAAATTATACTGTACTTTGATTTTCTTGATCTTCAGGAGGCTCTAGAACCTTCACGAACTCCACATTCACATGGATTTCAACCCCCAATATCAAGGCCACCTTGAACAGGATGAGCTGCAACTGACGAATACCTGAGGGGAAGAGATGAACTGTCAGTAGCAATGTCTGAGTGCCTCCTGTATACAGAATACTGTATTATCACTGCTCAGTGATTTCTGAGCATAGCAATATAGAGGCATGCCTCATTTTATTGCACTTTGCTTTACTGCACTTCCCAGATATTACATTTTTTACAAATTGAAGGTTTAAGGCAACCCTGCATCAAAGCAAGTACTCCCAGTGTCATTTTTCCAACAGCATTTGCTCATTTTGTATCTCTGTGTCACGTTTTGGCAATTCTAGCAATATTTCAAACTTTTTCATTATTATTATGTTTGTTATGGTGATCTGTTATCAGTGATCTTTGATGTTACTATTACAAGAAGATTACAACTCACTGAAGGCTCAGATGATGGTTCACATTTTTTAGCAATAAAGCATTTTAAAGTTAAGGTATTTACATTGTTTTTTAGACATAATTCTGTTATGCGTCTATACTGAAAAGACTGTAGTATAGTGTAAATATCACTTTTATATGCACTGTAATTCATGTAACTCATTTTATTGGGATATTCGTTTTATTGCGATGGTCCAGAACTGAACCTGCAATTTCTCCAAGGTATGCCTGTACCAGTAACGATCATTACTGAGCACTAATTATGCGCTAAGCACTCTGTGTTCTCTCATTTAACCCTTACAGTGGCCCTTCGCAGTAATTATTCTCATTTTATTTTTTTCCTAATGAAAAAAAAATTTTTTTGTTTTGGCTTGCCAGATCTTAGTTCCCCAACCAGGGATTGAAACCGGGCCCTTAGCAGTGAAAATGTGGAGTCCTAACCACTGGTCACCAGGGAATTCTCTATTCTCATTTTAGAGATGAGAAATTAAGGCTCAACAAGCCTAAGTGACTTGCTCAAGCTCACACAGGAACAAAACTGGAATGTGGACCCAGATCTGTTTCCGAGACTGTGCTCTAGCTGTTAGGTAATCCTCTAATGATGGTGGCTCTCTCTTTCCTGCCTCCTTCCTGAACTGGGCTGTGGGTTTGATAAAGTGAAGACGGAAAGAGGTGTAAACAGAGAGACAGCAAAGAGCCAATACGTAAAGTCAGAGAGCAAACGGCTCACCCTGTGGGGGACTCTACCTAAGCTCTCAGCCATCCAGGGTAAGGGGTGGGGTGGTGACTCCTCCCCACAAAGCTGGGCTCATGGTTTCCCACCTCCTACCCACTCTCCTAAACTCCCCCAAGAAGTGGCTCCTTGTTTCTCTATTTTGTTCCTGCCATTGAGCACAAATGGGCATGCCTTCAAATACATTTCTGAGAGCATAAAGTTTCAAATTATCTGTGGGTCCCTCTGTATTTTGTGGGCTTCGCTCATTTAACATTTATTGAACAGCTACCATGTGTCAGGTGCCATGCTAGGCCCAGGAGACATGGAATACTGTCTAACAGAGGAAACATGCGTAAACAGAATGGGGCAGGGCTTGGGGGCTGGGGGCAAGGTGGGTTGCAGAACAGGCCCTGAGCTGCAGTCCTGAAAGCCAAGGGAGGAGGGACCAAGATACCAGATCCCATGGAGAGATTAAGAAAATGAAGACTACAGGAGGCCAGGGCATGGGAGGTTGGGAAGCTTCTGGAATTTCTTCAGCACAGTGGCGGGAAGAAATCAGACCGCAATGGAAGGTGGCATGAGTAGAAAGTATAGGCAAAGTCTATGTCGCCTCTTTCTAGAATAAACACTTTGAGATGAAGAAAAGTAATGGGCTCTATCAGAGGACTGGAGGGCAGTGTGAGGTAAGGGCAGGTAAAAGGAGGGAAGGAAAGCAAGAGGGCCTAGAGTTGGAGAGGAAGTGGCCAGCTCGGCCTCTGGCCTCCGGGTGGGAGGAAGGAATGGGTACTGGGGAGAGGCGAGGGCAGGAGGAAGGAGAGGGGGCTGGGATGGGGAGTGCCCGTCAGCACTGGGAACTGGAGGAGGATGCCGACACAGGACAAGTGGGGAATTGCGGAGCAGTGCCGAGGACCAGGTCACAGCTGGGGCTGGGGACCATGGTCAGTCTGAAAGGAAGCCGATCAGCTGGGGCTTAAAGAACTCAACCCACCTCCTGCCTGGAAACAGGCTGTGGCGGAGGCCTGGCCTCTCTTCATAGTTTCAACGTTCTTCGTCTGTCTGGTTTTGGCACCCAGTAGGTGCTCAATAAATTCTCCCTGCCTCTCTTCTTGCAGGTATTAGAGCTGCCCTTGACAATGATCACTCTGAACGTTCGAATCTCCGTTCCAGTCCTGCCAGTGCTTCTGCATGCTGGCATATTTCCAAGGACTAGGGGTTAAATGGGGGCCCCATTAATGAGGCAGTGAGGGGCTCCTGGCTGTCAAGGCAGCCTGGCAGCCTGGGACCTCCCAAGACCTCCTGATGCCCGGCTCTGCCTCTCAGCAAGGCTCGATGGGAAAGTGGTGCATAATGCTGTCATTCTAAATTGGTACCAATATACATTCTTCTGTGGGTGGTAAGGAATATCTGGAAAGCTAACACTGCAGCTTTCTGGGCAAATCCAAATTTCTTTCCAATGGACTCTTGGAATTTTCTCATCCCGGAGTGGGAACAAACCCTGGGCCACTGCTGGTAAGTTCTCCTGTATCTGACTGAATTACACCCTGTCTGGCTGATAATTCTCTCCAGTTGTTCCCGCCCTAACCCTACACCCTTTTCCCATCAGTGCCTGTGCTCATAAGAACATGGCTCTCAGGGTTCTCCTTCCACTCACTGGTTGAGAGACTGCAGCTCTGAATTAATTCTGGTTTAGGGATCCCGACTGCTTCTTGCTCACTGTACCCCACTGAATGCAAAGCACTTCCTGAGCACCTACGACCTGCCAGGCACAGAGACAGCACATTTCACACGTGACCTCATTTAATCCTCTCGGCCCTCCTGGTAGGCAGGCATCAATCACATTTAGGGGAGACACAACTGGGGCTGGAAGAAGATAAAGAATCTGAGCCAAGTCACACAGAAAATGGACAAGACAGATTTTGGACCCAAATCTGTTCAAATGCTTGAACTCTCTTTAACTTCCCTTTTATGAGTCATGATTGCTGTATATAAAATGGC
This sequence comes from Delphinapterus leucas, assembly GCF_059928025.1. NCBI lineage: Eukaryota > Metazoa > Chordata > Mammalia > Artiodactyla > Monodontidae > Delphinapterus > Delphinapterus leucas. The sequence continues at coordinate 43,376,738 of NC_143135.1, forward strand.
TCAAGACCTCCTCCCTGCAGAGCATGAGGAGGGAGGCTGCTCTTCCAAAGCCTGTCTGCACAGATCTTGCCTCGAGAGACCCAGGCCTAAGTAATGTCAGTGTGAGAGGCCTCGATGCTCACCTTGCCCCACCTAAGCATTCAGGGATGGCCCGGGACCTGAAATCCATGTTCCCAATTCCCTTTCTTTTCTGGGTGAACCCCCATCACGATGGCCTCTCTCTTTTTAAAGTTCAAGGAAACCTGGTACAGGATCTGTCAATGGTGGCATTCCTCTGTTCTAAAACCTGCCCTGGTTCCCCAAACGGGCAACATCGTGTCCCAACTCCTTTACCCAAGAGGTCCCTGACAACCTGGCCCATTGAATGGTTTTATGTGGCTCCCTCTTCTGAGCTCCTTTAGCAAGTCTGACTGCTCTGTTAAAGCACATTTTATTATTGACAGAATCTCAGTGAGTTCTCTGAGGGTGCAGACTCTGTTACTTACCTCTGCCTCTGTTTCCCATATTTCATTCATTCATTCAACAGAAGTCTATTGAGCATCTACTATGTGTCAAGTACTCTTTTATGCCCTGGAGATACTCTGGTGAATGAGACATACCATGATCCCTGGCCTCATGGTGCTTCCAGCCTAGTGGGGCACAGCACAGGGCCTGGAATTAAATGTCTGCCAGTTGGATGTGTGGAGCCCCCAGAGACCTGCAAGATGAAATATCCTGGGGTCTCCACAATGTGGAGATATACCCCACCCAGGGTCAGCCCCCTCCCCACATGGGGTGTCACCAGTGGCTCCACTCACTGATATGGTCGATGGAGCCGGCACAGAACTTCCCATAGAACTTCTTGGCTCCCAGGCCTCGCAGGTCATGGATGGTGAAAGGCCAGAGGTGCAGCACGTTGTTCCGGGAGAAGGTGTCCCTCTTCTCCACCACGACCACTTTGGCCCCCAGGTAGGCAAGTTCAATGGCAGTGCGCAAACCACATGGTCCTCCTCCAATGATGAGACACTGCAGAGGGGAGAGAGGAGAAAGGCACTCAGCAACCTCTAGCCTTGCAGACACAAGCCCCTAGTCAGCAGCGTAACTGGGGAGCAAACCCCCATCCACCCAAATCAACCAGTGAGTGCAAACCGAGCACCTGTTAGGACCCGCCATTCATCCATCCGGTGTACATTACCTGTGGGCCTACCACACACCAGGCACTGTGCCAAACCCCGTGAGGGACACAGGGGTGAAAGGATTCGGGGGAGGCACAGTAAGATACACGTGAGGTTCAGAGTTAAACTGAACTGGGCTTAAATCCCAGCTCTGGCATTTAACCTCTTAGTTCAAGATGGATGGCGAGAAGGATACTTTGGGGGAAAGGAGGGAAAGGAGAGAAAAGAGACAAGGATTGGTCTGGAACTAGACGCCGAGAGTCTGAAATGTCAAGTGAAAGAGTATGGTCTTGGGCCTGTAGGCAATGGGGCTGTGTGGGCAGAGGTGACAAAACAGGATTCTGTTCAAGTCCCATGCTAGGTCTCAATGGACCCTGTCACACTGAACAAGACAAGGGTCCTTCCCCAAGGAAGCTACAGCCACTTAGGAAAGAAGGGAAGATACATAATGACCTACCGAACTAGTTATGCTGGGCAAAAGTCCTTCCATTCAAATAAAGTCTTATGTGCAGCACCAATCCAATAAAAATGGGAAAAGGGTGATATTCTGGCTGAGAGACATCCCCATGCAGCAGCCTGCCCTACTCCCAGGCAATTCCTGAACCACCTTCAAGAGGCAGGAGTTCAACTGGGGGGTCTAACTAACTGGGGATACCCCAGCAAAGTCACAGGGAAGGAGATCTGCATCCACACCCCACTGCTTGACATTGCACAGGCATCTGGAAACATCCCTTCTGCTTGGGATCAAAACTTATCTTAAAAAAATGCATTCCCCTTCCCCTAGCTATATTCCATCATCCAGTTATCACTCATCTGAGGCCTCCAGACTCCCAAAGGGGAACTGCAAATAAGCATATCAGAAGCTCCCACACCACAATCAGTGTGGCTTACTCGTTGGAACCTCCCAGAGAGTTGGTGGAAACTCTGTTAGGGGAAATGAAGTCACCGCTGAGATACAATTCACTCCAGAGACAGGGAGTGGGTATGTAAATCCTTTTGCTTCCTTTCTGGTTGGAGCTGACTGCAGAGAACCAACTCCCCCAAGCCCAGCTTCCCTCTTTATCTCACACCCCAAACAGCTCCTCTGGCTCAGACATAGCCAGACCATGACGGGCATTTCAAAGCAAGACTCCAAACCCCGACACTCTGAGGTTGGCTTCGGGGTTAAGTCTAGATTCACTGCATTTCTTTGCAGTTAGCGCATCTTTTCCTGTTTGCTGAGTTCTGTCACTCCCGGGCCAGGGATGGAGTGGGGTGGGAGGATGTGGGGTGAAGAAGGGCAGGAAGGGCAGGAGGGGAGCCCTCCTGCATCCTTCTATCATCCACCAGGCCTGACCCAGCACCGCTCCTGGGGCCAGGCAGGGGATCCCATTCCCACCAGTTGGGGGTCTGCTGTACATTTCTCACGCAAACAGTAGCTGGCGTACCATTTCTGACCCTCCCAGCTAAACCTGAAATCCCACTGATGAAAGCTCAGTTTTCCCACCACCCTGGGCGCCAGCTCATACTTCGGGCCTGAAATTTCAGAGACGCCAGTCATACCCAAAGCAAATACCAATGGGCCTAATTACATAAAGGGAGAAAATTCGGTACAGATGTTATCAAGACAGGAGAGAAGGCTTGTTGGCCGAGGCCAGGCCCGTTCCTCTACGAGCACACTTGTTATGATTAACATGGGAACTCGGAGTTCTGACAAGAAGCCGAAAACCGCGGCTGCTACGTGCCTGGGCAGAGGAGCGGGCGAGAAGAGGGCTCCCCTGGCCTGCCCATGGTTGACGCTCTGGATGGCGAGCATAGTGCAAACAGACCACGAACGCAAAGCGTTGTGATAACTCAACCCAGAGGAACTCTCCACCTTTCCCAGACGCATCCGGGCTTCACTGCTCAGGACTCGGTGCCAAGGGACAAAAATTTTTCATTAAAACTCAGCCTTGAGGCCGAGCCCCAAATTAGATTATACATTCCTCCCACAGGCTCTGTCCTTAGTGCTACCCCAGAACTAAGCTCCACGTGTTATAATTATCTGTATCTGATTCCCAGGCCAGTGTAAAAGCTCCTCAAAAGCTGTCCCCATGTCCAGTACAGGGCCTGGCACACAGGAGGCCTCAATAAAGAACTGATGGATGAATGAACGTCCCACACCCTCACGGCCCACCCAGTTCTTGCTGTCCGACTGTAACAAGGATGTTCGGTTCACGTCAGCTAGGGTTTATGTCTGCATTTCCCACCCAGGCTGGGGGAGCTGGAGTCTGCCAAGGCCACCAGGATCACGGATGTCAGCAGATCTGTGTGCTCAGGCGACATAAATTTATTACGCAGTGGGGAGCAGGGCAGATCCAACACCAGCAGGAAGTCCACTGTATAGATAAGCTTGGCAGTGCTTAGACCTCCACATTCGTGGAGAGAGACAAACACCACATGGAAAGATCATCTCTTTATTTATCAAAGGGTGGGAAGGGGGGATGAGGGGCCTCACCCACTGCCAAGGCACAGGGCTGGGGCAGCCCCAGCTCACACAGGACCCCTGTGCTCTCCCAGGGGAGCCCTACAAGCACTACCCACTTCTTGGTGACACGGTGCATCTTCCAACCCCTAAGTGGGTAGGTGTGCTGGGGCTGGTGCCAGGAATGCTAGAAGGATTGGTCCCCGGAGGGAGCCGCTGAGTGGAGCAGGGGCTAAGCCAGGGTTAGCCGTCCGGAGGCTTGATTTCCACTTCTGAATTCTGCCTCCAGTTTCCTTGGGGGCTCCGTGTGCAGACAGCCCAGTGGGGTGGGGCAGAGAAAGCCAACAAGCACTTGCAGGCAGCTGGCAGACCAGGGTCTGCCATTCACAAGCTCACTCACCCAGGCTCTGCGCCTCACTGAAAAGGATGATTCTAGGATCTAAACTATACCACACTCAGCACTTTCCAGTTGCGAGGCATTGTCCTAATCATTTCATGTATTTCATCCTTCCAGCCGCCCTATCTATGAGATAACTGTCATCACCATCTCCACTTTGTACGTGAGGATACTGAGGCATCGAAAAGTTAAGCAACTTGCTACAGGTACTGTTATTACCCCCATATTTGAGCTAAGAAATGGAGGCAAAAGAGGGTCAGAAATTGCTCTAAGGTGGGTCACCTAATGAGGAAGTGGTCAAGTTTGGACACGAACCCAGGCAGTGTGGGTCCAAAGCCTGTGCCCTGAACTGCTTGTCTAACCAGGAGGATGGACCACAGAGGGTGCGGTCAGGATGAAGGAAGGCCAGTTTTCGCTCCTTCCCTGCACCCAGCACACGTCGGCCTCCTGAATGGAGCTGTGTTCAGTCTGAGTGCACAGGGCCTCTGCATGGAAGGCCTGAGCCTGCGTCTGAGCTGAGCTTCCCTGGGGTGGAAATTTATAGGCTGGATGAAGCTAGAGCCCCTGCAAGTCCTCAGAAGCCACTCAGGCAGGTGCCACAGCAGTGGTGGTTTGGGCATGGACAGTGGCAGCCTCTCTAGTGCCTCCGGAGACCTGGAAGCGAGCTGAGTGACACAAGGTCACGTGTGGTGCCGTCTCCCTGGTAGCAGCAGCCCTCCCGGCATGCTGACCCACAGGCCAGCTCCCCGGGCAGTGCTCTGGTTCCAGGGACGTGCCCTCACGTTTCCTGGCGTGGCTTCGCAGGCTCACCAGCTCTTAGGGCAGGCCACTTATCTAAACCCAGGCAGGAAGGCCCTGACTATTACTGGGTTACCACAAGTAAAAACAGCTCATTCAGAATCACAGGACAGAGAGTCATCAGATCCTAGGTGCCTTCCACATGCTAATCCGGGGGGCCTGGCCTCACAGCCTCACAGTGCTAAGTAAGGAGGGCTTAAGAGAGATGCAGCCACTTACGGTTCGAGCCGAGGATGGAGAAGTCTCTGGGGGGGGGGGGGGGCAGACCTGACTCTTCACAGCAACTTCAAGGGCCACTCTGGTGAGGAGCCAACCCTCATCTGACTTGACACGGCCCTGCCCCTGCCCTGGTCTGACTCTCCTGTATCTGGGTCACACCCAGTTATTTCTGGGTAACAATTACCACCACTTACTAACCTCAGAAATTTACAGAGAGGAAATGAAGAAAGATATCCTACCCTCCCTGCCTGCTCTCAAAACAATAATATGAATTGCTCTGAGAAACATTCCATTCCTCTCTGTCCCTCCCTTTCAGCCTGAGCCGGTGCTCTAACCCTTGTATGAGCAACTATAACCAGTGACCACGGGGTCTGGATTTTCAGGGACAGTTTCATTTGCAATCATCCTGTCCCTGGGCCTTGTGAGTACACTCAGATTGGACCCCTTGTTTGGGAGTCAGAAGTACAATCATCAAGGCTGTGCTTCCTGCCTCTGGGTGCTGTTCATACCTCCTGTATCTCCTCCCCATCTAAGGCATGAGTTCCCAGGAATTTCCCCCACCAACGGAAGAGATCAGCAGCCCACGACTCCTTTCATTTCAGATGCCAAAGTATGTCATCAACAGTGCCAACTCTGTCCCACCTTTGCACGTGCCTGGCCATCCCATATTGGGAAGAGCAAGAGTAGTGACAGTATTGATAATAGCAATAATAAAACTCAGAGCTCCCACTTACTGCCTGCTTCTACTGTGCAAGAACCGTGCTAAGCACTTTGTAATACAGGGACCTCATTTCCTTCCTACAATAACCCTGAACTGGGCATAATTCGTCGCCATTTGGCAGATGAGAAAATTGGAGTTTAGGAAGGTTAAATGACTTAACCGTGGTCACAGGACTAGGTTGACAACTAACCTCAGATCCCAGAGTTTGTACTTGAAATCACAATCCTATATAAATTCTTCCAGGTTACCTTGGGCCTTGTGTGGTAGTGTTAGCATGTTCCCTCCTCAACTAGATAGGTAAGACCATTGAGACTGCTCTGTGGGATGGCAGAGGATGCAAGAGAAGGTTCCTGTTCCCAAACCTCAGGAGGCTGTCTGGTTGGGAACTAGAGAAAGGGAAACAGTGACCAAGAATGCTAGATGGTTTGGGACCACCTGTGACTACTGGAGACATTTGTGGAAGGGACAGATTTGGTCAAGAAAGGGTCCCTCCAGGACACAGCCCATGAGAGAACCAACCGCAATGAGAAGCCCGCGCACCGCAACGAAGAGTAGCCCCCACTCGCCGCAACCAGAGAAAAGCCCGCGTGCAGCAACGAAGACCCAACGCAGCCAAAAATAAAATAAATAAATTTATTTTAAAAAAAAAAAGACCCTACATGACACTGCCCTCCAATTTCCCTTCTGTCTTCAGCTACTACCCACCGCCCTCCCTCTCTGCACTCCAGCTGTAAAGGTCTCCCTAAGCACACACAGGGTCTTTTCGCTTGCTTTGCACTCTGCCTGCAACATTCATATATATATATGGCTATTTTATAATACAAAAAAGGGAATATATTGCAGAAAATATATAGGACTAGTTTCATTTTTCTTCATATTAACATCCAGTCTTCCAGCATTTTAAACGTTTGTAAATATTCCAAGCATCTACTTGTATATTTTTCTATGATGGATTTTTTTTCCTGTTTTCAATCAAGTAGCTTTACAATATTTTTTGCAATATCTTATTATAAAAATTTTCAAATAAATAGAAAAGTTGAAAGCATTTTAGTGCACACCCAAATACCCACCACCTAGATTCTATGATTGGATTTTAGTCTCCTTGGTTTATCATATATCTATTCATCCATCCACCTCTCTACCCATTCATCAATTTAGCTTATTTTTTGGTGCATTTCAATGAAATTGCTGAATCAGTACATTCCTTCCCAAATACTTCAGGATACAAATCTAATTAACTAGAGTTCAATAATTATTAAAGTTCTTCACACCCTCTCAACATACACAAAAATACACTCAGAATGGTTTAAAGACTTAAACATAAGACATGGCACCATAAAACTCCTAAAAGAGAACACAGGCAAAACATTCTCTGACATAAATCATACCAATGTTTTCATAGGTCAGTCTCCCAAGAAAATAGAAATGAAAATGAAAATAAACAAATGGGACCTAATCAAACTTACAAGCTTTTGCACAGCAAAGGAAACCATAAACAAAACAAAAAGACAACCTACAGAATGGGAAAAAATATTGCAAATGATGCAACTGACAAGGGCTTAATTTCCAAGATATACAAAATAGTTCATGCAACTCAACAACTAAAAAACAATCCAACTGAAAAATGGTCAGAAGACCTAGAGACACTTCTCCAAAGAAGACATACAGATGGTCAATGGGCACATGAAAAGATGCTCAACTTCACTAGTTATTAGAGAAATTAAAATCAAAACTACAGTGAGCTACCACCTCACACTGGTCAGAATGGCCATCATTAAAAAGTCTACAGGGCTTCCCTGGTGGCGCAGTGGTTGAGAGTCTGCCTACCGATGCAGGGGACACGGGTTTGTGCCCTGGTCCGGGAAGATCCCACATGCCACGGAGCAGCTAGGCCCGTAAGCCATGGCCGCTGCGCCTGCGTGTCCGGAACCTGTGCTCCGCGATGGGAGAGGCCACAACAGTGAGAGGAAGTCTACAAATAACAAATGCTGGAGAAGGTGTGGAGAAAAGGGAACCCTCCTACACTGTTGGTGGGAATGTAAATTGGTGCATCCATTATGGAAAACAGTATGGAGGTTCCCCCAAAAAATAAAAACAGAGCTACCATATGATCCAGCAGTCCCACTCCTGGGCATATATGCAGACCAAACTATAATTCAAAAAGATACATGCACCCCTATGTTCACAGCAGCACTATTCACGATAGCCAAGACATAGAAAGACCTAAATGTCCATTGACAGATGAATGGATAGAGAAGATGTGGTACATATATACAATGGAATACTACTCAGCCATAAAAAAGAATGAAATAATACCATTTGTAGCAACATGGATGCAACTAGAGATTATTATACTAAGTGAAGTAAATCAGAAAGAGAAGGACAAATACCATATGATATCACTTATATGTGGAATCTAAAATATGACACAAACCTATCTATGAAACAGAAACAGAATCAGGGACATAGAGAATAGTCTGGTGGTTGCCAAGGGGAGGGGGATGAGAGAGGGATGGATTGGGAGTTTGAGATTAGCAGATGCAAACTGGTATATATAGAATGGATAAACAACAAGGTCCTACTGTACAGCACAGGAAACTATATTCAATATCTTGTGATAAACCATAATGGAAAAGAATATGAAAAAGAATGTATTGGGTTGGCCCCAAAGTTCGTTCAGGTTTTTCCATAAGACGTTATAGCAAAACCCAAACGAACTTTTGGGCCAACCCAATATATATATATGTATAACTGAGTCACTTTGCTGTACAGCAGTAATTAACACAACATTGTAAATCAACTATACTTCAATAAAAAATAAAAAAGGAATACATTATTCAAGTGTTTTCTTTTCAGGTAAAATTTACATACAAAAAATGTACACATCTAAACATACCATTTGCTGTGACAATGTACAATACATGTTGCTTCTTATAGCATCGGTTTTCTCCCCATCAATGGTCTTTCTTTAGTGGACCTGGTGAGTTCTTGTCCCTGGGCTCTGGTGCTGACATTTTGGTGTACACTGTTATCAGCAAGGAGCTTCTAGTCACAGGGGAGGGCTTGACCAGCCAGCTGCCTTGACTCCCTTTCCTCCCTTTGGGAGAGCAGAAGCCACAGGCCCTTCTAAGGCGCAACCCACCGCCCCGCCCCGAAAAAAGGGTGTGGAGGAATCTCACATTCCTTTAGGAAGAATAAGGGAAAGAAACTTCTGAGACGGGCTGAGTCTAGATATATTCAAAGCTAAAAACTCTAGGGCCAAAGCGAGACAGCGGCATGGACATATATACACTACCAAACGTAAAATAGATAGCTAGTGGGCAGCAACCACATAGCACAGGGAGCTCAGCTCCGTGCTTTGTGACCGCCTGGAGGGGTGGGATAGGGAGGGTGGGAGGGAGACGCAAGAGGGAAGAGATATGGGAACATATTTGTATGTATAACTGATTCACTTTGTTATAAAGCAGGAACTAACACACCATTGTAAAGCAATTATACTCCAATAAAGATGTAAAAAAAAAAAACCAACAAAATAAAAAACCTCTAGGGCCAGTTATAATCCATATGTAGAGAAAAAAGTAGAGCTAAGATACACGAACAATCTAGCCTCCAGAAAGATACACAAGTTCATATTTATCACTTTCTCTCTTTCTTTTCAGTTACTTAGTGAGCTTTTGCTTTTAAACATTACAATGATAATAGCCAGCACTCAGAGTCCTTTATTCTCGACAACGCACACCCATCCTGCCAATTTCACAGCTGTAACTTTTAAGTGCTGGAGCCAGGATTCAAACCCAGGTGCCTGGCTCCAGGAATCCTTCCTGCCTTTAACCACTGCTCTAGAGACCATTGCAGGGAGTTAGGGAGAGGGAGGTGGCAGGTGAGGAATCCCCACACCCTCCATTGCTCCATTTCTTAGTGATTTTTAATTCTTTTTCAAGTGTGTCTATCTGACCTCCTGTGACCTCTTCAAAAGTAGAGGTATGTCTGGCTCACTTTTGCATCCCAAGCAACTAGCCTGACCCAGGTTAAGTGTTCAGTGATGATTAGAAAAAAGAGAGGTGACAGTACTCAGCAAGGCCCTGGGTGGACCAGTCTGGTGTGGTGGCAGTGACAGCAGCAGGCACTGGCAGGATCCAGTAGGAGAACTACAGCAATGGCAAGACACCCCTTCCCATCCAGGACTTAGTGACTTCTGAAAGGGGCCAACGTCATGGGTAACTCAATCCAATGAGAAAGGAGAACACAGGCTGAGTACCCACCTACACTTTCCCAGCCCAGAGAACCCAGCCAGGGCTGCGACCAGCAGCTGTCAAAATCCATCCAATGTCAAACATTTCCACTCAACAAGTGCCAAGACTGGGGGCCACTTAATGTCAGGAGAAGCATCTCCCGAGTATCTCACGTATGCCAGACCTGCAGCAGGTGCTTTCTTTAAATCAGCCAGCTCATTTCCATTGTGAAAGTGGCACTGCTTTTCCCGGTATATAGTTAAGAAACTGAGACTCAGAGGTGCTGTGACTGAATAAAGCTGGCATTTGTTGAAGCCTAACTCTGTATCAAGTACTGACCTAAGTGCTTCAGATGTATTAACTTACTCAAACCTCACAATAACCCAAGATTAAGAAACCGAGGCACATAATGGTTAACCGGAGTGCCCAAGGTCACGTCGCAGTTAGGAAGGAGGAACTGGCATTCAGACGCAGGCTTCTAGCTCCAGAGCACAAACTCAGATCCACAGTGTTACACTTGCCTAAGATCACAGGGCTAATAAAAGGCAGAGCCGGGAGTCACTACCAGATCCTTGTGACTGGCAGCTGGCTCTTTCTTTTACATTGCCCTCGCTGCCACTTTTCTCCCAAGCGTTAGGGCCCGCTGTCCCTTTCTGGCCCCTTTTCTCTCCCTGGTGAGACTCCTCCACTGGTGCCACCTCATCCTATGACCACTCATGGCCACAGGCAAGGCTGACCCTATCAGGGGGCAGCAGCCTTGTCCCAGGCTGGCCTCTACAGAAAGGCCACTGTGGGCCCGGTAACGGATCTGCATGAGAAGAGGCCAGGTGTTCGTTCCACGTTCACCGACTCCTATTGCTCTGAGGTCAGCAAAGGAGAGACTGTTTACCTGAGCCCAGCAGCTGTTTCTGCAGCCAGCTCAGAGCTGGGCTGAGAGCCCAAGGAGCACAAGGCCACCCCTGCCACTCCACAGCCATATCGGGACCAGCTAACCACCCCTCCAAGAGCCCTGGCATATTCCCCAAGAAGGAGGCAGTAGGTAAGAATACACCTATGAATATGCTGTTAGGATGTGCTGGCCTCCTTCATATTCTCCTTTTGTAGGGTCTCTAGCCCCATAGGTAGGTGCTGAATGAATATGGCTGAGGGGCCTAAGCATGCCTTAGTTCAGGCACGCAAACAGGTCAAGACTTACCAGCCCTTGGATGGAACGCCACCGAGAGACAGCACATATGGTAGCGAAGTAAGGGGCAGGTTCTGAAGCGGGCAGGCCATTTGCCAGCTGTGTGCCTTCGAGCACGGCAGCTTATTACATTCATTTCTCTTGACCTCAGTTTCCTCAACCCTAAAAGAGGAATAGGGTATTGCCTACCAACTCCAGTTGTTATGAGGATGGAACTAGTAAACTGTAGAATTGTTCACAAAAGAGCCTAGCCTAGCACAGGAGAAGCAGTCAATAAACAATAGCAGTGGCTGACAGCTCCTCTCCTCCCTCCCTTCTTCCGGAGGAGCAGTCCTAGAATGAAATCAGCATTTGGATCCCTAAGAGATATGGTCCAGTCCATCCAGGGATACGGATGCTGTGATCCCACCAGTTCAAAGGCTGGGAGTGGTTTGCATCCCTTGGGGCAGGTATACTGCCTTTATCAGCAAGTGGATGAACCTCACTTGTAGCCTGGGCACCCAAGAGGCAGCCGGGCTGCCGTCCCCTGCACTGGCGAGTTGCCCTGTGCCCCCTGAGCTCACAGGTACGTGCACCGTCTGACCTGGAAGGGACTTTAGATCACAAGTCAGTGCGCTTTCTCTGTAAAGAGGCAGATAGTAAATATTTTAGACATTTTTGTCAACCGCTGGCTTAGATCATCCTGTCTGAAACTTCCTTCCCTACCGCTGCCTTCCCCTTAGGGGGCCCAAGAAAATATTCATGAGAGCCCAGAGGCCATTTTAAGATGGGTTCCCCTTGCCACTCCTGCTGCCTGGGACGCCCTCCCGAAGATCTCTGCGTTCAGGTCTCAGCCCTAACACATCACATTCCTCGGTGATACCTCCCCAGCCCCACCCCGTTTAATCCAACACATCTCCCTGTTTATTTTCTGCACAGTGCTTATCACAACCCTAAAGCTCTTTTTTATTTATTAACTCGTTCACTGTGTGTCTCTCCCTCTGGAATGTAAGCTCCACCAAAGCAGGTGCCTTTTCTCCCTTACTCATGCTGTATCCCCGGGGGCCAGAATAGTCCCTGACCCAAAGGAGGTGCCATGAAATATTTGCCAAATGAAGAAATGCATCAAATCAAATCACGCCTTTACCCCAAATCAGGATGCACACAGAGGCTAACTGAAGTGTCATAGCCAATATTTACTGAGACACTGTCTTAGGGGCTTTACATATATTATCTTATTAAATGAGTCAGAAACTAACTTATGAGACAGGAACTATTTTCTCTCCCCATTTCTGATGAAGCTAAGGTCCCACTGCTCAAAGGCATGTATCTGGTAAGAGGCAAAGCTAAATTTCAAACCAAAGGGTCCAACTTTCAAATCTGGGGCCCAAGCTGTCAACTACCACTGTTGCTTATCTTGCCTGGGATTGTATCAAGTTAGTAGGTGCGCAGGTTGTCTGCAGCCGATTAGACACGCTAATGGGCAGTGAAGCGGCTTTCGACTTGTCAGAAGTGGAGGGAAGACATTATTATCTAATATATGCAGTATATGGGGCTTTCCTCATATTTACCAGTGAAATAGCTAGGCTCAGATAGAGGGAACAACGTCAGATGTGACAAAGCTAGAGGTGACAGCAAATCTTAACAGTTCCCATGGGAAAATCCATCTGGTCAGTCGCACCTTGATCCACCTCCTGGAGGTGGGATATACGTCTGGTACCCAATCCACAAAAGACGGCTGTACAGGAAAGTCCCATATCCCAATGTGGACCACCAGCTCCAGGAGACAAACCCTAGTGTATTTACGTTTAGAAGGCTATAGCATCTCACACGCCTTCCAGTCCAGGGAACCCCTTCTCACCAGTGTAATACAGTTTTGACTCCATTTGCAACTGCTACAAAAGAAGTGAGTAGACTTACTCAGAGGCTCTTGACAGCTTCCAAGTGGGTCACTTTACAGTATAAAGTGGCTTGTAATTAAAGTGTTTTCAAAACTGTGAATAGATCACAGTGTCTAGACATTGGGAGACTCCAATGTTACTTACACCATCCTGCCCACCCATGTCTACAACCTGCCAAAGAACACACTATGTTTTCTTTATCAGAGCATCTTTAAGGACATGTTTCTGGAAAGCCTCTCCTCTCAGCCTGCTGGGAGCTGCTTGGGAATTCTTTCTGCCACCAAAAGGAAGGCATGCCTGGGCATCTAGGGCACCTGCTCTCTGGAGGCAGGCCTGGACCAGTGGAAGGACTGTGGCATCACCCCTCAGGCTGGCTGAGGAAGTCCATATATGGAAGGTGGGATTTCCGGGATCCAGATGTACTGTGTCATGGCTGTAACCCTCCAGGTACAACAAACAAAGTGCTTCCCCAGCTTAAACACTGGGTGGGTGGGTGGGGTAGAGGGGGAGCAAAGAGGTAGATGAGGTCATGGGTTACGCTCTGCTGAACTATTAAAAGGAAAATAAGGCATTTGGAAACCACTCTCCTAGCTCCCTGTAGTACCTGATCCTATCAAGAATAAACCAAGGAGAAAAGGATATCTATCATACATTTGGTCATTCATTCATTCAGAAAACACTCAAGGAACACCTTTTCTTAGGCGTCACGTTGGGTACTAAGGAAATGGGCTAGGAGATGGGCATGTCACATTTCCTGCCCACAGGTACTCCCACTTCAGCAAAAACAAAACAAAACAACAAACCACTGAGGGTTTCTGAGCAAGATGGAGTTCACTAACCACACACAGAGGGAAGAGGAAAGAGCAGAGGCAGGACCTAGAAGGCAGCCACTCTCAGGCTGGGTGAAGAGGTCCTGCTAGGTGGGATCGGAGAGGTGGGGTGGAGGAGACATAGGCTTTCAGGGAGGCAGCCACCGGAGGAGCAAGACAGAGACAGACAACTCATCCACAATCGGGAGACACCTAGTCACCTCTACCAGCAGCTGCTGACCCAGGGCTGATTCCAGCCCAAGTAACTGCTGAAACAAAGCCCTCAAAACCACAGCATCTGAGTCAATCTTGAGTCAGATACAGAAAAACCAAGGCCCTCGCCTGGGACCGCTCAGTAACGATCAACACATCTTTGGGGTAATTCAAATGGAAGGGCTGGGGGCTTGCCACTGTCTGGACTTCATTTATTCACTCAGTAAGCCACTACGACCCTCTGAGGGGCATTACTGTCCCCACTGTACAGATGGAGACACAGGACCACACTGCTGGAGAGGGCCAGGGCCAGGATGTGTCACTAATTATTTAAAGAAAGAAAAAAAAAAAACTGAAGCACATAATTCAAAAATAAAATTTAGAGATGGTCCCTGCTTGAATTTGAAATCAGTTAACTCATCAATGTTTTATACAGGGAACAAGAAACAAAAAACCCTTTACAATTAAAAAGAAAACAGCTCCATAGGATTAAAGAGAGGAAGGAAGAAGATAAATGGAACAGGAGTAAGACAGAGGAAAACAAACAAAGGAACAAGAGGACCTGGATCCCCCCAGTGGAGGAGAGCAAAGGGGGACGGCAGAGCTCAGGCTCGTGCTCCAGCCTTGGGCGGAGAGCAGGGAAGCACCGTCCACCTCTGCTCTCTGAGTCTGGGTTCTGCATAAGTCATCACTGCTCTCTCCCATTCTCTGAGGAGAAACACTACTCATCCCTCAGAGGCTCTACCTGATGAGGATTAGCATGGTGGTGGACCAATGACTCCATCAGATCACCTTGAGGACAGGTTGAGAGGGCAGCCTGGCTACAGTGCCCACGGGCCTTGGGGCCTAAGCCTCTCCTGCCCGCCGGAAGGCAAATCCCCCCTTCTGAGTCGGTGGCTCCAGAAACGAACCTCCCCTTAGCTGATGCCCAGGGTTCCCATCACCTGCAGCGGGCACCCCTGAACTGCCCAGCACTCTCAGAGCCAATCAGCTCCTGCTCTCCACACTCCTACGCGGCACCGAGCCAGCGAGAGTCACATCCCTGTACCATCTCTCCCAGCCAGGGCTCCCCCAATCATCTCATTTTGCAGATGGGTAAACTGAGGCCCAGAAACTGCAAGCCAGCCCGGGTTCTTTCCACTATGTGACAGACAGAATGAAGAGGGGTGTGTGTGTGTGTGTGTGTGTGTGTGTGTGTTCAATAACCTTAAATGGGAAGGTTACATATAGTTTTTACACACACATACAGTGCATGTAAAAAGGGCTTTAAAAATTATAAAGCGTTTTTACAAATGATAGTTGTTACCATAAATCTACTCAATATGGAGTGCATATTGTTCTCTAGACAAGCTTATGGACCTGCTTACAGAGTTCATTCTAGTCTGTTATTCAGCTAAGCCCCGCCCCACCCCCCAAAAAGCCATGTCTAACCTCTGCTTCATCCCTGTGTAGACAAGGTTTGTTTTTCAAAACCCACTTTGTAAGCACTTGAGAGCTCTTCACGCTTCCCACAGTTTCCAGCAAAAGTGCAGGTCCCAGTTAATCCCATAAAGGAGAGCCTCCCCCTGCCGCTGTCTAGAGGGCCTCCACCTCCCCCCCAAGTAAAGAAGAAAGGAAACCCTTAACGGCGCCAGGAACCGTGGCCCCAGTCAGAGCCACTGGGCCCACCTTCTAGTTCCAGAGCAGCTGTGCTAAGCACCCACTATGCGCCTGGCAGGCATCCGGGTTAGGCTGAAGGAGGTACAGAATTTCCATGTCTTTGGTGGTGGTGTGGAAATGTGACCACAGGCGGGGTTGGGCTTCAATGTGAAGCAGTTTAGAGGAAGCCTGCCAGGGTACAGGGGTGTCAGCCCAGTTTCACCCAGGCTTCCAGAGGTCTTACAGCTTCTCCTTTCACACTTTATATGGGCTGGGCCATCCTTGTAGCCTCCCCGTGGAGAGCTGAGCATGGCCATGCAGTCAAGGAACACTAAGAACTGGCACTGAGACTGGCAGGGCTCCTGCACTTGGGGGCCCTGGTCTCCTCTGGCCTCAATGTGCTCATCCATTGAATTGGTACCTATGACATCTGCACATGTCAGAGAGCTGCCGGGAGGCTCAGACTCCACCCTCCACCACCACCACAGCAGGGGGAGGCTCGGAGATGGCCAGACTGTCATCTGGACTGAAAGGAAGCATGAGAAGCTTAGAACAAGAGGAAGGGATGTGGGCAAGGAGGGTCTTCTGTGTGGAAAAGGGCTCTAGAACCGGGGAAGTGAGGCATATTTCTTCTCTATGCCCTCCAGCACTAGATAATAGCAATGGTTTTTATTCTAGCGGCAATCATTTCTGGAGTGCTCACTGCTTTATCTCCAGCTTCTAGAACACCGCCATCATGACACAAAATATATGTATGTGTTGAACTGAAGCTAATCATTGCTGTGAGCCCAGCACCTCAAATAAATAGGAGGAATCTTGGGGGTGGTAGGTGAGGAGCCCCTCCTGTGGCCATCAGCTTTTTGATAACTTTCTAGGCCACGTGAAGCCTCACTTCCTCCCCTCCAGCTCTGCAAACTCCTAAGGCAGGAAGATTCAGGAGACTCAGCTAACTGGAGAGATTCTGAGCACCTAGAGGCTGAGAGATGGAGATAACCTCATCAGTCCCTAAGGCTTGAAGGCGGAACTGAAAACAACAGGGCCCACTAAGGGTTAGTTACCACTGTTGCTATTAACCACCAAAGTGAACCCCACCCCAATCCCCCTCCCCCAGAAGACTGAAGAGAGGGATCCCAGAAATTATTGCCCCAAGCTCATTCTTGTCTTAGTAAAAATACAGAAAGGCTTGGTTTACTACAATGTCTGGAATCTATTTGTGAAACCTCTCAGGGAGGCCAGACAATTTCATCACAAAACCCAAATGTCAGACATTCTCTGGGACAGATAACAGGGCAGGACATTCAGGAGTTAGGTGCCCTGCGGACAGACTGGAGGCTGGCGCTGTCCCCAGTTCACCTCTCCTGGGCTGGAGTTTCAGAGAAGCCGGGAGCACCAACTCTGCAGCCTCCATGGGCAGTAAGTCCAGTGGTTAGAGTCCGTAGTGGAGCCCTCCCTCCTCTGGGAAACAGACACCCATACTTAACCCCTGGGGGAAAGGAGAACAAGGAACAGCTCCCAAGAAGGGAGGCAGCCAGGGATAAAGATCCTCACTGTTCAGATCCCGTTCACCCTGACAAACAGTAATAATCACCAAGGCAATAACTTATTCTGTGTCTGACACTGTTTTAAGTGCTCTACATATATTAATTTATGTAGGTCTCACAATCACCCTGTGAGCTGAGTACTATTATCCCCAGTTTACAAGTGAGGAAATGGAGGCCCAGAGAGGTTAAGTAAGATGCCAGAGGTCACACAGCTAAAAATGAGATGTAAACCCAGGTTGGTCTGAACCCAAAGACCATGCTCTCAGGCACAGCACCACACCCACACCACTCTCTCACTTCTTGGCATGAAGAAGTGAGAGCCTAGAGGGCCGTCTATCTCAGTGGAGCCCCTGGTGTACCTAACTCTCCTACGTACTGGGGCAGGAAGGCCCCTCTCACCTCAACAGTCCCCAGCCAGCATCTTCCCGGTGATATTTAAGAGACAAGACACACCATCAGCCCCTCCTGGCTCAGCTCAGTCTCAGAAACTCCGTCACACTCAATTCTCCTGCAGGCTCATGGCGAGCAGAGGTGGTTAGTTCTGGGCTCTGAGCTGGAGTGGAGGTTCCACATCTGGTCTGCGACAGGGAGGAGGACATGTAGAGTATGGGTGATGGTCCTCCCCTGCTGTGCTCCAAATGGGTGCCCATTGGTGCCCATCTAGCAATCATTCTAACGAATAGCGCAGCGCTCAGCTGGGCACACCATACATTTTCACCTACTCTGAAAATTGAGTCTGATTAGAACATGGTTCCAAGGCCCAGGACAGTTCAACAACCAAAAAACAAAACCACAATACGTGTCATCTGAACCCAGTGACCATAAAGTCTTTTTTGATTCAGAGCCTAATTAAGGAAAAAAAAGGAGCAGGATACGGTTCCATGATGGCATCGAGCCACCTTCCCCACATACTCCTCACTTCCTGTACAGAGAAGCATTTTGTCACTTTAGCACCTTCTCACCAAGACAACAATAGGCTACATTTTTTCCATCTAAGAACAGTCAGCTTGAAACAGCAGATGGAGAAGCAGGGAGAGTGGTCGTGGGTCTGCTGAGCCACTGAGGATGATGATCAATGGGTTTCCCAGGTCTGCTATCAGCTGTCCCAGACATGAAGGGGAGAGAATGCTCTTAGAACATGTTCCACCATCGGCCCTCTCTCAGGCGCTCAGGGAGCAGCTCGGCCTATGCATTCTTAACCCATGAGCTCAGCCTGGAGGGGAGCCAGGGAAAGCCAAGGTGGACAGCGGAAGGGCCGGGAAAGGTCTGAGGACGCTGGTTCTCCCTGCTGCTCCAGGAAAGGAGACTAGCAATGCCATGGGGCATGAAGACACCAGCTCTGACTCCACAGCAATGGACTATCTGGTTTGGCCCCGATAATAAGAAAGACGCAGGATCACAACAAATTTAAGAGAGACCTTAAAGAGGCCTTCTACTAAGACCGCTCACGTCACACAAGAGGAAACAGAGCAGAGAGGAAGGGAGAGGGTAATTTATGTTTCTGAAGACTTCCTATGTGCTAGAAATGATTCTTTATATGTGTGTCAAAGCCGGTAAGGTATGTTTTAATATTGCTGCTTTACAGATAAGGAATTTGGGGCTCAAACCACTCAAGTAATTGGCCCAGGATTGTAAACTAATAAGTGAAGGAGCAGAGATTTGACCCAGGTCCCTCCCAGGCTCTTCCCAGCATTCCACCACCCCCTACTGCACACAGGCAGGCCCTACACAGCTCTTGGTCCCTAGTTCCCAAGTCTGTGACATCAGACCAGGGGTCCTTGACCATTTCTATGCCCTGGGTCACTCTGGCAACCCAGGGAAGCTTATGGACACTTTCTCAGAATAACACCTTTAAATGCATAAGATAAAATGTTAACACATTTAACATATCTAATAATATATTAAATGATGAGATCTAGCTGCAGGTCTAAGGCCTAATATAATTTCCAAATAGTAATAAGTGTAAACCAGAGATTGAGATATCTACAACTGCAAGGATAAGTGAAAATATCTGTGATTTCTATTGGTGACAAATCACAGGCACTCCTAAGGTAGATTTGCTGCCAGATTCATGATTAGGGGCAATGCTACATTTCAGTTAGAGGTTAGTGAAAATAAAGATTTTGCCCCCCTATCCAAGTTCACAGACTCTTAAAGATTAAAAAACCTTGTATCAGGCTTCCTGGTGGTGCAGTGGTTAAGAATCCGCCTGCCAATGCCGGGCACATGGATTCGATCCCTGGCCCGGGAAGATCCCACATGCTGCGGAGCAACTAAGCCCATGCGCCACAACTACTGAGGCTGCGCTCTAGAACCCGCGTGCCACAACTACTGAGCCCATGTGCCACAACTACTGAGCCCGCGTGCCTAGAGCCCGTGCTCTGCAACAAGAGAAGCCACCACAATGAGAAGCCCGTGCACCACAACAGAGAGTAGCCCCCGCTTGCTGCAACTACAGAAAGCCCACGCACAGCAACGAAGACCCAACACAGCCAAAAATAAAACAAATAAATAAATTTGTAAAAAAAAAAACAAAAACAAAAACCTTGTAACACTACAGATGGAAAATAAGCATATGAAAAGATGTTCCACATCATATGTCATCATGGAAATGCAAATTAAAACAAGGAGATACCACTACATATCTATTAGAATGGCCAAAGTCCATAACACTGACACCACCAAATGCTGGTGAGGAGGTGGAGCAACAGGAACTCTCATTCACTGCTGGTAGGAATGCAGAAGGGTACAGCCACTTTGGAAGATAGGTTAGCAGTTTCTTACAAAACCAAACACACTCTTACCATACAATCCAGCAATCAAGCTCCTTGGTATTTACCCAAAGAAGAAGAAAACTTATGTCCAAAAACCTGCACGTGAATGTTCATAGCAGCTTTATTCATAATTGCAAAACTTGGAATCAAGCAAGATGTCCTTCACAGGGGAATGGATAAACTGTGGTACACCCAGGCAGTGGAATAAGAAGAGGTGAGCTATCCAGCCATGAAAAGGCATGTAGGCAGGCACCTTAAATGCATTATCACTAAATGAAGGAAGCCAGTGTGAAAAGGCTACCTA
This sequence comes from Delphinapterus leucas, assembly GCF_059928025.1. NCBI lineage: Eukaryota > Metazoa > Chordata > Mammalia > Artiodactyla > Monodontidae > Delphinapterus > Delphinapterus leucas. Next base: position 43,397,044 of record NC_143135.1, read on the forward strand.
CTGTGTGATTCCAACTATATGACCTTTTGGAAAAGAAATGTCAAAAAACTATGAAGACAGTAAAAAAGATTAGTGGTTGCCAGGGGAGTAGGATGGAGTGGGGTGAAAAGGCAAGATGAATAGATGGAGCACAGGGGAGTTTTAGGGCAGTAAAAAGATACATGACACTATACATTTGCCCAAAGCCATCGAGTGTTTAACACTGAGAATGAACCCTAAGGCTAACTACGGACTTTGGGTGATTTTGATGTGTCATCACATCACAGGGTCATCAACTGTAACAATGATCCACTCTGGTGCAGGATGTTGATAGTGGGGAGGCTATGCATGTGTGGGGATGGGGAATATATGGGAAATTTCTATACCTTTCCCTCAATTTTGCTGTGAAACAAAAACTGATCTAAGAAAATAAAGGGAAAAAAAGGATGCAACCACAAAAAACAAACAAAACCCGTATCACACCAGCACTGCCAGAATCCCTAGCATACGGGACAGTTGTCAACCCTTTCCTTCAAGCTGTAGGCCAGAACAGTAACAGTCACCATTTGCTGAAGGTTTACAATGTTACAGGCCCCCTGCTACTATGACTCACTTCCTACTTACAACTCTCTGAACACGGTAAATATTACCTTCATTCTACAGATTAGAAAATTTTGGTTTCAAAGTTGAATCTTAAAGTAAATTGGAGACATCTATCTACTACATGTCAAGTTTCTGGATTATTATAATTGGAGAGATTGCAAAGCAGGCTGTTAAAAGCTATTTTACTTGAAACCCTATTTTGAATCTGTGTAAAGAAAACAAAATAAATTAGATACTAAATCTTACATAAGGCTGCAAATGCCATCCTTAATCCAAAATTTCAAACTATTACATCCATCAAAAGAGCTTCATGGTATCAGCATGTTAACTGAGACCCTCTAATAAGCAAACATTCAAATGTGAAGTTCTAAAATCATGAGTTCATAAATACTAAGTAATGCTGTTGTCTATCTTAAATATTTCAGGTAAAATTTCTTTTGAAAATAAAGGTAAGAATAATGTCTGAGCCCTCTCTGTATCCTTAACACCCAATACTAAGTGTTGAAGAAATGATGTGGTTGGAGACACAATGGATTTTACATCTTTCTGAGGGTCACTGTCTGTCTGTATTGAAGTCCTCAAACAAAGGTCAAACAACTGGCAACAACATATGGGACTGCTGGTTTTGAACATTCTTGCATTCTTCCATTTATCGCTGTGAAATTCCAGGCAAGTCCTTTATTCCAATTAAGCATCAGTTTTCTCCTCTGGAAAGTAGGGATGATCATGCCAGCCCATGTTACCCCACAGAGTTACTGTGAGAATCCAGTGAGATACTGGATGTAAAATTGCTTTGCAAGCAGAAGAGCTTTGTAGCATTGTGACGTACAGCTAAATTCTAATGAACGATGTCATTTGATATGATCTGGAGCCCCAGAGTAAATCTATTAGGGAAAAAGACAAGAGGCTCCTACAGCACAAGAAGGCAGCATAAATCCATGCCACCATACCTGTCGCTGAGTTCAGCAGCAGAAAAAAGGTCAATGACGTGCTCTTTATGGAAAAGCTTCCTGCCAAGAAAATATGAAAAAACAGGCAGAGTTTGGACCTGTCAATACTCAGGTTTACAATTCCTTGCAAAGGAACATAACCTACATTCTCCCCTCCCTCAAGGACCAGGGGTCATGGGCTACACCTAGGCGCCTCTCTAAGGAGAAGAGTTTCACGGAGATAGTGATCTACCATGTCCAGTGTCTGAAAGAGGTCAAGTAGGCGAGGATGCAAAAGCAGCCATAGTCTTGGCTAACTCTTAGGCCCCTGGTGACACCGAAAAAAGCATTTCTACTGGCACAGTGGAATGAAGCCACAGTGGGTTGGGAGTGAGAGGGAGGTGAAGCCAGAAAGCAAGGAGTACAGAGATTATCTTGCTCATGAATTTGGTTGAGAAGAAGGAAAGAAGAAACAGAGCTGATGACAGTGGTTTTCCTGAGAAGTAGGACAGCTGCTTAAAGGGGAGGGGCTGAAAGGTAGAGAGGGAGATAAAGGCTGGGGACAACTTAGACAGAAAACTGGCTAGACTTTCTTAGAAAAGGCTGTCCTGACAGCACTAAGATGTTCAGCACTGAGTTCTCACAACTTGGTACTGAGACCCTCCCGCCTCGGGCTCTGCTACTTTAGCGGAGTCCGGCAGCCTTGAGGATGGGGGCAGAGTGAATGTCAGATCTCCTAAGGCTGGGCTGACCTGAAGTCGGGCGTTTGAGAAGCTGCTGAACACGGCTACAAAGACAGAACACAGGCGCCAGAATGGGCAAGAAAGTGAAGGCCAGGGGAGGCTAGGCTGACAGATGGACAGAAAAGGGAGGAGTTGACTGAGGATGGAAACCCGGGTTGGCAACAGGTTTTATGAGAGGCACACAGTGAGAGAAGCAGCAGTTCAGAGCTGTGGTTAGAGAGGAGCATTTCAAAGGAGGATTTAGGTGGAGCAGTACCAGGTGGTGGCAGACTCCGAGCTGTGACCCTGGGGATGGGTCGCCGAGCTGAAGGTGGGAGATGGAAGTTGCTGGAGCCGCAGAGGCCGAGGCCTCTGAGGCTGGACTGCAGTGGTGGAATGCTGGCCAGAGGCAGGGTGCACAGGAGGCTGAGAGCAAGGAGGGAGTTTGGCCAGCATGGGGCATGTGAGAAGGGAGGTCTGGAACCCAAGGGAGGAGATGGGTTGATCAGACAGAACACCAGGCCAGCCTGGAGGAGGAACTACAGTGCAAGGCACTGGGGAGCCATGAATGTGAGCAAAGAGCCACAATCAGATCTGTGCTTCGGAAGGACAACTCTGTGGGGATCAGCAGCTGGACTGGACGGGGGGAAAAGGCAAAAGAAACTTCAGAGCTGTGTTCTGCCATCACCTGGGTAAGAGACTGCTGCTTCCACCGAAGTGCAGGCAGTGGCAATGGAGAGAAGGGGATGGATATGAATAAAATTGCAAAGGGAGGTGCAGCGACTGGGGGAAGAAAGCAGATGGGAGTCCACGATTGTTTGTAGGATTTTGAGCTTTCAGGATTTAGAGAAACAGAGGAAAAGAAGCAGGTTTCAGAAAGAAGATGGTGAATGTGGTTTAAAGGTGTCCAACAGGCATCCTGAAGATGTCTTAAGGGACCTAAGTGGGGTCATGGGGCTCAAGAGACAGGTAAGGGCCACAGATACAAAAGTAGAGAGTCGTCTTCATGGCCAGGGGGAGCGGTGACAGCTGAGTGTAGCTGAGATTTCCCCCAGAGAGCACACCCAGCAGAAGAAAAAGGAGTCAAAGACAAGCCCTTGGAGGACACTGAGTACATATAGCGAAAAAGGAGAAAGAGCATGAAGATGACTTTAAAAAATGTGTCCAAAAAGTTGTGTCACAAATCCAATAGGAGAGCTTCAAGAAGGAGAGGAGGTAATTAACAGCTACCAGGCACTTTAAATGCTTTATGTGCATTTGGCGTATAACCTTTATTCCAGCCCTATAACTATTATTATTCCCATTTCACAGACGAACAAACAGAGGCTCCAAGAGGCAAGGTCATACTACTTAGCAAGCAGTGGAGCTGGTATTCAAAGAGAGAATAAAACCTAAATTTGTTAGAATGGACTACATGAAAGGCCTTTCAGTGATCTGCCTCCTGTCTCCCCACCCAACCTCACCTCCTACCATGGAACCCCCTGCTCACTCCCCTCCAGGCCCCTCTTGGCTGCCCTGCTGCCTGTTCCAGCTGGCCAAGAGCTTTCTCACCTCAGGGCCTTTGCACTCTCTGTCCTTGCTGAACATGCTCTTTACCAGCTGGCTGCTTCTTACTCAGAGATCTCAGCTTAAATGTCACCTCCCAGCCACTCTGTCTAGAATCAACTCCCCTCCCCTGGTTCTTTCTATCATAATACCCTATTTATGACCTTCTTGGGATGACATGATAAAATTATCTTTGTTCCTATTCTCCCTGGACCAGATGGAAAGCTCCACGAGTGCAGGGGCCTTCTCTGTTGTCATCCTCCTCTGGTGTCCAGAGGACTGGCACTTGGATAGCAGTTGCTAAATCAGAGAGAAAAGAGTAAATTAAGGGATCTACTCCTTGCATAGTGTTAGGTGCTGCGGATATTCGGGAGGACTTTTTCCCTTCCAGGAAGACTTTCAACGGGAATAACCCTGCCTGGGCAGCAAGGCTGGTCTCAGCCTGTCCCTAATCTGCTGGCCTGTGGTGAAAGAGCAAGCAGCTCTTCTAAGACAGGACGAGCAGAGGATGCAATAAAGTCCTTAGGCCTGAGAGAGCTGTTATTCACAGAGGGAGAGACTCTAGTATACCTTTCCTTTCTTCATCTCCAAGGTTTTGCAAGTCCCTCCGTGAGGAAGTCAGATCACGTGGCTCTGCTCAACCACCTCAAGTAGCCCTACATCTCATTCAGAGTAAAAGACAAAGTTTTTCCAGTTGTTCCAAGGCCCATGCGATCTGGATCCATTCCCTTCCTGGACCCGTGTCTTACCACCCCGGCCTGGCTCCTTCTAGTTGCATGGGTCTCCTTGCTGTTTGGAGAATATACTGAGCATGTTCGCTTGCCAGCATCTCTACGCCTGTTGCTGTTCCCTTTGTCTAGAATTCTCTTCCCTCTAAGAGCCACATGCTCATGCCTCACTTCCTTAAGGTCTCTGCTCAAATGTCACCATCTCACAGAAGCCTTTCTAGGGCATCCGATATAAAACAGTAACCCACCTCTGGTCGGGGCACCCACATTGCCCTCACCTTGTTTTTTCTCCCTAGCAGTTTACCACCAACACACACACACACACACAGGTATGCACACTCAGGCCACGTATATTTATTTGTCGTCTCTCACTAAGAATGTCAACTCCAGGAAGGGAGGAATTTTATCTGCTCTCTTTACTGCTGTATCCCTGGTGCCTGGCATGTAGTAGACATTCCAAATGATTTTTTGAATGAATTAATAACTGTGAACAATTTAACTCAGGGATGGCAATTTTTTTTTTTCGGTACATGGGCCTCTCACTGTTGTGGCCTCTCCCATTGCGGAGCACAGGCTCCGGACGCGCAGGCTCAGCGGCCATGGCTCACGGGCCCAGCCGCTCCGCAGCATGTGAGATCTTCCCGGACCGGGGCATGAACCCGTGTCCCCTGCATCGGCAGGCGGACTCTCAACCACTGTGCCACCAGGGAAGCCCCAGGGATGGCAATTTTAAAAATAAGAGTAAGTGGAAACAGTTTGGTGGTTCCTCAAAAAGTTAAACAGAGAATTACCATATAACTTAGCAATTCCACTCCTAGGCATATGCCCCTAAGAACTGAAAACGGGAACTTGAGCTGATACTGTATACCAAGGTTCATGGCAGCATTATTCACAAAAGCCAAAAGGAGGAAACAACCCAAGTGTCCAGAGAGGGATGAATGGATAAACAAAATGTGGTATGTACATACAGCAAAATATTATTCAGCCTTGAAAAGGAAGGAAATTCTGACACATGCTACAACATGGATGAACCTTGACGACATTACGCTAAGTCAAATAAACCAGTCACAAAAGGACAAATATGTATGATTCCACTTATATAAGGTACCTAGAGTAGCCAAATTCACAGACACAGAAAGTAGAATTGTGCTTGCCAGGGGCTCGGGGGAGGGGAGAGTAGGAAATTATTGTTTAATGGGTAGAGTTTCAGTTTGGATGATGAAAAAAGTCTGGGAGGTGGATGGTGTGTTGGCTGCATAACAGTGTAAATGTACACTGAACTGCATACTGAAAAATGCTTAAAATGGTAAATTTAATGTTATATATTTTACCACAATTAAAAAATAAACCCAGACTCAATTCAGTTAGTGGAAAACTAAGTATGACTGAAATAAGTTGGACACGTGAATCTACTTTTTTAACTGTAAATATTATGAAATCTAAATACAGATTAAGTATTTCTGATTAAAATTTAGCATCCAAATTGAGATGTACTAACAGGGTAAATATACACCAGATTTCGAAGTCTTAGTACAAAAATCTAAAATATCCTATTAATAACTTTTATAGTGATTCCATATCAAAATATTTTTGATAAACTGAGTTAAATAAACATATTACTAAAATTGGAAAAAAGAAAGGAATAAAGTTCTGATACTTGCTATCACTTGGATGAACCTTGAAAACACTATGCTAAGTGAAATAAACCAGATACAAAAAGACAAATATTATATGATCCCACTTACATGAAATATCTAGAATAGGAAAATTTATAGAGATAGAAACTAGATCAGAGGTTACCGGGGCTAGGGAGAAGGAGGCGGGGACTGGAGAGTTATTGCTTTGGGTACAGAGGTTCTATCTGGGACAGTGAAAAATTTTGGAAATAGAAAATGGTGATGGTTGTATAACATTGAGAATGTAATTAATGCCACTGATTTATATACTTTAAAATGGTTAAAATGGCAAATTTTATGTCATACCTATTTTACCACAGTAAAAAAAGGGAAACATTAGGAATACCAAAGAAAGAAACAGAGACAGAGGCAGAGAGAGGGAAAAAGAGAGAGGGAGAGAGAGGGAGAAAATGGAAAAGATCGCTTCCTTAAAGCAGAGAGAAGAACGCACAGCTGCATGGTAAACACTGGCATGCTAACTAGAAGGGGTAAAGGAACTTCCCTGGACTTCTGCAGATTTGGACATAAAAGAATTTTCCCAGGTATGTTCCTTAGATTTAGACAGCTCTCTCTGAAGAAAGGATCTGAGAATAAAAATCTTCCCACTGCTGAATTCCCATTGATGAACCTTTGGTGATAGCTCGCTACCCTATATCTCTTAAGACCATGACGCATAAGAGGAGGTGTGGGATATGCCAGGTGGCAGTGAAATACGTTCCATACAGCTGAAGGCTCTGAAGTTAAAACACGTTCGGGTTTTCTTCCCAGGAAGCTGCATAGAAGTTTAAGGTAAATAGTTTTTTATGTAATATAATTTAATATATAATAAAAGAATTCGTGTATATACTATTAAATTTACAACTTACTCCCCTTAAATATACATGTCTATAACTATACATGTTCTATAATACACTATCTATAACTATACATGTTCTACAATACACTATTTGCATTGGTGTATATGTTAAACATGTTATAGAGAGAGCTGGTAGCTCACAGCTGATCATCCTATATCAACTGAGGTCTGTGTGGCCTCCCACCCCTGTCTCTTGCAAAACTCACTGGCTAAAAGGCCAAGCAGGAAAAGACTCAGCTGCTTGAACCCACAGGCATCTGGTTCTCTTTTACATAGTTTGACTTCTTCTGCCCATTCCTGCTTCCCTCCCCCATTCCCTTCACAGGTATTGATTACTAATGAACATATTGCACCCCAAACACCTTCTAAGCATCTACTCTGAAGAACTCAACCCGTGACAAATATGTCCTATTCTTTAGTTAGTTACTATTCTAGGGGCTGGAAAATCAGCAGAGACTATAAAGACAAAAACTCCTGCCCCCAAGGAGCTTATATTTTAATGGGGTTTCTGGAAACACTTTTGTGTATGTGATAAAGGAATGTATGTAGCTTAAGCAGCCCCTTCTACCTTCTTCCTGCCTCAAAACCAGACATGATGGCTGGAGCTGCAGCAGCCATCTTGTGACTACAAGGTGACAAGTATGAGGAAAAGCCTAGAGCTGCACTATCCAATTCAACAGTCATCAGTCACATGAGGCTACTGAGGATTTCAAATGTGGCTAATCTGAATTGAGCTGAGCTGTTAAACACATAGAATTTCAGAGACAATACCAAAAAAAGAAGCCTGTAAAATAGCTCAGTAATAATTTTATATATTGACTACATGCTAAAATAATAATATTGTGGACATATTATGTTAAATGAAAAATATTATTAAAATCAATTTCACCATTTCTTTGTACTTTTCAAACTGTGGGTACTAGAAAATTTTTAATTACATACGTAGCTCACCTTATATTTCTATTGGACAGCACTGGCCCAGAGAATCACAGAGAACACAGCCATTGAATTTCCAGTCACCACCTTTCTCCTGACATCTGTTTAAAAAATAAGCCCCTATTTGTTTAAGTCTCTGAAGTTGAGTTTTCAGTTACCTGCAGCTGAGTGCAATCCTTTCTGATTCAGAGGGGAGAACAAACTAAGTGCTGGGCCCAGTGAATTGCCCAGGAGCTTCCCTGTGGCAGGAAGGCTGAACTCAGCCTGGTACCCCACCTGGTTGATAGGAGATAGATATATTCACACTAAGTGGAAAAATCCTCTGCCATGGAATATACTGATCTCCAAGATATTTTTTATTATGAAAAAAAGGCAAAGCCCAGCAAAAGCCTCCAGTGAGCAGGAGGAGGGAAGCCAAGAGACCTTCCAGTCTGGGAAGCAGAGCATGAAACTGCTTCATGGTTTCCTCTTGCCCTGCCCAGTGTACACATTAATTTGCATAATCCTGGCCAGAGATTCCCTAAGGCCTTCTGCAACCCTGGGTGGGCCAGGAACTGTGAGAGGTTTTTCTTTTTTCGCCAAGAAAAAGGAGGCCCAGCCCTTCAGCCTCACAGGCCTAGAGGCCCAGTTTCCCTGTCCCCCTTGAAAGCTCCATGGACAGCCAGATGTTAGTCAAGGCACAGACAAGGCTGTGGTCCTCATCCCACACCACAGGGAGAGGATGCCCACAAGCAATGGTCAGATGCAAATCTGCACAGACGTTTGAATAAGGAAATAAGGGGCTGGCTGGTCCCGGCTTCTGTAAACCCACTATCAGGGCTTGGAAATACCAGGACTCACCCAGTACAGCTCCAGGAAGAACTACATATGTTAATAGTATGCTATTTGAATTGCTCCAGAAAGAAGCCTCTTGAGCTACACAGTTCATTCATTTAGTCCCTGAGCACCTCCCTGTGTCAAGCCCTGTGCTGGGTGCTTCAGACCCAAAGGTGAGCCAGACATGGTCCCTGTCCTCAGGGAGTTCACGATGAGTGGGAAAGTGGCCAAAAAAGCAGTAAATGAGGGATACCGATCAGCAAGGTAGTGGTAGGACCAGAGTCTGGGAGCCCATGGGGGCACCAAACCCAACTGGGGGTGAAATAAGAGAAGGGGGATGTAGAAAGGCTGTCAGGGCAGGCTCCCTGGAGGAGGTGATACTAGTTTAAATTGAATCATAAAGAGAACAAGTTAGCTAGGTCAGGAAGGTACCCCTGTTCAGCACAAAGAGTACAGATCCTCCCTGGGCCAGGGCTCTAAAAGCTCCCACTATTAGGTGACGTTTTGAAGAGGAAAGCATACACTTGTATTTGCTCTTCTTTTAAAGAGCATTCACCTTTTACAGAGAAAGCAAACTTCTTAATGAAACCATGTATGTGAAACTATAAAGCACTATGCAAATGTTGGGCAGTAACACTAATGACATAGTTGTGATTGTGATTATTACAGGGGCAGCAGCGGTCCCTACCATATTGCTACCAAACTGCTCTTTACTCAGTGGCCCCATTCAAGGCCACCCAGCCCAGACTCCAGGACTCGGAGGGTGTCCATCCCAATGCCCACTCAGCCAAGCTAAGGAAACCCAAGATGGCAACATCCCAGGGCTCTTCTTATCACTCTCCTGCACTATTTTTGGGAGTGTCTACTGCAAGAACCTCCACGAACGAGAACTTGACAATGCCTATAACATTGTCAATGCAACGCACACACCCTTGGACTTCGAAATTTTCACAGTCTATCCCGTAGACATGTTTTCATGTGCATACAAAGTGTGTATGAGGAAGTGTACTGCAGTACTGTTTAAGACAGCAATAGACTGGAAACAACCTAAGCAGTTAAATAAATTGTGATGGAACCATAAAATATCAAGCCTTAAAAAGCCATGAAAGTAATAAAAGGGTTAGATTCCCCATGTACTGATATAAAACAATCTCCAAGATATATTTTTGAGTGAAAAAAAGGTGTACAACAAATATGTAAAAATTTTTCCCATTAAATAAGAGAAAGGGGGATGCACACGTTCATATGCTTGCATGCACACATGCACACACACGTGTAAAGACTTTCAGGAAGGGCGCACGGGAAATGGCACAGTGGATGCCTCTAGGGAGGAAACTTGGTGGCCTGGGGAAAGGTACTTCCTTTCACAGTATATTTTCTTCTCCTACTTGAATTATTGTTTTTTATCATGAGCATGCATTTCTTTTTTAATTAAAGAAAACAAGTTCTTAAAAAGACAAAGAAGTCTTTATTTATAAATGTACTTGTAAAGTGAACCACAGTGAACCCGGATTAACCACGTCCTATGAAGACAGCCAAAAAAGAATTTTTTCATCTCGGTTTAATATTGTTGGGAATGGATTTCCTCAAGCTCACATGGCATGTTCAATGCATGCACTCACGCAAACCCCATACACTTTGTGTGGAGCTGTGGTGACAAGTGTAGTGATTCACACAACCCAGTTGGTAATGTAGGCTTGCAGATGTGCCTAGTGTAACAGCGCCCAAGTCCACTGTCAGGTAAGCGGACAGATCCAGAGTTTATGGCAACTTTTTTTTTTTTTAATCTATTTATTTTATTTATTTATTTTTGGCTGCATTGGGTATTTGTTGCTGTGCATGGGCTTTCTCTAGTTGCAGCGAGCAGGGGCTACTCTTCGTTGCGGTGCACGGGCCTCTCATTGAGGTGGCTTCTCTTGTTGCGGAGCATGGGCTCTAGGCACGTGGGCTTCAGTAGTTGCGGCACGCGGGCTTCAGTAGTTGTGGCTCATGGGCTCTAGAGCACAGGCTCAGAAGTTGTGGCGCATGGGCTTAGTTGCTCCGTGGTATGTGGGATCTTCCCGGATCAGGGTTCGAACCCATGTCCCCTCCACCGGCAGGTGTATTCTTAACCACTGCACCACCAGGGAAGTCCTATGGCAGCTTTTCGTTCAACTGGTACAGAAGGTCACACCACAGGGACCATCCTCTACTCTGTCGGTTATGCCTGCAACTGTCCGTATTAGGCAAAGCAGTGCTAGACATTTCCCAGCCAGTGTAGCACAGCCTGGCTTTGAGGGCCCTGGTGGGTGATTTCAGAGGTGGGGAATGTCAGATAGGTTTATCTGGGCTGGGAGATAGCGGCCTTCCCTCCCAGCTTCACCCCTCCCTCCCTCCCTCCCTCCCTCCCTCCCTCCTTGCTCCTGCTGTGCTCTGCTCATGAAGCTCGGGAACCACGTAATGAGTTGGGCTGCAAGCATTACCAGGGCCTGGGTTACCCACCACTGGGGAGCCAGTGCAGACACAAAGGCAGGCAAAGGTCACGTTCAAGTGCAAAAGGTGTGGCATGACCCTGCTGGATGTTCACAAAACACAGACATTTCCTTCTCACAGGATAACGCAAGAGTTTTCATTATATAGGCTGGCCCCATAGCTGCTGGTGACAGGAGCCCATGAGTCATTTCCTGCAAGCAGGTTTTTATGGCAATAATGTACAAATGCCTTCTGGTCTGAACTGGTTACCTGTGATTACTGAGCCACCCCCTGGAGGGTGGGAGAAAGAACCCTGGATTGAGAATCGGGGGCTCATCCTCAGTGACCCTCCACGTCCTCTGTTTGACCGAGGGACCCTCTCTTCACAGTCTGGCCCCAGGAGGCCTTTCTGGTCTCCTGCCATTCATCCATTCTGTTCTCTCTGGTTCTCACGCTCTCCCTGCTTCCCTCTCTCCACAGGTACCTTCATTCCCATTCCATGAGTAACGTACTCTTACCAGAATATGTTTCTCTGCCTTATGTTCCCTTCAGTAAAGCAAGGCAAACTCCTACTAGCTGTTCCTTCAGTAAAGCAAGGCAAACTCCTACTCGTCTGTCAAGCCCCAAATCATACCTCCTCTTGCAGGAAGCATTCCCAGACTACCCCAGTCGCTCTTCTGTACTCCTGCAGAACAGTATATACAACTCTCTCATAGCACTTAGGATATTAATGATAATAATGGCTAAACATTTACTGATCACTTATTATGTACTAGGCAGCATTCTAAACACTTTACAAAGATTACCTTATTTAATCCTCACAGTAACTCCATGAAGAAAGTACCATTATTATCCTCATTTTACAGAGATGTCTACTGAGGATCAGGGATTTCGGTAACTTGCCTAAGGCTGCAGAGCTACTAAGTGGCTGTCTTGTGCCTAGACAAGTGCCTGGCACATAGTAGCTGCTCAATAATCATTCACCTCATAAATGATTAACTGAATAAATACAGAAATGATGACACTTCTGTCCTCTCTATAGAAAGCTCAAGTGAGAACCACTTCTTATTAATCTTTCAAACCATTTCCTCTGTCAAATACCTACTAAGGTATTAGGGTATTTGAAATACCTAATGAATGAATGAACGAAACACTGTATGAGGAAACCAATAAACAGAATCCGAATCTTGGCAATGCTTCCCGCTAGCTTCAACCAGATAGCTTCCTGGGCCCCCTGGTTGTCATCTGTCAAATGCAAGATTGTACACAACATTCTTTCAAGTTTCTCCTAGCATTAAAGGTACATATAAAATAAATGAGCAGTCTCCATGACTTTGTGATGATGGTAATTCCCAGGCCAAATTATGTATTGCATTTTCTTCAGGGCTGTTTTCCCCAGGAACATTACACAATTGGATGTGGCATTTGATCCGGGTACTACCCTAATTCAGAGCCAATATCAGTCCTGAAAGAGTATCTTTGGCTTGCTCGTTGGTTCACTCCTTTCTTATGCAAACAGATCACACCCAGGGAAAGAATTATTAAGTGCCTGGCAAAACCCTCATCCATAATAATCAATAATGAACACTGATCTCAAGTTAGATTATGCAGCTGGCACCTAGACCACTGCTCTAGGGACCTTATAGGTCCTCCTCCCTGTCCCCTGGCACCTGTACCAGAGGTCATCTTCTCCAAATAGATCCCGGTCACCAGTATCCCGCTGCCATCACCACTAACACACACACACACACACACACACACACACACACGGTCCTGCTGGCATGAGGGAGCAGACAGGGCTCATAGCGCCTGGAAGGGGCTGATTAATGTTTGTGAATAGCTGAGGCCCAGATCCACTCCAGATGGTGCTGAGAGGCATCCACATCAGGGCGAAGGTGGGAGTTCTGGCTGCATTTCATTCATTCCCATTCTACCTGTGGCTAAGCAGGAGCTTGGCTATAGGTCTGGTACCTGACATGCCTGTGCTACACGGCTTAGCGTTAATGATGAACCACGTGCACAGTAATGCCCAGCACTTCTCGTTTGGCTAATGCTTGATGACGTAAACTAGTACACCAAAGGATAAACCTAAGTGAGGTGGGTGAGCAAGACAGTGTCTGTTCATGTCGGAAAAGAGGGAGGACCACGTTCTGTTTTGCTTGACTCACAACCAGGAGCGCCAGGCTCTTAGAGTGAGCACTACACAGCCACGTGACTCCAACATGGTGAGGCCTGTTCCAAACAAGCAGTCACCTGTCAGGTAGAGGACACCTGCTGTTTGTCTATCTCCCACCTCCACATCCCTGGGGACCTTTTCCTCCCTCATGTCAATCACGTGATGTTTAAAAGGGCTGCCAAAGACAGTGGTCAGCTCCTCTGGCTTTGGCCACAATAACTGGCCCAGGGGTGAGCCAGTTGAAATCCTTCCCTGAGATTTTTTTCCATACCAAGCAGGAAGAGAAAGATTCTGGTCTTTTGGGTCACAGAGCTACAAAGATAGGAACGAGAGGCTAGCATCAGGAAGAAAATCTGTTTGCAGGAGGGAAGAATGAAGCCAAAACAGAGCAAAACATCTAAGAGAGATGGAAGGAGAGAGGATGGGAAAGACTGTGAGTGTCTGGACCTTCCTGTTTATATGAGTTAATCATTTCCCTCATTTCCCTGTTTTGTTTAGGTTAGTTTGAGTTTCTGAAACATGAGGATAAGGTAGCCTAACACAGTCACAACCATCCGTAGAGTGCATTTTCAAATGTATCTTCTACACTTTAGGATCCAAGTAGTTTTTATGGGATGGGTTACCACATTTCAAACGTCTTTGTTCCTCCTCCTGAGAAAGGTGTATAAATTCCTGGGCAAGAACCACTCTTACCCAGCATCACTAACTAAAGACAGTCCTTTTCCTTTATATCTTAGGCATCAACGATGACCTGCCAAACACAGGATGTAAGGACTCTTCCACTCCAAGCCATCATAGCTTATAAAATAGGGGCTGGCCAGACAGACCAGGCAACCGGCTAGTGGTTTTTGAAAGGACATCTTCATGGTGGTCAACTCTCCATTCCATCCCTCCACTGGCCGACTCCCTCCGAAGGTCTGTCTTCAGATCACCAAGAGAGTCCCTCAGCAGCTAGAAACTGTTGGGTGTATGGGGCAATGCATTTTCTGATACAACAAGAGCTCTGAAAATCTTCCTTGAGAAAACGTATTGCACCCCAGCCGCCTGACTTCTATGGGTCATTTTAAAAGAAAACCACCATATACAATTACTGAAAAGGGTGAAGCTTTGAAAGTTAAAAGCTTCCCCCTCCTGGAACTCTGAAGAGCTGCCCAGTGAACCATGAACCGTGAAGTTACAACAACTAGGAAAGGAGGTACTGGGCAGGGGTGGCACTTAGGATACTGGCCCCACCTCCCACCCCCCTTTATTCTTTAACGCTTCCCTCTCCCCTGTGTAAGGCCGAAGCTTGGCAGGTTATAGGCAGGCCCCTCCTGGATGGCTAATATGCTCTGGGCTAAGGCGACTGGGCTGCTTCAGCCTGATGGAATGCCTGCCTGTGCTCCAAACGGTCTGTGCGTCCCAGGCTCAGAGGAGCCTGGCAGCTGTCTCCCCCGGGGCAAGGGAAAGCGGCGTATCCCACGGTGGACTCAACGGCTCCACATCACCAAAACAAAAACACAACAGTCCTGATCTCTATGGAGAGTTCAATCCTCTTGTCTAGGATTGGCACTGACTAGAATTCCAAGGGCTCTGGCTGAGCTACCTCCTGTGAGGTCTAAATACAGCTCGCTCGCTGCTTTTAACCTAAACATGCAGCCTGGAACAGTGCCCAGGGCTGACAGCCCCCAGGGAACTCTTGACTTCTGGCTGCCCATTTGGGGATGGGTGATGCAGAGCTATCAGAGATGTGTTGCGCTGGGCAGCCCCATGTTCACCGATGTCGCCTACGGCCACTCAGTGGGGAAAGTGACCAGCTTGTGGAGGGTTAGCTGTGAGTGGGATCCTGAGCAGAGGAAGGGGATGGGGAGGTGGAGAATGTGGAGATGTGAAGAGGAAGAGAGAGAGAGGGAAGAAAAGACAGTAAAGACCAAAGACCTATTTTTGTTTTATTTTTATTTTTTTTTGCGTTACCTGGCCCTCTCACTGTTGTGGCCTCTCCCGTTGCGGAGCACAGGCTCTGGACGCGCAGGCTCAGAGGCCATGACTCACGGGCCCAGCCGCTCCGCAGCATGTGGGATCTTCCCGGACCGGGGCACGAAGCCGCGTCCCCCGCATCGGCAGGCAGACGCTCAAACACTGCGCCCCCAGGGAAGCCCCAAAGACCTATTTCTTACCCAACTAAAGTCAGGGAGCTTTCTAAAATGTTTGCTCCCAGGGCGACACAACTCTAATTATGCCTCTCTAGGGAATTTAGGGCCTAAGCCCTAGAATCAGAGAGATCGAGGTTGCCTTCTTATTACGTAACTTTGGGCAAGGTAACTGCCTTCTCAGATTTCATATCTCTTAAATGATCCAAAGGACTACTGTGCTGTTCACCAAGACCACGTACAGAATGCGCCTGGCCCAAAGAAGCTACCTGGTAAACAGGAGCTACTAGAAGAAGTAGTGGTAGTAGTAATAGTAGAAACAGGATGACATCAAGCATGCCTTCATCTTCTCCGCCTTGGGAAGGACACAAGAAGAGCTGCTGAGGCCATAATGATAAGACAGAAGCCCCCAACCGGGATAAGCTGTTCATACACAGACAAAGGCAACCTTCAGCTGAGCCAAACAATAAAACACATCCACACCCACTAAGAACCTTACAATGGCAACAGTTTCCTAACCTCCCAACAAGCCAACCCACATGGCCCACAGGGTAAGAAGCATCCATGCTGGAGTTTCCCTTACCTTGGTGTTCATACAAGACTTCCCTCGCTTATACTCTTTGTGGGACCCACGCTTGTCCAGTTTGTACCACAGGGCCTTGGCCTTCCAGGTGGTCACCTTGGACTTGAGCTTGGAATAAAAGTTTCTGTGGTCCAGAGGGTCTAGATCCAGGTGCCGTGTGAGGATGTTGAAGGCCTGGAGGGTGCCTTTGCACGTGGAAGCCTGGACAAAGTTCTCGAAAACCTGCCCAGCCTGGGCCTGCTTCTCGTCCTCGTTTTCCCCCATGTTTCAGGAGCCACGTAGAGCAGTGGTGTGGAGAGGATGGAGGAGAACACCATGAAGTACCTGGAGAAACGTCACACCTGCAAAGGGAGGCAGAGGCAGAGGTGAGCTTCCTGGATGAGGGTAGAGTGGGGAGAAGGTGTGGAGAGGTAAAAATACAATTCCTTTAAGACACTAACATACTAAACATAACACTTAATACTAAACATACATAATGCATAGGAGAGGTATAATCATACCTTCTAACCTGGCAATGCTGCCTTGCTGGCAATCTCTCTCCCCAACACTCCACTCCCCTGGCTGGCTGAAAAGAACTACACATTGCCAAAGATATATCCTGGCTAATGTCAATATTACCTGGTCAATCTTGCTATGAGCAGTGGTTCTGGAAGTAGTAACTAGCAAAAGGAAAACAAACAAAACCCAGAAAAGCACACTAGATTTAGCACTGTTGGAAACCTGTAATTCTTGGTGCCATAAATTGGTTGACTAATGTTAACGTAAACTAATCACATGACATGAGTGCACAGCCCCCAAAATGCAAAGCACATGCCTCATGACCACCATCCCACCTATCCTTAGACACCACACTTTTAAGTCTTCCTTCGTTAGTTACCAGAAGGCGGGTCTTTCCCTTCTACAGACAGCAAACGGCAACTTCTCAAAATTCCTCTCCATTCCTAGTATCTGCTAGAAGCACAGCATCCACCTCAGTCAGACATACAGAAAGAGAGAGAGACACGTGGGTCTCCTCCTGATGTACAAAAGGAGCCTGTGCTTTGTAAGCCCAAGCCGGGAGCTATTTGGAACAAGTGCTTAGTCTGAAGGAAGGAAAAACGCGATGGAGGTTCATTCACATCACAAAAATAGCTTGCCTGGGTTTTGGCCATCGTCCTTTCTTCTCTGCACCACTCTAACCTCAGGCATTTTCTTAGGAAAGTCATTTAAGTTTCAAAGGAACAAAAATAAATTAGAGCTGATTTTCCAAAGCACTAGCTATTTTTCCAGAATCTAAAGCTAGTGCAAGAAGATAAGTGTGAAGGAGCTGGGGCTGGCCCAGCTGCCAGGAGGGCTTGAGGGGGTCTGTAAACGCATACCAAGCTCCCCCACACAGAGGCCTGGCAGGGGGAGGTCAGCAAACAGAGACAAAGCCCTCGGGCTGGGCAGCTTCCCACTCTCCAGACCGAAATGCCACTGTGGGTGCATTTGGATTGCGGGCTGGCTTTATAAAACTGAAAGCAGAGAATGGTGTTTATCTTCTTCCTTAATCTTTTACTCATTCATTCAGCAATAACTACTGGTGCCTTAGCAAGGGCCACGCATCACCCTAGATGTTGGGGATACAGAGACGGAGCCTAGTGAGGAAGGCAGGCCCGTAAATAGTTGATTACAAGACAGCCAGGCCAGCACTTGTAAAAAATGAACACAGCACACGGAAGCCCAAAGAATGTGTTAAACAGAGCCTGGAGGAGTCCAAAGGAGCCACAAGAGGGAAATGCCAAAACGATACAATTTTAGGAACAAGGTGGTTTTCACTAGAAGACTGGGGAATGGACCATATGAAGGCATGAGTCTGGAAAAAGCCAGCACAGCTGCAGAATGACAGCAAGTTCAAGGTGTCGGGAGTTCAGGACTGGTGACCAGGTGTGGTGGGGTGTCTGGGGCAGACTGTAGGGGGGACCCGGCTTCTCCAGAGGGCCGTGGGGCTCAGGAGACAGAGCAGCGGGGTGAGACAAGTCTTTGGGAAGATGGCCGGGGTGGACTGGAGAAGGAGGCAGCTGAGGGGCTGCCCAGCACAATGAGGAAAGAAGCTTGGAGAGCAGGAGAAAGAAAAGCACACACATTCACGTTATGTGGCCTGGCTGGACACCACCTGTGAGGGGCCGCCTGCTGGGGGCCGACAAGCTCTCCAGGCAGCCAGATACTGATGGGTGCAGCGGCACGGGCTACAGCGTAGGACCCTTCCCTCCCATCTCTTCCCCCAAAAGCTTCCAACGGGCCTGGCACCAGGCTCGGCCAAAGGGAGAACAGTACATTCCCTGCTCCAGGCCCAGCCAAGCTCCACTCTGCAGACGGGACTCCGTCCTCTAGTCCCCTCAACTCAACAAATTCAACCAACTTGGAAAGCTGGCACCAAAAGACATGGATTCCCTGTAGCGTGATCAGTCGGCTCCTTTAATGTCTGCAGTACTCACGTTGGCATCACTCACATAAACTTTGCCTCTTGCACATGGGGAAAGTCTCAACTTTCCCCATGTGCAAGACTCACCACCCAGAGAGCATAAACAGAGAACAAGACTCGTTCGCTTTTCAGAGCATATTAACATCCTCTGTCTTTATCTATCTTTGGAACCACTTGTATGTCCGGGATTGAACAAGGGCTGCAGTAGCTGATTGACAACTGCAAAGCTACTTGAGTTCCACTGGAATCCTCCAGTCCTTCCTGACGATGGGCAGGTGGTGCAGAGAAAAACCACAGGCTTTGGGCCTCTTGAAACCTGGGTCCAAAGCTCAGCTTGGCCCCTCACTGCCCACCTGGCTTCACACAAGCCATGTAAGCTCTGAGCCTCAGCTGCTTCTTTTGTATGAGAGCTTGCAGAGTTGCTGTGGAGTGAGAGATTCCTGAGTGATGGCAGAGCCTGGCCCTAGGAGCACCAGCGTGATGTGATGTATACTGAAGCCATCACCTGGGGCAGATTTGAAGCTGGGGAGGCACTAGTTTGAAAAAAGAATTTTGTAAATCAATTCTCCAAGTCGCCAACTCCGCCTTGTCTAAAATGGTGAACTGTTTTATCAAGCCAGACCCGACTCCCAAAGAATAATTTATAAACTGGAAGAACCTGACTCCTCCCAACCTCCCAGCCGCCTCCCCTCCTCCCACAAAAGAAAAATGAACAACTTAATTTTAGGGCCCCAAGGGAAAGAGACAAAGTGGTGCTGAGGGCCCTGGGTGGGTGTGAGAGCTCCAGGAACTAGCTCTTATCTGGAGTGAGATACGGGAAGGTGGAGGGAGATGGCTGGACAGAAGAAGATAAGCCCTGCCTGGGACTGTGCCCGCGCAGCCCGTGCCAGGCTCGGCCCTGCCTCCCTGCCGTCTAAAGGGTTTAGTCTCAACCTTTAAAACCGCTTTCCAATTGAAGTCAGAGACCTGAGAAATAACTCTGACACCCATGCGGAGTAGGTCTCCTCCCAGAAAAGCATCCAGATATTCGGAGTGTGGCAAACCTGGGTGTGAGTCTGGTCTCACGCACTCGCTAGCCGAGTGACCCTCGGCATTTTATCTAGTCTGTCTCAGCCTGTCTTCTCATCTGATCAGTGGGGATACCAATACTCGAGTCACAGGGGGGCAAGGAATAAATTCAATCATGTGGGTAATGTATTTAGCACCTAGTGACTCCATGATGACCAGCACTCATGACTATTTGTCAGATGGCTCAAACGTCATCAGACCAAAAGGAAGAGAAGAAGGAACATAATTATGACCACTGATACTAGCTTCCCAGGTCAAGCAATTATATATACTTTACAATTAGAGGCCATGGGCTTTCTACACAGAAGATCTGGTTTCAAATCCACTTCCTAACTGTGTAGCCTTGGACAACTCCACTTCCGAGTTTTAAGTTCCTCATATGAAAAGTGGGGAACCTCATATGAGGAAATTTGGGTAATGAACTGAAAACATCCATGGAACAAGGTAGTTCTGTGAGTGAACTAGAAAGCCTGATTTAGAAGGGTTCCCCTGAGTCTGAGTCCTAGCTTCCAGAAACTGGAGTGCAGTATTTTGCTGGATACCGCTCTCTTTCCCTAAAAGAAGAAGGTCAAGGATTAGTTAAATCAGAGGATCCTGGGTAATAGTTCTCGTTAGCCTTCCTTGTCAATCACCACCCAGCTGTTGCCTTTTTGGAGTTTGATATGAAATATAAAACCAACTACTCAGAAATATGAAAGGTTTCTGCATTTTCCGGGAAGAAACAAGACGTGATGCTTTAGTTTCTAAGAATAGCCTTAAAGCAATTTGGTCTTTGCCAACTGGAGTCCCTTATTTGTGGTTCTGCCTATGTGACTTTATGAGTCACAAAGCAATTCCCTTTCCCTGCCTCTGGCTGTTACAAATTAGAACCCAGGGCCTCAGATCCCAGCACTGGTAATGGGCTCTTAGCCCATGACAACTGGGAGACAAGTTCAAGGTTTATGCAGAGGTCCTGAGTAGCTCTCAAAACGAGAGATGAGCCTCCTTGGCCCAAGAGCTGCCAATGCACTCACATGTGGGACTCCCACCCTCTGCCTTTCCTGGGCCTCATTACCTGCCAAATGGCATCAAAGAGTGTGACCAGGCAGTGGATAAAATGGAGTTCTATAAAAACTTAAGGAGGGCTGGGAGGGACACCGGGCAGAACCTTCCCTCAAAGCAGCATGAGGTAAGCACAGCCCTCAACCCTCCTACCCTGAAGGCTCACAGACATGTTTCAAGGTAAATGCAATCTAAAAACCAAACCCTCTCCTCATTTCCACTGCCAAGCCCCCCATTCAAACTTACCATTTCCCAGGTTAACCTCCCCAGAGGGCCATGGGGCAGGGTCCAGTTTCCACAGCAGTGAAATGCGGGTCTTCACCCCGTGCACCCGCAGGTGGTTGGAAAGACTAAAAGCCCCCAGTTCTGTGCCTAGCACTCGGAAGACCCTGGGTCATGGCTACTTGGATCTGACATCTGAGATGAGGCAGGAGGCAGCCAGGGCCAAGGCGGTGGGAAACGCCTCCCACGCTGCCTCTCTGCAGGGCCCAGCATGGGGAGAACACTTGGTTTACAGGTGATGTCTGCAGACATCACCCTCTCATCTGGCCCAGGGAGGCCTGGCTTTCCATCTACCAGGGCACGTGACACCAACTTGAACCTAAAGGGGCAAATCCCAGCGTTGGGAAGGGACAGAAAGGGCCACTTTGAATCTCCTTCCAGCCAGGGGTCCCAGCCTTGCCTTGGTCAACTCCCCGAGTGGAGCACGCACCACTTCCTGGGGCAGCCTGCCCCACCCTTGCCTCCTCTGGCTGGAAGAGAGCCTCAGTGAGATGATTCCTGTTAGCTGCTCTCCAGGGAGATCAATGCTGTCTCTCCAATGGCTCCTTCCCGCTCCTGGTTTTAGCCCTTGAGATCACCCACAGGAAGTCAAAGCCCCTTCCATGCAGGCTGAACTCACACATGCAGTCTACTTACACATGCCATCTGGTGCCCCAACTGGAAAGGCTAATGAAAACGCACCCAAGAGATGTACTGTGAAAGTCCACCCAAGTGCCCAGCCTGCAGCAGGGCCTGGACACTGCCCTCCGTCTACACTGGCCCAGGGTGGGGAGCTCGGGAAAGAGACTCCAGGGGCACTGCAGGCCCTGGCCTTCTGTGCTGCTCCCCCTGTGAGAGGCCAAGGCCATGTGGTCTTGCTCTTCCATCCCCAGCCCTCCCCTCACTCCTTTTCGATAGCGACTTGACTCCACTGCTCTGGCTTGAAATGACCTCACACATTCCCACCTCCTCACCTCGGTCCATTTCCTTGTGGAATCACTCCCAGTAACAGATCCCAGGATGACCTGAGATCGACCCCTCCGCCTCAAACCCGTGAGTCAGAGGCCCATGTGCTGACCAGTCACAGTGCCAGGAAGGAGGCCAACATCACCAGGGGCCCACGGCAGCCAGGCTCTTTCACATCATCCTATGGGGTCCTCACAAGAAGTCTATGCGGTAGGGTGCTTCTCTCTCTCTCTCTCTCTCTCTCTCTGTTTCGACTCTGTAAGAAGCAAGGACTTTGGGGGTAGCGGGTAATTCCAGAACTTGCTCATCTCACTTTCCTTAAGCAAGTATAAATTTGCCATGTGTGGCTGCTACGTGTGTGTGCGTGTGCTCACATGTGCGTGAGCACATGTATGCATATATATGAGTATGTGTATAAATGTATGTCTATGTGTGTATATGTATTGCATATATGCATGCTTGTATGCATGTGTGTACACAAACACACACGTACAAATTTTTTAATTTTTCCACAATGATTTCTGGCCAGTGTCCCACATCTCTGCTTGTACTGCTAAGCCTGTCTTTAAGAACCCTCTAGGAGAAGCAAAGCCTTTGAGGTGGGCAGAACTCGGGCCTGGGCATGAGGAGACTGAGCCTCATCTGAACAGCGACAACCACACTGCTCAGCTGCTCACGGGTGCCAGACCCTGTCCCAGGTCCTTTACATCCGTGATCTCATTCAACCATCCTTATTTGACTGAAGAGAAGGCAGATTCAGAGGGGCAAGCAACCCCCTCCATTTGCCAAGGTACCGAGTGGACATGCTGTAAAATGAGCCCAGTTCCATCTCACTTCAAAATCCATGCTCTTCATCACCGATTGATACGAGCCATGGAGACGGAAATAATACGACCTGCTTTTTCTGAAGCCGCCGTGTCAATTAAATGGGTTAAGTTCTGTAGTCCCTGAAGTTCTTTCAGGCTCCTAGAGCCTGCAAACGTCAACAACAGGGTGTGGCTTCATAAGTTACGGTGCAACCAAACAATAAAGGATTAGACAGTCCTTTAAAATAATATTTATAAAGACATTTAATCCTTCTGGAAAATGCTTATGCCCTAAATCAGGGTGGAAAGAGCAGGATACAAATTCAAGTACTCGATATGATTCCAACTCCTTAGAGTAATATCTAAAGGAGAAAGGAAACAAGCCAAAAGTGAACAGTGGTCATGTGTGTGATGGTATTTCAGATGATTTATGTTTAGCTTTATACTTTTCTTTATTTCCAGATTTTCTACTGGAAGCACACACAGCTTTTATAACTCCCTCCTCTATACGTTCCAAGCCCTGGAGTCTTCTCTCCCTGACTAGACTATCTTGGTCTCATGTATCTTCTCTTCCTCAGGCCTGTACGGCTCCAGCCACACTAGCAATGCCATTCTTCTCCAGAAAAGAAAGGGCCATCCTGTAAGAAGCCCTGACACTGCTAATCTAATGAACGGGCTTACATTCCAACAGGTGAGGGACGAGGTCCCCAAGACTGCATTCCTGCCACACCTCTGCTCACTAGACCACAGACTTGAAAGTGGGGAAGATAATACCTCTGACATGATCTCAGCTATGCCAACAGACCCCCTGCCAGTCAACCCCACAAGAAGGACACCTGCCTACCTGGTTATAGGCCAGGACCTGACAAAATAACATACATCTCAGCGCACACACCAAGCCCATCTCACCACTAAAAACTCAGCAGCCTCTTCTGCATATGCCCTAAATCACCTTCATGACCCACTGGCTGCCTGGGAGTACTGTGAACTCCAAATTCCAATTTCCAGGAGGCCACCCTATCTCAAAACTAATGGGAGAGATACCTAGAATAAGCAAATTCATAGAGACAGAAAGTAGAAATTCATAAAGACAGAAGGACAGGGGCTGGGGGAAGAGGGAAATGGGAGTTATTGTTTAATGGGTACAGATTTTCAATTTGGGATGATGAAAAAGTTCTGGAGATCAATGGTGGTGATGATTGCACAACCATGTGAATATACTTAATGCCACTGAATCCGAACATTTAAAAACGGTCATAATAGTAAATTTTGTCATGCATATTTTCCCACAATAAAAATAATATAATAAAATGCGTTAAAAAAACAAACCATCGCCACCTTACAGTAGGAGCTGTCCAAGGCCAGAGGACAGAATTTTGGCCTAATTAACAATGAAGCAAATTATCTAAAATACTTCTGAGTTAAAGTGTAATAAAATAAATAGTGAAAGAATCCTGCTGTTTTTTTATTTGGCTCAATGGCATAATTTCTTGGTTTTTATTTTTGTTTTTGTTTTTTTTGTAAGTCATCTGGGCTCCTCTCAGTCTTCCTTCCAAATCTCATTTGGCTCCAGGAAACCTTTGGAAGCTCAGCCCTGCCAAATTCCAATTTTCATCTCTTATTCTGCCTTCCCCAGGCCACCACCACCAATGCCGCCCCTCCCTCACTCAGCACCTGTAAAATCTGCTTCAACATCACAGGGAAGGTTGGGTAGGGGCTCCCTGCTCTTAGCTTTCAGCGCCTACCATCCCTTGCCTGGGGAGAACACTCCTGTGTTCTGACAGTCCCTAGACAGTGCAGCCAGCAGACTGCAGTTCCTTGAAAGCAGGGAGCATTCTTCCCTGCAGTGTACAGATTCCCTAAAAACTCCCCAAGGGCAGGTCCAGATCAGCCCAGATCTGTTGCACATGCCATCAGACTCCAACGAGGAGAAACAATGGCCGTGTCATTAGATAAGACTTCTGTCTCTCAAAATCAGAGCTTCGCATATTTTTCATTGACTAACATCAATTTCAGGGACACTGGGTATGAATCCTGTCCACGTTAGGAGAATCCTGCTGCGAGGCAAAGAAGCTTGCCCGTTTGAAAAAACAGTGAGTCTGACATATCATATACCACACTTACTGTTCTTTTTTTTTTGTTGTGATACGCAGGCCTCTCACTGTTGTGGCCTCTCCCGCTGCGGAGCGCAGGCTCCGGACGCGCAGGCTCAGCGGCCATGGCCCACGGCCCAGGCGCTCCGCGGCGTGTGGGATCTTCCCGGACCGGGGCACGAACCCGCGTCCCCTGCATCGGCAGGTGGACCCTCAACCACTGCGCCACCATACTTACTGTTCTTAAGCACAGCACATGGATGTGAACAAATCCTTTTACCCCACTAACTCCTAGTCTTCCTTCAAAGCTCTTCTCCTCTAGACACTCTCCGCCTCCCTGTCGCCAACCCCTTTCCAAAATGCGTTGGATCTCTCCCACAGTATCTGTACTTACCTCGATTACAGTAAGTCCTGTGCTGAAATTAATTTTTCACTTCCCTACTCCCAGTTCCTAGCACAAGGCCCTCTCTATACAGTATGTGCTAAATGAATGAATGAATGCTCAGACCTTGGGAACATAATAATCCTTGACATTTAACAAGCATCTATGAAGTCTTGAGCAGCAAGGTAAAAAGCTTTCTATGTATTAAAGAAGTTAATCATTGTAACAAACCAAGGCATCCTTAGATACTGTTATCTAATGATAATGGTATCCCCACTTCTCAAAGAATTAGAAAAGTTGGCAACTTGGCAAGGGCACATGGCCAGAAGTAATGAACTTGTGACTTGACATCCTAGAGCCAGAGTTCAGAGCCCACATCTGTAACCACCATCCCATACAGCTCCCACACAAAGTGGATGGAGGGATCCAAGTGCTGCCTCGCACACCACATCAGGGACGTGGCCTCTGCTCTAGACCCTTTGGTTCATGATACTCTCTTTCATCAAACTCCAAAATGCCAGGATCTGGCACAATGAGATCTCGATGCAATAGTGGATAACTGTGGTGAATATACCAATAAAAAGTCAGCTGAGGGGTGGGTGACTTTCTAGCCCGGGTGGGTATGGCAGAGGCAGGCCAGCTGATCACCAGGCACATTGCTCCTTCCTCCTGGGCCCTTTCTTGCAGCTGTGTGAGCCCACGTGACCAGTTCCAGGTAATGGAATGTGAGCAGAAGTGACGCACGCAACTTCTAGGACCAACCCATGAGAACCTCCCATGGCAATCCTCCAGGCTCTTTCCACTTCCGCCAGAGCATAGCAGCCACGGAAAATACATGTGCAAGACGGCAAAGCCATGAGAAGGAGGGAGCTGGGCTGCCTGATGCCCACTTGGAGGAAAGCAGTCTATGACCAGGAACACTTGGACTTCACATATGTGAGAAATAAACCTGAAGTATGTGAAGACACTGAGAATCAAGGGTTTATCTGTTAGGCAGGAAATATCAATTAATCCAGTAGGTAAACCATAGCATGGTAGGAATGCCAGATTTGTCATTGGAGGTTAACCCCCAGAAATATGCCTGACCACCCCTCATTAAGGAACCTCCCCACACACATATACACCCTCTGGTGAATATACCTTATTATATACCCTATAATAAGACAAGAGAATGGGACAGATAGGCTAGTCATTTCCTTGGTTTCAATAACCCCCTGAGCCCTCAGGAAGCCCCTGGAAGCCTATGTGGTGTGGTGGAAAGAATGTGGACTTCCGAGTCCCCAGCATTCCCTTGAGCAAGTCACAAACAACACAGAGTCCCTGTGAAAATTAGATGAAGGTGCCTCTCGTGGGGCGGGCTCAGGATGTGCTTTTCCAGCGTCCTTCCAGCCCACTGCCCTGGGGATAACACCCACCACCCGAGGTAGCCCAAGCCAAACCGCAGCAGAAATAGGGGCATTTTCACATAGGTGGTAAGGGTGATCATCTCCCCCTTATCTACCTTAAGCTGAGATGGGACAGTTAAAGCATATTTTCCACCAAGTCTTTGCCCAGCACACCCTTAAAGTCACCCCCCAGGTGAGCCTTTGTGTCTGGATGGCTGAGCTCAGGCCTCAGGGACTGCAACCCTAGTAATCAGTCTGGAGGATAGAGAAGGATGCTGGGGAGGAGGCATAAAAGTCATGGAAAAGCGAACTTGCAAAGGATTTCTCAACAACGCCTGCTTGCTCTGCACACACCATACCCAGGAGCCCAGGACAACCACAGAGCAGTCCCTGCCCCAGAAGCTCACAGCCCAGCCGTGTCTCATGGAGTCTGTCCTCCAAAGGCTCCCCCATTTTGAAGAATTGTGCCAAGTAACTACATTTTTTCAAACCAAAAAAAAAAAAAAGAACTCGTTGCCTAACAAAAGTGTTTTTTGTTCTTTTTTGGATGTGTGAATTTAACAATGTGAAATCAGTCTCAAAAATGTGCACAAATTCAACCACAGTTAGATCTACATTTGCTCTTAATAATGGCACTCTCCCTCCTTCCCCTCACAGTCTAGGTTCCCAGTAGGAAAGTCTAGCCTGGCAATGTCCACTTCCTCACTTCCACTCACCCTCTAATCTACCACAGTCTCATTCCCCCTCCCACACATAGCCCACCTAGGCATCATGCCCAAGGCCACCACCAACTCTGTGGCTACAGCTAACTGTCACTTATTGGACCTTATCTTGCCCATGGTCTCTCCCATCTTCAGTCTGTGCAGACACATCTCTCTCTGAATGCCCCTGAAATTTCCCCAGATTCTGATCTGCACACTCCTCCCGTTTTCAAGGACCTCAACACACCCACAGATCAACCAATATCTACATCCCAATGACCCATCAAGCTATCCCTCTGTCGTGAACCTCCAGCTGCTTTCCAGACCTGTATTCAACTGCCAATTACACTCTTCCCCTGACTGTCTTGCAGAGACCTGACATGTGGTCAGTTTACCTTCCGCCTTCACCTCCCTGGCACCCCCAGCCTCAGTGAACAGAACCATCTGTACCCAGACTCTCACGCCACACCCCTGGAGTCACCTCCTCTGCCCCCTTTCCCTCACCTCAAGGAGCCAGCCAGTCACCGAGCACTGCCTCCGCAATAACCCCAGTCGCTGCCTCCTGTCCAGCCTCCCCTCTCATTTAACTCTCAAAACCTCCTCAGAAATGCCCTTCCTGCTTGCTCCCTCCAGTCCACCAGCCTCTCTCTGGAGCTGCTGCCAGAGAGATCTTTCCACCAGAAATGCACACTTGGTCAGGTTCTGTTCCTGTTTCAAACCCTTCAGCAGCTCCCTGAGCATCTTCAGGGTGAGAGCCAAACATCTCAGCAGAGCAAGACAAAACCCACCTTCCTGCTTCACCCCTTGCCTGCTCTCCAGCCTGCCACCTCACCATTTCCCTGACCCCATGACCAGACCTACTCAGCCATCTGCATCTGTAGCTCCCTAACAAACTGAACTCTTCCAGGCCTCCCTCCCTGTGCCTTTGCTTATACTGGTCCCTCCATCTAGAAGGCCCATCCAGACTCCGTTCACTTGGTAAAAACCCAGTCGGCTTTAGGGCTGAAACATCAAAGGGAGCAGAGTGTCAGGGGCCCCAGTATGGGCTCTGGAGTCAGGCAGACTTGTTACAAACCTGACCCACCACTTACTAGGTGTGTGAGCCTAGATGAGTCACCTAATTTCTTTGAACCTCAGTTTCCTCATCCATAAAATGGAAATAATAACAGTCCTGACCCCACTGGGTTACATGAGGATGAAACTCTGACGCCAGGCTAGGCAGTATCCTTGGCTGCAACTCTTCTTTGAAGTCTTACCTTGGTCTCCCCACACCCCCTTCTCCTACACTGTACTCCGTGGAGGTTCCAGTGATGGTTGCATACAGACTATCGCATGAACTACTTTTGGGTCTGCCTGCCTCACTGGACCGTGAGCTCTCTGATGCCAGATGTTGCATATCCAGGGCCCGGCACCTGTGCCTCTGGCAATGGCAGATGTTCAATAACCACTGCTTGTTGGTAAAATCCAATCAAGAGCAGCCACAAAATTTAGGCTGTGTGGTGGCGTGAACTGTGACTGCCCTTTCTCTCTGACCACCACCAGAATGACCCCGGGAGCCTCCTAACTCGTCTCCAGTTCGCGTCTTCCCCTTCCCGTCTTGTCTGCACCACCCCACACTGTTCATAAAGCCCTCCGGGCTCCCTAAGCCCCACTGTATAAGTCCCAACTCCCATGATGGGCTCGTCAGCCCCCTCCACGCAGCCCCCATTTCCTTGTTAGGCTCAATTCCTAAAGGTCTTAGGGCTCCCCTGTGGCTGCATCAGACAGACTGGCCCATTTAATGCTCCACATCTGGTCTCTGCCTTCCTCCTCCCAGCCCTGCTCAAATCTTACCCATCCTCTGAAGCAAAGTCAGGCCCTGAAGTACTAATTGAAGACCTACTATGTGCTGACATCACAGTCTATTCAGGGAATCAATTTTAAATAATTATAGTTAAGAGCTGCAGTAGAGGTAGGTACCAAGACGTGTGGACACAGAGATGGGAGATGGAGTGACCCACAGCCTGGGGAGAGGCTCAAAGAAGCAGCGCCAGAGCTGGATCTTAAGGGATGAGCCGGAGTTTTCAGGCACAAAAGCTTCCCCATCCCATACTGACCCTTCTTTCACATGCATTCTTCTTACTCTCAGAGTCTGTGCCAGAGGTCACCAAGCCTGGTTCTACACCACACGATTCACTAGGAAGTGTCCAAAAATACAGCTTCCTGGGCCTACTCCCACACAGAATCTCTGCAGCCTGAGGTCCAAGGGGGAAACTGCTAGGCACTCTGGATACCAGGGGAACAAGCTCTGTCTTCCCAGCTTCTGAGAAATTACCATCTAGTAATTCCTAGAGACAGACAGTTATAACACACATGGGGTCATATGAGACACAGAACCGGCCATCTGGCACTTCATTTAGCCTTGAACCCAACACAGTTTTGTGCATTATGCTTGTCTGGACAATATAATGTATAAACTTCTTAAGGAAAAGGCCAGTGTCTTTTGTTTCTTTTCTATTTCCCAGAATATTCAGCTCAGTTCTAAGTATGCAGTTGGTATTCAATCAATATTTAATCAAATAATTCAACTTTTTGTATCATGTCCCTTTGGACTAAGTCACCCATTAACGAATTGTCTACTGATTTTTATCTTTGTAATTTTGGTGCCAGTGTGGTGTCAGCTCCTAGTAGGTAATTAGTACATGTTTGTTGAATGAATGAACATTTACCGGTAAAAATTTATTTCAGGAGGAATGGAACAGCTCTCACTGTACCACCTTTAGAGTTCACTTAAAAGACTTAAAACATTTTTCATTTGAATTATAGGCCTTTAATTTCAGGATTAATTTCCTGATATGCAATTATACATGCTTTGTTGTTTGTATTATAATTAATGTTATTAGCAATGTAAATAATACCTCCCTGGATCTTGGAGGTCAGCTGGCCTCTGTGCAGGTGTGCCCGGGGCAGGGGAAGGGGAGATGCTTGCCTGTTTCATCCAGTGAGGTGTCCACCCAGCCGGCAGTTCAGCTGGGCACACCCATTACCCCAGTCTCCACACAACGGCCTATCAACTGCATTCAACCTTTCCGAGCAGGTGTGTGCACATGCACGGGCAGGTGAGCCCTGCCTGAGTCAGAAAAGCCTAATGGGCTGTTCGAAACCTACTGACATGTCAACACACTTGGGAAGCTGGGATCTGTGATTTAAATGTGAAAAGCCCTGTGCTGCAGAAAAGCAGTCCGACAAAACAAGGATACGCATCGGGAGGCTCTTGGGAGACACATCCAAGCATGGGATGCTCAGCCAAGCGGGGACGGGCTGGGCAAGCTGGGGTAGCCAGCAGGATGGACTCTACCTTGCTTTCGCTGGGGCCCACATTCCCATGCTTTGTTGCTGTTACTGTTCTTTGTTTGTATGTTAGGCTTGTTTTAAGCCTTGAAAATAGGACTCATAGTCTTGAGTGGGGGAATTTCTGGATGTGGATGAAAGTTCTTCTGGCCCTCCCTCCAGGCCCAAACCAGGAGATAGGAGAGTCTGTAATTCCTTTTGTGCCCAGAACCAGAGGGATCTTTCCTGGAGTGCATGCTGGATCGTGAACAGCACTCGGGCAACTCAACTCAGCCCGAGAGATATTCAATCCTTTTTGCTTCTGCTGGAAAATGGGAGGGTTTACTTGCTGGTAATGTATTTGTTCCTATATTCATCCCACAGATACCAATTACCTTGTCCCGGGCAATGTGCTAAGTGAACACAGCTTAATGGTTCTCAGATGCAGCCTCTGGGGGGTGAGCAGGCCAGAGACTGACAGGGCGAGACAGCCCTGAGCAATGCTCTCTTCCCTTCACCGGACCCGCCCAAGGGGCTCTGTGCCCACATCAAATGTGCCGTTACCAGGGGGCTGGTTCAGGTGTCTGAGCAGAAGGGAGAGAGAAAGACTGTTTGGGCCACATCCTTACTATGCAGAGGAACTGAAGTCTCCTATGAGCTGTTTTCACAAAAGCTCTTTAAAACCATGCAAGGTTTCAGACAGTAAATACAGAAAGGCCTCTCTGATTAGGGCAGAACCAGTCCCTAAAATACACTCAGCTGCTGACCCCACTTCTGAGATGATTAGCTTGACAGGCTGGTAACGGCCATTACCAACAACAAAGGCTGACCTGGAGGGTGATGTGAGCCTGTGTGAGGGGGGCCGCAGAGCTGTGAGGGGAGGGACACCTGGCTCTCCAGGTGACACTCAAAGGCCACGTTCCTGTGAGCTTAGAGATGCTGAGACAAGCACTCCAGGACCAGCGACTGCCTTGGCCATTCCTCACTCGGTGGGTCAAAACGCCCCTCCCTGACCCACACCCCGACAGAGAGCAGCCCCAGGGAGGACCACAGAAGATGTGACCGAGCCAGTGAATTTTCTGTCAAGGTTCGGGAGACAGTCTCCTGCCATCCCGATGTAAGACATTTGGGTTGGCTGAATGAAGGCGCTGGACACTTCTCTAGGTGTTTGGACTTATGTTCTGAAAAACACATTCACTAGAGCAGCCACCATCCCAGAAAGGATTTCCTCTTTCCTTGTAAAGAAACGAAACCCAGGGGGCCACAAAAGATGGACTGTGATACGAGACCAGGAAGACCTGGACTCCAGATCGCTCTCCGGGTTTTTGCTCCCCTCCCCTCCATGAAGGGTACGTCAGGCTCAAAGTTCTGCTTCCCGAATAGGTTTCCTGGGGCAGACCTCGGCAAGGAGTTCATTAGAGAGGAGAGAGGCACGAGTTCCTGAAAGGCTCTCTCTCTTCCCCAAGACCCTTCTCACTCTAAAGGGTTGGGATTTTTAAAAGATTCTGGCTCACCCTCAGGGCAAATGATCCTCTTCCTAGATACTTTTGCCTTGTAAATATTGTCCTTAAAAACAGCAATATATTTTCGCTGATCTTTAAGTAGCCTTCTCACCCCACACCCCCAGCTGCTGCAGAATTATTGTGTGGCTTTGTCTGGAATGCAAAACAATCCCTGGAGAGACAGGCTGCACATGAACCCACAAGGGTGTCTGCTATCAGCTTATTTGGCAAGAGGAATCTGAGACATTTTAAATATGAACTGTCAGTGTGGCCCATCCCACCCCAATGCCCTAGCGCCATCAATAAACACCTCCACTGGTTCGTGAGACACAAAATGTAGAAAATGGACACAAACTGTCTGAACACAAGTCCCACAAACATTTCTACAGGGAAAGGTACTTCAGACGCCTGGAGAATTCATATCTGGAGAATCTCTGCTGGTCTGATGTTTCTTTCAACGACTCTCACATAATTAGCAAGTGTTTTACAAAGCCCTTAACGGTCTGTTCCCAAACCCCTCCTCCCCCAGCTTATCTCCCAACTGAAAGTTCCACTCCTTCTACGTCAGCTGAAAAAACATGCCCATGACTTCTCACTTCCAAGTACCGAATCAAGCCTTCATACGGCCACATCTTTCACTTGGAAAACTCTCTGCCTCCTTCTCTGCCTGGCAATCTCCTACTTACCCCTCAATACCCAAGTCCCAGAGCACATGCTTGGTGCCAGTTTCCCTGTGCGTTGCTCTCTTCTCAGTGCTTTCAGAGCACTTGGTGTGTGACTCATTATGACACTGCTTAGAGCAGTGGCTGTGACTCTATACACATCTGTCCTGCCACCAGGTCAGGCCATGAACTCCTGGGAATAAAGGGACCAGGTCTTACTCACCTTTGCATCCCCACAACCAAGCCCAGAGCCCGGCACTCACAAGTCCCATCATAAATGCTTGATGCCTCAGTCAATGCCCGGCCCACTTGGCCCAGCTCTCCCTTCTCCATGCAAAGAGAGGCCATGTGAAATGTGGAGCGAGGAAAGGCTTTAAGATCGGACCCCCTGCATCTGAGCCCTGGCCCCTGTGGGACGTGGGCTAGTTATTTAACCTGGATCTGCCCATTTTCTCCTCGATATAACAAACAGCCATGCTCACCTCTCAGAGGGCCGCAGGGAGGAAAAACAAGGTAAAATATGTAAACCCAGTGCCTGCTCAATGGAAAGAGCTCACGATACATTTCCTTGAGCTCAGCAGGAAGTGCTGAGCCAAATGGAGCCCTCGAGAAAAAAATCAATGGCTTCTGTTCTGGTTTACGTGCCAGCAACACAGTGATGGGGCGGACAGCCTCTAACCCAAAGCGCCCCCTCTCAGAGCAAGGGATGGTGTAGGCTGCACTTGATTCATGCCCTCAGCTCCAGAGTCTCAGAAAGAGGCAGGATTAGCAACAAAGCTGATTTCTGTCTGAATGATAAACCCACGAGAGTCCACTATTGCTGAGGCTGGGCCATCAGATCCTTCATCTCCTGTCTTGCACTAATCTTTCACCCCAAGCCACACCATAAAACAGAATACTGCTGACCCAACAGTGTTAAATCCCTGAGTACAAGTCAAACAGCCCACATGTGAGAGAAGGCTCAACCTCGTGGTGATGTCACACCCAGGTTTTATTAGGCCTCAATAAACAAGGAGGTTATTGTGGGCCCTGATAACACCTTGGACAATCAAGCCCAGGGTCAAGGAGAGGAGTGGAAAGGGCAGTGGCTGAACCCACGGAGAGGAGGCAATATGGCACTGGGGAAATAGCCACTTTGTATCAGGTTTGTGATTCCAAGGCTGGGAATCAGGAGACCTGGCTTGCATCTCGGGTTCCACCTCTAGCTTGCTTTATGGGTCTGGTTAAGTCACGTCTCTGGGCTTTGGTTTCTTTACCTATAAAACTGGAGAAATAAATCAGATGATCTGTAGGCTCTTTCCAGCTTTCACGCCTAAAGATCATCAGTCTTAGAGACAGATCCACCCTCCTCAACCCTTGCCCTTTGTGTGTTAGTTGTTTGTCTGAGACATCTCTTAGCTCCCCCTGAGCAGCTTTCCACCAACACCACAACCATTATTGCTCCAGAGTGTCTGGTCACCCCTGACCACAGAGCCTGGCCAGGGAAGAAGATGATAAACTTGGGGCCATGTGTTTAAGAACATATCTAGTATCCTTTGGTCAAACAACTGGACAGAGTCCAGGCACCTCAGGACATGAAGATCTTGGATATCCCAACAACCCCTAAGAACCTGGGCTGGTTTCTTTCCACTCACAGGTTAATCCCACTCCCCTCCTATACCAACCTGTACCTCCTAGGTCCCCAATGCACTTTCAAATCATTAGACATTTTTTTTCCAGGCTGCTTGGCAGGAGACTACGGCAGCAACAGGCAGTTTTTATCTGCACTCTGGCATATCTCGGGGTGGGGCAGGGGAGAGGCAACGTTACAAAGTCCAGGAGAAAATGCCTACAGAAGCAAGCAGAGGAGGTGGCGACCTGGAGGAGAAGACGGTGCTTATCACGAGGACAGGCAGAGTGGGCACTGGGAGTCTGGGAGGCCCCTTTAAGATGCCACAACCCTCTGTGCCTCCCTTACTTCCTTAATAAGAAATCTGAGGGCAGGTGAAATTCTGCAACTGGCCCATGGCCATGCCATGCCGATGAGCTGTGAACAACCAGCACCAGATCGTGGGTCTTTTGACCTCAGCCTACTCTTTTTTCCACTCTACTCTGCTGACCTCGAGATCTAATTAGGTTGCTCTAACGAGGCCAGCTGGATCCCCTGCAGACTCTAAGCAACATGACCCAAGTGTCACTCAGGGAAAGAGCAGGCCCAGCAGGTATTTTGATAACTGCCTCCCCAGCCCCATGCATTCCTTCCCAACCTGACACGGTCTGCTGCTCTTTCTCCAGCCCTTGCCACAAAATCTTAAGGAGTTCAGAGGGAGAGTGAGAAAGGAGAGGTGGGCCTTCCTGTCCCTACAGAACCCTAAATACCTAAGATAACCCACAAAGATCTCTCTCCTTTGGTCTAGGGGAGATTGATGGGGATGAGTGGCAGGAGGGAACTGAATTAAGCTGCTGGAAGTCTGACCTGATTAGGCCAAGAGTATTCCCTGTGAGCAATTAGATGGGTCATCTGAAGGTGTATGATGACAAACAATAGGATCTGTCTCTGCCAGGGACCTTTCAAGACCAATGTTGGTCAGATCATCTCAGCATCAGGAGTTAAAGACTCAAGGAATTAATTATTCAGTGTGCGTGACCCAGTTCCCGGAGGTGAGGCTGGGTGAGAAGAGAACTCACTAGTTCCTTATCGTGGAAAGAAATTCAAATACTTCACAGGGTAGTGTTCCCTTTGCTGCCAAAGAGGATCCATTCATGGGTAAGAGTGACCCCACCCCACTCTCCCAAAAAAAGGAAAAAAATAGCCAAAGCTCACTCATTCAACAAATATTTATTGAGTTCCTCTTATGTCCTGGGCCCTTCAGAAATTTGCATATGGGTGAAGCTTAGTAGGGTATAAAGATGAGAGAATTTATAAACAGGAGGCCTGGGCTGTGGCCCAGCTCAGCCCATAGACAGCTACATTAACGCTGGGCAGGTCACAGCCTAAGTCAAATTCCTCATCTGTGAAATGGGAGTAAATGAAGATTTACTTATTGTGAAGATGAACTGATCTTGATGAAATGTAGAGTGTAATGTAAGCCAAAGGCGTAAACAATAATGATGTGATACTGCACACTTTCCCTGCAGAAGTTTATAACCTGGTCATGTTTTGGAAAACAACTCAAGGTCAAGGTGCCTATTTGGCAAAATTCACATTCTCTGTAATTTGGGCAAAGTGTATGTTTCAACCTGCCAGTGGAGACAGAGCCTGCAGTCAGTACCAGGATCCCAGTCTGTGTGTCTAGGAAGTTTCAAGAAGAGGCAGGGTGAAACTGGAAAAAGCATGACCAACCTGGTCCTGTATCATGTCTGGATGGAATGAATGTTTCAGAAGAGCCCTAAGATTGAGATGGGGGAAAAGACCATCTGGAAGTGCGGTCAATCAGAAACAAAACAAAATTCATTTGAGCACAATAGAGGTGAGCCGGCCAGAAATGCACACACTTCCCTCCCCATACACATTTCAGACAATGATGGAATTGTCTATCGTTCAACCCTCCTCTATGCACGCACTCCACTCTCTGTGTTTCTCCGGGAAAAGGGAGGGATTCTCAGGCCCCAGCAGGCTGGCTGATCAGGACTTCTTTGCCCAGACACTAAGAACCAGAACTATGAAAGCAGCTTTCCCCTAGATCCTGCCAACCCCTTCTCATGCTGCTGCTCAGCATCTCAACACAGACTCCTCACCCTCTCCAGCCTCCCTCCACCGGGGATCCTCAGTGCCCACGAGGCCAGCCTCTGAATCCCCAGCCACGCCTGCCGGCTGCCCTTCCTCTGGGGCCTGTACCCTGCCCTAGCCTCACCCTCCCCTCCTTCCCCCCTCCACTGGGCTCTGCAGCCCCCAGCCACCACCCACCCCCTGGTCTCACACCTCCAGGGAAGCTCCTGAGGCAGGGTCAGTTTTATTCATGTCTACCTTCCCTCTGACTCAGGGCATTCTGTAAGTTCTTCACCCTCCTGTAAATGCAGACAGATGGTCCCCAAATGTATTCTGACGGCTGTATACAGAAGGGAGGCAGAGGAGGAGAGAAGGGGTGTGGAAAGAAAGTTAGACTGGAAATCTAGGACCTTCCGAATCTCCACTGGACAGCAGTGGGTCATGCAACCTTGAGAAAATATCCTCAGGCCAGGCCTCAGTTTCCCTATCAGGTAATGAGGGGTTTGCTCTAAATAACCTCTTGGGTTCTCTCTAATTATAAAATTTGGTTATAGAAACCAGAACTAGAACTAGCCTGGTTCACAGGAGATGTGGGTCTTGGACCTTAACAGCCTATAGTCTGAGAGCTCAGACCTCAGCCTCCATGTCTGTAAAATAAATGGGGATGACTTGACTACCCCTCCCCAGGTACGAGGCCCGCACGAGACAGAAGACAGGACTTCGTGAGCCATAAAGCCCTGAAGAAACTTCAGGGCTTGAACTCCTTGAGCCAACAAACACTGTTGCTCCCCTGCCATGTGCCCAGCCCTGGCGCTGCCCAGCTCAGACAGGAAGGCTGGAAGACAGATCCTTGCCTTCTAGGCTTCCACAGCTGGTGGGGTAGACGGACGAGTGGACAAAACTCGACTCAGCCAGTGACACACCTGAGATCTGAACAAAGCGCTAGGGGAGTGGAGAGGAGGAGGCCCCAACTTTGCTGGGAGAGTGAGGGAAGCTTCCCAGAGGGAACACGTGTCCTGGATGTGGAGATCTGTTCCGGGAGTTGGGGGACTGGAGCTGGGGTGGAAAGGAGAGGAAATTTTCAACTCTTGGACAAATGGTCTGGAAAGTCACTGGAGGGGCCCTTGAAGGCCAGTGGGAGAGTGACAGGCAGACATGTCTTTGAGGAAGGTCTCTGGCAGCAATGAAGAGGACAGAGCAAGGGGACAGAGTAGGGCCAGGAGAGCAGTGGGAAGGCTCTTACATAGTTCATAAGGGTGATGATGCCATACAAGTCATTGATTTTTCACCTACACGGAGTCTTCCAGACCCTACGCCTCCATGCACCTGCTGAATTTATGGAAAGATACGAACAGGTTTGCTCTGCTTACAATGGAACCCAAGCAGAGGAAGATGCTGCGATCATATTTGCAACTCTTGGACAAACGGTCTACCATGCTTGGAAGTCACTCCCTGAAGAAGCTACCCGGCCAGATTCCTGTCTTGGCACAGACCTGGGTCAGCAGGAGACGGAAACAGCATCAGAGCTGGGAGTGGAGTCAGGACAGCTGAGAGGAAGAGGGACAGAGATTCCATCCACTCAAAGCCCACTGAGTCACACAGGTCTTTCATGTCCCCAAACACATCTCAGTCTCAATCCCTGCCACACTCCCTTCTCTGACAGCGTGGGAGGGCTGTGCGGCCTTGGAGGTGGTAGGCAAAGACAGAGGGCTTTCGCCAGCCACTGTTTCTTCATAGGGGTCACATTCACTCGGGCTTGAAGGAAGAGTGCAAGCACCCCTATCCTTTCCAAAGCCTGAAGCCAGCCCCCCAGGAGCGACTCAATGGCAGAAAAGAGATCCACCACTGTGACTTACTTACTTGATTCTTAGGCATCACAATGACTGAAGTCAGCTCCTCCCAGGACAAGCCATGCACAGGTTGCCATATTCCTTTAAAAACAAGAGCCCAACAAGGAATGTCAAGTAGATTATCTTACATTACAGCCTCCTCTCTTCTCCCCACCAAGAGGTTCCACATGCTGTGCACTTTGTCCCGTAGTAACACTTTACCCAACAAGAGGAAATGTACAGAGAATGTCTCTTCATGCTCCAAGTTTTTCATGTGAAGAAAGGAATTATGAGACGCGTAAACACATTCCTTTGTCTGCCACTGGCTGGGTACCCTAAGGCTTATCACACCTCTACACAAAGGCTTGCAGAGAAAGTGAGATGGATGTGGAAAAGAACGCTTCATTCATTGCTCCAGTAAAAGTAAAAAATGCCAGAATTTCTAAGCTTAGGACATGAGGAAAGTAAAATCAAGCTGGTGTAAAAACTTGGTAACAAGTCACCAATGTAAAATTTGTCATATTTCCAAGGTGGAAAGGTCCAAAAGGCTGAATAAATTAGGAAGTCATGAGCGTGGGCTATCTGATTATGGCTGAGTTTCCTAAACAAATTCTGATTTTGGTTTCCAATGACCACCCTAGTGATCTGGTTACATCCCACTTGTTTTGCAGAAAATGCTTCTACACCTGTTTGGAAAATGGAGCCTGGAGTTACAAAAATTTTAAGGATTTACTTTCACAATCCCAATTTTCTAAAAGGTGGCCTCAAAAGGACAAAACTTAAGACATGTAAGAAAAAAAAAGAAAAAGAAAAAGACATGTAAGATTTGAGATCGCCAAGAGGCAATCGCCATACTCCGTGGACTTACGCTCACTTTGCTCGGCAAGGTGGCAGGGCTACTTGCCCACAGAAACACGTACGTATTCTCTCTAGTACACAGAAGGCTGCATTTAGAGCCTAGGAGTTGGGACTCACTGTTCAGAATCCTCAGACTATTAATGGGAGAAAAGCAACTATTTACTGAGCACTGGCCATGCATGGAATGAGCACTGTTAGCGACCAGACATGCTTTGTCTCAGTGGCTCCTCACAGACAGGAATAGGGGCTTAGAGGGCAGAAGGCACTTGTCAAGGCCCCAGGGAGGGGCAGGACTCAAGCCCGGGCCGGGCTGACCCAGTGCTCACGGTCTCTCCCCCCAGGCTGAGGTGAGAGGTGTCCCAGCACCGCTGCGATGGGCCCGCACGCCCCACGGCAGCCACCTGGGTGGAAGCTGCAGTCATCTCCATCCCCATCATCATTATCAAGCCACACCTCTCCAGCCCGTGGCAGCTGACCAACAGGCTGGCCTGCCTTGGCCACATTCTACCAGCCTGAGCTAGAGGCTCTGTGCTGCTGCCTTGAGCCAGAAGTCAGAGAGTCAGGAGGTCTCCACCCATCTGCCTCCCTGCTTTTCAAGGGAAGCTTCTGGGTGCAGTGGGTCGGGGAGCTGGACATTCTGGTGCAGAATTCCGCTATCGGTCTAGCCAGGTATGAGAACCAGGGGCCGCCCCTACTCCCGAGATGTCAGGAACGGAAGCCCCTACCAACCCTGGGGTGTTACTGAGACCAACAGCAGGGAACAGGGGCTCTCTGAGATTCTGCCTGGGCTGTTGCATAGTTGGATGGAGGTGGGCACTTCGGGGCCAGTCTACAAGGGCTAACCACCAGTCAGATTCCCACATAAGCCTGGGCACACGTTGCGATCCAGCCACTCCAAGGGCCAACTGTACCCTCCATCTGACCTACAGCCAAACATGCTTCAAGCTCCCTTTAACTCCACTAAACCAGAAGGTCCTAAGGCCAAGCACCTTCCTTCCCCTCGAGGGGCCTCAGTTTCCTCAACTGCAAAATGAGGAGCTTGAACTAATTGGTGATATCCTCACCAAGGACCCCTTCTAACTGCCCCCATCCACAGGCCCTGACTTTTAGAGACACCCATGAAGCTAGCCTATTGTTAAAAAGAGGGAGAGGGATTAACCCGCATGCAGGCATTACGACAGGTGGTTAGCATGTGCTATCCCAGATAATCCTCCCAGCAACCCAGTGAGGCAGGTAGTACAGCCACGTCACAGAGGGCAGAACTGAGGCATGGTCCAGCCTCAATCCATACTGACCACAGCAGCCTGGGACTCACAGTGGAGCTGGCCGGGGGGTCCATGCCCACGCTTGCTCCCTGACGCGCTGCCCTTTGTCGTCAATCGGAATGAGGAAACAACCTTTGCTCTCAGATTTGCCATCATGCCAATCCCAAGCAAAGACGTATGAGGTCTCCAGGTCCCTGTAGGCCTGACTTAGGTGGTGCAGGAAAGGTTTCCTGTGAGCTTGAGTGACCTCATGGATCCCGAGGGAGGTGAGAGGAACTCTGGGGGCCTTCCTACTTCCATAGAGTCAGAGACTCACTGAGGAACCCCAAGCCCTTGGAACAGGGCCTGGCACCCACTAGGCACTCCATCAGTACTTGTTCAATGGTGGAATGAAGAAATCCAGAGCTTAGATGCACTGAGGGCTTGTTCAAGAAGCGTTAGGCATGAGTTAGTGTGAGACACACCAAATCCAGCTCAGAACCACAAAGCCAGCCCCTCAGCAGTGTGCGCCAAGCAGAGCTCTCCACGCCCAGCCCTCGGCACAGAGGATGAAGGCTCAGATGCTGAGCCAGGACCGCTTTTCATCCCAATTGCCAGGGGAGCACCTGAGAGAGCAAGAGGAATGTCTGAATACAAAGGCTACCCAGCGAAGTGTTCACCAGCACAGGCCCCAGAATCAGGCGAACCTGGGTTCCTGTCTCGGCTCTGTCACTTTAAATTAGTCAGGTGGCCCCAGGCAAGTCACATAATCTCTGTGAGCCTGTTTCTTATCTAAAAATGGGGATAATGTTAGTCCACAAGGCTGTTCTGAAGATGAAATGAGATAATGCTGTAAAGGACAGCCCGGTGTTTAGTTTAGAGTAAGTGCTCGGAGATGGCATCTGCTGTATCGTCTGCATCAGAGTGGGCGGTTAGGAGCACACTGGGAGTAATCTGCTTGGGTTCAATCCCTGCTCTCCTACTAGCTAGCTATGTGACCTTAGGCAAATTGCTTAAACTGTCTGTGCCACAGCTTCCTCGTGTATAAAACAGGATTGATTGTAAAGATTAAATGAGGCCTGTAAGTAAAGAGCTTAGAATAATTTTTACTTCAAAGTAAGCACTCAATAAAAATTCATCTCCAGAGGACTTCCCTGGTGGCACAGTGATTAAGAATCCACCTGCCAATGCAGGGGACATGGGTTCGAGCCCTGGTCCGGGAAGATCCCACATGCCACGGAGCAACTAAGCCTGTGCACCACAACTACTGAGCCTGCGCTCTAGAGCCCGCGTGCCACAACTACTGAAGCCTGCATGCCTAGAGCCCATGCTCCGCAACAAGAGAAGCCACCGCAATGAGAAGCCCGTGCACTGCAACGAAGAGTAGCCTCTGCTCACCGCAACTAGAGAAAGCCCGTGTGCAGCAAGAAAGACCCAATGCAGCCAATAAATAAATAAAATTCCTCTTTTAAAATTAAAAATAGTCACCTTCTGCTTAATTATTAATATTACTAGCATCCTTCTCCCTTTGTTCCAATAACAGATT
Organism: Delphinapterus leucas; assembly: GCF_059928025.1. Lineage (NCBI taxonomy): Eukaryota > Metazoa > Chordata > Mammalia > Artiodactyla > Monodontidae > Delphinapterus > Delphinapterus leucas. Next base: position 43,438,957 of record NC_143135.1, read on the forward strand.
CCACCCCATCCTTCACTCACCAGCCTAAAAGGTAGGCATGGGACTCAAGATAGGTTCATCAGAGTATCCTTCCTCCTCGGCCACATTCTTAGGTACAAAGGGTGTGCATGTGCTCCAAGCTGGGCCAAGTTCCAATCTGAAAACTCCTGGGGAAGGCCTGATCCTCTTGGGTCAGGTACAGGGCTGTGTGGGGTCAGCTGGGAGCTGCCTGTATCCATGGACTAGGTAGGGGATGCTGGTCCAGGGATGCTGGAGGTCACCTTTCTGGGTGTTCTCTTTCTGGGGCTGGATTCTGCAGTGCCTCCTTTGAGTCTCTGTACCTCCCCTAGAACCTTCCGAGGTATCCCTTTTTTTTGGGGGGGGGGTACGCGGCCCTCTCACTGTTGTGGCTGTGGCCTCTCCCGTTGCGGAGCACAGGCTCCGGACGCGCAGGCTCAGTGGCCATGGCTCACGGGCCCAGCCGCTCCGCGGCATGTGGGATCTTCCCAGACCAGGGCACGAACCCGTGTCCCCTGCATCGGCAGGCGGACTCTCAACCACTGCGCCACCAGGGAAGCCCCCGAGGCATCCCATTTTTGCTTAAGCTCATTCAAGTTGGGTTCCTATCACTTGAAACCCAAAGAGTCCCCACTAACAGCAGCAGTCAACAACTGTCTGCTTTATCATCACTAAATCCCACCCAGGAAGAAAAGCCCGCTGCACACTCTCAGTGAGACCCAGGAAGCCAGGGAAAAGCAAACACGGCAGCAAGGCATCTCCACAAACTGAGGTGAGAGGAGCCACTCACAGACCTTGGACCAATGCCCTTCCTGGGAGAGGAAGATGCTGGAACCAAAAAAAGTACATAGCCCAGTCCTGCGGGCCTGGGCTGGGAACCCAGCCTCAGATATGGGTCCCCCTGGCCATGAGCAATAGGAAAAGGCAAGGAGAGAAATAAGGAGACAGTTGATTTCCACTGGCTTCACTGTGGTACAGAAAAACACCTGGGCAGCTCCTTGAAACTACTCTATTTAGAGGGCGGGTGAGGGAAGAGGAATTATCTTGTCTGAGCCCTTAAATGACCCTTTCACTGGTACGATGTCATCTAACCTTCAGCACAGCCCTAGGAGCTGGATGCTTATCCAACCCACTTTCCAGATGAGGAGACTGAGGCTCAGAGAGCTCAGCAACTAACTGGCTGAGGTCACGCTGCTAGTGCCTGCTGCCTGGTGCACTTGTCATGCCGCCTCCCCAGCACACTCTGATCCCTGAGCCTGAGGCCTCCTCTACGCCCAGGCACATCTGCTGCCACTCAAGGGAGGTGGGCTGTGCCACAGCCCCCCATCTACAACCGGCCCCCACCCCACCCAGAGACAGCATCCCAGGCACTGACAGGACAGGCAGCATCTTGGATGTTTCCTTCTCTGAACATGAGTTATTTCAATCTCCAAGAGCTCTGGTGTGATGTTAACAAGATGGCATGTATCCGTGGGTTTTACACAGGATATGCCTGTCAGAATCCCATGGAGAGTTTCTTTATTTTGGGGGGGGGACGGGGGGTGTTTTTGGTTTTTTCTCAGTCACTCTTCTCAAGAGATTCTGACTCAGCAGGTACAACTACAGTGCCTGACACACAGCATGGGCTGAACAATATTATCTTTACTTTGTATCATGTTCTTGCCACCTCCCGGGCCAGCACCCAGAGAGAATCTGTTCCTGTTCCTCCAGGCCTTCTAACGGCACCCTCTTAGTTCCTTCCAGGGAAAGAAGCTCCACCTTCAGATGTGTTTTAAAGAGATTTAGAAAAACCAAAGCAAAAACCCAAACCCTGGCCTGGTAGCAAAAATAAAGAATCAGAACACGCTGGCTGGGCTTCCCTGGTGGCGCAGTGGTTAAGAACCCACCTGCCGATGCAGGGGACACAGGTTCGAGACCTGGTCGGGGAAGATCCCACATGCCGCGGAGCAACTAAGCCCGCAAACCACAGCTACTGAAGCCCGCGCACCTAGAGCCCGTGCTCTGCAACAAGAGAAGCCACTGCAATGAGAAGCCTGCGCACCGCAATGAAGAGTAGCCCCCGCTCGCTGCAACTAGAGAAAGCCCGCGCGCAGCAACCAAGACCCGACGCAGCCAAAAATAAAATAAATTTTTAAAAACCGCACTGGCCGCCTCCCCCTCCTCCTCGCCTCCAGCTGTGGGTTGAGCACGCCAACCAGCACACACAGCTGTCTTCTTCCACAGGGCCCGGGAGCTCAATGCCAAGGTCTGCACAGACATAACCCAGTGGGGGTGAGGACTGTGCAGACACAGACATCGGCTGGTACCAGAGGAGACTCAGCTGGAGAAGGAAGCGGCAGCTTCCAACGTTTTCTGGAGAAAAACTGGAAACCATGATCTGAGATGATGTGAAAAGCATCCTGACTACAGTAATGTTGTCAGGGCCCCGGCTGCACCCGTGGGTGTGGGACAGCTCAGTAAGCCATTCCAGAGGAGCCTCACCCACTGACCCTCACAGGACCCACACTTCACAATGGCACACGCTACCCAGAGCCTCGCTGCAGGCTAACGGTTTTTGTTTGCTTTCCGGCAGCTGGGTTCAGGCAGCGCCTGCCCCAGTCGTGGGGGATTATCCAGGCAAGTATTTCCCTTAGTGTTCTTATTCTTTTCATAGCTTTATTCTCTGCAATTTAAAAATAAATACATTAATTAAAAGGAACTGGCTGGTGCCCTGGTCCGGGAAGATCCCACATGCCGCGGAGCGGCTAGGCCTGTGAGCCGTGGCCGCTGAGCCTGCGCGTCCGGAGCCTGTGCTCTGCAACGGGAGAGGCCATAAGAGGCCCTCGTACCACAAAAAAAAAAAAAAAAAGGGAACTGACTGGTTTGCCCTCAGGGCACGATTTGCTTTCCCTCCTCCCTGGCTGGGTGCAATGATGCACCATGCTCCTCGGCACTGCCTGGCCTTGGAATGGTATGCAGTATACTGGCAGCGACCCATGGGCAAGCTGATCAGCTAGACATCTGAAAGGGGATGGAGTGCTCAAGGGGGGTCCCACCTCCTGCTGCTCCTGGTTCCCATCAAATCAGCCAGGAAATGGGCTTCCCTGGTGGCGCAGTGGTTGAGAGTCTGCCTGCCGAGAGGCAGGGGACACGGGTTCGTGCCCCGGTCCGGGAAGATCCCACATACCACGGAGCGGCTGGGCCCGTGAGCCATGGCTGCTGAGCCTGCGCGTCCGGAGCCTGTGCTCCGCAACGGGAGAGGCCACAACAGTGAGAGGCCCGCATACTGCAAAAAAATCAGCCAGGAAAAATCATTCAATAAACATTTGCTGAGTTTCATGGCTAAAACTGTGAAGAATACCAAAAAGCATAGGGACTAGGGGTCTGAACTTGGGAAGCAGCGGCAGCAGCAGGAGGAACAGTGCCTCAGGGCCAGCCAGCACTTGGGCTTGAATGCCAGCCTCACTGTTTGTGCGTACTAAGACCTTGGGGGGATGATGTCTACCTTATAAAACTAGAGTGTGGATTAAATAAGATGATACGTGTCAAAGAGTAACAAAGTAACAAAAATTTACTATGAGGCAGGAACTGTGTGCTTAGTGCTTTATGTGGATTATCTCACCAGATACTTACAACTTCCCTGTGAAACAGGCACCATATCCTCAAGTTCAGATGAGGAAACTGAGACTCAGAGAAATCAAAGCACCTACCCAAAGCCACAGAGCTCATAAGAACCAGCGCTAGAACACACACCCAGGCCCATCAGACTTCAAAGTCCTAGTCCCTGCTCTGCTGCCTGCTGTCTGACAGGTGCTCAAAACACATTATGTAACATGTAAATGCTGAACTGGGGGCTGCTGGCTCTCCACCAAGGAGGCATATGGAGAAAAGAGGGGGAGTTTTGGCTGAGAGGGTTTAGGAAACCTTTCTGAAGTAGGCAGGGCTGAATCTCAGCCTTGGAGGGTGAGGATGGAGACAGGCCAAGGAGAAATGGAAAGCACTAGAAACTGGGAAAACCAATGCAAAGAGCTGAAGGCAGGGATGACCCAGGCAGGCAGGCAGAGAGAGGCAGCAGACATTGGCCAGGCTGGAGGAAGAGAGACAGGGTTATGGGCACCTGAGCTGTTACGTTGGTGGCCGTTCTACCCGAGATCTTTCTCACCCACACTCCAGAGATGCTCCTCTGACTGCTCCTTTGGTCACACAATCACAGAGGGAATCAAAACCCATGATTATAAAGGCCCAATAACCCCTCCCTCCCCACAGCAGCCTTAGAACCCAGACGGAGGAGCAGATGTTTTTGTCAACTCCCAGCCTGTGCTGCTGTGCTGACCTGCCAGACCCAGATTCTAGGTCGAGCTCCAGGACACTGGGAATCTGAACACTGCCATATGCACTGAAGTATCACCACTGCCCCCCCTGGCATTCAAGGTTCCCAGGAGGGAGAAGAGGGCACGGGTCAAAAGGAGGCTGTGGTGCATAAGCTCCTCATGGCAGAGTCCCTGTCTCACTGGACTTCATATTCCCGGGACATTGCAGGTACTTTTTCAATAACCTGAACCAAGTGGAAAATTCTTCCACTTAAGAAACAATACTAGAGTTTGATAAGTCTGGATTACAGTCCATCCTAGAGCCCTGGGTCTAGTCCCACCTTAGCTGGAAGGACCACTTGCCTGTTTGTCTCTTGAAAAGAAAGTGCCCCCACCCCCAGCAGTCTCTGCTTTGGCCCCCAGCAGCCCCCTGCACCCTGGATGTGGTTCTGAGTCCTGAACCTAGTGCCTGCTCTTCCCCCTGGGTGAAGCCGGGGATGCCGGCCTCCTCCACCTCTGAGTGCAGGTTCCCCCCTCACCCACCAGACCCCCCACCTCCGCCCCGGGCATGTCTGCTCCAAAATGCCAAAAGCTACAACGCCCTCCCACTGCCTCAGCTCCCCACCAAGCCCAACCTAGGCCTTGGACCCACGGAGAAGGGAGAATGGGGTTGAGATGATTTAAGCAACTCTGATCACTGGCTCAGCTCAAGCCCACCATCATGTGCTTTTTTGGAAGTAACAGGACCTGCAGGAGGGAGAGGATAAAAGTAGAACTGCAGAAAAGTCTGGTGGTCACATGGTCTCCTCCCCACCCTCCTCAGGAGAAGAGCAAAGGGGAAATGATGAAGGGCTTTGCAGGGATGGTCAACCTGAGCCTCCAGACAGAGGCTGCCTGGGACGGCCATGGGCGCCTGGGTCACTACCTTCCACCCACGAGTCATGGGCATATTACTTAACTCTGCCAAGCCTCAATCTCCTTACCTATTAAATGGAGATAATAACCAATGACCACACAGGATGACTGTGAAGACTGAGTGAAATGTGAATGTGAACGCGCTTGGCAAACTGTAAAGCGCCCTTAGAAATGGCAGACATTTCCCACAGTCTTGGGAGGTGGGGGGCTTCAGGTCAGAATATTCGGCTGCAAGGGAAATGGGAAACTGGGAATCCATCCCAGTCAGCAAACCTTCCAGGACAAGGCACAAGTCTCCAGGGATTGCAAAAACATTGATCGAGACCTGTTGCCCAGTCTCAAGCACTCACTGTCAGGTGAGGGGAAAGCTACATTTGCACCATAAGGCAAAATAAAAATGTGTTACTGGAAGGAGAGTGTGGAGAGGATAGGACATTTTATTCTGGCCTCAGAGGTCAGGGAGGCTTTTGTAATAATATTATAACATTATAATTATTAGCGTAATATTAAGTCTTTGTGAGTGCTTGCTATGTATGGCAGTTCTAAGTATTTGCATGGCCCATCTCATTTAATTCTCATAAAAAGCCTGTGAATGGGTTCACAGATGACAAAACTGAGGCACAGAGAAATTCACTCCTCTCTTGGCCTCACAGAGCTGGTAAATGGCGGAACTGGAATTTGAAGCCATCAGACTCTGCTCCTCCAGCACACGAGGGGCGTGGTCAGCCAAGACAGATCTCAGACTCTCTAGGCAGCTGAAAGGCTCTGATAAGGCCTGCAGGGATGAGTCACTGAGGGAGGGCGCTGACTCACTCATGGCCTCGCCTGCTCCTGGGCAACTCTGACTGCTGGGCCAGGGTTTCCACTCTGACACTGCCCCTGGTCTGTCCTGGAAGTTGGCCACACCTCTGCACTCCCCAAGGCTCCATATGGGCACCAAATACCAAGGGAGGCTGATGTAAGAACCTATATGTCAATGTACATTTATATAACAGGTCACTTATGAAGTAACTTCTTCTTATTGTAAAAGGTAGTCAATATCAGAGGGAAAAGAATTCGCAAATTCCGGCTCCGCCACTTACTCTGCTGTGTGACCTCAGGCAAATCTTAGCCTCTCTGAGCCTCAGCTTCTTCATCAGTAAGATGTGGTTAATAGTGTTTATCTCAGGCAGTTGTTGCAAAGATGAAATGAGATAATATGTCTAGTGCAGCACCTGGCACACCATAAATTTAATACGTTATGGTTGAATCAGATGACTTTACAAAGGGTTTCCACTGGAAAATCATTTTCTTCACAATAATATTTGGTGGTAATAGTAGTCCTTTTAATTAGTATTCATCTGCCTCTAAGCTAAATCCATTACATGCTTTACCTCATTTAATCCTTAAAAGCATCATTTTCTTCATTTGATGTAGCTTTAGGACAAGAGAAAGAATATGTCCAACACATTAATTTTACTCATACATACACATATAGGGAGAGAGAAACAAGACTGTCAAACAAGCTGATATACTATAATATACAAACTTACTATGTGCCCGGTACTGGTCTAAGCACTCTACATTCAATAACCTATTTCGCCCTCTTTAAATTGTGCCTATAAGGTAAGTGCTGTTTTGCCCTCATTTTACAGATATGGAGCTTGAGGCACAGAGAGGTTAAATAACTTGCCCAAGGTCACTCAGCCAGGATTCAAACCCAGAATAATGAAAGAATACTAAAGTAATGAAAGAAAAGTCACAGCAAGAATGTTTAAGCCCCACATTCTAAGAACTTCTGGGCTTTCTCGTCGCTCCCCTCCCCACCGAAGCTCTGCCATCATCCCCCTTCTGCCAGTTCCACTCTCACCCTCACCCCTGTCCCACTGTTCTTGCTCCCTAGCTCTGCCCCACTGCTCCCAGGTAGGCAATGTCAAACTAATGGACTTTGTTAGGCCCTGGTCCTCTCCTCCTGGTATCTCAGCTTCTCTGCCTCAGCCCCCTATATCCCATCCTCTACAAAGCCACTAGGGACATCTTCCCATATGTGGTACTCCTCTGCTCAAGAACACTCTACGGGTCCCTGCTGCCGAGAGCTGAAGACCCCAATGGGTTGAAGAGGATCAATGAAGGACTCAAGACCCCCACAGGATCTGTCTGGCCTGGCATCTTTCCCTCTGGCCCCAGACTTCTCACTTGCTGGTTTATAAGTCCCAGCACAGGGCGAGTCCGTGAGGCCTTTCCTGACCACCCTATTTAAACTTACAGCCCTCCCCGCAACTGCTTCCTTCCACATGCACCCAGCACACTCTAGCTTCCTCCCTGCTCTAGTGTTCTGCAGCCCCCTCTCATCACCTGGCCTCACACATTAACTTAAGTCTTTATTGTCTCTCTCTCCCTCCTAGAATAGAAGTTCCACGTGGCAAGGGATTTTACCCTATTTTTTTCCTGCTGTAACTGCAGCACCTAGAACAGTTTCTGGCACAGAGTAAGAACTCATAAGTACCTGCTGAATGAACGAATGAATGAATGAATACACATTTAAAATGTCTAAGAAGCAAGTGTCCAAACAGAAAAATGGTGGGGGTGTGGCTAGCATGCTTCTGGGCCTCCTCTCTGCTCCTGAGAACATTTCTGGAGGACAGGCCTAGATTAAAATGTCTAGAGGTCAAAGCCTTCCTAGAATTTACAAGAGTTCCCTATAAGACCCTGGGTCCTCATCCTCCCATCCCTGTTCTGAACGTTCACACACACATACACACGCACAAGCTCACACACGCTCACACACACACACACACACACAATCTATCATATTGAAGGCAGTCTGCATCCCTCCTAAACTTCTCCGCCCAGCCTCATTTCCCTCTGAGACCCACCTTCAAACCAGGCCATTTCCCACTTCTCCTGGCCTGAACACCACCTAGAGGTGCTCTCATCTTCCTCCCACTTATCCATCTGCACTTCACCTACTCTTCAAGATACAGATCAAATGTAGCCACCTCCGCCTCCACCTCCTCCAGGAGGCCCTCTCCAGCCTCTAGAAAACACTCCCCACGCCCACTTCTGTTTCCACCAGTCACATGGAGATTAGTCATGAACTACTTTGTGACTTGCCTTCTATGAATGAGCTGAACTGTTACCAAAATCTCCTGTTACTTAATTTTTTTTTAACACGTGTATCTTGTCTTTTCAAGAATACTGTGAATGTTTTGGGAGGAGAGGCTGGGCCTTAACCATATTGTCATCCCCATGGCACAGGGCCTGGGGCACACAGTAGGTGCTAAATGTATGTTTCTTAATTAACTGCCCAACATAAGCAAGTCACCTTCCCAATCAGGTCACTTCCTCAATTATAGGTACCTGGACTGGTTTCTCCCAGTGCCCTGAATATTTTTTTCAGGGCCTGCTCTGACCTTGGTTGTCTGCAAACCCAGTCATGGGCTTGTGTTTTCAAAGGGTGTCAGAGCCATTCTAATCACGCCCCCCTGTGCTGAGCAGATAAGGATGACCAGGAAAGAAATGATATGTAAAGTCCCACACGTCTGGAAAAGGAAAGGACATAGTTGTTCCAGGCAAACCCAGACATTCAGAGTGTTTCCATCTCCTCAAATATGGGGGTTCAACAGAGGAGAAAACACAAAAACAAAACAAAACAAAAATGGTGAAAAAAACAAAAATAAAAAATAAATTAAAAAAAAAAAAACCCACGGTGTTAAGTTTTAGGTGATTTACCACAGAAAACCAATACTTGAGGCCCAGGTACGCCTGCTGAGCACCAGCTCTAAGTAAACTGAGATTAGAACAAAAGGCAGCAAAATCTCAAGTTACTTCTGAGCTTGGAGACATGAGAGTCAGGGAGGAGGGAGGTGGCCCTGAGTGCTGCAGACCCTCTATGCGCTGGGCCCATGCCAGCTCCAGGGGAGGGTCTCCCGGCATCCTCACTGTGAGGTAAGTGGTCTGTGACCAGCCCATTCACACCTGAGGAAATGGGCCCCCATGGCAGCAGAAGGCAGAGAGCCGACTTGACCAAGTGAGTCATCCTCTTTCCACAACTCGCCAATCAGGACTCCCACATTATCTATGCTTTTGAAAATTTTGAATAGCAAACATATCACTGGGTTCAGAAATCAAAAAGCACAGATGTATCCAGGAAATGTGCCCCTCCTCCTCCTGTCCCATCGACCCATTCTGTCCCCGCTCCGAAATAGGTAACCACAGTTATTAGTCGCTCACGTGTGTTGTGAAGGTGTTGATGTACATACATGCAAATAGAAATATGTCTTCTTTCCACTACGGACAGCAGACTATACACGTTTCTCTGTGCCCAGCTTTTATCTTTTAAAGGAATGGACTTGGACTAGGACAGGGAGACAGATTATCTCTACAAAAAAAGAAAAATGAAAGGTGGGTCTGTGTGAAAGGCCCATGAAACAAAGAGACAGAAATATTCTGGAGAACATGCGTGTAAAGAGACTGAGGTGTGATGGTCCAGTCACCATGGGTACCACTGGTCTGTGGCTGACCCAGATCCCAGGTAAGCTGGAGGAGAGCCCTGAAGGTCAGGGGGCAGGCAGGGGATCAAACACCCTGATGGCACTAAAGCCCCACCGGCTAAAAGCTCTGACCAGCCTCGCCGAGCACTTCATCTTCCAGAAGAGAGAGGAAGCGTCTATAAGAAGGGGATTAAGCTAATTCCCACAGCAATGACCGAATGGGTGACTAGGGGGACACAGGAAGCAACTGCGGAGGAAAAGCAATCATTTCCTCTGGAACTTGGGAGGGACCAAGAAGGGGAAGTTAGTGCCTGAGACTAAGGAAACAGACTTCAAATTGCTAAAAGAATAGAAGGGCTCTAGGACCCAAGATTGAGGAAGTAAATGATTCAGACACTCTGAAATGCTGTTCTAACTGTGCAGTTGAAGATGGAGGTGGGGCGGCAGGGGGACAGAGGGAGAAAGGAGGAAGAGGAGGGAAGATGGGGCCTTTTAGGAAGCAGGCAGCTCACCATTATGGCTCAGAGCTGGACTTAGGGGCAAACTGACTAGACGCTAATTCCGCCCCTCCCCTTCCTAGCTGTGAAATCTGGAGCAAGTCAGTTAACCTCTCTGCACTTTAATTTCCTCATTGGTAAGTGGGGATAATGAGAGTATCTACCTCACGGGCTGGAACGAGAATGAAGTGAGTTAGTGTTTACAGAGCGCTCACATGGTGCCGGGCTCACCACAGCTGCCATGTGAGTGTTAGAGAATAGAGCCACGTGGTTGTACAGGAAACCCTGACAAGCTCAGTTGTTGAAAAGAGCAGGTCCCATCACTGGGAGAAGGATGCATAACCAAAGAAGCCCCTGAGACAGTGAGGCAGGGCCTCCCTCGAGCATCAACCAGAGGAGGCCAGCCCAGGATGAGCTGCGGCCGCACAACATGCCTAGACGGCAGGAAGGGGGGGGGTCGTCTTGAGCCAAGAGGTCCGGAGGCATAAAGGGACCCTGGGAAACTGGACCCCGGCTCCCACTCTGGACACACGATGGCCTCCGTCAAAGAGAGCTATCCTTAGACTGACACATAAAGATCCAACACTGAGATGAGAAAGGGGGCTGGGAAGGGGGGTGGGGGAAGCTTGGATTTTAGAAAAGGATATTTAGATAGTTTCAATAACATCAAGCCCCCTGGCCGGCCCAGAACACTGGGAACTCTGGCAGATGAGACCGCTGAACTGCATCTGTGTGGGGCAGCCTGGGGACACCTGAGAGCAGTCCCGGAGCCCGGTGGGAACTGAGAACACATGAGGTCAAGGAGCGTTCATGCCTTTCTGTGATAGGATGCTTAATGGTTGATGGAGAATTACAATAGATTTGGCATAACTAGACTCAAGAAGGCATCTGGTCAGAGGTCAGAAGAGCAAAAAGGCAGAGACTTAAGCAGGAGCAGCTTGGACTACCTTCCCCAAGCAAGCCGATGAAAGGTGACGTTCCGAGGGGAGGACTCTGGCAGAGGGCTCTCTCCTGATAAGCATTTTATCAGTGACTTGGGAGATGCTAGGGAAGGCACACTAATTAAACAGGATCCTGAAAGAGCGCAAGGTAACAGAGGGTTGCACAGAATTTAACCCATTGAAATTCAACAGAAATGCTTGTTCTGAATCAGATGGGAAGAAAATAGGAGGCTCTGCCTTTAAATTCTAAAGCCACACACATTGAGGACAGGGGAGAAGCAGCTTAGCAACACGTCATGTTAAAAAGATCTGGTCAGGGGAATTCCCTGGCGGTCCAGTGGTTAGGACCCTGCGCTTCCATTGCAGGGGGTATGGGTTCAATCCCGGATTGTGTAACTAAGATCCCGCAAGCCGTGTGGCATGGCCAAAAAAAAAAAAGATCTGGTCAGGAGTAATGTCAGTGAGTCAATAACGTGAAGTAGCTGCCAGAAAAGCTCATGCAATCTTGGGCTTCATTAAAAGGAGTAGAATGGCCTGAACTAGGGAGGTGATAACTGCCTTCCTCTGCTGTGGTCACACCACACCATGAATATGGTAGACGGGTCTGGGCACTAGCCGCGATATATTAGAAGGATATGGACAAAATGGAGTTTGTTCAAAGGAGAACCACAGGAAAACATCTGGACCCACATCATGGGTTGTAAATCTGGAAGACTCAAGAGAGGACAAGAGGGCTGTCTCTAAGTATCACATTGCACTAGTTAGGAGATGTGCATTTTTTTTTCAGTTATAAAATGTCTGAAAGCAGAATTATCTTATAATCCCCTAACATCTAACAATCTCTCTAGGCCAGAATGCAGCTGGGGCATAGCTGTCATCGCCCCATTGTCACTGTCATGTGGAAATTTGACTATTATTCCTGGTGACACATCTGGACAACTGCAACCCTCAACATTTCAAGAGCCAGAACATTTAAGGACCATTTGAGGAAGAAATGTGAGTCCTGGAAAAAAGAATTCCAAAGACAACAGAGATTAAGAAATACATCACCACTTTACCAGAATATAATATGTCAAAAAAAAAAAAGAACCCGAACATATTGATAACTCTGAGTCAAAAAGTGATTTGAAAGATTTGGATTCTGAAAGTGAATATGTTTTAGAAATGCTGTTAATAATTTATTTTCCTTTTGATGTACATGCAGGAACGATATGGAAGAAAAACTTATATCTAAAGTCTAAGAGAATTCTTTCAGTAAATATAAACATTTTAAGTGATAACACAGTATTGTTCCACAGTTTAACTGGAAGCAGTTTTTCTTTCTTGAAGGTTCATAAAATAATGGTATATCTTACAATCTATGGTATCAGAGATTTGATTTTAAAAAAACAGTATCTGAAGAGCTGTCACATGGAGGAAAGACTAGACTTTCCTTCTCTATGGCTTCAAGGAGGAAGAACTAGGACCAAATGCCAGAAGCTATAGGGAGCCAGCAGGGAAGTGACAGGAGGAGCCATTCAAAGATGGAATGGGTCACCTCGGATGTGAAGCCCAGGCTGGAACACAGTGGGGAAATCAAGCACCAATGTGGCAGCCCTGTGATCCCAAGGTCTGATTGAGAAAACCTCACCACAAAGAGAAAGGTGGCCCATCTTTCTTCGTTACCCACCTATGTGCTCAGACTGAGTTATTCTCTCAAAAAGTCACCACTTAAGGATAAGAGCCATTTAGGGAACAGTACTGAATGGGAGACCTGAGGCAAAGAGGAATGCCGCCCACACCTGTGCTCTCAGACTCCTGTGGGCCAGCTGGGGACCACCTACATGCCTGCTATGTGCCAGGTACGTGACAGGTGTGCTACACACACTGTCCCAGTTAATCCTCACAGCCCCCTGTGAGGCAAGCGCTATCACCCCCATCTTACAGAAGAGAAACCTGATGCTCAGAGAAATTCAGTGGCTTGCCCGAGGTGTTACTGCCACTCAAGGCCATGGTCGGTCTGTGACAACCTGCTTCAAATAGAGGGTTGTCCAGAAGTCTTGATTGGCAAAATGAATGAACTGAGCGCTCAAATGAGCCATCAATGAATGGACCAACGTGGTCTCACATTGGTAGCACAGATGCTAGGAGAAGAAAGAAAGAGGAAAGCCGTTTTAGTGTCCCACCCCCTATCAATAGCTCCCACGGGCACGAAGCTCACGCCATTTGCTCCCTGCAGAAGCAATTTATTCCACCACATTTAAGCAAGGGTGTTTCTGAGACGTCTATGGCAGAGAACAGGTGCCAGTTGCCCTGCTCAAATGTCAAAGCACACCAGGCTGCCATGCCTTCCACCTGCCAGGTTAACACTGGAGTAGGCAGAAGCTGAGCTCAGCTTTTGTCTCCTGCCAGGGCCAGGATGTCCAGAGGGCTGGGGAAAGGCTGGGGAGTCAGCCAACTGCCCCCACAATGTGTTCCAGCCGCCTGGAGACATCCAGTCCAGCCCCAGGCCACCCAGGCTTCCTGCTTCACTGGGGAGGTCAAAGTGGGCACCAGATACCAAGGGCGGCACCCACCTGAAGGGGATATTCAGGTGCTTATGAGATCACAGAAGGGGGAGAATCGGTCATTTCCGATGATGGCCCACAACGCCCTGTGAGCAGGTGACGCCTGCAGAAACGATTCTAACGAAGGAGGAGGGGCTCACCGAGGTCCCTGCCCAGCCCAGCTTTGCTGTCTCAGCCATGTGTAGGCAGGTAACGCCTGCTCCTGATCTACGGGTACCCACCGCCAGGGGCTCAGCACCCACAACCCCCAAATCCATCCCCCTCAGGCCGACCTCTAGGGAGGGGAATGACCTCCTGTAGTGAGGTGGTGAAAAGCAGGGGCAGTTACCATTTTTCTGCAGAAGACAGAGCTGCCAAAGCGCAGGACAGGCGCAATTGGTGGCACAGAAAGTGACAGATGGCCCCTCAGGCCAACCTGAGGGGTTCCAAATGGGCTGCCCTCCTGATCAACTGAAAGATAGGGGCTGCCCAAGCTGACCCCCTTCACAGGGAAGGTGGTGGGGCAAAAGCACAGACAAGGCCTTATTTGGGCCCAGTCTTAAGTGCCCCCAACCTCCCTGTTCCCCACCCCCCGGGGCACTCCTTGGTCCAGACTGACAGCTACAGTCTGGTCAGTTTAACTGTCCAACGCACGGAGGGCAGTGCAGGCCTCCTAACAGATCCCCCACCCACGACTCCCACACAAGCTTATCCTGCACAGTCTGATCCGCCTGAAGGAACGCTCTGACCATCCCTCTCCAATGGCTGTCACTACCTGCAGGATTAGGGCCTTACCCACCCCTTCCCCAGCACTCAGGGCTAGCCTGATTCCAGCCTCGGCTTCCAAAGTTCCCCCAGGCAGCCCCCAGGTTTCCACCACGTGACACCCTGAACTTACCCTCATGTTTCTACATCTCTTTGTGCTCTACTTCTCCCCATCTCTGCCTATGGAAATCCTATCTTCCAAGGCCCATTTCAGGGACCAAGTGCCACCTCCTCCAGGAAGTCTCCTCTGACTCCCCCACACTGTGCGACTGTCTAAAGCACATTCCAAACTCTTATCTTGATGTGTGGGCATGAATGAACTTATCTAAGGTACCTGTCTCCATGAGTTAGATGAAGGCTCTGCTCCTGTCATTCAGCACAGCACCCCCGGCACGGCAGCTGTGCACCGTGAGCTAAGGAGCCTAGGTCACAGTGCTCCATGCCGGCCCTGACAGCACCCTTTTTACAGTCCTTTCTGATTCCCTCCTCAACCTACTTCCAGCTGACTCATCCCCCATTCTATCAAGGTTTAGCTCTCAGAGGACAGCTAATTGGAGATAAACTAATCAACATGGTATCCTTCCCAATTAAATTTTTAACAAAGGCCCTCTGGAGACAAGGGCTGAAGACAAAGGTGGGAATTACAGGCCCCAGAGCTCTGGGGGAGGTATTTTTGATAAGGAAAGATCTTGCACCAAACCATTGTGCAAGCCAGTGTTACCAGGGTATATATCCTAAATTCAAAGCATGGGAGAGCTGCTAGAAAGCGGGGTGTCGCTTGGTGATACAAAAGGAAAGGCCACCGGCAAGTAAGGCTGCCCGAGGCTGGTCACAGGCTCACAGCCTGCCAGAAATGGAGGATGGAGAACAGACTTGACTCTGACCTGGTTAGGTGCCCTTGAGCCAGGAACCACACCTCTTGGCCTCCGCTCAGTATCAAGAAGCCTCTGAGCCTCAGTTTCCCCATAGGTAAAAAACAAGGAGGCAGGAGTAAGAATTAGATGATCCCAGAGGGCCCTTCCAATCTGACATCCCAAGGCTCGGCCTCCACCTCTTCCTCCCTCCTGGGAGGTATCATTTGAAACTACCCTACTTCCACTCCCTCCTTACCTTGAGCCCCACCTGAGTCCAAAGGGAAAACTAAGCCTAAAGATCTCCCAGCCAAAAAAAAAAAAAAAAAAGATCTCCCAGCCAATCAGCAGGCAGCATGCAGGGGGCAGGCCTCTCCCAGCACAGGGGAAAGGAAGGGGCAGATGTTGGTTTCTGTGGACACAGAAATGCTACTCTCACTTACCCAATTTGTCCCAGCCCGGAAAAAGACAGTTGGCTGATTGCCTTTGCTTCCCTGACCTACCTTTTTAAGAGATTACAACTGCCTGCCAAATTTAAGTGCTGCCCTAAAATCAGGACATATAAGGTCTCTCAGCGTGGATCTGAAGGGTTTCAAAACGGGTAGAGAGTAAGCGTGATGAAGAATGAAACTTGGAGGCAATCTAGGCCAGGGTGTGCAGCCCTGTCAATTAAAGACCTTTAAAAATAGCCTCTCTTCTCTCATGCTGAAGATAAAGATGAAGTTTCAGCAATAAACAGACATCTGCTGGAGCTTCTGAAGAGATTACAGCATAAACACCCCAGAGAGCAGTCATAAACAGCCCAGAGCTCTCTCCAGGTACCCACAGCATCCTGTTTACCAACGGCAGGGGAGGGCTTAGGGGATGGAGGGACAGAGAAGGAGGTGGTGTTCAGAGGCTGGGGAGGATGCCCCAGGAAGAGGTGGTGCAGGAGAGCCCAACTTGGCAGAAAATGGAGAACTGGCTGCCTTCTGCAGGGAAATAAAAGCTCAGGGATCTACCAAAATTTCCAGAGGATTCCATGCCAGTGTCATTCATTCTGAAAATGGGTCACTCCTTAAAATTAGGAAAAAAACTGACATTTTTGAGTGCCTACCTAAGCAGGGCACTTCACAAATATTTTAATTTTACCTCTACATCAGTTCCCCAAGATCGGTGTGATTACCACCTTTTTAAAGACAAAAATACTAGGGTTCATTGACGCCCAAGGCCACATGCCTAGGATTCAAACCCAGGTTCTGTCTTAGCACATTTGTTTGTCTTTGCCTATATCACCTGCACCTAGAACATGCCCCTGAGGTTTATTCTCAGTGCCCAGACTCTCTACACCCACAAATCTAACACAAGGAGAGTCCTAAAGGGGAGAGGCAGCAAAGCAGAGTAGAGGGGCAGGAGTTAAGCCATGTATGCCTAATTCAGATAACTGCTGAGTCTCGGCAGCCCTGTGGGTCCTATCGCTTCACATCCTGGTGGCTTCCCAGCAGGCCTGAAGATGAACAAAGGGGGAAACAGACACAAACATATGCCTAGACTCTGTCTGGAAGGAGCCACAGGAGACTGGGGACAGCAGATGCCACTGAAGAAGAGAACTGAGGACCGGAGGACGGGAAGAAGAGAGACTTGCTTTTCACTGAATTCTCTCTGGACTGAGTGAATATGTTCCCCTGCACCCATGTATATATGGGGGGTGAATAGCATCAACTGTGTGTGTTGGGGGGGGTGAGTGCCACGCATCCACACGTGTGTGGGTGGGGGGCGGTGAGTACCAGCATCTGCGCATGTGTGTGTATGAGGGTGAGTACCCTCATCCATGCACGTGGTGTGAGGCGGGGTTAAGTCCTTTTTAAGAGAGTCCAAGATGTCAGGTACAAGGTAACAGACACATCCAAGCTGGTGAAAGCGACCTGGACCAAGCAGGAAGTCCTGGGTCCCCTGGTCGCAGCAAGCCTGGAATCCAGAGGAAGCCGAGGCGTCATCCAGAGCCTCCTCCTTCCCTCACAACAGGAACGTGCTGCAACCCCAGGCAGATGGCAAGAAGCTCTCTGAGCATGAACCCCATGGCCCCCAAGGCCGAAATCAGTAGCACGAGCCCCCTAGGACATTCCCTGAGTTAAGAGATTGACTGAATCCTCTCCTTGAGGCTGTGGAGAGAGGCCTCTCCCATTCCCCTGCTTATTCCTCTATTCTGTCCCTTTCTTTGGCTATTGGATTTCTCACCCCTCCAAGCAGGGAGCTCCTCGCTGCTATCACCTTTGTATCAAGCTGAGCAAAAGCCCAGCTGTCCTGACACGCGGAGCCATCAGCACCCCAACTTTATAGCAGCTATGAACTCCACATACTCCACATGCTGCACCTTGACCCCCCCCCACGCTGCTCCCCCGGGGTGAAGCTGTCCAACAAAGGGGTCAGCAGCTCTGCCAGGCCCCCAGCAGACCCTGGACCCACCCTCCTCCAAGGAACAGCTTTCCTTGGTGATCAAAAAGTCCAACTGACTTTTTCCCAGGCACTTCTTCATCCTCCCCTCCACCTCATTCTCCTGGCCCTGGCACAAGTTAAACCCTGAGATCCTGCAAATCTTCCCCAGATTCAGTCAGTACTCAGATCAGTAGCCAAGGCCAGCCATTCAGAGTCACCAGAGCCAAGAAGCAGTTTCCGCATCTTAACACATTGACACTACGGTGCAGGACAAAATGTTCTTAGACTCCCACTCCCATCTCTGGCCTGGCTGGGCTTCTGCACTGGGTGTGTCAGAAGCTCGGGCCTGCAAACATCCCAAAAACCTGCTGTTGTGGCAGCTCAGGGACCAGGGGCCACCGGCCAACTCCCTGCCATTCTGTCTTGCTGCCAGCAGAAAGGACATGGGCACTGGACATCCTCCACTGCAAGGGAAGGGGAAAACCTGAGCCCCAAACCAGCAGGAAACAAGTCCCTATTCTCAGGCCTGCCTTGATCTCTGTACTCCCCAGGAAGAAAGCTGACCTAGCCTTGAAAGGAATACAAGAGTGGCAAGGTCTCTGGACACCAATGGGAGAAGGCGGGTGAGGGAGATTACCCTGACCCTCAGGGGAGAGAAACACCAGTGCAAGGACGGAACACACTAAAACTCCCAACCCTAAGAACATCGGCACCATCCCCCACACACCACTCACTGCCAGCCACGCGGGAGACAGACAGGCTTTCCTGGGAGGAACTGTAGTAATATTTAGATGCATGGATGGGTACAGAGCAATTGCATTTGAGAAACGATACCATACCTGGTACTCACAAATGGCTCTTCATCTGGGACACAGGGATGGACGCGCTAACAGCGAAGGGAAGCATCGCAAAAATCAGACTCCACCGTGACCTAACCCTGCGATGAAGGTTTGTTTGTGACCAGAGGGCCCAAGTCCCCATCACCCCACCAACTCTGAGTTCTGAGACCAGATGATCAGGGCTTGAGAAAGGAGGAGCCTTATCAGCGCAGACCAGCCATGCTTTCTACCTCTCAGGAGGTGGCAGGGAGGAAAACAGAAAACGGTGGAGGGAGGGGTCAGGGCCCCCCAAAGTGAGGTCAGTGGGGCATTTGGCCATCAGGCACTTTCCCAAGAGAAGACAGGCCGTCTGAGCCTGAAGCTCTGCCTTGCCTGCTTTTTCTTAACCCACTATGTTATTCTGTCTTCCTCTGAAATCGCAAACTCTCTGAACAAAAAATCAAAATCAAGAGCCTAACATTACAATGATTTCATTCTGGGGAAATCAAAATGAAATTCTCAGGAATGAAACGGAAGTGGTAGACTGGGAGGGAGGGTGAGGCTACACGGATTTCATAGCTTCCCATCTCCTAAGCTCCAGCTTTCTTTGCTTTCTAACTTTTAAAAAGTACAGGTATGGGAATTCCCTGGTGGTCCAGAGGTTAGGACTCTGTGTTTTCACTACGGGGGCTGGGGTTTGATCCCTGGTCAGGGGACTAAGATCCTGCAAGCTGCACCTCATGGCCAAAAAATTAAAAAAAAAAAATTTTTTAAGTACAGGTATGTTCTTTAAAATAATGTCATAAAATAAGCAAATATCAAAATCCCAATGGCTCTGTGACCTATCCACACATAAAACTGTACCAAATGCATGCATAATTTTGTCTACCCATCCAAATTGGTTGAAGGAAGCTCTCTTTTTTAAAAGGAAAAAAACCCCAAATATTTGGATTTTCCATTAGAAAAATACAATATTTTTATTATAAAAATTTTAGAAAAATACTGAGAAATAAAAGATAAAGGAAAAAATTAACTTTAACCCTGCCATGCAGAAAGAAAGACAACATTTTCTTATACTTAATGCCTAGTGGACAAGACTGTTTATGCTTAAGAAGGAAGAGGAGGAGGAGGAGGAAAAGAAAAACGCCTCTTAATTTGGGCCCTGTGTGCAGAGAAAGGTCTTTTGGGGCGGGTCAGAAGATGGCTATCAGAGTGCTTAGTACAGAGTCTTCCCCAGTGGTCCAGTGGTTAAGACTGCCTTCCAATGCAGGGGGTGCAGGTTCGATCCCTGGTCTGGGAACTAAGATCCCACACACCGCGAGGTGTGGCCAAAAACAAACAAACAAACAAAAAAGAGTGCCTAGCACCTTGGGGAGATCTGATAAGGAAGCTAGATGTGAAGCCTGTTATCCAGGGGAGCAAGCACACGTTTTCCTTCCCTCCTGAGCCTCTGGTCTCCTTTATTAGGACACCCACAAAGGTGCCAATGGTGATACTATCTCTTCACCATAAATTCAGACCAGACAGTGAAAGGTCGTAAGTGTTTGTTTTCTGTCACAACCTGTCAGCTGCAGATGGATAATAACTTGAGAAAAGCCCACACCTCGCCCAGGTGTGAGGCCAGACAGAGAAGGCTCCTGAAGGTACAAGGCAGAATCTTGCACTGCCCAGAGAGAGGCGGGCGGCATTCTCTGGGCAGCAAAGCCAAGTGCCTGGCTCTTAACATGGTAATCCCTGTGGCTGAATAGGTCAGGATTCAGAGCTCGGGCAGAAATGACCTCAGTCCCCGTCAGTCCCACATGTGATCTGGGGAGGCCAGCTGATCACGGCACCACGGCGGCTGTCTGGGCTCCCCACACCGCAAACCAGAGCACGCAAGGGAGCACGGCAAATAGTTCTATTATTTCAGGATGTTTACAGGCTGACGCTTGCTGAGGAAATGTCCACACGTGAGCAAGTCATATATTTTTTAAAACCTCTTATCTAAACACAGGCATGGGCAGTCACAGAAACCTACCACTGGGTTAATTCATTCAAAATGCATTTCCCGAGTGGCTACGGCACCACTGGGCAGGCGCTCACCATGCCTCTGCCCTGTCCCAGACATGGCACTGGGAATCCCCAACAGAGCACAGAAGTAGACTCCAGCATCAAAGCGTTCGCCGTCCAGTGGGAGATTTAAAACGGAGGGTAACAGCTGGTTAAAAGTGGGAGTGGGGCAGAGGGGGTGGTGCTCCAGATTAAAGTAGGCTTAAAAGGACTACCAACCAAATGCAGCATACAGACTTTGCTTGGATCCTGATTTAAACAAACCAGTGATGAAGGTCACTTCTGAGACAATGAAGGAAATCTGAATATGCACAGATGCGACCAAAGAATTACTGTTAATTCTGCTACATGCAGTAACAGCCATGTGGTCATGAAAGAACATTCTTTTCAAAATAGATATATGCTGGATTATATAGGGGCAAAATGACATGATATCAGAGATTTCCTTTTAAATATTTCAGGAATAAAAAATAGAAGGGAAGAAAAAGAGAGAAAGAGAGAGATGAAGCCAGCCTGGCATGATCTTGGCTGTTGAAGCTGGATAATGAGTATTTGGGGCTCATTATACTATGCTCTCTATTTTTGTGTTTGAAAATGTTCTTTTTTTTTTTTTAACTGTGCGGCTTGCAGAATCTTGGTTCCCCAATCAGGGATCGAACCCAGGCCCTTGCAGTGAAAGCACTGAGTCCTAACTGGACCACCAGGGAATTCCCTGAAAATGTTCATGATATTTTTAAACAGAGGACTGCAACACATCATGGTAGATATCCTAATGAAGACTGGTATAAAAGGCAAAAGGGGACCTCCCTTGTGGTGCAGTGGATAAGAACCTGCCTGCCAATGCAGGGGACACAGGTTCAATCCCTGGTCCGGGAAGATCCCACATGCCACGGAATAAGGAAGCCCATATAGCACAACTACTGAGCCTGCGCTCTAGAGCCTGCACGCCACAATTACTGAAGCCCGCGCACCTAGAGCCCGTGCTCCGCAACAAGAGAAGCCACTGCAAGAGTAGCCCCCGCTCGCCACAACCAGAGAAAGCCCACAAGCATCAACAAATACCGAACGCAGCCAAAATAATAAAAATTAAATTAAATCTTTAAAAAAATAAAATAAAAGGCAAAGGGGATATAGAGCAAAGAGCAAGGAGAATTTGTGAGAACCAGAAAATAAACCTGCCAAGTTTACGAGTGTTTTAAATACCATTTCATAGTGGGGTAGGAAGACATGTTCACAAATAATTACAATACAAGATGCGGAATCATAAGCACAGCAGGCGGCTGCACACACCAAGCCTCTAGAGTCCAGAGGATGGCCACACGGTTTTTTCCTGTTTCCCTTAGTGTTTAATTCACCACACAGACCTCACTCATGCAGAAGGAGGCCAGAGCCCTAGCTTGGTCACTCACTAGCTGTGTGATTGGGGGAAAGTTCCTGAGCCTCAGTTTCCTCATCTGTAAAATGGGAATAATCCCACCTACTTCTTCAGAGGGCTAAAGTGGGGATCAAGTGATACAAAGAATGAAAAACCCCAGCATGATGTACAGTGTTTCCTTTCTTGGCTCTTTAAGCAACAGAGACCCTCTAGCCCTGAGAGGGCCTCAAAGATTGGCAATTTTCAGCCCAAATCTTGCACCCATACCCCAGCCCTCCCACCAGGGTCAAGGCTCTCCCCCAAGAAGGCAGGACCTCCCCCCCCACCACGCCCCCCTTAGTAGAGAGTGAAAGGAAGGCCCATGACTGGGAGGCACACCCAGATGGGGGTGTGGACATGGGTGGAGAGAATAGAGACACATCCCAATCACAGGCAGAGAGAGATTACTCAGTGTTCCTCTGCTCCTTACAGTTCCTGGGAATAGGCCTCCAACGACCAAGCTACAACCAACCTTAGTCCTTAAGCTGATTTATACTAAAGTGTAACTGGTTGGTAGTAGGCTAATCACGATTTTCTTTCAGAAGAGAAGGATGAGCAGAAAGGCAGCCCTGGGCCTGAAGAAGGAAGGAAGCAGTGATTTCATTTTTTATAAACATAAGCTCGAACTATGGATTTCAATCACCTTACAATCACAATTAGTATACTCAACACCTGCCCTTCCCCCAAAACACAAAATAAAACTAGAATTGGTCCTAAGGTAGAGGTTATTTCAAATAACAGTCCTCCTGGGACTTCCCTGATGGTCCAGCGGCTAAAACTCTGCGCTCCCAATGCAGGGGGCCCAGGTCAGGGAACTAGATCCCGCATGCAGGAACTAAAAGATCCCGCATGCAGCGACGAAGATCCTGTGTGCCGCAACTAAGACCCGGCACAGCCAGATAAATAAAATAAATATTAAACAAAAAACACGACACATATAACAGTCTTTCTAAACCATCCCAGAAGCCAACTCTCCGGCGCAGGGCCAAGTCAATGGCAGAGGCAGACTTCCCCCTCAAATAGCACCCAAACACCAACAGTCAGTCCTTCCCCATCACAGCAAGACCAACACCGCCATCACCCCTGATGGAGGACAGGGTGGGCAAGGGGTCTGTAGGTTGAACAACCTGGGCTAACCTGGGTCAGTTCAAGTGCGTTGCTAAGGAAGCACCCACAGGACCTTTGGATGGAATCTTTTCAGAGGCCAGGAGCCTGCAACACAGCACACCGCTCTCCACAGCCATGGGGCAGCAGGAAGGGCACTGGACTGAGCTCTGGCAGAGTCTGGTTCAAATCCCGGCTCAGCCGCTTTCTATGTGACCTTGGGCACTTACCCTACCTGAGTCTGTTTCCCCATCTCTAAAATGAGGAGGGCATAACTCTGAGTTTTTTGAGAGTTACTGTGAAATTCTCAGTAGGCACTTAATAAACGTGTCTTCACTCTGTCTGATGGCCCGTTCTTACTGCAATAAGAGCTTCCAGAACATCAGGTGGGACTACCCTGGAGAACTGAGCCCCCCTCCCCCACCTTGGATCCACTTCCCCTGGAAAAAGGGACGGAACAGAGCTGGCCTGGGGGCCCAGGGGACCCCGGTGCCAGAGCACCCACGCAAGCAAATTGAGAGCCAACCGGCTGCTGGCTTTTTTTCCCACGGGGCCTGCCCAGAAGGGGGCTGGTTAGTGGCCTCATCCTTCACAGAAACCACTGAGGACTGTAGTGAGTAGGCAAGACTAACAGCAAGAGGTCCCCACACTGCTTAAGGTCCCAGCAGGGCCCGATGCGCCTCCAGATAAAAGCTCTTTGGGCTTTAAGAACCCAGGCTTTAGAATTAAAACAATATGGAAAGAGACACAAGTTTACTCTGGTTTCAACAGCCTCCTCCTCATCCAGTAAAGGCCATTCCCAGTTCTGTCGAGAGGCTGGTCTAGGATAAAGTTAACCCCACCTGCCCCGGCCTGGAAGCCAAGTCAGCGGCGCTTCTACCCAGGGCCAGTCGGCAAAGGCAAGGCGGGAGCCTGGGACGCCCCGACAGGGGTGCTCCCGGGCCTGGGGAGAGCGCAGGCTGCTGGAGGCGCGAGGCTCAGAAAGGACAGCGCCACGTCCCCTCGGGCCACCGCCACCGTCCCAGACCCAGTCCCCGCCCGCAGGCGGCCAGGCCACCGACATCTGGCCCAACTTAACTTCCTGTTGTTAAGGAGGGAGGGGAACCGGGCGGGGGTTGGTAGGCGGGCGGGGGGGGGCGCCCAGTGAAAAGCCGGGGAAGAACGTGACCGGTGAGGAGCCCAAATCGTGGGAAGATAAGTTTAGGGATGATCTTCTGCCCCGGCGGCAGGCGGTACTGATGGCGCGTCGCGCCCACTCCATGTCGACGTTTGGGTATTCTCTAGGCTTAGAATTGAAGAATTTGGGTGTTGGGGGGCGGAGTAAGAGGTAGTTCGAGGTACTGGGTTCTAATGGATTCGGAGAGCGATAGGAGTACCCCGGCCTCCCTGGGCAGTGCCACCTGCTCGCTGGGCGCCCCGTGAGGTGGGTCTGAGGCGGGAGATGCTGCGGCGCACCTGACCCTCTCCGGCGCGGGCCAGGGCACGGAGTCCAGGCTCGGCCGCCACGGTCCCCGCCCGCCCTCCTCAGAGCCCCGCGCTCCCCTTACCCTCCCCCCGGTCTTACCGAGAGCCGCGTCGGCCGCCGAGCCTCGGGTGAGCCCTTGTCTTTGCCTAGGGCCGTGTGCGCAGCGGTCTGCAACCGGAGGCCGCCTGCGAAGCTGTGAGCTACCTAGGCGGCCCCGCGCAGGCTTAGCCGGGCGAGCGCCTGCGGTTCTGCGCCGCGCCGCCAAGGGGACGGGGAGCCACCCCCATCGGCGGCGCGGCCAATGACAGGTCAACCGGGGGGCGCATCCCCGCCCCCAGCCTGAGGCCCATAGCCAATGGCAGCGCGGCGCGGAGCCACCCACGCTCCTCGCCCGCCCCGCCCCTTTGGAGCCAGCTGTCACCGCGGCTGCAGCGGGCGCACGTGGGCTGCAGCCAAGCCCGAGGGTAGGGAGCAGCCCTGCGCTCCTACCCAGACCAGTGCAGGTCTGAGACCAGCAGAGGGCCGATGGGGGCGAGGCTTGGTGTTGCTGCTAGATGAAAACCCCGGTGCTGGTATCCAAATGTCAATGTAGGGAGGCAAGGGCTGGGCTTCACGCTCCTTGGCCTAGACAGCTGGAAAGCAAGCCTCAGCGTCCCCTTTTGGACTTGGGGGAGCAGCATAGCACTTCCCTTACTGGCTGTGGACCTCCCTTCTTGCTTTGCTCCTTGACCACCCTGGGGTTCAGCAAACCCCTGCTAGAGGTTAGTCCCTTCCCCTCACCTGGACTGGCCTTGCGTAGAATAAAACTGGTGGGAAGTGGGGCAGTGGTGCAGACCACCTGTTACCTTCGTCACATCACCCAAGCACCCTCTTTTCTTGGCTGTCAAATGGCTACCTTAATCTCTGCTCTGCCCACCCTCACTGGTTGCCCACAGCTCCAGAGAGCACCATTCACAGTGTGAACAGTGTGAGGGGTGTGAATCCGCTTTGTGAACTGCAAATTCTGCAAACACCTTGGGCAGACTGCTCTGGTAGCAGTGATCATGAAACAGGGATCCCACAGACAGGAGCTGTGTCTTACTCACCTCTGGGGCCCAGGGGCCTGACATGGGCTTGGCCCAATATAAATGTTCTTGCAACAGAGCTGACCCAGCGGGAGGAGAACAGGCAGGCTTGGGCAGTGAGAAAACAGTATTGTGGCTCCAGGCTGCTGGAATTTCCACAGCATCAGACCACCCTCTGGAGAAACTACATTCCCTTGCCAGGCAAGTACAAATAAAGCAGTTTGCCCCCATCAAACCTGGGGCTTATTTTTTTTCCATACTCCTTACCATGTGATCCTACGTGAGGCCTTTTGGGTTTTCCCAGAGATTGTCCTCCTTGGTTGCTCTCTTAGCATCTTCAGAGTTCAATCGACTTCCTAAACATGAACTTTCAGCAAAAGCCGTCCCTGTTCAGTTTGCAAGACTCAGTCAGCACTGATTCTCAGAGGGGCAGCTCTCCACTCTGATGGAACTCTGCCTGTGATGCCAGTTGACGAGGTATCCTCTACGCACATTATCTCATTTAATTCTGAGATAATGAATGGAATGGTATGGTGACAGTGGCTCTGCATGGTATGCATTTTTATGATCATTCCCTTTTGCAGATGGGAAAACTGAGCCTCAAAGAGGTAACGTAGCTTATCAAGGTCACATGGTTAATAAGTTTCAGAGCCTAGATTGATTCTGGATTCCAGAATCTGCATGCCTAACCACTATGCAATGCATCCTCTGCCATCCTGCCCGTACTTCTAGAGTGCTGGACAGGCCAGGCCTATCCCTGAAGGAACTGCTCTGGGGCCTGACCTGCCCCCAGTCCATCCAAACGTTCTGTTGAGGTCAGGCCTGGGCACTGTTGGGGACAGGAGTTGAGGTCAGCATGGCCCTGCCTTATTTACAGAGTGACTGATAGAGGAAACAGCATTACCTCTGCCCCCAGCCCAAATCCTCGCTGGACACAGACCTCTTGCTTCTGGCCTGGGCCTGAGACACCCATGTTAGGGATGGAGATGGCGACAGAACCATTCATTCATCTCACAGATGCTACTGTGAGCTAGATATGGTTCTTGCATTCATGCAACTTATTCGACTGATAAATAATCAAAAGTACACAGTGCTGTGGGAGCTGTATTCTTTATCACTTACATTTTTTATCATTCCCATCACCTTATCTATAGCACGTGTTCTCCAAATTAAACAAATTTAACACTACTTCAGGAACACTGTGGGCCCACCACAGTGAGATACTACTGCTCAGCATAGACATTCTATTAGCTCAAAAACTAAAATTTATCAGTGTGTTCCTGGGACCTCTGCCTCCTCTCTTCCCAACCTTTTTAACTTGGGGGGCTCAGGTGAAAAAGAATCTTGGGTCTGAGGGCTGAAGAGTCAATTTTTCTTGGATGTAGGGCAAGCTGGGGGCTGATGGAGGCTGATTGCAGAAAGGGGGATAAGCCTTGAGACCTCTTGAATCAGTGATCAGAGTCCCTTGCCACCACATACAAGCCGCCCTTGCTGGCCATCTCCCTGGGGGGGTGGACAGGAATGGGGACAGAAGATCACAATTGTCCCTTCTCTGGACAAAGCAGTAGCCATGCGCTATCCTGCTGGACTCTGTGTCTGGGAGTTTATACAACTAAGATCTTCAAAGAAAAGATTGTCCAATGTTAGATTGGACTTAAATATTATCTAAGCCCTTCACTGAACAGATTAAAGAAATTTAAAAATTAATGGGGAAGGGAAGGCACCACGAGAGTCACAGAGCATGGAAGTGGGTTCCAGGTCTCCGACGCCTCTGCTTCACTCTGAGCACGCCAGGCAAACTCATCCTCCTTGCGCCATGGCTCAGTATTCTATATTTAATAACAATCTCTTCCCAGCCCACTCTTCTGGGATGGCGAATGTGTGCTTGTGAAGGTTGTCTGGGAGATGCAGATGGCCACATTAGCATCAGAGGGAGGGAGAGAAGGAAGGCCCAGATTCATCCCTAAAAATATCTACATCTCAGACTGGAAGCAATGGGTCTCGGCAGCACCACGCATGCCTCCCCGGAAAGAACTCCAGCTGGTGATCTCCATCATCATTGTTTATCCACCTGATGGCATCCTGCAGGGGCTGGAGGAGTGGTGTGTCAGGCCTGGCTTCTTTTTATTTCCAGCCGAGCAGTTGGCTTGAAGAAAGGTCAGAGTTGAACTAAGTAGATTCCCAATGCAGAGATTTCCTGCAGAGAAGTCCAAGTGGGTCTCACATCGTTGGAATGGCAGGGGAAGGAGTGACCACCTGTGCCTCCTCCTCCAAATGAAAAAGGATCTGTGCCCTCGGACCCCTTCCTCACATGCATATGTTCCAGGAAGGGGTAAAACAGTGAGTGTGGTCTCACCAGCTTTCTCCCCAAGCCGCTATCAAAGGGCTTCAGTCTTTCAGAAGGAAGAGGAAGGCCGATATCTGTACAGTCTGGTGACCTCGTTAGATGATGAGAAAACGCTGATTGGCCCCAGTCCACCTTGGGAGCTATCTTTGGAGAAGGGTTTTCTAAGGAAGTGGAAACATTTCTACCTCCCTCAAACAGGCTCAGGAGTGTGCGAGAAGCAAGGTCACTGGGGCCTTGTTCCAGCCCCTTATCATCCCGATAGGCCTCAAAATGCACCATTTTTCATGGATAAGACATATATAAAAGTTTTCAAGGTCTCTAGGAACTCATCAAGCCTACCACACATTCAGTGCGCTTTCCAGAGACAGTTTGGAGAAAAACTGGCACATGTCAAAATCAATAACGCCCTCAGAGCCACTGCAGCACTTTGGGGAATATGTGTATTTGGCTGCAATGATGGGAAGGTCAGTGCTGGAGAGATGAGGCCACAGGCAGGAGGTGATGTAGCAACCAGAGCAAATAGAGAGCGGGTGTGCAGAGGAGAGGGGAAGAGACACAGGGTCATGAAAGTAGTCTGGCCCCGGCTCCAAACAGTCTGGGGAGAGGCAGAGGTACATACACACATACTCAGAGCCAACTGTGAAATCTGAGGGCACAATTCTGGTCTCTTGAGACTCAGAAGTCTAACCAATACCACCAAACCCACTATACCCTCATGGCAGGCTGGGCCATACCTGCTGCCCAGGCAGACTCTTGTTCATGCAAACCTAAAGCCCATTCTAGGACACACTGCTGTTATTGAATGAAACGCCCAAAACCTCCACAGGGTAGGGGCAAGGACGGGGACACTCTTTTCTGTTCTAGCCCATGGAGGGGACTCACTCAGGTTCAACTGTCTATCCATCCAACATATATCCACCCCACAAATATATACAATGCAGTTATTCTAAGAGGCATCATAGCCAAGTAGTTAGGAGCACAAACTCTGAAGTCAAGATGCCTGAGTTTGAATCCCAGCTCTGCCACTTATTAACTGGGTGACCTTGGGCGATACTTAACCTCTCTGTACAGCAGGTTCCTCGCCTGTAATGGGGAATAGTAATAGCAAAGACACATGTGTGCTTCGAACACATATACATAGTAAATAATATGCATGGGTTTTGATTAAAATAATTTGGCGTCTAGTGTCAAGAAGTGGGTAGAGAACTAGAGTCTCTAAGAGGCACCATTATGAACAACTCCAGATCAGGGACATGGCCACTCCCAGCACTACACTTGTGTGTGTATCTCTCAGCCACACTTTAAGGTGGATAATTGTCATCCACACCTTAGAGGTGAAAAAATGGAATCTTGGAGAAGTGAAGTCACTCGCCCAGAGTCTCCCAGGTGCTGGCATATGACAGGGTGAATCTAACTGGCTGACTCTCTACTCCTGGCTACAAGACTGGACGTAGCACCCAGGCCCGGCCACACATAGCCCCAGGGGTGACTGGTCCAACAGACACGTATAGGGTCCAAGCAGATTTCTTCTTCAGGACCAGTGTATATGTAGCATGAGAGAAGCTCTCTGTCCCTGGAAGCCAGGGCTACCAGTAGTCCCACATGCAGTGGAGGAGATCTGACTACAATAGGAAAGAAAGAGACTCCTCTGACTGAAGAAGTAAAGCTCCAGCGATTCTTTGCAATTCTCTTGACTCCACCCTCCTCTGTGTTGGTTTTGTCTTCAGGCTGGTTTTCCTTACTGTAGCCAGTGCCAAAACAGCTCTCAGTGCCAGAAGCTACCTTATCCAAAAAAGAACATTTCTGACCCAGCATTCCAAGCAGGAGTCCTGAGATCCACTCTGATTGGATTGGGTCACATGCCCACTTGAACCCGTGCCATAGCCAGAGGTCTGGAATGCGCTGATTGGCCATGCCAGTCAGGGCCCCTGACTGGACCTGGGGTGGGATCAGCTTCCCCTGAGACACACAGGCTGCATGGGACAGAGGTGGACACCTGAACGAAAACTGAGTATGGTTAGGAAGGGAGAAGAACGGATAGATTGTTATATGTTGGGTGGGTATAGCAGATGCTTCTGGTTTCCATATACACCAGTGACTCCATACCTGTGGGTTTCCTCTGGCTTCTGCAGTAAGCTTAGCCAATGCAGAGGGCAGTCCAAAGTATGAGATTTAACACCACTGGAGCAACCTTCAAACAAGAGTGAGCAAGAGTTGGCGGATACATACCCCAAATGTCTCACCCTCAGGTGGGATATCTTGTAGGTGTGTGCGCTATCTCTGTCTCTGTCCCAGAGATCTCCAGCAGGACTGAGCCCAGGTAATTGCTTGTTAACATGTCCTCTATTGCTTCCCTACCATCACTTCCTCAGTTCTTTACTGGTGCTTCCCAGGATTACTTCCCAAATAAACTACTTGTACTCACATTCCCTTCTCAGGGTCTGCTTCTGGGGGAGCCCATCCTAAGACAGTAGGGTCAGTTCATGTGAGCCCCAGCCTTAAACTCCTCGAGATGAGCAACAGTGTGGTATTCAATGCTGTACACTCCCTGTGTGTTGCTTAAACGGCACCAGCACATGGGAAGTGTCAGTAGATGTTTTTTGAAGGAATAAAAGAGGAAGCTATTTAAAAGCAATATACAAACAAGGTGTTCCTACCACCCACCCACTGATTCTCCCGTGGGTCTGGACCACAGCCATAGACTTGGGCCCATATGAATGCTCAGAAGGAATTTGTGCTTTTTACCTCTCAGAAAGTACATCATCCTGACCTCCTGTTGTATCATTCACTCCCCACATACCACCTCCCATGAAGCTTTTCTTGCATTTTGTAGCAGATAAGTACATTTTAATTAAAATTAAATTCCTGCACAATCACTCTTCTATTCAAATCTTTCTCCTAGATGTAGCTTAGATGACCAGAGATTACCCAGTACAGCCCAACCTCTGATTGGTTCAGAGGGGTGATTCTTCCCCTTGTCAGATGAGTGGGGTCTTCAGGGGCACTCAGGATTACTGCAATGGAGCTGGAACCCCCAAATAGAAAGGCCCAATCCAGCTTCACATGTCAAATTCTGGTGGAAAGTGCTCAGGTTCGAACGACCTGGGTTGCAACCTCTGCTCCGCCTACGAGTGTGGCTTTGAACAATCCAGGTGATGGAGATAATAAGCTTTATTTGGTAAGAACAGAGTATAGATCAAACGAGGTGACATACTTGAAGGTGTATTACTGGCTCTGACTAAATGTTAGTTGTTTTCCCTCCTATTTGTAAGTGTGGTGGTTTTATATTTTAGCAACTTACAAAGCTAGAACTGGGTTTCCCAGAGCCCGCTTGGGGTCATCGGGTAGTCAGAGGAGGAGGTGGTGAGAAATAGACACGAATTCTGGCTTCCCCTCAAGGGTTGTCTGTGTTCCATTTGCTCTTGATTTCTCCTGCTTCATATCTGTGTTTTCTTCTCACTTGCCAACCCTGCTGACCAACACAACTTCAGGCCCCGAGCAGGCACCAAGGCATCAGCATTCCCAGACCTCTTCACCAGCCGCCATGACTGTGTGAACTCTACTCCCTGTAATCACCCGTTCTTCCATATCACAGTATGACCCTGCTTCCCTGATCAAACCCGAACTGATACAATAGGTAAATAAAACCGCCACTTCTCATGGGCCTACATTCGGCCCATAATTATCTTATATAGCTTCACATCATCCATACAGGATTACTTCTTAGGATTAGGGAGTGAGATTATTAACCCAATTTTATACTTGGTGTATTAGTCAGGGTTCTCCAGAGAAGCAGAACCAATAAGAGATTAGATATAGATAGATTTATCGTGAGACATTCGCTTATTTGATTATGAAGGCTGAGAAGTCCATGATCTGCTGTCAGCAAGCCGGAGACCCAGGAAAGCAGGTGGTGTAGTTTCATACCAAGTCTGAAGGCCTGATAACCAGGGAAGCCAATGGTGTGAGTCCCAGTCCAAGGGCAGAAGACCAACATTCCAGCTCAACAGTCAGGCTAAGAGAGTGATGTCTCCCTTCTTCCGTCTTTTTTTTTCCATCCAGGCCTTCAAAGGACTGGATGATGCCCACCCACATTGGGAAAGTCCATCTGCTTCACTCAGTCTACGGATTCAAATGCTGATCTCATCCAAAAACACACTCACAGACACACCTAGAAATAATATTTAACCAAATATCTGAGTACCCTGTGACCTGTCAAGTTGACACATAAAATTAACCATCACACTTGGAGAAACCAAAGATCAAGAAGGTTAAATACCATGTCCTAGTATCTGGCAGAACTAGGATTTAAACTCCGGCCTGTCCAGCTCCTGAGCCTAAGCTCTGACCACTTGGTCACTCTGAAACTTATCAGAAGCACGTATCTCATTCATTATAAAATTACTGCAAATGTGATCTATTCTTATTAGAAAAAAGGAAGGGAATTCTCTGGCAGTCCAGTGGTTAGGACTTGGCACTTGCACTGGGGTGGCCTGGATTCAGTCCCTGGTCGGGGAACAAAGATTCCACAAGCCATGCCGTGAGGCCAAAAAAAAAAAAAAAGAAATAGGAAAGACTCTTAGACATGCTAGTTTAAAATGTTTAACATGTCTGGCGAAAAAAAAGGGTTGGGTGCAGCCCCAAAGATGTAAAAACACTGTCAAGAGGGCATAAGTTGTAGACCTGCTGGTCATCGGGCAAGTTGTTTGTTAGGCAAACTGCTCTCATCTGAAGGGGTCTGACCCCTCTCTGCACAGGCATGTCAGAAAAGAAATTTGACTTTTGGCCAAAGAAATGCAATCGTCGTTTCTCTGCGCGGTTCACCACTCAGCACCCTCCCACTGGCCAACAAGCCCTGACAGTCTAACTGGGTGAAAATCAAAGAAGCGACTGAGTGAGGACTGCTCTGGGTTTGTGCCCGAGTCACAGGATCCCAGGACAAAGCAGGAAGGCATGGCCACAGTGGCCTTCTAAGAATGCCTGAGAGGCCAGCCCTCGAGGTTTTCTATTCCCCTGAGAATGAGGAAAGCATCTCAGAACAAGGCTGTGGCTGCCCCGTGAACGGCAAGGAGTAAAGCAAATTTATGATGCGTGGTTCACTCAGCGCAGAGTAGAAGAAGGACCTGGGGTGGGGTGGGCGGCAGACGGAGGCCTGGGAAAGAGGTGCCATGAAACATGGCCCGATTGGATCCAGACCCTCCCCCTCCTGGCCTCAGGGCTTCATGCCTGCTGTTCCCTCTCTTCCTTTCCACCCACAAATGACAGTCATTCCCTTGTAGACTGTGCCCTGGGTCACCCCCTTCTTCCTTATTGCCTTGGTTCATGCTCCTTCCACATTCTGCAAATAGACTCATCTGTGTCCCTGTGAAGTTTTACATCCTCTCTAGTTGTTTCCTTAATGTCTCCTTCAGAGAAGTGCTGTATCTCTAGAATCTTTTTCTTCCTTACATTAAAAATAGGCTTTTTTCTGGGAAGATGGAGTGGGTGAATTTTTCCCCTATTCTTCCTGTTAAGTACACGTAACAACCCTTGATGAGGGAATCGCCATAAAGTTATCAGCTGATTTTTCAGCCAAAACTCTGAAGGCCAGAAGGGAGTGGCAAGATATATTTAAAGTGATGAAAGGGAAAAATAAAATAAAATAAAATAAAAATAAAGAGTCTTTATCTTTTTTTAAACAAAAACTGTGCCCAATCAAAAAGAATAATATAAACTATATAATCTTATCACTCAGAGATTTGGATCATCAACACCTTGAATATGGATCCATTCATATTATCAATATATACACCTGTGAAATCGTGTAGCTATAGAGGCAGTATGAGAGAGGGTTTAAGAGTTTGGGTTTTGTAGTTAAATCAGCTTGGATTGGAATCTCTAATCTAGTTGTGTGATCTTGGATAAAATCATCAATCTCTCTGAACCTCAGTTTTCTCTTGTGTAAAATGGGAATCATCAAGTAGTTACAAAGTTGTATTGATTTTGTTTGTATTAATTTTTGTTGTTAGGATTAAATGAAATGATCCACATAAAACCCACCAAGCAAGGTATATAAAATCACGATGTGTGTGTGCGTGTGTATGTCCATGTGTGTCTGGGGAATGGGACATTTAAAATACACATAGCAAAAAATTCACCATTTCAACCATTTCAAAGTGTAAAACTCAGTGGATTTAGTAAATTTACAACGTTGTACAACTATCACCACTATGCAGTTCCAGAACATTTTTATCAGCTCAAAAGGAAACCTCACACCCATTAAGCCATCCCTCTCCCTCTCCCTCTCTCCAGCCCCTGGTAACCACTTATCTGCTTTCAGTCTCTATGGAAAATCGCTTTCTCTTCAGCCTTTCTCTCTCTTTTAATTCTTTTCCTGACAGCCTGGTCACACCTCTCTCATCAAACAGGCCAAATCAAACTTAGAAAAAGGAAACAAAACTAATAAAAACAGAAAACTACAGAACAAACATGAAAATGATTTGACACAGCTCCTTTAGCCACGGCTCTCACAGTCTCATCATCAAACTTGAAGAGTGATCCATCCATGCTTGGTCTGTCTGCATCCTCCAGGCTCCCTCACCCTATACCCGGCACCCAGGCTCTTGTTGGGTGACCGGGGCCTCCTGGTTGTCAAATCCGCGTTCTATTTCCAGCCTTCACCCTCCTTAATACCGACATTGTGGTACCACATGATGCTGCGGATTAGCAGCCTTCTTCAAATCCTCTTTCCTTTGTTCCTAAAACACCCCCGTCCCTCTCTCTGCCCCACCCCCACCCCCGTGCTGGCAAGTGTTCTTCCCGCTCTTCTGCCTCCGTCTCTCTCCTTGGGCGATCGCATCCACTGCCCCTGCTTCCTCGACATATCTCAAATTCAACACGTCCGAAAATTGTCCAAAACCCACTTAATGATCTATATTCCTAACTTCACTAATGGTATTCCAATAACCCAATTTCTCAAACTAGAATTTTCAGCCATCTGCGATTTCTCTCCTTTTCTAAATTTTTTTTCCAACTGGATAACAAATTCCGTTAATATAGTTCAGAGACATCTCTTGAGTCCCCTCCCACCTATCCATGCTTATGGCCACTTAGTTCAGGTCCCCAACCTCTCTTCTCTCAACAACTACAATAACCTGTTTAGCCACATACATCCTTTCCATAACTGTCAGAGTTGTTGTCTTTTTTTTTTTTTTTGTGGCCACACCACGCAGCATGTGGAACTTCTCCGACCAGGGATCGAACTTGTGCCCCCTGCATTGGAAGGGCAGAGTCTTAACCACTGGACCACCAGGGAAGTTATATTCTTAAAATACAAATGTGATCATTTCATTCTCCTCTGTAAACATTTGTCTCCTTAGAAAATACACCCACACCCTATCTGGCCCTACCTCCTGACCCTCAGCTCCCAGAACATGCCAGGACGTGCCACAAATCCTCCACTCTCCACCATGGGCTTCTAGGTGAAGCTGCCTCTAATTTCTGGCCCCAGAGATGGGACACATGACCCAGCCTGAGCCAATCAGCAGTCTCCACCTCTCCGGCCCCAGCAATTGGTTCAAGCCCCAGTCAGTCAGTGAAATGCAATCCTGGGCTTTATTTGAGCTAAGAGGAAATCAGACCTCTTCTTTGCAACAGACATGAAGATACAAGGTACAGAGACCAGAACTGCTACAGCTTGCAACCAAGGGGAGCCTGTGAATACAGCCATCACTGGGGAAAGAGGAAAACCTCACTCTGGTGACATCTTTTGAGGCTTGGATCAAACCCTCAAAACCATATACCCTTTGTCTCTCTCTCTCCTTTTTTTAAAAATTGAGGTATAATTGACATATAACATTATTTTAGTTTTGGGTGTACAACATAATGATCAGATATTTATCTATGGTGAAATGATGGCCTAGTTAACATTTGTCACCATACATAGTTACAAAAAAATTTTTTTCTTGTGATAAGCACTTTTAAGATCTAATCTCTCAGCAACTTTCAAATACATAATATGGTATCATTAACTATACTCACCATGCTGTACATTATGTCTCCATGACTCATTTATGTTATAACTGGAAGTTTGTACCTTTTGCCTTTGTCCCTTTTTAAAATGTAAGCCAATACATTCAGCCAGTGCCCCTCCTTTTCTTTTTTTGCTTAAGTTTGAGTTAGGTTTTGTGTTACTTGTAAACCAATTTATGACACTTTAAGCCAGTTTCCCAAATTTTGCTGAACATTAGAATCACCTGGGGAGCTTTTTAAAACTCCTAGTGCCAATTAAATCATAAAGACTGGGGGTGGGAGCCAGGCTTCAGTCATTGTTAAAGATCTCAGGTGATTTCAATGCAGAGTGAAGCATGGGAACCACTTTAAGCAAGGCAAGCTGCTTCATCTTTGCTTCCCCAGGTCAGCACCTTCCAATTTACCAGAGTTCTTCATGCCATCATATTCCTGGCCTGGCTCTGTCTTTGGGCTCAGAGCATCTTAATGGCAAGAATCATGTTTTTTATCCCCTCTGCCTTGCACACGGTAAGCCCTAGGTATTAAATAATGAACAAATGAATGAATGAATGGGACAGGTTCATACCATCTTCATACGTATTTCTTTCCTTCAAGGCACCTTGTACTGAATACAAAGTATAAGAAAGTTCAGGCTCTGGAACCAGAGTGCCTTTGTCCAAATCCTGGTTTGATGGGACCCAGGGTAGGTATTCAACTGCTCCGGGCCTTCTTTCCTCATCTATAAAATGTTAATAACGATAGCACTTACATCACAGTGATGTTGTCAGGAGTTCAGGGTTAATACAGGTAAAATTCTCAGAACATTGCTTGGTACACAGCAAGCACGCAGTAAGTGTCAGCCTCTACCTTCATTCATTCATTTATTCCTACCAGAGAACTGGGTCTCCCTCCAGGCCAGAGGAATCACGGAGAGGATGGGTGCGGAGATCTTCATACCTGTGTGCTCTGTGGAGGTGGTTTTGCTTTGCATGCAGCCTGTTAATGTAGGTTAATTTTGTTCAGGTGGCTGGAAGTTTACTATGTTGGGGTGGAGAGCCAATTACTGCTTGGTGGCAGAACAAAAGACTTGTAAAGTTCTCATTACAGCTGGGCTTGCCCTGCTCACAGCACCAACTGGCACACAATCAGGTGTTTTCAGAGTCACCTGAATAGAGCCTGTTATTTGGATCCAGGCCAGGTAAAGGGCTATTGTTTTGTATTATTCGTCTCAGGGAATTTAGCCTGTTTTAAAGGAACTCTTTTTCTGCCTAAGGGGAAAAGAAAGCACTTCCTCATGAAGAACACAGATTTATTGGTTGTAATGGAAATTTACCTGTCTAGGCTTTGTCTTTAAAAACCTATGTGCTAATAAAAAATAAAAACAAAAAAATAATAAAATAAATAAAAACCTACGTGCTTATTAATTTGTTAGCAGAGTGGCTGCATGGCTCTTTGCTGTTTTAGGGGGAGACAGTAAGCTTCTAGCTAAGGATGTCCTTGAAAACATCACTCCTCTCCTACTGTCAGCCTTCTTATCTGTCAAAGTGGGGGGGTGGGCTGCCTGCTTCCTGTCCCCCTCCCTTCCACTCAACTTGTATTCATTGAGCTCCTGTCATATGCAGGGTACACCTGTAGGAGCGGTGGGGTACACACAGATAAACAAAAGCTGATTAAGCCATTGCCCCACCTTTAGTTCATTTGTAGTTTTGCAGGGAATCTATAACCAAAATCACTGTGTCGTAGTTAAGGTTTTCAATACCTCCCATTGAAACAGTTTTTCAATGGCTTCCTAACCAATCTCCCCACCTTCATTCGGGTTTTCCATCCTCTACCACTGCCAGAAGGTTCTTTCTGAAGCACACGTCCAATCAGGATGCTGCCCTCCAGCCCTGTAACACAACAGGCACTCCAAACCTTGTTTGCTTTTCTCATTCTATACTCTCCTCATCCTCTTTGTCTTGCAAATTCCTACTCAAGTTTCAAAGCCCAGCTCCTTGCTTTTTCTGTACCCATCCCCTTGGCAGAATGAATTATGAATAACTCCCTCCTACTGTGGTATCCCACACATTTTTTTTAATAATAAAACCATAAACCTTTAAGCACACCTCAGTTTTAGCATTTATCACAGTAAGATCCTTCACCTGCCTGTCTCCTCTAATAGCCTACAAGCTCCTACAGAGAAGAAGGACCGCTCTTAATTTTTGTTTCCTCAGCGTATGGCACTGTGCTCGTGCTGCATTGGTGATTTCGAAGTCAATGAACATCGTAGGTGAGAAGTGCGTTAAGGAGATGCACAGTCTCTAGGAACACTACTGGATATAATACAAGGGCAAAAAACATTTCTGCCTTTTGCTTTCCCAAGCCATAACCATGCCTTTTGGGGAAACTCAGAGACCAGGGACCTGAGGGCTTTTCTCCTAATATTTCAAACATAAGAAAATAAAGTATTACACACCAAACACTCATGTACCCACCATACAGCGTTAATGAATCGTACTTTGCCATACTTGCTTCAGATGATATTTTTTCTTTTTAAAAACATAAATATTATAGTTAATGCATGCTGTTAAAGGCATCCATTTCCTCATGACTTTAATGTTTATCATTCTAATATGTTTTTGTACTTTTCCTACATAAGCATGTATTTCTAAACAACGTTTTGTGCTGTTTTTCACATTTTTAAACATATTAACTTGATATAGAGTCATACTATATGAAATGACAATTTGTTTTTTCTCTTAACATTATGTTTTTGAAATTTATCCATGTTTATATTTGAGATTTACTCATGAGGATGTGCTAATTTGTTTCGACTGTTGAGTGGCACACCACTGAGTGAATATACCACGCTTTGTTTACTCATTCCCCTGTTGATAGATATTTTTTTGCTTCCATAATTGATACTGCAAAACATTCTTACATATGTCTCTTTGTGTACGTGTATAAGAGTTGTCCTGTAAATCTAGAATTGGTATTTCTGGATCATAAGGAATATTCCTTCTCAACTTTACTCACTAGTAACCCATTGCTCTCCAAAGTGATTGTACCGTTTACTCTTATCTTTGCCGTTCTATCCAGCATGAACCACTGCTGCCCACACTTTAAAGGTCTTGCCAATCTGATGGGGATGAAATGATACTTCATTGTGATTTGAATGTGCATTTCCCCAATTACTGTGGAGGTGAAGCTTCTTATGTTTATTGGACACCTGGTGTCATTTATTTGTGAATTTCTAATTCATACCCTTTGTTGATTATCCTCCTGGCTGGCCTTTTCCTTACTGATTGTGGGAGTTCTTGATATATTCTGGATAGAGCTTGTGACGAGTCTTTTTACTTGGTTTATTGTGTCTTTTCTTGAACAATAGTTGTAATCTTAATTTAGGCAAATTTATTGTTTCCTTTATGGCTTGTGGGTTTGTTATTCTCTATTTTAAAAAACATTTCCTTATACCAATGTCAAAAATCTATAATCTTATGTTTACAGTCCCTTCCAAAAAGTTTTACATTCTACTTAAAATAAATTGTTTTTATTTTGCATTCCACTTTTTGTTTTCTGGTTTTTTTGTAATTAATTTTTATTGGAGTATAGTTGATTTACAATGTTGTGTTTCTGCTGTACAGCAGAGTGAATCAGTTCTACATATACATATATCCACTATTTTTTAGATTCTTTTCCATATAGGTCATTATGGAGTATTGAGTTCCCCGTGCTATACAGTAGGTTCTTATTAGTTATCTATTTTATATATAGTAGTGTATATATGTCAAGCCCAATTGCATTCCATCTTGAATTGTGACTTTTCCATATGGATAACCAATTACCCAACATTGTTTATTGAATGGTCTGTCCTTTCCTTATTAATGTCACCTCCGTCGTGTATCAGGTATTCAGATACATGTGAGTATATTTCTGGGCCCTCTGTTCTGTTCCATTGGTCTATTTGTCCATTCCTGCACTAATTCCTTTATGTCAATGGCTTTGTAATAGGTCTTAATAACTGGCAGGGTCGGTCTCTCCTCTTTGTTCTTCTTCAAAATCATTTTGGCCATTCTTTGGCCTTTTCTCTTCCGTATGAATTTTAGATCCAGCTTGTAAAGGTCTAGGATAATCCTTACTGAGATTTTGATGAGCATTTCATTAGATGTATATATTAATTTGGGAGACATCCTCATATTTATGGTACTGCATCATCCAATCCATGGGTCAGGTAGAGCTCTCCATTGATTCAGGTTTCCGTTTGTGTGGGATGTGGCGATGAACCGCAGAGCATCATTCCCAAAGAAATTTCCAGTGGAAGAGTAAAGAGCATCTAGAAAGTGATCACTGGGTGTGAGCAGAGTCGAATAGCAGGAAATGAAAGTAAGCTCTTCAAACCGATTGCTGAGGCTTGGCTAACCCAGGGATGGTAAACAAGCTCCTAGTCCACTTCCTAGTCCTGGAGCTAGTCCACTAAAGCAGGACCTCCGAGCCTGGGGCTCTGGGCTTCCTTCCCAACCTGGCCCTTTAGGCAGCTCCCAAATTAGTCAGAGCTGACACAGCAAGCAAAACTAGCCTAACCTCTCTGGAGGAGGCATTCCCTGGGACCCTTGAACAGCCCAACACTGGTGGCTCTGCAGGCCTGCACGGGGCTCTGAGCTTGCTGTCTTCCAAGATAGAAGTGCAGGCCATCAGACTTGTGATCTCCTCCTGTTTTAGAGATTGCTGCCTCCTGGAGAAATGGTAGATTTTATGCAACCCGTTAGCTCTGTAGACTGAATGGAGGTATAATTTGCTGCAGGATCTGGTTTTGACTTCATTCCAGCCACCAGTCTACTCTGTGTTGTTAAGGGTGCAGGAGCCCTTGAAATCTGGTCCCTGAGTGCCGGGCAGTGGAAGCTACTTAGTTCCTTACACCTTTTTTTTTTTTTTTTTTCGGTGTGCAGGCCTCTCACTGCTGTGGCCACGCAGGCTCAGCAGCCATGGCTCACGGGTCTAGCCACTCTGCGGCACGTGGGATCCTCCCGGACCAGGGCACGAACCCGTGTCCCCTGCATCGGCAGGCGAACGCTCAACCACTGCGCCACCAGGGAAGCCCTCCTTATACCTTTTATAAAAATGATCATTACAATGTATTATAAACAGATTAAAACAAAGACTTTTTTTTTTTTTTTTTTTTTATGCGATACGCGGGCCTCTCACTGTTGTGGCCTCTCCCGTCGCGGAGCACAGGCTCCTGACGCGCAGGCTCAGCGGCCATGGCTCACGGGCCCAGCCGCTCCGCAGCACGTGGGATCCTCCCGGACCGGGGTACGAACCCGTGTCCCCCACATAGGCAGGCGGACTCCCAACCACTGAGCCACCAGGGAAGCCCAAAACAAAGACTTTTTCAAAGACTTCTCCCTGCTCCCTTCTGGGCCCTTGGTGTCCGGTGCACAATAGGCGCTTACCTGATGCAGATTAGTTGGTGAACATTCATGAAGAATGTATCCTGTGTCAGGCCCTGGGTTCAATACTTAAGATCTGAACCCATTTAGTCCTCACCTGAGTGGCGTTATCATCTCCATAAAGGCTCAGGGAGCTAAAGTGACTCATCCAATCAAGGTCACACAGACAGTCTCTGATGGAGTTGTGAGCCAAGCTCTATGTACCTGTGACCGTGGAATCCAAGTCCAGTGCCGTATACCCACTTCTGCCTGTTACAGAAGGGAGGAGAGGAGGGAGGGCAGCAGGAAGAGGAGGGAAGGAGGAAGCCGAGAGAGAAAGACCAGGGAGAGCAGAAGGAAGGAGGCGGGTGGAGATGGAGGCTCCAGGCCTGCCCTCCTTCTCCTTTTCCTAGAGTCTGCGTCCCGGGGTGCTGGGAGTCTAGAAGCCCCATTGCAGCTGTCTTGCCAGGGTGCTCTTGTTTACCGTGGGAGGAAGGAGAGGAGAAGGTCAGACTTTCACAGCTGAGGATCCTCTCTGAAGGGGGAGGCACGGTTCTTTGAGGCCTAGTGGGTGTAGAGTGAAGGGGAGAATCCTGAGCCCGATAACCAAGGGTAGCCTTGCCCTTTAAGATGGGGACAGAAAAGCCATGTCGCCCTCATGACCTCTGTAGCCTGGGAGAAGGGCTCAGCTAAAGACCAAAGGGAGCACCAGAGAGATGATCTGAAGAGTATAATTTGGTTAAACATTATTTTAAGAAAAAGAACCCAAAACAAAAAGCCTCTTCCGGAATATAGAAATTATTTCTCTCTAAGCGTGGAACCCCTGAAATTTTTTTTCCTCTGTTCAGATATTCTATTATATGCACATATTACAGTGGATATAATTCCCTTTATTTTGCTTGATTTGCGGGGTATTGTTCAAAGATGCTCCCCACCGCTCAGTGGATGGATGGATGGTTGGGATGAGTGTGTATGTGCAGTGGGTGTAGCTGTGGCGGCTGCCGGGAGTGGCTGACTTCTCTGTGAGCACAGAGGGCAGGTGAGCTACTCATTACAAAAGGCGCATTACCTCAGCCGGGAAGGAACCACTCTGGACTTCGGACTTCACTTTCACCTTCCTCTTTCCTGCTCCCAGCTCCCCAGCACTCCGCCCTGCTCTGATAGCTGCTGAAGTTCTATGAGGTTGTCTCATACCCTGGGTTCTCCGGGGATATGGGCTTAATTAAAAACCAGTCCAGTTTATCCATCAGTAGGAAATAGGGCAGACAGGGTGCTGGTGCCAAAGCTCAAGTCAGCGCAGGAGGCAGCCGCGAGCTTCCTGTCGTGACTTGCTGGGCTCAGCTACCGGCACTGGGGACAGGGGTAGCAGGGCTGGGCCCTCTGGGGAGGTGACGGCTGGCTGTAGAGCTGGCAGGGGCTCTGGCAGGAAGACTCTCTGGCCTTTGTCATTAGGTGGGCAGCAGCATCTCAATTCTGAGGGGACTTTTGAAACAGGAAGTGGTTTTGGATTCAGGAGCACGATGCTGCCTGCAAGGGGGAAGATGAGAGAAGTGAGTGAAAGCTTAAAGTCCTAGCTAAATGGGGCCCAGGGGACTCCCCATTCACAGGGAAACCTGTGAGACTTGGAGCAAAAGCCCGGCTGCTCAGATTGAGCTGGGGAAAGGCTGGAGCTGAGAAGACAGGTGGCGTCCCTATGTACGGGCTTCCTCAGGACCACTTGGGTCACGAACACAGACATTAATATTCCCTCTCCCATTGCACAGATGGGGATCTTATTCACTGGGTGATGGTCCTGGGAGAAGGTACAGAGGACAGTTGAAGATCTCCAGCCTCTGCAGGTGAGCCTGGCTCAGGCAAGCAGAGACTGACATCTTCAGCCTCCCCGTATGGGTAACAAGGTGAGAATCTCAACTTGAACCTGTTAATCGTCTGATTTTCCCCTCCATGGCACCAGGTATTGACAAAGCACTTAACTAGCATTGACCCTATTAATTCACTTTTTAAATTAGACAATTACATTTCCTCATTCCCATGCTGAATAGCCCTTAGAAAAATGAAAAAGGGAAAACCCAGGTACAGAGGGGTAAAGGGGACCAGCTAATACCTCCCAGTTGGGCCCCCTCGTCCCCTCTTGGCAGGCAGAGATCATTGCTCAGTCTCTGCATTCTTTCC
This sequence comes from Delphinapterus leucas, assembly GCF_059928025.1. Taxonomy (NCBI): domain Eukaryota; kingdom Metazoa; phylum Chordata; class Mammalia; order Artiodactyla; family Monodontidae; genus Delphinapterus; species Delphinapterus leucas. The sequence goes on from NC_143135.1 coordinate 43,482,451, forward strand.
TGCTAAGCCCAGATAAGCTGATAATGCTCAGAGGGGCTCTGCTGGTCTTCCTCTCCAGTTGCTCAGTGCTTGCCAGTCTCTGGGATTATGTGAGAGGATGGACAGAAAGCAGTGCTGTAGGGAAGAAGGAACCATGTAAAACAAATCTGTCCTTTTATCCTTTGCCATAATAATGCTGTTCAGCTATGTCAGATTTTATTTCCCAAAGGTGGTCCTGGGACTTCCCTGGTGGTCCAGCAGTTAAGAATCCGCCTTCCAATGCAGGGGACACGGGTTTGATCCCTGGTCGGGGAACTAAGATCCCACATGCCACGGAGCGACTAAGCCTGCGTGCCGCAACTACAGAGCCCATGCCCCCTGGAGCCCACGCACTCTGGAGCCTGTGCCCCGCAACTAGAGAGAAGCCGCACACCGCAACAAAAGATCCTGTGTGCTGCAGCTAAGACCCAATGCAGCCATAAGTAAATAAATAAACAAAAAAAAAAAGGTTAAAAAAAAAAAGATGGTTCCAACAGTATCTCTCATCCTACATTCTCTTTTGAAATGTGATCTTGCCATTTCCCCATCAAGAGGTAACATCTATTTCTTTACCCTCTTGAATCTGGGAGGACCCTATAACTGTCTTGACCAGTAAAACATGGAGTAAGTGATGCCATACCAGAGCTGGCATGGCCCTTAACTGGCCTGGCAACTTCCTCTTACAACCCTTTGGAACCCAGTGGCCATGTTGTGAGAAGCCCACACCACGTGGAGATGTCACACACAGTCAACAGCCCCAGCTGAGCCCCTAGGTGACAGCCAGCACCAAGCGCCAGGTGTCCACGTGAGCCATCTCAGACACCCGCTGTCGTCGAACCTTCCGATGACTGTGACCCCAGCTGACCTCTGACTATAGGCATGTGAAGGACCCCAAGTGGGAATCACCCAGCTGAGACTAGTCAAGGCACAGAACCACGGAGATCATAATAAATTAGTATATGCTAAATTGTTTTAAGCCACTAAGTTTTGGGGTGCTTTGTTACTCAGCAATAGATAGCTGGAACAGAAATAGGCTACCCTAAAATGTATGCTGTAAAACAACTACCGTTTGTTATTTCTCATGAGTCTCTTTGCTCACGTGTCTTCAGGCGGTCGGCTGGGGGCTGGCTGCTCTGTCGTGGGCTCAGCTGGGGTGAGTCAGTTCTGCTCCATGTGACCTCTCATTCCCCAGCAGACTAACCCAGGCCGGTCTCAAGGGTCTAACAGACAGAGGAGAAGATACAAGGATTCTTAAGACCTAAACTTGAAGCTGGCATGCTATCACTTCCACTAAATATTGTTCAAAGCAACTCTCAAAGGCTCATATTCAAAGGGTGTGGAAATCAATTCTATTTCTTTATGGGAGGAATCACAAAGTTGCATTGCAGAGGGTGTGGATACTGGGTGGGTGGAGATTGTGACTGTTTTGCAGTCGGTCTATCCCCATATCCAATGAGGATATTAAGAAGTTTGCTGGGGGCTGTGAGATAGAAATCCCTCCTTTGTTTTGATTGATATCTTTAGTTAAATCTCTATCACTCAGTATTACTTTTCATTCTTTTAGTTTTCCAGCCTCTACATTGAGGTAAAGAGAAAAGAGCAGTGAGGAGTAGCTTTGAGGTGACCCGTCACCCTTGTCAAGTGCTGTAGCTTTGTGGTTTTCAACTGGTGCTCTGTGAAGCCCTGGGTTTCTGTGGTGGCTTCTCAACAGCTACCACGAAGGGAATAAATGTGTCTACGTGTGAGGTCCCCACCTTAACCAGGGCCACTGTGCTCTGACTTGTGATTTTCTTTGCAGAAATGTTATGCAGCTTTGAATAAATAAAAGACAAAGATTTGAAGTTCACTGAACTAGACCAACCTCTCCATCTTATAGAAAAGCAAACAGTCTTAGTGAAGTTGAGTATCTACTCCAAGTTACTCAGCAAATGAGTGTCTTGGCTGGTATTAGAACCACAGTCTTCTGACCCACCATTCACTCTAAAGCTAGATTTCCTAGCTTTTTCTCCCCTCTCTTCACTGGGTTCAAGATGGAAAGGGATTGCTGTAGCCTAACGGATAGAGGGGAAACTGAGGCAAGCAGAAGGGATATTCCTGACACTTTTTCAATTATTTACTTCCCCCAAAAGTGAGACCATTCATAGTCCTTGAGCTGCGAGTCTCAGTGACCCCCATTACACACACACACACACACACACACACACACACACACACACATGCCCTTACATGATCCCTACAAGGCTTGATCCCCAGAACCACAGACAATTCAGGGCATCATTTGGCAGGCAGGCAGGGCTGGCTGGTCAACCTCAAGGCTGAGCAGTGCACACTTGATGGAGTTGACTCGTACAAGGCAGATGGAGCTCCATCTGGGAGAAAAGCTCATTTCCCAGGAGAAGTCTTGGTCTTGCTTGGAGCCTGTGATCTCCTTGTTCTCCTTCCAGTGTGTTAATTCCATTTCTTCCTAAGTTAGATTTTTTAGGACATGAGCTATTTATAGCTCCTCCTAAGCCCTTTCCAGTCTGTTTCCTGTTCAAGTACTGCATTAGTCACCAGAAAGTGTCTCAGGCAATCTCTGGGTCCCTGCCTGCTCTCAGCAACAGGGAACAAGGATGCTAGTCAGATTCAGAGTGGTCCCGGTGGTGCAAGAAGGAGGCAGGGGACTGGGCAGGAAAGCAGAGGGAGCATCTCCTGGCCCCTCTCTGTGGCACGAAGCTCTGGGTCCTTATGTCTTCCTAGAGTTTACTTAGCCCTTAGAGACACAGAAGCCCTGCAGAGGCATCTCCATTTGGCTGCATATTTTTGCCATTACTTGATGACCTATTTGCATGCAGTTCCTTACAGAGAATTTCCTCCCAAGCCATATATGGTGATTTCATTGCACCACAAACTGACGTTTCTATTTGTAGTCAGTGATAGAGGCTCCTTCCCGACTTCGCCTGCCTGTCCCTATATCCCTCTTTTTTACTGTAGCCTACCTAGGCTGCTCTGAGCTTCCTCCAAGCTCAGGTGTCGCCAAGTGTGTTTGGTCCCAGGAGCTTACTAGCTGCCTCTGAGGGGAGGAGCCCTGAGCTGAGCTGAGATTTTGTATCCACAGGTCCAGGCAGCAGTGACCTCTGAGGCCAAGGAGCGGAAGAGGTGACTTCAGGCAAGGGAGTGGGCAAAGGGGGCAGCAACCAAGATCTACCTCCACAAATCCCTAGCAAAGGAGTTGAGTACAGGGTTTCTGACCCTGCCTTGCTGGGGACAAAGGAGAAAAATGTGGAGGAAAGTCTGATTCCATTTGCATAGCGAGTCATCAGGTGACAGCGTCCCAGAGACTAGGGTTTTTCAACGTTGGCCTCACCACCCCCCAAGCCCCAAACAAGGGACCCGAGTGCCTTGAACAAAGCTCCTGGGCTTCACGGGTGACTCAGTCTAGGCTCTGTCCTCGGGGGCAGTGGCCTCCTCAGTCCCAGCCTCAGCATTGCCCATCTCAGAGCAGCAATGCGTCACCTACTACCAGCCGGACACGGGCACCTGCTTTATTTATGCCAGGATGATTTATTATTATTAGCTCTATTTATGCTGAGTTCTGTGGAGAGAAACACTCTGAATTCTCAGAAAGGGTCTTGGTGAGAAGGTGCCTGAGCTAAACGCGACCCTCCTGGCTCACTCAGAGAGCTGGCATGCACACCGGCCCCCTGAGCGGAGGAAGTAGAGGAGGACGAAACCAGACATGAGACATGCGTAGCAGGCGCCAGCCTGGGCCAGCATATCAGGACTGCTCCTCAGCTGTGCTGCACACCGACAGTCTGGCACAACTCTTTTGATTTCCGTTCGGTTTCCATCCTAGGAAATTCATTACAGAATGTCTCCCACAGAGCACACTCAATGACATCCTTACGATGCAAGAGCCCAGGAGACCAATCAGGGACGGCTGAGTCAGGCTTAGTCAAGGATGAGATTGCTTCTGCCGGTGCTGGTGGCCTTGGGACTGATTCTCGGGGCAGGGTGGGGATGCAAGGACCAGGCAGGGATGTCCCTCCTCTAGGACCATGATGGTGGATTCTGAAGCAGAGAGCCTTGGAGAGTGAGACCCTTATCCAAGTTCTTCTTAAAACAAAGCCCTCTCACCCTTTCATTTTTTAAATTCTGAAAATTAACATACATACAGAAAAGTGCATAGAACATTATACATTCTAATAAATAACTGTAAAGCAAATGCCCGCGTACTCACCACTGACATCAAGAAATGAAACATTGCCAGCACTCTGAAGCCCTTTGCGTATCTCTATTTGATCACACTCTCCCTCTCCCTTAGATTTTTATGGCATTTACTTCTTTTTCTTTTAGTTTTACCACCTAAGTTTGCAGTCCTAAAAAAACAGTTTTGTTTTGCCTGTTTTGAGCTTTACATGAATAGAATCACGTTGGGGTTTCTGTCTGGCTTCTTTTGCTCGGTTGTGTTTATGGGAGTCATCTACATTGTTATATGCAGCTGTAGTACCCTCATCTTCATAGCCGTATAGTATTCTGCTACGTGGGTATACCAAATATATTTATCCATACTACCGTTGGTGAGCATTTTGAGTTGTTTTCAGATTTTGACTGTTATGACAGTGGTGTAGTGGGCATTCTTGGTATGTATATCCTGGTGCCATGTGCATGTACTTCCCCAGGGTTTATACCTAAATGTGGAATTGCTGGGTCAAAGGATATGCATGTCTTCACCTTTACTAGATACACTAACAAATGGTTTTCCAAGTGGCTGCCTGCCTCTTGCCCTCTCTCTGTTGCACAATTGTAGCAGCTGTGCTGAGGGAAGGAAGCCACAGGCCCAGAATTGCTGGTCCCAAGAGATGCTCCAGGAAGGAGAACTTCTACTGAGAAATCAATATGTGTGCGTCTTTGTTTCTTTCCATGTTTCACTTATAGGGCCCGTCAACCCCTGCCTCACTGTCCCAGCCTCTGCTGTGACAGCTCCCCATAGCTGTGCCCATTACTTCCCTGACCTCAGACTCATTTCACTGTGGTTCCCAGACTAATCTAGTCAGGACATGGAAGGCAGTTGTCCTCTGAAGGTTATTCCAAGGGGTAGTGGGACCCCAGCTATCAGACAGGAAGCCAAGGGAGATTATACAGGGCAGGGGCTTGAGCAGGGCTGGTGGCAGGGTGGCACTGTCATGTCTGGAATCTGAGGGCCGATGGCAGCCGGGAACAAGCAGGGAGTAGGAGAGATTAGGTCCTCACTAGGCCCAGAGACCTGGGACGGACCTAGGCTACCTTCAGCACAGCATGCCACTGAGGGAATTTTTTTTTTTAATTTAATGCCCCACAATTTTTTTTTAATTTATTGAATGCTTCATTGTACCAGGCACTATGTCAAGCCTTTATTTATTTATTTACTTATTTTTTGGCCTCGCTGGCATGCGGGATCTTGTCCCCAGGTAGAACCCACACCCCCTGCTGTGGAAGTGTGGAGTCTTAACCACTGGACCACCAAGGAAGTCCCAGGGATCTTTATATTGAGGCAAAAATCCCAACTTGAATACTCTTAAACAAAAAGGGGAATTTATTGGCTTTTAACAAAATCTAATGAGAGGTCTGCCTTCAGGAGAAGCTTGATTCAGAAGGTCCAGCCATGTCATCAATGGAACATCTTGCCTCTGCTTTAAGAGAGACAGTAGTTGCTAAGATGTGGTAAGATGAAGCTCCATAGAAAAGATAAGATTCTGGAACAGGAATGGAAACCAGCAGCCCTGGCTGAGGCCAGGTCTCTGCATCTATAACTGGAGACAACTTGGGGAGTTATCCTCCATTTTTAGGTATAGTGAGTGGCCCCAGAATGTTCCTAATGCCTGAGGAAACATTCTTAAACTTGGGGATTGGCAGACTCACACAACCCTATAGAAGCATGTGTGCACCCTCAGATTCTTGAAAAAATTAATGTATTACCAGTCTGAGCAGCTGGGAGGGTACTCTCAGAGAGGAAAGAAAAAGTGAATGTTCTTACTAGACATGAAAAATTTGAATATATTTTCTATCTTAGACATTAGGAACCAAGGTGTGATTTGAGATTTGGCACAACTTTCAGGTAGGTGAGGAGATTTAGATTCTTACACGCTATCGGAATTTCTGGGACATTTCTATGTTGTGTGAGACCAAAGGGACAGAATATTTGAACTCAGGGCTGTCTTGGAAATCTTAGAGGTACGGTAGCAGCACTGATTTTCAATAACATTTATTATTATTTTTAAAATACAGAAATAAAGTATAAAAACCAATTGGTCCAAAATTCCACTGATAACCTCTCTGGCATTTTTCAAAAATAACACCTCTGCACGCTATTCGTATAGAACGGTATAAAATGGAAACGCGAAATCCTCTTCCTTAGCCTCCCCTTCCCACTGGGACCCACAAGTCAGAATTCCTTATGCGATTTTCAGAAAATTGTTTCTTCAACAGTCAAACCCAGAGTAAGAAGGACTGGTGAATTGCTCTGTTAGCTGTCTCACCTAAATGAGGGGAGACCCAAAGCATTACAGGCCCTCTGGTCTCCTGTCTAATGGGCCTCGATACCCTCATTCCAGATCGTGGACTCGGCTACCTGGATCTAGGTGATGGACTCAGCTCCCTGGCTCCAGGAAGCCTCCCCTGTGGGCTGAGCTACACTGACCCTTCTCCCCTCTTCCTCTGCCCCACCCCTCTCCCGCTCCATCCCTACCTTTCACCAGGGCATCCTGTCCTAAGAAAGCTCACAGCAGGGGAATATTTACTAAATGAGAACACCCTGAAGGGAAAGACTTTCCTACTTGATTACATGTCTGGCTCTCTGGAACATCTTCGCTCTATTTTTTCCACGGTGATTCATCCAGAGATCATCAGAGACAGCCTGCTTGGGGAAGATGCCATTGTTCTTCCCAAGCTTTGATCAGGGTTATGCAACCTTGTGCTGGTTTGTGTTTAGAAGCCTCCTCACTTTCCCCTTGCCACTTGTCCCCAAAATTTAGGGAAGGAGAGTGTATAGTGCCTGGGTTTACATTAGCATGAAATATGTTGCCTTAAGAGTTGAGTCACATGTACCCATAAATATGCCTTTGCATGACATTGGGCCTGGAAGTGAGGTTCTCAAAAATTCTCATTTATGGGCTTCCCTGGTCGTGCAGTGGTTGCGAGTCCGCCTGCCGATGCAGGGGACACAGGTTCGTGCCCCGGTCCGGGAAGATCCCACATGCCATGGAGCGGCTGGGCCCGTGAGCCATGGCCGCTGAGCCTGCGTGTCCGGAGCCTGTGCTCCACAACAGGAGAGGCCACAACAGTGAGAGGCCCACGTACCGCAAAAAAAAAAAAAAATCTCATTTATTCATTCACTGTATAATTACTGAGAGTTTACTTTCTACTAGGCACTGTGCTAGACCTTCAGGCCGAGAAAGAGAGCGAGACAGCTCAGGCGTACGGACAGCGTGCTCAGAGGGGCAAGTATCTGAGGGTAAATACGAATGACTCCTTATAATTAGATTTTAGAGTAAGTGAAGGCCGGTGACAAGAACTAGGCTGGAAAGGTAAATGGGGTGCTGAAGAACCTTGAATCCCAAGATCATCAACTTGGACTTTATTTTAAAGTCTGTGGGAACCTCTGTGGTTTTGAGGAGAACTGAATCATTCAGGGATGCAACAGAAAGAGATGACACACTCAGATGAGGAAAATTTGAGGAGTGTTAAACAGAAAGGCTATTTACTAAGGTTTGGGTAAGTATAATGCCATACTTGAAGCAAGGAACTTGAGGGCTGTTGGTAGGAAGGGGGGAGGGGAAGGGGCAGTTACTGAGAGAGTCATGCGAAGGTCACCTTGAGAGGAGCTGTGGCCTTTCTTAAAGGGGACTCCACAGTGAGGAGGCGTAAAGACCCCAACCTCACTTTCCTCCCCCTTTGACTTCCAGCTGGTACTCCCCATTGGCCAGATCCAACCAGAAGCTAGAAGCCAAGGGAGGCCATTGTCGTGGTCCATACAGGTTAGTCCCCAGGACCAAGAGTGGGATAGAGTGGATTTGCAGGGGCAGACAGAAGATGTCCTGCCTAGCAGTGGTGTGATGAGATGAACAACTCCACAAGACCATCTTGAGCGGGATGGAGGATGAATAGAGGCAGGGGGATGGGGACAGGAAGAGAGTACAGGGCTCTGAACTAACATGGGTCACGGAGATGGGGAAGAAGGGAAAGGTTAAGTGATACTGAAGAAGTGGAACAGGCAAGACTTGTTGAATAAGGACAAGGGGGGCATCTAGAGTAGCCTGGGTACTTGGGTGGGTGGTGACACCATTACCTAGGAGAGGGTTCAAGTCCAAGGTCAGGTGCTGTTACTGGAGAAAAATCACTCTTTTCCAGTGGCAAAGGCAACTGTGAGCTGAAGCACCCCTCTGCTTCCTGCTCTGGTCAGAATGACAATGGCTTCTGACATCCTTCTTCTTCCATTCTGTACCCTTTTTCTCTACCACTTCGAAGTCCTCAAACACCTACTTTCACAGGGGTCTGACCTTCTCAAAGTGTCCAGGCTGCAAACTGATTTCCCTGACTTCACTGCTCTCCCCTTTCCACTGGTCAAAACCCAGTCCTTTTTTTTTTTTTTTTTTGCAGTACGCGGGCCTCTCACTGTTGTGGCCTCTCCCATTGCGGAGCACAGGCTCCGGACGCGCAGGCTCAGCGGCCATGGCTCACGGGCCCAGCCGCTCCGCGGCATGTGGGATCTTCCCAGACTGGGGCACGAACCCGTGTCCCCTGCATCGGCAGGCGGACTCTCAACCACTGCGCCACCAGGGGAGCCCAAAACCCAGTCCTTTTTAATGGGAAAAACAATTACAATAAAAAGTGGCTGACTGCTAGCTCTCTGAGGAGGTAGATGCCCATTTTTAAAGGATATACTCTGATGAATTCATAGTTAATAGACTATGAGAAGGAGATTTTTATTTTTAACCCTGGACGCTCCCAGGGGCACTCTGAAACCCCAACTTCACCCAGTCCCACCATCTCAGAAAAGCAAGGTAAGTGATGTAGTGTCTCCTCCACAGGATGGCAGCCCTTAATCTGGCATTATGTATTACTCAGGGCTTTTCAATGGTGGGTGCAGATTTTAAGTTTGGCTTCTAAGAAGTGTGTGATATGTTTGGGATTGGGTAGACCTAACATATTCTAAAACAACAAGGCAACTTTGGTTAAGTTTTGTGAGTAGGGTATCCAGAGTCCCCTCCACCCGCAACACAGTGACATCCAGTCGTCCTGCCCATGGGCAGCTGCCTTGAAGGGGAGAGAACCCCAGAAGGCCGCCCCCAACACAGGAGAGGGGTAATGGAAGGTGGGAGCGAGGGAGGTGATGTTGCTAGGCAGTCGGCTGCTGTCCTGCATTGCCCTGGTCATGCCAGTTTGTGTGTACAAGGCGGGTGCTCATGGGTACTCGCTGAGCATCCGTGTAAGCAGGCTGGACTTTTTTCACCATGATGCATTCCTGGAAACCATGTCATAATGTGATTTGTCAGAATTTCTCAGAGGAACAGCATTGGTTCTCCTTGAGGGGTTGTATTCCTGACTAAAGATGCAGCCAGAGATAAATCATAACTGTGATCAACAATCTGTCATAAGCAGAAGGTACAAGTGCCCAAATATCCTCAGTGAGTTCTAGGGCTAAACTTACCCTACAAACCTCACCAGGAAACTATTACCTGACCCCACGTGAGCCTCCAAGTACTATGTTCATTCATTCACTCATTCAGTCATTCGAGAGCTGTAGGGGTCATTGTGGTTCACTCCCAGCACCAATTTCACTTCAGATAACTAGTCTTTGAAGCCAACGTTATGAGTTGTAGTCCTAACCCCTACCACCTCAGAATGTGACCTCTTTGGGAAACAGGCTCTTAACAGAGGTAATCAAGTTAAAATAAGGTCATTAAGGTGCGCCTTAATCCGATATGACTGGGGTGTTCTTATCAAAAGGGGAAATTTGGGCACAGAGACACACACGCACAGAGGGAAGATGATGTGAAGACGCAGGGAGAAGGCCACGTGAAGACGGAGGCTAGGAGTGATGCATCTACGGGCCAAGGAATGTCAAGGATTTGGGGCAAACCACCAAAAGCTAGGAAGAGGCAAGCCAAGATTTTCATTCAGGTTTCAGAGGGAGCATGGCACTGCCAACACATTGATCTAGGACTTCTAGTCTCCAGAACTGTGAGACAATACACTTCTGTGGCTTTAAGCCATCCAACATGTGGTATTTTACTATGGCAGCCCCAGGAAACTAGTATGAGCAACCGTGGTAATCCCACCCTCTTGGCCCAGTTATGGCCAAAGAGCTATAAAAGGGGAAGACTGCTGGGCTAGAGTCTGAGAACAGTTTCTTCTCTTCCCTCTACAGGTGCCTGGCTGTGACTCTGGGAATTGCTGCAGTCATCATACTGTAAGCCTAAAGGGCAAAGCCCTCATGGAGGAGGGCAGAGGTCGGATGGTAAGGATCTGGGGCAGGTGACCTTGTTGAGTTGCTCCTTCAGCCAAGCTAGAGGGAGCCCAGCCTCTGCAGTTCTGTCAGGTGTGATGATACGATTCCCTGTGGTTTAAGGCAGAAGGTGAAGTAAAGTCTCCTCACTGACACCAGTGTCCTCCACATGTGGCCATTGTGGATTGACTGTCACATGTGCTCAGCACTTCTCCCTGCCACCTTCCGCATGCAATGAGCCTCCAGCCCCCTCTCAACCTCTATCTTACATCTCACTATTAACTGTGGTGGATGATTTGCAAAGATAGCTGCAATAATCCCTCTTATCCTGTAGTTTGCAATGCAACTTTGCTGCCCCTCCCATCAACAGGTGGGGTTTATTTCTCCATCCCTTAAATCCAGGCTTGGCCATGTGAGCTGCCCTGGCCAATGGGAAATTAGTAAATGAGACACAAGCAGAGGCTTCAGAAGCGCTTGTGAATTAGGGCTTATCTTTTGGCTGCAGTTGGAACCCTGGGACCATGATGCAAATGGGCCTGTGCTAGCCTGCTGGTAAGTCCACATGGAGGAGAACTGAGGCACTCCAGCTGACAGCCAGTACTACCTGTCAGATGTATGAGATGTGTGTGATGGATCTTGGATCATTCAACATTAGTCAACTGCCCATAACTGCAGCCACATGAGTGACCCCAGGTGAGAGCAGCAGAAGATCCACTGAGCTGAATCCAGCCTGAATTGCTGATTCACAGAACCACAAGCAAATAAAATGGCTGCTGTTTTAAGTGACTAAGTTTTGGGGTAGTTTGTTATACAGCAATATCTAGCTGACACACTGACAGACAATCCCCAATCTGGCACAATTCCCTCAGAGTCATCCACATGCCAGGCACTGTGCCAGGCACTGTGGATACGATCATGAGAAACAACAGACCTGCTCTCTGGTCTCTTGGGAGAATTTAGGATATTATTAGGTGCCAGGCACTGTGCCAAAAGCTTTAGATATGTTAACCCAGATGAGAAGTTTATACAGTTGTCACCCCTATCTTCCTACTGAGGAAACCAAATCTCAGAAAGTAAGAAAAGGGACTTCCCTGGTGGCACAGTGGCAGGGGACATGGGTTCGATCCCTGGTCCGGGAAGATCCCACATGCTGCAGAGCAACTAAGCCTGTGCGCCACAACTACTGAGCCCGCATGCCACAACTACTGAAGCCCGTGTGCCTAGAGCCCATGCTCCACAGCAAGAGAAGCCACCACAATGAGAAGCCCATGCACCACAACGAAAAGTAGCCCCTGCTCTCCACAACTAGAGAAAGCCCGCACGCAGCAACAAAGACCCAACGCAGTCAAATAAATAAATAAATAAATAAAATTTAAAAAAACAAAGTAAGGAAGGGCTTCCCTGGTGGTGCAGTGGTTGAGAGTCTGCCTGCCGATGCAGGGGACACAGGTTCGTGCCCCGGTCGGGAAGATCCCACATGCCGCGGAGCGTCTGGGCCTGTGAACCATGGCCGCTGAGCCTGCGCGTCCGGAGCCTGTGCTCCGCAATGGGAGAGGCCACAACAGTGAGAGGCCCGCGTACCAAAAAAAAAAAAGAAAAGAAAAAAAAAAAGAAATGATCTAAATGTTTGTTGGGGGAGAAGGGTCTCAAAATCTGCAAACTGCCAAGATTTACTAAGGGTCTCAAAAGAGTTAACCTAACTTATTGAGGGACAGTGACCCATTAGAGCCCTTTGGGGGAGGATGGCTAGGATGGCACTGATACATGAGAGACAGCCGAAAGAAATGGTGACATTCATCTTGAAAAGCATGCAGGTGGCCACTGTTTTCAAATCTCTGGATGGCTGCAATGGGGAAGAGGAGGGGGCTTGTTCAGAGGGCGCCCTACAGATGAGGACAATGAAGGAAGGCCACATGGAGGTGGATGGCAGCCAGCTGAGGAAGAGCCAAGAGCCATCCAGACATAGGACAGGCTGGCCTGTAAGATGGTGAGCTCCCCACCCCTGGAAGTATCCAAATATCCATTCTTTCATTTGCTCTATCAACATATATGAATTGTGGTCCAGCAATACTTTGAGCACCAGACAGGCAAGGTTCCTGCTGTCAGGAAGCTTGCATTTTAGTGGGGAAGACAAAAAAAAATTTTAATTATAAAAAAAAAATTAAATAGGGTCGTGGGAGAGTACATTCTGGGTGGCTCCTTTGGACTGGGTCATAGGGGTAAATATCAAGCAGAAGCAGAATGGTGTCTTAGCAAGGAGGGTGTTAAGGGAACATCAGGTCCCTAGGGACCTTTGAAACCCCCTCCATTCTGAGTCCATGATCTCACATAATACTACTTGCACATTTGTTCCCTAGTGACTACCAGGTGAGCCTCCCCAGAAGGCGGATATGGCTGAAGGAACCTTGACCTGAGCCCCCCGTGCATGCATGGTCAGGGCCGGGGGGTCCCAGGCACAGTGGGGTGGTGGCTTCCTTTATTTCCGGCTGCCACCTCGCTGCGTTTTGCCTGCCTTGCAGGCTTGATTGCATAACTGCTGGGCTTGGTTTTATAGCACAGCACAGCACGCAGCTTGTAAATCTTCTCTCACATCATGAAATGCCAGTAATTTCACAGCCAGGGATTCCTGTTCTCATAAAGTCCTCCCACCAGCAGACTTGCATCTAAAAGTGTCCTCTGGATGGATGAATTGATGTCAGAGCTGCTCTGGAGCCAGACACTGAGGCAGGCAGCCTCTGCCACCCCCTTAGCTCCCCTGAAGCCCCTAGAAGTGAAGGTCATGACTGCTAGGCACGGCCCCCTGGACACAGCTCCTGGGAAGCAGAGAATATGGCAGCCCCACATTGGGAACTGAGGCACATTTATCTTCAAGCCTATTTGAGGGGGAAAACACACTTCTAAGCAATATGCACAGTTGTAATCCATGTGGGGAAACATCCACTTACATTTATATTTGCCAGTGACTCTCTCAACCCTGGCTCCTATTAGAGTGACCTGTAGAGTTTTTAAAAGATAAGCTTACAGAAAGAGGCATTTCCCATGGAGATTCTGACCCAGTAGAATCTAGAATCTAGAAAGGGGCCCCTGCATCTGTAGGTTTCACAGGTAAACATGTGCCTCCTAATTCATGAGAAAACGAACAAGGACATGTGGCAGCCTTCTAAAATGGTCCCGTGATCCCCACTCCCCTTGTGAGTGGGCTGGACCTAGTGACTCACTTCTATGCATAGAACAGGGAGCAAAATGATGGAATGTCACTTCCAAGACTAGGTTACAAGAGGACTATGGCTTCTGATGGGCGCCCTACCTCCTTCTCTTCCTCTCAGGGAAGGTAGCTGTCATGTTGCGAGTTGCTTATGGGGAGACCCATGTGGCAAGGAGTCGATGTCCCCAACCAACAGCCAGCGAGGACTTGAGGGCTGCCGACAGCCACGTAAGTGAGTTCAGAGACGCGTTCTCTCCCTATCGAGCCTTGAAATGACTGCTGTCCCACTGACAACTTGATTGCAGCCTTGTGAGTGATCCTGAGACAAAGGCACCCAGAAAAGTGCTCCCAGGTTCCTGATCCACAGAAACTTTGAGATAATAAATATGTTTTGGGGGTAATTTGTTAGAAAGCAATAGATAACCAATATACACATATGCAACAAAACATTCATGGTGGCTTAATTCTGCTAGTGCGATTATAAGTGACCTGTATTTTCCTCCTTTTGTTCATCTATATTTTCTAATTTTTTAAAATTACCATGGATTATATTCAAAATGAAAAAACAAAAATCATTTTCAGGGCTTCCCTGGTGGCGCAGTGGTTGAGAGTCTGCCTGCCAGTGCAGGGGACACGGGTTCGTGCCCCGGCCCGGGAAGATCCCACATGCCGCGGAGCGGCTGGGTCCGTGAGCCATGGCCACTGAGCCTGCGCGTCCGGAGCCTGTGCTCCGCAACGGGAGAGGCCACAGCAGTGAGGGGCCTGCGTACCGCAACAACAACAAAAAAAAAATCATTTTCAAATTATGTTCAGTAAAACTTCTAGAGGAAATCATTGGAGAAAAAAAATCTTTGCGACTTTATGTAAGGCAAAGCTTTCGTAGACAAGTCACAAAAAAGGGTAATCCAAAAAAAATAAATTGGACTTTATCAAAATTAAAAACTTTTGCTCTTCAACAAACATCATTTAAAAATATGATAGCCTTTTGGCTCTCAGAGCAGCACCATGGCGGTCGGAAAGAAGAAGCGCCTTACAAAAGGCGGTAAAAAGGGAGCCAAGAAGAAAGTGGTTGACCCATTTTCTAAGAAAGATTGGTATGATGTGAAAGCACCAGCTATGTTCAATGTAAGAAATATTGGGAAAACACTAGTCATTAGAACTCAAGGAACCAAAATCACATCTGATGGCCTCAAGGGTTGTGTGTTTGAAGTGAGCCTTGCTGATCTGCAGAATGATGAAGTTGCATTTAGAAAATTCAAGCTTATTACTGAGGATGTTCAGGGCAAAAACTGCCTGACTAATTTCCATGGCATGGACCTTGCCCGTGACAAAATGTGCTCCATGGTCAAAAAATGGCAGACCATGACTGAAGCTCACGTTGATGTCAAGACTACCCATGGTTATTTGCTTCGTCTCTTCTGTGTGGGTTTTACTAAAAAACACAACAATCAGATTCGGAAGGCCTCTTATGCCCAGCACCAGCAGGTCCGCCAGATCCACAAGGAGATGATGGAAATCATGACCCGAGAGGTGGAGACAAATGACTTGAAAGAGGTGGTCAATAAATTGATTCCAGACAGCATTGGAAAAGACATAGAAAAGGCCTGCCAATCTATTTATCCACTCCATGATGTCTTTGTTAGAAAAGTAAAAATGCTGAAGAAACCCAAGTTTGAATTGGGAAAACTCATGGAGCTACAAGGTGAAGGTAGTAGTTCTGGAAAAGCTACTGGGGATGAGGCAGGTGCTAAAGTTGAACGAGCTGATGGATATGAGCCACCAGTCCAAGAATCTGTTTAAAAATCAGACTTTTAATGGTGACAAAAGACCTCATTTGTGATATTTAAAAAAATAAAAATAATAAAATAATAAAAATATGATAGACAAGCCAAAGATAGGGAGAAAAGATTTGTAAATTATATATCTGATAAAGGATTTTTTCCAGAATGTATAAAGAACAACAAAAGACATACAACTCAATTAAAAAATGATGCGCTTCCCTGGTGACGCAGTGGTTGAGAGTCCGCCTGCCAACGCAGGGGACACGGGTTCGTGCCCCGGTCCAGGAAGATCCCACATGCCGCGGAGCGGCTGGGCCCGTGAGCCATGGCCGCTGAGCCTGCGTGTGCGGAGCCTGCGCTCCGCAACGGGAGAGGCCACAACAGTGAGAGGCCCGCGTACCGCAAAAAAAAAAAAAAAGAGCAAAAGATTCAAATAGACATTTCTCCAAAGAAGATATACAAATGGCTAAGAAGCACATGAAACGATGCTCAACATCATTAGTCATTAAGAAAATGTGAATTCAAGCCACAAAGAGATACTAATGCATGCCTATCAGAATGGCAATAATCAAAACGACAAGTGTTGGTGAGGATGTGAAACAAGTGTAACCTTGATACATTGCTAGTGAGAAGGTAAAATGATGCAGCTACTTTGGAAAATACTTGGTGATTTCTTACAAAAATTTAATAAAAGCTTACCATATGACCCACTCCTAGGTATCTACTCAAGAGAAATGGGTAAAAACATGTCCACACAGAGACTTGTAGGTAAATATTCATAGCTATGTTATTCTTAATAGGCGAAAACTGGAAACAATCCACATTTCCACCAACAGATAAATAGATGAACAAGATGTGGTGTATCCATACAATGAGATACTACTCAGCAATAAAAAGGAACAAAGTCCTAATTCATGCTGTATCACTGGATCACAGAAACAGTGTGCTAAGTAAAAGCAGTCATGTAGAAAAAGAGTACATATTGTATGATTCTGTTTATATGAAATGTCCAGAAAGGGCAAATCTATATATCAAGGAGATCAGTGATTGTTTGGGGCTGGAGTGGGAGTGAGTTTGACAGTAAAAGAACTTGAGGAAATGTTTTATGGTGACAAGTATGCTCTAAAACTGGATTGCGGAGGTGATTGCATGACTGTATAACTTTGTTAAAAAGCATTGAATTATTCACTTACAATGGGTGAGTTTTATGTTTTCTAAATTATACCGCAATAAAGCTGTAAAAATGTTATGTGTTTAGCCTTAAACCCAGTAATTTCAGGCCAAGAGCATAATCTGAAAGCTACACAAAGTCTTATGTCAAGTATGTCCATAACTGTGGGGTTTTTTTCTGAATTTTATTTTATTTATTTTTTTATACAGCAGGTTCTTATTAGTTACCTATTTTATACATATTAGTGTATATATGTCAATCCCAATCAACAGTGTTTTCTTTAGGTTAATGAAAAACTAGAAAAAAATCTGAGTGCTTAGTAATAGATAATAAATGATCAGTAAGTGGTGACCTACTTGAGAGAATAGTATGCAGCCGTTAAAAATGGTATTTACAAAGAATTTTTAACAACCTTGGGGAAGTGCTTAGGATAGAGTGCAAAATGGCCAGATTTCTCCGAAAGGAAAAAGAGTCTATGTAAAGCTGTTCATTTTTAAACATAGTTGAATTTGTTCTGTGAACGTGTCTATATGTGCAGCATAACCAGATGCGTACCTGACTATAGTTGTTTTTCCTTCTGCACATTTATATACAAGAACTGCTGGTGCCTATAAGTCAGTTCTATTTTCTTCTGTCCTTCATTATCTTTTCTGTTTTTTTTTGTTTTTCAAAAGGAATGTGTTTATTTTAAAATCTGGAGAAAAAAGTTGTTTAAAGAAAAGAAAACAATGGCAGCCGCTCCTTGCCTGTCAGAGGAGAGGCTGAGGTTTCTTGAGTGAGGGCTACACCCTGGCCTAAACAAAATGATGTAGAGGGCTTATCCAGCTGCTGGTAAATGGCAGTGAACACACCTGGAAACAGCTGTCTGAGTCCCATTCATCCCAGCGCGGACTCAGCAGCCAGTTAGAGATGCAGGAACAGGGCAGGGCCTGATGCAAGAACAAGTTCCTCCTCATCCGCCAAGAGGAGGAGGTACTCCTGCCATGGAGAGTCCCCCAGGGCTGGTTTCCTTGTCACTGCAGGGTGATAGGCAGGACAGGGAGTGATGACCTTAGAAACAGTTGCATGAGACTTAATAGAAACTGCTGGAAACCCAGGTCTACAAGCTGTGGCATCATGGAGACAGCCTAAACACTGGGGACTTCTCAAACCAGGGTTTGAGCCCTGGCCCTGCTGTGGAAACCATGCTCTGTGGGGTCTGGGACAAACTACTGATCTTCACAGAATCTCAGTTTCCCCATCTGTAAAGTGGGGACAATTAGATTACCTACTTCCAAATGGAAATCTATATCATTGGTTAGTAAGATGCAAGGAATAACGGGTTTGTGTTAGTTCCCCAGGGCTGCTGCAACAAATTATCACAACCTGGGTGACTGAAAAATAAAACAGAAAATTCTCTCAAGTTCTGGAGGCTAGAAGTCCAAAATTAAAGTGTTGGCAGGGACTGCTCTCCCCAGAGGCTCTGGAGAAGACCTTGTCTGGCTTGTTCATGGCAGAATCCCCAGTGCCTAGAATAGAAACTGGTACATGATAGATACCCAGTAGAATTTGTACAAAGAATGAACTGGTTAATAATTAGGAGGACGGTGGATTCATTGTTGTTTTATTTTATGATAACCTCTTTTTTTCTAAATTAAAAAGTGACACATATTCATTTTATAAAATATCAAAAACATGTACAAGCAGAAAGAATAAAATGTACCAGAATCACACCTTTTACAGATAAACTACTGCTAGTATTTTTGCATATAGTTCTCCAACATTTATACTGTAACATTTTTTTAAAACTTTATACTGTAAACACATTTTTGTCACCTGATTTTTACACTTAATATTTTATTCATATCTTTCTGAATTGTTATATATTATTCAACCCTAAGATTTTTTTTTTGTTACAACCCTATGATTTTGTTTTGTTGAGGAATCATACATTGAAACACTAATTGAAATTCCCCTACCCTTCTGAATATCCTCTTTTCCTAGGACCCTTCTCCCAACCAGACAGAAGCTGAAACGAGCTGTTCTCATTGCCTTAAGAAAGGGATGCTGAAAGAGAGAAACACACACAGTAGTCAAGCTTTGGGGTGGCTGAAAATCTATTCCTTCTCGGTGGGTGCAATAGATTAAAGATGACTGCAAATTCTTTGCCACTGCTCCCCTTAAGAGGTGAGGTCTATGTCCCCTGCTGTGGAAGCCAGGTGGGTTTTGTGACTGCTTGACCAATAGAATAAGGAGGAAGGGATAGTGCACCGACTGACAGGCCCAAGATTTAGGAGACCGGCAGCTTTCATTTCCTGTTCTCAGAGCCAGGTCTCAGAGCCTCCGTGTAGGAAGTCTGACTACCTGAGCCTGCCCTTCTGTGAGAGTCCTTAATTGCATGGAAAAGCCCTGGAGGATGAGACTTCACCTGAAGGAAGAGTGTGAGGCCATGCAGTACCCAGGCACCAGACATGTGCATGAAGAACCACCATGGTAGGGCACACTTCAACCGCTCCAAACCCCACCCAATTTCCTGACCCACAAAACTGTGACCAAGACGGCGTTGCCCAATTTCAAACAAAAGCAAAACCAAAACAAAAAACCCCACAAAAATATAAGACTTTCCATTAAATTTGAATTTCAGATCAACAATTAGTAGTTTTTTAGTCTAAGTATGTCTCAAATATGCCTGGGACATACTTAGACTAAAAAATTGTATATTATTGATCTAAAATTCAAATTTAACTGGGATTAAATTTTTATCCATATAGTGTTTAAAGATAAATTTTAATGTTTTTAACTTTAAATAAGTACAGTACTTACAGGTAAAATATCTGTAGTACTTTATCTGGCGACCCTAGACCAAAAGAAAATGTA
Organism: Delphinapterus leucas; assembly: GCF_059928025.1. Lineage (NCBI taxonomy): Eukaryota > Metazoa > Chordata > Mammalia > Artiodactyla > Monodontidae > Delphinapterus > Delphinapterus leucas. Next base: position 43,501,947 of record NC_143135.1, read on the forward strand.
TGTTTTATATGGCTGTTTTGGAAGTGGTTCGTCATGCAGCAATAGATAACCAGAACAGTGGGAAGAGAAAGGAATCTTTCTCTCGTATAATACACTGGATTTGGAGATATACAGTCACTAGGCAGAGCTGTTGTTCTTAGTCTCGAAAGAAAAAAAGAAAGGTAGGAGGGGAGGAAGGAAGGAAGGGAGGGAGGGAGGGAGGGAGGAAGAAAGAAAGGAAGATTTCCTTGATGGGGGAAAAGGAGAAATAAAGGGGCTAGGACAAGAGCTGAGCTGCTGTTGGTTTCCTAAGGAGGGACTACTGCACTAGTCTCCCATCCCTCCCCTCCCTCTTCCAGGCAGAGTCCCTGCATGTGGAGGTGGGCAGGGGAGGCGGGAGCGCGTGGGGCGTTTTGGGGTGGGGGGCATGACAGTGGTCTCGCATAGATGCAGGCATTGATCTCAGAAAGTAGAGGGAAACTGGTCTTCAAGAGTGGCTGGAACAGTGGCAGTAATGCTCCTGACTTTGAGGGGCATGGAAGTACTGCTACAGAGCCAGCCCCCCCGCAAGGAGGATTCTGGGGCAGGATGGTGGAGATGTTGTGCACAAGGGGCCCACTAACAAATGGCAAAGCAACCCCCCACCCTAATGTCTGACGCTAAACACCTCCTCGTCCCTTGGGAAAGGGTCAAGGCAGCCCCCCATCTGACTGAGATGAATTTCCCTCATTTGGTGCAATGTGTCTTAAAATAATACTCATTTCAGCCTGTGGAAATGATAAAACAATGTTTCAAGCCCAATCGAGTTAACAGATTTAAATTTGGACCTGCTACAGCCATCAACTGTTTTGTGCCATGATGGTGTTGATATATCCAAGTTTGAAAAATCTACATTTATATACATTAATACTGACACCCCTCAACTCCCTGTCATGTGCCACACTCAGGCTTTCATCAATCAGCTGGGGGACCATTTCTAGCAGTCACACAGACAGAGCATGCACTCTGGAGCAAAATTGCCAGGCTTTGCCCATCATGTCCTTGAGCAAATTACTTAACTTCCCTGAGCCCCCATTTCTTTATCTGTAAAGCAACAATAACGGTAATAATATCTACCCCATAGCATTGCTGCAAGGATGAAGTAAATCTAGCCCACAGTATGTGTTTATATGTGTTAGTTATTGTTGTTATTCTTTATGCACTTAATTGGAGGTTGCACTTGGGACTTAGTATTTTATAAAAACCAGTGGGAAATAGAAACAGAAATGTTGATGCTAGTAATTATTAAACTGTGACAAAGATGGGAAATCAAGCAGGAAATCTTCATTCTCAAATGAATATCCTCTGAATTTCTTTGCCACCTATAGGTTGAATTGTTAAAGAAAAGAACAGATTAAAGAAAAACATAGAGAATCTAGACACATACTGTAATAGACTCCCCTCAGCATTTCCCATTTCTGGGCACTCCAAAATGGCTTCCCATCCCAGCCCCTGGGACTCTGCCACAGGGCTTTCTCTGGCTGGTGCTAGGAAGCCCACACCCTCAGGAGCAGCTGCAGCCAATGACTGATGGGCGGTGGTGGATAAATACCCCAACTCCCCCACCCCTGGGGAGAGGAATGTTCTGCATGGTTTCCCAGAGACCCTGGTGGAGGTAAGTTCCAGTTGCCCGTAGTGGTAACTTGCTGGAAGAATCACCCTTTCTCGGCTTTCTCTCCTTCCCTTTTTCATTTCCCTACCCCCCACCCCAAATCAGCATTTCCTGGGGTCACTTCCCAAATAATCTACCTGCACTGCATTCAATTTTTTGTCTTGTGTTATTTTCGGGGAAACCCAAACTAAGACACATATTATTAAAGATTGTGTCTAAAGGGTTAGGCATGTTTAGTGATTTGATAATGTTTTTAACTTGGGGGCCAGTGGGGAATACAAACATCTCTCATAACTTTAAAAGCTATTGTTAGTTTTTAAAAATAAGCAGGTGTCCAACTTCCAAATATTTGACATTTGGATACATTTCTGGGAACACTCACTGTGTATGAAAGCAGAGGGCTGCCTGTGATCTGTCACTCCTTCCCGTGATGTTCATTTGGTTTATTTCCAGCTATTGCTAGAACAAACAATCCTTCAACTCACATCTTTCTGGCAAAATCTGTGCACACATCCTTGATTTTCTCTTAAGCACAAATTTCCTGGAGTGGGACCACAGTGTCAAAGGATGCCATATCGCAAATGCTCTCCAGTTGTACCCCACCCCTTCCCTAGGTCTGCTTTCAGAAGTGTTTTCTCAACTCAATTCTCTGCTTGCCGTGGCTGGACACTGCCTTTGCCCCTGGCTGAGCGCTCTGAAGGGCAGGTAGGCTGCAGGCAAGGGGCTCGGACACAGTGGACACCAGGCAGGGCCACAGGTCTGGGTCTAGCCCCAAGGTTAAGAGACTAAGATGAGTATGAGTCAGGGTCCAGGTCAAGGCTGACCCTGGGAGCAGAGCTGTAGCTACTAGAGAGCTGACACTTTACCCAGGGGCACGGAGGGTGAGTCTTCACCACATGGGTGGTGGCGCTAAAGGCTGTGTCCCCGTGAGCTAGGGAAGGGCCTGGCAGACCCAGGTGGCACCTGCGGGCAAAGTAGGAAGAGATGTCTCTTCTTCGGGATAAAAACGAAAGATGGAGTCAGTTTATTTCTGCGTGACGTGAATGGCTCTGCCTGGTGGGTAGCACCCCTAGCTCCATGTACACACACACCATGGGAGTACACGCAGGGCCAGCAGCACACACACTCTGAGTGCCCCTCTTCCACTCCGACCTTCTCTGCCCCCCACCCCCAGGTGAGGCAACAGCGTCAGGTTCAAAGGCTCAGGGGCCTGGAAATCAGGCATGAAGGGGCGTCAGGTGGTAAGACTGCACAGGCAGCTGCAGTGCACGTGACACAGAACCCACAAGACTGTGTTGAGAGTTTGTGCACGGCCCAAGTGCCACTGTGACTTCAGGTCAAAGGTGGTTCCCCCCTGCTACCTATCTGGAGACCTAGAGTCTCTGCGCCGTCAGTGTGCTCCCACATAAATTAGTGTGCGTCTACCATGTGGGTGATGCCTCTTAGATACGGTGCCCTTGAGCAGTGCACAACCTGAATTCCCGAACATAGGCCGCAAGGCACCATGCGTTCAAGGTCTATGAACAGTTCCCCACCTGGTGGTGGGCCGGACTCCTCAAGACCTCCCAGCCCTGCTCAGCGTAAGCTCAAGGACGCAGCAGAGACTTCAGGGACTTGAGTAGGGAGGGGCTGAGGAGGCAGAATCCAACCCAGGCCCCAGCCATCTCCTGAGGTAATTCTCTGGGCTCAGGCTGCCAATTAAAGGCCTTGGAGATGAAAGAAGGCGGCTTTGGTGAGCAGCCGGGCAAGAGGAAAGCCAAGCCCAAGCGGTGTTTCACGGCCACCTAATGAGGGGCTCCTCGGTGCTCTTTATTATGCTCAATCAAGAGCTTGTAGTTACAGAAACCCAGAGAGATTCTTACCGAGGCGGCCACCTGGCCTTGGCTTTCACTCCTGACTCACTTTGACAAATCACATGTCCTCATCTCCCCACCAGCAGGCATCTGAAGAACACGCTAATGGCTCCAGGCTCCCGGCAGCAGGCCCCACCGGTGCTGGACCCGACACTGCACGCGAGCCCCCTCCGCAGCCCAGGACCAGAGCCTAGAAGCACTGGGCCAGAGCCGCCCTGCCCCTCCTGGCTGGGATGGGATGGGGGTGGGGTGCAGGCTGACATGCCCCGTCCAGCCTGTCCTGCCCCCTGCTCCCTCCGCTAGCCTGTGCTCAGCAGCCTGGCTCACCGCCCCGCCCCCGACCCCACCCCCACCCCACTACCCACCACCCCACCCCCACCACCCACCACCCCACCCCCACCACCCACCACCCCACCACCCCACCCCACCACCCCGCCCCACCCCCACCCCCAAGGAGAGGAAATGCCCGTTCCACACACCACGTATTTATTTCCTATTGTCTCTCTCCCCCTATAAGAATGTAAGCCCCATGACGGATGGTTTGTGTTAGTAATCCTATGGCTGCCACAAAAAATTCCCACAAACGTGAAGGCTCACTGGGCTAACATCATGGGCAGAACTTGATTCTTTTCTGGGGGCTCCAGGGGAGAATCCGTTTCTTTGCCTTTTCCAGCTTGTAGAGGTGGCCCACACTCGTTGGCCCGTGGCCCTCTTCCATCCTCCACTTCGACCTCTGCTTCAATACATGTCCTCCCTGACTCTGCCTCTCCTGTCTCCCTCTTCTTCTTTCAGGGACCCTCATGATTATGTAGGGCCACCCGGGTGATCCAAGATATCTCCCTATCTTCTGGTCAGCTGGTGGGCAACCTTCATTCCCTTTGCCAGGTAACATAACATGTTTACCACTTCTGGGGATTAGGACATGGCCGTCTGTGGGGGGCCCTCATTCTACCCACCCCAGGGCTTGTTGTCTCTTTTTTACTGCTGTATTCCCAGGGCCTGAACAGTATCTGACACTCATTGAATGAATAAGTGAATAAATACACGAATAAATTATTAAGAATAATATTTAATATCATAATAAATGGTAATTGTGCTTATTAAAGGGTCAGGCACTGTTCAAAAGTGATTTATGTAGGTTAACTCATTTAATCCCCAACAGTGCTGTGAGGTGCATTTTATTATTGTCTGCATTCTACAGATGAGGAAATGAAGGCATAGATGAATAGCCTGTCCCAGGCTACAAACTAGTGAGTGGTGAAGCCGGGATTTGATCTCAAATGTATTAAGCACTTATTTTATCACTGGCCCTGGCTGGGACCGTGACATTTCTGATGTCACTTCATCCTCATGATTGGCCATGAGGAAGATGGTAGGAATGTGAACCCTGGTCTTAACAGGCCCAGAATTAAGTCACTGGCCCAGATGAGGGATTCAGAAGGATTCTGTGGCTTGGTTGAGGCAATGGATTGCACCTTGCTCCTTGGGTCTACTTTTATTTTTTTTTGGCTGCGCCGGGTCTTAGTTGCAGCACGAGAGATCTTCTTAGTTGCAGCATGTGGGATCTAGTTCCCTGACCAGGGATCGAACCCAGGCCCCCTGCATTGGGAGCAGGGAGTCCCAGTCACTGGACCACCAGGGAAGTCCCCTTGGGTCTACTTTGATGCCAATCAGACAAGGAGCCAGTGCCCCCAAGGAGACCCTGGGGCTCATGTTCCCACCATGATGCAGGACTCCTGCCTTGGACATTCCTCTCAGGTTCTGCTTCTACTCTACACAACCAGCACCCAGACCCCACGCAGGTCTGCAGCAGACCATGACCTTCACCTGCAGCTGGGCCAAGCAGCTCTGCCTCCTAGAAGCCTGTCCTTCTCCAACAACAGGAACCCACTTCAAACCGCACCCAGAGCTGAAGTTGCATCGCCTGTTTCCTTGATGACAACTCTGGGGACCCCCGTAAGTGGGACCCATCCATGATTTGCGTGTGCCAGAGCTGCTCGCTCTCTGCATGCTGGCCGCTGTCACTGGCCCCTATGACACCCACTCCCCAGCTGCTCTGATTCCCCCTGCCAGCCCGCTCTTCAAGGCCATGAGCACACAGGCCTGCAGGAAGCCCCCAAGCACTGCATCCACTCCCCCCAGGTCTGCAGCGAGAGAGCCACTCGGGCAGGGAGGCGGCCCTGCCCCCCTCACTTGCATCTTAACCTTTGTGATCAAAGCCAAGAAGAGTGAAACCCACTTGTGCCTGCCAGCACAGTGGGGCATGGTACTTTCTGTTCCTGCCAGCACATTTTTCTAGGTCAATGTCAGATCAGGGAAATCCAATACTGCATGTCCCAACTTTTTATTTGCAAATAGAGAAGTGGCTTTCCAAAATAAATAGTGTTTACAAGCAAGGCCTAGAGAAGCCTCCATCAGAAACACACTCAGTGCCCAGGACAGATTCTTCCTGGCTTGGTTGTTATAAACCCAACACCAGCACCAGCTCAGCCTTGGAAGGATAGGCCGGGATGGAGGAGAACATGTGTATATACACATGTGTGTCAATGGGTGCCTGTACGTGTGCATGCATGTGTATTTGCACAGATGTGTGTAGGCATGTTTCCTTAAGGGTCTTTGGGTATGATTAGCATGCATATGTAAATTGGGGGGTTATACATGTGGACTTGTGTGTGCATATACAGGCGCGTGCGTGGGCGTGTGTCTGTATGTTTCTGCCTGATGCTTTTGCGCCCAGCCTTACTCCTCAGACATCCAGGCCTCTCTCTAGACACTTTCCTCTCTCCTTACTGCTACCTTCAGCCCCCATCCTGTTCTTTTCCTCACCTGGGTGAGGAGCTGGGGCTCAGATTCTGATATGCTGTAAATGCATTTCCTCCATCCTGTTTTCTCGATGTCTACCCCCTGTCACTCCCAGTTAGATGTGGACTTCTTGTACAGGGCTACTGAGCGCCGTTTCTGCTGGCCATGTTGGGACCCAGCAATCTGAGGTCACAGCATGTTAACAGCTCTTGGTAAATGGTGCCTCGTGCTGCCTCCAGGAAGGCCTCTGGTGTCACACACCTTGCTGCGCTCACCCTGCCTTCTCCCTCACAGACCCTCTTACTGAGCTTTCAGCACAATCTTCCCCAAATTCTGCCCATTTCTCAGCTCAAGTCCCCACCTGCCTGGGAAACACCAGCTTCATCAGAGCCAAGCAACTCAGCCTGGCTTCTGAGAGCTGAGTGACTATCTTAGCAAACCCTCCTGGTTTCTCCAGGACAACCCTGGCGGGGCTACCTCGCTGTGCGTTAGCTCAGGCGCTCCCTGACTCACCTCTGAGCCTCTGTTTGCTCCTGCCGTTCCACTGCCACAACGCCTTTCTCCTGTCACTTCTCTGCTACCGGTCCTGCCAGCCCACACCCTGCGCCCGCCTTCCAGACCAGCTCGACTCCCATCTGCCCCTACGAGGCCTTCTCAGATAAACCTCCCGCAGTGCCTTTCCCATCCGGCCCTGTATCACTGGATGACACACTGCCCTGTGGATTGCCTAAGAATTGTTTTCAGGTTGCTTCATGGCACTTATCTTGCCCTCCCACCTAGATTACAATCTCCCTCTAGAATCAAGCCCTGTGTTCCCTGTGAATAGGCTGTGGAACCTGACACAGGTCCGGACACAGTATAGACCAGTGATAAGGGCTTGTGGGTGAGTGGATACAAGTAGATGAAGTCGGGGTGGAGGGGGGGTGATCAGGCCAGACAACTGCATGTCAGGCACTGCGTCCAGTGACTCACCTGCTCTGCCTCATTTAATCCTCCCAGTAACTGTGGGAACTGGGTAATATTATCCCAGTCTCACAGATGACAAAACAGAGGCTGAGGGAGGCTGCATGACTTCTCCAAGGCCACAGAACCAGCAAGTGGCAAAGTCAGAATTTAGTCCTAGGTCTATCTGACTCCATCTCTCTGTTGGTTGCAACAACTATACCAGTGGAAGACACTGTGCTAGAGAGTGGAGAACTTTCTGAGATTCTAAAGAACACCCTATCCAGAAAAGGGTCTAGAGCAAGCACTAGACTAGTGCTGTCCAGTAGAACTTTCTACAGTGATGGAAATGTTCATTTCTATTGCTGTTCGGTAGGGTAGCTACTGAGGATCTGAAATGTGGCAAGTGTGACTAAGGAACTGGATTTTAAATTTTATTTAATTTTAATTCATTGAAATGTACATAGTCACCTGTGGCTAGTGGCTACCCAACCATGTTCATGCTGAGCAAATGTAGAAGATAATAATAATTGTACAGTGAGTGAAGCTGCTTGTTACTGGGGGCAACTGGCTCAAGGAGTCCTGCCCTCCTGGTCCCACCCAGCCACCCCCAAGGTTATGCCCCTGAGGGTCAATGTCGCAGTAAACGCATAACCCATTCCGGGCCCACCGGCTCTTAATGATGGCGAAGTTCCCTGTCAGCTCCAGCCTCCAAGCCTAGGACACTGAAGTCATTGTGATGATGAGAAACCCAGCGTAGAATATGCACGGGACCTTGTCAGTCCTTGTATGGTCTCTGTCCCTCCATTCCGCACAGTCGGTGCCAGGCCCTGGGCAGAGCTGTGGTACAAAGGGTGACTCAGAGCCCAGCCTCACTGAGCACAGGGCAGCAGTGATGAACGGAGACCTCCCGACCCTCACGGTCAAGGAGGCTGTGGCCCCATGGTCGTCGGAGAGCGGGACCCTGGTCACGGCAACGGAACCCAATGTGGGCTCTGGCCCTGTGGATGCGAGCCCAGGTGCCTGGAGACAGGGATCCAGGCTCCCGTCAGGCTATCACTGGCAGCACTTTGGCGCCACCTCCTGGGCAACCTGCAGAGTGCCAGCGAGTACCAGCTCGTCAGGAGGAAACGAGGACAGGGCCCTGCTGACCAACGGGGAGCTATCAGAGACCCCCCAGGCCACACCTGGTCACGGGCCGAGGCACAGCAGCGAGGTCAACTCCCTTCCTGCGGGAGAGAACACCTTGGGATGGAAGGGAGGGCGAGACCATCAGTACTGAGGAAGGGGGAATGGGAACATTACAGAATCCAGGACCTCGTTCACACCTCCCTCATTAAACTGTACCAGGCCCTGGATATATCGGGAGAAACCAGACACAATCTTGGAGGTGACTGTAACCGGGTGACTGCGGGGTGTGATGTCTGGGCCTGTCCCTGAGGATGAGAAGGTTTGGCTGCACACAGAAAGGGGAAAGGGAATGAATTTGTGGCAGAAGGAGCCGCCTGGGGGTCAGACCTGGAGGTAAGCAGGAGGGAGGCCCTCTGGGGAAGTGAAGTGGCTTGCGGTGGCCAGAAAACGGAGACTGTGTGTAGGGAAGGGGGCTGGAGCCGAAGTAGCTGGAGGGCGGCAGCGTTTGGAGATGGGGTGGTGCGGAGAGGTGAGGGGGGAGCCCCAGGCTGGGAGGCAGGAGGCTCTGCCGCTGACCAGCCCTGTGCCCTGTCCACTCTCCTCCTCTCTGGGCTGCAGTTAATCAGACAGGAGTTGACCGATGGTCTCCATCACCTCTGGCTTAACCGGTCTGAGTCCCAAAATACGGGAGGGAGGAGTGGGGACAGCTGTGCTCTGGGAAACGTCCCCTGCCCAGGGGGGCTGTGGGCGAGCTGAGCAGCCTGGCCCCGGTTATGTGCAGATGCCGAGTGGGCTTCTTAAGCCCACTGAGTCATGGCTTCCCTCAGTCGGGGAGCTGGGGGAACGGGCCCTCCTGGAGGTTCAGGCACCTGGCGGAGGCTCAGAGGCTTAGAGGGGAGGGGTCTCTTGTTCCGAATTCAGCCTCACACAGTTTCTCCACGACCTCCACAAAAGGGGTTCTTCTGTCAGGGTGCTTGGGGGAGCCCGGGGCTCTGTCTAGCTCCAGAATCTGAGGAGTCTACTGCAGGTTTCTTCCCAAGAGGTTCCTGAGCCCGGGAAAGAGGTAAGAAGCCCCCAGAGGAGCCCTGGGGAGTCCTTCTCTGGGAGCTACAGAGTCAGCAGCATCTTTAGTGCTGGAGTCTTTGGGTGGAGTCAGAACGGCTCTGGCAATCCTCAGAAAGCTGGGACGGGGAGACAGGGCCACCAGTGAGCGGGCACGAATGACTGCCATCCCTCTCATTGGAAAACACAGCCGAGCCTCTTATCTGAGGGAGGCAGGGCAGGACTAGGGTTAGGGTTAGGCCTAGGCCTCATTTTATGATGGCATCACTTCCCTCAGGGGAGAACGTCAGAGGTCAGCAGTCCAGCCCCGTATTTCATAGGCAAGGACATCAAACCCCACATTAGTGAGTGACATGCCCTGGGCCAAAGGACACATTGGTGACCGAGTGACAGAGAAGTAGCTCCTTAGGGATGGGTCCTGAAGGTCCCAGCAGCCTCTTAATACTGAGAGGCAGAGATGCTGCAAGTGTGAAATGCACACCGAATTTTAAGACTTAGTGCAGGAAAAAAAAAAAGGATGTGAAATATCTCATTACTGATTTTTATTTTAATTACATGTTGACATGACAAGATATTGGGTTAAATAAAATATATAATTAAAAAGTAATTTCACCTGTTTCTTTTTCCTTCTTTTAATGTGGCTGCAAGAAAATTTAAAATAAATAAGCGGTTGGCACCTGTGGCTCCTGTTATATTTGTACCAGACAGCGCTGCACCAGGCTGCGAGTTCCCATACTGTCTGTGCTGGGTTCATCACTGTCACCCTGAGGTCTAGTCCAAGGGTAGGGACAGACAAGGGATTTGATCATTCAGGGTCCTGGGTTCGGGTCAGAATGAGGTCAAGGTGATGGATATAGTCCTCTCTTCCTTGCATGAACCCTGAGTTTCTTTCTGGACAGGGAGATACCACCTCCTACCTTCGCTCTATGTACTTCCTGGTAGACCACCTTCCCAACTTGGCCTCAGCCGTGTCAGTTGTGAACATTGTCCCATCGCCTCTCAGGCTTTGCCCTTGTCTTCGAGATCCAGATGCTGTCCCACCAGCAACAGCACACTTCCCCCAGCAATCACACATCTACCCCTTAGCCTTCACAGGCCTCAGCAGCGTGGTGGCTTCCAGAGAAGGGTTCCAGAGACAGGCACCTGGGCCTGCTGCCTGGAAGGGACCTGGGCGCGGCCCAGGCTATGGTCTCAGAAAGCCCCTTCCCAGAAAATTCAGAATCCCAGGTTCCAGGAGTACATCCCTACAGAAGCCCATCCCTCCAGGAGCCATTCAACAACCAGCCTGGCCTTGCTCTGGAAAGTGACCACAGGACCACAAGGTGGCACCGTTCCCGTAACCCTCCACTCCCCAGCAACCCCTGTCACCTGCAACTAAAACATATTCCAGCATTGGGAAGAAGAGGTTTTCCCTGGACTGGTTGTTGAATTTCTTTCTCCGCCTTCAGCTGCCAAAGGTTATTCAGACTCAGGAATGCTGCTATGAAAAATGGTCATCTCTGAGTGCAGTGCAGGCTGCAGATCAACACCAGTTCTCCCCTACAAAGGAATTCAGTACCCAGAGGCCCTCCTACATACCTAACACATACAAGAGGAATGCACACAGGCTAAGCAGTAGCACATGGGTCCATGTGTGTGTGAGCAGGATGACCAGAGCCAGAGGATATTCGTTACAGATTATTTAGCCGTAGGGTTTATTTTCCTTTTTGTTTTAGCTCCAGGATTTTTTTTATTAAAAAAAAAAATAGAAAGAAAAGAATAGAAAACCTACACTGAAGCCAAATATGTAAAATGAGGGGAAAATTTAAAAAAATTATTTCAGCAGTTGCAAATGTGGAGATAGAAGAGTCTCTTCCCAGTGAGAATTTCTCTGGAGCATAGTTTGAAACCTGTCAATCTAGTCCCACAGCCTTATTTCATAGATGAGGGAGCTGAGACTCAGGAAGGAGAAATGACTTGTTTACAAATAAAGTAAAAGACAAGCCCTCGGGACTCCTGTGACAATTCTACAAAATAGAGCTGAGTTTATTCTAAACTTGGTAGGAAACATTAAAAAAATAAAGGAAGAAGCTGTTAGGTATTGGTTCTCAAGCTGATGAAAAGAAAAAGTGAAACAAGTCTCTGTTCCTTAAGAATGGGACCCTGACATCTTCATTTGTATATATTCAGAGCCAGGCATCGTAGCTGGTAAGGCTCTAACTATTCACTGAATGAAAAAATAAATGTGACATAGACATATAAGTAGACCCACTTGGTTCCTGAGACAAGTAAGTCAGATTCTGCAAACGTTAGTATCACTTCCCCAATCCACATAGACAGAAACCCTGCGCAGATGTCTTGAGAGGAGGAAAGCTCATGGAACACAAGGATTTGTTTGTCTTTCTCTCCTGTCACTCTGAACAGTAACCCTCTGGGAAAAGGCAGGCTCTGAACAGTGCAGGACTCCTGCAGCATTTTTATTGTTTAAATTATCCATTCAGCTAATATCTTCTACCCACCTGCTAAGGATCGCTGTGCATTAGGTCCTGAGGCATATGAAATAGACAAGTCGGAGAGCATACTTAATAGTATAATATATCAGGACTTAGATTTAGAATGACAACATTTAAAGGGAGTTAGCTTTGTGACCCTGAACAAGTGCTGACTCACAGTATAGGTGGGAACAGGGGAAGTGATAATTAGCAATTTAATCTAGTAAAAATGTTCTAAACTCTGACATGCCCCAGAACAAGTGCTGGGTAAGTGGAGAAACAGGGATGAGGAAGGCAAGTCACTGGAGCTCTTCAGATAGATGGGACAAGACAAGCACGTAAATAACCACTTAGTATCATGTTTACCTCTGTTGTAACATGTTATCAAGACTTCATTTCCTTTTATTGCCAAATAACATTCCATTGTATGGATATACTACACTTTGTTTATCCATTTATCAGTTGATGGGTATTTGGGTTGTTTCTACATTTGGCCTGTTATGAGTAATACTACCATGAACATTCATGTACAAGTTTTTGTGGGGACACATGTCTTCATTTCTCTTGGGTATTTTTATACCTGGCAGTGGAATTGCAGGACAATATGCTAACATTATGTTGAACCATCTGAGGAACTGAGACACTTTTCCAAAGCACCTGCACCATGTTACATTCCCATCAGCAGTGTGTGAGGGTTACAATCTCTCCCCATCCTCTCCATCACTTGTTGTTATTGTCTTTTTGATCACAGGAGCCCTTTTGAGAGTGCTCTTGTCAGAGATTTTTCTCCTGCCTTCTGTGAGGGTTGGACGCAGAGGAGGGACTGCCAGCCAGCAAGGAGAGAGGTGGCCCTGGAAAGGGACTGTGGCCAGTAGTGGAGGGGGGCCCAGGGCTGCACTTCCTAGCTCAGTGTGGACCTGCCTCACCTGTGAATTACGGGGGCCTGCTAAACCCAAATGACAAGCACCTTTACCTGTGCCTACAACACCCTATGGGCAGAGGCACAGATAGGCAGCTGACAGAGCAGCCAAAGAGACTGGGAAAGAGCAGGTTCTGGAAGAGTGGCACTCTCAGGTGGCCACCGGAGTGAATAGATCTTACATTTGTTGTGTGTCTGCTGTGTGCCACATCTCCCGTTATCTCATTTAACCCTCACAGCAGGACAGGGAAAAGGAATTAAGATCTCCATCTTGAGAGATGGAGATTCTGACTTCCTTATATACTCCAGGGTTTCTCACGCATTTTTTACTTTAATCTCTCCCCTACAAACCTTTTTAGCAATGTTTTCTAACTGTCTCCCCCTATAAATTTTAGTACCACAGATACACTGTATATCTGTTTATATACTGTATGTACATTTGTGCTTTATGTATAAACATAAGAATATTTTTCTCCCCCAAGAACCAATTCTTGCCCCTCAGGAATGACACTGATGACCGTGGGGAAGCCTTGCCCTCTTGCACAAATGGACTAAATGATGATAAGATGAGGCGCCTGCCTCCAAGATGCTCGTGGTCCAGTGAGGATGATCAAAAAGTTTCAAACCGAGAGCCAAAAGCCAAGCCTCGCAACAGGAATTAAAGAGGGAATGACCATTTGTGCTTGAAGTAAGAGCCTGACATGCCAGAGGCCAAGCAGGAGCTACAGACCTGCTCTCTCAGGAGCCACCTGAGTCACTCAAGGCTGCATCTGGTGCATCCTTTCTGATCCTCTCCACTCCTCCCGTGAGCTGCTGAGTAAGCACACCTGTGTTTCAGGTGACTCCCAGGAAACTGAGCGGCACAGCAGTAAGTCCGGGTGGCTGGGGAAGAATCTCACGCTGGGTCCCAGGCTACTGGGGGGTGGGAAGCAGAGGATGGGCCTGTGTTCAGCAGCCACAGCTGCAGGAGTCTCTCGCTGCACCGTGAGGCTGGTCCTGTGCCTCCACCTCAGGCTTCAGGAGTACAGCCAGGCTGGGCAGCAAAGGGCACGCCCCATAAACTCAAGTTGACTTTAGAGCAGTGTCAGCTGGCTTTCTCAGTCCCTTTTTAAAGTAACTCCATGTGCACCTGGCCACGGTTTGGTATTACTCCAGTGTGCCCTGGTGGCTCAGGATGCCAGCTGTGGCTACCGCATCCAGCCTCAGAGTGCATCACAGCAGTGCCTCTGATGCATGACCTCCCCTTCACAGTGTGAAAAATCTCCTGGGCTCTTCCACCAGTGCACCTAGCAAAAGTGAGAAAGCATGCTTAGATTTGGGGAGCAGGGTTTAAATAATGTTTTTCTTGCTCTATCTCTCTTCTGTAAGGATCTGCTTTATATCCTGCGATACCATGGCAGAGACATATTTGGTCTTTGCCGACAGTTCCTGACACACAGCTCCAAAAACTCTCAGAATCTCTGGAGTGATGAGAGTGTCTTCTGTATGCTACTGAGATGACTGGTGGCTAGGGGACCCTAGAGAGCCTTAGGATAAGAGCTGGTCACCAGAAAGACCAGGGCTTGATTAGAGGGTTGTAACTTTCAGCCCCACCCCCTGACCTTCGGGGAGGGGAGAAGCTTGGATTGAGTTAATCACCAACGACCGTTGAGTCAATCAATCACGCCTCCATAATGCAACCTCCATTAAAACCCTTAAAAGACAAAGTTTGGAGAGCTTCTGGGTTGGCTCAGAGAGCTTCAAGTTGCTGGGAGGGTGGCATGCCCAGAGAAGGCAAAGATGCTTCATACCCCTTCTGACATACGTTGCCATATCTCTTCCATTTGGCTGTTCCTGTGTTGTATCCTGTAAAATAAACCAGTAACAGCAAGGAAAGCTCTTTTCTGAGACCTGTGAGCTCTTCTGGCGGACTATCAAGCCTGAGGGAGGGGGGTATGGGAACCACCAATTTAGAGCTAGTTGGTCAGAAGTACAGGTGATGACCTGGGACTTGTGACTCGCTCAGAAGTGGGGACAGGGAGGTCCCTGGCGGTCCAGTGGTTAGGACTCTGCACTTTCACTGCCATGGGCCCAGGTTCAGTCCCCTGTGGGGGAACTAAGATCCCTCAAAAAAAGAAAGAAAGAAAGAAATGGGGACAGTCTTATGGAACTGAGCCTTTAACCTGAGGGTCTGCACTAACTGTGGGCGAATAGCGTCAGGATTGAACTGAGCCGTAAGATACCCAGTCAGCATCCAGGGTGTTGCAGAACTGGTGGTTGGTGTGGGAAAATCCCACACATTTGCTGCCAGGAGTGTTATGAGTAGGAACCACTCCCACCATTCATTCAGTGTCACAGTATCCCAAGCACTGGGCCCTTTACCTGCACTATCTCATTAATGTACCTGACAACCCCAGGGCAGTAGGTACAGTCATTGTGCCCACGTTACAGATATGAAACCTGGGGCTGAGGGTAACACAGACTGACAGCTGATGCCTGTCAAAGCTGGGATTTCAAACCCAGTCTGACTCTGAAGTCAGCACTGTGTTTAAAAACAATTCGTTTATTTACTTTACATTTTTTTGCATAGAGAATACACATACGATTTGTAAATTTCATCAGGTACAGAAAGGTGAATGAGGGTATTCCATGCTGCTAGATACGCAGGAACATACACACACTGTTCTACACTTTTTTGACTTAGCAGTTTATCTTGGAGATCATGCTATTCTGTACTTCTTTTCCCCTGATAATTTACTGAGGTGAAATTCACAAACCATAGGTCAACCGTTTTAAACTGAACAATTCTGTGGCATTTAGTACATTCACAATGCTGTGTAACCACAGCCTCTGTCTAGCTCCAAAGAATTTCCATCACTCCGAAGTTAGACCCCTTACGCATCGAGCAGTTTCTGCCCATTCACCTCCCTTCCAGCCCCGGGTGACCACGGTCTACATTCTGTCCTGATGGATTTACCTATTCTGGATATTCGTATAAGTAGGATCATACCATATGTGAGCTTCGGTGCTTGGCTTCCTTCACCTAGCATAATATTCTGAAGGTTTACCCATGTTGTAGTATGCATCCGTACCTCATTCCTTTTTTTTTTTAAACATCTGTATTGAGGTATAATTGCTTTACGTTGTTGTGTTAGTTGCTACTGTATAACAAAGTGAATCAGCTATGCGTATACATATATCCCCATATCCCCTCCCTCTTGCGTCTCCCTCCCTCCCTCCCTATCCCACCCCTCTAGGTGCTCACAAAGCACCGAGCTGATCTCCCTGTGATAAGTGGCTGCTTCCCACTAGCTATCTATTTTACATTTGGTAGTGTATATATGTCCATGCCACTCTTTCACTTTGTCTCAGTTTACCCTTCCCCCTCCCTGTGTCCTCAAGTCCATTCTCTATGTCTGCGTCTTTATTCCTGTCCTGTCCCTAGGTTCTTCAGAACCTTTTTTTTTTTTTTTTTAAGATTCCATATATATGTGTTAGCATACGGTATTTGTCTTTCTCTTTCTGATTTACTTCACTCTGTATGACAGACTCTAGGTCCATCCACCTCACTACAAATAACTCAGTTTCGTTTCCTTTTATGGCTGAGTAATATTCCATTGTATATATGTGCCACATCTCCTTTATCCATTCATCTGTCGATGGACACTTAGGTTGCTTCCATGTCCTGGTTATTGTAAATAGAGCTGCAATGAACATTGCGGTACATGACTCTTTTTGAATTATGGTTTTCTCAGGGTATATGCCCAGTAGGGGGATTGCTGGGTCATATGGTAGTTCTATCTGTAGTTTTTTAAGGAACCTCCATACTGTTCTCCATAGCGGCTGTATCAATTTACATTCCCACTAACAGTGCAAGAGGGATCCCTTTTCTCCACACTCTCTCTAGCATTTATTGTTTGTAGATTTTTTTGATGATGGCCATTCTGACCGGTGTGAGGTGATACCTCATTGTGGTTTTGATTTGCGTTTCTCTAATGATTAGTGATGTTGAGCATCCTTTCATGTGTTTGTTGGCAATCTGTATATCTTCTTTGGATAAATGTCTATTTAGGTCTTCTGCCCATTTTTGGATTGGGTTGTTTGTTTTTTTGATATTGAGCTGCATGAGCTGCTTGTATATTTTGGAGATTAATCCTTTGTCAGTTGCTTCGTTTGCAAATATTTTCTCCCATTCTGAGGGTTGTCTTTTTGTCTTGTTTATGGTTTCCTTTGCTGTGCAAAAGCTTTGAAGTTTCATTAGGTCCCATTTGTTTATTTTTGTTTTTATTTCCATTTCTCTAGGAGGTAGGTCAAAAAGGATCTTGCTGTGATTTATGTCATAGAGTGTTCTGCCTATGTTTTCCTCTAAGAGTTTTATAGTGTCTGGCCTTATATTTAGTTCTTTAATCCATTTTGAGTTTATTTTTGTGTATAGTGTTAGGGAGTATTCTAGTTTCATTCTTTAACATGTAGCTATCCAGTTTTCCCAGCACCACTTATTGAAGAGGTGTATATTCTTCAATACACATTCAATATACATTGTATATGCTTTCCTCCTTTATCAAAGATAAGGTGACCATATGTGCATGGGTTTATCTCTGGGCTTTCTATCCTGTTCCATTGATCTATATTTCTGTTTTTGTGCTAGTACCATACTGTCTTGACTACTGTAGCTTTGTAGTATAGTCTGAAGTCAGGGAGCCTGATTCCTCCAGCTCCGTTTTTCTTTCTCAAGATTGCTTTGGCTATTTGGCGTCTTTTGTGTTTCCATACAAATCGAGAAATTTTTTGCTCTAGTTCTGTGAAAAATGCCATTGGTAGTTTGATAGGGATTGCATTGAACCTGTAGTCACCATCCTTCACTTTCTTTGTGTCTGCTCAAATGTCACCTTATCAGAGGTCTCTCGAAAGCACATCTAAAATAGCAACTCTCCTCATTCTTCTCTGTCCTCAGTTTTATTGTCTTCATAGCATTTATAACCTCCTAAAATATAAACTATTATCTCCCTCTCTCTCTCTCTCTCTGTCTGTGGTGTGTGTGTGTGTTGTGTGTATGTGTAGGTTTGAAGGTCTCTCTCTATTCTCTGGAATGTAAACTCTGTAAAAACAGATGCTTTGCTGCTTCATTCGTCTCAATTCCCAGCTCCTAGAACAGAGCCTAGCACATGGAAGCACCCAAAAAATATTTGTTGAATAAATGGATGAATGAATGAATGATAATAGATAGAGCTGCCTCATTCTTTTGAAAGGTAAAAACAGTATCTCATTGTAGTCTCACCAAATGTGATTCTTAAAACATAATGTCTCTGTTCATCTAACACTTAAGTTTTAAGAGAATTGTTCAGTCATGTCTGGTCCTTTAAAGCATCAGCTGTCTATTGTAGGATTTATGTAGCCATGAGTTCATAAAAGCAGGCTGCTCTCTAGCCCCCGTGTACCCTTTACAGACTTGAGCCTGCATTGCTTGCCCTAACCTGTGGCAGGTACCACATCCAAACCTGTTTCTAATCTGCTCCCTTTTTCTTTTCTCCCTGTTTCTGACCTCATCTTACCTTGGCTGTGACACCCAGCACCGTTCTTTTCAGCTCGGCTCTTTGACTATCAGTTATGTTCTATAAACATCTTTCTTTGTCCCTCTGCATTTCTGGGTTTCAATGGTCCATTTTATTAAGCAGATCTTTCACCAGTTCCTCTTTTCCTGGTTCTTAATTTGAACCCCATCAGGAATGTTTAGTGATAGCTGCTGGCAGAAAGTAGAACAAAACACTTGGGAAACACTTCAATTTTCCTTTTGATTTTATCTCCAGTCGCTCTCTCTTTTACTTGGGCTGGGGTGCTACCAGCAATGCTACCACCCATCTTCTGATCTCTCTGATACTAAGTGAGGCTTAGTATCTCCCTCAGCAGTGATGAATAGACATTCTAAAGGTTTGGTCCCTGGGCAGATAGTAATAGGATCACCCAGGAAATTGTTAGAGATGCGGAGTTCAGGGCCCCGTCCAGGAGTCTGTGTTTAAGACCCACTCCCCCGACCCCAGGCAATTCTGATGCTTGATAAAGTTTAAGAACTCCAGCCATAAAGATGATGGGTGCTAGCATGTGCTACCTGGCATGCTTGGTCAGCCTCAGGGCCAGCGCGGTGAATTTCCAAAATAGCACAATCAAACTGGCAAGGGGCTATTGCCTTGCAGAGATATTAAGCAAATAGACCCATTCCAAGTGTCTGCTTTAGATCAAGAAGGAACACACAGAGAGTGACAGCGACAGAGGGATAAAAATGAGAAGACACAATTTTAGCAGTAGCTATCCATATTGCTCCAATTTCCCTTGCTAACAGTGGGACTTTGGACAAGTCCCTTCATCTGCCTCTTGCTCACATATCATCAGGGAGCTGGATGGAAATCATATTGCAGGAAGGGATGTGCCGACCGTGAGGGAGAAAAGAAAAAGAGTTTAAAATGTAAGAGCCTCAGATGCAGGACCTAAGCGTGGATGGGAGCATGTTCTGGGTACTGTTTATTATGTGAACTTCTGACCCAGCCATGCTGGCGGCACTGTGCACCGAGGCAGACAAAAGGTTTGCCTGCGTAAACAGAGAAGAGCTGTCTGCACAAGACCCTCCATAACCCTTCGTGGTCTGAGCAAAATTTCCATGGACACTCCCCTCACCCAGTCTTCCCTAGAGCCCCAGCTGAGCGCACACAAAGGAAGCTCTGTTCCCTGCTCGCTTTGCAAGAGCTTTGTTGGCTGGTGATCATATCATAATAGCTCACATTCACTGATGCTTGCTAAGTGCCAGGCGCTTTGCTGAGTGCCTGTCAGGCTAACATCAGTCCCATGAGGTAGATGCAGGTCCTGTCCTCCTTTTAGAGGTGAGGAAAGTGGGGCTCAGAGACGTGGAGAGACTTGTCCCAGTCACCTGTGGAGAGTAACGCAGAACTGGGGCTGTTCCTGGGCCCCTGCCCTTTACGATGACACAGCAATGCCTTCAAAAGAGAAAGTGGTTTAAAGATGAGAAAACGAGTTTAGAGAGAGAAATTAGATCATCCAAGATTATAAATCTAGAAGGTAGCAAAACCATGACTGGAACACAGTTCCTTTCCCCACATCATGATGCCCCGACTGCAGGCTTCTTTGATATTCCGGACCAAGGACAGAGTGTTTCCTGAGAGGTGCCCCCTCCCTTGCAAGCTGCCTGAGCACGCGCTACAGAGCACTTCAAAGTCCAGATCCAGGAGTTCCACACACCTGCTTGGATCCCTGGCTCGGACCTTGGGCAAGTTACTTTATCACTTTTTTTCCCCCATTTTCTTTTAATTTAGGTGTAATTTGCATACATTAAATTCAGAGCTTTTAGTGGACAGTTCTACCAGTTTTGACAAATGCATAACGGCGTTGTGTGTCTACCACCATTATCAAGGTATAGAATCCCCCAAAGGTCCCTGTGCCCCTTTACAGTCAACACCTCCCCGCATCCCAGCCTCTGGCAACCAATGATCTGTTTGTAGTTCCTATGATTCTGCTTTCTTCTAGAATATCATATAAATGGAATCAGTGTATAGCCTTTTGAGTCCGGCTTCTTTCACTTGGTCTAATGCATTCGAGATGCGTTTGCGTTGTGCATATAAGTAGTTCATTCCTTTTTACTGCTGACCAGCACGGATATTAATGTAGCAAAACCCAACAGTGGCCAGCCCACTGGAAACACCCGGCTATACCACTGAGCTCTTCACCTATTAAGTTTTGACTCATTATCTTCAAGATGGTGCAACTATTCTGGAGACGGTGGTAGTGGAGGCAACTGGAAACCAGAACTGAATCACAGATGCACAAACACATCTCTTAGGAACTTCCCAGATTATCTTAGTGACAGCAGGTGTGGGCTAAGAGCCCTGCGGTTTGGGCACTAATGTGCCCATAAGCTAGAGAATCCTGGGATATTCAGGTCATGGCAGTTAGGATCAGAGCCAGAACCCAAACTCAGGACTATCCAGCTCCAGGTCCAGCCTTCTTTCCACTCTCTAGCAGCTTCCAACCACATCCAGAGGGAAGCAAGTGCTACTGGCCATTGCCCAGGTCAGGGGAGAAGCTGATGGCATGAGAGGAGAGCTTTTGGGTGAGGCTTGATGAAAAGTGAATCTTCAGCAAGGACAGTTCTAGAATGTACCCTGAGGAGCCCTCTCTCATATGTCTGAATCAGCAGCTCTAAAGGGTACTCAGGCATCTGTACTGTTTAGTAAGCTTCCCAGCTGATTCTATTATGGAGCCAGCATTGAAAGTTGCTCCAGGGAAGAAATAAACACACCACTTTGACCTGAAGCAATGGAGAGAATTGGGTAGAAACACATTTCTAGATAGTCTTCCTCTATGGTTGCCTAATAAGATCAATTCTTCTGTCTTCCTCTTTTGGTGCTGGCTCCACCAAAATTCTCTTGCTCCTTAGTCATCACCCACTTCAGATACACATGTAAGGATGCACAGAGCACATGAATCCACCTGCTAAACGGCAAAGCAAGACAGCCAGGCTCGGGGCTCATCCCTCCGGGGCTGCGTTCCAAGGGTGATGGCCGGGAATATGGTCCTCTGGGTCTCTTTTGTTCACCCACCCACAGAAACCTGGCAAATTAAATGTATGTTTTGGATATTCAGCGGCTGTTACTCATGGAAAATCTGAATCCATGTGAACACTCTCCAAGGCCAGATGGAGTTTCCATTCAGAAAAATCTTGGCACCGATTTCTTCAGAACAATGACAGCTTCCAGGCAGGAGCTGGGGAGCCTCAGTGTAACTGGCGGCTGGCACTGTGGGTCAGAGCGGCTAACAAAGCGGAGGAGGCCCCTGGCTGACATTTCCCTGTCCTGTTGGGCCTGGTGGCCCTCTATTTCTGATTCATGCATCTCCTCTAATGCAAACCTTCCTTGATGAGGATTGCCTTGTTAAAATATAGGCAGCCCCACCCCCAGACATTTAAGGCAGCTTGGTAGCCAGCCACAGAAAGTTGTGAAACCTAGCTGCAACGAAAAGGGAAGTATATGAGAAGAAGCCCAAAACATCTCACAGAGTCTGAGGGCAGGTGGGGCAGCTACTGGCTTTCAAACTCATGAAAGACTAAAACCCAGAACCAGAATGACATCATGGGGTGAGGCAGCCCCTCTCTTCCCATCACCCTCTCTCTCAAGCTCATAGGATCTCATTTCTCTAAATGTGTCTCTCCCTCAATCTCTCTTTCTCTCTCTCTGACTTTCTCTATGTTGGCTTTTGTCCTCAAGCAGCTGAACAATGGTGTCTGCAGCCTCAAAATCCAGGAAAGAATCTGATGGGTCAAGCTTCAGACAGGTGTCCATCCTGGTCCAGTCAAAAGGGTGGGAGAGGTGGGTCATCCATGAGGATGCCACAGGATCTCCCACTCCCACAGAGATGACCGGACCAGCGATGAACAGCCCTATCCCACTATGGACGTTCAGAAAAGAATCAGCTTGTCTTTTTCTCTGTCTTACTGTCCTGGCCATTACCTGCTTACTTCTGTTTCTTTGTTCACTGTAGATTCCTGCGGGCAGGGAGCCCAGCCCCTATCAGGCTCGCATTCATTCAGGATTTCCTCATTGAGTGTGAACTCCCTGCAGACCATCAGCAGGACAGGACAGGAGATGGTTGCAGGGCCAGGCATCCTGGGCAATCTCACGGGGCCTGCATTCCAGCAGGGAAAACAGCTACTAAATATTAAACAGATATTAAACAGCCATGCAGATACATGATGTCTGAGCCAACTCTTCACATTTGTTTCCAAATTGTGTTCAGTGTAGTCTATCTGAGATGGAAGGGAAAGAAAAAAGAGAAATGTGTAATAAATCCTTCCTTGGTCTAATTAATTATTCTGAATGGTTAAACTTTAAAAACTCGGTACACAATAGTCACCTGTCCAGATTGAGTGCCTCCAAGTCGTGGGTGTCTGAGGTTTCCTTGCTTGCAGACTGTTCCCTATCCCGGTGATGGCGGTGAGTTGGGGGATGGGTTGATAGATAAGCCCCATCCACCGTCTGGGGTCCTTACCTGACTCCAGTTCCCCCACCCTTCCACCCACCCCAGGAGGAAAGCTCCCAACCATTGGAGCACACAGAAGGGCATTTTATGAAGAGAAATGCCCCTCCATTTGGGTCTGGTGTGGACCCTCCACTCCCCCCTCTCACCTCACGGCAAAGGGGGCCACTGGCTGGGCCTTGGGGAAGAGAGCATTTCCGCCAAGAACAGATCTAAGAAAAGTCTGTTTGGCTCTTAGAGGTGTTTTGTTTTGGTTTGGTTTTTGGGGGGTGCAGGATAGGGGTTGGGAGGGGCTTGCCTTTTGCTTTTTTCTTTTGTTTCAATTTATTCACAAACTATTTCAAATATACAGAAAATAATACAACAGACACACGCATATGCCCATGTGTAGTTAATCAGCTGCGGCATTAAACTGATGTGAATCTTTGGACACTGTTGCTTCAACATTCCTCCACGCTGCTACATTCTCTTTTTTTTATTTTTTTTTTTACATTCTCTTTCTTAAAGAAATAAAATGTTACAAATGTGACTGGAGACCTTCTCCATCTCTTCCCCCACCTTTTACCTCACAGGCAGCCTGCCTATTTCTGTAAATTTTTTTTTTTTTACTATATTTGTAGCATCCATAAACAATAGATAGTTGTTTTGTGTTTTTAAAATAAGCACAAATAACATTCTGTGCGTCTCATTTTGCAAATTGCCGCATTTGTCTTTTGAAATTTATCCACGCTGTTGCCTAGGAATATTGGTCCATTCCTTTAACTGTTGTATTCTATTGTTTGTAGAAACCTGTTCATCCATTCTTCTGCTGAAGACACTAAAAAGTGTTTTTAAGCACGTGGCCATAAGCGTCTGTGGGATGGACAGCTAGACCTGAAATTGCTGTGTGGGTGCTGACTTTGTAGGTAATTTCCAGCAGGTGACAACGTCTCTGTTGCCACGTCCTCAACTCTGAAATGAGACTCCAATAGAGAAAATGTGAGGACTTAGAATTTTTAAATAATTCCAAGAAGTGTTTCCAAACACCCTAAAAGAAAAAAACAATGTCCCTGATGGATATAGAGCTTAGACCAGTGATATAATGGAAATTGTGGCATTTTAGATAGTTCCTTACCCTAAAGATGATTGATCTGGACAGCCTTCGACAACTCTGCCTGCTCTGTGTGCCCCTAGGCCTGTCTGCTCACAACGACCATCCGGACTGCTACCCTTTCTCAAGTCAGGCGCCCAAAGCACAGGGCTCGTCCACTCCTGCCCCTAAGCTTCTAGGAGCCCAGAACATGTGCGGTCTGGCTGGGGCCCATCTCTGCAGCTGCCTCAGTGCTTTTCCTGCCTCAAGGTGGTGATGGGATTGTATGAAGCTGGGCAGGGGGAGCTCTTATATTTGAGGACTGTAGATTTTCTTACCTTTCCTGTCTCTTTTCCCTTTTATCTCTTTCTTTTTTGCTAGTTTCACTTAATCATGGCACTATTGATACATTCCTACCTTTCAGAGTACAAAATTTAGACCCCATAGGAGAAAACACATAGCCCTTCACCTGTCACTTGGGAGCAGCTCAAATTTTTCTTTTTTTTTAAAAGTTCATTCTGAAAGTCAAGAACTCCAGACTGCAGGGCAAAAGATATAAGATAGAAGACAAGTCTTATTCAGGGAAATTCCCAGTCTCTTAAGCCAGCAACGGGGAGGAATGGAAGACCATGGTTTGTTCTATATATCTGCACCACTGCAACTCTTTTCTTGGCCCCAAAGTGTGCCCTCGGGCTGGAGCCTCCATTCTGCTCTAGTTTCTTCCTAGTGTGTGTGCCTGGTGGGGAATCTGGAGATTCAGTTCCAGGCTCTTTGCACAGGATCGGCCACCCTCAGAAAGCTAAAGAAGAGCTGAGCCAGGCTGCACGGGATGCTGGGGGGTCAGGGGGCTTTCCCTGGATTTTTAGGAGGGCTTAACCCGGAGGCCCGGAAATTGAAGAGAACATGGCTAGAAGCCACATCTTGGTGATAAACAGTGATTTGAAGACATCTGCAAAGAAAGGCAGTCATGAGAGGGAAAGCTAAGAGCACTGGTTTTAGAGTCAGCCACACGTGGAGTCTAGTTCCAAACCAACCGTTCACTTGCTGTCTGGGCAGAGGGTATAACTTCTCTGAGTCTCCAGGCAACTCACTATAGATTTGGGGTGTGCACAGTGCCCAATGCCAAGAAGGCCGCCAATATCCTTTCTTCCCGACTGACACTCTGTTGTGGACTCAGCTGGATGGACATGACAAAGAGGCCATGGTCCCTGTAGGGGAGGAAAATTGTCTCTCCAACCCTCTTAGAGTCCCCGGCTGGGCCTAAGAATTAAACTGACATAAGACAGTAACAGAAGAAAAGCAACCACATTTTATTAAAATTTTACATGTATGTGGGAGACTTCACGGGTAAATGAAGACTTGAGGAGGTGACCCAGAGCAGAAAGCTTCTATACCTTTTAGACAAAGAAATGATAGATTTGTGAAGAAATGACAAGGCAAAGGGGGTTGGGCTAGGGACAGTGAATTGTGGGGAGGTGACTGGGAGTGGTATGGTGAAAAAACTAAGATAAGGGTTATTTTAGTAAGTGTGTGTTTGTACAGATCCGTGTTGGCATTGACTTCCTCTCTGGTGATAAGGATGTTCTCTTCCTGGTACAGGGAGGGCACCTCTCTCATGAAAAATGTTATGGCCTTTTTGTAGGTAGAAAAGGGCAGGTCAGAGAGCCCTTCCTACATCTGCTGTTTCTCAAGTGCCTTCAGTTCAAAATAATCAACATGCCAAAGTGGTATATTTTGGGATGGCATGTCCTGAACTCCCTCTCCCAAACGCATGTTTTCCAAGTGGTCACCTGCAGAAATTGCTCATCAGATGCTCCCAAGTCATCTCATACTTCCTGGCCAGGTTTATAGCAGAGGCGTTTGGCAGTGAAGGGTGAAGCCTCTGGAGCCAGATTCCTTGGTTCAAATCCCAGTTCAACCACTTATGAGCTATGTGGTCTTAGGAAAGTTTCCTTATTTGTGAGATGGGAATAAAGGTAGTAGTACCAACCTCAGAGGTTGTTTGAGAATTAAATGAGTTAATACTTGTTCCTGGCACATTGTGAGTTCTCATAATGTTACTGCTGTATTGATATATCACTAGCAATTGATATAATGACCAGCCCATCCATTTCTCAGGGACCAAGTGTGTCTTATAACTGAGGCCCTGGTGACACAACGGTGAGCAAGTCAGTCCCTGCCTCCTAGGAGTTCGAGGTCTCTGGGGGAAATGGGCCAGTGACTAGAGAGAGCGTGTCAAGTCAGGGCTGCCATGGGGAAGCACATGGTGCTGGGGGGTCCTAGAGGAGAAATGGGATGGAGCAGGGACAGGTAACGAGAGACACTGAGTCTTGCAAGATGGGGTCGAGTTAGCCTGGCCAAGGGGAGGAGGGAAGGCTGTCCAGACAGAAAGAGTAACAGGAAAAACTAGGAGGAGTTTTGACAAATAAAACACAGGTTTATTCAAAAAATATGTGAGTGCTCCCTGTTCTCGGTACTAGGGAGACTGCTGTGAATAGACAAGGTTCTGCTCTCACTACGATAGCTGACATTTATACCCCACTTATTGCTGCCCCACACCTACCTGCGTGCATTATACTTGTTACCTACGAGGTACCTTACTACTTGTCAACTGAATTAAAAACAGACAATACGAGAGCTGTGAGTTTCAGTTTTCTTTGGGGACTTAGTGAGGACTGTAGCCCGTGAGATAGCCTCTCAGAAAGCTCTGTGGAACTGTTCCAAAGAGGTAAGGGGGAAGGTCAGTAGATCTGTGATTTTGGCAAAGGGGGTACATGCAACCAAGCACACATCTCGATAGAAAGTTGCTGCTGGTCATGAGGAACAGATGTGTTAATGAACGGTTTTAGTGCTTTTCTAAGTATGGGATGATACAAGAGTTTGGGTTCATAAAATTTTCTCCCGAAAAGATCTATCTGAAGGCCTGTTCTACCAATTTCCCCAGAGCACAGAGTGCCTCATTCCTGATCTCTGCCCTGAACTCCTTTCAGGGGGTGTTGAAGGTCTGCGACTGCAGTGGCTAGTGACTTTGTTCTCATAGAACCAGATGGCGAGCAACGTTTTTTAGTTGTCCTCCTATAACCTCCACTTTACATTTGGGCTAAATGGAGGGCAGACGAATCTGCTAACTTGGCCAGATTGGTAAACTCCTAAGGAGCAGAGCTGGGATTGACACCAGGCAGTCTGGCTGCAGGGTCTGGTCTTAACCACTCTGCTATACCGCCCTTAAGGAGCTTGCTGACATTCTCGGGACCTACTGCAGGAGCTAGGAGTGGGTTTTCTTGGCTGGAGTACTGAAACAACCACGGCAGACAGATTAAGGCCAGCTTGTGATGGGCCTTGAATGCCAGGCTAAGGGGCTGGGATTTTATCTTGCCTGCTGGGTAGAGGATGGCTTGGAAAAGGCAAGGTGGGACCCAGAAAAAACACCTTCCCCTCGCCTCCCGTAAACTGTGGCAAGAATCTGGGCCAGAGATGACAATGGACTGGGATGCCGCGGGGCAACGTGATGAACAGACCGCGACAGCTTCCGGTAGAGCCGGGCGCCGGCTGCAGAGGAGGCCAGCCTGGGGCGGGAGGTCGCCGGCGCCCGGGCCGGCCATTGGCGGCGGGCTGGGCCGCGGCCCCTCCCGCGGGGCGGGGCGGGCGGGGCGAGCTCTGCGGGCTCGCCAGGGTAGCAGCGCTGCAGCATCCTCGTCGAGCTCCCCGCACCCGCGGCCCGCGCAGCGCGCCGCTCCCGCTCCGCAGCCCCGAGGCAGCCCCTGACGAGGCCTGGAAAGTCCAGCCCGGAGCACAGCTCGGTCCAGTCGGGGTGGGGGAAGGGCGGCGGCGGGGAAGGGAGGTGGCTCATCTCGGTAGCTCCTGGGTGGGGGAGGGACTGGGCTCAGGACTTGGTTCCGACCCCGGCGATGGGGAGGGGGCGGTGATGAGCTGTTCTCTGGCCACCCAAGATGGGGGCTCGGGTAAGGATGGGGTGGGAGTGGGGTCGCGGCACCAGAGCTGTGCTCTGATCTGGTCGAGGAGGGAACAGGGCTCAAACCCGGGACCAAGCCGGGGTGGGGGGCCGGTGGGGAGGGCGGTGAGGGGAGAGGGTTGTAAGCTTGGGGGCACCCGGGTTCTGTTGCTCGCGGGAGGGGCTATCACTGGGGGCGGGGGCAGAGCACAGCCTGTGCCGGAGGATGCGCCAGGGGGTACGCAGGGGATTCGGGCGCGGGGCTGGAGCGGGTGGGGTCTTCCCTGTGCGAGGTAGCTGCGTCCAGAGGGGACTCGGCCTCCTCCCATCTGGGAGTGGGTGCGGGGAAGCGGGGCGCCGGGGGCGGGCCCGGCTCGTAGTGCCAGAGGCGGCGGGGGCGGGCGGCGCGGGCCAGAGGGTGGTCGGCGCGCCTCTGACAGCGTTCTGGCACGCGCAGGCGGCGGCGCGGCGGCGGCGGGCGCTGAGCCGAGATGCGATGGCTGGCGGGCACCCTGCTGTGCCTGCTGCTGGCGGCGGCCGTCCCCACGGCCCCCGCGCCAGCTCCGACAGTGACCCCGGCTGCGTTCGAGCCCGGCCCGGCTCTCAGCTACCCGCAGGAGGAGGCCACTCTCAACGAGATGTTCCGCGAGGTTGAGGAACTGATGGAGGACACGCAGCACAAACTGCGCAGCGCGGTGGAGGAGGTGGGTGCGCCCGAAGGGCCCGCGCTCCGGAGAAGCGCGAGGCTGGCGACAGCGGGGGCTGGGGAAGCAGTGGTACGAGCGCTGGCCAGGGACCTCAGGTCCGCTAAAGGCCTGGGCAGGGCGGGCAGCAGATTCCGAATTATCTGACGGCAGCGCGGGGTGATCCCAACTCCCGCGTCGTTCTGCCTTCCTGCCAAAAGCTCTGGATCTGAGTCTGTCCAGCCAGAGACTCCGGCCGGACCTGCCCATGGGCAGCAGCGGTCACCACCTGCCTGCAGGCTGCCGGCCATCACCTTGCAATTATCTTCAGGTGTGCAGCTGGCCTCATCCTGTCCTCAGCGGAGGCTTGCAAGGCCCCTGGTATTCCAGCGCTGTGGTTTTGCTGAGGAAGCTCCAGGCATCTCAAGTCCCAGCTTGTCTGGGCTTTGAGCTTGTGCCATCTTCCCGAGAGACAGTTAGGGTGCCATGTGGGGACAAAGAGCCCTGAGCTTTGCTGGTAATCTGTCTGGGCTTCCCCAGTGCCATGTGGGGCAGAAAAGGAAACTGGGAGTCCTAAATCCCAGCAGTGTCAGTTGTCAGAGGGTGGTGGGTGAGAGGAGGAGAAGCCGTGTGAAGGGCGACCTCCCACCCCACCCCAAGAGTGCTTTGGAGTCAGTCCTGGGCTCAGGGCCCTCTTCTGCCATTCACTAGCAGGTGGCATTGGGCAGATCCCTTAACATCCTGTACCTCAGTGTCCCGTGAGAATTAAATCCACGCTATGTGTAGCACCTGGCGTATAATAGCTGCGCAATATATAGCAGCTGTTAGTTATCAGATACCAGATACCTTGGGAAAACTTTGCTTGGTTTCTTCCTTCCATTGCCTCCCAGGTCCAAACACTATGGATGGCATCCTCTATGGTGGGCATGCAAGCATCGCCAGGGTTGCCTGGACAGGAGGTGCAGCTGGCCCACCTCTCCCAGCCAGGGGGCCCTGCTGCCTGGGGTGGGTAGGCATGGCCCCTCTTGGACCTGCCTCTGCTGCAGCCTGTCTTTGGAGAGAAGCCAGCCATACAATGAAGGAGTCAGTGAGAGACCAGATGTCTAGGCTGGAAGGTCAGGTGCCGCCACATCCCTGCTTCTCTGCACTGCATTTGGACGAAGTCTCCAAAGCTGGCTCTGGTCTACCAGGAGAGGTGGCTTTCTCCTCCCACCCCTGTGTGGTTTGGGTTAGTTCCCCTTCCTGCCCACAACAGTCAGCCTGGTGGACCCTGGACACTGGTGAAGGGGACCCTGGACACTGGTGAAGGGGACACTGGATTGGGAGGCGGTTGCATGGGCAGCTGTATCTGAACATCCACTGGACAGGCCAGATTCTAAAACCTGTGGCCTTCCTGTTTCCTGCGAAAGCGAAAGAATCATGACATGGAACAATGAAAGGCGCCGAAGCATCAGAGGCCCCAGTGTCTTTTCACTCTGCACCTTCAAATTGAACTGAGCTCACAGCCCTTCTGGTTCCAGAGCAGGTCATTTGCTTCCCTCCTGCCCATGGATTCCCACTGAGCCTGACCAGGTCACCTGCGTGTTTTCATTCAGTGTGAACTTGCCCATGCAGCATGGTCCTCTGCCGGCAGCCCCTGGTGAGGGGGGATGAGGGAGCAGCAGGGCCCCTTCAGTCTCTTCATTGATGAGAGCAGTTTGCGGCCAGCGGGACATTGTGGTGGTGCTGACTCTGAGGGAGCTGGCCACGTTGCCTCTGCCTGGGCCCCAGCCTTCCTCCTCCAGACATGGCTCTGCCTGACTTCTGCAGTTTGCCACCAGGGGAGACATGGGCTGGCACCTCCACCCCACTCAGTGGGAACCAACCTTCCTTCTCTCATCCCAGCTCTGCCACTTACGAGTGATGGGATCCAGGCTCTGAAATGGAGGAAATGTCCATTTCCCCTCGGGGGTAATGGGGAGAATTAAATGAGAGGATGTAAGTAAAGCAAGTTTTCTGGTCGTCTAAAATGGGTTAAGTAGGGACTTCCCTGGTAGTCCGGTGGTTAGGACTTGGTGCTTTCACTGCCGTGGCCCGTAGGCCCGTGGCCCCGGGTTCTATCCCTGGTCGAGGAACTAAGGTCCCGCGAGCTGCGCAGCACAGCCAAAAAATAAAATAAAATAAAAATGAGGTTAAGTAAAATTGATGCAATATAAGTTGCCCCCTCGTGTGGTTCTCAGGACTATGGGAAATTGTTGGTTCTCAATAAATAATGGCTCTCATTATCATCATATTAATAACAGTAGTAGGAATGATAACAAAAGAACCACAAGTATCTGATATATGATAGATTCGCAATAGATTATGGCTGTTAGTATTAAGTTTTTAAAAGAGACTGCCAGAAAGCCTCTTAAATCTCATAAACGTAAGATAGTTGCTGTTTACTTACTGTCCCAGAGAAGAGCCAAAAAGGACCCGAGGCCAGATGCATTAATTGTTTACATAGTTGCATCAGGAATCTGCTTTCAAGTAACTCCCTGACATTTAAAATATTCCAGCTGACTCAAGCTGCTGATTTCTCTTAAGGGAAAAAGGTTAACTCTGCTTGTAGGATCATTATTGAGGGGAAGCAAATCTTCCAATGGTTCAGTCTGGGCTGTTCCTGTTTTCCTGTTTAATTATTCTGTATGTTACTGATAAAAGTATTGTGAGGATAAAACCATTCCCCGCCCCTCCATTGCCACATCTGTAACTGGCATATTTTAGAATGTTCTTACCACCTCACCTATTCCTAGGAGGAATCCCAATACCAAGCCTGAATTTCTCTCTCCAGCTTTTCTTACTCTGCTCCTTTAACAGACACGCAGATTCAACCAATTGTAGGTGCCATTTTAAACAATATTCACATTCCGCCTCTGTGAAACAAGTCCTGTTGCTTCAGGCTTGAGTTTCTTTTGCTAGTGGCAGTAATAGTTGTGGTTGAAATTTCCACTGTAAACTGTACTTTTAGCTTGTGGTGCCATGAAAGAGCTTTAGCTCATTCTGTTGAAATAACCACTGGTTGAGGGGGAGAAGGTTTTATATAAAGACTATCTGTTCAGCCCAGAGCAAATTCTAAATTTGGTAACTTGTCAATTATTTGCAAGCCAAACTGGAGGATTACCATTCCTATAGAAATTTTAAAAGCATTAAAACATTCCATTCTCCTTCCGAATTTAGTCCCTCTAGTATCTCCAGACTCCTATTCTTTCCCAGCTGTATCCTTTCTATCACTAAACATCTCAGGATCTCTCACTTAAATTTAAGAAGCCTTTTTCTTAGTCTTAAATCTCCTGTCTTAGCTTCATCCATTTCTACTCCATTTTATTAGCAAACCCTTGGAACACATGTTATTTACTACCGGCCCTTTCCACTCCTACCCAGACATCCCCCGGCAAACCAGCTTCTTCTAAAACTGCTTTCTTAGACGACTATGTTATGCAAGTATTACACCTTTGCAGGGTGACAGATGCTGTATTGTACCAAGCCCTCATATTTCATGATCCTTAATCATTACATCTGCTCAACAAAGTAGAATCATCCCCATTTTACAAACAAGAAAGCTGAGGTTTAGATATATTTGGTATCTTGCCCCCAGGTCACGTGGCTGCGCTGTGGCCGAGCTGGGACTTGCCCCTGCCCCCCATCACCTGACTCCAGAACCCGGGCACTTTCTACTGTGCTGCCTTCTGACGAGGCTGCGGGCAACTTCTTGCCTAATATAGTGGCCAGCTCTCAGTGGCTTGGTCCTTCTAGATTTATTTGGAGCCTTTACCACCTAGAAGGCCCCTCCCCAGATAAAACTTCTGACTCTCAGCCTGCTTGTAGCTAGTCCCCTGACTCCGTTCTTTTTCTTCTCTGGATTCTGTATTATCTCCCAACTAGTCTTCAGAACTTGCTGCAGCTCCCCATTGCTTGGTGCAAAGGTTCTTACCTGAGGGCGAGTAGAGGGGAGGGAATATCTCAGAATCATCTGGGAAGCTCATTGATATGTGGGGTCCCCCCTCCAGAAATTCTAATTCGGCAGGTCTGGAAGGGATCCAGATATGTATATATTTTTTAAAAGTTTGGACATGACTCTGAGGTGCCTCTCGGTTGAGAACCAGGCTAACATTGCCTGCATTAGAACTGCCCCTGGACTCACCTGTCAATTTGTCTCTACTTCATTATCCATTATTTTATCCATTTAGGGTCCAGCATGGACCCTCTGCCCTAGCCCATGACACACCGTTCTCATCCAGGCTGCCAGTTTCGCCTCCTCTATGCTCCTCTCTATCCAAATCGTATCTGTTCTGTGAGACCAACCCAATCATGTCTCCTCTTCCACCTGGAAGCCTTTTTCTCTCTTCTTTGAACCCCTGACTCGCTTCTACAGACTGTCATAATCATCCTCAAACTGCCTTGTGTGGGGCTCTCCTATCTCCCCAGCAAAAGTATAAGCAGAATCACATACTAGGAAAGGCACATAATTTGGAGTCAGACTGACCCGAGTTCTAATCCGGGTTTTGCCACTTACTAAGAATGTGATAACCTTAGGCAGATTCCTTCCCTTTTTCAACCTCATTCTTTTCATCTGCAAAATGAGGGTAATAACACTTCCTCTTAACGGTTGCTGTGAATATTTAAGGAGATATGGAAGGAGCTGGTGCAATGGCTCAGACATAGCTGATGCCCAAGCACGGAGGTCATGGTGATGACGGAGCCAGTGACCAGGGTTTAGACATGTGAGGAGTTGTCTCAGGGTCAAACACAGCGGTTGCTGACCAAGTCCTTGGTTGGTTATCCGGTCCTTTATGCTGACCAGACTTTCTTCACACTTCTGGTGCAGTGTCTTTGTGCTACCTTGAGACATGGGAATTCTTTCCCCATGTATACCCAGGTCAGCAAATCTGGATGGGAGAGAAGGGAAAAGAGGGGGCCTCACGTAGTATGTAAGGGAATGGAGGACAGTGATTTTTAAAATAGAATCTTTTTTGAGGATTCCTTTAAAGGAATAAGAATAGCCCAGAGTCAAAGATTGCACTGTTGGAAAATTGCCAAGCACCAGCTACAACTTCTCTCTGTGTCTCTCATTTTATTTTATTTTATTTATTTATTATTTTTTTAAATTTATTTATTTATTTATTTTTATTTTTGGCTGTGTTGGGTCTTCGTTTCTGTGTGTGGGCTTTCTCTAGTTGCAGCGAGCGGGGACCACTCTTCATTGTGGTGCGCGGGTCTCTCACTGTCGCGGCCTCTCTTGTTGCGGAGCACAAGCTCCAGACGCGCAGGCTCAGTAGTTGTGGCTCACGGGCCCAGCCGCTCCGCGGCATGTGGGATCCTCCCAGACCAGGGCTCGAACCCGTGTCCCCTGCATTGGCAGACAGACTCTCAACCACTGCGCCACCAGGGAAGCCCTGTCTCTCATTTTAAATTCCTAGAGAGAGTGTCGGGTTGGCTCAGTTAGTTGATGACATGACCTCTGTTTGAGTCCAATCAGCTGTGAATGGTCACACTGTCACCTGCCCACTCATCAGGACTGGGGCTGGAATTGAGTACAGATTTAAGTTGACTGACATGTCTGGTATAGATGTCATGGAAGCTCATGCTTTGTGGACAGTGGCCTGAGAAACGTGGCATCAGAAAAGGACACTTGTGCAAGAAGAGCC
Source organism: Delphinapterus leucas (assembly GCF_059928025.1). NCBI lineage: Eukaryota > Metazoa > Chordata > Mammalia > Artiodactyla > Monodontidae > Delphinapterus > Delphinapterus leucas. Next base: position 43,536,144 of record NC_143135.1, read on the forward strand.
AGGAGGAGGGTGCACCCCGGGAGCTAGTCACCTGACCCTCTACAGGGGTCCCTCTTGTACTCAGGGGGTGGGTGGGGAAGAGACATAGCTGTGGCGCCACCTGCAGTGGGGAAGGGGCTGTCCTAGGTTGGGTCCCCACCCCAACCTGGCCCTGCAACAAGGATTTAGGAGCAAATAATTCATTTGTGATGTGATCCCAGAAACACGAGGAGGAAGTGGGAAAGTGAGATGGAAAAGAAGAGAGGCAAACAAGGCTGTGCTGTTGAGCAGGTTACTGCTAGGGACAGCTAGGGCTCAGTCCCCCTGGGGTCCTTGGAGAGAGACCGTCCCACTGAGGGGAGAGGGCACTGGGGTACTTACCCCGTAGCCTGTCCTTCACTGGTTAAGGGTTGTCCCTGGAGTGCTCACTCCCTAACCCGTGGGGCCTGTGCAGACTGAGCACACTTCTGCAGCCAGAGAATGCTCTCGAAGAGAGACAGAGGTGGTTGTTGGCACATAAGGGAACAAATGCGGGTGACCTCCCGATTAGGCCACGGGGAGATGGGCGTGGCACCGAGAGCATCTATACAGGGGTCAAGACTGTTCAACAGAGGCATTCTCAAATCCCGACTCTGCCCTCCACTGAGAGTCTTGGGAAGTTATCTAGTCTTCCTGAGCCTCGGTTGCCCCACTTGTAAAGTGGGGCCATTAACACCCACCTCACAGGGAGGCTGTGAGATGTAAGGCAATGATATACGTAGACATTTAGAACAACGTCTTGTTCTACTGGGTACTCAATTACTGGTACCTGCTATCAGCACCACTGTGATTGCAGAGGAGGAAAAGAGAAGTGGTTCTTTTTTTCTAATGGACTCTGATTTGTATCAAGAGAAAACAATATTGCTTATTAAATCCATTGATTTAATTAGATGGAGGCAGAAGAGGCTGCTGCCAAAACGTCATCAGAAGTGAACCTGGCACGCTTACCTCCCAGCTATCACAATGAGACCAACACGGAAACCAAGGTTGGAAATAACACCATCCACGTCCACCGAGAAATTCACAAGGTAAGGGTGGTCGTAGCCAGTACTTCCTCCTTTCCTCGTCGCCTGGTCCCATCAGAGGCCTAAGGTCTTGTTTACATGTTTGATATACAAGCCAAAAAATACAAATGAGGATAGTAAAATACATGTTAAAAACCATAGGGAGTGAGGGAGCTACTTAAAGGGGGAAAGATATGTATCAAAAACAGAAGTTGCTTTTGTATTTAAGCAGTAAATTTAACTCTACTCTTCCCGCCAGTCCAATTGCAAAGGAATGTTCAGGGATTTTTATCATTTGTCTCAAAGGAAGCAAACAAGTGTTTAGAGAGATACTTTCCTAGTATCGAATTTGAGGAATTTATTTCACAGGTTTTTTTTTTTTTTTTTTTTTTTTTGCGGTACGCGGGCCTCTCACTGTTGTGGCCTCTCCCGCTGTGGAGCACAGGCTCCAGATGTGCAGGCTCAGCGGCCATGGCTCACGGGCCCAGCCGCTCTGTGGCATGTGGGATCTTCCCGGACCGGAGCACGAACCCGTGTCCCCTGCATCGGCAGGCGGACTCTCAACCACTGCGCCACCAGGGAAGCCCTATTTCACAGGTTTTTATCCGTGTTTCAGTAGTGAGTTGAAATAGAGTTCATGCTGTAGTGAATAGATCTTCACCATTTCCTTAGGAGGACCGCAAATGTGATAATACTCAGCCTTCAGAAGAAAAAGCCTCTATTGCCAGGAGATGAAATATTCTTTTCTTTGCTGGTTATCCATTTAAAATTCTACAGCAGAGTGTTTCCTAACCTACCACACATCTTAAGTGTCTCTTGGTCCAATATCTTGCACGAAGAGCAAGAGGTTTGTTCTCAATCTGACTCGAGGAAGAAAATGTTGCAAACCTAGAGGAATGTGACATTAGCTTGCCGCTAGTGTGAGATGTCTCCCATATGAGTTTGGCAGGACTTTGGGAGCGAGCCACTTGGCCTGTGTTCTCTCGAAGAGAGTCTGGTGTGCAGATGTTCAGGGTCATTGTTAGAGGCTGTAGAGTTGACCTTCTGTTGTGAGCATCAAGGAGCTTGACCTCTGATCTCATCTCAATGCCTACATGCAAGGCCATGACGGCTCTCACAAAAGAGACCTGCTTTTGTTCAAGTGCCCAGGTAATGGGTTGAAACAACAGCACTTCCGTGCTATAGAGGATAAAGGGGTCCATTTTCATGGGCCATTGCCTTGACTATAAAGTAACCTCTGTGTGGCTCTTCTGCTACATACTGATGGCCCAGCTCCAGAGTGTACCCCCCGCATAAATAAATGAGCCACCTGCGAAGCAGAATCCTTTCGCATTGCTTGTCTGAAGACTGGAGAATGTTTCCAAAAGTGATTGTTTTATTCTTGTCAAAACCAATATTAAGTCATCCTTTCTGAGAATAATCAGCCAGTAGTTTCAGCTGCTTCTTATATTTTCTCCTTGTAGATATCAGAATACCCAAACGTGAGTCCTACCAGTAACTAGTGTGATTTTGAAAAACTTACTTCAATTTCATGACCCTCACTAACTGCGTTTAGTAAATAGGGATATCAACATCTACAGTACGGTATTTTGGGGGTCCAAGAACTTAAAGTATGTGAGAGTCATTGTAAACTATGAAGTGCTATCCAGCAGCAAATTCTTCTACTTGTTGTTCTTACAGTAAAGTTACGGTATCCGCACTGTGTAGTAGTTCTCGAGCGGGTTCCATGGAGCTCCTGTCCTGTGTGATGCTTTATAAAAGAAGGGCTCGGGTGAAACATGTTTGGAAAACATTGTACATATTTCTCTTCCTAGAGATACAAAAATGCACCTTAGTATAATAAAGGCTCTGAGAAGTCCTGCAACCTATACATATAGGACTGTACAATTTAAAAAAATATAACATTGGTTAATCCTGTAAAAATCTGGCATAAAGGAAGAAGACAATCATCTCTTTGCCAGAGAGAGGAATTATTTAGATAAAAATAAAGTATGTTGATGAAGACATGATCCTTATCTCCTCAGAACTGGAATTAGAACTAGAATTTGATCCACTATTGCACATTAGTCTAAGAGTTTCCACTTTGTTTTGGCTGCAGAGGCCTGTGACATTAGAGCTGGCAGGAACTTTAAAGATGACCTAGAAATGAGAAAACTGTGAATCAGAGAATAGAAATGATTTGTTCCAGGTTACATACTAGATGGTCATTGGTGTCTGAGGCAGGGCTCAAAGAACACAGGTCTCCTAGCTCCTGGGCGTCTTTCTGTCTTTTTATCACCAACACAGAGGTTTGACGTGGCCTTGGATCGGGTGGGAATAGCCTGGGTTCCACGTCAGGTTTCTAAGGCTCAGCTTTGAGGTGCCTGCTCCTGTTTACAGAAGGCAGGCAACGGATAGAGGAATACAGGGCCAGGCCTCCCATAGTACTTAAGCACTTTTTTGATGAAACAAAACAGTTCCCCAGAATCAGGAAGTGGGGCAGCTGTAGCTAAAACCTGCTTCTTTCAATACCCAGACGTGTAGTTGAAAAGAAAGCTGACACTGAGTTTCAAGTAAATGAGCCCCAAGAATGATAAAAATAGCTAGCGCTGAATATTTGCGAGGTGACGGGCTGTGTGCTTTACATAGACCTCCTCGGCCCCATGCTGTAGGCTCTGTTACATCTCTTATCGCTGCACCATCTGACGCTGCTGGTGGAGCTCAGAAAGAAAGGGGGACAGGACTCCCCTGGTGGTCCAGTGGTAAAGAATCTGCCTTCCAATGCAGGGGACGCGGGTTCGATCCCTGATTGGGGAGCTAAGATCCCACATGCTGCTGGGCAACTAAGCCTGCGTGCTGCAAACTACAGAGCCCACGCGTGCCACAACTAGAGAGAAAACCCACACGCCACAACTAGAGAGAAGCCCGCGTGCCGTAACGAAAGATCCCACATGCTGCAACTAAGACCCGAGGCAGCCAAAAAAATAAAGAAAATAAAAAAAATAAATATAAAAAAAATAAAATGCATTTAAGAAGAGGGGAGGGAGTGGGCATTCTGTCTACTTTGACAGGTGCTTCTGCTTCAGAAAATAGAAAACAGTAAAACAAAAAAACAACCTGTGGGATTTGTCCAGAATTCCTCCTATTTCACATTCACTGTACTTGTTCTCCTATAGATCACCAACAACCAGACTGGACAGATGGTCTTTTCAGAGACGGTCATTACGTCAATGGGCGATGAAGAAGGCAAAAGGAGCCACGTGAGTGGTCATCTTCCCCGTGCTCACACCCGAGGCACACACTCCTTTGCTGAGCCTGCCAAAGCTGGCCCAGACTTCAGAGTGGCTGCAGGAGGGAGCTGGCTCCCCTGCACCCCTCCTGTTTTCGTTTCTGCAAAGATTCCCCAATGCCTACATTTCTGGCCAGACAGCCGCAGTCTGGTAACAGGCTCTGCCTCCATATGCACTTTGCCTCAGAAATGGCAGGACACTTTCAATTCGGTTGTCATTTGCATGGCTGAGGCTCAGCCTTGGAAGGGGAACACTGAAGTATCGGGTGCATTGGTCAGGGTCCCTGGTAACAAGACCTGGTGCATCCGACCTGAAATTACCCTAGAACCTTTGGCATGACCCACATCATTTATGATCCCAGCCCTGGTCTGGCAGTTTGAGAGCAAGAAAACCTTAAGTGGAACCCAGTGGCCCATTGGAAAGGTGTCCCCCTGCTCCAGGCTTCTCGCTGGGCCCCTTGTGATTGCACCCGCTACTCAGTGGCCTGTTGCTCAGTCCAAAGGTGGGCTGCTTTTTAGAGAATTATAGATTCTGAACATTGAGAGAGACATCATTTCACAGAAGAAAGGCCTGGCATAGGTTGGGGGATGACCCAGGCCGAGTCACTGGTGTCCAGACTCCTAGATGAGAGGTGACTCAGCTGTACCTTATCTTTGCAAAGAGGTGTCTGGTTTCAGATGCAGAGGCCTGGTGAGGAGAGATCAAGGCAACTGCCATGTGACATGGTGCCTGCTCTATGGGGCCTGCGAGGGCCAGCCTCTCTGTGCCCGGGCACGTTATGCAAACTTCCCACTGCACGTTCTTCTCTGAGGTGTAGAACGCATCCCCAGCCTTCTGAGGGGATCCAGGATATTCCCTCACCCCTTGTGGCCTTATCACAGGAAAAGAAGCAGTGTACCCATAATTGTTAGGTGGTGTTGCTGTGGTTGGTAGTCGATGGGTCCTTTTTTTTTTAATATTTATTTACTCATTTATTTTTATTGAAGTATAGTTGATTTACAATGTTGTGTTAGTTTCTGTTGTACAGCAACGTGATTCAGTTATACGTATGCATATATATATTCTTTTTCATATTCTTTTCATTATGGTTTATTACAGGATATTGAATGTAGTTCCCTGTGCTATATAGTAGGACCTTGTTGTTTATCTATTTTATATATATTAGTTTGTATCTGCTAACCCCAAACTCCTAATTTATTCCTCTCCCAACCCTTTTCCCTCTTGGTAACCATAAGTTTGCTTTCTATGTCTGTGAGTGTGTTTCGTAAATAGGTTCGTTTGTGTCATATTTTAGATTCCACATGTAAGTGATATTATATAGTATTTGTCTTTCTCTTTCTCTTTATCACTTAGTGTGATAATCTCTAGTTGCATCTATGTTGCTGCAAATGGCATTATTTAATTCTTTTTTTATGGCTGAGTAGTATTCTGTTATGTACGTGTACCACACCTTCTTTATCCATTTATCTGTCAGTGGACATTTAGGTTGCTTCTATGTCTTGGTTATTGTAAATAATGCTGCTATGAACACTGAGGTGCATGCATCTTTTCGAATTATAGTTTTCTCCACATATATGCCCAGGAGTGGGATTGCTAGGTCATATGGTAGTTCTATTTTTAGTTTTTTAAGGAACCTCCATACTGTTCTCCATAGTGGCTGTACCAATTTACATTCCCACCAACAGTGTAAGAAGGTCCCCTTTTCTCCACACCCTCTCCAGCATTTGTTATTTGTAGACTTTTTAATGATGGCCATCCTGACTGATGTGAGGTGGTACCTCATTGTAGTTTTGACTTGCATTTCTCTAATAATTAGCAATGCTGAGCATCTTTTCATGTACCTCTTGGCCATCTGTATGTCTTCTTTGGAGACATAGGTCTTCTATTTAGGTCTTCTGCGCATTTTTAAATTGGGTTGTTTGTTTTTTTGTTATTGAGTTATATGAGCTGTTTGTATATTTTGGAAATTAAGCCCTTGTTGGTTGAATCTTTTGCAGATATTTTCTCCCAGTCTGTAGGTTGTCTTTTCAATTTGTGTATGGTTTCCTTTGCTGTGCAAAAGCTTATGAGTTTGATTAGGTCCCATTTGTTTATTTTTGCTTTTATTTCTATTTCCTTGGGAGACTGACCTAAGAAAACATTGGTACGATTTATGTCAGAGAATGTTTTGCCTATGTTCTCTTCTAGGAGTTTTATGGTGTCATGTCTTATATTTAAGTCTTTAAGCCATTTCGAGTTTATTTTTGTGTATGGTGAGAGGGTGTGTTCTAACTTCATGGATTTACATGAGGCTCTCCAACTTTCCCAACGCCACTTGCTGAAGAGACTGTCTTTTCTCCATTGTATATTCTTGCCTCCTTTGTTGAAGATTAATTGACCATAGGTGTATGGGTTTATTTCTGGGCTCTCTATTCCATTCCATTGATCCATGTCTGTTTTTGTGCCAATACCATGCTGTTTTGATTAGTGTAGCTTTGTAGTGTTGTCTGAAGTCTGAGAGGGTTATGCCTCCAGCTTTGTTCTTTTTCCTCAGGATTGCTTTGGCAATTCTGGGTCTTTTATGGTTCCATATAAATTTTAGGATTATTTGTTCTAGTTCTGTGAAAAATGTCATGGGTAATTTGATAGGGATTGAATTAAATCTGTAGATTGCTTTGGGTAGTATGGCCATTTTAACAATATTAATTCTTCCAATCCAAGAGCATGGGATAGCTTTCCATTTCTTTGAACCATCTTTAATTTCCTTTATCAGTGTTTTATAGTTCTCAGCATATAAGTCTTTCACCTCCTTGGTCAGGTTTATTCCTAAGTAATTTATTTTTTTGATGCAATTTTAAAAGGGTCTGTTTTTTTTTACTTCCTCTTTCTGATATTTCATTGTTAGTGTAAAGAAATGCAACCGATTTCTGTATGTTAATCTTGTATCCTGCTATCTCGCTGAATTCGTTTATCAGTTCTAGTAGTTTTTGTGTGGAGTCTTTAGGGTTTTCAATATATAGAATCGTGATCTGCATAAAATGACAGTTTTACCTCTTCCGTTCCAATTTGGATATCTTTTATTTCTTTTTCTCATCTGATTGCTATGGCTGGCTAGGACTTCCAATACTATGTTGAATAGAAGAGGTAAGAGTGGGCATCCTTGTCTTGTTCCAGATTTTAGCAGGAAGGCTTTCAGCTTTTCACCGTGAAGTATTATATTGGCTGTGGGTTTGTCATGAATAGCGTTTATAATGTTGAGATATGTTCCCTCTATGCCCACTTTAGTAAGAGTTTTTATTATGAATGGACATTGAATTTTGTCAAATGCCTTTTCTGCATCTATTGAGATGATCATGCGGTTTTGTCCTTTCTTTTGTTTATGTGGTGCTGATTTGCGTATGTTGAACCATCCTTGTGAGCTTAGGGTGAATCCACATGGTCACAGTCTATGATCTTTTTTATGTGTTGTTTGATTCGGTTCGCTAATATTTTGTTGAGAATTTTTGCATCTATATTCATCAAAGATATTGGCCCCGGGCTTCCTTGGTGGCACAGTGGTTGAGAGTCCGCCTGCCGATGCAGGGGACACGGGTTCGTGCCCGGGTCCGGGAGGATCCCACATGCCGTGGAGCAGCTGGGCCCGTGAGCCATGGCTGCTGAGCCTGCGCATCCGGATTCTGTGCGTTCGGAGCCTGTGCTCCGCAATGGGAGAGGCCACAAGAGTGAGAGGCCCGCGTACTGCAAAAAAAAAAAAAAAAAAAAAAAGATATTGGCCTGTAATTTTCTTTTTTGGTGGCGTCTTTGTCTGGTTTTGGTATCAGGGTGATGGTGGCCTCATAGAACGTCTTTGGGAGTGTTCCCTCCTGTTCAGTTTTTTGGAACAGTTTGAGAAAGATTGGTAGAAATTCTTTTCTGTATATTTGGTAGAATTCGTCTGTGAAGCCACCTGGTCTGGGACTTTTGTTTGTAGGAAGTTTTTAAATTACAGATTCTATTTCATCTCTAGTGATTGGTCTATTCAAATTATCTATTTCTTGATTCAATTTTGGTGGGCTATATGCTTCTAGAAACTTGTCCATTGCTTCTAGATTGTCGAATTTGTTGGCATATAACTGTTCATAGTATTCTCTTATGGCTTTTTGTATTTCTGTGGCATTGGTTGTTATGTCTCCTCTTTCATTTCTTATTTTGTTTATTTGGGTCCTCTCTTTTTTCTTCTTAGTGCGCCTGGCCAGAGGTTTGTCGATTTTGTTTACCCTTTCAAAGAACCCGCTCTTCGTTTTATTGATTTTTTTTCTATTGTTTTTTTAATCTCTATTTTATTTATTTCCTCTCTGGTTTTTATTATTTCCTTCCCTCTGCTGACTGGATGGGTTCTTTTTGCTTGTTTTGGCACAGTGCTCAGACATTTACTGCAGGCTGGGGGAGTCCAGTCAGCTTTGTGTGGTGGTGAGACCCCCCATTCAAGGGACCTGGGAGCTAATGGAGGGCAAGGCATTTGGTGAAATGAAGAGAGACTTAGTGGCAGAGGCTGGAAGCATGAGTTTGTCACATATAAACTAGGTCACCTCATTTCCCTCATCTTTAAATAAGGCAATGATTTTCACCATTTCTCCCGACTCTGAAAGTACAGAAGCCTGTGAAACAAAGATAGGATTGACTAAGGTCAAGAGGGAGGAGAGACCAGCTTTTGAAGGTGGGGAGAGAGAGAAGAAAAAAACCAGAAAAATAGAAAAAAACCCAGACAGACAGATGGTACCAAGAGGGGAAAAGCTTTAGAATGTTCCAGATTTAAGTCTCTGTGAAAGGGCAGGGGAAACACAACTCTTAGGGCTGTGGACTACAAAAAGAAAGCTTTTGTGTTCAAGAAAAAAAAGGTATATGATTGCATGATAGTATAGTTTTGCTCTGGAGAGCTTCCCAGAGCCCAGAGGGCAACAGCACTGCTATGAGCACCTCTGTACCTGCTGGAGGCCCAGGTGCACGTCCCATGCTCCCCGCTCTTCCCTCCGAGTGAGGCAGCTGTGTCAGGCTTTGAGCCCTGTGGCGGGGAGAACCAAGGCTCTGAGAGTGGTGGGTGACTGAGAGACCACACCTCAAAGATGCCAAGAGCGTGCGCGGCTCAGGGAGCAGCTGCCTGCACTTGTGTGCTGCAGCCTCTGAGTTTGTGGCAGTTTTCCTGAGTCTGCACGGCCTGTGTGTCCATGTTCCAGGCTCAGCTGGGAGGCCCAGAATCCCCATGCCTGCAGATGTAGGTTCATACGTTGATCATGAACCCCTGTGTACGATGGTCCTGAGAATGCAGGAGAGTGACAGGGAGAGACATATCCAAGAAATCCAGAAGGTAGAGCCTCACTGAGTTTTTCCAGATTCCTGCTCAGGCCCTTGGAATTTAACTCAGCAAGTTTCTCTATGAGAATGAGCTCCAATTTGATTGGCTAGAAGGGTGACCTGGGGCATCTGACGCTTGACCAGCCAGTGCCTGGTGAATCCCATGGGTCTTTAGAGAACAGCCTGGAGACTTTGCAAGGCACTTGTGAAAGGGAGGTCATGTGGCAGGAGCGGTGGTGTGTTACCTCACTACAGAGCCTTGCTTGTTGTCAAACGCCTTGCCAGCAGTCAGAGAAGCAAGGTCTGGTTTCAGATGCCCACAGAATCCTTCCATTCGAATCCTCTTTGGTTCCTGGGTTACCATTGTCCCAGCACAACTGAGCTGGGACTCAAGCATAAAGAGATGTGGAGCTCCTTTTTCTGAGTGGGAAGCCGTAAAGACTCGATTGCCTTCAAAGGCATGAGAACAACTGAACGTCACCACCACTGTCCCATTCCACAGTTTGGCAATTTAATGAGTTTTACAGTTGGCTCTGGAAAATGCGTTATGTGCCAATGAGACATTCTCTTAAATGGAAAAGGGAGGCTTGCCACTCAAAAGGACAAAAATCATATGCTGTTCCAACCTTAAGCTACCATAAACAGGAGCTAAATTTTCAGGATTTAAAACTCCCAGATGAATTCAATTAAAAATATTCGCCCAGCACCCCATATTTTCCTTTCTTCACATGCTGGGGTGTGCATTCATATGTATGGTAACCCAAGGAGGCCCACGGAAAGTCACAGACAGTAACACTATAGGCCCGTCTAGAAAACCTAACACAGTACGTGCAAGGTATGGGTCTGTTTTTGCTCTCACATGCGAAAGGGGAAAAGGACATGATGTCTTATTTCACCTGAGCGCACCGGCGATGGTGATGCGGTCTGACGTCTTTCTGTGAGGCTTTTGTGTGGAGCCCTCCGCCTCTCCCCTTCATGGGCCACTGGGTGGGCTGACCGGTGCTGTGCTACTTTCGTGCAAGGGGTTAGGAGGAGAGTGGCTTGTTGGAAGCTAGAGAGCAGACAGGCCATTATGCACACATGCAAGGCTTTTGTTTATAACCATGTCCCCAAATATGAAGGATCTGGCCCAATTAGCCAAGGCACCATTTTGAAGGGACGCGTCCTCTCATTAAAATACAGCTCAGAGCGACAGAGCTTAGCACGTTGTGCATTTGTTGTCTTTTCTGTTTTTACATTAGAATATGATATAAAAGAGCAGGTCTGTTTGTTTCTCCAGCCGAACATACCTTATTTGAACCTACAGGTTCAATCACATACAACCAACTCCAAGATATTGCCGGAGACTTCTGAGGGCCTAGGTAGACAAATTTCACTACCCACATCACCCAGATAGTCGTGATTTGAGTAACCCCGCGACTTCCTTGTCCAAGAGAATGGTCAGGGCAGACAGCGGACTGTGGACGATGACAGTGGAATTCTCCACCAGGGTGAACTCAGTGTCTCCTCTGCTGCGAGGATGCTTTGTGTTATTTGTGTTCAAGTCTGGGGGAAGAGGGATGGTAAGCTGTGGCTGAACTTCTCCAAGATTTGTTTGTTTGTTTTGCACTGAGCAGCAAGCATCCTGTTACTTCAAAGCCCAGAGAGACCCAGTAAGAGAGTGGGCAGAGAAAGCGTGTTGAATGGCCTCTTCCCCTGTTGGTCCTCGGGTTCTCCTTGTCCCCAGCTTGTTCATTCATCACAGAGTAAATGCAGGTGGGGTGTCAGCTTTGTCTGCTCCTTCTGCCCTGATTTCTGAGGCTGGAGTCACCCTTGTCAATTTCATGGACTTGCAGAGGGCACCATGCTGAGGAGCACTGGGGTTTAGTTTAACAGAAGTGCATTGGCGGACGTGTGGGTTCCTTAGAGAACATCAGTCAGTTCCCAAAGGCCCAGCCTCCTGGAGAGTCCTGCTGGGGGTGTGGTAGCGGGCAGGGGTGTGTGGCCAAGTCCCAGAAAATGCAGACCTTCCCTGTCGGTCAGTCTGGGGGCAGAATGAGGTCTGAACAAGATGTGAGGCTCACCTGGGTTCAAAGCTGTCCTGACCCTCACAAGCTCTCTGTGATTCAGTTTCTTTCTTTATCCAGTGAAGCTAATAATCCCCGGTTCACAGAATTGGGTGAGAGTCTTGTAAGGCAAGGTTTATAAAAGCTCTTTGTATAAGGCTCATTATTATTGACAGGTAATTAACACTGGGTTCTAACTGGCTTCTCCCGTGGTTCCCATCAACCTACTGCAAAAAAAGAGTGGAATTTCCCTGGAAGCTGAGGCTGTGTTTCAGGACTCCAGGGGCCTCTTCCCACTGATGTTTGTGGCCTTGGGCTAAGTTCTCTAGAGCTCTGCCTCGCCCTCTTGAGTAATGCATTTTGCTAGAAACTCTGTGTTCCCTGCCTCAAGCCTGACTCACCCTGTACTTCTTGTCCTCACGAGTCATAAAGTGTCTGGTTTGGGTGTTGGGGATACAAATAGAAGGAAGGATGGGCCTAATGAATGATAAGAAGCATAGGTGATGGTCAGGTGCTGACAAGTTCCAGGATGGGGCCAGGTTGGCAGGACGTATCTTGGTTTCTATAGAAAACAACATACTTGTGGTTCTAAGAGTGATTGGCAGAGTCTCATGTGAATGTACAGTTCCACAGTCCTATAACCAGACACTTGGGTCCATTTGTGTTTCTAGATTTATATTTTGCATTGGTTTTGTAATTTCTGGCCAGGTATAAGGCCCTCATGCCTTAATCCAGTAGGAAAACATTATAGGAAAAATTGAAGAGCTCTGGATCATTCTGAGAAGTGGATAAGCAATCCCCAGATAAATAAAGTTGTTGTGGGTGAGCAGTTTTTAAGGAGTAGGAGGTGTTGTTGTTTTTTTTTTGAGCTATAACCTGTCTATATTAAATTGTACTCTCCTCAACCTAAATCTCCTTCAAGAAGGAATTCGTGATTCCACATGCAAAATCAAAATACTGTGAAGTTGATAAACCAGTTTCATACAGGTTTCGTATAAGTTGGTAGAAAAGGATGTCTTCAATAAAATGTCAAGTGAATAAAAAGCAATTGTAAAGCAGTATATTTACTATGTATTTAAGATATACTTTATATATATAGCTTATAAAACATCTCATTTTTAGAAAAAAACAGTATACATTAAAAAGCTTGGCAAAATGTACACAAAGTCATTACTAGTAGATATCTCTGGAAGAATTGAACTTTGCAGAGACTTTTCCTTTGTAGAACTCTGTATGTTTTGAGTGTTTTAAGAAGAGTGTTTGAACTATTTACAGTTTTGCTATAGACATCTATCTGTATTTGTGAACAATATTGCCAGTGTTTCTTTGTGTAAAACCTGGAAATTAAATTGCTGTGTCAAAGGGTGTGCCTAGGGGCTTCCCTGGTGGCGCAGTGGTTGAGAGTCCGCCTGCCGATGCAGGGGACGTGGGTTCGTGCCCCGGTCCGGGAGGATCCCACATGCCGCGGAGCGGCTGGGCCCGTGAACCATGGCCCCTGAGTCTGCGCGTCCGGAGCCTGTGCGCCGCAACGGGAGAGGCCACAACTGAGAGGCCCGTGTACTGCAAAAAAAAAAAAAAAAAAAAAAAAGGGTGTGCCTATCTAAGATTTTGAAAGATGTTGGCCAGTTTTCCTTCCGAAGGTTGTACTATTTTTGCTTCTAGCAGCAATTTCTGAGATAATCTCACCAACCCTCCCTCACCTACAGTGAGTGTTATAGTGGGTGACCACCTGTATTTTCTTTTTGTTTCTATTTCTTTGATTATTAGTAAGGTCAAGGGGAATGGCTGTTTGAGAATTGTAAGTTGTAGCAAACAAGAGAGTGGTCCACAAATTTATCTCATCCCTCCCTCTCTTCTTCAGGGAGAAGGGTCAGTTTCGCATTCCAGGCTGTTCCCAAGGCCAAATACCATCTGGCCCAGTGTGGGACAGATTAGGAAGGTGTGAGGTTCCAGCAGGAACTCTCTGTGCGTTCCGTGTCCACCGTGATGGCTGAGGGGCTGCAAGTCACACCGGGGAGTAGGTGATGGTGACATGCAGGCTACTGCTGCCACCCCTGTAAACACAAAAAGGCAGGCACTCCCTCCTTCCTTCTTTGGCCACTTTCACAAACACCCCAAAGCTTAGATGCCCTCTGAGAGGAGAAGCTCTTTAGCCGGATGGGTAAGTCTTGGGCGCAAGGAGAGCTGGCTCAGAGTGCAACTCTACTGCTATTAGCTGTGTGACTGGTGAAATCCCTTAACTGCTCTGAGCCTTAGTTTCCCCACATGTAAAGTGGATTCATCAGAGTACCTTCCATGTAGTGCTTCATGAGGATAAAGCAAAACAATCCAGGTAAAAACATACCAGACAGCGCCTAGAACGCGAGAATAAGCAGTTAGTAAATGTCAGCACTTCGTTGTTATCATTATTTGATTACCCCCAAACCATGGCTGTCAAAATTCCCCGTGTTAATTATTCAACTCATCCATTTATTTGCACATTCATGGAGCACTTAATGTGTGTCTGGCAGATAAATGTAAAAGATGGTCTCTAACAGCAGAGAGGACCCAGGCTAGCGGTGGAACAGAAAAGTAAACGGGTCATTACAACATGGATTCATACGTGTTTCCTAAGGCAGTGGTGGACAGAGCATGGTGGGAGCATTGTGTGAGAGCTAGATGAGGTGGCCAGGGAAGATTTTGTCAGGAAACAATCCTTCCTGGTTTCTGGAGTTTCTGCACATTTTATAAGCAGAGGCGCTAATTGCCCTTTGGTTTCAGACTATCTTTTCCAGGATGTTTGTACAGCAAGCAGCCTTGGAAGACAGAGACAGCTCTCCCTCCTTGGCAGAGGGAAGGTTTGCTTGCAGTCCATTATATGAGATTTGGGTGCTCTAAGCTTGACATTCGTCAGCTGTGATGCACACACACTGGATCCACCTGGGCGCCTCCATATTGCCCCCTGGGACTTGGGGGTGAGGGGAACTGTCACAGACATGAAGCTCATGCTGCTTCTGTGCGGTCAGCAATGAAGCCCTTTGTCTCTGACCCAGGAGTCTGACTTCTCTGCTGGCAGCCGTGAAACTGTGGAAGGCTCACTTGTCCCCTCGCAAGTAAAGTCTCAGACCCTTCACACATTTTGGCAGGCTTCCTGGAAGAGGTAGCAGTTGAGCTGTGTTTTGAACGGTGTCGAGGAATTCTCAGTTGTGAGGAGGCAGGGCATTCCTTGCAGAAGCATTCTTTGTTTACAGCCAAGGAGGCTGGTGGAACTGGAACATGTGTGAGGAACGCTACATAGTTTAGAATGCCAGAGGTGGAGGTGTGCTTGGGGGAGTAGCAGACGAGGCTGGGGAGAGGCAGGAATTAGATCAGGAAGGGTTTCGAGAGCCCAGCCAAGGAGTTGGAAATACATGCTGAGTTAGGAACATACCCCGCCTCGGTATAGTATAGGGAGGCTCCACGCAATCCCCGGGATAAAGAGCCAGGAAGACGTGGTTTGGATGGCAGAGATGTTGGTGGGGACGGGATTTTGCTTAATCCTGCTGAAACTTGAGACCGAGTCGTCTGTGCCCTGCAAAAAGCCTGGCTTCAGGGCTTGGAGCCTGGAAACTTGGAGTCTTAGAAGTGGAACACGCTGCTTTTGCTTGGTGCCAGTAGGCAGGTCAAATAAACAACAGTGATTGAACTTGAAATCTCATTAGGCTGACGCTGCAGGACAAGCCTATTTCTGTGGCTTCTGAGTAGCCCAAGCATGTCAGGGGCTGAAGAGCTCCCTGTGCAGGTGGGTGGCTGTCCCTGGCTGTTAGGGCCTGGGGATCCTTTTAGACCAGCCTGGGACTTTTTCAGGCTGACTGTAAGATCTGCAGCTCTGCCCGTCCTTGATCTTTGGCATAGTTCTGAAAAACTCACAGAACTTGTGAGTCCATATCATTTTATTTTTATTTATTTTATTTATTTATTTTTTTTGCGGTACGCGGGCCTCTCACTGCTGTGGCCTCTCCCGCTGCGGAGCACAGGCTCCGGACGCGCAGGCTCAGCGGCCATGGCTCACGGGCCCAGCCGCTCCGCGGCATGTGGGATCTTACCAGACTGGGGCACAAACCTGTGTCCCCTGCATCGGCAGGCGGACTCTCAACCACTGCGCCACCAGGGAATCCCCTCATTTTATTTTTAAAATAACATCAAGGACCACAACGTTCCCTTGTTTGTTCACTGAGACTCAGAAAGTGATCAGATTAGCCATCCTCTCTCCAAAGCCACCTGTTTCTCCTTTTCAGGGTAAATCCTGGTAAGCGATCAGACCAGCTCATCAGTGCTGTGATGTTATCCAGTACTCAGTAATAATTAATGGTCATAATGACAATAATAGTAATAGACGATGATGAACGTAAGAGCTGCCATTGATGGGGCCCCTGCTGTGTGCCAGGCACTGTGCTTGGGATCTGGCCAGCTTCCCTTCACATAATAAACAGAACAACCATGCAGGGCACATACACTCTTGATCCCATTTTATAGATGAAGTAACTGAGGCTCAGAGAAGTTAAACAGCAGAGCTAGGTGGAAAGCCAGTACTAAGAGAAAAAAACAAATTACTTAGGTCTTATCCATTGCCAAACCTTTAAAACCCATGTTCTTAATGGAACATTTTAAAAATTGTGGTAAAAAATAAATAACATACAATTTACCGTCCTAACCATTTTTATGCATATAGTTCAGTAGGAAGTGTATTCACATTGTTGTGTGGCCGGTCTCCGGAACCCTTCTCATCTTGCAGAACTAAGACACGGTACGCATTAAATGATAACTCCCCGTTCCTCCCTCCCCCTGGCAACCAACCTTCTACTCTCTGTCTCTATGAATCTGACTGTTCTACATACTTCATATGAATGGAATCATACTGTATTTGTCCTTTTGTGATTGGCTTATTTCACTTAGCATAATGTCCTCAAGGTTCATTCATACTGTAGCATGTGTCAGAACTTCCTTCCTTTTTGCTGAACAGTATTCCATTGTGTGTATATTTTCATTCGTCTGTCAGTAGACACTTGGGTTGCTTCCATCTCTTGGCTGTTGTGAATCCTACTGCAATGAACATGGGTGTACAAATCTCTCTTTGAATCCCTGATCTCGATTCTTTGGGGTATATACCCAGAATGGAATTGCTGGATCATATTGTAATTCTGTTTTTAATTTTCGGAGGCACTGCCATACTCTTACACGGCAGCTACGCCATTGTACATTCCCACCAGTGGGGCGTGAGATGGGGATGTTTTGCTCCCTCTTGGTTTCCGTGACTGTAGGCACTAGGGAACCCAAGGGCCCAATGTAAGCTGAAGGGCTGTACAAAAATCCCTGGGCTCTGCTGCCCTAGGTCGAGGCAGTGCCTTCCCAACATTGGTCCCACCAGTAGCCTCTGCAGTATGGCAGCCATCGTCTCAGGGGGTGTCTTTGAGGGGTACCTGACACCACTAAGAGGTGTAAGTAAACACTAACTCATGCCCCTCTCTAGCCAACATGCTGAAAACTTCCCCCTGTCCCCGGCTGGGTGTAGGCAGGCTCAGGCTGCATCCTTGGAAATTCATTTCTAGGATCCAAAGATGTGGTTTTCCTGATCGTTAGGAATCTCCTGCCCATCCACACCCTCCTTGGTGAGATCCCGCACCGTGTCTCCTGAAAGAATCCCTGAGGCTTCGGGGAGCTCCCACTTTCCCTCGGGGCACTGCAGACTCCTGGGGGCTCCGGCGGGGGCTTAGGCCTCCAGGGAGAGGGTTTTGTGGTGGTCGGGAGGGTTTCCTGGGAGGAGGACCAGAGGACAGGGGCTCTGGGATCATAGGCAGAGCCAGTGGAAGGGAACTGGGTCAGGATGAAGGTTTGGGATGCAGAGGTATGTATAATGCTCTCAGGGAATTCGCAGTATGCCCCAAACCTGGTGAGCTGAGCTGGTCTCCCAAATCAGGCAGGAATGTCTTCTCTCGGTCCTATGTCCAGCAGACTGTAGGAAAAATGATGGATGAGGATTGAGTCATTTAAACGTTTGCCCAGATCTCACCGCTCTGTCTAGACCCACTGTCAGTTTCACTTTTCACCTCCACCCCCTGGAAGAGAAAGAATAAACAAGACATGTGGGTACATTTTATGGGAACACAGAGCAGTGGGATTTGGAGTCTGAAGTGCCACGGGTTGGGATCCCTGCTCCCTGGGCAGCTTCCCCTACTGCTCTGAGCACTGGTTCCTGCCCCATGAGAGGAGGAGTTAGTGACTGCCCTAAGGGTGTTTCAGAAGGAAGAGACAATGTATGGAAAGCGTCTGGCACTTAATAGATGTTCAATACAAATAGATTCTCCTTTCTGAGCTAATTTCCTGGGCCTCTAGGAGCAGTGATTTACCAAATATGAGGGTGATACATTAGTACATGTATTTATTTTGTTGTAAGTTTGCTGTCCCTTGAAACCCAGTAACTGAGAAACTTTCTCAGGTGATACTGGCTAAGGTGCTAGACCAAATGGATGAAAAAGCTGTTGTGTGAAGACAGGCCTTGTGCCAAAGGTAAGTAAAGCAAGATTTCACTGAGTTACAGAATTATAAATGGCAGGATTCACAGGGTCCTTTGAGTTCCTGTAGACCAGGGTTGAAAACATGGGGCACATACACTGCCATCCTCCCCACTGCCACACCCATAGCAGGCACGACTAATCAATAGCAGTTATTTCCTAATGAGCCCAGATGGAGCTTCAGAACTTGAGATAACACAGCACTTCAAGCAGCCATTGATAATGGAGTTTCCTGTTGGGGAAGCAGGGCCTTGGTGTCGCTGTTTTTGTGATATCTAGTAAGATTAGTAACCGGGGAGATGGTCTGCCTAATGCTGAGAAGGTGGTGATGACTGCTGGGGAAGGGGCTTCTCAGGTTCAGGGAGCAGCCATCCGAAGTTGATGAAGTGGTGGCCAGGAGACTATCTAGAAGACTGTGAGCCCTGGGAAGGCAGGGGCTTTGTCCTGTTTACTTCTGTATCAACACGGGATCGGCGCTTAGTAGTTGAATGAACAAATTTAACAGATGAAAGCTGTATGACCAAGGAGTAAGCTGGGGACTATAAACAGAAGCAGCAGGCCTTGAAGATAAGACCCAGCAAAGAGCTACAAATACGTAGATGAGTTTTATTTGCTTGAAAAAACGGTCCTCTTTGTGTTTTTCTTGCCTTCATTCGTTCATCTACATTATTGAGCACCTACTGTTTGCTGGGCTGTACACCAGGTATCTTTACATCTTTTATTTTCTAATTTTTATAAAACAGAGAAGTAGGTTTTTTTTATTTATTTATTTTTTTTGGCTGCGTTGGGTCTTTGTTGCAGTACACGGGCTCAGTAGTTGTGGCACACAGGCCCTAGAGTGTGCGGGCTTCAGTAGTTGCAGTGCATGGGCTCAGTAGTTGTGGCATGTGGGCTCTAGGGCGCACGGGCTTCAGTAGTTGCAGCACGTGGGCTCAGCAGTTGTGGCTTGCGGACTCTAGAGCGCAGGCTCAGTAGTCGTGAAGCACAGGCTTAGTTGCTCCATGGCATGTGGGATCTTCCCGGACCAGGGATCGAGCCCGCAGCCGCTGCATTGGCAGGTGGATTCTTAACCACTGCGCCACCAGGGATGTCCCGGAAGTAGGTATTATTTTACAGATGAGGACACCGGAGTTTAGAGAAGTTAAATTCTCAAAGTCATGGTAGATGGTTGAATGGTAAAATGGGTTCCTATTCCTCTGAAACCAGATATAAACTGGCCTTTTCCATAAAAAGATATATATTTCTGATAGAAAAAGTCATGGAAGTTTGCAGCCATAATTTGAGGTGGTTTTGAAGAAGTTATTGCGAACCTTCCACCACCTGGTTCCATTCCTGTCATTTATACCAAGAGTCATTGAACACCCCCCACCAAATGTTCAAAATGAAGAATCAGAATCATAAAAGGACCACTGCATGGCCATAAACACAGGGCTCTTTCCCTCCCAAGAATGGCAGAGCCCCTTGGGGGTCACTGGGAGAGGCTATCAGGGTTAGGAAACTGTGGAATCTCTCACCCGATTTCTTCTGCTCTCACCACTGGTCGGGTACGAGACCCGTGCCCGTGAAGGGGAACGTTCTAAACCACCGAGGAGGAGCATTTTAAGTGGGTGGCAGGCACCTGTATCTGAAGTTTGGCCACTGACACATTTCAGTGATGTGATGTGGAAAATACAGCCACAGTCTGAATTTTCCATAGTCTCATAATTCATGGCCTCCCAGAAGAGGAAGCAGGTACAAAAAGCAGAGAGAGCCCACTGCCTGGTGAGTAGCAGTCAGGGTGGAAAAAAATCTTGCCTCGCAGACTGAGGAGGCCTGCTCCCCAGGCCAGTGGGTTCCTGGTGGCTCAAAGTGGCCAGGGGCCAACAGACTCCATCCCTCTCAGGCCCTGCAAGAAGCAGGCCTTACGGTCAGCCTCCCACCCCCCTCCCAGTAGCCTTTTGCTTTTCCCATTGCTTTGGGGTCCTGTTTTTTCCCCATAATGTCTGCAGGGACCTCCGTCTCCAGGGAGAGCACACGCCCTGCAGAAAGGCTAAATCCAAGTCATGCTCGGTGCCTGCCCTGGCGGAGCCGTTCCCTCCCCCGATAGCTTTGCTAGGATTTGGAGGGGGAGAGAAAGGGAAGAGAACTAATATTCATCGAGCATCTACTATGTGCCACGTACTGTGGACCATTTCATAGAAGTGATTTTCCTTAACTCTAACCAAACCCACCTAGAACGGGGGTACCAGCCCTGCTTCACAGATGAGGAAGCACAGAGCGACTTGCCAAGGTTGTGCAGCTACTAAGTGGCAGAGTTAGGATCTGGAAATGGGTCTGTCTTACTCCAAAGCCTAGCCTTCTTCTACCATACACTACTTTACAAAAGGGGCAGATGGGAAGGTCACTAATAGTAACTGAAGGTCTGGTCCAGGCCATGATATGTGGACACACATATCGCTGTTAATCTTCCTAGCAACATAATTGGTTTGGGTTTGTCATTCCCATTTTTCAGATGAGGAAACTGCAGCCCAGTGATGTTAAATGACTTACCCAGCAAGGAGTGTTGAGAAGGAAGTGGACCTGGGGGCTCACCGTAGGGGTAGTGTGTCCCTTTTATAGCCCGTGGCCGGGGTCTCGGCTTGGAGAGGATGGAGCAGACCTGCTGATGGGGGTGGATTCCTCGGCACCGGCACCTCGGCAGGCAGCGCTGGGGCCATCATGATGATGGGTGGCTCCAGGGTGTCTGGGGCAGAAAACCTAGGTGTGCCCAGACCACTCTCCCTAGACCACGGCCCATGGCCTCCCCCTTAGAGCTGTAGCTTTCTGTGTCCCCTGCCATCGCACGAAGATGAAGCAAAATAAGATGAGGCCACTTGTGAGCAGAACGAGGTCAGAGCATGTGTTTTTCGGCTTTTTCCAAGCTCATTAGCACAAATGGTTCAACTTGGAAGGTTTAACAATTCCACAAGCCCCTTTTTCAGTCCTCACTGTGGTGAACTTTCTGGGGATTGTTGGGGGGAGGGAAAGCATAATTGCTGACAGCAGGAAAGAGGCCGGGACCAAGGGCTTTAGAAACCCATTTGAGGCCCAGGGGGGATGCCAGGCTGTTTTCCCTTCCAATGGCCTAGCAGTTGCCTGGGGAAGTGACTTTTTCTGCATGGGGGGGACAACTTTCTTTCTGTTTTCTGTTACTGTACATTTTCTTCATCTTTTTTTTTAAAGAACTTGAAGGAATCCTTTGAGATGTATCTTTTAAAGAGGGTGCTAGATGGGAGGCACTAAAGGAGTAGCCCTTAACCTTGGACATGCATTAGAATCACCTTCTTAACCTGGATAGAACTCATGGAAAAGAAGCGCACTTTGATTTTCACCAACTTTTAAATTAAAGTGGCACTTCCTTCAATCTTGAAAGTAGGCAACAAACCACAGTATCATTAGCAGTTCCCCTGTTACCGGTAACAGGCATATTTTCGTGCTCTCTCACCACTGTTGCAGATGACTTGAAACAGCATTTACACTCATCACTACTTAGAAATTAAGGTTATTGTCAGACCAGCCAGTAGGTTTTACTGCTCAGTGTGTTAATAAAGAAGCCCATAAAACACTGTATCTCAAAATATTTTGATAACTGTATTTCAGTGCAGTCATTTTCCTTTGTAGTCTTGTGTGTTTTCCTTTATTTACCTAATGCATTATTCTGAGAAGGTATCTGTAGGCTTTGTTAAGCTGTCGTAGGAGTCCATGGCGTGAAAAATGTTAAGACCTCCTGTTTTTAAAAAGGCCAGGGGCCAGTGCCCACACTGGGGCCTCTTAGTCGTTCAGAGTTAGACGTGGCCTCCCTGGCAGAGGGAAGGTTGTTGAAGGGGATCTGTCCGTTGCATTCCCTGGGGTGGGGTCGCCCCCACTGTGGATGGGACGTGACCTCCAGACCCCAGTAACGCCAGCCTCCGTTCAGGTATTTGAAGCCTAAGGGCTCCACAGACCTGTTCGCAGGAAACTGAAGTTTGAAAAAATTCTGATCACTGGCTTTGCGGGGCTCTTGAAAATGCAGGGTCAGGGTCCATCTCAGAGTTGGAATGTGCAGGTGGTCCCAGATCTGCTGTTTGACACCAGGTGGGCCAGGTGGGAAGTCTGCAGACCCCTGCAGCTTAGGGCTCCGGTGGAGGCGAGTCTTCCTCTGGGGAGGCCTGAGGCCCTGGCTGGGGCTTGGCAGCCTGAGCCACCTGCTGACGTGTCTCCGGACTTCTGCCTCCCTCTGAGGCCTTTTTCACCAGTGGATCAGCTTGAGGACACAGACAGGATGTCCCATTGGAGATTTTTGATGTTTTGGGAGGGATCATACACACCCCCCATAGTCTGTTCTTCCTTGGAGAAGACTTGACTCGCTGTCCTGCAGACTCAGCCCCGAGCCGCTGGGATAGACAAGAGAAGGAAGACGAGCTAGTCTTCACCACCCCCCCGTTCTCTCCAGCACGCGCACCTCGGGACCGAGCCTCAGAATGCTTTACGCTGAGCAACTGGATCTTACGTAGGCACCCTCTCCAAGAGTGTTTTGGGACATGACACATTCATGACTTTCTTCCCAAGGCAAAGGAAAAACTATTTGAAGGGGTTGGGTTAGGCGGAGTCAGCTCACTAACTCATGTGAAAAGAGTAAAAAGAAACCAAGTGAGTAAATATGGAGAAACTCCATCTATCCCCAGTGATGGAGGGAGGGTCTTAAACAGAATCAAGATGTAGCTGAGCAGTAGAGACACTCTCAGAAGCTGCCAGCTTACTTACTGGAAAGCCTAAGCAGTCGTTCATACCCTGCCCCTGAAGCCTACTCTGTTCCTCCTCCATCTCCTGCATTATCCTTTCCTGTGAATGAATGGAGGAATCACACGATCGTGTGAACCGTACCGGGCTTAGCTGGGTGCAGGTAAATGTGAATGTGATTTAAGTTTCATCCTGGTCATTGCTTTGTTTGAAAGCGAGGTGATTTCACTAGGGCCTGTATGAGGAGTTGTGTGAGGGTGGGGACACAGATCTCTGGTCCCCACAGGCCCCGAATGGATCCCGCCCACTGCAGCCCCCTGCGAGCATCCTCCTCGCCTGTGACTGGCACTGGCCGTGGCCTCCCCTAGTCACAGACGCAGGAAGGCCCAGAACACCCCTGCCACGGCAGCGGCTCGCTGCCCTCCGTGGCTGAACGTTATTTGTCTGGGGCAGGTGCCAGCACCGAGGGGACCTCTGATTCTGGTTGCAAGTGTCCCCAAAAGTGGCCAAGGCCCCAGCAGGACTGGAGGCGAGAGGATACAGAATGTGCATGAAGACGTGAGCCACACAGCAATTTCAGCCCTGAACCAGGAAAGGAGAAAGAGGAAGGTGATGGAAATTTGCCCAAGGTGGCTGAGGGGACAGCAGAAGCAGTGCTGTGGACCGGTGCCAAGAAGCTGGTGGAAACGAGAACCGAGACGCGCCTTCCCATTGACACTCCTGTCCTGACGCCCGCGAGCTGGCTGGCTCCTGGGAGACCTTCCATGACACCCAGATCCCTCCCCCTGGGAGAGCCCGTCCTCTGCTCCAGGGAGGGCTGCTCACACTTCCCCAAAGGCATCTCTTCCTGTGTCTCCTTCGAGGCCCCCGACGCAGTGGAGTCCAGGGGCGCTCCTGGTCTCCTGGGACACAGCACAGCCCCGGAGGACCCACCATCACGTCCCAGATGTTGCTTCCGGTGGCCATTCATTGCTCAGAATGTTTATGTTAAAAGACAGAAGGTATAAGGCCCTTGCCGTGGACTCCCCTGCCAGTACCACGGGGTCCAGGCTGGGATGGGGGGGTGGCCTCTACCTCAGAGACCAACCAGGGCCACAGGGAGCAGTGTCAGCAGCTACTTTGGAGACTCACCATCAACAAGGACTCATATTTTATGAAAAATCATTTGGATTCATAGGAATTCTAGCTCTGCTGGACTCCTGAACAGTGAGGGGAGATGTCCAGCCAAGGAAAATGACATCACACCTGTCTGGCTTGGAGAGCAGCCAAGAAGACCA
This sequence comes from Delphinapterus leucas, assembly GCF_059928025.1. Lineage (NCBI taxonomy): Eukaryota > Metazoa > Chordata > Mammalia > Artiodactyla > Monodontidae > Delphinapterus > Delphinapterus leucas. The sequence continues at coordinate 43,560,334 of NC_143135.1, forward strand.
AGGAGGCCATAGCCTGGCCGAGGCCAGAGAGGGTCAGAGTGGAGACGAAGGAGTTCACAAAATCAGCCACCAAGCAGGTGACCCAGCAGAGGGATATGGAGCTGGCCTCCTCGCTCTAAACAACTGCCCGAGACAGCTGAGGACACAGCCTGCCACGCTTCCTGTCTGCCTACAGCAGGGGAGCGAGCCCTGCATAGACGCCGGCATTACCCGCTGAGCCGTGAGATCATCACAAGGGTGCCAGGCGGGAAGACTGGCAAGGCAAAGGGCAAGTTTGGGATGTGCTGTGCTTGGGTGATCTGTTACCCCAGTCTCCCTGGTGTAAAACAATCATTTGTTACGCTCGTGGATTAGGGGCTAGGAATTTGGACAGGGTTCAGTGAGATGGTTCATATCTGCTCCAGAGTCTGAGAGCTCTGACTTGAAGCCAGGGTGACTCAGTGGCTAAGGCTGGAATCATCTAGAAGCTCTTCACACTCATGCTTCTAGCTGTCACCTGGGACATTAGCTGGTGCTGCGGCCTCTCCACAGCCTGGGCTTCCTCCCAGCATAGTGGAGCCTTGGTTCAGAGGGCAAGCATCTGAAGAGGGAAAGAGCGAAGCAGAAGCTCTGTTGCCTCTCATGACCCAGCCTTGAAAGTCACGCAGCATCACTATATCAGATTCATTAAAAGTGAGCCTAGGGGCTTCCCTGGTGGCGCAGTGGTTGAGAATCCGCCTGCCAACGCAGGGGACATGGATTCGATCCCTGGTCTGGGAAGATCCCACATGCTGTGGAGCAACTAAGCCCCTGCGCCGCAAGTACTGAGCCTGCGCTCTAGAGCCCATGAGACACAACTACTGAAGCCCACGCGCCTAGAGCCCGTGCTCCACAAGAGAAGCCACCGCAATGATAAGCCTGCGCACCGCAACGAAGAGTAGCCCCCATTCGCTGCAACTAGAGAAAGCCCGCGCACAGCAACGAAGACCTAACGCAGCCAAAAATAAAATTAATTAATTAATTAAAAAAAAAGGTGAGCCTAGGTGCTCTCCTAGGTTGGGTGGGATAGTTGAGGGACTGCCCTTTCAGTCCCCCCAGCTACGTGTTTCAAAAAACAATCCAAAGATGCTGTAAGTGCTCTGGTGAGACGAGGCCAGTGACTCAAGTGAAGGTCTCAGAGGGCTTTGGGAGTTGAGGCACGTCCCGCCTTGGGTTGCCTAGAGACACAAATGACCAGCCAGCCACCGGCCACCTTGACTGCTGCTGGACAGGGTCACTCCTCAGAGAGAAAAACCAATTACAGACACTTGAAGCCTCCACAGTTTGAATCTTGGCTCTCCCAGTGTCAGTCTTGGCAAGCCTTATAAATGCCTGTTGGTCTTTGTAGTCCAAACGTGTTCCTCTCTTCACCCAGCTTTCACTGGGGGTGGGTACTGAGGGCCAGGGGTTCCCGGGAGACAGGCCCTCGCTGCCCAGTGGGGAGGGTCAGGGATGCGTCTGAGGAGGACACATTGTGTTGCTCCTTAAAGATGAATTGGCAGAGCGGGGAAGTGAGGGCATTCTAGAAGCAGTGACCAAAATTGGGTCTTGGGGAGGTCAGGAAATTGGACTGGAAAGCAGGTTGGGAACTGACCGTGAAGGGCTCTGTGTGCTGTGCAGAGATTGGACTCGGGTCATCGTAGGCAGAGAAGGTGGGAAGACAGTGAGTTACAAGATGGAGTGTCCTCAGTGTGAAGGTCTCACCGGGACTCACAACCTGGGTGAATTTGCTAGGACCCTTGAGCCCTGCAGATGCAGACACAGGACATCCTTGGCCCTCTTGTGAACTGAACTCAGACCTCACTGATGTGTATGTTATTAGTTTGCATGGGTGAGGAACATCTCTTTCCAGTGGCAGGAATGTTGGCGCCCCATCCAGGACACCCCCCATCTGGTGTCAGGGCCTTGAGGAGCCAGGTTGGTTGTCTGAGGGTTGCTGGGGGAGTGAGAATTCCAGCCAAGGGGGCAGTTCACGGTTCCAGGTGCTGCCTGGTGCAGGCAGAGAGCTCCCCATGCCGGAACCTCAGGCCCTCGTCTCTCAGGTCACAGGGGGACATAACCTGTTTTTTATTCACTTCTCCCCTTGTCACACTTTGTTATTATGCCACCGTCACAGATGCAGTCTGGATGTTCCCTGGGCCTGGAGGGCCGCCTGTCTCCTCCAATCTGGCAATGATTGAATTAGTCCAACCTCAGCTTCCTCCAGGGCCCCTCTGCTGGAGCAGCTTTCAGAACAATTACGGTTAGGCTCCTGATGACTTGGGCAGCAGGCTTCTTCTGCACCAGCTGTGTCCCGTGTGTATTTGGTGAAGGTCAGACCTTCAAAGTCTGCCTTTGGAATGGGAGGTAGGGGCCGTGCAGACTCAGAGCCTCAGAAACGTGGATGGGGAGAGGGTGGAGGGCTCACTCCACTGCTTCTAACCCAGGCGGTGACAACACTCAATTGGTTAGACACAGATTGGACACGTGAATAAGTTTTTTTTGGAGTTAAATACGGGTAGAAATTCCCCAGAGGCAACATGGCTCAGGCTAAAAGAATGTGCTGGGAAGTTCTGTGAGTGTGGGGCTGGCTGTCTCTGTGGCCTGTCTGTGGGACAGGCTTTAGTCTGGAACACCCCTCTCTGTCCTTGAGGACCTGTGGGTGTGACGGTCTCCTCAGAGGGCCCGAGGTCTGGGCTGGGGGCCAGGAGGAGAGGAGAACTCCAGGACCGTGTCCTGAGTGATATGGGCACCGCAGGCTCTGGGGTATGGGTCTCCACACCTCGTGTGCTGAGCCCAGCTGGGGCCACATTTTCCTGTTTCACGGGCTGTGTGACTGGGGAAGAGGTATTGGTGGGAGCAGCCCCGGAGCCCCAGGCCTTCGCAGATGTCGGGACTTTAGGATAATGATAGTTGGAGTCGGCTCCTGGCTCTGGCCTGGGTTTTTCCATCGGGCCGTCCCTGCAGCGTGGGTCAGGCCACAGCCCTGGGTGAGGTTTGCAGCTTTGGCTGAGAGTTTCCAGGGCAGCATCTAGGAGAGGCTGGGGGCACCCTGCTGTGTTCGAGACAAATGTACATGAGTGTCACAGCTCCTGTGATTGACCTGGTCTTAAGGTCAAAAAAGGAGTCTGAGGAACAGGGGAAGCTGACTTGGAGATCCTGTAGAAGGAAGGGGAGGCCGCCTGCCGCTGCTCTCAGCACCGCTCCCAGCCCTCTGGGCACCTGCACCAGGGCCCAGCCTTGGAGACCCTGCCCTCCCTTGCAGGCAGAGCTGGCAGCTCCCAGGCTCCCCCAGAGGCCTCCTGCCCCACACTTCTCCCTCCTGCCCCCTGGCCTGGGCCCCCAGGCTGCCTGCTCCCTGGGGTCTGCCCTTTTCTCCCTAGAGCACTGGGTCGGGGTCAGATGGAACTCTTGGGCTGAGTGCCCGCCTTACCACTTCTTACCCATGACCTTGGCAAGTGACCTCACTGCCTTGATCTGTAAAGTTGGGCTTCTCTTGCTCACTTTGGAAGACGATGAGATGAGATGAGGGATGCCAAATGCCTAGCACCCAGGGTGATTGAATCGTGTGTCTCCTGGCCGCTTGCATGCCCTCTTGTAATTGGGCATCCCTGGGCCCCCCTTGTACTTCTGTGCACCTGTCCTCCTCCCTCCTGTCTCCCCACAGCAGAGGGCTCCAGGGTGAAGCAGGAGGTTGTCTTGTGGTGATGGATGGAGAGCCCTGGCTGCACCTGACCTTCTGGGTCTTTTCAGTAGGACAGGTATTCACTCTAGAATGAGATCTGCTGGCCTGAACTTAGCTCAGAAGCTTACTCAAGGCTTCCCACGGTCACCTTTTGAGCTCCTGCAGTGAGTTACGAGTGCAGACAGAGGTGCGCCCTGGGGGTTGAGTCCTGGGCGCCCGGCACTGTTCCAAGAGCATGCACATTTTATCTCTTTTCATCTGTCCAACAGCCTCTTGAGGATTCTCATTTTACAGACAAATCGAGGCACAGAGAGGCTCAGTAATTTGCCCAAGGTCACCCAGCTTGTAAGTGAACCCGTATTCAATTCCAGGCTGGGGCGCCAAAGCCTGCAGCTCACCCTCATGCCAACCCCAGGTACACTGGTGCCACGTGGCCTTGAGGGGCTGGAGGACATGGAGTAACCAGAGTGCGTTGAGTGCAGCGACGGGGCCCGGAGAGGGAGGTGTGAGGGTGTGTGCTCCCAGAGTGCCCGGGGCTTCCCCAGTGTTGGCACTGCAGGGCCCGCATCCCAGGAAGTCCCCCAGTTCTGGGAAGATGAGGACGATTGGTGCCCACAGTCTGCTCAGGAGGGCCGGGGCTCAGAGAACAGCCCCACGTCTGGGAGGGACATTTGTTTATCTCAGACTGTACCATCCCCGCATCCCAGGAGCATTCAGGGCCCGGCACCACCACTACACACCTGGGGCCAGGAGAAGACCATCCATCCAAACTCTGTAACCAGAGCATGGGCCTGGGGCCCAAAACTTGCTGGTTGAAAGTTTCTGGGCTCAACACAGAAACCTTGTTCCGGTCCCTGGGGTAAAAATCCTTCAGAATGTGCCGTGTCTTCCCCCCGCCACTGACCCCATCCCCTCTGTCATACCTCTGGCTCCCACCCCGAGGGAGATTTGAAGCTCAGGAACAGAGGCTGGATGTGTGTGGAAGGTCTGAAACAGAGGAGATTTGGCCACAGGCTTGTTGGGAGCGGCGGGTGTCAGATTCCTAGGGCTGCCATAATAAAGCACTGCAAGCTAGGTGACAAGGTGACCCACCAGAAATGTGTTGTCTCGCAGCTCTGGAGGCTGGAGGTCTGAAGTCGAGCTGTTGGCCGAGGTGGGTCCTCTGAGGGCTGTGAGGGAACAGCGTGTAGATCTTCTCTCTGTTCTTCACAACGTCTTCCTTCCAGCAGTGTCTGTCTCTGTGTCCAAATTTCCCCTTTTCATAAAGACACCAGGTGTATCGGTCTAGGGCCCACCCTAATCACCTCATCTTAAGTAATTATATCTGCAATGACCCTATTTCTAAATACGGTCACATTCTGAGGTATGCCGACTGAAAAAAAAAAGCACAACCTGCAAATTGAGAGTTATGTTTTATTTGGTGGACATTCTGAGGACTTCAAGCCCGGAAGAGAGGACTCTCAGATCACTCTGAGGGAGTGTTCCGAAGAGGCAAGGCGGGGGCGGGGGGGGGTGAGCCAGGATATATAGGAGTTTTTGTAACGAAGACCAGGTAGTCAGGACATCAAAAGATTACTATTAATTAAAGAAAACCAGATATCTCAAGATAAGGAAGTTAGCACTGTTCTATGTATGGGAAGATGCAAGAGTCTGGGCTCACTGAAATCATTCCTTTGATGTGCACTTCAGCTGTCTGGGGCCAGTACCCTGCTTTTCTCCATTCTGAATTCCCCCGGGGTACACAGTTGGGGGTGACTGCAGTGGCTGAGGGCTTGGCAGTGGGCAGCCCCTTTGGTTTGTCTCCATCCTGAGTTCCCTCAGGGCTCATGGTTCGGGGCAGCTGTAATGTGATGGCTTGATGGCTGCAACATCCTTTGTTTACTGATATGGCAGGCAACGTTTTTCATTCACAGGTACTAGGAATCAGGGCTTCAAAATATGAATTTGGGGGGAGCATAATTCAACCTGTACCTGGGTATTCAGAGGCAACAGGGTGTGGTGGAAGGTCAGTGAGCCTCAGCGTGGGGGTCTGATGGACTTGGGTTTACATCTTAAGTGTTTCCAGCTCCATCGATGACCTTGGGCTCTGAGCCTCAGTTTACTTATCTGCAAAGTGGAGATCGGTCTTTGGTTCATCTATGGCAACTCTGCGCCGGCCACGTGCTGGGGGATGTGAAGTGACCTCACGGCGCTGTGAGGATAGAGAGAGCCATGGAAGCCCGAGCAGGTGCTGGCACATAGCAGGTGCTCTCTGAACCTTCCCTGCTGCAGGGGGTGTAGCTCCAAGGGCCAGCGAGTTTCAGCTGGTGGAGGTCCCCTGGGCCTTCATTTCATGTGCCCTGGCTGGTTCCCCTGAAGATGGGTTTGAGAGGAGCCTGTGGAAAGCCTCCGCCCTGGCAGGGGCCCCCCTGGTGGCCTCCTCCTTTAGGCCTCTCGATATAAGAATGTCTGGATTCCCGGGGACCATGGACAACATGTCCCGGCCAGTGTGAGAAGCGAAGTGTGGCAGCAGGAGGGCCACAGAGAAGCTGAGCTCCCCCCGCCGCTCGCCACACAGAAGCCGAGGAAAGCCTCGCGGGGTTCCTGTGCTGTTTTCTCCCCCTTCCTTTGCCTCCCCCAATAAACTCTGAAATGGAAAATCAAAGACGCAGAATGGCTCCTTTGCCATTTTCCAGTATTTCATGGTAGTGTCGAAGTGCCAGGGCCATTTCCCGGCCTAGCATCCTGCCAGATCTCCAGCGTGTTCCCTGCCGGTCCCGCCTCCCCGCCGGCCTCTGAGCAGAGTGCTGTGCAGAGCGCCTTCTAAACATAGCTCCATCCTCGGAACAACAAAGCCTCCCCCCACCCCCCCACCCCCATCCTCTGAATGGCTGCGGTCCTGACAGCAGGCCTCTAGGCTGTTTGTCAGCCTTCCCCACCAGGATGGGAGGGAGGGGTGGGGACAGACAGCGAGTGGCCAGGACGGGGGGAGCCTCCGAAGCAGCTGGTTCTAAGTGGCCCAGCTTTGAGGCCCAGATGCCCACGGGCCGTGGCCTTGGCCCTGAGTCTCCGGGGATGTGTGGGGCCTGGGGCCTTGTCCCAGGCGGGCTCTGCTAAGCTGGGACTGAGGCACAGGAGACTGGCTGGCGCTGAAGGGAAAGAGGTGACCCTCCCAGGAGGGGAGATGGAAGGATCCTGTCTTTAGGGTCAGACCCACTGGCTCGGACTCGCAACGCCACGTCTGGGCTGGGTGACTCTGGACAGATCCTTCACCTTAAATCTCAGTTTCCACATCTGGGAAGTGTGGGTACTAAGGCCCGCGTTGGGGGGATTCAGGAGAACTGGTGCTGAGTGGCGGCAGCAGTGACCCGGCCGTGCCTGGGCCTGGTGCCAGAACACCGTGGGCAGCTGGTGTAGGCTCAGCTTGTCATCTCACCCCAGCACCTCATCCCACCCGCTCTGCGGTGCTCACATGAGCCCTTCATTTTTTTTTTTCTTTCTTTCTTTTTAAAAAAATTTTTGGCATTCTCACAGCCCGGTGAGATAGGTCACAGCTGTGAAGTGGCAAAGCCAGAATTCAGTTTCTGCTCTTTTGGCCTCTAGGGGTTCTTTACACTTTGAAGTTCCAAGGTTTCCAGTATGATCACAATTCTCAAAGAGCATCTCTAGCATTTCTAGCTGCTGGGAATGCACATCCACAGTAAGCGAGCTGGCAGACCGTTAACAAAGAAGCACCGAGCTTTCTTGGGGGTCAGTCATGCTGAACTAACCTGCCAGAGTCCCTGGCAGGTAGCAGAAATATGTCTGCAAAGGAAACCATTGCTTTAGTGTATCTGGATTTTTCAAAAGTGTTTGGCAAGGTTCCATGCCAAAAATTTTTCCATACCTAGAAAAAAATTAATTGCTTCACTGTGACTTTGTAGGGAATGCTTTGTTCTGCGTAGGAGTCAGTTTAGAGAAAGGAAGATATTCCTGAGGATGAACCTGTTCTTTGCTTGATGGAGAATTGTGAACAGCAGGGGCTCTTAGCTCATATCTTTTTTTTTTTTAATTTAATTTATTTGGCTGCCCCGGGTCTTAGTTGCGGCATGTGGGATCTTCATTGCGGGATCTTTAGTTGCGGCATGTGAACTCTTAGCTGCAGCGTGTGGGATCTAGTTCCCTGACCAGGGATCGAACCCGGGCCCCCTGCACTGGGAGCGCGGGCTCTTAGCCCCTGGACCACCAGGGAAGTCCGCCCCTGCCCCCACAGCTCATATCTTTTAAATTAAAGATCTGGAAAGGGAAGTATGTAGTAAAAATTCCAAGTCTACAGGATTCTTGGAGAATGAGAAGCCAAGTTAATGGAATGTGCATATTTTCTTGCTTTGGTTCCCAGATCAATGCTAACGGTCAGCATTTTGTTAGCCTGTTTGCTCCAGTAATATACAAGTGGTTTCATCCACTAAGCGGTATCCATCAGGTGCCCCCACATGCCAGGCGCTGTGCCGGGTCCAGGCGCGTGTCACACGTATTGTTATTCTGCTCTACAGGAGTGAGATTACATGCTTCTTTCACTTGCTTGTTTTACTTACTGATGGATTGTAAACATCACAGTGCAAAGAACTACCTCATTCTTTTTAATGTCTGCCTGGTGCCATTTTCCCACGAAATGATTGTACAATAATTTAATCAGTCCCCTCTTATTGGGCATTTCCATTATTTCTGGATTACAAATATTATACTGCTGTATAGCCTTAAACATCCCTGTACTTGGATATTTGCATGTATGGATGAGCGTTTCTGAGGAGAGCCACCTGGAAGGGGAATTGCTGGGTCAAAGGATCTGTGCATTTACATTTTTGATAGATGCCGATGAGTTGCCTGCAAAGAACATCTACTTCAATTTTAATTACCCCCTAACTGCCATCTGGCAATGCTCAGTTTCTCAAATCCCTACCAACATGGGATATTATGCAATGTATTAGTTTCCTATTGCTGCTGTAACAGCTTACCATATATTTAGTGGTTTAAAAACAGGAATTTATTATCGTACATTTCCATAAATCAGAAGTCCAACAGGAGTCTCACTGGACTGAAATCAAAGTATTGGCAGGGCTGTGCTCCTTCTGGAAGGTCTAGGAGAAATACTGATCCTTGGCCCATGGCCCTTCCATAGTCAAAGCCAGTTAGGTCTGGATAACTGGGGATGAGGGTCTTTGCGTGTGGCATTGCTCTGACACTGACCCTGCCACTCCTTGGCATGTGCAGAGCCCCTTACCATTGCACTGGGTGCACCTGGATAATCCAGGCTTCTTTCCTTATGTCAGGTCAGCTGATGAACACCCTTAATTCCACCTGTGACTTTAATGTCCCCTTGCCATGTAACACGACATGTCCATAGCTTCCAGGGATGAGGGTGTGGACATTGGAGTTGGGGGGGGGGAGTATTCTGCCTACTGCAGGTAGTATCAAACTTCTTGTTTCTGTTCTAAGTGAAAACATGGTATCCAGCTCTGTTAAGTTGCATTTTCTTGATTATTGGTGAAATCGAACTTTTTTGGCTGTGTTGGGTCTTCGTTTCTGTGCGAGGGCTTTCTCTAGTTGCGGCGAGCGGGGGCCTCTCACCGTCGCGGCCTCTCTCGTTGCGGAGCACAAGCTCCAGACGCGCAGGCTCAGTAGTTGTGGCTCACGGGCCCAGTTGCTCTGCGGCCTGTGGGATCCTCCCAGACCAGGGCTCGAACCCGTGTCCCATGCATTGGCAGGCAGACTCTCAACCACTGCACCACCAGGGAAGCCCCTCGAATATCTTTTCTGCGTGAAGAGACAAAGCAGTTTCACTGGCTGTAAGTTGTCTGTTCATACCCTTCTCTCTTTTCTGCTGGGTTGCATTTTTTTTTTTTTAATTGAATGATAAATTCTTTGAGGGCAAAGGCCTTCTCCTATTCATGTTTGCATCCCAATGCTTCAAAATGTGGCCGGGTTCAGAGAAGGGCCTTGATACCTGTGGGCCCTCTACTCCTCCCTCCCTCCTGCCCCCACCACCCCATGCTCTTGCTATTCTGTTTTGGAAGAAATGTCAGGACGCTTCTGGCTTAACTGGCTGAGTTGAGTCTGTGTCGAGGAAGGCGTGGTGGCTGAGTGCTTTACTTATAAACCTGTCGGCTTCTCAGGCTATTATGGACTCTGGGGTCACACAGACTGAGTGCCCTGCCCCCAGCTCAGCCCCTGATTTGGGCGGCCCTTCCGCCCCTCTGAGACTCAGTTTTCTCACCAGTAAAAACAGTCGACCTTTTAGGGTTGCTGGGTTGGGAACAGGGACAAGATCGATTCCTTTTGGGAGGGCAGACCCTACTTGCTGAGCTGCTGCACTGCCGTGGTGATGGAAACTTCGGGCAGAGCCGTGGGAGGGGGCTCGTAGGCCGAGATGCGTGGGATGCTGGGGAGACACAGAGAAGAGCAATTTTAGGTCATCTTGCAGGGTGGTGGGCAGTGTGCTCTCCTTTTGTTACTGAATCAAACTTGGGTCCACTTACCTGCACATAGTAAAGCCGATCTACTGATGCTGGGTTGTGGTGAGGAAAGTGCAGCGTTTGTTGCAAGGCCAAGCAAGGAGTAAAGCTCAGAAGATCCCAACTCCCCGATGGCTTTCAGGGGAGGGCTTTTAAAGACAGGTTGAGGGAGAGAGTTGCCATGTGCTGATGAGCTTGCGGACATTCTTCTGATGGGTGGGAAGGTAACTGGGAGTCAACATCATCAGTCTTCTGGTTCCAACTGCCTGGGGTCCGCGGGCTTGTGATCAGCATACAGTTAACTTCTTCCACCTGCTGGGGGTTTCAGTAACTGCAAAACGGCTCAAGGACATATTTAATGGCTAAACTATCACTGTTTTGTCTTGCTTGACTGTTTTCCTTTGGTTCTGCATTTTCTCACTTCTCTGATTAAATTTTTTCTTCAGAACTCAGGGAAGGCCTAGGAGGTTAAAGTTTTTCTACAAACAAGAGGCAGGCGGAGGACATGGGGTGGGGGTGAGGGTCTGTCCCAGGAAGGCCCCATTGGGTCCTGCTTGGTTACCCTTGGACACTTTTTGAGAGGTTACAGTAGAGATTTAAATTACTTTTCACTTGTTCTGGGTGTCAGCCCTGGTCCCTTCTGGAGCCCCTGGTGAGCACAGAGCCTGGCACATGGGGGTGACTGGTACCACGTCTCCAGGTTGGCCTCTTCCCCGTCATCGCTCAGAGGGGCTGTGGGAAGATGGTGTCCAGTGGGACTGATGGTCTTCCTGGCTGGGTGAGCCTTGCTTGGTGAACAGAGCATGACCGCATGCTCTGAGGTATGCCAGGCTGGGGGTCAGTGCCGGGCAGGAGTTGCAACAGTCCTATGCAGAGGCCAAGCCTGCAGCTGCCCTGAACCAAATACCCATCTTCTTAGGCCTGCAGTGTTGGCCTGGGGACACCTGTCACTTCCCAGGGACAAAGCTTCATTCCCTAGGCTACCTGGCCAGAGCCTCCCTGCTGACCCCCAGGCCTACACACATGCTCTGGCCCTGGGGGTCCCTAGAAGACCCCGTTCACAGTCTCCTGTCCATACCCATTAGCACTGGTGCCTCAGCTCACAGAGCAGAGGTAGGGACCAGCCCAGGCCACTTAGGCCAGGGCTTGCCCATCCAGGCCTTTCTGGGTCCGGCTCCACACTTGCTTTCAGCATGGAGCATGCCCAGGTCAGAGCAGGGAGGCAGGTCCCTCCCTCCCCCAGACCCTTCCATAAGGTTTGCTGGGGCCCCAGAACACCTGCCTCAGGAGAGTTTCTCATCCGTGGGTCCCTGACGGCCACATCTGGAGCCCTAGGCCCCCTCAGCCAAGGGCTGGTGGTGGAGAGGGTCCCCCTACCCTGAAAAGCTGTTCTATCTTGGGGGGCCCCCTTGGCCTCTCTGAGCCTCAGTTTCCAGGTTGATAGCATGGGGAAAGTAATCCCTCCCTGCTGCTTGCTGGGGAAGCCACGAGGTAGACCGGGGACGTTGAGCCTGCCGGGGCTGGCACTATGACGGGTTGTCAGTGGTGGATCTTATGCCTCTCGCCTCTGCTGCCCTCCTCTCCCTCTGAAGCTGCCAGTTCCCAGGCCGGAGCCTGACAGCAGGCCCGGAGCTAAAGCAGCCCTGCTCCTGCCAGTGACGGGTGACCGTGGCTGGGCCGCAGTGACCTCCCTCTTCTGGACCTTGGGGTGGACAGATCCCTTCTCTCCCTTTCTCCTCCATTTGTCCGGCCGAGCAGGGCTGGCAGCCATGAGAAGGCACCTGGGCTGGAGGGCTGAGTGCCAGCTGCACCCTCCTTGGGTTTCAAAGCTGGCAGCTGCCTTTGCCAGGCAGCCCTGGACCCCAGACCAGGACCCCCAGGAGGCCCCCCGACAGCCCCCCAGCTGCACAGCCTCCGCAGCACTTTTCCTTCACTGTCAGCAGGGCCCTACTGGGCCTGGACCCCAGCCCTTCCTGTGCAGCCACCTGGGCCTGGAACTCATTAGCTCTTCTTATTAAATCCATCTGCTCCTCCTTGAACAATGGCTCTGAGTCTCTGTGCTCCCATCCCGGGTGTGTGAGGGGGAGGGCTGCACGCAGACTCGATTGTGTGCACTGGGTGTGGCATCCTGCAGGGCAGAAACCCGGGCGTGCGGGGTGGGTGAGGGCCCCCGCCAGCCTGGAGGGAGTGGATGCTGAAGTGAGAGAGCCAGGCGGGCTGCCTGGGTGTAAGAGGAGTCTGGAGACCATTCCTGTGGGCTAAGACTGCGGGATAAAGTGGGGCTTGGCCCTTCCAGGGCACCGCGGGTCAGCTGATCTGCCTTTCACTGATGAAGCTGCTCCCTCCTCCCCTCCCCTCCCCTCTCCTCCCCTCCCTTCCAGGAGTGCATCATTGATGAGGACTGTGGGCCTGGCAGGTACTGCCAGTTTTCCAGCTTCGAGTACTCCTGCCAGCCGTGCCGGGACCAGCAGACAGTGAGTGTGCCCAGAGGCCCCCAGAGCTGCAGCGCCAGGGCCATGGGGGCCCAGAAAAGGGGACCTGGGGGAGAAGGCCAGTGGCCCCCGGTTCTCAGCTGGGCTTCCTGGAAGCCTCCTATGGGGCCCCACCGTGTCCACGCTTGGAACAGCCAGTCCATGGTGCCCAGTGGGGCTGACTCCTGGGGTGATCAGAAGCCCTCTGCAGACCTGCTGTCACCCTACCCGCCCAGTGGCTTCTGGCCCCAGTGCCTGCCTCATAGATGCGAGAGATGCGGAGGGAGGACAGAGGAGGCCCCACCCTGCCCCTTCCCGGGGGAAAACCATCCCAGTAGATGCAGCCGGCAACACCACGGCAGCCCTTGGGCAGGGAAGGGGCAACCCACGCCCCAGATCTCTTTTCCAGTCTGCTCAGAGAGGGCAGAAGGAGGCCCAGGAAGAAGCCAGAGCATGTTCCAGATGGAGGTTCCACAGAGAAGCAGGAAGCCGGGGAAGAGTGATACTCTCTCTGCCCAACAGATGTTTTAGCCAAAGCCATATATGGGCTTTTCTGGTCCTTTTCATTATTAAGGCAATAACACAGCACGATAACAAGTTTGGAAAATAGAGGGCTTCTTGCCGCCCTGCCTGGCCCCACCTGTGGTTAGGCAGCTCCTGGCCTGCTCGGTGCCACCACTCCACATGTGCGACCCCAGGTCCAAGGCACCCAGTGCCCTCATGTCCATGTGGCTGTCCAGGCTTGGGCCTTAATTTAATCAGCTGATCAGATTCACGCCGCTGCCTGCGTCTGTGGGCCATAAGCCATCTTCCTTCCTGACCGTTAATTAGGGACCTAATGAAAAGGGGGCAAAGCCAAGTCTGGGGGGGAACCGAAAAGATGCAACCATCCTTTATAAAATCTCAAGCTGCGTAGGACTCCCCCAGGTGTCATGTTTCCTGCCCAGCTCCCATCTCCACCCCCTTGACTTCCCTAAGACACCCCCAGACCAAGGAGCTCGGTTTCCTCCTGTCTATAGTAGGAGACCTGCACTGTCTCCAGGCTTCTGGATTGGGGGCAGGGACAGGCTGGGCTCCCTCAGGTCCGTAAGCCGCCTGTGTTTTCCCTCCCTGCTGCAGCTCTGCACCCGGGACAGCGAGTGTTGTGGAGACCAGCTGTGCGTCTGGGGTCACTGCACCAGAACGGCCACCAAAGGCGGCAACGGGACCATCTGTGACAACCAGAGGGACTGCCAGCCGGGGCTGTGCTGTGCCTTCCAGAGAGGTGGGTGGGCTCCCCTCTGGGGGCAGGACAAGCCCTGTCCCAAGCTCTAGCACACTGGGCCTCCTGGGGCCCCGTCCATGCCAACCACACCTTTTCAGGGACCTCCTCCTAGGCAGGGTCCCCGATGCTCATTGGTATGTGTCCCAGCACTGCAACTTCTTCCCGGGGCTGAAGACCAGCTCTCTGTCTCACTCTTTTTCTTTTCCTCCTGTGATGCCTAGAAATTAAATTCCTTCAGGATGCATGAGCCCAAGGAGGGAGGAATACCCCCAGATGGGTGGGATGAGGGCACCCCCTCCCCATCACACTCCACCCATTCCCCAGGCCTCGGGGTAGCACCTGGCCCTGGTCCGCTTTCCTGCGAGTGGCCCCCTTCTACTCCCATCTCTCATTCTCACTGCCCTTCCCAGGTGAGGTCTGCTCAGGTGCTCTCCCTATCCACGGGTGTTTCTGAAACCGTCCCTTAACCCCTCCCTCAAGCCCTAGTCCACCTGGTGCTTGCTGCCCCAGCAATTTTCCTCAAGGACATGGCTCCCTGGGTATCATTCCTCTGGGAGCTGCGGTTGCTCCTGTCCTGTCACTTCAATTCCACTCCTCAGTTGGCCTTCCAAGACCTCGGCTGGGTCCAGCTTACCTGTCCTCCTTTTCTCTCTACTCCTTGGCTCATCTGGGAATCTTGCTGTCCCAACCTTTCTCACCAGCCCATATATATATAAACATAGTTACTTTCATTTTTTAATTATACAAATAATACATTTTCAATGTAGGAAAACTGGAAGATACAGATAAGCAAAGGTCTTATCTATATCCTTCCAGATTTTTTTTCTTTGAAAACATATTTTGTAATAATAATTCCTGCCCCTCCAAAAAAAACTTCAGTGCCTTTTTCTACTCTTAATTTCGCCATACCTCTGGCCTCAAAACCCAGCACAAGACCACCTCTTCCAGGCAGTCCTCCCTAACTGCTCCAGCCCTCCCAGCTTGTTCCCTCCTGAGCCCATGCCATCATTCTGGTTTCCTACCATTCCACCTCTTCAATCCCAACCTCCACTTTGGGGTTCAGGGTGGAAGCTGGGGGGCTGCACCCCATTTCTCTGCTCCTTCCTTTGGTGCCTGCCTGCCTGGTACAGGGGTAACCCTCAACTGGTTCCAGGTCTGTTGTTTCCTGTGTGCACACCCCTGCCCGTGGAGGGTGAGCTCTGCCACGACCCTGCCAGCCGGCTTTTGGATCTCATCACCTGGGAGCTGGAGCCTGATGGAGCTTTGGACCGATGCCCATGTGCCAGTGGCCTCCTCTGCCAGCCTCACAGGTGAGGTCTCACTTGCCCTTTCTGTCGGGGGCTGAGAGCAAATGAGGTGCCACCCAATGGGGACCCAGGAGCAGGAGCAGGGTGGGGGGAAGATGTGGATTTAATTTAAGGTAGGTTTAGTTGGAGGTGTCCTTGGGTCTTCCAGATGGAGGGTCCAGTAGCGGATCTACAGGACTAGGGCTCAGGAGGTGTGGCCAGGGGTACAGATTTGGGTTCATCTGTGTGAGGGTTGAAGCCTCCTCAGTAGATGACGTTAAAAAAGACTGGGTGTGGAGGGAGCCCAGGCGCATCACAATGA
The DNA here is from genome assembly GCF_059928025.1 of Delphinapterus leucas. Lineage (NCBI taxonomy): Eukaryota > Metazoa > Chordata > Mammalia > Artiodactyla > Monodontidae > Delphinapterus > Delphinapterus leucas. The sequence continues at coordinate 43,575,829 of NC_143135.1, forward strand.
AAGAGCAGAGGAGACTGAGAAGGTGCAGTCAGAGAGGCAGGAGGGCAGCCGGGAGAGTGGCCAGCAGAGTAGAGGCCGTGGAGAGATGTGAAGCACAGGCCTGCTCAGAGGCTAAGTTCTCCATGCGCATCTCACTCAGCAGCCACTGCTCTGCCTTGTCTCCCAGCAGGATCCAGGGTGGCTGGGGAAACAGACAGAGCCCTGGCCCTGGCCCACAAGGCCCAGGGCTCCCCATAGGTGCAGCAGGGGCTGCTGCTGCCTGGGGGCCCAGGTGGGCAGGGGGCTGTAAACTCTCAGACCGCCAAGTCCTCAGGGCTGCCAGAGAGGGTCCGTGACAGGAGGACAGACCTGTGGCTCGACGTGGGGGAGCTCACCTTGGAGCACATTCTCCAAAGGTGACCCACCCTCAGCACCTGCTTTAAGGCAGGATGTTAGAGGAGGTGCCGTGAAGGTGAGCTGGGCTTGTGCAGAGGGCGGGGCCTCAGTTTGGGGGCCTGGGCCTCGCCCCCGTCCCTCCCTCCACAGCCACAGCCTGGTGTACGTGTGCAAGCCCACCTTCGTCGGGGGCCGCGATGAGGACGGAGCGAACCTGGTGCCCAGAGACGTCCCTGATGAGTATGAAGACGGCGGCTTCATCGAGGAGGTGCGCCGGGAGCTGGAGAACCTGGAGAGGAGCCTGTCGGTGGAAATGGCTCTCAGGGAGCTCGGGGCCGCTTCGGAGCTGCTGGAGGGAGAGGAGATTTAGACCCAGGCCTGTTCTGTGGGTAGACATGCAACAGAAGTAGTTAATTTATTTCCCCAGCTGTGTCCCTAGGTGTGAGCTCACCAGGCTTTTTTTCTGTGGCCTCTTCCCAGTACATTTTCCCCTCTGGCTTAAAACAACATGAGGGGCTGCACCCTTGCCCAGCACCCACCCCCTCCCCCATGCATCACAATTCTGGTGTCGGGGAAGACCAGGGTGTGGGAGGCTGAAGGTAGAATAGGGCTGCTAAACTGGTCCAAAGTATTGGCTGCTTCGCCTCTGCTGGTTGGCAGACGGCACGTTTCGTTTTGTGTGACATTGCCTCGAGAATAGTTGGAGGGGAGGGGATGGAAAAGAATGCAGAATTTCCCCACGATGGGTTTTGGGGTAATGTTGACTCTCAAACATGTGGAGAAGAATGCCCTGCTTTGCAAACGTAAACCTGCGAAAATGCAACAAGTGAATCTTTCATGCCATTCTCCCCATGGGCACAGGCAAGTGCTGCCCTCAGCTGCTGCAGGTGAAACGCTCTCACTCCACGTTGCCTGCATTCATCCTCTCAGCAGGGTTACTCAGCTCCTACCTCTGTGTCAGGGCAGCAGTGTCATGTCCTCTCACCACAGCCTGGTGAAGGGGGCATTGGTCTCCCCGTCTGCCAGGATCTCGGAGGCTCAGAGATGTCAAGTGGCTTTGCCAAGTCACACAGCTAGTGAAGACCAGAGCAGGATGTCACCCAGGTGTGATTCCAAGCCCAGTGCTCTCCCCACCAGCCTCGGTGCCACCTAAAGTACCCGCTACGAGGATGAAGAATGAGATTTTTTTTTTGAGGCACACCTGGAACTAAGGTCAAACTAGTTCACACATCCCTGTAAGATTAAAGTTCTGCTGTTTGTTAGAAAAACAGCGTTCTCCCCAGTGTGGGTGGCCATCACTCCAGTGGAGACAGAGGATTGACACTATCCCCTGTGGCAGTCCGTTATATCAGTAACTTTGAAGGTACACATGACCGGAGCATAATATGTAAGTTAATGTGCCAGAAACAGTACTTAGGTAATCTTAGGGCCAGGATTATAAATGAAATTTGCAAAATCACTTACCAGCAACTGAAGACCATATTGACTGCATGGAGAAAATCGAGCCAAGCAAGACTTTGTGAAATATGGTTGTAATATCCAAGCTAAGAGCACTGAATTGTATGCTGTTCCATAAATGATATTTTCAAGTGTCATGGACTGTTTCTATCATGTATTCAGAGTTATTAAATGTTAAAGTCACACACAATTGTATAAGCATGCTTTCTTCAAGTTTTAAATTATGTATAAACACATGTTGCATTTAGAAATCAAGCATAAATCACTTAAACTACTCTTTTGTAGCTCTTGGACTTCTTTTTCCTTTTGACTTTGAAAACATTCCTTTCAGCCAGAAAACATAAAATAGAAATGACCTGCATTGTCCAAAAAGAAAAAAAAGTTCTTCCATAAAGCAAATTTTCCAGACAATGGAAGCACACCTCTTTTAGCATCAAAATATTTTAGAAATGTTAACCATTTTGGGATGGGAATTAGTCCTTAAGAGTGTCAGTGCTTCATTGTCTCTGAAAGAGTAAATGGAATGTGTATGCCTCTTTTCTGGGGAGGCTTCTTTAATCAAATGCAGTTCTGGGCCAAACACAGTAAGATCTTCAGTGACCATAATAATCCATAATAATAAACTACTACTATATATGAAGGTCAGCTGGGTGACTGATAGACACCAGATTAGACAGTCTACCCATATTAATTCAATCTTCATTGAACCCATGAATATTTTCTTCATTTAACAGATGAAGAAATGGAGACTCAAAAAGATTAAGTGATAGAGCTAGAAGTCAAAACAATATCTAGTACAGTATGCTCAGGATATACTGATAAGCTTCTCTCTTAAAATTAGCTGTTTTCAATGTCCAGAATCATCAGGACCACTCTATATCTTTATTACTCAACAGATATTTACTCAGAACCAGATGCTGTGACATGCACTAGGGGTACCAAGTTGATCCAGATAGGGTCCTACCCTGAAGGCATCACAGCCTAATGAGGGAGATACACTAAACGCAGCACTGACAAAATGAAAGCAGTCAACCCGATATCTGAACAGAGCGTTACGGGATCCTCAAAGGAGCACGTGGCTTGGGAGAGCTGGCATGGGAACTGGCTTTCCAAGATGATAGTATATCAGGAGGACAGAAGGAATAGGAAAGGGCATTCTGGGCTACAGGCAGAGGGAGGGAGGCAAGGAGGAGGGATGGTATATAGGGGGAACTGCAAGTAATTCACAGTGGCTGGAAGGCAAGGTAAATTTGAGTGTTTGGAGAAGAGGCTGAAATTTCATCCAAAAACTTATTGAGCACCTACTAAATGTCAGGCCCTACGTTAGGTGCCAGGGAGACAGTAGTACATGACATAAAAACTAGGTCACTTTCTCATGGAGCTTATATGCAGGTATATTGTCTTGTTCCACTTTGTCATCATAGCCACAAAAAGAACATGAGATTCTTGGCTGAAATTCACATATAGAGACGCTGGTGTAGCTCCTCTACTCACGGTTCTAAGTGGAATATCATAAAGGTTAGGTGGAGTTTGGTACTTGCATCTTCCTGCCTGCCCTTCCCGAGATCTGGAGTTCCTGCCAAGGAAGCCACAGTAGATGCTGTCATTTCAATTACCTGACAGCTAATCCCAGCCCTCTTTCCTTGCACTTCTCCCACCATCACAGAGGCTGAAAAAGCTGGACACTTGCTTTCCCAGCCCCCCCTTGCAGCCAGAGATGGCCACATGACCCAGTCCGGGCCCTGGAAATGTAAGGGGAAGGCTGCCAAAGAGTTTCTGGGAAGGGTTTTTTACCTGAGTGACAAAAGGAAAGAGGCCTACAGGAAGTATATCCCCACCCTCCACCCCCTTCCCCGGTTGCCTGCCTTTGAGCACAGGTGTTTAGGATGTGACATTTGGCGCTGCAGCAGCCATCTTGGGATCATGTGATCAAGATCAAGGCCATCAGCAGGGCTGCCTTCTTGGAGGCTCTGGGGAAGAAATCACATCCTTGCCCTTTTTAGCCTCTAGAGGTTGCTTTCTTTCTGTGGCTCATGGCCCCCTTCATCTTCAAAGCCAGCAGTAACAGGTTGGGTCTTTTGGTGCCATCTCTGCAGCTGGGAAAGGTTTTTCACTTCCAGTGACTCATATATAATCCAGAATAATCTTCCCATGGCAAAGTCCTTAATCTTTATCATATCTGCTGTCCCTTTTGCCATGTAAGGTAAATATTCAGAGGGTCTGGGGTTTGGGATATGGACATCTTTTGTGGGCCGTTATTCTACGTACCTCAGAAGGATAAACACCTGAGTCCTTGATGACGTTGAGAAGGAAAGCAGCCCTTCTGTCAACTATTTCTGGACTCCTTCTAAAGTAAACCAGGAATATGACAGATAAAGTTGCTGTTAGTCTTTGTTGTTTGAAACCAGAAACAACTAAAAGGGGAACAACATGCAGCTTTATGAATCCCAACCCACCCGCTTTCCCACCCTCAATGGGAAAGCAAGATTAGAAAATGAAGTGTTTGGGTGTGTGGTACAGGCTCCAAGTCTGAGCTCCACCTTCCGCCCAGGTGAGTGGCTGGCTTGTCCACCCACAGGGCCTTAGACTAAACTGGAAGAGGACTTCGTGATGGAACAAAAATGATTGCTGCTGACTCTTCCCAGCTTCCCCTCTTCATGTTCTGTTTCTGCTCCCTCCCTTTACTCCTCCCAGTGTCTGGCTTTTCTAGCCTCCCTAGCCTGGTTCTTTGCGCTTTTGACACAATCAGGAGAAAGGGGTGCAGGGCAGAAGGATGAGAGCTGAAGGGAGAGGCCAGGGGCCTGCTGTGGTGGGAGGGAAGCATGGGATAAAGGGCAGTTAAGTATTCCTGTAGTTTGTGCATCCCCTCCAGAGAGTCAAGAAATGCAACTAGATGAGAGATTGTTTTGATAGCCAGATTGGGTTTCCAAAGTCAGAGGGCCGACAGCTGTGTAGCTAGGCACCTCATAACAGGGGCTGCTGAGAGGTGCCACTGCAGCAGCAGCAACTCACTTGCCCTATATAAAGACAAGAGAGGTGGTAAGAAACCCCCTTTTGAGAGATGGCAGTGTTTGGAAAACAGGTTATTTCCCCGTCTGACCTCCTATGAGGCAGGGGAAATTAGACTTATTCCTTTGGCTAAAACCTATGGGAGGAACTTTCAGAGAAACACTCATAAAATTTGGATGGCACAACTCAACAACAAAAAAACAAACAACCCAATCAAAAAAATGGGCAGAAGACCTGAAAAGACATTTCTCCAAAGAAGAAATACAGATGGCCAATAGGCACATGAAAAGATGCTCAACATTGCTAATTATTAGAGAAATGCAAATCAAAACTACAGTGAGGTACCACCGGTCAGAATGGCCATCATTAAAAAGTTTACAAATAACAAATGCTGGAGAGGGTGTGGAAAAAAGGGAACCCTCCTACACTGTTGGTGGGAATGTAAGTTGGTGCAGCCACTGTGGAAAACAGTATGAAGGTTCCTCAGAAAACTAAAAATAGAATTACCGTATGATCCAGCAATCCCACTCCTGGGCATATATGCAGACAAAACTATAATTCCAAAAGATACATGCACCCCTATGTTCACAGCAGCACTATTTACAATAGCCAAGACATGGAAGCAACCCAAATGTCCATTGACAGATGAATGGATAAAGAAGATGTGGTACATATGGAATACTACTTAGCCATAAAAAATAATGCCATTTGCAGCAACATGGATGCAACTAGAGATTATCATACTAAGTGAAGTCAGAAAGACAAATACCGTATCACTTATATGTAGAATCTAAAATATGACACAAATAAACCTATCTATGAAACAGAAACAATCACAGACATAGAGAATAGACTCGTGGTTACCAAGGGGGAGGGAGGTGGGGAAGGATGGATTGGGAGTTTGGGGTTAGCAGATGTACACTGGTACATATAGAATGGATAAACAACAAAAGTCCTACTGTATAGCACAGGGAACTAAATTCAATATCCTGTGATAAACCATAATGAAAAAGAATGTATATATATTTGTATAACTGAGTCACTTTGCTGTACAGCAGTAATTAACACAATATAAATCAACTATACTTCAATAAAAAATAAAATTTGTATGGGAGCCATTGACATCTCAAAGTGGGATGGTTGTGTAGAAGGTGGACACATTGACTTGCCACTAATACCATGGAAGGAGGAGCATCAGGGAGAGACGACTGGATGGAGCAGTGAGGCGGAGGAGAGCAGATGCAAAGATAGATTCCTACTGCACCCACAGCCCCAGAGACAGGGCCATGGAAGAAACATGCAGTTAAGGGTTGAAGACTTGGTGGGGACCAGGGCATCATGGGATAACGTGGTACGCATTTCAGAGGAATGTCCCTTGCCAGCAGGAAGTCGGCAAAAGATAGTCAAGTTTCATAAGGAACCACCACTGTTGTTTGGAGTTGAATCTTTGCCTGGTAGGACCCGTAGGGCGTCTACCTTCTACGAGAGTTCATGGTGACCAGGTAAAAAGGGGACAGTAACCTCACCACCACCAACAGAAGGCTGCTCTTTTCCCTCTTCCACCATCTATAGACCTAGTGAGGAAAAGAGCCAGTGGGGAGTGAGGGCTCTGACCATAGCCTCCTTCCCTCTCCAGGCAGAGAGTGGCACATCCAGCAGCCACTGTGCGTGTGGTGGGGGGAGGCACTTTAAATCAAATGACTAAAAAACTTCAACAAGGTCAGATTGTTTGAATAATGCAAAGTGCCTTAAAATTTATAGGGTTGCCCCCAAAGTCTGCTTCCAGTGCGAAACTGCATTCTACAAAACAGTTGGCAGTTACTGGAAAAACAGAACCACTGCATTATTTGTATCTCAACAAGATGATACCTTCTAATTCAGTGGGTTGCTTAAAGCATTGTAAGGCTGAACATGGAAGTGTGCCCTCTATACTGGGGGAAGGGGCAGGCTGGGAGCAAAGGAAGCAGAGGGGGAGCACGGTACTCACCTTTAAGGCAGGGCTCCTGGGTCCACAAATAATCCCTTGGCCTGGTAAATTCTCAAGCTCTGACCAGTCAAAAGACCAACTTCTCCTGTGCAGGTTAACTGGTGAGGGGGAGGTAGGTGGTGGTGCTATCACGGGGAAGGGGGAGCACATCCCTCCCTAACACTTTTTTGCCCTCCTAGCTTGGCCCCTAGTGATTGTCGCATTCTTTTCTAAACAGACACACATGATTTAACGCACTCTTGATTTTGTCAAGCATTGTTTCTGAAAGCCACGTTTTGAAAATTAACACTATATCTAACCAAATGATCGTAGTACCCCTTTCCCCATACGAACGACATTGAAGGAGCATCTTCTGTACACCAGCTTCATGTACACCAAGCCTACGTGGCTACAAGCTTTATTTGGACCATGAATTCCTTTGCAAACCTGATTAAAAAAGCATTTACTAGACCCCTAGAAAACTACACATACACACAATTTTGCACTGGATTTAAGGATTTGTGGCCCTAGAAGGGTTTTGACTGCTAGTGACCAAAATATTGATTCGTCTTGCAAAAATTACACAGAATTGTTTAGATGGAATACTTTTATTTAGCAAACAAAAAACTTGCTAATTCAGATTATCTTCTATTCCATATACTCTAGACTACAATTTGCAAGTCACAAGTGCAAGAGCTGGTTAGAGTCTTGATGCTGAACAAAGGGACAAAATTCAGAAGGAAAACAGCCAATTGAAAAGGAAATACTAGCGAATGAATCAGAATAAAAGATTTTATTGTATTCCACACATTCACAGGTCACTTCCAGATTTAGTAATAACATTGCAGTGCTCTGATGCTGTGCACTCTAGCTCAGACCACGTTGGAAGTTTATAGCTGTCTCCTCTCTCCGCCTAGATATCATTCCTAACAGTGTAGCCTGCCTACTTGATTGTTTTCTAGCTGTGGCATAGTTCACCCCCGTTTCCTCAGAATTTTAAAGTACTTTCTGTTTTCTCAAGAGTTTTAAAGTACTTTCCATTCCATTACAAAAGAGATTACCAAACACCGTGTAGTATAGGGCTCCTTCCCTCACTCTTTTTATCTTGTCATGGCTACTATCACTTACTTACACTTCGTTTGAGAAGTAGACGTTCATCTAGCAAACCTCTGTTCAGACCAGCTAAATAAACACTGCACAGACCAGCTAAATAAACAAGGCAGAGTCCTGAAACCATAGCTCTGGCTTCTTCGCCAGAATGGACCCCTGACCTTCAGCACCTGCCTTAGATATGTAGGTACTTGGTTCTCACAGGGCGTCCCTGGCTGACACAAACTCATCTTCCCCACAGTAAAAACTCTTCAAAACCTTGGCATGACCCATGGGGAACAGGGTCACTCTTTATTGCATGTGGCCTGCCTCAGACTCAGAAGATTCAGCAGATGAGTGATCACCAGGTTCCACTGCCCCAGGCCTGGGAACACACAGTTAATGTGCCCTTTGGCTTACAGGTGCTCACTTGTTTCTCTGAGTCTGGGGGAGGTTGACACATTAATCTCTTTCCCACAAATTGCTGTTCCCACTGTCACAAATCCACGTTGAAATCACCACCCCCTTTACTGAAATTATTCAAGTGCAACATTGTGTTCTCTATCAGGCACTGAAGAGCAAGAAGCTTTAACTTTTTCTTTTCCATAATGAAATATATATTTTCTTTACCCTTGGTATTTGTAATATGCCTGCAATTAGAAACAGCAAACACGAAACAAACAATAAAAAGGGCAGAAGGCACAGAATGAGGAGCAGGTATGAAGATTCTACCATTTCCTCTTATAGGGACACTAAACCAAACCAAACACGGCCCCAAACCCATTTTACTTACAAATCTGCCTCCTCTGCTCCACAGTCAGTCCTTGAAAGCAGAAAGCACATTTACTGACCCCTATATCCCAAGGAAGCTGGCCTGCATCAGAACCAAAGAGCTGTCATGTTACATCAGAAAATCGAAATGATCTGAAAAAACAACTCATCACAAATGCTTCAAGTTTTCCTCTGAGAACACCACCAATTCCACTAATGCAAACCCAGAACACTACCGCCATCAAATTTAGCAGAATGCTACAGAGTTTATAGGGAATAAAAATTAGTGAGAAAAATGTCTTAGAAAAGATTTTTTTTCCCCTCGTAGGGACTTTTAAGATATTATGGAACACTCAATCATTATATTCAAACTGTAACCAACATTTGCTAACACTATTTTCTAATTTTTTCTTAAAAGGAAAAAAAGGGTAAAATTTCGACTCTGAAATATCGACAGGATCCTCCAAAGTTAAATATTAACATATTTTCATCTCTCTTATGAGAACTTTACTGTAAACATACGTTACCAGAGATGGATAATTATTCAATATACATTACAAAATGTGGTATTTAAAGAAAACAAATCTCTTCTGAACCCGGATTCTTCATCCACAAAAGTTTAATGACCAAAATAACACAACAGAATGAACAAATGTTTTATTGGCATGTTCATTGTTGTAAACAGCATCTGGCATGAAAAAATTTTACCAAAACCTTTTTATTGATTTTTTTATAAATTAGATGGCATTTTCAAAATTTACGTAGAATTACGTTTTGAATAGTTGCATTTAGCAGAGCAAAAACTTGCCGATTCGAATAGGCTTTGCAATGAAATCATGTTGACTGCATTAGCCTGTGTCATGACCTGACTTACTAGCAAGTTTATTCAAAACGATGTTGTTTCCCCAAAGTTAAACTACATGTAACTATGTATCAACCCCAAAAATTAAAGTGGGATTTAAAAGGGTTTTAGAAGATTCAAACTTGGAGTAAATCTTCAAAAATAAATGTAAAAAAGGAAAAAATCGAAGCCGCTGAACAGAAAAACCTCATTAACAAGGGCAAATACAATCGTATGGGACCCAGCACTGAGGAACCCCACTGAGGGTTACATTTACATAAACTGCTATACTTCTCAATGTACACAAATGTACATCATGAATGATATGTGAAATGAATAACCATGGGAAATAGCTGAACTGCAATTATGATAACTCAATAGGATCAATTTTATTTACATGCTGAATGAATGAGTGAAATGAATTCTCTACATCCATAACTTAACGTACAATCAGTTATAATTACAGTATTGCAGCAATTCTGAGCTGCCACCTGCTGGGAGTGGTCTAAGGAAACGTTTTGATGATCTAGAATAATGTTCTTAATACTTCGAAAAAAAGAAAACAAAATAAAAACACAACTTCACGATTCTTTCTTTACTGGGTTACGGCTGGTTCTAAGAATTTCTTTCTTCTGCTCCTATTTTGGCTGCTTTCCAAGAGTCAACACACGTTGCATTTACTTCCGAATTGTCAATGAGGTAATGTGTGTATCAGTGAAATAAACAGAAATTCATTCATTCATGGCCTTTGCACAGCTTTTATTATTAAGCTATGAGCATCGTGTTTGAGGCTGGTTTGACTAGCGGCTATGTGCACATCTGTCTGCAAGAAAAGAAGTTTACTCATTCCCCTTTCCCCTTTTCTAGTAGCAGGTTTTGCTTTTTGTTTTTATTTTTTTGCACATCCCTTTTCACTTTACAGTACATTTGACTATAGTGCACAACATGATTCCAAGTCAAAACAGTGGCCCATTGGGCACTGAGCTTCTGATTGGTGAAGGGCAGTCCAATCAGTGCTGGTATCACTGGGTTACCCCTAACCACGTCCGGCTATAATGGCACACTACACAGTAGCAGTGAACCGTCTAATTAAAACCAAAATCCCCCAGGGAAAATGCTACACTAGCAGAGTCAGTCTTGAGTCAGATCTTTATTTGGTGCTCCATCCAGATATATTTTTAGTGCTTTTTCTTTCCGAGGTGAGTACGTTACACGATGTCCCGTCTTCTGGAGTCGACTGCTTTCTTTTTTCATCAGTTCATTTCTTTGCTCATCTGTCAACTCCATTAATTCTTCTGTTTTATCCCTACGTTTAAAATATTAATGACATATTAGACCAGTAGAGCCATCTGTCTCCTTTAATTTATGCTTAAATGCTCTAAAGCTCCTCAGTGAGAAAATGAAATCTGATTATCACCACTGAAGTTAAATAACCTCATATATTAAGATATCCTAGATTTCTAATGTGTTTATTATATTAACATGGCACTCACTTCGAAAAATGGCAAAGAATAATTTCCATGTTACTATTAGTATAATAATGGCTATCATTTATTGAACATCTATTTATAACAGGCACTAGGCCAGTTTTTTTAAATGCAATAGTTCCTAATTCTCCTAAAATCCTGCAAGGTTGAAATCACTGTTGCCATTTTACAGATGAGGACCTAGGTAAATAACAACGCTAAATCTGAACACATATCTGCCAGCCTCCAATGACTATTCTTTTCCCTCTATATCTGTAATGTCTGATCTGGTAGCCACTAGCCATGTGTGCCTGTTGAGATATGTCTGCTCCAAATTGACATGGGAGGCAAGTATAATAAATACACAATATTTCGGAGACTTACTATACGAAAAATAATGTAAAATATCTTGTAAATGATTTTTATATTGTTTACATGTTGTAATGATAATATTTTGGATGTACTGGGTTAGAAATACTTTATTAAAATAGTTTCACCGTTCTACTTTTTAAAATGTGGCTACTAGAAATTTCAGAATGTAATAAATGGCTTGCACTGGTCAGGGCTGCTCTATATCATAACAATTGTAAAGCTATTTATGAAAAACAAGATGCACAACAAAAATGTGGTATCACTAGAAATGACCAAAACATTGTGAATGTTACCTATAAAATATGACTGCACCATCATCACAGATATAAAGAGGCCAGACATTCAGGGTAGAAACTTTAGGATTCCAGTCCAAATCCTGATGAATATCAAGGACAGAAATATCACAGGGAAAAGTTCCTCTACCCTAAGGAGAAAAGAATGAATGAATAAATGACACCATTAGCCATGCTTATTGAGCCCTAGTACCCAGATTTAAACATTCTCAGGGCCTTACCTTGGCAAATTCAATATCTTCTAAAGGAATTCCACTGATTTCACAAAGCTGTAAAAGGAAACATTTTACATGAGTTCATCTAAAAAGTAAATTTGCTGAGAAGTTATTTTCCTTTAACCTCATAAGCACAGACATAGCTTGATTTTTTGTTCAAAGAAGTAACGTTTGATAAAAATTTTTTAAAAAGCAGGAAGTGGAATTCTCTCCTCTGTCTACCTGCAAACACCATGTCTCAGAAATATCAATTTAGTATATTCCTTTCAGACCTTTCCTATGCATATATAAACTACATACACACATTTATAAATACATTTCATAAACAGTTTTATATATCTATATAATAACTTTATATAGTCTCTATATAAGAATAGGATACCGAGTAACCTCATTCTCTTCAACAGTTGAAAAATATACCATTGTATTTCCTATTGATGGACACTGAGCATGTTTTTAGGTTTTCCCAGTTACAATGCTATAATATGTATCTCCATAAATATCTCTTTGCATATTTCTGCAAATATTTCTTAGATGTAGAACTGCACATCTGAAATGTTGATAAACAATGCCAAGCTGAACCCTGAAAAAAATGTAACAATTTAACCACTTATCAAAGGTGTATGATATTGCATTTTCCCCAAACCATGATGACTCTAGGTATTTTTTTATATTCTAAATCTTCACCAATTTAAGAGGTAAAAAGTGCTGTTATTATTTTAACTTGTATTTCTTCTATGAATTGCCTATTCATGTTCTTTGCTTATTTTAAAATTAGATTGTCCAGATTATTAATTTGTAGCTCCTTTTAAATTTGGACATGTTTCACATATGTTTTGAATATTTTTCCATTGTTTTTTAGTTTTATGGGTTGCTTTAAAAATATTTTTTTGGCGGTTGGGGGGTACTGTGCAGAAGATTTAAACTTTTATGTTGTCTATCTTTTCTTTATTGGCTTTTGGTATTATACTTACAAATATTTTTCCCTCTCTGGGATTATAAAAATATTCTCAATATTTTCACCTAGAACATTTATCATTTTATTATATTTTAAAATATAAATTTAACTTATTTAGAATTTATTTTTGTGTTTGGTGTGAAATATGGAAATAAATTTTTCCCCAAACTGCCAACCGTCCTAGTACCACTTATGAATAATTCATCCTTTCTCTAGAGACCCTTAGAATTCCCACCTTTAAAATGAAAAATGCAGAAGACATCTTCATCTGGGTTCTCTACTCGATTCTACCTCATTTGGATTTTAAGCATATACAGCAATTTACTCTAGTGCCTCTAACTAATCCTAACTACTTAAGGCAAAGTTGGTCCAAGTAACAGAAAGTGGTGGTTCACTTCTGGATGGCCAGAAGCCAAGGTAATTTTTCAAAGCATCAGCAGCCCTAAGAAACAAGAGTAGTGAGGCACAATGTGTGACAGAGACAAAGAAAGAGAGGTTGCTGCATCAGTGTCTGGCACTAACTTCCTAGGGTGTCTCTTATGCACCACAGAGAAAAATGTATGTTAGTTCATTTTCTTTAAAATGAACTTACCTTCTCTCGCAACTCATCAACACTACTGCTTTCCAACACAACCTCCTGGAAGGGATCCAACTTCATCTCTGAAGGCCTCCATCGTCTTGACAAAACTGCAAGTTGTGACATGGATTTCATCTTCTCTGCCCCTAATATGCAAGATTAGGCCATCATTCTATTTACTCTAATGATTCACAATTTGCCTTTTCTTGTACTGCCTGACTAAACAAAAAGATTTACTTCAAGTGTTATTCTTAAAAAGTGGGCATGGGGACCTCCCTGGTGGTCCAGCGGTTGAGACTCTGTGCTCCCAAAGAAGGGGGCCCGGGTTCAATCCCTAGTCAGGGAACTAGATCCCACATGCCACAACTAAAGATCCTGCACACTGCAACTAAGACCCGGCGCAGCCAAATAAATAAATAAATATAAAAAAGAAAAAGTGGGCATAAAAGAAACCGATTATCGCAAGGATTTTTTGAGAATAAAATATTTATTCTCTTCCCCCAAGTCTCAGAAGATAATCGCTAACCCCTGCAAGCTCTCCTTCCACCAGTACTCCTAATTCCACTCCCTCGTGACTCCTGCTGGACACTGCTCGACCAATTACTCTCTTCTTTGCATCTATGATCTTTGTTCCTCTGTTGGCTTCTACCCCACAATCTAAAATCATAATCAAATAGCTTTAAGTTTATCTTCTTTTTTCACTCAAGCTATTAATCCTTCTCTTTTCATTTACTCCCAAACTTACTGATTCTTCAAAACCCAGCTCAGCTGTCACCTTTCTCTTTGAGGTACACAAGAGCCAGCTGTACTGATTTGGTCCTTAACGCCTATCATTTTGGAATTACAGGTTTGTAGTTCTGGCTCTCCCATACACTGTGCATCTGGGGGGCAATCACTGGTCTAATTTATTCATTTTTATAGCACCAAGGGTCAGCAATGTCTGGTAAATTACAGGTCAATAAATGTTTCTTAGATTTAATCACATGACATATCTTACTCAAGTATTTCGATGCTAAAATATATACTGAAATGATACTGATGTAAGGACCTACTATCCAGAGACATGTTCTGGCTAATCCATCTCTGCTAATATATACTCTGTCCTAACAAGGGTGACGTCTATGTCCTTCATCTCTTCTTGGCCTACCCAGAAACAGTGATTACTCTCTCAGGCCCCAGATACTCAGAGAAGGAATTACAATCTGGAGCACTTGCTTACAAATCATGGTAGATGGCGTCCTGGTTACTCCTTGTCTCCCCACTTAACTTGTCACTTAATCAGAATTCAAACATTGAAATTTAAACCAAATTAGACCTGAAATAGGTGAGGTGTTAGTATTATTGAACCCTCTGAAAGCTATCATAATCTTACATAAAAATATCCAGAACTTATGATATTTTAATTTCTATGGAAAAAGAAAAGGAAAATCAAAAACTTTCTAAGCAACAGCAAAGTCACAAAAGAATATAGAACTAGTTGTTTCCCTTGATATCTCCCAAAAGCCAACTTTTCCCCCACTAACTCTTCCAAAAAACATTAGATTAAAATGTACCAATGTTGATAATTAAAACCAGGAGGTGTGACAAACAGAACTGCTCTTCTAGGTCACTGTTACACTGTTATGGGTTGAAATATGTCCCCCACCAAAAGACATGTTGAAGTCCTGAACTTCAGTACCTCAGAATGTGATCTTATTTGGAAATAGGGTCATTACAATGGTAATCAAGTTAAAATGAGGTCATTAAAGTGGGTACTAATCCAATATGACTAGGGTCCTTATAATATGGGAAATCAGGACACAGATAGGAAAGCCCGCACAGAGAACATGATGTGAAGATGAAGGCAGAGATCAGGAGGATGCATCTATAAGCCAAGGAACACCAAAGACTGTCAACAAACCACCAGAAGCTAGGAGAGAGGCATGGAGCAAATTCTCCCTCACAGCCCACAGAAGGAACCAACCCTGACAACACCTTGATCTCAGACTTCTAGCCTCCGAAACTGTGAGAAAATAAATTTCTGTTGTTTAAGCCACCCAGTTTGTAGTACTTTGTACCAGCCTAGAAAACTAATATTGTCACTGTTCTCAAAATCTCTGAAAAATCATTAATACCACAGCCTCAAAACAAGTCACAATTCCACTTGTGACTTGTGGACGCCATGGTAGATGGCGTCCTGGTTATTCCTTGTCTCCCCACTTAACTTGTCACTTAATCAGAATTCAAACATTGAAATTGAATTCAATTCAATTTTCAATTGAATTCAAACATTGAAAAAGAGACTAAATAACAAACATGGCTAAGAAACTTTTACTTTCTGTAAAAGGTACTAAAAATACAACTTTGAAATTGCAACTTCCCTGAAAGGAAGAATTCATATTCTTAAAATTAGAGAAAAGAAGAAATATTTAAAAGGCAAATGGTGCCCAGAGAAGAGACAGAAGAAACTCATTATTTGAAAAAATGGTAACTTCGATTATTTCTAGAGAATTCCTGATATTTCTCCACAAAAATATTGATAATACCATCAAGAACTTCAAGGAAAACCTCCCAGTTGCTGGAAATATTAATATCTTCTTCATAAATATGATAATCCAAAAAGACAGTGCCAGGATTCTTCCATGTTTTTTTCCTTAGACGAAACCTACAAATGTGATAAGACATTTTGAACTATTATACTTTGAAATTCTTAACTTGAAAAAAAATGACATGAATCTGACACATCAAAGAAAAATGAACTATGTTCAAACACAAAAGTCAAATGGTTATTCATTAAAATTTTGGGAAAATATAATGAAAAGCTCTCAAGACATCAAATTTAGTATCCTACAGAGGAAGTTCAAACAAATGCTAATACTTTTGCTTAGTTCTATTAATCTGCAGTACTAAAATTCTGAATGGTACAGGAATTTAAAATTCTTCTAGTTTTAGAAAATTATACCAATCCATATCAATCAACCACACTGTCTTTCTTCAAATTGCTGATGACACTGTAATTTTACTTTACCTGTCAATACTGAGCTCTAAACCACACTGCTCCCTGAGCTGAGGAATTAACTCCTCTTTTGATTGCCGTACAGTCATTCCTTTAGCAAACACAGCATCTAGCAGAAACTTGCACGGCTAGGAATATAAACATAAACAATTAGACCCTGAATTACACATTAAAATAAGGATCAACAAGACATTTTATTTGCACTTTATAGTGTGACAATTACTGGACTGGGTTTAGGAGTTTATCTTCCTAGGTTTAAATCTTGGCTCCACTACTTACTAAAGCTCTGCTATCTTGAGCAAGCTTACTTAACATTTCTGTGCCTCAGTTTTCTCATCTTTAAACCGGAGCCAGAGTCATTGTGGAGATTAAATATGATTCAATACATTCATATTTCTCTTCTTGTAATAAAATGACCATAATTTTGAAAGTAAAAAGAATCACCTTTATACAGTAAAATGAGAGAAATGAATACTAATTCTCCAAATACCTTCACTGACTGTCTCAAAAGAGATACAGTATTCACAAACCCCAAATTCAGAAGAAAGATGTAAGTCAAAATGAGTGTAATGGATCACATGTGAGATATGACTGATGCCTAATAAAATATTTGTTGAACAAATGAAGGCATTTTATGAAAACATTATCCCCTTATTTGCTGTTTTTCACATTTGTCTAGGTCTTCACTGAGATGTTATAAATGTCTTAAAAATAGTGTCTTTGCCTTATTCTTCTGGGTATCCACCACAATCTTATATATCACAGGAACTAAGATATTTTATTACTCCTCGAAAAACATAGCTGGTTTAGATCCTTAATCCACCATTTACAAGTTATATGACCTTGGGCAAGTTACTTCTCTGTGCCTCGGTTTCTTAATCTATAAAATGAGAATAACAGTACTTTTATAATAGAGTTAATTGATGAGGATTAAAAGGGTTAATATTTGTAAGCACTTAGAGCACAAAGAGACACTATATATAATGCTAGTTAAATACTAAAAATGATTCTCTGAACACAAAAAGTAGTCAACTACCATCCTTCTGTAGCATTTTACAATCATTCCCAGAAGCACAAACAAACCCCCTTTTAAAAGCAGATAATGTTTGCCCTTCCAGCATGTGTAGCAATACTTTAGACCAGGGGGATGACAAAAATGGCCTGAGGGCCACATTCATCTGGTGCCTGTTTTTGTAAGTGAAATTTTATTGGAACATAGCCACCCCCATTGGCTTATGTACTGTCTGTGTCTGCTTCTGTACTACATTGGCAGAACTTAGTTGCAACAGAGGCAGTATGGCCTGTACAACTGAAATATTTCCTAAAAACAGTCTGCCATCCCCTTCTTTAGAGAGATAAAAAGAAATGTCTAGTAATCAAATCTGTGCACTGTATGTTTTTAATAACTATCAAAAGTTACCTTACATTGCTTGTAAGTATATTACTTACCTCTTGTTCATTGACTAGAAGCTGGTACACTTTAACTCTGTATTCTCCTTTTTTAAGTGCTCTCCCCAGTCTAATTGTAATCTACAAATTAAAAACAGTTTTTTTTAGATGTATGGTCTCAGCAGAATAAAGTACCCATTTTCATCTCAACTGTTTAGTATTTTTCTCCCAATTCTCTAGATTCTGGGCTGTTTGAAAACAGGTATATCTTTTACCTCCAATTCCCCAGTGCCTAGAATACTAACTGGCACACAGTTAACATTTAACAAATGTTTGTTAGATGAATGGAGAAAACAACAACAAAAAAGCCAAATAACCACTAAACCTCAGGGACAAATTATCCTTTTAGGGTATCCATTTCACCTTACTTGGAAGTAGTACAAGATGTTCTCAAATCTATCATTTAAAACAGACTCTAATTATTCAGAATTATTTTAATCAACCTTATTGTCATCTGAAAATGATGAAAGTGTCTCATTCAGCCGGACGCTCTCAAACTCTTGATTGCTGGCGTACACGCGAAAGACCTTGAAGTGAGAGGACAAAACTCCAACAAAGGGCTCTAAATGTTGTTTGAAAGCAGCCAGAGTAATTCTTTTATCAACATGCACCATCAACCCTAAGCACACACATACACAAAAAACAGAAAAAAAATGTAAAAGAAACCTCTTAGAGTATAAATAAAGCAGATCATATACTTTTTATTATACTGTAAGCAGGAAAAAGTACCTTTTCAGTTATTTGACTTTTAGCTAATATACTACATTGAATGGACAAAAATGTGGGCACTGAGCATATGCTAAGGATAATCTGACAGCTTTAAATGTTCTGAGATATTTAAGTGCTTATTTGCTTATTTATTTTGGCTGCTGAATTAAAAACCAAACTTATAGGAACTCTCTTCAAATACATACATTTCTAGATCTACACAGCAGTAGTGTGGGCTCTGGCTGGGTCCCACCCCTACCTCTTCTGCTTTCTTACTAGCTGTGAGACACAGAGCAAGCCACCAGCCTCTGTACCTGCATTTTGTCATTTGAAAAATGGAGCTAATAACAGTACCTACCTCACAATATCTCACTGTAAATTCAATGAGGTAATATGTTTATAGAATAGTTTCATATATATATATAAATCGCCTCAAAAATTGTTAGTAAATCTAGTTCTGGGATTTCTACTAGAGAAAAATGTCAAGACTAGCATATGAAGATGTCTGTTTTATCATGTGGTTGGTTGGACTGTAACAGAAATAATATCTAAATGGGTCAGAAACTCCCACCTCCTCCAAGCTTCAGTTTAAGCTCTGCTGGCATTATAATAGTATTATCTTTGATGGGCTTTTTTTCTAATGCTTATTATTTTAATCTTTTGTCCTTTATTTTATAAGCCACTCATGAGGATACTTCTGGAATATATTTCTATTTACTCTAGTCTTCATATTCTAGTAAAGAGCA
This sequence comes from Delphinapterus leucas, assembly GCF_059928025.1. NCBI lineage: Eukaryota > Metazoa > Chordata > Mammalia > Artiodactyla > Monodontidae > Delphinapterus > Delphinapterus leucas. The sequence goes on from NC_143135.1 coordinate 43,595,117, forward strand.
AAAACTTCACTCATTTATCTTTCTCTTGTAACAAAGCAGTACAGAATGCAAGAGCTGCCATGCAGCCTCAGGCCCATGGTCTCTTTGCAGCCCTAAGGCTCTCTCTAGGGCAGACCTCAGTTTTCTGTGAAATTTACATGAAAGGTTAAGGATAAAACCCTAAAACACTCCTGATTTCCATTCTCAGGTCATCCCAACTCAGGTTGATGAATTTTTCTAAATGGATTTTTCAAATAATGTCTATTTACTATTTTCCTGGTTATAAAATACTGGTTCACTAGAGAAAATGTGACAAGTATGAATTAGCAGAAAACATAGATAAGGTGATGGACTTTATTTACTGTATATATCTTTTGAGGCAGCATTTCTTTTAATTTGTTTAAAATGTCAGTTTCTAAGCTTTAAGGAATGCTCCTAAATGTTAAAATCTAGCTTTTGGCAAACAAAACTCTATTATCCAGAGAGGGACTAAATTTCTTGAGAGAAGGGTGTAATGAAAAAATTTCTTGATTAGAAATGAGAAGCCTATGGCTGGATTTCAGTTTTGCCACTTCAGTCTGATAAATGGCTGTAGGTAGGTCATCCAATCTTTCTGAGCCTCCGTTTTCTCATAGGATTATTACGCCAGTCTCATTGATTGTTGTTCGACAAATATAGTAAATTCTAAGGCATTACTCAAATAAAAGCTATCACTGTCATTTTGGTTTCTCTCATAACTCCTAGTTATGTTGTATCATAGGAAGACATGAATGTTTGTTGGTTATTGATATAGTCCAATATGGTGATTAGGACCAAGTGTTCTAGAGTTACATGGCCTGGCTGGAATGAAGTCCTGGTTCCTCCTCACAAATTAGATTTGTGACTTTGACCTAAGTTCTCTGTACTTCAATTACCTCTATTGTTAAATGAAGATAACAGTATTTATATCTCATAATGTGTTTTTGGGTCAATACATGTAAAATGCTTAACATAGCAGTGACAAAGTGTTAGCTTAACTGATGAGCTATAATTATTTTGTAGTTTTACAGAATACCATCATATCATTTTTCCTATCTACCCCTTCATACAGAAAAGTTCAGTCTCTTCACAGTGCAACCTCAAAATAGCCTCAAAGGCTTTTCTTTTTTCTTTCTTTTCTTTTATGTATTTCTTGAAAGAGGTGGTAGCCAAAATTGTACAAAGAAATTTCAGTGCAAATACACTACCATTTTTATTACTTTGGCCTTCCTGTTTATACCCCAGTGCTTGAAGACTACAACTAGGTCACACTGGGACAGTATTTTCAAAGACAGGTTCTATACTCCCTGAAACAATTCCTGGATTATAATGAATCACTTAAAGACTATCATTTTAAGTGCTGTTTGGTAATTATCTAAATGAGTTGTCTAGATGGTGCATGGTATACCACTCTTCAGATATCAAATTCTTTGTTTACCTATTCTACCTTGCCATTTCATCACTCTGAAGGACTTGTATTATTACGTATCATCCATGTTTCCCAGGCACCTACTTTCAGATCCCTGCGGAACTGTGACGAAGCAGTCTTACTAGAGACTCCTTAAACACTAGGCTGCTGGCTATCATCCCCACTCCCTTTTCCCTAAGCCAGATTTTTAAACATGAAAAGGCATTTTCCAGGGTTTTCACTTTTTCTTTCCAAACAAACCTTCTGTATGGCTTCTGAAAGCCTAAATAATTTGTAGAAAATGGTTTCTCTTCATCACGTTTTTTTTTTTAAGTTTTTTTTTTAAGTTTCTTTGAAGTAAGCTTCAGGCAAGATATAAACTAGAAATTCTGAATTACATAATCTCAGAAGGATGGAAGAGATCTGTCAGTTTGGGCATTTGGACAAACAACAACAAAAACATATCAACATTGGTGAGATTTAAAATAATAAAAGAATAAATAAAATATAAGACTAAAACCAGCCAGAGAATTAGCAAGACAAGCAGGTTCAAGATACAAAATCTTGAATACTATTTCAATGAATGCTAGTAAATTAGCCCACAATGGATTTCTAAAAAGGTTAAAATGGCCAGCAATCTCCTTTGCAAAGATTTCATTAAGCATTCTAAGATGGAAATGGGACCCTTTAGACTATGATTCTAAATATTCCCACTGAATCCTTCCTACCGTTGAAACTCTCATGCAGTCTAATTTTCAGCACATCTTTCAAAAACAAACTCCTTGAAAGAAATTTCTAACCTTTTTCCAAAGAGAAGCTACTTTTAATTTCTGCAATGCCCTTGACGGGTTGAGGATGGTAAGAAAGCAGAGTAGGTACTAGCTATTTTTCCTGTACTATGACGTGAGGTAAGTAAGTAACAGTGGTAGCAGTGAGGAGGTGGAGGTATGAGTACTAGGCTTACAAGCAGAATACCTGAATCTGATCCCAGCAGTGTGACTAACTAACTGTGTGACCTCAGGCAAATTATTTAACTTGTTTGAGCCAGTTTCTTCATCAGTGAAAAGTGTCTAACAATATCAATTTCACACAGCTGTTGAGAACTAAATGAGATAACATGTTAATAAGAGTTATAAGAAAAAAACTCCATAGAAATTTAAATGAAGCATTACTATAATAGAGCTTCTCTATCTCCATTTTAACTCACGAATCCACATTTTCGCACTTGAGTTTCTGCAAGATATAGGTATGGATGTCAAATAATTACATTGTTATTTGGACCTAATTAATTAAAAACACAAATTTATGTATTTTTACTACTGATTTCATGATTTCTGCCACTTCCTTTTTTTTTTTTTTTTGTGGTACGCGGGCCTCTCACTGTTGTGGCCTCTCCCGTTGCGGAGCACAGACTCCGGACGCGCATCGGCAGGCGGACTCTCAACCATTGCGCCACCAGGGAAGCCCCGCCACTTCCTTTTAAAAGATCTAATTTTGAGACTACAAGTATCATAGCATTTAACTAATACAGTGTTGTTTGTGCACCTTCTCTCCACAAAATGAAGCATAAGGCCGCATCTTAGTCATCCTTACTTCTGACAAATACATATGGCCTGGCACCTGGCATGTATTCAGGAAATAATAATTGTGTGGGTGTATAAATGGATTGATGAAGAGTGGGACTCTCTTCCAAAAGTAATAGGAGCAAATGCATTCAGTTAGAAGCCTTAACCTCTAGTAATGGTTCCACTATTTACTAGATATGTATGTATTTTTGGGAAAGTCATTCACCCTCTATGAGTTTCAGTTTTCTTATCAGTCAAATGAGGATATCATTGTTTGCTTTATTAATTTCAGAAAAGCTTCAAGTGAGAACAAAAAAGTGTTTTGAAAACTAAAATATAAAAATATAAGGGGTAATATTAATATTTGCCTTTCAGACTAATGCAAAGTATTTAGGTTTTCAGCTATTTCCCTTTTATACTTGAAGAAAGATTTTGTATCTTGAACCTGCTTGTCCTGCTAATTCTCTGGCTGGTTTTAGTCTGATATTTTATGTATTCTTTTATTATTTTAAATCTCACCAATGTTGATACGTTTTTGTTGTTTGTCCAAATGCCCAAACTGACAGATCTCTTCCATACTTCTGAGATTATATAATTCAGAATTTCTAGTTTATATCTTGCCTGAAGCTTCCTTCAAAGAAACTTAAAAAAAAAAAAAAAAAAAACCAAAAGAAGGCCCTTTCCTTTCTCTGACTTTTCTGGTTGTGTACTTTTTACGGGGTGTAGGAAGGGTGCACTTTGGATTAGGTGATGGAGGAAAGGGAAGGAATGCACAAATTAAAAAATTTTCTAGGCACTGAATATAAAATTTTCTAAAGTGTCTGGCCTTTTTTGGGTATATTATTTACTATTTCAACTAATTCTTTTTTTTTTTTACTTAGTACTGTTATACTTCTTTCCTTTTAAAAAAATTTTTAATTCTTTTCCTTCTTTCCTTTTTTTTTTAAATCATCTCACAAAAGTTGTGACATCATTACCATCACAGGCATAATGCACAGGTCTAAGGACACCGTTTACTATAACTGCATCAAAACTGAAAGCAAAGGAGAGAGAGGATAATCTTATAACCCAGGAAGCTACAGGTAATCTTAGGACAAAGCATCTCTTAGCTGATTCTTAACTAAAAATTTAAATAAACTGATAAAATAAGGCTGTTTCAAGGAGCCTTTTTCTTTCTAAGTACATACATTTATGTCCTTCCCCAGAACTTTCATCTGCAGCATAGGGTTCTGCTTGGAAATACATGTACTGTATTTCTCCCCTACTCTTGCCACTCTCATCATATTCACTGTCCGTTCCGGAGTCTTCTTCTGCTGTATCCCATGTCTCCTTCTTCCCTTCATTCGCTTTAGTTCTTCTACTACTCGTGATGCTGTGAGAGTCAAGTCCATTAGCCAAAGGGATTTGAGCATTATCTGCATTGCACAAAGTATCACTGCTATGACTTGAGCTAAGAATGTCACTGTCCACTGAACTTGTACTCCTGTCATTATTCACATCTGAATCTGATCGTTCTTCAGACTGAAAATTTTCAGGATCGGAAGTCTGAATATGCTGTTCAAGTTCTCTATTATCCACTGAGGCTGAAGAGTCCCTCTCATTGAGAGGTGATTCAATGTTTTCAAAGTCACTTGTCTCAGTACTTTTGCTGCTGTCCCCATTATCTCCCTCCTGCTGCTGTTGCAGTGACAAGCTTTTGAGTTTTTCAGTGCTTTCTTCTAGAATAGCTTCCACAGACTTTAGACCCCCTGCAGGTCCTTTGACTCTTTCACAGTCATCATCCACATTACCAGAGTCACCCCCAGCTTTCTGGTATGCTGTCCTTTTGGAATAAGATCCTGGAGATTGTTCAGGTAACAAAACAAATAATCTGATTGTATTTGCATGCCGATCCAGGAGTTTCCATAAATGAGAGTCTGTAAAGGCCATCTGGTAATCCAAAGTCTCAGAACTTTCAACGAACACCTGAACAGTAAGTCAAAGAGTTATATTACATCATTAATTTTGGTGACATTCTCATTCATTATAAGAATAATATCGTATCAATATAAGACAGTGCACAATAAATTATAAAAGTTGAGATGATAATGTTTCTAAAGGACACGCCCATTGTTTTTGGAGACTAAATAAAATAAATATTATGTTCATATGTCTTTGTAATTAGCCATAAAACTGCTAAACAAATATCTTGTTTATCGGAAAATGTATGAAAAAATCTTGGGAATGCAACACCAAAATCCAGGTTATATAAAAAATTTAATGGACAAATGACTTGATTCTAGAGCAAATTAATTGCAAGGAAACAAACATGTAAGGAAATCTTTAGATTAAAATAAACTTGAGAGAGCTTATGGACTTTATTTAGATCCTGATTTGAACAAACAAATCTTACTTAAAAAAATTTTTTTAAAGATAATCAGGGAAATTTGAATATTGACTAGGTATTGGTTGATATTAAGGCATTTCTATTAGTTTTTTAGGTATAATAATGTAATTGTGGTTATGTTTTTAAAAAGAGTTCTCATCTTTTAGAAATATAAATTCATATTGCTTGTAGATGAAATGATATGATGCTGGGAATGTTTTTCAAATAATCTGGGGGAAGTAGTTAGTTAAATATAACTATGAACATGAACAAGACTTGATAATTATAGAAGCTGGGTGATACGTACATAACACTATTCATGCACTTCTGCATATGTTTGAAATTTTCCACAATAAATTAAAAAAATGAAATGCATATACATAAATCAGGCAATTATGAGTAGTATTTTGAATTTTGCATAAAAAGATTATTATTCAATAAATGTTATAAATCAGGACTATCAGCTAACCATTTAAAGAAAAAAATAAAGTTAGATCCCTCCCACTCCTTACCCTAAAACAGTATTAGGGTGGATTGGCGATTTTAATGTTACACACAAACACCACACAGAAGTACTGGAAGAAACTAGGGGTGAATAAAAATTACACATCAGAATTAATAAAACAAAACCGAAAAAAAAAAAAACAAAAAACAAAGAGGCTAAATATGATAAAAGACCAAACTGCCCTAAGATGAATGAGACTGGAAATGGTGATAAATAAAAAAGACAGCAAATGAGGAAAATTTGATACAATTTATCCAGAGTAAACCAAAGGCATTAGGAATAAAAACATAGGAAAAATGATAAATGATGGAACACATAATGCTATCAAGAGATAAAACAAAGAGATCAACATGAACTTTCTCTTTTCTTACAGAGATAAATGAGTAGGAAAAGGGAATAATGTGGGGTGAATCCAAGATAGTAATTTTCTCCACACTAGGCATGCTTCAGACTTTCACCATGAAGTACTGCTTTATGGGAGAAGCTCAAGAATGAACAAAATTCAGAGAACATAATCATTGTGACCAGAACTAGTCATGAGGGCTCCACCAAAGAAGGAGGACTAATCTTGGGCTTGAAACAAACTGTAGGAAGAGGGGGAAACACTCCAGGAGGGGCGGTACATGAACAAGGCAAAGAGGAGAGCCAGCAAGACTGACTGAGAAGACAGAGAAGCAAGATGTGACCTGACTACAAAAGGAGGGTAATTATTGGGAGGATGTGAGAACCCAAAAATAAATTTCAGACAGATGGTGAGTGGCAGCATAGAAAATAGTCATGAAAAAATAAAAGACATACCTTGTTACTTCTAAAAAACCCTTCAGCTTTCAGGGTTTTACTGGGCACAGTGAGAAGACGCAAATCATTGTAGCAGCGTTCCAGCACTATTCTCATTGTTTCAGCAGGTAAATAGATGGCCTATAATGAAAGTAATTTAATTAAAAAGTGCTCTTTCAAGAATAATTCTGCTTGACTTGGAAATATGGGAAAATGAGACACTGCTCAGTTCTTCTTAAAAATAGCAGAAAGAGGGGCTTCCCTGGTGGTGCAGTGGTTGAGAGCCCGCCTACCGATGCAGGGGACACGTGTTCGTGCCCCGGTCCGGGAGGATCCCACATGCCGCGGAGCGGCTGGGCCCGTGAGACATGGCCACTGGGCCTGCGCGTCCGGAGCCTGTGCTCCGCAGCGGGAGGGGCCACAACAGTGAGGGGCCCGCGTACCGCCAAAAAAAAAAAAAAAAAAAAAAAATAGCAGAAAGAAAATTAAGAGAAAAAATAATCTTAGTAGAGGTTTACAAATTTTTAAAGAATCTATGGGAAAAATTATTAGTCCCATCCATTAATTATGATGTAAATTAGGAAAACAGAGTATCACTTATAAATGTATGCTCTGAAACTATTTTAAAAGTAACAATTTTTCACTAAAAGTTCTATTTCTCCCAAACTCATGAAGTAAATGAGGTGATTTGATTCCAAAGAAACTGAGTAACTGACTTTGAGAACTGATGTCAAACCAACACCTGTTTAACTTCTTGACTTTGGATGAGTTCTTCTGTATTCTGTGAATAGTTGTTAATACTTTTACTAAATCAATTTTCTTCTGTGTAAAATGAGATTAAATTAGTAGGTAAATTTTAAAGTTTTCTAAAATTCCATGTCCTAAATTTTTGGTGTTATAAATTTCTCATGAAATGAGCAGATAAAAATAATTTACATTTTATAAAACATGATTTGTTTTACAGCTAATGATAACTAATTCTCAGGCATCCTTGTTATACTTTAAACACTATATTTCTTGGCATCCTGTTTTCTCACTGTCTTTATTCTTAGACACATTTTTCCCCAACAAAATTATCAGCTTCTTCAGGGAAGGAAATGCATGTGTTTCTTTTGTACTACCTCAGTGCTCATATTCTAGATTAAACTGTAATACAGAGCAGTTACACTAATGCTGTCTTTTTATAAGTAATTTAATCATAAACTATGACTTCACAGTATGATTTGTTTCCTCCAATTATTACTTTGGCAAATTGTTGGAAGTCATTTTTTTCAAACATAAAAATAATTAAAAACTAACTTCTATATAATACTTTACCATTTTTTTTTCCACAAAAAGAGCATTTATTTGTTTTGTTCATGTTCACAACAACCCTGTTAAAATAGGCATTAAAAAACCCCAGATGAGATAAAAGACAATACTACCATAAAATGAATGAATGGAAACTGGAAGTTCCTTGACTTGTGAATTCTGAACAATTTCGACCACACCAAGGGAATCTTAACCTGGGGTTAATTTTGCCTATGTTTGTGTGCTCAATGTTCTATAGTGTACAAGACCCCTGAAAGGATAATAACCATTTCTGTGGAGTGGAATAGTTTTTTTGTCTAAGGAAATCTGAATGTTTCATCATCATATTTTTCCAGTTCAAAAATTCTGAATGCGCCTATGCTATTTACCACTAACTCACATAGTGTGGCTAATATTTGATTCATCACCTTTCTCTTCTACTTCTACTCATCTACCACTCTTTCTGGTTACCCAAGAGTGACACTCCTCAGGTCTTCTGTGCTCCTGCCTTGCTCCAATGTTTACCAATCACAAGTGCTGCCAATTCTATTTATACATTCATTCTTACAATCGCCACTTCTCTCATTTCTGGTCATAATGCCTTCATCTGAATTATTTCAACAACCTCCTCATCTATGTTCCTGAGTCCTCCCTCAGTCCACAGGGAACACTAGTCTAGTGTTGCCAGAATTACCACGCTATAGCAGAGCTCTCATCATACCACTGCTGTACTTAGAAAAACAACCAACCAACCAACCTACTTCCTACTGTTTACATTAAACAGGGCCCAAACTTTTGAGTTTACATTTAAAAACCCTCCATGAGATAAAGTGAACTTGTTTTCCAGGCACGTACTTTACAATGATCCAGCCAAGCACACATATCACTGCTATGTGCACTTGCTTCACACTCCTTACCTCCACGCTTAAGTCAATCTGTTTCTTCCATATGCAGCATCGTTCTCTCCTAACCACAGTTGTCTCCTAGCTATAAATACTGGCTCCTTGAGGTAAATATTGGTTCCTACATCTTGTAACTATCACATAGTGCTTTGTACACAGCAGGTACTTAAAAATATTCATTGACCAATTTTAAAACTTACCTTTGAAATAAGCTGTTTGAACTCTGTAACTGTTTGATTTAAGTAAGCTCGAACAGTGATAGGAGCAGCTACAGATTCTGCCTTTAGATCAACAACATGAACCTTCACCATCACTTCTGTCCCATTGGAAAAACATAAAAACCCAATTGGAGGTTATTTTTTAAAAGGTATTTCACATGAGCAATGCATTCTAAATGTGTTTCTAATAGATGGCAAAGAAAATATTTTTCTAATTATCAAGATGGTAGATGTATATGTTATACATGTTAAAACTTTCACAATTTATCACATTACAAACATATATAAAGAAATAAAAAATGAAGCTAATAAAAAAGTTCTTATAGATCTCTTTAAAAAATGACAAAAGTCAAAATGTGACTTTTAAAAATAAGTGCTTTGTTTCCTTATAAAACATTAACACCACTGTCAAATTTATCAAGCATATTAAAAGTACATACCCAAAGTTCCAAAATACAGACCAAAACCACAACACTAAATAAATGTAAATAACTACAAAATGCACAACAAATACTAAAGGGGACATAGCAGCCCTACTTGCTTTTGACAACCTTCATTAAACAATTCAATACCTTGTTCATAATCAAAGACTTCTTCCTCCTCAAAATAATATTCTCTATATCCTATGGAAATTTCAGCAGAAACCCTTTGGATTACATGTTTGTTTTCTGACTTAAATTCTTCATGTTACAATTTATTTATTTATTATTTTATTTTATTTATTTGGCTGCATTGGGTCTTCGCTGCTGCTCGCGGGCTTTTCTGTAGTTGTGGTGAGCGGGGGCTACTCTTTGTTGCTGTGCGTGGGGCTTCTCATTGCAGTGGCTTCTCTTGTTGCGGAGTATGGGCTCTAGGCATGCAGGCTTCAGTAGATGCAGCATGCAGGCTCAGTACTTGTGGCTTGCGGGCTCTAGAGCACAGGCTCAGTAGTTGTGGCACATGGGCTTAGTTGCTCCATGGCACGTGGGATCTTCCTGCACCAGGGATCAAACCTGTGTCCCCTGCACTGGCAGGCAGATTCTTAACCACTGTGCCACCAGGGAAGTCCTCATGTTACAATTTAAAGCCACCTTCTCCTCTCCTATTTTCAGGAGATCATTATATAACTTAACTTTTAGTCACCAGAAAAATAAATGATCTTCAAACACCAGATTTAGTACATAGTTGTTCTCCAGCTTAACTGTTTTAATCTCTTATATGTAGTATATGTCAATACTCCATTTTCCCCCAAATGTTACTAATCTAAATCTGAATAAATATTCCGCTACAGTCTTGATTATTAATGAATAAAGGAGATTACTTTACAAGGTTTACAATCCACAATGACATTTAGAATTCTCTTTTTAAAAAGTGGGTTTTTTGCTGACCCATGTTATATTTTTATCATAGTTTTTACAGTCTAGCTCAAAAATAATCTGCAGGGACTTCCCTGGTGGTGCAGTGGTTAAGGATCCGCCTGCCACTGCAGGGGACATGGGTTCGATTCCTGGTCCAGGAAGATCCCACACGCCGCAGAGCAACTAAGCCTGTGCGCCACAACTGAGCCTGCGCTCTAGAGCCCACAAGCCACAACTACTGAGCCCGCATGCCACAACTACTGAGCCCGCATGCCACAACTACTGAGCCCGCGTGGCACAACTACTGAAGCTCACATACCTAGAGCCTGTGCTCTGCAACAAGGGAAGCCACTGCCATGAGAAGCCCACGCAACGCAATGACGAGTAGCCCCCACTTGCCACAACTAGAGAAAGCCCACGCGTAGCAACGAAGACCCAACGCAGGCAAAAAACAAAAAAAACAAAAGATCTGCAAGAAAATGCTCCAAAGGGACTCTTTACAGAGAGAGCGGAGTCTGACTAAAGGAGCTCTTGAAAGAATACCACACTTAATCTACTTTGGAAAGAAGAGCCTTCATAAAAAGGAGGTGTATAAGATCCACAGAAGAACAGAATTTGAGTTATGAAACCATAACCATAATAAGGTCTTCAAGGAGACCCTGAAGAAGAGACTCTACTTCTGAGACTTTATGGGAATATACCAGGGTCTTCTCTATAAAAAGAGAGAGGCTGGGGCAGGCGCAGAGGTAGGGAGGGAGGACGATTTAGTACTGGAGAAGAAAAAAAAATCCCACTGAAGACTATAAGCCAGAAGTTTTGTTGTTTGTTTCTTAAATTTTGTGTATAGTTTTTTTGAAAGTAATCTAGAACTTAATTCCAGGTTTGTTGCTGACTACTTCCCAACCTATCAGAATTATTCTACATTTTAAGAACATGTAAAAAATTTAAAAATAATTTCTACAAACAAAAAACTTTCTTATGAAAATTTTAATTCCTTTACAACTCAGAATACCATGAAATTCCTTACCTCCGGGTTTGTAAGACTGGAAAACCTGATCGGGTCTTCTTGTCTCCAACAGCAGATCAAACATGTATGTTGACTTGACTCCACCCAGTAAAAGTCCCATTGGCGTATCTTCTTCTCCTTCATATGATCGTTCAAGATAATCATGAAACTCATCATATTTAACAAGACGACAGCAATCCATAGGTATCACCTCTTCTAAATCCATCATCTAAAAGAATATAACACCCGAGGAAAAACAAAAAGAAATATATAGTATTGATATTTTAGTCTGATGTGTAACTGTACTAACAACAGGTCCTAACAAACAATAAAATCCATATATTTATGATTTGCATCAAAGCTCAAAGGCACAACTTAAAGGGTATTTTAAAATAACCATAGTTCATTATCCCTCAAATTATACAACCTATGCACTAACATATTTTAAAGACTTTTTTGTTTTTACAAAAGTTAACATTCTAAACTTTAGATGTACTCAAAATTAATGCACTGTAAGCTATTGCTTCATAACCAGTCAGCTGGAAACATGAGGGGAAAACAACCAACTAGAACATGCATCTTTTGTTATCTTAATACAATTTGGAGGAAAACTGGTAATTAATTTATCTAGTAACGATCTCCCTAAGCAAGGGAGGATAGCATGCCTTGTAGAGCCACCACAAAGGTCATAGCTTCTGTCTCCCAAGTGCTACCCGACTCCTCTCTGAACCATCCCCTTCGATCTTAGCCTCCAGAACACCAACAAACTGGGCACAGGAATTTCTGTCAAAAATTTTCCCTCTAGTACATGTCACTAGTAGATGGCATACCCTGGATGCAACATCACTTTAAGTGGGAGCTGAACCTCCTGGAGAAACATAGTAGGATTGCTTAGAAGTATTCAATACTCATCTGAAGTTTGTGATTACAACTTTAAAGAAAGCGTTACTGTAAGCCTTGGTATGTCCCCATTGCCCTCTACTCCTCCATCCCTCACTTCCCACAAATGGAGCTTTATTTTTCTTATATAAGATCAATTTATTTCTCTTTTCTATTTCACTCTTTACATTTGTGAAATTAAACTTTCTATTTTTTAAGACAAGATTTTTTCTTCCTACGTTAAAAACTGATGGAATATAAACTACCCTTAGTGCTATCACTGATTGACCTTACTGTGTAAAGACATTTTCTCCATTTTAGTTTAATTTGGTTTCACTATTGTTTTGCTTGCAGTCCACCATTATGTTTAACGGATTTTTACTTTAATCAGGTGAACCCAGAGCCATTCATCCATTTTATTATCTGTTCATTCATTTATTCATTCACATACCCATCCAATTTTGACTCTCCTGTTTACCAGGCAAAAGTAGTGGAAATGCAACTGCGAACAAAACCAGAACACTCTTCACCCTTGTAAGTGCTTACGGTTTAGTGAGGGACATTAATTAATTAAAATAGTCACACAAATGTAAATTTTCAGTACTGATAAAGTGCTATGAAAGACCAGGTACACAATACAAGTTCTCAAACTGTGTGTGTCTAAAAACCACTTGAGGTACCTGTTTAAAATGCATAATCCCAGATGCCAAAACATAAGTTCAGATTCATTTGCAGGAATTTGTTTTTTAATAGGAATGTGATTCTGGTGCAGGTTATGCTGGATCACACTTTGAGAAACAATGCCAGCTATCTTGTGAATTATTTTTACTTCTTTCATTGGTTCTACATATAATTATAAATGAAATGACGTAGTATGCAATTTTTTCTCTAGGTAATGACTGTTTAACTTTAGTCAAATGATGTTAATGTTTACATGGAAAGGGCAAAAAGTTTTGTCAAGTATAACAGATGACATTTAGAATAATCTGGTTAAAGAATGCTTCTTTTTCTATTTGCCTTTCAAAACCCACTTATAAATTTGCATTATTCTTGGAATAAAATGCAAACTTCTATTCTTACACAGCCTTTAATTTCATTTTATGTGCCTCTATTCTCAATCAAGATGATCTAAACACAATGCACCTTTTTTCAGCTTCTTAATCATGTACTTCCTCACCTCAGTTTTTACACATGCTGTTACCTCTACTTAAAGTACTCTTCCCCAACTTCTTGCACAGCTGTCTCCTCATGGTTTAAGTCTCAGATTAAATAACCTTAATATACTACTGAATTACTTTATGGCATCTAATAAGATATTTGCAAACTGTGGTGTTTAAATATTTTTTGTCTGTTTTTTTCCCCAGTGGGATTGTAAACTCCAAGAAGGCAGTGAGCCTGTTTTGCTCACTCTGGTACCTCTAACACCTCATGTGGTCTTGTTCACTCAAGTTCTCTAATGCATCATATAGCAGACACTCAATAAATATCTGCTAAATGAATATAAAGAATAAATAAATATTTTTGTTTCTAATTCTATTTCTGAGTTTTAGAAAGCTTTAACTGGCTTTCGGAGTGAGAAAGTTCTCAAAAGCAATGGACCACATTCCAGAGAAGAGGTGTAAACTATACTCTTTAAGAGACATAGGATTTAAGTGGGCTATCAAAGCTACTGCTAGTGCTTATATTACTACTGACTATAATAAAAACTTGGGAAAATGTTAATACTGTTATGTAAAATATCAATAATTAAATGCCAACAGTGCAATTAAACATACCTTATAAGCCATTTCTACTGCTTCCTTTAATGTCTTATCCTTATGAACCTCCAATTTATTTTCCATCATCACTTGTTTCACAGGATGCAAACAGAATAATTTTATCTAGAAAATGTAAAATATCATCATTAACTCAACAGGTCATAAATCAAACTTACTTCTTTTGTAGACAGTATTTTTTCCTAATAGTCAAAAATATTATAATTAAAAAAACATAATTGGGATCATTCTCCATCTATTTATCTCACTTAATAATTGATACTGTCTCATGTTATAAAAAAATTCAAAATCATTAATTTTAACAACTGTATGTTTCTTTATAAGCATGTATCACAATTTATGTAATAACTCTCCTACTGATATATATTCAAGTTGTTTCCAATTTTTCTGTAATTTGGAAAATACTGTGGAGAATGTCCTTGTGGTCAAAATTTTTACCACATCTGTCATTATCTCATTAGGTAATATTTTCTTGAGAGAATTATATAAAAGAATATGAATTTGCTTAAGGCTCTTGATAAATCCTACTCAAATTCTAGGAAGAAAGGTTTTATCAATTTATACTTGTAGCAGAATGTTACAATGTTCATCTCACTGTAACCTCAGCAGCACTGAGCATTATCACTATGTTACTGGTTTTTTGTTTTTTGTTTTTTTTAAATAAATTTATTTATTTTTGGCTGCATTGGGTCTTCGCTGCTGCATGCAGGCTTCTCACTGCGGTGGCCTCTCCCGCTGCAGAGCACGGGCCCTAGGCAGGCGGGTCCCAGCAGCTGCGGCACATGGGCTCAGCAGTTGTGGCTCACCGGCTCCAGAGCACAGGCGCAGCAGCCATGGTGCACGGGCCCAGATGCTCCGTGGCATGTGGGATCTTCCCGGACCAGGGATCGAACCCACATCCCCTGCATTGGCAGGCAGACCCCCAACCACTGCGCCACCAGGGAAGCCCATGTTACTGGTTTTTTATGCATAAAAGCAAATCATTTTACCTCAGTAATATAGTTGGTTATACTGTTTAATGATCATGATGGCATAACTATCTACAGAATCAACCCAATGAGTCAGTGATGAGAACTGCAGTTAAGCAAAGTTCAATAGCACTTTTTAATTAAAAGTAAAATTAGGAAATCTAACCTTGCATGTATTGCGCTCAATTTCTCGTTGCCTCTTTTCTTGTTCTTCCAATTCTCTCTCTCTCTGCACCAAATTTTTAATATGTTCTGGATATTCATCTACTTCTAGAAATTCTATTAATAGTAAAAACAGGGTAAAACAGTGCCACTGAGATTGAGCTTCCTTTATTTAATTTTGTTCTACTATGTTCCCAGAGTATACACTTCTACTATAGCTGTTATCAAAATATATCTCAATTACATCAATCTTTCAACTTGGAACATGAGCTTCTTCCAGACAAGGGTGAAGAGGTAGTTGATAATGACACATGGTTGGTCTCAAAAAAGCCATATCTTTATCTGTATACCTCTTGGCTCCAGACAACTCTGGTATGTAAATTAAGATTTTTTAGAATGAAAAAGCCTCCCTTAAACTTGAAAATAAAAGCACTTCTGATTTCAAATAGTGCTATCACCATCAAATTGTATAACCCTGGGCAAGTTTACTTCTCCAGACCTTGGTTTCTTCAGCTTATTAACAGCACCTTACCACATAGAGTTATTACCTGGGATATAAGGAAATGTAATAAATACTGTTGATGCTCTACTACTACAAATGGTATTTATTTGTTTACTATTATTCACTAATATGATTCTCTTTCCTTTGTTCTCAAAGTAGTCTTTTAGCTGCCTTCTAATCAAAGAACTTCATATGTAACTCAAAGTATTCGAAGTGACAGTATGAGACTATAACACTGTTTAATAAAGCCAATGATTGTTAGGCATTAAACAGGGAGAACAATTTATATTTTAAAAAATCATGCCTCTGTGGAAGGTAAAAATCCACTGTTTACAGAAATGAGCTCCAATTTAAAAAATGTTCCATATATCATACATACAGTGTCCCTTGGTGCTTCATCACAAAACTAGAGTTGTGAGGAGCGGATAAAAGAAAGCTGAGTTACTGTACTACATGAAATATCTGGAATGCTGGGTGTCACAGAGGATACACAAACTATAAACCTCGCTCTGCCTCCAGGTAGCTATGACCTTGGACAAATTACTCTTTAGGGTATAGTTGCATTATGTGTAAAGTAAGAATGAATACTTCTACTCTGAAATCTCTGTTCTGAAATGACTTATTATAATTTCCTTTTTTCTTTCCTATAATTACACAGTAAATTATTGAACAGCCTCTATATGACAGACCCTGTATTATATCATTGGTGAAAAGATAAATAAGTCCTAAGCCTTGCACCAACTGAATTCACAATCTGATGAGAGTTTACGAAAATGTAAACAAAAACATTAGACTGCTTAAAACAGATTTACTCACAGTAGTTTCTAAACAAAGGAAATATATTGAAATCAAAGACAATGATTATATTAATTGTGAAAAGAATATGAGCAAACACATCACCTGTGTATATATTGTATGCACGCACACACACACACACACACACTTTATACACCTATGTGCAAATACTGTCTCGGTCACGATCAGAGTTACCAAGAAAACACAGGAACTGTAATTTTTTAAAGTAGCAGTTACGAAAGGAAAAAAGAAAGGCAAATCCACATGCTTTGTATACAGGATTATTTTTAGGATTCCTAATAAAATTAAAATCTAATAAAGGATGCATACTCGACTCATAAAACTTTACTTGCTTTTTAAGCAAATAAGCAAAGATGTTTAACTATAGTATGATACTAAATGCTTAAAATTTTATCTCATTTAATTTTTTATAATAATCCTATAAAATACTATAATTATTCCCATTTTACATGTGTGGAAAGTAAGACTTAGAAAAGTTAGATAACTTGTTCTGGGACATGCAGATGGTGAGTTATGGCTGCTACACAGATCTGGAGACTATCATCACTGCACCAAACTACATATAATACAACCTTACTGCAAATAAATATCCAACGTATGCAATGCAGAGTAAGTTTTGTCTCTTAGTGTATTAAAAAATAGTTCAACTTTTTTCCAAGTGCTTTTACCAGTTGGTATTATCTCATAACAGTCTTTATAATTAATTCTTCCACACATAAAAAAATTTAATTGTCCTATCATTTAAAAGTAGTTATCTGGGTTTATAAAACTTGCAAAAAAACTGGTTTATAACACAGACTAAAATCAAGTAACTATATGTCAACATACTTGCATTTCTTGCTGGGTCCTTCAGTCTATATATCAGCATATATGCATTTGTGGAGCTAGTAAAATATAAAAAAGATTAATAGGGACAAAAAGTAGATTGTAAAGATTCCATTTCCTAGCATCAAATATTTATTTTAAATAGTTTTTTTGTTGTTTCAAACAATTAGAAAATCATGTAGCTGTTCTTGTACAGGCTCAGATTTAAACGTTCTTGAAAAAAAAGGAGACTACTTTGCTTTTACTGACATATTTATGAGAAAATCCCGTATCTTTTCTTGGTAACGTAGTAAAATCTTCAAAAAACCTTTGTCCTAGAATGAGTACTACAGGTAAGTCAGGAGTCAGCAATTATTTTCTGGAAAAGGGCCAGACAGTAAAAGTCATAGGCTTTGTGAGCTATTCTGTGTGTGCTAAAATTACTTAACTCTGCTGTTGTGTGGGAAAAGATCAACATACAATATTTAAACAAATGAGTATGATGGTGTTCCAATAAAACTTTATTTCCAAAAACTGAAGGCAGGCTGAATTTGGCCCATAGGTTACAGTTTGTTGACCCTTGGGTTAAACCTTTTAAGTGATAAAAAAATGTTGAAAAGCTGTAAATAATTCTAATTTATAAACAGAAAAACTTAGGAAGTTATTTACCTTGCAAAAGCACTGGAGTAATAGCCTCTGCTTCCTGAAGATCCACCATGTGTTTTCTTAATGTCCTCTTGTGTTATCTAAAAAGTTGTTACATTACTTACTTTTTTGGTAAGATCTATAACACCATTACTTTTATGTCAACATGTAACCCAAGTTTTAACCTCAGAGTTAAATGGACCACACAGATAACAGTTCACAAAATGTAATCATAATCAGTGGCTACTAATGGCCAATCTTTTCTAGTGCTCTTAAATAGACAGCCCGTGTGAAGGCTCAGGGCAAGAAGAAAACTGGGAGTCTAGCTCTGCAAACACTCAGCAAGCCCAAAATATAACAAAATAAAGAAACAAAGGAAATTTACTGAAAACAAAAACAAAAGAATGACATCTGGTATGTCTTAATGATTTGGTATGCTTCAACGGACAGACTGAGTCTCTCATTTTTAATAAACCCTGCTGTTGATGAGAAACATCCCTACTCCTGTCTTTCAGAATAATAATCTTAAAAAATCCCTCCTTACCCTGCTGACATGTTGATCATTGAAGCTGTACCACTGCTCATCACTGAATGACTTTATACAAGCATAGTAATGACCACCAGCAGCACTCCCTGAATGAACCATAACCGAGAAGAGCTCATAGATCAAAGAATTCTAAAGAAAAGAATAAAAGTAAGTCAGCACAGAGGAAAAACACAAAACCCTAATTTGTATATTTCCTATTCTCTACTAAAACACAGGGAACTAATGTTAGTTGTCCTCTGTATTTATGGCAAGTCAACTTTTCTCTAAGATCATTAAAATGGTAATTCACCACATAATTTTTATAAACCACAAGTTTCATTCAGTGTATTCCTTCACATTTTAATTATGCTATAACCTCTAGAACAATGCATAACTGAAATACAAATTTATATATTTATGTAAAAAGAAAATAACAGTCTGAAATTTTAGAAGGTGTTAAACATGAGACCATTCTGATATGCACATCAAAATCAATAAATCCCAAATAACATTTTTAAAATTTCAAATAAGATTCCACTTCCTTTATAAAAGGGCTAAGGTATATAATTATTTTGAACATCTTCTAATTTATTTATGTAATATCTGTGATACAGTGATCTATTGATTTGATAACTCTAAGATATGCAAAGCTGGTTCAACATTAGAAAATCAACCTATGTAAACCAGGCTAAAGAAGAAAAGTTACATGATCTTACCAACTGAACCCAGAAACAACATTTGACAAAATCCAAACCCATTCATGATAAAGACTCTCAACAAACTAGGAAGAGAGGAACCTCCTCAAATTGATAAAGAACATCTATAAAAAATCTAGACCTAATATCATACTTAATGGCGAAAGACTGAATACTTTCCTCCTGAGATGGGGAATAAGGCAAGAGCGTCCTCTCTCACCACTCCTATTCAACACTGTATGGGAAATCCTATCCAGTGAAATAAGATAAGGAAAACAAAAAAAAAAGATAGACATAATTGTCTACGTAGAAAAACAGGTTGGGGGTTGGATTTAGCTCTTGAGCCACAGTTTTCCAACCCTTGTTTGAATGCAATGTTCTCTACACTAAGTTATAATGTATCCACTACATTATTCATCACAGCAATTCACACCTCATCTGTCTGCCCTGAAAGAAACAGATAATTTTAAAAGGTAAAGGGTAGTGGTAATGGTGGTGAGACTAATGGTCTTGATCTAAAAACAGATTTACGCAAGTGAAACTCCATTCTTAAATACTGCCTAAAAAAACCCCTATATTTAATACGACTCTGTAAGACTTGAGCTAGTGATCAGTCTTGACACTGGTGATTCATTATTCACACCATGCTCAAGACATCTGATCTGTAATTCTCCCCTCAATAAAGCAAATTATACAAATGTGAAAGAAATGGTTTGATAAAATCTTAAAAATCACTGACCTAGTAACAAAAAAATTCTATCCTAGATATTATCCAGTCTTGTAGTTTTCAAATGATAATCCATGGAATTGTATCATTCTTTGAAGTCCCTTATAAGGGCTGTCATAGGGGAGGGGAGGAAAACTGAGGGGTCCCCTACCTAAAAAAGATTAGTGCTCTTATTGTTTCAGGAAAGGTCCCATAGCCAGAATTTTTTTAATTAACAAATCTAGTCTAATGCCTTCATTTTGCTATATGAGAAAACTCTGATATAAGATTTAGAGGCTTGCTGCTACTTTAAAGGCAAAATGAAGTGGTTTCCTCACTACTAGCACCCTTTCCACACCACCACTCAGCTTGCTTCAGCGGTATAGTTCAGCCTCTCAGAAATTAATGCTCCCACCTGTAAGTAGTTTTTTTCTAAAGTTTAATTATGACCACATATATGCATAAAAATAATAGCAATTTCTTTTAAAGAGAATTATATAGCAGCTCAGAGATTACCTTACTTTCTCTTTCAACTAAAAACCACCAATTACAGAAAGTACCTTTTCAAGTCCAGGTTTTGGAATCTTTTCAGTTCCACTATTGCTTTCAAGGCAGATCCCTTCATCAACACCGTCATCATTGGAGAAATCATTGCTCATTTGATCACTGTGACAACTGCCTTCATTTTCTGCTCCACTGTCAGTGCAACTTTCAGTCTGAGGAGATTTCTTAATAGAACATAATTATCTTACAATTATAAGCTAAATAAAGGGAAAATATAAACCTTTCAATCTATATGCTGCTTTTCCACATAATTTATGATGCTATTGTTAATAAAAATACTTATTCTACTTTAAGCAAATTTATTTTCTCTTAAAAAGTGAGGCCTTAAATAAAATTAAACAAAAGTGTATTTTATTTTTTTATTATTATTTTTTAAAAGTGTATTTTAAAAGCATTTCTATTAACAACCTTAAAATTCTAATACAACAAATTAGTGTTTCAGAATTCTATTAAACCCCATTTATGTTTACAGCTGCAAAGTAACTATACAAAATTACCATTTCTTTCATCAAAACCATAAAAGCAGAGAACTTATGCTCCAAAATGAGCTTCTGTTGTTCTCAAATCCCAAAAGAATATCATCTCCTTTCTTGAACAAAAAGGTCAATTCAGTTTATCACTATGCTAGGTATTACAGACAATTAGAAAGAAAAACAAGACACTGTATCTATCCTCAAGAACTTTATACTCCAGTTAAAGGAGGTGGAAATGTAACAACAGTAAATAATACTTTTCCATGCTTTTATGATTTTTAAATCCCTTTCAGACAAATTTAAAGAATTCTTTCTAGAAATCCTCAAACAACTCTTTCCTCCCTTTTCCTTTAATATTTTATTTTATAAACTTATTTATTTATTTTTGGCTGTGTTGGGTCTTCATTGCTGCGCGCAGGCTTTCTCTAGTTGCGGCGAGCGGGGGCTACTTTTCGTTGAGGTGCGCAGGCTTCTCTCTTGTTGCAGAGCATAGGCTCTAGGTGTGCCGGCTTCAGTAGTTGTGGCACGTGGGCTCAGTAGTAGTGGCGCACAGGCTTAGTTGTTCCGTGGCATGTGGAATCAATCTTCCCGGATCAGGGCTTGAACCTGTGTCCCCTGCATTGGCAGGCAGATTCTTAACCACTGCGCCACCAGGGAAGCCCCTCCTTTAATATTTTAGATACAGAGTTTGAAAATTCTTCTCTAAGATGTAGGCACTTGATATGTTTAAGGCATTGCCTATAAGTTCTTGAATTAACCAAGCAATATGTAGTAAGTACCAACTTCTTGCCAAGAATTTTGTTGTAAGAACTGCACCTAACATACAGTCTTCATCCCTCAAGAAAGTTTGGTTCAAGGAAAAATGGAGGTGAAAACCAACTTGAGAATTCTACACAAAGTCCAAAGAGATCATCCCTGAAACTCCTTTTAACTAAGCCAGAATATCTTCTCTTCTTCCAAGAAATGGACCTAAAAGTTCTGGTCAAACTTTGTAACTCAGTTTTCTTCCCTTGGAAAAGACTTCCCTTTTTAAGAAATACATTTGGAATATACAGAAAACCCATCTAATACTCATCTCTGAGTAGGAATCTCCCTTGAAAGTTTGGTATACTTTGGACAGACTTCCTAGCTTAAGCACAGGTGTTTGAGATATTATTTCAAATTAAACCTTTCAGAGAATGTTACCTGGTCACAGGTACCATTCAATGAACATTTACTTTAAGGCAATCTCATCTTATGAAAGCTATGAAAAGCAATTATCATCGTTACTTTACAGACAAGGAAAGTGAGGCTCAGAAAACATTTGCCACTTAGTACTTAAGAGCATAAATAAAACTTGAGAATGTTTAAAATTATTTTTAAGCCTCTGGGAAAAGGTATTTTTAACTATTGTGATGAATTCCAATCAGAAAAAAATACTTCATGGCAGTTTTGAGAATAAGAAAGATTTATCACTCTGTAACAACTATGTTAAGTCATTGTAAATATTCCCAATAATTAAATCAGAAGAGTTTCCAAGAGAACAGAGTGGGACATTATGAATCTTTTACTGGATAAGAACAGAGGAACCAGATAATTGGGGGAGGTCAATGAGCGGAAGAAATTAATGAGCTTTATGTGTGCCCTCAAAGTTCCATTCTCAAACTATATTTAAATAGTTTTAAATATTTTATTTTAAAAGTTTTAAAATTTTAAAATAAAACTAATTTAAAAAGAAACACAGAAAAATACCTTTATTACCTAGCTTTCTAACCTAGCCAATTTAAGAGCTGGTAAACCTTAAGGGAGAATAACCCAGAAACCTTAATGCTTGAAAAAGACACTAAGACAAAACAAGAAATTAAGGCCATACTACCCAGTTTGCTCGTTCGTTCAATATATCTGTTCTGTGTTTATCATGTGCCAGAAACACAAGTGCAGCCCATCTCTAGACTGGTATGCTTCAATAACTAAGAAAGTTATGAAACATAAGATTATCACACAAATTAAAGAAATAATTCCAGAATTTAATATCCTTTTTGTCATTTCAAAGAATATCACAAGTTACTCTGATCAAAGAAGAATATCTGAAGTATAATTTATAAGTATTCACCTCATCTTCAACATCAATAAATGTACTCATGTCTAGTTCCTCGGGAAATGTCATCCGATCATTCAATTTAATCCTGTGCATGGTTGTATAATCAAAATCAAATCTTTTCAGTTGTAAGGTCAGCAGATAAGGGAAATGCAAAAACCGAAGACCCTAAAAAAAAAAAGTGTGGGGGGGAATCTATTGAATATTGAATATTATCTCAGATAATTAAGTATTAATTTCTAAATGGCATCTACCTTTCGTGCATCACACTTCTTCTTACAACGTTCACAAAAATATTGATTTGGGCCATCCAGGATCTCTGGCTGAATAAATGCATGCAATGCTTCCTCCTAGTTAGAAAAAAAAAATTGTTTTATAATTATTGTAAAGTATTATAATGTTAACGACAAAGCCCTGAATATAAAAACACTGCAATTACCAAAATACTTATATGTAGAACAGCAAGAATATTAGGAATTCAAAACGCAAAAAGGGGGAAAAAAAGTATCAACAGCAAAATGATGTTATCATTATAAACACTGAGCAAAAAATTACTTTATTTCATTCTGTATGAGCTCTACGTTTCCTAGTGTTGCACATCAGTTAGTCATTTCTACCTAATTTTCATAGACTTTATGTTGTGATTTTTGGTTAAATAATCTAATAGAAATCCTCAATCTTTAGATTAAAAAGTAATTCCATACTTCTTAGAAAAGCAGTTGCATGTGTCACTGCATCCTTCTTGTAAAAGGAGACAATTTTAAACTGCACAGTTAATAACCCAGCACTCTGAAGAATTTACACTATTTGTACATTAAAAAATCTAATAATTATCCTTAACCCCTACATTTAGGGTCAGTCAGTAAGCTACCACTGCACTAATTATAAAGATTGAAAACCACTGTGCAACCTTCTCACTGCTTGTCAGCTACTGCTCCATTTGAAAATGTATGAGAGATGCTGGATTGTTCACCTAGTGGAACCATGTGGTTCTCTTTTCTCCATACAGCTTTAAGACAGAAGTAAGAAACCAGTATGAATATTGTTGAAGAATCAGTAGGCATAAAATTTTTATTGTAATTTTTCATCATTGATTTTTCACAATTAAAAAATTTTAGTTGACACAACATACAAGATTGGATTGCACAATTTCATTTGATGTCATCTCTTTTCCTCAGACATGGTCTAAGTAGAACTACTGACAATATTTATTACATATAAAGAAGAAGTGGAATCATTAAGACAAAGTATCTTCAAAAAATTTTTGATATAGAACAAGCTGTTCCTCAAAAGATAAGGGAGCTTGATCTAGCAAAATGGACTTAGTTGTAAAACAGCTAGCAAAGCATATAAAAACTACTATCCACATATTGCTTGGTATAGCTTATTTTGGAATAAGATAAAAAATACGAAAAAATATACAAAATGCTTCTAACTTCATCCATCTCCTATTGGTCCTCAGAACACAAGAAGAACCAATGGGGTGGGGAGGGGGACCAAGTAGTTGGCTTTTCTCCACATAATCAAGTGTTTTACAGGAGGTCACAGGAAAGGACACATTTAGAAAACGATTTTTTTTTCCCATATTTTTAAGTACGAAAAAGGCAAATTCTTTAAAAACATCAGAGGTAAAAGCTTTAAGAGCAATCACATCTATAGCTTAACACAGACTGATACCAAATCAGCTGAGCTTTCTGAATGGATTACTGAACTGTTAAAACACTCAATATCTTCAAAAAGCAGGGGGAGGGTAAAGGGAGAGTGAGAACATTATGTAACTCAAATTCTACTTTACTAAACTAAGCTATATGTACGTATTGATCTCTGGCTTATAGTTCACAGCCAGAGCTATCTTTTTTTTTTCTTCTTCTTCTTTTAAACCCGGAGAAAAGTTTAAAGAAAATTCCCTTAAACGTTTTACTTAGACACACCAACTTTTAACATTTTGCTACCTTGCTTTATCATTCTCCCACCCACACGCACATTATGTGTTTTTCCAAGCCACTTGGGAGTAGGTTCATACATGCTTTTCCTTTTAATACTTCAATGTGACTTTTTAAGAAAAAACATTCTTACATAAACAGAAGAGTTATCAAACTCAGGAAAATTTAATATTGGTAAAGTACTTGTGTCAGTTCATATTCCAATTCTGTCAATTATCCTAATAATGTCCTTTATAGTATTTCTCCCCATCCAGTACAGAATCAAATCCAGGAAAACAGACTGCATTTGGCTGTCTGCCTCTTCAGATTCATTTTGTCGGGTACAGTTTCAAAGCCTTTCTTTCATAACATTAACAATTTTGAAGAGGCCAGTTATTTCATAAAAATGTTCTGCAATTTGGGTTTGTCTGATGTTCCTTAGATTCAGGTTATGCATTCCTTACTAGACCAATGTAAGTAAGTAATGATGTGTTCTTCTAAGGGTATCACAGTCAAAGGGCAAGATGTCCCTAACATCCTTACTGGTGATATTAACTTCAATCACCTGGTCAAGGTGTTACCCAGTTTTTTCACTATGTGGTTATTATTTTTTTCCTCTTGTGGCTAATAAGCAATTTGTAAGGAGACACTTGGAGACCATACAAAACTACTATGCTTTAAAGAACTTTCCACCTTAGTTTAGCATCCACTATTGGATTCTTGTTTAAACCAAATTTTAACATAATGTTTGTTTTATAAGCCAACTTGAAAATCTTTTGCCTTTAACAGGCAATTTAAGCCCATCCATATTTAATATGACTGATGTTTTGTTTCATCTCAGTCACTATTGTATATTTTAATTACTCTATTAAGTAATATTTACTGTGTTTCTTTTTCTACATGGTGTTTTTGCTATTTTTTACATTTTCCTTTGGTATTTAGGAAGGTTAGTAATTTTTTTCTAGTGCATTTATATGTACTTTTGTTAGTGCCCTTAATCCTTCCTTTTCCTTACTTAAGCTTTTAGTGTCTGGTCGGCCGATTTTAAATGGTAGCCTTGGTCTCCCACCTATTTAAGTCTGTGATCTCATTCTACTTTCCCTTCTCACTCTCTTCCTTTTTTAAGAATGGTATTCTCTGTACGCTGTTTAACATGTAACATTTCATACTTTCTTTTTTCCATGTCCTCACCCTTGTTTTATTTAGTCCTTAATTCTACAATTTAGTATATTAAATGCTCACGGTCCTTTTGCTGAAGCCTCCCCAGTGGTCTCTTGGGTGGATGGAGATCATCCTCCAACAAACTCCTCAAGAAGGCTTATGGATACAATGGTCTATGAGTTCTTCAATATTCAAAAGTTGATTTTCTACTGCCATAATAATTGAAGAAGAACTTGGCTGGAAAGCAAATCCTTGGCCTGTACTTTTTCTTGATTTTCTTGAAATTGCCATTCTATTGCCATGATTTGCATGTTGCTCTTCAAACGTATGATGCCAGCCCCATTTGTCTTTCAAGTTTAGCAGTTTACTAAAATATGTCTCAGTTGATCATTCCAGGTCCATTTTTCTAGGTACAGTGGTGGGTCCTTCAAAAGGTAGATTTAAATTTCCCCTATTTCCAGAAAGTGTTCCTGGATTATAGTTTATAAGTTTTGTTCTACTGAGTTATTTTTATTCTTCACAGATTCCAATTATGTTGGACCTCCTTTGCCAGCCTTTCCTTTCCATCACTTGCTCTGAGATCCTAATTTTTACTTCTTTATCTCATTTTCATTCTATGTTCTTCCTTAGATTTTCATTCCATTCTATTTTCTCTTGAACATTTTATAATTAATTCTTCATTTCTAACGTGGTCTTGTCTTTTTTTAAATTTCCTTCCTGAGTTTGATCAGCTTGCATTGCATTTCTTGTTTGCTTGGTTTTTTCTTTAATCCATTTCTCTCCTTAAATTTTTGGATACCAAGTTCTGTTCTGCTTGCTTGAGAATACTTAACTTAGTCTAGACTACTGTGTTACAGTATGCTACTTTGTGGTTATTTTTCTAAGGTTTTGAGGTTGTGTGTGTATAGATTTTCATCAGCTGAAATGATTTAATACATATTTTCTGTTTTCTTCCAACACTGGTGCTGTGTAAGTTTGATTTTTCCCTTACTCATTTTGTGGACAGCATTCTTTAGTTTGTGAGTACCTTCTGTCAACTTAGTGAAGTGTAATTTCTTTTTTTTTTTTTTTTTTTTTTTTTGCGGTACGCAGGCCCCTCACTGCTGTGGCCTCTCCCGTTGCGGAGCACAGGCTCCGGACGCGCAGGCTCAGTGGCCATGGCTCACGGACCCAGCCGCTCCGCGGCATGTGGGATCTTCCCGGGCCGGGGCACGAACCCGTGTCCCCTGCACTGGCAGGCAGACTCTCAACCACTGCGCCACCAGGGAAGCCCCAAGTGTAATTTCTTGAATGGGTAATGGGGGAAAAGAGGTTGGTGTCTTCTTTCATTTTGCAGAACCCTTTATTTTTCTTCTTCTTCTTGTTTTCTCCTCACTGCTAGGACTCAGTGGCATCACCCCTTCTCTGTTTATCTCCTTCTCTAGAAGCAAAATTCCTCTAAGGCTGCCACTTCCTAAATTACTACATGCTCTAAAACTCCTTCCTGGTAGCTGGTACTATAAACTACCAAGTCCCAGTCTGTGTTCGCTATTTTGGCGCATACTGTTGTACTTTCTCTTTTTGAGGGTGATCCTGTCTTCATTTTGTTTAAGTCTTCCAGTCCCCTCTCTTCTGTTTCATAGTCTCTAAAGCATCCCACTTCATAGTCTCCACATATACAGACTTGCAGCAGTAGTGGAAGCTCCACTGGCACTTGATAAGTTTGCTACTTTCAGGTAATCTGAAGTTCATGTCATTGTCTCCTAGCAATCCAGAAAGTATGGGTTAGTTGGGTTTCATTTGTGTTCCTTCTAGCCTATGGTTTTGGGAGGATATGTGGAGATATGGAGATTGAGGTAGCCACCAGTTTCCTTTAGATTTAGAAAACAGTTAAAGCTATATTAATAATTTTCTTTAGCTTCTTATTCATTTTTTAAAAAGTTGACCCCAGAATAATTATAAATAAAATTATTCAGTCATAAAAATTAGCTTCAATTCATCTATTCATTCAACAATTATGTAAATCATGGGCTAATGTGGTTATATACATTTGTCTTCACTTAATGTGATGTACAAGATAACTAAAAATCATGCCAAACTATATTTTAGATAACAAAAAATAAGTTATGGATCATAAAAATGGAAAATATAATAAACATTACGCCATTATTAATACACACAAAAAAACTACTGCTTACCATGAGCTGTCCTCTTGAGTACGTTATTCTTGTGTCATGTTTCCAAACTAGCTTTGGGTTGACTGTGATTGTTTTTCATCATTCCAGAGTGAAGATAATAGTTTTATTTTCTAGAGCTTACACCTCCTTATATATTATACAAAGTGTAATTGTGCAGAGTTTTTTAGACCCTGATCTCCAGCGTTCAGAATAGAACATAGAGAATTCTTACATCCTTAGTTCTCTGAGTAAGAAATACAGAAAATCTAGGTACAGTGCAATCAAAAGATAGAACCAAGGAATGGTATATAAATCCTCTCACTTATTTTTACTCTTAACTTATATATAAAATTCTTTCTCCATCATTCAACATCTACTTCAGCTTGAATGAAGAAATGGTTGCTAAAATATAATACTTTATTTTTCAGACTGAACTACTGAAGATAAATTAGAACCACTACTGATAACTATTTTCTAACTGATTGCGACACACTCAGCAATTCTGTGCCACTGAAATACAGTTACATGTCCTCCTTACAGAGAGTCATCTATCTTTCCCAGAATATATAGTTTTCTCTTTAAAACTAGGAAAAGAACTCTACTTTTACTTAAGTCATCTACTTTTAATTGCAATTGTTGTGATAACTGATGATTCACATACAATTATAAGAAATAATACAGAGCCTCCTGTACACTTTGCCATTCCTCCATTTGATAACATTTTGCAAAACTATAGTATAATATCACAATCAGGATACTGACATTGATATAACCCACCAATCTTATTCCAATTTTCTCAGTTTCAGTGTACTCATTTGTCTGTCTATGTGTGTGTAGTAAGTTCTTTACAATTTTATTACCTGTATAGGCTTATATATCCACCACCATAGTCAAGAGACTGAACAGTTCCTACACCACAAGGATCCCTCATGTTGTCCTTTTATAGTAACCACCTACCCATCCTTCCCCTGGTGCCAACTAATCTACAAGCTCTGGCAATAATTAATCCATCTCCCAGTTCTAAAATTTTGTTTTATCAAGAATGTTATATAAATGGAACCATATGTAACCTTTTGAGATTGGTTTTTGTCACTCAGCATAATTCCCTGGAGATTCATTCAAGTTTCTGTGTGTATCGGTAGTTTGTCCCTTTTTATTGTTAAGTAGTATTCTATGGTTTGTTTGTACCACAGTGTGTTAAACCATTTACTTGTTGAAGGACATCTGGGTTGATTCCAGTTACAGAATATTAAAAATAAAGACATTATGAATATTTGATAAGTTTTCGTTTCTCTGGGATAAATAACCAAGAGTACAATTGCTGGAGGTTATGATAATTTCATGTTTAGTTTTATGAGAAACTGCCTGTAACTTTTCACATTCCCACCAAAAACATGAGTGATCCAGTTCCTCCACACTGTTGTCAGCTTTTTGTGCTGCCATTATTTTTTATTTTAGCCATTCTGTTGGTAGAGAGTGTTATCTTCAGTATGGTTTGAATTTGCACTTCCCTAGTGATGTTGAACATCTGTTCCTGTATTTATTTGATATCTGCATATCCTCTTACATGAAATGTTGTTTATGTCTTTTGCCAACTGTCTAAATGGACTGTTATCATTTTTTACTATTGTGTTTTGAGACGTCTTTATGTATTCTAGATACTAGTCCTTTTTCAGATATGGGGTTTCCAAATATGTTCTCCCAGTCTGTAGCTTCTCTTACCTTCATCACATGGGCTTTCAAAGAACAAGTGTTTTAAAATTTTGTTGAGATACAACTTGTCAATTTTTCCCTTTCTGGATTGCACTTTTTGGTATCAAGTCTAAGAATTCACTGCTTAACCCTTTTTCTAGAGGATTTTTTCCTGTGTTTTATTTCTAAAAGTTTGTAACTTTACATTTTTTTTAAGTCTATGATCCATTTTGAGTTAATTTTTTTACAAGCTGTGAGGTTTAAGTAAAGGTTCATTTTTGTATATATGAATTCCCAATGGTTTTAACATCATTTGTTTAAAAGACCATCCTTGCTGAATTGAATTGCACTGTGCAATTCTAAAAAAATCAGCTGGGCATGTTTATATGGATCTAGTTCTGGGTTTTCTATTATGTTCCACTGATCTATTTGTCTATTCCTCCAATACCATACAGTCTTGATTACTGTAGCTATATAATAAGTCTTGAGATCAAGGAAACTGATTTCTCCTACTTTATTCTTTTTCCAAAATTCTCTTAGCTATTCTAGCTATTTTTTTTAGAATGAGCTTGAAAAATCTTCTCAGATTTTGAAAGGAATTTCATTAAAATTATACAATTTGGGGGAGAATCTACGTCTTTACCATGTGAATATTCCAATCAATGAGGACAGTATGTCTCTCCCTTTACTTAAATATTCTTTTCAGAATTTATAGTTTCCAGCACATAGGTCCAGTACATATTTTGCTAGATTTACACCTAAAGGCTTTTTTTGCCCCACAACTATAAATGGTATTGTATTTTTAATTTCACTTTCCACATTTCATTGCTAGTATTTTTGAAATACAATTGATTTTTGTATGTTTATCTTATATCCTGCTACCTATTAAACTCAACTATTAGTTCTAGGGTTTTGTTTTGGTAAATGTCTTCACGTTTTCTATACAAAATATTATGTTGTTTAAAAAAGGTGGGGGAGCAGGTAAGAGTGGTTCAGGATGGCAGAGTAGAAGGACGTGTGCTCACTCCCTCTTGCAAGAGCACTGGAATCACAAATAACTGCTGGACATTCATCGACAGGAAGATACTGGAACTCACAAAAAAAGATACCCCACAACCAAAGACAAAGGAGAAGCCGCAATGAGACGGTAGGAAGGGCGCAATCACAATAAAATCATATCGCATAACCACGGGTGAGTGACTCACAAACTAGAGAACAATTATACCACAGAAGTCTACCCACTGGAATGAAGGTTCTGAGCCCCACACAGGCATCCCAACCTAGGGGTCTGGCAATGGGAGGAGGACTTCCCAAAGAATAAGACTTTGAAGGCTAGGGGGATTTGACTGCAGGACTTTGACAAAACTGGGGGAAACAGACTCCACATTTGGAGAGCACACACATAGTGTGCACATCAGGACCCAGGGGGAAGGAACAGTGACCCCATAGGAAAATGAATCAGACCTACCTGGGAAGTAATCCTTGGCATGAGTCCTCACAGAGTCCACCATTAGCCCCACCAAAAAGCCTGTAAGCTCCAGTGCTGGGTCACCTCAGGCCAAACAACTAACAGGGAGGGAACTCGGCCCCACCCATCAGCAGACAAGCAAATTAAAGATTTACTGAGCTCTGCCCACCAGAACAACACCCAGCTATACCCACCAACAGACCCTCCCATCACGAAGCCTGCACAAGCCTCTCAGATAGCCTCATCCACCAGAGGGCAGACAGTAGAAGCAAGAAGAACTGCAATCCTACAGCCACTGGAATGAAAACCACATTCACAGATAGATAGACAAGATGAAAAGGCAGAGGCTACGTCCCAGATGCAGGAACAAGATAAAACCCCAGAAAAACAACTAAATGAAGCAGAGATAGGCAACCTTCCAGAAAAAGAATTGAGAATAATGATAGTGAACATGATGCAGGACCACAGAAAAAGAATGTAAGCAAAGATCGAGAAGGTGCAAGAAATGTTTAACAAAGATGTAGAAGAATTAAAGAACAAACACCTAGAAGAATTAAAGAACAAACAGAGATGAACAATACAAGAACTGAAATGAAAAATACACTACAAGGAATCAATAGCAGAATAACAGAAGCAGAAGAATGGATAAGTGACCTGGAAGACAGAATGGTGGAATTCACTGCCACGGAACAGAATAAAGAAAAAAGAATGAAAAGAAATGAAGAGAGCCTAAGAGACTCCTGGGACAACATTAAATGCAAAAACATTCACATTATAGGGGTCCCAGAAGGAGAAGAGAGAGAGAAAGGACCCAAGAAAATATTTGAAGAGATTATAGTTGAAAACTTCCCTAACATGGGAAAGGAATTGGCCACCCAAGTCCAGGAAGCACAGAGTCCCAAGCAGGATAAACCCAAGGAGAAACATGCCGAGACACATAGTAATCAAACTGACAAAAATTAAAGACAAAGAAAAATTATTGAAAGCAACAAGGGAAAAATGACAAATAACATACAAGGGAACTCCCATAAGGTTAACAGCTGATCTCTCAGCAGAAACTCTACAAGCCAGAAGGGAGTGGCATGATATACTTAAAGTGTTGAAAGGGAAGAACCTACAACCAAGATTACTCTACCCAGCAAGGATCTCATTCAGATTTGGTGGAGAAATCAAAAGCTTTACAGACAAGCAAGAGCTAAGAGAATTCAGCACCACCAAACCAGCTCTACAACAAATGCTAAAGGAACTTCTCTAAGCGGGAAACACAAGAGAAGAAAAGGACCTACAAAAACAAACCCATAACAAATAAGAAAATGGTCATAGGAACATACATATCGATAATTACCTTAAACGTGAATGGATTAAATGCTCCAAACAGAAGACATAGGCTCGCTGAATGGATACAAAAACAAGACCCATATATATGCTGTCTACAAGAGACCCACTTCAGACCTAGGGACACATACAGAATGAAAGTGAGGGGATGGAAAAAAGATACTCCATGGAAATGGAAATCAAAGGAAAGCTGGAGTAGCAATCCTCATATACGATAAAATGGACTTTAAAACAAAAAAATATTACAAGAGAAAAGGAAAGACACTACATAATGATCAAGGGATCAGTCCAATAAAAAGATATAACAATTATAAATATATATGAACCCAACATAGGAGCACCTCAATACACATTAAGGCAACTGCTAACAGCTCTAAAAGAGGAAATCGACAGTAACACAATAATAGTGGGGGACTTTAACACCTCACTTACACCAATGGACAGATCATCCAGACAGAAAATTAATAAGGAAACACAAGTTTTAAATGACACAATAGACCAGACAGATTTGATATTTATATGACATTCCAGCCAATAACAGCAGATTACAATTTATTCTCAAGTGCACATGGAACATTCTCCTGGACAGATCACATCTTGGGCCACAAATCAAGCCTTGGCAAAATTAAGAAAATTGAAATTGGGCTTCTCTGGTGGCGCAGTGGTTAAGAATCCGCCTGCCAATGGAGGGGACATGGGTTTGAGCACTGGTCCCAGAAGATCCCACATCCCGCAGAGCAACTAACCCCATGTGCCACAACTACTGAGCCTGCGCTCTAGAGCCCACGGGCCACAACTACCGAGACTGCGTGCCACAGCTACTGAAGCCTGCGCGCCTAGAGTCCATGCTCCACAACAAGAGAAGGCACTGCAGTGAGAGGCCCATGCACTGCAACGAAGAGTAGCCCCCACTCACCACAACTAGAGAAAGCCCGTGCACAGCAACGAAGACCCAACACAGCCAAAAATAAATAAGTAAAAAAATAAATAAATAAAATGTTAAAAAAAAGAAATTGAAATCATGTCAAGCATCTTTTCCGACCACAACACTCTAAGATTAGAAATCAATTACAGGGAACAAAACGTAAAAAACACAAACACATAGAGGCTAAACAATACGTTTCTAAATAACCAAGAAATCACTAAGGACATCAAAGAGGAAATAAAAAAATACCTAGAGACAAATGACAATGAAAACACGATGATCCAAAATCTATGGGTTGCAGCAAAAGCAGTTCTAAGAGGGAAGTTTATAGCAGTACAATCCTACCTCAAGAAACAAGAAAAATCTCAAATAAACAATCTAACCTTACACCTAATGGAACTAGAGAAAGAAGAACAAACAAAACCCAAAGTCAGTAGAAGGAAAGAAATCATAAAGATCAGAGCAGAAATAAATGAAATAGAAACAAACAAAAAAAAATAGCAAAGATCAATAAAAATAAAAGCTGGTAATTTGAGAAGATAAACAAAATTGACAAACCTTTAGCCACACTCATCAAGAAAAGGAGGAAGAGGACTCAAATCAATAAAATTAGAAATGAGAAAGGGGAAGTTACAACAGACCCGGCAGAAATACAAAGCATCCTAAGAGACTACTACAAGCAACTCTATGCCAATAAAATGGACAAATTCTTAGAAAGGTATAACCTTCCAAGAAAGAACCAGGAGTAAACAGAAAATATGAACACATGAATCACAAGGAATGAAACTGACACTGTGATTAAAAATCTTCCAACAAACAAAAGTCCAGGACCAGATGGCTTCACAGATGAATTCTATCAAACATTTAGAGAAGAGCTAACACCCATCCTCTCAAACTCTTCCAAAATATAGCAGAGGAAGAAACACTCCCACACTCATTCTATGAGGCTACCATCACGCTGATACCAAAACCAGACAAAGATACTACAGAAAAACAAAATTACAGACCAATATCACTGATGAATATAGATGCAAAAAACCTCAACAAAATACTAGCAAACAGAATCCAACAGTACATTAAAAGGATCATACACCATGATCAAGTGGGATTTATCACAGGGATGCAAGGATTCTTCAGTATATGCAAATCAATCAATGTGATAAACCATATGAACAAATTGAAGAATAAAAACCATATAATCATCTCAATAGATACAGAAAAAGCTTTTGAAAAAATTCAACACACATTGATGATAAAAACTCTCCAGAATGTGGGCACAGAGGGAACCTACCTCAACATCATAAAGTCCATATACAACAAACCCACAGCAAACATCATTCTCAATGGAGAAAAACTGAAAGCGTTTCCTCTAAGATCAGGAACAAGACAAGGATGTCCACTCTCACTATTATTATTCAACATACCTTTGGAAGTCCTAGACACGGCAATCAGAGAAGAAAACGAAATAAAAGGAATACAAATTGGAAAAAAAAGTAAAACTGTCACTGTATGCAGATGACATGATACTATATATAGAAAATCCTAAAGATGCCACCAGAAAACTACTAGAACTAATCAATGAATTTGGTAAGGTTGCAGGATACAAAATTAATGCACAGAAATCGCTGGCATTCCTATACACCAACAATGAAAAATCAGAAAGAGAAATAAAGGAAACAATCCCATGTACCACTGTAACAAAAAGAATAAAATACTTAGGAATAAACCTACCAAGGGAGGTAAAAGCCCTGTACTCAGAAAACTATAAGACGCTGATGAAAGAAATCAAAGATGACATAAACAGATGGAGAAATATACCATGTTCATGGATTGGAAGAATCAATATTGTGAAAATGACTATACTACCCAAAGCAATCTACAGATTCAATGCAATCCCTATCAAATTACCAATGGCATTTTTTTACAGAACTAGAACAAAAAATCTTAAAATTTGTATGAAGACACAATAGACCCCAAATAGCCAAAGCAATCTTGAGAGAAAAAAATGGAACTGGAGGAATCAGACTCCCTGAATTCAGACTATACTACAAAGCTACAGTAATCAAGACAATATGGTACTGGCACAAAACCAGAAATATAGATCAGTGGAACAGGCTAGAAAGCCCAGAGATAAACCCACACACCTATGGTCAACTAATCTATGACAAAGGAGGCAAGGATACACAATGGAAAAAAGACAGTGTCTTCAGTAAGTGGTGCTGGGAAAACTGGACAGCTACATGTAAAAGAATGAAATTAGAACACTCCCTAACACCACACACAAAAATAAACTCAAAATAGATTAAAGACCTAAATGTAAGACTGGATACTATAAAACTCTCAGAGGAAAACATAGGAAGAACACTCTTTGACGTAAATCACAGCAAGATCTTTTTTGACCCACCTCCTAGAGAAATGGAAGCAAAAACAAAAGTAAGCAAATGGGACCTAATGAAACTCAAAAACTTTTGCACAGCAAAGGAAACTATAAACAAGTTGAAAAGACAACCCTCAGAATGTGAGAAAATATGTGCAAACGAATCAACAAAGGATTAATCTCCAAAATATATAAATAGCTCATGTAGCTCAATATCAAAAAAACAAACAACAGAATCCAAAAATGGGCAGAAGACCTAAATAGATATTTCTCCAAAGAAGACATACAGATGGCCACGAGTCACATGAACAGCTGCTCAACATCACAAATTATTAGAGAAATGCACATCAAAACTACAATGAGGTATCACCTCACACTGGTCAGAATGGGCATCATCAGAAAATCCACAAACAACAAATGCTGGAGAGGGTGTGGAAAAAAGGGAACCCTCTTGCACTGTTGGTGGGAATGTAAACTGATACAGCCACTATGAAGAACAGTAGGGAGGTTCCTTAAAAAACTAAAAATAGAATTACCAAATGACGCAGCAAACCCACTACTGGGCATATACCCAGAGAAAACCATAATTCAAAAAGACACATGCACCCCAATGTTCAATAGCCAGGTCATGGAAGCAACCTAAATGTCCACCAACAGACGAATGGATAAAGAAGATATGGTATGTATATACAGTAGAATATTACTCAGCCATAAAAAGGAATGAAATTGGGTCATTTGTAGAGATTGTCATACAGAGTGAAATAAATCAAAAGAGAAAAACAAGTATCATTTATGAATGCATATATGTGGAATCTAGAAAAATGGTACAGATGAGCCAGTCTGCAAGGCAGAAATAGAGACACAGATGTAGAGAACAAACTTATGGACACCAAGGGGGTAAAGCAGGCTCGGGGGGATGGTGGTGGTTATGGTGGGATGCATTGGGAGATTGGGATTGACCTATATATGCTTAATATATATAAAATAGGTAACTGATAAGAACCTGCTGTATAAAAAATAAAATTCAAAAATAAAAATAAATAAAAAAGGGGGGGAACAATTTTATTTCTTCCTTTTATTGGTATGCCTTTTATTTCCTCTTCTTGCCTTACTGTACTGGCTATGACTTCCAGTACTGAACTGAATAAGAGTGACAGCAGACATCCTTGCCTAGATAACCTTGATGTTTTAGGGAGAAAATATTCCTTCACCATGAAGTACGATGGCAGCTCTACATTTCTGAATACATTCTTTACCAGGTTGAGAAAATTATCCTCCATTACTAGTTTTCAGATAGTTTTTTTTATCAGAAGTGGATATTGAACTTTGTCACGTACTTTTTCTAAGTCAATTGATATGATCATGTGAATTTTCTTCTTTTCTCTGTTAATATGCTAGATTACAGTCATTGATTTTTTACATACTGACAAGCCTTGAATCCCTAGAATGAACTCTACTTAGACATGGTACATAATTCTCCTTATATATTGCCTAATTCTATTTGGTAATAATTTGACAAAGATTTTCCCATCTATATGCATTAAGAATACTGGCTTGCCAGAGATAAACCCATGCACATATGGTCACCTTATCTTTGATAAAGGAGGAAAGAATATACAATGGAGAAAAGACAGCCTCTTCAATAAGTGGTGCTGGGAAAATTGGATAGTTACATGTAAAAGAACGAAATTAGAACACTTCCTAACACCATACAAAAAAACCCTCATAATGGATTAACGACCTAAATGTAAGTCAAGACACTATAAAACTCTTAGAAGAAAATATAGGCAGAATGCTCTATGACATAAATCACAGCAAGATCCTTTTTGACCCACTACCTAGAGAAAAGGAAATAGAATAAAAAATAAACAAATGGGAGCTAATGAAACTTAAAAGCTTTTGCACAGCAAAGGAAACCATAAACAAGACGAAAAGACAACCCTCAGAATGGGAGAAAATACTTCCAAACAAAGCAACTGACAAAGGATTAACCTCCAAAATATAAAAGCAGCTTATACAGCTCAATATCAGAAAAACAAACAACCCAATCCAAAAATGGGCAGAAGACATGAATAGACATTTCTCCTAAGTAGACATATAGATTGCCAACAAGCAAATGAAAGGATGCTCAACTTCACTAATCATTAGAGAAATGCAAATCAAAACCACAATGAGGTATCACCTCACACTGGTCAGAATGGCCATCATCAAAAAATATAGAAACAGTAAATGCTGGAAAGGGTGTGGAGAAAAAGGAACCCTCTTCCACTGTTGGTGGGAATGTAAACTGATATAGCCACTATGGAGAACAGTACAGAGGTTCCTTAAAAATCTAAGAATAGAACTACCATACAACCCAGCAATCCCACTACTGGGCATATACCCTGAGAAAACCATAATTCAAAAAGCATCATGTACCACAATGTTCATTGCAGCACTATTTACAATAGCCAGGACATGGAA
This sequence comes from Delphinapterus leucas, assembly GCF_059928025.1. Classification (NCBI taxonomy): domain Eukaryota; kingdom Metazoa; phylum Chordata; class Mammalia; order Artiodactyla; family Monodontidae; genus Delphinapterus; species Delphinapterus leucas. The sequence continues at coordinate 43,633,578 of NC_143135.1, forward strand.
GCAACCTAAGCGTCCACTGACAGATGAATGGATAAAGAAGATGTGGCACATATATACAATGGACTATTACTCAGCCATAAAAAGAAATGAAATTGAGTTACTTGTAGTGAGGTGGATGGACCTAGTCTGTCATACAGAGTGAAGTAAGTCAGAAAGAGAAAAACAAATATCATATGCTAATATATATGTGGAATCTAAAAAAACAAATAGTTCTGAAGAATCTAGGGGCAGGACAGGAATAAAGACACAGACGTACAGAATGGACTTGAGGACATGGGGAGGGAGAAGGGTAAGCTGGGACAAAGTGAATGAGTGGCACTGACATATATACACTACCAAATGTAAAACAGATAGCTAGTGGGAAGCAGCTGCACAGCACAGGGAGATTAGCTCCGTGCTGTGACCACCTAGAGGGGTGGGATAGGGAGGGTGGGAGGGAGATGCAAGAGGGAGGGGATATGAGGATATATGTATACATACAGATGATTCACTTTGTTGTATAGCAAAAACTAACACAACATTGTAAATCAATTATACTCCAATAAAGATATATGTGTGTGTGTGTGTGTGTGTGTGTGTGTGTGTGTGTATGTGTGTGTGTATATATATATAAAGAATAGTGGCTTGGTCATAGTTTTTTGGTGTCTTGTTTTGTTTTTTGTTGTTGTTATTTTTGTAGTTTTAACTGTCTTTGTCTGGTTTAGTATGAGGATAAGACTAGCTTCATAAAATACACTGAGAAGGGTTCTTTCCTTTCTGTTTTTTGGAAGGGGTTGTGTAGAGCTGGTGTTCACTGTGCTAAGATGCCTGGTACAAGTCTCCAGTGAAAGCATTCCAACTTACAGATTTTCTTTCTAAGGGATTTTAAATTATGAATTTAATATCTTAAGAGTTATAGGGCTATTCAAGTCATATTAGATGAGTTGTACTTTGTGCTTTTCAAGGCATTGGCTCATTTCATCTGAGTTATCAAATTTATGTTTGCAGAGTTGTCCCTTATATCGTTTTGATATCTACAAGGTTTGTAGTGGTACTAATTTCATTCTTAATACCGGAAAATTTTTTCTTATCTTTTTTCCCCTTCTGTCAGTCTTGCTAAATGTCTGTCAATCGGATTGACGTTTTCAAATAATAGCTCTCATTTATTAATTTTCTGTTTTCAATTTCACAGATTTCTGTCCTTTTCTTTATTATGTCCTTCCTTCTGCTGGCTTTGGGTTTCTTTTGCTCTTTTTTCCAGGTTAGGTGGAAGCTTAGATTATTGATTCAAAACAATTCCTCTTTTTTCTAATGTTAAGAATTTTTGCTAAAGGGCAGCATTTAGTGTTCTAAGTTCCCCTATCAGTAGTATTGCTTCAGCTGTGTCTCAAAATTTCTGACATGTTATATTTTCATTTCCATTCAGTTCAAAGTATTTTTAAAAACATTTCCCTTGAGACTTTCTCTTTGACTCATGGATTTAAGTGTGTTGTTTAGTTTTCAAATGTTTGGTGATTTTCCACTTATCTTTCTGTTGATTTCCAATTTGATTCCAGTGTGGCTGAATAACATATACTCTATGATTTTAATTCTTTTAAATTGAGGTTTGTATCATGGCCCAGGATATGGTCTACCCTAGTATGTAGTCCACAGGCACTTGAATGTTATACTCTGCTGTTGTTGAGTGGACCATATTATAAATGTCCGTTGGATCTTGTTGGTTGATGGTATTGTTAAGTTCCATATCTTTGCTAATTTTCTGTCTAGAGATTCTACCTATCAATTATTGAGAAGGGCACTGAAGTCTCCAACTATAATGGCAGATTTGTCAGTTTCTCCTTTCAGGTAGGACAGCTTTCACCTCATGTATTTTGCAGCTCTGTTACTTGGTACATACACATTTAGGATTGCTGTCTTCTTGATGGATTGACCTTTTTATCATTAGATAATGCCCTTCTCTGTCTCTAGTAATTTTGCTTCAAAGTCTACTTTACCTGATATTATTATAGCCATTCCTCATTTATCTTGATTAATGTTTACATGGTATAACATTTTCAATCCTTTTACTATCAACCTGCCTATACCAATATACTGTAGGGAGTTTTTGTAGCTAGCATACTGTCGGGTCACTTTTTTTTAATCTAATATGCTGATCTCTGCCTTTTATTTGGTATAATTAGACCATTTACATGTAAATTAGTATGCTATTTTAAATTTTTGGTTTGTTTTATTTTTTCTGCCTTCCTGTGGATGACCGAAAATTTTTTTTTTAATTTTACTTTGATTTATCTATAGTGCTTTTTCAGTGGTCGCTCTGGGTATTACATTACATACACAAAACTTATCTGTCTGTTGGTCCCATCCTTTTACCAGTTCAAGTGAAGTACAGAAAGCTTACCTCTATGTCTTTTTACCTTCTCCCATTTATAATATAATTGTCTTAAATAGTTCCTCTACGTACATTTAGAACCACATCAAACAGTGTTACAATTCTGGTTCAACTATCAAACATAATTTAGAAAACTCAGGAGGACAAGGAAAGCCTACTGTATTTACCCAAATTTTTGCTTACTATGTTCTTTCTTCATTCCTAATGTTCCAATATACCTTCCTTTTATCATTCCCTTTCTATTTAGAGAAATTTCTTTAGCCATTTTTTTAAGGTAGGTCTGCTAGTGACAAATTCTCTTAGTGTTCCCTCATCTAAGAATGTCTTGATTTTCCCTTCATTCCTGAATATTTTCACTGGGTATAAAACTCTAGTTGACAGGTCTTTTCTTTCAACACTTCAAAAATATGCCACTGCCTTCAGGCCTCCATAGTTTCTGATGAAAAATCTGCTTATGAGAAATCAGAGTGCTTTTCTCCTGTAGAAACAGTACCTTTTCTCACTCACTGCTTTCAAGATATTTTCTTTGTCTTTAGTTTTCAAAAGTTTAGCTATAACTGAACTTGACGTAAAGTTCTTTTGGCTTATGTTGTTTGCTCAGCTTCTTGGACCTGTGGCTTTATGCCTTTTGCCAAATTTGGGAAGTCTTCAGTCATTATTTCTTCATTTTTCTAGCCCTGCCTTCTTTTTCCTTTCCTTCCAGGACTCCAGTGACACAAATGTTAGACCCTTTGTTATAGTCCCATGGGTCCCTGAGGATCTTTATCCCCCCTTCAGTCTATTTTCTCTGTTATTTAGATTGGGTAACTTCTATTGTTCTATCTTCAGGTTCACTGATTATACACTGTCTCTTCCATTCAGCTGTTGAGCCTATCCACTAACTTTTTGAGTTTGGTTCTTGCATTTCTCAGTTCTAAATTCCCATTTCATTTTTTTTTATACCTGCTATTTCTTCCCCAGGACTCTCAATTTTCTCATTTGTTTCAAGTGGGTTTAGGAACTCTCACTGAAGTATTTCTATGATGCGTGCTTTAAAATATTTGTCAGGTAATTCTAACATCTGTTATTTTGGTGTTTATGTCTCTTGATTCTCTTCTTTCATTCAAAATGAAATTTTCCTGGTTCTCAGAATACAGAATGATTTCTTTAATTGAAACCTTAATATGTGGGGTATTACGATATTCTGGACCCTATTTTAAATCTTCCAGTTTAGCTGGCTTCCTCTGACACTGTTCCAGCTGGGGAAAAGGTTCCTGCCCGGTTCCTGCCCAGTTACTGCCAGGTGGGAGTAGAAGTCCAATTTCACTTGGCCAATGTTGAAACTGGCGGTGGGGAGGGGTTCCTCACTACTTCTGGCAAGGGTAGGGATTCTGGCTACTCAGTAAGCCTCTGCTGACACCACCTGGGCTGTGACAAAAGGAGTATCTCATTACTGCTCCCTTTGTGGCCTCCACCGACACCACAGGTAGGAGGGGGAGAGCCTCCTTACTCCTGGGAAGCGGTGAAAGTCCTGACTCTCACCTAGGCCTCCTCTAACATTACTCCAGTGGGAAGGGAAAGGAGCACCTCCTTGCTGTTTAGGTGGGAGTGTAAGGCCAGGCTCCCCACATGGTCTCTAATGACAGTTAACCAGGGGAAAGGGAGAATGGCAGTGGGGAGGTTCAGTACTGTCGAGCAGGGAAGAAACTCCTGCCTCCCTACTCAATCTTCTCTGAAATCACCCCAGCAGGGGGTTGGAGAGCCTTGTTACAACTTCATAAGGGTGGAAGTCTAGGCTCCCCACTCAGCCTTGGCTGGCATGGGTTAGGGTTGGGGCCATAGTCTTTCTGCAGTGTTTGGCTAGAGCATAGCAGTTACTGGCTACCTTTTCTGTCTTTCCTAGTCTTTTGGCTACAGAGAGCAGGCTTACTAGTCTGTGTCAGTTGCTATTTCCAGCCTGCCATCATCTTCAAGTTTGGGATATATTAGGCAAAAAGAAAACCCAGGGAACTCACCCCATGTCATTCCTTGAATCCTGAGGTCCCTAGTCTTTATGCCTTTTCTCCACCTTTTAGTCTTCTTATGTTTATTTTATATATAATGTTCAAGATTTTCAGTTGTTTTAGCGGGAGGAATAGGGCAATGTACATCTACTCCATCATCCTGAAAGCAGAAGTCCCCACTTTTTAAACTGGTTCCCACTACGTCCAACTACACAAATTCCTGGAAAAATGAGGATAGAGTCTGTGGAAGAGAGTTTTCTTTATGTGATGCTTACATATTTGGACAAATTTGGACTACTCTACCATCCAAATGAGTTATGTGGTTAAGCCAGCCATATAAGAATGTCCAAATTACGTGTTAAATCAGGGTAGCACTTACGATATAGACTTGTGTACACTAAATACTTGGAACACTTACGACTTTGTAAATATTTATGAATTTAACAATTTTCTATTCAAAACTTTAAAATGATAGTTAAATTGTGTTTACTTAGGGAACAAGTACATAATCTGATCTTTCCAAAGACACTATATGGAACTATACAGCTAAATCCAATTTCAGACATTTTGTCATAATAAACAGATACTTAAATGTACTTATCCCAAAAGAAAATAAAACTACCCTAAAATAAATGGTCTAGAACAGTGCCTGCCACAGAATAAGCAACTCAATAAATACATGACAAAGGGTATATATAACAAGATAGTGTTTAAAATTTACTATTAAAAAAATTTAAAAATAAATAAAATTTACTATTAAGTAGAAAAGCTTCCCTAGTTAATGTCAAACATATGAGGCTATATCATTTTTGTTTATGAAATGTTTTCATAATTCACCAATAAAAATATTTCCAATTTTTATGTATCATTAGAATGTATTTAGGAGTATCTTCTTATAATAATACATTCTCAAATATGCTTGGCAATGAGCAGATTCAAGGTTTCTTTGATTATAAAGTTCAGAGAGATTGGTTTTCTGCAGACAGCTCTAATCAGTGAAAATAAAAGGTTGTAATTACCTAATAAATTACTGAGAATCAAGTTTTTTAAAAGATTAATATAATCTTTCAGGATTAATAACAAACTATGTAAAACAACAGTTAATTATAACATATATTTTAGTATTCTCACTCCCCCCCCAAGGTCCCAAGGACATAAATGTTAATGTAACCAAGTAGAGACTTCCTTAAATCACCTTAATCTAATGCAGAGCTTCACAAAATATGTTCCTTAGAATCCTAGTGTCTCTTGAAATACTGACATGTCCCACAGAGAAAATATAAGATTGGTTAAACCCAGTTAAACAAATTTCTCTACTACAGGAACACTCAGGGCATTTAAAATTAAATATGCACTGTAAACTTCCCAAAGAGAATTACAGTTACACAGTTTCCCAAATTTATTTAATCAGAAGCCTTCTCCCAAACATCTATTAAATCTCATTGGAGACTAGTGTTGAATAGAGCTCAATCTGAGAGACAGAATGGCAGAAGAACCCTTTTCACTACTTGGCCAGGTAGAATGAAGACCAGAAATTTAATAAATATTATAGTTATAATAACTAAGAAATGATTCAACAAAGAAAATATTAGGATGAAAAGCTTTTTAAAAAACTATACGTGATTCCTAGCACTTACTAAAAAACTAGTCTGTTATCAATCACGGTGAAAAATAACCATGAAAATTGATTACAGATGTTATAATGATAAATTAACTAAGTGGCAACTCCATTCTAATTTAACCTTAAATATTATTCTCAAGTTTATTTAAACATGGAGATAAAACAACTATAGAAATTGGATGTTTCAGATGAAGTTTTAAAAAACAACTTTCATTTTTAACAGAACTTCACACTTAATTATCTGAAATTAAACACCAGGTGTTAACCTCATGGAACACACATAACTATAGTATTATGGCTCACTAAACAGAATATATAATAAGCAGAACATATAACCATCAATGTTGTATGTGTACGTAAGTACACGTGTGTATATATGCGTGCATGTATTCAAGTATGTTTATGTGTATATGTATACACAGCCAATACGGCAAGCATACCAGAGACCCTTAATAAAAGTAGAAAAATAAATTTTAAAAGAGTTCAACTCAAATTAAGGCCAAATATTATAAGAGTTTGAATGAGATTTTATAATGCTTCTTTTAACTAGACATTTACAATCCACATTTATACCAAATTCTTTTTAAAACACATAGAACTAACAAAATACACAATGGCAAGCAGTGATATAACACTAATTTAGATGCTGTATGATGATTTCTGCAGTTTAACAAGTGTAGGTTATAAGTTTGAATTCAGAAAATAAAGGGAAACCACTTACCTCTAACTAAAGTTCTCTGAAGGTAGTATCCTCCTTAGAACCCCTATCTTGGGTAGTTTCACCTGCTGTAATTTCCCTCAAGAGATTCCAGCAAAGTCTAGGAAGGTTTAGGTTCCCTTCTGCAAGCCCTATTAGCGCATGTGTGTTATAAACCTGCTCACATACTGCTTCATAGCTGTAACTTCCAATTCCCACTGAATAATCTCCACCACCACCACCACCGTCATCCATGTATCAGTGCAGGAGAGAATTTGGAGAATTTCATTTAGAAATGTGACTTTTTTCACTTCTCCAAAAATGTCCTCCAAATCATTCCACTGCTATGTCTATAATGTACTGAAGAGAGTGGTGACGATTCAGCAGGTGAATAAATTACAACATATAGATTTAGCTATGCAATTATATTTGTTGAATACTCAAATATTAGATTCCAACATAACACAAATAAAACTAGCTTTCTCAACATTCAATAAATATGTAAAAAAAGGAAAAACTAAACTGAACATATATGTGAAAAATCTTACATAAAAAATACTTTCATAAATAAAGTAGAAAAAATAGTGTACATCACTTGGGACTACTATTTCCCTAGTATATTTTGTTAAAGAAATGCCAATATTTTAAAATAAGCTAGGAGGTAAGTCACTGAAACACATATGTTAATGATTTTTCAGTATGTCACTTCTACCTTAAACTGTCAAAATAAATAAAGTAAAAACAAAACAAAAATGAAAAATAAAACTAGCCACTCAAAGCAATGCCAATCTCATATACCCAGAGTGGCAGTTTACAAAGGGTACTATTAAGCACTTAACAAAATTTTTCAAATCTATTCAGGAAGCTGACTGAAAAACAGTGGAGCAAAGGACGCCTGATCTTCCACTATCCAGAAAGTCTTTTCCTTTGGATTCCCACTAACTGATTCCATAACTTCTTGCTGATTATTTCCTTAAGTCATATAAAAATAGGAGAAAAAAAAAAGGGCATCAATTGTCCTAGAGGCCAGAGTACTAAACCATACTTGTAGCACTATTTTAGAGGCTAAAGTATGGACTAGCTTTAAGAACACTGATTTTAGCTGCAGCCACCATCAGCTTGACTGCAGCATAAGTAAGATCCAAAGCAACATCATGATGAAATTCTACTTTTTCAGATATCTTAGTTAGCTTTGAAAGTTTCCCCTGGCTCATAACAGGTTCAAATAAATGTTTCTGAACTCTAATTTTAAATGTCAAATTAACTCCTTCCAAGACTCTCCCTTTGTATAAGCAATTCAATACTCAAACATAAGAATAAAATGCAATAATAAAATTATCAAAACGCAGTTAAAAATAGATAACAAAAGGGGGAATGAGAAAATCTGAATCGCCCAATTTGATACTCAATATATAAGTAACTAAGTTAATTATATATAGTTCTGAGTCTTCAAATTATCTGTGGTTATATAATACCTGGGTCATTTTAAAATTAAATTCTAGAATAGGGATGCTTCTTTAAAAAATGTGGCCTCTGTTTGTCAAAAAAACCAGAGGTTATTTTTCCAATGGAACAAAACAATACCCTCAAAACAAAAAAAAATCACAGAAGTAGACTTACAGGGAATTCCCTGGTGGTCCAGCGGTTAGGACTCCATGCTCTCACTGCCAAGGGCCCAGGTTCAATCCCTGGTCGGGAAACCAAGATCCCATAAGCCACACGGCAAGGCCAGAAAAAAAAAAAAAAAGTACCATTCATAAAATAGATTGTTTAGAGCTTTAAAAAAAAAAAGGAAGTGAAATAATCTAGTCATCTCTAAGAAAGAATAAAAGATTGAGCCAGGAGGCAGTATATTTGCATATACTTCCCCTCTTATACATGCACTATTAGGACTCACTGAAGGGTGAAAAATCTTCTAGATCTTGCTAGTTTAAATGCAGGAATGTCTAACAACCCAAGAAGGTGTATCTAGGATGATACTTACCTTAGGATATATTATACCACTGTGCTATTATGTATTCTGTGTATGGATACACAAGCAGTCAGCTGAAAGGTACACACCACACTAGCAAATGCTTGGCTGGACCCATAAGGTCGGATGACCAATGGAATATCAAGATATGTGTCGATTCTCCAACCCTCATAACCACATTCCAGACATCTCACGTAGTCCTTCAGCTTGCCTTGATACAGTTCATTTATAAGATCAGCCTAAAAAATAAGAACATTTATATTTTTTAAAGCGTTCCTTAAAAGTAAGTTACCAATATTTTATGCCTTTTAGAATGATTTTCAAAAGGATATTGATTCTTACTGTTGAAGTTCTAGAAAGCTTTAAGATTTATCTAATCTAAATTCTACAGAAAAAAAATAAAGGTTTAACAAAAACAAAATAAATTAAGAATGTGCAAAAATTATTTCAATTCTCACATTACTAAAAATCCCACTATTAAAATGTGTTTTGTTGATAAGTTGATTACTGATTTCACTACTAAGCCCTGTATTATCTTTTCATTAGGATGAGAATACATCATAACATTATTTTAGGCATACTGATAATCACACAGCTAAACAACTGGCTACTTTTATAGCTTTACATATATTACCACCACTTTCGCAATATTCTGATTCCTAAAATCATATCCTCTATCTCAAGGTACAAATAAAACTTTTTAACTTTCAGTAATATACATAAAACAATTTTAAGAAAAAATATACTGTAATTTTTTAAATGTACAGAAATTGAAAAAAAAATCTTAAACTCCATCTCCCTCAAAATATCCTCACCTAAAAGAATGGATCTCTCACCTACTCCCCAAACTTAGCCAACTGGGGCTATTCTGGCTCAAAGGAGGCAGGTAACTCCCTAAGTAAGGACCCTCCATGTGAATGTCTTGCCTCAAGATTCTTGTACCCAAACTTGGGAACTCAGAAGGAACGCCCTAGCTGGTCTTAATAGAAGTGTTGACCCACATAGGGATGTAATGAGGAGGAAGGGTACCTTCAGACCTATGAAAAAGAAACACCCCAATACCATCTACATAAAGTTATGAAAATACAATCCTACAATGAAGAGAAACTAGATCACTAAATGAACTTAAATTTTTTTCCAATATCTCTTAAGAACAGATAAGAGGGAAAGCATATTACAGTTTACCTCTTTCATAAATTTATACCTCTTCAAGTATCTAGAATTCATAAGCCTTCAAATTAGGATCCACCATAACTGTCTACTCTAATACTATTTATTTAATGAAGCTTTCTTCATTCACCTGCCCCAGTTATATTTGATTATGTCTTCTCTACCTGAGAGGGCATTTATAAGTGTTTCAATCCAGTGTTTTTCAAGCAGTTTTGATAGCAATCCACAGTAAGAAAATAATTTACACCTCAACCCAATACATATAACTGTAACAAAAGTTGCATAAAACAATACTTACCCTTACTTATGTGATGCTTCTCTTATACTTTTCAATTTTATTCCTTTTTTTTAAAGTGCTGGTGTTGATTCACTAAATTGATTTCATAAGTGAATGGATCACAATCTAGTTTGAAAAACTTTAGTCCAAGCCATCATAATAGTTCCAATCAGAGAGTAGATCCTCCAGGCTACCTTCCAGATTCTTCCCCTTTTTTACCCCTAGTGATCTTCTATCACTACACCTAGCATAAACCCTCCTCTGTACTGAGTCCTGAGCCCCATCCAGTTCAGCCTTATGTCTCACCCCAATGATATATCTAATATTCTCCCACTTCTAACCTGTTCCTCCTTCCACTGGATAAGAAGAATAGGGTCAGATTAACAAGGATCCTAAGTGTCAAAAGCATGCCTATACCTGACTGGTCAAAAAGAAGGTAATGCTAGATGAATATACTTTACAATGTATACTTTATAAAGTGTAACAGATAAGCCATCTAATTTACTTAGCAAATATCTGAAAATACTGTCCAAAAATCATCCCCAAAACACACACACATGTATGAATTACCTAGTTCTTAGCTAAAAAGAGATCATCTAGATCACAGGGCCCAACTTATTTTAAAGACAAGGAAACTGTCAGTACTTTGACAACTGGACTAATGCCCAAGTTTTAAAACATTCCAATAGAATAAAGTCACTGTAAGGTAATGAATAATTTATTAGAAAACACTCCCCTCAACCTGAGAGATAAATTACCTGTTCTGTTTGTTTCCATTTCTGTTCCAAAGCATCAAACATGACTCTGCACAGTTCTTGTACATCATGCTGCTGCCAAGCTATTTTAAGATAAAATTTAATTAAAAAGAGCTATTAACTTAGTGTAATGTAGCATTAATTTGTTGTTTAAAAGCAAATTGTCAGAAATATGGAAAAGTCTACGTAAAATAATGCTAAATTTAAGAAGAACACAAAATATACATTATAGTCATAAAAAGGCAATCACAAGGAAAAGAATCACAAGAGCTCATCACTTTATAAATAGCATATGCTCTATAGTGCTACAATATTTGCTATTTTTGTTATTTTTCACTGTAGAGTCAAGAAATATGATAACAAAAATCTAAGCCAACACCCTTTTAAAATTTTAGCTTGAGTACATAAAAATAGAGTATAACCAAACATACTTTACAAGAAAATTTTAATTGATCAAAAATTTATGCCTCAGAGCTTAAATTTTAAAAATAAGTTATTTTTAAATGCAAGCAAAAAGCAATCAAAAGGTTTAAGGTAAAGTTAATTAAGATGTTAATATGTGTCATTTGTTTATAATACGGTCTCAGAATTCCTTTGACTATTACAAATACTTATCATTATAAGAGAATTGGTACCCTCACTACTATCCCATCCAAAGCTCCTTGTAACATCTGTGGTTTCAATTGCTCTCTTTTTGCTGGTTTGTAACAAAACAAAAAGCCTTTGAAGTTGGTATGGTATACTCGTCACTGGATCTTCTTCAGATTCTTCAAATTCCCACCTATTGAAATGAAATGTTTGAAAATTATCTACAAAATATCTTTATTCTTTAAAGCATAATTAATATTATCATAACAAATGTTAAGATGTTAACTCTGAGGGCTTTGGATATTAACTGAAGCTATTAATATCTAATGAAACATTAGTCTTTCTCTAATTCATAAATTTAGAAAAAAGTTAGACTTTCACAAGAAAAGGCATAAGAAGGCAACATGAATAAAAGGCAAAGGTCATTTGAAAGTAATTGATGAACCTGAATCTGGTCAAGATTCTTGTCCTAATTATTAACTCATAAAAATACAGGGAACAGAATATTAAATGACACTCAACCATCAAAATCCAAACTGTGAAAAACTATAGGACAAATGCCATCAGTTTTTGATATTCAAAGAATAAACTGCAATGTGGAAAAAAGATCGAAGGGGATTAAAAGTCAATAGGTTGAGTCTTCTTTTTTTTAACATCTTTATTGGAGTATAATTGCTTTACAATGGTATGTTACTTTCTGCCATATAACAAAGTGAGTCAGCTATACCTATACATATATCCCCATATCCCCTCCCTCTTGCGTCTCCCTCCCACCCTCCCTATCCCACCACTCTAGGTGGTCACAAAGCACTGAGCTGATCTCCCTGTACTATGTGGCTGCTTCCTACTAGCTATCTATTTTACATTTGGTAGTGTATATATGTCCATGCCACTCTCTCACTTCGTCCCAGCTTACCCTTCCCCCTCCCCGTGTCCTCAAGTCCATTCTCTACATCTGCGTCTTTATTCCTGTCCTGTCCCTAGATTCTTCAGAACCATTTTCTTTTTTTAGATTCCATATATATGTGTTAGCATATGGTATTTGTTTTTCTCTTCCTGACTTACTTCACTCTGTATGACAGACTCTAGGTCCATCCACCTCACTACAAATAACTCAATTTCGTTTCTTTTTATGGCTGAGTAATATTCCATTGTATATATGTGCCACACCTTTATCCATTCATCTGTCGACAGACACTTAGGTTGCTTCCATGTCCTGGTTATTGTAAATAGTGCTGCAATGAACACTGTGGTACGTGACTCTTTTTGAATTGTGGTTTTCTCAGGGCATATGCCCAGTAGTGGGATTGCTGGGCCATATGGTAGTTCTATTTTTAGTTTTTTAAGGAACCTCCATACTGTTCTCCATAGTGGCTGTATCAATTTACATTCCCACCAACAGCGCAAGAGGGTTCCCTTTTCTCCATACCCTCTCCAGTATTTATTGTTTGTAGATTTTTTTTGATGATGGCCATTCTGACCGGTGTGAGGTGATACCTCATTGTAGTTTTGGTTTGCATTTCTAGGTTAAGAGTCTCATCAATCAATTTCAATGCACAGATCTTGTTTAGATCATGATTTGAACAGAATGTTTAAAAAAGATACTATGAAGCCATCAGGGAAATCTTAGCAGTGACCTGAGATATAATTTACAGATGATATGATTGGGTATGTGCTTCCAAATAACCAGAATGGAGGATTATAGACAAAAAAGATTGATAATGAGTTGATAATATCCAAAGCTGGGTGATGGGTACAGAGGGATTCATTATACTATTTCACTATTTTTTAATATTTTGAAATTTTCCATAATTCATGCCTACACACCTAAAGTGGTAGGTTCTCTCCGGCTGTTATGTAGCAAGTGAAGAAAATAAACAAACAGAACTCTATCCTTCATGCTAGTGCTACCTGTCTGTAGCCCAGCGAGGTCCAGCTTCTTAAAGGAGCCATTCCTTCCTTAGTTCTACATTATGAAACACCATCAGGCTCTTGGGCTTTGTTTCCCCACCTGCAAAAAGCTTCATTCTCTTTTTACAATCTCTAAGGCATCCTCTTTAATCTTATCTCTCACTCCCCCTCCACTCACTGGGCTCCAGTCACAATGGATTTTTGTTCATCAAAGGCTTTTGCACTTATGGTTTCTTCTGCCTTGAATGTTCTTCTCCTGTATCTTCACAGGACTGACTCCTGTCAAGTCTATTCTATGGTATTTCCTCAGAGGGGCCCTCCCTAACTACTCACCCTACGTCTTGACAGTTATTCTTTCCATACTGCCGTGATTTTCTTCATGGCATACATGACTGTGAAATGAGCTCATTCTATTGGCTGACCTAGAGAAGGTCTAATGGAGGGACTCTGTCTTATTCACCACTGTAATTTCTGTGCCTAAAAGAGTGCTTGGCACACAATAAGTGTGCAACATATGTTTGCTGAATCAATCAATCTGGCTATGCTCTTACTCTTCTCCACAGAGCTATATGTTTACGGACCTCTTCCAGGGTGGAACTCATGGTTAAGCTCCTGGGATCCCTGTTCCTAAGTAACACTCCCCAGAGAAGGCACATTATCATGGACTACTGAGTTTGTTCTAGTTTTGAGGACAAGCTCTAGATTTCATCTATTAACCTCATCTTCCATCTTCTTCTGACAAAAACTCCATTTAAGCCAGATCTCCTAGAGGCCCCTGCAATATATCACACTTAGTGGCATCAACTACAATACAGGTCGAACAGGGTAACGGAAATTCTGGCATCTAGTGGGTTGCTACTTCTAGCAGTGTGGCCTCTGGCAAACTATTTAACCTCTCTGTGTCTTCAGTTACCTCCTTTGTAAAATGTGGATAACAGCATGTATTCAATAATTCATACAGTTACCATGAGAATTAAATGAGTCTATATGTAAAGTGCTCAGAACAGTACCTGATACAAACTAACAATAACAAACATTTAGGTAGCACTTACTATTACTCAGTTTTGCTCTTGAAAGTCCTCCTGTCTACAAGGCCCTCTTTTTCGTCTCTACCTGGCCAAACCATACCTATCTTCAGGACCTACCTCAAGTTCTACTTGCTCTTCTAAGCCACTTCTCCAAGTTTCATTAATCTCCCTTCTCTCTAAACCCTCATGGTATTTAGCCATCCTTAAATGTTATTTAAACTATTTTATACATACATATATTGCTACTGTGAAGAGATCTGTAAATTACTTAAAAACAAAGATCTTATTTCTAACTTCATCTCTCTCTACCAAATGCCTAGCATATAAACACTAGGTAACAAATACTTGCTGAATGAAAAACAGGCCAATTTTTACAAGTAAATTCAGATGATGAGCTTACATATGAATGCAATGGTAATATAATGCTGTTTGTAATAATCAAAGTTCCAAAAATAGTTTAAATACATATTTACAGTAATTACAAAGATGTTACTCAAAAGTAACACAAAAAGGAGAAAAAAACAGTTTATTTGTACTTTAAAATGTCTTTAAAAATAAGTTATGTATACTGTAAAGAAATACACAAAGTGAGAGTGTATTAAATGTATTATAATAGGATACTCATAAAAATAAATGTCTGACTTTATTTAAATATGGACTTCCTCCATAGAGCATTTTAAAGTATCTGATATATACACATTCTTTTAAAAATACATTCTCTCTCTCTCTCACACACACACACACACACAACACCGGAACAGCTGCATTGTATTTTAATTAAAAAACAAAATCTGCAAGTTTAAAAAGACAACTTTGTTTCTTAAATTGAGAGGTGGAGGAAAAAAAGAATATGGTTTACACATCCAGATTATCTCCAAAAGCAGATAACTTATTTCTTCACAAAGGCATTAAAGCTAAAAGTGAGGAAGCTTAAATACAATAATTTATCTTAAACATAAATCTTATCAATTTTATCCTTTTGCTGTCTATGCACTTCTGATTCTCTCTCCCCACAAATTTTTCATATGCTGTCTCTCATAAGATCCTTTTCTTATTTACTATTCAAGGTATGTTTTAAGAGTGAGAGATGCCCCAAACTTAACAAATAAGTGCAAGAAGGAAGACAGACTTAATTAGTTAAAAACTATATTTTCATTCTTAAATCAATTTTATTTATAGAATTTTTTTGAATACTCACTTATATAATGCATTCCTAAATTCAGGAGTCATAAAAAGTGTTTGCAAAAGGCTATTCAAATAGCAAGTCATCGCTTGGTTTACTAATCCCACATATCCTTTAAAAAAAAGCACACACAAATATACATAAATCAGCATTTACATCAAAAAATTAATGAAAAGAAAACTTAACAAGAATTTACTACATGGTAAAAATTGAGAGGTTAAGGTTACAGTTGGAAATTATTTCAATTTTTTCAACAGCACCTAAGAAAGACCTCTTTGCTAATAATGTGCACTATGTAAACCTTATTTCTCAGAAAAAGTCAGGATCTTTGGACATATTGCTATATGTTCAGAGATACACATGGATATTACATAGCATTTAATAAAACTTTAAGAGGGTTATGTTTAATAAAGTATTTTTTGACAAAAATCATCTTTGTTCACCAAATCTAAAAGTTGTGTATTAAAATGGAAAAGTATAAACATATTCACTTTAAACATCATATATGCCCAACAAATGAAGACAGTACCGAACCAGTTATCCCAGTCATCAGGCCCCATAAACCAATTTCTACCAAGAATTAACAACATGAGATAAATTCACTGTATACAAACTCAAAGTGACTTCCACTGTTTTAACACACCCATGAAGTATGAAATCCCACAGATCAGCACGCTATGCAAAGAGTGACTATTAAAGTAAGAAGAGAACTCAGAGATGGAGGTAGGGGAGAACCGAGAGAGGGGGAGAAGGAAAGGAGAAACTTACATGCATTCAAAAGTCAAGTGAACTATTTAAGTACTTAGTTTTATATACCTAATTGGAAATGGCTACCATTGTTGAGAACATTTTCGGAACTTCTCCTCTGAAGTAGACTTCAGGCCCAGTTTATGAGGTACACACAGCACACAAATCAGCCTCATCATTTTATTATACCTCATTATTTTAGTAAAATGTGGTAAACACATTGCTTAATAATTAAACTTATTTACTCCCACTTAATACTGAAAGACTTGGTTATCTCAAAAAAACGTAAATCTTTTCTCAATACGTGCCAAAGGCTTTCACTGAAGCTTTTTGAAATACTTTTTCAATTTCCCAAGAATTAACAAAAATATCTTAAGAAATGGTAAACACTGTGGATAAACTATATTGCTAATGAAGGTGATGAAAGGACCAACAAATGCACAGTGAACCTTGGTCAGTTGTGGAAAAGAGGAATAGATTCCATGCTATCTGCACTTGTACAATTCTAAGAAGAGAACAAGTAGCTACCTATCGTTCACTCTGGACTAAGGTTCCAGCTTTGATTTCTAGTGCCTTTCATCTTTAAGAATACTATGTATATATGTTTATATATTTACTTTACATTGTTATATACTTATAAACTGCTTCAATTCCTAACCAGCATGACCCATCTGAGTTGTGCTCACAACACCCTGTCCTACTCTGTTCTATAACTGTTTATTTACCTGTATGGCTTCCCCAACAGACTGTGAGAGGAGGGGTCAAATCTGATTTCTCTATCTATCCTACGACTTAGCATAGCAGCAGGTGCACTTGAGGGAGAAGTGCATGTGACTTACAAGTAATACAAATCTGTAAGATATCTGGACTGATTATTAATAATAAAAAGCATTATTTCATTCTTAGGTTATATAAACGGACTCTTTCCCATAAACGACAGCACTCAAGCAAGGAGACCAGGTTGTTCTGCACCTTCTTCTCAGCTGAGGCTGGCTGGGATTTCCCTTCTTCTCCATCTCCTTCCCCCAATTCCTCAACAGTCAGGGACAACCACTCTACCTGCAGCCTTAAAAGGTAAATGAATACTGCTATTGTTCTTTGTGTACCTTAAGACCAATCATGTATCATTTATTTATGACTTTGTTTCCCTTCCCTGGGCTTAAAAAAGGGTGGTGGGGGAGGGGTTTAAGGGAAGGAGGGAGTAATAATTTTTGCCACTGCTGTTTACTTTACCACTAGCAATAAGAATCATATAGAAACCTATGGTCTTTTGTACCTGACTCAGCACCATATTTAAACAGAATGAACAGTGTTTCAAATAAATGTACGACTATTTTCCAAAAGTATGAAGGTTTTAGTGAGATTAGTAAGATAAAATGTTACTGAATAGAAATCTTTTGTCACTATGCGTTGTCTAAATCAGCAAATTTCAAATGATAAATGTTATCAAGTGGGTCCTCTATCTGAAATAGTTATGAATCAATATTGTAAGTACAAGCTAGTTAAGGGAGAAGAACATAAGAACACATGCCATTCTGCAGAGAGCAAATGCAGAAAGAAATCCTGAAGAGAACCAACAAGAAATGAACGAGAACTCGAACAGGTCAAATGAAGTAGAATGAAACTGGCCAACTCCTAAAGTAGATAAAATAAAACGAAAAGAATTGTGAAAGAAACTGCCCAAGGAAAGATATCTCGGTTTTAAATGATGAAATACCTCAGTCATGTGGTTTCTAATCACCTGAGAGTCCACATCAGCCTTCAATCCACTCCTTATTCCTTAAAGTCCCCCCGACCCCCAACCATCTCCTATCAACAGTGGCTGGCTACCAGAGCAGTTGGTAGGCAAGGGAGACAGGAAAGAATATGTTAAGTCCTCAGCCTCACTGCATTATGGAGAAATGTTTTCTTACAGTCCTGAGTTGGAATCATGAGAGCATTTTTCAATAGAAACATTTTGTACATTTACAATAATTTCTTAAGGAAAATGCAAATTCAGTAGTCAGTAACAAAACACTTTTTGGGACTTCCCTGGTGGTCCAGTAGTTAAGACTCCGCACTCCCAATGCAGGGGGCCCGAGTTTGATCCCTGGTCAGGGAACTAAGGGAACTAAGGGAACTAAATCCCGCATGCCGCAACTAAGAAGATCCCACATGCCACAACTAAATATCCTGCGTGCCACGATGAAGATCCCGCATGCAGCAACAAAGATCTGTGTGCCACAACTAAGAACTGGTGCAAATAAACAATAAATAAATATTTTTTAAAAAGAACACTTTTGAACCCCAGGTCCTTTGGATGTGTACAGATTTTTTTTTTTTTTTTTTTTTTTGCGGTACGCGGGCCTCTCACTGTTGTGGCCTCCCCCGTTGCGGAGCACAGGCTCCGGACGCGCAGGCTCAGCAGACATGGCTCATGGGCCTAGCCGCTCCGTGGCATGTGGGATCTTCCCAGACCGGGGCACGAACCCGTGTCCCCTGCATTGGCAGGTGGACTCTCAACCACTGCACCACCAGGGAAGTCCGTGTACAGATTATTTTAATTCACAAAGGCAGTACCCCAGAACACCGGAGGAAAATGTACTGGTAGAGAAAAGACCTGTATGAGGAACAATAGTTGGGAATGAAGACTATGATTACATGGCAATGTATATCAAAGTCCTCTAAAAATATTTTTCATAAATTTCAACTTAGTAATTCAATTTCTAGGAACTTACTCTAAGGGAATAATCACAGATGAAAATGAAAACTTATGTATAAGTATGTTCATCATAACATAGGTAATAATTAGTTTAACTATCTAAATCATATAATGAAACACTATTCTTCAGCCACTTAAAACCCAAATTAAAATACTATTTAATAACATCGAAAAATGCTCCTCATATAGTATTACACGAAAAAATATATATTAAAAGTCTGCTCGCAACATGATTTCCCCATTTTCTTAAAAGCATTCAGATGAAGGAAAGATAAGACAAAAATAAGCAAAATCATTAAAGCAGTTTCTGTTAATAGTACTGTCAGTGATTTCCACTTTTTTCATTTTACAATACGACAATGAACATGTATTACATTCGTATTATAGGAGAACTTTTTTTTTTAAAGTATGCTTTAGTCTCTAGGAATTTACAGGCATCAGAGAGCCATACAGTACTCAGCACAAAGTAGGAGTTCTGTAAATACTTCTTGCATAAGGACTGAGTTGGTTGTCAGAATACACAGCAAAAATTTCAAGAATCCTGACTTGTTAAATCTGGAACTTTCTCTAAGTATTCCAACTATCTCATAATAATCTAGGGTATCTATTTTTTAAAAATGCAATTTATCCAGTCTACTGCAGAGCAACTAACTTAGTATTTGGAGGAGTAATGCCTCAGAACCTACATTTTTAACAAGTATCTCAAAATGATTTTTAAAGAAATAAAAATTTGGGAGTCACTATACTCTAGACAGTATAATGAGAAAAGATACTTTGTCATTCTCTTTTATTCTTGGTAGTTTGCTGCAAAAAGTTCTATTGATATAAATGATCCTAAATACCAAACACGACCAGCTTTTACCATTTTCAGAACAAATACACCATTAAGCCTGTACAAAAGATTAGCTATGAGGAAATTATTCTACATTTCAATTACAAAATATAGTAAGTGGA
The DNA here is from genome assembly GCF_059928025.1 of Delphinapterus leucas. Classification (NCBI taxonomy): domain Eukaryota; kingdom Metazoa; phylum Chordata; class Mammalia; order Artiodactyla; family Monodontidae; genus Delphinapterus; species Delphinapterus leucas. The sequence continues at coordinate 43,653,532 of NC_143135.1, forward strand.
AGATTACAGAACACATTAAAACAGTATCTACAATATTACTCTACAGTTTTCTTTTTATAATAGATATTTGTGTCTAATATTTACAGTCATCTCTGTTTTACAGTTCTAAGAGTAAACACTCTGAAGCCATACCTAACATGAAATACCATTAACTAGCTATATAATCAAAGGCTTCTCTAAGCCTGTTTCCATTTCTTTTAACACGAATACTACCTACTGAAAATGTTTGTTTTAAGATAAAATGATATGTGGAAGTATCCAGATTATATTTTCAGGCAATTTACCAGTCTTATATATAAATATAAAACTGCATAAATAAAGCAATTCCATTAGCTCAATAAATTGAAAAAAAATTCAAAAATATAGGTTTAAACATATTCAGAAAAAAGCTAACAGGAATTTTTAAATTACATGATTAATTTCAAACATATGATTAGATTAAACTAGAAGATAACACAGTAGTTCTGATAAAATAAGCCTGGCCCATCTGTTTCCACACGAAAGTATCTGCCATAGTCTATTCCAATGCACATGGAGATACATTCCTTTCCAGAGGAAGTCAACTTCAAAAATTTAAGATTAAATTCAAGATAGAAAATTATCAAACAGAAAATGTCTTCCTTCAAAATCCAATATTTAATATTTTTTGCTAAATAATGGCAGTAACAATACAGTAAGAATAACAATGGGTTGAGGGAAAGGGAAACCACATTCTTGTTCTAACTTTGCTTCTGCTAACTAGTGATCTTGCTCTGGGTCTGTTTTCTCTAATCCATAAAATGAGAAGATTAGGCTTGAGATTGCTAAGATTACTCTGGATTAATGCCCTATGATTTTATGAAAATACAACAACGACAACAATAATATATCTTACCAGTTTCTGATTTATTCAAAATAGATGAATAGGAGTAGCTTTGGCTGACATAATCACTGGTAGAGCCCACAGAACCTTCTCTTGGAAGTGGACCTATAAATTTGTCATGAACACTGTCATCCCCAGCACTGGAATCCTCCTAAAATGTAGCATAACCAATATTTACTGAGTGGTAAATACTGCTAAAACAATGAAAAAAGGCATACTAATTCCTGAGGCAATGAAAAAAAGACAAGGCATTACTGGTACCACCAAGACATTCAAAGTATATACCCTCACTATTTCCTGTAGGAAGGTTTGAAAGATGCCCAATATAACACACTTTGGAAAAATGCTTAGGTCTCCTTCCAAAGTTCTTACTTCCTCAATTTTATTTAATTCTTTTTCAAATTTTGTTTACATGAGAGAGATTTCTGGTACTAATTAATCAGAGTACAATTGTGAACTCCTTAATGACAGAGTTTATCATTTATTTTTACATCACCCTTGCTAAGTAGGCCTGAAAGGTAGGGGACACTCAATAAGTATTGAATGAAATGGATAGTCTCCTATTGTCTCCAATAAGAAACTTCCTATTAATGAGGAAGATGTCCAAAAGGAGTAAGGGATATAAAATCAGCACAAGCAACTAAGAGCTGAAGACTAATTACTAAGCATTTTAAAACATGAATCCCCAAATTAATAGCTAATTTAGTTTCAATGTCAGACTAATCAAAATCTTCTCATGATGTCATAAAAATAAACAATGAGATTAAGGAAAGTCAGAACACATTCTGGCATTGCTTCTGTATGGATGTCCTGTGTTTAATTACTGTCTACTGTCCAGAGAGGCATTCTAATTCACAATAGACTTCTAAATGAAAAGCATCAAACAGAAGAACTTTTCCTGAGGAAAGCTTCATTAAAGAGAAGCGTTCTGAAAAAGTCCATAAACTCTGTGAGTATCCTCAGTCTGTAAAGCAGCAAGGTAAATCAGACCAGGTTTTTTCAATGAATCTCTCTCAAATTGGGAGTTACTAGATTTGACGATCACTAAAGCCACTGAACCAGACAGGAAAGGCTATTGAAATATGAATTGCAGCAAACACTAAAAGAACAGAAATAAAGCATAGAATTTACAAACTAGTCATTCCAAAAAAAATGGGGGGGTGGTGGACGGGAAGTAGGAGCAAAACCAGCAGAGTAGATAATTCTGGGGGTCTGTTCCTCTACCAGAAAACCTGGGCAAAACTGCCGAAGATTTACACCAACCAAGCAAATGCTTAACCAAACAAAAGGCCACTGAAACACAGTAGGAGATCCTAGACCCATCCCCATCCCTGTTCTAGTGGTGATTCTCAGTGTGGCAAGAGACTATATACACAAAGTGCTATGGATACAGAAAACAGAAAAATAATTTATTATACATAAATTGCAAAACACATCTCTCCTCCTTCCTTTGGAAAACTGCTTCCCAAGTAGTAGGTGACAGTGCACAAAAATTATGACTATAGGGCTTTCTAAAGAGTTTACCAGCAGTATTTGAGGTTGTTCACCATCTTTATCTGTCAAATGCAGAAAGTTCTTCTTTCCTGGCTCAAAATTAGCATCAAGAAGAGACTTGTCACTGGTATGATCCAGTGGAGCCTACAAGCATAAAATAAGATATCTCAGATTATGAGAAACATTAATTATAATAATAAAACAAGTAATATGTAAATACACACATATCTACAATTATTGGGCTTAAACAGTATTTTTTTTTAATGAAGATTCTGAGAAATTCTGTTAATCTAGGCTTGGAATTAACTCATCTATTCAGGAACTGGGATGGCTAAGCCCAGTGACAGGGCATATACTGACAAGTATCCCAGCTGTTCACATTTCCCAACATCTAAAAAACTGAAGTACTACACAAAAAAGTATTGTAAACATTTGTTTTGATGTTCTCTAAAATGTATGCAATATAGTATTCAATGGGTTTTCATGAAAATTAACTAAAGATTATGTTATATCACTAAAAACTGTAAAAACATGTTTTGATATAGGAATATAATGAGAATTCCTACATAAGGAAACACACTAAGCAACCCAACCCAAATAATTATGTAACATTGAAAAATGGGCACCTTCAGAAAGACCCTCGAAGGAAAAGCCTGTCCTAGTAAATGATACCTATTTCAAGTCCACTGTCAGGATTCAGAGGATCCCAGGGTGATAGAAGTGATCACTCCTTTGAAAACTAAACATCTAACATGTTTAGTCTTCACCTAACTCTTTTATCTGGTAGGCAATTTAAACCCTGGCTGTCATTCTGATACATTCTAGTTGGCGGATGAGAGACAGAGCTTTGCATGCTCCAAGCCATACTCACCCAACATTCCAGTCCACTGTTGAGAAAAATGAGGGATGGGATGAATGCCCTATTCTTTTGTTTTAAAACTATTTTGTTCATTAAGAAATGTTTTTAATGTTTCAAAGACATGAGGAATATCTCCTTAGAAGGACTTACTTTATGGAGATGCCTTTATTTCTTACAAAATGAATGTTATATAGAAGCATAGGTATTAAGGACAAAAAAATTAACTATAAGAGATTCTGCCACTTGCTATTTGTGTGACTCTGCGCAAGTTACTTCACTTCCCCATGACTCAGTTTTTTCACCTATGAGGCTGGGATAGCACTTACCTCAGTGTGGTTAAAAGGATTAAATGAGGTTATATTTGTATAAAGTCTAGTATCAGAACAATACTAGCTACACAGTAAGCACAAAATAAGTGTTAATAAAATAAACATATAATCTCACTTTGGATCACATCTAGAAATCCATGAGAAAAACAGGACAGAGAACCAGAAGCTAAGAGAAGCCACTTGAAAGGAAGAAAGGTATCTTTGGGTCCCTTATATTCTCTGGCAGGAAGCAGATCTCTCAGCGTCTCTCAGGTATAAAAGATCAGACGATACAGCTAAAACACACAGGGGTTTTACCTCAATAAATGTGTGTCTGTGTGTATGAGATGGTGAGTAGATAAATGAATCAGGTTTTCAAAGAAGCATACATGCAGCATTGTACAGTAAGCAGGTAAGAGTATACTCATAGAAATGTACGGTAGGCATATTAAGACACAAAAATTAAGTACTTAAGAAGTCACAGCTGAAGAAAGAAAAATAGTTAATCCTGGCATAGTGCTATAGCAGATGTTAATTTAACAAACACTTTTTGAGTGCCTAGGGATAGTATCTTTGGAGGATACAAAACTAATACTATGAGGTCCTAGACATCAAAATATATTCTATCAAGTGGAAAGACACAAATGAATAACAACTATAATAAAAAGACTATAAGTGGCATAGCAGAATAAAAAGTGCAACAGGAGAACAAAGAGAAAGATTACTTTTAAAGTGGCATGAAGAAACATCAAGTAAGGCTTCTTAAAAGTAAGAGCTAAACAGGACTTGGGCACAGTATAGAACTATCCTTTAAATCGAAAAAGAGGCAACACTAGAAGTTATACAGTAATGTAAAAGAGAATATTCAAAGTTTCAGATTAAATATGATTTCTCTTTGTATAACTTGTTGGACTACCAATTTTACTGCCCAATTTCAGAGGGGGAAAGTTGGCTAATTTAAAACACTAGGGTTTTTTTTTTTTGTAAGTACACTTTTTAAAAAATTTTTATCTTATATTATAGTTGATTTACAATGTTGGTTAGTTTCAGGTGTACAACAAAGTGATTCGATTATACATATGTTGTACATATAGCTATTCGTTTTCAGATTCTTTTCCCATTTAAAAACACTAGTTCTACATTTTTAAAAATCATAAATATATTACGGAATAGAAGGCAAAATATCATCAATTTTAAAGGCAAATCAAGCAACACCCAACACCTTTTATTCTTCTGCAGAGCCAATTAAAACTATGCCCTCCAAATACGATCAGGATACACATTCATTTGCCTTTAAAGGTATTTTCCTGGAAAACTTAAGAGCAGCAATGGTATAGGACAGGAAGAGGTAACATAAGCAAAAACACGGAGATAGAGAAGTATGAAATTTTGTGTTAAGAAAATAAATTAGTCCAATATCTGAGAGCTAAGATTAGATTTAAAGGACCAATTGTCTTGAATGCTAACTTAGGGAATATGACTTTTATTTATTTTTTTTTTTGCGGTACGTGGGCCTCTCACTGTTGTGGCCTCTCCCGTTGAGCACAGGCTCCAGACGCGCAGGCTCAGCGGCCATGGCTCACGGGCCCAGCCGCTCCGTAGCATGTGGGATCTTCCCAAACCGGGACACGAACCCGTGTCCCCTGCATCGGCAGGCGGACTCTCAACCACTGTGCCACCAGGGAAGCCCGGGAATATGACTTTTAATCAGGGCAGTGAGCAGTCATTAAAGATTTCTAAACTGGAAGGTGACAGGAGTACTATGATTTAAGATGACTGAAGATAATTCTAGCAATCGTATGCAGGGTGAATTTGGACTGAGAGGAAAGAAAAAAGACTATTTAGAATACTATTCTAAAATACAGATGAGATCCAACTCAACAGTCCCCTTTGCCACTCTCCCACGCAAAATTGGTCAGTGCCTCCTCTTTGCACTTACAGCAAACTAATAAATCATACTTAATAATACATAAAACATCTTAGTGTAATTATTTTTTGATATACCTGTCTCTAAAACTTTACTGTGAGGTCTTTGAAGCTGAAGTCATGATACCACCAACCTTCCTGTTCAGGTGTTTACCACTCTATCTGGTGCATAATCTCTGTTAATATTGGAGTGTAAGTCCTTCTATTACTTTTTTCTTTCTATATACATTTTCTCTTCTTTTCCAAAAATTAGATTATAAAATACATATGATTTTATATCCTGCTTTTTTCACTTAAATATTTAAAATGAATATCCCATTCAGTAAATGTTGGAAAATTTTCCATAGATGACACAACATTATGATAATCATCTTACATGAATAAAAAAACTAATGAAATGACATTGTGCAAACTTTAAGATAATCAAATGCTGAATCTAGAATGAAAGTAAAGTGATGAAGAGGATCCAAATATCGAGTTGCACAGACTCTGTAGTCCTGCTTACAATATTAAGAAGGGTTCCAGGATTTAGTATACTATTAAAAACAACAACAATAATGACTATAATATTATTAGCAGCTTAAGAGAAGATGCTTTCAGTTTAGAGTTTTACCATATCAGCAGAATTGATTCCATTCCCCCACACCAAATCAAAGGTTCCATTTATGTAGCCTACTTTGTTGGCCACATCTTCAAAGAGCTTTCTGAGAGGTGTAGAAGCTGGCAAATTTAAAGTGATCCGTTCATTCACTGTCTTTGAATTAGTAGTATCTTGTATTATACATAAGACTCTTGGTTCTTCAGCAGCATTTTCTACCTGAAATTTAAAAAAATATACTATTTATCTTTAAATATATATATATAATTATGTTTTCTATGATTAAATGGAAAAAAACCCCACAAAATACTATTTTCTCTGTGTGAATACTACTGTTTTATGGCTGAAATATATTCTAATGGATATGTCAAACATATAAAGCACCATATGTGTTTGTTTTGGAAAAACTGGGGTATATTTAAGAATCAACCATTGCTCTTGTGGATATTTGCTTTCACCTTTTAAGGCTGTAAATCAATGATCAACAAGCCCATGAAGACAAGTTTACTTGAGCAATTTTCAGTTGAAAATAACAAAATCTGATCCTTAAAAATGTGTCACTACTATGCTAGCACAGTCAAATCAAGCATTTCTGGGTTTCCTGATGAAACAGAAAGAGAACTGTGTAGAAATGCAATGAGGATTGTCTAAGATTGCAAAATCCATAACTAAAGGATAAAAGCAATCAGGCATCCTGACCTTTACTTTGTTGTACCCACAGACCAAAAGTCCAAAAGCCCCATTTATCAGTGTGTTAGGAGCTGACAAGCTTACCCAAATAGATCAGTCAGCAGAGTGGTAAAGGAAAGCAAGGAAAAAATACTTTTCAATTACCAATGTAGAAGGGAGTTAGGGTCAAAAATTTTTTCATTCTTTTTTATCTAGTACATAAATCAGAGAAAAAATTTTTAAAGGAGACTTTCTCAAAGAAGCTATGCCTTCCCTCAAGCTGTTGAAGGACACGACTCTTTTTCCTATTTTCCACAGCAGTAGTGGGCTACATCAGGCACTTTGGTGAAAGAAGTTCTTTCCCTCCTCCTGTAATGCCCAACTCAATTAATGGTACCATCATCTACCAGCTGCTGAAACCAGAGAGGAGCACCTTCCTCATTTCTTCCCTCTTCTTCAACTCACATAATCACCAAATTCTATCATTTCTATCATCTGAATATCTCTTGAGCTATTCCTTTTCTCTTTAATCCTGCCTGCAGCAATCAGGATCTTATCTTAAGATTGTGGCAATAGCTTCTTCCAATCTCATCTTCCTTCAATCCAGAACAGTATTTTAATATGTAAATCTGATCATGTAAATCTCTTGCTTTCCCTCAAAGTCTAGGGCAGCAGTCATTATCTGAGGGACCTCTCGCTATCCCCATAAAAGGCTTTGCACAAATATGGACTGTACAAACTGGTACTGTATACAAGAATGTATTTCTCACCTTTTTTAATAAAAAACACAATAATATTAACCTCAATCTTTTGTTACTTCTAAATTATCCATTTTTAAATAAGAATAGTTATTATCATTGACTTGTATTGAAGACAGGACCACCACAAGGTATTTTTGTTTGTTTGGCAGGGTTATACAATTATAATTTGTTTCTGCCATATATAATTTTGGGTTTGTAAGAGATTACTTAAACTAAGGTTAATCCAATTAGTTTAAAACAGAAGTTGCTATAAAAGAAGTATAATGTTTAAGATTGGCTAGCGCTATATTTTAGACAAGTCAAAATATTTAATTACCAATAATAACCCATTTAAAAACAAAATAAAGAAGAATACATTTTTTATAAAATAAACAGGATAACAAAGAACAAAAAAGCCTTCAGCTATAAGCTTAAGGTGTTATATTAACACTTGTAATAGATGGTTTTACACATTTTAATCTCAAACTGAGAAACATAAAGTGGACCCTTTTTAACTCTGGTTCACAATAAAGGAACGAGAAACTCTAAATCAATTTCAACTACAAAAGATCCGCTTTTACACTTTCAACAGTATATTTCAGAGGCAGACTCAAGTTTTCCAGGTGAAAAGCACTACGGCTGCCAGATTTTAAAGCTTCAGATAAGCTGAAGTTGACAGTCCAAGCAAGAGAAGTCTACCTAACAATTCAGAAATCAGAAGTGCTGACATTACAGTATACATAAGAATGATGATATGGTAACATATGGCCATCAGCAGTTCCTGGTTCTTTCCTTAAATAAGTGAGTGCAAGGTACAGGCACTCCAGCCTCCTCTCCTTCCACACCCAGATGTGGGTAATATTATCCCCAATGGAATCTCATCTGAAGGCTAAATGTACTATTGTAAACACAAAATTTAATCTTATGTATGCCTTTTATTCTTTTTAATGACAATAGCTTTCTTTTCTGTGCATTGCACATAAGTAATTTTGTTCCTTTTTTTGAAATAGGAAGAGTATAGGGACTTCCCTGGCGGTCCAGTGGTTAAGACTCTGCACTTCCAATGCAGGGGTGTGGGTTCAATCCCTGGTCAGGGAACTAAGATCCCACATGCCGCGCAGCGCAGCCAAAAAAAACAAAATAGGAAGAGTATAAAGGAAAAAGTGGAAATCATTTGTAATTCATAACACAGAGATAACTATTACATTTTGGTCTATATTCTTCCAAATATTTTTCCTACACAAACACAGACATATACATACACACTTTTTAAACACAAACATTCAGTTAGATATACATGCTGTTTTGAAACTTTTTTTTTTTTTTTTGCGGTACGCGGGCCTCTCACTATTGTGGTCTCTCCTGTTGTGGAGCACAGGCTCCGGAAGCACTGGCTCAGTGGCCATGGCTCACGGGCCCAGCCGCTCCGCGGCATGTGGGATCCTCCCGGACCGGGGCACGAACCCACGTTCCCTGCATTGGCAGGCGGACTCTCAACCACTGCACCACCAGGGAAGCCCTGAAACCTCTTTCTTTACTTATAAATATATCATGTAACCTTTCCTTGTCAAACTTTTTCTAACTCATCTTTTTAACAACTGAATAATATTTTATTACATGGATTAATAATAATTTGTTCCATCAATTTAACTTTACTGACTCTTGAGCTAGACTTTATTACACTTTAGAAATAATTTTGTGATGAATGCCTACATAAAACTTTGTGCACTCTTCTGTTTTTTCTTAAGATTCCTATAAGAATTTCTGGGCCAATCACATATTACTCTTGAATTCAATTCTAGGATAATTTAAACAAACGAAAAATTCTGACCTTTAAAGTTCTAAGCTAGCCACGTGTAAATCTTATTACTTTATCCTCAACCTCCTGGGCCCATTTTTCAGTCCTAATTTAATCTATTACATAGCCATCATCCATAGATTACATCTGAATTTTTGTTATCGTGATTGCCCACGCTAATTACACTGAGGCAAAATCTCTTCCCTCCCCCTGCCTCCCAGTTTGGGAACTAATAAGAAAAAACTGTTTTTTTCCAATTTTAAGATTTCATCAATAAAGTCGTACCAATCTTTTTATTATAGCTTTTCAAGAGAAAAAGAAATTCTACAATATTATACTAAGCATACAGATTTCCACAATACTTAAATGTAAAAAAGTATTTCTTAGAACTGGGAAAACAGGGGTGTCCTCTTTCTTCTTAATTTCTTTGGAGTTCTACCCGATTGGTCCTACTTAGGCCCAAAGCAAAAAAATCACCATCTTGAGGTAAATTAAAGATGGCTAAAAATTCTTTGCCACTCTTCTTCTTTTTTCTCTTCCCATGAATCTGGGCTGGCCTTGTGGCCAACTAGGACCAACAGAATGTGATAGAAGTGATACTGTGTGATTTAAAGCAGGAAACTTCTGCCTTTGCACCTCTTGGAATGTTCCTCTTATATGCCAGCCAGGCAAAAGAAATCCATTTATCCTGGGACCACCATGCTGTGTTAAAACCCTAACAATCCACCCAGAGAGAAAGTGGCCACTTAGTGGAGCACTGGGGTGCCTGATAAGAAAAGCCTTCTTGGACCTTCCATCCAAAGCCAGTCACCAGCCAATGCAGCCAAGTAATGATCCGAGATGATGCCATGTGAAGCAGAAAAACTGACTGGCTAAGCCTTTGCCCAAATCCCATCCCACAGAATTGTGAGCAAATAAACTAGTTGTTTTAAGCCACTAAGTTTTGGCGTAGGCTGTTCCACAGTAATAGATAACAGAAACACACCTAAATAAATTTAAGCACATGCAAGTGCTAGTTGGGAAGAATGTGGTGGTGGTGGTATTAGTGATGGTGGTTGGTGGCGGGGGTTCCATTTAAGCACTACACCCAACATTAAGGTAAAGCATCTGAAGACACATCATAATTTAGGGAAGCGAGCACAATTTTTGAGTCAGTAAAAGTTCTATAATGAATAGGAGAAAACAGGTAAGAAAAAACAAATGCAAAGTTTTAGAAAAGCCTAAAGCATGTCCCACTTGGGAAAACATTTCATCTATATTAGGTGAGCTATTAGAAGGGCACAAAGTTCCCTACACAGAAAATCTGGCCAATTACAAAAAAGGTACAAAGTATAAAATTAAAACTACTTATTTGGTGGGCAACTCATAGCAATATTACACTTGTGAGAAAAAGGGTAAAGTCAACAGCAGTTACATTAACACTATATGCTAAGAGAGTGTTCTGTCTTTGTGCTCTATGCAGAAACAAAGCCAGATTTCCAAGCAAAGTCTGAAAAAAGAATCCTTGAAAAAACAAAACAAACAAAAATGATAGTCTTATTTACAAAAGGTAAAAACATACTGGGATAAAAACACTGAAAACATATTTCTTCCAAAGGTACGGTCACTATAGGAACATCTAGAAGTGGTCAACACAGATGGTTCTGTCTAAGGAGTCTCAGGGCCTCTCAAGTCATCTTGTCTCCTGTTCTTGGCATTCCAAACAGTTGTAAGTTCAAATCTGAGTTCTCTGAAGTTAACATCATAATTTTTGTTTCATAAAAAAATACTTCGTGTTTCTTATTAAAAAAACACAAAACAAGGTGTATAATTAATGCATATATTTAGAATGGCATTAGCATGCAGAAAACAATATCAAACACAATTCAAAGTTAACAAGATTAAGATTTTTCTAAGAAAAAAATTAATATGAATAATTTAAAAACATTACAAAGGGACCTCTTTACCTCTAAATTTTATAGTCAACCCATTTTCTCTCAAGACTTTCTTCCTTTCAGTGTTATTACAAATGATAATACTATGGTTGCAAACTTAAAAATGCACACACACACACACACACACACACACACACACAGAGTCCATTTTATCTACTACTTGATAAAGAAACTGCTATGAGCTTATAAGCGCTAGAGCATTACCCTTCTGGGTATCCACAGTTGACGGCTAATATACTGCCACAGACTAAAAAAAAAATTGATGGTATAAATATTTTTGCTCACTGAAGTTTATTAAATTTATCAGCCTCATTCAGACTGTGCATTTTTACTTAAACAAGTAACAATTCCTGGGGTAGTGCTGGGAGTCTTAACTTACATGAGAAGAAGATTATTTTATTTTTAAGATCCTCCCTCCACTCCACTCCAACTCCCCCAGCAAACCCTAAAATGTTACATGATATTTTTCTACGTGGCCTCTTGCCAGAGATCACTTGAAGAGGACAGAAGAGATTAAATAAAGAACCTTGAACTTAGAGCTAAAGGGACCTGAGGAAAGTGAGATATTAAGTAAAGGTTAGAATGGGATGCTACATCACAGGACTGTTTAGGTTTGTAGTGCATATAGGCTGTCAGGAAGGTAACAGTTCTATTTAATTCTTCAAATAAGATGTCTGGGTTTTGACTCTGTAAATTATTAACTTAATCCCAGCACTATTAATATTTCAGAAAATAAATACATCCGTAAAAAATAGACAACTATTATACCCAAAAGTCAAAACTAAACGTTCTATAGTTTTTATATCAGTTTTCCACCTCATTCACTTGTTAAAGACAAGGTATTATCAGACACATATTCATTTAAGGTGACTTTCTTATTATTAAAATCAGGTAAAATAAATAAATAAACAAAATGAAAAATAAATAAAATCAGGTAGAAATAAAATAGCCAAACAAGCATAAAACTTAAGACATGCCTTGTTATTAAATAAAAATACTAACATGCTGTTACTTGCTCTGCTGATTATCACACTAATGCAATTACATCAGCAGTCTACCTGTAAAAATTTCTTCTTCATTTCATCAAAGATATTTTGTCTGCATCTCCAAAACACATCCTATGGTGCGTAAGAACAAAATGAATCACAAATTATTTCTTTAAAATAAAGAGGTAAGACAGTGAAATGAGAACAATTAACCTAAAAACATTTTTGCAACAAAATATGTATGAATTAAAGTATTATTATATCATCTAAGATTTCATTCATAAATTATATTTGCAGTTTTAATCTTAGGCCTCAATTACTCTTTTTTTTAAAATAAATGTATTGGGGGCTTCCCTGGTGGCGCAGTGGTTGAGAATCCGCCTGCTGATGCAGGGGACACAGGTTCATGCCCCGGTCCGGGAAGATACCACATGCTGCGGAGCGGCTAGGCTCGTGAGCCATGGCCGCTGAGCCTGCGCGTCCAGAGCCTGTGCTCCGCAACGGGAGAGGCCACAACAGTGAGAGGCCCGCGTACCGCAAGAAAAAATTTATTTATTTTTGACTGCGTTGGGTCTTCGTTGCTGCACGCGGGCTTTCTCTAGTTGTGGCAAGTGGGGGCTACTCTTCATTGTGGTGAGCGGGCTTCTCATTGCGGTGGCCTCTCTTGTTGGGGAGCACAGGCTCTAGGCACGTGGGCTTCAGTTGTTGTGGCACACAGGCTCAGTAGTTATGGCTTGCAGGCTCTAGAGCACAGGCTCAGTAGTTTTGGCGTACGGGCTTAGCTGCTCCAAGGCATGTGGGATCTTCCCGGACCAGGGCTTGAACCCGTATCCCCTGCATTGGCAGGCAGATTCATTCATTCGTTCATTCATTCATTCATTCATTCATGGCTGTGTTGGGTCTTCGTTTCTGAGCGTGGGCTTTCTCTAGTTGCAGCGAGCGGGGGCCACTCTTCATTGCGGTGCACGGGCCTCTCACTGTCATGGGCTCTCTTGTTGCGGAGTACAGGCTCCAGACACTCAGGCTCAGTAGTTGTGGCTCACGGGCCTAGTTGCTCCGCGGCATGTGGGATCGTCCCAGACCAGGGCTCGAACCCGTGTACCCTGCATTGGCAGGCAGGTTCTCAACCACTGCGCCACCAGGGAAGCCCGTCAGGCAGATTCTTAACCACTGCGCCACCAGGGAAGCCCCTCAATTACTCTTGTAAGGTTACTGAAAACCTACATTATGGTGATAAAAAATAATATTAACATGGAAAACAACCACATTTTAACAAAGAGTAGCAGCTTCAGAACTGTGTATAAGTCAAATGTTCTAAGTCATATTTTCCTAGTTTTATTGAGATATAATTAACATATAACTCTGTAACAGTTTTAAGGGCTACAACATAATGATTTGATATATGTATATACTGCAAAATGATTAATTACTACAATAAGGTTAGTTAACATCCATCATCTCACATAGTTATAAATTTTTTGTCCTTGTAATAATAACTTTTAAGTTCTATTCCCTTAGCAATTTTCAGATATACAATACAGTATTGTTAACTATAGTCATCACACTGTATATTACATTCAGAACTTATTTATCTTATAACTGGAAGTTTGTACCTTTTGACCACCTTCACCTATTTACACAACTCCCATCCCCCATCTCTGGCAACCACCCATCTGTTCTGTGTTGATAAGAGTTCAGTTTTTCAGATTCCACGTATAAGTATATCATATAGTATTTGTCCTTCTCTTTCTAAGTCACTATTTTGAGACCATTAAAGGAACTCTGCAAGGAAACCAAAAGATCCCTGATTTTGCTACCTTATAAATTTAGATTTTTCACATTATAAATACTATTAAAGTAAAGCTGCTTAACATTACCCCCTACAGCTATTTTCTTTTAATATCTCTTCCTTATTTTAAAAGAAGCTTATTTTAGCAAATCAAGAAAATACAGAAATATATAAAAGGAAATAAGGATAACCTATAATCAAGAGATAATCTCTTGAAAAATCTTGATTTTACATCCCAAACTTCTTCTGTACAAATTTCGTTTTCCTCCACCTTCTTTAATAAAAAGAACCCAACATATTGTTTTAAAAGGTGCTTTTTATCACTCATAGTAGCTTAGATACTATTCTATATCAATTAAAAAATTTTACCTCATTTGCTTTTATAATAGAAATGTATTTCTATTATAATAGTAATACATATTTTTTGACAAGCAAGTCTAAAATAACTCCTATAGCAATTATTAAAAATCTGATATACATCCTATTAGATCCCTCTCCATTTTATGCATATATTATATAAAGATTATTAACCAAAAAAGATCATTCCGAACACCAGCGTTTGAATTCTGCTCCTTTTCCCTCAACACTCACTCATCTTTCTGGGTCAAAACATTTAGTTTAAAAACTGCAGTGTTCCATTATATAAGCAAAACATAATTTATTTACCTAATCTATTAATGGGCATTTAGACACCTTCAAATTTTCACTACAGCTTTGCTTATTTGTACAATTTTTTTCCCTAAAGTTTATTTCCTAAAGAAAGAATTCTAGATCAAAGGTTATGTACTCATTTTTAGGATTTTTTTGATACCTGCTGCCAATACGCTATCTCTTCCACAAATAAGAATTAAACTACAACTATCTGTCAAACACTGTTTTAGGTGCTGAGAAAATAGCAGTGAACAAAAGCCCTTGCCCTCAAGGAGATGACACTGTACAGGGGAAATTCAAAATAAACAAATCTAAACCATCAGGTATCCACCAGCCTCAGAGTCTTTGCATTTCTGTACACTGTACCTGGGATGCTCTTCCTTCAGATATCCTTTCTCAAGTATCATTGTGATGGCTTTAAAATGTGTCCACAAATTCTTTGACATGCCTCCCAGCAAGATTAGGAGTCTAAGTCCAGTCCCTTTTAATATGGGCCAGCCTTAGTGACTTCCTGTGACACATAACATTACTTTCAAGGCTGGGCTAGAAAATAGAAAAGGCAACACAGCTTCTTCCTGGCTTTCTTTCAGATGCTCACCCTTGGAACCTGGCCATTATGCTGTATCGAAGCCACGCAGCCACATGGAAAGGTCATGTGTAGATGTTCTAGCCACAACCCAACTGAGATCCCATCTGGCAACCAGCATCAACAACCATACATGTGAGGAAGTGTTCAGATGATTCCAGACCCCAGCCTTTCAGATGCCCCAACTGACGCCTAGCAGAGCAGAGCAAGCTGTCTCTCTTCAGCCTGGCCCAAATTGCACGTCCATGAGCAAAAGTCATTAAGTGTGCGTGTAGGCTATTATAAAGCAAAAAATAACCAAAATAGCTAGTTTCTCAAACTGGTCCTCTTCTCACCATTCTATTTAAAATTGCAATCCTCTTCATCTCTCTTCCTTCAGGTTTCTCCATAGTATACTTATAGCCACCTGATATATTTGTTTATATTTTACTTGTTTATTGTTAACTCCAAAAAACTTCCATTATGAGCCAAGATGAAATAGCAGACTGGATTTACCCTCTCCACCTTAAACAACTAAAAAGAAGAGATGAAATATATGAAACAATAGTTTAAAAATATTATTAAATAACAGGTAACACAGGACAGTGATCCCTGTGAAAACAAACAAAAAAGGTAAGCTACCTTCCAGGCTGCAGTGCAGGGAGAGAGAACCCAGTTAAAGTTCAGCAATCTTCCTGAGCTGAAAAGATAAGGTTAGAAGTTCAAGTGGATCAATTCAGCTAGAATTTACAGAGAAGAATACGGAAGAGAAGAAAGATGTGCAAATAGCATGCTCCAGAGATATGTAGTGGTCCTCCCTGAGTACTCATCAGCATATGCATGTGAAGAAACTACCTGAGGCAGGGGAAAGAACCACAGGAAAGAATCCCTGGAGCTCACTTCAGTTCCCACCAGCCAAAGTGAAAAAAATCTCATAATACACGGGGCTCAGATAAGAGTACACAGAAGAGTATTGTCTCAGTAGTGGGACCAAATTAGGCCTAATCTAAAGGCTATTCTGGATCAAACTTACAACACTTTTTAAAAGCAAGCCTCAAAAGGATCAAAATGTTTACAAGTAAATTAAAACTCTGTCAGAGAACAAACCTCAAGAATATCTATGGAAATTAAAAATACCCAGCACCCATCAACATAAAATTCAGTGTTTGGCATCCAATCCAAAATAAACAGGCATGCATCAAAGTAGGAAATGATGACCCATAATGAGGAGAAAAATCAATCAATGAAAACCTACCCAGATACAATACAGATGATATAATTAATAGACAAGAATATAAAAAGTTTATAACTATATTCTACATTTTACAGGAAAGAATGCAAACGAAATAAATGAAAGCTATATTAAAGATTCAACTCAAGTGGAGACAAGGTGGCAGAGTTGAAGGACTTGAGCTCATCTCCTCTCACAAAAACACCAAAATCACAACTAACTGCTGAACAACCATTGACAAAAAAGAATGGAACCTACCAAAAAAGATATTCTACATCCAAAGACAAGAAGCCATAATGAGGCAGTATGAGGAGGGCTTTTGCGATATAATCAAATCCCATACCCACCAGGTGGGCGACCCACAAACTGAAAAATAATTATATCGCAGAGGTTCTCCCACAGGAGTGAGAGTTCTGAGCCCAGCATCAGGCTCCCCAGCCTGGGGGTCTAGCATCAGGAGGAGGAGCCTCGAGAGCATTTGGCTTTGAAGGTCAGGGGGGCTTGAGCTGCATAGGACTGGAGGAGACAGAGACTCCACTCTTGGAGGGCACACACAAGGTTTCACATGCACTGGGACTCAGGGCAAAGCAGTGACTCCATAGGAGCCTGGGCCAGACCTAGTTGCGGGCCTTAGAGGGTCTCCTGGGGAGGCGGGGTTCAGCTGTGGCTCACTGTGGGGGCAAGGACACTGCTGGCAGAGACTCCAGAGAATACACATCTGCGTGAGCTCTTCTGGAGGTGGTCATTTTGGCACTGAGACCTGGCCCCTCCAAACAGCCTGCAGTCTCCAGTGCTGTGACGTCTCAGGCCAAACAACCAAGAAGGTGGGAACAGAGCCCCACCATCAGCAGACAGGCTGCCTAACATCTGTCCTGAGTGCACAGCCACCTCTAAACACAACCCCTGACATGGTCCTGCCCACCAGAGGGACAAGAACCAGCTCCACTCACCAGGGGGCAGCTACAGTCCATCCCACAGGAAGCCTGCACAAGCCCCTGGACCAACCTCAACCACCAAGGGGCAAACACCAGAAGCAAGTGCAACTACAAACCTGCAGCCTGAAAAACAGAGATCACAAACACAGAAAGTTAGACAAAATAAGATGGCAGAGAAATATGTTACAGGTAAAGATAAAACCCCAGAAGAACAACTAAGTGAAGTGGAGGTAGGCAATCAGCCTGAAAAAGAACTTAGAGTAATGACAGTAAAGATGATTCAACATCTCGGGAAAAGAATGGAGGCACAGACCGAGAAGATACAATAAACTTTTAACAAAGAGCTAGAAAATTTAAAGAACAAACAGAGATGAACCATACAATAACTGAAATGAAAAATAAATAAGAAGGAATCAATAGCAGAATAAATGAGACAGAAGAATGAATAAGTGACCTGGAAGAGAGATTGGTGGAAATCACAGCTGTGGTGTGAATAAAGAAATAAGAATAAAGAAAAAAAAAAAGAATGAAAAGAAATGAGGACAGTCTAAGAGACATCTGGGATGACATTAAATGCATCAACATTCACATTATAGGGGTCCCAGAAGGAAAAGAGAGAGAAAGGGCCTGAAAAAATATTTGAAGAGATAATAGTCAAAAACTTCCCTACCATGGGAAAGGAACCACTCACTCAACTCCAAGAAGTGCAGACAATCCCATATAGAATAAACCCAAGGAAGAACATGCCAAGACACATATTAATCAAGTTGACAAAAATCAAAGACAAAGAGAAAAAAACATTAAAAGCAACAAGGGAAAAGCAACAAATAACATACAAGGGAATCCCCATACAGTTATCAGATGATTTTTCAGCAAAAACTCTGCAGGCCAGAAGGGAGTGGCATGATATATTTAAAATGATGAAAGGGAAAAACCCACAACCAAGAATACTCTACCCAGCAAAGCTCTCTTTCAAATTTGATGGAAAAATCAGGCAAGCAAAAGCTAAGAGAATTCAGCACCACCACACCAGCTTTATAACAAATGTTAAAGGAACTTCTCTAGGCATAAAAGAAAAGGTCACAACTAGAAAAACAATAATTACAAATGGGAAAGCTCACTAGTAAAGGCAAACATACAGTAAAAGTAGGAAACAGTCCACACAAAAATATTATATAAAAATCAGCAATCATGAGAATACAAATGCAGGATATTGGAAATGCATTTGAAATTAAGAGACCAGCAACTTAAAACAATCTTGTATATATACATATAGAGACTGCTATATCAAAACCTGATGGTAACCGCAAACCAAAAATCTACACTAGATACACAAACTTAAAGAAAAAGTAATCCAAACACAACTCTAAAGACAGTCATCAAATCACAAGTGAACAAAAGAGGAATGAAAAAAAAAGAGCTACAAAAACAAATCCTAAATAATTTTTTTTAATTGCAAGAAGAACATACATATTGATAACTACCTTAAATGTAAATGGATTAAATGCTCCAACCAAAAGACACAGATAGGTGAATGGATACAAAAACAAGACCCATGTACATGATGTCTACAAGAGACTCACTTCAGTTCTAGGGACACATATAGAATGAAAGTGAAGGAATGGAAAAGGTTATCCTATGCAAACGGAAATCAAAAGAAAGCTGAAGTAGCAATATTCATATCAGACAAAACAGACTCTAAAATAAAGACTGTTACAGGACTTCGCTGGTGGCACAGTGGTTAAGAATCTGCCTGCCAATGCAGGGGACATGGGTTCAATTCCTGGTCTGGGAAGACCCCACATGTTGAGGAGCAACTAAGCATATGCACCAAAACTACTGAGCCTGTGCTCTAGAGCCCACGAGCCACAACTACTAAGTCCGCAAACCACAACAACTGAAGCTCATTGCCCTAGAGCCCGTGCGCCACAACTACTGAGCCCACATGCTGCAACTACTGAAGCCTGTGCGCCTAGAGCCCATGCTCTGCAACAAGAGAAGCCACCGCAATGAAAAGCCTACATACCATGATGAAGAGTAGCCCCCGCTCGCCACAACTAGAGAAAGCCCATGCACAGAAACAAAGACCCAACACAGCCAAAAATAAAAATTTTTTTAAAATTGTTACAATAAAACTAAATGTGTACAAAAAAATAATTTAAAAATTTTTTTAAAATGGAATAAAATAAAATAAAGACAGTTACAAGAGAAATAGAAGGACACTACATAATGATCAGGGATCAACCCAAGAAGATATAACAATCATAAATATCTATGCTCTCAACATAGGAGTGCCTCAATATATAAAGCAAATGTTAACCAAAAAAGGAGAAATTGACAGTAACACAATAATAATGGGGGACTTTAACACCGCTACTTACATCAATGGACAGATCATCCAGACAGAAAATCAATATGGAAACACAGGCCTTAAATGACACATTAGATCAGATGGACTTAATTGATATTTATAGAACACTGCATCCAAAAGCAGCAGAATACACATTCATCTCAAGTGCACATGGAATATTCTCCAGGATAGATCACATGGTGGGCCACAAAGCAAACGTTGGTAAATTTAAGAAAAATGAAATCATATCAAGCACCTTTTTGGACCACAACACTAAGAGATTAGAAATCAACTATAAGAAAAAACCTGTAAAAACACACAAACACATGGAGGCTAAACAATATATTACTAAACAACTAATGGATCAGTGAAGAAATCAAAGAAGAAACCAAAAAATACCTAGACACAAATGAAAATGAAATCACAACAATCCAAAAGCTTTGGGACACAGCAAAAGTAGTTTTAAGAGGGAAGTGTATAGCAATACAATTTTACCTCAGGAAACAAAAAAAATCTTAAATAAACAGCCTAAACTTACACCTAAAGCAACTAGAAAAAGAAGAACAAAATCCAAAGTTAGTAGAAGGAAAGAAATCATAAAGATTAGATCAGAAATAAATGAAATAGAGATGAAGAAAACAATAGAAAAGATCAATGAAACTAAAAGCTGATTCTTCGAAAAGATAAACAAAATTGATAAACTGTTAGCCAGACTCACCAAGAAAAAAATGGAGAGGGCTCAAATCAATAAAATTAGAAATGAAAAAGAAGTTCCAACTGACACCACAGAAATACAAAGGATCAAAAGAGACTACTACAAGCAAATATATGCCAATAAAATGGATAACCTGGAAGAAATGGACAAATTCTTAGAAAGGTACAACCTTCCAAACCTGAACTAGGAAGAAATAGAAAATATGAACAGACCGATCACAACTACTGAAATTGACATTGTGATTAAAGAACTTCGAACAAACAAAAGTCCAGGACCAGATGGCTTCACAGGGGAATTCTGAACATTTAAGGAAGACTTAACACCTACTCTTCTAAAGCAAACAGTATGATACACCACATTAACAAATTGAAGAATAAAAACCATATGATCATTTCAATAGATGCAGAAAAAGCTTTGACAAAATTCAACACCCATTTATGATAAACACTCTCCAGAAAGTGGGCACGGAGGGAACCTATCTCAACATAATAAAGGCCATATATGACAAACCCACAGCTAACATACTCAATGGTGAAAAGCTGAAAGCATTTCCTCTAAGGTCAGGATTAAGACAAGGATGTCCACTCTCGTCACTTTTATTCAACATAGTTTTGGAAGTCCTGGCAATGGCATGGCAATCAAAGAATAAAAATAAATAAAGGAATCCAAATTGGAAAAAAAGAAGTTAAATGGTCACTGTTTCCAAATGACATGATATACTATACATAGAAAATCCTAAAGATGCTAACAGAAAACTACTAGAGCTCATCAATCAATTCAGAAAGTTGCAGGATAAAAAATTAATACATAGATCTCTCTTGCATTTCTATACATTAACAATGAAAGATCAGAAAGAGAAACTAAGGAAACATTCTCATTTGCCATTGTAAAGAATAAAATACCTAGGAATAAACCTACCTAAGGAGACAAAAGGCCTGTACTCTGAAAACTATAAGATGCTGAAGAAAAAAAATTGAAGATGACACAAACAGATGGAGCGATATATCATGTTCCTGATTGGAAGAATCAATCAAAATGACTATACTATCCAAGGCAATCTACAGACTCAAAGCAATTCCTATCAAATTACCAATGGCATTTTTCACAGAACTAGAGAAAAAAAAGTTTTAATTTGTATGGAAACACAAAAGACCCTGAATAGCCAAAGTAATCCTGAGAAAGAAAAATGGAGCCGGAGGAGTCAGGCTCCCTGACTTCAGACTATACTACAAAGCTACAGTAATCAAAACAGCATGGCACTGGCACAAAAAAAGAAATGTAGATTAATGGAACAGGATAGAAAGCCCAGAGATAAACCCACGCACCTATGGTCCACTAAACTATGACAAAGGAGGCAAGAATATACAATGGAGAAAACACAGTCTCTTCAATAAGTAGTACTGAGAAAACTGGATAGCTACATGTAAAAGAATGAAGTTAGAACATTGTCCAACACCATACACAAAAATAAACTCAAAATGAATTAAAGGCCTAAATGTAAGATCAGATTCTATAAAACTCTTAGAGGAAAACATAGGCAAAACACTCTTTGACATAAATTGCAGCAAGATCTTTTTCAATTCACCTCCTAGAGGAATGGAAATAAAAACAAAAACAAATGGGACCTAATTAAACTGAAAAGCTTTTGCACATCAAAGGAAACCATAAACAAAATGAAAAGACAACCCACAGAATGGGAGAAAATATTTGCAAATGGTGTGACTGACAAGGGATTAATCTCCAAAACATACAAACAGCTCATGCAGCTCAATATCAAAAAAACAAACAACCCAATCAAAAAATGGGCATAAGATCTAAATAGACATTTCTCTAAAGACGACATATAGATGGCCAAAAAGCACATGAAAATATGTTCAACATTGCTAATTATTAGAGAAATGCAAATCAAAACTACAATGAGGTATCACCTCACACTGGTCAGAATGGTCATCATCAAAAATTCTACAAACAATAAATGCTGGAGAGGATGTGGAGAAAAGGAAATCCTCCTACACTGTTGGTGGGAATGTAAATTGGTACAACCACTATGGAGAACAGTATGGAGGTTCCTTAAAAAATTGAAAACAGAACTACCATATAATGCAGCAATCCCACTCCTGGGCATCTATCTTGAGAAAACCATAATTCCAAAAAATACATGCTCCCCAATGTTCATTGCAGCACTGTTTACAACAGTCAAGACACGGAAGCAATGTAAATGTCCATCGATGAATGGATAAAGAAGATGTGGTATATAGACACGATGGAATATTAGTCAGCCATAAAAAAGAATGAAGTAATGCCATTTGCAGCAACATAGATGGATCTAGAGATTATCATACTAAGTGAAGTAAGTCAGACAGAGAAAGACATCACTTATAGCTGGAATCAACAAAAATGATACAAATGAACTTATTTACAAAATAGACTCACAGGGCTTCCCTGGTGGCGCAGTGGTTGAGAGTCTGCCTGCCGATGCAGGCGACACGGGTTCATGCCCCGGTCCGGGAAGATCCCACATGCCACGGAGCGGCTGGGCCTGTGAGCCATGGCCGCTGAGCCTCCACGTCTGGAGCCTGTGCTCCGCAACGGGAGAGGCCACAACAGTGAGAGGCCCGCATATCGCAAAAAAAAAAAAAAAAAAAAAAAAAAGACTCACAGACTTGGAAGATAAATTTATGTTTACCAAAGGGGAAAGGGGGTGGGGAGAGATAAATTAGGAGTCTGGGCTTAACATATACACACTACCATATATAAAATAGGTAACCAACAAGGACCTACTGTATAGCGCAGGGAACTCTACTCAGTGTTCTATAACAACCTATATGGGAAAAAAATCTGAAAAAGAATGGATATATGTATATGTATAACTGAACCACTCTGCTGTACACCTGAAACTAACATAACATTGTAAATCAACTATACCCAAAATAAAAATCCAATTATAAAAAAGCATGACTTGAACACTAAATGCTACGAAAGAAAAGATTAATAAACTCAATTATAGAAAAAGGAAATTTAAAAAAGGATCCAACTCAAATTTCTAAAGATGAAAAGTACAATGTCTGAGATGAAACATAGAATGGATGGGGTTAACAGATTAGGTACCACTGAACAAAAGATTATATAAACCACTTGAAGACACAGCAATAGAAACTATCACAAATGAGACAAAGAGAGGAAAAAACCATACACACACACACACACAGAGAGCAGAAAAGTGGGACAACTTTCTTGTGGGACAACTTTCTTATCAGAAACCAAGGAGGCCGGAAGGAAGTTGCACAATATTTTTCAGGTGCTCACAGAAAATAACTGTTAACCTAAGAGCCTATAACCAGAAAAATGTCCTTTAAGAATGACCCAGAAATTGCTTCTGTAACCAAGCAGAATTCAAGACATGCTCAGATAAAGGAAAGCTAAAAGAATTTGTCTCCAGTAGAAATACCCTAAAGGAATGGCTAAAGGAAGTTCTCTAAACAAAAAAGGAAATGATTAAAGGGGAACCTTAGAACATCAGGAAAGAAAAAAGAACACAGCAAAATATGGCTAAATAGAATACATTTTCCTTCTCCTCTTCAGTTTTTATTATATGTTTGACAGTTGAAGCACAAATTAAGAGACTGCTTGATGTGGTTATAAATGTATGTAGAGGAAGTATTTAATTCAATTATATTGTAGACAGGGGAGGGTAACAAGACATAAAGGGAGGTAATGTTTCTACATTTCAATTAAACTGATAAAATAATGACACCAGTAGACTGTGATAAACTTGTATATACACAGAAGAACCACTAAAAAAGCTATTACAAGAGGATATGATCAAAATCAGTATGGAAAAATCAAAACGAAATTTTTAAAAATATTCAAATAACACAAAGGAAGGCAAGTGAAAAATAATAGCAAAATGAAAAACAGAAAACAAAATAAAATGGGAGGTTTATGCTAACATGTTAATGATTACATTAAATATAATGACCTAATCACACCAATTAAAAGAGAGTTGGGAGGGTAAATTAAAACTATATGCTGTCGGGCTTCCCTGGTGGCGCAGTGGTTGAGAGTCTGCCTGCCGATGCAGGGGACACGGGTTCGTGCCCCGGTCCGGGAAGATTCCACATGCCACAGAGCGGCTGGGCCCGTGAGCCATGGCCGCTGAGCCTGCGTGTCCGGAGCCTGTGCTCCGCAGCGGGAAAGGCCACAACAGTGAGAGGCCTGCATACCACAAAAAAAAAAAAAAACAAAACCAAAACAAAACTATATGCTGTCTCTAAGAAACTCAGACACACACACCTACACACACAAAGATGTACACCCATAGATAATACATACTATGTCAAATACATGATATACATAAAACACTTTAAAATAAATTTACATATAAGATATATATTTCATGAAAAATATTTAGTATGAAAGTAAAAAAGGGAAAAAATGTACCATGCAAACATCAATCAAAGAAAGCAAGAGTTAATTTTAAAAATTAATATCAGTTAAAGTAGACTTCAGAACAAAGAAAATTATCAGAGATAGAGAGAAACATATAATGATAAAAGGGCCCATCCACTAAGAAGGCATAGCAATCCTAAATTTGTATAAACCAAACAGAGCTGCAAAATTTGTGAAGCCAGAACCAGTAAAACTAAAATAATAAAATAACTCTACAATAATTAGGAGACTCCAACAACTCTCTCAACAATTGCTACAACAACTAAACAGAAAATAAGCAAGGACACAGAAAAAAACCAACAATACCATCAACCAACAGAACCTAATTAACATTTGTAAAGGGACAGAATATACATTCTGTCCAGATGCACTTGGAACATATTCCAAGACAGGCCATATCCCAGGTCATAAAACAAATTTTAACACATTTAGAAGAACTACAATCAAATAGAGTATATTCTCTGCTCATAATAGGACAACAGAAGATCTAAATAAATAAAGCAACATAATGTATTCTTACACTGGAAGACTCAACATAGTAAAGATGTCAATTCTTCCCAAACAAAAATACAGTTTTTAAAGCAAGTCCTATCAAAATCCCAGCAAGTTTTTTTGAAGATATAGACAAGAATATTCTGAAACTTATATGGAAAGGCAAAGGAACTAGAATAACTAAAAAGATAAAGTGAGAGGACTCTGTCTACTCAATTTCGAGACTTATTATATAGCTACAGTAATCAAGACTGTGTGGTATTGGTAGAGGAATAGACATAGAGATCAATGGAATACAATAGAGAGCCACACAGATATGCCCAACTGATTTCTGACTAGGTGTAAAAGCAACTCAAAGAGTGTCTTTTCAACAAATGGTACTGGAATAATTGGACATCCATGGGCAAAAAATAATAATAATAATCCTGGACCTAAGTCTCTCACCTTACACAAAAAGTAACTAAATATAGATCATGAACTTAAATGAAAAATGTAAACCTATAAAACTTTTAGAAAAAAAACATAGGAAAAAATCTTTTAGAGCTAAGGATAGGCAGAGTTCTCAGACCTGACACCAAAAGCATGATTTACAAACAGAAAAATTGATAAACTGGACGTAATCAAAACTGAAATATCTATTTTGCAAAGACCCTGTTAAGAAAGAAAAGACAGGGAATTCCCTGGCGGTCCAGTGGTTAGGACTCAGCACTCTCACTGCCAAGGGCCGAGGTTCAATCCCTGGTCAGGGAACTAAAAATCCCACACACACACACAAAAAGAATGAAAAGACAAGCTCCTGACTGGGAGAAAATATTTCAAACAACATAACTGACAAAGGACTAGTATCTAGACTATACTGTAAAGAACTCTGAACACCTAACAATAAAAGAAGCAACAATATAATTAGAGCACAGGCAAAAATCATGAGACACATTTCAATGAAGAAAACAGATGACAAGTAAGCACACAAAAAGATGGTCAACATCATTAGCCATTAGATAAATACAAATTAAACCACAATGAGATATGACCACACACCTATCAGAATGGCTAAAATTAAAAATAGTGGCAACACCAAATGCTGACAAGGATGCAGAAAAATTGGATCTCTCATAATTTCCTGCTGGGAAGTAAAATGGTACAGCTACTCTAGAAAACCATTTGGTAATTTCTGAAAAAACTAAATATGCAACTACCATACAACCCAGCAACTGTACTATTCAACAGTTATCACAGAGAAATAAAGAATTATGTTCACACAAAAACCTATACATGAATTTTATAGCAGCTTTACTCATAATATCCAAAAACCGTAAATAATCTAGATGTCCTTCAACAGCTGAATGGAAACAAACTGTGGTACATCCATACCAAGGACATTAATAAGCAAAGGGACAAACTGTTGATACATGGGACACCCAGAGAAGCCTCCAGAGAATTATATATTAAGTATAAAAGGCCAAGTCCAAAAGGCTGCATACAGTAAGATTCCATTTATACAACATTCCTGAAATGACCAAATATAGAAATGGAAAACAGCTAAGTGATTGCCAGGAATCAAAGAGGGGCTGGGAGTGGGAGGGAAGTGAGTGTAGTTATAAAAGGGCAACATGAGAGATCCTTGTGGAGATGAAAATGTTCTGTATCTTGACTTTATCAATGCCAATACCTTTATTGTTATATTGTACTATAGTTTACATGATGTTGCCATTAGGGGGAACTGGATACAGAGTACATGATATCTTTTTATTTCTCAGAACTACAGATGAAACTATAACTAACTCAAAATTAAAAGTTTAATTTAAAAATAATACATCTGCCTATCCTGCTACTCTTCCACCTCTCTTCTCCTAGAGACTAAAAGATGATTGCCTGTTTTAAACCTTGGAGTGAAGTGGGGGTGGTACTCCTGAGGACATATAGTCACAGGCTGGCCCTCATGTTGATTTGCAGCCCCAATTCACACTATCTGTGTGGTATTAAAAAAAACCCACAAGTTAAGAATTACTTGGAAAATGGTTCCAGAACAGTAGTACTCCCAGATACATGGCAAAAACAATCACAGTTTTCTTCTGAAAGAAGCCATCTGTATTCCAAAGCTCATATAATTTCCATAAAAATTATTTTCACAATTACAAGACATATGAACAGCTCAAAATTGTTTTTTTTAAATCACTAAATACATAAGAAAAAAGGCACCATGAGTGAGAGTCAGCAAAGAATAAAACATAGCAGATGACATACAATAAAAGTTTCAACATTGAAACTATTGGCAACATTATAAAAGAAAAATGTACAATATGCTTCAAGAAATAAAAAAGAACTTTGAATTCATGAGTAGACGTTGGCAATCAGCAGGCTTTTAAAAGTAACAAACAGAATTCCTAGAAAAGGATATAATAATAAAAGTAAAAATCACAAAGTTTAAATGTATTTAAAATATTGAAGAATTAATGAATCTCATATAATAGAACTAAAATTTTCTAAACTTTTAGTGACAGAACAACGTAAAACATTAGAGCAAAAGAGGCATGAAGGATACAGTAAAAAGGATACATCCAGGAGAAGGGAGAGAGAATGGAAGTAGAGAAAATTTAAATACATGATGAACTTCAACAACCAATGGAGGATACCAAATCAGATTCAAGAAACCCAACAAATTTCAAGCGAAGTAAATACAGAGTTTACATGCAGGCAGGGAGAAATAAGAGATTACCTTTAAATAAACTAAAACAATTAGATTTTCAGTTGATTTCTCAACAGCAAAAATGGAAGCCAGAAGACTGAAGCATACCCTTAATCTTCTAAATAATAGTAACTGGTAGCCCAGAATGCTATATACAGCAAAAATGTCTTTTAGGAATACAAAACCAAAGATTTTTATGACCAGTAGATCCTCATTAAAGAAACCCTTAAAAAGGTATTTTTCTTCTTTACCAGTTTTTATGCTTTGGCACTCAGTGTTTTTTTTGTCTAAGAATCTTTTCTAAGGTCTAAAATCCCAGTCAACATCTGTCTATAACCACATAAGAGACTCCAAGTGAGAACCACTCATTTGAGGCAGGTCAATTCTTAGACCTATGAGAGACTTGTATCCTCATCATCACAAAAGACTACAAAAGCTTGAGGCATCCTATGCTCTTAGAACTTCATTGAAAGTTCATGATGAAAGAGAGGATGTTTCCTCTTCTGTCTTCCTGTTTATATTATGGAAAATTATATTTCACAGTAACCTTTCAAAAAAATGTATCATCGGCAGAAAGAAAAGTAATCCTAGAGAGTAAGAGATGAATTCTGATCTAGCCTGACAACAGTGAGACATACCTGATTTCTACTAAACAACTATTATGGTGCCATAATCATGTCACCAGGAGGACAACTTTCTAGAAAAACCACCACCAGCTCAATGCACATGCAATGTCTAAACAGAGTGCTTATATGGGACTGGCCAAAAAGTTTGTTCGGGTGTTTCCCAAATGAACTTTTCTGGCCAACCCAATATATCGTCAGCTAATCATAGGCATGGAGAAAAAGACTGTTCATGGATTTCAGCTTTAAAAAACCATATTCCCTCTCTTGAGTCCTGTGTCACTTCCTCACTCCCATGTCTCTGTACTAGATCTAGTTCCCTCTTTGGTAGTAACATTTTTACTCAGTGTTTAAATTCTGGTCCCAAAGTAGTTATTTTGTCTTTGACAAAGGAGTGGGATACAAGAATAAACAAATAGCTGCAAAAATTAACTCTAAATGGATCAAAGATCTAAAAGCAAAAGCTAAAATTATAAACTATTAGAAGAAAACATAGGAGAAAAGCTTCATGACACTGGATTTCACAGTGATTCTTAGATATGATACCAAAAGCAGAGACAATAACAACAACAGAATACATAAATTGGATTTCATTAAAATTCAAATGCTTGTGCACCAAAGGACAAGAGAGCAGAAAGGCAACCCATGGAATGGGAGGTAACACCTGCAAATCATGTATCTGTTAAGGTATTAATATCCAGAATATATAAAGAATTCTAACAACCCCAAAACAACAACAAATACCCCAAAACCCTGGTTAAAAAATAGGCAAAGAACTTGAATAGACATTTCTCCAAAGAAGATATACAAAGAGCCAACAAGCATATCACCAATCATTAGGAAAATGCAAATAAAAAATACAAGATAACCACTTCACACCCATTAGAATGGCTATTACCAAACAAAACCAAAAACCGGTAACAAGCAAACAAAATTCCCACTAACGCGTTGGAGGGTGTGGAGAAACTGAAGCCCTTGTGCACTGCTGATGGGAACGTGAAATGGTGCTTCCACTGGAAAACAGTATACGTTTTAGCAGGATAGCAACACTATTCACAATAGCCAAAAAATAGAAACAACCCAAATGTCTATTGACGAATGACATTACAAACAAAATGTGGGCATAAACATACAATGGAGTATCATTCAGCCTTAAAAAGGAATGAAATCCTGGTATATGCTATAACATGGATGGATCTTGAAGACACTATGGTAAGAGAAAGAAACCAGACACAAAGGACAAATATTGTATGATTCTACTTATATAAGAAGGAGAGAAGTCAAGTTCATAGACAGAAAGTAGCATTATGGTTGCCAGGGACGAGGAAGAGGAAGGATAGGGAGAGATATTGCTTAATGGATACAAAGATTCAATTTGGGAAGATAAAAAAAGTTCTGCAGATGGCTGGTAGTGATGTTTGCACAACAATGTGGATGCACTTAAAGCCAGTGAACTGCACACATAAAAATGGTTAAAATGGTAAATTTTATGTTATGTGTATACTATCACAATTTTAAAAAGTGAGGAGCAAAAGAAGTGACAAATAGGTGGGTAAACTAAACAATGTCTTCTATGTTTAAAAAAAAAGGAGAGAATTAAAGTATATAACAATTATACCATACAAGTGAGGGTGTTACTGGAATTAAAGCATTCTAACATCCATACACTATTCAAGAGGAAATTAAAGATAATTAATTTTAGACTTTGGTAACTGTGCATATTAAATTAGTTAATTTTAAAAACACTTACACTAAAAGAATATAAGCAGTATATAATGTCCAAACCAACAGAAAAAAAGTGGAATGAAAGAAATCATTTGAACCTAAAGAAGCCAAGAAAGAAAAGAAAAAGAAACAACAATAATGGAATAGGTTAAATCATGTCCCTAAAGATAATATGTCCTAATCCCAAGAGCTTATAAATTTTACCTTCTATGGCAAAGACTGCAGATATGATCAAGTTAAGGATCTGGAAATGGGGGATTATCCTGGATGTAACAGTTCTAAATGCCTGAATATATTAAATAAAACAGCTTTGAGATATACAATGCAAAAACTGATAGTATAATGAAAAATAAATCAATCCAACATATTAGTGTGAGATTTTAATACACGTTTTTGATAGGTTTAATAGACCAAAAAAACCAAAAACAAAAAATTAACAACATTACAGAAAAACACACATCAAAATTAACAAGGCTCATATAACAGATACATGCAAAGACTATACTTAACAGCTGCAAATATATATATTTTCAAAGCACACACAGAATATTTATAAAAACTGACCTGATACTCGGCTTTTTTATAAAGCAAGTCTCAATAAACTTCAAAAGACTGGTATCATATAGAACACTTTGTTTCACTATAATGCAACTGAATTAAATATCAGTAACAAAAAGGCAACTAGGAAAATCACATAATTACAAAATTAACATATACTAGTTGATGGGTCAAAGAAGAATAATGGAAAATAGAAAATATTTAGAACCAAATGATAATGGAAACATATCAAACTTGTACAGAATATGGGGGGCAGGGGAGAAGCAGGGAGCTTTCCTGGCAAAATAGGTGAGCCTTTGTGGTACTAGGCAGAGGTAAGATAGAGTGAAAAGCCAGGAAGAACTACAAAAATCTAGAGCTGAAAAAATAGTCAGTTCTCTGCTACTATTTGGCATTTGGGGCTGTGGCTGGTCTCCAGGAAGCAGAAAACAAAAACAACAACAAAATCTATGTCATGTAACTAAAGCACCAGAACAGGAGAAATAAAAAGATAAAAGCAGAAATTAATGAGATAGAAAACAAAAATACTATAACGAAAACTATCAAAGCCAAAAGCTGATTTTATTGAACAACAACAAAACCTAATTAATGACAAACCACTGGTAAGATCAATCCCCCAAAACGAGAAGGCACAAAAATATTATAATAAGGGGATGTAACTATTAGATACAACAACAACAACAACAAAAGATAAAAGAATGCCACAAGCAAATTTATGCCAACTTATCTGAAAACATAATGGAATGGATAAACTCCCAGAAAAATAATAGTCATCAAACAAACTCAAAGGAAAACAAAAGAAAACCACAATAGTGCTCAAGTCATTAAACAGATTGAGTCAGTAGTTAAAAATCTTCCAATAAGAACAAGAAAAACTTCCATGCCTGGATGATTTTACTAAGATTTTCCAAATACTCTAAAGGTAATTTGATTTTTACAGAACTTCTTCACAGCTATAGAAAATGAAGAACACTCTCTAAATCATACTATGAGGCTAACATGTGATATTAAACTCTAAAAAGACTAATATTAAGAAAGGAAAATTATAAAACAATACCACTCATGAAAACTGCAAAATACGTGAAACCAAGTATTAGGAAACTGAATCTAGCAATGTATTAAAGCATAATACATCACAACCAGGTTGATTTAACATTGGAAATATCAATTTACATAATGCCCCACATTAACAGGTTAAGAGAGAAAATCATGACAACAGATACAATACAGAAAATTCATCTGAAAATAAACATCTTTTCATGATAATGCATAACAAAATAGGAAGAGTATTTCCTTAACTTGATAAAGTGCATCTACAAAAATTTACAGCAAACACATTTAATGACAAAATGATGAAAGCTCTCACTTTAAGAACAAAACAAGGTTGCACACTAGTCACTATTTCTGGTCAACACTGTACCAAAGGGACAGTTCAATAAGGAAGAAAAAGAAAAACAACCTAAATGGATTAGGAAGTACAGTCATTATACACAGATGTCATGACTGTCTACCTAGAAAACCCAAAATACTTTTCGTATAAATTATTACCATTAATAATAGCTTATCAAAGTTTCTATGCATTAAAAAACCAATAAACCAACAACAGATTTAAAATGCAGTAAAAAAACTATTTACAATAGCATCTTATAGAATACTTAGGAATAGATCTAACCAAAAATCTGCAAGCCTTTTATGAAAAAAACTATAACATCGCTTTGTAAGAAATTAACAAAGATCTGAATAAATGATAAGGTAATGAAAGATGTGTCATGTTCATAAATTGGAAGATTCAATAATGTAAAAAAGTTAACTTTCCCAAATTAATCTATAGGTACAATGTAATGCCAATCAAAATTCCAAGTGTGTGTGTGTGTGTGTGTGTGTGTGTGTGTGTGTGTGTGTGTTTTGGGGGTTGAGGGAGGACTAACAGGCTTATTCTTAAACCTGTACAAATCTGTAAAACTACAAGAATAGCCAAGACACTCCTGAACAACAGTACATGAAAAAGATCTAGGGAGATTCCAAGGACTATACTCCTAGTGTGTACAGCAAACAGAATGATGAGTCTACAGAAAACAAATGACAAAACTAGCACAGTAGGGCTTCCCTGGTGGCGCAGCGCTTAAGGACCCGCCTGCCAATTCAGGGTACATGGGTTTGAGCCCTGGTCCGGGAAGATCCCACATGCTGCAGAGGTACTAAGCCCGTGCGCCACAACTACTGAGCCTGTGCTCTAGAGCCCACGAGCCACAACTACTGAAGCCCACGCGCCTAGAGCCTGTGCTCCACAACAAGAGAAGCCACTGCAATGAGAAGCCCGCGCACGGCAACCAGAGAAAGCCCGGCGCAGCCCGCGCGCAGCAACAAAGACCCAACACAGCCAAAAATAAATAAATAAATATATTTTTTAAAAACATTAGAGAACTTACGACCAAAATTTGTGGAAGCAGCAAAACTGTCTGCAAATTGGGTTTCCAATGGTTCTGTATTACAGACACATAATATGCATAAAATATATTATGGATATATATAAATATATGTATAAGCATGAAATAAATTTCCCTTTTTTCTTGTAAACCAAAAAAATTTTTTTGCCTATGGATTAAGGACTTACAGATGATTTGACTGTATATATACATACATTTAGAGAGAAACAGATATAGAAATAAAAACAGATTTCATGTTTATATACATGTCTGTGCATATTTTCTACCTCCTTCCACTGAGAGTACCTAGAAGCAATGACATCCCTGTAGCAATAAACACATCTAATGCCCAGATCTTGGTTTCTCAATACGATTCTCCACAAAAAGGGTCCATAGGTCTTTGTAGAAATGGCTGATGTTAGTGTTAGGGCTGGGAAAATACACAAAGAGTTTGGAATGCCCTGCGCTGCCAGAAAGTAAGGACATCCTCCAACATTGATGGGATATGTCAAGAGGACACAGGAACCAGTTGAAAAGGCTCTCACTGGCCAAATATGGAATAATTTAATCATCAAAATAAACAGATGATTTGTTCCATTCAAAAGTTAACATTAAAGACATTACTGTGTAGAATGGAAAGTAATCAAATGACTAAGAATGTATATGTAGGTATTCTGAAACTTTTAATAGTATATCATTTAAATATGTCACATTTCCCATTTCTGTTTAGCATTCCTAAACAGTCAAGCCTTTATAATAAAACATCTCTATTAATCATTACAATCAGAAAGTGATACAAATGACATTTTACTAACAAAAATTCAAAACTTTCTTAGTATCCACGTTAAGTCCATTTCCACTAGCATCCTCTGTAACTTCCCCCAAATGGCTCAGTCTTCGTAACCATAGCTTTTCATAATATTTCATTTTAAGCTCAAATCTCTAATAAAAAAAATTCTTTCACATATCTAAGGTTTGTATCAGTTTTTTAAAAAACAGAATGTAGCTCTTCTTCTTAATATACTCAAAACAAACAAACAAATATGTCCAAGGAATTGAGGAGATTAGTCAGGAGTACGTAAATACTTCAGAAAATCATAAAGATACAATATGAACATGAATAAAGACCACAACAACTGTGTAGGAAGAAACATAAGCAGATTAAGTGTGATTCTACTTAGCTTAGAAATAAAAACGGATACTTTAAAATCTTAACTACCAAAAACAAACCACAGAAGCAGAAAGTCTAAGGTCCTTTAGGGAATTCTCTAAACAAAATATATTCATTCAGGAAAATAATTCATAATATGTTATAGCTGATGCTTTTGGAAGCATAGTGTGCTCTTAAAACTTCTAAGTAAATTTTTAAAAATGGAATTGATTTTGGAAACTCTGAAAAGTTTCCAAAATGATTTTAAATTTTGAAATTTTTTTTACTGCAAGGGTTTTTACTATTTAAAGGAAGTTTGATAATAATCACTCCCTGCTTTAACCTGCTTTCTTCATATATATTGAGTTTCTTCAAATTCAAATCTTCATATAGGAATTTTCTAAAAGATGACTCTGTACCTATTCTAAAAGCTTAGTTCAAGGCATAAAAAAATTGTAAGTACATTCTACTTTACTATTTTAGTTAAATACAGATTCTGTGATAAACTAACTTGCAATGTTAACAGGTACTTATTTAATATATCATGGAATGGATTTTCTGAACTTAAACTAATATAGAACATGATAACATCAACTGCCTGTCAACATATAACATTTGTTTTTAAAATTCTGTAAAAATACATAGTTTCATACCTGCCTTTGTGCTCTAGTATTAGGTGTCCCTCAGAATCCTGCATTCCACTTCCTTCTAAAATACCCATAAATCAAGCTCCCAGAACCCGCATAACATAATTAGAAAACTAAATATATAAAACTCTGTAACATTTTTTCTTGTAACAGATTACATCAAGTACTCATTCGATTGATTAGTAGAAAAGTAACAGTGTAAAGTTTCAGCACTTTAAAAGAGTAATTTACAATCTATTTAACTATGATCAACATATTTCATTTGACAGTTAAGAAGCAATCAATCAGATGACTCATCACACACACACAGAACTATAATACATATATTTAAAGATGGATGAACCTTTGGACATCAGATCAAGGTCCTTATTTTACAGATGAACAACAAATTAAGAAACCTAAGGTCACATATGAACACAGATCTCCTAAGAAATATAAGCTTTCTGATGACTTCATAATGTTGAATATATTTGTGTCATTAAAATTATGATAATAGTATTTTTCCTCTCACTTCTATCCTAACACCATTCCCACTTTTGCCATACTCCTTTTAACAGTTGTTCTACTACTGTTAATGGGTAACCCACTGTTAAGGCATCTATACTTAGAAACTAAACTACTCTCAGGAGGGTATATAATATATCCTTTACTATTCCTGTTATCTTTATTTTTGATTACAGCTAAGTTTTCTTCTGTGAGTAGGCTGTTCTTGACAAGCAGTGACTCAGCTTGTGATACAACTGACTTGTTTACAAGTCTTGAATGTTCTACTGCATTACTACTAAATCAAAGTAGATTTTTATATTATGTGTTACCATGCTTTTTATTTAGAAGCATGGATAATAAATTTTATAATACCCTGAACATGAAATTATACAACTGAAAAAAATGTTAAGGTTATTTAAAACAATTTAAAGATTTTATTTCCTACTGGAATGGTCTACAGTGCAAAGAGCAATGTAGTGCAGAGGCAAAGGATCTAGGCTAGAACCCTTAGGTCAAGGTGGCTACTTTTCTTTTAGCCGTGTAATCCTATGCAAGTCACTTATCTCTGACTCTCATGGTTCACAAAGAGTTTTTCTGAAGATCAAGAGAGAACATCTTAAAAATGCTCCATAAATGATAATAATATAGTATCATACAAAATGTATTATCATAGAACTGTCAGCTACCATCCTTATAACAGACTTTAGAAATATATAATTCTCAGACTTCCCTGGTGGCGCAGTGGTTAAGAACCCGCCTGCCAATGCAGGGGACATGGGTTCGAGCCCTGGTCCAGAAAGATCCCACATGCTGCAGAGCAGCTAAGCCCGTGAGCCACAACTACTGAGCCTGCGCTCTAGAGCCCAAGAGACACAGCTACTGAAGCCTGCACGCCTCAACAAAGAGTAGCCCCTGCTCATCACAACTAGAGAAAGCCTGTGTGCAGCAACGAATACCCAATGCAGCCAAAAATAAATAATTAATTTTTTAAAAGTGTTAAAAAAAAGAAATATATAATTCTCAACTATAATATTTATATTATAACTTATATTATTTAAAATTTCAGAAGATGATCTTTTTTGGATAATAGAAATTTCATCAGACAGGAAAGATCTGCAAAGATCTTTGTTTTCTGATTGCACAGCCTTCTTACATAATTTAAAAACCTACTACTGAGGGACTTCCCTGGTTTGCACAGTGGTTAGGAATCCTCCTGCCAATGCAAGGGACACGGGTTCGAGCCCTGTTCCAGGAAGATCCCACGTACCATGGAGCAACTAAGCCTGTGTGCCACAACTACTGAGCCTGCGCTCTAGAGCCCACGAGCCACAGCTACTGAGCCTAAGTGCCACAACTACTGAAGCCCGTGCGCCTAGAGCCCATGCTCTTCAACAAGAGAAGCCACTGCAATGAGAAGCCCGTGCACTGCAATGAAGAGTAGCCCGCGCTCGCCGCAACTAGAGAAAGCCCAC
This sequence comes from Delphinapterus leucas, assembly GCF_059928025.1. Taxonomy (NCBI): domain Eukaryota; kingdom Metazoa; phylum Chordata; class Mammalia; order Artiodactyla; family Monodontidae; genus Delphinapterus; species Delphinapterus leucas. Next base: position 43,690,656 of record NC_143135.1, read on the forward strand.
ACGCAGCGACAAAGACGCAGTGCAGCCAAAAATAAATAAATTTATTATTTTTTTTTTAAAAAAAACAGGGCTTCCCTGGTGGTGCAGTGGTTGGGAGTCCGCCTGCCGATGCAGGGGACACGGGTTTGTGCCCCGGGCCGGGAAGATCTCACATGCCACGGAGCGGCTGGGCCCGTGAGCCATGGCCGCTGAGCCTGCGCGTCCGGAGCCTGTGCTCCGCAACGGGAGAGGCCACAACAGTGAGAGGCCCGCGTACCGCAAAAAAAAAAAAAAAACCCACAAAACCTACTACTGAAAAAAAAGCAAAAAACTACTACCAAACAGTTTATGTAGATTTATAATTTAGAGACAAATCTTATACCTTATCTAGTCCAACTCCCTCATTTCAGAGATGAAGAAGAAAAAAAAGGCCCAGAAAGGATAAGCAACGCAAAGCCAAACCAAAGCATTTTCTGATTCCCAAACCATTATCCTCTCCACCAGAAAGCTAATATATGACCCCCTTTCTCAAGAAGCCTGTCAAAATTACAGCCATACTCTTTAACACAATTACCAGTTTTCTCTATGTAAATCAACTCCTTGAGAATAGGTACTCTTTTTACTTCTCTCTCCTATCAGTACTAGCAAAACTTTAAATATGTAATATTCAAATAAAATGATTTTTTAAAAGCAGGCTTAATAAAAAACTTCAAGTAAATGAAAAGATACACTACATCACTAGTCAATAAGAAATGCAAATTCAAACCACAGAGATACCCCTACACACTAACTAGAATGATTAAAAAACTAAACTGAAAAATATTGACATTGCCAAGTACCAACACGGAGGCAGAGCAACTGGAATGTGCATACACTGCTCAATGGAATGCAAAATGGTACAGCCATTTCAGAAAAGAGTTTGGCAGTTTCTTACGAAGTTAAACACGCACTTACCATATGAAGACATATGTCTACCAAAAGAAAAAGCTGTACACAGATATTTGTAGCAGCTTATTCAGAATCACCAAAACCTGGAAATAACCCAAATGTCCACCAGTTAATAAATGGATAAACAAATTGTGACACTGGACAATAAAAAGGAAGCCTAGTGATACAACAGATAACATAGATAAACATCGTAGTTTTACGCTAGATGAAAGTCAGACTCAAAATGCTACATACTATTTGAATTCCAGTTATATGAGGAAAAGGCAAAACATGAGGGCAGAAAACAGATCAGTGGTTGCAGAGCCTAGAGGTGGGAGGTGGGGTTGATTATAAGAGGCATGAGAAAACTTTTTTAAGGTGATGGAGATGTTCTATATCTTGACTGTGGTGGTGGTTATACAACTGTATAAGTTTGTCAAAATTCATAAAACTGTATGCCTTAAAGGAACAAATTTTACTGTATATAAATTATACCTCAGTAAACTTGATTTTTTCAAAAAAGTCTCATTCTAGCTCTTCCACTACCTGAGACATTAAGTAAGTTATGGGGTTTTTACAGCCTTCATGTTTTCCTCCCCTATAAATGAAGGAGCTGTAATACCGAACTACTACTTCCCTTCCACTGTTAAATCATATTACTGAATTGTAGAAATATTTTCTGCATCACTGTCTATTTTTCTTAGAATTTTAAAAATCATACTTGTGTTATGTTAATGGTAAATGTAATAGTAAATAAATATTTCAAGACGTGAATTTAAGATGTCAAAATTAAAGCAGTAATATTTCTTAGATGTCTTTTTTTTTTGATATGGATCATTTTTAAAGTATCTACTGAATTTGTTACAATATTGCTTCTGTTTTTATGCTTTGGTTTTTTGGGCACGAGGCATGTGTGATCTTAGCTCCCCGACCAAGGATCGAACCAGCAACCCCTGCACTGGAAGGCAAAGTCTTAACCTCTGGGCTGCCAGGGAAATCCCTTAGATGTCTTTTAATAAGAGACTTCATTGTTAGGTATCTAATTTTTCACCAATTCCCTTTCATTACCACAAAGTGTTATAAATAAAGTAATAAATTATACAACTTGGTGTACGTAAAATTAAAGGCAACAAAATTAAAATACCTAAACACATAAAAAGGTAGACATTTTATATCTATAAAATGGAAGAAATGTATATGAATTCATAGATAGTTTATGTATTGATATATTTACTAAAGCAATACGTATCTTTTACCAGGTAAGTCATACAAAAATTCTACTTTCTAATGCAACCTGGAACTGGGGTTGTAATCAAGAGCTCCTCTCAGTAAAATATTAAAGTCAATTGAATTTGGAGCACTGGGGAAATCCTTGGGAAGATTTCATGAATCCCCTATTAACACTCCTTGCGGTGTTCTCAGTTGCTGCTGCTGCTGCTGCAGCCGCCACCAGTCATCACTCTAGCACCAGTGCCACTTTAGCCTGTTGAGCTGCCGAAAAGAAAGGGGGTATAAACAGGGAGTTCTGTGTACTATGGCTCCTACCAAGACAAATGCCTGTAAAAAGCCAGTGGTAAAGCACTCAAGAAAGCAACCAGCTACTAAAGTCACTCACAAGAATATGTCTTATACTGAAAAGGTGAAGAAACCACATTTTTACAAGCCTTATACTGCAGCTGTCCCTGAAGTACACTGAACTTCTCACTTGCAAGTGTTCAGGACTTCAAACCAGATCTACACTACCGAAGTGCAGCTACTGGCACATTTCTGGAGGCAAATGAGGCCTATCTAGTTAGCCTATTTGAAGATACCTACCTGTGTGTTATCCATATCAAATATGTAACAATTATGCCAAAGGATATCCTGCCAGGATGACTCAAATGTGGAGAATGCACTTAAGATGCATTATGAAAGGGAAACATTTTATTCTTAAAAGAACAAAAAAAAGTACCTAATTATATGACTGCAAATGAAAAAAAAAAAAAAACAGGTGAGAGAATCGGTATTATAGCCAATTCTGCCTTGCCCCATTTTCATTTGTGTGTAAATGTTTAATATTAATGCAGCGATATAAAACATTCATGCAAGTAAACAATGTTTCAGCAAACAAGTTTCACTGAATTTGTTTGTAACAATTATAAACAAATTGGTTAACTTTTTCTGCGAAAAAAACATTTCCTGCCCACTAATTTCTGCACAATAAAAACCTAAATTCCTTTTAGGCATACAAAGCCTTCAGAATTTTAAAACACAATCTGTCAGAACTATCTTCTCTCACTCAACCCCAGGCACCCCATGCATTTACCCCAAACTTTCTGCCACTTTTAAAATGCATTACAGACTTGTGTGTTTTAAATGCCATTTCTCCTAACTAAAAGCTCTTACTTCCTTCTTTACTTGGCAGTCAAGTCATCCTTTGTGACCTAATTTAAGTGTTACATTCTCACAGGATCCCCTAGATAAAGCTGGTAGCTCCCTCCTCTATGGTCCCACTTTATTTCCAAATTATGCATTTGCCTCATTACAAATTTTTGTCTCCCAGACTAGACTAGCAACTAGAACTAGGTCACATTCCTTATTCATCTTTGATTCTCTGGTTCTTGGCAGCTACTAACTCAATGCTTAACTGAATGAATTCGACCGCATCCAGAACTATGGAAATCTACATTAAGAATAATTAAAGCGTATTTATGATGAAATAAAAATAGGTAATATCATTTGAAACAAGAAAGGTATTTATAGTCAAATTACAATGCTTTGGTTATACTGGAAAATTTCACTTGGGTGATAAATGAGGTCCATGGTTTTCCTTAAAGCTAAACCAAAAGTACTGGGCTCACTGTATACAGAAAGATTTAAATTCCAGATCTTTTTTCTTAATTATGTCACTTAGCCCTAAGTTCTTCTCTACTGGAAAGCCACTATATTTCTGCTAATTTGAATGACTCTGCAAGTCTTATAGCAGTCAATTACACAGCATCAAATCTAAAGCACAATCAGTAATACAACTGACAAAAATAGACAGGTTAATTGGTTCTTCTATCCATGTCAACTGGTTATACTCTAGAATTTTTGAAAATCAGAATTATCAAACACATAAAGTTCTCCCAGAAATAAACTATTCTTAACATGAATCCTGCTTTAAAATAACATTTCACACTGAAACTTATACACAAATAACTTGTTGATCTAGTAAGTTATTTCAACAAATATCTATATACACTAAACCGATTTTTCTTAGGATCTCATTAGACTAAAAAGTTTCATTTGTACTTTGTCACATGTTTCAACTATCAAAAAGTAGCAAAAACAGGTCTTACTTGATAATATAAAAGAACCTGTCAAATCGAACAATCATTTAGGATTTATGCTGACAGGTCATATCAGATCCCCGACTTCAAACAACTAAGCATATTTAATAACTAAAATATGACTTCATTTTTATTTAATCAATACATATTGGACAACAACAATGTACAGTACATTATGCTGGCCCCTAGGGAGAATACAGGATGAAGGTAATAACAGTAATGAAGATAGTAACACTTATTATGACAGATAACATTTATAAGAGTGCTTATTAAGTGGAAGACACTTTGTATGTATTAACTCATTAACCGTTCCCAACAACCCTAGGAGGTAGTTACTAGTATCCTCATTTAACTTAGGTAATGGTAGGTTAAATAACTTGCCCAAGGTCACAAAACTGGAAGTTGAACCCAGGCACGCTGACTGTTGTGTCCTGACTTTGAAGAGCTTCTAATAAAGGTATTAACACAAATAATAAAGGTATTAACTTATAATTTTTCAAATGTCAAAAGCTACAATGTTATGGGATTTCAGGGTTAGAAAAATGCTATCAGGTTGAAAGAGGAGAATCAGGAAAAGTTTCTTATAGTAGTAAGAAGGGCTAGATTTTGCTGGTTGGGTAGGATTTTAAAAGCTTGCTTTTTAAAAACATAAAAAATTCAATACAGCTGCATGACATGGCCAAAACAAACAAATAAATAAATAAACATATTGGGAATTCCCTGGCAGTCCAGTGGTTAGGACTTAGTGTTCCCACTGCCAGGGCCTGCTTTCTATCCCTGGTGGCGGAACTAAGATCCTGCAATCGGTGCAGCATGGTCAAAAACAAACAAACAAACAACAACAAAAAACAAATTCAAGACATATATCTCAGTAAGTTTCATAAAAACAGTAATCTCTCAACACTCTCGACAGTGGATTGCAGCAACAGTTTTATGTCAATGAAAATGTTCCTGTCCATGGCTACTTTAGGTATGCTTGTTTCAGTTTAGTTCCATTAAACAAAAGAACAGGGCAATTACTGTTGCTCCCACACCCTGAGACAAAGTAAACAGAAGTATTCAGTAGAGCAGAGAGGAGACATCTGTTCACTTACACTACACCTATATCCATCCCTTCTTCCATTATACTGACAGAAAAGCAGGCTCAGGAAAAATACATTCTTTAAGAATCTTGATGTGAAAAAGCACATCATTTACAGTGGAGAATGTTTGTACAAAATTAGATTCTAAGCAGAAATACCTAGACAGAACACTTTAAAATCCATGTAATAAGCCTCATAAAAGAATATGCCTCTGAATATCATGACACTTATCATGTTGCCTGAACTGAATAAGGTCCTTAATACCAATGAATCAAGTTTTTAAAGTCGATGTCTTCTGGAACCTAAATTTACAATAGGTATTTTAATGTATATTTAATACTATGTTTTTCACAACCCCCTTTCTTTTTCTTTTTTTTGGACAATAACTTTTTATTTTATTTTATTTTTTAACTTTTTATTTTATATTGGAGTACAGTTGATTAACAATGTTGTGTTAGTTTCAGGTGTACAACAAAGTGATTCAGTTATACATATACATATATCTATTCTTTTTCAAATTCTTTTCCCATTTAGGTTGTTACACGATATTGGGCAGAGTTCCCTGTGCTACACAACCCCCTATTTTCAATACAATCTTTTCTTTCAACTTGGGCTATGATGGTGATGGTATGTTAGTACTCTAGAAATGCACTAAGCCTCTCCCCTCCATTTTGGCAAAAAATTTACAATATTTGGTACTAAGACACAAAACATTTATGTGACTAATCCAAAAAATGGAAAATAAGAGGCAAGAATCCTAAAAATGTACTTAATAAAGTACTTAAATAGTTTTCATGTAAAATCAAAGTTCACCCATTTAAAACTCCCTGAAAAGCAGGTATTAAAAAACATTTCATATTATTCACTCAGGGCAAGTGACACTTGAAAGCATACAGCACATCAGGGAACAGCAACTAATGTGGTTGAATGTGGCTAAAACAAAATTGGCTTGGGGCAGGAGATAACAAAAACATTAAGAATTTCTGGTCAAAGAGGACAAACTGAATACAAGCATTTAGCTCAAAAGCTTCCCAAAACCTCTCTGAAACAAGAATAAAGAAAATTTTTAAAGAGCATAAATCCATAGGAAACCAGAAACAATTTTAGAAGCTAGAAAGCAGAACAAGTGGTAGTGACAATTACACCTGAGAAGACTGAAACCTACATTAGCCTAGAAAAACAAAGACACCTGGCTTACAGGACATACCACAGTTACAATTATACCAAAAGACCCCTAAACTCTCTGGAGAAGTGGTTGATTGCAGGGTTGGGGCAGGGCAAGTATAAGATGGGTTGAAGCTTTATGTGGTGCCACAAAGTACTGAAGTGCTCAAAAGGCAAGGATGAGCACAGATGCCAACCAGAAAGAGCTCCCCCTGGCCAAGACTGGAACAATTTGAGCAACAAAATAAATAACAATAGTTTGGGGTTATAATCGAAAGAATAAAATAAATATCTTAAGTCTATACTGACATAAATAAATAAGTAAATAAATGTGGGAGAAGGGACAACTCTTCCTCACAAAAGAATTCCAATTAATAAATGTAGAAATAATGAGGGAAACAGAAAATCACTATTAGAATGCAACAGTAACAAGATCTATAAATGGATGCTAAAACTAGTGGGCAGAAGTTTAAGCTGAAACAGGATATCTGCATGGTCTCAAAGTAGTTAGTAATTATTAAAGAGGAAAATAGTAACTTTACAGTGGAGAAACCTAGCAGAATCACCTGAACCAAGTGATCAAAGGTTAACATCACAGTAGGACACATCAGCATCATGTCCCCCCGCCAAATGATGCACAGAGAAGGACATATCACTTCTGTGACAGCCTTCTCTTTAATAACCTCAATCTAATCATGAGAAAAGATCAGACAAACCCAAATTGAGGGCGATTCTGCAAAAATGACTAGTGCTGCTCAAAATGTCAAGGTCATGAAAGAGAAGTAAAGTCTGAGAAATTGTCACAGATAAGAGGAAACTAAGGAGACATGACAACAAAATTCAATGTGGGACTCTGAATTTGGATCTTGGAATAAAAAGAAACATTAGTGGAAAACTGGTCAAATCTGAATAAATTCTGTAGTATAGTTAATAGTATTGTACTAAAGTTAATTTCTTACTTTTGATAAGTGTTCTGTGGTTATAAAATATGTTACCATGAGGAGAAGCTTGGTGACAGGTATATGGGAGCTCTGCGTATTCTTTTTTCAAGCTTTCTATAAAAATTTAAAAAGAAAAAAGGGGAAAAAACCCAAAAAGGCTCAGGAACTAGCAGTTTCCGATACTCTGGGAGCAAGAGTGAAGTCCAAGCTAGAATAAGAGATTAAAGTCTGCTTAAGAAGCAGTCAGAACTCCCAGATCCTCTTTTACTCTTTGACCCTTGCTGGCAAAAGACTAAGCAATCTCAGAAGAGCATAAAACAAGGTATCTCTGGACTAGAGGATGCCAGGTGCAATCAAATTTGAGGGCTGCCACATTGAAAACTGGAGAAGTAAATGAAACGGTATTCATGTACTTTATGATGAAACCCACAACCCCGTTTCCTACTCAGCTCCCAAGCTTGTTCTCTCCAAGCAAAAGATAAGAAATCTTTTCTGGGAAATCAATTCAGCACAAGGGAAAAACGTGTCACTGGGAGTCTACAAGGAAATTAACCACACATATCTAAAGTACAGGGAAAACCATAATTACCCACTGGCAGAGCTTCCATTCAGCTTTTTAAGGCCCCTCTTCTAAATAAGCATTGAGTTCCAAGGAATACCAGACATCTAAAAAAAGCATCTAATATGAAAGACAAAGCCCAAAGCAAACAAACAGAAAAAGGAAATTTGGAGAAAAGAGAATATGCAGAGAAGAAAAGTATCAATAATTTCCTAAGAGAGATAAGACACTGCGTCCATAAAACAAATAGGATATCAAAAACAGGATATATCAGGATATATTAAAACTTTTTCAGAAAAAAAAGAGTACTTGGAAATTATAAACATGATAGCAGAAATAAAACCTTAGTAGAAGAATCAGAAGATAAAATTGAGAAAAATCTCCCAGAAAACAGAGGAAAAAGGAAAAGAAATGGAAAATAGAGGTAAACAGAAGAAAATTAGAGAAACCAAGGCAGTAGACCCATTACCTAAATAATAGGAATTCAAGAGAGAGAACAGAGAAAACGAAGGGGAAGAAACAAAAGAAATGACTTAAGAAAATTTCCCAGAACTGATGAGACAAATATCAGATTGAATAAGACTACCCTGAACCCAGGAGAAGTGGAGAAAAACCGACCTGTACACATAATACAGGAATTTCAGAGCTCTAGGGGAAAAGGTTCTCCAGGCTTCCAGAGAGGAAAAGTAAGATTCAAAATCATCTAGGCAGGGACTTCCCTGGTAGTGCAGTGGTTAAGAATTTGCCTGCCAATGCAGGGGACGCAGGTTCAATCCCTGGTCCGGGAAGATCCCACATGCTGCGGAGCAACTAAGCCTGTGCGTCACAACTACTGAGCCCGCGTGCTGCAACTACTGAAGCCTGCGCACCTAGAGCCTGTGTTCTGCAACGAGAGAAGCCGTGGCAGAGAGAAGCCATGGCAATGAGAAGCCTGCACACCGTAACGAAGAGCAGGCCCTGCTCGCGGCAACCAGAGAAAGCCCGCACACAGCAACGAAGACCCAGCGCAGCCAATAATTAATTAATTAATTTTAAAAAAATCTTCTAGGCATCTGATGTCTCAACAGCAACACTGAAAACAATATGGCAATGGAGCAATGTATTCAAAGTTCTGAGAGAAAATTATTTCTGACCGAGAATTCTCTGCCCAGCCAAACTATCTATAAAGCAAGAGGGTAGAAACATTTTCAGACATGTGAAGTCTTGAAAAAATTATAGCCCATCCAGAAAGCTATTGAAAGTGGTCCTCCAAAATGAGAACACAAAGAAAGATGAAGACATCAGATACAGAACCAGGAGCTCTAATACAAGAGAGACCTGACAGAAACTTCTAAGATGATTGTAAAGGCAAATCTAAGACAGCAGCTGCAATTCAAGAAAATTCATCAAAAAATTGGTAGTTGTGAACATAAGGAGAAGACTCATACACTTGAGAGTTTGGACTAAATCAGAGTTTTTATTGACATTTTGGACCACATAATTCTTTGTCGTGGGAGGCGGTCCAGTGCAGTGCAGGATGATGCTTGGCAGCATAGCTGGCTTCTGCTCGCTAGATATCAGTAGCACACTCCTGCCCTCCCTCACCTACCCAACATAGCCAATATCCTCTCGGTTGCCCCCAATTGAGAACCACTTGGTTAAATTAATGATAAATACATAGAAAACAAAGCAAAAGCAAATTCTTAGAAAATATTAACTCATGGAAAACAAAATACTGTACAGGAAGGAAAAATCATCACAATAAACTACAAGGCTCAACTATGAATACAGTGACATTGATATAAACTTTGAAACTTGATGTATCCAAACAACTTGCAATATGACAATATTGGAAGGATTGGGCAGAACTGAGAAGTGTGTCTGTGTTTGGGGATAGTGGTAAACCGAATCTTCCACTGCGGGAAGTCCGTAGACAATCCATTCAACTGAAAAAATCACGAGGGAAAACTACAGGCATACTATTTTGAAATATGGAGATAAATATCAAAAGAATGAGTAGCAAGTGGCTGCCTCCGGAGAGCCCAAAATGAAGGGGAGGGAGAATCTGCAGAGCAGAGTTATTCAACTCTTTTCAATATGTGCATGTATAACTTTGACAAAAATTAATTTTAAAAAACAAATCAACTGAGGCTACATTATGAAGGACTTTCCTACTGATTAAGGCCACAATGACTTAGAAACAAACAGCTATACAACTTTGAATAAGTTACTTACTCTTTTTTTTTTTGGCTGTGTTGGGTCTTCATTGCTGTGCATGGGCTTTCTCTAGTTGCGGCGAGCAGGGGCTACTCTTTGTTGGGGTACACAGGCTTCTCATTGCGGTGCCTTCTCTTGTTGTGGAGCACGGGCTCCAGGCGCGTGGGCTTCAGTAGTTGTGGCACGTGGGCTCAGTAGTTGTGGCATGCGGGCTCTAGAGCACAGGCTCAGTAGTTGTGGCGCATGGGCTTAGTTGCTCCACGGCATGTGGAATCTTCCTGGACCAGGGCTCGAACCCGTGTCCCCTGCATTGGCAGGCGGATTCTTAACCACTGCGCCACCAGGGAAGCCCAAGTTACTTACTCTTTAAGCCTTACTTTCTTTCTATCTATAAAATACATAATGAAAGATAAGAGATGCCTTAAAGCGCTTTATAGATATTAAGTAAGTGTGTAAATTGTTTAGCACAGTGTCTGGTGCATAGTGTTTATTAATATTACCTAGTATTCAATTTGCAATCAGAGGGTAATAATTATAAACTTTAAAACAGGTAAGTCATAATGTCATGCGTTTTAGAAAGTAATGGCTGTTGTGGTGAGGACGGTTACGAAAGAAAAGAGCCTAGAAGAACGCAGACCATTTAAAAGGGCTACATTTGAATGAGAAAATAGAGGCAGAGCCACGAAGAGAAAGGTAAGGATACAAGAGATATTTTTCAAGTGACAATTTAACTATATATGGAAAAAAGGAAAAAGGAGGAGTCAAAAAACTGTTCCAACTTCAGCGAATAAACAGATGATGATGACACTAACTGAACAAGAGAATACAAAGAACTATGCTGGGAGGAGGACATGAGAAGAGAGGAGAGAGAAATGAGGTTGATATTACACATATTTAATCTGTAGGTCCTAGAGTACAACCAAGTAGAGATATCTAGTATGCAGGTGGAAATCCGAAACTAGAAGAGAGGTCAGGGCTGTAGATATAAATGTGTAAATTACAATCAAAGGCTGAAGCCATACAAATTAAAAGAATACTCATTTGACATGTTCCATAATATTTATTAATTGAATTTATTTTTTTAAAAAAACAGACAATAGAGATGAAAAACAAGTTGTTTTAATGTTTTGAGGGCTCTCAATATCAACGGCCCTGATATAGTTATGAGGTCATTGTGAAGTTCAAATGAGTTAATACACACAAAGCACATACAACAGTATGTGACATATAATAAATGCTCAATAAATTTTGGTTATTATTATCATCATTAGTTCCAGATAGAAGTAGTGTTTATTATATGGAAAAGAGAGGCAGAAAAAAATCTACTGAGATATGGAACTACATATTCTTTTTCTTTCATTTTTCTATCCTTTCTACATTTATATACTCCTTGGACGCCACTTTAAGTATTGCAGTGAAAGTATTATTTTAAAACTATTAGTAATATGTACCTTTTATCCTTAATTATACTATAAAATACTTGAGGAAAAAATAATTTTATCTAAATATTCCCTATATGGCAGCGCACAGTAACGTACGGTGAGTACACAACAAATATTAATGTCACAAATCCTTATAAGGAAACAGAATAATAAAAACAATGATGCAATAAATGAAAGTGGAATGACATTAAAAGAGATCTCAAAGTCAACATCAATATAAAACAATTCAAAGACATATAGTAGAGTGAAAAAGTGAGGTGAAATGCTTTGTTGTTTACCACAAAGAACAGACCACACTCACTTTGCTCTCCTCTGGGTACAACAATTAGGAGAAATATTAAAAACACTGGATTATGTCTAAAAGAAAGCAACTGAGAAACAAAGAACTGTGGATGCTCAGTCCTCCTCCCCTCCCCCCTCTTCAACAATGAGAAAAAGCTGTCCTATGCAAAATGATTTAAGATTTCTCTGTTGTTCAGGGGCAACTATCAAAAGATGGCAGCTACAGAGATCTAGACTTCTCTCAACTCAAAAACTTAAAACAGATCTCTTCTAAGACAAAGATGTTATCAGAGATGTCATGAAGGTATTCAAGCAAAGGCTGGAAAACAGTTTGCCAAGGATGTTGTGAAAAATATCCAAGCAGGGGAAATTGGTTAGAACTCTTAAGTTTCCTTGCAACCCTGTAACCACATCAATGAATATTACTGAAGATCAGTGTCCTTCAGAAAGGACACTGTCTTAGACCTATAATACATACCAAAAAAAAAAAAGAGAGAGAGAGAGAAAGAGACAGACACACACAAAGATCTCTGCTGTCAAGAAATCCATAATGAATAATAATAAAATACAGTCTGAGACCATAATAGATGTCACAAAGCACTATTTATTAATTGCCAAATGAATTCTATTCATATATAAAAGTCTTCTAAGAAGGAGAAATCCTTAAGGTTAAACGGTCAGAAAAGGCTTTTTAGAATAAATGAGGTACTGAGGGAAAGATGTGTATGAATGTTCTGTATCAGTGGGCAGAAGTAGGAAAGAAGAGTTAGCACAAATAGAAGTGAAAAGCAAGTTAGAGAAAAACCTGTTTGGCTGCATTAAAAACTTGTTTTGAGGAAGAAGAGATAAGCTGAAAGGGCAGACTGTGGCCAGAATCAAAGTGTACTAGGCATTGAACATCAAGCTAAACAGTTTCAAACTTATCCTGCATACAGCATCTGTATCAACTACACAATTCTGCTACAGCCATAGATAATAGTAAATAAATGGGCATCAATGTGTTCCAATAAAACTTTATTTATGAATACTGAAATGAATATACGAAATCTAAATGAAATCTAAATGAAATATATGAAATCTAAATTTCATATACTTCCATGTGTCACAGATTATTTTTATTATTTTGATTTTTTTTCAACAATTTGAAAATCATTCTTAACTCATGGGCCAAACAAAACAGGCTGTGGGCTGAATTTGGCCCAGGGACTAGTTTGCCAAGCCCTGCATGACATTAAGCTGCCTTCTTCAGCAGTCCTCTAAGGTACACTTGTCCTTGAGCTTCAGGGACCAGAATAACATATTATTCGTTCAACAACTGCACACACATGGATGCACACATTTAACCAATATCTAAATCTAGTAAGTGTCAGAGGTTCTCTAAAAAAGAAAAGCCCGCCAAATTGTTGGTAATAAGCCAGTAGAACAGAAGTAAGACATTTTAAAATTCTGTAATTTATTTTCTAAGTCCATAGTAAATGGACTTAGAGAGTTACATACTACTTTTACGGAGCCTCTAGGTTCCATGAAGGGATGTGTAAAACAGAGTATAATCAAGGGGATGTGAGTTCTAGTCCTAGCTCTGTCATTTATTTACTCATTATGTGACCCTGAACAAGTCACTTTCAATCTTCTGGCCCTCATTTCCTCATCTATAGAAGTGAAGGGGTATAAGTTACTAAATGGTCACTATGTGTTCTCTCAGCTTTAGCACTATATAATTCTACTCCTACTGAAAAAGACCAGACAAGGGATGACAAAGATGAGACGAAAGTGATAATTAATGACACAGACAAAAAGAGAAAGACATTGACTAAATGAGTGGTCAGATAGTACAAACAGGCAGGGGGCAAAAGGCCCCAAAGTACAGTATTACTAAAATCAAGGAATTTTTTTTAAGTATCAAATGCAAAAGAAAATTCAAGGAAGAGAAGCAGGCAAGAATTCAAGAAGAGAAGTATGGCCATCAAAAAAGAATGAATTACTTAGCTAGCTAAAACAGTGACAGACTTTTGAGATTTGAGAGTACTGTGCAAGTTTCCAGGAATCAAAAAAGGAGTCAGGGAAAAAGAAAAGACTGAAGATGAGTCTAGGGAACAGAAAATAAAGGCATGTGGTCCAGAAAGAGTAGGGGAAAAAAAAAAAAATGTTGCAAGTGGGGATGAGTTTGAAGCCTCAGGTAAGGGAGTTAGTCTTAAAGGAGAGGCGTTTAATCTTTAAAATCCAAAAGGTAAAGGCAGCATTTCAGGTATGTTCCTGTGAAAGTGTTTATTTATACCATGTTTTCTATAAATCAAATTATTAGGGAAATAAACCTAATATTGGGCTTCCTTAAAGCAAAGTTCCACCTATATTATATTTTCTAATGGTCAAAAAATTAAGAAAGGGACTTCCCTAGTGGCGCAGTGGTTAAGAATCCGCCTGCCAATGCAGGGGACATGGGTTCGAGCCCAGGTCCTGGAAGATCCCACATGCCGCAGAGCAACTAAGCCCGTGAGCCACACTACTGAGCCTGCGCTCTAGAGCCCGCAAGCCACAACTACTGAGCCCGCTCGCCTAGAGCGCATGCGCGCCTAGGCAACAAGAGAAGCCACCACAATGAGAAGCTCGCACACCACAAGAAGAGTAACCCCGTTCACCACAACTAGAGAAAGCCTGACCCAATGCAGCCATAAATTAACTAATTAATTAATTTAAAAAATAAAATAAAATAAAGGATAACTTTGCTTTTCATAGGAATGAAAACCAGCACTATGTAGCTCTAAATGAAAATTCATTTTTATATCTCTCATAGCACCTATCACTTCCATCCCTGCATGAGAGTTACCTTTGCAGAAAAGTACCTAGTCCTTACTTGGAGTTCAATGAATACTAGTGTTACCTTCCTTAGTAGCCTTAAAAGCTCCCACGGCAAGAATTCTGATTAATTCATCTGTTTATCTGCTTTGCAGAGTTGGTGGTGCTTGATGAATAAATACTGACACATGATAACTTAGTTTAAAAAAAAACTGTCCTTGCAAAACAATCATCTGATAATGTTGGGAAAATATTCATATCATACATACACAACTCCAATAACACTTTTGCAGTGTCGGAGCTTGGTCAAGTAGCAACAAATTGCTATAAAGCAGCCAAAAAAGGCAAAAAAAAAATTAAGAATTTTTAAGAACATCACTCAAAAATATCAAGATCCAACATAGCTAATTTCAACGGACACTTGCCTCTATTTAAGGTATATGAGAACTAAAAATCCAAAGCATTCGCCTGATGATCAACCAGTTAAAAATACACGTTTGGATACCCTGAAGATATTTATAAAGCCAACAGAGATACTATTAATATGTTGAAATTCCCTGGCCAGTGCTGGATTCTACCATTAATCCTCTCCTACTATTCAAGAGAAGCCAAGAAGTCAAGCCTTCTCATATCACTTGCTTTTAAGAATTTAAGAAGTCACCCAAACTGGCGTACACAGCCCAACTACAAAAAGTAATTCAGCTCTCCATATGGTAATGCTTCGCTATCTCTTACCTTTACGGGGAAGTCGCATTTACTACTTTTCATCGATCATTGGGAGGCCCCATTTAGGCAGGCCCATAGTACTACCAAGTAAGAAACAGTTGTTCAAAAAAGTCGTAGCAGTTAACTGCCCTCCCACGAAGCTCAAGCTGGGTGTAGATTTCACAAGCCCTGAAAGCTATACACTGCCACTGTCAAAACCAGAAGCAGCACCGTCACCCTGTCGTGCCCGACAGCCAGTGTTGCAGAATGTTTTCTTTGAAATCACCTCTCTACCTTGGCTCAATGCGTTAAATAACTACTTGAGAAGCCACCTTCTCCCCCAAAGCAGGACCCGATTCCTTCCAGTGCGCTCCTTTATTTGTCCAGCCCCAGAAACCCAAGGGGAGAGGTCTCCGCTCCCCGGCCCCCTAGACCCAGTCGGGTCTCCCAATTGCTCGTCGCACCCACCATGCACCCCCAACACCTCCTTCCCCCACAGGCGGGCCGGCCCACGAGCTGGGCCCGCGGCCGGCCCCTCGCCTCGGCCTGCGCTGCCTAGAGCGGCCGCAGGCCTCGGGCCTAGCCTCCTCCGCTGGCCCCTCACCTCCTTCGGGACCAGTTGGTTCTCCTCGCCGGGCACCATCGCTCAGACTCCGGCCGCTCCTCTCCGCCCTGCCGGGGGAGGGGGAGGGTAGCGGCGGCTCTAGCTCAGGAGAAAACGGCAGCGGCCGTCATCCTCACCACCGACTCCGCTCGGGCTACCGAGGAGGCCTCAGCCTGGGCCTCAGACACCACCGCGCAGACACCGACCCAAGGCTCCGCTGTCGTCGCCGCCGCAGCCGCCTTCGTCGTCGGCCCCTCCCCCAGCCCGCCGCAATCAATGGAAAAATGGCGGCTGCCGTTCTCGCGAGAATTCGGGCCGTCGGGCTCCAAGCCAGGTGCCTGGCGCCCAAGGTGCCGAGACAGCTGTCGCTCGCATCTAATTATCTCAGCTCTTAGCCTCGGGATGTATAAAGTTAGTTGAGCGGCCAAGAAAATGCTTTCCGGAGGGGGTTTCTGGACTGTCCATCTCGGGAGTCCCTCTGCCGTCAAGGAAAGGACCAGGCCTTAGGGTCCTCCATGCCTTCCTGAGTTCTTCGGACTCCCTGCCCACCAGGAAGAGACTCGAGCCTAAAGCCGCTCCTCTGGCCCTACTACCAACACTGCTCTCCCTCCCCGTTAGAAAAGCACCTGAACTCACCCCCTCTTCACAGATCCCCCTCCCCCGCCCCCCGGCCTCTAAGCTCAGACACGGTCCCAGCCAGAAAGGACTGCGTTTTCTTTTCCCCTCTCCCCACCCTCCCGAGGGCACAGCTCAAGGGACCTCACGGCTGGCCTCCTGCTAGGGGAGGGGACAGCCCATGGCTCGGAAAAGTGGTATCACTCTCCCTCCAGTCCCCCTTCTTCAGAGCTGCACTCTCCTGGGCCATTTCGGGGAACTTCCTTCTCCGACAGGTTCAAGTCTGGGGCTGAGATAGCTTCAGAGAGCAGGGCTGCAGTTTGGACCTAGGATCTCCTTTTAAAAGTGTTTTTAGAGTACTTTAATCTCCTCTGGCAGTAAGCACTGTGCTCTGTTTTATAGGCAACACATTTTGCAATAGTTATTTTTCTAAATCCTGCTCATTCCTCAAACCTCCGTTTATGAAAACCTGGTGCCGTGTCCTTCACGAAGACTTCCGTGGTACAACGATTCTACAGCACGCTGAGATAATATAATCCTGCCACTTTCCTAACACCCACGGCATTAACTACCTGTACCTGTGCTCTCCAAACTTTTTTTGATTGCACTTCCCTATTACAAAAAAAAAGTCTGTATACTGATGTAAGTTATATACACGTCCTTTTGTGTTCCTGTTGTGTATGACATAAAGCATTTTTAAAGCGTAAAAAGGATGAAGATGAAATAAACATTTACAGTAACTGTAAGAGTTATTTTCTATATTGTCTTTTTAAAAATCCTTGTTATTCTTGCTAAAAATATTTAATGGAAGCAATATGATTGACTAGGTTTCAGTGGTTTTAAAAATCTGTAATACTTTATGAAATGGTTATTAAAATGTGTGATTCAACGTTCAGGTTATTTCTGTACTTTGTTTTAACGGCTGTCATAAGCTGAAAAAGATAACTTACAAAGATATTTAGATCCTAATGGAAGAGGTACATCTTTGGCTGCTCTTCTAATGCAAGTATCCATTGTTATCACCTCTGTCCACCAACCATGAAAAGTTTTTGTTGAAACTCAGCTAGTAACTTTCTATCTTCCCTGATGTCAGCCAGAAGAAGTTGCATTGTTATATATTTTCAAAACTCTTTGGAATGCATTGCCTGGAAGATTTCTTTTAACAAGTTGCAAAATTCTGTCTTCAAGTTTTAGTGTACATGTATAAGGTTTTTTTTAAGAGTACTGATCTTGTCTTTACTTAAAATTTTGATATTTTGTTTATCATAGGTTTTTGCATTAATTTTGACTTTTTAAAATATTGCATTTAGATATTTATCTTGATTGCTGACTTTGGGGCATCCCCTTAAATTTCATGTGCGAGGTGAATGCCTCACTTGCCTCACTGTAGTCCCAGCCTTGGTTAGCACACATACGTCATTTTGCATCAAAATCACATAATGGAAATATTTCCAGATCTCTGATTTCAAAATGTCATGCCCACTAGTTAATAAGATGGCTTCTGTAGAGCTCATGCTAGCAGCAGATGTGTCATCTCTATCGTCATCTTTTTGCTTAGGCCTGCTTTATTATCTCCAACTCATGTTTTCTTTCCAGAAATCTTTTTTAGCTACTTCCATTTTCGTGGGGGTTAATTTAATGAAATAATAATGTAATTGGTGGGCTTCCCTGGTGGCGCAGTGGTTTAGAGTCCGCCTGCCGATGGAGGGGACATGGGTTCGTGCTCCGGTCCAGGAAGATCCCACATACCGTGGAGCAGCTGGGCCCGTGAGCCATGGCCGCTGAGCCTGCGTGTCCGGAGCTGCAAAAAAGAAAAATAATAATAATAATAATAATGTAATTGGTAAATCTACTTAACCCAGCACACATAAACTGGAAGAAATCACAATATATTAAAACAAAGAAAATGAAGAAATCTCCAAATTATTCTCCACGATGCCTAACTCACACTTTTCACTCATTAGTAGTGAGATGGCAGTGTCGATCTATATATTAAATATTTGAAAGACTTTTTTCTGTTTTTAGATAAAAATCAATATTTTTAAAAGTTTTAGTATTTTCTTGCCATGACCCACCTTCTCTGGCTGCACACTCTTCTCTTTAGATGCCATTGGCATGACTGTACTAGAGCCTGATATGTTGGTAGGTATACAATAAACATTTGTAGAATAAGTATATGAATACATGAATTGATTAATAAATAAATGAACAAACAGGGATGTATGGCTACATACATTTGTAGAATAAATAAACATTTGTAGAATAAGTATAAACATTTGTAGAATAAGTATATGAATGCATGAATTGATTAATAAATAAATGAACAAACAGGGATGTATGGCTACTCTTCCTAGTAAATAAAGTTACTGATATTACATATTTATGTGTTTGTTTATTTTTTATTTTATTTTATTTTTTTTGCGGTACGCGGGCCTCTCACTATTGTGGCCTCTCCCGCTGCGGAGCACAGGCTCCGGACGCGCAGGCTCAGCGGCCATGGCCCACGGGCCCAGCCGCTCCACGGTACGTGGGATCCTCCCGGCCCGGGGCACGAACCGGTGTCCCCTACATCGGCAGGCAGACTCTCAGCCACTGCGCCACCAGGGAAGCCCTGTTTGTTTATTTTATATATAGATTTTATGTCTCCAGCCCTGACTTCTCCCATGGGCTCCAAACTCATATATCCATCTACTTTTTCAATAACTCAAAATATCTCAGATTTAACTTGACCTAAATAAAACATTTGATTTCCAAGTCTCCCCCACCTATACCTCCTGCAACATTTGCTCTGTCAGTTCTCCCCACCTCAACAGATTACACCATCCTCAGTCTATCAAGCCAAAAACTTGAGAATCTTGATCTTACATTCAATTCATTACTATGTGCTGTTGCTTCCTCCTCTGAAATATATCCCAATCCAACCACTTCTCTTTATATCTACTGCTGCCCATCTCATGCCAATCACCATCTTTTCTTGCCTGGACTACAGCATTTGTCTCCTAACTCCTGGCTCCTGATTTCTACTTTATCCCCCAACAATTTCTACTCCACACAGTATCCAGAATCATCTTTTAAAAATATATCAGATTATGTCTTTCTCTTAGTTGAAACTTTCAAAGAATTCCCATCTCACTCAGCATAAAATCCATATTCCTTGCCATGGCCTATAAAACCCAATATAATCCAGCCCTGTCTGCCTTGTTCATCTCATCTATCCTCTTCGTCTTACACCAGTGACCCAGCCACTCTGCTTTTATTGAAGCTTTTAATATACATCAAGTTTACCTCTGCTACAGAGACTTTGGCTTGTTATTCCCTTTCCCTGAAATGTTCTTCCCCCAAATCTTTGCCCTTATCTAGTTCCATCTTGTTACTTGGACCTCTCAGATGTCAGTTTCTCAAAGAGACCTTTCATGACCATTCACTCTAGACTAGTTTCCTTAACGTATCTTCTGTGCCTAGAACAGTGCCTGGCACATAGTAGGTGCTTAATAAATTTTTGTTGAATTAATGACATTTTTTACATGAGATTCATGTAAAAAAAGTGCTAGGACTGTTTTCTTTATAACTTTTTTTGGATTATTTTTCTTTTTTCTTTCACTTTAAAATATTCATAATATAACCCCAGTCAAAACATGACAAAAACATCAGAAAAACCCAGATTGGAGAACACTCTACAGGATATCTGGCTAGTATTTCTCAAGACAGTTAAGCTCGAGAAAACAATGAAAAAATGAGAAACTGTCACAGACAAGAGGAGACTGGGGAGACATCACAACTAAATACAATGTGGTACCCTCTATGGGATCCTGAAACAGAAAGAGAACATTAATGGAAAACCTGGTGAAATCCAAATATAGTCTCTAGTTTGATTACTAATGTTCCAATGTCAGTTTCTTAGTTTTGACAAATGTACAATGGTAATGTAAGATGTTAATCATGGGGGAAGCTGGAAGGGGTATATGGGTACTCTCTGTTCTGTATTAGCAACTTTTCTGCAAATCTAAAATTATTCCAAGATAAAAAGTGTATTTTAAAATATTCATGGTAACACTTAAGGTATTTCTTTCCTCTTTTACATTTTAGGACCCTTTGTGAAACATTTCTATGTTTTAAGTGACTTTTAAAAAGCCCTATAGTCAACTGAGAGAGTAGCGTTGACATATATACACTACCATGTGTAAAATAGATAGCTAGTGGGAAGCTGCTGTATAGCACAGGGAGCTCAGCTCATTGCTCCGTGGTGACCTAGAGGGGTGGGATCGGGGGGTGGAACGGAGGATCAAGAGGGAGGGGATATGGGGATACATGTTTACATATAGCTGATTCACTTTGTTCTGCAGCAGAAACTAACACAACAATGTAAAGCAATTATACTTCAATTAAATAAATAAAGTCCTATAGTCAAAGTCATATGATACAATTTAAGAGCTAGTGATAATGTTCACCACTATAACTGGAACTATTAGTAATAATGTTAAAAGTATTTTGTAAATGTGAATGGAGGTTTTCACCATGACTATGTTTTAATGGAGTTAAAAAGAAGATCTTTAGTTACTGTGATGTGACTTTGGAGCCAGACTGACCTGTTTTGAGACCCAAGCTCTCCATGTAAGACCTCTCTGAACCTCTTTGCTCTCAACTAGAAACTGAGAGTAATAAAGTGGACTCTTGGCATTTACCAACTTAATATTTGCAGTTTTGACCAGAACAGCTCATGGTATGTATAATTTTGATATATATTGCCTTCAAAGAAGTTTACATTAATTCATATTCTACAAAATTTAAATGAGTTCTTATTTCCCTATAAGTCTTGCTAATCTGAGAGTAAAGATGGCAGTTTTTTACACTTGCAGTTCTTTAGCGACAGGTAAAGTAGAACATCTTTTCGGACGTTCACGGGCAATTTGTAATTCCTTTTTTATGAAGTGCCAATCTTTAAACATTCTTCTGTTGGATTGTTCATTTTTTACTTATTGATTTATAAGAGCTCTTTTATATTAAGGAAATTAGCCATTTGTCATATTTGTTGCAAATATTCTTCCAGCTGATATTTTGTCTTTTAACTTTATTTATATTTTGTGATGCACAAGTTAAAAAATTTTAATGACTATCTTTTCCTTTGCATCTCTGAGTTTTGTTGCTGTTTCATGACAATACTATTATAAAATATTCACTTTGGGACTTCCTGGTGGTCCAGTGGTTAAGAATCCACCTTCCAGTGCAGGGAATGTGGGTTCGATCCCAGGTCAGGGGACTAAGATCCCACATGCTGTGTGGCAACTAAGCCCGCACGCCACAACTAGAGAGGCCATGCGCCACAACTACTGAGCCCACACACCACACCTACAGAGCCCGCATTCTCTGGATCCCGTGCCACAGTTAGAGAGAAGCCCGTGGCCACGACTAGAGAGAAGCCCACACGCAGCAGCGAAAGATCCCTCATGCCACAGCTGAGACGTGACACAGCCAAAAATAAAATAAATATTTTAAAAAATAAAATAAAATTCACCTTTGTATACACTATTCCTAATCCTTGTAATTCTATAAAGTAATTACTACAACAAGCCCCTGAGATTCTCAAGGGATACTGAGATCTATCAAACCACCGAATTTATAAATACTACTCTATTGCAAATATCTTATGGAATCATTTCAAAAGATTAATGCCATGGCTCCAGTTTTATTTTATTAGATTCCTCCTTATCCTTTGACCTTGAAATTTGAGCATTTGCAAAACCCTAGAGAAAGCTTGGATGTATCATGGTCAATTTGTCTTTGGTTGTTGTAAGCTCTAATATTTATGTCTCCACCATTGATATATTTGCCAAGGTGTTTTCTATTGATGTGGGTATGAAATCTCTAGTGGCATATGATACTACCCCACCAAAAAGAAAATTTATACTGGTTATCTCTGAGTTCCTGGAATAGAGGTTGTCAGTGGCAATGTCAAGGTTAGCTGGGATCTTTTCTTTTTCACTTTCACATTAAATCACACTGTGTTCCTTTAATTATTTTACTGGGGGACATGTTTGTCTTATATAATTTTAAAACAACTAATTTAAAAATAAGGTATGGAAATTGACTAACATGGTGACTGAAACATTGTAGATGCTCAATACTTGAAAATTTTCATGGTCTTTTATTGTCTGCTTTGGCTCATAAGTCCTTTATTATACCTCTAATAACAATCACAAATTGTTATCGAGTGTTTACCACGGTCCAGGGCTTGTATTAAATACTTTCATATAGTGTCTCATTACTCCCCACAACAACCTGCTGAGTTGGGTACAATTATCATCCCCATTATACAGACAAGGAAACAAGAATCGAGAAATGAAGTAATTTGCCAAGGTCACAAGGCTAATAAATGGTGGAGCTAGGATTCCAATCCAAGAAGTCTGACTCCAAAGTCTTTTATCATAGGTAAAGACTTGTTTGCTTCTATAGACACTATAGAGTAGATTTTAACACATAGAAATATTTCAATAGAATGTATTTTCTTTGTTGATGGTTAAGTATAATTTATCTTCAGTGGAACAAAGCAATGAATCACCAACTTATAATTTTTTTTAAAATATAGATCCACATATTTGCAGTTTAATGCATTCCTCATTCAACTGTGTGTATACAAATTTCTATTTGGTATTATTTTTCTTTTTCTTTTTAAATTAATTTTTATTGGAGTATAGTTGCTTTACAATGTTGTGTTAATTTCTGCTGTGCAGCAAAGTGAATCATCTATACGTGTACATATATCCCCTTTTTTCTAGATTTCCTTCCCATTTAGGTCCCCAGAGAGCATTGAGTAGAGTTCCCTGTGCTATGCAGTATGTTCTCATTAGTTACCTATTTTATACATGCTAGTGTATATATGTCAATCACAATCTCCCAATTCATCCCACCCCCCCAACTTTTAATTTTTAACTAAGCTGGTGATTCAAAGTCTCTGGGTCTTTCTTTTAAATTTTCAGCAAATGATCTTTGTTGCTTGATCTTTCACATTTTAAATGTTGAAACTGGTCTTTCAATTATTTGATGATTTTCACTAGACTAACTGATTTCACTTTCTAATCATTTTTAAAGATTTAGTTATTTAATCCTTACAGTTGCTCTTTTCTGGAAGATTATCAATCTCTTTTTACAAGCCGTAAAAGTGAAACTTTTCTTTAAAAAGATAAATAGCAGGGAATTCCCTAGCTGTCCAGTGGTTAGGACTCCGTGCTTCCACCAAAAAAAAAAAAAAAAAAAGATAAATAGCAGTTGTTATTCCTTTCCTACTTTTCCTCTTCTCTCTCTTTATGAAACAGGCAGTTTTTCATCAAAACTTGTCTATTCAGACCTTTCACAGACCAGTACAAGTGAGTAAAGGAATATTTTCTCATTGGCTTACATGAGCCCCTTAGTAGGAAAAATTGTAATTGACACTTGGATGTTAGTTGTTCATAGAATTTTTTACATGCACGGATTAGGCAATCTTTTCAACTTAAAAAAAAAAATTCAGAAACTTCAACTATTATCTCATTTACTTATCTGCAGGCAGATTGTAAATTTTTAACTTCAATAATCATCACAATTTTTGTCAATAATCAACATTTATTGTGTTCACGCAGTGTATATGGCACTGCTGTTTATGAGGAACCAAAAATTCTTAACCAGACTCAATGTCTCATTTGATTTAACTACAAAAACTTCAAAATTTATCATGTGTGTGAGCACTACAGTCATACAAAGCTCTTTGGAAGATAAAATATAATAAATAACACTTAGAAAGTAGATCATAAAATAGATAAAAAACATAATGAAAAGAACAGAAAATGAGCAAGGGTCTTTTATCATAATAAATTAATCCCCACTAAATATCCCTAAGGTGTTTGATATTTTTTTTTTACATCTTTATTGGAGTAAAATTGCTTTACAATGGTGTGTTAGTTTCTGCTTTATAACAAAGTGAATCAATTATACATACACATATGTTCCCATATCTCTTCCCTCTTGCGTCTCCCTCCCTCCCACCCTCCCTATCCCACCCCTCTAGGTGGTCACAAAGCACGGAGCTGATCTCCCTGTGCTAAGCGGCTGCTTCCCACTAGCTATCTACCTTACGTTTGGTAGTGTATATATGTCCATGACACTCTCTCACTTTGAGGTGTTTGATATTATGATAGATGCTTAAGAGAGCATACAGTCCATGTGGTGACTGATTTCCTGCATAACTGAATAAAGAAGTTTAAAAATGATGGGGCATGTACAGGTTTTATGTCTGAAAACGTACTCTGAAATTCAATTCAACAGATACTTATTGAGAGTCTTCTGACAAGACATGTTGCCAGGAGCTGTGCCAGAGAGATGAGCAAGAATGTTCTCTACTCTTGGGGAGCTTTCTCTGGGGCTCACAGCTTGGTGAGCAGTGCTTGCGCCAGGCTTCAGCCTCCATTCACCCTTAGTTGGGCATCTGTGTGCAGTGCACAACTTGCACAATTGCATGTGGCAACCCTGTTCATAATTAAAACAGATATGTTAAAAAGATATAATAGATTTTGTGTAAAGTCCTGAGTGTGTAGGGAAATAGATTCTGTCAGGTCATGGCATTGGAGCCTCAGATGACTGGTAGGATGTGTCACAGTGAGAAAAAGGAACCCCTTTATCTATGATTGGCCCAGACTGGGTCACATGCCTAATGCAATGGCCAAAGCAGGAACCAAGTGCTGAGAGCCCAGTAGAGGCCCCAGGGAGAAGAGATTCCTGGAAGGCAAAACCAACAGACGGCACTCTGAGTTGGAGAAGAGGGTCACAAACGTCATGGAAGATCTAAAGTGTCACACTAAGAAGTTAGGCACTTTGGGGTTATTGGGTAGAGACATATAAATAAATTCTGTTCTTTAACTTTTCCTTATAAAATGTTTGATGGTAGTTTGGGAAATTCCAACATTATTAAGTCTAGAGGTAATAAGCAGAAATTTTATCTTAAAACTCTTTTGTGTATATAATCTCATTTCTTAGAAAGTAACTACAATAAATAATTTGGGGTGTAAGCTTCCGGACCTTCACAGAAAGTTGTTTAACTATTTGTTAGTCTCTAGGGCAGTGGTCTCCAAATTTTTTTTGACCAGGTGCTTATTTAATAAAGCACTAATATGTGTTGATATTTATTTATCTATCTATTTATATACTTACATTCCTACTATTATTGGCTAACAGCCTCAGACATAATAAACAACTTAAGGCAAAGTTGATCACTAACGATAGTGAATGCAAATCTGTATTTCAAATACCTTTGACAGTCACACTGGTCAGACTTTTAGCTTCCTAAGATGTCTGAGGTATTGTACCAAGAAGAGGAAGAGTGTTTGCTCTGCCATGCTCTTGTTTCCTCGTGCTTTCAAGGAGCATCACATTAAAACACGGACTAGAGACAGATTGCGTGGGGTGACCTGAGGCTCTGCCATTGACTAGCAACTTATTTAAACTCTCTATGACCCAGTATTTTTTTTTTTTCAAATTTAAAATGAGAATAAAAACTGTCCCTTCCTCCCAGGGTTTTTGTGAGGGTTAAATGAATTAATAAAGCACTTAGGGCAGTGCCTGGTGTGTACTAAATTCCGTGTAAGTATGTAGTATCTTTGGCATTATATTCCAACGGTCGTTTTTTCGTAGGAATCTTTTGAAGACACTTTTCTATTTTGTGAGGGCAGGTGAGTTAAAGCCACATAACGTAATGTATAAATCCACCTCACTGAACCCTCAGTGACCCCCCCCTTTGGTGTGGAAGGTCCCCTTCCACCTCCTCCAAGTGACCCGGGGACCTCCAAGTATGTGCGGAGAGGCCATCAGACGCGCACGCCAAGTGGAAGGGCGGATGTCACTCACATATAACATGTCAGTAAATCTTAATTTTTCTTATTTTTTGGATAAAAAGTAAATAGGTAGGTGTGTGCGTGTGTGTTCTAATATTTTCTTCTCACACCTCAGGACGTTTTCTAGGGTATTCCCTGGAATGTATCCACCCACCTTGGTGGTCCCGGTGCTGGGGGCTGCGCCTCCAGGAATATATGCACCACCTGCTGTGGAAGCAGGACCCGAGCAAGGCTGCGCCTTGGGATGGCGGGAAAGGTCAGGCAGAGCGAGGAAACCTGGCAACAGCCTAGGAGTCAGATTTGAGCTGGAGGCATAATCCTGCTCTGAAGGCTCTTGCTGAGCAAGTCAGTGAGGCCGCCGAGTTTCAACCCCCATGTATTCCCGCAACTCAGAACCAACGGTGCACACCGAGCACCTCCAGGGGCCCAGCACTGTGCTGAGAGCCTGAAGGTAAGTGGTCACTTCTGAAAGGGGTTTAGAGTCTGATTGAGATGACCAACACCAATGTAGAATTTCAATAGGAATGACATGTCTATAAATACTTGAATACACGTACAAGTTATGTATATATTGCACAGCACAAAATGCTATGACTTACAGAAGAAGAAACTACTCAGCCCCACTTGAGTCTTCAGAGAAAAGGCTTCCTGGAGGAAGGAGGTAGAGTCTGAGATAAGTATTGAAAGAACAAACTTTCCCTCATTAATGTTAAAAAAAACAAAAACAAGAAACTGCTTTGAGCTGTTTATTAAAGATGCTATTGCTGGGCTTCCCTGGTGGCGCAGTGGTTGAGAGTCCACCTGCCGATGCAGAGGACGCAGGTTCGTGCCCCAGTCTGGGAAGATCCCACATGCCGCGGAGTGGCTGGGCCCGTGAGCCATGGCCGCTGAGCCTGCGCGTCCGGAGCCTGTGCTCCGCAACCGGAGAGGCCACAACAGTGAGAGGCCCGCGTACTGCAAAAAAAACAATAATAATAATAAAGATGCTATTGCTGATGACCCATGTATGTATAAAAGCCACTACAGACCCTAGAATCTAAATTCCATGAGGATGTTTGTTCCCTGAGGATGTTTGCTTTTGTTCCCTGGTGCTTGCAATAATATCGGCACATAGTGGGTTCTCACTTGTCAAATGAATTAAGGAATGATTAAAGAAACCGTGTCTGTGAAATGTTATGTAGGTGCCTTCATGTTCTCTCTTCGAATCATAGAATGAGTACTATGGGGACCCCAGACATAAACTAGGCCAAATCCTGCAGCTGAGAAACCAAGGCCCAGAGAGGCCAGGTAATTTACTCAAGGCACTCCAGGAACACGTCTAGAACTGGAATTACAACTCTTATTTCTTAACTCCTAGCCCAGAGCTTTCTTCAGGATCCAATGGCACTTTTGCCGAAGTACCAGATGGCCACAACTCCTCTTTCACTATTCATGCCTTCTCCAGAGCCAGGAAAGATTCAGATTCCAGAAGACTGAAGGAAATGAAGACAGCTAGAGATTTTTCTCTCCAGCTGTTGTGTCTGTGCCCAGCTTCCCAGGAAACCAATGGTTTCAATGGCTGTAAGTCCTTCTTCTTTCAGGAATGAAGAAGAAGGAGAGTAGCATTAAGTCTGTAGGTAGAATTTAAATTATGTAATATAAACGCATTCTGTAACTTCATCCATTATTTCTCAAGCAAATCAGCTGGGCTGAGTAGTCTGTTCTGTGTAGCCCAGTGTTCTACAGGATTATGACCTGAACATCTCAGAGTTCCTCATTGTTCTTAAGGGCACATTTGAGTAGACATATTCTCATAGATGTAGTATGAATATATATTCATATCTATAAGAAGATATAGGAAATGAATGTGTAATTTACAAACAATTACATTTTATAAAAATAAAATTTATATATATAAAATCTGACCTTACCACTGTGCCCTTCAGTCTCTGCATAAATGTTGCTCTCTTGAAGTAATCCATGCCACCCTTTCTAAATAAAGACTTCCCTGAAACTTAAGTTTTTTCCCTTTTTAAACTTTACACTTAAATTTAAACTTCAGTATCTACTGCTTTGAATTTTCAGGCCGTAGTTGTTTGTCAGTTCTACCTCCTAAATATATCTCTAAACTACCCAGTTTTCTCCATCTCCACTGCCACAAGCTATCATCTCTGTGAGGACTAACGAAAGAGCTGCTTAATTCTACTCCCTCCCTGCAATACCTTTCCTACCCAGTTGTTAGAATAATCTTTTTTAAAAAGAATCATGTCACTTTTTTGCTTATAATCTTTTAATACTTCCCACAGCCCATAAGGTAAAGACCAGAGTCCTTAGTGTGACCAACAAGCCCCTCATGATCTGGTCCCTGACAGCTCCAGCTTCCTCTTGGGCACTGTTTGCATTTCAGCCACATTCTTTCAGTTTCTGAGAGGAGTTATCTTTTCCCTTCCCCAGGGCCTCTGCACATGCTGTTTCAACTTCCTGGGATGCTCTCTGCTACTGCACTTTCCCCCACCCCACACACTTCTTTTGCCCAGTTATTTTCTGCTTACCCCTCAGAGTTCAGCTCATTCAGCACACCCTCAAGGAAGACTTTCTCCCTCTTTGGATGAAGTTAGGTGCTGTGTCATATTCTCTCTTAGCAATTCATTTTCTTCCTTTTTTGTATTTAACATAGCTATAATTAAATAATTATGTTATTAGTTGTTTAATATTTATCAATCCCAATAGAATATAAGTTCTGTAAGAGCTATTTTATCCATCACTGTCACCATATTGGCAGGAATAAATATCTGTTGAGTGGATAAATAAGAATAATTTTAAAAATCAAAGGTGTGTGTTACAAAAGGGAAAATTCAATCATGAAAATGAGTTCACATTTTTTAAGTGAACATAATATAAATAGAGACTGAGAAAAAGAACTAGATACTGCCCTAAATTAAAACACATGCACACAGGCACGTACACTTGCACACATGTGCTGTATCTCTCACAAAAAAAGGATGAAGGGAAAACATTTGCAGGTCCAATGAGAGAAATCTTTCTAGGAAGGAAGCAGAAAGTATCTTAGATCAGATGACTGAGTAGCTGAGGGCCTGGTCACCAACCAACTGAGAGAGACAACAGCCTCATCCTAGCCAGGTACACTGGGGCTCCCCTCCTCTGGGGGCACTCCATTATGCTTCTCAGGGACAAGAGGAGAGGGACTGTGAACTTGGCTGACACTGAAGAGGCAGAGAGGCAGAAAAGCCATCCTGGGACATACCAGGTTTCTGGGACCAGGGGAGCCTGAGGTTCTCTCCAGATTAAACACATAGGTGGGGAAGCTGAGACTCAACCAAAGGCCTAGGATTCTGCCCCAGAGCAGCACTGTGCTGTGGAGGAGGTGGCCAAGGACATCAGGTAAAAGCAACATGTGGGATCTTTGGTGGCTATCAGTGCCCAGGGGTAGTGTAAGGGGAGAGTATGAACACCCCTCCCTCAGCCATCACTATATATAAGCTATTGCTAGTTATTTATTGACTGTCTATAGGATATTAGGGATTATACAGTAGAAAAGTATATAGATAATTATTTTTTTAAATAATTTTATTTTATTTATTTTTGGCTGCGTTGGGTCTTCGTTGCTGTGTGCGGGCTTTCTCTAGCTGTGGTGAGTGGGGGCTACTCTTCAGTGTGGTATGCGGACTTCTCATTGCGGTGGCGCCTAG
Organism: Delphinapterus leucas; assembly: GCF_059928025.1. Lineage (NCBI taxonomy): Eukaryota > Metazoa > Chordata > Mammalia > Artiodactyla > Monodontidae > Delphinapterus > Delphinapterus leucas. The sequence goes on from NC_143135.1 coordinate 43,720,802, forward strand.
AGCACGGTCTCTAGGCGTGCGGGCTTCAGTAGTTGTGGTGCGTGGGCTCAGTAGTTGTGGCTCATGGGCTCTAGAGCACAGGCTCAGTAGTTGTGGCTCACGGGCTTAGTTGCTCCGTGGCATGTGGAATCTTCCTGCACCAGGACTCGAATCCACTGGCAGGTGGATTCTTAATCACTGTGCCACCAGGGAAGCCCCTAGATAATTATTTATTAGGAATTCACATTTAAGGAAAATACCAACTGTCTATCTTTTTATGGTGCTTGAAGCTATTTCTTTAAACCTGTGATAGAAGTGGGGTCATCTGGTTGGGCAGATTTGTAACTTAACTTTTGGTTAACAGTGAATGCTCATCCTGATTGTGCTAAAAGCTGAACTACTACGCAAAAGAAAAGATTGTTTATAGTGAAGATTCTTGACCAGAGATAGGTGCTCATAGTAATATGGTGTAGAGCTTGAGAACTTGTTGTTTTCAAGTTTATAATTAAAGGATGTACACAACCCTGATTTACAGCAGAGCATCCCATGTTCCTCTCTATGGACCATCTTATGCATTTCTGCCAGTGGGCCATGGAGCTGGTGAGAGCTGGAGAGCCCTCTCTAGTGGCTCAATGCAGGAAGATGAAGGAGAGGAAGGAAAGAGGACTAGTTTTGGGGGAAACCACAAGATGCCCTGTGGGGGTATTGCAAAACAATTGGGAAGAATCTGGGTGCGGCTGGACTTTGGAGAGAATAGGTACAGGAAAAGGGGGAGGGTTAGATCAAGAAATATATTGCTCTGGATCATGTAGAGTTTTGTTTTATTTTTATTTTCCATTTTTTGCTTTAAACAGATGTGGCCTGAAAAAGACAAGCTACCTAAATTAATTTTCCCCAGTGAGTCTGGATAGGCACCTAGGCGCTCTATGTATTTTTATTGACTTGAAATTAATAGAATGGTGGAAACAGTTTCTGTCTAGAATGTTGAAGAATATATTCTAGATCGTAGCTCCTGTTAATTACCCATTATGCTACCTGCTTCACATTTAATCCTGTAACTAACCTCAGGTGAATGTTTTTGAGTTCACTGTTTTACAGGAAGGATACCGAGGTCAAGTCACTTGTTTAAGTCACATCCAGTAAGTGGCCAAGCCAAGAGTCAAACCAAGAAAAACCTGGTTCCACAGCCTACGTTTCATTTTCCCATGCTGCTCTGCCTTTCTGCATTCCTGAGTAATCAGAACCAAGATAATTTTCCCGAGTTATATTAATCAGATTTCCTGTGGAATTATTACTTATATGTCTCTGCTAATGTGTGAACTCCCAGGGTGGAGAGAGCTGTCTAATCATCTTTTTGTCCCTATTGCTTAGCACAATGACTAGTACATAATAATAATAGCATTCATGAAATATGAGGTGTTAAATGTGCTTTATGTATATTATCTTAATCCTCACAACTTTATAAGCAAGACACTGTTATTATCTCCATTTTATAGAGGAAGAAATGGAGCCACAAAGAGATGAAGTAGTTTGCCCAAGATGTCAGGAGTCTTTTAGTGCTCACTTTCCCTGGTCTCATCTTTCTAGGCATGTGGGAGAATCATTTTCCTACCCTCTTGCAGTTAGGTGGCCTTGTGACTAAGAAGGGTCAATAAGCTAAGAATAGAATTGATATGCATCACTTCTGTGCTATGGGTCAGTTCCCTGCTAAAGCATTTAATTGCTGGTATGAGACCCTCCAGTGCTCAAAAAGCTGAAGTGCATACACAGCTGCAAGACACTATAGTCCCCATCACTCTGGATCTCTGAGTGATTATGTGAGTACAGCCCCCTCTCCCTAACAGTGGAAATGTAGTATGAGTGAGAAATAAACCCTGATGATTTAAGTCACTGAGATTTTGGTTTCGATCTGTTACCATTTGCTATAGACTGATATTAGTAGCCCCTCACCTCCCCAATTCATATATTGAAACTTAATCCCCAATGTGATGGTATTTGAAGGTAAGGCCTTTAGGAGGTGATTAGGTCATGAGGGGAAAACCCTCATGAATAGCATTAGTGCCCTTACAAAAGAGACCCCAGTGAGCTCTCTCACCCCTTCTGCCGTGTGAGGATGCTGCAAGAAGATAACTGTCTATGAACTAGGAGGCAGGCTCTACCCTGACACTGAATCTGCCAGTGCCTTGATCTTGGACTTCCCAGCCTCCAGAGCTGTGAGAGATAAGTTTTTGTTTATAAGCCACCCAGTCTATGGTACTTTTGTTATAGCAGCCCAAACAGACTCAAACATCATAACAAACCCAACTTATCTTGACTAATACACAGGATAAGAACTCTAGCAGGTGATGGAGTGGAGGTTGAAACCAGCAGTCCCCAGCCTTTTGGGCACCAGGGACCAGTTTCATGGAAGACAATTTTTCCACGGCTGTGGCTTGGGGTCTTGTTCAGGCGGTAATGCGAGCGATGGGGAGCGGCAGATGAATCTTCGCTTGCTCGTTGCTCACCTCCTGCTGTGCGGCCCGGTTCCTAACAGGCCACGGACCAGTACTGGTCCTCAGCCCGGGGGTTGGGGACCCCTGATTTAAACCCAGGCAGTCTGGCTCTGAAGCCCATGCCTTAAATCACTACCCTATAAGTGATTAGTAAATGTTAATTGACTAAATGAATGAATAAATCATAAGAGGACTTTGCTATTCACTCATGCTTACTGAACAGGATCCAGCTTCTGTGGGGTTTGATTCCTTTCCTATCTCTAAGAATACCATCTCAGTGTTATCTTGAAACACTGGACAGTCTTGATATTTATAGTGAGATGAATATATCTAATCACCACAACATTCATCTTGACCTTGTCTTTTGAAAGTATTTAGCTAAATTAGAGCTTTCAGAGCTCATTTAAACCAAAACATTTGGTTGTTTCTATTTAGTCGTTCTGACTGTGTATTTAAAATAACAGTACTCCTATCAATCAAATGAAACTTTAATCACAATTGGAATCTTCAATAACTAACAAAAGTCACAGTCAATTTGGTAATAAAAGACACTTCTCCACAGAAGATACCCGTAGGTGCTTTCAAATTATTTTTTAAATTGTAAGTGATAAAAAAAGAACGTCTAGCAACATTTCAGAAAACAAAATTAGTAAGGCAAAAGTGACTCATATTTCAATCTATTACTATTCTCATTTTTACATTACCTTTATAGTTTTTAAAATGTCATTGTAATCAGAGTATGTCTTATTTAAATTTCTTACTTAATATTACATCATAAATATTTTTCAAAATTTCCTAAAACAAGAGTTCATAGTTATGCAGTCAAAGCACCATAATTTAATTCAACAGTCTCCTATTTTTGAACATCTATGTAGATTCCCTGCTTTTTTTTTTTAACTTGTTAAAAACAGACTGACAAGAATAGGCTTACCATATAGTTTGTTAAGGAAAACCTATAACTTTACTTCATGACATTGAGGAAGAGTCAAATTTATTTATCAATTATTATTTTGCAGTTTATAGGACAGACAAAAATACCTAATTCGATCCTGCTGTCTTCTACATTGACAAGTCGTGGAAGGAGGTACAGAGCCAGGATCAGAACCAGTTTTCCAGACACCTGATTGCATGCTGTGTTCTCATGTCTTAAGGGTGATAGTATGGGTTATGCCAAAGTGTGTATTAGTTAGCTTGGGCTGCCATGACAAAAATACCATAGACTGGGCGGCTCAAATTACAGAAATGTATTTTTTCATAGTTCTGGAGGCTGGAAGTATGAGATCAGGGTGCCAGCATGGTCAGGTTCTGGTGAGAACTCTCTTCCTGGCGTGCAGACAGCTGCCTTCTTGCTGTGTCCTACATGGTGGAAAGAGAGAGAGAGGGAAGTCTCTCTCTTTCTTTTCTTATAAGGCCATAGTCCTTTGGGATTGGACCCCACCCTTATTACATCATTTAACCTTAACCACCTTTTCCAGACTCTACCCAGATAGAGCCACATCGGGGGTTAGGGCTTCAGAATATTAATTTGCAGGGGAGTACCCAATTCAGTTCATAGCAAAGTGTCACTAAGGCGGTACAGTTTAATGGTCAAAGAGAATGGGACATGATTCACGTTTCACAGGTTTCTAAAATTTAATTTTCTCCTTTCTGGTGACAGTTCCTCAGGTTATCTAGTTTCCCTCTGGACCTTAGTACCAGAGAGTCTCGATCCCTGGCCCCATCTCAATAGCTGAAGTGGCCCCTGTTACTGGAATAGTCGCAGTCTGCCCTTTTTTTTCCTTGATCGTTCTCCTCATTACTCTATTTGTTTCTTTTCGTTAGCCAGTTCATACTTCTTTTCTGGGAAGATATAAAGTATAAATTAAAGAAATAGCCAATGATTTCTGTCACTAGCTTTTGGCTTCCTTTTTTACATACCATCAGTTTATAGTGGTACTATTTGTATTTTTTTCACTGGAACATATTATACTTAATAACAAGGAAACAGTGACTGAACAATGTTTCCTTCCTACAGGAGCTTAATATTTTTCTCATATAATATGTATTACTCTGTGTCTGAGGATTTTACCTTTTCTGTCATTTAAGTAACCTTAAGAACTGACTGTTTTATCAAAGTTAAGACATTATATCCTTTGAGTAAGAAACCAACATGAAAGTAATCAATTTGCCAAAAGAGAGTGTTGAACTAAGTTAAGTTGTAAAGTCCTGAAAATACCAGATTATAATGAAAATATCTCCTTAACCATGACTGCAGTGGTTAAAATTTAATGCAACATTAACGGTGAAGTATGGCTCTTCTAATGGTCGCTGCTCCCGCTTTGTGAAAGCTAAGGTTGGATTTATGCTACCAACAGCAATCTATATGCATGGAAATATGCAGCTTAGGTTTTAAATATTCCCAGCACATTAAAAGGCCATTTGCTCTGTTTCATGTATTTATTAGTTTGTAATAATAACCATGACCTCCAGAGGCTGGACATTTTCTGGGAGCTAATGATCTGTCAGGGTTAGAGACTCGCAGCTTCATGCTGAGACCATTAATCAGCCTACCAGCCCTTAACTTTCGGGCAACACCCGCTTTCATCAGTCATTGTGACTCAGGTCCTGCAAGCCAGAGCATGGGGTTTGGAAGGCCTACCCTGTGGGCTGGCTTTGCTGAATACCACGGCCCACTGCTCTCCTACCAATGTAAATCAGTGTCAGGAACTTCATACCGCAGAGGCCATATATTCTATGATTGTCACTCTTCAAAGGCCTTGAGTCTGTATCACAAAAGATCAGACTGTGGGACCCATCATCATTAACTCCCTCTTCAAGCCATTGGTCAAGCTGTATTAAAAACATTTCAAACTGTTTCATATAATTGAACCCGGTTAAATAAATGTTTTAAATAATTTAAAAACCATGATGGATTTTGTAAACAGGAATATCACAAATGAGCCAAATATTCCATTGTTTTTCTTACAACTCTATTATGATGAGCTGAACTCTAGGGCGGGTTATCTGTTGATAGCACACCAAGTTCCTACATCTCTCTTTCTGGAAGGTCTCAGAACACTAAAGCTGAGAAAACCAGGGGACTTTTCCTGTTGAGGCTGCTCCCCCTAATTCCAGCTCAACCCTCACAGGCCTCTTTAGAGAGTTCATCTTTCATGACCTCCCTGTGGCCTGTTGACCACATCTTCCCTCTGGACACCGCTGTTCTTTCATTCAACAAGAATTCATTCGGCACCTACAAGACACCAGTCACTAGTCTTTTCATTTGGCTTCTGGGCCATCTTTCACCTTTTTGACGACTCCTCTTTTCCTTCCCTGTTTGCTCTCTGTCTTTTCATCCTTGGTGTTGTCCAGGGCTCTTGTTTGTCCTTCTTCCCTCTTGATTTTTCTTTTTTCTTTTCTGGCAGTGTTTTGAGGTACACTTAACATACCACAAAAATCACCCATTTTAAGTGTACAGTTTGATGAGTTTGGGTAAATGTACGCAGTTGTGCAACAACCATCACCATAAAGTTTTGGAACAGTTCCATCACTCCACAAAGTTCCTTCCTGCCCTATCTCTAGTTCCAAAACCACTCATCTGCTTCTTGTTGCCATTGTTTTGCCTTTTCTAGAATTTCATAAAAAATGGAATTATTGAATATGTTCTCTTTTGGGTCTGGTTTCTTTCACTTAGCATGATGTTTTAGAGATTCATCCACATTACTGAGTGTATCAGTAGTTTATTCCTTTTTATTGCTCAGTAGTATTCCACTGCATGGATTTACCACTTTCTGTTTTGTCCATAGGTCTTTTTTTTTTAATTGGGGTATAGTTGTTTTACAATGTTGTGTTAGTTTCTACCGTACAGTGAAGTGGAGTTCGCTGAGCTATACAGCATGTTCTCATTAGTTAACTATTTCATATGTATTAGTGTATATATGTTAATCCCAATCTCCCAATTCATCCTACCCCTCCTTGGTCTCCATACATTTGTTCTCTACGTCTGTGTCTCTGTTTCTGCCTTGCAAACCGGTTCATCTGTACCATTTTTTCTAGATTCCACGTATTTGTGTTAATATACAATATTTGTTTTTCTCTTTCTGACTTCACTCTGTATGACAGTCTCTAGGTCCATACACATTTCTACAAATGACCCATTTTCATTCCTTTTTATGCCTGAGTAATATTCCATTGTGTATATGTACAACATCTTTTTCCATTCGTCTGTCGATGGGCATTTAGGGTGCTTCCATGACCTGGCTATTGTAAATAGTGCTGCAATGAACATTGGGGTGCACGTGTCTTTTTGAATTATGGTTTTCTCTGGGTATATGCCCAGTGGTGGGATTGCTGGGTCATATGGTAATTCTATTTTTAGTTTTTTAAGGAACCTCCATACTGTTCTCCATAGTGGCTGTATCAATTTGCATTCCCACCAACAGTGCAAGAGGGTTCCCTTTTCTTCACACCCGCTCCAGCATTAATTGTTTGTAGATATTTTGATGATGACCATTCTAACTGGTGTGAGGTGATACCTCATTGTAGTTTTGATTTGCATTTCTCCAATAATTAGTGATGTTGAGCACCTTTTCATGTGCCTCTTGGCCATCTGTATATCCATAGGTCTTAAACTTTTAACCTATGCTGTTCCTCAGTCTCCCAATTTGTAAAGTGGGTACAATAATGGTAACTTACTTAGAACAGAGTCTGGCAAATATTAAGTTCTCTGTTAGCTCATATTATTATATTTAATTATCTACTCATGGGTGGTACAAGTGTTTTACCATAAGGGACTCAAACCAAGAACTTCCAGGGCAGAGTTTGACTTCCTGTTTGTCAGTATAGTACCAATGGTGCGGCTCTCTACACCTTCCTGTTGGGGCTGGAGGCAGAAGGGGAGGCCAGGGAGTATCTGGGGAGTGTGGGGCAGCTCTGGGAGAGGGGAGTACTGCAGGCTGGGGGGAGGAAGGATGGGGCAGGAATGGGTGGAAGAGCAGGACAGCAGGGTGCGTAGGGGAATGGGGAGGGCCTCAGGGTCAGAGGGTGGGGCCTGGGGTGGGCACGGCAGGAGGCCTTTGGCCGCAGGTGCTTTGGCTCAGCCTCTTCCCCTTACCCAGGGTGGAGTCACAGCCCTAGGGTCATTCCCAGCCTACTGTGCTCCTTTCTTCCTGGAAAGGCCAGCAGGGTAAGTGAGAGAGGGGCGTGGCCACAGGTTCTGGGACCCAGCTTTGCCCCTCTGCCTCTTTTCCCTTGTTTTAGGGCTATAGGGAGCCCAGGCTGTTGCATGGTCCTCATGAGCAGAAAATCGAAGACAACCAAGTTCTGTGCTACGATTCCTCACCCTCTGCCCGAGGAAGGCGTGAGAGACCAGTACTCTGTCACAGCTTTTTGATACACAGTGAAAAAGGGAAATATCTTCTACACTAAGTGTGGTGGGCGTTTAGTTTTTAGGAAATGTCTTTATTAAAATATTAAGGGGAAGAGATAGGATCACATCCACTCCTAGGTCACTTCTTCAAATACACAGCAAGTATTTAGATTTCAAAAACACCCTTCAGTGGAAGGGGTGCTGAGCTGGGAATCAGGGTAGTCCATACTCTCATAACTAGGGTCCTTCTGTTACCTCAAATGAGTCAGTTAACTTTCTGGGCTTCCCTCATTGTGTAAACTGTAGAATGGATGATCTCCAAGACTTTTCAGTCCTGTGATTCTATAAAAGGCAGCCTGGTAGAGCTGAATAGCCTCAGTTTGTACACACTTACTCACATGGGATGGCTGCAAACCTCCCATCCCTTTGGCAGTGAACAGTTGCTACGACAAAGAGAGTTGGGAGTGCTCAAGGTGCCATGGCAAGAAGCCCCCTGTGCTCAGCTCGGGGGGGACTGGAGAAGCCTGCCTTTCGTTCCTGACCTCAGGTCCGGGAGAATGGATACTAGATGTGTGGTGTCCTGGGATCTGAGCAGAAGAAGGAGGAGGCTGTGTTTTGAGAGGCAGGGAAGGCTCTCAGACTGCGACAAGGAGACAGAGGATGCAAGAACCAGGCTGGTGTGGTAGGGGCGTCACTGGCACCAGTGATACAAGCGTATGACATACTTCTGCGGTTCCAGGGAACAGACAACAACAGCTGTTTGTAGGTCAGGTCAAGCACCTATCCCCAACCAGGTGTTCTAACATGATAAGCCCACCTTATCAAAAAGCCCTGTGTAATTGTGATTTCCCTGAAGGGAAGGGGACAAGGGGCGGGACATGATATGTGGACTCTTTCAGGTCTGGATCGTATTCATTTGTTTCTCCAAAAGTCCCTAGTAGAGAGCTTTGCACATAGTTGATTCTCATTTGTATTTTTAAATTTAATTCCAGAATCACAGAATAAAAAGCATGGTGAACTCTTCCCCACCTCCCTCACAAACACCCCTCCCCGAACAAACAAACAAACACCCAAAACAAAACAAAAAGCAACCAAACTCTGATAAAAACAACAGAAACCCTTCTTTTGTTCATATGAACCTTGGTGACTGTAGTTCTTTTAAGATAACAAAGGCTCTCATTCCTTTTGTAGGCCATTCCTGCAATACTGAGTTCCATTCTGGGCAACACTTTTGAAGAGGGATTTTATTGATAGCTCCAACATGTCCAAGAGAGAATGATGATTAGAAGCAAGGTGATTAGAATCCTATAGATCATGCCCTATGAGGAGCATTTGGGCATATGCGAACTGCAGGGACATAGCACTCAGTGGGGAGGTGACAGCTGCCTTCAAAAGACGTGAAAGCCTAGTGGGAGGAGAAGGACTTGTGTTATATTTCTCAAGTGAGGAGAAACTGGGGGGGGCTAATTTGGGCTAACATGACTGAGAACCTTTTAATGACTAGAACAGTCCAGAAATGGAATGAGATGCCCCAGGAGGCCTTGATTTACAATCAAGGGAGGTGTTTATTCAGAGGCTGGAGTCCATGTGTGGAGATTATTATAGGAGAATAGATGCAAAGGATGAAAAATTAGAGGAAAAAGACTTCTAAGGTGACTTCCAGACATCTGCTTGTATGTGTTAAGTTTTGGTTAAGAATATCTGATCTCAGTTGATTCACTGAAGATCTGTTCCTCTTTCTAAGCCACAGGAGTGGGGGGTTGGGAAGTCTGAACAGTTGGGGTTCAGGTGGGGAGACTAAAGAGCTATAAATAGGAGGGTAATAGGGTGAGAAAGAGCCCAAGAAAGAGGTTGCTTAGCCCACTTCATGGGGTTTTGTTTGTTTATTTTGTTCTGAAATCAGTTCTGTTTATGGAGAGGTGCCATGTGGCTTAGGTCCCTTCTGTAAACCACACTCTATTTATGTGGTTCCAACCCCATGAGTTGGAGGGGTAGGTTTAAAGATGAGATGACAAGCAGTTTAAATTAACCAGTGGAATCTAGACTCGTGTTCTATTTTTAACTCCTTCTCTGTTATTGTGTAGGTCAATTGGGAGAGGTTTGATTCACATACCCAGCATGCTTCTCTTGCCTTGTCCTTTAGTTGTTTTGTCAGCCTTATTGGATTTTGTTTTGATTGGAGGCCAGCTTCATAGTCTGGGTTTTATCTTCACATAATACAATGTGCTAAAGACAAAGCTATTCTGCCTGCAACCACTGCCTAATTGTCCAGACATTTCCTCCCTCAACTTATGTTACAGCTGTATCTGGCACATCGCATAGCATCCTTTCTCATTTATTGCTATGGGATGTGAAAGCATTTTGGAAGCAGAAACACACTATACAAGAGTAAAATTACTATTATGGATAATATGCAGTTCTTAGGGGAAGTTGATGTAGATACTTACTAGTACCTTAGCAGCAGAACATGGCTTTGTTGGTTTTCTGATACAGTATTAGGTGGATACAGCTTGTTACTGTAAATTGGCACCTTTAAGTTTTGGTGACTTGATATGTCTGTAGCTTTAAAATGACTTTTCTCCTAGATGCAGACCATCACTGATCCTTTGCTTTCTTAATCAAAACATCACATACCCCTTTGATACATTTTATCAAACAGAAACATTCCTTTCTTTAAACTTCACTAAATTGGCAAATTGACAACAGAAACCTTCTTTTCCCTGCACTTTAGAGCACATGCTTGGGAAAGTAACCATTTCTACCTAAAGTACATCAAGTCACTACCCCTTACAGCTGAGTCATCTTACAGTTTTGCTAGACATATCTAATACTATTTATATTGCAATGAAATTATTGTAATGTGTACTATGTATAATATCACTAAGAGAATACTTACGATTTACTTTTAGATATAACAGTCTTTGGTCTTACCACCTATTATGTATTTGTTCATTTAGTACTGACTTTCTCCTTTTCAAGGACCTATATCTCCCCTTCTCTAACAAACCTCCTTGAGGTATGACCATAGATAATACCTAGTGTAGGTCTGTGTGCATACAGTGACCACTTAAATGTTTATTACATGGATGAATGTAGCTTACTGTTGTCTATCTTATTTTAAGTCTCGTCAATTGTAACTAGGTGAGCACCAGTGTGATAACCAGTGACTATAAGGCAAAATTCAGAACAAGTCATCATTACAGAAAAGATACAGCTAGAAAATCAAATAAGACATGGAAAAAATCCCATGAATCATCAAAATAAGCTTCAGCTGTGTAAGGAAAATGAAGATATGATGTTATATTCAGGAAATCTGAATATTTTGAAAAACATGTCTAACATTTCCAATGCCTTGTCTTGTAAAAAGAGTAAAACTCCTAAAAACAAACATTCTAAATATGACAAAAACGGTCTAGGCAATATCAAACCGATAAAAGATTACATTTATCAGCATCCAACCTTTTCTCTTTCATCTTCAGTCTTATCTGTTGTTGATAAGAAAAGAAAGAAGAAAACACATTTAAAAAATCTTAGCCAAGACTCATTGTCAGACATAACTAGTAAAAGCTTTCATAGAAACCTCATCTCTCCCCCAGAAAGTGAAATCAAGGTAAGGCCAAAAGAGCTGTGTAAATGTTTACATGTTTGCCTGTCCAGAGGAACAGTAACCACCAGGTAGCCAGTACTTCTAGAGATAACTGCAGTGAAGATCTTAAAACTGTTTCATACTGTTTTGATGATGGGATCCTAGCAGATTCCAAAAAGCAGAAAAGGCACACAAGGAAATCATTGTTGGCCTTGTATTAGGAGTTGCCATCCCTGAAATAAATAGCTGTCCTCATAACATAGAGCTTTCTTTGTCACCCAATCCATCTGTGCTGGAATTGAAAACATGTAACTCAGAAGATGAATTTTGGGTGGAGACCTTGAAAGATAAGAAGGCTTCTCAAACCCTGAAAAAATAGGCAGCAGTTTTGATCACAGTCAAGAGATTTTTCTAACTCAAAAGACTTAAAAAAAATTTTTGGACTTGTCCCCAGTAGTCACTGTAGTTATTTGTTCTTAACAGCTCCCAAGCATGTCAGAGCTAAAAGTGGGGAAGGGGGTCAGCATTTTGTGATTCTATAGAAATTGGGCAGAGATCTTTACATGGAGAAACAGTTCAAGGTACAGCTACCAGACCCAGAGGAACCTAAGATCCTCTAAGAGAATCAGAAGCCATGTGGGCACCCAAGAGAAGACCAGTCAGACTGAAGATTTCTTTAGTTCTGCAACCAGAGTTATCCCCTTGCTCTTCAGAAAGAAAGAAAGTAGGTTTAGATAGATAGCCTCTGGATTTGAGTTTGACTAGAAGAAACAAGTCTTGGCTAAAAGGACCTGGGAGTGTATTTTGTAACATGCTAGAGGCTAACGATGGAGTTCATATGATTCCTAAAAATGTTCTGGAGACTGTGAGCCTTAAAGAAGACAATAATGGAGACTTAAGTATAATGATTAAAGTCCTTAGTGATTATAGCCAGATGGGAAAATGTGTTTGCAACAAGGTGCAAGAAACAGATGAGATAAAATATATTCAGACAAAATTGAATTCATTCTTTTTCTTAAAAAGTGAGCATTTTTGGGACTTCCCTGGTGGCACAGTGGTTAAAAAATCCACCTGCCAATGCAGGGGACACAGGTTCGAGCCCTGGTCCAGGAAGATCCCACATGCCACAGAGCAACTAAGCCTGTGCGCCACTACTGAGCTTGCACTCTAGAGCCCGCAAGCCACAACTATGGAAGCCTGCACACCTAGAGCCCGTGCTCGGCAGCAAAAGAAGCCAGCACAATAAGAAGCCTGCGCACAGCAACGAAAAGTAGCCCGCACTCGCCGCAACTAGAGAAAGCCTGCGTGCAGCAACAAAGACCCAATGTAGCCAAAAATAAATTTTAAAAAAAAGTGAGCATTTTTATTCCTGAAGAGTTTTTAGTGAGAATAAAAACAGAGACAAAGAGAAATGTTTAAATCCAGAAATTACTCAGGAATATGAGCTAATCCAAAATACAAAGCAGAGTTTTTCAGCTTTTATATTTGTGATATTTGTACTATGAAAACAAAAAATTCCTAGCATGATATACACACATGCGAGTACATACATATATAATTTTGAATTTTAGAAAGGTTTCTGTTGTTATTGTTTTAATTGGAAGAAAATGGGTTGGAGAACTAGGGAAACAACAATTTCTTGGGATGTTAACATTGAGTTATCAGCAAATCTAGATAAGGCAATGTCAACTGAACTCCATCTTCAGTAAGAATAGAAAATAGTAATATTAGTTGTCTACTGTTCCAGAAAAAAAAGTTGTGTGTTTCTTTTTTAAGTAATAATCCTCAGTGTGAATGTTTATTTCTAGGAAACAATTAAGTGAATAGTAAAAAAAAAATGTTCATTGTTGATTTACAAGGAGGGATTTTTATAAAAATCGCCATATTTTATTTTATTTTTCTCTAAAAATGTTGGTGTCTTGTAGACAGCCTGGGTTTAGGTTTCTTTACCATATGAGAAATAGTTATTTAAACAAAACTCAGAGTTTGATCCTTAGCTATCGAATTAAATACTGCGCGTATTCGAAAGCATTATGCAGTTTAGGAATATGAGCACTTTTAGACAAATAGATGGTTGCTTAATTGCTGATTACATTGCCTAGGCTTTTTTTTGCTGCTGTTTAAGCAGCAAAATTTATGTTACTCCAAGTATTTCTTTAAAGCTCACTCTTTGGGAATGTGGGATCTTAAATATTATATGTACATTATTCATGTGTTATAATGAACAATATTTTACAGCTACCTTGACAAATGTGAGAGTAGATATATCATCACATATAGTCTTAACTGTTTTTTGAAAGTTATTATTTTTTAAAATATGTTTTTTTTAAAAAGTAAATTTATTTATTTGTTTATGGCTGCGTTGGGTCTTCGTTGCTGCGCACAGGCTTTCTCTAGTTGTGGTAAATAGGGGCTACTCTTTGCTGCAGTGCTTGGGCTTCTCACTGCAGTGGCTTCTCTTGCTGTGGAGCACAGGCTCTAGGCACACGGGCTTCAGGTTGTGGCACACAGGCTCAGTAGTTGTGGCACACAGGCTTAGGTGCTCCACGGCATGTGGGATCTTCCTGGACCAGGGCTCGAACCCGTGTCCCCTGCATTGGCAGGAGGATTCTTAACCACTGTGCCACCAGGGAAGTCCCTTAAATATGGTTTTTATGTTTTCCATAATATACAATATTTTTCTGTTCTCATTCATAAACACGAAAACACGTTAGAGGTGGGCACAAATGTTCCTTTTGTGAGCTCACTGGAAAACTGACTAAAGCACTTTCAATTTGTAGAACATATTACTTGTCAGATTTTTTGGCTCTTCATACAATTTAGAAGCAACTCTCTGATTATGGTAAACACTAATTTCCAAAATTTTAATGATGACTTTAGTTGTCAAGCCTCATTTGAAGTGAAACTTGTGAAAGAGATAAAGTTGTGGGTCTTTCCTTTTCCTTTTCTTTTCCTCTATAGTCATTCCAAGGTAGAAATGCTTACTCTGCCTGGATTTCCACTTGTCCACATAGCCTTTGAGTCCCTTGGTATATGTGAAAAGTGAAAAGCTACAATCAGCGAAGAATACTTTAGGTGGGCGTATTTGGTTATGTGTGCATGTGCCATAAACACTGAACAGTGGCACCCAAACTCTCCTTCTATGCTGCATGGATGATTGGTCAATGTGTCAGCCAAAAACAAGAACAATGCTACACCCTCAGAAGCCCCTCTTCCCTGTGTCAGACAGGTCTTACCCCTCCTGTTTATTTTGCCGGCAAAGGCTTGCTAAATAGCATTTGGAGAGGCGGATATCTTTTCCTTCTGACAAAGCTGTATCATCCCCTATAAATTGCCCCCTGGATCAGCATCATCACAGAACCACAGTAGAAAAAAACAGAGAAGCATGGGGCAAAAAAGGTGTGAAGCTAATAGGAGTAGAATGTGCCATGTACTGCCTAAATCATAAGTTCACAGACACCCCAAAAAACACCACCGGATGTGATCCTGCTCACCAAAAAGACAAGATCCAGGCTCATTCACCAGAATACAGATACCAGTCCCCTCCACCAGGAAGCCTAAACAACCCACTGAACCAAACTTACCCACTGGGGGCAGACAACAAAAACAACGGGAACTATGAACCTGCAGACTGGAAAAAGGTTGCCCCAAACACCGTAAGTTAAGCAAAACGAGAAGAGAGAGAAACATGCAGCAGATGAAGGAGCAAGGTAAAAACCCTCCAGACCAAAAAAATGAAGAGGAAATAGGCAGTCTACCTGAAAAAGAATTCAGAGTAATGATAGTAAAGATGATCCAAAATCTTGGAAATTGAATGGAAAAAATACAACAAACATTTAATAAGGACCTAGAAGAGCTAAAGAGCAAACAAACAATGATGAACAACACAAAAAATGAAATTAAAAATTCTCTACAAGGAATCAATAGCAGAATAACTGAGGCAGAAGAACGAATAAGTGACCTGGAAGATAAAATAGTGGAAATAGAGCAGAATAAAGGAAAAAGAATGAAAAGAATTGAGGACAGTCTCAGAGACCTCTGGGACAATGTTAAATGCACCAACATTCGAATTATGGGGTGCCAGAAAAAGAAGAAAAAAAAAAGGGACTGAGAAAATATTTGAAGAGATTATAGTTGAAAACTTCCCTAATATGGGAAAGGAAATAGTCAATAAAGTTCAGGAAGTGCAGAAAGTCCTATACAGGATAAATCCAAGGAGAAACATGCCAAGACACATATTAATCAAACTATCAAAAATTAACTTCAAAGAAAAAATATTGAAAGCAGCAAGGGAAAAGCAACAAACAACATACAAGGGAATCCCCATAAGGTTAACAGCTGATCTTTGAGCAGAAACTCTGCAAGCCAGAAGGGAGTGACAGGACATATTTAAAGTGATGAAAGGGAAAAACCTACAACCAAGATTACTCTACCCAGCAAGGATCTCATTCAGGTTTGACAGAGAAATTAAAACCTTTACAGACAAGCAAAAGCTAAGAGAATTCAGCATCACCAAACCAGCTTTACAAGAAATGCTAAAGGAACTTCTCTAGGCAGGAAACAGAAGAAAAGGAAAAGACTTACAATAACAAACCCAAAACAATTAAGAAAATGGTAATAGGAACATATCTATAATTACCATAAAGGTAAGTGGATTAAATGCTCCAACCAAAAGACATAGACTGGCTGAATGGATACAAAAACAAGACCTGTATATAACCTGTCTACAGGAGACCCACTTCAGTTGTAGGGACACATATAGACCGAAAGTGAGGGATGGAAAAAGACATTTCATGCAAATGGAAATCACAAGAAAGCTGGAGTAGCAATACTCATATCAGACAAAATAGACTTTAAAAGTAAGACTATTAGAAGAGACAAAGAAGGACACTACATAATGATCAAGGGGTCAATCCAAGAAGAAGATACAAAAATTGTAAATATTTATGCACCCAACATAGGAGCACCTCAATACATAAGGCAAAGGCTAACAGCCATAAAATGGGAAATTGACAGTAACATAATAATAGTAGGAGACTTTAACACCCCACTTTCACCAATGGCCAGATCATCCAAAATGAAAGTAAATAAGGAAACACAAGCTATAAAAGACACATTAGATCAGATAGACTTAATTGATATTTATAGAACATTCCATCCAAAAACAACAGAATACACTTTCTTCTCAAGTGCTCATGGAACATTCTCCAGGATAGATCGTATCTTGGGTCACAAATCAAGCCTTGGTAAATTGAAGAAAATTGAAATTGTATCAATTATCTTTTCTGACCACAATGCTGAGAGTACATATCAATTACAGGAAAAAAATCTGTAAAAAATACAAACACATGGAGGCTAAACAATACACTACTAAATAACCGAGAGATCACTGAAGAAATCAAAAATACCTAGAAACAAATGACAATGAAAACACAATGACCCAAAACCTATGGGATGCAGCAAAAGCAGTTCTAAGAGGGAAGTTTATAGTAATACAAGCCTACCTCAAGAAACAAGAAACATCTCAAATAAACAACCTAAACTTAAACCTAAAGCAATTAGAGAAAGAAGAAAAAAAAAACCCCAAAGTTAGCAGAAAGAAAGAAATCATAAAGACCATAGCAGAAATAAATGAAATAGAAACAAAGAAAACAAGAGCAAAGATCAATAAAACTAAAACTTGTTCTTTGAGAAGATAAACAAAATTGATAAACCATTTGCCAGACTCATCAAGAAAAAAAGGGAGAAGACTCAAATCAATAGAATCAGAAATGAAAAAGGAGAAGTAACAACTGACACTGCAGAAATACAAAGGATCATGAGAGATTACTACAAGCAACTCTATGCCAGTAAAATGGACAACCTGGAAGAAATGGACAAATTCTTAGACAAGCACAAACTTCTGAGACTGAACCAGGAAGAAATAAAAAATATAAACAGACCAATCACAAGCACTGAAATTGAGACTGTGATTAAAAATCTTCCAACAAACAAAAGCCCAGGACCAGATGGCTTCACAGGCGAATTCTATCAAACATTTAGAGAAGAGCTAACACCTATCCTTCTCAAACTCTTCTAAAATATAGCAGAGGGAGGAACACTCCCAAACTCATTCTATGAGGCCACCATCACCCTGAGACTAAAACCAGACAAAGATGTCACCAAAAAAGAAAACTACAGGCCAATATCACTAATGAACATAGATGCAAAAATCCTCAACAAAATACTAGCAAACAGACTCCAACAGCACGTTAAAAGGATCACACATCATGATCAAGTGGGGTTTATCCCAGGAATGCAAGGATTCTTCAATATACGCAAATCAATCAATGTGATACAGCATATTAAAAAATTAAAGGAGAAAAACCATATGATCATCTCAATAGGTGCAGAAAAAGCTTTTGACAAAATTCAACACCCATTTATGATAAAAACCCTGTAGAAAGTAGGCATAGAGGGAACTTATCTCAGCATAATAAAGGCCATATATGACAAACCTACAGCCAACATCGGTCTCAATGGTGAAAAACTGAAACCATTTCCACTAAGATCAGGAAGAAGACAAGGTTGCCCACTCTCAACACTATTATTCAACATAGTTTTGGAAGTTTTAGCTACAGCAATCAGAGAAAAAAAAAGAAATAAAAGGAATACAAATCAGAAAAGAAGAAGTAAAGCTGTCACTGTTTGCAGATGACATGTTGCTATACATAGAGGATCCTAAAGATACTACCAGAAAACTACTAGAGCTAATCAATGAATTTGGTAAAGTAGCAGGATACAAAATTAATGCACAGAAATCTCTTGCATTCTTATACTCTGATGATGAAAAATCTGAAAGAGAAATTAAGGAAACACTCCCATTTACCATTGCAACAAAAAGAATAAAATACCTAGGAATAAACCTACCTAAGGAGACAAAAGACCTCTATGCAGAAAACTATAAGACACTGGTGACAGAAATTAAAGATAATACAGATAGAGAGATATACCATGTTCTTGGAGTGGAAGAATCAACGTTGTGAAAACGACTATACTACCCAAAGCAATCTACAGATTCAATGCAATCCCTTTCAAACTACCAATGGCATTTTTCATAGAACTAGAACAAAAAATTTCACAATTTGTATGGAAATACAAAAGACCCTGAATAGCCAAAGCAATCTTGAGGAAGTAAAACGGAGCTGGAGGAATCAGGCTCCTTGACTTCAGACTATACTACAAAGCTACAGTAATCAAGACAGTATGGTACTGGCATAAAAACAGAAATATAGATCAATGGAACAGGATAGAAAGCCCAGAGATAAACCCACGCATATGTGGTCACCTTATTTTTGATAAAAAAGGAAGGAATTTACAATGGAGAAAAGAAGCCTCTTCAATAAGTGGTGCTGGGAAAACTGGACAGCTCCATGTAAAAGAATGAAATTAGAACACTCCCTAACACCATACACAAAAATAAACTCAAAATGGATTAGAGACCTAAATGTAAGGTCAGACATTATAAAACTCTTAGGGGAAAACATAGGCAGAACACTCTATGACATAAATCACAGCAAAATCCTTTTTGACCCACCTCCTAGAGAAATGGAAATAAAAACAAAAATAAACAAATGGGACGTAATGAAAGTTAAAAGCTTTTGCACAGCAAAGGAACCATAAATAAGATGAAGACAACCCTCAGAATGGGAGAAAATATTTGCAAACGAAGCAACTGACAAAGGATTAATCTGCAAAATACACAAGCAGCTCATGCAGCTCAATATCAAAAAAAACAAACAACCCAATCCAAAAATGGGCAGAAGACCTAAATAGACATTTTTCCAAAGTAGATATACAGATTGCCAACAAACACATGAAAGGATGCTCAATATCACTAATCATTAGAGAAATGCAAATCAAAACCACAATGAAGTATCACCTGACACAGGTCAGAATGGCCATCATCAAAAAATCTACAAACAATAAATGCTGGAGAGGGTGTGGAGAAAAGGGAACCCTCTTGCACTGTTGGTGGGAATGTAAATTGTTACAGCCACTATGGAGAACAGTATGGAGGTTCCTTTAAAAACTAAAAACAGAACTACCATACGACCCAGCAATCCCACTGCTGGGCATATACCCTGAGAAAACCATAATTCAAAAAGATTCATGTACCACAATGTTCATTGCAGCTCTATTTACAGTAGCCATGACATGAAAGCAACCTAAGTGTCCCTCGACAGTTGAATGCATAAAGAAGATGTGGCACATATATATAGTGGAATATTACTCAGCCATAAAAAGAAACGAAATTGAGTTATTTGTAGTGAGGTGGACGGACCTAGAGACTGTCATACAGAGTGAAGCAAGTCAGAAAGAGAAAAATAAGTACTGTATGCTAACACATATATATGGAATCTAAAAAGAAAAAAGAAAAAGTTTCTGAAGAACCTAGGGAAAAGACAGGAATAAAGACGCAGGCGTAGAGAATGGACTTGAGGGCAAGGGGAAGGGGAAGGGGAAGGGGAAGCTGGGACGAAGTGAGAGAGTTGCATGGACATATATACACTACCAAATGTAAAATAGATAGCAAGTGGGAAGCAGCCACGTAGCACAGGGAGATCAGCTAGGTGCTTTGTGACCACCTAGAAGGGTGGGATAGGGAGGGTGGGAGGGAGATGCAAAAGGGACGAAATTGGGGGATGTATGGATATGTATAGCTGATTCACTTTGTTATACAGCAGAAACTAACACACCATTGTAAAGCAATTATACTGCAAAAAAGATTTTTTTTTAAAAAAAAAAAGAAAGCAAGAAGAATGTGCCATGTATCTGAATAAAAGTAATGTCCTCTCCCGGCGATTGCTTTTTTTCTTTTCGTTTGAGCAGAAAAGTTGCTCCCTAGAAAGCAGTCTTACTTTTACTCAGTTTGGTCAAAGGAAAATTTCAGTGCAGAACATCCTGCAGCTCATGACCTCTCTGTCAGAGTCAGTTTAGGAAGGTCATAATCTGCAGCCCTTGATGGTCTAAGACTGTTCGGGGAAGGAACAGAGGTGGGAGAGATGTGGAGAGAGGATGTGGAAGTCACAAGAGAACTACCCCCTGTCCTCTTCTATGGCTGCCCAGAGGACCCCTCTGTGTGAGATGGCCCTCCTCTGTGCTGGGGAGATGGCAATACCACAGGGGTCTCCACTTGTACGGCCTTTTAGCAGAGTATTTCCTTGGATCTCACTTAATGGAAGTCATGCAGGCACATGATAAAAATTCAAATCATATAAAAAGATATGCAGAGAGAATAATTCTTCCTCTCACTTTTTTTTTTTTTTTTTTAGCAGAGAAAATTTTATTTCAGGGCCAAGCAAGGGAAAAGGATGGCTAGTGCTCAAAAACCTGAACCCCCCGGGTGGTTTTCAGAGAGAAGTTTTTACAGGGAAAATTTGGGGTGAGGGCTGCAGAGTGTGTGACTGTTTTCTGATTGGTTGATGTTGAGGTAACAGGGCGGTGCTCCAGGAATCTTGCCCTCAGCCTAAAGTTGCCATCCTTCACCTGGGTGGGGGGCTTAGTTCTGCAGAAGAACTCAAAAGATATTGTGATGTATATTCCTTGAGGAGGAACCAGGAGCCTGCCCCAAGGCTGCACTTTAGGTTTCAAGTCTGCTCCTCCTTTGTTTCTGCATTCCCTCCCTTCACTGATAAGCAACTGTTTGAATCTGCCCTTTGGAACTCAGTTAAGGTCAAGGAAGCTGAAGGAAGCCTATTTCCTACAAGAAATGGGAGACACAGAAAGGATTTGTACCCTGGGAGGACCCCGCAGGGTCCTGCTCAGTTTCAACATCACACTCTTTTTTGGCTTCTTGCCACTTATTAGCTGCTCCATCTCAATGTCCCTCTTCTGTCTCTCCTCTTTTTTTCTGACTTCTAAATATCTGAGTGTCTCCAGGCTCTGTTTCGGCCTCTTTGTTCTTTCTTATTCACTAAGACATCTCATTCAGTCCTATGGCTTTAAATACCATCTGTAGGCTGATCATTCTGAAATGTACATTTCTATCCTCAGATTCTCTCCTGAATTTCAGACTTGTTCCAACTGCCTACTTAGCATTTGGATCTCTAAAAGAAATCTCAGACTCAACATGTCGAAAACCCAGCTGTTGATTTCTTGCCAAACTGCTCCTTCACAGTCTTCTGCATCCCTGAGTCACTTTTGATTCTTTCTTTCTAACCTTCCACATTTAATCTATCAAAATAGATCCTTGGGCTTCCCTGGTGGTGCAGTGGTTGAGAGTCCGCCTGCCGATGTAGGGGACACGAGTTCATGCCCCGGTCTGGGAAGATTCCCACATGCCGCGGAGCGACTGGGCCCGGGAGCCATGGCCGCTGAGCCTGCGCGTCCGGAGCCTGTGCTCCGCAACGGGGGAGGCCACAACAGTGAGAGGCCCGCGTACCGCAAAAAACCCCCCCAAGAAACAGATCCTTGATCCATTCTTTTCTCCAAGCCACCACCATTTCTCAATGAACAACTACAAAATTTGCCCGCTTTCGCATCTGCCCTGCCTATATTTTCCACAAGAAGCCAGAGTAATCACTTAGCAACTTAAATTAGGTAAAAATAGTCCCTTGATTAAAACCTTCCACCAGCTTCCCATGATACTTCAAATAAAACCTAAATTCCTTAACCTTACCTTCAAAGTCCTACGTGACCTGGACACTGTCTACGTCTCTGATATAGTTTTGTTCCCTTTTCTCCTTTGCCCATTCTGTTCCAGCTGCACTGGTCTGCTTTGGATTCTTCCAACCCAGGAAGCCACTTCTTTCCCTTGATTTTTCATGTGGCCTTAGTGTTCCCGGTGAATTTAAGGTTCTTGCTTCATTAGGAGAGAATTCAGAGATGAAGTGACAGGTAAGACATGGATTTATTTAGAGAGGAAACACACTCCACAGGCAGAGTGTGAGCCATCTCAGAAGGTGAGAGAGCTTTGAAATATGGTGTGGTTAGTTTTTATGGGCTGGGTAATTTCATAGGCTAATGAGTGGGAGGATTATTCTAATTATTTCGGAGAAAGGCCAGGGATTTCCAGGAATTGGACTACTGCCCACTTTTTGGACTTTGATGGTCAGCCTCAGAACTGTTATGGCACTGGTGGGTGTATCATTTAGCATGCTAATGTATTACAATGAGTGTATAATGAGGCTCAAGGTCCACTGGAAGTCGAATCTTCTGCCATCTTGGACCTAGCTGGTTCTAAACAGTTTTTGTCATGTCCTATGGCCATGTCATTCTTTTAAAGGTTGTGCCCTGCCCCCTTCCCTCCTGTTTCATTAGCAAGTCTAAAGGGCATCTCTTCATAAAGGTTTCCCTGACCACTCATTCTAAAGGTACTCAAACCCTATCATATCATCTTTTGTTAATTGTCTGCATAACACTTTTATCTACCAGATAATTTTGTGTTGATTGGCATAATCTGTCCCAACTAGAAAGTGATCAGAAACCTTGTTTTGTTCATTCTTGTGTCCCCTGCATAATTTGACATAATACTCACAAATCATCCACAGAACATTGGATATGAGAGTCTGAGGCGCAGTTGAAGAGGTTGGAGATGTTATCAGCTGAAACCTTATGCAATACTTTCCCAAGACTACTGATTTATCTTCCAAGTATTTCTCTGCTCCACCGCTTTCCCTCCATCATCCAAGAGATGGAGAAGGCACAAAGGTGTCATCACCTCTTTCCAGGATTACTTGCACAGTTTTCCAGCTGATCTCCCTGCATTTCAGCTGTCCCCTCCAATCCATTCTCCACCTCAGTTTTCAAATCACAAGTCTCATGTGTTACTCTCGTGCATGAAACTCTTCAAAGGCTCCCAATTATCTGCAAGATAGTCATTTGCCTAACATAGAATACAAGGGCAACTCCTCTCTCCATGGTCTTCTCATGCCTTATTCTCCAGGAACACCCAACTACTTGCAGGTATCTGTGAATACTTTGCTTTTCCTCATCTCTGTGTCTTTGATCCTGCTTTCCACTCTGCCTTGGAATGTCTGTCCCTTAGAAGCTGTGTGATCTTGGGACATTACTTATTTTTCTGAACCTTAGTTTCCTAATAGTCATAATTCTTCACAGGGGCAGCATGAGGGCCAAGTGGTATAAAATATAGAGAATAAAGTACATGCCTGGTATACAGCATGTGCTCAACAAACTACATTTTTTTATTAGCCATGTGAATATTAACAACGACACTATATAATAATATTGTGGAGCTAGTATAGGATTTCTGATAGTTTCTTGACCGCTTGCCTTGGGGAAAGTAACCAGATCCGGTTAAAAATTCAGACTACCAGCTCTGATTCTCTGATCCTCTGATTTAGCTCTTTCTCTGTCCTGCCTGGAAACTTTGCCATTCGCATACCTCTCACCCCATGATTCTCAAATCTGCAGAGACAAGATAAGCTCTTGTTTCTCATCGGGCCCTGGGGCTCTCCCTGGCTGTACACACAGGTGAAGGGTCAGTTGAGATTACCCAGCTTTCCCATGTCTTGGGATTGGAAATGAAAACTTTGAGGTTTTTCTCCAATCTTTCCCATGGACTTGCTAAACAACCAGGCTTCAGTGACTTGCAGAAGCCTCCAAGAGGTGGCCTCTTGGCAGAGGGATGCTCATAACAACAGGGTAAATGGGTCCTGCTGAGTTCAAAGCACTTTGACACCAGTTGTCTTGCTATCACTGCAAAGGGGGTTAGGCATCTACCTAGCATCTTGTAGACTTTGAGACATGAAGAAGGATAATGACCTGTTATGAACTTCCAAGGTGTGGTGGGAATGGTGAGGAAAGGGCTTTGGGGCCAGTGACATGGTTTAGCCTGGAGTGTTCCAAAGGAACACAAAGCAGACTGGATCGGAAGGGGACCCAGGTGAGCAAGTTCTCCTGGTGATTTTAATATAATTTCAGGCTTTAGCTGCTCTGAACTCTGAATTTCAAACAGTCTAATAGTCAGTTTGGTTAATACATTCATTTACATAGAGACTTTAAAAACTAAGCCAGTGATTACCTACCGAATACCTACCATATGCTAAATACTGAGTTAAGTGCTGTGGAAAATCCTGAGATTAATCACTGTGTCTGCCCTTTAGGAACTCATAGTCTGGTGGGGGATATCAGACCTCTAGATCAATAACTGAAATAGAGGGTGGAAAGTGATAATGATTCAAGATAAATATAAATAAACTGTAAAGCGAGTTCAGAGGAGGGAGAACTATTCAACAGCCAGTGAAAGATCTGAAGCTGAATTTTAGAGCAAGAAATTTGCACTAAACTTAAAGGATTAGAGATGGAACATGCCACGTGGAACTGTGGCAGAAAAGCCTGGGTGTGTATAGAACTGCCACAAGTTTTGTTTGGTGCACAAAAGAGATTGGAAAGATAGATGGAAACTAGATCGTAGGGGTCGCTATGGTCTGTGTAAGAAGTTTGGACCTTATTCTGCAGGCAGTGAGCAGTGCAGCAGCAGTGCAACCTGATGACATGAGTGTTTTAAGAGGAGCTGGATGTAGAATGTAGGACAGGAGGATGGAAAGGATGGGATGTGGAGGACATTATGCAGTTGTTAAGTTAGTTCAGGCTGGTGGGATGGAGAGGAGTGGGCAACCTGGACAGAAGTTTTGGGTAGAATTAGCACAACTTTGCAACTGATTATAAAAAGAAACATGGGACAGACATGAATCGAAAATACTATGGGGACTTCCCTGGTGGTCCAGCAGTTAAGACTCCGCCCTCCCAATGCAGGGGGCCTGGGTTCGATCCCTGGTCAGGGAAGTAGATCCCACATGCCGCAACTAAACATCCTGCGTGCCACAACTAAGACCCGGTGCAGCCAAATAAATAAATAAATAAATAAATATTAAAAAAAGTACTATGAAGTTTCCAAGCATGGGTGGCTGAGGAGATTGTGGAACGAATAGCAGGTACAGAAGGCAAAGCATATTTGGAAGGAAATGGGAGGAGTTCAGTTTTGGACAAGAGGAGTTTGAGGTGGAAATTCAGACTTTAGAGTATGGGAGGGAAATGGCTCTGGAGATGTAGAATACAAGATTGTCTGTACTGAATAGAAAACAAAGCAGTAGAATTCAATAAGATTTCAGAGGAAGGAGGGAGGTCTATTCTTTATGGAGAAAGAATGAGAACCAGTGTGAAAACAACTCTGTACTCTGGGGTCAGAGAGACCTGAGTTTGAACCCTAGCTCTGCCACATACTTTTTGTGTGACCTTGGGCAAGCTACTTAACCTCTCTAAGCCTCAGTCTACTCATCTGTAAAATGGGATAGAAAATAGCATCATCCTTGGAGGAGATGTGAGGATTAAATAAGATGATATATGTAAAATATTTAGAATGGTACCTGGCATATGTTCAATAAAAGCTAGATATTTCCAAAAATTTATTACCACTAATAATATTACCACTAATTACCACTAATAATAATGGGAATGATTGTGGACAGACACTTGGGGGCACTGACATTTTTGGGGGGGTGGAGGAAGAGAAGTCAGAGAAGAAGATAGGAAGAAACAATGGAAGATCAATGGATAATGATTTTGTAACATAAGGAGAGAGTTTCACAAGGACTTGGTGGCCACTGTTATCAATTGAAATGAGAAGTTAATGTAGATGAGTAAAGAGAAAACACCATTAAATTTTTTTTTAAATTTTTATTTATTTATTTTTGGCTGCATTGGGTCTTCGTTGCTGCGTGTGGGCTTTCTCTAGCTGCGGTGAGCAGGGGTTACTCTTCTTTGCAGTGCGCGGGCTTCTCATTACAGTGGCTTCTCTTGTTGAGGAGCACGGGCTCTAGGCGTGCAGGCTTCAGTAGTTGTGGCATGCGGGCTCTGTAGTTGTGGCTCGTGGGCTCTAGAGCACAGGCTCGGTAGTTGTGGCACACGGGCTTAGTTGCTCTGCGGCATGGGGGATCTTCCCAGACCAGAGCTTGAACCCGTGTCCCCTGCATTGGCAGGCAGATTCTAAACCACTGCGCCACCAGGGAAGCCCAACACCATTAAATTTGGAGGAAGAGAGTATTAGTTTGCTAGGGCTTCTATGACAGAACTACAAACTAGGTGGGTTAAACAACAGAAATGTATAGAATCACAATTCTGGTGGCTAGAAGGCCAAGATCAAGGTGTTGGCAGGGTTGGTTCCTTCTGAGGGTATGAGAAAGAATCTGTTACATGCCTCTCCCTTAGCTTCTGGTGATTTGCTGGCAATCTTGCCATTCCTTAGCTTGTAGACACAACACCCCAATCTCTGCTTTTGTCATCAGATGGCATTCTCTCTGTGTGCATGCCTGTGTCCAAATTTCCCCTTTTTATCAGGACACCAGTCATATTAGATTAGGGCCCACCCTACTCCAGGATGACCTCACCTTAACTAATTATATCTACAAGAACCCTATTTCCAAATAAGGTCACATACTGAGATACTGGGGGTTAGAACTGCAACATATGAATTTTTCTGGGGGGGTGGGGCACAGTTCCACTTGCCACAGGGAAGGTGGCCTTTGGGAGAACAGTTTTAGCAGAGACCAGATTATACATAGGACAATAGAAGTCAGGAAGTGGAACTCTGTGGTGGAAGGGTAACAGAAGAGCATGGGACTAATTGAAGTAGATTGACCGTGAAGGCAGAGAAAATGTTTATACTGAGGACAAAGCAAAACGGATGTCTGAGCAATAACATGTGTCCATGTCCAAGTCCAGAGGGTGGACTTTTCTGTACCCTCCTGCCTGGCACCCCCCCAACTCTTTTCTTTTGTTTTTGCCTGGATTATATGAAGAATTGGTTTATCTCTCCAGTTGGCTCATGAAAAAAATTGTCACTGAGAGAGAAAGAAAGCAAGCACATGCAAGCAACCCTGATTTATATTATACTACAGAAATATAATGAGGGAAGGAGAAACGAAGTCCTCCTTTGGGTATAACCAGAGCATATGCACTCAGAGTATTTCAGGATTTCTTTTAAAATTCCTTTTTTTCCCCCCAAAGAAGATATGTAGCTTAGAATGAAGAACATTTCCTTTGAGAAAAAGCTTTAAAGATAGTAATAATCTTAATTAAATAGTCTTTCATATTCAGAAGGGAACAAAATTATAAATGTACATGCAACTTTCTCAACCGTATGTTCTTTTTAATGATATTAATATATCCCTAGAGATAACAGTAAAGCTTCTTCCTAAATAGGTAGTATTTTATTAAAGTGAATGAAATTTCATGTTAGTTTGAACATCATTTTCAAGAATTAAATAGTAATCATAGTCTCAGATAAAGTGGGTTTCACTTTCTTCTATGGAAATTATTGGTGCTGGTCAAAAACTAGTTTTAGGATGAAGGAAACAACGAGTCTCCTTGCTAAATGAAGACAATTCAAATTCCCTGAGATCTTGCCAAGCATGACCATGTTATTGATGATTCTGCTTATGCCAAGATAGCTATCTTAAGTAAAAATTAGAATAATTTAAAATTTGTATAAATCTAACTTTTGCAGTTGACTGATTGTTTTAATCAAACAAGTCAAAATAATTTACATTTATGGATTCAGCCTTAATTAACCTCTAAGGGCATAATATGGAGCCGTGGCATGAGGACTCAGGCTGGAAGCAGAAAGACTTGAGTTCAAACCCTGGTTCTAAGATTAAAGAAAAAAGAGACGAAAAAGTATGTAAAATTGGAAATCATGGAGATTAAAATAACTGTACATATAAATTCCCCAAAGGAATAAACTGAAGTGAAAAATATAAATGTACCAATTACCAAACATGATGTTGGAAAAGCGATTAAAAAGCTAAGATTGAAGAAGGCAACAGGACCAGACAGATTCACAATTGAGTTTTTTTCCTTATTTTTAAAGAATACATAGTTCAAATGTTTTATAAACTAGTCTAGGTCATAGACAATGATCACGTATGAATGTAGATGCAAACTTTCTAAAATATTAGCAAATAGATTCTATTAATGTATCTAAGAGTAGTAAAAGAAGTACAGTTTATTCCAAGAATGCAAATATAGTTCAGTACTGGAAATCTATCAGCATAATCCATTAATCAACAAGCTAAAGAAAAAAAAATCAACTTATCAATTGAAAAGACATTTGAAAATTTATCAACTATTCCTAAAAAATACTCTGAATAAAATAAAGATTATTTATCAGAAATGAACAGCAAATATTATCCTACATGGTAAAATGGTAAAACCATTTCAGTTCAAACCAAGAACTAGACAGGAATGCCTACTCTCCCCATTATTATTTAACGTTGTCTTGGAGGTTCTTGCAGATATAATAAACAGATAAAATAATCGGTAAAAATACTGGGAAAGAGGAGAAGAACAATCTCTTTTTCTGACCATATGATTATATACATGGAAAATCCAGGAAGCTGTAGTAAAAAACTTCTTAGAATTAATAAGATAATTTGGCTAGCTGTCCAGCTGCAAGATAAATATATAAAAATCAGCAATTTTTATCTATTATAAAAATAAACAGCTACAAATGGAAATGTTAAAAAAATAATAACAAAAAAGTATAAAATAAAAAGAAATTTAACAAGAAAGGTATAGGACTTATATGAAGCAAATAATTCATTAGAAGTTGTGTGTCTTATAGAAGGACACAAAACAAGATATGAACAAATAGAAATACCATGTTTTTGGATGGGAAGACAATATTAAAATGGCTAATTCTTCCAAAATTAATATATGAATTTAATGCATTTTTTAATGCAGTTAGGATTCCAGTGGCTTTGGAGTGAGGAGGATTCAATAAAATAATATTAAAGTTTATATAGAAAAATAAATGCCCAAAGATGGTGCAGAAAAATATGATAAAAAGACTAGTGAGAGACGATTTACAAGATGTCAGAACACACTATAAATTAAATGTTGTATTGGCATAGGAATAGGTAACTAGATCAGTAGAATAAAATAAATAATCTGGAAATAGATCCTGAAATGTATAAGCATCATCTATATTAGAAAATTTGTAGTTTAGTTCTGTGCGAAAAGGATACATTTTATAATGAATGATCCTGGCAAAGCTGGCTATCCATTTGGAAGAAAAACTTGGACCCCCTATCTTGTGTATGAAGTAGCACTAAAAGCCCCCAGAATCAAGATGAATGGGAAACCATCCTAATAAACACATTTTGGATAAAAAGTAAAATAACATAAAATAAATAAATAAATAGTTTTTATATCTACCTTTAATAGATAATTAAAGATAGATGTAAAAACTAAATATAAAAAAATTAAACTATAATATCTTGCAAGATATTCTGGGAGACTACATTCCCGGATTTTATGAGAATTGCTAGTGATGAGGAAAGACCCTTTTAAGCAGAAGCTTAATCATATTTAACTATATAAAAATTCACACTCTTGTATGGTGAAGATATCATGGGCAAAGTCAATAGACAAACGACGAATTTGGAAAAAATGTAATGCAAGTGACAGGTAGAAGATTTGTTATGAAAATATACCAAGAACTCTTACACAAGGCAAGCAAAAGATAAACTATCTCATAAAAAATGGCCCAGTCATATAAATAGGCATTTTGTGGAAGAGCAAATTCAGTTGCCAGTAAACATACGAAAAGGTGCTCAAATTCATTAGTAGTTAGAGAAATGCAAATTAAAGTAATAATGAGGTTATTCATTACCTCTACCTGATTGTTAGAAAGAAACAGTAGTGCCAACTACTGGGATGTAGAGAAAAAGGTACTTGCATACTTTGCCAAAGGAAATATGAATTATTTCAGTCCTTTTGGAAAGAGATCTGGCAACTTCTTCTAAAAATAAAAATATATCTTTTCTTCAACCTAGCGTTCTCTTGAAGACTTTCTTTTATACAAATGAACCCATCCTGATTTGAAAGGATTTCTGTAAGCTACTGTGTTTTTTTGTTCTCTCTCTTTTTTCTTGGCTACAGAAAGCTTTATTTTTCCCATTTGGTCCAAGGCTTGGGAGAGGGCTCCAGGGCAGTTAAAAAGCTGCGAGATGGCTTCCCTGGTGGCGCAGTGGTTGAGAGTCCGCGCGCCCATGCAGGGGTCACGGGGTCATGCCCCGGTCCAGGAAGATCCCACATGCCGCGGAGCGGCTGGGCCCGTGAGCCATGGCCGCTGAGCCTGCGCGTTCGGAGCCTGTGCTCCGCAACGGGAGAGGCCACAACAGTGAGAGGCCCGCGTACCGCTAAAAAAAAAAAAAAAAAAAAAAAGCTGTGAGAAGCTGCAGAGACGGGACTGCAGGCAGAAGCCCTGACGCCAGAGGGGCTCCTCAGAGGCCGCTGGGCTCCAGAGGCTCGCTAGTCACGATTGAGGGCGAGCCTTTCAAAGAGATACTCGTCCAGCCCAGCCTGGGGATCAGCCAGCCTGCGGAGGTTGGTCAGGTGATCGCCCATCTTCTTGACGGCTTTTACCTGCTCATCTAGGAAGTGGCTCTCCAGGAAGTCACAGAGGTGGGGGTCTGCGCGGGCAGAACCCACGGCATGCAGATCCAGAAGGGCCTGGTTCAGGTTCAGGTTCAGGTTCTCCCTGAGAACGGCGGCTTCCACAGCGTCCTGGGTTTTACCCCACTCATCTTGCTATGGCTTCTGCCCGTCCTGGAAAAGGGCGTGGCAGCCGCACTGGTTTTGCATTTTCTAGAGACGCTGGGCGCCCTCGTGCGTCTGCTCTGTCAATTCATGGAAAAAGTGGACCATGCCCTCCAGAGCCACATTGTCGCGGTCAAAATAGAAGCCCAGAGAGAGGTAAGTGTAGAAGGCCCGGAGGGGCACGTTGGCCAGGCGATGGACAGCGGCCTCCACCCCAGGGGAAAAATTCTGACGAATTTGGGAGCTCATGTTAACGGGTAATAAGGAGCTAAGCTCAGAAAATGGTGTTAGCCGGTCCTGGAGGCCGAGGATAGCTGAGTGGCTGGTTCCCGAGGTTGCGACTGGCAAAAGGGTTGGAGGGTGGTTGGAGGCTGGAGGAAGGGGCGTTGCTGGGTCTAATCTGGTCAAACACCGCGGAAGTAAGAGACAGAGCCGGGGACTGCCGAGTGCACTGCAAGACTAAGATATTGTTAAGTGAGAAAAACAAGGTGCCAGGAAATGTAGATAATATGATTCAATTTTTATAAGAGAAAACTTCCCTGGAGGTCCAGTGGTTAAGAATCCGCCTTGCAATGCAGGGGACGCTGGTTCGGTCCCTGGTCGGGGAACTAAGATCCCACATGCCTCGGGTGCAACTACTGAGCCCGCGCACCACAGCGAAAGATCCCGCGTGCCACAACAAAGACCCCATGCACCAAGGGGGGAACGCGGCAGTGGGTGGGGATGGTGGTGTGCTGAATTGGGCGATTGGGATTGACATGTATACACTAGTGTGTATAAAACTGATGGCTAATAAGAACCTGCAGTATAAAAAAACAAACAAAAAACCAACTAATACTAAACTTTCTTTGGGTTATTTGTATGGAAATATGTTAATATAAATGTTTCAGACATTACATGGAATTTCTAAAAATCTTAAAAAAAGACCCCATGCAGCCAAAAAATAAATAAATAACTATTTTTTAAAAAGTCAAGAAAAGATAATATGATTCAATTTTTATAAGAGAAACAATGAAAAGCTTCCCCCACTCTGAATATGAAGGTGTGAGATTATATAAATATGGAGAAATACATGGTCAGATTCATGCTAGGTTATTGACATGAGTTTTCTGTGGTTTTGCATAGAGAGGGGAAGTTAGTAAACCAAATATAATGTCATCAACAATTTTCTGTGCAATATATTTACTTCTTTTTCCAATTAAAATTTTTATTTTACTGAAATTATTTGTCTGAAGGTCAATTTTTTTTCATATATATTTTTTGACAAAGACTCAACTAATTAGCAATTTTTTTCCTACCTAGCTTGACTGGTTATAACTTTTGCTACTGTGAGTTTTCTTTTTGGCCATAACTTTTTGTTTGTTTGTTTTTCTTTTTTTTTTGGCCACACCACAGGGCTTGTGGGATCTTAGTTCCCCCACCAGGGATGGAACCAGGGCCCCCGGCAGTGAAAGCGCTGAGTCTTTTTTTTTTCCCCTAAATTTATTTATTTTTGTCTGCATTGTGTCTTTGTTGCTGCGCCTGGGCTTTCTCTAATTGCGGTGAGCGGGGGGCTACTCTTCGTTGTGGTGCACGGGCTTCTCATTGTAGCAGCTTCTCTTGTTGCAGAGCATGGGCTCTAGGCGTACAGGCTTCAGTAGTTGTGGCATGCGGGCTCCGTAGTTGTGGCTCACAGACTCTAGAGCGCAGCCTCAGTAGTTGTGGCACATGGGCTTAGTTGCTCTGCGGCATGTGGGATCTTCCCGGACCAGGACTCGAGCCTGTGTCCCCTGCGTTGGCAGGTGGATTCTTAACCACTGGGCCACCAGGGAAGTCCAAGCTCTGAGTTTTAACTGCTGGACTGCTGGGGAATTCCCAAGGCCATTAGTTTTCATAAGTACAATTCCCCTGGATCAAATTATCAGATCAAAATTTTGAGTTCAAATTTTACTGTTTTCAGTAATACCTAAAAGATGTGATTCTTTTAGTCATTTAAAAATCAATAATAGATTTTCTTGTTTGAAGCTTTTGCCATTGCAATTTTTGTTTTAGATAGATTATTTCTGCAAGTAATATTTATTATGAATTGGATGTGTTAGTGACTTTATATTTCTTGGCCCAGAGCACAAAGCAAATACATAGAGCAAGGATGTCAGATCTAAACGCACAATGGGATGAAAATATCTTTGAGTTCGAAAGTTAGGGTCAAAATGCTCTTCTTTGTGCCTGACGTAGACTAAATGCTTGGTAATTACTAATTATTATTACTTGAAAGTATAAATCAATCCTACTCTATTTAGCCATCCTACTCTCTACAGGGTTTGTGGCTGAGATTAGGGAGATGACAGTTTGTGCAGAGCCGGGCCAGGTGTCAACAAGGTACCCTTACTAAGTGAGGCAGGCCAAGCAGGAGATGCAGTGGGACCTGGAGGTAATGCTCCAGGCTAAAGGGACGTTTGCTACTCAGCTTCCGCTGACTGTGGGTCCCATGTTGCCATATCCTTAGATTTTTTAACAATCTGAAAGTTCACATTTTCAGGTGAAATCTGATATTTAAGCATTGGTGGATAATTTGAATTTTATGAAACATGTAATGGGCCAACATTATGTAGTTTCAGTGAAACACGTCTGCATACTACTTTTTTTTTTTAACACCTTCATTGGAGTATAATTGCTTTACAATGTTGTATTACTTTCTGCTGTATAACAAAGTGAATCAGCTATATGTATACATATATCCCCCTATCCCCTCCCTCTTGAGCCTCCCTCCCACCCTCCCTATCCCACCCCTCTAGGTGGTCACAAAGCACCAAGGTGATCTCCCCGTGCTATGCATACTAGTTTCTGACTTCGGTGCGGCTCAGCCCAGGGCTGTCCTCATGTTCCCAGTGTTGGAAAATGCGACCTATTAGGAAAATGTCATCCTCTGTCTGCAAAGTCCCTCCTGCCAAGGAAATTTGGCTGTAACCCCAGGGTCAGATAAGTCAGGTGTGCCCTTGGTCCAGATCTGAAGGATAGAGATGAAGGGAAGTGTGCTGGGGAGGGATTTGTCTAGTTGCACCCCATAGACTCCCCCACGTATTTCAGAGCACCCCCTTGAAATAGTAGCATGGGATGGTGGCTGTCCAGCAGCAGGTGGCAGCATTAGAACAAAGATTGGCCATGCTAGACCCCATGATATTCTCAATTCCTTCCTTATTTGTATATGAATAAGGGAAGGAATAGATTACCCCAGATCAGTTTTAGAGGGAAGAAAATTATTTGCCATACATTTTGAATTTAAAAAAAGATTTAAGCCCCTACTATATGTCGGCCTCTGGGCTGTGCATTTTCTCAACACTCATCTTGTTTAAGCCTCACAGCCTGTCATGCAGGCAATTATTTCTCCTGTTTTAAAGTTGGGGAAATTGAGTTTTAGAAGGCAAAAGGAATCTGCCCAGGGCTGTACTGTTTCTAAGAGGCAGAGTTGGGCCTGGAGCTAGATCTTTGACTCTTTTCATGAAATCACACCTGTCACTACCAGCCTTGTAGTCGTGTTGCTGTCTCAATCCTGTTGACGTTTTGCCTGATTGATGCTCTTAAGAAACTCGGACTGTGTTCTGGGACAGAGAAAGCCAGCATGGCAGAGTACATTTGCCCTAGATGCCAGCCAGGTGGTTATGCCCCAGAGCTGGTGGTTGAGAGAAGGTGAATCCTATTACGGAGAAACATCACATTTATGGTCTGGAGGATGGATGTAGAAATTTGATGTGTTTCTCTTTTTTTTATGTAAAAATTCCTGTGACAACAACAGATTACCTTTTCCCTTTCTTCTTATTGTTCAAAACGTTGGCATAGAAAATACGTTATCTAAGAAGTTTAATATTTCTTGTGATGAATGCGAGGGGCTGGCCATCATTCCAGCCATTTGGTAATTGAAGTTGGAGGATGTTTGCACGACAGACCTACCCTCAGCTATTTCGTATGGTGTCAGACTGTGTTTGATTAACAAAGATTAATCTCCTGATTTTGTATAAATGGCTTAAGTCTGCTAAAAATTTTGCTAAATAAATCAGATCAACTAGCAAATTTCAGATTTTTTCTGGCTTAAGGCAGTGTTGAGTAGAGAACAGATTCAGTACTGTTCCCCTCTTCCTGTGTGACCTTGTGCAAATAACTCATTCTTCATTGATAAAGCAGGGGATGGATTGAATGACATCACAGGCTTCTTCCTGCTCTGCAGTCTGTCACTTTCTGGAGTCCCCATGGATCTGTATGGGAACATAACTAAGCCCCCTTCCACGAAAAGGAGCTGCAGAGGTGGGCACAGGGATTAGATAAGCCCTTCCACCTTCACAGGAATGATCCCAAGTCACTGGCTAGTTAGGAACCAACGAAAAAGAACACTATTATGGCATTTAAATAGCATGAACTTGAAATCAGACAGTTCTGATCCAGATCCTGGCTTCACTGGTTAATCTTTGGCAAAATCTGAATCTCTCTTTTCTTGGTAGATAGCTAAAGATTTGCTGTGAGTTTTATTTCTTTTTTATTTTTTTATAATTTTTATTGGAGTAGAGTATAATATAGTTACAATGTTTGTTTCAGGTGTACAGCAAAGTGAAACAATTATACGTATACATATATCCGCTCTTTCTTTAGATTCTTTTCCCATATAGGTCACTACAGAGTATTGAGTAAAGCTCCCTGTGCTATACAGTAGGTCTTTATTAGTTATCCATTTTATATATAGTAGTGTGTATATATCAATCCCAATCTCCCAATTTATCCCTTCCCCCCTTCCCCCCTGGTAGCCATAAGTTTGTTTTCTACATCTGTGTCTCTATTTCTGTTTTTAAAAAAATAAATAAATTTATTTATTTATTTATTTATTTATTTATGGCTGCGTTGGGTCTTTGTTGCTGTGTGCTGGCTTTTCTCTAGTTGCGGTGAGTGGGGGCTACTCTTTGTTGCGATGGGTGGGCTTCTCATTGCGGTGGCTTCTCTTGTTGCGGTGCATGGGCTCTAGGCACGTGGGCTCAGTCGTTGTGGCATCCGGGCTCAGTAGTTGTGGCTCACGGGCTCTAGAGCACAGGCTCAGTAGTTGTGGCTCACGGGCTCAGTTGCTCCGTGGCATGTGGGATCTTCCCAGACCAGGGCTGAAACCCATGTCCCCTGCACTGGCAGGCAGATTCGCAACCACTGCACCACCAGGGAAGTCCTCTATTTCTGTTTTGTAAATAAGTTCATTTGTACCATTTTTTTTTAGATTCCACATATAAGTGATATCATATGATATTTGTCTTTCTCTGTCAGACTTACTTCACTCAGCATGACAATCAGTAGGTCCATCCGTCTTGTTGCAAATGGCATTATTTCATTTTTTTTTATGGCTGAGTAATATTCCATATGTACCACATCTTCTTTACTCACTCCTCTGTTGATGGATATTTAGGTTGCTTCCATGTCTTGGCTATTGTAAATAGTGCTGCAATGAACATTGGGGTGCATGTATCTTTTTTTTTTGACTTGAATAATATATATATATATATATTTATACAGCAAGTTCTTATTAGTCATCAGTTTTAACACATCACTGTATACATGTCAATCCCAATCGCCCAATTCATCACACCACCATCCCCACACCCCCATGGCTTTCCCCCTTTGGTGTCCATACGTTTGTTCTCTACATCTGTGTTTCAACTTCTGCCCTGCAAACCGGTTCATCTGTACCATTTTTCTAGGTCCCACATACATGCGTTAGTATACGATATTTGTTTTTCTCTTTCTGACTTACTTCACTGTGTATGACAGTCTCTAGACCCATCCACGTCTCAACAAATGACCCAATTTCGTTCCTTTTTATGGCTGAGTAATATTCCATTGTATGTATCTACCACAATTTCTTTAGCCATTCATCTGTCGATGGGCATTTAGGTTGCTTCCATGACCTGGCTATTGTAAATAGTGCTGCAGTGAACATTGGGGTGCATGTATCTTTTTGAATTATGGTCTTCTCCGGATATATGCCCAGAGGTGGGATTGCTGGATCATGTGATAGTTCTATATTTAGTTTTTTTAAAGAACCTCCGTACTGTTCTGCATAATGGTTGTACCAATTTACATTCCCACCAACTGTTTAGGAGGGTTCCCTTTTATCCACACCCTGTCCAGCAGTTGTTGTTTGTAGACTTGTTTTTTAGATCTTTTTTTTAAAAAAATTATTTATTTTAGTTTTGGCTGTGTTGGGTCTTCATTGCTGCGCGCCAGCTTTTTCTCTCATTGCGGAGAACAGGGGTTACTCTTCGTTGCGGTGCACGGACTTCTCATTGTAGTGGCTTCTTTTGTTGTGGAGCACAGGCTCTAGACTCACAGGCTTCAGTAACTGTGGCACATGGACTCAGTAGTTGTGGCTCGTGGGCTCCAGAGCGCAGGCTCAGTAGTTGTGGTGCACGGGATTAGTTGCTCCGCGGCATGTGGGATCTTCCCGGACCAGGGCTCAGACTCATGTCCCCTGCGTTGGCAGGTGGATTCTTAACCACTGCACCACCAGGAAAGCCCTGTAGACTTTTTGATGATGACCATTCTGGCTGGTGTGAGGTGATACCTCATTGTACATTTGATTTGTATTTCTCTAATAATGAGTGATGTTGAGCATCTTTTCATGTGCTTTTTGGCCATCTGAATGTCTTCTTTGGAGAAATGTCTATTTAGATCTTCCACCCATTTTTTGATTGGATTGTTTGTTTTTTTTGATATTGAGCTGCATGAGCTGTTTGTATTTCTGTGGATTTTAAATGAGTCAGAGTTTATAGTGTGACATAGCAGTCACGCAATAAATGATAACTATTTTTACTAGTCAATGTTGTAGGTTAAATTATATCACCTGAAAATTCATATGTTGAAATACTAGCTCTCAGGACTTCGGAATGTGACCTTATTTGGAGATACGGTCTTTTCAGAGGTAATCAAGTTAAAATTGAGGTCACTAAGGTGGACCCTAATCCAATATGATTGGTATCCTCATAAAAAGGGAGAATTTAGACACAGAGACATACATAGAGGAGAGATGATATACATAGACACATCTATGCCTAGGAGAGAGACCTGGAACTGACCCTTCCCTCACAGCCCTCAGAAGAAACAAACCCTGCTGACACCTTGATCTTGGACTTCCATCCTCCAGAAATAAGAGCCAATAAATTTCTGCTCTTTAAGCCACTCAGTCTGTGGTGCTTCGTTAAGCAGCTCTAGCAGACTAATACAGTTATTTTCACTCAAATTGCCATTCTACTGCCATATTCCCCCGTGCTGAATGCACCTTGCCTCACACTTATATAAGACCAAATCTTTTTGTTGTGGCTTTATGTTCACTGCCTCAGCTGCTCCAAAGTGGTCAGCCAGTCTTTGCGATGATATTGAAATAGTTCACATTTATTGGTATTTTTTAAGTACTCTATGTGAATTCCTTCACCTAAACCCTCACAACAACTCTCTGAGAAAGATATTATTTCCACCATCTCGCACACCGGAAATTGAGGCGTAGATATGTTTAGTAACTTATCCCAAGGTCACACATCTATAAAGCTGTAGAGCCAGGATTTGGATGGACCAAGACACTCTGACCCCAGAGTCCTTGCCCTTAAATTTCATGTGTGCCCTTAACCACCATGCAGTGAATCTTGAAGATGACAAGGCTTGAAAAAAGTCTGAACAGCCACCTTTCATCAGCAGGACCCCTGGACGAAGGACACCACAGAGAGCTCTGTGTCCTCAGCATCAGCCTCTGAGCATCTCTCTCATCACATCATTGGAACATGCTAGACACACTGGTGCCCACTGCCTGTAGATCACCAAACTTCTAAGGGGTTCCACTGGCCAGAGCCCAGGGCTGTTGCTCTCATTTTATGCCCTGGACCCTTCATCTTTCAGGCTTCCCAAAAGCTGCCTTTGATGAACTTTTTGGACTTTTGCCCAAGGATCTGATGTAGAAAACTGCTACGGAGAGGCAGAACGACATAGTGGTTAAGAGTGCAGGCTCCGGTGTCAAATGCCTGGGTTTGGACATTGGCTTTGTTAATTACAGCCTGGGTAAACTTAGTTGATTCATTTAGCCTCAGATGTTCACCTATAAAATGAGGATGACAATAGTACTTACCTCGCAGGGTTTTTTTTGGTGAGGATTATTAACACATGCACACATCTTAGACCAACACAAACTGAGCACTTAACACATCTTGGCTATTATTATACAATATCAATGGAAGGGGATGGAGCACTATAATTGTAACTGCCTAGGAGTGCATCTATTCCAGAAAAAGGGCTGATTATATCTAGTCTATAGTAATACATTTATAAAATTTCAATAACCTGCCATCCATATTGCAGTAGAATTACAGAGCTTGATGTATATGTAAGTTATTTTAGGAATTTTGCAATTTGGTAGAAAATGTGCATGGCACATAATAAATATTTGTTTAATGAATGAATGAAATGTGAGGTGAGGCCTTGGCATTGCAGGAGGGAGGGGAGCACAGAGGGATGTCTGGGCTGAGGGATGCCTGGACAGCTGTGATAAAAGGCAGAGTAGTCAGTTGTCCAAATACTCAGTTCTAGAGATGAGGTGAATTCTGATCCATCCAAGACAGCAGGTAGAGGAGTGGGCATCTCAAGAATCTCAGCATGACCATTGGTGGTGAAGATGCTGGTGCTAAGGCTGGGCTGACAGGAAGCAGGGCTGAGAGGACCGAGGAGAAGAAGGAGGGGCCGCGGCCAGCTGAGTTCCCTTCCAAGTGGGAACTGAAGACAAAGCCAGGGGCCAAGACAGAAGCTTGCTAGACAGACAGACTGATCTGTGGGAACTGGAGATGGCTCTGGCTCTGTGCTCACTTAAGGAGGCCCCATCACTCATAGGATCTCTGGAGACAGGGCTAAGGGCAGCAGAAGCCCTGCAAATCCTGATGGCCGTGTGCGTCAAGCCTGCCTCCCGTGTGCTGAGGGCAGGCCTTCATTGCTGGCAGCTAGGAGGGGTCGGACACCCAGGCTGAGGGAAAGTGCCAAGAACTGGACTCCAGCTTACATGTTGCAAGACATGAAGGCAACAGCCAGTCCCAACGAGAACGGACGCCTCGACTCTCAGCCTGAAACTTGAATTGTGAGCCTCCTGCCTCCTAGAACTTTTTCTTTCTTTTTTTTTTTTTCGATACGCTGGCCTCTCACTGTTGTGGCATCTCCCGTTGCGGAGCACAGGTTCCGGACGCGCAGGGCTCAGCAGCCATGGGTCACGGGCCCAGCCGCTCCGCGGCATGTGGGATCTTCCCGGACCGGGGCATGAACCCGTGTCCCCTGCATCGGCAAGCAGACTCTCAACCACTGCGCCACCAGGGAAGCCCTCCTAGAACTTTTAAGGTGGAGTTGACTGATGGTTTTCCAAGAGCAATGAAAAGATTTGCATCGCTTTTGTCAATTGTGTCAAGTGTAAATTGTTATAATCTTTTTGGAGGGTATTGTCAGAATTTAAAGGACGTTCATTTCAGTGTTGTTTGTAGCAGTGAAAAAGTGGAGATGCTCTAAACGCCATCAACAGAGGACTGGTTAATAAATAATAGTACATCTCTACTATGGAATAATATGCATTAATCAAAAATGATGAAGCAAATACTTATGTAGAGATGTGGAAAGGTGACATTATATTAAATTAAAAAAAAACATGTTTCAGAAGAATGAATAAGTATTATCCAATAAGTGTTAAAAGAGAGAATTATATACATATATATGTTTGAACAATGCATGGAACATATCTGAAAGGATACAAACCAAATGAACAGTGGCTAATTCTAGAAAGGTTTGATGGGAGATGGGAGGGAGAGGAAAGGAAACAGGGAATTTCACTTTATACTTGATTTCTGTACTCTGTGCTTGTATTGTTTTGTTTTACAATGAGTATTTATTGCATGCTATTTTTAAAACAATGTAAAAAAGAATCTCAAAATAAAACAAAAGTCTGTTACATTAGTATCTGGGGTTTCATATGTTCTTGGCTATCTTCAGGTTTGGAACAAGTTGCTTGTTTTTGTTTTTTTTTTTTTTTTGGTACACGGGCCTCTCACTGCTGTGGCCTCTCCGGTTGTGGAGCACAGGCCCCGGACGCGCAGGCTCAGCAGCCATGGCTCACGGGCCCAGCCGCTCCGCGGCATGTGGGATCTTCCTGGACTAGGGCACGAACCCGCGTCCCCTGCGTCAGCAGGCGGACTCTCAACCACTGCGCCACCAGGGAAGCCCAAGTTGCTTGTTTTGATCAAATGATATTATGTGGCTTTTTAAGGACCCCAGGATGCTATGGAGAGGCTGCAGTGAGGTTGGAGTCATCAGGAGGCCAGCGGGGCAGTCCTAGGGGACTGCCTGGGGTGTTGTGGGCAGAAGAGAAGCTTCCTCTGGGGTTTGAAGGCTTTTCATTGGACACCACTTGCTGGGCACTAGACATCATTCTTAGCGCCGTGTTGGACCTCTGACTAGGTGCTGCTCAGAGCACTTCAGGGAGAGTTTTGCTGAGCATGGCATAGAGCACTTGAGCAGGTATTTCGTTTGGGATGGCTGAGGTCCTCTCAGGCATTCCCCAGGCTGCAACACATTATACCTCATTGGGCTCAGGGCAGTTACTGCGTGGAGCACTTGACTAGGTAATGCATGAGGCTCTAGATGGAATCCTTTGTGTGCCACCACACTGCACACAGAATGTGACTTTCAGTGTCATAGTTGGCACCCTGCACAAGTCTGAGCTGATCCTTAGGAAGAGCACCCTTCTGAGCACTTTCATGACCCCAATATTGAGTAGAAATGGGCCGCTGAGGAGTTTAATTCTTGCCTCCAGCCCCTCTCAATGGCCCTTTGAGGAAGAGAGCCTGTGCTATGGAGGAAACTCAGCTACAAGTCTACCAGGGTAAACATGTCTTTTCCTGCAGGGCTCCCTGAGCTGACTGTAGCAGTGAGGAAGGATGGGCAGGGGAACTGTAGTGCCCACTCACACTCACCATCTTCTCGCTCCTGGAAAGGTTGCAGGGGTTTGAAAGGGTCATTTTGCTGTGTGAAACTCCAAATCAACAGAAGCCACTGTCGATAGCACAAAGACTTCTGAGGGTAATGTGAAGTGACATGCCCAAAGTGCCTGAAAGGACAGTGAAGCTCTGAGATAGGTCCTGCATCCAGGCTCACTGCTGCTTAGATGGCGACCCTTGCCTGGAGGTGTGTCTAAGCCCCCATTTTCATGGGTTGCCTTAGTGCCTATCACTTCCTACATAAAAGGCAGTAAATCCAAATCAAAAATCTCAAGTGACCCCTTAGGCCCTTCATGAGAGTTTCTATACCTTCAATGCCAAGAAGAAGCCCAGTTGAGGTGGGAGGTTGGGTCTAGGTCATTAGCTAAGAGATTATTCCATATAGTTCAGATTCACAGAAACTCAGTTTCTCCTAAGCAACCTAGAAATGACCATATTTCATGAACCTGTGGGGCCACTTGAGAATGATCAAACAGAATATTGTGTCTTCTGAATTCAGGGTACCGACAATAGGGGTGGCCTTTACCCCTCATAACACCAAAATACTCTCAGGGTCATTTTGGACCGTCTTGGGCACCTCTGTCTACCGTGATTGAGAAACACGGGTGTCTGTGCTTGGAAACTCTTAACTCTGAACTAAGGAGAGAGACTCACACCTTTATCCAAATCCTTAACTTGAATTGAGAAGAAAATTCTGGTCCATCATGCTGTTCCACTTGGCTCAGGCAGCTCACTATTCCCCAGATATGCTGAGGGGGTTTTCATTTCCTTAGTTTTGTCTCCTTGAATTCTCTTTCCCGGTAGCTTTTAAAAATGGAGGTAAAATTCACATAACATAAAATGAATGATCCCCCATTTTAAAGGGTAAATTCAGTGGCATTTAGTACATTCACTAGCTGTGCCACCATCATTTCTATCTAGTTCCAAGACATTTTCATCACCCCCAAAGGAAACCCCGTATCCATTAAGCAATTACCCCTCATTCCCTTCTCCCCCAGCACCTGGCAACTGCTAGGTTTCCGTGTCAATAGGTTTCCGTGTTCTGGATGTTTCATATACATGGAGTCATACATTCTGTGACATTTTGTGCCTGGCTTCTTTCACTTAGCATAATAATTTTGGAGTTCATCTACATTGTCCTAATAGCTTGTAAGGACACTGTGTGAAGTGAAAAGAATTTAGTGTTTGGAGTCAGGCAGACCTGGGCTTTCGTTCTGGCTCAGCTGCTTCATAGCTGTGTGTTCTGGGAAGGTTATTTACTCTTTCTGAGCTTCAATCATCCTCATTCATGAAAAGAGAATAATAATCCCTACCTGAATTACAGTTG
Source organism: Delphinapterus leucas (assembly GCF_059928025.1). Lineage (NCBI taxonomy): Eukaryota > Metazoa > Chordata > Mammalia > Artiodactyla > Monodontidae > Delphinapterus > Delphinapterus leucas. Next base: position 43,764,150 of record NC_143135.1, read on the forward strand.
TGAGGATTGACAGAAAATATATATGAAACGACCTGGTCTCATATGTGGCACAGTCCCTAATTGTTAGAAGAAAGGAAATTACATTAAATGTGAGTGTATGTGGTGTGTAGCACACCATTTCTTTCCTTTGCCCCCTCTTTTATGCTCTTCCTTACACAGTGGCAGCTCTTTTCTCAGAATTCCTACAACCTCCCTTCCCCTAATGTAAATAATTTACTTTGCTTTGAACACACACTTCCTTGTCCCTTTGTCAAGTAGATTCTTTTTTTCCTATATGTGTATTTTATGCCCCCAACCAGACTGCATATTTTCTTGAAGTCAGAGACTCTTTTCTTCTTCTAGCAAACACATGTTCTAGATTTTCCAGGCCAATCGCACCTTTAAATACTCTGTTATGTAGACTCCATAAATACTGGGATATCATAGAAAATCCAGTTTGGCTTCCAAGTCATGTCTTCCACAGAGAAGTGGTATAATCTACTTCAGCCACGGTTTGGACAATATAATCCTTTTTTTAAAAAATTGAGATATAACTGATATATAAAATTATACTAGTTTCAGGTGGTGATCCCTTTCAATGTTTGTTGAACGTGTCATGTGCTCAGAAATATCACATCTGTCCCCCACCACCCACATAGAAATGGAATGGGCGGCAGGCAAGCCTCCATCCTAATTATCTGGCCATAACTGAAATGTACAAGCTGGCGTTCTCAGGAAGGTGCTTCCTCAAAGGCATTTGCTGCAGAAGCTAAAGTCCAAATTAAAATTGATTCACAGAAGCACCAGCTATTAGAGAGTAGGTTCTGAAATGGTGTGTGTTACCAGAGAATGAGGTCAGGTATGGGCAGGGAAAATGTCTTTCAGAGTTTCAGCATAACTTAGACCCAGAGCTGAATTTATATGTTGGGTTTTTACTACAAATAAAATGTAATGATGATCACAGCACCCATTTAATGTTGTGGACCCTGTTTTTTCTGTTTTTATTTTAATAGGAAGTTAATACTTAGAGAAGGAATAAAAACAGAAACCAAGAGTCAGAAACATTGATGAAGGTGACACATTTCTAGAGCAGCAGTTTTTAATCATTTTTTGGGGGGCCACAGGGCCTTTTGAGGATATAAGAGAGATGGTACAGTAGGTCCTGTAACTGACTAGCTGAGGTATCACTATCTGAATATATGTTTGATCCCCCTCACCAGACTGCAAACCCCCTGAAGGCAGGAACCATGTCTTATTCATCTTTGTGGCCTTAGTGTTGAACATAGGTGGCTCTCGTTATAGTAGAAGTCTTAACCTGGTGACCTTAGTTGGGCTTCAAGGGAGCCTTTAAATTCTCCCAAAATGGTATGCAGAATTTTGTGTGTCTGCTCTTATCCTGGTTTTGTCTCTCACTTCAGAGCCAGTAGCAATAGCTTTCAAGATGGTGGCCTGTTGTTAATTTCTCCATCCTTCCCATGGATGAGCTTTGATCCTCCTAAAGCTCCTTCATCTGAGGAAGGATCAGATCAGTCCTCTCTGGAGAAACCTGCCATGGAGCTTTTCCAACCCCTCCAGAATAAAGACCCAACTCCTTCCCACAGCACCGAAGGCCTTGTGTCATTAGACACTTCAGCTTCTTTTCCTGTCCTGCCTGCTATGAACCCTGCTCTTTATCAACACTGAACCCTTCATTGTTCCCTGAGTAAAGCTTATATTTTCAAGCTTCCCTGGCTGGCTCATTCTGCACCCCCGTCCTAGAATGCCACTTCCCTTATTATCTATCTATTAAATCCTTCTTATCCTCAAAGAACCAGGTCAAATACTTCCCCTGTGAAACTCTCCCCAATTCAACAAGTTAGAATTAATGAGGACTTTTTGAACCTATATTTAACATTTAGTCAGCTTACCTTATAAATGTGTTATTGCCCATGTCAGATTCCTCAAAAGATCATGATTTTTTGAGGCAGAGGTGCATCAGATTTATCTCTGGGGTTTGGAATCCCTGCCAGGGGTACAGCTCACTAGAGATTGAATTTGTGCATTTTTTTTCTCTTCTTCAGTGGGAGGGATGCAGAAAGCCACCTCTGACTCTCTGAGGCTAGCATTCCTTAGCAGGGTGGCAGTGGAATCCTTTGAAGGGTCTCTCTGAGAAAGACAAAGCCGTCTGGAGTCACTCAAGATAGATTTTGCTTAAAGAGTAGGTATAGTGTGATTGAGGGAAAAGGGCTTAACAAAACTCTGAGAGTGAGAGTTCAAAATAAAAGCTGCTCAATTCTTGAAGACGAGTCCCAGGAGGGAAGAGGAAAGTGATTCTGGGTCCAAGAGGCGGGCAACCCCAGAAGCAATCCCAGAACAGCTTATTCCTGATCAGGGCTGCAAACAGAAAGACATGCTGTGTAAGGACTGTGTCTGTGCTGGGTTGAAGCAGGAGCAGAAGCAGAAGCAGAAGCAGAAGCAGAAGCAGAAGGCCCACCTCCACCTCTGAGCTCTAATCTGGCTTCAAGAGAGAGCCCCGTGCCAGCAGGCAGAGCACTGTGCCCCTCTGAAGGCTCTCCTCTGTGAAGCCTCCGGGCTCCCACCACCACCCCCGCCCCATGCCCAGAAGCTAGAGTTTTCCTTTGTTATGGCTTCCACACCTCTGCAGAGCTGGGAAACGGGAAATGGGAAAAGGTTAGCCTGAGGGTCCTGAGGGTTCAGCTATGCCCTTTAGGTTAGCGTCCAGTGGAGAAGACATACCTTAAAACACATGGCTGCTACTGGAGCTGAGGACTTGAAGCCACTTTTGTGGGTGGAAGCAACTCCCCAACAGGAACTTCTGCTCAGCCACTAGTGCCCCTCCCTGAAGCTGGAACGGTGCAGTAAGCCAGGATGGTCTTCTGGGCTTCTCCTAAGCTCTAAAGACTGCTAGGAACATTGCCAGGAGGATATGGTTATGGAATTTATGCTATTGTTGTCAGAGTGCAACCTGGGGCATCCTAGTTGGACCCCAATCAGGATGAAAGAATCTCCTGCTACATCTGTATCTCTAGCATTTGGGGCTTTGTCCACAGTAATGCTCAGAGAATTAAATAAAATCCAAATGCTTCTTAGCTGGCTCTGAATATTGACTCTGCTATGCAAATGTTTCTTCCTCTTCTCCACAATACTAAACTCCACTGTTTTGGTCCCTCTCCAAGGTCTCTGTCTCTAAGCTCTTAATTAAAAAAAGGAAGGAGTAATTACTAAAGTTATTAAAATATGGAATATTGCAAAGGAGCGGATTAGGCGTCTTCATGCTAATTCAAACAAATCATGCTAATGTTACTTTGATTCAAGCAAAACCCAAACCCACAGAGGAAGATAAAAGCTAAGGCTTGTTTTCTAAGTGGAGGGTTTAGTTTATTCGCTAAGCCAGGATTCATCAAGCATTCACTGGGAGCTGCAAAGGAGAAGCAGGAGGAGATGAAAGGAAGAAAGATAAGAACATGATAGAAAAGGTGAGGTGGGTAAGGAGGAGAGCAGTGCCAGGACAGTCAACTCAGTGGCTGTGATTCATCAAGCTCTTCGCTTGGCTGGGAGCTATGGGGTACAAGGAGTGCCTTTTCCACCCTATGACTTTAGGGACTGCATTTTGAAGATGATTGCTCAAAGCCTCTGTCCAGCCCAGACACATCTGCAGGCCTATTGGCTACTGGACATGGTCACTTATCAGAAAGAAGGATGTAAACCTTAGCCAGCATGGTCCCAGAGCTCCAATAGAGTTACATATTAGACATATCTTTGCCTGGGAACCTACCGTGGTTTGGAAAGGTCCCCACATGCATCTCAAATTCAACACATGCCAGATTAAGCTGAAAATTTAGGTCCCCACCTGCTCTTCCTACTAGGACTTCATCTTCGTCAATGGAGCCACCACCTACTCAGTCCTCCAGGTTGATTACAGAGAGCCCTCTTTGATGCTTCTTCTCATCCCTTCTTTGGGTTGCTAACCAATGCCATTTGGTTGCTAACCAGTCTTTTGGTTGCTAAGAACTGAGGATGCAACCTCAGAAATATCTCCTACCTTCTTTTCTTCCTCCTTACCTTCAGCACCACTGCTCTTGTTTGGATCTTTATCATCTTTTCCTGTCCTGCTTCTCCAACCTCTTCTCCTTCCACTTTCCTACCTTACCAGGTCTTAGCCAACCCCAACTTCTCGCCATTTCCTGTCTCCATAGCTTTGCACGGATCATTCCTTTCCCTCCCTCGACCACCGGCAAACTCTTCTCCCATCCCTATTATTGTATTCTTTAGCTCTGTTTGGTCTTCTTTATATTTTCTAAGTCTTTGTTAAACTTCTCACTGTGTTCATCCATCTGGCTCCTGAGTCTGCTGAGCACCTTGAGATCACTACCCTGAACTCTTTTTTTTTTTTTTTTTTTGCGGTACGCGGGCCTCTCACTGTTGTGGCCTCTCCCGTTGCAGAGCACAGGCTCCGGACGCACAGGCTCAGTGGCCATGGCTCATGGGCACAGCCACTCTGCGGCATGTGGGATCCTCCTGGACCGGGGCACGAACCCGTGTCCCCTGCATCGGCAGGCGGACTCTCAACCACTGCGCCACCAGGGAAGCCCAACCTTGAACTCTTTATTGAGTAGATTGCTTATCCCCACTTTGCTCAGTTCTTCTGGGGTTTTGTCTTGTTCCTTCATTTGGAACATATTCTTCTGTCTCCTCATTTTGCCTAATTCTCTGTTTATTTCTATGTATTAGGTAGGTTTGTTACATTTCCTGACGTTGGAAAAGTGGTCTTATGAAGGAGATGTCCTATGGGGCCCAGGAGCGCACTCACCTCTGGTTGCCAGAGCCATATGTTGTAGGAGTGAGGGCCACCTATGTGGGCCGAGTGGGCCCTTCTGTTGTGATGGGGGCTGTGGGTGCACTGGTAGGTGGGGCTGGGTCTCAGCCCAGTTGGCTGCCAGGGCCCACCTCATGCAGTGACTGTCAACCTGCTGATGGGGGGTGGGGTGGGGTTGGTCCTGACATGGCTGGCTGCATGGCCTGTGGGCTCCCAGGGCTGGTGCCAGCCCACTGGTAGATGAGGCTGGGTGCCAGAGCAGCTGCTGTGGGGCCTGGGGGACCCAAGGCTGGTACCAACCCGCTGATGGGCGGGTAAGTGCTAACAGGACTCCAAAATGGCACTTGGCAGCACCAGTGTCCTCGTGGTAGAATGAGCTCCCCAAATTGGCTGCTGCCAGCGTCTATATTCCCAGGGGGAGTCCCAGGTGACTCTTGCCTCTCTGGGAGGCTCTCTAAGATGAGCAAGTGAGTCTGACTCAGGCTTCTTGCAAATTATTGCCTCTGCACTGGGACTCAGAGCATGTGAGATTTTGTGTGTGCATTTAAGAGCGAAGTTCCCGTTTCCTACAGTCCTCTGGCTCTCCCGTAGGCAAGCTCCACTGGCTTTCAAAGTCAGCCTTTCTGACGGCTTGTCTTCCAAGTACAGGACTCCTGGTTCGGGGAGACTGATGTGGGGCCTGAGCCCCTTGATTGTTGGCGAGAACCTCTGCAATTGTGATTATCCTCCCATTTGTGGGTCACCTTCCCAGGGATGTGGGTCTGGACTATACTGCATCTCTGACCCCCTACAAGTCTTGTTGTGGTTCCTTCTTTACATCTTTAGTTGTGGAAGCTCTTTCCTGCTAGTCTTCAGGTCATTCTCGTTGACAGCTGCTCTGTAAATAGTTGTGATTTTGGTGCGCCTGTGGGAGGAGGTGAGCTCAGTGCCCTCCTATGCTGCCATCTTGGCCACACCTCTCCATAAATCATCTCTTTTAATTCTCATTACAACCCTATACTTCAGGAACTGTTATTTGTCCCACTTTACAGAGAAGAAAAATGAGGCACAGAGAAATTAACTCACTTGATTAAGTGGCAGAGCCAGGATTTAAACCTCGTTCTGATGCCTGTGGAGGCTTTGCTCTTGAAAGTGGATAACACGCTCTTCCGTGTCTACTATTCATGGAACATCTTCCAATTATCTCCCCTCTCAGAGGAGGCCAGTGCTATCTTCCTTTAGGGCTAGGCTCAGTTGGGTACAATCTTACATGGCAGGCCTCCTCAAAAGACTCCTTCTAAGTCTTTTCTCCAGACTTGGAAAAGAAATGAAAACAGTCCCCTTGGAAAATGGAGCAGAAAGATAGTTGGTGGCTGGTTTTCCTTTCTTTTTTTCTTTCTTTCTTCCTTCCTTCCTCCCTCCCACCCTCCTTCTCTCTCTCTCTCTCTCTTCCCGGACCAGGGCTCGAACCCATGTCCTCTGCATTGGCAGGCAATTCTTAGGCTGGTTTTTCTTTGTCAGTACTAATTGATATCAGCTTTGGAAACCCTTGGGGCTAAGTGATGGATATTTCCTTGTATTTATTTCTTTTGAATTGTTTGCTGAGTAGAATTCTGAGATAAGACTCTATGCAAGCAATGACCCACCGCAGAAACTGTAGGTACTATTTTCATCCCGTTACTGGGTTTTATTAGCTGAGGACAATCCTTTTAGGGTTTTTATCTGTTTTCAGAAAAAGTCCTAGAAGGGAATTTGGGGAAATGGTGATGAATGTGGTGATGACTATGCCCCAGACTCCCCAGGTTATGGGACCTCTTGGTTTTTGCCCCCCTCCCCCTGCCTCATTTCTTAGCTTTTCATAGTCTGAAACTTCCTGAACCTTCAATCTCCTTGTCTGCCTAGCTTTTATCGGTTAGTTTTCTCATCTGCCAAATTGAGCTGGGGTGGGGGAATGAAAATAACAAGTAGTAATAATAATAATAACAACAACAACAAATTCTTTAACCCTGACATCTGTTGGGTCTCTTACCCTTAAGATAAGATTGGTTCCAGCCCCAACCCATCTCAGTAGATACCCAGTAGACCTCCATTCCCTGGATGGGTTGGGGTTTCTCAAGCTCATGGTCACCTTGTATTCTAAGCTCATATGTTTTCAGAATTATGTTCAGTCTCACCTGTCCCTGGCTGCTTCCAAGAGACAAGTCTTTTTACTAAGTTCTGCCTGGTATCAGAACTAGTATCTGTCTTTTTATGTAAATGTGGTGGCTAAAGTAGTTAAAACAAAATTGACCTACCAAGTAGTGTATAACCTCACATCACCTTTTACCTACCTGGATCTTGAGCCTGCAGCCCCTCCCTTCAAAATAACAAATCATATCATTTATTGAGGCCTTATGATGTGTTAGGCATTGGGCTGATCACTTACCTATATTAGCGTATTTAATCCCCCTGAAGTTCCAACAAGATGAATTTTTATTCCCATATTGCAGATGGGAGACAACAACTCAAATGACATTGCAAGGAAGTGTAGGAACTGAGATTGGAAAAACTTCTAGTTCCAGAGTCTTAACCCCTGCCTCCCCCATGCTGCTCTGAGGGCTGAAAGTTTGCTGTTCCTGGCTTAGCCCCTGGGGCAAAGGAGGAGTTGAGGCAGATGCTTTTGTTTGGTTCCATCTCTTTTTTATGTCTGAATATTCTAGTAGGTGTTGGGCCACATTTGTCAATGGAATCTAAGGACCTTGTCATTGATAAAGAAAATAGAGCCCTCTGTCCCTTTTCTTCTGAGTCACTCAACTTCGCCCTGAGTTCTCTCCACCAGGATGTGCCCTCCACACCCTCCTTGGGCATAAGTGTTGCCACGTAACCCTCACATCATCTCCGAACCATGATTTTAGTGTATTGGTGTTTTTGAATGTATTTAGTGTAGTTTATACCAATTAACATAGTCTCTACCTCATGCTCTTGACAATATATGCCTGGTGTATCTGAAAAGGTGTATCAACTCAAATGTCGGTCTTTCTCAAGGAGGCCTTCTCCCACCATCCAAAATGAAGGTGCACCTCTCTACTGCCCAGCTACTCTATCACATCTCTCTGGTTCATTTAAATCATGTATTTACCTCAAATTGAAATGGTCAGTATGATTCCATTTATATGAAATGTTAAGAAAAGGCAAACTTATACGGACAGAAAATAGATTCTTGGTGGCCTGGGGCTGGGAGTGGGAACTGGGATTAACTGCAAATGGGCATGAGAGATCTTATTATGGGGATGAAAACGTTCTAAAACTGATTTATGGTGATTGTTGTAGCACTCAGTAAATCTACTAAAAGTCATTGAATTGCCCACTTAAAATGGGTGAACTTTATGATATGTGAAATATATCTCAGTAGAGCTGTGAGAAAAGAAATTACCTTGTTCAGTGTGTTTACTTTATTATGGTCACGTACTCTTTAATTAGAGTATAAGCCTCTGAGGGCAGGGCCAGCACCTGGCACAGAGTAAGAGTCCAGCAAATATTCAGGGAATGAGCGAATAAATAAGCTAGTCATCTCTAACACTTTTTCAAGCACCCAATGTGGAAGGAGATAGACTCAAAATGGAATGAATAAATTTCAAACCTACAAGTTACACGCCAAGGATAAAGAAACTGGCAAAATCCCCATCCTCAGTGGGTGTGCCAGATTGTCTGCTTCTGTATTATCTTCATCATTGCATCATCATTACAGAGAAGTCTGCAAGTACATTTCCTAGAATTCCTTTCTGGAATGGTCTGGGTTAGATTCTGTAAATTCATGTGACAGTTGGAGGACAGCAGAGCAGGAGAAGCCATTATTCTCTGGCACAGTCATGGACAGATGGGAAGGGGGCAAAAATGAGATTTATAGAAACTTCCAAGTGAGTTCTTGTGACCCACCTGCTGCAGGTAGCTGAGACTGAGGCTTCTCTGTCATTCCTGAAGTTAGCAGTACCCCTGGGAAATCTCCTATGTCACTTGCTCTGAGCTGTGGACAGCGGAGGTTGTCTGAAGCTCCTTCCCTGCTTTGACCACTTCTTGATTTCATGGACTCTGGCAGCTGCTACCCCGATCTTTGCTCCTGTTTGTGTATGTGTCTAATTCCCTATGTTAAAAACTTCCCTATTTGGAAAACCGGGAGGACTCTCTTTTTCTGATTGAACCCCAACTGATACAATGGGTGTAGAATATCATCTTTAAAGACTCAGAGTTGGATGATGGTGGGAGGAGAGAAGGATAAAGATTCTGTGTCCTTTTTTAGACTTCAGTTGGCTGCAAGAGGCATATACATCATTAATCCCTGGACACCTGGGATCTTGAATGAGAAAGTCTCCTTTCCTCTTTCCATCATGACCTCTGTCCTCTCTCTCTCCTACTCTCTGTGCCATGGTCATTGTGAGTGGTTTCTTTCCTCCTTCCTCTCCTCATCTACTCCTGGAAGCCCCCAGCATACCTTTCGCCAGAGCACTCGTATGTGGAACTTGACCAGTTTTCCTGCCTTTGCCGCCTTGATAAAATCATCTGGTTGCCTGGTTACACTGAGGAAGCACAGTCAACACTGGACAAGATTCCCCAAAGCAAGACACATCCAACCTACTTACCAACCTCCCTCAACCTTGTGTCAGACACTTAAGGAATCGAGACCTTAGATCTGCTACCTAGAAAAAGATACCGTACAACCTGCTCTTTTCCTTCAGTTAACAAAGAAAAGAAATCAGGCCAAGACCATCTTTTGATAATCATTCTGCCAGAATGTACTGTTTTCGTTCAATTTGAGCCTAAACTATCATGCCTCTGAACCCTTGGTAGAAACTGGGAGGAACAGCAAGTTGTTCTCTGCTGTGTCTTGGCCTCATTCAGCTCCTCCTATCTGCAGTTCCAAGACCTCATAAATCCTCAGCCATTCCTGACCAGGACACAGCTTACGTTAGTAGCCTGATATCCATCCCTGGGGAGCTTGGAGTTAAGTCACACTTCCAGAGTTGACGTTTGAGGGCCAAGAATGAACTCTGCTTGTTTGAGAGGCCACCAGTCCTGGCACTGCCTGATTCAGTATCGGATGGAGTTGCCTGGCTGTCATGCCCTGTATTATAATCTCTCTCCGTGACTGGGGCCCGACTTAAACTCTCTGTGGCTGGAACTTAACACCCAGTTCATTTCTCCCCTCTCAGCTAGGGGTGCTGGTGGAGAGGTGCTGAAATCTCCTTTCTTCCAAATTACCGGCTGAAGTCCTGCTAGGAGTAGAGGGATCATTAGAATTGCCATCACCTCTCTGTATGCATCTCCCCCAATACCAAGCTCTTCCATTTCGGTACTCATCACGCCCTGTCCTCTTTCCCCCACATCACACTCCATCATGGCCTGGCCTTGCCTAAGTCAGTGCAAAACAAACTCTACCTGTCAGACCCTGAGTCCTCGACTATCTAGTTGCTCTTAGCGGAACCAGCCTCTTTTAACTGAGCTCGCTGAGTTTCAACAAGCATTCAAGGATCCTCTACTAGGTGCTGGAGGATGGAGAACAAGTGAGTCTGGGTCCCTACCTCCACAAGCTCACAGTATTGCCCACAACAGGACTTGTCCCTCGGCTGGTTGACCCACATTACTGAGGGCCCACTGTACATTGCATCTAGGTCTCCATTCCAGTATGGTAGAATTTCTCATAGCCGGGAGGAGGATTAAAGGCAATATAGAATGAAATATTCTTGTTAGTTCAGGCAAAACCAACACTGGGGTCTGAATTCTCCAGGCAATACTCTTTTGGTTTTTCTGGGAGAAATCTATGGAGCCTTGAAATGCTTTTCTGCTCACAAAGGTGGAGGGAGTTTTTCAGATCCCTGGAGAATTCTGGTCTGATAGAAATAAAAATGCAACAATGATAATATAAGATTCATTATAGGTGTACTGGTAACTTAGGGAGAGCCTTGAAAGCTATGCATTTTTGATGATTTGTTGCTTTAGGCAAAACTAGTGCCTAATCTAGCAGTGATGGCAATAATAACGATAATGCCTGAAAGAAATCTAGAAGAAAAGCAATCACTTTGCTTCTGAAAAGTGCCAGTCACCGCGGAAATGGAATCGTCAAATAGTAGGAGGATTTCCTGCTACAGACCTCAAAGACCCTGGGCATGGATATGATAGTTCATTTCTTCTAGGAGATATAAGCAAATATTTTAAACCACTCCCAGCTTCAATTTTTCTTTTTTCTCTGGAAAGCTGTAAGCTTTTTATGCCATAAGCTGCCTTTCTTTATAGAACTATGAAAATCTCCTTCAGATGCATTCAAATTTTATTGCCAAAAACCAGCGGATAAATTGGAGGTAAACACACAGCTGTATTCATTAAAACCTGCACTCCATAAAATGGATTCTACTCTTCATAAACATTTATTCCATCAGCACTGGAAATGGGAGAAATGGTGGAGGTTATGTATCCAGAGATGTTGCCACCTGGAAACAAGACAAGGAGGTGACATGTGCAGTCCTCAGTCTCTGGGACTTTGCTCCCTCAGTTTCCCATGAGGATGGATCAGTCTAATAATGGGTTGGAGCGCCACTGATTGACATATGCACGAAGTGTCCTGGATACCTCTGAAGGAATGCAGGCTCATTTGGAGGATCCTCTCACCATTGAGCTTAAAAAATGGCAGAAAGCACTGGGCTCAGTGGACTCATAGTTATTTTAAACCAACAGCAGGTCATCAACATATCTTGCAAACAGTAACTTTCTGTCCCATAGGTCTCCACAGGCATTGCTCAGGTGCTTTATCGGTATAAATCCTCTGATTTTTATCTTCACTCTAGATACCGGTTTTATACTTAAGGTCTATAAGCAGCAGGGAGGATCTGCCCCCTTGGAGGACCTTCTATGCATCGAATAATCCAAGACTGTCTGTAAATGAATAATACAATCATCAGACCAGAGAGGTGATGGTCTAGAATCTGCTCAGACAGGATTTTCAGGACCTGGATAAAGGGAATCCATTCATTTATTTTAAGGAAATCTGTCACTTTGGAAAAAATGACTGCTATTTTCCAAGTCACATATCCTCAATGCCAAGAGCTAATGGAACTTCTTGGACACAGAATAGTCATGTTCTTCAGAGAAACGCAACTGCTATTTGGAATTCTATTGTTATCCTGTCCGATCTCTCATCATTTATTGGTGAATGCTTCTGGCTGCAGGAACAGTCCTTATAATGTAAGAATTTAGGTTCCAATCAAAAGAACACGTACGTGTCTGGAAAACAACTTGGGGGGGGTCTTCCTCCTTGGGAAATTTTATGTACAGTTAAACCACCCACAAAGTGTAATTCTGTCCTGAGAAGGTCTAGAGTCAGGAAACTCACAGTGAAGCGGGACGGTGACTCTGCTAACTGGCCAATGTCCTTTGCTCGAGAACTTCTCACTGCAGACCAGCCGGTAGCTCTTTAGGAATTGAAAAGCTCAAAGCTTGCTCTAGCACTGCCATCTCAGCACTGCTATCTGAGGATAGCACTTACTATCCTCAGGGTCTAGTCCACCCAGAGGGGGGACCCAGGCTTTTCTTGACCCTTTGTGTGCTCTTGACCACCAGCTCGTGCACTGGCCTTAGCACAATAACAACGACAACAGTAATAGTTGCTACACACTTATGAAGAACCTATTACGTGCCAGGTGTTGGGAAAGGTGCTTTTCATACTTTATCCCATTTAATCCTCATGATGACAACATGAGGCAGGCATTATTTTTATCCGAACTGTATGAAAGAGAAAATGGAGGCACAGAGGGATAAACAACAAGCAATTAACCCTGGGAGTCAAACAAGTCTATCTGAGCCTAGTCTTAATCACTATACTCTATGTTCTCTAAGATTTTGGCACCATTTGGAAAGACAATTTTAAAAAATAAAGTCAATTTCTTTGTTATAACATTTATATTCATTATAGAAAGTTGAAAACTAGAGAAACAGAAAGTAGAGAAAAAATATGACAGGGCTGCTATAACAGAAACATCATAAACTGAGTGGCTCAAACAAGAAACATTTATTTCTCACAGTTCTGGAGGCAGGAAAGTCAAAGATCAAGGTATCCACTGATATGGCATGTGGTAAGAGCCTGCTTTCTGGTTCATAGATGCCTATCTTCTTGCTGTGTTCTCACATGAAGGAAGGAGTGAGAAAACTCTCTGGGGTCTCTTTTATAAGGGCACTAATCTCATTCCTGAAGGCTCCACTCTCATGACCTAATCACCTCCCAAAGGCTTTACTTCCTACTAGCATCACATGAGGGTCTCAACATATGAATTTGCAGGGGCCAGGGTGGAGGGACACACAAACATTCTGTCTGTGACAATGTCTTATAGTCTTACTACTCAGACAATCCATGGTTAATACTTAGTTACGCTTCTAACTCAGCCTTTTCCCTGTGCAGAGTTCTGTTTCTTGTTCTCATGTATTTGTTACGTTCTCTACTGAAGACTTTGCAGACTGTATTTTCCCACTTTATAAACTTCATAAATGCCACTTATAATAGCTACATATTATCCTAGCTAATAATATAATATGCTTTTCTTGACTCTTGGTCATTTAGAATCCTTTCTTGCTTTTTTCACTATTACAGATTATTTCCTTATGGAAAGATGGTCTTAGCTGTCTAGAGGCAAATGGGGATACCCAGGGAGGAGACAAGAAGAGACAAAGGAACTATCTCCATCGTGCTTCCTACCTCCCACAAGAGGTGATCCTACAAGAAGCAGGGGAAAGGCCAGGCAACCACAATGCATGGAAAGTCACTCACTCACCTTGACCTCCGCTCTCTACCACTGCCTGTTTTCTCTCACCTCTCCACAGACTCTATGCACACGAGGGTTAGAGAGAGAGGACTTCTAGAGTTTTGGCAATGTTCTCAAGGGGTATTGTGACACTGACAACATCCTCAAAAAATAAAGCTGAATTAATTAAAAAAACATCATCACCTATAACATGTAGTTTAGGAAGGCAGCAAGGCCGTGGAGATAGTTCAGGGGAAGCTTGGTGGGGTAGAGGAACACTGGAATGGGAGTCTGAAGGCCAGAGTTAAATGAGTCTTCTGGTTTCCACCTGTGTTATTTTCAGCAAGCCGGCCTCTCTGAGTCTTGGTTTCCTCATCTGAACAAGGTAGGGCAAGAGCTACTATCCAAGCACCTACCTATCTCTGCTGGAGCCCGCCCCTGCCAGGGTCACATGAGGCCCACAGAAGACCTCGAGATGCCATTCTCTGTGTGGCATGGGGCAATCTCCTAGAGTGTCCTGAGTTGGAAATCACCCACTTGAGCTTAGGACCTGCTTGTATGGTGCTTCTGTTGACTTGCTCTAAGACGCAGAGCAAATTGTTGGTGTGAGGTACAGATTCTACAAGGACACTAAACTCAGTCCATGGAAGTGAGGTATGCTCTAAGTGTAAACTCGTTCCCGGATTAAGTGCTGGAAATCCCTGTGCTTCCTATCCATCTCCCTGCTTGCGACTGGTCCTGCACGTGTTTCCTATGTCCTCCTTCAGGAATGAGAACCTGGCCACACCCCATCCTGTTCTGTTCCCTCCAATTAGCTCCTGATTTGTGTTTTGGCATCTTAACTCTATCTGCCACAGCTGGGCTTCAGCTTCTTGCTCTGACTTCCTGCCCTTTACAGCACACGATTATCCAGAGTTCTGAGTATTCCAAGTATTTAAAAGCCCCTTCATTTAAGTCAGATTCCTGGATCCACAATGTGTTAGGAAGAGGACTGAGCTGGGAGTCAGAAGATCTGTGTTCTGGTCTTGGCTCTGCCGCTTGTTGGTAAGTTTCTTAACCTCTCTGGGCCTTGGTCTCCCTACGTGAGACTTCAAAGCAGTAACAGTAGGTGAGTGGATACAATTTTCCTAGTCCCAGAATCCTGGTATTTGGCGAGCAGGGGTGAATTCTGAGCTTGCTAGAGAAAGAGAATCTTATAAGAAATCAAAAGGCATGGAGAAAAAGTGAGTGTGGGCCAGGGTGAGACTGAACCTTCACCCCACTCCAACCCTGAACAAGTTGGCAGCAAGACGGGAGAGTGGAGAATCTCACTCTCAGGGCCCCCTAAGTGAGCGGTCTCCTTCCTGACATCCCCACAGGGCTGTAACTCACTCAAAATTGTATTGAGGCTATAAACTGCAAAGAGCTCCTCTTGAAGAATTTATGAAGGGTCTGAAAGCTGTATATTTGCTCTAGAAGCATCTATTGTTTGTTTATAATGTGTGCATGTTTAATTTGCAATAAAACTGGGAGGCACTACCGTGCAAATAGGCAAGTCATCCACCCTCAAATGCTGTCTGGGAAGAAGGAGGATGGGAGAGGGGGAATTCAGGAAAAACTGATCACTTTAGCCTTTCAGTGGAAGGGTTTTCAGCTGTGGATTCGCTGCTGAAGGGCTGTCCTGTTGTGCTTATGGGATGGGAGACTGTTCCTGGGAGTTTCTGAATGTCTCCTTATCCCCCGTATTCCCTTATGAGAATTCCACACCCCCTGCATCCTCCTCTGGGTGATTCCTCTTTATGTGCAGAGTCTACAGGTAAGCGCTGAGGACTCACAGACCTGTGGTCCCAAGGATGCCTCAGGTCTTGATGGTTATCTGTTGACAGAAACTGGGGAAATTGGAGTTTCGGTGAAACAAGTACTATCCTGGTAGGGGAAGGAAGCCTGTGTAGGGTGCTCTAGAGGACCATATGGGGTCCACATCAGGGGGTGGGAGGAGGGAGAGTCAGCCCAAAGGGGGAGGGGGAACCTGAAATTTGCTGAGTCTTATAAGCCAGGCTTGGTGCAAGCCCTCTTTCAATGTACTTAGAAATTCTGGGAAGCTGGGATTATTATCTTCATTTTACACATGGGGAAAGTGAGACACAGAGAGAATCAGGTTCATAGAGTCAATAGGTGGTGGGATCAAGCTGTCTCACTCTAAAAGTCATTGCTTTGAGTTAAGGTGACACACAGCCTTATTGTGATCGTTCTTCTAAAAGACCAGCTTCTTTGTGGACCAGGATGGGAGACTCAACCTTCCTCCCTAGGGCAGGCTCCTGGGATGCTGTATTGGAAAGACAGGCCCTTGGGAGGGAATGTAGAGTCTTCATTACCAGGAACCCTCGATATGTAGAGCATGGTGCTGCTATAACCCTCTTTATAAAAGGGCACGGTGCTCAGGTTCTGTTTTATTCATCCAAGACCTGAAGGGGTTTGTGAACACTCTGTGTAATGATGTTGGGGACTTCCTGTGCCATGCTTGGCTCAATGGTTGGTTCCCTTAGCTTTGATGCTGGGGCAGAGATGCCACATGGTATAGATCACTTGCCACATTAGAAATGCTTATGTCGAAATTGCATTGTAGGCCTTCAGGCTTTCTCTGTGGTCAGCTGGAGTAATCCCCTTTGTGGGAGCTGGGGCAGGGGACAAAGATCCCCCAAGATGTGTCCCTTCCTGTCAGGACCTGTGTTCCTCAGTGGTTCATTCCTGCAACAAACGTGTATAGAGCTCGTGCCTTTCACCCCTGCGTCTGTGAGGCCCTCCGGTGGAACAAGCCAGATGCTGTTGAATTTGGAAGTGCTGGGGTCCCTGGGAAGGAGTGGCTCACTCTTCTGGGGGTACCCCAGGAAGGCTGAGCAGAGGAGGAATTCCTAGAGGGATCCTCCTGCCTAGACTTCAGTGGGGCTGTGGGAGACTGTTTATCCCACTGGCTGCCCACTGTCATGGTTCTGGATGGTAGTCCTTACCAAGGAGGTGTTTTCTTCCTGACTGTCCACTTTCCTATGGGCTACTCTTTCAAGATACAAAAGGTTGCTTTCACAACCAAAATTTATCTCTTCAATATACAGAAATGGTAACATCTACCTTGATACCCTGGGATCTCAGTGGTATCCAGCACTTTCATTGTCAAAGTTCACTAATCTGTCTGTCTCTGCTCTGTGACCCCCAGCTCCTAGGATGCTCTGGTGACAGAGACAGCCCATGCCTACAAGGCTAATGGAGAGGATTACATACCCTCTTTGGGTTGCCTTTGAGTCACAGCTTCCCGAGACAGCCTCAGATGGTACAACAGATCAGCAAGAATGGACTCAGAGGGCTTCCCTGGTGGTGCAGTGGTTGAGAGTCCACCTGCCGATGCAGGGGACACGGGTTCATGCCCCGGTCCGGGAAGATCCCACATGCCGCGGAGCAGCTGGGCCCGTGAGCCATGGCTGCTGAGCCTGTGCGTCCGGAGCCTGTGCTCCGCAATGGGAGAGGCCACAACAGTGAGAGGCCCGTGTACCGCAAAAAAAAAAAAAAAAAGAATGGACTCAGAAACATGCTGTGCAAATGCCTTGGAGGTTTTACAGGGAAACATTGTCCAAGAGAAACTCCCCAGGCAGAGAAGTCCCTTTCCTGAAACTCAGCTGGCAGTGTTTGCCTTATGCTAAGAGCCTTTCACAAAGAGCTGTCTGTTCAGTGAGCAGATGTTAGTTGTCTAGTTTCTCCAGCCTTGGCATGTTGGTGACACGCTTGGCCACTATGGTTGTTTTTTAAAAATTGTGGTAAAATACACATAACATAAAACTTACCACTTAACCATTTCAGCAGTGTTAAGTACGTTCACATGGTTGTGCAACCAATCTCTAGAACTCTTTTTATCCTGCCGAACAGAAACTATATCCATTAAACAACAACTCTCCATTACCCCCTCCTTTCAGCCCCTGGCAACGACCATTTACTTTGTTTCTATGAATTTGACTACTCTAGGTACTGTGCTTAAGAGGAACCATAAAACTTTTTCTCTTTGTGACTGATTTATTTCGCTGACCATGATGTCCTTGAGGTTCATTCATATTGTAGTATGTACCAGAATTTCATCCCTTTTTAAGGGAGAATACTCTATACATACTCCATTGTGTGTGTACGTCACATTTGTTTATCAGTTCATCTGCTGATAGACAGTTGGGTTGTTTCCATCTTTTGGCTATTCTGAATAATAGCCATCGTGGTTTTGACTTCACTTATTTGATGCCACAGTCGGTAGCCACTGTTACTTAGTAATGTGGAGCCTTGCTGGTTACTACTGAAATCAATCCCACCACTTAGACTCACCTGCTGACCTTTCAGCAGGCCAGGGACTTTCTGTGTCTCTCCTGCCTGACCTCATGCAGGGGTGTGTTTGCTTGCCCTCAGTGTCACACAGGACCTCAGCTTGGTCCCCTCACTGGGTGTCCTTTACCTTTTAGAGCTGAATGCAATCCTGGTGTGCCCACGGGAGGCTGGGAGAGCTTTCCTCGGATCCCAGTCTGTGGCAGACTCACATCCAGAAGGAATCTCAGCTCATCCTGGGAGACTCTTAGGGCTCCGGGAACAAAATTGCATCGTGGTGTAGGGGGGGACTAAGAAATGGGAGTTTCCCTGAAATGCTGTAGGAGCCGCAGCTGTGGTTCAGTAAATGATTAGATTCTTTGTAGGCCAGTTGGAACCCTATTACCCCAGGCTGAGCCCAGCTTGGAAAGACTCAATGGTTTGAATTAGAATCTCAGAGGACTGGATTCTTGTCGACACCCTATCAGGTTTTATTACTGCACATCTCACTCTTCCATGGAACTCCTCCTCTCCCAGTGCCTGGATCTGCCTCTGCTTCCAGGCAGGGCCAGGCAACGTCTAGAGGGAAGAGCCATTTCTCCGTCCCAGTGGACCCCTGGTGACCAGTGGTGCTATTGTGACTGAGAAAGCCTTGTTGCTCTCACTACCTCTTGTTTTTGGCTGCTGGCCCATTGATTCATTCACCAATTAATTAAACAAAATTTGTTGCCTGTCTACGCAGTGCCAGATCCCATGTATTAGTAAGATTTCTTTGATTACAAGTATCAAAATCCAAGTCAAGCTATTTTACTTACAGAAAGGGAGTTTGTCATAAAGATGGAGGGATGTTTCCTAGAACCCAAGGACAGGTGTGCAGCCAGTGTCTGCAAAACCATCATGGACCCAGAGGTGCTGCATCTAGTCCCCAGCCTCTGCTTGAATAGGTTTAATTCTTATTTCTTGGAAGATTGGCTTTCTCTGTGTTTCAGTTCATGTGATAGTGCAAGAGACTGCTGCCAGCTCCCAACCTATCTGTGCAAAAGACCAGCCCATGCTGACATAGAGCCCATCAGTCTCAGTTCCAATGAGAGGGAGAATCTGACGGTTGAGTTTGAATTAGGCATCACCTTTTCTTTAATGAACTACGGCCAAGGGACCAGGACTGTGAAGTACAAACCCTGGGAACAACAGGTTAATTCAAGTGGCCACTGTGAATTGAAAGGTCTCTACTGTGTGCTGCAGCGGCAAGTACGGACAGCAGAGCCCCCGACTTCAAGTAGCCCACGGTTAGGGGGAGACAGATATGTGTACATTTAACAATGAAATAAAACAGTAGTTGTCAGCAAGGAAGGATGATATTTTTCCCCTGGAGACATCTGGGAATACCTGGAGACATTTTTGGCTGTCACAACTGGGGAAGAGGGGGCTGCTTCTGGCATTAATGGGTTGAAACTAGGGATGCAGCCAAACATCCGAAAATACACAGGACAGCCACCGCAGTAAAGACTTATCTGGCCTCAAGTGTCAATGGTGCAGAGGCTGAGAAACTCATGACATAAAATCAATGTACAATATGCAAAGTCAGTCAAATTTGTGGTTATAATCTGATCACCTTTCTCCAAAACCCCTTCACTGTTTCTCTTAGTGAGCATAAGATACTTAAGGAAGAGGGACCCCATTTCTCTGACTTCTCGGAGTTCCTATGGTACATATGCAGATTAGACCCCCTCCTGTCCCCTCCCCCAACACACCCACCCACCCACCCGCATGCACAAAGCCCCAGCCTCTTCTGACATGAAAAGTGATTACTTCCATTGTGATCCCTGAGCCCAGGGCTGAGTCTGGAGGACGGATGTATGGGGGAATGCAGTTGGTCTCAGCCCTGTCTTTATGTTAGAACCCCCAGGAAACTGTGGGCATGCCCAACACATACCTGGGTCCAGGCCCCAGTCCCATAACTTTTGTCTAATTAGTAATGGTTTTTCTTTGGCAGTGGAAGAAGACTGGGCTATCGACTCAGGAGAGCTGGGTTAGGCCATCCATAGTGTTCTTTACTTTGGCAAGACCCCTATCCTCACCAAGCCTTCATTTTCTGATCTGGAAAGTGGGAAAACATCACCTCCTGAGATTGTTAAAAGGCTCAAAAGAGGTAGTGGATGTGAAAGCAGTCTGCAAATCGAAAGCTCTAGGTAGGTATTACCACTCGTATTGGAGCTGGCTCTTGACAACACACTTTCAAGGTTTTCATGAAGCGTGAGAGATGATAGCCTGAAAACTGGATGAGTCACCCAGAGGATGATGCGCTGCTAACTCTGAGCACATTTCAGAAACAAGAGAGCACCCACGCCCCGGGATCTTAATTAGGTAGGGTAGTCACAGAGCTACCACGCTTCCCCCCTTTAAATGCAAAGTACTTATTTCCGGAAAAACTAGGGAGGACATTCAGGAAGGGAATCTCTTAAGTAGCGTGTGAATCAGGGCAGCAGTGGGGACCTTGGAAATGAAGGCAATCCATGGGGTTCTATTTTTAAAGCACGTGGACCAAGACTGCATTTCATTAGCAGATGGTACTGCTGAGAGGCCAGGACCCACATGAGCAGGGTGAAGGCTTGTGCTTCCCCTTGGGAAATATCTGCTGGAAGCTTTCATTTTATTTCACAGATGCATTTTCAGAGGTAAAAGAGAATTTCACACAAAATGAAAACAAAGTGTATTTCTGACAGACAGGTAAATGCCCCTTTGCGCAGGCAGTAATAACACGTTTGTCAGGGAGGCGAGGAATCTCAAACTTATTTCTGGTACAGATTCAATTGCTCCTTTAATCCCAAATAACCACTCCACAACTGTATGAAATGGAGGAGCCAAAGGATAATTGCCAAGATGGGGAAGAGGCAAACCCACACCTTTCTATCTTGAAAGGATTTAGTCTGTCTTTCAGAAGTGGTGGGTGTAAGAACTGCTCACAGCCAGCATAATGCCCCCTCGGTGTCCCCCTACTGCAGGGAAGCATGCTTGGAAACCAGCCATCTAGCACATGCCCAAGAGAATGGAAAGTACTCTTTTGTAATTACCACTATTCTCCCCAAAGTACACAGATTGAAACATCAAAAATTCATGGAATAATATATGTCAAAGATGGAAAAGATGCACTGGGGTCATGGATGCTGTCTCCAGTGGGCCAGACAGCAGAAATCATGATTATCCTTGACCCAGACAGCGCCTGGCACTTGCCTCACAGCTGACGAAGCACAAACTGCTTGCACATCATTTTGTAGACGGAAGAGGTTTATTCTTCCACAGCTTCTCTCTGACTGGTATTCAGGCTGTACTTACTCAAAGACTTCCCTTTTCCTCTTCTCCAGATATTTCTTCTAGGGTTTTGAGACTCATGGCTGAGTAGAGCTAGTCCAGGTCAATACTAGAACCATGTGAGTACACGGGAGCTTCAGTTTATGGTCAGGGTAATGGAGAAAGGCCAACAGCAGGAAATCACTAAGAGGTTCTTACAGCTGTACCAAGGAGGTCCCCAACCAAAGTCATGGTCCAGATTTTTGTCTTTTTCTCCTTTTTAAAAAATGTTTGGCCATGCCACGTAGCATGTGGGATCTTAGCTCCCCAACCAGGGATCGAACCCGCACCCCCTGCAGTGGGAGCATGGTCTTAACCACTGGACTGCCAGGGAAGTCCTCTGATCCAGATTTTTGGGCAAAGATCAGAGACACTGCAATTACTTCAAGTGTGCTTTGACCACCACTTTGTATTCCTAAAATCTAATCTATGCCAGGCCCTGTGCTAGGTTGGTCCTGGGGTTACAGAGATGAATGAGATAGGGAAGGGACGAAAAGCCATAGTTCCTCATTGTAGGAGTTCACAGCTCAGTGAGGCTTATAAACAGTGAGTTTAAAAAAAATTGGAAGTAGAGTGACAGAAAGATGCATGATGTATCATGGAGCACAGGGAAGGAAGAGGCATCTGACCAAGCTTGGGAGTGGTCATGAGATCCAAGTTAGGAAAAGTGGACAAAGGATTTAAGGACTAATTTGGGGAGAAAAGGAAAAGAAGGAAAAACCTCAACTACTTATAGGAGGCTGGCTTGGAAGGGGAAGGGGATCCTATTTTATCCTTTTATGTGTTGGACCTTGTAAGCTTGGATATGGCTTTGCTTCCATCTTTTATTATATTGATGTATAAGTGATAAATATATTAATATCAGAAATGCTTGTTTCTAATCATTGAAACTCTCAAAATATCAGGGTGGTTCTGTTAAAGGGAGAGGACTCATAACAGGTGAGAGTGGTGGGATAGAAATATTTGTACCTATAATTATATGACCAAAGCATCCCTAAGACACGTGAATGTGGCAAAACTCAAAAAAGCCATGAGTGCTGGTTCATATTCCATTTGGAGGACCAAAGCGGATCCTTTCCAGGCTCCTCAAGATTGTTAGACAGTGGCTTATGAACGCAGCTGCATTAGGAAGGAGAAAGTGTGGTCTCAGCACAGTTGAGGCATGAGCGTGTTGAAATAGCAAGCTGTGGCCATGATGGTATCTCTCTGGCCCGCCCTTACGTATGCACAGTATAACCACAGCCTCAATTTGCCGCCTTCTGAATCCTACACCCCTGCCACAGCATGGATCTTTCTATTTTATCTTCTCTTACTTGACTCTTTCTTTTGATGTCTCTATGGCTTGGGGTTTCTACCAGTATCTTTCTTCTACTTTGATGTCCACTTCTTGATACTCTTTTTGAGCTCCTGTTTTGGGCTTGATACTTCAGGTGACTTGTCAATTCACCTGGATCACACCAGTCTGTGAGTTGGCACTTATTTGTCTGATATACAAACGAACAAATGGGGAAGTAATTGATTTCTGCTGGTGCTGTTGCTGTTGCTGCCTCAGTTCTCTTGTTTGTTCTATTGTCCTTCCCATCACTGAAACTAGACCTTGGCCTTCAGGGAAGGGAGGTGATAGCATGGAAAGAAAACAAAAGCAAAATGAATTATCTTGACATAAGAAATTGGTTTGGAAGTATACTTGGCTAGCCAGTTCCCTTTTCTCTGTATTTCTACTGTTAGAGGAAAAGAAAAATTTCTGTACTTGAAGAGAAAAAAGAGTTGGGAATGAAGGATGAGAGTGTATGCAGGTGAGGGTCATTGAGAAAGGGGTCCCCAGTGTGAACTAAAAATGCCACCTGCCATATCAGTAAACAAAGGATGTGGCAGCCATCACATTACAGCTGCCCTGGTGGTGAGCCCTGAGGGAACTCAGGATGGAGGCAGGATTTGCCCCCCATCTAGCAGTCAGCCACTGCAGCCACCCCAGATGGTGCACTCTGAAGAGATTCAGGGTGAGAAGCACAGGATACTCGCCCCAGATAGCTGAGGTGCCCATCAAAGGAATGATTTCAATGAGCCCAGACTTTGCATCTTCCCGTACATAGAAAAGTGCTAAATTCCTTACCTTGAGATATCTGGTTTTCTTTAATTAATAGTAATCTTTTGATGTTCCAACTACCTGGTCTTTGTTGCAAAAGCTCTTATATATCCTGGTTCCTCCCCTGCCTCTTCGGAACAGTCCCTCAGAGTTATCTGAGATGCTGAGTCCCGGGCTTAAGTCCTCAGTTTTGTCTGCTGAATAAAACATAACTCTCAACTTTTAGGTTGTGCATTTTTTTCAGCTGACACCAGTGTTAGCTCCAAACTGTGAAGGGGCTGTAACCTCTAGAAAATATGAGGCATCTGAGAGTCAAGGGAATCCTAGAGGGTGGCAGCTTTTCAGTAATTCCCTTGCTGCCATGGTGTGGAAGCAAGAAAATAAAATATGGGTATCAGGGCAGAGAAGACCATAGAAAACCCTACTGAATTCCTGCTGCCCCAAGAGGGATAAGAACTTGAATTTTTTTATATTCCTTAGATGGAGGTGGGAGTTAGCTGAGGGCATGTCAGAGATTCAGAAGATCCAGACGGTGCCTCTTAGCCAAGTGCAGAAAAAGCACTTTTCAAATATTTGTTCATTCAGGCCATTCACATTCACTTTGATAAAGTGAGTCACATGACAGAACCCAAGCTGGGGGCAGAGTGGGAGTGGGCACAGGAATATTATTTACGTTTTTCAGAGGAGAGATTGAAACATCACAAAGAAAGGGAATAGATCCAGGGAGGATGAAGAATTGGAGCTATCAATACAATCTCCCACAGCAGGTAAGTGAGAAGAGGGTCAGGATTGAGCACTGGGTGAGCCATTTAAAAGCGGCTGCTCTATCAAGCTTATGCTGGACCACTTCAAAGTCAGGCTTAGATCCCAGTATGGGGCAGAAATGTTTCAGGAAAAGGATGGAGGAGAATATAAAGCTGATAATGGAGGTACACACGGTCAAGCATCTGGCTTCCTCTTGAGTTGGGAAAACTGCAGGCATGATGCCCTCAGTTTAAAATGTTTAAGAACTTTCCTGGTGGCGCAGTGGTTAAGAGTCTGTCTGCCAGTGCAGGGGGCACAGGTTCGATCCCTGGTCCGGGAAGATCCCACATGCTGCGGAGCAGCTAAGCCCGTGTGCCACAACTACTGAAGCCCACGTGCCTAGAGCCCGTGCTCCGCAGCAAGAGAAGCCAACGCAATGAGAAGCACGCACACCGCAACCAAGAGTAGCCCCCGCTCGCCGCAGCAGCTAGAGAAAGCCTGTGCGCAGCAAAGACCCAACGCAGCCAAAAATAAATAAATAAATAAGTTTAAAATGTTGTTTAAAGTTGTTTAAAAAGTGGATTCATGTAGGTAATTTAAAAGCTACTAGCTATAATTAACTTTCCCAAATCTGCGCCTGCTAGAGATGGGACAATAGTAGAAGGATGGTTAGGCTGAGACCATAAAGGATAACATTGCCCCTTTCCAGATTCATACTCATAATTCTATCAATAACACCAGTGCAAAGCTTACGCTGATGCCTCAGGAAAAGAATCAGAGCTGCAGGTGGAGAGGAAATCTGAAAATTGCAAAATATTTTCTTAAAAACCCCAATCTACAGAGATGATCACTCTGTAACATTTACTGAAATGTCATTGTTCTCTAAAAGCTCTCAAATACCCATCATGGTGATTAAGAAATCAATAATTAACATGCAAATCTGAAAGCTCTAGGCAAATTGAATATTAATTACTGACATCATAAGTGGAGGCTGCTTACCAGTATGAAAATAGTTCAGGATAATTAGGATTTAACAACCTTCAGACGTAAAGAAAATAAATACAGGGTTCTTGATGAATGACTATTTTTATTTCATTATTGTATTATAAACATTCTTGGTTTTTCAAAGATCAAGGAGAGACAGAGAAAGGGTGATTTTGAATATTTAGTATATATCATAGTGAGAACTCCCTTCCCCTCCTCCACTGAAATCCTTTGAGTATTGTCAAATAGAAATTAAGTTCTATAATCTAAGATTGCAAGGTGACCTGTGTCAGTTGGGAACCAAGACAGTAAGACTAAAAAATAATTAGGATAAAAGGTTAAACAAGTCACTATTTCAGATGATCTCATTGCTCAGTAATGCCTGAGCTGGCATTATTTGAATGCTCACTTGGGCACCACTTCCTTCACCTTTGAAGGTGAAGATTTTTTCAGCTTTTTTTAATATATATAAATTTATTTACTTATTTTTGGCTGCGTTGGGTCTTCGTTGCTGCACGCGGGCTTTCTCCAGTTGTGGCGAGCGGGGGCTACTCTTCGTTGTGGTGCGTGGGCTTCTCATTGCGGTGGCTTCTGTTGTTGCGGAGCACGGGCTCTAGGCACGTGGGCTTCAGTAGTTGTGGCACGCGGGCTCAGTAGTTGTGGCTCGTGGGCTCTAGAGCGCAGGCTCAGTAGTTGTGGCGCACGGGTTTAGTTGCTCCGTGGCATGTGGGAACTTCCCGGACCAGGGCTCGAACCTGTGTCCCCTGCATTGGCAGGCGGATTCTTAACCACTGCGCCACCAGGAAAGCCCTTTTCTAAAATTTTTATTGGAGTATAGTTGATTTACAATGTTGTGTTAGTTTCTGCTGTACAGCAAAGTGAATCTGTTATACATATACATATATCCACTCTTTTTTAGAATCTTTTCCCATATAGGCCATTACAGAGTATTGAGTAGAGTTGCCTGTGCTATACAGTAGGTCCTTATTAGTTATCTATTTTATATATAGTAGTGTGTATATGTCAGTCCCAATCTTCCAGTTTATCCCTCCCTCCCCCTACCCCCTGGTAACCATAAGTTTATTTTCTACGTCTGTAACTTTATTTCTGTTTTTTAGATTAGTTTATTTGTGCCCATTTTTTAGATTCCACATATAAGTGATATCATATGATATTTGTCTTTCTCTGTCTGACTTACTTCACTCAGTATGACAATCTCTAGGTCCATCCATGTAACATGCTGCAAATGGCATTATTTCGTTCTTTTTTATGGCTAATATTCCATTGTTTATATGTACCACGTCTTCTTTATCCATTCCTCTGTTGATGGACATTTAGGTTGCTTCCATGTCCTGGCTATTGTAAATAGTGCTGCAATGAACATTGGGGTGCATGTATCTTTTTGAATTATGGTTTTCTCTGGATATATTAATAGGCATTTCTTTAAGAACATCTTTTCATATGTTTATTGGTGATTTGGAAATCCTCTTCTTCTACTTTTCTGCCTTTTCCTCAGTTTTTTAGACATTCTTTTTATCTATTATTGATACAGTTCTTTGTAGGTTATATATACATCTTGAAAATATATTTTACTAGCCTGAGGCTTGCTTTCATACTCTTAAATCTCCCAGTCTGTGTCTTGTCTTTCCATACGTGGAACTTCCAAGTTTTAATGTAGTTAAATTGTCAGTCATTTCCTTTGTGATTAGTAATTTTTGTGCCCTGTTTAAGAAATATTTGGCAACCTCAGGGTCATGAAGATATTTATCTATGTTCTCTTCTAGAAGATTTATTGCTGTGTCTTTAATATTTAGATATATAATACATTCAGAATTGATTTTTTGGTATTGTGTGTGGTGTGATAATGTACTGTATGGTGTCACCATAATTTTTTCCATATATATATAATCCGTGATGGCTTTTGATGTGTTAATTTGGCTAGCCTGAAATATAATTTCCCAGAATTCCTTTTCTGATATGTTTCCAGCTAGGGTGGGCTACAAAGGACATTGTCTCATGAAAATTGAAGCACAGATGGGAGGCAATGTCCATTTCATAGTATTCTTCCAGCTAAATTCTCCCAGTTATTCGATCAAATGTAAAACTAATAAACTTTTAGGAAAACATAGGCCCTGAAGATTTTCTCCTGTGTTTTATTCTAAAAGTGTTATAGTTTTACATTTTACTTTTAAATTTGTGATCCATTTTGAATTATTTTCTGTATAAGGCATGAGGTTTAGGTGGAGGTTTTTTTTGTTGTTGTTTTGTTTGTTTTTATTTTTTTGCCTGTGAATATCTAGTTGCTCCATCATGATTTGTTGAAAAGATAACTCCTCCATTGAGTTGATTTTTACCTTTGTTGAAAATCAGTTGGGTATATTTCTGTGGGTTTATATCTGGTTTCTTTGTTCTGTGCCATTGATCTTTGTGTCTTTTCCTCTACCCATACCACATAGTCTTGATTACTGTCACTACCTAATAGGTATTAAAATTGGGTAGAGTGATTCCTTCCTCTTTATTCATCTTTTCCAAAACCTTTTTTAGTCATTCTAGTTCCTTTGCCCTTCCATATAAATTTTAGAATGAGCTTGTCTATGTTCTCAAAAACCTTGCTGGAATTTTGATAAGAACTGCATTAAACCTATGTAGGTTATGTTGTGGAGAATTGATGTCTTTTGTTGAGTTTTTAAACCTGTGAGTGCAATATCTCTTTCCATTTATTTACATCTCCTTTTTGTAGTCTTTAGCATATAAGTCCTATATGTGTTTTATACCGAAGTATTTTATTTTACTTTTTAATCGTTGCAAATGATACTTTATGTAAAAGTTTATGTTCAACGTTTTTACATCTAATATATAGAAATACAACTGATTTTTGTATGTTCATCTTGTATCTTGTGACCTTGCTGAACTCACTTATTAAAGGATTTTCTTTGTAGATTCTTTGAGATTTTCTATACAAATAATCATTACATCTGAAAATAGGGACACTTATTTTATCCTTTCCAATCTGTATACTTTTATTTATTTCTCCTTTTTATCTACTTTTCTTACCTTATTGTGCTGGATAGGACTTAGTACTGTGTTGAATAAGAATGGGAGTGATGTGATTTCAGCCCTTATGTCCCCACAGAAACACCAATTTAACAACCATCCACAGTCAAAAATACCTTCGCAAGAAATTCAGAACCCAAGTGAGAGGTTACAGCACCCCAGGGGAGCACAAAAATGAGAAAAAACATAAGGAAAAGGGTAAGAAGAACAGTTTTACTTTACCTACGTCAGGGGTCCCCAACCCCTGGGCCATGGACTGGTATGAGTCTGCGACCTGTTAGGAACCGGGCCGCACAGCAGGAGGTGAGCGTCAGGTGAGCTAGCAAAGCTTCATCTGGGGCTCCCCATCGCTCCCCATTGCTTGCATTACTGCCTGAACCCCCCACCCCCTTTCGCTTGTATTACCGCCTGAACCATCCCCCCACCCCTGGTCTGTGGAAAACTTGTCTTCCGCAAAACTGGTCCCTGGTCCCAAAAAGGTTGGGGACTGCTGACCTATGTCACACCTACCCCAAGCTAGCACAGTGCAGCATTGAGAGAAATCCCTTCAGTCCATAAGTTCTTCCAAGAGGGAAAGATGGAGAGCAAAGTGAATATCCAACTTTTTCAGACCTTTGGGGTACTACCCAAGAGTCCCACCTCTGTCATGCCTCACTCAGAACATGGAAGGAATCAGAACAAAGAAAAGGGGTGGGAATCTTCAACAACCAGTAGGTATGGATCTCAGTTGTCAGCCTGCAGCCCCTGGTAGACCTTCCTGCAGTGGATCCTGGCACCTGGCCCTCCTAGAATCTCTGGCGAAGCTGAATGGTGGAGGGTGTTCACTGCCAAAGCCAGTCTGTAAAGACTGGAGGATGTGACTGCTTCTTCAAATGTGCAGACAGAAATGCAAGGCTACAAAGATCATGAAGAATCAGGAAAACATGACACCACAAGCTAGGACCAAAAGGAAAAACATAAAACAAAACAAATGAACAAAAAAAGAAACAAAATAAAACTCCTACCTGAAAGAAATGGAGATCTATGAACTGCCTGACAAAGAATTCAAAATAATCACCTTAAAGGAACTCACTCAGTGAGCTATAAGAACACACAGAGAGAAAACTAAATGAAATTAGGAAAACAATACATGAATAAAATGAGAAGTTTAACAAAGAGATAGAAACCATTGAAAGGAACCAAACAGAAATTCTGAGACTGAAGAAGACAATGGCTGAACTCAAAAATTCAATAGAGAATGTCAATGATAAACTTAATCAAGCTGAAAAAGTAATCAGTGAACTAGAAGACAGGTCATTCACAATTATTCAGTCAAAGGAACATAAAGATTAAAGAATGAAAAAGAATGAAGAAAGCCTACAGGACTCATGGGCTGCCATCAACTAAAGAAATACATGCACTATAGGAGTCCCAGGAGTAAAAGACAAATAGAAAGGAGCAGAAAATTTATTTAAAGAAATATGGCTGAAAAATTCCCAGAAATGGATATCCAGATTCATGAAGCCCAAAGAACCCCAAATAGATTGAACTAAAGAGGCCTACACTGAGACATATTGTAGTGAAATTGTCAAAAACAAAGACAAAGAAAAAATATCAAAAAAAGCAAAAGAAAACTGACTCATCATATACAAAGGAACCCTCACAACGCTATGGGTGGATTTCTTGGCAGAAATCTTGCAGACCAGGAAAAGAGTGGAAAGATACATTTAAAGTGCTAAAAGAAAAAAACTGGATAGCCTCATCCACCAGAGGGCAGACAGCAGAAGCAAGAAGAACTACAATCCTGCAGCCTGTGGAACAAAACCCACATTCACAGAAAGATAGACAAGATGAAAAGGCAGAGGGCTATGTACCAGATGAAGGAACAAGATAAAACCCCAGAAAAACAACTAAATGAAATGGAAATAGGCAATCTTCCAGAAAAAAATTCAGAATAATAATAGTGAAGATGATCCAGTATTTCACAAAAAGAATGGAGGCAAAGATCGAGAAGATGCAAGAAATGTATAACAAAGACCAAGAAGAATTAAAGAACAAACACCTAGAAGAATTAAAGAACAAACAAACAGAGATGAACAATACAATAACTGAAATGAAAACTACACTCGAAGGAATCAATAGCAGAATAACTGAGTCAGAAGAATGGATAAGTGGCCTGGAAGACAGAATGGTGGAATTCACTGCCACAGAACAGAATAAAGAAAAAGGAATGAAAAGAAATGAAGACAGCATAAGACACCTCTGGGACAACATTAAACGCAACAACATTTGCATTATAGGGGTCCCAGAAGGAGAAGAGAGAGAGAAAGGATTCGAGAAAATATTTGAAGAGATTATAGTCGAAAACTTCCCTAACATGGGAAAGGAAATAGCCACCCAAGTCCAGGAAGTGCAGAGAGTCCCATACAGGATAAACCCAAGGAGAAACACACTGAGACACATAGTAATCAAACTGACAAAAATTAAAGACAAAGAAAAATTATTGAAAGTAGCAAGGGAAAAACAACAAATAACATACAAGGCAACTCCCATAAGGTTAACAGCTGGTTTCTCAGCAGAAACTCTACAAGCCAAAAGGGAGTGGCATGATATACTTAAAGTGTTGAAAGGGAAGAACCTACAACCAAGATTACTCTACCCAGCAAGGATCTCATTCAGATTTGGTGGAGAAATCAAAAGCTTTACAGACAAGCAAGAGCTAAGAGAATTCAGCACCACCAAACCAGCTCTACAACAAATGATAAAGGAACTTCTCTAAGTGGGAAACACAAGAGAAGAAAAGGACCTACAAAAACAAACCCAAAACAATTAAGAAAATGGTAATAGGAACATACCTCTCAATCATCACCTTAAACATAACTGGATTAAATGCTCCAAATAAAAGACACAGGCTCGCTGAATGGATACAAAAACAAGACCCATATATATGCTGTCTATAAGAGACCCATTTCAGACCTAGGGACACATACAGACTGAAAGTGAGGGGATGGAAAAAGATATTCCATGCAAATGGAAATCAAAAGAAAGCTGGAGTAGCAATACTCATATCAGATAAAATAGACTTTAAAATAAAGAATGTTACAAGAGACAAGGAAAGACACTACATAATGATGAAGGGATCAGTCCAAGAAGAAGATATAACAATTATAAATATATATGCATCCAACATAGGAGCACCTCAATACATAAGGCAACTGCTAACAGCTATAAAAGAGGAAATCGACAGTAACACATTAATAGTGGGGGACTTTAATACCTTACTAACACCAATGGACAGATCATCCAAACAGAAAATTAATAAGAAAACACAAGCTTTAAATGACACAATAGACCAGATACATTTAATTGATATTTATAGGACATTCCATCCAAAAACAGCAGATTACACTTTCTTCTCAAGTGCACATGGAACATTCTCCAGGATAAATCTCTTCATAGGTCATAAATCAAGCCTCAGTAAATTTAAGAGAATTGAAATTATATCAAGCATCTTTGCCGACCACAATGCTATGAGGTTAGAAATCAATTACAGGGAAAAAATGTAAAAAACACAAACACATGGAGACTAAACAATACGTTACTAAATAACAAAGAGATCACTGAAGAAATCAAAGTGGAAATCAAAAAATACCTAGAGACAAATGACAATGAAAACACGGCGATCCAAAACCTATGGGATGCAGCAAAAGCAGTTCTAAGAGGGAAGTTTATAGCTATACAAGCCTACCTCAAGAAAAAAGAAAAATCTCAAATAACAATCTAATGTTACACCTAAAGGAACTAGAGAAAGAAGAACAAACAAAATCCAAAGTTAACAGAAGAAAAGAAATCATAAAGATGAGAGCAGAAATAAATGAAATAGAAACAAACAAAAAAAAACATTAGCAAAGATCAATAAAACTAAAAGCTGGTTCTTTGAGAAGGTAAACAAAATTGATAAACCTTTAGCCAGACTCATCAAGAAAAGGAGGGCGAATACTCAAATCAATAAAATTAGAAACGAGAAAGGAGAAGTTACAATGGACACTGAAGAAATACAAAGCATCATAAGAGACTACTACAAACAACTGTATGCCAATAAAATGGACAACCTGGAAGAAATGGACAAATTCTTAGAAAGGTATAACCTTCCAAGGCTGAACCAGGAAGAAACAGAAAATATGAACAGACCAATCACAAGGAATGAAACTGAAACGGTGATTAAAAATCTTCCAACAAACAAAAGTCCAGGACCAGATGGCTTCACATGTGAATTCTATCAAACATTTAGAGAAGAGCTAACACCCATCCTTCTCAAACTCTTCCAAAATATAGCAGAGGAAGGAACACTCCCAGACTCATTCTATGAGGCCACCATCACCCTGATACCAAAACCAGACAAAGATACTGCAAAAAAAGAAAATTACACACCAATATCACTGAGGAATATAAATGCAAAAATCCTGAACAAAATACTAGCAAACAGAATCCAACAGCACATTAAAAGGATCACACACCATGATCAAGTGGGATTTATCCCAGGGATGCAAGGATTCTTCAATATATGCAAATCAGTCAATGTGATACACCATATGAACAAATTGAAGAATAAAAACCATATGATTGTCTCAATAGATGCAGAAAAAGCTTTTGACAAAATTCAACACCCATTTATGATAAAAACTGTCCAGACAGTGGGCACAGAGGGAACCTACCTGAACATCATAAATGCCATATATGACAAACCCAAAGCAAACATCATTCTCAATGGTGAAAAATTGAAAGCATTTCCTCTAAGATCAGGAACAAGACAAGGATGTCCACTCTCACCACTATTATTCAACATAGTTTTGAAGTCTTAGCCATGGCAATCAGAGAAGAAAAAGAAATAAAAGGAATACAAATTGGAAAAGAAGAAGTAAACCGTCACTGTTTGCAGATGACGTGATACTATACATAGAGAATCCTAAAGATGTCACCAGAACACCACTAGAGCTAATCAATGAATTTGGTAAAGTTGCAGGATACAAAATTAATGCACAGAAATCTCTTGCATTCCTATACACTAACAACAAAAGATCAGAAAGAGAAAGAAAGGAAACAATCCCATGTACCATTGTAACAAAAAGAATAAAATACCTAGGAATAAACCTACATAAGGAGGTAAAAGACCTGTACTCAGAAAACTATAAGACACTGATGAAAGAAATCAAAGATGACACAAACAAATGGAGAGATATACCGTGTTCTTGGATTGGAAGAATCAATATTGTGACAATGACTATACTACCCAAAGCAATCTACAGATTCAATGCAATCCCTTTCAAATTATCAGTGGCATTTGTCACAGAACTAGAACAAAAAATCTTAAAATTTGTATGGAGACACAAAAGACCCTGAATAGCCAAAGCAGTCTTGAGGGAAAAAAACGGAGCTGGAGAAATCAGACTCCCTGACTTCAGACTATACTACAAAGTTACAGTAATCAAGACAATATGGTACTGGCACAAAAACAGAAATTTAGATCAATGGAACAGGATAGAAAGCCCAGAGGTAAACCCACGCACTTATGGTCAACTAATCTATGACAAAGGAGGCAAGGATATGCAATGGAGAAAAGATAGTCTCTTCAATAAGTGGTGCTGGGAAAACTGGACAGCTACATGTAAAAGAATGAAATTAGAACACTCTCTAACACCATACACAAAAATAAACTCAAAATGGATTAGAGAGCTAAATGTAAGACCGGACACTATAAAACTCTTAGAGGAAAACATAGGAAGAACACTCTTTGACATAAGTCACAGCAAGATCCTTTTTGACCCACCTCCTAGAGAAATGGAAATAAAAACAAAAATAAACAAACGGAACCTAATGAAACTTAAAGCGTTTTGCACAGCAAAGGAAACTACAAACAAGATGAAAAGACAACCCTCAGAATGGGAGAAAATATTTGCAAACGAATCAATGGACAAAGGATTAATCTCCAGAATATATAAACAGCTCATACAGCTCAATATTAAAAAAAAACCCAATCCAAAAATGGGCAGATGACCTAAATAGACATTTTTCCAAAGAAGATATACAGATGGCCAAGAAGCACATGAAAAGCTGCTCAACATCACTAATTATTACAGAAATGCAAATCAAAACTACAATGAGGTATCACCTCACACCAGTTAGAATGGGCATCATCAGAAAATCTATGAAGAACAAATGCTGGAGAGGGTGTGGAGAAATGGGAACCCTCTTGCACTGCTGGTGGGAGTGTAAGTTGATACAGGCACTATGGAGAACAATATGGAGGTTCCTTAAAAAAATTAAAAATAGAATTACCATATGACCCAGCAATCCCACTACTGGGCATATACCCAGAGAAAACCATAATTCAAAAAGACACATGCACCGCAATGTTCATTGCAGCACTATTTACAATAGCCAGGACATGGAAGCAACCTAAATGCCCATTGACAGACGAATGGATAAAGAAGATGTGGTACATATATACAATGGAATATTACTCAGCCATAAAAAGGAATGAAATTGGGTCATTTGTAGAGACATGGATGCATCTAGAGACTATCATAGAGAGTGAAGGAAGTCAGAAAGAGAAAAACAAATATCATATCTTAACACATATATGTGGAACGTAGAAAATGGTACAGATGAACTGGTTTGCAGAGCAGAAATTGAGACACAGATGTAGAGAACAAACGTATGGGTACCAAGTGGGGGAAAGCAGAGGCAGGTGGGGGATGTGGTGGGATGAATTGGGAGATTGGGGTTGACATGTATACACTGATGTGTATAAAATGGATGACTGATATGGAAAATAAATAAATATCAAAAAATAATAAAAAAAAACTTCAGTGAGGTGTTGTTTTATCTGTTAAATTAATCTTACTGTCCTTAAAGTGACTTAAATCAGAGATTTTCAACTTTAATGTGTTTAGAAAATCATAAAAAAAAGAAAAAACCCCTGCCAACTCAGAATATTATACTCACAAAACTGTCCTTTAAAAATTAAGAAGAAATAAAGTTTTTCCCAGACAAACAAAAACTGAGGGAGTTCATCATCAGTAGACCTGCCTTCCAAGAAGTGCTAAAAGAAGTTATTCAAGTTGAAATGAAAATATGCTAAACAGCAACAGGAATACAGATGAAAGTATAAATCTCAATGATAAAGGCAAATGTATAGACAAATGCAGAATAATGTAATACTGTAATGGTGGTGCATAAATCACTTTGAACCCCAGGATAAAAATTACAAAGCAAAAGTATTAAAAATAACTATAACCGGGCCTGCCGATGCAGGGGACACGTGTTCGTGCCCTGGTCTGGGAAGATCCCACATGCCGCAGAGCGGCTGGGCCCGTGAGCCATGGCTGCTGAGCCTGCGCGTCCGGAGCCTGTGCTCCGCAACGGGAGAGGCCACAACAGTGAGAGGCCCGCGTACCACAAAAAAAAATAATAAATAAATAAAATAAAATAACTATAACCAAAAAAATTTGTTGATGGATACACAATATAAAAGAAGTAAATTCTGAGATTAATAACAAAGTATGTGTCTTTGTGGGTAGTAAAAGTGTAGAGTTTTTGCATATGATTGAAGTTAAGTTGTGATCAGTTTAAAACAGACTTATAACTATAAGAAGTTTTATGCAAACCTCATGGTAACCACAAAGAAAATACCTACAGTAGATACAAAAAAGATGAACAGAAAAGAATCAAAGTATATCACTACATATATATATATATATATATATAAAACATCAAATAACATTATATATATTTAATATTTATATCTATCTATCTACCTATAAATATATAAAATCACAGAAGACAGAAAGAGAGGAAGAGAGGAAAAAAAGAAGTACAAAACAAACACCAAACTCACAGAAAAAGAAATTAGATTTGTGGTTACCAGAGGCAGGGGGAAGGGGAATTGGAGTAAGGTGAACAAAATGTACAAACTTCCAGTTATAAGATAAATAAGTACTAGAAATGTAACGTACCACATGGTGACTACAGTTAACACTGCTATATGATGTATAGGAAAGTTGTAAGAGAGTAGATCCTAAGAATTCTCATCACAAGGAGAAATTTTTTCATTTCTTTTTGTTTTATCTATATGAGATGATAGCTGTTAACTAAACCTATTGTGGTCACCATTTCACAATATATGTATATCAAACCATCATGATTTATACCTTAAACTTATACAGTGATGTATGTTAATTATTTCTCAATAAAACTGGAATGAAGAACTACAAAACAGAAAACAATTAACAAAGTGGTAATAGTAAGTCTTTACCTATGAAAAGTTACTATAAATATAAACAGATTAAACTCACCAATCAAAAGATATAGAGTGGCTGAATGGATAAAAAACCAATATACTAATATATGCTGTCTATAAGAGATTTGCTTTAGATTTAAGGATACACAGAGGCTGAAAGTGGAGGGATGGAAAAAGATGTTTTGGTTACCATCTGCAGAGATGGTAACCAAAAGAGAGAGTGGGGATGGCTATACAGTCGACCCTTGAACAATGTAGGGGTTAGAGGCGCTGACCCTCCATGCAGTTGAAAATCTGCCTATAACTTTACAGTCAGCACTCTGTAACCATGGTGCCACATCTCTGGGGTGTTGGTAAGGTCAGGGGGAGAAGGCAGACAGGAGATGCCAGGTGAACGGTGTGGGCTGCTTCCTGTGATCAGGACAAAGCCTTGCAGCTAGGATCTCAGTTTCTGCTCAGTGGAGACAGGTTGATGCTGCTGTTCAAGTCGACCCCAGCTGATGATGGATCAGCTCTCCACCTGCCCTTATGTTTCTGGCATGGGGGAATTCTGCAATGTGAAACTAACTCCACACCTTCTGCCATGATGTGTAAAATACATCTATCCTGTGGGATTTTGTCCTTCTTAAGTGACCTTCCACATGGGACTTTCCTCTGCCCATCGTCTTTTCCCTCTTTTTTTTACTTTAGCTGTCCCCTCTCTTCAGGCACCTTCTTCTCAACTTAAAAATAAAACGCCCTTCTCCTTAAGCTTGCTTAATTTCTTTAAGCCTCAGCTGCTCAAATATCAAAATGGAGTTCGTGCCATCAACCTGGCTGGGCTTGGTGAGGCAGAAGAGGTAGAATTGGAGAGCATGGTTTGGATTAGCATGTGTGTCTTTCCTTCCTTTCTTTTCAGTCTTCCTTCTTAAACTGTGCTGTCCAATATGATAGCCATTAGCCACAGGTGGCTACCGAGACTTGAAATGCAGGCCGTCCAATTTGAGATGGGCTGCCTGTGTGAGAAGCATCATGGTTGTGTGTTAACACCTGTGAGCACTATTGCTTGTTCTTGAAACTTTTGCTCTGGCTCATGTTCAAATCCACTGTTTGTTTTTTTCATCTACGTCATCTTGATTCATATTGCATGTATCTCCTCCTGAGATATCTCCAAAGTGAATTTTATATAAGTCACATGGTGTGCACACACACCCACACATTTTTTAAAAAAAAAATAGCTTTATTGAGATATAATTTGTATACCATAAACTTCATCTCTTTAAAGTATGTATACAAATCTAATAACATATATGGGAAAAGAACCTGTAAAAAGATATATATATATATATATATATATATATGTATAACTGAATCACTTTGCTGTACACCTGAAACTAACACAACATTGTAAATCAACTACACTCCAATATAAAGTAAAAATTAAAAAAAATAAAGTACGTATACAATTCTGTGATTTTTAGTATATTCAGAGAGTTGTACAACCATCATCATGATCTAACTCCAAAGCATTCTTATCACCCCCCAAAGAAACCCTGTACCCATTCCAGTTACTTCTCATTCATCCTTCCCACCAGCTCCTGGCAACCACTAATATGCTTTCTGTATCTGTGGATTTGCCTAGTCTGGATATTTCATATAAATGGAATCATACAATATGTGGCCTTCTCACATGGCTTATATTTTATGTGAGACCATGCCAGTTACAATCTCCACATCTGGTGACGAGCCATGCTGCCTATTTTATGTCATGCAGTGACAAGCGAGTGCATGGAAACTTAATTCTATTATACATGTACCTTTATGACCACTCAGGAAATAGACATAGTCTCTGTTTCATAGGTGAGGAACCTAAAGCAGAGAGGTTATATAGCTGGCCTAAGGTCATATATATATCAAATGGAAGAGCTGGGACTTACACCCAGGTTGCTTTTTGTTGTTTTCTTCTAATCTCCAGTGTTAAAATACACGGGGATCTTTCTCATCTTTCTCCTCTGAATAAAGCAGAGTATCTGACACTCACCTATATGTTTAGGAAATGGATGAATGGTCCAGGTAGTTAATCAGCTGAGATATCAGGTGTCGGGGAGAGGGGAGTAGGCTCTGAATTCCAAGTATCTGCCTGCCGGACCTCAGGCTTGCGCATGCTGCTTCTGACTGAGAGCAATGGCACAGGCCCAGCAGGCCTTGTCACTGAGCTGTGGAGTGTGTGCTGCCTGCCTGCCCTGGGGTTGCTCTGCTGTCAATCTTTGTGCTCCTCCTCCCTGGGCCATTAGCGTGCCACGGGGGTGCAGCCCAAAACCTCCCAGGGCACTCTAGGGGGCTGCACGCTCCAGGAGGACAACTTTCTACAAATCAGGATAGATGAAGTTAGGAACCCAGTGGTGAGTGGGGTTACCCAGAGTAATTTAAAGTATGAATTGATTTCTCAGCTGGAGACGGTGTTGATGTCCTGCTTCTCCTTTGTGCTTCATTGTGCATATTACTTCACATGAAAAATTAACAGGCAAATTAACCCCTCTGCACAGCCCAGGCTGGAGGAATAGGCTCCCGTTCAGAATGCAAAATCTTGGCGTAAGAAGGAGGCTGGCTATAGGGCCAGGGCAAGGGGGAGACCCCTGTCCTAGGTTTCTAGGAATATCTCCAGCCTGCCCTTGGGCCACATTAGCCCTAAGGGCATTGGAAAGGGAACACCCTGTCTTTCACTGAGATCTGTGGCTTTCTAGTGACTGTGGTGTGACAGCTGGCTAGGAGAGTGAATTAGACACAAACAAGCTAGATTAATCAGAGCTCCATCGACCCACCAGAGAGCCCTGTTTCTCCCAGAATTCTGGAAACAGCTTGTTTATCTTGTTTCCGACGGTCTCTTTTCAATTGCTTGTGGTTTCACCTTCTGGCTTTTGATCATATCGCTCACTTAAACTTCTAGTGCAAAAGATCCTTTTGTTCTTTTCCTGCTTGCAATCCCCTCCAGCCCTGCCTCCCCCAGCTCAGTGTGTACCTGTCTTCTCTTTATTCTCTATATTCTAGACACACTGACTTTTAGTCCTACCCTATCTCATTCTGACCCAGGGTCTTTGTACACACAGTTTCCTCTGCCTTGAATACATGTCCCTTGCCTTTTCTCTGGGCTAAATTTCACTCAGTTTAAATGTCAGTTCCTTGGGGGATGCATTTTCTGATTATATGCCTCCCACCTCAAACCATTATACGATATCAGTCTCCTATATTTTTCTATTAATATCATTTGTCAAAACTGCAATTAAATAATTAGTCTGTGATTATTTGTTTAATGACTTCCTTTCCCACTATACTGTTAGCCCTGAGAGAGCAGACTGTATCAGTCTTATTCACCTTTGAAACAACAGTGTCGCGAACACTGTGCCTCGGGTAGAATAAGTCCTCAAAAGTATATTGGATGAATGAATATCCTTCTTGTTTTTTTTTTCTGCCCTGGGGTTCTTTCTGAACTTAAACTTGTCACTTCCAGGAGACACTTGCTGATTGCTAAGTACATTTAGTCCTGAGAATCACATTATAACCTATATATGAGCCAAGGTACCACACAGCCTAGTCTTGGTGCAGTGTCACATGCAGAGAAGGAGGACTCAACACTAAAATAAAGTTTTCTGTCATTTCCAGTTCATTTTCTGTCTCTGCCCTGATCCTCCACTTCCTGTGTTTTATTAGGCAGATTGATTGAGCTTGGTGTACAATGACAGTCCCTACCCATGAGGATGGGTTGATTATTTAGGAGGTTCTTGATATAGTCCAGGTAAGAGATTACGGTAACTTGGAAACCAATGCGCTGGACACATTTAAGATATTTTTAGGAGGTAAACTGATAAGGGGTATCAAGGACATTGGGGTTGATATCCCACATCAGCCCCAATCTAGATGATTATTGCAAGATGTTCATGGAAATTTCATCATCCTATTTTCTGGGGATGCATATTTAAATGGTCATGTGACAATCCTATTTGATTCTAAGAATGAGGAGAAGTTCAGTGGGAGATTTGGGGGAAAAATTAATTCCCTCTTTTTTAAAAAAATTTTATTAAGGAATTATATTTTTATTAGAAATAGATACTATTGATTGCCAAATGTTTGGGACCTATTATACTAAGGTTTTTCTAAAAATTTTATTTATTTTATTTCTTTTTGTTTTGGGCTGCATTGGGTCTTCATTGCTGTCTGCGGGCTTCCTCTAGTTGCAGTGAGCGGGGGCTACTCTTTGTTGTGGTGCGTGGGCTTCTCATTGCGGTGGCTTCTCTTGTTGCGGAGCATGGCTCTAGGCATGAGGGCTTCAGTTGTGGCATGTGGGCTGAGTAGTTGTGGATCGCGGGCTCTAGAGCACAGGCTCAGTAGTTGTGGGGCACAGGCTTAGTTTCTGCGCGGCATGTGGGATCTTCCCAGACCAGGGCTCGAACCCATGTCCCAAGCATTGGCAGGTGGATTCTTTTTATTTTTAATTTTTGAATTTTATTTAATTTATTTTTTATACAGCAGGTTCTTATTAGTT
Organism: Delphinapterus leucas; assembly: GCF_059928025.1. Lineage (NCBI taxonomy): Eukaryota > Metazoa > Chordata > Mammalia > Artiodactyla > Monodontidae > Delphinapterus > Delphinapterus leucas. The sequence continues at coordinate 43,805,010 of NC_143135.1, forward strand.
ATCTATTTTATACACATTAGTGTATATATGTCAATCCTAATCTCCCAATTCATCCCCCCCACCACCACCACTTTCCCCCCTTGGTGTCCATACACTGTTCTCTACATCTGTGTCTCTATTTCTGCCTTGCAAACCAGTTAATCTGTACCATTTTTCTAAGTTCCACATATATACACTAATATACGATATTTATTTTTCTCTTTCTGACTTACTTCACTCTGTATGACAGTCTCTAGATCCATCTACATCTCTACAAATGACCCAATTTCATTCCTTTTTATGGTTGAGTAATATTCCATTCTATATATGTACCACATCTTCTTTATCCATTCGTCTGCCAATGGGCATTTAGGTTGCTTCCATGACCTGGCTATTGTAAATAGTCCTGCAATGAACATTGTGGTGCATGTATGTTTTTGAATTATGGTTTTCTCTGGGTATATGCCCAGTTGTGGGATTGCTGGGTCATATGGTAATTCTATTTTTTTTTTTTTTTTTTTTTGCGGTACGCGGGCCTCTCACTGCTGTGGCCTCTCCCGTTGCGGAGCACAGGCTCCGGACGCGCAGGCTCAGCGGCCATGGCTCACGGGCGCAGCCGCTCCGCGGCATGTGGGATCTTCCCGGACTGGGGCGCAAACCCGTGTCGCCTGCATCGGCAGGCTGACTCTCAACCACTGCGCCACCAGGGAAGCCCGGTAATTCTATTTTTAGTTTTTTAAGGAACCTCCATACTGTTCTCCATAGTGGCTGTATCAATTTACATTCCCACCAGCAGTGCAAGAGGGTTCCCTTTTCTCCACACCCCCTCCAGCATTTGTTGTTTGTAGATTTTCTAATGATGCCCATTCTAACTGGTGTGAGGTGATACCTCATTGTAGGTTTGATTTGCTTTTCTGTAATAATTAGTGATGTTGAGCAGCTTTTCATGTGCTTCTTGGCCATCTGTATGTCTTCTTTGGAGAAATGTCTACTTAGGTCTTCTGCCGATTTGTGGATTGGGTTGTTTGCTTTTTTAATATTGAGCTGCATGGGCTGTTTATATATTTTGGAGATTAATCCTTTGTCCGATGATTCATTTGCAAATATGTTTTCCCATTCTGAGGGTTGTCTTTTCATCTTGTTTGTAGTGTCCTTTGCTGTGCAAAAGCTTTTAAGTATCATTAGGTCACATTTGTTTATTTTTGTTTTTATTTCCATTACTCTAAGAGGTGGATCAAAAAATATCTTGCTGTGACTTATGTCAAAGAGTGTTCTTCCTATGTTTTCCTCTAAGAGTTTTATAGTGCCCGGTCTTACATTTAGGTATCTAATCCATTTTGAGTTTATTTTTGTGTATGGTGTTAGAGAGTGTTCTAATTTCATTCTTTTACATGTAGCCGTCCAGTTTTCCCAGCACCACTTATTGAAGAGACTGTCTTTTCTCCATTGCATATCCTTGCCTCCTTTGTCATAGATTAGTTGACCATAGGTGTGTGTGTTTATCTCTGGGCTTTCTATCCTGTTCCATTGATCTAAATTTCTGTTTTTGTGCCAGTACCATATTGTCTTGATTACTGTAACTTTGTAGTATAGTCTGAAGTCAGGGAGTCTGATTTCTCCAGCTCCGTTTTTTTCCCTCAGGACTGCTTTGGCTATTCGGGGTCTTTTGTGTCTCCATACAAATTTTAAGATTTTTTGTTCTAGTTCTGTGACAAATGCCACTGATAATTTGAAAGGGATTGCATTGAATCTGTAGATTGCTTTGGGTAGTATAGTCATTGTCACAATATTGATTCTTCCAGCCCAAGAACATAGTATATCTCTCCATCTGTTTGTGTCATCTTTAATTTCTTTCATCAGTGTCTTATAGTTTTCTGAGTACAGGTCTTTTACCTCCTTATGTAGGTTTATTCTTAGGCATTTTATTCTTTTTGTTACAATGGTACATGGGATTGTTTCCTTTCTTTCTCTTTCTGATCTTTTGTTGTTAGTGTACAGGAATGCAAGAGATTTCTGTGCATTAATTTTGTATCCTGCAACTTTACCAAATTCATTGATTAGTGGTTTTCTGATGACATCTTTAGGATTCTCTATGTATAGTATCATGTCATCTGCAAATAGTGACGGTTTACTTCTTCTTTTCCAATTTGTATTCCATTTATTTCTTTTTCTTCTCTGATTGCCGTGGCTAAGACTTCAAAACTATGTTGAATAATAGTGGTGAGAGTGGACATCCTTGTCTTGTTCCTGATCTTAGAGGAAATGCTTTCAATTTTTCACCATTGAGAATGATGTTTGCTTTGGGTTTGTCATATATGGCATTTATGATGTTCAGGTAGGTTCCCTCTGTGCCCACTGTCTGGACAGTTTTTATCATAAATGGGTGTTGAATTTTGTCAAAAGCTTTTTCTGCATCTATTGAGACAATCATATGGTTTTTATTCTTCAATTTGTTCATGTGGTGTATCACATTGACTGATTTGCATATATTGAAGAATCCTTGCATCCCTGGGATAAATCCCACTTGATCATGGTGTGTGATCCTTTTAATGTGCTGTTGGATTCTGTTTGCTAGTATTTTGTTCAGGATTTTTGCATTTATATTCCTCAGTGATATTGGTGTGTAATTTTCTTTTTTTGCAGTATCTTTGTCTGGTTTTGGTATCAGGGTGATGGTGGCCTCATAGAATGAGTCTGGGAGTGTTCCTTCCTCTGCTATATTTTGGAAGAGTTTGAGAAGGATGGGTGTTAGCTCTTCTCTAAATGTTTGATAGAATTCACATGTGAAGCCATCTGGTCCTGGACTTTTGTTTGTTGGAAGATTTTTAATCACCGTTTCAGTTTCATTCCTTGTGATTGGTCTGTTCATATTTTCTGTTTCTTCCTGGTTCAGCCTTGGAAGGTTATGCCTTTCTAAGAATTTGTCCATTTCTTCCAGGCTGTCCATTTTATTGGCATACAGTTGTTTGTAGTAGTCTCTTATGATGCTTTGTATTTCTTCAGTGTCCGTTGTAACTTCTCCTTTCTCATTTCTAATTTTATTGATTTGAGTATTCGCCCTCCTTTTCTTGATGAGTCTGGCTAAAGGTTTATCAATTTTGTTTACCTTCTCAAAGAACCAGCTTTTAGTTTTATTGATCTTTGCTAATGTTTTTTTTTGTTTGTTTCTATTTCATTTATTTCTGCTCTCATCTTTATGATTTCTTACCTTCTACTGACTTTGCGTTTTGGTTGTTCTTCTTTCTCTAGTTCCTTTAGCTGTAAGGTTAGATTGTTCATTTAAAATTTTTTTTGTTTCTTGAGGCAGGCTTGTATTGCTATAATCTTCCGTCTTAGAACTGCTTTTGCTGCATCCCATAGATTTTGGATCATCGTGTTTTCATTGTCATTTGTCTCTAGGTATTTTTTGATTTCCACTTTGATTTCTTCAGTGATCTCTTGATTATTTAGTAACGTATTGTTTAGTCTCCATGTGTTTGTGTTTTTTACGTTTTTTTCCATGTATTTGATTTCTAATCTCATAGTGTTGTGATTGGAAAAGATGCTTGATATGATTTCAGTTGTCTTAAATTTACCAAGGCTTGATTTGTGACCCAAGATGTGATCTATCCTGGAGTATGTTCTATGTGCACTTGAGAAGAAAGTGTAATCTGCTGTTTTTGGAAGGAATGTCCTATAAATATCAATTAAATGTATCTGGTCTATTGTGTCATTTAAAGCTTGTGTTTCCTTATTAATTTTCTGTCTGGATGATCTGTCCATTCATGTAAGTGAGGTGTTAAAGTCCCCCACTATTATTGTGTTACTGTCGATTTCCTCTTTTATAGCTGTTAGCAGTTGCCTTATGTATTGAGGTGCTCCTATGTTGGGTGCATATATATTTATAATTGTTATATCTTCTTCTTGGATTGATCCCTTGATCATTACGTAATGTCCTTCCTTGTGTCTTGTAACATTCTTTATTTTAAAGTCTACTTTATCTGATATGAGGATTGCTACTCCAGCTCTCTTTTGATTTCCATTTGCATGGAATATCTTTTTCCATCCCCTCACTTTCAGTATGTATGTGTCCCTAGGTCTGAAATGGGTCTCTTGTAGACAGCAAATATATGGGTCTTGTTTTTGTATACATTCAACGAGCCTGTGTCTTTTGGTAGGAGCATGTAATCCATTCACGTTTAAGATAATTATCGATATGTATGTTCCTGTTACCATTTTCTTAATTGTTATGGGTTTGTTTTTGTAGGTCCTTTTCTTCTCTTGTGTTTCCCACTTAGAGAAGTTCCTTTAATATTTGTTGTAGAGCTAGTTTGGTGGTACTGAATTCTCTTAGCCTTTGCTTGTCTGTAAAGCTTTTGATTTTCTGTTGAATCTGAATGAGATCCTTACTGGGTAGAGTAATCTTGGTTGTAGGTTCTTCCCTTTCATCACTTTAAATATATAGTGCCACTCCCTTTTGGCTTGTAGAGTTCCTGCTGAGAAATCATTGTTAACCTTATGGGAGTTGCCTTGTATGTTATTTGTTGTTTTTCCCTTGTTGCCTTCAATAATTTTTCTTTGTCTTTAATTTTTGTCAGTTTGATTACTATGTGTCTCAGTGTGTTTCTCCTTGGGTTTATCCTGTATGGGACTCTCTGCACTTCCTGGACTTGGGTAGCTATTTCCTTTCCCATGTTAGGGAAATTTTCGACTATAATCTCTTCAAATAGTTTCTCTGGTTCTTTCTCTCTCTCTTCTCCTACTGGGACCCCTGTAGTGCGAACGTTGTTGCATTTAATGTTTTCCCAGAGGTCTCTTAGGCTGTCTTCATTTCTTTTCACTCTTGTTTCTTTATTCTGTTCCATGGCAGTGAATTCCACCATTCTGTCTTCCAGGCCACTTATCCATTCTTCTGCCTCAGTTATTCTGCTATTGATTCCTTCTAGTGTGTTTTTCATTTCAGTTATTGTATTCTTCATCTCTGTTTGTTTGTTCTTTAGTTCTTCTAGCTCTTTGTTAAACATTTCTTGCATCTTGTTGGTCTTTGCCTCCATTCTTTTTCTGAAATCCTGGATCATCTTCACTATCATTATTCTGAATTCTTTTTCTGGAAGGTTGCCTATGTCCATTTCATTTTATTGTTTTTCTGGGGTTTTATCTTGTTCCTTCATCGGGTACATAGTCCTCTGCCTTTTCATTTTGTCTATCTTTCTGTGAATGTGGTTTTTGTTCCACAGGGTGCAGAGTTGTAGTTCTTCTTGCTTCTGCTGTCTGCCCTCTGGTGGATGAGGCTATCTAAGAGGCTTGTGCAAGCTTCCTGATGGGAGGGACTGGTGGTGGGTAGAGCTGGTTGTTGCTCTGGTGGGCAGAGCTCAGTAAAACTTTAATCCGCTTGACTGCTGATGGGTGGGGCTGGGTCCCCTCCCTCTCTGTTGGTTGTTTGGCCTGAAGTGATCCAGCACTGGAGCCTACGGGCTCTTTGGTGGGGCTCATGGCAGACTCTGGGAGGGCTTATGCCAAGGAGTACTTCCCAGAATTTCTGCTGCCAGTGTCCTTGTCCCTGCGGTGAGCCACAGCCACCCTCCCTGCCTCTTCAGGGGACCCTCCAACACTAGCAGGTAGGTCTGGTTCAGTCTCCTATGGGTCACTGCTCCTTACCCTGAGTCCTGATGCACACAGTGCTTTGTGTGTGCCCTCCAAGAGTGAAGTCTGTGTTTCCCCCAGTCCTGTTGAAGTCCTGCAATGAAATCCCCCTAGCCTTCAAAGTCTGATTCTCTAGGAATTCCTCCTCCCGTTGCCAGACCCCCAGGTTGGAAAGCCTGACGTGGGGCTCAGGACCTTCACTCCAGTGGGTGGACTTCTGTGATATAAGTGTTCTGCAGTTTGTGAGTCACCCACCCAGCAGTTATGGGATTTGATTTTATTGTGATTGCACCCCTCCTACCATCTCATTGTGGCTTCTCCTTTGTCTTTGGATGTGGGGTATCGTTTTTGGTGAGTTCCAGTGTCTTCCTGTTGATGGTTGTTCAGCAGTTAGTTGTGATTCCGGTGCTCTCGCAAGAGGGAGTGAGTGCACATCCTTCTACTCTGCCATCTTGAACCAATACTAATTCCCTCTTTTTTAAAAAAATAAATTTATTTATTATTTTTGGCTGCATTGGGTCTTCGTTGCTGCTCACAGGCTTTCTCTAGTTACGGCGAGCGGGGGCTACTCTTCACTGCGATGGGCAGGCCTCTCATTGGGTGGCTTCTCTTATTGTGGAGCATGGGCTCTAGGCATGCAGGCTTTGGTAATTGTAGTACGTGGGCTCAGTAGTTGTGGCTCACGGGCTCCAGAGCGCAGGCTCAGCAGCAGTGGCACAGGGGCCCAGCTGCTCCACAGCATGTGGGTTATTCCCGGACCAGGGCTCGAACCCATGTCCCCTGCATTGGCAGGCAGGTTCTCAACAACTGCGCCACCAGGGAAGCCCCCAATTCCCTCTTAAATAGAGAACCACAGAGGGAAACATCACTCCTTTGGCTGGTTGTGAACAAAGAACTTGTTCTTTGGCTGCTGTCTTTCGGACTACTTGTATGTCTGACTACTACTGCTGTGAGATTGGAGGGAACAGCCATGAAAATACAGAGACATGGAAAGAACCTGAGTGCTTGCTGACATCATTGAGTTGCTCATTGTGGTTCTTTGGGTTGTACCATACCTGGAATTCTGAGTACATGAAATAATGAACTTTTTCCAATATTTAAGCCATTTGGTTGCATTTTCTATTACTTGCAGCAGATATCATCCTTGATACAGGGGATACAGTGGATGCTCAGTGGATATAGAGGTGCCTCTGGCTTGCTGGAGGCTTTCCAGTAAGAGCCTGTGGGCAGGTAACACCATGTCCCTTAGTTACTTTGTAGGGCTGGGGCTCCAGTTTTACCTTCTGACCTGCTCAGGGTTGCAGCTGAGGCAGCAGGTGGGGTCCTCAGCATGTCTAGTTGGGAAAGGATGGAGAATGACCCATATCAAACAGTAAACAGTGAATTTCTCTTTTGGGCTTTCAACTTACATTGAAATGGGAAAGTTTACTTACTGACTTGTTTATTTTTAATCAGTTTATGTTCTACTCTTACTCTTCTTAAATAATATATTTTGAGGACCCCACAACCAAAGAAATACTGTATTACAGTAATAGAGATAGAAATCAACATGTAGGAAAGAGCAAAAAGAGTGTTCCCTTATCCCAGAAACAACACAATCAAATTGTTTTCTTTACCCATGTTTCCTAGAAATTCTTGTTCATATTCATGCAAAAATGTACAGAAGGGTAATCATAACTCAGGCATCATTAATTTTTTTATTGAGGTATGACATATCCGTGCTGTGAAGTGCCCATAACTGTATACCTTGATGACTTTTCATGTGTTCACTTTGTAACCACACCCCAGTTCAAGATATAAAACATTTGACTGGGTAGCATTTTTTAGTTTGCTTTTTAAATTTAATGTCATATCAGAATCATGCTACCCTGATGTTTATCCTAAGAATTTTTTAGTATGCTGTATGGTCTTCATACTGCTGACTATTAAAGGCTTTAAAAATTCAATCAGCTGACTGTATCACAGATACCTGAGCCAACTCACATCGCTGGACATTAAGATTGTTTAAAATTCTTCCAGATCACAAATAGTGCTTCAATAATCTGTACAGTAGAGGTCAGAAATTGGCAGCCTGTAGACTGGATTCTGCCCACATACCCATTTGATTAGGCTTGTTTGACGTTGGCACACCAGTATTTTTAAGAATATTTGAGTTTTGTTGCAAACTTTTACAACTCGATAGAGCTCACATGGAAATCTGGATTTCTTGCTTCCTTGATAAGGCAGAAGGTCTGGCTGCATGGGCCACATTCCCAGCAGAGGCCATCGTGTGGGGATGGGAAGGGGCTGCTTTCCTTGGAAGGGGTTTTTACTGCCCAGTTTCCCACAGTACTTGTGATTCCCAGTGTTTCCTTCTGTCAGGCCTGTTCGCTAATTAATAGCATCTGTCTGAGTCCAGTAGGCACCTGACTTTGCTATCCCTGGCATATGGCTTCCTTCTTCCTGATACTTATAATGATGTCATTTATGCATGAGGTTGCTGATAATCCTGAGGAAATCATAAATAGAAGTATGTTCAGAAGATCATAGTGAAAAAGAGCATGGCTATTGTGTCCAAGGTACCCTAGTGTAATCGCTGCTCGTGACTTTGGCCCAGTCATGTCCTCTGTGGGCCTCAATTTTCTCAAGCTTCAAGTAAGAACAATGATACTTCAGGGAGGAATTGTAAAGGTCTAGTAGTGCTTGGAACACAGTAGGAAATCAGTAAATGGTGGATAAGTAAAGAAAACTATTGAAAATTATTCTTTATAGTTAATTTATCCAATTCTGGTTCTTGAATAGCAAAATTTATTTTCATAAAAATAAGATTTAATTTCCTCTGAATTTGCTGTTCATTCAAAGGTCTCCAGAGACATGTATAAAGTTTTAATGACAGCAACAATAATAATGATAAGTGGATAGGATTTAATAATGTGTCTGAGTATCTAAAGAGTGACCTTAATATTATGATTTAATTGAGACGGTAAATTAAAAACGTGCTGCATTGCTCCATCATACTTAAGAGGTTAAAATGGGAATGAGTTGGTCCTTAACATTGTTGTTCGAGATGATGTTTCTTTAGGAAGATCACGATCGCCACTTACTAGCTACAGGCTCTTTCAGTTGATTTTAACAGATCCAGAGATTCTTTAGGGAGAATCTCTAGTAGTACACAGAGGCTTGCCTCCAGAATTTTGAGAGCATAAAGTATTGACCTTAGTAGAAGAAACATTTCCTAGAAAATAATTTGTCCTTCTCTTAGGTCCCACCACCTACTAGAAACCTAAGAGTCATTTTTATCTTTTCTTCCTCCTCTACATCCAATCCACGCATAAGTCGTCTGTCAATTCTCCTTCCCAACAGTCTCTCAGTTCAATTTACCTCCCTCCATCTAGACTGACACCACACTCACCTAAGGCAAAATGCATTCTCCATGGAGCAGCCAGGGGGATCTTTTAAATATTCAACTCACATCACATCACCCTACTTCTTAAAATTCTTCCATGACTTCCAGTTCACTTCAGATAAATTCCAAACTCCTTATCAGAGCACACGAGGCTCTGAATGATCCGTCCCCAACTTTCTCTCCAGCTTCATCTCATGCGACTCTCCCCCCTTTGCTCATGGTATTCCAGTAACACTGATCACCTTTCACACCAAGTTCTTCCCCAGCTCAGAGGCTTTGCACATGCCTTATCCCTGCCTGGAATCCTGGCCCCTACCCCATGTTCTCTGTCTTTCTTTGTAAAATTGGCTTCTTCATGTCTCCAGTTAAAATTTACGTTTACATCCTATCTAAGGAGGCCCTCCATTGTCCTTTTCTGCAATATCTTATGCCTTCATACCCGTCACACACTTCGTGGTGATTTTGTTTCCCTGTTGGTAGTCTGTCTTCTTGTACTCATGCAAGTTTCACGAGAACTGTGGCCACACCTCTCATTTACGTTATATCCCCTGCTGCTAGCACATTGCTGGGCATATAGCAGTCATTGATAAGTTTTAACTGAATGAAAGAAAGAAGGGATGGATGTAACTGCTATGAGAGCTCAGGTTAGTCTCAGGAAGGTTTTTCTAGAATGCGTTGGCTAGAAAGGGCATTAACCTTGCCGCCATACCAGCATGCCCCGTCTGTTTAGTATTGCTCACAGCGGGAAAGAGTTTTAAAGGATCTAGAAAAATGGAGAGCCAAAGACCAAGATACTGTCAGCTTATCTCTAGCACTGTCCAGGGGAGGTCCTGGGTTCCAGACCAATTATCACTTACATTTTTCTCTGAAAATTAATGGCGTAGCACTTGGTTTATCAATCAGTGTCTTGTAAGTTTGGTTGGCATGAATTAGAGCTCTTGAACCTGATTAGTTCTGCGAGAGCTGACAAATTTAACCAGCTGAGTGTCTGATGCACCTTGGTCTCTCACTGACCCTCAGTCCATTGTTTGACTCTGACCCAGCTCTCGCTCTGCTCTCACTCAGGATACTCAGCTGGTCCTGCCTACTTTCTCTCCACTTTCTGACCTTGGCCCTTCCTCTCTCTCAGCTTAATGTCCCATCTCCCTTTTTCTCATTCTGTGCCTTGACGTAGTAAACTCAATGCACAGATTTCAAACTTAAGAACCATTAAGGGTACATCTTCGTGCCAATAAACTGAAATTAATTTATTTCAGGTTTGCTGACATTGTGGACAACCTTATGTCAGCATAGTTGGCAGCTCCTGCTGATGAAGTGTGATATGACAGTCCAACTCTTTTAGATATTATAGGTGTCCAGGTGAAAAAATAAGAAGAAAGCAAAATTCTGGGAGCTTTGAAGTGGGACTGGAGGACTGCTCAGATGTAGAAGAATACTGACTTCTGGAGGAGAGAAGTAAGGTAGAATTAATAAAATGAGAAGATCTGCAAAAGAAAAGTAAATTTCTAAATGCAGGGAGTATCCCTCTTAGAGTCAGAGCCAGCTAGTTTCCCTCCGTTATTCTGGTAAAAATGGAGGAAATTACTCTTCTTTGTCTCCATTTTCAGCTCCCTGGTCTGGGTTTATTATTATTATTGATGATTAATTATATTATTTCAAGATCACGGGAATCTTCTACTGAGAGATTTTGCTATGATTTGCTAGCTTGTAGCTCATGAGAATGAGTGTGCTCAGGATCCCAGACCACACCAGTCTGTCTGGCTCTGATTGTTTCTGGATACTTCCCAATCCAGGCCTGCACCCAAGTGTAGTCTTAGGGAAAGTTGTGAAGTTGAACAAGTTTGTTATCTACGAACTGATTCTATCTCGTCTGCATCATACACACCTCTCAGAGCCTCCACCACTTTCTCTTCTCTTAGGCCCTTTACTCTCATATTTGTAAAAGAAACAAAATCGAAATAGTTAATTAATAATAATGATGGTATTGGTTAGGATTCAGCCAAGAAAAGAAACTACAAAGACATGGGTTCAAATCTCAGCTTCATCGCTTACTACCTGTGTATCTCTGAGCTTCAGTCTCCCCTTAACAATATTAAAATCACAAGATCCTTGTGAGGATTCACTAAAAGTATGCAGAGTGCCTTGCATATTGTTTGCGCTCAATAAACTTTCCTTTTCCCCCTTCTCAAGTATATTAACATGTTTAAAATCATCTGCAGAGGTAAGGATTAAAACCAAGGAATGCAGCTTTCATGGTGTAATTTCAGGCAGTGGGTGGAATAGGTATTTTTGGATTGTGGCTCCTCCATGTGTTCCTGACATTATAATATAGAGGTGACTTCCTACTCTATCTACACATAATGGTATTTGACTTTGTCATTATGATTTCAGTATGATGAGCATTACTGGTGCTTGGCTCTGGACTACATAATTGGTCCTGTTCAAAGACACAGTGGGAAAGAGATTCTTTGATTAAGTTTTGTTCAGTTTTATTAAATATTTCTTGAATCCATTCCTTCTTCTCCAGCACCATCACCACTGTCATGGTTCAGGAATTCAGCATTTTCTACATGCATCACTGCATCACCTCCTAATGGGTTTTCCTGATGCTGGGCTCTTCGTCTACACAGCAGGCAGAGTGATTTTTCGAAAACATGCATATGATCCTGTCAACCCTTTACTTAAAAGCCTTCAGTGGCAGTATTCTCAGCCTCTGGTGTCATAACACACCAGTTTGTCACGTCAGTTGTAAGGCATACTCATCCATCTATCGAACAAATATTTATTGAGCATCTACTATATGTCAGTTACTGTTGTAGGTATTTGGGGAGTACATCAATAAACAAAATAGACAAAAATCTCTGCATGTTGTCAGAAACTTGTTAGCAATAAGAGTTAAAGTCCTGAAGATTGTGAATGATTTATCTGTTTGAATATTATAGTGGATACATGTTTATTTCTACAATAACTTTATGCTAAATCACTTGGGCAGTGAGGTGCTCCTTGATGGGGAGCGGAAGGGGGGATTTATAGCTAGTAGTTGGGGAATCGTGTGTAAATCTGGGTATGCCTTTGGCATTGTGCATCTGAACAGTGTCATAATTTGTCTACATGTAGAAAAAAAATGTTAAGCATTCTACTTGTCTGCAAGATAGGGTACACATTTTTTAGCCTTCATCATTTGGCCTCCACTTACTCCATCAAGCTCATTCTCTGCCACTCCCTGCCTTTCACAGTACACGATCTGGTCCTTACCTTTAAAACTGATTTAACTTCCCACCATTAGAAGCATTTGAGTCATAGATAACTGAAATATATAAATATTTTTCTTACAAGACCAGAGGTCATATCCTTGTGGGAGAAGGAACCAAGTCCATATTGTAAACTGAAAATGAAGAGCCAAAGGGAATATGGTGGGACCATCAGATTCCTGCTAATAGATAACATTTATAGTATTTTAGAAAAGTATATTTCTTAGCATTTGATAAAAATAGACACAGTCATAATAATAAATCTGAAAACGTTTACTGGTACATTATTAGTCAATCAAAAGTACAGCAAACACATTGGAAAATGGGATAGTTTTGGAGGCTAAGAAAGAAGTCGTGGAGGGATTAGTCTCACCTTGTCCATGGGTGAGGGGGAAATGGACAAAAATGAACTGGAGAAGAAGATTTTTGCTATCATACGAAAACTCTCAAGTGATGCAAATAGGAACCAAGGTCTGGTAGATTCCTGCGGCCATCAGAATTGCTCCCCATTACAAAGTGGGAGCTTCCAGTCGATTCACATTGTTTACAGCCTCAACTCTGAGCCACATGCCCAGAACAAAGATTTTCTGCTAATTCTTTCTTGCTTTCTTTCTTTCTTTTCTTCCTTCCTTCCTTTCTCTCTCTCTCTCTCTCTCTCCCTCCCTCCCTCCCTCCCTTCCTTCCTTCCTTCCTTCCTTTCTTTGCACTTCATGGCTTGCAGGATCTTGGCTCCCCAATCAGAGATTGAACCCGGGCCCCTGGAAGTGGAAGCATGGAGTCCTAACCACAGGATGACCAGGGAATTCCCCTAATTCTTTCAACTTCTGATGTTGGGACATGCCTTCCATTTTTGACGTCAAAAGTGATGGTTGACACAACTTGTGGCAGCTTGGAGCGGGAGAAAGTAAGGAATCAAAGAAGTTGCCCTTGTTTAGGTTTTTATAGAAAGGTGTGAAAGGGAAAACTTTAAGCATAGATATGGCTGGCTGGAAAAGATCTGGCTAGGAGTCCACAGATGGTGTTGAATGGAGATGCCCTTACATTGTTGTTTCAGGACACTCAGTATGGCTGGCTAGTGATTCATTAGGGCACAGTCCACTAAGAGGTGTGGGAGAATTGAACAACATCAAAGACACCCCAGGGTGTATTTCAGTGTCTTGAAGCGGGAAACAAAAGTAGGGACTCAAAGCCATGAGTCATTCAGGGGAGCATAAAGAGGAAGAGTATAGCAAGCAGGCCAAGGGGTCCAAAGCCTGTGGTTCTACAGCTGTTGGGGTCACCTTGGGCGATTATGCCACAGGGTTCTCAGGGACAGGGCATGTTAGAGAGCTGTGCCCCTCGCCACCCATTTCTGCCCCCATAAACAGGGCTCGGCAATTCTCTCCTCAAAAGGACCACTGTTCAGTTATTTTGGTCCTTGCAGCCGAGGCTTCAGTGCCTGGCCTCTCTCCAACACTGTGTGAAATGCAGTGAGGGGCTGTGCTGGGGTGACCCACACTTCGTAATTAACCCTCCTCATTAGCAACTCCCCTGCTTCCGTTGGGGCAGGGCACACATGTTTGTGGTTATGTAACTGCCAACCAGGGCTGGGCCAGCCGTTTGTTGGCATCCTAATTGTCTCCAATCACAAGGAAATGAATTGCAGTGAGAAAAGTATTGAGAAGTGGAGCACCCTGGCTGCCAGCCAAGGACTCCAAACTGTCAGCTGCAAAGCCCAGGAATCTGGCATCAAAGCAGGACATTGGAAGTTGGGCTGGGGCCAGTGGAGCCAGAAGCCATGTGCCAACTTGCTGAAGGAGGGTTGGGGTGGGGGGTGAGCGGGGGCAGGGGAGTAGTGGGACCTGGGGAAAGAGAACACTTGAGTGCAGGAGAGAGGAGGAGAGATTCGAGCACTTTCCCTTGTGACCTGTCCTTCCTCTCCTCTGATCCCCAACAGCCTCCAATGCCACCTTAGCGGTGATCTTGAGAGCACAGGGAAGTGAAGAGAGGGCAGGGCAGGGGACAAAGAGGAGGAGGGTAGATAAAAGAAGTCTGCATAGATTTAAATGATGGAGAAGACAAAAGATCTCAACGAACTGTTAGTTTCCACCCTATCCTGAGTTTGCTTTTGCTACTGCCGCTGTGGAAGAAGGGCTATTGATGGTCTTGACGCCATCACCGGGGCTGTGGCCGCCTCCGCTGCTGCTGCTGGTGTAGTTATTTCGATTATGGGGATTCCAATGATGAGTGAGTACAGGCACGGAAACCTTAGAGCTTTAAGTCAAGATTACCTTCTATGAGTGAAATTAAGAAGAATAAATATGTCATGGAATGAGACCTACACTCTCTAGAAATGTCCCGAGAGTTCATAAAATGGGCATTTTACTAAATGCCTAGTAAAAGGCAGTCAGTAAAGAGGAGTTTCGGAGTACCGAGTCTATCAAGCCTCAGTCAGGCTGGAGAATCTCACATCCTTAACGTGCATTAGTTTGGCTGCAGCTGAAACCTAATGGCAGCTGGATCTTGCTAATAGGGAAAGCTGGTCTGCAATGAGCTTGCAGCGGGGAGCCCCTTATGACCAGATTTGTCACTGAGTGCCCAGCATCGTCAGAGGAAGAGGGTCCGAAAACCAGGCAGACAGAGTATTCTTGCCCCAGAGAAGCCCTTCTGTTGTAGGCTGGAATGTTTCACAGATGCTCACAGTGGTCGGGTGGAAAGTTCTTCAGAACTCTACCATTTCTGTTGATGTGCTGACTCATGAATTCATTCCATAAATATTTACTGGGCACCAACTGTATGGCATACGCTTTGCTAGTCCCTGGGAATAAAGAAGTGAAGAAAACAGACACAGCCCCTTCCATCATTGACCATTCAGTTGAGCAGAAAATCAGAGAGTCGTTCAAGAAAGTCCTGAGGAACTGTGTAGCGCAGGGAACTCTACTCAACACTCTGTAATGACCTATAGGGAAAGGAATCTCAAAAAAGAGGGGATCCATGTATATGTATAACTGACTCACTTTGCTGCACACCTGCAACTAACACAGCATTGTAAATCAACTCTATTCCAATAAAAATTAATTTAAAAAGAAAAAAATGCGAAGTCCTGAGGAGAAAGCGAGCATGGTGTGTAAACGCAAGAGCTCAGCAGTTGCCGTAGGAACTATGTAAATTGGATAAGGTGATGTGGGAGTACTGGATACCCCATGGATGTCCACTACAGCAGTCAGTGCCCCCCAAGCAACCTCTGGACTTCTAAAGCAGGTTTCCAAGGTACCCTAATTCTGGAACAGAAATACTAGTGTTAGGTCACTGGGAAATGCTGTCATATTTGTCAAGTAATTGATTAATGAGTCATAGGTATATGGCTTATGGCTTAGAGCAGTGGCTGGTATACAGTAATGCTACCTGAGTGTTAGTGGTTATCGTTAGATAATGATGGTGGTGATGATTATCCACCCCCTTTGGGTATAGGGGCATAATTCAGTTGGAAGGCGATATACAAGAGGTGTTAATATAGTGTTAACCAGATTGGGGTCTGGGTGCAGGAATTATCGTAATGGTGAGACTATTCATTATCTCAGTCATCATTCATTCATTCAAAACCGATATATTGAGCACCTACTATGTTCCAGGCTCTGCACTGAACATGAGGGCTGTAAATAGAGACTAATCATTGTCCGGGTTTGAAGGTGAGGTGGAGAAATGAGCAGATTAAAAGACAGATACAGAAGTTTGTGACGTGTTTTTATATTAGGGGAAGCATATGAGCTGTGGGAATATAGAGGAGAGGCAACAAATTCAGCCTGGTGGGTAGGAAGCGGGGTGGGCAGGTCGCAGAATACTTCCCAGAGAAGTGGAGCTGATTCTTAAAGGACCAGTAAGGATTCTTCCAGGTGATGTGGATGTGGGGAGGGTGTCATCCCAGACAGGGCGACTGGCACAGACCAGGGTACAACAGTACTAGGGAGCATGGACCTCTAGGGGATTTCCAGATGGGTGAGACGTGTAATATAGGGTACACATGGTGAGTGGTCAGCTGTGACCCGCCCCCTCAGCTGTGACCCCCCCCCCCCAGGAAGAGGGCAGGGAGAGTACAAAGGAATTTGATAATGAAGTTTGTATTTTACCCTAAATGTAGTGGGCAGTCATTCAAAGGGCTTTAAGCAGGGCAGTAGCAAGATCAGATTTGTGTTCTAGAAAGACCTTTTTGGCAGCAGTGTGGAGAATAATTTAGAGGGAGGAAAAATGAAGACAGGAGCCCCTGGGGAAGATAAGATTTTCTTCCACGAAACCCTGAAATTGCATCTAAAGTAATATGGTTGCCGCTGGCCAGATGCACATCTAACTGCTCTGTTCTGAGAAATGGTGGGGATCTCTGGGGTGCAGGGTGCTGGAAGGTCTGAAGTTGGCTTCAGGGAAAGCAAAGAGCCTTGCACAGTACCAGGGGAACTGTCATTTGGAGAGAGAAATCTGTTTACTTGAGCAGCCTGTGTGTATGAAGGTGGGCTGATGGTGACCCGAGCCATTCTGAAAGTGGTGGCCCCTAGGGGTAAAGCTAGGATCAAGAAGAGATTGAAAAAAAGAAAGACTGGGGGTTACTATAAGGACACACTTTTAACTCTTCAGCATAAGATGGAGGTCTTGAAAAGTAGCGGGTTCTCCATTATCAAAGGTATGGAGGTAGAGGCTTGATGACAATTTGGCAAAGATGCTATAGGAGGACAAAACCAATGAATGAAGAATTAGGCTGGGAAAGCGACAAACAGAAGACCATGGATCAGAACCTTATATAAATTCTCTGCGGTATCATCTAAGTAAACAGACCATTACAACATGTGGGGGAAGTTCCAGGTGTTTTGGGAGCACATTGGAGGGGTATGTCATCCAAATTTCAGAAAGGCTGGGAAGACCACCCAGAGGAAGTGATATTTAAGCAGAAACTTAAAGGATGAGTAGGAGTTAACCAGGGAAAGGGGGTTGGGATTGAGGGATACAGACCACTCCACTTTGTAATTCTCGCCAAGAATGATCTGGCTTAAAATGTCACTAATCACAAGGTTAGTACACCTCAATCTAGAGCCGATTCCTGTCTGAGAGCTAGCATCCCTTTTGATACCATAAGATATTTGAATGAGTTTTTGCTTCCTCATTTAAAATATGTTCTGTATTCATCAAACATAACAATTTTTTTGACAGGATCTAAGACATAGTAGTATGGAAAAGAGAGTAGGGCCATTCTTTGCAATGCTGAGTCCTTTGTAGTCCTGTAAGCCCTGGGAAGGCAGCAGTGCAAGTGTGGATGATGCAGTGAAATGGAGCCGTGACCGAGGATCCACACAAACCCTGCTTCTTCCACCTCTTGGCACCTTCTTGGGGTGATGCTACTCAGTCGCAAGTCATTGCAAAGCTCCTCTCACTGTCCCCTGTGATACCTCCAGCTCTTCAGCTGTCAAGACTCTGAAAGGTATAGGCTGAGCCTGTGCTGTTTGGGGGAAAAAGATGGAGGTGGAGAAACAGACTTATGGGAGGCATTAAAAACCTCTGGGTAGGGCTTCCCTGGTGGCACAGTGGTTGAGAGTCCGCCTGCTGATGCAGGGGACACGGGTTCGTGCCCCGGTCTGGGAAGATCCCACATGCCGCGGAGCAGCTGGGCCCGTGAGCCATGGCCGCTGAGCCTGCGCGTCCGGAGCCTGTGCTCCGCAATGGCAGAGGCCGCAACAGTGAGAGGCCCGCGAACCGCAAAAAAACCCCCAAAAACCTCTGGGTATTTTGGGGAAAAAAAATTGAATTTTGACCTCGTTTCCACAGCCCAATTCCAAGAATAGTCTTACAACTTTGGACTCTCTCCCTTGGGTAATATAAATGCTCAGTTAAATGCTGAGAGAACTGAAGTTCAGTTTTATGATTAACCATCTGTCATAATCTTTTATATTGCTCACTTGCAGATTTTATGGTCACGTCCAACATCATCTTCTCTGTGGTTGTTTGAAAACTTATCCAGCTTTAACATGCTGGAGAGACAGCATGATATAAAAAGAATAGCATGGAATTTAGAGATAGATTATGAATCCCACATCTGCATAATTAGCTGTGTGACCTGGGTCACTTGATAATATCTCTGAGTGTGTTTCATCATTTGGGATTTAAGGGTAACATCTGTCTCATAGGAAGTGTCTGGTATAGCACCTGACACACAAGAGGTGTTCAGTAGACCAGCGGTCCCCAACCTTCTTGGCACCAGGGACTGGTTTTGTGGAAGACAATTTTTCCACAGACGGGGCTGGGGGCATGGTCCAGGCTGTAATGCGAGCAATGGGGAGCGGTGGGGAGCGGCTCACTCACCTGCCACTCACCTCCTGCCGTGCGGCCTGGTTCCTAACAGGCCGCGAATGAGTATTGTTCCCCGGCCCAAGGGCTGGGGACCCCTGCAGTAGCCATTTCCCTTTTCTTAATACATGGCCCTTCCTTCTCTTTTCTATGCTGCTATGTCTTGGGCCCTGTGAAAAACTGTTACATTTGATAGATACAAATCATATTTAAAATAAGGAAGAAAAACCCTCAGTCACATGGCTTATAGTATCCAGAGGTGTGTTATGTCTTACAAGACAGGAATTCCAAGTTGACTTCAGATAGAATATACTGTTTGTCAGTTTTCAACACCCATTTCCTTTAAAAGGTTTGCATAAGAATGAAGGAATGGAAAACATGTTTAAACAATCACATTCTTGACCAACACTGAAAATTGTCAGTGGTGCAAACTTCTCATTTTGAACAATTTTGATTAAAAAAGTCATGGTCTAGGTTCTTTTTTTTTTTTCCATGCATAATTTAGAGCTACCTCAATAAAATGTTGTAGATTCTTTGAGCTGGAAGAAATCTTAATGATGATCTGTAATAAATGCAAGTGACAGTGCCATGGGCTGTTACTCGGGATGTTAATTGCCCCATAAACTGATCTAATAAGGAAACTCAGGCTCAGTAAGTAGGAGTGGCTTGCTCAAGGTGTGGCGAGAGGGTTAGTGACAGGGACATTGTCTCAGTCTGCTCAAGCCTCATGGCCCAGATGGCACTTGGGTGTCACCTGCCTCTCTCTTGACCAGTTGGCAGCAGCAGGGCATGCATGAAGATTGGCTTCTCTGGCTTCTGACCTTCCCCCTCTGCCCTCCTGTTGTGGCCTGGATTCATCTGCCCACTGCAGCTAGAGTGACGGATTGTGAGTTGACCATGTTTACCGATCTACCATATTTATCTCTTCAACTACTGGAAAAGGGTCTGGCAGAGACTGAAAATCAAAGCAAAGGAATATCCTGGTGGGGCTCATGCATGGAGGGAGCTGGGTCAGTCCAGGTAACACAGCATGGGGTGGGGGGGGTGGGGGGTGTATAACTCAGAACTGTAGACGGTCTCTTGAAACAGACTCAGCTGGGAGGTAATTGAGGGTCTGTACAGCAGCCGCTGAGACTTGTCACTCAACAGCACCACAGTTACCTTGACAAAGCATTGCTGATTGGAAATTAAAATGCATGGGATTGCATGGGGAGTGTTTTCAGGAAGAAATAGAATCGACTTAGGGACACCATTCAGTCTCTTACAGCCGAACGCCAGATGCAAGGATTTTTCAAGGAAACCGCAAGGCTCTCTTCTGTTCTGGAGCAGAAGGTTTAGGGCTTAGGTTGGTTAGAGTAAAGCTATTTTAGGAGACATTGCCAAAGCCTGAGCAGCGAGGCGTCGGAGAGCTGTGTCAGAATTGATGCAGATCCAGCCCTGGAACCAGTCTGGACAAGCAGCCCTTGGACTCTATCTGCATCTGCTTGCCGGACCTACTGCTGGAGGTGGACTCCTATTGTCCCAGATCAAACATCTGCAGTGCTTTGGGGCCAGGAGACTTGTGTGTCCAGTGAGTCACCACTTTTTTCTGACTTGCTATGTTGGGTTAGATCAGTGATTCCCAACCACATGGGCAGACATGAGACGTGAGCTCCTTGGGCTCCCTATGTCCTGGGCAGGAGTTTCAGCCAGATTCTCTTTTCTTGAACTCACATTTCTTCCATTAAAAAAGTATATATATGGAAATATAGTTTATGTCTAATGTGCTGTGAAGGCATATGTGCTGTTAATCAGTATATATATATATATATATTTTTTTTTTTTTTTTTTTTTTTTTTTGCGGTACGCGGGCCTCTCACTGCTGTGGCCTCTCCCGTTGCGGAGCACAGGCTCCGGACGCGCAGGCTCAGTGGCCATGGCTCATGGGCTCAGCCGCTCTGCGGCATGTGGGATCTTCCCGGACTGGGGCACGAACCCATGTCCCCTGCATCGGCAGGCGGACTCTCAACCCCTGCGCCACCAGGGAAGCCCCAATCAGTATATATTATATAATGTGGATTATATGTCAGATTTCCTCCATTAAATTGTATATATATATATGTATGTGTGTATATGTATATATAGAGAAATATTAGACAGTATAATGGCCCCCAAAGATGATCACTTCCTAATCCCTGAAATCTGTGAACATGTAACCTTACATGGCAAAAGGGACTTTGTAGATGTTTAATTTAAGGATCTCAAGGTAGGGAGATGATCTTGGACTATCCAGGTAGGCCCAATGTATTGATAAAGTCCTTACAAGAGGGATGCAGGAGGAGTCAGAGTCAGGAAAAGGAGATGTGGTGATGGAGCCAGAGGGTGGAGTGATGCGCTTTGAAGATGGAGAAAGAGACCATGCGTCAGGAATGTAGGTGTCCTCTAGAAGCTGGAAGGGGCAAAGAGATGGATTCTCCTCTAAAGTCCCCAGAAGGAAAACAGTGATGTCACTGCTGAGGTGGTGACCTTCTGACCTTCATAACTGTAGAAAATAAATTTTTATTGTTTTAAGCACTGTTTGTGGCAATTTATTACAGCAGCAATAGGAAACTAATACTCCATACATATATGTATACATACACAGTATACACATATCCTCTAAGTTATAAAATTCAAGGATTAGAAAAGTTATACATGTTTGTATATATTATATAAAGTGAAAATAGCAATAAGTTACACTTAGAGTACTGTATGACTCAAGATTGTGGTCTCTGGAGCCAGCTCTGCCATGTTCTAGCATTGTGACTTGGGTAAGTCGCTGAACTTCAGTTTCCTCATCTCTAAAATGGGGATATGATCCCACCTCATACGGTTAAAGTGAGGGTTAAATGAGGTAATACATATATACATGAGTACCTGGCACATAGTAAGCACCATATTAGATAATGTTATTATCCTGATTTGTCAGATGAAGAAACTGAGGTTGACTTTCCCACGGCCATGAAGCTCTGAAGTGGCACAGCTGGGGTTAGGTCCTAGCCAATCCAGCTGCAGTAGGTTTCCACACTGTACTCTCATCCATAGAGGGAAAGTATCTATCATGGACTGAATTTTTGTGTTCCCTCAAAAATTCATATGTTGGAGCCCCAATCCTTAGCATAGCTGTATTTGGAGATGGACCTCCACGGTTAATTAAGGTTAAAATGAGGTAATAAGGGTGGGCCCCTAATCAGATAGGATTAGTGTCCTCAGAGCTCCATCCTTCTGCCTGTTTCACCCCTCACTCCGCTGGGGGCACGCAATGAGGAAAAGGCCATGTGACAACATAGCAAGAAGACAGCCACCTACCTGCCAGGAAGAGAACCCTCACCAGAAACCACATTTACTGGCACCTAGATCTTGGACTTCCAGCTTCTAGAACTGTGAGAAATAAATCTCTGTTGTTTAAGCTACTCAGTCTGTGGTGTTTTGTTATAGCAGCCTGAGCAAAACGACTAATATATTCTCCTTCCCCAGACCCCAATTCCCATTCCACAACCATACGACCTGTTAACTATTTGGTATATACCCGTCCAGACAGACAGACAAACAGACACATACACACAAACACAATTCATAATACTTTTAAAAATAAAATGCCATCATAAAATATATATGGTTTTGGGCTTCCCTGGTGGCGCAGTGGTTGAGAGTCCGCCTGCCGATGCAGGGGACACGGGTTTGTGCCCCGGTCCGGGAAGATCCCACATGCCGCAGAGCGGCTAGGCCCGTGAGACATGGCCGCTGGGCCTGCGCGTCCGGAGCCTGTGCTCTGCAACGGGAGAGGCCACAACAGTGAGAGGCCCACGTACAGCAAAAAAAAAAAAAAAAAAAAAAAAAAAATGGTTTTGTAACTTGCTACTCATGTAATATATCATGAACAACGTTTTTGTTAAATTTATTTTAATTATAGAATAATACATAGATTCATTCTTTTCAAAAAGTTTGAACATTATAGGTAAAGCTAAAGTCTCCTTTGACCACCACTTTTAATCCTGATCTTCTCTATGGCTTGAGATAACCGCTGCGTCAGTGTGTATCTTTCCAGATTTTAAATACATTTGCACACATGCACATGTACCCATGGTAAATGTGTAGTGTTGTTTGCTGTTTGTGTCCATGTGCTTAAACAATTTGTGTCATATTGCAAGGACTGTTCTGAAACTTGGTATTGTATTTCTGAGATCTAGCTACATTCATGAACATAGATTTGGTTTATCCCTTTTAACTGCTGAATTGCATTCTGTCACATGAGTGCATTGCATATTTATCCATTCCATTACTGGTGGACCTTTAGGTCACTTTCAGTTTCTTGCTATTATAATGTTTCATTTAGTTTTCTTATCCAGTCTTCTTGCATACATGTGAAACTGGTTCCCTGTGGGTAGAGACCCAGGAAGAGGAAATGCTGGATCATGGGATATACACATTTGCAGTTTTTAATAGACTGCCAAGGAACTATCCAAAGTGACTGTCCTCTTTATATTTCTCCCAGTGGTGTATGAGAGTACTCTTTTCTCTACAGTATCATCAACACTTGATTTTGTCAGTGTTTTAATTCTTGCAGATCTGATGAGTGAAAAATAGAATCTTCTTATTTTAGTTTGCATTTGGAAAAGTTAATCAATTAGATGGTTGAACAACTTTTCAAGCTGGCTACTTGAATTTTCTCCTTTATGAATTTCCTATTCATATTCTTCCCCCCATTTTTATTGCATTTTTACCTTTTTCTTATGATTATGATTTTTAGGAGTCCTCGTGAATATCTTTCTGTCTAAATACATGCAGGTCTACTTTATTTATTTTTTAATGGTGCATAGTATTCAATCATACACATCAGAGGCCAGAAAACACTCAAGTCAAATCTGGCCTTCCATATGTTTTTGTAAATAAAGTGGTTTTTGTTTTTTTTTAAAGACATGGCCATGTGCATTCTTTTACGCATTTTCTGAGTGATTAGTGCTACAACAACAGAGCTGAGTAGTTGTGACATAGGCTATATGGCTCACAAAGGCTAAAATTGTTTATGGCTCTTTATAGGAAAAGTTTGCTCTGATATAGATAAATCAAAATTTGTTTAACCATTCCTCTTTTGATACATATATAGGTTGTTTCCCATTTTCCCACTATTATAAACCATGTGTAATTAATATCATCGCACACATATCTTTCTCCGCAGATGTGATCATTTTCTTTGACTGAATCCTTGGAAGTGGAATTTCTGGCTTATCAGAAGGCTGCTTTTAGTGAAGCTTGCTTATTTGAACTAGTACTATGTCTGAATTGGAGGATATTTTACAGAAGTATTGTTATTTCTTAGGAATAATGATATATTCCCATTATTTAGAATCGGCTAGGTACCAGGCATCGTATTAGGTGCCTTATTTAATTAGGTATACTATCTCATTTAATCCTCCAAGCAACACTGAAATTGGTGTTAATAACTGCCTTTTACATATGAGGAAACTGAGGTTTTGTGACGTTAGGGAGCTTGTCCAAAACCACAGAACTGGTGTGTGGTAGAGCCAGGATTTGAACCTATTTCTCAGACTTCAAAACTCCCATATTTTCTACTACACAGCAATGTCTCTCAGTGAAAAATACTAGGTGATGTGCACTATTGACATAATATCACATTACAAGTAGCAGTTTTACA
Source organism: Delphinapterus leucas (assembly GCF_059928025.1). NCBI lineage: Eukaryota > Metazoa > Chordata > Mammalia > Artiodactyla > Monodontidae > Delphinapterus > Delphinapterus leucas. The sequence continues at coordinate 43,829,227 of NC_143135.1, forward strand.
TATTTGTTCTTTTTTAATTGAACAGGTAACAACATTTGTAATTAATGGAGTAAGTTTCTGTAGACAGATGGGTTAAATTAATTTTATAGACTCAAACACTGTTGGCTTTCTTAAGCAAGCTAAACATTTCCTTTGCAATCCTATTTATGCTTCTATAAATAAAGGCACAGCTGTGATGTGGTGGAATGAATACTGGATTTAGGAATCCAAATTTGGAAAACCCGTGGTTTCTGCCTCCTTCCAAGGCTGCTGTGTGACCGTGGGCAAATTTCCTACCCTCTCTGTGCCTCAGTTAGTTTACAGTGCTGTGAGAAATCAGTGTAAATAGCTGTGAAGTGCTTGATATAGTGTCTGGCATGTAATGAGGGTACAGTCTGTGATTGTCTTCATCCCCTGAGGATATTTCCGGAAGGAGGATTCAATCTGATAAAGCCTGGGTACATTTCAGTGAGCTTGTTTCAAGCTCAAGTTCCGCCCTGCTCTGAAGCCCTCAGGCCACACCCTTGGCATAATAGTAACTGAGAGATGCCAGACACAGTCCATTGCCAAGAATGTGCCTAATTCCTCCAGTACAGAAAGGAGAAGCTGGGTTGTGACCTTGCCTGGCATTTAAATATTGTTATGCCTGGTCCATGCTCTTCGGTGCGCTGAGAAACAATATGAACAGCTCACACTTATTCAACACTTACTCTATACCATCGATGGTGCCAATTATGGATTTAATTCTCACCGCAGTGCTGGTAGACCAGTACTCCTTCTGTTCCTCGGAGGAATAGACTAGATGAGGAAACAGAGGCCTAGACAGAGTACAAAGAGGCATGTGCTCAGTAGGTAGAAAAGCTGGGATTTGAATCCACATCTCTCTGACACTTAGGCCTGAGCATTTAGCCACCATACTATACATTCCCCCTTGAGAGGAGAATCCCTGGCTGGGAATATATATGTGTTTATTTCAGCTGCAGGCTTCGGCTTGGGAGGATGTGCCGCCTGGGGCATGCTGTGCATCAGACTTATATAAGCTAAGTGGTCATCTCTTAATATCTGGAGGGTAGGATTGCCTTTCTTGATTGTCTGGTGCCACAAATCAACATGTCTGCCTTGGCTATATTGAGTTTTCTTGCCATCTCAGGGAAGCCTCCCCAAGCGTCAGGAAGCGAGATCTGACGGCCGACAATTTTGCTTTTATCACTGCCTTTCTCCTGTCAAAGAAGGAGTCTCTTTCACCCCAAATTGCTGCCTAGCATCCATGTCTGAACCAGATCAATTTGTCTGTGCCACTCTGTTGGGATTGCTGTCATTTTTATTGGTTTTAGCTGCCTTCTAGACCACCTTGTTGGCAATATAAGCTCCAAATGGCCTGGAACTCATCGTTTATGGCCTCTGCCAGATTAAACATTTAGAACATAATATACCCAGCTTCAAAAACAATTGTGCAGCCTTCCAGCCAAGCAGCATATTGATTTTAATTTGGGCAGTTGCACACATTTTCAGGTCTTAGGAGGGACTCGGAGGCTTTGGACTGCCAGTGGCTCATGGCCTTTCTCCTTCCCACCCCTGTTTCTCCACTTGGAGCTGGAAGAGCCTAGAGATCACAGGGCCAGAAGCAAAGGTCTCCTTCCGTGCCCCATGTTTTCCCTTTTGGAACTGAGACCATCCCAGCCTCAGATCTAAAACCGTTATGAAGTAGAAAGGCAGCAAGATAACTAGGAATAGTGTGGGCAGAGCTGGGTTCAGATCCCTGCCTTACCTGGAATGGCACATGACCTTGGGCGAGTCATTTCAACCTCTGGATCTCAGGCTTCTCATCAGTAAAATGGGGGCAATGAGGACATTTAACTCACAAAGCAGATGTTAAGCTTAATTATCATGTGCTGGAAGATCCTCCATAAAAATTTAATGAAAAAAGTGGACTAGTCTGCAAAGATATATAATGCATTTTTGTTGAGTTGACTAACCATGGCAGAATATTTGAATGCCTAAGAAGGGTTTCTTCTCATCCCAAGGATGTATTGATTCAACAACCACTGCGTGGAGATAATGGGCCTGGTGGCTTTTGCATTTTGGTAACAATGGCAGCATCCTGCATACAAGGCTGACGGTGCATAGCGTCATCAATTAGCCAATTCCCGGGATTCAGTCATCAGTACAAGACCCCAGTGCAGTTTCCACTTGTTCATTCAACATACATTTGCAGACTTCTCACCTTGCAACGTGCTGCTACATAATTGTGAATGTGTTTGCCTTCAAGGAACTCACTATTTAGGATGGAAGACAAGCTCACATAATGGTAATGACAATGCAGTGCTCTAGTGGCTCTTCTCAAAGAAACATCTGCCAAGGCTGGGGAAGGCCATTCTAGGTCTCCTTATTTTCCATGGTCTCAGAGGGACTCATAGTAGCAGAGCTGCTAGGAACCAAAACTCAAATACACTGGCTTAAACACATTATCAGGTTGTTTTCTGACTTGTAGAAGAAGTCTGGAGGTCAGCAGCTAGGGCTGGGGAGCTCCAGCTGTTACCTCAATATGCCAGCAGGAAGAAGAGAAAGGATGAAGGGACAAAAGGTATTTACTATCAGCTGAGTAAGAAACCATGGCCACTTACATCTTGTTGAGAGCCCTCCAGTCTGCTAGCTGGGCATTTTGCTGCCCCCTACAGAACAGGAAGGGAGAGTACTTACTGTATGGAATACTAGCAATCATTGTAACATACACCTGATAGAATGTTACTGTCTTCCCACCACCTGGAGTGTTCCTACATCTGTTTAAAAATAAAGATGGGTGAGGGAGTGGTCAGGCTGAACCAATGACAAAGTTTTGTGGTACAAGATGAGATACCATGGTTTTCAGTGGCAGGGTTAATGTTGATTTGTTTTCCCAGTGTGATGAGCGGGGACTAAAAGGGTGACAGACGGAGATGAGATGGAGTGGCTGAGCTGATTGGAGGCCGACTCAGAGGGAAGTGGCTTCCTTCTGATTGGCTTTGGGAATGGACCACATGGACAGCCCTGTCTACTGCAGAGAAGCCACTTTTCCTGTCTTCCACTGAAATGGGGAAACCTATAGAGAACACCAGGAGGTAATCAGTATTTGGGGGCCATTTCTTTGGCTAAGATGCCCTGACCTGAATCTGCAACAGCAGTCAAAGGAGTTTTGCTACTTAAGCAAACTGCCTGAAAGGCCCTAAACCACTGGAATGAGTTTGAGCTCTCAGAAATGAGCCTGGAAGTTATGCTATCAGCCCCTTACATTCTTAAATTGACCTGTCATGATGGTATGAAGCAATTGTGTCTTTCAGATCAGGATAACCTTCCACTTAAAAACAGCTTCTAACTCTGGTTGCAGAAAAGTTAAATTAGAATAATGAATAGAGTTTGATAAGTGAAAATCTAACTTTGCCTGCTTGTAGAGAAATAGCTGAATGTCGGCTAAAAAATGAATGTATCAGTGCCTTGGAGAGGCTGACAAGTGATAGATGCTGACAGCCCATTTTGTGGAGAGGTACTCAGAGGTATGGGGATACATAGGCTATGGGACTTACTGTAGCACTTATCCTCACCCCCTCCTCCATTCCACACACACAAAGCTGTTGACCACACTGCCACTGTAGAAGTGTCCACACGTCCAGCTGCCTGCCCTCCATCCCCACTGGTGCCCACAGACACCCCAAACTCAGCCTGTCCAAAACTGACTATCATCCCTCCCCCTTAACTCTGTTTTCCATCCAAATTAGAACTCTGGGTGACATTCTTGACTCCACCCCATATGCCCAATTCTGAACAATCACAAAATCCTGTTAATTCAAATGCCAGAATTTTCCTCAAGTTCATCTTCTCCTTTCCACCCTTAGTACAACGGCCCTGGTTCAGACTCTATTCCTCTCGTTCTACTATCAGTCTTCTAAGGGCTACTCCTACCCTCAAATCTGCCCCCTCTACTCTGTGTGTGATGGTCCCTGTCTCTGTATAAAATTCTTCAGTGGGTCCCTTTGCCCTCCATGATAAAATCCAATCTCCTTAAGCATGGCTTATTGCAATAATCTATCACAAAGGTAGTGGAGCATGGCAGTTAAGAGTGTATGCTCCAGAGCAGCCTGTCTTGGTACACATCCTGGCTGTCACTTGCTGTGTGATTTGCGGAAGTTCCTTATACTGCCTGTGACTTGATTTTCTCATCTGGAAAATGGGGAAGATCATCTTATCTCATTAGGTTGCTATAAGAATCAAGTGAGTAAATAAAAAAAAAATAAAATGTACGCACACAGAGAATAGTACAAGCCACACAGTAAGCACTGTATAAGCATTTGCTATTGTGACTCCTTTCACATACGCTATGCCCTACAACACCTTACGGTTTGCCCTTCTTTGTTTTTTAACATCTTTATTGGAGTATAATTGCTTAACATTGTTGTGTTAGTTTCTGCTGTATAACAAAGTGAATCAGCTATACGTATACATATATCCCCATATCTCCTCCCTCTTGCATCTCCCTCCCACCCTCCCTAACCCACCCCTCTAGGTGGTCACAAAGCACTGAGCTGATCTCCCTGTGCTATGCAGCTGCTTCCCACTAGCTAGCTGTTTTACATTTGGTAGTGTATATATGTCCATGCCACTCTCTCACTTCTGCCCAGCTTACCCTTCCCCTCCCCGTGTCCTCAAGTCCATTCTCTACATCTGCATCTTTATTCCTGTCCTTCCCCTAGCTTCTTCAGAACCTTTTGTTTTTTTTTAGATTCCATATATATGTGTTATCATACAGTATTTGTTTTTCTCTTTCTGACTTGCTTCACTCTGTATGACAGTCTCTAGGTCCATCCACCTCACTACAAATAACTCAATTGCATTTCTTTTTTTTGTTTGTTTTTTTTGTTTTTTGCTTTTTGTTTTCTTGTGGTACGCGGGCCTCCCACTGTTGTGGCCTCTCCCGTTGTGGAGCACAGGCTCCAGACGCGCAGTCTTAGCGGCCATGGCTCACGGGCCCAGCCTCTCCGCAGCATGTGGGATCTTCCCGGACCGGGGCACGAACCCGTGTCCCCTGCATCGGCAGGAGGACTCTCAAGCACTGTGCCACCAGGGAAGCCCCATTTCGTTTCTTTTTATGGCTGAGTAATCCATGGTATATATGTGCCACATCTTCTTTATGCATTCATCTGTCGATGGACATTTAGCTTGCTTTCATGTCATGGCTACTGTAAATAGAGCTGCAATGAACATAGTGGTACATGAATCTTTTTGAATTATCGTTTTCTCAGGGTATATGCCCAGTAGTGGGATTGCTGGGTCGTATGGTAGTTCTGTTTTTAGTTTTTTAAGGAACCTGCAGACTGTTCTCCATAGTGTCTGTATCAATTTACATTCCCACCAACAGTATAGGAGGGTTCTGTTTTCTCCACACCCTCTCCAGCATTTATTGTTTGTAGATTTTTTGACGATGGCCATTCTGACTGGTGTGAGATGATATATCATCGTAGTTTTGATTTGCATTTCTCTAATGATTAATGATGTTGAGCATTCTTTCATGTGTTTGTTGGCAATCTGTATATCTTCTTTGGAGAAATGTCTATTTAGGTCTTCCGCCCATTTTTCTGTTGTGTTTTTTTTTTGATATTGAGCTGCATGAGCTGCTTGTATATTTTGGAGATTAATCCTTTGTCAGTTGCTTCATTTGCAAATATTTTCTCCCATTCTGAGGGTTGTCTTTTTGTCTTGTTTATGGTTTCCTTTGCTGTGCAAAAGCTTTGAAGTTTCATTAGGTCCCATTTGTTTATTTTTGTTTTTATTTCCATTTTCTAGTAGGTTGGTCAAAAAGGATCTTGCTGTGATTTATGTCATAGAGTGTACTGCCTATGTTTTCTTCTAATAGTTTTATGGTGTCTGGCCTTACATTTAGGTCTTTAATCCATTTTGAGTTTATTTTTGTGTATGGTGTTAGGGAGTGTTCTAACTTCATTCTTTTACATGTAGCTGTCCAGTTTTCCCAGCAACACTTATTGAGGAGGCTGTCTTTTCTCCATTGTATATTCTTGCCTGCTCTATCAAAGATAAGGTGACCATATGTGTGTGGGTTTATCTTTGGGCTTTCTATCCTGTTCCATTGATATATATTTCTGTTTTGTGCCAGTACCATACTTTCTTGATTACTGTAGCTTTGTAGTATAATCTGAAGTCAGGGAGCCTGATTCCTCCAGCTCTGTTTTTCTTTCTCAAGATTGCTTTGGCTATTCAAGGTCTTTTGTGTTTCTGTACTAATTGTGAAATTTTTGTTCTAGTTCTGTGAAATATGCCGTTGGTAACTTGATAGGGATTGCATTGAATCTGTAGATTGCTTTGGGTAGTATAGTGATTTTCACAGTATTGATTCTTCCAATCTGAGAACATGGTATATCTCTCCGTCTGTTTGTATATCTTTAATTTCTTTCATCAGTGTCTTATAGTTTTCTGCGTACAGGTCTTTTGTCTCCTTAAGAAGGTTTATTCCTAGGTATTTTATTCTTTTAGTTGCAATGGTAAATGGGGTTGTTTCCTTAATTTCTCTTTCAGATTTTTCATCATTAGTGAGTAAGAATGCAAGAGATGTCTGTGCATTAATTTTTTATCCTGCTACTTTACCAAATTCATTGATTAGCTCTAGTAGTTTTCTGGTACCATCTTTAGGATGCTCTATGTATAGTTTCATGTCATCTGCAAACAGTGGCAGTTTTACTTCTTCTTTTCCAATTTGGATTCCTTTTATTTCTTTTTCTTCTCTGATTGCTGTGGCTAAAACTTCCAAAACTATGTTGAATAACAGCGGTGAGAATGGGCAACCATGTCTTGTTCCTGATCTTAGTGGGAATGGTTTCAGTTTTTCACCATTGAGAATGATGTTGGCTGTGGGTTTGTCATATATGGCCTTTATTATGTTGAGGTAGATTCCCTCGATGCCCACTTCCTGGAGAGATTTTATCATAAATGGGTGTTGAATTTTGTCAAAAGCTTTCTCTGCATCTATTAGATTATCTTATGGTTTTATCCTTCAATTTGTTAATATGGTGTATCACATTGATTGATTTGCATATATTGAAGAATCCTTGCATTCCTGGGATAAACCCCACTTGATCATGGTGTGTGATCCTTTCAATGTGCTGTTGGAGTCTGTTTGCTAGTATTTTGTTGGGGATTTTTGTATCTATGTTCATCAGTGATATTGGCCTGTAGTTTTCTTTTTTGTGACATCTTTGTCTGGTTTTGGTCTCAGGGTGATGGTGGCCTCGTAGAATGAGTTTGGGCGTGTTCCTCCCTCTGCTATATTTTGGAAGAGTTTGAGAAGGATAGGTGTTAGCTCTTCTCTAAATGTTTGATAGAATTCGCATGTGAAGCCATCTGGTTCTGGGCTTTTGTTTGTTGGAAGATTTAAAATCACAGTTTCAATTTCAGTGCTTGTCATCAGTCTGTTCATATTTTCTGTTTCTTCCTGGTTCAGTCTTGGAAGGTTGTAGTTTTCTAAGAATTTGTCCATTTCTTCCAGGTTGTCCATTTTATTGGCATATAGTTGCTTGTAGTTGTCTCTCATGATTCTTTGTATTTCTGCAGTGTCGGTTGTTACTTCTCCTTTTTCATTTCTAATTCTGTTAATTTGAGTCTTGCTTTTTTTCTTGATAAGCCTGGCTAATGGTTTATCAATTTTGTTTATCTTCTTAAAGAACCAGCTTTTAGTTTAATTGATCTTTGCCATCATTTCCTTCATTTCTTTTTTCATTTATTTCTGATCTGATCTTTATGATTTCTTTTCTTCTGCTAACTTGGGTTTTTTTGTTGTTGTTGTTGTTCTTCTTTCTCTAATTGATTTAGGTGTAAGGTTAAGTTGTTTATTTGAGATGTTTCTTGTTTCTTGAGGTAGGCTTGTATTGCTATAAACTTCCCTCTTAGAACTGCTTTTGCTGCATCCCATAGGTTTTGGGTCATCATGTTTTCATTGTCTTTTGTTTCTAGGTATTTTTTGATTTCCTCTTTGATTTCTTCAGTGACCTCTTTGTTACTTAGTAGTGCAATGTTTAGCCTCCATGTGTTTGTATTTTTTACAGATTTTTCCTGTAATTGATATCTAGTCTCATAGCTTTGTGGTCATAAAAGATACTTGATACAATTTCAATTTTCTTAAATTTACCAAGGCTTGATTTGTGACCCAAGATATGATCTATCATGGAGAGTGTTCCATGAGCACTTGAGAAGAAAGTGTATTCTGTTGTTTTTGGATGGAATATTCTATAAATATCAATTAAGTCTATCTGGTCTAATGTGTCTTTTAAAGCTTGTGTTTCCTTATTTATTTTCATTTTGGATGATCTGTGCATTGGTGAAAGTGGGGTGTTAAAGTCCCCTACTATTATTGTGTTACTGCCAATTTCCCCTTTTATGGCTACTAGCATTTGCCTTATGTATTGAGGTGCTCCTATGTTGGGTGCATAAATACTTTCAATTGTTATATCTTCTTCTTGGATCGATCCCTTGATCATTATGTAGTGTCCTTCTTTGTGTCTTGTAATAGTCTTTATTTTAAAGTCTATTTTGTCTGATATGAATATTGCTACTCTAGCTTTCTTGTGATTTCCATTTGCATGGAATATCTTTTTCCATCCCCTCACTTTCAGTCTGTATGTGTCCCTAGGTCTGAAGTGGGTCCCCTGTAGACAGCATATATATGGGTCTTGTTTTTGTATCCATTCAGCCAATCTATGTCTTTTGGTTGGAGCATTTAACCCATTTACATTTAAGGTAATTATTGATATGCATGTTCTTATTACCAGTTTCCTAATTGTTTGGGGTTTGTTACTGTAGGTCTTTTCCTTCTCTCGTATTTCCTGCCTAGAGTAGTTCCTTTAGCATTTGTTGTAAAGCTGGTTTGGTGGTGCTGAATTCTCTTAACTTTTGCTTGTCTGTAAAGATTTTAATTTCTCTGTTGAATCTGAATGAGATCCTTTCTGTGTAGAGTAATCTTGGTTGTAGGCTTTTCTCTTTCTTCACTTTAACTATGTCCTGTCACTCCCTTCTGGCTTGCAGAGTTCCTGCTCAAAGATCAGCTGTTAACCCTATGGGGATTCCCTTGTATGTTATTTGTTGCTTTTCCCTTGCTGCTTTTAGTATTTTTTTCTTTGAAGTTAATTTTTGATAGTTTGATTAATATGTGTCTTGGCATGTTTCTCCTTGGATTTATCCTGTATGGGACTCTCTGCGCTTCCTGGACTTGATTGACTATTTCCTTTCCCATATTAGTGAAGTTTTCAACTATAATCTCTTGAAATATTTTCTCAGTCCCTTTCTTTTTCTCTTCTTCTTCTGGCATCCCTATAGTTTGAATGTTGGTGCATTTAATATTGTCCCAGAGGTCTCTGAGTCTGTCCTCAGTTCTGTTCATTCTTTTTTCTTTATTCTGCTCTCTGGTTGTTATTTCCACTATTTTATCTTCCAGGTCACTTATCTGCTCTTCTGTGTCAGTTATTCTGCTATTGATTCCTTCTAGAGAATTTTTAATTTCACTTATTGTGTTGTTCATCATTGTTTATTTGCTCTTTAGTTCTTCTTGGTACTTGTTAAACATTTCTTGTATATTCTCCATTCTATTTCCAAGATTTTTGATCATCTTTGCTATCATTACTCTGAATTCTTTTTCAGGTAGACTGCTTATTTCCTCTTCATTTGTTTGGTCTGGTGGGTTTTTACCTTGCTCCTTCATCTGCTGCATATTTCTCTGTTTTCTCATTTTGTTTAACTTACTGTGTTTGGGGTCTCCTTTCACAGATTGCAGGTTATAGTTCGCATTATTTTTGGTGTCTGCCCCCAGTGGGTGAGGTTGGTTCAGTCGCTTGTGTAGGCTTCCCAGTGGAGGGGACTGGTGTCTGTGTTCTGGTGGGTATGGCTGTATCTTGTCCTTCTGGTGGGTGGGGCCGTGTCCAGTGGTGTATTTTGGAGTGTCTGTGAACTTAGTATGACTTTAGGCAGCCTCTCTGCTAATGGGTGGGTTTGTGTTCCTGTCTTGCTAGTTGTTTGGCATACAGCGCCCAGCACTGGAGCTTTCTGGCTGTTGGGTGGAGCTGTGTCTTAGTGTTGAGATGAAGATCTCTGGGAGAGCTCTTGTCAATTGTTGTTATGTGAGGTCAGGAGGTTTCTGGTGGTCCAATGTCCTGGACCTCGGAGGCTCACACCCGACATACAGCTGGAGCACCAAGACCCTACCAGCCACATGGCTCAGAAGAAAAGGAAGAAAGAAAAAAAAAACAGAAACAAAAAAACAAACAGACAGAACCCTAGGACAAAGGGTAAAAGCAAACCTATACAGACAAAGTCACACAAAGAAGCATACATGTACACACTCACAAAAAGAGAAGGAGAAGAAAATAATACATATATATATATAAAAGGAAGAGAGCAACCAAGCCAATAAACAAATACACCAGTGATAATAAGCAGTAAATACTAAGCTAAGAAAAACATAAAACCAGAAACAAATTAGATGCAGAAAGCAAACCTCAAGTCTACAGTTGCTCCCAAAGTCCACCATCTCAATTTTGGGAACATTTGTTGTCTATTCAGGTATTCTTCAGATGCAGGGGGGATTTAATCTGCTGCTCCTGAGCCTGCATGGAGAAATTTCCCTTTCTCTTCTTTGTTCACACAGCTCCTCGGGTTCAGCTTTGGTTTTGGCCCCGCCTCTGCACGTAGGCCACCCTCAGGAGTCTATTCCCCCCCACCCAGAGAGGAGGGGGTTAAAGCAGCGGCTGAGTAGGGCTCTCTTGCTAACTCAGGCTGGGGGGACGGAGGGGTACAGTAGTCATAATTGGAATGCGGGGCGAGCCTGAGGCAGCAGAGACCGGTGTGACGTTGCAACAGCCTGAGGCACGTGGTGTGCTCTCCCAGGGAAGTTGTCCCTGGATCGTGAGACCCTGGCAGTGGTGTGATGCAGAGCCTCCTGGCGGAGTGTGGATAGTGACCTGCGCTTGTACACAGGATTCTTGGTGGCAGCAGCAGCAGCGTTAGTGGTTCCTGCCCAACTCTGGGGTCTGAGCTGATAGCCACGGCTCGTGCCCATCCCTGGAGCTAGTTTAGGCAGTTCTCTGCCTTCTGTGAGCACACTGGAAGGAATCCCCTCTCCTTGAGCACCCTGAAACAAAGGTCTCTTGCCTCTCTGGCAGGTCCAGACTTTTTCCTGGACTCCCTCCTGGCTAGCTGTGGTACACAGCCCCCTTCAGGCTGTCTTCACGCAGCCAACTCCAGTCCTCTCCCTGGGGTCTAACCTCTGAAGCCCGAGCCTCAGCTCCCAGCCTTAACCCACCCTCGTGGGTGAGCAGAGAAGCCTCTCAGGTTGGTGAGTGCTGGTTGGCACTGATCCTCTGTGTGGGAATCTCTCCGCTTTGCCCTCTGCACCCCTGGTGCTGCGCTCTCCTCTGTGGCTCTGAAGCTTCCCCCCCTCCCACCCCCGTCTCCGCCAGTGAAGTGGTTTCCTAGTGTGTGGAAACCTTTCCTCCTTCACAGCTCCCTCCCAGAGGTGCAGGTCCCATCCCTATTCTTTTGTCTCTGTTTCTTCTTTTTTCTTTTGCCTTACCCAGGTACATAGGGATTTTCTTGCCTTTTGGGAAGTCTGAGGTCTTCTGCCAGCGTTCAGTAGGTGTTCTGTAGGAGTTGTTCCACATGTAGATGTATTTTTGATGTATTTATGGGGAGGAAGGTGATCTCCACGTCTTACTCCTCCACGATCTTGAAGGTCTCCAAAGCTGCAGGAGGGTATGGCAAGGTTTATCCCTGATATAATGAGGCCTTCTAGAGAGGAGGGTGTCTTCTGAGCAGAACTGAAAATGGTTTGCCCTTCTTAATGCAGTTTCCTTTCTCAGTCATCTTTGTTCCCTCATCTTTGTTCAACTAGCCTTTGTTTACATTGACCCTCTGCCTCGGAAGTCCTTTTCACCTGCACCTGGCCGACTCCTGGCCATCCTCAATGGCTGAGTTCAGGAATCACCTCCCTACCTCCCATGATGCCTTGGGGTCATCCTTGGCTTCACATTTCACCTTTGTCTACAGTGATCCCTTTACCAGCCTATTTCCCCCACTAGCTCATGGAGAGAAGGGGTTGCATCTTATGCATTTAAAAAATTTCCTGCCCCTAGCTCTGTGATTGGTATTTAGGAGAAATGCAATAAAAGTCTGTGGACTGGAAGATATTAAACTACTAATAAAATTCCAACTGTCAGAGCTTTCTTTGTAAGCATAGATCTGATAACAGCTTTTCTCTACTCAGAGATGTTTATTCTGAAACAATGAGGACTATATGCCGGATAAAACACAAGACTTGCAGCCAGCTTCTCCCTTGCAAGACCAGGGAGAACCTGGCTGGAGACCTGTTTAACCCAGGTGACCTAAGACAGATTAGCCAGAGAGAGAACAGAAATTGGAAGGAAGGAGAAGCAAAGGCCCAGCTGGGTGACCATCCTGCTTTGGTAGCCACATCCCAAAGGAACAATTGCCTTAGCTCCTCTCTGTGACAAGCCAGCTCTGTCTACTCAATCCCATCTGATCACTGGGAACCTCTTGGTGGAGCATCAGAACCTATTATGTCTCACGTGTTAGCTCCTCTAAGGAGCTCAGGTGATGATGCTCATGTGGCCAGAGGTGCTGTGGGCTTCTTCTCCCTGTCAGGTGACAACAGTGATCTCAGGTGACAAAGCTGTCAGTCATGACCCCAGGAGTCCTTTAAAAACCTAGGAGAGCAAACCCCACTACAGGGCAGTGACTCCCAGTCTTGGCTGTACATTAGAAGCACCTGGGTAGCATCCAAACCTCACCATATTCCAGCAAAACCCCTAATAATTAAACCAGAATGCCTGGTGGTAGAATCCAGGTGTCAGTAATGTTTAAAATTGTCCAGGTAATTACAATATGTGGCAAGATGGAGAAGCACTGCTGTAGGAGTGGGAGTGGTACAGGGCTCGGTCAGAAGAAAGAAACTCATTAACCTGGCTTTTTTCTGGGCCATATGTGCTTCCTTCATAAAAACAGTTAAAGATTAAGCTGCTTTTCTCCTTCCCCTCCCCTACAGTGGTGAATAAAATAGACACAGTTCTATGCATCATGGAGCCTATAGCCAAGTAGAAGAGATAGACAATGAACATTATAAATTATGAAAATTCCATGGAGAAGAAAGCAGGGTGCCACCTGGAAAATAACTTATTTTATATTGATTTATAGGGAAGTGAAATTGAAGCTGAGACCTACAGAATAGGAAGGAGCCAGTCATTTGAAATGATCGGAAGAGCATTCCCAAGCTGATCCCAAGGGATCAGCATGTGCTAAGGCTCTATGACAGGAGAACGCTTGGTGTGTCTACTCCAATTCAACATCTACCACAAACATTCTCTTATTACCTACTCTGTGGCAGGTAGAATATAAAGATGGCAGGCATGTTCCATACATTGAGGAGTTTATAATTCAGTGTGTAGAGAAATAGATTGCAAGAAGCAAAGTTTAGCAGGACTCCTGGGGGAGAAATTTAATTCTGCCCAATGTATGAAGTGGTATATATGTATGGGGTTGATCAGAGGTCTCAGATGGGAGAATTAAGGCTTTGAATGATGACATAAACCACCTCTTTTGTCAGATGCTCTCTTTGACATCTGTGGGGAGAATTTTCCAGATTGATAGGGGACAAAGTGCCACAGGTACCAGGAAGCACATGTGTAAAGGCATGGAGTCATCAGAGTGTTTGGCATGCTTGGGGAATGAAGAGTTTGTGTATCTGGGGCTTCAGGCGAGGCTATATGCTGTGATGTGGGTGTGGCTGGAAACAGGTGAAACTGATAAATGAATGATACTAGGGACTCTCTCTGGGTTACCTGGCATTGGGGTTACCTAGGATGGATGATTCTCTAATCCCAGAAGAGGCTGCAAGTCCCGTGGGACCTGGATAGGCTCTACTCCTTGGTCAGGGTTAGCTGTGCGTGAATTCAGTTTCCCATGGAATGGGGGCTCCCAGTGTCTCCAGGTGCAGCAGTCCTCCACACACCTGGCACTTCAGCCTGCATCTCGGTGCCTGAGTCCCAAATGCTTATCCTTTGTCCCCTTCCTGGGGCAACAACAAGGGGTAGAGCCCTCTGATGACCCACTGTATACACAGCTGTGCTGCAGCCTAAACGTCCTTCTCCACAGAATGCCAAGAGGACGGGGCTGGGCACACCTGCTGACCTTCTGCCCACAAGTTCCAGGTGCGCCAACTGATGCTTGCTGCTATTTGTTCCAAGCTCTTTCCACCATGAAAGGGATGCTGGGGCAGGGAAAAGGTGAAGATGAGGCTGCATGGTTTGGTGGGTCTCAGTTTGGAAGGGTCTTGTGGGCCATGAAGCTTGAACTTCAGACTTGAGAATGAGGAACCAGGGAAAGATTTCCAGCTTGGGAGGGCCATGGTCAGATCTGTGATTTTGAAAGACTTCTCTGTTGGCTAACGTGGAGGATGGGCTGTAAAAGAATGATACTAGACACGGGGGTTCCTAGAAATGTTAGCTCCCTGAGAGCCAGCCGTTTTGTTTCTTTTATTCACTGCTTTTCTCCAGGGTCTAGGACAGTGCCTAGCACATGGCTGGTGCTCAATAGATATTTGATGAATGAATGAGAGCAGTTAGGAGGCTACTGTCCTGGTCCAGGTGAGAGATGATGCTTAAACTTGGTCAGTGGTTTGGGGATGGAGAAGAGTTAGAGATATTGAGACAGTGTGGAAGGAGGGTTTAGGATGGGACAGCACAGCTAGAATAGCACCTAAAATGGCTTTACTCCTTTAGCCAGCACCACGGACAGAGAATTCAATAACGTGGCTATAGTGGTAAGGACTGCTGGTTGACATAAGATTCTCTATTTTCCATCCTGGGATTTGGGCTCCTACCCCAAGGAGTCATAGGCTCCATGATGGGCATCCTCTTCCAGGAAGTCAGGCCTGGGCACCATACTATCCTTGGTGAACTCCATGATACCTTGGCTTCCTGGTGCAGTAGATGGAATTGTTATTGCGTTTGTTGTAGTGCACAGCAGAAGACCTACAGAGTTTCTGTCTCTGGCATATTTTTCTATTTAAAATGGAAGGGATACTGTTAAAATGAAACTTTCCTTCGGGATGCTTTCAAAACTCAATCTCCCAT
Source organism: Delphinapterus leucas (assembly GCF_059928025.1). NCBI lineage: Eukaryota > Metazoa > Chordata > Mammalia > Artiodactyla > Monodontidae > Delphinapterus > Delphinapterus leucas. The sequence continues at coordinate 43,844,379 of NC_143135.1, forward strand.
CCTGCACAGTGCCCTTGACAATCCACGTAAAAGAAACCCCAAATCTAGTCTACACCCGGGCAAACTGTTGTTTATTCTCTAGATTTTATTCATATGTTTGGTTTTTATGATATTCAAGGCAATTTGGTCTGGTCAATGACCAGCAAGGCCACAGGAGTGCTGGCAGTACAGTTTTAAGGTATTTTCTGGAACCTGTCTTGGGCACTCTTAACGGCGGCTCACAGGACTGCATTGTGATCATGACTATACTAATGATGATCTCTCACAGTACAAATTATTTAACAGCATTGCTTAATTTATTCTTTTCAAAACCCTTTGTATGTGGCACGTGACAGAAGACCCACCTCCATTTTACAGATGTAGGAGCTGGAACTCAGACACTGATTGCTAACAGATGGCCCATCTGGGGTCAGTATCCACACTTCTGACTTCTGGTCAGTGGTCTGTTTATTTCCCCACTATGAGCTGGGCAATGTGGGAACTCCAGATTTTATTGACTTGGTGGTTTGTGATATGGTTTGAGGGAGGTCAGGTGACCTCTCTCTGCCTGGAAAGGAGGAAATCTGTGATTCTCTCTCTCTTTCCAAATTTCCAAAGAGGAAGCAACTCTCAGCCAGAGCAGGAGCCTAAGTCTTGTTTGTAGGCAGTGGGGTGTACAGGTGGCTCATTGCTGTGTGCCCCGGGGCAGCAGTAAATTGATACTTGTTGATCTCCAAGCCTCTGGCAGAGATGGGGAGGAAGGGATGGGAAAGTGACATTTTTGTAAATAACCACACCTGGTTCTAAGAGCAGAAGGACCGGCATGTCCCTATAGCCTCATCAATTACCATCAACCTTTCGCAAAGGGAGCCCTAGGGGAAAGAATCTCTTCACACTCTTATGATTATTTATAGACACGCCCTCCTGTCCACACTCTGAGGGGAGTTTGGTTTGCTCAGCAGTGGCCTCCTTCCAGATGTGTTTATATTTCCTCCAGGCCCAGGGGAATGCATCCTTCTGCCCCTCCATTACATGGAGCAGAGAGGATGCCTGGCATTGGGACTTAATGAAGATGTGGAAGGAGAGACAAGGGGCAGCATGCCTGAATTCCTCAGCTAGATTCATGTATCTCCGGGCGATCACTGATTGAGTAGCCACTTTGCTGCTAAAGAAGGCAATTCAACACGGTGGTTAAATAAACATGATTTGCAAGCAGATAGACCTGGATTTAAGTCCCAGCTCTGCCCTTTACAAACTGTGTGGCTTTGGTTAAGTAACTTACAGTTTCTGCCTGCATTTCCTCATCTATAAAATGGGATAATAACATCTCCACTCAGGGTCATTGTCAGGTTTGAGTGCAAAGGGCTGAGCAGTGCCTGACACAGCAGGTGATATGTATGTGGTGCCTGTTCTTTTAAAACGTTGAAAAATATGGAATGCTTCATGAATTTGCATGTCATCTTTGCACAGGGGTCATGCTAACCCTGTCTGTATTGTTCCAGTTTTAGTCTATGTGCTGCTAAGTGAGCACTGGTGCCTATTCTTATAAGACACTACCGTGTGTGTGTGTGTGTGTGTGTGTGTGTGTGTGTATGTGTGTGTGATTTGAAAGAAACAAGCCTGAAGAAACAGAGGCAGTGTGGGCAGTACAGGCAGGGAATTTCTGGTTCAAAAGTAACTATTAAAACCTAGAGAAGGAGAGATTGCCACAGACAAGGCAGGTCAGAGGGGAATTCTTTGCAGAAGAGGTGACTGAGCTATCTGAGTATCTGAGGTATGTTATTGGACATGCCTGCAGGGTACCCACCACCTGATTGTGGGTTGGCAGAATGCCTTAGACCAGCTTTTAAGAAAGGCTGTTTTAGCCTGGGAAGGAGGCCTGGGCTGCCAGTGTCCTGTGTTAAGGCTTGGCAGCCTCTCCAGATGGAGAGTTTTGTTGGCATGCCACACTTTGAGTGGAGCATTTGTTTCACAGGTAATCCAGTCCCAGCAAAAGTGAGGCTGCCTAAAATGACAAAAAAAAGAAAAGAAAAGAAAAAAGAAAAAGAGATATATTTTGGCATTTTAGGATTACAGGGCTTTGCTTAACTTCTGTGATTTTATTTTGAATCTTTTTTGAATCCTTTCCTTTTACGCTAAGAATCTTGGTTCTTAATGACAATAGCATTATTGCTTATTTGCTTTACCCCATTTTTAACACACACATATATTCATATAAAATCAATATCAAATATATGATTAGTGAAAATATTATTATATCAAACAATGTCAAATATATGATTAGAGAAAATATTATTATTATTGCAGTTCTTAGGTATGTCCTACTAGAGACATATAGTTGAATTACTGTATTTTCAAACCATTTACAATAACACACCTCTGCATAATTAAGCTATCAACTCAATGTGCAATTAGGGTCCTTTATTTTATTTTGCCCTTGATTTTAGGAATTGCCTTTTTCATTCTGATTTAACATTTTCATGGTTCTAAAGTTGAATCTAAAAAACAAGGTATTATAGGGCTTCCCTGGTGATGCAGTGGTTGAGAGTCTGCCTGCCGATGCAGGGGACACGGGTTCGTGCCCCGGTCCGGGAAGATCCCACATGCCACGGAGCGGCTGGGCCCGTGAGCCATGGCCGCTGAGCCTGCGCATCCGGAGCCTGTGCTCCGCAACGGGAGAGGCCACAACAGTGAGAGGCCTGCGTACCGCAAAAAAAAAAAACAAGGTATTATTCAGAGAAGTCCAGCTTCTATCCCAAACTCACCTCTCTTTTTTCTCCTTTCCCTTTAGACAACAATTTTATTTACGTTATGGTTTATCCTTCCATAATTTTTTACGTAAGCAAAACCACACATGAATACATATATACTCTCTTAGATAGATGGTAGCTTATTATATACACTTTAGTCCACCTTTTTTTTTTTCCCCACTTAGCATTACATTCTGGAGATCATGGCGTAACAATGTATACATATTCCACATTCCTTTCTGTAGTTGCATGGTACTTCACCATGCAACTACATGTGTTATAGTTTATTCAACTAGGCCCCTGTTAATGGACATTTGGGTTTTTGCTATTACAAATAAAAAAATGTGGTCATGTTTTTGTGTTTCTGTCAGTGTTTCTTTAGGAGAGATTCCTACAAATAGGCTTCCTGGGTCAGAGTGCCTGTGTTATTTTGCTAGATATTGCTAATTCCCCTTCATAGTGTTTGTACCTTTTTGCATTCCTTTCAGCAATGATGGGAGTGCCTATTTTCTCAAAGCTGGAACAAAAGGGAATTTATCAATCTTTTGGATTTTTGCCACTCTGATAGGTGAAAAATGGTATATTAGTATACTTTAAGCTTGCCTTTTATTATGTGCACAATCAAGATCGTTCCATATAAATAGGAGGCATTTGTATTTAGTTTTCTGTGATTTGTCTGTGCATATCTCCAGTCTTATTTTTTCTCTATAGGATTATTGGTCTCTCATTCTTTTTAAAATTCTTTATATATTGGAAATATTAACTCTTTATCTATGATAAAAGTTGAAAAATTTCCCCCAGTTTGTTATTTGTCTCTTTCCTTTCTTTATGGTATTTTTTTACTATGTAAGTAAGCAATTTTTTTCTTATTTTCATGTAATAAAATTCATTAATCTTTTCCTTTATGGCTCCTAGATATTGAGTCAGAGGTAGGAAGGTTCCCCCTCACACCTGGATTGTAGAATAATTCAGACTTGTTTTTTCTATACTTGTATTGATCCATTTAATACATTTAACTTTCTCATCCACTTGGAATTTATCTTGGTATACGATGTGGGGAATGAATACAGTTTTATCTTTTTACATGTGGCTATTCAGTTAGCCCGTATCTTTGATGATTTTGAACATCATTTCCCCCACTAATTTGAGATTCTGCCTTCATGGTATACTAAATTTCCAAATACAATTAGATCTATTTCTGGATTTTCTATTTTGTTTTATTGGTCTATGCATGTAACACCACCACACTCTTTTAGTTAGCAACACTATAATATGTTTTAAAGTCTGATGAGGCTATCCCTTTCTTACTTCTCTTTTTTTCCAGCTGTGTTTTTAAAAAAATTTTTCAGGATTTTCCCCTCTTGGCTATTCTTGCTTATCTTTTCTTCCAAATGAATTTTATAATAAACTTATCTAGCTCCAGAAAGAAATTTAGTCATATTTTTATTGGATTATATTAAATTTATGAGTTATATTAAATTAAAATTTATGAACTAGCTTAGGGAGACCTGAAATCTTTGATATTGAATCTTCTTATCCAAGAATATGGTATATCTTTCTATTCATGCAGGGTTATTTTTGTGTATTTTTTAATTGTTTTATAGTTTTTCTTCATAGAGGTTTTGGGCATTTCTTGTTAAATTTATGCCATCACATTTAATTTTATTTGGCTCTCATAAATGGGGTTTTCTTTTCCAATATAAACTGATTTTTGTTTATATACATGAAAACTTGATTTTTGTAGATTGATTTTATAATCTATTTCACTAAATTTTTTTGTTTGTAGTCATTTTCAATGGGTTCCTTTGGGTTTTCTAGATACGTACTTATATAATTCTTAGCTCTTGTAGTATGATGGATAACACAAATGGATTTTAGAGTATTGAATCCACTCTACTTGGTCATGATGAATATTTTGATGTGCTGTTGGTATCTGTTAATTATTTAATATTTTTATTGATATTTAGAAGTGATATTGGTCTATAGTTGCGTTTTGTTGATACAATCTTTGCAGATCGAGATTGAAGTTGTACTCACTTCATAAAATAACTTAGAAATAGAATTTCCCTGAGAAACAATCTGGACCAGGTACATTTTTGTGGGAAAGCTCTTTTAATACTTCCTCTATTTCTTCTGTGGTATTATATATGTTTAGACTTTCTGTCTCCACTGGGGTTGATTTTGACAAGTTGTGTTTGTCCAGAAAATTATCTGCTTCATCTACTTTTCCAAATTTATTTGAAAAGAATTATATAAAGTAGATTCTTGTCATTTTTTTTAAAAAGTGTGCAGTTTTGATGGTTATTTCCTCCTTGTCATTTCTAATTTTATGTATATGGCACACCCCCCCACCCCTGCCTTTTTTTCCACAATTATATTAGCTAATGGGTTCTTTTATGATGCTCTTTTTTCAAATAATTAACTTTTGGATGTATTTATTAGTTCTATGTTTTTCTGGTTCTAACTCGTATCTTTTTTTTCTTTTCCATTATGGTTTATTACAAGATATTGAATATAGTTCCCTGTGCTATACCATAGGACCTTGATGTTTATCCATTCTAAGTGTAATATTTTGCATCTACTAACCCCAAACTCCCAGTCCATCCCCCCTAACACCCCCTCCTTCGCAACCACAAGTGTGTTCTCTATGTCTGTCAGTCTGTTTCTGTTTTGTAAAAAAGTTCATTTGTATCATATTTTCAATTCCACATGTAAGTGATATCACATGGTATTTGTCTTTCTTTTCGTGACTTACTTCACTTAGTATGATAATCTCTAGGTCCATCCATGTTGCTGCAAATGACGCTGTTTCTTTTTTTTATGGCTGAGTAATATTCCATTGTTTATATGTACCACATTTTCTTTATCCATTCATCTGTCAGTGGACATTTAGGTTGTTTCCATGTCTTGGCTATTGTACATAGTGCTGCAGTGAACATTGGGGTGCATGTATCTTTTTGAATTAGTAACTCACATCTGTTTTGAGATATAATTTACTTACTGTAAAATGTATTATGGGTACAGTTTGATGATTCTGACATATTTATACACCAAGACAACAAAACACCAAACAAGATAGAAAACAATTCCATCACACTAGAAAGTTTCTTCTTTATCCTTTCTGGACAACTTCCTATGCCACCCCAGAGATAAAAATATTCTTTTTTAAAATTATATTTATTTATTTTTATTTGGCTGCAATGTGTCTTAGTTTTGGCACGCGGGATCTTCGTTGCCGTGTGCGGGATCTTCGTTGAGGCATGTGGGATCTTTTAGTTGCGGCATGCCAACACTTAGTTGCAGCGTGCGGGATCTAGTTCCCTGACCAGGGGTCAAACCCAGGCCCCCTGAATTAGGGGCATGGAGTCTTAGCCACTGGACCACCAGGAAAGTCCCAACAATTTTCTAATATTTATCACTATAGTTTAGTTTTGCAAGTTCTCAAACATCTTACATGGGATCATACAGTACGTACTATTTTGTGTCTGACTTGTTATACTTAATATATTTTTGAGACATACATTCTTGAGTGTATCAGTAATATGTTTTTAAAAATTTCTGAGTAGTATTACACATTTTTTATAGCACAGTTTATGCATCTGTCTGTTGATGATTTTGGTTTGTTCCAGTTTGGGCTATAAAGAAAAGCTGCTGTAAATATTTTTGCCCAAGTCTTTTTGTGGACACATGGTTTCATTTTTCTTGGCTGAATACCTAGAAGTAGAATAGTTGGCTCATAAGGTAGGTGTATGCTAAACTGTATAAAAAACAGGTTATTCCACTTCTAGGTATTTATCCTAAGGAAATGAAAACATTAACTCAAAAATATATCTGCACCATGTTCATTACAGCATTATTTACAATAGCCAAGACATGGAAGCAACCTAAGTGTCCACCAATGAATGAATGGATAAAGAAAATGTAGTATGTATATCTATATATATACAATGAAATATTATTTATCCATAAAAAGAAGGAAATCTCGCCATTTGTGACAACATGAATGGACCTTGAGGGCACTGTGCTAAGTGAAATAAGGCAGAGAAAGACAAATTCTGTATGATCTCACATATATGTGGAGTCTAAAAGCAAAACAAAACAAAAAACTAAACTCATAGTTACAGAGAACAGATTGATGGGGGGAGGGGTTTGGGTTGGGCAAAAAGTACAAACTTCCAGTTATAAAATAACTAAGTCCTGGGAATGTAATATGCAGCATGGTGATCATAGTTAATAATACTGTATTGTTTACTTGAAAGTTGCTAAGAGAGTACATCTTAAAAGTTCTCATCACAAGAAAAAAAGATTTGTGACTATGGTGACATATGTTAACTAGACTTATTGTGGTGATCATTTAGCAATATACACAAATACCAAGGCTTTATGTTGTACACTAGAAACGAATATAATGTTATATGTCAATTATACCTCAAGGAAAAATATGAAGAAGCTAAAAAAATTTTTTTTAGAAAGGAAGCAGGAATTATTTTTCCAAAGTGTTGTACCATTAACAATCCACCAACATGTGAATGTTCCAGTTGCTCTAAATCCTCACTGACGATTAGTATTATTGGTCTTTTAAATTTTAGCCATTCTAGTGGGTGTGGAGTGATATCTCATTAGGGTTTTATTTTTAATTTCTTTGGTCACTAATGTTGAGCATCTTTTCATGGTGCTCATTAGCCATTTATATATCTTCTTTTGTGAAGTGCTTTTGAAGCATTTGCCCTTTTTATTGAGTTTTTGGTCTTTTTATTATCGATTTATAAGAGTTCTTTATATATTTGGATACAATTTCTTTGTCAGATATATGTTTTGCAAATATTTTCTCTTAGTCTGTGACTTACCTTTTCCTTAATTCTATTTTTTGATGATCAGACGTTATTAATTTTGGTGAAGCCCAATTTATTTTTTCTTTTATATATAATGCATTTTGTGTCCTCTCTAGAAAAATTTTCCCCTACCCCAAGTTCATAAGGATATTCTCCTATGTTTTCTTCTAGTTTTGTTGTTTCAGTATTTACATTTAAGTCTATTTTCTATCTTGAATTAATTGTTGTATATGGTGGAGGTGTTTGTTTTTGCTTGTTTAGCATGCACATCCAGTTGTTTTATTCCTTGGAAGGGCTTTTCTTTCCCCATTGGACTGCCTTAGCATCTTTGTTGAAGATCAGTTGTCTGTACATGCATGGGTCTATTTCCATTTTCTCTAGTCTGTTCCACTGATCTGTTTGTTTATCCTTACACCAGTACTACACCACCTTGATTACTTTAACTTTAAAGTAAGTTTTGAAACCAGGCAATGAAAGTCCTATGACTTTATTTATTTATTTAATAATTTAATTAATTTATTTATTTTTGGCTGCGCTGGGTCTTCATTGCTGCGTGCAGGCTTTCTCTTGTTGCAGCAAGTTGGGGCTACTCTTCATCGTGGTACCCCGGCTTCTCATTGCGGTGGCTTCTCTTGTTGTGAAGCATGGGCTCTAGGCACGTGGGCTTCAGTAGTTGTGGCACATGGGCTCAGTGGTTGTGGCTCTCGGGGTCTAGAGTGCAGGCTTAGTAGTTGTGGCACATGGGCTTAGTTGCTCTGCAGCATGTGGGATCTTCCTGGACCAGGGGTCGAACCCATGTCCCCTGCATTGGCAGGCGGATTCTTAGTCACTGTGCCACCAGGGAAGTCCCAGTCCTATGACTTAAAAAAAAAAAAGAGCCTTAACACGACTGTTGTGGTTATTCCATATCATTTGTATTTCCATTTAAATCTTAGAATCAGTTTGTCAGTTTCTTTAAAAAGGCTTTCAGAGATTTTTGGAGGGGTGGGTTGTGTTAGTTTGATAGGGCTGCCGTAATAAAATACCACAGTCTGGGTGGTTTAAACTACAGAAATTTATATTCTCACAGTTCTGAAGGCTGGAGATCCAAGATCAAAGAGTCAGCAGGTTTACTCTCTCCTTGGCTCGCAGATGGCCACCTTCACGCTGTGTCTTCATATGGTCTTTCCTCTGTGCATGAGCATCCCTGGTGTCTCTTTGTGTGTCCAAATTTCCTCTTTGTATAAGGACACCAGTCAGATTAGACTAGGGCTCACTCTAAGGACTTTATTTTAACCTAATCACCTCTTAAACGGCTCCATCTCCAGATACAGTCACCTTCTGAGGTACTGATGGTTAGGGCTTCGACATATGAATTGTGGGTGGGACACAATTCAGCTCATAACAAGATTGTATTGGATCTATATATCAATTTTGAAATAATTGGTATCTTCACAATATTGAATTTTCCAATCCAAGAACATGTTCTATCTCTCCATATATCTTAGTCTTCTTTAATTTCCAAGAGACATCTTACAGGTTTCAGTGTAGAGGGCTTGCATATATTTGGTTAAATTTACCCCTAATATTTTCTGTTTTTTTGTTGCTATTGTAAGTGATATTTAAATGTTTTTTCAGTCATTTGTGATTAGTGTATAGAAGTGCAGTTATTTTTTGTATATCGACCATGTATCCTGAAATCTTGTTAAATTCCCTTATTATAGTAGACATCTTTGACTTATTCCTGATCTTAGAGGAAAAGTGTTCCATGTTTTGCCAGTAAGTATGGGGTTAATTTTAGATTTTTCATAGATATCCTATAACATCCTCAGTGGTTATGAAAGTATATCTTTCAGATTTCCAAGTGTGGGAAGCTTAAAGACTGACAGCCCCAGCAGCTGCATTCTGAAACCCATCACTTTGTGCCGATGCCACACTTCCCAAAGCCTTCTCCCAGCCAATGCCTAGGAGATGTGGGGTTCCTCTGGTGGGAGACATTGGCTTGAGGACTCCAGGATGGCTTTACCCAACTCTCTCAAAACTGCACTGGAGTTTCAGATACTTCTGCACCATCTGCCTTCTTCCTTCCTCCTTCACCTGAGCTTGGATTCATATCATGATCTGACAAGTCTCTCATCCTCTTCCAGGCCTCCTCATTTCCTCTAATAAATCTTTTGCATGTCTAATCCTATCTTGGTGTCTGCTTCTCAGAGGACCCATACTTACACAAAGACTGAGGAATTCCTCTTCTATTCCTAGTTTGCTGAGAGGTGTCTTTTTTTCCATCAGTCATGAATATGTATTGAATTTTGTGAAAAGATTTTTCTGCATTTGCTAAAAAATCATATGAATTTTTTTTCTGTTACACTGATTGCTCTTTAAAAGTTAAGCCAACCTTGTATTCCTGAGATAAACACTAGTTGGTCATGAAGTTTTATCCTCCTTACATATTGTTGAATCTTAGTTGCAATATTTTCAAGGGTTTTATATCTATATTCATGGGAGATATTGATCTGTAATGTCTAGTGTCTTCCTAAGGTTTTGGTACCAAAATTATTCTGATCTCATAAAATTACTTTGGAAGAGTTCTTTCCTCCTCTATTTTTCTAAAAGCGTTTTTGTAAGATTGGCATTATTTCTTTTAAATGTTTTGATAGAATTCACCAGGGCAGCCAGCTGTGCCTGGGGTTTTCTTTGTTTTCTTTTCTGCAGTTTTAGTCTTTATTTCTGGCATACTTTATTGTCTGTGGGGACATTATTCTGCTCACTATTCTCTTTTTATCTTAAAATAACTTTGTGTGGGATTCAAACACAATCCTTTTTTGTTGTTCATGCTTAAAGGGCATGAGATCTCCTATTCACTTTGGAGAGGAGGGTGGGCCAGGATCATTTTCCTAGCTTCATAGCTCTCGAGTTCACTATGCTTTTGTTATTTCCAAGTGTTCAAATATGTGGCCTTATATATTCTAAAACCTGTTGGCTCAGTCACAGTCCCCCAGTTTTTTTTTTGTTTTTTTTTTACTCCCCAAGTTTTATCAGGAACTTTTCTTTCCTCTTCCCTTAATGCTTTGTCCTAGATAAATTAGATTCTGCTCCCAGTAATTTCTACTCAGTGTTGACCTTTGTCTTGGAAGGGAGCTCTTGTTAGTTCTAAGAGTTCATAGAACCTAGACTGTTCCAGCATTCTGTCTGATCTCATGCTCATAACCTGAAACCTGCAAGGCACCTGCCATTATGGCTGTTTCCCCCAGATTGTGTTCCCCTTCCCTTGGGAGTATCCACTGATAATTTTGGGTTCTCTGGATCTCAAGTTCAATATAAATCCCTTTGTCTCTCCTTTGCCTCCCCCTGCACACTTGCTGATGCCACATGGTCTTGGTGGTATTTGTGGTTTTCCCTCAACTGTTCATATTTTAGGACTGGTGTAGGTTCTTGTTTTGCTGTATTGTCTGCAGAATTTTGATTTTGCTATCTTAGTCTCTCTGTCTGTTGTGTGGGGTGATTCAAAAAGATAAAAAAATTATAACACCATTGCTACCACCTTCCTAGAATCCCTGAATGTCTCTGGAAATTTCATAGTGGAGGTGGGGGTGAAGATATCCAATTATATGCCCCCCTGGGAGCTTAAACAATATGTACAAGTCACCAAGAGTCCTATTTGATTTTGAAACTGTTACAACTCTTGTGAGAAACTACAAAAGACCTTTAGAATTGATGGTGGCAAGCCCAGAACACTAAAATTAATACTTGTGAAATAAACGTGGGAAGAAAAATAAGAAGCTTCTTGTTGAGTTCTTCTCGGTACCAGGTGTTGTGCAAAGTCTTTTACATGAATTTTCTTAATTAAGTCTCTAAACCACCTTATAAGGCAGCTACTATTAACACCCCTACTTTCTCACTTTTGTCACTATGTATTATCATAAGGCAGATAGTATCACCCCTACTTTACAGCATTGAAAATGAGACATAGAGTGGTTTGTAACTTTTCCACAGTCACACACATCTCCCAGACTTCAAAGGTGGTGCCCGTAGCCCTTCTACCATACCACCTCCCTCCTATTTGTGTATATACACCAGTGGGGAACGGAGCTCAGTGTCAGGGGATTACTCTCATGTAGGGAATCACTGTCAAGTAGGTGTCTAAACTCTTGCTTGACTTGTGGGAAGGGCACCGCATACCTAGCGTTAATGACTTGTCTTGAGGATACAAGGCCCACCCTCCTTTCCCCTGCAAAAAGGAAAACTTTTGAAGGAATACTGTAAGAAACTGCAACTCAATAGTCCAATGGCAGGAAGAGAGGGCCCGCCTCAATCAGGCAGAGCAGCCAAGGTGGGTGTGTCAGTAATGGCAAGGCCAGCAGTAGAAGTTCAGTGGAGGTCACCAAATGACAGATGGGAGACCAGCCCAGTGGAAACATCTGGAAGGCTTCAGCTGATCTGGATGAGAAAGTATAAGCCAGCTTGCCACGTTGAAGAGAAGGTAGAGGGTTCAGGTCTTTGGCTCCTAAGTGATTCTCTGGAGAAACTAAGGTCATTGATCAGATTACTACTCAGAGGCAATATGGATTAAACATGGGGGCTCTAGAGCAAGATACCTGGGTTCACATCCTGGCTTTGTCAATTCCTGGCTGTGGGGCATTTAGCAAGTTACTTTACTTCTTTTTTGCCTCTATTCCCTGAGCTGTAAAACGGGGACAATAGTAATACCTGCTTCATTGTGTTGCTGGTGGCATTAAATGCGTCAATACATGTAAAGCATTTTAGAATGATTCCTTGTGCCCTAAAAATCTTTAGATATGTTCCTTCCAATTACAGTCCATCTGCATTATTCTCTATTTGCAAATTTGACTACTGGCTAAAATTTACTAGTAACCCCAACATCAATACTCACAGTGTTTTTGTGGTCATTTGTGGATGTGTGCAGAGTGGCGAAAAGTTTACATTGTCCGATGTGCATATTCCTAGCTGAGGCTGTATAAGGTGATGCTCTGCCTTCTTGTTTCAGCTCTCAGACTGTACACAAGTGTTCTTTTTGTGATCTTTTCAGTACCACATTTTCTTTTGCATTTTTGTTGGTGACTTCACTGTCTAAAATGCCCCCCAAGCCTAGTGCTGAAGTGCTGTCAACTGGTCCTAAGCACAAGAAAGCTGCGATGATCCTTACAGAGAAAATATGTGCATTAGATAAACTTCATTCAGGCATGAGTTATAGTGCTTTGGCTGTGACTCAATGTTAACAAGTCAACAATATATATGAAATAAGGTGTCTTTACACAGAAACACACAGAAAACAAGGTTATGTATTGATTGGTTGTTGAAAATGTTATGACCAGAGGCTCCCAGGAGCCTAACTCTGATTTCCCCTAGCAGCAATGGCTCTGTATCCATGACAGCTTTACAGAACATAACTACTGTGAAGGATAAGAATCAGCTGTCTTGTCTCACTTGGACTCTCCTAGCCTTTGTGGCCTGGAGAAGTGAGGCTTAGGGAAACGAGCAAAGGTCTTCTTCCTTGGTGCTGGAACAGAAATGTTTTAAGCTCTGAATTACACTTTCATATGGGTCCATGCTTTTCTTGACAAGATGCAGGGAGGACACGGATGTTTTGGGAAATGTCCAGCGGGGGGGTGGGTGTCTCTTTGCAGTAGTGGGGGGCGGGCTGTGGGCCCCCGTGCACAAGTGCGGAAGCCGGGCCCCTGACTGCTGCCCTTGGTGAATTTGGAGGCACTCCTCCTGGCTGATGCCAGACAGAGGTTAATCCTGGCAAGGGGTTGAGCTGTGCCTTTGCTCCCAGCCGCCTCCTCTGTAGTAGACTGACAGCTGGCTCTTATGTGGCAAGCTTCAGGGGCACCTGGCGGACACCTGACACAAAGCCCAGATCGTAGTTATTAGGTCTCCAGGGGAACTGTCACTACATGCTCTTATACCTGAGGAGAAACGTGTATGGTGGCATGTTTGGAGCCCTCTCTGGGGTTTCGGGAGGAAATGAACCAGGGCAAGGTAACAAACAGTGTCTCGGCACCGAAATGAAAAGAATTTCTGGTATCTCAAACTGATTGGGAATCCCTCTAGTGAGAAAGGCAGTTTCAGACACATCTCACCCCCACTTCACGTTGCAAGATCATGAAGCCAGAACACAGCAAAGTCACCATGGCCTGTGACATCCTGGCAAGCTGGCATCACAAGACTGTGACACTGACACACTGCACATCAACTACCAAGTGGGACTTGGCACCAACACAACCCCATACTGTGTGGTTATGATGGGGTTCCGCACTGCACACCACCATGCTGTAAGGCTAAGATTATATAATGTGGCAACCTGATCACCCCACTGCACCTCCTATGATAGCATCACATGTATATCATGATATTGCAATGCTCTGATAATACGCCAGCATACTGCAAAGCCCTGGCCTCATAGCATTTATTTTGGCCAACTTCCTTGACAGGGTCCCTATCAGCTGAGAGCCCAGATGTTTCAGGGGCCCTTAAGCCCAGCCCAGAAACACCACTGACATAGACATCTAAAGGAATCCCCTCTGGCCACTCCTTCTCTTGTGCTATTGGTGGACATGCCTGCCCCCTCCCATTAGGTGTGAGGACAGGGATCATTTCTTCTTCACCTTTGTATCTCTCAGTACTTAACATAGCACGTGGCACAGACTGAGTATAAGTAAGAAAGTAAGGAAAAAGCTGTGTGGTGAATATGGCATTGAGTTAAAGAAATCCAATGACATTCAGGGGTCATTGTGTAAATCACAGTCACGGGCCCAGAAGGTTCCTCAGCCTAGAATCAATGTTTCCCAGAGTTCACTCATTCCTGTATTCATTTTTGCTATATTAGTGTATTACCTATTATAAGCTCAATATCTTTAAGTGTACTCATTAAAACTAAAACACACACACACACACACACACACACACACACACACACACACTGCAAAATACATTCCTTAAAAAAGAAAAGAAAGAGCCAAAAGAACAGGTGGCCCCCTTGCACCATCTCCCTGTGGAGCTATCCTGATGCTGGCCTCTGTGCCCCGTTGATGTGTGAGGACTGCATTTCAGATGCTGCAGGTGACCACGTGAAGCCTGAGACAGTCTGTGCCCCTTGAAGAATGAATGGTCTCATGGATTTCCATGGATTTGGTAGCATCAGCCTAAGTTGGGGGTCAGGAGGCTTGTGCATGACCAAGGCTGTGGAAGTGGCTGCCTCAGGGAGACTAGGAGACTTAGATTGGCCACTTGGGGTTTTCCTGGGACAGGGGCCTGGGGTTCTTGCAGTTTGCCTGACAGGGGCTATAATCCTGGAACTATTCTTTGTTACCAGTACTACCCTAGTTAACATTTATTGAGCTCTTTTGCCCAAGTGTCTTACTTTCTCTTTTTAATTTACATAGCAACTGGATGAGGTTGGTACTTTTTACTATCCCCAGTTTGACATTTGGGAAACTGAGGCCCAGAGTGGTTGCGACCTGCACAAAGTCACACAGCTAGTAAGAAGTGGAGCCAGAGTTCAGCCACAGGCTGGCAGCTCTCTAGCTCCAGAGTCTGGGCTCCGAACAATTAGACTCAACTCCCTCTCTGAGCTATTTTCCCTGATTTGTACTCGGCTGCCCACTGTGGCTAGGAGACACAAGTAGGGGTGGGTCACTGAATTTGGGATGATGTCCTATTCACCCTTTTTGCTTGGACAAAGCCATTCTGAGGGTTTGGAGAAGCTAGTTGGTGAGCCCTAGCCATCTGGGAGCCAGTGGTCAGTTGAGCGGTGTGGCGCTAGTCCCCAAATGTGTCTGGGGGCCCAGCCAGGGCTCCACCGTGAGATGCTAGAGAGACACAAATGGATCTGCCTCTCAGGCATAAATAATGAATAACACGAGGAAGTAGGATGTAGCTAATTCTATTGCCATCATTTTGCACTTTGCTTAATTAACTGATATTACCAGGGATGTGTAGTAGTAATTACTCCTTTGTTGTCATTTCCCTGTTTTCTCCCACTAATTTGATCCTGGAATCCACCTACGATCCAAGGCCTGTCCTGATTGGCTATTTCTGAATCTATGACCCTTTTCCTCTTGCTGACTTGCTAGGACTTTGTCCTGGTTTGGAGCACAGAGAGGTGGGCTCCTGAATGTGCGTGTCCCCAGTTGGAAGCCTTGAGATGGTAAGCACAGATATTTGCCCTAAAATATAATTTCAGTAATATTATATGGGAGTCAAATACATGTTCACGCATGTTCATAGAAGGCCTATTCACAATAGCCAAAAGGTGGAAATAATGTCCATCAATGGATGAATGGATAAACAAAAATGTGGTAGATCCATATTTTGGAATATTATTTGGCCATATAAAGGAATGAAGTATTGATACATCTACAATGTGGATGAACCTTGAAAAGGTTATACTAAGTGTAAGAAGTCAAACCCAAAAGGTCACATATTGTATGATCCCATTTATATGATATAGCCAGAGCAGTAAATTCAGAGAGACACATGTAGATTCGTGGTTGCCTGGGACCGGGAGGAGGGGGAATGGGGAGGAACTGCTTTATGGGTATGGGGTTTCCTGCTGGCGTGATGAAAACGTTTTAGGACTAGATAGAGGTGGTGGTTACACAACATTGTGCATATACTAAATGCCGCTGATTTGTTCCCGTTCAAATGGTTAGCTTTATGTTATGTAAATCTCACCTCAATAAAATGAGGTCAAATTTTTAAAACATTGCATAGGAGAGATTTGGTTAAAGCATCGTATAATTATTGGAAAGAGTTTGAAGTCGTGACAGAAGCTACTTAGTCCTTCAGTGGAAGCAGCATATGTATTTCCCCATCTTTACACATCCCCAGGGGACAACGCATTCCCACAATGACAGGGTGGCAGCATGTGTTAACCAGTCGTATCCCGGAAGAGCATCTGGGGTAGAAGAGAGTGGTGGGGAAGGGAGAAGTGCCCAGACAGGGAGTTAGACTCCAGTTCAAGACATACTGGGCCACCTCTTCCGCCTGGGATATGGGAGGGAGGAGACTTTTAAAAATCCACTTTCTCTATGACCTATTAAAAAAAAATCGATCAGAGAATACATAATTAAATAGCAATATATTTTAAGAGAAATGTTCTACTCATGAATGTTTTCCTTAAAGTTCATCGTATTACTTAACCATAACAGCAGCCTACTTATTATATATAGATTGGGAAGCACAGAAAAGCATAAAGAAAAAGGGGGAAAGTGACCAATTAGCCCACCATGCAGAAGTAGCTACTTTTAACAGTTTACTGTATCTTTTCCAGTGTTTTATCTTTGCCCTTTATTCACATAACTAAAACCATATTATGTACACAAATTTTTAACCTCCTTCTTTTTCCTTTAATAGCATAGAATCAGCATTCCTCTGGTTTATTAAAACTGCTTTGTAAACATCATTGTGTTAGCTGCACAATACTCAATTGTAAGGAGGTATGGTTTATCTAACTGCGCCCTTATCAGTAGACACTTTCATTGCCCTCTGAGAGCTAAACACTAAACTCAGCACACACAACAGGAGTCATGGGTGGAGGGACCCAGGAGATCCCGTGGGACTGACCACATGACCAGGGTTACACAAACCTTCAGGCGAGGTAGCTGCGTGTAATCTTGGGAAGATGAGACTGGTCTGTGATTATAATTTTGCTGGTAGGACGCAAACTCACAGCAGCATATATCCTCTTTGGAGAGCAAGCAGAAGGGTATCCCCAGCCCATAGCTTGGAAAAGAAAGAACCGGAAGCTGACCGACTCGTGCAGGCCCTCCCCAGTGAGGAGGGAGCCTGGCCAAAAGATTTACATTTTTTACATCTTGGGTAAACCTTTCCTGAGCCCCCTATATATGGCAGGCAAAGGGGACACCTAGGAGTAAGGCACCCTCTATGCCTCAGAGGATGTAGCAGGGCAGGCAGGCTGATCAGTGTGATTATGAAGATGTGGGGCAGTGCAGTGCCATCTGTGCCGTGGTGGGACTGTTCTGGGAGCATGGAGGGGGCGTCCCAGGCCCAGTCTTGGTATGGGGATGGGGGTGGGGACAGGGAGACTTCCTGTAGAAGGTGACACCTGAACTGAGAGGCTCAGTAGACAAACTAGAATTAGAGTCCTCTGAGCACCACCGCGGATTCTCCACATTGGTCACCCCCCTTCTGATTCCACACTCACCACGTGGCCGTTTGTAACTAATTTGGCTTCCAGTATCCATAGACAATGCGCTCTTCAGGTCCTTGTGATGGGGGCATTTCTCATTGCCATGGCTGTGTTAGTATCCGCTCCTGAACTTGTTTCCCATGAGTCTGTCTCCAAGAAATAGGCCCTGCTCTTTGTTCTGACCTGGTGAGTTTTCTGAGGCTGCAAGGCCAAGGATGCCCGGGCCTGAGGCATGGTGAACTGGCCAGGGTGACCCAAGTAACCCAAGAAGGCCTCTCTGGGAACATCAGAGCTCCGCCTTCTCCTTTCTGACTGCAACAGCTCCTCCTCAAGGGTGTCATGCGGATTAATTGGGATGATGAATGGACAATGGGTCTGGCTCAGAGCTGGTGCTTGGAGGCCTAATTCTCATCCTCCTCCCTCGCAGACTCTCCTGCTCCTGTCCGGGGGCAGCGGGTGAGTGGAGAGGATGAGTCACATCGCACCCTCCAGCTAGTTCTCTCGGTTCATTAACCAAGCCATCAGTCAACGTGACTAATTGTTACTTTTTTGAGATAAATGTTTAAAATATCATCTCTTATGACAAGGTTCTTTAAAAGCTTTGCTGGGGGTGGTAGGGGAAGATAATACGCATGCACTGAACAACCAGAAAATCACACTGGAAGCGATTTGACTGTGAAGGTTCCCTCCTAGGCCTGGGCTGGATGTTTATGGTCAGCGTCCGATCTGACCAGGCAGTGCCCAGCTAAGTAACCGGCAGAGCTGGAATTCACACCCAGATCTGCCTTTCTAAGCCCCAGCGCCTGTACTGTTGGCTGCTATGTGTGGTGCCTCCACGTGTGGTGAGTGGACAGAAAGTCGTGGACTTTGGTGTCAGATGGGCCTGGTTTTGCCTGACAAGCTGTGTGAACTTGGACAGACCATTGTCTCCTTAACAACCAGAAGACAGTAGTGGCAGCAGCAGCAATGATAATGACTCACACAGGGCACTTGCTAGGAGCCAGGCGTGATTTACTATGTTAACTTGTTTAACTTGCCACTGCCCTATGAGGTTGATACTATTATTATGTTGCCAGGGAGTTAATAACAGTGACCTCAGTGTGACCTCATGAAGATTAAATGAGATACTATGTGTGCAAGTGCTTGGCTTGGCAGAGGGTAAGGGTTAAATATTAGGGAATGTGGGTGACTACAGCTCTGAGAAAGACGCCGGCTCTTTGCTGCCAACAGCCTCCATTTGTGAGAAGAGACGATCCCGAGCTGGATTAGAATCCGGGTGCTCTTTGATTTTCTCCGCCCAGTATAACTGCTCTGGTTCACCAAGCTGCCGTCTGGCGCTCCATGATGTCAGCTGAGTGAACGAGCCACGGGGTCATAAGTCCCCTGGAGCTGACTTTGTCATCACATATTCCAGAACAGACAGGCCATTTCCTCAGACACAGAAAGCTTGTCCCTGAGAGAAAGTGTAGGGGCTGCTCTTGAGCCTCTGGTGCAGTTGTGTGATGTTAGGGGCTCTGCTTTTTTTTTTTTTTTAACATCTTTATTGGAGTATAATTGCTTTCCATTGCTGTGTTAGTTTCTGCTGTATAACAAAGTGAATCACCTATACCTATACTTATATCCCCATATCCCCTCCCTCTTGTGTCTCC
The DNA here is from genome assembly GCF_059928025.1 of Delphinapterus leucas. NCBI lineage: Eukaryota > Metazoa > Chordata > Mammalia > Artiodactyla > Monodontidae > Delphinapterus > Delphinapterus leucas. The sequence continues at coordinate 43,863,739 of NC_143135.1, forward strand.
CTGCCACCCTCCCTATCCCACCCCTGTAGGTGGTCACGAAGCAGCGAGCTCATCTCCCTGTGCTATGCAGCTGCTTCCCACTAGCTAGCTGTTTTACATTTGGTAATGTATATATGTCCATGCCACTCTCTCACTTCTTCCCAGCTTACCCTTCCCCTCCCCGTGTCCTCAAGTCCATTCCCTACATCTGCATCTTTATTCCTGTCCTGCCCCTAAGTTCTTCAGAACCATTTATTTTTTCCAATTCCATATATATGTGTTAGCATACGGTATTTGTTTTTCTTTCTGACTTACTTCACTCTGTATGACAGACTCTAGGCCCATCCACCTCACTACAAATAAGTCACTTTCGTTCCTTTTTATGGCTGAGTAATATTCCATTGCATAAATGTGCCACATCTTCTTTATCCATTCATCTGTCATTGGACACTTAGGTTGCTTCCATGTCCTGGTTATTGTAAATAGAGCTGCAGTGAACATTGCGGTACATGTCTCTTTTTAAATTATGGTTTTCTCAGGGTATATCCCCAGTAGTGGGATTGCTGGGTCGTATGGTAGTTCTATTTTTAGTTTTTTAAGGAACCTCCATACTGTTCTCCATAGTGGCTGTATCAATTTACATTCCCACCAACAGTGCAAGAGGGTTCCCTTTTCTACACACCCTCTCCAGCATTTATTGTTTCTATATTTTTTGATGATGGCCATTCTGACCTGTGTCAGGTGATACTTCATTGCGGTTTTGATTTGCATTTCTCTAATGATTAGTGATGTTGAATATCCTTTCATGTGTTTGTTGGCAATCTGTATATCTTCTTTGGAGAAATGTCTGTTTAGGTCATCTGCCCATTTTTGGATTGGGTTGCTTGTTTTTTTGATATTGAGCTGCATGAGCTGCTTGTATATTTTAGAGATTAATCCTTTATCAGTTGCTTCATTTGCAAATATTTTCTCCCATTCTGAGGGCTGTCTTTTCGTCTTGTTTATGGTTTCCTTTGCTATGCAAAAACTTCTAAGTTTCATTAGGTCCCATTTGCTTATTTTTGTTTTTATTTCCATTTCTCTAGGAGGTGGGTCAAAAAGGATCTTGCTGTGATTTATGTCATAGAGTGTTCTTCCTATGTTTTCCTCTAAGAGTTTTATAGTGTCTGGTCTTACATTTAGGTCTTTTTTTTTAATATAAATTTATTTATTTTATTTATTTATTTTTGGCTGCCCTGGTCATCATTACTGTGCAGGCTTTCTCTAGTTGTGGTGAGCAGGGCGTACTCTTCATTGTGGTGCACGGGCCTCTCATTGCGGTGGCTTCTTCTGTTGCAGAGCACGGGCTCCAGGCACACAAGCTTCAGCAGTTGTGGCTCACAGGCCCTAGAGCGCAGGCTCAGTAGTTGTAGTGCACGGGCTTAGTTGCTCCATGGCATGTGGGATCTTCCCGGACCAGGGCTCAAACCCATGTCCCCTGCTTTGGCAGGTGGATTCTCATTCACTGCGCCACCAGGGAAGCCCTTACATTTAGGTCTCTAATCCATTTTGAGTTTATTTTTGTGTATGGTGTTAGGGAGTGTTCTAATTTCTTTCTTTTACATGTAGCTGTCCAGTTTTCCCAGAACCACTTATTGAAGAGGCTGTCTTTTCTCCATTGTATATTCTTGCCTGCTCTATCAAAGATAAGGTGACCATATGTGCATGGGTTTATCTCTGAGCTTTCTATCCTGTTCCATTGATCTATATTTCTGTTTTTGTGCCAGTACCATACTGTCTTGATTACTGTAGCTTTGTAGCATAGTCTGAAGTCAGGGAGCCTGATTCCTCCAGCTCCGTTTTTCTTTCTCAAGATTGCTTTGGCTATTCGGGGTCTTTTGTGTTTCCATACAAATTGTGAAATTTTTGTTCCAGTTCTGTGAAAAATGCCATTGGTAGTTTGAAAGGGATTGCATTGAATCTGTGTATTGCTTTGGGTAGTATAGTCATTTTCACAATGTTGATTCTTTAAATCTAAGAACATGGTATATCTCTCCATCTGTTTGTAACATGTTTAATTTCTTTCACCAGTGTCTTATAGTTTTCTGCATACAGGTCTTTTGTGTCCTTAGGCAGGTTTATTCCTAGGTATTTTTTTTTTTTTTTTTTTTTTTTGCGGTACGCGGGCCTTTCACTGCTGTGGCCTCTCCCGCTGCGGAGCACAGGCTCCAGACGCGCAGGCTCAGCGGCCATGGGGCCCAGCCGCTCCGAGGCATGTGGGATCTTCCCGGACTGGGGCATGAACCCATGTCCCCTGCATCGGCAGGCAGACTCCCAACCACTGCGCCACCAGGGAAGCCCATTCCTAGGTATTTTATTCTTTTTGTTGCAAAGGTAAATGGGGTTGTTTCCTTAATTTCTCTTTCAGATTTTTCATCATTAGTGTATAGGAATGCAAGAGATTTATGTGCATTAGTTTTGTATCCTGCTACTTTACTAAGTTCATTGATTAGCTCTAGTAGTTTTCTGGTAGTATCTTTAGGAGTCTTTATGGATAGTATCATGTCATCTGCAAACGGTGACAGTTTTACTTCTTTTCCAAGTGGTATTCCTTTTATTTCTTTTTCTTCTCTGATTGCTGTGGCTAAAACTTCCAAAACTATGTTGAATAACAGCGGTGAGAGTGGGCAACCTTGTCTTGTTCCTGATCTTAGTGGAAATGGTTTCAGTTTTTCACCATTGAGAATGATGTTGGCTGTGGGTTTGTCATATATGGCCTTTATTATGTTGAGGTAGGTTCCCTCTATGCCCACTTCCTGGAGAGATTTTATCATAAATGGGTATTGAATTTTGTTGAAAGCTTTTTCTGCATCTATTGAGATTATCATATGGTTTTTATCGTTCAATTTGTTAATATGGTGTATCACGTTGACTGATTTGCATATACTGAAGAATTCTTGCATTTCAGGGATAAACCCCACTTGATCATGGTGTATGATCCTTTTAATGTGCTGTTGGATTCTGTTTGCTAGTATTTTGTTGACGATTTTTGCATCTATGTTCATCAGTGATATTGGCCTGTAGTTTCCTTTTTTGGTAGTATCTTTGTCTGGTTTTGCTATCAGGGTGATGGTGGCCTTGTAGAATGAGTTTGGGAGTGTTCCTCCCTCTGCTATATTTTGGAAGAATTTGAGTATGAGAGGTGTTAGCTCTTCTCTAAATGTTTGATAGAATTCGCCTGTGAAGCCATCTGGTCCTGGGCTTTTGTTTGTCGGAAGATTTTTAATCACAGTTACAATTTCAGTGCTTGTGATCGGTCTGTTCATATTTTCTATTTCTTCCTGGTTCAGTCTTGGAAGGTTGTACTTTATTAACAATTTGTCCATTTCTTCCAGGTTGTCCATTTTACTGGCATATAGTTGCTTGTAGTAGTCTCTCATGATCCTTTGTATTTCTGCAGTGTCAGTTGTTACTTCTGCTTTTTCATTTCTAAATCTGTTGATTTGAGTCTTCTCCATTTTTTTCTTGATGAGCCTGGCTAATGGTTTATCAATTGTGTTTATCTTCTCAAAGAACCAGCTTTTAGTTTTATTGATCTTTGCTCTCATTTCCTTCATTTCTTTTTCATTTATTTCTGATCTGATCTTTATGATTTCTTTCCTTCTGTTAACTTTGGGGTTTTTTTTGGTTCTTCTTTCTCTAATTGCTTTAGGTGTAAGGTTAGGTGTTTATCTGAGATTTTTCTTGTTTCTTGAGGTAGGATTGTATTACTATAAACTTCCCTCTTAGAACTGCTTTTGCTGCATCCCACAGGTTTTGGGTCATCATGTTTTCATTGTCATTTGTTTTTAGGTACTTTCTGATTTCCTCTTTGATTTCTTCAGTGACCTCTTCCTTATTTAGTAGTGCATTGTTTAGCCTCCATGCGTTTGTATTTTTTACAGACTTTTTCCTGTAATTGATATCTAGTCTCATAGCATTGTGGTCAGTAAACATACTTGATATGATTTCAATTTTCTTAAATTTACCAAGGCTTGTTTTGTGACCCAAGATATGATCTATCATGGAGAGTGTTCCACGAGCACTTGACAAGAAAGTGTATTCTGTTGTTTTTGGATGGAATGTCCTATAAATATCAATGAAATCCATCTTGTTTAATGTATCATTTTAAGCTTGTGTTTCCTTATTTATTTTCATTTTCGTTGATCTGTCCATTGTTGAACGTTGGGCGTTAAAGTCCCCTACTATTATTATGTTACTGTCAATCTCCCCTTTTATGGCTGTTAGCATTTGCCTTATGTTTTGAGGAGCTCCTATGTTGGGTGCATAAATATTTACAATTTTTTTATCATCTTCTTGGATTTATATCTTGATCATTATGTAGTGTCCTTCTCTGTCTCTTGTAATAGTCTTTATTTTAAAGTCAAGTTTGTCTGATGTGAGTATTGCTACACCAACTTTCTTGTGATTTCCATTTTCTTGGAGTATCTTTTTCCATCCCCTCACTTTCAGTACATATGTGTCCCTAGGTCTGAAGTTGGTCTCTTGTAAACAGCATATATATGGGTCTTGTTTTTGTATCCATTCAGCCAGTCTATGTCTTTTGATTGGAGCATTTAATCCATTTACATTTAAGGTAATTATAGATATGTATGTTCCTATAACCATTTTCTTAATTGTTTTGGGTTTGTTATTGTAGGTCTTTTCCTTCTCTTGTGTTTCCTGCCTAGAGAAGTTCCTGTAGCATTTGTTGTAAAGCTGGTTTGGTGGTACTGAATTCTCTTAGCTTTTGCTTGTGTGTAAATGTTTTAATTTCTCCCTCTAATCTGAATGAGGTCCTTGCTGGGTAGAGTAATCTTGGTTGTAGGTTTTTCCCTTTCATCACTTTAAATATGTCCTGCCACTCCCTTCTGGCTTGCAGAGTTTCTGCTGTAAGATCAGCTGTTAACCTTATGGGGATTCCCTTGTATGTTATTAGTTGCTTTTACCTTGCTGCTTTCAATATTTTTTCTTTGTTTTTAATTTTTGATAGTTTGATTAATATGTGTCTTGGCATGTTTCTCCTTGGATTTATCCTATATGGGACTCTGTGCTTCCTAGACTTGATTGACTCTTTCCTTTCCCATATTAGGGAAGTTTTCAACTATAATCTCTTGAAATATTTTTCAGTCCCTTTCTTTTTCTCTTCTTCTTCTGGCACCCCTATAATTCAAATGTTGGTCCATTTAATGTTGTCCCAGAGGTCTCTGAGGCTGTCCTCAATTCTTTTCATTCTTTTTTCTTTATTCTGCTCTCTGGTAGTTATTTCCACTATTTTATCTTCCAGGTCACTTATCCGTTCTCCTGCCTCGGTTATTATGCTATTGATTCGTTCTAGAGAATTTTTAATTTCATGTATTGTGTTGTTCTTCATTGTTTGCTCTTAAGTTCTTCTAGGTCCTTGTTAAACGTTTCTTGTATTTTCTCCATTCTATTTCCAAGATTTTGGATCATCTTTGCTATCATTACTCTGAATTCTTTTTCAGGTAGACTGCCTGTTTCCTCTTCATTTGTTTGGTCTGGTGGGTTTTTACCTTGCTCCTTCATCTGCTGTGTATTTCTCTGTCTTCTCTTTTTGCTTAGCTTACTGTGTTTGGCATCTCCTTTTCGCAGGCCGCAGGTTCGTAGTTCCCGTTGTTTTTGGTGTTTGCCCCCAGTGGCTAAGGTAGGTTCAGTGGGTTCTGTAGGCTTTCTGGTGGAGGGGACTGTTGCCTGTGTTCTGGTAGATGAGGCTGGATCTTGTGTTTCTGGTAAGCAGGGTCGTGTCCAGTGGTGTGTTTTGGGATGTCTTTGAACTTATTATGATTTTAGGCAGCCTCTCTGCTAATGGATGGAGTTGTGTTCCTATCTTGCTAGTTGTTTGGCATGGGGTGTCCAGCACTTTAGCTTGCTGGTCGTTGAGTAGAGCTGCATCTTAGCATTGAGATGGCGATCTCTGGGAGAGCTCTTGCCGATTGATATTACCTGGGGCCGGGAGGTCTCTTGTGGTCCAATGTCCTGAACTCGGCTCTCCCACATCAGGGGCTCAGGCCTCACATCCAGCCAGAGCACCAAGACCCTGTCAGCCACATGGCTCAGAAGAAAAGGGAGAAAGAATAGAAAGAAAAAAGAAAGAAAGAATGAATGAAAGGAAGAAAGAAAGAAAGTTATTGAAATAAAAAATTTGAAAAATATTATTAAAATAAAAAAAGGAATAAAAATAGAAAAAAAAAGAGAAGAGAGCAATCAAACCAATAAAAAAATCCACTGATGATAACAAGTGCTTAAAACTAAACTAAGATAAACATAAAAATCAGAAACTGGTGAGTCACATACAGCAAAACCCAAGTCTACAGTTGCTCCCAAAGTCCACTGCTTCAATTTGGGATGATTCATTGTCTATTCCTGTATTCCACAGATGCAGGGTACATCAAGTTGATTGTGGAGATTTAATCCGCTGCTCCTGAGGCTGCTAGGAGAAATTTCCCTTTCTCTTCTTTGTTTGCACAGCTCCTGGGGTTCAGCTTTGGTTTTGGCCTCACCTCTGCGTGTAAGTTGCCGTCTGGCATCTGTTCTTTGCCCAGACAGGACGGGGTTAAAGGAGCCGCTGATTAGGGGGCTCTGGCTCACTCAGGCTGGGGGTAAGCAGGGGTAGGGAATGTGGGGCGAGCCTGTGGCGGCAGAGGCCGGCGTGACGTTGCACCAGCCTGAGGTGCGCCTTGCGTTCTCCCAGGGAAGTTGTCCCTGGATCATGGGACCCTCCCTGGCAATGGCGGGCTGCACAGGCTCCCGGGAGGGGAGGTGTGGATAGTGACCTGTGCTTGCACACATGCTTCTTGGTGGCTGCAGCAGCAGCCTTAGCATCTCTTGCCCGTCTCTGGGGTCCGCACTGATAACCGCGGCTCACGCCCGTCTCTGGAGCTCATTTAGGCGGTGCTCTGAATCCCCTCTCCTTGCACACCCCGAAACAATGGTCTCTTGCCTCTTCTGCAGGTCCAGACATTTTCCCAAACTCCCTCCCGGCTAGCTGTGGCGCTCTAGCCCCCTTCAGGCTGTGTTCACACCGCCAATCCCAGTCCTCTCCCTGGGATCTGACCTCTGAAGGCGGAGCCTCAGCTCCCAGCCCCCACCCGCCCTGGCGGGTGAGCAGTAAAGACTCTCGGGCTGGTGAGTGCCAGTCGGCCCTGATCCTCTGTGTGGGAGTCTCTCTACTTTGCCCTCCGCAGCCCTGTTGCTGCGCTCTCCTCTGTGACTCCGAAGCTTCCCCCCTTCCCACCCCCGTCTCCGCCAGTGAAGGGGCTTCCTAGTGTGTGGAAACTTTTCCTGCTTCACAGCTCCCTCCCAGAGGTGCAGGTCCCATCCCTATTCTTTTGTCTCTGTTTTTTCTTTTTCCTTTTGCCCTACCCAGGTACGTGGGGAGTTTCTTGCCTTTTTGGAGGTCTGAGGTCTTCTGCCAGCGTTCAGTAGGTGTTCTGTAGGAGTTGTTCCACGTGTAGATGTGTTTCTGATGTATTTGTGGGGAGGAAGGTGATCTCCACATCTTACTCCTCCGCCATCTTGAAGGTCCTCCAGGAGCTCTGCTTTTTATTATCAGAAAAGGGGGACACCTACATGGCTCACCACCTTCCCGCCACCAATAATAGGATGACCTATTTTTCTCCACACAGTTCCTGGCAATTTTATTCTGGGGGAGGAGGTGGGATGGGGTTGGGAGTGGGGGAGAGGGGACCATCGCCGAATCCACTGGGAAAGACCCCTGGCATCCCAGGAAAGGGGAGCCTGTCTGCCCCCCCGGAGCCCCGTCTGGACAGAGACATCCCTGTGAGCTCAGGAGGCTGATTCTCTGGGCACCATGCGGCTCCACCTGACGCATCTACTCCAGTTCCTGTTATGGTCTGTTTCTACCCGGACAGGGAGACTGTCTTCTTTTTACCTAATCTGAGCATCTCCTCCTGTGGAGTGTTAACTCACTTCCTTCGGGCCCGTGCTCTGAGCAGAGAGGGACGAGCTGGTCACCAATTTCTGTATAATAACCCTTCAGATCCTCAGAGACTGTTATTAAATCTCCCCTCGGCTGCCTCCTATCTAACTAAATCATTCCTACCCTTTTCACCTTTTTCTCCACGGATCGTTTCTCCATTCTGTGCAGCACTGTTCAGAGCCCCTCCGTCTTCCCTCAGCGACCAGGAACCTAGGAAGCCGAGGGGTCAGCCCAAGCTCAGGGGCCACTGCTGGCTGAGGAATAAGGACAAAGGGCAGCTGGGTGTGTGGGGGGGTGTCCCACGACACTTTCTGTTGCCCCTGGGTCTCGAGTGCACAGCCTCGGCTTCTCTCCTTGCTGCTCCCGGGGAAAAGGAGAAAGATGTTTTCTCCACCAGGGGACAGCCTTGGCTCCCAGCTTCTCTCCCTTTCCTCTCCCTTCCGGCTCTGCCCCTCCACACTGACCACCGCCATCCAGCACCCTTCACTGGGTTCAGGTGCACAAGAGAAGACACCCTGGACGACAGACACAGACAGGCAGCAGCCACAGGCAACAACAGCTAACATCGGCCATGAGCTGCTGGCTGACTCTATCTCAGTTCTTCAAACAACCCGATTGTCCCCATTTTACCCAAGAAGACTCTAAAGCTCAGCTATAGGGCCTGTAAGTCACTTGTTTGAGACCACACCTGGGAGTCGGTACAGCCAGGTTTGAAAGCCAGGCAGTGGGACTTCAGACACAGTGCTTTTAACACTTTCTATCTCACGCTACTTACATTGCACCAAGTGAATCAGGGATGGGAAGAGCCCATAACAGGTACATCAGGAGTACGGGACTATGTGGACAACTGGGGCTAAAACAAGGGACTCTGAGAGAGCTGTCAGAGAGGCAGGAAGAGAACCAGAAGGGAGAGTTTCAGGAAGGAGGATGATCAATTTCAAATGCACAGAAAGATCAAATATAATTAATCCATGTTTATCTTCCATCCAAGATAAGCTATCCCCACTGGACACATTTTCTGGCCTCTAGAAGAGGCCCGTTTGTGTCCCAGGCCCATCCACTGACTGCATGGTTGTCATTGACCCTCTTCTCCATAAGGGTTCTCCCCAAACTTCTCCAGCCCCAAGAATCCAAACTCCCCCAAATCCACCTCCTGGTTCCCAGAGGAACCAGGGCTCTCAGAAGCCAGGCCCTGGTGAGAACACCTGGGAAGGTAAGGATGTCCATCTCCTCCCTGTGCATGGACCTGGACCCGGATCTCCTGCTTTCCAGCCCATGGGTCTTCCTCCGACTGTATTGCTGGCACACCTCTTGCTTCCCAATTTCTCTTCCTTCCTTCCCTTCTTGCCATAACCTGTGTAGAAGAGACGTCTTTGTTCCTTTTTCAGCTTTTCACCACAACTAGTTGGGGTGGGGTTGGGTAAAGAATGAACCCCTAAGAGATATCCACATCCTAATCTCTGGAACCTGTGAATGCTACCTTATATGGCAAAAAGAGGTCTTTGCAGATGTGATAAAGTTAAAAATTTTGAGATGGGGAGATTAACCTGGATTATCCTGTTGGACACTAAACGAAATCACATGTATCATATAACAGAGAGGCAGGGGGATATTGGACACCATCTGGTGTCAAAGGCTGAGAAGAGGAGAAGGCAATGTGAAGATGAAACAGAGAGATTAAAAGATGCTGACCTTGAAGATTGCAGTGATGTGGCCCCAAGTCAAGGAATGGCAGCAGCCACCAGAAGCAGGAAGAACCACAGAAAGGATTCTTTCTTAGACCCTGTGGAGCCAGCATGGCCCTACCAGCCCTTTGATTTTGGCCTAGTGACACTGACTTTGAACTTCTAACTTTCAGAAACCTAAGAGAATAAATTTCTGTGTTTTTATGGGTATATATCCAACCCCTAAAAAAACACTAATTTGAAAAGATCAATGCACCCCAATGTTCATAGCAGCATTATTTACAACTGCCAAGATATGGGAGCAACCTAAGTGTCCATCAACAGATGAATGGCTAAAGAAGATGTGGTACATATACACAATGGAATACTACTCAGCCATAAAAAGAATGAAATAATGCCATTTGCAGCAACAGGGATGGACTCGGAGAGCATTATGCTAAGTGAAATAAGTCAGACAGAGAAAGACAAATTCTGTGTGATATCACTTATATGTGGAATCTGAAAAATACAACAGACTACTGAATATAACAAAAAAGAAACAGATTCACAGATATAGAGAACAAATTAGTGGTTACCAGTGGGGAGAGGAAAGGGGGGAGGGGCAAGATAGGGATAGGGGATTAAGAAGTACAAACTACTATGCATAAAATAAGCTACGAGGATATATTGTACAACACAGAGAATATGGCCAATATTTTATAATAACTATAAAAGGAGTATAACCTCGTGAAAATTGTGAATCATTATATTGTACACATGTAACATATAATATTGTACAGCAACTACACTTTAATAAAGAAGAAGAAAAAAATGAAGTTGTAAATATACACTGTTTACCAAAAAAATTGTCTGTGCTTTTAAGGCACCCAGTTTGTAGTAATCTGTTACAGCAAAGAAAATGAATACATGGGCATCACCAATGTACATGTGCAGGTTAAAGCCTACTACCATTTAAAAATGCTTGGACCCCATATTTGCAGGTCAATGACTAGGGGTGGGACAGGAGTGGAGGTGGAGCTCAAAAATTCAAATTCATTGTCAGAGGCAGGATTTTGCTATCATTTGTTCATACTCTTCCTTCCCTCCATGCTTAAGGCACTTAAGGCCAGAAGCTTCACCTACGGGGTCTGAGAGGATCTTGTTAAACTTGTTAATTTGTGCCTTCTCAGCAGTGCTTGCATTTTAAAAAGAGTGTCATCTCCTTGTTAGCCCTCAAAGTACAATCTTTAATCTTGCTCCTTCCCTAGGCTCTGCAGGTCCCTGAGGATGGCTATTCCATTGGCCTGTAAAACACCAGAAAGGAAATAAAAATGTAGGGTTGGTGAGGGGATGAGGGTGCTTAGACAGAGTGGCCAAGAACGGCTTTCTGAGGGCATGACTTTTATGCTTAAAATCTGGGTTATTCTGGGTAAGGAACAATGTGAGCAAAGGTTTCAAGGTAGGAAAAAATCAGACATGTTCTAGAACTGAGAGGAGGCCAGTGTGGCTAGAGAGTAGAGTTAAGTTGATCGCACAGAGCTTTGTCGGCAACCCTGGGGAGTTTGGATTTTTCTTTAAGTAAAATGCAAAGCAGGCTAAATTGTTAATGCAAAATCTCAGACCCTTCACAATTTCAAACTTACCAGTACTATTTTTTTTTTTTTTCCATCACACAGAAACCAAGACACAGAGAAATTAAGTTGAATAACTTGCTCAGAGTCACACAACTATTAAATGGAGTCTGGGTGAAAACCTAGTTCTAGATGACTCCAGACTCCATGCTCTTAACCCCATGAAAGAGGGTCTCCAGTGGATTCACTGTGACATACCGTTCAGTGTGCATGTAAGTAGAGACAAATCTCTTGAAGTGTAGCCTCCAGTGTTGCGAACTTTAACCATGTCATTCAGAGACCTGATCACCCAAGATGTGGTGAGGAAGTATGGTTAATTCACCCTGTGCTGGACCCATCAGGCCCATGGCTTTGACTTCTAATTGTCTGAAATGCTTTTCTCATCTAATATGCTCTAGAATGTAATGATCCAGGAACTGCTGGCTGATGGAATGAGGGGCGGGGGCAGGGTAGGGGGATGCTTGCCTGCTTTTCTATATGGACTGGGATCTATTTCCAAAATGGTTTTCTCATCCTTTTTCTACCACTCCCACTGCTCAATAAATATTGCTATTATTATTCATTATTATTTCCTCAAAATAGTGGAATTATGGAGAAACTCCCAGAAGAGGAAGAAAGCCAATAAGATGGAGGAAGGAGGACCTTGCCAGACGGACTTACCTGGTGGGATAGGTCGGGCCAGTCCTGCTGGGTCTGGTCTGGGCCTGGAGCCACTGGAAGCATATAGCTGGAGGGGAGGGTTACATGGGGCCCTGCAAATGGACCTCCTTGGAAATGCTTCACTTTAATGAAATTCCAGATTGTATGGCTCCCCCCATCCTACCAGGTACAAGCATAGAAGAGGAGACACAGGAGAGAGATACCCAGTTTGGGAGGTGAGAGTGGGAGGTAAGAGGCAAGGGAAGGGTGAGTGTCCTTTTTTCATCTCTATTCCTATTGTTTGGCCCAAACCTGGACACACGATGGACCCTTAGGAAGCGTTGCACTGTAGTAGTGGGTGGAATGAAATAATTGTGCTCCAGCTCTGCCGCCTGTTCTCTGGGTGACCCTGGTTAAGCTGTATCACCTCCTTGAACACGGTTCCCCCACCCCCCAAGTGGGTGTGAGAGTAGCAGCCATCTGGCAGAGTTCATTTTGTGGAGGAAGAGCAGTGAGTGCACCTTGTAAACTCTGAAGCCTTAAACAATTCTGAGGCAAGAAAATCTCCAAGACAGTGTCTGTTGTTCCTTTTCGAATAAGCCCAGGTATCACATTTTTCTAACGGTTAAAAGCACAGTTCTCCCACTAACATATTTCTGCATAATAATGAGAATATACGTATTCTTCTTAATGGGATGCAAGAAAGCTAGTTTTGTTTTGAATGGGAAAAATGCTGTTCATAAACCTACAGCCCCCTCCCTCCATTAGTCTGTGCAAAAAAAAAAAAGTAATAGTTCTTCACTGGTTTAGGGCAAAAATGTCAGCACCATTATTTGTGCAGCATGAAGACTTTCTCTTTGTCGCCAGTCCCAACAGTGGGACTTTCTGGAACCAAAATTAAGGTGGTAAGGGAGGGGATACTTTCCTGTTTTTAGGGTGATTTAGAAGGTGGCAATGTGGAAAAAAAGATCAGAAAGAGGCTAAACCACCTATAGGCCAATATTTGTAGGCAGATAGGCCCTGGTTCCAGTCCTGGCTCTACCACTTACAAGGTCTGTGACCTTGGGCATGAAGCTTGGAGCCTCTGGATTCCTATTGTCTCATCTACAAAACGAGACCAGTGACACCGTCCTCTTTGGGCCATGGTAGGGTTTAATGAGAGAATGTGTGTGAAGCACGTGGCACAGGGCCTGCTCTATACAAGCTCAGTCATTAGGGCTGTTATAGGACTTCTGAGCTCAGCTTTCTGTTGGCTGACACACAGAGGAGGGAGACTGCAGCGAAACGATCAGACCTACAGCCTCTGGTTTTACACCACTACAAATCCTTCAGCACCTTGAAGTGGTCCTGAAGTGTGTGAGGTGGTGACTGTCCCACTCCCGGAAATGGAGACGGAAGGATGGTTATGCCACACCTCCTGCCCAGACATTGTGATGGATCAAATACTTAGCCTGGGGCAATATGCATCGCCACAGAAATGGCTGTCTCTTGCATCTGGTATGCACTGCAGACCTTCAGAGAGCTATACTCTTTGGGACACTATTCTAGCTCATTCTGCCACCCTTTTGGGGTCAGCCTCAGTGGCAGAGTGAGATCCCTAGTTCCATCTTGGTTGGCCACTGCTTCCTCCCCTCCCAACTGGTCTGGGCTGCATAAGCCCATCAGCTCCACTGGGCCCTTGATCTGCTGTCATGGCGGAAAGATTACAAATGCAAGCATGGACTGGGCCTGCAGGCGATTGGTGACAGGTAGGGTGAAGTCTGGCCTAGGGTTTGGTATGTGATAATGATCCTCTAAACAAAAGAAAATTACACCTTGAAATGGAATGATTCCTTTATTCTCTTGAACTGAATGTGCTGGACTTGGGAGGCCCCTCGCTTTCTTGCTGCCTGGACTATTTCTACCTCCCTCTTCTTGCCAGTGTTGTTTGTGTCACATTCCAGAAATCTTTTCTAGGATTGAAATCCTAACGAAAATGGACCGGCTTGAAACTCGGAGCTCCTCATAGATCAAGTCCTTAGGTACAATCCTGAGGATCCACCATAGGCTGTCACCTTGAATGATTTTAATTCACTACCTACAGCTTGGTTTTATCATAGCAATAACAATAGCATATTGGCACACAGAGTAGGCATTCAATAAGTGATTTTGGAAAAAAAAAAAAAGAATGACTAAGTAAAGCACATAGCCTGATGCCAAGTGTGCAATCAAGACATATTAGTAGAATCTGAATTTCATCAGTTGTCTTATCTGTGAAGATGGGAATAATAATCATAGCACCTGCAGGCAGGGGGTCTGATAGAATGAAGTGAGATAATCTGTGCGAAGAGCCCAGTGCCTGTCCTACACTGGGTAGTCAATATCTGTTCACTGTCATTATTATCAGCTGTGCAGCTCTCTACACCTCAGCAGACTGGAGTGTGATGTATGGGAGGACTGGATAGAGAAGCAAGCAGAGGGACGGAGATAATCCAAGGGACATTTGGGGCTGCTAGTTCCTTTGCAAGGCGCTAGGAGTCTAGATCAGTTCCACGTGATGCTTTTTGTTGTCAGAAAGAAGGCAGCTGGAGGGTACAGGAAGCCCAGTGAGACCAACGCCAGGCACGCTGTTCTGGGAATCCCAGGAGTATTTCAGGGGACCGGTCTGATTTCTACCTGCAAATACGGGGTTCAGGACACTCAGGATAAATGCCTTCATTTCTAGGCACGGCTGTTTGCCTTGGCAAGCAAAAGCGAATAAGGCAAGGCTGAGCAAAGGAAGCGGCTGCTTCAAAGTTCATCCCAATAATAGATTGAGCAGATTTGCAAGAATGGGGCTCTGTGAGATGATTATCAGATGTCGGCTGGGATCTCCCTGGCCTGTAAGCCCTGGAGATAGATGTGAATCCCCATGCCATGACTATGGAAAGTCAGTTCCTCTTTAAGATTTCTGTAATCCCCTGTGGCCTCGGGTCTGTACCACGTTTACTCAGACGTGGAACTCTTCCCTCTTCTAAATTTACACACACGTGAACTCACATGGGAGAGTTGTGTGTCTACCAGACTTTACTGAACATTTGGATAAAAAAAGGTTCATAAATTAAAATTGGATATTAGATGTTCCTGTTCCTAGAACGTTCCTTAGCCATTTCCTTAGCTGGGAGCATTGCCTCCCACTCTTTCTCTCTCTCTTCTTGGCTTTCTCTAATGACTAATCCCTCCTTTCCAATTCAGCTCCCAGACACCTTGCACATCTAAAGGGACTGTCACTGAACAGAACCCACCTTCCTCAGGAGGCAGATGTGCTTATAAATTGGCCCCCCTTTTCCACTACATATTCCAAACCAGGAGGATTTCTCAACCTGTGTGTTGACGAAGGGCAAGAGAATGTGCTCCACGCACAGGAAGACACTTCCTCCTGAGCTGAGCAAGACAAAAGGTCAGAGCCACCTGTCTGGATCTGCAGCTGGCTCCATCCTCTGGATGGACATTGTTTTTGGATGCCGCCTCAGGCCCTGGCAGTCTGCACACGGGGCTGTGTCTGTCACTAGGCAGATCTACACACTGCCTTGGACTAACGAGCCTGGGCGCCAGGTGGCGAAGCGATATTACAGGCTGAAGTTTTCAGCCAGAGGCCAGCACTCACGCTGACCAGACCCAGCTCTCAGCAGAGCTGGCACCACCTTGAAAATCATACTGCTGCTGTTTGCTTCTCCTTTGTTCTGAGGTGTTACAGGAGCAAATTAAACACACCCCAGTTGTTTCTGTTTCCTCCTGAGGAGCAGGAAGGTCACAGGGCTTCCTTTTTCTAGCATTTACCGAAGCCATCCTTTGCGAAGCGCTCTACGTGGGCAATCTCATCCAGTCTTTGCAATCATCCTGTGGAGAGAGAGAATCTCATTTTACAGACGAAGATGCAGGCCTGGGGTTCACAAAGGGCTCCAGAGCCCACTCACATCACCCTTCATGGCGATGTTGTCCCATCCTCCCTGGGTGAAGAGGAAGGACACTGACATTCACTGGACACGAGCTCTGTGCCTTGTGCTTCCACACAATTGTTACCCTTTTAAATTCGAATCGACAGCTCTGAGATTTTACTAGCCCCAATTTCCAGATGAGGGAGCCGAGTCTCAGAGAGAATCGTCAGAAGTGACGTCAGGATTCCAGCCACAGTTCTTCTCCCTGTCGTCACCCACAGAGCAGTGACTCTGGGTTAAGCTGACTCTGGGCTCAGCCCATCAGATGTGGAAGCCCACTCAGCTCCCCATCCAGCCCTGCTGGCTCATTGTCTCCAGGCCTCCCCAGCTGCCGACTTTGTTTCGTAAGGAGCCATTGTCAGGCTCAGCCCTGCCCAGGCCCACAGCCAATGGGAGCCTGGCCTGGCACAGTGGAAACTCCCTCTCTGTCGGAGAGTGAATTCTGGAGCTGGCCTGCGCCATGCCCTGTGACAGGTTGTCTAGAATGAGTGAGCTTTGCAGGAGCATCAGGCTGCAGCCTTCCTCCCTGACCCCCTTGCCTCCCTGGCCCCCTTGCCTCCCTGGCCCCCTTGCCTCCCTGGCCCCCTTGCCTCCCTGACCCCCTTGCCTCCCTGACCCTCTTGCCTCCCTGGCCCCCTTGCCTCCCTGGCCTTATGCCAGGACACCAGTTTCAATTTAGTTCTTACATCACAGGGTTTAGTGGGCCTGGAGAATGGTATTGACTCTTGGCCTTTGATCTGACTTGAGTGTATCTTGGTGAAATAAGGTGCCCTACTATACAGGTTGGGGGACAAACAATACCCCCGGCACATTGTCAGAATGCAATGATTGAGTTCTATATTAGTCGGGGCTCTACAGAGAAACAGAATCAATTTTATACACACTCACACGTGTATATATATACATATATATGTATATATATACATACACACACATGTATATGAACATATATATACATATATAGAGACAGGGGAGTATTTATTTTAAGGAACTGGAACGCCAACTGTAGGGACCTACACATCTGAAATCTGTAGGGTAGGATTTCTATGTTGCAGTTTTGAGGAGAATTCCTTCCTCTTTGGGAAACCTTAGTCTTTGCTCAAGGCCTTCAACTGGTTGAATGAGGCCCACCCACTGTGTGGAGGATAATCTGCTTTACTCAAAGTCTATGGATTTAAATGTTAATCACATCTAAAAAGTATCTTCACAGCAACATCTAGCCTGGTGTTTGACCAAAGAGCTGAGTATCATAGCCTAGCCAAGTTGACACATAAAACAAACCATCAAAAGTACCCATCTGTGAATAATAGACGCAAGTCCAGATGTCCAGTCCGTGCCCCTCCCAGCTCCTTGTGATGGATCAAGGGTGGTCTTGCACAGAAGCTCCTACAGTGGCCACACACAGATGTCACCATAAATAGCAGTAGAAGCTCTCCCCAACATTATGCCCAGGGAATGGTACTCAGCTTTTCAAATTCCCAGGCAGGAGGAGGTAGGCTTTGCTACGGCAGACCTGTGAAGCTAGAAGCAAAATGCCACGGGCTGGGCACCAGGACATTTAGGGATTCGGCTATTGAGTCTCAGCGGAGAAAGCAGAAGCAGGTCAGCTACCCTGAAGGTGATGTTCAGGGTGCAGCAGTGGAGGTGCATCCTCTGCTCTGGCTGCCCCTCAGGCAGTGATTCATGGTGTGGTGTTTGGCTCTGGGGCCCTGTTGCCCTCGTAACTTAACCCCAAAGGGAAAGAGAGACAGCAGCGCTGTTGGGTTTCAATGATCCAGCTCCCGGTTCTAATTGCAGCCAGGTGCCCTACCAGAAGGCCTTTTTCCCCTTCTTCCGTGAAAGAAGCTGGCTGCTGCTTTCTGCACAGGCAGTCCTAAAAGGTTACATTTCTTGGTAGAGGGGACCTGAAGGAGCTGTTCCTCAAGGACTGGCAAGCCCCGCCTCCCCGACCCCCCAAACTGTCGGGGGGCAAGAGTAGAGCACTAATAGAGGACCACATACTGTATGCTTACATATTTAAAAGTTAAATACTGTTAAATACAATACGTTCTACCCTCCTACCTGAACAACGATAGCTTCATAAGCACCTGGAAGGCCAGTTTGAATTTAGAATCCTCAGCCTCTGAGTTCTGAGAATACGGTGTTGCAGGGAGAGCTGACACATGGCTCCCAGCCTCCAGACCCCTCTCTTTCTCTTCCCGTTCCTGACTCTGACCCCCACTGCAAGGGCCATTGCGGGCACACAGTAGATGTCCCAGCATGCATGTCTAAGCTCTGTCTGTAAGCCCTGCAAGCTGTTCCTCAGTTCCTCTCAGCCACCACTCAAGCCTAGGGACATACACACTATTGGAGGGGTCTAACTTTTGGAGGATGTGCCCATGGGGGAGGCCTGCTCAGATCTGGGAAGCAGACTCAGGCTGTCTGGGCAAAGATTTTAATTCAGGGCACCCAGAACACAGTCTGGGTGCAGAGCAGGGGACCAGCTGAGGGTGGACTCATCCTCTTGGCCCTGTGAACTCTGCTTCATGGGGAGGTGTGTGGCCAGAAGTAGGGCCTAAGCAGAACTTTAGAAAATGTGGGGGCCAGGGAAGAGACCCCTCTTGTCTAAGAGTGGTCCTGTATATTGGAATGGTCCCAGAGGTGCTAGCTCAAGATTAGCTTCTTGCAGTGCATGCCAACTATTCTGTGATTCAATACTCAATCTGTTTCCATGGTTATCACCTCCCTCTCATTATTCTCATCTCCTTTTCCCTTTACCTCTAATCTTGGAGGTTTTCCCGAGTTTGTCCTCCAAATCACAGATTAGAGGGTTTTTGTGGGTCAATTTTGCCATTTAGAGGGATTTAAAATTGTTTGCTGTTTTATATGGGGTTCTGTTACATCCTTAAAAATTTCATCCAGTTCCCTTTGCATCCCAGGTTTCATCTTAGCTCGGTTTCCCTTTGTGGTTCTTTTGGTCTGCCTTACACTGCTCAGGTCTTCTGTCGTGCTATTGAAACATCAAGCAGGTTTCTACAAACTTATTTTGTCTCTTGTGGTAAATAATTTTTCAAAGATATAATTTTGTCTATTTCTTCATTGTGTTTCATACTGGATTTTCTGGTTGTGTTTGTTCATTTGTGAGAAGAAATTAAACTAGACTTCCTTTCGTTTTGCCAACAGATTGCCCTCATTCCTCAAGGGTCCTGGCATCACCCCCACCTCCCAGCCCCGTGCATATCTCGACCTGCTGTGTGGTCTGAGGAGCACAGCCTCTGCTCCAGCCTCAGTTTCCCATAGTCCTTCGGGCATCTGCCTTTGGGCAGAGGAAGGTCTCCTGTTCTGAGGTCCTGGCTCTGTCTAAGCGTGAGCCTGAGTCCAGTTGCATTTTGTCTGCATGCAGCACATGGAAAGCTCTAAGCTCTGGAATACTGAGCTTCTAGAGGTCTGTCTCAGTCCCCACTTACAGTTTTCTAGGATGCAGCACCCTCTACTCTCAACACTATTGTATTCTTGGAGTTTTAGTTTCTGAACAGTTCTAGAGAATATGGTGGGGGCTGGTGGGAAAGGAGCAAATAAATTAGCATGAATTTGACTGCCTCAGAAAATAAATATTGAACAGTACAGTCGGTAGCTCTCTTATTTTTGGTAGATAAAAGCCTCACAAGCCAGGGGAAGATGGTGGGGGATGGAGAGCATCATACAAAGCTTTCTACTGCTTTTTCCCCTGTTCCTTGCCTTGGGTTCAGAGGGCAGCGTATTTAGTTATTAACCGCACAGCTCAATCTGACCTTAACAGGAACATACCAAATGTTTGCTTTTTAAATTAGCTCTATAAATTAGAGAAATTTCCAACCCGATTCTGGCAATGATCTTCTCTTAACCTTAGTTTCTGCTTTATTCAAGGATTATTAGGTGCAAGTGACAGGACCATGCAAGCTAATTTAAGGAAAAAGTAGAATTAATTGGAAGGACACAAGAGTTTCTCGAAAACCCGAGGCTGGGAAGTAAAGTTCCCAGCCGCATGAGGAACTGGGTAGTCAGAGCGCTCTGACTTATACTGTGGGATGTGATGAGCATGCCTGGGCCAAGTGTCAGGGAAGAATGCTGTGCCACCCATGCTGGGAGCAGTAGGAAAACCAGAAATCCAGTTTACCCTGCCTAGGCCGCAAATTGCCTGCCCCTTTACACATGCAATGCTTATACTTGCAGCTCGGGGACCCCACTTATCCCATTTTGGTGCAGACTGTGGTGGAATTGTGCTGGTCGTTGAGGTAAAGAGGACCTCCGTGGGCCAGCTCTGAAGCCAGTCGCTGTGGTAAGGACCTCGGCTCTGACCTGCCCTAGCCATCACACATTTCAGGAGGTCACTGCCCGATGAAAGGGCTCCCTAGCAAATTGAGCGTATCACCCAGCCTCTACCATAATGTGTGGAGCCTGCGCCTTGGGTGGCCCAGTCAGCACAATGTCCCCCACCTTTTAGGTTGTTAGGAAAATGCAGTAAAGCCCTGCTTTCTACTGTGGGAGATAATTCATGGAGCATAACCATCTCTCAGGTTATCCCCACGTGAACCTCTACTGTAGATGCTGGTGTGGAACCCTCTTCAATTGCTGTGATTCCTCAGGGGTTTAGTTGGGAAGCCTCCATGTTTTAAGCCTATAAGTTAGAGCACTCAGTAATTGGTTTCTTCAGTACAATTCCTGGCCTCAGAATAGGGCTCAAGTCAGTGCCTAAAAGGCTGGATGCAGCCTGGCTTTAGTGCCTACTGACCCACAATCTCTGTTCCCTTTCCTAATAGGGTGGCAGGACAACCCATAAGTTCTACCTGTCTTTACTCCTATGGCAACTTATCTGTGGGATTCCTTCATCTGTCACTGTCACTGGGCATCTAAGTCTACCCCACAGATACTCCTCCATTTAAGTCTTGGAGGGCATGGGTTAAAGGCATGGGTTTGTTGCATCCTGGAAACTGTCCATGTTACAAATTTCCCCACTTTCTCATTGGAGCTCCCACACTATAAACAAGTAAAAGGGTCCCATTGTGTCTTTTCTCCATGGCTGGGGCTGCCTGCTTTACATCTATAAAAATAAGAGAGGTCCTCAAGGGCAGACCAGGGTGAATGTTAACTCTTTGTTCTTCACCAAAGGAAAAAAGATTATGAACTCATATGGGCCACTCTAGGATAACCTGAATAGGAAGTGGATGTCATCAGCCCCAAAGGCAGTCTTCTCCTCTTCCTGGCCCTCTCCTTCCCCTGGTTTCTCCTATCTGCTTCTCTCAGTGAACCTCTCCATTCCGCCATTTTTGCAGCATGCCTTTCTCTGTCCCACTTAAACTTGACACAAACACAGGCTGTCAGTTTTACACACCTCCCCAGATGAAGTGCTCTCGAATAGGGCTCCTGTATTGCAATTTTTTTTTTTTTTTTTTTTTTTGGCTGTGCCTTGAAGCATGCAGGATCTTAGTTCCCCGACCAGGGATCAAACCCGTGCCCACAGCAATGGAAACATGGTGTCTTAACCACTGGACCACCAGGGAAGTCCTTTTTTTTGTATTGCAACTTTAAAGTCTAGGAAGTAAGAATCAGATTGGTCAATTTGTGTCAGGTGTTTGTCAGCGGACCAATCAGCTCTAGCCAGAGTGTGGTGCCACAGCCCAGTGTCCAGTCAGTAGAGGCCATGGGAGAAGTCTCTTGGGAGTGAAGATAGCAAGGCAGGGAGAGGAACTGCTATGGTTTCCATGGCTTTATTGTGTTACATCTTGGTATTTTGATGAAAGGTAGAAGAAGGTTCACCAAGTGCTCCATGATAACCTGAGAAGTGTCACCATGTGACAACCTCCCATGGCATCTGGTCACCAGCTGGGTCTGTCATCTGACTCCATGGGATAAAGACTATTGAAACAGAGCAGGACCCTGTGGGGCCTTCCTGGGGACAGACTCTTCATGTCCCCTGCCTCTTGTCTGTAGAATAGCTTTGGCCTCCTAGGCCTTCCCCCAGTTCCAAAGAGCAAATTTAATCAGAGAAGTGAGAAAATGCAGAAACAGTAAAAGAGTCAAGCAAGGCAAAATAATAATAGTTTAGCCATAAAACAAAGTCAGGGACCTTTAGTTCCGCCTCAAGGGCTATAGAAAAGATCCTAAGCCATATTCTTGAGTTGTTTGGCAGATACTAAAATCCCCACCAGAAGGAAGAAGTTGACTGCATGCTGATCACTAGCACATAGACCCCAGACTGGTTGGAGCCAGAAACTTTATAAATGAGATTCCTGAAACACCACTCTGTTACCTCACCACCAACCGATCAAAATGATGTACACGAGCTGATCACACACCCTGCAATCCTCTCCCTCACCTCGCCTTTAAAAACCCTTCCCTAAAAGCCATTGGGGAGTTCAAGTCTTTTGAGCATGAGCTGCCTTTTCTCCTTGTTTGGCCCTGCAATAAATGCTGTACTTCCCTCACCACAACCTGGTGTCAGTAGATTGGCTTTGCTGCATGTGGGGCAAGCAGACCCAAGTTCGGTTAGGTAACACTACCAAACTTTGAAGTGTGGAGGTTTTATATCTAGAAATCCACCGAACTTTAATGAAGCATTAATGTTTTAATGATACAGTGGTGAATAATTCCAATATGTGACTGTTCTTAGTTTGAACTCAGTAAGGTTCAGGAAACAGTAAGGAAACTCAGGAAACAGTAAGAATGAAATAAAATCCGGACCATGGGGTTGAAGATGTAGAGTATGAGGTTGTAAAAAAAATTTGTTTTCCTTTTACTTCATAATTTATCTAGGTCCATAAAACTGAGGCAATATATTTTCTGCTCCCCAAGTCCTCTGGGCAGAGCTGTGTCCCTCCCCTCTGCATTCCCATGGCACTTTGTTCATATCTCAAAACACCATTTATCACGCTGTGTGGTAACTATTTGTGATGGGTCTGTTTTCCTGGCTAGACCAGGCTTCTCTAGGGAAGAATCTGTATTGTGTTCCCTTTGTATTCCTAGCATGAATTAGATTTGAACATAGTAAAGGTTCAATAAATATCTGTCGAATGAACAAGACCCAGGACTTGATGAGCCTAGGCAAACCTTGGATGTCTGCAGCAACCACGTTGAAGAATTCCCTGCTTTTCTGTTTCTCATTATGTGGACTCCATCCACTGTTGGGGGTCCTCTCGTGGCTTCCTGCCTCCTTTCACACACTTTCTTTCAGATTAGGGGTCTTACCCAAATCCCAGCCCACTTGACTGGAGCCTTGACCCTATGCCTAGCCTTCGCAGCCCTCTTCTTGGGAGATCAGAACCTGAATCTTGTTTCTCCCAGCATTGCCTGGATCCAACCTGAACAGACAGATCTCTGGCACCATGATGTGGCACTGTACATGATACAGAACAGCTGCCTGCTCTATGGGGGCTCCTCTGTTTTCTTCTTCATGTTAGATTAGGCAGTGATCCCTATACTCCCATTTCTGTCCCTCACTCCAGTGTGGACCGTATTTAAAATCCACAAACACTTTGGCTAGTACAGCCCCTCCCTCCACCTCCATCCGAGATGGTATCACTCACTCTTCCTCATGCTATTGGCTGATCCCTGCTTTCCTCGTTCTGTGCCACCATCAGCTCATGCAAACACCCCAGCACGCAAGGACCCTATCTTCCCTGGGTCACTGTGCCGAAGGCTCAGCGTGAATCCTTCCTGGTCCCTTTCAGAACTTTTTCTTGCATTACTAGTAAGGAAGGAGCACTCAGTGTTTCCTCAGCTGGATGGTTGCCATGCCCACCATGCCAAACAGACCCTCCTGGGACTAAGGCTGGGGTATGTTGACCCTCTGTTAAACCAAGGCAAATTTGTGCTTGGCTGGCTGACTTAGCATGGAGCCTAGCCCTGCCTGGTTTTCTAAGGCAGGAGAGGAGAGACCTAGGACTTTGAATAAAGCTCATCCACCAGAAAGGGAGCAGAAACTCTAGGCAGACTTAGCTTCTGTCACTTAGAGAAGTTTCAGTCTGGCAGGAAAGCAGGTGTCTCTGGGGACCACAGTGATGGTAATAGCTGAATTTGTTTCTAGGGCTGCCATAACCTGGGTGCCTTAAAACAACAAATTTATTGTCTCATAGTCCCGGAGGCCAGAAGTCCTAAATCAATGTGTCAGCAGGGCAATCCTCCCTCTGAAACCTGTAGGGCAGAATTCTTCCTGGCCTCTTCCTAGCTTCTGATGGTTTGCCAGCAATCCTTGGTATTCCTTGGCTTGCAGCTTGCTGTACTTCAATCCCTGCCTCTGTCGTCACGTGGCGTTCTTCCTTCATGTGTCTGTGTCTCTTCTCCTCTACTTATAATGACACAAGTCACACTGGATTAAAGGCCTACCCTACTCCAGTATGACTTCATCTTAATTAGGTAAGATCTCTAGTGACCCTATTTTTAACTGAGGTCACATTCTGGGTACTGAGGTTAGAACTTCAACATATCTTTTGGGGAGGCACAATTCAATCTGTAACAGTAATGTTGCAGAGGGTGTCAGAACGAAAGTCTGGGGATGTCATTAAGTGGGTGGGACTAATTAGTGGAGAATTTAGGATGAACATTATTAATCAGGAATCTTGATAGGTTGTTAGATGACTTAAGGGTAAAAGTGAGGTTTGGATTCTATTGTGATGACATTATGGCCAGGGATACAGGAATGCCTGGATGCTGACCCTTCTTCCCACTAGACCCTTAACCAAACGAGGTAGCCACAAGGAACACTGGCCAAATGAGAAGTGAAACATCATCCTTAAAAACTGAGCAAGCACCCGGACTCTAGTGCCATTAGTAAAATATGGTACATTGATTTTTCAGGTTCTAATGAATCCAGTTACAGTATCTTCTCCCTTAGAAAGAGCGAGTAATGCAAGAGGCAGAGAAAGACCTATGGTGGGAAGGATTGGCATGAGGCAGTTGAAGAGTAGTCAGCAGGCCTCTAGCCACTCGTCTGAAGGGCTCCATCTTACTGGAGCATGGATTTGGGAAAGGGGTGCTAGGTGGTAGATAGCCCAGTTCTATGAACTGGGGTAACACATGAAAACTCAATCAGGGCACATGATGGGTATGTAGGAGTTCAGTACGTGTGTAATGAATCTGAATGTGGAAAATCAGGGGAGACAAAGGCTGAACCCCAGAAGTGGGGCTGCAAGCTTGTTAGATCTCTCTTTTAGCCTCCAGTCAGAATCAAGACGCAAGAATGGATCCAAATGCAAAGTGTGGTGGTTGTGGGGAGATGGTTGGAAAGGGAAGCACAGATATAGAGACTGGAAACTGAGACAGAACCTGACCTTCCTTGTCAACATGTCCCTTCTGTTGAGCATCCACCGCATGATCTATAGTTTTCACCACTTTTTTAGTCCTTGTGTGTCTCTCTGCAGCCGTCATACTCACTTGGGAAAACTCTGAGCCTGGATGAACTTAGACATCCACCTACATGAATTTAAGAAACAGAATATTGGTGGAGAAAATCACGCAATCAAACTGAGAAACGTCCCTTTAGATTCATAATTTTAATGTCTTGTGCAGCATTCTCTCTATATATCTAATAAACTTGCTAGTCCACCCGTTAGATGGTATTTCATACCTTCACATCTCTTCTTAAATCTTCTACTTCATCCCTGCACTCCTCTCTCTGATCTAATTATCCTGCATTGATTGTGTCCAAGTGAAAAAGTAGGACCAACAGACAAGAACTCCCCTATTCTACATCTACATTCCTTGGCATCTTCCCTGTCTGCCCTCCTGAAACAAAGGAGAAAGTGTGTTGCTTCTCTCACAGCTCAGCATCTCCTGGAGCTGGATCCTTAATGGACTCTTGTTGCCATCCTCTCTCACTTTCTCAAGTTTTACTCCTCCAATTATATCCTATCCTCCTGATTATCAATCCTCCCCTTTTTCAGTGGAGCTATTCTCTTCAGCTCACAAACATGATTGACTCTCCTTTATGCCTAAAAGTCCTTCTTTGGTTCCTTCATCCCTCTCCAATTACTGCCCACCTCTCTTCATCCATTCACAGCTTAATGTCTCAAGATAGTTGTTTACATACTTATCTCCACTGTTTGACCTTTGATCACTCTTCAAAACTCTCAAATTGGGTCTCTTCCCTTACCATTTCACCAAAACTTCTTGTGTCAAGGTTACCATAATCTCCATGTTGCCAAGTTCAATGGATAATTTGTTTTCTCATCTTACCCTCTCAGTTGCCTTAGACCCAGATGACCACTCCTTTATCTGACCTTATACCATTGCTTTTCTTCCTACCTCTGATGTCTCTGACAATTTCTTCTCAGTCTCTGTTATAGACCCTCTTCCTCTTCCAATGTCTAAATGTTGGTATTTCCCAGGGCTTTTTCTCTCTCTACACTCTCTTCCTAAATGATCTATTCTCGTGGCCTAAGATACTGTCTACATGCTGATGATGACCAAACTTGTATCTTCATCTCAATCTCTCATTTGAGCTCCAGAACTACATATCCAACTATCTACCTGAGTTTTCTACTTGGATATGTCACAAGCATCTCAGTCTAAATGTCCAAAACAGAGCTTCACTTAGTTCCTCAGACACATGAAGCTCTTTCCTAGCTCTAGGCCTTGTATATGCTATTTCATCTATTTGATTCCAGTTCTCCTCACTTATCCTTCAGGTCCCAGGGAGATTCTTCTGCCCTCTCCCATCTAAGGTCCCCTCCTAATGCTATTTCTTGTTAATTTTTTCATAGCAGTAATTACTCATGTATGATTATTTTTAAATTTATTTGCTTATTTTTTTCTCTCTTCTTCACTGGACTGTGTCCTCTTGAAGGCAGGGCTATGTCTGTTTTCTTCTTCATTGTATACCCAGCTCTCAGTACAGTACCTGGAATGCAGTAGGTGCTCAACAATGATTTGCAAAATGAATGAATACCTATTGACTGGGTTTTAGATTGCCTTGGAAATGCAAGTCCCTGGGCAGGGCAAGGATACCCCCAGGACTGTTACCCAGTTTCAGAAATTAGTGTCAGGGAAAGAACACAAAATTTCTTTCTAGGAAATCCGAAAACATTTCAAATAAATGTGCCTATTCATTTATATAATTGCACAGAGCACTTCCCAAAAGCTCTCATTCTAAGTACTTGAGTAAAATAAGATAATGAGTCAGAGTGCTGAGAGGAGACAAACTGCCTTGGAACTTGAGGTCTTGGAAGAATCAGAGCCAACACCCTAAATGTGGCTTGTCTCTGAGGAGGGATGCTGATCCAAAGGGCCAGAGTGGGTCCATCATCAGAAACTGGGACACCAGACTCCAGCCTGGGAGATGGCTTCATAGGTTGAGTACAGATCGTTCAGACTCAAAGAATGAAGTCTGCTTTATATTGCTGTAGGAAAAGTGTTAACTTGACTAAGTGAAGTTAGCCTCTGTTGCCTGGGTTCCCAAATACATATGACTCCTTTAAAGATTCATGTTCATGACTCAGTCACTCATAGACAGCCTTAGAATATGAGGATGAGGTTGAATATAAACAACTGAGGCAGAACTAATGATGCCTCTTGCAGAAAAGGCAGCCCAGAGGTTGGATCAGAGACATACAAAAGAAGACAGCAGTGGAGCAACTAACCAATAAAGAAATATTTTATTTGTTTCAAAAATAGCATGCTTCAAAGTTAGCTGCTCTTTCCCAAAAGAAGAATTTCTTCCAGTTATTCTGTATGGGCCAGGGAAGAAACTGGCCTCTTTGGGAACCAAGTATGAGAGAGGAGTCAGGCTGAAAGCAATAGAAGTGGACTCTGACTACTTAAATAAGAAAAGGGGGTCTTTGGAAGGCTAGTGAACAGCCCTAGGACTGAAGAAAAAGCTGAACAATCAGACCCCCGAAAGGAATCAGGGGAGCTCCAGGGTTCTCAAATGCAGAAACTGATCAACCTTTCTTTAGGGAACTACTATCCAATGACTTAGATTCCAAATCCTGTATGGGAGAGCCTGATGGGCCATATGCCTGCTTCAGTGGGTAGGGGGTGGGAGCCTGAGAGTCTTGGTCACACCAGAGCTAGAGGGAATAGAGAAAAAAATGTTACACAAGGGACTCGGTAGGGCCGACAAAACAAGCAATTCACGATTCTGGTGTTGGTCGAGGTGTCAGTAACCAGGTTAATGAATTCGTTCATCATGAACCTTAACAGCATTTATATAATTCAGTCATGTGACTGTGAGCTGTGTTATACAGATGAAATAAAACAAAGCGATTATCCTTAAAGAAGTTGCTGTGCAATGTTGGGAAACAATTAAAAAAAACACACGAAATTGTTCAAGTTATGGCTCCTTTGGTTGCAAGAAAACAAAACTCATTCAAAGTTACTCAAGTAAAGAACAGTGTTTATTGCAAGGAAACAGAGCTCTCGCAGAATCAAAGAACATGAAATCAAGTGCAGCTGAGACTGAGAGGAACAGGGGCAGCTGTCTACTACCTCCATTTCCCTCTCTTGGGCCACGGGCTCTTCTCTCCTCTTTGTTTCTTGTCAGCTCCATTTTCCTTTCTCTGCAGAACAGCTTCCCCCTTTTACTCATCAACTTGGTAAATGTTACATGTGTACTTGAAAAGAATGTGTATTCTGCCATTGTTGATTGGTATGTCCTACATGTGTCTGTTTGGTTTAGTTCATTCATGTTTTGTTTTGTTTTGCTTTGCTTTTTGGCCGCGCCATGCAGCTTGTGGGATCTTAGCTGTCAAACTGGGGCCCCCTGCGTGGAAGTGTGGAGTCCTAACCACTGGACAGCCAGGAAATCATGTTTTCTATATCCTTAGTGACCGTCATCAAGTTGTTAAATTACTGAAAAGGTGTTGAAACATTCAACTACAATTGTGGATTTGTCTAATTCTCCTTTCAGTTCTATCAGTTTTTACTTCATTTTTTTGAGGTTCTGTTATTAAGTGTATACACATTTAGGTCTGTTCTCTCCTCTTGATGGATTAATCAGTTTATTATTAGAAATGTACCTCTTTATCTTTTAATATTTCTTGTCCAAAAGTCTTTTCTCTGTATTAATGTAGGCACTCAAGATTTCTTTCGATTAGTGCTTTCATAGTATATCTTATTGCATTTTTTACTTTTAACTTACTTGTGCCTAGAGTTTTAAAGTGGGTTCTTATAGATAGCACAAAATTGGTTCTTGCTTTCTTACCTAATCTAACAATCTCTGCTTTTAATTGCAGTGTTTAGATTGCTTACAATTAATGTAATTATTGATATGTCTGGGTTTAAATCTACCATATTTGCTATTTGTTTTCTATTTTCCTATCTTTTTCATTCGTTCTTTTTCTCTTTTTCTACACTATTTTTATGATTCCACTTGATCTCTTTGTTGGCTTATTAGCTATACCTCTACCTTGTCTTGCTATTGGTTCCTCTGCAGGTTACAGTATACATCTTTAACTTATCCCAGTCTACTTTCAGATAATATTATATCACTTCGTGTGCAGGGTAAGAATCTTCTCTCATCTTTTGTACTATTGTTGTTGTGTTTTACTTCTATATATGTTATAAACCCCATGGAATGCTGGTATTATTTTTGTTTTCAATAGCCAATTTTATTTTAAAGAGATTAAACAATAGAAAATGTCTTTTATATTAGTCCACATATTCCTCTTGATTCCTTTGGGTAGATCCAAATTTCCATATAGTATTATGTTCCTTATGCTTGAAGAATTTCCTTTAGTATATCTTGTAGGGCAGTTATGCTAGTAATGGATTTTCTCAGATGTTGTTTGTCTGAAAAATTTTTTAGTTCACTTTTATTTTTGAAAGATACTTTTGCTGGGCATAAAACTCTAGTTGACAGCTTTATTGTCTTCTGGTTTGCACAGTTTCTGACATAAAATCTTCCATCATTCTTATTTTTATTTCTCTATACATAATGTATTTTTTTCCTCTGGCAAGAATTTTTTTATATATTGATTTCAGTAATTTGATTATTAATCAAATCAGTAATTTGGTCTGTTGCAGTTTTTAAATGTTTAATCTCCTTGGAGTCATTGAGCTATTTTTGGATCTGTGGGTTTATAGTTTTTATTTTTAATTTTATTACTGTAGTAATGTTTTATCATTAACAAAATCTATTTCTTTAAAAAAGTTTTTCTAGCTATACTGAGGTATGATTGACAAATAAAAATTGTACCGGCATTCCCCAAAGATATTGCATGTTTGGTCCCAGACCACTACAATAAAGCAAATATCTCAATAATGTGAGTCACATGATTTTTTGGTTTCCCAGTGCATATAAAAGTTATGTTTATACTATACTGTAGTTTGTGTGCACTAGCATTATGTCTAAAAATATATACATACCTTAATTAAAAACTACTTTATTGACAAAAAATGCTAACCATCATTTGTCAGTGCAGGGTTGCCACAAACCTTCAATTTGCAAAAAACGCAATGTGTGTAAAGTTCAATAAAGCAAAGCACAACAAAACAAGCTATGCCCGTATGTATTTAGGTTGTAACAATATGGTTTCTTTAAAGCGTACAAGGTAATGATTTAATATAGGTATACACTGTGAAGTGATGACCACAATCAAGTTAATTAACATTTCTATCATCTCACATAGTTTCCATTTTTGTGTGTGTGGTGAGAACACAAGGTCTACTCTCTTAGCAAGTTTCAAGTATACAATACAGTATTATTAACTATAATCACCATGCTGTACATTAGATCTCCAGAACTTATTTGTCTCATAGCCAGAAGTTTCTATCCTTTGCATGTCTGGTAATTTTTTATTGGGTGTCAGACATTGTTGATTTTACGTTGTTAGGTACTAGATGTCATTGAATTTTTTGAAAAAATCGTGTTGGGTTTACTTTATCTGGCATGCAATTACATTTCTTGGGATTAGTTAGATCTTTTTCAGGCTTGAAATTAAGCTTTGTTGGAGCAGACCATGGCAGACTTTGGTGTTGGGTTAATTTAGGCAATACACTTCCAAAGACGCTAGCTGATGTCATTTGTATTATGAGGTCTTTCTACTTTGGCTGGTGGCAATCTGAACTATTTTCAACCCTGGGTGAACTCTGGAAATTGTTCAGCCTGCTACTTTCTGGTGATTCTTTCACTAGCCTTAGGCGGTTTCATCTTATGCATGTGCAGGTCAGTACTCAGCCCAAACTCAAAGGACCCTCTCTTTAGATCTTTCAAGCTCTCTATCTTTCTCTGAGCAACTCCCTTCTCTCTGATATTCTCTCCTGCAAATTCTGGTCACTGGCTTTTCTGAACTCTGGTTTCTGTCTTCTCAACTCACCAAGATCACCAGGCTGTTTAGAATCCTTGTCCTTCCATTGCAGCCTGGAAATAGCCTTCAGGTAGTATTCTAGGGCAATTATAGAACTTACCACATTTCCTCCTCTTCATACAGAGATCATGGTCCAACATTGCCTTTTGTCCAATGTCTGAAAAATTGTTGTTTCATATATTGGGTCTCGTTTTCTAATTGTGTAAGGCAAGATGGTAAATCCAATCCCTGGTACTCCATCATGACCTAAAGTGAATGCCCCAAGTAATTATTTTTAATTAGAAACATCTTCTAGTAAGCTATATATGCATATGTCTTAAAACATTAAATATAGCTGAAAGACTTATAATAAAAGAAAACATTTCCCTGTCCTGTGCCAACCCATCCCAGCCCCACTATGTAGAAATAACCTCTTCTTTAATTAATTAGGTTTTCTTATTATAGCTAATTCCATATTTCTAAATAATATACCTCTACTGCTATTTCTCATGTTATCTATTGACTTCCTTATTATGGTGGGAAAGATTTAGTTTTTTTATACCACATCTCAATTCCTCATCTTCCACCTTCCCAATAAAATTGTATCACAATTTTTATATAATAATCAGTTTTATATCATTATGACTATGCAAACATTGCTCATTTCAGACCCTAACATATTACTATATTTCTATTTTGTTTCTACTTCAATTTTTAATTATTCTTCAAATTTATAATGCTTAATTTTAAAATATATGTACATTTTGCCATTTATGTGTTCTTAGTCTTTTCCAAATGCTCCACTTTTTATGATATTATATGGAGTTCTTCCTCTCTTTTTTTGTTTTTTTTTTGGCAGGTGACCCTCCTAGGGTTCTCTGTGATACCAGGATGTTACACATCTCTTACCCTGAGTCCCCTAACACCATTTTCTTAAGTTGTATCCATTGCTTCCTGTTTTCTATGTCATTATCTTTCTTGGTTTACTCCCTCTCTCTTGCTGAAGTATTTATATTCTAAGTACCTTCCTAGTAAATGGAGGTCACTTTGGGTTCATTAAATGCCTGAAATAGCTTTGTTCCACTGTTACATTTTGGTGGCTAGTTTGACTATGTATAAACTTTTAAGTTAAAAACGTTTTCAGTCAAGTTTGGATGGACTTGACATAGTTTTCTGGCAACCAGTGTTGCTAAGAAAAACTCTGAAGTCATCATAATTCTTATTTCTTCTTTGCAATTTATTTTCATTTGAGAATATTGTAATTTTCTCTCTATCCCCTGGTCCCTGAAACTGTGTGTCCATGAACTTTTTTTTTTTTTTTTTTTGAGGCAAGGAATACGACTTTATTTGGAAAGCCGGCCGACCAAGAAGATGGCAGACTAGTGTCTCCAAGAACCATCTTCTGTTCATGAACTTTTAACGTTGCTCTTTTTTTTCACTTATTGTGCTAGATAGCCTGTGGGTTCTTTCAACCTGGAGACATGTCTAGTACCCTCCTTCTACTCCATCCCCCTAATTTTCTCAGTTCTTTCTTTCTCTAGGTCCTATAATTTGTTCTTCCCCTAGCTCCTATAATTTGTAGAGTTCTTGGATTTATCTTCTATTTAAATATTTTTTCCTCTCCATTGGTCATCTCTTTGTCTTTTTGTTTTATTTTTCTTCAGATTCTTTGGACTTTATTTTCTAGGCATTCTATCCAAGTTTTTTATTTTGGCAATCATTTATGCTAATTTCCAAGAGCTCTTAGTCTTTGAGTGTTTTCTGTCTTAGTTTCCCACTGTTTCATGTATGTGTTTTTTTTTTCATATCTGACTGAGAATAATAATTTGGAGCAAATCTTTTCTTCTGCTTTGTATTATCTCTGTTAGATAAAGTGTTTTTTCCCTGTTTGTTTTAATTTTTCACTTTCATGTTAGAGGCGGTTCTCAATTATTTGGTGAGCCTTGGTTGTTCATATTTAAGAGTAAGACACAAAAAAGTGTGTGTGTGTATGTGTCTGAGTAAAAATGTGTGTGTGGGAGTGGGTGGTAGTGGTGATTTTCAGCTGATGGGCTTCACTTCAAGATAGTTGGACAAGACGGTCATTTTACTGGTGCTCCGCAAATGCCAGAGAAGAGACCTACAAGTATTCTGCCTGGGAGCTGGATGGTGGGGACAAAAGAAGACTTGGACCCATCACTTCATTTTACAGACTTTCAATTAATCTCTTTGTTGTTAATCCTGCCCTCCACCTCCTAGGTACCTCTGAACCCTGAACTTCTATTAAATTTTGCCAGAGAAGAAAACTCACATCTTTCACCTGGGGAAGAAGTGAGTGGGTTGGGTACCAGATGCCTTGATCTAGGTGTTCTGGGTCCTCTGAATTCTTAGCCTTTCCAGGGTTTTATGGAGAAAATTGCTTATTTTTCATGCCCCTCCTATGGTTTCCTTTATCCTGCCAAACCAGTAACTGTTCCTCCAACAATTTTCAGTCTTCTAAAAATTTATTGCCATCTCTCATATACTGATGTCCCCTTTCCCATTCTCTATGTGAGTTTTAAGAATTTTTCTTTCCATCACATTAGTGGAAGCACAGAATAAAGAAGAAATAAACACAAAGATATGCTAGCCACAATAAATGGCTAGCAAAGTGCCATTTTTAACTAGAATTCTAGCTATTATAATTTTTGTTGATATTGCAATAATGAAAACATTTTTTGTGCCTATAGCATTCTTTTTCTCCTATTGCATTTATGGAATAGTATAGGATCAAAAGCACAAGTAAGAAATTAGATTTAAATAGTTAGAGGGACGCTTTATCCCACTTTTCTGAAGATCAGAAGAGCTGTAGAGAGAATTTGAGGGTAAGGGAAAGAGAGATAAAGGGCTCTGTATCTTACATTTTCAACTTTTTTTTTTTTTTTTTTAATGAGTTCATCTGTAGAGTAACAGGACTGTAAATGTTTTGGGCTCTTTAATTAAGTCGAGGAGCCTAGAGCACTTTCCTTTGAGAAGTAAGGAGCTATGCAAGGGCAGTCTCTCCAACCTCAGTTCTTGGTGTGGGGCAGGCCAGTTGGCAGTCTAGAAGACTTAACTCCACAAGAAAATAAAAGCACTACTGAGAAGCCCAAGGCATTAGCCCTGAAGGCCAGACATCTTCCAGTGATTGAGCCGAGGTGTGCCCAAAGCCTCTGCTCCTCCCAGACCCCATCCCCACTGGGCCATGTGTCTGTGGAGATCCCAGAGAATAAATACAGAGCTTGCAGGCCTCGCCCAGCAGGTAGGAGCTGCTCCACAAGTGCTCTGTGTATGGGGTGGGTCCAGCTACCTCACAAGACTTGCTCCAACTGAGAGATCCCTCTTGTTCACTGGTTAACCCCAGGCTCTGGGCTTCTGCTCACTGAACTGTAGCAGGAGGCTCCTAGCCCATTCTTATCAGTACCTGGTCCCTCAGTGCCTTTGGCCAAACCAGCGACAGGTGGTCCTAGGCTACCAGACCAGAGTAAGAAATGAATGACTTGGCTCATTCCACCCTAGTCCCTACTTTGAACTCTTCCGAAACTTTTATTTCTTACATTCCTCCCCCCCAACCAAGGCCTCATATAGTAATGTGAGCACAGTAGAGGCACCAAGAAAATGCTTCTTAGTTAAAAATTAGTCCAAAGAAAGGGTAGTCAATGACAGCCCCTCCCATATGCACAGCATTTTACAGTTTTCACAACCCTTTTCTGTGCATTGGTTCATTGGATCCCCAGAACAACCTTGGGAAGTTCTCAAGATAATAAATAGTATCTTTCTTTTATAGATGATGTAAGTGAGGTGTAGGTACGTTATACAATTTGTCCAAGGTCAGACACTAACGTGTGTCAGCAACAAGACTCTGTCTTAGGTCTTCTGACTTCAAGTCCAAGGTAATTTCCAGCGTATGATGTGGCCTTGGAAAAATAATAGTAGCATAAGAAATGTCCATGAAATCATATTATACTATACCCAGACACCTGAGTCTGCTTTCAGGGCTTTTATAACCTAGGTCTATCTATCATTTGATTGATTAATTTCCAAATTGTTTGTACACCAGCTAGTTCATTCATTCACTCACTTAAAAAAATAACCATTGGTTGTTTACTTTGTGTTTAGTACTCTTTCGTAGCCAGAAGAAATATATTGACTATAGTCCACAACATCCAATAGTTTACCATAAACTGTAGGGTGTAATAAGTATTACACAAATTTCCTACTGCTACTATAACAAATTACCACAAACATAGTGACTTAAAACAATACAAAATTTTATCTTACTGTTCTGGAGGTCAGAATTTTGAAATGAGTTTCACTGGGTCAAGATCAAGTTCTTGGCAAGGCTGTGTTCCTTCTGGAGGCTCTAGACAAGAATCCGTTTCCTCCCCTTTCCCAACTTCTAGAGGCCTCTTGTATTCCTTGGCTTGCGGTCTCATCCATCTTCAAACCTAGTAATGGCTGGTAGAGTCATTCTCACAATGCCATCTCTTGTTCTGGCTCTTCTGCACCCCCCTTCTTTATTTAAGGGTGCCTGTGATTATAGTGGGCTCACCTGGGTAACCCAGGATACTCTCCTTATCTTAAGGTCAACAGATTAGTAACCTTAATTCCATCTGCAACCTTAATTCTCCCTTGCCATGTAACATAATATATTCACAGGTTCTGGGGATTAAAATGTAGACATCTTGGGGGACCTATTATTCTGCCTACTGCAGCTGGTAAGAGATCTTTTCCTGGAATAACAATAACATTGTAATTCCAGGCATTAGGTATGGTGCCAAATGAGTATTAGGGATCATAAATGAAGAGAGCAGAAGGAAAGCCCTCCTCTGGGCTTGAGTGATCAAAGAACTCTTCATATTAGGCAAGGAAACTGAACAAGCAATGTCTCGGGGATAAGAATGAACACAGGGAACCACAAAAGATTCTCAAGCAGAGATAACCTAATGATGAAGACACAGTTTTGAGTGGATGAATATGGTGCTTGGATATGCATGGGCCTCATTTGATTGTTACAGGCTTTGTCCTTCACTATTTTATAGAAGAGAAAACTGAGGTCCAGAGAGTTTGAATGCCTTAGAAGAAAATTAGTTGGCAAAGTTTCTGGCCAGATGGGAAGGGGTTTTTTCATGGTTCTGGGGAGAGGAGGAGGTTCTAACTTTTGCCACTGCCCATGAATGTTCTCAGTAAGCCAAAATCTCTTTGGAATTATTCCGAGAAAATTCCTAGAACTAGCTCTTTGCTCCTAATCATCTTCTCTTATGTGATGTGCATTTTTCGAAGCCCACTGCTCCATGCCGCTTTTCAGCTGTAATTAGTGTGTGGGGGGCAGTTGTTCTGGAGCACAGGTTGGGATAAGGGGTATAGAGCTTGTCTTAGAACATTTTGGGAAGTCCTTTGTTTCAGTATTGGTTTGCCATTCAAGTCACATTGGGTCATCAGCTCTGGGCTTTTGCCTAAAGCTTCAGCTCCATTTTTGGCTGCTTTTCTGGGAAATGTGACACAGCACAGCGCAGGGAAAAACACAGTAGGGAGAGGCAGAAGAGCCGGTTCTGACTTTCTGTTGCTAGCTAGCTCTGGGGCTGTAGGCAAGTCACTTTTTCTAGCCTTAGTTTCCCCAGCTGTCAAATGGGTTGATTTGACATGGTAAGCCTTTGAGTTCTGAGAGTCTGTATTCATGATTCTAGGATTCATCAGTGGAGGTCAAAGGTGGATTTGGATCTACCACTCATATGTCTACTTCCCCATTTCCCTAACTTTATGATTTACTTTCGTCATCTGCATTAGGTCTCCTCCTTACCCTGGTATGGCAACCCTTCCACTGGAGATGTCCAGAAATATGTGTCATTGGTTGTAACTCATTCATTAATCCCTCTGTCTATTCATCCAACAATTACGTGCCCATTTTTGCAAGTTGAGCCAATGCCATTTTCCTAAGCCTTCTTATTAGGTGGGAAGGAAGTGCAATCAGGCTTATTGAATCATGGGCACCAGAGAATGTCTGAGTTGGAAGGACATTTAGAAACCATCAAGTATGATGACCTTCTTGTTACAAACAAGGGAACAAAAGCCTAAAGAGATGAAGTGATTTGCCTAAGGTCACATGGCTAGTAAATGTCAGAACTGGGAATAGAATCAATTTTCCAGTCTTCCCATCCATTTCTGCCTTCTCCCTCCATTACCTACCACATTCTATTAACTGATTAGAAAACAAAGCTCTAATGAGCCCTACATTATTTTTTCCTTGAGCAAAAAGAATTTTTAATTGGGAAAGGATGTGCCCAAATTTGTGGTGAGAAACAATTAACACAGCCTCAGCAGAATTACTGGGCCACGGGCAACTGTTTCAGCAAAGGCCTTCTGTAATGGGAGGAAGAAGATGAGGAAGAAGAGAATGCTGCCCTTTCTTGTTCTGAAAATCTTTTGTCTCCCTATTAGCTGTGCTTGTTTGTCAAACACGAACCTCAGAAGTCGCAGAGCCCAAGCAATCCCACCATCTACCCTAATTCCTCAGTGCTGCGTTTCGTATCTGATAGCTCAGCTCTGTTTTGCTGCCAAGTTGGATGATTAGACCTTGGCTGACTTCTGGCTATAAAATAAGGCCTCGGGTACAAGGGCCCCATCCTCTCTGTGATCCAGTGGGGACAAGTCAGTGCCTGCCTCGTTTGCCTTCAGACCAGGCGGCCCAGCCCGCCCCACCTGGAGCCAATGAAAGTGAGATACCAGCCTCACAACTGCAAGCAGGGAAATTGCCCTCGACCTCTTTCTTCACTCTTGCACTGGTGTTCTACTCTCTACTCCGTTCTGATTTCTACTAGCTCCCCAAATTTTTAGCACTACCTCCTATTTCTAACCGCAATGAGTCAATGCTTTAACTCAACAACCAGATTTATTGGGTTCAACTCTTGGTTCTCCCTGAGTCATGAATTATACTCATCCTCTGACTTTTCCCACTTCTGGCCACTTTGGATTAAAGTCCAACCCAATTTCTTTTTTTTTTTTTGCGGTACGCGGGCCTCTCACTGCTGTGGCCTCTCCCGCTGCGGAGCACAGGCTCCGGACGCACAGGCTCAGCGGCCATGGCTCACGGGCCCAGCTGCTCCGTGGCATGTGGGATCTTCCCAGACCGGGGCACGAACCTGTGTCCCCTGCATCGGCAGGCGGACTCTCAACCACTGCGCCACCAGGGAAGAACCCAACCGAATTTTTATTGGATTTAGTTCCAAGAAACATTTTATCCTTGGCCTAGGAATCACTCTGCTGGGCTCATCCCTGCTGCCTTGCCTTAGACCCCTACAAGGGGTAATTTGACATCCAGACCACTCTGTGTATACCTAGGATTCACTCAGATCTCTCCTCCAAATACCTGTCTGGGTCTGTCACTTGTATGTCCACTTTCTCACTTCCCTGGCCTTATGCTTCACTTTCAGAACCTGCTTTGGGCCCCTTCCTCACCTTGGTTTGGCAACCGTTTTGAATTCTTGGTTTACCCACCGTAGCTCCTTGTAAACTCTGTGCTCTGCTCTGGTACCATTAGGTAAGAGACCCTCCCTCCAGTCTCCTACAGCCCTTCCTGATGGTGCAAAATCCCAGCTCCTTCATTCCCATGCCTTTGCCTAACCACCAAAGGGGGAATGTTTAGACCAGTGCTTTTCCTGTGGCCCCTTTAGCTGAACATTTTGGATCTCTTGCATATATGGAATTTGAAATTAGCCAGATTCCTAGGGGAAAAAAAAGCTTAAAGATCAAGTCTGGAATTTCTCAAATTGTGGTTCTGTAACGACCTGCATCAGAGTTACCTTATTAACAGTATGGATTCTAAGCCATTACCCCAGACCCACTGAATTGAGGGATATTATTAGCATAATGATTAGGCACAACAAAATTTGATAAATTACTGATTGAACTTATCTCCCAGATTCCCGTTGGTATCGCATTTAAGCCATCTTTAACAGTCAAAAGACCCTTCTGGTCTAGGTTGACCTTGAAAGAGGGAGGTTCCGTAAAGCATCAGACTATGAAAGAAACAGTGATGCTACATGTATCCACTATTATAACAAAAACCATCAGTAAGTTTACTGGGAAACATCTTTGCATAGAACTCTTTCCAGGCGCAGTAGGGGTACTAGTTGACTACAACAGTCAGGCAAGCAGTGACTCTAAAGTGAGGACACATATTTTCATTTGTGTCTCAGGGAAATAGAGACAGTTAGGGACAGCTTGTGACAAGTCTCACCTTGTCAGAGTGCAGCTGTCAACTCTGGCAAATAAGTCTGTTCTGATGACTGTGGTAAGTGAAAGTATGCATGGTAAAGAAAAAGTGGGTCACCATTTTGAGATCCCAAAATTGACATAAAATTTTATGTGAAAGTAAATCTCTGTGGGAGGGGTACCCATCAAACTAAGAGAAGCTCATGAAAATGAAGTAAAGTCAAAATATGTAAAGAGGGTAGGGAAGATAGCTGGAGTGTTGGAAGGATCTGTGCAGAATCATAGACTTCTGATTGGAAGGGTCCTCAGAAATGAAAGTTTCAATTTTTTTTTAGCCTTTGGACCCATTTGTCAAACAAAATCTTATGTAGAATTTGTGTATGAGTGTGTGTGTGTGTGTATTAGTCAGGATAGGCTAGGTTCCATGTAGTGAAAAATGACCTCCTAAATGTATCAGCTGTTACAAAAGGCTTTTCTTGTTCCTGTTGTATGTCTGACATAGATGGGCTTGGGCTCAGATCACAGCTCCTCACTCCAGGACTCCAGTGGACAGCGTGGCCACCATCTCCAACGTTGCTGGTTGCCATGGCAGAAGAAAAGAAACAACTCTGAAGAGTATTGCATTGGTAACTAAATGCTCTGATTTGACAGCGACCCACAGCACTTCTACTCAAGTCATATGGCTCAAAACCAGCCCTGTGATCCTACCCAACCACAAAGAGGCACAGAAGTGCAATCTTACCATATGCACAGAAGGCATTTCCTAGTTAAAAAAAACTAAACAAACCACCATTGACTATCACAGTGAGTGAGCATGTGTGTGTGTGTGTGTGTGT
This sequence comes from Delphinapterus leucas, assembly GCF_059928025.1. NCBI lineage: Eukaryota > Metazoa > Chordata > Mammalia > Artiodactyla > Monodontidae > Delphinapterus > Delphinapterus leucas. The sequence goes on from NC_143135.1 coordinate 43,903,866, forward strand.
TTGTGTTTGTGTGTGTGCTCTCCCTCATCTCCAATGTTATCTCTAGTTACCTCCAAGGAACTCCGAGACTCCATGAAAAGTCATTTGATAAATATTTGAGTCAGATCCCTTATTTTATAAATGAGGAAATCGAGGTCACTTTGCTTAGTTAAGGTCAAGCAGCATCAAAACCTGGGCCAGGGTGGAGGTCTCTTGGCTCTCAATTGAAGACTATTCCCATTTAAGATCAGAAGATGGTGTGTGTGTGTGTGTGTGTGTGTGTGTGTGTGTGTGTGTGTGTGACAGAGAGAGAGAGAAAATGGTGATTCAAGAGTTAAATGTAGGCAAAGACTCATTCTGCAAGGATGTGAACTTGAGGAAGTTTTCCTAGAAGGCTGCCATGCATTTCAAGTGACAAATAGGTGCGGTAGAAACATTGTATCTGCTCTGATTACCCAGGGGATGCTGGTCAATGTAAAGAGGTTTTGAAGAAAGCAGCAACTAATGAGGAAACGTGGTGTCTCTAGTGTAGTGAGGAAACCAAGCGGAAATCACCAACTTTGCTGAGACCTGGGAGGAACACTCGCGTCAAGGTCACAAGTGAGGAGGGCATCAGTCAATTTCACCCAAGTCAAGGGCATTGTACAGGGAACATTTACCCCACAAGATTAAGCAGTTCCATTGGGTTCAACAAACAGCAGCCGTTACCCACTCTGTTCCCAGCACAGTGTTACGTGTCAGGAATCCAAAGGCAAATAGCACACAGTCAAAAGAAGAAATGGTGAGACCTGCACTTAGATGCAGAGAAGTAGTGGAAGATACAGGACTTTTAGACAATTAATATGTGTGTGTTGGGCGGGGGGTGGGGGAGGGTGAAGGAAAGGAGCATCTGGAATGACTTCAAGTTTCCCTTTTTCTAGGGTTTCTCATTGGGCATTTGGGACAGGACAATTCATTAGGCAGATCGATCCCATCTACAGCAGGATATGTAGCCTTTCACTCTCACACTCCACACTGCAGCCTGAATAATCTCTATCTCTCTATAAACATACAAATATTATCCCATCCACTCCCCACCTGACTCCCTCGTTGCCTACTAATTTCCTCTGGGAAAGTTAGGTATGACATGAGGTTGTCCCAAATCCAGGCCCTTCCTGTATTTCCGCTCTCATTTCTCTCCACTTTCTCCTTTGCCCTTCATTTCCCACACCTGTGATCCGAATGCATGAGTTGACTCACAGCTCTCTTGGTGCCTCACGCTATTTCCCATCTCTGTGCTTTTGAATGTGCTATTCTCTTTGTCTGGACAGTCTCCCTTGTCCTCCTGGTGAAATCCTATTCCCACTGACTCTTTCCTTGTGATCATGAGTCAGTACCTGGCTTTAGTTTATTCTGATCATACCGCTTGCAATTATTTGTTTCCTTGGAGGAAACTGTAGCGTGTGGTGCTACTAGCTCAGGTTCTAGATAGATGATATGAATTTGTCCCGCTTCACCATTTAGCAGCGGCACGCTACTCGGACTCTCTGAATCTCAGTTTCTGCTTCTGTAAAATGAGAATAATAATAGTAATAGTATCTCCTGCTTAGATTTATTCTGAGGATTACGATATAAAGCAATTATACTCCAATAAAGATGTTAAAAAAAGATAATGCAAGGAAAATACTGGCTAACCAAAGATATTAGCTACCATGATCATGGTTATGATTATGAGTATCATTTGTATATCTCCTCTCCAGACTTTGAACTCCTTGGGGGAGGGTCTGTTGTTTTATGCAACTTTATATTCTTAGTTCTTATCCTGGTGCCAGGCAAATAGGAGGTCCTCCATATACTTCTGAATGAGTCAATCAGGAAAATGTTACATTGTGCTCAGTAAGTGATTAGTTTAAACCGGCAGGAAAATGTCACATATGTTTTAGGATTTGAAAAAGACAAAAAATTTTCCTTGAAGGGTTTGTTTCATATTTTTGGAAACCTCATTGATGCGAACCTGACAGTTTCTTGACGGTGCCAGAGCAGAGGACCTCACATCCTTACACATTGGAGAAGAATGTGGGGACTGGAGTAGCATGGGTTTGCCATCAGCCCCAACAGGTTCCCATCCAGGCTTTGCTACATTCTGGTTACAGGATCTTATACTGGTTACCTAAACTGTGTGAGCATCAGTTCCCTTAGCTGTAGAGTGGTGGTAAATCACTCATCAATCGATCAATCTTGTTGGACTGTTTCGATTAGAACTGGTAAACCATAGCTCTAGCACTTAGTAGGTGCTCATTAAATGTTAGTTATTTCCACTTGCATTGCCGGGTGAATGATTTCTTATAAGCTTGTGAGTAACTTGGAGGTAGGGATACAAGGTCAATGTAAGTCAGGCATCTTTGGGTGGCAAGGACACCCATTCACTGAAGCTTGACTGGGATTCAGGGGAATCTCATGAAATGCAATTGTAGAAGCTCTCTCTCTCTCTCTCTCTCTCTCTCTCTCTCTCTCTCTCTCTCTCCTTCATTCTTCTCTGTTCAACTATATTCTCTATTTCATCTGCTTCCACATGGCCTGTCCGAAAATGGTGGTCTTATCTCCCGACTACATAACACTACCCTCCTTTACTCCCGACCACTAACTGATTCAGTCTTTTGTGTCCCAATCACAGATTCTTGGGAGAGAGAATCTGATTGGGCTAACTTCCAGCCAAGAGGTACCCATCCCTTGTTCAATCAACTTTGCCAGAAGTGGGGCTGAGAGTGCTGGGAGAAGCAGGGTGGCAGGATACACCTGCCAGTGCTGAGGGTTTCTCTAAGAAGAGAGTGTGGGTGCCTCTGGTACAATGTCCTATCCTCTCAGGTTTTGTATCCTTTTAGTGTTCAGTGGAAGAGAGAGGAACAAGGAGGGAGAGATGGGATTTCGTGGCAGAGCAAAAGTGGCCATAATGTTGTCTAATTTTATTTTCTTCCTCTGGGTATGACACATGCTTCCTTCCTTGTTTTTTATTTGTGTTGTTGTTATTTTCGTTTGTTTTCAACCCCTTCTGTGTTGCCACCAGAAACCCCAGTTTTGATAGGATCCAAAGAAGTCCTGTCACCTGCCTCTCAATTCTGGTATTCTCTGGGTCAATCCCTTGAAGGGGGTCATTAGCATAAACCCCAGGCTGGAGATTAATTAATCAAGTAATTATGAAGAAAGTGAGGTTACAGATGTCAGCAACATCTAAGACAACAGGGAGTCTCCTTCCCTTCCTGTGACTCTCAATGGTAGAGTCCCCTCACCCCTCTTCCCCCATTACTGACCATGTAAATTACACCTTAATATGTCTGATGGCCCTGAATCTATAGTCATGACCTGTGATCTGAGACACAATCAGCTAAGGAGGCTGTCAGCGGGGAGCAAGGTCTCCACTTAGGAGCCTGGGAGGCCAAGAGTCAAGGAACTGGAGTGCCAGGGGCAGGAACATCCAGCAGGAAGGGAGCTTGTGCTGGGCTGCAAGACCTTTAGGCAGGAACGGCTGGGACAGGGGCTGGTAGTGGTCCTTTGAGCAAGACGACAAGCCTCCACCTTAAAAACTCAATCCTAAGGGTGAGCATTCTCTGCTGCTTATTTGCTTGCTTTCTCATATGCCCCAATAGTAAAAGATTTATGGTTTCTTTTCTTTATTTCTTTTCCCTTTTTTTCCCCAACATTCAACCCACTGGCACAGAGAGTGAAAACCCTTAAGCCTAAAGTTGACTGGAATTAGGACTGGCTGTCCCTATCAGCTGCTGGACTGCTCTTCAGGGAGGCTTGGAAAGTTCCGGCGAAAGCCCTGCCTTTGAACCAGAATCCCTCTGCCGCCGTCTGCATGCGGATCCTTTGCAACGGAGACAGAAATCTTTGTTCTCTATGAACAACAGAGCGGCACTCTTACTGGGCCCTTCCCTCTGCTGAGAATCCCAAGTAGCGCCTCATCATCTCTGAATGCACCGTGATGCTTTAATGTCTGGCAGAGCATGAATTGTAAACACGTCATTAGACTTAAAGGCTGCCCCGAGATTGTGGCTAGGGGAGAAGGCCCTGAAGGAAAGAGGAGTCGGGCTGAAAATGAGCTCTGAATAATTTATCACGAATTGAAAAGTCAATACCTTAAGTGAGGCGTTGGTGAAGCTCGGAAACTCGGAGGTAAATACGGCAAGGATGTAATTTTTGAGAGAATGGTATCAAAAGGGATGGCCCTTGGGAAGAAGCAGGAGGCAGAGAGACCCTGGCTGAGGGCGGGCTGACTTCCACCAAGGCTGGGATGGGGGTGGGGCACAAAAGGAGACGTAGAGTAGAGGCTGCCTGCAAGGCCACTGCATATTACCTGGCAGAGAGGTGAGGGCAGAGAAGAGCTGGGGAATGATTGAGGAAAAATGAGTGATGTGAAGTAGACCTGAGCAGTGGGCACAGGAAGGCTTCCTGGAGGAGGGAAGACCCAGCTCTGAAAGGGAGGATTTGATGAAGGGAAAGGATGTGAAGGGAATTTCATCAGACAAGTTGTTAAGGTGCAGCAGAGAAAAGCTGAAGAGGCTGGTTGAAGAACGCCATGTGGAAGAATGGAAATGCGCTCAAGTTTCAAATGGGAGCCCCTGCAGATTCTTAGGCGGGACACTGATGTGCATTTAGTAATTCAGCAAATATTCAGCAGTAATTGAGTAGCTATGTTCCAGATTCCGTGCTCGGTACGCTGCATGCCATGGTAAGTGCGAGACAGGCATGGCCCCTCACCTCACGGGAATTAACACTTTGGTGAGGAAAACAGATAATCACAAAAACAGTAATCACATTTATCATGCTAAGTGCTCTATCTGCGCCATGTCAACCCTCACTGTGGGGTGAAGAGGCAGGTGAAATAACTATCTCCATTTTATAGATAAAGAAACTGAGGCTGAGACAGGTTAAGTAATTCACCTAAGGCAACCCAGCTAGTAAATGGTGGAGCTACAGATCTGCAATGCTATTATGCAGCTCTGATCTGGGGCTAAATGTTTGGATGGGGAAGTAGATGAAGCCGTGGGCCAATGTTGGATGCATGCTTTTGTTCAGGGGGTTAGGGAGGCTCTAGAGGAAGGGGTTAAGATGAAACCTGTAAGATGAGCTGGGGGCATGTGGTGAGGTAAGAGTGACCTATACAAGGGCCTGGAGGTGATGAAGGAGGAAAAGGGAGAAGAAGCCAGATCTGGCAGGGCTATCAGTGCTTATCAAAGGCCATAGGAAGGCCAGACTTCATTCCGAGGGCAATGAGAAGCTGCTAAAGGTTTCTAAGACCAGAGGCATGGAGGGTATGTGTGTGAGAGAATTAGTTTTGCATTTTTAGGAGATCACTCTTGCTGCTTTGTGGGGAATTGACGGGTGCGGCCAGGAGTGCAAGCGACTGGAGCAGTGAGAAAGTTGAGAACCAGGAAATAAGTGAACCAATAAATGTGTCAGACCCTTGGATACGTTATTCACGGGAGAGTCCCTCAGTCCCTTGCTTAAAGCCTTAAGAAAAAAGAAAAAAGGGCTTCCCTGGTGATGCAGTGGTTAAGAATCCACTTGCCAATGCAGGGGACACGGGTTCAAGCCCTGGTCCGGGAAGATCCCACATGCCACGGAGCAACTAAGCCCGTGCACCACAACTACTGAGCCTGCGCCCTAGAGCCCACGAGCCCCAACTACTGAGCCCGCAAGCCACAACTACTGAAGCCCACGCGCCTAGAGCCCGCACTCCGTGACAAGAGAAGCCATCACAGTGAGAAGCCCGCGCACCGCAACGAAGAGTAGCCCCCACTTGCTGCAACTAGAGAAAGCCTGCGTGCAGCAACGAAGACCCAAAGCAGCCAAAAATAAATTAATTAATAAAAAACAAAAAGAGAAAAAAGCCTTTTTTCCCTCATTTACATCCAATTCTAATAATTCAGCTGTTTGTTTTCCCAATTTGTAGCAGATTAAGAGTAACCATTTAAGAAAGAATTTGAGAGTGCCATGGTGCGGGGGGAACACTGGCAGTTGTGAAAAGTGGCAGCTTGATTGTAAGGAAAGACACATATTAAAAATATTAATAAACATTTAAATTGCTCTGCAGGTTGGGATTAGCCTATGGAAAGGCAGAGAGCCCTACCTCAACGCCATCCTTCCATTGTGAAGTCAGTACTTGGTAACTTTAGTGATTAATTTGAGTCAACAACACAGGGTGTTGTTAAAAAGTAACCTCTCTTTCAAAAGTCAGGAAAAAAACAGGAGGACTCCACATTCCTAGCAGCCCTTGCGAATGTCGGTGAGCCGATCTCAAGATGGCAGCGAAGCCTGGGGTTTAGTGTCCTGCTCCAGCGTCCAAGGCCAGCGCTGTGTCTCCCCGTCTGAGGGTGGCATCTGAGGGTTGCTGGAATAGAGGGTCTGGAGCTTGGTCAAAGCCTCTGGACTCACCAGGGAACCTGGAACATGAGCTGAGGCGAAGTGACAGTGGCTATGGCAGCCATGGGCCTCCGCCTTCAGAAGTTCAGCGGGAACATTTTCTAGATTGCCGTATCCTTTTAGGGATTTGGAAAAGGTCGCAGCTGCTAGGGAACTTACTCAGAAAGGCACAGGGTATAACAGATCCCTCAGCACCCGGACTCCAGGGTTTTACTTGAGCGAGGGCATGGCTCCGGCCCCTCACTAGGCCCCCTTGCTCCGCCATCATGGGCCCCAGCCCGCAATGAGTATGGGATGCCTTCTGTTGTAAGGACGTAGATCGGCTCTTCTCCAGTCTTGGACTGATGCCCTCCAGCACCCTGTACTCAGAGGTGGTGATACATAACCTTTCACAGTTGGCCATGTCAGATGCCAGCCCCAGGGTGCCTTGACTTACCTATTATCTTGCTTGAGTGGTTAGAAGTATGGCCAGGGAACTGGGATGATGGAAGACTAGTGCAGGACTTCTTCTAGTTCAGGTGCCTTCTTTTGTTGTTGTTAGTATAATTAATAGACTAAAAAAAAAAAATTCCATTATCTGGTTAAGATCTGGGAGGCTGAAGTATGAAATAATACTGTCTGAAGAATGGGAAGGTCCCTTGGGTCTCAATTCTATAAGGACTTACATCCCCTAGTGCCTCTTCCAATTATTCTGGACTCCTGACCTCCGCTTTACTGGAGACCTTTGGACTCCATCTGGGGGACCATTAGAAAAAAAATCTCCAGCAGAAGATAGGCTAGGTCTGAGAGGCCAGCTCTGGACCTCAACCTTTTATACGATTATGACATTCTGAGTGAGAACTATGACCATTGGAAGTGTGACTGTTGGAGCTCTGATGTCTCTTGCAGAACTTTTGCTAGCTTGAGTTTTAGGTATTATTTTTGTTATGATAAATAGAATTTTTTCATTGTTTTCAAATTTTCAGCAAATTTGAAGTGCTGAAAAGCAATTGGTTTCTGTTTATTGATCATATATCCAAGAACTTGTTCAATTACCTTATTTATTTGTTTATTTATTTCTTTTTAATTGAAGTATAATTGACTTACAAAATTATATTAGTTTCAGGTGTACAACATAGCGATTTGATATTTTTGTAAATGACAGAATCTTTACTATGATAAGTCTAGTTACCATCTGTCACCATACAAAGTTCTTACAATATTAATGACTATATTCCCTGTGCTGCACATTACAGCTGCATGTAATGGGATTTGTTCCATTTGTAACTGGAATTTATTACCTCTTGATCTCCCTCACCTATTTCACCCATCTGTCTCCTCCCCTCCCCTCTGGCAGCCAACAGTTTGTTTTCTGCGTCTATGGGTCTTTTCTGTTATTTTTGTTTGTTTGTTTTGTTTTTTAGATTCCACATATAAGTGAAATTATATGGTATTTATCTTTCTCTGACTTATTTCACTTAGCATAATACCCTCTAGGTCCTTCCATGTTGTTGCAAGTGGCAAGATTTCATTCTCTTTTATGGCTGAGTAATACTCCATTTTATTTATATATCACATCTTCTTTATCCATTCATCTAGCAATTGATGCTTAGGTTGCTTCCGTATCTTTGCTATTGTAAGTAATGCTGCAATGAACATATATCTTTTTGAATTTGTTTTATGTTGTCTTTGGAAGAATACCCAGAAATGGAATTGCTGGATTGTATGGTAGTTCTGTCAAACTACTTGGGAACACAGAATAAGCACTCTATTCTGGAGTCTGTCAGCTCCCTCATCATGCTTGCAAGTGCCTGGATAAGGGATTCCATGCACAGTGGAGAATGACTAGTAAATACCTAGATGCACTTTGGATTTGGACTCTGTCAGAAGAGTGATTATATTGGTATCTGCAAATACATACTGCCACATCAGCCTATCCATTGGCACCTGCTGAAGCTGTTTTATCTGGAATCATCCATCTGAGTACTTTGTACTTTTGTGCATCTGCATTTGTCTTGGAACCAAGTTTATAGAAGTCTTGTGATGACAGATTCCACAGTTCTCTGAGGAGGGCCTCTGGGTGTGTTGCAAATGCAGGCTGTCCCCAGCTCTGGTCTCTGGCTCTGTCACAAGAAGCAGATTGTTGACTCTCTCCCAGCTGCTTCTTGCCACTTGCAATTTGTGCTTTCTACCAAAATCACTCTGTTCTGAACAAGCCAGTCACCTCACTGTGGTGAGGAGGTTGTGTGTCTGCTGAATGTTTCATTTACCATCTGGCTGGCAGCAAAGCACAGAACATACTTATGGGCCAGTAATGCTCGAGACCATCACATACCAGTCCTGAAAAGGTCACTGGCTTCTCCTTATGCCTGACGGGCACCAGCAATCCCTCACACAGGTCCTGTGCTATTCCTTTGAGGCTTTGGGAAGGAGGGCTCTGTGCTGTGAAGCAGCTCAAGGAGGTTTCTATCTTTTGAACCAGGCATGAGGGGAGCCTCCAGGCATTTTCTAAGAAGAGGGGCATTTCGCCATCTCATTTCTTCTGCCTTCCTGAAGCCCATATGAGTTAGCAGGAAAGCACCTTTCATGGGTTTGAGGAAATCTGTGACTGTACTTCTGCTATCAGTAGGGGCTCAATCAATGTGACTTCCCTTTCCCCCACTTCACCAGCCAGATTCTCTCCTTTGGAAAGGGGGGATTTAGTAGCTCTTTCCCTTGCTCAGGGGACAACATCCAATTAGGGTTTGACAGTGTTTCTGTTTTTAGCAGTCCTCTTTGAGATGAAGATACTTCCAAGAGGTGTCTCACTTTGGAGTTCTCTTTTTTTTCCTTTTTTTATTGAGATCTTAATCAGCCAGTTATTCCTTCACCGAAGATAGATGTTCCTTAACAGATACCCAGGAGGGATGTGGTATATGGAAAGAGTACTGGACTTGGAGTCAGAAGCCCTCTACTACTTTTACTTATTAATGTTTGCCTTAAATACAGTTTCCTCATCTGGAAAATGGGCATGATAATAACTTACCTTATGGGGTGGTTGTGAAGATTAAGACAAGATATGTGTGAACAGTGCTCTGTGGATTGAACAGTACTTGTATACCTTACCTGCCTTAGAAGTCTAGGTGGTCAAACAAGACACATCGCTATTCTGCATAGTTTTACTTGGTTACTTATATAAATTGTATAGAGAACTGATACTTATCCCTTTAAGTAATAAAACATTAAAAATGTATATTTAGTCCTTGGGCTACAGAAGAGTTAGGTTCCTCAATATATGCTATAAAATATGTATAGTTATGAACTGGAAATGAAACACCATAATTAATTATCTAAATAAAAGTGTTAAGTACTATGAAAACTAACATTTGTTGAATGCTTACCACAGACTCAGTACCAAGCTTTACAAATAGTATTTCATCTAATCTTCACAACAACCCTATGAGGTAGATACTACATTTTACAGATGAGGTTACTGAAATATAGAAACTTAAGCAACTTGCCCCGATTCACAAAACTAGTAAATGGCAGATCTAGAACTGAAACCCAAGCCTGTCTGGTTACCTGTGTATAACCATCATGCTCTATTGCTTCCCTAATCAACGTATCTCCTACTGAGCATCCTTTTAAAGAGCAGGAAGGGGGGCTTTCCTGGTGGCGCAGTGGTTGAGAGTCCGCCTGCCGATGCAGGGGACACGGGTTCGTGCCCCGGTCCGGGAAGATCCCACATGCCGTGGAGCGGCTGGGCCCGTGAGCCATGGCCGCTGAGCCTGCGTGTCCGGAGCCTGTGCTCCGCAACGGGAGAGGCCACAACAGTGAGAGGCCTGCGTACCACAAAAAAATAAAGAAAGAAAGAAAATAATAATACAGAGCAGGAAGCCAAATGTTTTACCGCATCTCCACTCGCAGGCAACATAATGTTATTTATGTAAAATACACAAAACTAAGAAATGGCTCTGAGTGAGCAAAAGAAAGAGGTGGTGGTTGATAACATTCCTGCTTTCACTACATGGTGAAAGTAGTCCCGTACCTTGATGATCCTTTCATTTTTGTTCAATAGGAAACACCTACAACTAGAATTGTGTGTGTGTGTGTGTGTGTGCATGTTTTTATATTTGTTCCATTAAGGGGAAGTCTTCCTCCTACGGTATTGCTCTCTTCCCTATGGCCATAAACCATAAAGGATGGCCATTTTTCTGATGATGAAGAATCATCATCGTGAATGTCAGAGGTTGAGTTATGTTTGGTATGTTGTGCTCAAAGCCTACCAGCGTAAGGCTGGGCTGAGGTGTAATTGTTTTTTAAAATAAATTTATTTATTTTATTTTATTTATTTTTGGCTGTGTTGGGTCTTTGTTGCTGTGCATAGGGTTTCTCTAGTTGCTGAGAGCGGGGGCTACTCTTTGTTGTGGTGCATGGGCCTCTTACTGTGGTGGCCTCTCTCGTCGTGGAGCACGGGCTCTAGGCACGTGGGCTCAGTAGTTGTGGCTCACAGGCTCTAGAGCGCAGGCCCAGTAGTTGTAGCGCACGGGGCCCAGCCGCTCTGCAGCATGTGGGATCTTCCCGGACCAGGGCTCGAACTCGTGTCCCCCTGCATTGGCAGGTGGACTCTCAACCACTGTGCCACCAGGGAAGCCCTGAGGTGTAATTATTATCCCTCTTTTACAGATTGGGAAACGGGCTTAGAGTACCTACAAGACTAGCTCAGGCCACAAAGCAGGATGGCAACCAGTGTGAAGCACATATTTTAGCACAACAAAGTGAATTATTTTTAAAATTAAAAATAATAATTTGAATTTCAAAAGTATAACATTAAGAAGTATTCATTATAAAAATTCAGATGTTACAGATGAACTGGGTAAGAAGTTCAGCAGTTGATCACTACCCTTAATCATGGTTCTTTTCCCAAAGAAAGCCTATGGTTAATAGTTTCATGTGTATTTCTTCTCAGATTTTATTGTCTGTGTGACTCATCTAAGGATTTTGTTACAATGCAGATTCTGATTCAGTAGATGTGGGATGGGCCTAATACTCTGCGTTTCTAATAAGCACCCAACTGGTCCATGGACCACACTTTGAGTACAAGGTCATAGGGCGTGTGCATTTTAAATTTCATCATTACTGCCAAACTGCATTCCAAAGTGATTGTACCAGTTACACTTCCATCAACAGGATATATGAGTACTTATTTCTCTTATGCTCTCTCTCTAATACTTGAAAATCATCTCCTTAAATTTGTTGATCTGATAGGTGAGATATGGTGCCTATATTTTTAAAATGTATTTCCTGATTTTTTTTTAACATCTTCATTGGAGTATAATTTTTTTACATTGTTGTGTTTGTATTTCCTGATTTTTAACAAATTTATGCATCCTTTCACATGTGTATTGGAGATTTATACTTTCTCTTTAGTTAACTCCTTATTCATATTTTTGGCCCATTTTCCATTTGGATACTTTTGCCTCTTTATTTTGCTGGTTTATATGAATTCTTTATATATTCTGCCTATCAATCCTTGGCCTACTAACTGTCTTGCAAAGATTTTCCTCTAGGTCTAAAGAACAAATTCCACCCAGCAGAGCTGTCCAGTGATTGAATGCAAGCAGAGCTGTTCGGAAGTTGCCTGATCGCTTATTTGGGAGGAATTTGGTGTGTCTGTCAACTGCTTGTGCCTTTCTCTTTCATATTAATATAGTATATCAGTTAAGAGCTTATCAGGCTGTGTTACAGTTGTTTATCGGCCTCTTCCACTAAACAATGATCTCCTTGAGGGAACGGGTGCAGGTCTGTAAGTCATCTCTGTGTTACCAGCAGCCAGCATTGGGTCTAGCACAGAACAGGCACTCAGAAATACTTAGTGGATGAATAAGTAGACAGATGGTTAGATTCCAGTGAGTGTCTGCCCTGTGATTCAGCTAGGAGTTGCTTTGGGTCCTTCAACAAGGTGAAAGAGGAGGAGCCAAGAGTCAGTTTCTAGGACCTTTTTCTCCTAGTTAGAGGAAAGTTCTTTCTGGGTGGCTTGTCTCTCTTTTTGTTGACCTTTCACATACCTTGGTGCTCAGAGATGGTAAAAATAACAATAGCCAATACTTATATAGTGCCTTCAATGTGCTTTATATACATGAGTTCATCTGATGCTCACAACATCCCTGTTAGGAGGAGGTAGGTATTATTATTCCCGTTTTACAGATTAAGAGACCAAGGCACAGAGAGGTTAAGTAATTTGCCCAAGATCATACTAGTACATGGCAGACCTGGAATATGAATCCAGCTCTCTGGATTCCTTAGTCTATGCTCAAGAGACGACATGTGAAAAATACTAGGCCTGACACAATGTGAGTACTAAACAAATATTCCTCACTTTGTTCACCATCCAGGCCTCAGAAGTGTGCCTTTTCTGTCAATAGCATCTCACTCCTGTGGCTTGGCAGAATCCAGTCTTGGACCTATTGTTTCTCTGCAGCCTTTGTCTCTGAAACTTGCATCCCTCCCTGCTGGAAGCCCTGCTAGTAATCCCTGTTCTCCTAGGGATCTGGAAAACCCACTTCCCATGCAGCCAGCCCAGGGACTGAGACTTTCCACTGTCAAGGCTCATTTTCCCCTGTAGCCCCCAAATCCCAGTTGGCACCTCTGGCCCCAAGGCTTTGCACAGTGCTGCCATCTGGTGGGTATAGTTGACCACTGACACCACTCTCTGATGAGTGACTTGCCATTGGCCAAGATTGGTCCCCTGCTCCTCTTTAGCCCTCAAGTCAGGGCACCCCACTCAGAATGTAATCAACTAGGAGTTAAATTCCATGAATGACTGGCTTTTCCAACTCTGGTATCAGAGATATTCTGAATGTAGCCAGTATTGGTGGGATGATAGAGTGGCTATACTTGTGGGTAATAAGTCCTACTTGCCTGCCCCCCAAATCACCTCAAGAGGGCAGCTGCCTACCCCGTGTAAAAGATGGGTAAAATCCAAAGGTTGTGCCGCAAAGACCCTATCAAGGATCTCTAGCCACTTGTGTAGATTCTTCAAGGTACCCACTTTCCTCTTGCAGCAGTAGAAGGAGACCCTAGGTTCAGATTCTAGGCATAAGTTTAAAGAAATATATTGTACTAGAGTCTCTGCTAGGCCCATTCACATCCATTATCTGATTAACTTCACAGTGATCCCCTGATGACTTTTAGCAGCTTTCCAGGCTCAGAAAAGAGGGCCATCTTGAGACTGTGAGACTTAGTTTATATCCACATGTTTGCAGTAAACTGGGCAGGGCCCAGGGCAACTGGTCACTCAGACAGAACCTCAGGGGCTCAATAATTACTTATTGGATTGAATGTCATTGAAATGAGGGTCAAAGAAATGAATCTTTACCCAGGCATTATTTATAGGAGGGCTTCCATAGAGGCTAACTCTTTTCTGTCCTCGTGACTGTGAAATCTTTCTGAGTTAAGTCTTTGTGTTCCCATCCAATTCACTTGTTTAAAAACAAGGAATTAGGGGTCTTGAGTGGGAATTAGGGGGTCCTGGGGTCAAAAGTCCCTGAAACCAGCTGTCCATTTGAACATCCTATCAACCTATGCAGATCACTGCCCTGCTGATGGTGAAGACAGACATTATAAATAGAAAGTCAATGTGCTGGAGCTCAGCTAGGCAAGACAAGCACCTTGCTGCCTGAAGTTTTAGTTCCTTTTAACTTCCATTAGGGGAGAGAGAACTGCTATTGGTCGGTGGGGAAACAAAGTATTGCTAAACAGCAAATGGAGTTCAAGGAACCCCATAGAGTTCACCATATCCTGGAAGGAAACCTCACATGCCTGAGCACCCACTATGCATCCTGCACTAATGAAACCCTTTCTGGTGCATTCTCTCTTTTAATCTTCACAACCAGTTCTTCAGCAAGTATTGTTTCCATTTGACATAAGGGAAAACTGAACCCCATTGGTGTTTTGAAACTCGTCCAAGCTCACATAATTAATAAGTGGTGGATGTGGGATTAGAGTCGTGGAGACTGGTTGCACCTCCAGTGAATATTCTTTGAACTGCTCAGCTCCACCTTGTGACCTTTCAGAGAGGAGAGCCTTTTCCTCATTCTTCTTTTGTTGCATTCAGCCCCTTCACAATTATAAATATATGACAGGACCAGCTGCACCAAAATATAAGGTCACACAATCCACTTTTTCTCCTTGAACCTTATTTTTAAACTTTTTTTTTTCCATTAAGAATGTGAAAAATGAGTGTTGCTCCTGTCTGTCCAGCCTTGTGTGTGGTGGTTTAGGAAGATCCTGGGAAGAGCTGAACTTCCAGGCCTCCTCCTGGGAGAGAGTTTGGAACGGAAGGAATAATTAGACCTTTGCCATTAGCTGTACTCAAGGCCATTGCTTGTAAATGCATCCAATCAGAAGAAAGTCCAGACCCTCCATTTGTGACCTGATTATACTTCCAGAGGAAAAGAAAGGGAGAGCAAGTTTTATTCCCTCATGGATGCAGATTTCTGTACCTTGACTTTTTTTCAGAAATAGTTTGTGCTTTCTTTTCGCATACATATTGACTCATACATACTATCCTCCTCTACTCTGTATCCGACACACAGCTATCGTTCTCTTTCCCAGCTATGGGTAAAGAGAAATCTTCCAAGATCTCTAGTTGGTGTCTGTTTTCACAGCATCTTTTGGGAGTTATTGTAAGCAAAGCACTGGCTGATGGCCATAAAGTGCCCCTTCATTGGTTTTGTGCCTCCTGTCTTTCACAAGGGCAGTTCTCTGAATCCAGAAGACATCACATGAGGGAGCCACCTTGGGTACCAGGACCACGGCTGGTTGGAGTGCTGGCACACAAAGCGACATTCTTCAGGACAGGAAGATGCACTCCACAGATAGAGAAGAGGATAGAAATCTGTGTTTTTAAAAGTCTTTGTTTGAAGGAATTTTATTCAGGTTCTGAGAAGAAGTGAGTGTTCAGCAGAAGGGGATACCAGGAATAAATATTTGCTCTAATAACAAACAAAGTAGTGTCAGTCACTGGAGTCCAGCCATGCCCCTCTACTGTCAGGCACAGTTCTCTCCTCCCTAACATCAATCACAAACAGCATGTACAGGGACTTAACAGTTCACAGAGAGCTTAAACCCCCAGGGATATTTCTGTGCAGGATCTCTATACATATTGGGATGAGCCTGGTCCCACATAAATGACAACCGGGGTTACAAGACACAGTTTGTCCTGGGAGCCTCACAGACTTTAAAAAATCTAGCCAGGGGCCAAAATCTTTGAGGGGGATGGTAGTGGTGGTGGTCCAGAATATTTTAAGAGAGTCCTAACAGGGCTGGCTCCTTTGACAGCTGCCGAGTCTGGAGATATCCAGGAAGCCGGCTGACAGGGTGGAGGTCGAAGTGAAGCCAAAGAAGAAGTGGACGCCCACGGGGCCTGATCAAGGGCAAGACAGGACAGGCGATCCGGCCCACGCTTCCCTGGCCTCTCTGCGTCCTGGCAACCAGATAAAGGGCCGAGGAGCCGGCCGGTGGGATCAGCGCGAGAAGCCCCGCGGCCGGGTGGAGTGAGGAGCGCTGAACCGAGCGACCTCCGGAAGACTGGAGGTTCCTGCGCAAGAGCAAGAGGTGGAATCCCCCTAGAGGTGGATTCTGCCGACCTAAGGCTGGGACTGGCGGCGCGCCCTCCCCGGGAGCCTCTGGTCCAGGGCAGCCAGCGCGGGCGCGGGCGGAGGCTGTGGAGCGTCCCTGGAGGGCGGGGGCCAAGGGCGGCCAGCAGGTGGGGCCGGGGGGCCGGACTCCGCCCCCCGCGCCCTCCCAGTTGGTCTGCGACCGCCCAGCCCCGGCCCCTCTCCCGAGCCGGAGCGCGATTGGTGGCGGCGCTTGTCGCTCGGAGGGGGCCGGGCCGCTGTGTCCGCGGCTCTCCGTGCCGCCGCTGCCACCGCCGCTGTCCTTCTAGCAGCGCGGGCCGGTCGGACCGCCAAGGCAGTCGGCGCCCGGCGATGGGAAGCGGCGCGGCCGCGGACACAGGCTGTGGCAAAGTTTCCCAGACGTGCGTATCAGGGCGCGCGGCTGCAGACCACCCGCGACTGCTCCGAGAAGGGCTCGGAGATTTTTAATTTGGAAGAAAAAAATCCACCTCATTTCCTTTGTCAAGCTCTCTCTCCGGGCGACCAGCGGCGGGAGCTCCAAACTTGGGCACCGCGGCTCCACCGCCAGCGGTCCGGGCTTTGGAGAACGTCGGGACTTAGGTGCTCGGGCGCCCGGCGGCCGGAGGCGTGCTAGGGGGTGTGAGCCCAGCACAGGGGAGTCCGGGGTGCGCAAAGAGGAGGGGCCCCCGGGAGCTCTATATGGAGGAGGGAGCCCAGAATGGTGTGCACCAGAAAGACCAAAACTTTGGTGTCCACTTGCGTGATCCTGAGCGGCATGACCAACATCATTTGTCTGCTCTACGTGGGTTGGGTCACCAACTACATCGCCAGCGTGTATGTGCGGGGACAGGAGCCGGCACCCGACAAGAAGCTGGAGGAAGACAAAGGGAACACCTTGAAGATTATTGAACGGCTGGACCATCTGGAGAATGTCATCAAGCAGCATATCCAAGGTACGGACGCCCCGGGAAACTTGGGCCGCCCACGGGGCCAGGGAGTGCCCAGAGCGGTGCGGGGTGCGCTGGGGCTGGTAGGCATCTCTCGAGCGACTGCGGGGCTCTGAGTCCGCAGACGCTTGGGGGGCTGCGTGTACGCTCTTGCCTGAGAGCGGGACCCTCAGTGTCTGCGGCCCTGCGCGCTTCTACAGGGCACACGTGTGTGCGCGGGGCTCCACGAGCGGGTGTGTGCAGCTCGCTGGCGGCGTGGTGGCGCGCTGCGCACGAGTCCCAGTGTGCGTGTGGCTACCGGCTGGTTGCTCGAGGGTTGAACACAGGTCCAGTTCAAGGTGTGCGTACGTGTGAATGTTGGTGGGTGTACAAGGGAGCGCGCGCGGGCAATCGAGCTCATCTGGCCGCTGTAGGGCCTACGGCGAGATGCCCGAGCGGCCCCAGCCGTTGCCATTTAGGACCCACAGGCTGCGGGACGAGCCGGAGCTAGGAAGACTGCGCAGCTCCAGCCACGCCGTGAGCGGCCTGTAGGCTGTTGGAAGTGCAGCGGGCTCTGTGGCTAGGAGGGCTGTCTGAACCTTAGCGGTCCCCACTCCCACCACTACCCGCGGGTCCAAGACCCTCTCCAGGAGCAGGTGTTGGCGCGGGGAAGAAGCATGGGAGCTTGGAGCTCTCTTCACTGCGGTGGTGCCTCCGGCCAGGACCGCGAGAACCCGCCCCGGGCTGCCGTGAAGGCCATTCCCTCCGGTAGCTCCATTTTCAGGCCCAGGGAGCGGCTGGGGCAGAGCAGACAGACCCGCGCGGGGTAGGTCTGGAGTCTAAGGCTGAGCCGAGTGACTGCGCGCGAGGCCAGGGCTGGGACCAAGGGGAGGATGGGGTACGGAGCGCTCTTCCCAGGCGACCCTGTTCGATGAGCTGTCAGAGGCAGCGGATAGAGAGTTCTGGGCCCTGCCGGCCGTGTGTGCACACACATGCCCGTGTCTCACGTTCACATTTCTCGTTTCTTCGCCTCTGCTCCACCTGTTTTCTATCAGGCATGTCTGCTTTTTAAGGGCAGGGCAGGGCCAGCTGAGCCTAGTTCACCTGTAAACCTGGCAGGCCTGCTAGGCTCTGGTTTCAGCACCCGGCAGACCTTGGCACCGTCATCTGGTTGAATATTTCTCCCCCAGGAGCACTCTCTTTTGTTGACACATGGGTGTCAGGATCCAACCCTTGCATCTGCTGCCCCTGCCGTCGTGGGGACAGCTGCTCTCTCTACATTTGGTTTGTTTCCCCACGTGTACAGAATAGTTCCTTCCCAGGGGGAGGCTCAGGTGAGTGCAGGAGAGGTATACGTATCCATGGTGCTTCAAGTTAAGTTCATGGCTCTGACACTTCCCCAGAAAAGGACACCGTTCACAGCTCTCCTTCATACCTGCCTCTGCCTCTCAGCCTGCCACTGGGCTTGCGTGGCAGACCAATTTATCTATCTGATGGTGCCTGTTGCTGTGTTTCTTGTCCTTTTCCATCCCATGGGTCCAGATTGACAGTCAGCAATAGAAGTGCAGTGTTTGCTCCAGGGTGATTCAGAATGTTCCCAGGGAGACACAGGCCATACCTTACTTTGACATTTCCAGTTTGCCCACAGATTTTAAGAGATTTTCATTCACAGATTCCGTGTGTGTGTGTGTGTGTGTGTGTGTGTGTGTGTGTTTATGTTTCTGGAAAATGATTCTCTTGTGCTTTCTGATCTGGTCAGGGAGGAGGTGAGCAAGGTACTACTTTGGGAAGCAGTGAGGAGACATTATTAACCCATGAACTCATCCCAGAGTGCCCCCCTATCATGTAGAATGTGGACCGTGTCACATGATTTATAAGGCTGTACATGAAAATGAGTGCAATGTGGAAGTTGAAAGGAGGCCTTGTGCTTTTGCTCCCAAGAAATCTTATAGCTGTGCCTTGTTCGGAACTTTCAAATATATACCTGAAAAAATTGAGAGAGACGGGAAAATAAGAGGAAGCAGGATTCTTAAAACGTGTTGCTCCAGTTCTCTTGTGTATGTGCAATGACTGTGTTATGAGTCCCGTAGATATTCAGAAATGACCAGATTCTCAGGCGGAAAGGCAGAAGCCACAACCCCTAGCGGCTTGGGGAAGGGTCAATGATTTGGGAAAGACTAGCCGTGAAGCAGGGGGAGGGCAGAGGGTGCTTGGCTGGTTGTGCCATGATGGCATAGCCATGACTAGTGACAGCTCCCCTGGTGGTGCTGGAGCCATCCCTGAGCTAGTATTTGGGGAATTTAAATTTAGGGATTTACCTCCTTAAGTAAGGGGCCTACTATGTTTGGGACTGGCCAAGTGCAGCTCTCTGAAGGCAGAGGGTGGGGAAGGAATAGATCAAAGGCTCGTCCTTGATGATACGGGCTGATTGTGTGTATTCCACTGTCAAGTTTCCTCTAGTTAGTAGAGCATTTTGAGCCATCCGGTTTACTCTGCTGAGCTGAGGGGGAATAGGGATGATAATAATAGCTAAAAATTATATAGCAGCTGCATTATTTTAAATGCTTTACGTATAACGAATTATTTAATCCTTCTCACCCTACGAGGTAGGTATATTAGCTCCGTTTTACAGACGGAGAGGTTATATGATTTGCCTAAGGTGCAGGGATTTAAACCCAGCTAATGCTGCTTCAGGATCTGTGTTCTTAACCACATACTGTACTGTCTCTTAAGAGGGCCAGAGGGTCCCAGGGGCAGCAGTGCTCTCCTGGAGTCACTTGACGGTGGGAGTGGGTGTCAGACTTAGAGACTTCAGAGGGTGGCTGAGGGATGATGGAGTCATAGCCTTTCCACTTGGAGACTCTTCCATAGTTAAACTCAGGAATCTCTGGGTTTTGTTTTGTTTCATGCCAAAAGGCAGAGGTTACATTCACTTAAAAAGTGTTCGTGGAACACCCAGGACAGCTCCTGGCACATTCCTCAGAGAGTACGTGTTGGATGGACGAGTGGATGAATGAATGGGTACACAGTGAGGGTCCCCAGTGCACACTGGTTAGTCAATAATAAAAGCATTTCCATTCTCAAATGACTGTTTTGCTTTGGAGCCTCGCACAGGCTCCTCTTTGCTTTGGAAGGGAAATTGTCTCGGAAGCTGCAAATGTCACAGAATGTTCTGCTGGTTGCTCCATAGGACTTGCAATTAGGAGAGGCTTTGGAGCGTCACCCTAAAGCTACATTCCAGTCATGACTGAAAAGTTTATTTTCCTCTTGGGGGTTGCAGTGGTAGTTCATTTTAATTTGTTTTCTGATTGAATGATTTAATTAGATGGTGTTTGGGTATCTCTTGGGAATGGAAATTGCAGTTTTGATAATTTTTTTTTTTTAACCAGATAGATGGTAAATGAGAGGGTGGATAACTCCAGATTTTAAAAAGAGCATCCTGATAGATTGGAAACACAAAATAAGTGTTAGTACACGTGTGGTCTTAGGAGGAGAAAGATGGGATTGCTGCAGGTGGTGCAGTGGGTTAAGTAGAAAGTGCCGAAGGAGGCTGAAGTGTTGCAGAGCTTAAGAAATGGAAATGTGGATTCACTTCTTATTGTGGAAGTCCAGTAGAAACCAAAACAACATCTTTTTTTTTTTTTAATTTTATTTATTTATTTTTGGCTGTGTTGGGTCTTCTTTTCTGTGCGTGGACTTTCTCTAGTTGCGGCGAGCGGGGGCCACTCTTCATCGCGGTGCGCGGGCCTCTCACCGTCGCGGCCTCTCTTGTTGCGGAGCACAGGCTCCAGACGCGCAGGCTCAGTAGTTGTGGCTCACGGGCCTAGTTGCTCCGCGGCGTGTGGGATCTTCCCAGACCCCAGGGCTCGAACCCGTGTCCCCGGCATTGGCAGGCAGATTCTCAACCACTGCGCCACCAGGGAAGCCCCTCTTTTTTTTGATGAGTATCTTTTTGAATCTGTAAAAGAATGTGCCAATATTGAAGAAAATATTTTAACATGTATAAAATTGCCTCTAATTCATTCTAACCTAAAACAACTGTTTTGTATTTTGAGCATTGCCTTCTAGTTTTGTCCATCTGCCTCCGTATTTAAAAACGAAGGTATAGTCGTGGTTTACATGTAATTTAATATTCTGCTTTCCTCAGTTTGCTTTTTGTTAGAAGCAGTTTTTCCATATTTGCTACATAGTTTATCGATTTAATCCTTATTTATTGGAGACCTAGTATGTGCCAGGCAACACACTGGGGAGGTGAAATTGGATACAGTGGTGAATCAAGGCACTCCGGGCCCCTGTTGTAGTGAACTCGTTTTTAAAGGACGATAGAATCCCTCTTATTCAACACAGTTGGGATTTAAGTTAGTTTATTGAGAAACTGGTTAAAGAGGAGAATAAAATAAAATATTACATACATACATTAAATATTTTGTTTTAATATTATTCAAAATATGCATTTATTTGTCAGCCTTTTGATGTAAGGCCAAGGCTTTGTCTTTGGGCTGGGTCTGCCCATTGCCTTTCTGATCATCTTCCTTGAATGAACCACTCCCATAAGGTGCTGTTTACAAAGTCTGACTTCTAGTTCTGTTTTCTTTAACATTCACTGAGAACTTGAAGATGCTTATGAAGCAGTGTAGTAGCCTAAATTTTTATGACTTTTGTCTGGTCTTTTGCAGTGATTTTGTTCACGAGTAATTTGACTGCTAGTTATGTGACTAACTTTATAAGTCTTTCCAAGGCTTTAAATTAATTTTCTTAGGAACAGCTCTCATCTTTTTAGCAATGATATTCCATTGGTTTATATAATATGTAATTAAATTATGCTGTTACAATGATAAGTACCAAGAGTCTAAACACATTTGGAAACAAACCCAGTGGACTCTTGGTAGGAGTACTGCTCAGTTGTTAGCAGGAGATGTGAATGGGGTGGGAGAGAGAAGCTGACACAGAGGGACACAGGCATCCTGGTTTTGTTTTGTTTTTCATGGAGAGAATGAAAGCATGCTTCATCTGGAGAGGCGATTAAGTGGAGGATATTTAAAGAGAAATTTTACTGTATTTTTAGTGACTGCATAATATTGCGCCATCAATATACCATTATCGATTTAACCACTTGCCTGTTACTTAACATTTGCTTTTCTATTATAATTAACGCAGAAATAAACATCTTTACTTCACTGTGTTCTTCTTCTGAACGATTTTAATGATGTATTTCCAGAAGTGGGATTACTGCTGATTCAAAGAATATGAACATTTTTGTGAAAGATTGTTTTTCAAGAGGAAAGTCTTTCTATACAGCCGATAGCAATGTATTATTGTACCTGTTTCACGGAGGCTGGCCAGCATTGGGTGCTGTCCTTCAACTTTTTCTGGGCAGATGTAACCACTGTCAAATGTTCTATTCTTTTGCTTTGTACTTCTTTGATTACTGTAGAACTTAGTATCTTCCCCCCAGCCCTATATTTGTTTTAACCTCGTATTGGTGTCCTTTGCCAGTTTTTCCTCTTGGGATATCAGTGTTTGCGATTTGTGTGTTTTATATATATGTTTTATTTCCAGATATCATTAATTAATTAATGAAATATATATTATGCCTGTGTTCTATTTTATATACATAATTTTTGCTTTACACATATACCTTAGGGTAGTGATTTTCAAACTCTGTCCCCAAGAGCCCCAAGCTTCTGGAAGGTTTGTCCTGGGACTTAAGAAATAAAAGGGTTGGGCTTTCCTGGTAGCACAGTGGTTAAGAATCAACCTGCCGATGCAGGGGACACAGGTTCGAGCCCTGGTCCAGGAAGATCCCACATGCCACGGAGCAACTAAGTCTGTGCACCACAACTACCGAGCCTGTGCTCTAGAGCCCGCGAGCCACAACTACTGAGCCCGCGTGCCACAAGTACTGAAGCCTGTGCACCTGGAGCCTGTGCTCCACAACAAGAGAAGCCACCACAGTGAGAAGCCCGTGCACCGCAACAAAGAGTAGCCCCTGCTAGCCGCAACTAGAGAAAGCCCGCGCGCAGCAATGAAGACCCAAAGCAGCCAAAAATAAATAAATAAATAAAATAAATAAATTTAAAAATAAAAAAAGAAATAAGAGGGTCAAGTGAGGTCTCTTGGACCCCGCCGGTACCCATTCTCTCCCCTCCATGCAACCAATGCTGTTCCTGTTTCATCTGTCTTATATTTGGAATTCTGTAAAATATTTCATTTTTAAAAGGGCTATGCTTTCTTTTTAAAGAAAGGGTTGCAAATCATTGTTTTGGGAGAAAGGAAATATCAGAGTGTTAGATTTTTGTGAGGGATGATGGTAGCATAAAGAATTCAAGAGAGTAAACAAATCTAAAAGGAAATTGAATTCCTGGGTGGTGTTCTTGTAACATCTATTTACCCTTCTGAATACCATGATTGATAGTGTATTACATTATATGACTAATTTCTAAATCCATTATCTTACTTCATTTAGTCAAGATCATTCCAACAATGGGAGAAATGGATTATTAACTGCTTTTGTTTCCTAAAATTTTATTAGGCATGTTATGTGCATATTAATGTACATCAGGCCAGTAACAGCAGGTTGCCTCACCAAGAGTACAAACGCATATATGGTTCCTAAAAATCAGAAAATATCCAAGGCCTGGATGTTGGGAGTCTTTTTTTTTTTTTTCTGTCCCCTATGGCTTTTGGATGTCACTAAGAATTGGCTGGTGTCCTTCTCATCTGATTCCTGACTTGGCAAGGTTATAAAGAATAGGATATGATGTTTGCTAAATGCTTGGAGATTATTTGAGGAAAGGGTGTCATTTAAAGAGTAAACCTATTTGTCCTTCAGAATGAACTGTGGCATGTAAAATTATATTAGTAACAGAGATTGATATTTTGAGAGAGTTCAATAGCAAAATTTAGAGATTGAGCCCAATTATCTTTATTAATAGCCCAGGACCACATCTACATGGAATAGAAAAGCCTTGCCAAAGAATACAACTTTTTCGCGTGGCCAGAGAATTTTCATTTTTATCCAGAAGTGTGTAGGCTGTAAAATAAATGAATTCCACATCCTTTCCCACTCACTTGACATAAATTGTTATTTGCCCTTGATAAGTAGGTTGATATAGAATCTCAAGGAGAATTCAGAATGAAATGCCGGAGAGCCACAGTCTGGTTTTCTGGTTTGTGAGGGCCTTGAAGTTCAGCTTCAGTTACTTGGGTTTGGCTGGTCTGTGTTTTTGCAAAAGATGCTCATGGGATCCAGAGACACATACAGGGTTACTGGAACATCTTCATTACCATCCTATAGGATTTCTGACTTAACTTGGAAAGCTGAATGGGCTACTGCTTTGATTTGGGGCTTGGGGGTCTCTTTATTTTTCGTTGCTTGGGTTCAATTCTGGAGACTAGGACAGATAGGCTGCCCTGTGAGAAGCATGTAGGAGGGCAGTCCAGATGGAGGTGATATTGCACAGAAAGTCCTTTGGGGAAACACCAAGCTGAATATGAGTGATGAATGTAGTCAGGAGGCACCAAGGTGGAATTTTGGGAGAGAGAGGATTATGCATGAAGTGGGAGGGGCAGAAGTCTATAAATGTGGGACGGGCACTGTGGTAGAAAGCAAGGGGCAGAGTGGGTTAGGTCTGCTGGTTGATGGTCTAGATTCTATGAACGGTGGGTTGCACTTTTTATGCTGGCCTTGAAAGTCTCCCTAGGGCTGGAGCGTCTTGAATTCTGCAGAGATTTGATTATTCCATTGTGCCTACAGTTGTCATCTTATCAAATCTCACATTGCCTTCGGGGTCAGAGTTAGTGCCATTCCACAATGCAATGCTTGAGCACAGGCATTTTCAATATTTCCCCCCTCCTCACACACATGCCTTCACATGCAGGGCACACGCCCCAGGGCAGGGCCAGGATGATGCGTGTCCTAACATGTTGTGTTCATTTGCACTCCATCCCTTTTTCTCCCACTTAAAAAAGCATATTAATATGCAAGAGAATCTGATAACCTTGAAATTCCTTCAATTTATAGTTAACCTTAATCATTCATACGCTTTGGTGCTTAAATTATTGTTAATAACAAATTACCGCACAAATGTTCCAACCTCCAATATGTTGTGACAGCAACTGGGAACAGCTGCTGTTCTGGAATCTTCTGTGTGGGTCTATGTACTCTTTACGGACCCAGCTGAATGCAGCCAACTGGAGCTTTAAGCAAGAGCATTCCCGATTATATGAACACTAATGCTTTGGTAGTTTTTTCTGGCTACACAATTATAGATTAAAATATGTTGCTGGAACAGACCCTCCCAGTCAGTGGGTATGCATTTCTGAGATGTAGTTCTCTTTCACTGTCCAATGTTCAGTTTCAGTTTTGTGAAGGTTTGCTTTGGGGAGATGAAGCTGCCCTTAACAATGCCAGTGGAAAGCCTTAAGTGTCCAGCCCCAGTGAGGTAGTGACAGACTTCCTCTATGATGGCATTGCTAAAATGGTCCTGGAGCTGGCAGACATACCTTGTTGGGCTATGTTTGTTATCACTGTCCTTTATAAGACAAAAATGGTGTTTGGAGAGATCCAGAGAAGTGGCATCAGCACCCATCTCCTCAGGACAGATGAGAACAATGGAAAATGATGCCCAAAGAGGAGGCTTAGGCTAACTCTTTGGCATGAATGGGTTCATTCCACCAGTGTCCAGAGTTTAAGATTCTGAGTGGAGCACCTTAAGTGGAGCACATCTTAAGCTCTGGTACCTTGTTTAGCTTCACTGGTCTGACTTGCGCACCCATCTGTGGCCCCTGGGGACTTAGAGTGAAAGGCAGCTGAGGTCCTGGAGGAGAGGGAAGGCAATTCAGGGACCTGGGCAGGACAGGGTTTGAAACTTGCGCTTGTAAGTGTCATGCTAGTGGCATATGAGGACTTCGGAGAACAGCACAGAATTGCTTGGGCCAATGGTTATAGGAGTTAGAAAGCTAAGGAGAGATTTAAAGCTACAGAAATGCCAAATGAGAATCTTAGCCAAACCCTTGATTTATCTTAAGAGCAACAGGTGTGTAACGAATTGAAGCTGGATTGTATCAGAAGGAACGGAGGAAGAGAACTATTCTTGTGTGTCAGGGACTGGGCTAGGTGCGGTCCATGCATGATTGCTTTTTATCTTCACCGCATGGTGAGGTAGAGTTTTAGAGGTGAGAACACTGAGACGTAGCGACTTAGTCTGCCCCAGGTCACAAAGCTGATAGGTGGTGGAGCTAAGAAGGGAAACTGTCTTCAGCATCTGTGCTCTCCCCAGAAGTGAAAAGAAGATGACAGTCTCACAGAGAAGGGGCTGGGAGATCATTTTATCAGCGATTGTGTTCAAGAGGGAGACTGATGGGAAAGGGATCCAGGCAGGCGGCTGGGTCTGTCCTTGTGTAAGTGAGGAACCTTGGGGTTGCGGTGCCAGAGGGAGAAGGCCTTGTTTGGAAGGGGCAGTGAGGTGCCAGCAAGGAGGCTCTGGAAAGCTCTTTCTCTTGGATGATTGTGCCCGCCCCCCCCCCCCCCCCAACCAGGAACTTGGCCTCGTAGGAAAAGCAGACTGTGTGAGCTGCAGGCCAGAGCTCATTCAGATTCCACACGTGACTTTCGGGCACTTACAATATGCCAGGCCCAGAGCTGAGTGCTTTCCCGTGCACTGGCACAGTCATGGGGCTCCTGGGGTGACCAACTTGTCCTGTTTGCTCAGGACTTTCACTCTTTTAAAACTGAAATTCTTGGGTCCAAGGAGGCCCCTCAACCCTGGGCAAACCTGGATGGTTGGCCATCCTCATCTTCTCACATTGGTAAATTCTGTTTAATGGTAACTCCTGGCATCGTGGCAAAAACAGCCCTTCTGATTGCACCACATCTGTGTCTTCTGTCCTCTGCTCTTGAACGGTGACTTTGTCCAAGAGTCGTAAAGAGGACGGTGAGGGTCCCAGCAGGCCCTGCCCTGTTTTCCCTGCCCACACAGGCTGCCTCCTTGTTATTCGTTCTGCCTTAGTCCTCTCTGTTTTTTTCAGCTGTCTGAGCCTCTCAGGATTTGGAAAGGAAAAAAACAATTGCTGTAAAGGAAAGCTCTAATAAAGTGGTTTGGGCACAAAGCGTCAGCAGCTGTTTATTTGCCCAAAACAGTAGGAGTCCGTATTAATAACCTTGTGAGTTATATGCTGGGAAGTTAAAAGTAAGCAAAAATCTTACTTGAGACCCACAGATGTGACTGTATTCCTTTATTGAACTAATCTCTCTTCCTGTTTATGCTGGTGACATTTTCTGTTACCCATGTGGAAGATCCTTTTTGATCTTCTGTTTCAGATTTATTTAGCTCCGGATGGGTAGGGTCCCAGAGCAGAGGGGTTTTCTGGTTTCTCTTTACTGGAGTTATGATGCTTGTGTTTATGTGGTTCCTGCCTCAGAGGATCTTGACGAGTATGACAGACTTTGTCTAATCAGTCATCATCATATTCCTCTGATGCAAGAGAAGGAGCCACGGAGGAACGGGAGGGGTGTGGGTGAGGCTTTAGACCTGCCTCTAAGTTCACGGGGCTTGCAGAAGAGTCTTTTAACATTTTAGTTTCTTCCATTTCTAAATCTCAGTTTAATAATAAACTGATCCTCTGATTTGCTTTGTTTTCTAAAAGAGTATATGGAGGGAAGTATAACATGCAGGAATTATGACGTAGACTCTCCAAGTCTATAATTGGGCCAGGCTTTAAAAAAAAACTTATTAGAAGCTGAGGATTTATATTAGAAGGGGAATCCAGTGGAAAATGATGAAAGAGAATTTTATCAATGATTCAAAACTTAGAAAAAAGAACGAGGGAGGAAGGGTTGTAGAAATAGGGCTGAACTTATCTGGAGGAGAGACTGGAAGGGAAAGAAAATTAATATTTGTTGAGCACCTATTATGTGCTAAATACTTTACATGTGATACTGCATTTTAACTTTGTAAGCAACCCTGGGGGATGATGTCATTACTCCCATTTTACAGATGAGGAAATCAAGTCTCAGTGACTGTAATTAACATGATACAGTTAGTAAGTTACCTTTCTCAAGCCCATTAGTGAGGGGCTAGGGACCCTCTTGTTTTTCCTGCTCCAGTGATGCTAATTAAGAGAAAACAGGATCATCCCTTTCTCTTAGCAGAAAGGTTGTAGATGAGACTGGAAGAAGGATTCATGAGAGTAGCAGGGCCCTGAGGTGGGTTACCAAGCGACTGTTTTGTCAGTGTCCTTCCCTGGAGATGCAGGAGGTCGCTCGTGCCAGGAGCTGATAGAGTGGAGCGCTGTGGAAGGCTGAGAGAGGCTCCAGGCCTGGCTTT
Organism: Delphinapterus leucas; assembly: GCF_059928025.1. Taxonomy (NCBI): domain Eukaryota; kingdom Metazoa; phylum Chordata; class Mammalia; order Artiodactyla; family Monodontidae; genus Delphinapterus; species Delphinapterus leucas. The sequence goes on from NC_143135.1 coordinate 43,932,099, forward strand.
TCGCAGCCAGCAGTATCAGTTTCCAGAAGACTTAGTGTGAACAAGACCACCTCCTCCGCTCATTCAGAACAAAGCTTCACTGGGGGGGTCTTCCAGGCTCAGGGCATGCGGTTGAGTTGGGGGCCATAGGGGGGAGAGGTGCACACAGAGGAGACAGCAGACATGTCCAGGTGTGCCAGGAACTCCCATTTAATCGAGAAAGTGGAATATCTGGGCTCAAGTGTATATAACGTTGGGCCGCTAGTTCTGTGGGCAGATGTTGGAGATGGATCCCAAGTCTGGCATTGTTTACTGGGGCCTGGGGTGGAGGCTTGGGATGGTTTGGAGAAACTGCAGACCTACTTTCAAGTTCCTGTTCCCCTCTCTTGTGGCTTGGAGTTTGACAGTGACCTGGGAGGTACTCCTACCTTCTGTTGGTCACATGCTCAGATTCTTCCCTTCCTTCATCCAATTAGCATTTATTGAGTACCTGGTAAGTGCTGGGGGTATGTCAGTGGAACAAAGACAAAAACATGAAAGATTTGCAATTAAATGAGGTAGTCAGGTGCTCTCTGATAAGGAAAGACTTGAAGAAAATTAGGTGTGAGCGCTGTCTAGGGGAAGAGTTGCACGTGGAGGAAAGGACCAGTGCAGAGGCCCTGAGGCAGGAATGTACCTGGTGTATGTGTATTGGGAACAGTGTGGCCAGGGCAGAATGACTGTGGGAGAAAGGGGTGGGGGGTGAGGCCAGAGAGGGGCCAGGTGGGGAGCAGGTTGTACAGGCCTTGGGGGCCACTGTGGGAGAAATGCTGTGGGAGAAAAGGGGAGCCCCTGGAAGGGATGAGCAGAGGAGCCCAGCTTTTAAAGGCACCAATCCAGGCTGTTCTGTGGCTGCTTCCAAGCACCTCTTGTGGGCTTGACACTGTGCCAGCTGTGTCAGGAAATGACAAAATATGTAGGACAGAGTCCTTTGCTTTGAAAAGCTCATCATCAGGCTAGGAAGACAACACAAGAAACAGTTGAGGATCTTTCGCAAAGTAACTAATGTTATGAGGGTTAATGTTGAATTCTGGAAGAGTGCGCCAGGTAGAACAGACTTCACCGAGGAACTGGGACTTATGACACATCTTTGAAGAATGAGGAGGATTTAGAGGAGTGGAGTAGGGAAGATTAGGTGAGAGAATGTTCAGGCAGTAAGTAAAACCAACAGTTGCCTGGACGTGGGAGACCTGAGTCTTGTTGAGCATGGCGAAGTACGAAAAAAAATGTGGAGTGGTTGGAATCAGTGCTGCCGTTTACAGGTTGGGTGACCTTGGGCAAGTCTCTTCACTTCCCTGTGCTCAGTTGCCCCTTGAACCCTGTAGGATTTTTGTGCTGATTAAATGAGGTGAAATTAAATTAAATGAGGTGCTGATTAAATGAGGTACAGGACAGCACTCACCCTGCCTATCACCTGGTGGGCATGGGGGCGGGGAACACGTTCTTTTCTTCAGTCTTCCTGTTTTCCCTCTTTCCTTCTTTCCCACCACATTTCCCTCTTGGAGCTGGCATAGAAATTACGGTCAGGAATATATTTTCTGGTTGTAACACCTAGACTGTCAGCCTTGAACCCTGTTTCAGTTCATTTAGGCAGGGTGTGTGTGTAAGGACTTCTCCGGTTAAGACGAGCCTGAGGTGGTCAGAAGTGAGGTTAGAGGGAAGCCAAGCCTCACGCTGGTGACAGCTTCTCGGCTGAGACATCTGGAGTGTCTCAGTTTGATTTGACTATTGCTCTGAAATTCTAAGCCTGCTGGCCTGGGGACCTGCACTCATTTGTAGAGAAATATTTGTTTTGTAAAACCCACTTGGCATTGCAGTGGGCAGGGGACAATGTCAGGAATGCACTATTTGTAGAAACCTTGGCTGGTGAGAGAGTTACGCAAGGTGTCCAGTTACCTGGCCAGAGAGTCTCATTTCCCCAAACCCCTGGTGGAAGAAGAGCCTCCTAGAGGAGAGAAATGTTTTCCTCCATCTCCACCCACCTCCCAGTAGAACTGGAGCTGCAGCAGCCTGTCTTCCTGCTGGGGTGAATTTGATTTAACACAAAGCAATGTGACTTATAATTTCAATTGCAGGCAGGAAGGTGTGATTTAAGCCAGTTGTCAGGAAGATTCAATTTAATCTTTTCTTTCTTTCCCCCCTACAAAATGTGCATTTTGTTGCATGATATAATTTTAATATACATTCTTTACAACTCAGAAATAGATGTAGTTTCATATTGGGATGGTACACACTACATTTTTTTTTAGTACTTATCTATTTAAAGTCTTTTTTTGAAAAAGATCCCTTACTAGTGACAGAAAACTGAGGGATGGTTTTGCTTTTTTACTAGAGAAAATCGTACTAAATCGTTATTAAACTTCCTGGGCAATAAACCATTTCTTGATTAGTGGGAGTTATTTTGGTCCCTTATGAGTAGGGAGATGATAATTGCCTTAACAAGAGAATTAAAATGATTCTTTTATATACCTAAAACTATACAATTGTGAATTTTGAATGTTTTTCAACAACAGCTAGTTGTTTTTTTAGCCAAAAAGGCATAAGTATTTTTGAGTTTGTAATTACTTTAGAAGTACAGAAAGTATGCATTTGATTTTTGTAAATCAAAAATTAAACGTCTTATTTCACCCTGGTCAATATTAGGAAACAGTATTATGTTGTGCGGCTCAATGCAGTCCTTCCGTCTTTCCTCATCAATTAGCAAAAAAGGTTGAGCCTTCCAACTTTGGCAGTTCTCAAGTCAGATGTCAACTGTGAAGGCTCTCGTCCGAAGGATCTTTATTGAGAATCAGAGCACGCTAGACCCGGAAGGAGCGAGACCATCCTCACCTTCTAACTTTGTGTCGAGAGATCCAAGGCCCAGAGCAACTAGGTGACCGCCCTGAAGGCCCTGCCCCACGTGCTAGAGACTCTGGGATGGGGATGTAAGGGTCCTGAATCAGGTCCAGAAACTTTCCCTTTGCATCCAGTTACTCCCCTCAACCTCAGAAGAAATTTCTGCAGTGGGAAGTAATCCTTGGTTGTATATTCTCAGATGAAGCCAGGTGCTAAAGGACAAAGGATGGGCAGATACCTTTAGATGTGGTGAGGCTGGAGGCCCAGTCCCCTCTGCCTGGTCTGTCTGGGTCCTTGGGGCCCGCACCCCACCCCCTGGGATCATCTTCAGGACGGGGGACACAGCACTGTTGAGCAGGACCTGTCTTCAGGTCCAGCGGCACATGGTAGCTCCTGGTGATGCAGTCTCAGTATGGGGAGCAGGCTTCTTCCCAGCTTTTCAAACCCACACAGTGGTGCAGATGGAGGAGGGGCAGAGATCTTGTGTCAAAGAGAGGAAAAGAGAAAAACACCGACACTTATCAGGCACTGACTAGATGTTTGGTACTGTTTAATCCTCTTCGTATTATCTAATCCTTAAAATAAGCCTGAGAGATCCTGAGCCCCATTTTACAGGTGAGAAATCTGTCCTGCACTGGAGCTATTGACCTGCTTTCCCATTGGACTGTGAGTTCCTTGCGAGTGGAGGCAGGGTCCTATTTTTTTCCATTTTCCAGTGTTTCACTGGAAACTACATGCCAGTAGGGCATGTACAGTAGTTGAGTTAATTAGGAATTTGTTGAGTGACTAAATGAAAAAATAAGCAGGCCTGACTAAAACCACTTAGTAAGAAAATTCACATCCCGGTCTCTGGCTTCAAAGTGGTCTGGAAGGGAAGCCAGGTGCCCGAAGAGCTGGTTCCCATCCCTCCAGGCTTGGGGGTGACTTCTGTGAGGCTGTCTCATGCTTTGTCCTCCTTCTTGGTCAGGGACAGGAAAATACGCACTCCTGGGGTTTCTCTCCTGGCCCCTCATAGCTTACACTGCTGTTTCATGGTTTAATCAAAGGGGAGCTGTGGTTCAGTGGTGTGTGTGTGTGTGTGTGAAATGTGCTTTCCTGCCCTGAGATCTCCCAGGAATCAGCTGGTAAGAAAAGCCTGGAACCTTCAGGGGACCCTCAGTGTCTTTATTGTAATAAAGCTGTCACTTGTGGTCACTTTCAAATGAAAGCAATCTCGTGGACACAGAAGGGAAAAAATAAACCTGCACCAAAAGCAGAGAATAATTCCAGAAAAGGTACAGCTGAACAGGGTGTCTGTGTTTCAAGAGGAGGGACAAAGTTGAGGTCATTTAAATGGATACGTGGAGAGTCAATTGGAAGGAGAAAGTATAGCTTAATTTCCAAGAAAGGATAAAGAACTCCTCTGGGCCCGGAGCTAAGGGAAAGTTGGCTTTTGGCTTCCCATCTGGACTCGGCCTCCTCTCTGCCCTGAGGCCTGTGAGAACCTCAGAATGGATCCCGCCATCTCAGGGTGTCTCCAGGGTGATGGTGGTGAGTTGGGACTTGCTGTTTCACACTCAGGAGAGAGGTGGCAGGAACTGTGTGCAGGGGGGAAGAGGACTCTCAGAGGAAAACTCCAGAGTCAGAAGAGGGTTTTTCCTTCCTGCACTGCTGAAATTCCTTGGGCATCATGGCCAGAAGCAGGGCTGGAAATTGGGCAGCCCAGACCCCTTTGTCCCCCGGGGGCTGCCTAGGGAAAAATCACCCACCCATGGGTGTAGGTCTTCACAGAGGCCCAGCACAGCTTTTCCCACCCTCTCCAGTCTGTACACCCAGGACATGGGCAGGAAGAAGTTCCTCCTAGGACTCTGCCCACCAGGACAGAGCAGCCCGTTAGCAGGAGCCACGGATTACTACAATTTTTCTTTTCCTATTATTCCCTGATATTTTCGATTTGAAAAGAGTCATTTAAGCAGTAGGGTGGAAGAGGGCATAATAGACATAGGGGGAAAATTGAAAATGTCATTTAAAAATGACTATTCCACTCTTTTCTATACCTCAGCAGACAGATGGCTGCCTCACCTTTTGCTCGCGGCTATGAGCAGTAGGTGGGCTGAGGAGAGCAATGATTTTATTTTTCTTTTCATTTCAAACAGATTCTGTAGCCCTTGGGTTGTGAGGGACCAGTGGAATGAAGCTCTGGTCTGGGAAACTAATTATGCCTCCCTGCATGGCTGAGCTAGTTAATACCAAACTGTCATCGAGCCTGATTCTTCCCTGGGGCAGAAAAGCTTCCCAAATTCCTTATCACTTTCTCTTTGCCTTGAGAGTGGAGGCCACTTGGTCTTTGCCAGTTTGGGAAAACAGGAGCAAAATCCAGGAAGCTTCTCGAAGCTCTGAAATGGCACTCTGGGTTCTGGTCCCAGGAGTGGCTTTCTGATACGCAGCAACCCTGCCTCTTCCAGCTCAGACAAGGTGCTGGATTTTGAAGTCAGACAGATTCGGCTCAAATTCTGGTATGGCCAGTCGTTGGCGTGATGTCGCCAGAGGCTACCCAGAGTATCTAGGACTGGAAACAGACTGCCTGTCCGCTCTGTTCCTCCCCTCTCCCTAGCAACGTGGGCTCAACGATGGGTCACCTGAATTGTAAGCCTGGCTTACTTTGCTGGTCCTGAAACTGAAACCTAGCCAGGTACCTGGCATGGTCACCACCTGCCAGTGGAGACCACACGTGACAAAGGATAATCAGAAATTCAGTAATGCTTTTAAATGGATTTTTAACTTATTAATCAAACCCATACGTGTGGGCTTCCCTGGTGACGCAGTGGTTGAGAGTCCGCCTGCCGATGCGGTGGGCACGGGTTCGTGCCCCGGTCTGGGAGGATCCCGTGTGCTGCGGAGCGGCTGGGCCCATGGGCCATGGCTGCTGGGCCTGTGCATCCGGAGCCTGTGCTCTGCGTCAGGAGAGGCCACGGCAGTGGGAGGCCCGTGTACCGCAAAAAATAAATAAATAAATAAATAAAAAAGAATACTGGGCCCTAATTGTCCACACCCCAACCCACGCATGGGGTGAAGTTTCCATGCCAGGAGAGGCAATCCAAGAAGACTAGTGACTGCCATCCCTACCCGATACCCCACTCATAGAGCAGGTATGTCACTGAGAGAAGTGGACTGCCATCCCCACTCTTAGCTCCAGAGTAGTGGTACAGAGATCCTGCCTAGGGGGAGAGGTGGGCTGTGAGAACACAGAGCTCTGGAGCTCTCCACTTTATTTGGAACAAAGTGGGAGAAACCTCAAGCCTAAAAGCAATTGGTGAGTATTTAAGAGGATGCTAGTAGTATCGTAATAGCAACATGAGAGACAGCAGGCCAGCTACACCAGCTAGACATTTAACAGATAGAACCAGAGAAGGAGATATCTGAGAAGAACCTTCTTGGGGTCAAAGCAAGCTTTAAAGACTGCCCTTGCAAAGAAGCCTGAACTTAAGTGGATCAGACTGTGGAGCAATTTATGCCTCAAAGTACTGTTGAAAATAATGGAGCAATCAGGTAGCAATTAGTGGAGGCTAACAGCTGGGTGTGATACCAATAAGGCAGTCCATCCGGAAGTTTAACAGGGAGATAAGTGAAAGAGATAGGAAAAAAAAAAAAAGACCTGCTAAAACCACTGTCATCCCAGGGGATTGAATAGGGGGAGTGCACAGGGACAGGGCTACACCCTCCAAGGAATCACATCAGAGACTACACACTGTGCAGGGAAAAGATGTCACTGAACTAGTCCATTTATGTCACTAAACAAATAAACAAGCAAATACGTAAACAAAAACAAGTCCTGAGGCCGGGGAGGGCAGGAGTAGTGACCAGTATCCAGAGTGGCTAAAATATATTATCTAAAATGTCTGGTATTCAACAGAAATTTAAAAGACATCAAAGACAGGAGAACATGTAAGCCATAAAGAGGAAAAAAGCAGACAACAGAAATTATCTTTGAGGGGACCTGGCTGTTGGACTTAACCAGACACAGACCTCAAAGTAGCTATTATAAATTTATCCAAAGGACTAAAGAAAACTTTGCTGAAAGAATTAAAGGAAAATGTGATGACAATGTCTTATCAATAGGGAATATCAATAAAGAGAAAAATTATAAAAAGGAAGAAAGTGGAAATTCTGGACTTGAAAAATATGAAAAGTGAAATGAAAATTTCACTAGAGGAATTTACAATTAGATTTGAGTTGACAAAAGAAAGTATCAGCAAACTTGAAGACAGATCAATAGAGATTATTAAATCTGAAGAAAAGAGAAAAAAAGAATGAAGTAAAATGAGCAGAGACAGAGAAATGTGGAACACCACTAAGTACACCAATGTCATATTTAGTGATAGACAATGAAAAAAATCTTGAAAGCAGTAACAGAACAGAACAAAACTACTCATCACCTATAAGAGAACCCTAATAAGATTAACAGGTGATTTTTCATCAGAAACAATGGTGGCTAAGAATCTTATATATAGCAAAACTATCCTTGAAGGAAAAATAGAGACTTCCCTGGTGGTCCAGTGGTTAAGACTCCACGCTCCTAATGCAGGGGACATGGGTTCGATCGCTGGTCGGGGAACTGAGTTCCCGTATACTGCACTGTGTGGCCAAAAAACCAAACCAAACCAAAACAAACAAACAAACAAAAAGACAAAAACGAAGGCAAAATAAAGACATTCCCAGGTAAACAAAACTGAGAGAATTCATTGCCATCAGATCCACCTTGCAAGAAATACTAAAGGATTTTCTTCAGGCTGAGTGCAAATGACACCAGACAGTAATCTGAATTCACTCAAAAAACTAAAAAGTGCCACTAAATGTAATTATATAGGCAATTTAAAATACAGTATAATTCCATATTTCTTCTTCCTTTTTCTCTTAACTGATTTAAAAAGGAATTGCATAAACAAAATACATTATATAATTGTGTTGCTAGGCCTGTTAACATATGGAAATGTAATATGTTTGACGATAAGCACAGAAGAGGCACAAAAATGGAAAGGAGGGACTAGAGCTATATAGGAGTAAAGTTTCTATATTTCACTAGAATTAAGTTAATGGACTTGGATGGATTAAAATGTATAATGTAAGCGCCAGATCAACCACTAAGAAAATAGCTCAAGAAATATAGTTAAAAATTATTAAGGAAATTAAAATGTTGTACAAGAAAATATTCACTTAATGAACAAAAAAAGCATTAAAGGAAGAATAGAGGAACATGGTTCCTCCAGGGAACCATAGTAGGAACTTTGGGGGAGGGAGCCCCTTGTTTGGCTGGAGGTACATTTTGGCCCTAGAGCAGACACAGTAGGGGGAAAGAAGAATGGCTCAGGATTATCTAGAAAATTCATCCCACTTCCTTGCAGGAACAGCATGTCAATATGTTTTTGTCTGCTGAACAATGTGTGGGAAACGTTTTTTTATTTTGTTTTCGTAACTGTGCGTATAATTTCTTAGCATTTTACTTCTGGGAATTGATTAAAGCATTTCTGTCTCTTTAGAGCCATTAAATAGAAAAATGTCTGCTGGAGACAATTGACAGCATTTCTAGGTTCTTGCTTAGAGAAATAGGAGTCTCTTTAACTGCTTGCAAAGTTTGTTCTCATGTGTGCTGAACAGACATGCGTAGCTAATGTTTACTGAGTATTTATTACGTGCCAGGTACTGAGCCAAGTGCTTTATATGAATTATCTCACTTTATTTTCACAGCAACAGTCCAAGATAGGTACTGTTATTATCCCCCTTTTCTGATAAAATTGAGGCACACAAACATTAAATAGTGTATCCACGGTCACACTGTTAGCACGCTGTGAGAAAGGGATTGACTGCATGTAGTTTGACAACAGAGTCTGAATCCTTGATGACTGTGTTACATCAAAACCCTTAAGTCCTTGTAGCATTTAATCACAGTTGGTGTTGGCTTTCAGGATTATAGGTGTGTTCTCAGGGTCTCAAACCTTGTAACTGGTGTATTTTGGTCCCTTCGAAGAGTATGGGGCCCATCTATATGGCTGGGCTCATTTCCACCTGGCCCCAAAGAAGATGCACTTCCATCACCACCTGGCCTCCTCTGATTCTCACAGTCACCCAGAAGGGAGCAATTTTCATAAAATTGTTTAAAAATGACAGCAATGCTCACTGAGGGGCTGCTTTCCTTGTAGACAGGATGACTGTGGTTGAAAATAATAAGGGAGAAGGAGAAAATTCAGGCTGTCACTTGCCTATAAAAGAGGAAGGGAGTGTATGGAATAATTTTCAGTGTACAAATGAGGAACCTGAGAACCACAAATGAGAAGGAACTCAGTGAAGTCCATGCAATTCAGTCAACCATGGGTGAAGTACTGTACTTAGTTGCTATACATACATGATCTCAGTCAATCCTTATAGTAACCTTATTGAGCAGACAGTGACATTCCTATCTCACCAATGAGGAAATGGAGGTTTCAGAAGTAAGTTGCGTGGTAATATCCCTCTGGTATATACTAGGTGTGTTGGTGCAGCAACACCTTCTGATTCGTTGGTGCCTCTTTTATTTAGAGTAAGGAAAGTTAACTGCAGTACCAACTTCCAAACCTCAGTGGCTTTAACCAATAAAAATGTATTCCTCACTTATCCAGTGACCAATGTGGAAGTCCCTGGTGGGCTGGCTGTTTTCCTTCCATCCACCCAAGGATGCAGGCTCGGGACTTGCAGCCTTCTACTGGACCCTCTGTATGCATCTGGCAGACATGGGAAGAGAGAGAACATGGAGGACCTCATGGGAGGTTTTCATGGGCCTGGATTAGAAGTGGAGCTCATAATTTCTGCCATATTTTATTGGCAGGAGCTCAGTCATGTGGTGCCCCCTAACAACAAGGGAGCCTGGGAAATGTAGTCTAGCTGGTTGCCCAGGAGGAAAAGGAAATGGGTTTAGTGAACACATAGCACTCTGGCCACATAACCTTACTGTTCTGGCTGTTACATATTTGAGTGTCACCCTAGATAAGCTCACAAAGGCAGCAAGTGGCAGAGCCAGGAGCAGGACCCAGGTCTGTGGAACCGTACGTCTGGATCCTTTGCATTCTCTCTCATTCTACTCCAATGGCTGGATCAAGTTCTGCAGCTCTGGATGCAGTGGGTGCTCCAGGTGACCATGTGGTCTCAGCAATCCTGGGCCACATTAGTTCTGTGCCACATGTGGATGCCCTCCCTGTGTCCTGCCATGGACTCTGGGCTGGGGATCTGAGAATAGGTTGTTGGGGATCTTTGTGAGCAGCTGACTCAGGATCAAGCCTTTGAAGGTCCTGGCTTATGTGGCACTCAGCAGCTGTGCTGGGAGTGATGGACGATGGACAAACTGTGTCACCCTTCCCAGCCTGGCTCAAACTGTCATTAGCATTCAGCAAGGCTGTGAGTCTTGTACAAATCAGCTGTTTAGGGCTTTTTAAAAGAACTGCTGAAAGCCTCTCTTGGTTGAAGCTCTTATAAGTGTGGAACTAACAGTTTCCCACGCTCATTGAACAGCAAAAGGGCAGCCATGGTATAGTGTTTTCCCTTTGGGGCATATTTGGGTGTCGTTTTTAGCAATCTGGCTAAATGTGAAGGTGCTCTTGGAATGTGGGTATTTGCTATCTTTGGCAAAGGGCATTGCTCACTCTTTTTTAGACCTCCAGATCTTGTGTATTCAGAGAAGCAAGAAGGATCTATTGGTTTCATAAATGTGCTTCTCTTCTGGAAGAAACGTTGGATTAAACCACCTCTTGCCCCACTTCCTCACTGGTTCATAGCAGGAGACTCAAGTTGCAAAGTGACTGCAGGCCCTCTCTCCCTCCAAGCCTCTGCCCCCACTCCTATGAGGACCCTCAGGGGAGGGATATATGGCTAAGCAGCAAGGTTCAAACACTTCATCCCTTAATTCAGGGCTTCAGAGTCCCTTCATTTTCTGCTATCAGTTGGGAAGGTGATTCCACGCATGAGGATTCCATCCATGCAGTCGTCCCCAAGATAAAGAGGACCATGCCAGGTTTGACTGTAGTTACTATGCTCACTGCTATATGATTCTGCTTCCTCAGGCTTGGGCAGAAACATGCCCTGTAGGTAAAGAGTTCTACTGGGCACTCCTTGTTCAATGGTAATTAAGTGGACGCTGGGAATTTCCCTAGTTCCAGGTGTCTGGGAGTTAGAGACAAATAACATCTGTTCTCATCAAAAGGGAGAGTGGTGAAATACAAATCACAAGTCACTCTCAATAAATCCCAGAGCTGGGATTTGAAATCTAGAGCCTGCTTACCTGTGTGCACAGGGTGTTGTTTGCAGTATTCCTCTTTGGATAGAGAAAACAGAACTAAAAATTTCCCCAGAGCCCAGAAATGACCCAGATGAATCTCTTCATGCTTCAAGGTATCCCTGAGTCTTCAGCCACCAGATTTGGGGGAAGAAGATGGGGTTGGTCAGGACATTAAATGATAAGGAAAAAGGGATATTGTTGAACCTAGCATCTGCCTGATCCAGGGAGAGAATTCATAACCAGTATGCAGAGGTAAGAACTGACTCACCGGGCAGGAATCAAGGTATAACATTATACCATTGTTCCTTCCTTCCATCTGTTCATCCACGCATTCATTGATTTAATCAAGAGACAATGCCAGATTCTATGCTAGGTGCCCAGAGGGATGCAAAGGGTGAGATGTAGTCCCTGCCTACAAGTTCATAGTCCAGTATGGGGGTGAAGACATGGACAGAGGTAATCCGTCTCCATAGTAGAATGTGATAAGTGCCATAAGAAAATACTGACAAGCATGTGTGGTGGAAGGTCAGCAGAGGAGGGACTCACTTCTAGCTGAGCAGGTGTGTGCATATGCTTGGGGAAGTTTTCATGGAGAAAGAGGTATTTGAACTGATCACTGAAAGATGTATTGGATTTCAACTGCAAAAGGTTGGGGAAAGGGTTAGGAGCCTCAAGGACCTGCATGTATAAAGGTGTGGAAGTTAGAAAAGAAAATGTAGATTTGTGAGACACCTGAACTGTAATTAATTAGTGGGGAGATTCGCCAATGAATTAGAGGAACGCTTTCTTTCTCCTTCTCTCCCTGCTTTTCCCCTCAGATTTCTGCAGTTTGGATTAATATGAATCTTTGGGGTCATGAAGAGGTCTTCTTGCTGAAGTCTTTGAATGGGAGTGTTGGGGGCTAGAGTGAGGGTGAGGCTCTACCTTTCCTTCACCAGCCGTGGCCTTTCCCTCCTTTCACTTCAAGTACCTACCAGGGGAAGTCAAAGGGAAAAAAATTCCCATTAATTTCCCTTGTTACAGGTTGACTTTGATGTTGATGACTGGTTTTACTCCACAGGGATGTAACTTCTGAAACAGAATTCGTGAGGACATTAGATTTTAAGCCTCAATCTCAACTTTTCCCACTTTAGGATATTTCCCCTGCTTGACTCTGGGTGGTCCTGCAAAGCTGAGTCTGGAGCTCCTATTCAAAGACTGGGATGAGCTACAGGGAGCTCCCTCCTATAGATATGGTCACTGCTCATTCCTACCTTGTGGACAAGCGGGAGTCCCACAGCCACCTTTGGCAGCTCTCACTGATTTGGTGTGTAACTCATTCTTCAGAGGCAAGCCTGCTTTGCTGACAGCATCTGTCTCCGTGACACAGTGACTTGGCCATCATGGTATTTCCAGCCAGTGTTCATCCCTCTGGAATGCTGTCCCCTTAAAGTCTCAGTTGCCTCAAGTTTTCTCATCCTTGAGGGAGGAGCTGAGAAAGGTTGATACTCAAAAGTATGAACAACTGATGTGGCATTGGGCAGTGTCTGATCGGAACAGACCCTGACCATAGTGCTAGAGCAGGGTGCTGGAGATACCCTGCTGTGCCAGGCAGTAACTGTTTAATTGCTGATTCTTGAGGGAGGTTGGAGTACTGGGGGAGGGGTCCGGATAGTGGTGGGGGTGGGGGCTATGTCTTAGGTGGTGGTGGACGGTGGCTTTTTACCAAATAGTAAAAAGTTATTTCAGTATTTTAATAACTGATATGGCGGGGCCAGTACGTACCAGCTAAATATCAACCCTGAAACAAATTATTTTATCAACCTCGTTCTGACTGTTTACAGCCCAAGCAAAAAGTCTCTGTTGGCATCTGCTTGTCAATAAAAATGACCTCATTGTTTGGGATTTGGCGGAAGGTGGGCCTGGGTCTTATGGATGCTGGACCCTGAACAAGTAGAATTTCCTATCATCTAACAGTAGTTTAAATCTGTGTTTTCAAATGTTTTGATCATAGGATTCCTTTATGCTCTTAAAAATTATTAAGGATCCCAAAGAGATTTTGTTCATGTAGGTTACACCTACCAATATTTACCACATTAAGAAATTTAAACTGAGAAAATTTCAAAAGTTATTTATCGATTTATTTACCAATGACAATAGTAAACCCAATTAAATGTCAACATAGATAACATTATTTTAAATTAAAAATAACTGCAGTTTCCAAAACAAAAGATACTTTATTGGGAAGTGTGGAATTGTTTTATATTTTCACAAATCTCTTTAATATCTGGTTTGATAAAAGAAAGCTGGATTCTCATATCTGCCTCTGCATTCGGTCTATTGCAATACATTGCTTTGGTTGAAGTCTGTGAAAAACATTCTTCTTCACATGGATATGTAGATGGAAAAGGGAGGAGTATATTAATAGCTTTTTCAGATAATTATGGATATTCTTTTTTGATACTACACCCAAACTGAACAAGTGGTAGGTTTTTAGAGGCCAGTTGCAATGTGGAATCCGAAACCACATTAGTAAACTTTTTGTACCACGTTACATTAAAATCCAGTGATCTGTCTTGAACTTTTATGCTTGTATCTTTTACCCAAGCGTGATTCTGTAATACTTTGCGCTGTTCATTTGGGAGAGAAATAGCTTCACTGAGGTATGCAGATCTTCTAAATGTTGAAATACTTTATTTTACAGTAACAAAAATTACTTTTATTAATGTGACCATCGATAGCATCAGAAGCTTTTAAGTTTGGGGAAGCTGTCAAGCTCATGGTGGTGGATGCAAGTTTTCCCAAATTCTGTTCTTTTCTTTTGGCTTAATAGCTTAAATTTTATCATTGGGAAAAATACTATCAGTTATTTTCCATGAATTGACTAGCTCACTTCTTTCCTTTTTGAGAAGAGTGCTAGATTCCCAACTTTGAATAATTATGATCTGTTAGTTGTTCTTTCAAGTAGAAACAGTGTTCCATGAAAAAAAACAAAAGTGGCTGGTTCAGCTCACAACTCAAACAAACATACAAGCACTTTTTCTGGAGACAACCTTCGTCTTCAGTCTGCAGCAGAAGTGCTTTCTGTGTTTCTATGCTTATAAATATTTCTGGATAATAGGAATAATTTACACTATGGCTCATTGCTTTTGTACTCCACCTCCCCAGGAATGTCAGGATGCAAATGGCTCTCTGGGTGTTTTACTGAAATCTTTCTCTTCTTTCCTTACATGTTCGGAAGTGCTCCTCTGAGCTCTGCCCTCCTCACTCACTGGTGAGAATGTGACCAGTTGAAATGCCCTGGAGAACAGGAACCAGTCTCTCTCGTAGCATTTCCCATCAGCTTTCCATCTGTTGATAATCTGATGTGTCCCAGGTTCCTGTTTACTTTGATTTCCCTTTTTAAGACTGTAAAGGGCAAGCTGTCCTCGTGTGCGTGTGTGTGTGCGTGAGTGTGTGTGCGTGTGCGTGAGTGTGTGCGCGTGTGCGTGTGCGTGTGTTTCCTTCCCTGGACATAGCTTCCAGGCCTTTCCTGGCACAGCACAGTGTCTGTCCTTGAGCATCCTGTCCCCAGCTGTTGGCAGGACAATTTGCTTTAATTTTATTGCCTCTGGCCACTTGTCCTGCCTTTTGGAACCAAGTCCCTGGAATCCAGGAGCCACTTGTTCTCCTACTTCCCCTTTTTGCTTCCCTCTGTGTGTCCTCTTTTCTTTTCCTCTCTGCCTGGCTGCACTCTTCAAAGCTTAAAGTGTCTCTAGCCAGCCAGCTCATGACGCCATTTCTTTCTGAATTCTTATATCCTTAGAAGAACTTCGTTCATCTGTATTTCACTGAGTGTGACCTTGTGCTTTCATTTTGTGGAGAGCTGTGGACTCGCCCAAGATCAGAATTCACTTATTTGGGTCTTATATCGGCATTGAGATTATATGCTTCTTGCGGACAGGGCTGTACCTTGGACAACTTTATCTCTCCCTCCCAGTGCAGCTAATGCCTGGCACATTGTGAGAATTCAGCCACTGGCTGAGAGAGTGTTCATTGCCAGTTTGGTTTTCGCTTTACTAAAGGAGCAGAGCAGAAGTTTTCAGCATTTTCTCTGGCCACATATGTGATCAGGACATGGAAACCGTCTTGATGTGTGCCCTTCTGAAGGTCTTCATTTGAATGAGTGATATCTATAAGACCTCTCGTCTTTTGATGTTCTACCTTTGGGGAATGAGATGTAAATGTGTCCTTTGCTGGTGCCGGGTGAAAAGAAATTTAGTAGCTACAACCTTTTTCATTTATTGATTAAACCCAGATTTCATGTACTTTTCAACCAGAAACAGAGCTAGCAACCTTTTTACCTTCTGGATTTTGTGTTCACCTATGGATTTCGCTAACACGCATTTACTCATTCATTTAAAATATGCTAATTGAGCACTGTGTGAGATGCTCTGGAGGATACAGAGGCATCGAGTAGGTCATCAAATATTAGGAGATATGAGGTGTGCACACAGAATAAGCTTCCAAAAGGACCAGGTGCCAGGAGAAAGAACCCAAGAGATGGTCCTGCAAAGAATGGAGGAACAGGGGCAGAACTGGCTTTATCTTCCCTGATGAGTAACTGAGGGGGAGACCAATATCTCAAGCCTAGATCTGTCATACTTTGGAAAAATCCCCTAATATAGTGACAAACGGAATGCAACTTCTCAGTAAAGAGCTGGCAGACACCACGTCTTTGCCGGCCCTCATGGCTTCCTCAGTAGAGCACATGAACATTTTTTTCCAAAGTGTTTTTTGGCAGGATTTAAAGAGAGGTCAGTGCCTTTCAGTCTGGGGTATAGAATAACATGGGGGATAGGATAGGATGGCTCAGGGGTATCTTGGACCCTTCCCTCCCACAGGCCGCTGGTGGCCACATCCTCATGGGGTGTGTGGCAGTGGACATGCTGTGTGATTGGGGTGAGGGGAATGGCTGAGAGGGGGGTCTGTGCTCCATTCAGCAGCCAGGGTGGTCTTTTAAAAGTGAAATCAGTTCGTGGCACTTTTCTCTAAGCTCTGTAATGGCTATTTATTAGATGAAGAATAAATTCCACCTCCTTTAATGGCACCTGCCAGGCTGTATCAGTGTTTCTGCTAGGTTTTGCCATAGTAACATCAAATGCCTTCAACCCCTAAGGTGTATTTCTCATTCACATTGAATGTCAGCCCTGCCTCACAGGACCTCTTCATTCCAGGACCCAGGCTGAGGGAACAGCAGTGGCTGAACCTCATAACGGCTCTCAGAGCTTCACCTCCAAGTGGCATACGTCACTTCCGCGCACGTTCCACTGGCCCAGGCTAGTGAGATAGCCACTCGCTATCCAGTTCCCCCACCTGATAGCACCGTCAGTCACAGGGTGGCGGATGGGCGCGTATAAACCTCTCACAGCAGGGCAGAAAATAATTGGGGATGACAGCACAACCTCCACAAAAGCCATCTGGCCCTGCCCGCCTCCCTGCCCGCCTCCCTGCCCTTCTGTTCTGGTCCCATCGGCCTTGTGCTTCTTCTCAAACACCCCGCTTTGTTCCTGCCTCAGGGCGTCTACCCAGAATGCCCGGCTCCTTGCACGGCCCCTCATCACTTCATTGGGCCCTTTGCCCACATCTCATCTCCTCATAGAGGCTTGCTTCTCTTTCCCGTTGTTTCTGCTTTGTTTTCTTTTGTGCACCCACTTGAGATGACTTGGTACATCTGTTCACTGGTTGTCTTTCTCCTCCTGGAGACGTAACTGTCCTGCAAGGCAGGGACTTGGTCCTGCTCTCAGCATCTCACATACCTGGATGCCTGACACTTGGTGAGCTTTCGGTAAATGCTTGTTGAGTGAATGACTGCTCACCTGTAGAACAATCAGTCCCAAAGCACAGAGGCTCCCAGCATACAGGGGGTGGCAGCCCCTTTGGGAATAAGCACAAGTCTCCGACCAGCCTGGATGCTTCTGTCCTGCTGAGCATGAAACAGACACATGCTTTCTTTATTGGCCCCTGTGTGGAGACCGCCACCTTCACCTGCAAGTCTAGCCAGGGTGGGGAGCTGGAGCCCACTGGCATTACCAAGCACCCAGTGAACAGCCCCTCTTGAGTTAACAAGGAGCTGCACCCTTCTGTAGCCCTGTTCTGGGTGGTGCAGTAGGTGACCTGGGCTTGCGGTGGGGTTAGGAGTGTGTACAGGAGGAGGGGTCAGCTGGGTGGGCGGGAGGTCAACTGGGATCTCAGCGGCTCATGGCTCTGCTTGGATTTGTGTTCAGATCCAAAGTAGTAGGGAGGTCAGCAGTTATTACAGGTGGGTGAGAAAAGCAGAAAATCCTGGCAGGCAGCCCCGGAAGGCAGGAATTACACACGACCAGCACCTGGCTCCGTTTAGAGCCCATTTGTAGCTGGACGAAAAATGAATTTGTCACGTCAGTCAGAGGCAGTGGGACTCAGCAATTCTCTGAATCCAGGGAACAGCCAGGAAACTAGGACCACCTGGGTCCCGCCTCCTGCTCTGGCCTCCCCCTCTGCCCTGTGCCAAGTCCACCCAGTACCAGTGCGGACTGTGCCACCTGTCCCCCATCCCCCAGCTCCGCCTCACCTCTCAAGGCACTTCTATCCTGTGTCTTTGAACAACTTAGGAAAGATGAGGCTTTTCTGGCTGCCACAGCTGGGCCTCAGCAAGCCTGCTTCTCTCAGGACACCAGCAGTTAGACAAAACTCACACAACATATACATTTTTCTTGTCAACAAACACACTGTCTTCCTCTCTTCAAGGGCCATAGGGAGCCACAAAGCAGGCTTCAGGGTGGCACTGTGGAGGAGGACATAATCCTTGGTGTCCTTTTACTAGGATGCCCTTGTGCTGGAGGAGGGTAAAGGTCACAGAAGCCCCATTGCAGTTGCCCTGGCCAGGGTAGAGTGGGAAGAAGATCCTGCGGCTTAGAGATGCTTACCAGCAGGTAGAGTCGCTCGCCCTCTGCCTTCAGCCCTACTGAGCCAGGAGTGAGTTAGGTCCACATTAGGCCAGGGGGAGAGACAGCCCTGACGTAGGGTGATGGTAGGTGGAGGAAGGGTGGACAGTCCCTAGACATGTTGTGCGGCCATCTGGGCTGTCTTGACAAGTATCTGTTTGGATTAGTTGGGTGGTCTGCTTGGGCAGTGCCCATCCTATTCCAGTTAATAAATATTTCGAATATTACTCCTGTGTGGAAGTCTCATTAATTTGTAACCTTCAGTAGCTGGACTGCCCGGGCATAGCACTGCAGACATTTGAATTTGAAAAATGAGTAAGAGTTCAGTAGCAGAATGGTGAAGAGAGGGAATCCAAGTTGACGGGATAGTCTAGGCAAAGGCCCAGAGGCAGGAGACAGCCGGGAATATTTAGGGGTTAACATCTTGGGGATTGTTTTGTAAAACCTTTGGGAAGGAGAACCCAGAGTTAGGCCTCAAGGTAGAGAAGGAACAGGATGGCACCCGCGTCATCAGCCTCTAAGATCAGGAACAGATGAGGTTTGCCCTGGGCCTGCCAAGGTGCTTTCACAAAGGGGTCTGGGAACAGACTGGGAAACCTGAGCCCAGCCCAGAATGTGATGTGCCAAAGGTCACAGGTGATCTAGTGGTGAAGCCAGAGTTTATCTGGTTGTTGAATAGAGGGCTCTGTTTCACAGAGATATCGTCTATCTATCCATCCATCCACCCACCCATCCTCTGTCTCCCCATCTCACTAATCCACTTAATCTCCCTTCTGCTTTCTTGTCCAAAGCTGACTGATACAGAATTTTCCATCTTCTAAACTCCCTCCATTCTGGCCCTCCTCTCATTGCCATAGGAAGCCCACCACTGTGAGGTTTGAAGAGCATCTTTTGTTGAGTTCTTAGGTTCTGTGAAGCCATGTACAGGTGCAGTTACTGAGTCACAGCTCAGCCATGGGCTGGTTATAGATCCAGCATGTTACAGCTGCATCCTGACAGCCTCCCGCCCCTAGGACTCTTTCCTAACTGAAACCAGGCTAAAATGTGGAAATTAGCTCTTGAGCATTTCAGGGCTTAGCACATTGATTTATAAAATTGTCTGTTGGCATGGCCTCAGAGCATACAGGAATGGGTTTCATAGTTTATTTAGAAAGGGACAGATTATCAGTTAATCTTAATCACACCTCTTTCACTACTCCTTCCCACACTGGAGTTCTGAGTGTCAGTTCCAAAGCCCTCATCTAATCTTCCTGGTTTCTGATTATGCCCATGGGGTACCTGGACAGTGTGATCCAGGGGCTTGGGCCAGATCTCTACCGCCACTTCCAGAGCAGCTCTGCTCTATCTGTGTTATAGACTAGGGTTCACGTAGGAGTTTCTTTGGACACACATCACATGACTATACGGGTTTGGAAATCACTGTTTGGAGTGAGCAAGCCATACAGCCTGGCCAAGTAGCCTGCTGTCTGTCACCTCCAAGCCCTGGTCAAGCCTGAAGAGCTGGTGGCAGCTGGACCTCAACTTGGCACTCACTAGAGCCAGCTGTGGGTGGCCCCATGCCATGGCAGCAGGGCAGGATGCTTCTCTGTCATCACCACCCCTTGGCCCAACAAATCCCCTGACTCACATTTTCCCCACTGGGATCCTGTCTGCCCATAGCCAGTTCTTAGCCAGCCCTGCGTGTCTGCTGGGATGCCGCTGGCCAGGAAACTCAAGCTGGGTACAGCTCTGGAAGTGGCTTGTCCTTTTCCCAGCTGTCCCAGAGGCGCTGCCCTCACCTCCTTCCTTCCTGAGGCCCCGGGGCAAAGAGAGGCCACTCCATCCCTTTTGGATCTCCAGGGAGCCAGCTGGTTCAAGCCTCAAGTTCTTTGCTGTTGATGTAGCCCCTTCCACTTCTAAGAAGGCACATAGCACCCGAGGCTGATTTGGGGAAGTAGCTGGTAGGGAAATGTGGGCTGGGATTGTGCGTTTCTTTCTTCTCCCAATCACTGCCTTTGCTTGTGCAGTAGGTGTCCCCGAGGGAGGTGGCGGCCGGCAAGGAGACTGCAGTGTCCATTTGTCCTGCACATGGAGGCCCAGGCCTGCCTGCCACGTGTGACCCTGGCTCCCCTCACCTCCTGACTCTGGGAGGTGGGGTCTCTTTGTTGCCTTTTCTCTTTTCTTTAAAAACCAAGCAATCAATCCGTCCCGGCAAAGGAAAGGATAAAAGGGAAAACCTCTTCTTAATTGGCTCAAGGCCATCACACACATTACCAGGTACACTCAAGCTGCAATTTACTTTTTAATTAAAGTTCTTTCTACCTACAGGAGAGCTGAACATTGGGCCACGTGTTCTGTCCCTGGAAAAGGGAGTTTTGGGGAGCAGTTACCAGGGAAAGCAAGGAGAGCATTTGGCTTCTGAATTTGATATTATTCGTTGTTACTCTTTTCGGTTTCTTCTCATGAGTATCTGTCTTTTCAAAGCCGGTGACGTGCAGGATGCTCTGCCCTGGATCCTTGTACAGACCTGCCAGTTTTCTTGGCTCACTTCGTCCCAGTCCCTGATTCCACGGCCCAGGGGTGTCGTCAGCCCCTGCAGGATTTCGGCACGTTCCAGGGCACATCTTGCAGTCTCCTCCGTGTCAGGCTGTGGTCTGTGCACGTATGGTCTCCGTTTTGCCTTAAGTCAGCACTGACCAGAAAACCATTCCCACAGGCAGCCTCGCGTGAGGCATTCACAGCACCTTCACTTTAGGGAGGACTAGAAGGTCATGGGGAAGGTCCTGTCTTGAGGTCAAGTCCTTTTTGCTCCTTCTCCCACATTGCTACAGTCTTTCTCCTCATTATACAGCGTAGTTTCTCACTTCTTGGGAGACTTGACTATACCAACACCACCCGGCCCTGTCTTTTGCTTGTATTTAAGTACCTCTCAAACCAAGAAGCTTCCTGACAAAGAGGTCGGCCCGAAGCTTGCCTGCCATCTCCCCTTTCCACTAAGATGACAGGGTCCATCTTTCCTAGGGCCTGTCCCTGAATCATCCAGCATTGCTGGCTTCTGTGTTTGGAGTCCAGGATTCTGTGGGCTTCAGTGAGGCTCCCTGAATTGGAGGGGAGAGAGTGAACATAGACCCCTAACCAATGACACTGTCTCTAAGGAAACAGAAGCTGGAAAGGGCTGAGTCTTTGGGGGTGTGTGGATGCCCTATTTTTCTGTTATTCAGTGGTCACTCTGCTGCCAATTAGCTAGGCAGTTTTCGGAGGGAAATCTTCCGAGGATACCTACCCAGAGGAGGGCTGGATAAGCAGGGCTGCCCCAGCCAGGGCCCGGCTCCATTCCGTGGCCTGGAGCGATAGATGGTTCAGTGACTCCACAGTGGTCCTCTCCAGCTATCTTCTGAGTCCAGTAGGGCCTGGTGGGTGTGAACTTGAAAGGTGATGATAATGATCAGAGTAATGGCTAACGTTACTGAGCCCTTGGTATGGCCAGGCACTTACTGAGCGCAGCACATACATTATTTCATTTAATCCCCACCGCCAACCTGTGAGATAAGTATGATCATCCCCATTTTACAGATGAGGAAACTGAGTCCAGACCACACAGCCAGTCAGTGCTGCCCATAAGTGGTCTTGCATCAAGATGACAGCCTGACAGTCCAAAAGGCAGAAAAGATAGTTTGACCGTGGCTGAAGCCTGAGTTTTGGTCTCTGTCTACAGAAGGCACACCCCTAACACCCAGTAGTGGTGGGCCAGGGCCAGGGGCTTGCCGTGGAGGAGTGGTGAAGGCCTGCGCTCTGCCAGCATCCCCACCTTGTTTCATCTCTGGACTAAGGGGGTTCATTCACAACGTGATAGCTGGGGCTCAGACCACAGCCAAAGGAGAGAGATTTGCTCTGTGCAAAAGCAAACTAATAAAAATAAATAAATAAATAAATAAGTAAAACAATAATAAAAAAAAGATCATCTAGGTTTCAGCACATTCTCATTCTCAGATAATGTGGGCCCTACACCCAGAGCCCTGACCTCATTAGTACCAGGTGCTAACCCAGCTAAGGGAACAGGCCAGACACCAGCTTGAGCTTCAGAGTTGGGTGGGCCTGGGGTTGAATCCTAGCTCTACTGTGTGACCCTAGGTGAAATATTTAACCTCTCAAAGCCTCGATTTCTTGATCTGTAAAATGGGATAATAATCTCTCCTGATATGGTCATTGTGAAGCTTAAATGAAGTTCACATGTGTAGATGCTTGGTATGACAGAGCATGTGCCTGCACAGAGTAGGTGAACATGTCAGTGAATGTTAATACTTCCTCCTTGCCCCACTGTCCTGTCCTCTAACTACATCTGGTTAAAGCAACAACATCTTGTGGTTGATCTCTTTGGGGAAATTCATTGGAATAACATGATGCTCTGTCATTTAGATTTTTCTCTTGGTTATTCCAAACCCGGGCCAATGAAGCCAGGATGAGGCTCTGCCTGGAACCACAGCCTGGTGAGCAGTGATGGGGGACCTGACCAGAGACCCTCCCCAGATTGTGCTGGTTAGAGAAGGGCAGCATGCACTCTCACCTACCCAGGCTCTCATACACGCCAGGAGGCCTGACCTTCCAGAAACAAATAGAAAATGGATAGCCAGGTGGTTCAACAGAAGAGCCTGAAATCCTGACTCCGTCTCCTTCTGGGTGACGCTGGGTTAGTTGCTACACCACTCTGATCCAGTGTCCTCTTCTATGAAATGGGGGTCAGGTCAACCCTCCCAGCGTTGTTCTCAATGAATTGATATTGTTTTCAATATTTGAGGCCGATGCCACATTTCCTCCTCAAAGGGGTGACCATGCTGATAACTTGTTTTCTCGAGAACAGTTGATGACTTACACATGGACCCTTACTTCGATGAGAGGCTCATCTTCTCTTCCTCCCTTCTTCCCTTCTCTCCCTTCCCCTTCCCTTCCTCCGTTCCATAGTCTCATAGCATTTGTGGGACACACCGTGCTGGGTGCTGGGGAGGACATGAGGAACTTGTGACCTATATAGAAGATAACACAGGGCATGAATTCCAAGGCATGAGAACTACATTCAATTTTCTCCTGAGAAGAATTTTGAGGTCATTTTATCAAGTGAGGCTGGGTCCCTGGAAGGAGAAGGGACTGGGCCTAGGGTCTACCATCTCTCATCTAGCCTCTTCACCTACCTTAGGTTGGAGAGGCAAGAGGGAGGGTCTTGCCTCAGATGATCAGGAAAAGCTTGAGTGGAGCAAGCCCTTGAACTGGACCTTGAAGGTTGTTTAGAATTTTGGAAGGCAAAGGTGTGGGGTAGGGAGGGCATGCCAGGGGGAAGGAACAGCTTGAGCAGAGGCGTGGCATCCTAAAGGCAGAGGCTGATCCAGGGCGGGCAAGTGGCTCTGGAGTTGGGGAGAGGTGCCTTGAGGGGCCCCCCTCAGCGACTGTGCGTGACCATTCAGGGGCTCACAGATGCAGGGAAATGGCTTCCACCGTTTGATGCCCTGCCAGGACTTAATTGTATTCATGATAATGAGCTTGGACCCTGGACACCAGGCTGGCTTATATAAACCTCTCTTAAATGGTGGATTTATGATGCGTTTTGTATAACAGTAGCAGTAACTCAACTGGGCACATGCTAGATAGATGAACCCAAATACTTAAAGAAATCTGGTGCAAGAACGCTGGTGAAAACACCGCATGATAAATCATGACTATGCATTTGCATGCTTTGGGTCTACCAGGCTGGAGCAAACAATTCTTTAGCCTCCCAGGAGTGGTGAGCGGTGAGCCTTTATGAACACTCGGAGTAATTTATACCCGTGCTTCTGCTTGTCCTTGCCTCTCTAAAATGACTCCTTTGCTGGGAGAGCCCGTGAATTGGCCCCATCTGTTTCGTGTGGCTCTCCTGGTCAGCCTACAGAAGGGATTCCCCCTTGACACCGGCTCCTGCCTGCACTGAATGTCTTTGGCTTCCTTTTAGCCATCTTGGAAAGTGGTCGGTGCTGGTGGGTGGACTTTTCATGGCATGAAAGAGGTTTTGACCCTAAGTAAACCTCACGTGGCATCCTGGTGGCCATGATGCTGTTGATTCCTTTAAGCGGGTGAAAGGCCAAGCCAGAAGCCAGGTCTGATGCCTTCTTCTGGAGGGTGTGATATCGTGCAGTCTAGTCAGAATTTGGGTGTGGTTAGGAATTGAGGGAGGATCTTGTGTTTTGAGAGTTTTAAGGCAATGCATGATTATACAAAAGTTCAGGACTATCTATCCCAATCAGGCCTTTAAGTCCAGACTAAAGGGAAGGCGCATCCACTGTGTACCTAGCCTGCAGGCTCTCTCTACTCTCCCAGTCTAAGGGAGCAGATTTAACTGCTTTCTGGTCCTAGAGGGCCAGGGGTTCACTTGTAGCCTTCAGAAGCCGTTTGTCTTCTCTGGCCCTTTCTGTAAAATAGGGAGCCAGGTTTTTTGTTTTGTTTTGTTTTGTTTTTGTCTGACCCACCTGGCAGTAGTCCTACGGGGAGGCCTTTTCCTCAGCTGATGCCATAGGCAACCACTGGGAAAGGTGGACTCCCTGGTCATGTGATAGTGAACTCCCTCTCCCCTGGGGGGTGGGGAGCCACACCCATAATAATTGATTTCCTTAGATTCTTATCTGCTGTTGAAAAACCCTCTGGTGTCACATGGAGAGCTCAGGCTCAGGGGCCTGTGTTTGAATTCCAGCCCTGCCTGGGTCTAGCTGGGGGACTTGGGGAGCTGGCCTAATTTCCCTGAGCAATTTCTTCTAAAATGAGAATCTTGATAGAATGCACCAACCCTTCATGTTGCCATGAGCACCAGATGAAACATGTACAGAAAGCCCCAGAACAGCGCCTCAAACATGGTGGGGTTAACACACTAGGCCCCTGGAGTGTGAAGGATGGAGGTCAGCCTCAGAAAGTTACTGTCCACGCTCATGCCTGGCCGTCCTCCAAATGGGTTTATTGGGACAATGACGAGGATACAAGACAGGAAATAGGACATCCTCTTCAGTCACACAGAGCCCTTGTTGGAGAGAAAACCTGTCTGTCCTCGCAACATCCAAAGCTTTCCCTTCGGAGTGTGAGGGTTTGTTCACAGCCGTTCCTTGTTCCTGGCAGCCTTTAGCTGACCCAGCCGAACACGTCTTCCCAGGCTGGTCCAGGTTGCTGGGGGAGGACAGGGTCAAATAGCGTTCCCGCCCCCCTCTATCCCTTCCCCTTCACTGACCTTCAGGTTCTGCATCTGTGAAATGGGATGCTGAAACCCAGCCTGGCATGGTGGTGGTGAAACTTTAACCATATCATCTATGAGCAAGTTCCTGGTGCTAAGTAGTGCTTGGTTAACTGTGATTTTTCATCTTGGCCTGACTGATAATTGAGGTGGGCTCACCCCTTAGCGTAAGGCTGAAACCCCTTCTAACTCAGGCTTCTTAGCTTTCCCACATGCTCCAGGATGCTCTGCCCCACTCCACTCCCTCCCCCACAGGACAGGGAGCTCCATCTTTAGGATCTAAAGGTGTATGTAGGGAGTTTCCAGGACAGGGTTGTGAGGTATGAGCCTTGTCTAAGCCGGTCACTGTGATGGTGGTGAAGTGCCCCATGGCAGTTGCCGTGGCACGGGAAGGGTAGGGCTTTGGAGCTAGGCCCATCCAAATCAGATCCCCTGTCTGCTGCTTTCTGGCCCCGGGACACCTTACTCAGCATTTCTGAGACCCAGGTTTCTCACCTGTAGGACGGCTCAGAAAAAGCCTTGCTTCACAGGGGTCCTGTGAGGGTTAAAAGAAATGACGGCTTGAAAGGGTTTCACATAGAGTTGGTGCTCAATAAATGGTAGCATCCTCTTGTCCTTGTCAAATGTACAGGCATAAAGGGCTGTTGTTTTAAGAATTCTCCTCAATATTTTTGGCTTCTGGCCTTGGCAATTCAAGATGGCAGCCTGTGCCCCAGCTGGAGTTGTTACTGTCATTGTGTTTTCCTTCTTTCCCGTCAGCAGAAACTGGTGCATGCTTCCACACCCCTGACGGCTGGCAGGGGTGGGTGGGTCACGTGAGGGCCATTGTTCCTTGTCCTCCTGCAGAAGGGCACTGGCCGGCCAGGTTTAATGTTCAAGGCTCCTCTTGGGCTTAGACCTCACATCCTGATGCTGTCAGTGAGGGACGGGGCAAGACAGCTGGATCCAGAACCTCTGTCTTACACGTGCCCAGCACTTACCAGGTTTCACCGGTGGGACTGGAGAGGAGCCTGGGCCCAAGCTCACATCTTAGCTCTGTGATTTTGGGCAAGTTGCCTAAGCTCTCTGGGCCTCAGTTTATTCATCTTTAAAACAGAGGTAACAGAGATGAGAGTAACTCTCTCATACGATTTCTTTGTGAAGACGGAGTTATGCAGGCAAAGTGCTTCATCTGGTGCCTAGCACGTGGTCAATAGTTAATAAATGTTAGCTCTTTTCTTATTTTACTCATATCATCTCCCTTGATCCCCATGAGCCGCCCAAGGGGCAAGCAGGCCATATATTGTGTATTCCTTCTCTAGATAAGGAAATCGAGGTTGAATGTTTCACGGTCAAGGAACCCACAGGAAGGAGTGGCTGAGCCTGGATCCCTGCAAGACACTACATGGCAACAGCGTCTGCACCACTGCTTGATCATGTCCGGACACTGCTCCACAGGCCTGCCTGCATGGGAAAATACAGATCCTTGGGCCCCGCCTCAGGTCTACTGAATCAGAATCCCCAGGGGCGGAGCCTGGAAATCTGTATTCATAAAGTGCCTTTTAAGGAATTCTGATGTCCACTGCTGGGGTCACCATCTCCATCGCCGGGCACACACCTCACTGTGTGCCAGGGCAGGGGGCCAGGGCAGGAACTCCATAAGTAACAAACGACTTCACAGTCAGCATCCCAGATGGACAAGGCTGTCCGCCTGTTACGTAGTAGCTTACTGAGATGTGGGTGAAGGAAACGGTTGCTTTAATGCACACCAAATCTTTTCAGGTCATGGGATTTCTTTCTAGATGAAATAACCTCTTTACTTCTTATGGGCTCTGTGGAGAATGTCTGTTCGCACTGAACTGAAGCATTCTTTGTCAAGATATTATGTTTGGCCTGGACACGGCTAATTGACACGAGGTTACCAAAGCCAGCATGGTCCCTTGCAAAGGGCCCCTGATCCGAAAATTGCCCAGCACCCCGCCCTCCACAGCCCATTCTCCATGCAAGGGGAGAGGTGCCTCTTCCCAGAGGGACACGGCATTCACCCCGTACTTCCTCTGACTTTGATCTGACCTAGTCATTGAGAAGACTGGAACACTGGGGGCTTCTGGAAACACAGGGGCCCAGACTCAGAGGGTGGCACTAATTTTGAAGAGCTATGCTTCTCAGCAAGTAACCTCGTTTCCTGGAATGCTAAGGAAACATATTCTGGCTCATTGGTTTCCTCCTTCCATCACACAGAGTCAGGAGTTGATTCTCCAAAGACACACCCTTGGGACCTTCCCTTTGGTGTCCTAGAGTTGCCATCCTGGTGGTGGCTAAGCATGTGGGCCAAGGATCGGTCTGCCTGGGTTTGAATCCAGACCCTGATGTTCACTAACCATGTGCTCTTGAGTAAGAAATTACATTTATTTTAAGCCTTGATTTTCTCATCTGTAAAATGGAAATAAGACTTATCTCCTTAGGTTGCTGTGAGCGTTCAGTGAGGCGACCCAGGAAAGACTGAGTCACATGAAAAGCACTGAGTGAATGTTAACTATCACTATTACTGCATGTCTTTGGTATGGCGTGGGTTTAATATGGTTAGAGGAAGTAGTGGGGGGCAATTTGGAGACTTAACTCTCTACAGGCAAGTAAGTGATGCATTATTCAGTTTTTTCAGTCACAATTTATTGAGGCCTGGGTGCATAAGGCTGGCCCAGAGGCTGTGTTGGAGAACTAGACAATCCCTTTCCCACAGGGCACACCTCAGTCTGGAGCCTGATGTTAAATGCGGGTCAGCACGTATTGCAAGAAGTGCAAACAAGGTGGAAAACGGAAGCCGATGAGAGGAGCAAGGTGTTGGTGGGGAGATCCCTCCAGAGCTTGGGTGGCCAGGGGTGGCTTTGAGACTGTTAAGCTGAGATCTGAAGGAAAAGAAGTTGCTGTTTAGTTGAATCTTGGGAAAAAAGCTTTCTAGTCAGAGGGCAGAGTGCCCCAAGGAGGAGCAGACCTTGGTGTGTTGGAGAAACCTAGGGAGTGAGGGGAAGGAGGGCAGACAGGGCTGGAGTTGTGGGCAGGGGCAGGTCTCGCAAGGCTGGCAGGGCTGAGCTGCCGGAGAGGCAGGAGGATGGGGCCACGGCAGGCCAGCCAGGGCGTGTGGGAAGGGAGGAGACCGGCAGATGGGCCGTGGTGAAAGGCTGCTCTGACTGCGGGGTGGAGGATAGAGGGGCTGGGGCCGAGAATGCAGCAGGGAGGCTGCTGGTAGACCCGGTCTAACACACTAAATCTCACACGACGCACTCAGCCCGGTGCTAAGCTCTTTGGGGCTAATACTGATCCATGCGATGGAGTTCTCTCTTCCAGTCACAGTCCTGGGCTCACTCTTCCTCTGACTCCCAGCCCATCTGAGCTCACATCTCCTCTGCTCACAGAGGAATCTAGGCCCTTGCTATGTGTTTTCCCAGCCAGGAAAAGTCCAAGCTGCATTTCCCATCAAGCAGCCCCTTACTTCCTGAGCGTTCTGCTCCGCCCACATCGCTCTTATGTAAATCTCCCTGAACCGGAGTTTCTCTCTTTCCCGGAACATTTCCTGTCTCCACAGATCAGCTCGTCTCTGCTTCAGTTTCTCTCCTCTGGCTGCTCCAGCAACCACACACCCTGTTTTCTGGTCCCCACTTCTCATCTTTGCCCTGCTTGCCTACTTATGAGCAACTTGAATGTAGGTCACAGTCACCCCGGGTTCTGTCCTGGTGTCAGCCCGCTCTTTGTCCCATGGTCGGTGCTGGGTGCAAGAATGGATTTTTGTCACAGGGGGCACTGTTGAGTTGTTTCAGGAAGCACAGTTTGCCTGGGCAGATGGGAAGTGGCCCTTGGTGTAGTGAAGTCCTGACTATTAAGACTCCGCCCCCTTGCCTTGGGCTCAGAGCGTTGGTCCACCCACGGGGGCTTTGGGAAACCAGGAGACTCTCTATCCTTCGGGTGGAGGCCCCATGGCCTATGAGCTCCCTGAGACCACAGTTTCTTAAAAGAATTCAAAGAGGGGCTTCCCTGGTGGCGCAGTGGTTGAGAGTCTGCCTGCCATTGCAGCGGACACGGGTTCGAGCCCTGGTCTGGGAAGATCCCACATGCCGCTGGGCAACTGGGCCTGTGAGCCACAGCTACTGAGCCTGCGTGTCTGGAACCTGTGCTCCCAGCAAGAGAGGCCGCGATAGTGAGAGGCTCGTGCACCGCGATGAAGAGTGGCCCCCGCTTGCCACAACTAGAGAAAGCCCTTGCGCAGAAATGAAGACCCAACACAGCCAAAAAATAATAAAAATAAAAAAATAAAGAATTCAAAGAGGATGTGAGAGAGACAGAA
Organism: Delphinapterus leucas; assembly: GCF_059928025.1. NCBI lineage: Eukaryota > Metazoa > Chordata > Mammalia > Artiodactyla > Monodontidae > Delphinapterus > Delphinapterus leucas. The sequence continues at coordinate 43,961,714 of NC_143135.1, forward strand.
AAAAGGTGGTGGTGGTACAGAATGAGGATCAGAGAATTCTGATCAATAAATTCCCCTATAGGGCTTCCCTGGTGGCGCAGTGGTTGAGAGTCCGCCTGCCAATGCAGGGGACACGGGTTTGTGCCCCGGTCCGGGAGGATCCCACATGCCGCAGAGCGGAGAGCGGTTAGGCCCATGAGCCATGGCTGCTGGGCCTGTGCGTCCGGAGCCTGTGCTCTGCAACGGGAGAGGTCACAACAGTGAGAGGCCCACATACCGCAAATAAATAAATAAATAAATAAATAAATAAATAAATAAATAAATCCCCCTATAAAGTTCCACACCGTGAGATAGTTTCCAGGACATGTTGGCAATATAATGTGATCTGAAAGTATGAATCTCACTTCAAAGGACCGTTTTCCAGTTGGAATGTAGTGGTAGGGGCAGGTGGTGGTCTTACCCAGACCTTCAAGCAGAAGATAAACTTCGAGCAGAAATCTAAAACTCTGAGCTCACTTCCATTGTGGCATCTTGAACTGAATTTTTTCTTTTATCTTTAGCCTTCCAAAGTCCAATCGCCTTGCAGAACTTAGAGGCAGCTGTTTTATGGCTCTTGGTTGAGTTGTTTAGAATCTACCTCATTACATTCTTGCTTGTCAGTCAGTCAGTCATCACTGGCTGCCCTCTGGGTATTAATAAATCCTTGACTACAGTGACAAGGAGGCAGGTGGCAGCAGAATGCACAAGAAGTCGGGCGTCAGAGAGGCTCACAATGCGTCAGAGCTGGAAAGGTGCTAGAGATCACCTGGTCAGTGGGTTTTTTTTTTTTTTTTGGCCATGCCATGTGGCTTGCGGATCTTAGTTCCACCACCAGGCATCGAACCCGTGCCCCCTGCAATGGAAGCATGGAGTCTTAACCACTGGACTGCCAGGGAAGTTCCTGGTCACTGGTTTTTTTGTTTTGTTTTTTTTTTGGCGGTACACGGGCCTCTCACTGTTGTGGCCTCTCCCGTTGCGGAGCACAGGCTCCGGACGCGCAGGCTCAGTGGCCATGGCTCACGGGCCCAGCCGCTCCGCGGCATGTGGGATCTTCCCGGACCGGGGCACGAACCCATGTCCCCTGCATCGGCAGGCGGACTCTCAACCACTCCGCCACCAGGGAAGCCCGCTGGTCAGTGGTTTTGAATGCATTTAATCATAGAATTCCTGGCCAAGCAGAATGTTACTTAAAAACCCAATATGTTCAAAAGAATAAAGCAGAGCTGATTTGACTGAAACGGGGTGAGGGCCTACTGGCCACAGGCTTCTTCTTACCTCAGCGGTTTGCTGAGACATCTGAGGAATGCAGAGATGGGCTTGGAAACCACTGATCAGTTCAGACAGGGGAGTGACTTTCCCAAGTGACCAAGGCCCTTGGAGACTCATGGCTTAAAGGGTCGCATGGCCCAGTGACTTCCCCTGAACTGGCGTCCAGCACTCCGGACTCCTAGCTCAGTGCCCTCTCCTGTAATCGAGCTCCCTGTCTCAAACAGTGAGTGTCCATCGGCCCCTGATATGGAGCCTCTCCAGGAGGAGGAAAGGGGGAATATTCACTTTGAGATCCCCAGTAGTGTTACTGAAACATTAGACCTGCTCTTCCTTCCCCCAACTGGAATCACTGGCAGGAATGAGTCATGAACTAAGGATGCTGCTGGAAAGACTCACTCCTTAAGGAGCCTCGGGTGTAAATGGATGGAAAATGAGTCTCAGTGAAGATGGAACCAGGTTTGGGCTTTGTTTGGTGGTGGATAGGAGCCATAGGATAAAGGTGTAAAGAGCCATTAGCCTCCCTGCAGCCTACTTACTACTCCTGTATTTGAGGGTGATGAGTCAGTTGTTGCTAAGTTTGGCTGCATAACAAACAGCCCCCAGTCTCAGTGGCTTATAAAGGCTTTCCTTGTGTTGCATTTGGCCTGTGCATTGACTGTGGTTCTGCTCCATATACTTTCTCATTCTGTGACATGCCCATTTTATTGTGGCTGAGAAGAGCAAGAGGCTCTTTAGTCACGTTTGCACAGTCACATTTAAAACTTCTGCTCACATGGGGCATACTTCATGTCTTCTCACATTCCATTGGCCAGAACAAGTCACATGGCAGAGCCTGATAGTGGGGCGGGGCCTTTGTAAGTCACAAGGCAAGAGGAGGGAGGTTGTATAATTCTCTTACAGACAAGGGTGAGGGTAGTGAGTAATTGCGAATGAGTGTGGCCTACCACAGCAGGTGTTGGGAGAAGTGGTGGTGGAAGATATACAGGGTGCCTGTCTTCATAGGATGTAGTCTTTGGAGATAGAAAGACCCTTTAACATCTCTGGACCCCAGATCCTGAGGACACTAAGAAGTGTATACTGAGTCTCTCAGAGCCCTTGTTCCCAAGTGATGTCATCTATCATTAGTGGAGGACTTCTGTTTTCCTTTTCCTTTCCCAGAAGAGGATGTGGGCCAGAACTGGCTTGCAGAGGCAGTGATGGGCATCGCCTGTTGGTGCTCGCCAGTTTTGGTGCCCAGGGACGCCCAGGGAACTCCACTGACTGGCATTGCTCCAGGGCCATGCTTGGCAGGAGAGTGGGAGGGTGGGAGGGCTGAATGGTCATTCCCACTATGTTCCCCTCAACCCTTTCCAGGAATTATGTGCTTTGTACTTTATGGTATTGCTTTGACAGATGAAAAATCAAACCTGAAGCTCTTTGAGATTCTGGGCCTCCAAAAACACCTTCGCAATGGGAATCAGTGGATGCCTCCTTTAATGGAAGGGTTAGTGTTTTTCATGGTATTGATGACTAGTAAGCTGAGAATTAGGAAATCACTCTCCAGTGGGATCACTGGCGACTGGGATCTGGGTTACTTGGGAAAGCGCTGCTGCCAACCTTTTTAACAGTGTCAGCAGCTCCTGGCTCAGCAGAAACATCACACCAAGAACCTACGGGGTCCAGGTGGCCTTTGATCAGACAGAGAACGCTAAAGGCTTCCTTCCCACAGCGGCTGCTCCTGAGTCTGCCTTCTGCAGAAAATCCCACGACTGGGAGTGCTTATGGCTCTCAGAGCTGCTGCTTCTTCCACAGCCTCTGAAGCTCAGTGTCAAAAGTAAACTGGTCTCCAGGCTGTTGGGTGAGGAAGACAAGAATTCAGACAACAGGGGGCCTGAGAAGGAGCCAGGAACCTGTACCCATTTTTGCATTCAAATGACCTTCCCTGGTATTGCAGAACTAATCAAGAAAAACTAGATGCATGATCCGAAGCGTGCCGCATCCACTCTGCAGGAAGACAAGCCTGTCCTAGGTCAGGTCAGAGAGCTCTGAAGGATGCGGGAGTCCAGAGTAGTCTGTTCATGAAGACCTTTGGTTCCTCTGAAGCTGCTCAAGCTTCTAGTTTTCCAAATGTTTTATTTTGAAAGATTTCAAACTTATAAAGAAGTTGCAAGATTAGTACAAGGAACATTCATATACTTTTCACCTGGCCTCACTATTCTTAATGATTTGCCACGTTAGCCTTATCTCTCTTTCTTCATATACTTATTATCTCCCTGATCCATTTGAGAATTAATTATGAGCTTTATGCCCTCTGACTACTTCAGCATGCTTCTCCTAAGAACAAAGACATTTTCCTGCAGAACCACAGTGTACTTATCACACTCGGGAAAATTAACGTCAGTACAATACCGTTATCTACAATCCTTATTCGTATTTCCCTTCTGGGCAGAAGGATGTTCTTTACAGCAGGTGTCCGCTATAGGGGTCAAATCCTGCCAGCTGCCTGTTTTCATAAATGAAGGTTTTCTTGGAACACAGACACACTCAGTCATGTACATATTGTTTATGGCTGCTTTTGTGCTACTGTGGCAGAATTGAGTAGTCGTGACAGAGACTGTATGTCCCACAAAGCCTGAAGTATTTTACCATCTGACCCTTTAAGAAAAAGGGTGCTAACTCGTGCATTATTAGCATTGGTATCATCCAGGATCCAATCAAGGCTCATACTTTGCATACATTTTTGATTCTTAAAAAATGTATAAATGATCCCTAACTTATGAACATTTTTTTTTTCGTTACGCGGGCCTCTCACTGTTGTGGCCTCTCCCGTTGCGGAGCACAGGCTCCGGATGCGCAGGCTCAGCGGCCATGGCTCACGGGCCCAGCCGCTCCGCGGCATGTGGGATCTTCCCGGACCGGGGCACGAACCCGTGTCCCCTGCATCGGCAGGCGGACTCTCAACCACTGCGTCACCAGGAAAGCCCTGAACAGTAGTTTTAAATGTGACTCTGCAATTTGGCTTAGCCTCTTGCTCTTCTCAGCCACAATGAAACGGGCATGTCTTGGAATGAGAAAGTACATGGGGCAGAACCATGGCCTGTCGCCTTAAGACTTCGTGACCTGCTCCCTCCATCCTCAGTTCCCATCATGTCCCTGTATAAGCCCCTGACTCCATGGAACTGTTTGATGTAGTGACATGAGGTATTCATGCTCCATATATCTTTGTTCCTGCAGTTTCCTCTGCCTGGGACGTCTCTCTACACTTTGTCTTTGAAGATTTAGTGCAAACGCCACCTCTTGGAAGCCTCCCAAACCTTTCTCATTTCCCATTCCCAAGATCCCTTTACCCACCATCTGGTTGTCAAAGCTCGTGAGGCCCACTGGATTTTCCATCATCGCAGCACTTCCCACACTCGTACACTGATTCATTTTCCGTTGTTTTACCCTCTTGTTTGTGGAGGCCTTGAGGACAGGGACTATGTCTTATTCATCTTCGTCTCCTCGGTGCCTAATATAAAGACCTAACAGGCTCAGTAATTGCTTATTGAATGAATGAAAAGATCCTTCCATCGCTCGAGGGCTTCTCTCTTATTCCCAGGGCCACCTTGGGGGATTTCCGGGCTTCTCTTCCTCCTGCCCTTCCTCTCCCAGCGCTTGTGTGATCGGGGTACTCACCCTTATGGTTGCTGATTTACAAATGGCCTTAGATCATTCCAATGCAGGGACTGAAATGACAAGAGATGGAGAGAGGAGAGCAGGACAGACCACCGAGGCCACCAACCTCTGCAGCCAGGAGTCCCATTTCAGCCCATCACCACCTCTGGCCCAGACTGCGCAGTCAGTGGTGATAGCTTAGAGTTGGTTTTCCCAGGCACTGCTGTGCGGCTGATAGAATTAGCAGCGAACAGAGGGAGCTCCAAGTGTGCTGAGCACCATCTCAATGGATCCTCATAGATGCCTGGGCAGAGGGCATTGTCTCCATGCTCCAGGTGAGGAAACTGAGGCACAGAGAAGCTAATGACATGGTTAGGAAGTGTCAGAACTGGGAAAGACTGGGAGCTGTGTGATTCCAAAGCCCCTCTCTCCATCACCTGCCATTTACCATGATTTCCCTTGGGAGGGGTGGTGTGGTGTAACCTCTGAAGGAATTCATTGTCTTAGGCAGTATTGGAATTTGGGGCTAGAGCCTAGATCAGGCTATTCAGTAGAACTTTCTGTGATGATGGAAATGTTCTAGATCTGCTCAGTTCAGTATGGTATCTGGGAGTCTGCTGCCACTTTTGAACACTTGAAATTTGGCTAGTGTGACTTGTTTAATTTTAATTAACATATTTAAAATTTAAATAGCCACTTGTGGCTAGTACCTGCCGTATTGGATGGTAGAGACAAGGGTAAATGTTGGCCAAGTACATTCTGGGTAAATACGCTGTGTGGGTTGGCCGGCTGGAGACTTTTCCTTGGGTTAGCATGGTTTTCATAGAAAAATTGGCATTAAATTCCAAACAACTCGATTAGCAACCAGTTTGCTCTGGAATGGGGGACTGCCTGCCCTGCCATCACTCTGATGAGCAGAGACAGTTTTCAGGTTTGCATCTGAAGCAAATGAATCTTCCAACGCTGAAACGAGGCAGAGGAAATGCATGGGGTCATGGGGAAGATAAGAAGGGAGATGTGGAAGAGAAGACCCTAGGGACTAGAGTGGTGGAACGGTTATATATTTATTCTAGTTCCGCCCCTCCAGGTGCTCGCCTGGCATCCTTCTGGGGATCTGGGGATGCAGGGCTGGATTTGGGTTCCCAGCTGAAGTTCACAGCAGCGTGTAGACTCCCAAGAATATGCCTGTCCTTTTCCTAAAATTAATTTTCATTGGAGTATAGTTGCTTTACGAAGTTGTGTTAGTTTCTGCTGTACAGCAAAGTGAATCAGTTATACATACACATAAATTCACTCTTTTTCTTAGATTGCCTTTCCATTTAGGTCACCACAGAACATTGAGTAGAGTCCCATTCTAGGTCCTAAAAGGACAGTCTTATTACTGCCTGTCCTTTTAGGGCCTAGAATGGGGTTCTGGCCGAGAGTCAGGTGTGCTGTGTCTTAAGCTGGCCTGTTCAGCTAGTGGCTGTCTACACAGTTATAAACCTGGGCTTTGGGGCCACACACCCTGGGGTTAAAGCTTACAATCTCTGTGACCTTGAGCAAGCTACTTCACCTCTCTGTGCCCAAGTTTCTCCAAATGTAAAATGGAGTTAATGTCAGTACCTAATTGATGGGCCTGTCGTAAGGGTTAAACAAGCCAACCCACGTTGAGCCTGTGCCTCGCTCGTCGTCAGCATCCAGCAGGTCCTTGCTGGTTTTAGAACGTTAGTACAGTCGTGATGCGCCCAATGTCAGATCCGCACAGTCTTTTATGTTCTGCCCTCTGCCCTTTCTTTCTTTCTTTCATCTGCAGTGGCAGTTTTTTGCTTTCAGAACTGAAAATACTTTTGGGAGCTTTGCAAGAAATTGCTCCCAGATCCTGGGAAAGGATGTCTGTTTTCTCGTCTCATCTCCCTGTCTCCGGATATTTATAGCTCTGGAGAGAAAGGAGTTGCTTCGATTTCTCAGAATAGTTTCCACAGAAGTGTGATGTTGGGGAGACAGGGCTGCGGCGGTGTTGGGCTTGGCCTCAGAGCCTGGGGCTGAGTCCCACTTGCTAGCGCTGTGACCCTTACCCTCAACCATAAGCCATGAAAATGTTTTGAGCCTCAGCTTCCTCACGTGGGAAATGAGGATGGAGTGACAGTCAAATGAGATAATACACATGGGTGTGCCCAGTTCACTGCCTGAACATACAAGACACTGTGTCAGTTGAATCTGAGCCCTTAAATCCTTTGTCAGCTTCAATGTTCAATCTCACAAGTAGGCAGCTACTTGGGGGCCCTTCACGGTGGGGCTCTCAGCTGGAAGCTGTCCAGTCATGCGGTGAAAGGCAGCAGAACTGTGTTCCTAGCTCCTGCCTTGTCCTCTACCAAGGGGCCCTATTTAGACTGTTGAAACCAAGTTTCTAGAAAGAACAAGCCGCAGGCTGAGCTAAATTTGCGCTGTGGGAGCAAAGTCAGAAAGCGCCAAGTCCCCAGACCCCAGAGGCACGAGGCCTGCAGCCACGTGCTGACTCCAGGACGGATTTGGACACACCCCTGCGAACTGAGGGGTTCCTGAGGGCACTCCTGCCGGGTGGGACAGGGGTCCAGGAGGCAGCTGGTGGGCTGGGGGTTCTCGTTTGCGGGGGGATCCTGAGCAGAAAACATCAGGAAAAGACGGCAAATTGTAGGAGGCAGGGAGAGCACAGCACGCAGAAGAAACAGGGCAGTTCTTCCATCTCCGTCGTGAACCTGAGAACTGCAGGGGACGGAATGAAGCCTCAGGCAGGCTGGTTGGAGGGAGGGCCTGGGCCCCAAGCTAGGCAGACCCGAGTTCAACTGTGTTTTGCCGCTTTCCTCCCTGTGACCCAGGTTAAACAGCCTCCCTCAGCCTCGAGGGTACCCATCATTCAAATGGGGATTAAAGGTACACCACTTAGTATTTGGATGAACTTAATACGTGATTGATTCCTTTTCCTCATGGAATTTCAGAATACATAATACATCATTTTCTTATCTACCGACTTATTTTGCTACTTGCAGAAATCCATGTGGAGCCTTACATGGAGCTTTGAAATCCTCCAGGCCTGGGGGATGGAGGCCAGCTTGGCAGGGATGGTGGTGTTTCCAGAACAACTCCTGAGGCCCCAGTTCTGCCTCCTGGAAGACCTTTATTAAAGAGTAGAGGTTAAGAGTGAGGGCACTCAGGAGGCCTGGTCAGAGCCCTGCCCACCATGTGGCGTAGCAGTTCCTTTCACCCCTGTGAGCCACAGCATCAGGACACGTAGGTACTAAAACCTGCCCGCCCTGAAGATCTGTGGTGAGGTGAAATGCGGTGGTGGGTAGCGGCCATTGTTATTACCCACCCGCCTCCTCTGTTCTGACCTCGCCTTTCCACATAGACAGTTCCCCCTTGCTGGCTCTGCCTGGCAGCCACTCACCCCCTCGCTGCTTGGGAGCCCAAGATTTCTGGAGGTAGCACCTTGTTTCCCTGGAGAAACCACCCCCGTGACCCCTGGAAGACTTTGGGGAAGATCCTAGGGCTTAGTTCCGCAATAAGGTCTATCACCTCCTCCACCCCTACCGCCAAGCTGGACCAGAAAGCATTCCTTCAGAAAACTGTATACTTTGGGGTTGAATTTATGAAGGAACCATCCTCTACTGACATCTGGTTTTTGTCTGATTCTGCTAGACATTTTCTCATCTGCTTTCTCATTTAATCCTTACCACCATCTTGTGGAGTAGGTATTGCTATACCCATTTTGCAGACTGGGGAACTGAATGTCAGGAAGTTTATGTAACTGACTGACTTAGAAATGGCAGTCCTGGATTTGAATCCAGAACTGTACGCTTCCTCTCCCTGTGACACAGAGCTTCATTTGCAGAAGGGTTGATTGTTTGGTCCCAGATATGAAGTTGCCTGGGTGGGGTTGCAGGTGGAGGGTGAGAAAGGCCCTTTCCAGGGTTGCCATGCAGAGAAAGTGGCTACGCTCACAAGGAGACCAGATCCCCTTTACTTTTCCTTCCTTTCCCTCCTCAACTCCCAGAAGAAGGCACCCAGCAGTTTCAAGTCTGCCGTTTCTTCACGGATTTTTAAGAAAGATGATGAATGAACCAAGAATTGATAAGAAAAGACAAATGGTACTTGGGTTATGCATTGTTCTAGTAAAATGTATTTTCCACTGCAGGTCTTACGTGGCTTTTTCCTTAAAATGCCATAACAGAAAGAAAGGTTAAATAAAATGAGTTTTCCATGGCAGAAGTGTCAACCAAGGGGCCTCTGCAGGACAGGACCCTCGGGTGGCTGAGCTATAAACTTGGTCGGCTCCCTGGTGGCAGAGTTGTGGCATGTTATGCCAATGAGGGGCTCCCCAAGAAAGGCCTGGCAGGAATTTCAGTAGCTCTGCTCCCTGGAGACCTAATCGGGCCTGAGGGCCCAAGACAGTGGTCCCCATCAGCACTTGCCATGTAGTGAGCTGGTCTCCATTTCCTGGACCACCACACCTGACATGGAGCCTGAAACCTGAGGGAGGGTCAGGAGCTGGGTCGTGGGGCAGAGCCCTTTCCAGCAGAGCTTCTGCTGACTCTGAAGGAAGTTTCTCCCATGGGTGGGACTCAAAGGGCTTGCCCTGATCCAGTGTCCCTAGGGATACCTGCTTGTTCCAGGCCTTAAAGATGTTGGCACCAATTGATGAATTGCCTTCCAGAAAGATTAAGTCTATTTATTTTCCTGAATCTACCTTGAGCAAGTGTCTCTGTTGTGATTTTAAAAGATCTTGTTACAGCTATTCTGTTCTGTTCCATGGTTCCACTGCGTTCCATTCTCTCCCATCCCCTCCCATTCCATCCCATCCCATCCCATCCCCTCCCTTTCCATCCCATCCCATCCCATGCCATAGCTCTCCATGCTTTAAACAGTCACGAGTTGGTACTCAGTTCCAGGTTCTGTTCTAAGTGTGACGGCGCAGAGATGATCAAGATGCAGCCCCTGCCTTTATGAAGCTCCCCCTCTAACAAGGGAAATAGGCAGACAATTATAGTGTGACACAGATGATAGAGGGAGAGACTGGCTGCCCCCTTCCCCTGGACAAAGTCACCTCACCCACAAATATCCCAGAAACAGAGGCAGCGGAAAAGAAAGTGAGGGAGGGGGTAGTCAGGGAAGGCCCCTTGAAGGTGATTATTGGGTTGAATTTTCAAAAGGTGAATGGGGGTTTACTAGGCAAACAGCAAGTCTTTAAACTAGTGCTTAAATAGAACTTGCTAGGTGCTGGGCCACATTCCTGGCATTTTATATATTTTAACTCATTTACTTCTCGTAACAGCCTGTGAAGGAGGTGCTCTTATCACCTCCATTTTTCAAACGAGGAAGCGGAGGCACAAAGCGATAGTTTAGTAAGTGGTAGAGCCAGGGTTCAAACCCAGCCAGGCTGTGGCTTTAATCACCGCACCTCACGGCCACTCTGGCAAGGCAGGGAGGACATTCCAGACACAGAGGTGAGAACTGGCGCTGTCCTTGATCATGGGCACTGTAAGCGGGGGCTCCAGGAACCCCTCCTCCTGCAGTGCAGATACTGTATTATTTTCTCCATGCAGTAAGTCTCCTCGAGCCAAACTGTCCACCTTCTTGGCCACGGAGGAGCAGCGGGATTCGTTGCCACTTTTCCGCCACCTCCCCTTGCTTTCCTGCCAGGAAAGCTGGGTAAATTCAGCAGCTTCTCAGCTCCTGGGACTCCAGGCCAGGAAACTCTGAGCCTTTCATCTCTGATGTTTTTGGAGAAGGTGGGAAATGCTGCAAGGCCCAGGCATGATGCATGGTCATTCTTGCTGCTACTTGCCCCAGGCCTGAGGTACACCCAGGCTCTACCCACTGGGACAAATTCTCCCTTTGCCCAGGGCCCAGCCTCACTGCAGCACACAAGCTGGGGCATTTGCAAGCACTTAACAGTAGGACTTAGGCATTCTTTCCTCCCTTGTCTTTTCGTAGGCAAAATCCAGGGTCCCACTGCATCTGTTACAAGGTATGGTCTTTTCTCTATTTTAGCATGCCACCAATCATAAGACAGATCATTGATTTAATGATAGTTTTTCAGAGGAAAAAGAAGAAACACTATGGCATTAAAGTACACATTGATTGTAAGATTCATCACCATTTCAGAAACACTGAAATGTAAAAAAGAAATGAACATCTTAGAATACAGGGAATATAGTGTTTTCTAAACATATTGTGGTCAAGTGAGGGCACCTGCATGGTGAGGTTGTCCAACAGGGGGTGGGGGATGGCACTGGCTGGCACTGGCCAGGGCAGGGTGGCAGAGACCCACATCCATCCAGCCCTGCCTCTGCTACCTTCATCTCCAGTCATCCAGGCCCACTTTGAGGACCTTCCAAGTAGCTCAAAAACACTCACAGCTGAATTCATTCTTTAATTGAGTTTGGCAAATAATCAGCTCCCACTTCGAGCTGGGAAGTGTCGAACTCAGTGGGTGTGCAGGGTCCAGCAATGATGATCCCCGGGAACCTTGACCCATCTTCCTGGAAGTTGGCTGGTAATTGGAGCTTGCCATGTGGTGTGAGATCAACTTGCCCTGAGTCTAAAGCTGGCAACTTCAGATGCATTGCTTTGCCTCTCTGGGTCCTAGACTCCCCTTCTGTATAGTGAGGATGCAAGACAATAATTATAGCATCTAACGGTTAGGAGGTGCTTAAAACTCGCCATGCATTATTCTATGCGTCTTATGAGCACTAGTCATTTAACCCTCACAACAACCCTGTGAGGTTGATACTGTTACTCTCTCCATTTTTCAGATGAGAAAATGGAGGCACAGGGCAGTTAAGTAATTTTCCTAAAGTCACACAGCTAGTTAAATGGCAAAGATAAGAGTTGAACCCAAACTTCCTGGTTAAAGGGTCCATGCTATTAACAATGAAGGTACTGGGTTAGATCAACAATTATTGCATTTTAAAAAGCCAACATGGGGCTTCCCTGGTGGCGCAGTGGTTGAGAGTCCGCCTGCCGATGCAGGGGACACGGGTTCGTGCCCCGGTCCGGGAAGATCCCACATGCTGCGGAGTGGCTGGGCCCGTGAGCCATGGCCGCTGAGCCTGCGCATCCGGAGCCTGTGCTCCGCAACGGGAGAGGCCACAACAGTGAGAAGCCCGCGTACCGCAAAAAAAAAAAAAAAAAAAAAAGTGAACATGACCCTTTTAAAAATGAAACCTACATAGAGGTCCAAAAATAAAACAGATAAGATGACAGTCTTTCTGGTTAGAGAAGAGTAAGGCTCAGAGTCTCTTGTTTGCAGGGACCTGGGGGAACTTCTGTGGCATCCTGGGCTCCTTGAAATAGCATGAAAACAGCTAGACTAGACAGTTTCCAAGGGCCATCCAGTGGCAGCGTCCTGAGATCATCAGGGAAAGACACAAGAGACCTGTTGGCTTCCTGGGCAGGCTAATGGTGTGGCACATGTTCTATGTAATATTCTTGAAATATGTTTTCAACATGTATTTGTTGGGAGCATGGAGAAATGGATTACCTGGTAATAAAATCTGTGTACCTTTTTCTTTCTGGTCTTTAGGCTCTAACATGCACTGAACATAACATTTAAGCTTTGGGCCTGTAGATTACTGCACATTTTCTGTCACTCATAACTGGATAGTGGTAGTCACTAATATTTGCTAAAGATAACGGTAGCTTACACTGACACATCATGAAGTGTTTGCTCCCTGCAAACAGTGCTTTACTCCTTTCAGAGTGTCAGTTGGCTGTTTTGCCAAGTTCAAGCTGCTGGCTGCTGGCACCACGGGAGCTGGCGGTGTGGTCTGCATTTGCATGGTGCAGCTACCACATGCATCGTGCAACTGCCACACGCAGAGTAAAAATACTCAACAGAGGCAAGGAGCTGGTATTGATATTATTTTGATATTAATTTTTTTTCTCAAGGACACTGTCTTGCATAGAAGTGAGACGGACTCAACGTTTCGCCAGCTCTGTCTATTCCATAATTGCCCATGGAAACCTGAGTTAACTGGTGTTAACTGGTTAACCTGAGTTAACTGGTTAACTCTAACTCTCTAACCAGGCTGATGTACTCCAGTGACATTTTTGCAATCCCTATAGGTGCCATTTCAGGCAGCTGTCAGGGCTGCCCTGTACGGGGTGCAGGGTGTGTACGGCACAACTCTAGGTGCAGGTGACAGTGTGAATGGCGTCCCCTGGGGTTTTGCCACCTGCATGTACACTGCTTGGCCCTGGCACGTTGACTTCATAACCACACGATAGAGTTTCACCTTTGCTTCTTACATTTACCCCAACTGCACGAGAGCAGGTGGTGGAATTCTTTGGAGAAGAGGTCATATCTTTGAGAAAGAGTCCACTTGGTCCAGGAGAGGTGCTCCCTAACCAGGCTGTTCCATCTGACCATGGGGTCTGTCCCTAGATCTGAGGAGTATCTAGCCAAGGAAGCCTTGCAGGAAGCTTTCACCATTGCCTTGCTGCTCTAGTAATTTTGTTAAGGAAATGAGGTCCATCTGACAGGATGTGTCCTCTGTGGGTACATTAGTTTCCTAGGGGGGTTGTAACAAAGTACCACAGAGTGGGTGACTTAATAGAAAATTATTCTTTTATAGTTCTGGAGGCTAGAAGTCCAAAATCAAGGTGTTCTCTAAAGCCATGCCCCCTCTGAAGGATCTAGGGGAGAAGCCTCCCTTGCTTCTTCCTAGCTTCTAGTGGTTGCAGGCAATCCTCCGTGCTCCTTGGCCTGTAGATGCATCACTGCAGTCTCTGCCTCCATCTTCACATGACCTTCTTCCCTGTGTGTGTCTCTGCATCTCTGTTTTCTCTTCTTAAAAAGACAGTAGTCATTTGATTAAGGCCCACCCTAATCCAGCATGACCTCATCTTAACTAATTATATCTACAAAGATGCTATTTCCAAATAAGGTCACATTCTGAGGTTCTGGATGGACGTGAATTTGGGGGATGGGGCGCATTATTCAATCCACTATAGCAGGCCATCTGGGCTCCTATGGCTCAAATCATCCCTGGTGTCACTCTCTTAGAATCTTTCATGGGTGCCACCACACACCTGTAGTCTAGAATTTACTTCCTTTCTCACTTTAGAAACTGGAGCTATAGGATGCGTGGTACTAATCTCTTGACTTTTCTCCTCCTATTCTCCAGAACGCGTTAAAGACCATGAAAATGGGTCTAGTCATTCACTGGCAAGTTCCCTTAGTGCCCTGAATTCATCCAAGGCAGGAGATGTGCCTTGTTTAGGTAGTCAAGTGCCATCTTGCGTCTTCTTGGACCACCTTGGGTTTCTGTTTATTTATTCATTCAGCAAACAGTTATTGAGAGTTTTCTGTGTGCCAGGCTTGTGCTAGTCCTGTAGATACTGTGTGAACTGGAGTGACCATTAAATTGTTGTTTCCCTGATGGTCAAGGACCCTATAAAGAAATAGACATATAGATATGTAATGAAACAGTGATAAGCCTTGTGAAAAGGAAAGGGTCATGGGAGGGAGGAAGGTTGTGTTTCAGATAGGGGAAGGAGGGAAGTCTTTCCCTGCCCTGTGATTGTTCAATGCTTAGCAGCAGGTTACAGTCAGGACCATGGGTTTCCCAGTCCAGCCGCTCCCAGCTCCAGGCTCACCTGTGGGGCAGCCAAACCTGTATCCATACTCTGGGGAACCCTGGCCTCCTGACAGCTGGCTAGGGCCTCCACTCTGTCCCAGATGCCACCATCATTAGCTGGTGCTAAGGCAGGACCTATTGTGAACGTGGCTCTGACAATGGGAGTTATCCTAGATGAGGCTGTCTGGCGCTTTTAAACCTTTTAAAGTCTAGGAAGGCAGCATGGTAAGGAGGAAAGAGGTTGGCTCCTGGCGACAGATCAACAGGGCTTATGTGACCTTTTACAAGTAATTTAACTTCGCTGAGCTTCAGTCTCCCCTCTAGAAAATGGGGATACTGTTCCCACCTTAGAGCACGATAGTAAAGGAAGTGAAACTGTGTCATGTAGCTGACGCTCACCAATATGAACTCAAATTCCATTCGCTTGTTAATAAAGACCCCATGAGACAGGCACGTGCTATTGACCGGGGAAGCTTCTGAAATCTTTCAGTGCACAGAGTGGGTGCTGAATAAAATTAGTGGACGGGTGGGGCAAATGAGGCAAAAGGCTGCTTGTCTTTGGAGTCTCCAGAGGGTCTGTGAGCGCTCTCCTCCCTTTGGCACCAAAAGTGTCTCTCCCCTGCTCCCCCTCTTCCTTGTAGGAGTATGGGTTTCTGGGAGGTTGGGAAAGGTCAAGAAGAATGCGTCCAGAGGTGCAGAAGTTCCCCCTGAATATCTTTGCCATGCATGGGACTAAATCTGTTCGAAATTATGGGGTGCAGGGAATTACTTCACAGAGAATAATTGGATTTCCCCCAAACAAATAGGGTGGTTTAAGTGAGAAACCAGACCTCAGGTGAGTTTTGTTACGGGGGATGCTCACCAGACCTGTGTATCCACACGCCGACACATGCCTACTCCTGGGGCCACGCTATCAAGGTCTGACTCTTCTGAGCACTGGAGCGTGGATTAAATAAGCTGGGGTTGGGGAAGATAAGAACCCTGTTCTTGGCAAATGTTTACACCATGTAAGGAAAATGCTCACAAGTTAGAGCTGATAAAAGAGGCCCCCGAAGCCTACGGGCTGCCAGAAAGGGCAGGTCCTTTGCATCTTCACTGGTGTGGTTGGTGGTGGTGGGCAGGGCGTGGACAGGATGTCGTCAGTCGGTGGGCTCTGACCTTGCCCTTTGCCCTTCCCTGGGCAGCCAGGGCTCCCTTCAGGACTCATCATTGGGAATCTTAGTTTAAATCCTGCTAGTTTCTTAGCATCTTTGAGTCTCAGTTTCCACATCTGTAAAATGGCAATAATGATATATATACTTCACTGGGCTGTTGGTAGGATTTAATGGGACCGTGATTTCAAAGTGCCTAGGAAGGTGCCTGCAAGAGTAGGTTCAAGGGTTACAGATTCCTGACGTACAGGCTGCTCAGGACCAGCTCCTGTTGCTCCCCACTCTCCCTGCTCGCTCCTTCCAGGCCCCTCACCCCCTTTCTGGGGGACGGTGGGCTCAGACGAACACTGTCAGCAACAGGGCCCTACAGGCCTCCAGCCTGGCTACTTTTGCCTCTCCATGAACACCTTCCACATACAGGGTATCTGCGGGAGAGATGGACCTGTGTAAGCCACGGGAGGGAATCAGACACTCTCACAACCCAACTGCTGAGAGCACCCCTCTTCCCAAAGTGTGTCCCATGGAGCACCAGTTCCATGCCAGGTCCATGCAGTAGAATGCTGTGGCTAAATACACTTGAAAATCTTTCTTCTTAGATTCCATATATATGTGTTAGCATATGGTATTTGTCTTTCTCTTTCTGACTTACTTCACTCTGTATGACAGACTCTAGGTCCATCCACCTCACTACAAATAACTCAATTTCATTTCTTTTTATGGCTGAGTAATATTCCATTGTATATATGTGCCACATCTTCTTTATCCATTCATCCGATGATGGACACTTAGGTTGCTTCCATCTCCTGGCTATTGTAAATAGAGCTGCACATGTATATGGAATCTAAGAAAAAAATAATGTCATGAAGAACCTAGGAGTAAGACGGGAATAAAGACACAGACCTACTAGAGAATGGACTTGAGGATATGGGCAGGGGGAAGGGTAAGCTGGGACAAAGTGAGAGAGTGGCATGGACATATATACACTACCAAACGTAAGATAGATAGCTAGTGGGAAGCAGCCGCATAGCACAGGGAGATCAGTTCGGTGGCTTGTGACCACCTAGAGGGGTGGGATAGGGAGGATGGGAGGGAGGGAGACGCAAGAGGGAAGAGATATGGGAACATATGTATATGTGTAACTGATTCACTTTGTTATACAGCAGAAACTAACACACCATTGTAAAGCAATTATACTCCAATAAAGATGTTAAAAAAAATCTTTCTTTATGAATGACCTAAATATATAACCACACTCAAGGCTCTATGACACCTTGTAGGAAGAAAGCCTGGTTCACTTCTAGGGTGTCCCAAATGCATTTCATCACAGAAGTATCCCCCACCCCTTTTTCACATAACACCTGCTAACCGCAGCAGATTATGTCTTTCCCAGAAGGCATGTTGGAAAACACTAGAGACACAGATTATAGATATTGCCTGAGATATTTCAGACCAAGGCACGCCGAGTCTAACCGTGCCCCTCCCTCAGCGTGGACCCCGACATCTCTGTGGCCCCCTCTCCTCACAGCGATCGTGCTTCCTCCAGAACCCAGCTGCTCTTGGAAAAGAGACAGGGCTGAGGGGACCGTGGGGGTGGCGTTTGGGGGTGGGTTGCGGCAGAGGGGAGCAAGCCGACTGGGAAGGCATCCAAGGCAGGGCGTGGGGCAGGAAGGGGAGCTACTCTAGAGCCACTGTTGTCACAGTGATTTTGTAGGGCTTCCAGTTGGGGTACCGCCCTGGGGCAGAGAGATGAACCTGAGCTGACGGGAGCAGTGTCGGTATCAGCGGAGGGGTGGTGACCTGGAGGATCCATCCCCTGGCCCTTAACGGGCAGACCCATTCGTGGTTGTGAAGTGCTGAACAGTGGCCAACAGTGCAGAGGGAGAGAGGTAATAAATGTATAATTACAAAAGGACCAGGCAAGGCAGGGCCGGGAAGCGTCTGTGTGTCGTGCTGCAGATTCTCCAGTGTTCCCTTCGGGCTGTGCCCATGCGTTTCCTAGGAGTTAAGTGGATTTCTGGGCCACACTTGCCGACTTGCAACCAGGGGCGTGGCAGGTGACCTTGGCACCCAGCAGTGAGCAATTGCTGCTCAGCAGAAAGTTAAACTTCAAAGGAGGACTGCTTTGCAGGGCCCAGGAGGGGCCAACTGGTTAGCAGTGCCTGGGGAAGCCTGGGGACCGTGGGGGAAGCTTGGTGCCCCTCAGTCCTCTCCACATTTCTCCCTCCTGCTTAGGGTCTTCCATGGGTCTCTCTCAGCTCTCCTCACAATGAATGTCAAAGGCATTTCCCATGGCTGAGCTTTCCCTCCTATCTTCTCTGTGGATTCCCTCTGGTCTGTGGGGTTGGGAGGGCGTGGCGGCAGCTCTCTCGCTCCATCCATGCCCTGGGGCTGTGGAGATGGGCTTTAGAGGGGCAGCCATGCTGGCTGAGCGGTGTCTTGGTTCCACTGGAGGTTGGCTCTGGGTGCTGGGTCAGGAAGGCAAAATATACACAGATGGGGCCACCCTGAGATTCAGGCAGCAGGCAGGAAAGTCTGCTCAGGGCCTTAGTACCAACCCTGGCTGGGGCATAGGAGGAAGACGCCAATCTGGGGATGGGAAGAGGTGCGATAAAGAAAGGGGAACCGGTCAGAACTTCAGGGTGGTTCTCAAATTTAAGAACCTATCAGAATCTTTAGAGGGCTTGTTAAAATGTAGATGTCTGAGCCTCAACCCCCAGAGTTTGTGATTCAGTGGGTGTGGAGTGGGGCCAGGCCCCAGAATTTGCATATCCAGCAGGTTCCCAGGTGACGCAGACGCTGATGGTCCTGAGTCAACACTTTGAGAACTGCTGGTCCAGACTAAACTAGAACTAGAAGAGCTGTGACTGGGGGTGGGGTAAACCCAGGTACCTAGAGCTGTCCAGGGCTTTGGGAGTGCTCGCGATGTCTGCCCGTTGCATGGGAAGCTATGGCTTCTGGAAAACTGTTGATCTCAGTCTGGAGTGGCTCAGGAACGGGGTGTGAGGCGTCAGAGGCTGGGTGCGGGGGCAGAGGCCTGGAGATGAGGTGAGGCTGGTACTTGGTTATTTAATCAAGGAGGAGGCCCTTGTCTTCCCGGAGGAAAGCCAGCAGCATCGTGTGGAAGCTAGACTGACCAAAGGCAAGTTCTTCAAGTCAGGGCGAGGGGTCTCTGCAAATTACTCTGTGCTTAGCGGGGTCTCAACTCCCTCCCGCTCTGTCCACAGTAAGCCCCTGCCTATTGAACCCTAACTGGGATCCAGGGTCCAGGCTGGGCCTAAAATGCTTCTTCACATTTAATCCAGACTTCGAGGCTCTTTGAGGTTACGTAACTGGCTTCACAGACACTGGGAGGCTGGCTGGGATTTGAACACCACGCTGCCCATATGCTGTTTTTCTCGGTTCAGTAGTCATTTATGCACACCCACTCTCCACCAGGCCCGGAGCTGGGTACAAGTATGCTGGAATGGATGCATTAGAGCCTGCCCTCTAGAAGCTTCTGGCCTCTCTGAGGTGATGGAAGCATGAACATATGTGAATACAGCATGACAACAGCTACTGTGAATGTCTGAACCAAGAGTTAGGGGGGCCAATGGGAGGATGACTAACTTTCTCAGGGTCCTAGGCTCCTTGCCACAGTTTGGCCCTGGCAGGTGAGTGAGGCAAGTGCCTCAGAATGACACAGCTCACTTCCCAGAAACCGCTGACCAGAGGGCAGAGGCCTGACTTCCTGCCTCCTGGGAGAAGACAGGAGACTCCCAGTGCCCCTGGCTGCTTTCTCCTTTCCCTTCTCTTTGGTGAATGCATTTGTAACATGTCACTTCCCTTTATAAAGGTTCTTATTCCAGTCCAGGAAATGAGCAGTCACCTGGGCAGCTCTCCAGGCAACTATATCCACCAGCTTTTCCAAAGCTTCAACCGGCTCTGTCCTCACCGGGGTAGGGGGGGGGGATGAGCTGTAATGACCTCCCAGGCAAGGCCGCTGCACCTTTATTCTAAGGAAGCTGAAGAGGTCAAAAGTGTTAGAAATTTCCGGGCGTGAGGAATGTGTGTGCAGCAAGGCCTCACTGATGATCTCAGGCCCTGACGGCTCTGATGATGGAAGAGGAGGCGTACGGCTAAGGCAGTGGTCCTGAAGCCATCTTGTCCTCTTTTCCCCAGGATGGGCTAGGGAACACTTGGTTCTCTGACAGACTCTGTTGCATAAGGAAAAACAAAATCAAGTTTGGCCCACATATAAATAGACAGCAACTTTATTTAGTTTACTTTTCCTCAGAAACGAATGAATATATAGTGTTGAGCTGACCCACTTAAAAAAAAAAGTTTATTCTTCCTCATATAAAGAAAATGAATTTGTTATAAAGCATTTGAAAAATATTTTTGGTATCTTTCCTTTTGGGCTTTTTTTTCCTGTATGGAGTTTTGTTTTTATGTCTACAGTTGGGTCACCCACTAAAATGTGACTGCTTCAGAGAAGTGTTCCCTTACCCCCCAGGAAAGGGTAAATTCCTCCATCATACATTCTCGCTACATGCTGTTCATTCCCTCCATGGTGCTTATCGCAATTAATAACAATTATCTCCATGTTTGAACAACTATTTGCTTATTTGACTCCTCCAGATTGTCAGTGTTCAGGATAGCAGCCACTAGCCACATGTGGCTATTTAAATTTAAATTAAGTGAAATTAAGTAAAATTAAAAATTCAGCTTCTCAGTTGCACCAGCTGCATTTCAAGTGCTCAAAAGCCACACGTGGCTGGGGGCTGCTATCTTGCACGGTGTAGGAATAGAGCATTTCTGCCACAGGAAGTTCTAGTGGACAGCATTGCTCTAGACCGTTGACTCCCACGTAGTACACAGGACTCCCACGGTCCTTCTCTCTCGTGTCGTGAAGTATCCTGTGCACCTGGAATCTGAGGATCTAGTGAAACTTGTGAAACGCCTTATTTCTAAGTTATGGATGAATAGAGGAGTGCAGGCCAGGTGGTGGGGAGAGGAAAGCAAGGAGAGGAAAAGAGCAGAAGGGCTTTCAGAAGAGCTGTGTAGGGGTGAGACAGGGGAGGGGCTTGGGATTGCTCAGCTCTGGGCTGCACATGGCACAAGGGTTGGTCAAGGTCCCCCAACGGCAGAGTGCCAAAAATCAACGTGTCCCATTGGAAAGCCCTGAGAAGGGCCTGCCTTGAGCTCCCCCTCTGAGAGGTCCCAAGCGTATAGGCCCATCAACCTGCTCATCTAGGAGACTGGAGCCCAAGGAAATCTAGACACTCTACCCTGGGTCCCACCTGGGCTGGGATCATCTGAGTCTGCTCCCCTGAGGGGCTGAAAGCTAAGCACTCCCTGCTTCTCGGTCTTTCCTAGGGGATGCTTTGGTTTGCAACTCTGTAATGCTGGCTGACTCCTTGCCCTCTGGGGCTGCCACCAGAGTCCTGTCTTGGAGGCCACGCCTGCCTTTTCAGTGGCCTCTGTCCCAGCATTATGCGAGGCTTCCTCTCCCCCAGCTAACTCCTGTGTCCATGGGCTTTTTGAGAAGGTAAAATCAGCCAGGACAAGCCCTTGACTCTACTTCCCCATCATGCTTCAGGTTAGACTGAAGGAGGTGAGTCCACAAGGATATACTTGTGTGGGCTAGCCTCTCCTAGAGGGCGAGGGCAGGGGAGGGGCCATGCTTAGGGTCCCAGCTCAGCCACTAGTTTTGTACCCAGAACGGTCCCAAGAAGCTAGTCACTCGGAAACCACCATGTGAAATAAACACTACCTATATGCAACATGGAGAAGAAACTGAGGATAACAGGATAGAGGTAGGCCAGAAATGCTGGCCAGTGGATATCAAACTGGAAGCTCAGGGCAGGTAGGAGAGTGGAGAAGAAACCACAAGGACCAAGAGAGCCTTTGCCAGTGACAAGTTCAGGAAGGTCTGGGATCACATATTCCATTTAGATTGAAGCAGCCCCTTAGAGAAGCCCAAGCATGTGGGACAGAGTGGTCCCATCTGCCGTGTTTGGCACTGATGCAGAGAAAAATGCCTCGAAAAGTAAACCAAGCCTTTTTTAGGTCACCTGCCATATCAATTAGAATTAGGTTTAGCAATGAGTTGACAGAAATCTCAGTAAAACAGTGGATTAGGCAGGATAGAAGTGCATTTCTCTCTTACGTTCAAAAAGCCTGGAGTTAAGCAGTCTGGGGCTGGTCTGGCTATTCCAGTGTCAGGGGCCTGGCCTCCTTTTAGCTTGTTATCGTCTTCAATATGAGCCTTCCAACATATGGTCCAAAATGGCTGTTCCAGCTCCAGCAATTATATGTGCATTCCACCCAGAAGGAAGAAGGAAGGAGGAGAAGTGCACATCCTTTTCCTCTAAGGACAATTCCTGGAAGTTACACATACCACTTCCTCCTACGTCCTATTGTCCAGAATATAGTTGCATGGCCGTGTGTTTGGATGTGTAGAGTCATTAGTGACGTAGGGGAGCGGTGATATTGAGCACATGGCCAGGAGGCCTTCAGAGGCCCTCCTCCTGAGCAATGGGGAGCTCCCTAGCCCAGGGGCCCCAGAAGGTCCAGATGTCAGAGGGAGCTGAGGCTACAGAGAGGTTCCTGTGAGCAGAATGGCAGGGACCAGAGGGTTAGCTGGGACATGAGTCTTTGTGTTGGATAGCGCTGGTTTTGTCTTAGCTCTCAGTGCCTTCCCAGATGGGTGTTGGAGAGGTGCTTCCTTGCTGCTTGGGATGCCAGGGTCTGCCTTCGCTCCCTGGCCTCTGCAGTCCCATGAGGGTGTGCCACGCAGTGCACAGTGACTGAGGGTAAGAACAAGGTTAATTGGAAATGTCAGCTTGTGTTCCCTTTTGCAGCTGAGCCATGCAGACCCTTGGAGATGCAGATTGCAGCCCGTGCTGACTTTATTTGGGTAACCATCGACTAGGTGCTCAGAGTCACACAGTGATGTGTAATGAGGGCAAATTCAGAGAATTCGGGACGTAAGAAACGGGAAAGGTCTGTCCTGGCATCTCAGCAGCGTGGGACTAGGCTGCTCTGGAATCCCCAAGCCCTTCCCACCCAAGGAGTGTGACACTCAGAGACAGAAGAGAAGGCCCGGAGTCCTGGCTCCGTCACCTCCTTGCCGAGCAACTCTGGGGTGTTTCAGGCAGAGAGAAGAGCACATGCAGATGCCTGTAAGTGTATCCCAGCATGTGGGGCAGGGTGAGACGCTGGGAGGGCTGTGAAGGGCCTTGAACGCCATGCCAAGGAATTTGGACTTTCTCTGGAAGACAACAGGGAGCCTCCATTGAATGGATTGTAGGCTGGTGAGGATGGAATCTATGTGTGTACTGCTCACCCTGGGTGCTGCGTGGAAGATGGGCTAATGGGGAGTATATGGATGCAGGGAGACCTGTGAGGAACCTAAGAATCATGGTAGCAGGGGCTAAAGGACCAGCTTGGACATGCAGGCCTTTGTGTTATATGGAGAAGCTTTGTCTTAACTTCCCCTGCCTTTCCAAATGGGTACTGGAGAGGAGCTTCCCTATAGCCTGGGATGTCAGAGGCTGCCTTCCTTTTTTTTTCCTTTGTTTTTCTTTTTGTGGAACAGGAGGCATGCCTGGCAGCTTTGCAGAAGCCTGAGCCATGGGCACCGCCGGAGGCTGGGTACGAGCCCTGCGCGTTCAGGTGGAGCAGCCCCTATTGGACAGAGCCACCCCGGGCGGCCTGTCCCCCGGGCCTCATTATCTGCAGCTGGCTCTTTGCATCACTTACTGTCTGGAGCCTTGCCTGAGCCTAAAATTACACAAAGTAGGCCAGGAGCTCCTCTGTGGCTGCCCTCCACCTTCACTCCAGCCTGCGGGAAAGATCTGTCTCAACCAGAATTAGGAGAGGCTGGAGCACCTGTGTCCTGCCCATTGGAAGGCAAAGGGACTTACACACACAAGGGCTGGCGCCGGCAGTGGCTGCTGTATATCGTACACCTACTGTGTGTCGGGCACAGGGCTAAATACTTCCTGTATGTTTTCTCATTTAATCCTCGCGACAGCTCTACAATGTGGATACTATTATTCTCATCTTTCATATCCATCAGTTTAAAAGTAGAGGCCAAGCAACCTTTCTGTTTGAAAATGTCTGATCAGGCTGCTTGCTTCCCAGGGAGGCATCAGATGAAAATGACAAAAGCCAATACAAGACTCCTCACCCATCCACCTGTCTGTCCATCCACCATCTACTCACCCACCTGTCTGATCTAAAATTTCACTCTGTGCCCGCTCTGTGCCAAGCCCGCTAGGAGGTTATAAGACAGAGGGATGAAGACCTGAGAAGAAATCAGTAACATTCAGGATGCCTACTGCAGTAGATACCATGGGCTCTTTGGGGGAGCACATGTGTTTACATGTCAAGAGGTCAGAGTATTTGGAAAGGTTGGGCGAGAGACACTGTCAGGCAGGTTGGCTGGTCCTAGGTTGTGAAGGACCTTGACGGCCGAGTCAATATTTACGGTTTATCCAGTGGGCAGTTGGAGTCATGCTATGTCTTAAAACATCGCGGTGCCAGGATTTGAGTTGTTTTGGACAACTCTAGAGAAAGTACGTTCCGAGATGATGAACGCTGGGAGATCCTCATGCGCAGGACATGCAAGAGATGGTGCTGCAGGGCCTGTGGCAACAGGGGTGGGTGTCGTTGTGAAAAACAAAAAGCAGAGCCGGACAGTAGCTAAAGTGGAAAAAGCAGATTTTATACAGGACTGGTGCAGTAGGGGAAGAGACCTCTCTGTAGAACTGGGCTCAATTCCAAATACAACAGGACAAGTGGGAATTTATAGCCAAGGAGCAGGGTGGGGTCAGTGGATGGAAAATTACTGAGAGGAAGCATCAGGGTAAGAGGGGATTTTGGCTAAACTGACCCGGATTCTTGCTGAAGGCAGGTGGAGGTGATCACCTGGGGGATGGTGGAGGGTGAGGAAACCAATCAGATACTGAGCGTGATCAGATCCTGAGGGTTGGGGTTGGGGGGGTTCTGGCTAAACTGATTTAGCAGGATTTGTGCTAAAACTGGATGATTCAGAGATGAACGCGGGAGCCCAGAAGTCCAGGTATAATTGGAAAGCGGATCCTGAGGAGCCTGACTAAAGTCTGGCCAAGGACTCTTTGTCGGTTGGGACAGAGAGAAGAGGAAAGAATAAAAAGGCGGAAGCAGCAGGACCGGGTGCTTGAGGGTGTGGGAGAGGGGGAGTCTGAGTGGTCCTAGGGTCCTGGCTGGATTGACAGGGTCATGTGGAACTGGTGTTCACCAAGTAGATGGGTGTGCCGGGCCTCCTCCCTGTGCACCCCCTCTTGCAAATATGCTGTGGTCCAGGGGTAGCTAGGCAGCAAGGTCTCTTTGGGCTTGTAAGCCTCCTCAGGAATGTTAGGGCTCAGTGTGAGTCATAGAAGGAAGGGAATCCGTACTGGCAGTCTGCCGGAGAGGCTGGGGAGAGGGGCCCAGCAGTTGGTGCCTTCTGCAAGGTGCCCTAGCTCTTGGAGGAGCTAGCTCTGTGCTTTCCTGGGGTGCTGTTATGTGCATCCCCCCTTCCTTACAGGTTAGTTGATGCTTGCTTTGTGCAGAGGGGCTTGTCATGTAAATGTAAAAAGACCAAGTCCCCTGGGATCCAGGCCTTCCCTTGAGCATGGCAGCTCTGCAGGCAGCTTAGGGAAATGCATAATTCCAAATGTCATCCTCTAGGCAGTCCCTCCTCAACCTTCTGTCCTTTCCCCAGGCTTGGCTGTCCCCTGAGTGGGGAACTGACCTTTATACATGCACTCTAGCTGCTAAAACCTCTTTTGACTAGAAAACACTTTACAGCAGAGGCTGTTTAATCCTGTGGTGATGGCCGTTTGGGCCAGTGGAGGGCCACCTGTCACAAGGTGACTTTCTCGTGGGGTGTTCCGGAGGGGCTGGGATTTCAAGGAGTGTGGCATGGATACAGTGTGTGCACGTGAATATCCGAATGTGGCCGCACATGTCACACGTATGGTGGCAAGTGCATATCCTCATGGCTGTGCGTGTGCATGCAGGTTGGAATTTCTCAGTCCATGGGTTGAGCTCCACAGGGCACAGGTGATTCAGGGGTTCTGTGCCCGTGAACATCCCCAGAGACCGTGTGAGAAAGAGCTCCTCTCCTCCAAGTCTAACCTGCTAACAGTATCTGCATTTTTGTCCTTCCCTTTTGTCCATGGCTGGTTTTCGTTGTTGCTTTTGCCTTTTTTTTTTTTTTTTTTTGATAAGACTGTAATTCTTTGGGTAAGGTTTGGGAAGGCAGGGTAGAGTAGTAATTAAGAACATTGGCTCTGAAATCAGGTAGAGCAGTGTCCCTATTCAGGTCTGCCCCTTATAAGCTGTGTGATGTAGTGCAAGTTACTCAGCCTCTCTGAACCTCAGTTTCTTCATCTGTAACATGAGCACGGTAATAGATTTCTCCCATAGTACCAGACCAGTGTTTCACAAAGTGTGAATTAGAGATAAGGTGCTTGAGAAAAGTGAAGATTCCTGTTTGGGGGTGTGGCCCAGAGTTACACACCAGGTGATTCTCACTGGATGCACACATAAGTTTGAGAGCCATAACCCTAGACTGTTAGCTCCCTGAGTGAGGAAACCACGGCTTCACATTGTGCCCCAGTGCCTAGCACAGCTTCGGGCACACGCTGAGCGCTCACTAAGTTTTTGGTTGAATAACCAAATGACTTTATGACTTGATGCAGCCAAAGCATTTAGTGTAGTGCCTGACACAGAGCAAGACCTCTGTAGATATCCAAGTGTTTCATTATTAATAATAGGGAAGGTATGTCTCTAAATAAATCAGCAGGACCCAGCACTCCTGGCACACAGAACACAGTCAACCCCTCCCCACATGTACGGAAGGTTGGGTCCCCTCCATTCCCATTACAATGTGCCTGGTTTCTCTGAGGCTGACAATTGAGAGCCAGAGGAGGCTGGGCCACCCACATGCACGGGGCCTTGGTGTCCTGGTTGGGCCCACTGGCCATCTGCTCCTTTTCTTTGGAGGGGATACTGAAGCCTGAGGGCCTTCCGGGCTGATGAGGAAGTCTCGTGTTCACCATTCCAGAGCCCAAGGCATCCATTTTTATTAGGTTTGCAGACAATCATGACAGAAGACTGGGCTGGCTTTTTATTGTTCCAGGTTTCTTGGCTTGGACCTAGAGAGAGGAAAAATTATTTAGAAAAGGCTTTTCCTGTCTGAAGAAGAATGGGTGTTTCCGGAAGCCACCAGAGCCCAAAGCACCAGCATGGGAGGTAGGGGGAAGGAAATGGGAAACAATGCTGCACCCTCTCCCGTCCCCCCACCCCACCCCCTGCAACACATTTGAAGCCCAGGTCACGTCCCTGAGCCACAGGATGCAGGAGACGGTGATCTAACCTAGGGCCCTTCACTTTACAGAAGAACAAGCCTGGAACTTTGGGAGAGATGGAATTTGTGCAGGTCAGTGGGTGGCTGGGGCGAAGCTGAGCCTCGGGGCTGGTGTGCTAAATGCTAAAGCCAGGCCCTTCCCCATGCCACTCTTTCCTGTCCCCTTCCCCACACCCCTGGCCTGCCTCACCCCATTCCCCCAGGGTGAAAAAGGCTCCAGCAACACTTGTGAGTGACCACCCTGTGCAGAGATGGTGCAGACGACGGGCACAGGGTAGCTGCTATGGTCTGAATGTTTGAGTCCCCCCCCCAGATTCATATGTTGAAATCCTAACCCCCCAGATGATGGTATTAGTAGGTGAGGCCTTTGGGAGGAGATTAGGTTATGGGGTGGAGCCCTCGGGAATGGGATTAGTGCCCTTATGAAAGAGGCTCCAGAGAGATCCCCAGCCCCTTCCATCTGTGTGGATGCAGAGAGAAGGTGCTGGCTATGAACCAGGAAGAGGGCCCTCACCAAAACACAGCCATGCTGGCATCTTGATCTTGGAATTCCTGTCTCCATAACTGTCAGAAATAACTTTCTGTTGTTTCTAAGCCACACAGGTATTTTGATCTGGCAGCTTGAACAGACTAAGACCGTAGCAGAGAAGGGACATCCCCACCCAGATATTGAAGGCATGACAATCTCCTGACTGCAGGGTTCCCAGAGTCCCCACTGAGCCCCCTTTACCCTGCACCAAGCCCCTGTCATTTCAGCCAGCCAGGGGAATGGGCACAGGACTGGGGCCTGAGGTGGCCCAATTAGGAGAGGGGATGAAGCTCCGATGGTGGACACCTATGCCAGAGATGCCATTTTCCCTGAGACCCTTCCTTGGGTTCTGCGCCTGAGGACCCACACTTGTCACAGATCAGCAAGGCTGGAATTAACTCAACAACTTCCTGAAATGGAGGCTCTAGAAACATCTAAGACACGGCAGCCATTCGGGCAGAGCTCATTGTTCTCTAAATGGCAGAAATACCTGGGAAGCCGGTGCCTCCCTAATAATAGTAACTAACATTGATTGAGCACTTGCCTTGCACCAGACCCTTCCCACATACTTTATGTAACATTTAATGCTTACAACAACCTATGAGGAAGGTCAGATTATTTACTCTTCCTCCAGATGCTCAGAGAAGTGAAGAAAGTTGACTGAAGTCACAGAGCTAGAAAATGGTAGAGGTAGGATTTGAACCCAAGCAGCTTAACTCTTCACCTCTTCACATTCTCTTCTCGATAGCCAGGTTCTTCCTCTTTGAGCTTGGCTTGTTTGCTTTCTGTAACTAGGGTGTGGCAAGAGTTATTCTACATGTGAAAAGTTATACTTGCATGTGAAAAGCAAGTAGCATATGGCAGGTTCTTCATTCATGTATTTTTTATTCATTCATTCATTGAAAAATGGTTAAGTGTGTGCCAGCACCGTGCTCTTTGCAAGAATGACTAAGTTGGGGTCCCTGCCCACAAAGAGCTCATGGTCTGGAGGTGAGACAGATATCTAAAGAAACATGCAGATGTCGTGGAACTAGGAGCGCTAAGGGGAGGAAGCCCAGGTTGCTATGGTAGCACAGAGGTGGCTATGACTTGTTCTATCCGGTAGGGTAGAGAGGGTGAGGGAAGGTTTTAAGAGGAGGGGGGTTGGGCTAGATGAAGAACTGTTCCCACAGTGGTGGCCTGGGGCGGGGGCCAGTGCTGGAAGGGCCTTATATGTCGGGCTAATGGATTACGACTTGATGGTGCAAGCCTTGGAGAGCCACGGAAGAACAGTAAATAGCGTGGCATGATGAGATCTGTGGTTTAGAAAGACCACGCTGGTGGAGGATGGCTTGGAGAGGGTAAGGCTGAAGGCAAGGAGTCCAACTGGGAGATGACTGGATGAGTGCAGGTGAGAAAGGCCGTGGGTGGGAACTAGCACAGTAGTGGAGGAAATAGAGGTGGAGTTTGAGGAAGACTTGGTGACCAACCAGCTATGGGAAGGTGAGAGAGAGGAGTTGGGGTTGATTCTGCGTGTGAAGCATGCGTGGAAATGCAGGCAATTGTTCAGGCGGTGGCAGGTTGCCCTGTTTGGGGAGGGAGGGTGAAAGAGCTTATAGGTGCAGAGTGTGACCGTGAGAAATGTTGGCAGCCGCAGTGTCACCCCATTAATCTCAGCCAGTGGGGAACGCTGTGGTCTCAGGACTGGATGTGGGCAAGCCAGGAAGCCTGTTGCTTGCTCTGTTTCATCAGGAGCCAGGCGGCATGCCTCAACGATCACATTTCTGGTTTCCAAATTCACTACCACTGTTGAAAAGAGAGTTGTAACATTGCACAAACCTTGGAGCAAATCTGATGCATTTTATAGGGTTACTATAGACGGGGAGGATTTTTCTAACCCGTTTTCCCTCTCTGACAAAACAGAATTTGAGTATACAACACCGCCATCAGCAGCCTTTCTGCCGACTACACTTTTCTGTTTGGGCACTAGAAGACCTGCTTTCTGACACACGTGTCTGCTGAGTTGATGTGTTTTCATGACCAGAGGGAGTCACACAGAGGTGCTGCTGTATCTTTCAGTGCTTGTTGAGGGCAACTTTTTGAAGCGTGTGTCTCATTAGAGGTGGCAGGAAAGTAATGAAGGGTCACCCCAAAGTCTCAGAGCAAGCCAAGGGGAACCTGCAGAAGGCAGATCAGGAATCAGTTTCCAGGGCCTAGGGGTGCGCTAATTGTGGGAGCCCCTCGGTGCAGCATCAGCGCTGCTAACGCGCTTGTCATGATCCCAAGCTTTCTAGTGAAACTTCGTAATCAAAGGGGGAACGTCAGTGACTCATATCAGCAAGCCACCACCTTCAGCTCTGGGAAAACTTCAGTGCGCCTACAATGCATGTGGACAAAACAAACCTAAACCACCCAGGAGTTCCAGGCAGGCTATTGTCCTAGCACCAGGGATGCAAGAGTTGCAAGTTTCCATAGCAACGAGGCAGAGAAACAATTATCATGCACCTTCCAGGGCCCTTTGCCAAAGTTACAAGGACACCGTCTCAGCGCTGGAGAAGATGACAGAACTGACTATCTCTGTCTAAAATGTTGACGTGGAAGTGCAAAAGAGTTTATGGCACCACAAAATGTGTTTAGGATAATCTAGTCCAACTCCTTCAGTTTTCAGAGAAGGAAGCAGAGACCCAGAGAGGTTAAGCCCCTCCTCCTAGGTTGACCAGCTTGGGAAGGGCTGGGCTGCAGTGCCACCATGGCTTTCTGGTCCCTGGCCCAGTGCCCTCTTCTACCCTCCCTGGGGTTGGTACTGGGAATAGAGGTGCCCCTTGTCTCTGCCAGGTGCTGTGTCCCAAAGCCATACATCATGTTTGTGTAAAGAAAATTCCGGTCCACCATCGACTTCCTTGGTAGCCTGAGACGCTGTCTTCTTTATTTCCAGCCCCTCTTTTGGCAGGACCTGCTAATAACACTTTGGTGCTCTGGTTTTGTTCTGTTCTGTTTTGCTCCCTAAGATCCAGACATAGCTTTTCTTCCGGCTTTTCTTTTCTTTTTTTTAACAGTTTGCTGCATGCTTTTCCCCATACATGAACATTTATTAAACATTTTAAGTATTATACACAATTTGCTTCTTTTACTTAGCAGTTTGGGGCATTTTTCTGTCAGTACTTCATTCTTTTTAGCTGCTGCAAATGTTACATTTTATAGACATATTGGTTGGTATTTCTTATTAATCAACATTTGGGCTGTTCCCAAGTTTGAAAAAAAAAGTTGCAACAAGTACTCTTGGGTCCATTTCTTTGTTCAGGATTAATTTCTAGAAGTGGAAGTTCTGGGTCCAAACCCAGAATATTTTGAATTTTAATTGATATTGCTAACTTACACTCTAAAAAGTTGTACCAATTTATAAGGCAGAAAATGCTATTTTTCTTTTTTTTGGGTACTTAATCTAAATCTTCGCTAACGTGATGGGTAAAACATGTTTTAATTTTCATTTTTTAATTCTGTGAAGTTTAGTTTCTAACTTACTAATGTTGGTTTCTAGCAGTATTCATTCTCAATTTATTACCTCTTTGAAGTTTTCATTTTAGCCATTATGCTTGATATTAGATTATTCTTTTTTGTAAAGAGCAGCCAGTTCTTGTTCTATCATTGTAACATTCCATGCAATCTCATTGAAGATCAGAAACAGTTTTGTAAGGTCTTAGACCTTCTCCTTTAACAGCGGAAAAGGTAGTCTCGTACCTGTCTCTTTACTACCCCTGTGGAATATCCTGGAGTTTTCAACTTATTGACTCCTGGTCTGAGTGAACAGAATTTTTTTAAGGAGTGTGATATAAAGTAATTCACAGTCCCTGTTTTGATCTAATTTTAATAACTGAATGCTAGCTCTTCTGTTTGTAATCCATTTCTGACCTTTGGACCCATCTGCCTAGCTCCTAGCTCTATAGGCTCTGATTTCAGCTCATGCTACCAGGGGACTCTCCCACTTCGGGCTGTCTTGGTAGATGTTCTACCCTTGGCAGGTGCTGGTCACCTATTCTTGACTCCTGATGGGCATTCAGGCAGTTACAGCAAAGAAATGTTTCACAAATGGTATCTGATACAGTCTAGTTAAGATTAATGAGGAGTAAAAGTGCTTTGCTTAGAAATAATTATCCATAGATCTAAAGTCAACAAATGTCTCTACAACAAAAAATACATAATTTTGGGGGGGGGCAGGAGGAGGCTTGAAATAGATCAGAAGACACTTTCACATTAATTGTTCTTTTCATATACTTCAAATCTGTACTTAATGCCTTTCTCCTCCTGGACATCAGAAGGAACACCTGGATATCTGGGAGAAGTTTGTATTTTTCCAAATCAATTTCTGGAAAAAGTGTGTCACTTTCAAATTCCTGCATGATCCTTGTCACCAATAGTCTAAGATGGCCTGGCCTGCTCATGGCTTCCTTATAAACAGAACTGCGTCCCACTATCCAAACCATGTCCACTTGATTTGTTAATTCTGGTTGCTCAATAAGTTTTAAGGCATCATCCAGACTTCTGGCAAGAAAATGAGCTCCCTGTGGAGGTTCCTTGAGTTCTCTACTGAGAACTATATTAATTGTGTCCTTTAAAGGTCCATTCTTCTCTGGAATGGAGAACAGGTTTCCTGCCCGTAATCACCAAATTCTGTTTACCTTCTACTGAAGAGGTTGTGGTCATTCTCTGGAAATACCTGTAGGCTTTCCTGAGCCAGGGCCAGGGCAGATCCCCGTTCTTGCCTATGCCCGTGTTCTGGGACCCAGCAACAATGCAGTTTAGCGGACGAACAACGACAGCAGCAGAAAATACTTCCGAGCTAGCACGTCACGCCAACATGGGGATTACCCACCAGCTTGGCGTGAAATTTTTCTTCTTCCAGCTTTTTTTTTTTTTAACATCTTTATTGGGGTATAATTGCTTTACAATGGTGTGTTAGTTTCTGCTTTATAACAAAGTGAATCAGTTATACATATACATATGTTCCCATATCTCTTCCCTCTTGCGTCTCCCTCCCACCCTCCCTATCCCACCCCTCCAGGCGGTCACAAAGCACCGAGCTGATCTCCCTGTGCTATGCGGCTGCTTCCCACTAGCTATCTACCTTACGTTTGGTAGTGTATATATGTCCATGCCTCTCTCTCGCTTTGTCACATCTCACCCTTCCCCCTCCCCATATCCTCAAGTCCGTTCTCTAGTAGGTCTGTGTCTTTATTCCTGTCTTACCCCTAGGTTCTTCATGACATTTTTTTTTTTCTTCCAACTTTTGAGGAGAGTCTTTAATGATCAGTAAATAAACTGAAGTAGTTGAGATGGATCCATTAGTTCATTGGTGGGGAGCCAGGGGCCCTGGAACCCTTCTCAGGCTTCCCTGTGGACCGCTTCCCTCTGTGCTCCTAGCAATCCAACCTCACGACTGCGTGGTGTTTCCACTGTTGGAGCTGGGTCCTCCTGGGGCCTTCTGAGAGGTGAGCGTGAGGCTTCTCTGGCTCAGGCCTGTGTCTCTTCCTGTGTTGAAAGTGGATTTTCCTGCAGGAGGATGTGAGCAGTAAGAATGTGTCAGGACAGCTCTCTGGAGGGGTGGCCAGACCAAGAGACGGCTACTTGCTTCCTTGTCAGGAGAGGCCTCTGGGTTTAGCTCCAACTCTGGGCCTACACGGCAAGTTCCAGGAGGCCATGGTCTGAGCATCTCTCTCGGGGAGGTTTGTCCCCAGGACAAAAGTGAAGGGAGAAGAAGAGTGAGGCTTCTCTGCTGACTTAGCCGCACTTCGAGGCAAGAGGAGCACGGTGGGTAGGAAGGCGCCTTCCATCAGTCTGGAGCCCTTGAGAGGGAGCCTGGGTGTCAGATGTGAGGGCAGAAGCGCAAGCTCCAGATGGATTTGTTATCAGCACTGGGCCCCATGCAGAGCCAATGCACAGTTCCCTTTTGTCAGATGATTGAATTCATTCATTCAGCATGAGCTGAGCACCTACTACCTGCCGGGCACTCTCTCAGCCCAGGGAAAGAGCACAGAGCAAGACAGTTACGGCCCTGCCGCTGGGAAGCCTACATCCTGGGCTGAGTAAACAGGAAGGCTGAGGGCCTCCAGAGCTCTGACGGTGGGAGGGTGGGCGGATGTGGGGTACCCCTGCCAGCAAAGGAGCCCCCAGGTTCTTGGAATTTCTGTCCTGAGGGCTGGGGTAGGAGATCTGGCAGCGCTGTCCAGATGGGGATGATACCAAGAAATTAAAGAAGGCAACAGGAGGAGAAAGCGGGGGAGGTCTGAGCACCTACAGTGTGTATTCCGGGGGCCGGGAAGGCACCTTTTCCATATGGTCAACTGTAATCCTCCCGGACACCCAGTGAGGCCGTGGTCATTGTTACCATTTACAGATTTGCGGAAAGGGTGAGCAGCCTTCCTGAGGCACACATCTTGGAAGTGAGGATTCCCCCTCAGGTCAGTGGACGCCATTCCATCAGCAGAAGGCCAGCTGTATGAGGTCCCCAGAGGAGCCCCTCAGGCTCTGAGGCCTCAGGCTTGTTTTTTCCAGCATCAAAGTGTTTGCCTCAGGTGATGACACCCTGGCCTCTCCCATCCTGCAGACTCGGGCCTAATGGAGCTGGTATTGGCCCAGCACGTTGGCTGGTGTCAGAATAGGAGGACAGATGCCCCTGGGGGATCGGCTGAAATGGATGTGCATCTGGAAGAGCAGCTTCCTCACCCGGTGGCCTTCCCAACCCCAGTGTGGCGCTGGGGATGATGGCAGAGGGTGGCCTGCTTGCAGCACTGACCTTGTGCTCAGAGCCAGAACGGTCAAAGTGACAGAA
The DNA here is from genome assembly GCF_059928025.1 of Delphinapterus leucas. Taxonomy (NCBI): domain Eukaryota; kingdom Metazoa; phylum Chordata; class Mammalia; order Artiodactyla; family Monodontidae; genus Delphinapterus; species Delphinapterus leucas. The sequence goes on from NC_143135.1 coordinate 43,996,098, forward strand.
CGGGTTTGAATTCCATCTCCGCCGCTTGCTTTCTGTGTAGCCCTGAGCTAGTCACCCAGACTCTCTAGGCCTTAATTTCATCAGCAGCAAATCAAGGTTGGCCACAACTACAGCACAAGGCTGTGATGAGAATGCGCACAGATAGGCTTGGGAAAGCGCTAGCAGTGTCTGGCACGCAGTAAATGCTAATAATCAGTAGCGCTCACGACTGATGTTAATATATTATATCAGTACCAGATCGTACTCCGCCGTGTATCTGGGGCTGGGCTGTAGGGCATGGTTCACTCTGGTGGCCGAGTGCTTGGGGCACAGACACTTACGGCAAATAGAGACGTCAGGTTTTACAGCACAGGATTCCAAACTTCCCTGTCATCAGAACCCCCGGGGGTCTTGTTATAGATTCAGGGTTGGGGGTTATAACCCCTCCCATTCCTTCCTCCCTCGCTCCCCAGAGATTCCCATTCATGGGTCTGGGGTAAGGTTTTGAATCTGTGTTTGTAACAAAATCCTCAGGTGACCCTGTTGCAGGAAGTCCAAGGACTAGATTTTGGGCAGCATTGCTTTAAAAGCTCTTTTTTCCAGCCCTGGCCAGCCTCGTGGCTGGCTCTCCTCCACGGCTGGGCTGGAGCTGTCACCTCAAATCATGCTACTCTTCCCTGGGCAGCCCTGGAGATACACATGGACAAATCCTTTCTCCTCAGCTTTCTGTCTAGACACCATGCAGACCTACAAAATGTTTTCCCCTTAAAAACGTGATCACCTGTCTCTGGGTGACCACAATTTCTAAACTCTCTCCTAAGAAACATGGTTAGAGAAGGGATTTTTTTTTTTCTGACTTGGCAATCCATTTTAAACGTGTTATAAATGTATAATGATATATCTGCCTGTGTTTGTATATGGAACGATCCCTAGCAAATGCAGACTGGGGTAGCACAGTGGTTAAACATACAGACTGTGGCACTGGACTGTCTGGGTTTGAATCACAGCTCTGCCCCTTACTAGCTGTGTGACCTTGGGCAAGTTATACAACTTCCCTGTCCTCAGTTTCCTTATTTTTGGAATATGACTAATAGTAGCACCTATCCCCCAGAGTCGTTAGAAGGATTGGCTGAGTTAATATTGATGAAGCACTTACAACAATGCCTGACCCATAGCGAGCCTTCACTGTAGAGAGTGAAATGTAACTGCATGAGACGACCTGGGAGATCCAGGGAGCGTGGGCATCGCATGCATTCCAGGAAAGTACAGAAGTTTAGGTAATGATGCTGACTGGCTTTAGCCAAGCCCTGTTCTTTCCTGACACACAGTTCTGCCTTGAAGGAATTGAACAAGCCACAGTGGTGGTGAAAGAAGCCCTGTGTGTGACCACCATGTATGAAGCAAAACATCGTTTTGCTGAACCCCATTAGCAAACTCTGTAAAGCCTTGTCTTCGGAGAATCTCTCTAGCTGTGATCTATCTAAGTGGCATGTAGACACCGGGGGACTTTTCCCTTTGTCTCAATCTTTCTTTCCAAGGTTTCGAGTTGCTGAAGGTCTGGTTTTCTCGACAGAAGAGCTATAGAGAAAGAACCTGATGTAGGGGAGGCAGGAATTAGCAGAGACCAGAACAGCCGTGTCCAATCAGGTCTTGAGCGATGATGGAAGACAAAGGAAGGGAAGCTCTGTACCCCTTCCTCTTCTCCCCGCCCTGCCAGGTTAGCCTGCCTTGCCTCCCTTGGGCGGTGGGACAGCAACGTGGCTTAGCACTGGGCCTTGGGGCAGACCCGGCTGGACAGCCTGGCCTGGCACCTAGTAGTGTTATGATCTTGGGAACTTTGCTAACCGGTCTGATTGTCTTTGGTAAAATAAAGGTGAGAGCAGTACCTGTGTCACTGAGTTGTTGGGTCAAGTTCAACAAGGTAATATATATAAAGTGCCTGGGACTCCATGAATGAAACCTTTTCTTATTCTTTTTGCTGGGTGGTCTTTTCCATGGGCCCAGGCTAGCCCAAGGTCTTGATAATTCAGGTCTTTCCCTGTACAGACTCCTTCAAAGAATAGTCCAGAATAGTTGGAGAGGGAATGGAGATTAAAAGACTAGCTTGCTTGGACCAACCCATGAGTTACTGTGTATGTGTTTGGACAGGATGTGGGTGAGGGGCTTGGAGCTCCTTGGGGAGGGACTACTCTCCACATGGTAAAGGGCCTCCTGGTGATTTCATGTGACTCTTGTGGGCACTCCAGAAGCAGTTGCAGGAAGTGAGGGAATGGGCAGAAACGCATGTTTCTGAGTGAGCAGGGAGCAGGGCAGAGCCCAGCATGGTACATGGTCCCCAGGGTAGAAACAGAGTGAAGTAGTGGGCCAGGCAGGAAATGCACTCACGGGTCAGGTTGGGTGGGCCTGGGTCACCGAGGTGGCAGAAGAGGTCTGGAACACATCTGCCAGTAGGCAGTACCTGCACTTCCAAGGAGGAAGTTACTGCATACCAGTTGGTCAGGCGGACCTAGCAGGACCTTCTGTGGGAGCTCAGAAGGTCCGGCCAATGGCAGCTGGGCCTAGCCATCCGGCTGGGGCAGAGCAGGGGCGTGCTCCCTGAGGAGTGGCACCGGCTCAGGGCCCAGCCCTGGAAATTGGAGCCCAGGGGAACAAGGGGTCAGCCCTAGGACATCGGAACTTGGCCCTGTAGGACAACAGAGGCAACACAGAAAAAAATGACTCAGGAGACTGCACCCAGAGCTTTGCCATATGCCAACAATCACATTATTTCAAACGAATTTTCACATCAACCCAACGAAGAAAGTATTGTTGTCATCATATTACCGATGAGTAAACTGAGGCTCCTTTAAGTTCACTGACTCGCCCAGTGTTTCAGAGCTGCTCTGTGGCAGAACCAGGAGTGCCCAGGTCTGCCCGCTCAGAATCTCATGCTTTTATCCAGGCACCAGAGTGCCCAAGTCTCCAGCTGGTGGGGCCAGGGTCTGCCTCACCAACAGAATTCTTCACACATTCTTTTGTGTTATATAGAAAGCACCAGGCTGTGGGCTGAGAGCCACAGTGATGCTCCCTGGGACTTTGGAAGGGACCTGGTGGAGTGCCTCATCCAATCTCCTCTACTTAAAGATAAGGAAATGGAGGTTCAGAGAAGTTAACAGCCTTGCCTGGGGTCACTCAGAAGACAATGGCAAAGCCAGGACCCGAACCAGGCCTGCTGGCTCCCCACCCCATGTTGTCTCCACTGCATTGAGCTGTTTTCCTCCCACACTGAAGAAGATTCGGGCAGACTCCTTATGTGACCCTGCTGCATAAGGGGCATCAACAGAATCAAACATTTAAAGGCCACCAGCATATCTCCCTGGACAGGTGGCAGGAGCAATTTGTCTACAGTTGCATTTGTAAGCACAGCATGGAGAACTCATCAAGAAGCCGGCAAGGATTGCACAGGTCCTATTTGTCTACTAATTAAAACAAGGGAAATGCCAGGGGAAAAGAAGATGGATTGGGGAAAAGATGGAAGTTTTCAAGTCATGCGGAACGGCAGTAGGGTGGCAACCGCACGTCTTGGGCAGGGATAGTTCTGCACCTCATTGGGCGTGTGGGTGCCTTTGACTCGGCCACTGTGTTCTCACCTGTCTTCCTGACTGGCTGAGCATCTTGAGGACAACACTGTGTCATCTTTACCTTTGCATGAGCAGCACCCAGCACCGGGTCTGGCATGGAGTAGATATTCCGCAAATGTTTGTTGAATGACTGACTGAATGATTGAAAACCATTGCTAAGGGTAAGGGTGAAACCAAATGGCTGGTCAGAGCTCTCCTTTCATATTACACCTGCCATGGGCTCAGTGCCTCCAGATTTGGCTTGCAGAGGGCCCTGGGAGATCCCATGGTCATCCTCTGCCTCTTTGAATATTGGCCTCCCTTGGGAGCCATTACCTTGGTGTTAGGGATCACCACTGGAGTTTGTTAGGGCTGACTAGCTGTGGCCAGGGGCCTGAACCAACGGGCTATAGTCAGAGGCCTGGATGCCAGGGTCAGGTTGCCCCAGTTTGAGTCTTGGCTTCATCACTTTCCAGCTGTGTGACCTTGGGCAAGCTGCTTGGCCTCTCTAAGCCTGTTTCCTTATCTGTACAATAGGGGTCATAGCATGGGGAATGGTGAGGATTGAATGAGACAACGTACGGTGCTGGCACCTAGTAAGGAAGGGCTCAATCCATGTTAGGTCTTTGTACTATCATTTCCTGAGGGGCCTGGGAGCATGGCTGCTCCCTCTGCCAGGTCGGGGGTAAGCAAGCCCTGGCTGTGTGCCCATCTTGCCTTTGTTTAGGAGCACAAAGGAGAGCAGGAGATAATGAGGCAGAGAGGAGAGGAGTCTATTAGAAGTGGCAGCAGGAGAAGCTATCGGATATAGAGACGTGCGCCCGGGCAAACCTGGGCTTGGATAACATTTCCATTCTGTTTCCGTCATCCATAACTTGGTTATTTAAAGTGCAGGGAAAAAGCCAGAAGACGCTGTCCTGTTTGTACAAATGAGGTTTATAAATAGCCGCTGTGGAGAGCCGGCATCGTGGAGAGATCAGGCTGCCCACAGTGAGCCCTGACTCAGTGCCGTGGGGGCCGGCTCTGCCGATCTGGGGATGTTTCATGTCTGTCTCTGAGCCACTGTCACCTCGCTCCCAGTGGCTCCTTAGGGAGACCTACACGCTTCTACTTTGGGTCTAAGAAGCACTGTGGCATTTGAATGGGATTGGAGGGCATTGGCATCATTGGGTGTGGCAGAGATGGCAGGATTTGGAACAGGGCAGACTTGGGTTCGAATCCCATTCCATCACTTACCAGCTGCGTGACTGCTGGCAAATTGGCCTAGCCTCAGTTTTTCCTCTATTCACTATATATCACACTTCAGGGTTGCTGTGAAGATGGAGCGTCTTCCTGCGGGCAGCTTAGCAGCAGCTCTTGCTAGTTTTGGCAAGATAGGCGGGTACTTCTGAGGCCAGACAACCGCACGATTTTTAGGGGCCTAGAAATTAACTAATGGCTGGGGAGTAGCAGGGGTAGACAAGGGACCAGGATGACATCTGGTCACTATGATGGAGCAGGTGTGCCCAGGCCCCACTTTGGCTCCTGAACAGATCCCAAACTTTGAGCCATCTGACCTTCAGAGGATGTCTAGTTATCATTATTATTATAATTATTAAGCATCCTCATTGCTGTCTACTTAGTCACCTGGCATTTCAGTTTCTATCAGTGACATAGACTGTCTGCAAATTATCTGCCGTTGAGTTCCCACCCCAGCCTTGCTCGGGAGTAGGCTGAAGGATGTGTTAGCAGCTCAATTCTCCTGATGCTCTGATTCTCTACCATGTATCTGACCATCAGAAAGCCCTTGTCTGGCAACTTACCAACACCCTGGCTTTGACTAAGGACCGGCCCCGAAGCAGCTCCGGGGAAGCCCTGGTGTTTTCTGTAGGACTGCAGCCACCGACACCATCTGTGTGTTGTTCAAGACGACCTGAGCTCAGGCCTTGAGCAGTTTGGCCCTCTCCAGGACTGTGAGCTTTCTCTTTGGACTTAAGCATGCCATTGGATTTCCTTCTCAGATTCAGTTCAGTTTTACAAGCATCGATTGAGCACCTACTATTTGGCTGTAACTATGGTCCTGGTAGGGGGGGCAACAAAACAGCACGGTGGCCTGGGATGGGGCAGGGCCTGCACTCACCTACGGTTGAATGATTCTCCACTGCTCGTTAGCTGTGTGGTTTTTGAATTGTTCCCCTGACCTTTGAGCCCGGGCTTCCCACTTGTAAAACGAGACTGATTATCTACATGGTCTTTAGAATAGAGAAATGGCTCCATAGCAGGTATTCAATGAATGATAGTCAGCTTTTTCTTCTGCTCCTCTCTCCTTTCGTCTCCCTTCCTCCTTCCTGCTGTCTGCCACTCCCCCCTTCTTTCCTTGCGCTCAAGGAGTTTACCATCGAGTAGGGTCAGGCAGAGACCTAGACTAAACATTTCAAAACGGCATCAGGATGGGAGCAGGTACTGGGAATTCTTGGATACAGAGATGGACGCCCACAGATGGTTTCCTTCTGTCAGCCTTGGAAGTTCAGGGAAAAGCTGAGTCACGTGCGTGTGTCGGGATGCACGCACAGGGCTGAACGTGTATATAGCCTGCCTGTACCCACACTCACACACACACGTGCATCATATAGACATGTACATTCATACCTATCAGAAGGGAACTGGCACAAATCAGGACTTACCCCATTGTTTCACATAGAGAGGCCATAACGAAGAGGTAAGGACGGAATTAAAGGTCAAGAATGGTGCGGTGTCCAGAGACTCACAATGCGAGGAAGCTCTGCCACACCTAGGGCTGGTGGAACAAGGGAAGAAATAGTGTTACCAAGGTAGGAGAGAGCCTGAGTCTTGGAAGTGATGCAGCCTGGCAGGAGTGATAGTCACAGAAGGACATGGCATACTGCCAGAGATGTGTCCCCCCACCATTCTCCTCTTATGCTCCGATTTTCTGCCATGCCTCCCATTGGCTGAGCCCTACCAAGGGAGGCTGGGTGATGCTATAGGCAGGAGCCTCCTTCCAGGGAACAGAGCCTGGCAGGGAAGAGCGAAGAGTGGACTCTTGAGAGGGTGCAAATGGAGAGTAAGCAGCAGGGATATGCACGGTGGATGCTCCTGCACAGGCACACATAGGCCAGCCAGAGCTTCCTCCTGCAGGCAGGAGGGGCGAGCGGGCAGGAGTGGGGCTGGGCAGGCATGGTGCAGCTGGATGATTCCCAAGCCCCACCCACATGTTGCTGGGAAGGGCTCTGAGAGGCCTCTGGATGGGGCTTTCTGCAGGATTTTCTCAAAGCCCATACACTGTAATGCCTCAGTTGTTTATGAGAAACCACGATTGGCTTCCAGCCTCCCTAGTCTTTGCTGAAGGCAGCAGTGGGTTTGTACATATTTGAGATAAATCTATGTGTAGTGTTTTCTCTTTCTGCCCCAGTGCCTGTGTTCAGGAGGCGTGAGAGGTACAGTGATGGCCCCGGGCAAGGGCTGCAGCTGGCTGGAGTCACGTCCTCAGAGCGTGCCCAGCTCGGAGTGGACACGGGCATCATGTGCCATCCTCTTTGAGTGACTTGGCCACGCCCTCACCTCCTCGAGGCCCCAGAGGCACTCCTAGGCTCCGGCCCCTTGGCTTCACATCCCCAGCTCTGCCCCCTCCAACACTGCTTCATCTCATCAGGGCTTTCCCAGGAACTGGGAGTTGGCGGCCCCAGGCTGAGCTTCCAGTCAGCACCCAGCAGCGTTGGGTGATGCAATGTTGATTGCAATGTTGTTTGCAGCGTTGATTGACAAGAGCGCGTGTGCTCTCTGCAGGCTGGCACAACTGACCAGTGTGGCCTTGGGTTGTGAACTCTGAAGGACCCCACAGGTGATTTAGTCCAGGTGGTGGGCAGCAGAGAACCGTGGTCGGGACCTCTGTCTCAAATCCTAGCTCCGTGCGGCCTGTGAGAGCTCCACAACTAAATGGTCAATGGTCTGCCACTCCTTTTCCTCAGTAAGATGCCTGCAGCACAATTTTTTTGAGCAGGTTGGCTTCCAGAAGGGTAAACTGCAAAAGGCACCCCGGATAGCTTATGGGCCTGTCTTGCCCATTTGCACATTGAGTATGTCTGTTCAGAGTGCTGTTTGGTTTTGGGCTCAGTTAATATTGCCCTGATATTGCTGAGAGAGTCCACACCTTGAAGGCATCTCCTGGTGGCAGAAATAGGGCTGCCCCGGCAGCAGCAGCCGAGAGAAAGGGTCTATCTTCCTGTTACCTGCGGAGGGAGGACGTTTGCCCACTTCATTTAAAAATTGCCCTAAGTTACTGACCAGATATTAAGGTGGCAGGGAGCTAGTTCCCGGCCCTGCCCATTTTAGGGCTGGAATTTGCCCTCTCCGGGCTTCTCCTGTAACAAGGAAGAGCCATATCTGACTACATGTTGGATCTGTTTCTTTTACTTTAACCTTTGCTTCCCATTGCTTTTGTTCACTAAAAGGATACTGTCTATACATAATGGCCTGCCTCGGGGAACCGTGCCCCCTGCCTGAATGTTATACCAAAATGCCTTTGATCAGGGAAACATCCAGACCCTGTCCACCCGCCGATGGCTGCAAGACAGAAGAAATTAACACATCCCCTCCCCGAGGCTGGCCATTCCAGGGGATATTTGCAAAACGTATGGCCTTTTTACTTTACTTCCTCGTTTCCTCCCCCTCTCTGTGCTATAAAAGAAACTGGCATGCAAACCCCGATAAGATGGTTATTTTGAGACTTTAGTCTGCCGTCTTCTCAGTCTGCCGGCTTTCCAAATAAAGTCGTATCCCTTGCCTCAGCACCTTGTCTTCGATTTATTGGCCTGTGTTGCATGCGAGCAGAGCGAGCTTGAACTCTCTGATGTTCCTCTCTGCTGGCCTGGCCTTTCTGTGAGGGGCTTTGCATGTGAATGGGTCTGCCCCCGGGAGGAGGGGGGAGTTCCTGACAAATGAGGAAGGCCTGGGCTCCAGGAAAAGCTGCTCATGTGGGATTTAAGTAGATCTGCGGTACTGGAGCCATCTCCCAGCTGCCCTGCCCAAGAGTCCTGCAGTGCCAGGGACTGGACTCAGAGGACCTTCTGGAAGATGCAGGCATATTTCTGTAGCAAAATCCATACTGAGTGTGAAAACCAAGGAGAGCTACACAGGTATACACGCTCATACACAGGCACACACCTATGAACAGTCTCTCATACATACACTCGCTTGCAGACACGTGCAGTTGGTGTTTGGTCAGAACAGGTAAAGCTGTTAGAGGAGATTGCTGACCGCATCTGTAGCACCCAGCTTAATCCCCTTCTGGATAAGTTAGATTGATTTGCTCAGCACAGAGTGGAGCCAGAGCTGGTGACTCTGTGCCATGGGTACCCAGCCAGTTCTGGGACAGGAGGCACCACATCCTGGTGCCAGGACCCCCTGGATCACAGAGATACAAAGAGAGAGGGCAGGGCTGAACTCCTTCCAGAGCTGCAGGTTCCCCCAGGAATCCCAGGCTGGCATGACTCATTAGTGCCTGGGTGGGATGCATGTCCCACACATCAAACCGCACCCCTCCATGAGCCCATACCTGGCCAATCTCGTCCCCTGAAGGGCTGGCGCCTGTGGACTTTGGGACTAGACTATGCAAGCTGGAGTTTGCGTGCTGTGGTCAAATTCATCCTCTCTCCACTCCTGGCTGTTCTTCCATCCCTAGAGGAGGCACTTGGCTAGGGAGGCAGTGTAGAGGGTGCTGAGGACACAGCTCTTTAGTAAGATGGAATCATATTTGCATCTAGGCCAGCTGTGTAACTGGCTAAAGCCCTGAGCCTTGTTTCTCTGTCTACAAAGTGAGGATATTTGAGCCCAGCTCTTAGGCCTGCTGTGAGGCTTAAATAAATGATCTATGAAAAGCCCCCAGCAGTGTGACTAGCATACAACAGGTGCTCAGTAAATGGGGAGCTCCCATCTCCTGTCTTTGTTTTATATTCTCCTGGCCAACCTACATGAGAGAACTAGACCCATTCAGACTCAGGTAACTCTCCATGCAGCCCGTGCTGGCCCAGCCAGCTCTGATGACAAGCGGCCAGGGTTCTGGCCTGCTCCTTTTTGATATGGTTTATCAGTCAGAAAACCAGAACCACCACAGGGTGTGTGTGCGTGCGTGTGTGTAATAAAGAGATTTATTATAAGGGATTGGCTCCCATGATTATGGAGGCTGAGAAATCCCTAAATCTATAGACAGCAAGCTAGAGAGCTGCTGGTGTAGTTCCAGTTCCAAAGCCAGCAGGCTCGTGTCCCAAGAAGAGCCAATGTTTCAGTCCCAGTCTGAAAGCAAGAAAAGACTGATATCCCAGCTCAAACTGTAATGCAGGAGGAGTTTCCTATAACTTGTGGAGGGTCAGCTTTTTTGTTCTATTCAGGCCTTCAACTGATTGGATGAGGCCCACCCACATAGAAGAGGACAGTCCGCTTTACTCAGTTTGCCAAATTCCATATTAATCACATCCAGAAACACTCTCACAGACACACCCAGAGTAATGTTTGATCAAATATCTGGACACTCTATGGCCCAGTCATGGCCCCACAAAATTTACCGTCACACCTAGTATCTGGTGACCTCATGCATCAGTGGGTGTCCTGGCACAGCATGGGGATAGGCACCAGTCTTAGGACCTCCAGGAGCTTTTGGTCACCCCTGTGTAATACAGCAGAGGTTGTCCTCTGCGGTAGCTGAAGAGCACATCTTGGGTGGGCCCATCAGCTGTTCAGCCATGCAGATAGCAAGGCGTCTTGACCAAGACCCGTATCAGCCCTGTGGGCCTCGCTTGGTAGCAGAAATGTCAAAGCTTTGCCCATCAGCTTGTCTAAAATAACTCTCGTTATCTTCTTCTCCCTTACCCCCTGGGTTTAACAAAAACCTTTGCCCTGTGGTCTGTACCACAAACCTGGGTATTATATTTGAAACCCCCATACCGTTCCGCCCCTACATCCTGATTGCTTTCAAGTCCTGCCAGTTTCTTTCTCCTTAATGTTTCCTTCTCAGATCCATTACTTTGTCCCCACACTGCCGTCACCCGGGCCCTACCTGGCATCATCTCTTGCTGCTTTCCTGCATCTTCTTCCCCAGTGGTTTTCTTGCCCTCAGTCTTGTCCCACAGAGCCTGTCATCCACACTGTTGCCAGAGGAGCTCTCTAAAATAAGAGATCCAACCACATGATTCCCTTGTTAATCATCTTATCAGCTTCTCACTATTAGTGTTTGTAAGCTGATGTTCTAAGAGCCAAATTCAGCTCGCACTTACCAAAAAAAAAAAAAAAGAATTTGAATACTTTTACATACTGAAGGGTGTGTACCTTCCCGTTTGCCACCGTCCTCACCACTCCTTATTGTCTCACACCTGCTCACTTTCCTCCTTTGTTACTTGTCCAGTCCCTGGAGTCAGAGGCCCAAACGCTTAAGAATGAAATTTGAGTCCCTTCACAATTTGGCCTTGGCTAACCTTCCCAGATTTATTTTTAGGCAATTCTACCTAAGTACCGTGTGCCTAAGCCGTCCTGTTCTGTACCTTTCCCCAGACACACAGTATAGTTGACCCTTGAACAACAGGTTAATCCACCTGTAATTTATAGATAGCCCTTCTATCTGTGGTTCGGTCACATCCACAGATTCAGCCAACTATGGATTGTGCAGTACTGTAGCATTTACTATGGAAAACTATCCAGGTATAAGTGGACCTGCACATTTCACACTCTCATTGTTCAAGGGCCAGCTGTAGTCTTCCTCATTTCCATGGCTTCATCCATGTTGTTCAGTTTGCTTGGGTGGCCTTCCTCTCTTTGAACCCCTGGCTAGTCGCTGGTTATCCTGTAACACTCTATTCATATGACACCTACTCTTTATAGGCTTTCCATAGCATTCTCTAGGTCTCAGTTTCCTCCTCTGTAAAATGGGGGTAATCATAGGATCTACCTGATGGGGTTGTCACAAGGATTAAATGAGATAACCCAGATAAAGTGCTTAGCACCATGTCCAACATGTAGAAAGTGCCCAAGAAATACTCAGCCACCTGCCTGCCTGGCATCTAGAGATGTCAGTGTTTTGGGCAGGAGCAACTATAGGGACTCTTCTGTCTGTCTTCGGCCAGGGTGCCTGAGTTTGACAGGCTTTTACCACTCACAGTTAAAGCAAATAGATAGTCATTAGTGTCCATGAGGCAGTAAATAGGAGACAGCCTATATTACAGATGCCTGGCTTGATGGGGTCATACAAGATTGGCGGTTGGGGGGTGGGATTTGTTAGGTCCAGAAACCTCTGCTTGAGAAAGCAAAACAGAGAAAATGAAACCTGGTTTTATAAATACATTTAGACTTGTTAAAAAAAAATGTGTGTGTGTGTATATATATATATATATATAATCTTGAAGGAGTTTAAATATTTCATTGCTCATGGCCTGGTACCTCTCACTGGTAAACTGCTGTAGTGGTGGCAGTGCTTGTGGGCTTCTGTTTACAGTTCCACTGAATGAAACTCATGTGGACATTTACTTAGGAAAAATCTGTTAATTGCAGCACCACATAAGAATAATCATTATTGTCCCTTTTTGGTCCTGGAATGACTTGACTGCGTCAGACTAGAGATTTGCAAGGCAGACAAATTATCTGCAGGCATAGCAAGAAACCCCTGCCCCCGCCAGCCCAGCAGCAGACCAGTAAGGGACATTTGATCTGAAAATGCCTCAGAGAGTGAAATACAGGTTCTGTGCTAGGTTTTCTTTTTCTTTACGCAGAGAAAAGCCATAGTGGAAGCAAAAGCGGACGATTCTTCTTCCATCCTTAGTCTTAGCCCTGGAATGCTGTTCTCTTCCCCTCTTCCAACAATCTGTTGGTTTAGTGAACACCTAGTGGCCTTAATGCAAATGTCAACACTATCTCTGGAGCTTTTTCCAAACCCTTCCCCGACTCCAAGCAGGTGGGAATTTCTTCCATCTTTTCCAGCTACCAACTGGATACCTCCATGCGTTTGTCCCAGAGACAGCTCACATGTGCTGTGTTCAACGCCAAATCATCAGCTTTTCCCATGCCTGCTCCCCTTTCTGCTTCTCCCGTATCCATGAATAACTCCACCCTCCATTCAGTGATTAAATCCATGCCATCCCATTCTGTGCTATCTCTCGATCTTTCCTGCCTCATCTCTCACCCAACCAAGTCTTACTGATGAACTCTGAAATGCTTTGTGAACTTTTTTGTTCTCATCATCACAGTTCCAGTTCAGGAACTGTTTTTTTTTTTTTTTTTTTTTTTTGCGGTATGTGGGCCTCTCACTGTGGTGGCCTCTCCCATTGCAGGGCACAGGCTCCGGACGCGCAGGCTCAGCGGCCATGGCTCACGGGCCCAGCCGCTCCGCGGCATGTGGGATCTTCCCGGACCCGGGCATGAACCCGTGTCCCCTGCATCGGCAGGCGGACTCTCAACCACTGCGCCACCAGGGAAGCCCTGGGAACAGGTTTTGATCTAACAGTCTTCTTATTCACTGTGCTCTCTGCTTCTCACTCACCCTCCACTCTGCCAATTCTAGGGTGATATTTCTAAAATACAGATTTGCTGCAAACTTTTGATCATTCCCGTTGTCTTGAGTATGAGGTTGAAACCTGTTGGCACGGCATTCTAGGGCATTTGAAATCTGCTTCTCTATTTTGCTGTTTTTCCCACCACTCTTCCTCCTGAACTGCCTATACTCCGGCAACACCAGAATTGATTCTTGCATACATATATATTTTTTCTTGTATCTCTGAATTTTCCTACTTGCATGGAATTCCCTCCTCTCTCCTCTGCTAACATTGGCCTTAACCTTCAAGATCCAGTTCAAGTTTCACATCCCTTAGGAAGCCATCTTGGAAGCCCCAGGCAGAATCTCTGTCTCCTTTCCTAGTGCTCCCTAGGGATTGTGTTTATGCCTCCTTTGAAACATTTCCACTCTCTGTGCCAGCTATGACTTGAGCATGTCACAGAGAAGTGCCATGAAGGCAGGGACTGGGCCCTATTTATTTGTGTATTCCCTTTGTTTAGTAGGCAGTGGTGTAGATGATTCTCAGTATACATGTATCAGACCATTTTGTTATAACAAACAACCCCCCACCCCAATCAATGACTTATAACAAGTAACATTTTATTTCTTGCTCTTATTAATGTTGGAGGCTGTGTGGGTCAACTGTGGTGGCTATAGGGCTCTGCTAACTTCTTCCCATTCTGAGGCATAGGCTGGAGGAACAACCTCCATTTGGGACATGCCATTTTCCTGGAAGAGGAAAAAAAAGCAAGAGTCTTCCATGCGATGGCTCCCAGAGCTTCTGCTAGGGCAGAGTTTATATCATATCTCGTTGGTCAAAGCCAGTTACTGCTCAAGCCCAGTGTCAGTGGAGAAGTATTCTCCCATAGGATGGAAGACGCACTGCAAGGCGAAGGCAATTAATAACAATGTTTAATATTTTTATACAGATGATGGGCTAATAAATGGGAATTATAATACACTCCACTGCAATGTGATTGTCAAATTAAATGGACCCAAGCTACTGAAAAGAACCTTACAGAATTCATCGTCCAATTTCCTCATAGGTTGGACGTTTGTCATTTTGGACTACCCAGCTTCTGAACTCACTTCGTATGTTTGAGGAATTCCCTACTTTTGAGTCTTGGTGGGAACAGAGACCGATGAGGGCAGCCTCCTACCAGAGAAGTGATTTCCTGGCCTCCCTTGATCTAGGCCCACGCCCATGGCTTGGCTTACATCAATAAGATGTGCCTTCCCAGGCTTTGAGTCAAGAGCTGGTGGCTGGCTAGCAATGGCTGGAGTGCCAGGAGCTTCAAGTTCTCAGGGCTTTGGAGGCTGCAGTGTGGGTAGCAGCACCCAGTGTCAGCAGTGTGGGCAGTGCTGGCGGGTGGTCCTCTACTGAAGCAAGACTTGGGGTGATGTACTTGCTGGCATTACCGAGAACCTGGTCCTCTAGCTCTCCTGGCAATTCCATGAGTCGCCCAATGTCCTTTTATTAATTCCTTTTCTGCTTGAATCAGCCAGTGCTGTTACTATTGCTTACGGCCATGCATCCTGGCTCACCCACTAACTTTCCCAGGCAGGCAGTGTTTAAGGTAGTTAACACTGTCAGCTTTGAAACCAGACGTTTTGGCTTCGAAGACCTCCAGCTTCTTCTGTACTTGGGGCAAGCTACTTAACTTCCATAAGCCTCAGTCTCCTTATCTGTGAAATGGGGGTGATAATAAAACCTGCCTTACAGGGTTGTTGTATTAAACACTATAATATATATGGAGGGAGTCGAGTACCTATTCTGATGACTGTTATTCACAAGAAAGTGAAATGACTTTCTCAGGTTCATAGAATATGTTGGTGGCAAAACTGAGTACAGAAGGCAGGACTCCTGGCTCCAGAAGCAGTGCTCGTGGACCTTCACTCAGATGGAACTTACCTCGTGTACATAACGACAGGGCTTGTGTAAGAAAGTGCACATAAGTTGCCATTCTCTCGGCAAGCAGTTTATAAAGGAGGACTTTTGTCTGAACTCTCGGTGGAGGCGTTGAGCATTGTCTCTTACTCTAATCTCATCCATCTAATCAGAGGATGAGGAAAGAAGTTTAGGATTTGACAGCTCTGCCGATATTTCAGTGTGAGTGTGGGGAGGCTGCAGAGCCTAGATTTGGAAGGAAGTGAGTCTAACCCACGCTGTCCGCGTGGCAAATGCGTGCTCTAGGATTCCCAGACGCGAGGTGCAGATGGTACACTGCTAGCTGTGTGCCAATGGCCAAGTGTCCTTTTCAGTAGAGGAGCCGTCACTCTGAGACTGTTAGAGACCTGAGTTCCATGGGTGCAGGGGGCTGTCTATTTTGTTTTTGTTTTTCAGCATCCTGAAAAGAATGCAGCCCCGGTGGCTTGTATCAGGATCCTAGCAGCTCTGAGCTTTCCTGCAGCCGTCCTGAGGAGCTTAGCGTGTGGCATGGACCAATCGGGAGGTCTTCTGTTTGCTTTTTGAGCCTGGCAGTGGACTGTGTGTTTCTGTGGATATGCCTCTTGCCTGTGCCATGAGCTGGGGCCGTGGGTCAAAAACAACTGCAGAAAATCAGCAGAGACTCTCATCCCCTACTCCCCTCTGACAGGAGGACCCTCCAGCCTGGCTCCATCTCTGTCTTCATCCAGATGCCCTGACTGGCCACTGGAAGTTGTGTTGAAAGAGTGGTAGGGACGTAGGTCAACTGTAAGGCTTCAGAGATGGGCAGCCCTCTCTTGAGGGTGCAGCAGTGGGCATAGAGTTTGCAGGGCAGGGATGATGTGTGTCTGATCTGCTGACTATTCTTTGGAATGAGGAGGGATGCATCTCAGAAGGAGGACTCTTGTAACAAAAGAGTCCTGGAACCTCCCTTCTCAGGTCAGGAGGGTGGGCAGCCATCTCTCCTGGGGGTGGCTGATGGTGGCTCTAGGGTTTTCCCCACTTTTCAACCACCTATGTCCCTGTTCTCTGGTTCTTGCCTTTCCTAGGACCTCAAGAAGGTGATCTTGATGGCGGACTCTTGAGTCAGCTGATCTTGGGCCTCCTATAACAGGGGTTATGGCGGAGAAGTCGCCATCAGGCCATCAGTACCGCAGGAACAGTTGCAGCTGCCTGGGTGGCTCAGGCTGCCCTGGAACCCTATGGAGAAGTGTCTGGGCTTCCCCAGCTGAGGGGGTGCTGGTTGGTCCTCCCAGAGGGCCTGTCTGAGCCAGTAATCAGTTCCCTTCATTTAAGGTGCTATCGGAAGCCACTATAGTTATGGTGTAAATTATGTTAGATGAAAGTGGCTTTGAATAATTCTTTGAGTTCTCTGCATGGGGATTTTCTCTGACATTTTCTGATTATGAATGAGGCCTAGACAGTTCAGGGGTAAAGTAGGAGCTCACAAAAGTGGCTGTCCTGTCTGGCATTTCTTCTGAGATGCAAGCAGAACTCCCCTTGGCCTCTTGGAGCATCCCTTCTGCCTTTCTGGTGAGGCCTGCAGAGGCCATAAGAACTGGAGAACAAGTCAGCCTGAAGGGATCGGGGGAGCCCAGGGCACGGACCAAAGAGCCAGGGAACGAGGAGCAAGTCCATTCAGTGGCCGGAGGGCAGAGCTGGACCTGCAGGTCATCAGAGCTCCGGACAGACTTGCCTTCTGTTTTCATGTTTCTGGTAATATCTGACATTGGCTAGTTGTTATCCCTGTGAGTATCCAGAAAATTGTGATCTCTCAAGACCCTTAGAAAACTTCTAGCTTGGGAGTGGGGTGTCAGCCCATGTGGGACCCATTATGGGGCACAGAAGAGAGCCAGGAAGTGGTAGGCCTTGTGTTTAGGGTAAGGGAATCTGGGCTTCCTGAAGCCTCTGGAGTCGCATCCTGGTTGATGCAGCCAACTAACCAGGACACAAGGACATATGGAGAGACTTCCTGGGTGCCGGAGGGCGGGCAGTGGTTCCTTATTTACAACCTATGATAGGCGCAGAGATGTGCTTCCCACATCCCCTCCAGGAAAAAAGCTCTTGTTTCCCCATCTGCTGGGAGCACTGCTGGCAGAAAGCCCCACTGTCTAGGGGATGCTTTGGCTGAGAGGGCTGCCTTGCCCCAGGCCATGGTGCCTCCTTGTGTGGTTCTGCATGAAATGAATGCTGATATAGGGCACCTTCACCCCAACTCACGACAGCTCTGTGAGATCGCCCCATCTCTAACACTCCCCTCGGGGTCAGCTCTGGCTTCTGCTGAGGCCACATTACAGCTTGGCTTCTTGCTCTGCGCAGTCGGCTTCTCCCCTCCCTTGCAGAAGTGTGGATCCTAAGAGCTCTACCTCTCGAACCTCCCACATGCTCATCTCCATCTCAGAGGCTGCCTCTCAGGAACTCAGCCATGACTTCTCCTTTTAAGCCAGAGATCCCTGGGTCATTTCTGAGATGGTTCACTTTTGCTTGGTGAGTAGCAGAGGTCTTTTCAGAGATGCCTTAAATGTCCAGTCTGGGAAGAGTGGGAAGCAGGCCATTTGTCCGGGTGGCCGTTCACGTCTGTGGCTGGCAGGGCTGGGAGTGGGTGTGCTCCCACTAGCTCAGAAGCTAAGAGAACACACCTAGGTGCCAGGTTGCCTGAGTCTGAATCTTGCTCTACCATTTGCTCCCTGTGTGATCTGAGGCAGGTTAATGAACCCCTCTGTGCCTCACTTTTCTCATCTGTAAAATGGAGAAGATAATCATCCCTCCCTCATAGTCTCTTGTGAGGAATAAATGGGAATATCTTTATAAAGCTTTTAAAACAGACAGTGCCTGCTGGGCACGTAGTGAGCGATTTAGGAGTGTTTGTTAAAATATCACTTAAGAGCACTGACTTGGGGCTCTCTCCAGGGGGCCCACTTCTTGGGGAGGAAGGACTGGTCGGTGGTTTCTCACAGTCCTTGCTACCCCTTGGCCTTGGAGGCCTCGTTTGGTGGCCCCTGTCGGGGGCTTGGCTGGCAGCCCTGTCCCAGTTTCTCTTCTAGACTATAAAAGCCCATCCCTGGCGGGCACTGGGGACTTTTGCTGACCCTTGCAGGGTGGGCAGGGTCCATCCTTACCCGCAAACTCGGCATGCTCCCAGGAGAGAGAGCAGTCGGTTCCCAGGTTGCCAATGATCCCAAGGAGACCTGCCTCCAGATTTTCCTGACTGCAGTTTGATGGATGGGTTACCACGCATTCTTCCTACGGTTTATCCCGCACACAGGGATGGGGCTGAGACTCATAGAAATGGGAAAGTGCGTGGAATGCGCTGCTGGTGGCGGGACCATCCGTGAGAGATCCCCCAAGGGGAAGATGAAACGCAGTCGTGGGGAGTGAAAAGAAGATGGGAATCAGGCTCAGCCCATGTGGCCTTTCGTGGGAATCAGAGAATGGGTTCCTGGCCTGAGAGAGTCCCCTTTGCCCTTCCACACCCACTCCTCACTTTTCTTGATGATGCCCTGGGTCGCAGGAGGCTGACGTCTGTGGATTGCATCAAACAGGCTTCCATGCCCCTGGCTCCCAGGGGGGGTGTGGCCAGTGGGTGGCACCAGCCGGAGAGCTAGGCCAGGACTGGGCCATTTCCTCTGCAAGCCTCCTGCTGCTGGGAGAGCAGTGGCTGTGTTCTTCCCCTCTCCCTGCAGCCACAGCTCTTGCTCCTTTCCATAAGGACTTCCTCCCCTAACCCTCTGCAGCCTGAGTCTGTAATAGCCCCCTTCTTGCTAGCCCAGGCTGCCCTAGCCCTTGTTGACTTTCCTCAACCCCGCCCACCTTTGTAAATGGTTCCTTATTAAACTCTCTTGGCTAGTTTCCTGTGGGGCCCTGACTGATGCTACGCCTCTGGCTGGCAAGCAGGTGTGGGCTGAGTTGCAGGGGCCCACGTGCAGGGCACTGTCTGTCCAACTGCATATGGCAGTGCCCTGTGGGCTCCAGGGAACTTCTTTATTCCCTGTGTGGCGCATCCCCTCCATTGCCGGTAGTAGAAGATCTGGATTTGGTTTCATCAAGGAAGCTGGTAGGATCTTTCAGCGGTCACAGCAGTGTCCTTGGGGAGGGAATGGGACAGAAGCGGCCTTGCAGTGCTGGTGCAGCCAAAGCTGGGAGAGCAGGCGCCGGGATGTTCTGAGGGAAATGAGCTGGGGCTTCTACCAGTTTTTCCTGGTCTGTGTTTAGAGGAGCTGGTGGGTCCAGGGCTCCCTCCCTATCCTAGATGACTAGCTCTCAGCTCCTGGACAATTGATCTACTGGTTCTGACTCATTTCTCAGCTGGACTCCTTTACTAATGAAAAGCCACAGATCACAGTGCCCCTGAATCAGTCTTACTCTGTATCCCTGTAATTTCAAGAAGTTGTTCTCCGTGTCCTCAACTTTGTGGAAAGACCAAAAGCTCCTCTGCCTGTTTCGGCTTAGATGTGTCTGAATCTGGTTTATTCTGGCCTCTAGCCTCAGGATTTTTAGGTGGAAAACCAACCTTTGTAATCGAGATGCCCAAAGACATATCATCTCCACTGGGAGTTAGAGCGGTGGAAAAGCCCCGGAAATCCCAGAACCAGTTAATAATTCCAGAGGACAGTTCGTTAGAATGCACAAGTGCTTAACTAAACAAAGCCATAATCGAAGCTGTCAGAAGTGATCCACGGTTGTGTTAGAATTTTCTCATTCACACATCATTTCTTCTACAATTTAGTTAGATAACAAACACTACTTATCCCATCACTGGCTTTTTCAGCCGTGAAATGCAGTTGGCGTCTGTGTTGGGCTAATGGCACGGAGAGGGCTTTTGGCTGGTTGGTGAGAAGGGTCCCAGCTTGGGGAGAGGCAGGGTCTTGGGCAACCAAGCTCAAAGAACTTGGCATCCCATGGCTCCTGAGAAGTTCTCTGGAGCCCGGCATTGTGTCTGAGGATGGCATCCTGCTACTGGCATCTTCAGGGCTCCGTCCCTTGGGGATCGCTGGAGCGCAGAGCAGAGCTGTTAAACCAGGCCAGAGTAGACACTGGCCATGGGGAAGCCTGCTTCTCCCAGGATGCCTAATGTCCCCCCATTACTGTGTCACCCCTTTACCTGAAGCTGGTAAGATTGAGAAAGTACAGATCCTTTTCCTAGGAGGCTCATTTTGCAAGATTATCAGTGTTCTCACCTTGGTTACCTCATCCAGGTAGCTAGTGTCTCTCGAGGGGGTAGAGAAGGGAGTGATTGCTTGTTTGTAAATGTTGTTTAGGAGTGGCCAGACCAGGGATGCCAGGGCTGTATGTGAGGGTCCCCTTGGCCTTTAGTTATCTGAGGATAACTAAAACACCACAAATATTTACTTTAATTGCTTACAATAAATCCGTATGTGTGCACATATGGGTGTATATAATTGTGTAGACCTTCTCTTTCCCCTCTTTATTTCTTCCAGAGTGGGAAAGAGTATTCTCAGCACAGAAATGAAATGATGGTAGTGCTGAACAGGGCTGAGAATCCCAGAAGGTTTGGGTGGGTGGAGCCTCATCTCTGCTCTCTCTTGGGCTGTCCCTAAGCCATAGTGATCACCACACGGTCTGTTTCACAGAGCTGACCTTGTCCGGACACGTTGTAGCTGGGTCAGCTAACATCAGTCAAGGCCTTAGTGTCTCTCTTAGCTTTAGCCCATCCACATGCTGCAGTGGTAGCAGGGACAGCCACTGTTTACTGAGGGCCTACTGTGTGCCGGTGTGTGCTGGGCACTCAATTACATGTAGCCCCCATGACTCCCCCCACAGAGGCAGGGGGGGCTTATTACCGCTAGGAAATGGAGACTCGGAGGGGTCAGGTGACTTTTCTGAGGCCACTTATGCAGAGCTGAGAATTTAAGTCCAGGCCTCCTTTTCTTTAACAGTACAAGGATGGGGCTACTTGGAGGAAATTCCGCTTGACTTTTCAGGGTGCAAGACTTTTGCTTTTCGGTGTCTTATTTTGTACAGGATGGCCTGGCTCCCCGTCCCTACACTTTCTTTCCTTGCAGCTGGGTCCATGTAGCAGCTCTGTGGCCACCCGGGAGCAGAGTGGAGGCTAGAAGGAGGCTGTGGTGACGGTCCATCTTATCGCCATCCCTGCTCGGACCCAGGTCCCAGTCCCTCTACTTGGATTCCTTCCCTGGTCTGCCCAGATCTTAGGGGCCTCACCCTATCCTCATCCTCCTGGCGACTGTGGCCCCAGTTCCTGAGTTCTGAAGCACCTGCCCACTGTCGCCGTTCCTCCCAGAGACCACAGCCCCTCTGTGTCTCTGTCCCAGCACCAATACACCTGGTCAGAGCCCTGGGCTTGGAGAGGAACTCTGGCCCTCCACTCTGTCAGGGCACCTTGCGGACTGTCTCCTCTCCCACCTTCGGGATCCAGCTCTGCCGCCGCTCTCCTGAGCTGCAGCCACTGGGCCTTTCACTGTTGCTGCACCACACCAAGCCCTCTCCCCCGCTCCCCTGGGGTCTCTGCACCTGCTGTTCCTCTGGCTGGAATGCCCTTTCTGCCCCATAGCCAGGTGGCTCCCCCGCTCCTCCCTCACTTCCCTCAGGTCTTTGCTCAGGCTGTGCCTTGTTGAAGAGGCCCTCCCTGATCACCTTCATCAAATAGCCACTGGTCTGTCTCCCTTACTCTGCTTCCTTGTTCTCAGTAGCATTTGAGACGTCTTCTGTTTATATGTTTGGTGTCTCTCTGCCCTCTAGAATATCAGCTGTGTGACGGCAGGGCTGTGTAGGTTTATTCACTGCGTCTGAGAAGTAGGTCACCTATGGAAAGAGCAGGAGTCTTGGGGTCAGAGACGGAGGTTCCACACTTGCCTCTGCCACTTACAGGTGTGTGACCTCAGGTATATCCCGTCCTCCCTAGACATTGGAGAAGTGACTGGTGGCCAGTCAGATCAGTGGCAAGCAACGGGAAATGGGAAATTTCACACTTAGAAAATAGATTCTCTGTGTGATTGCTCTTCTCCTTATCCACACTCAGAAGTGCCAGGATTGGTGACTCTTGGGCCACTAGGGAGGCCTGCCATCCACCGTCACTGCAAAAGCAGTGTCCAGGGAAGCTCCTTCCTGGC
Organism: Delphinapterus leucas; assembly: GCF_059928025.1. Taxonomy (NCBI): domain Eukaryota; kingdom Metazoa; phylum Chordata; class Mammalia; order Artiodactyla; family Monodontidae; genus Delphinapterus; species Delphinapterus leucas. Next base: position 44,018,223 of record NC_143135.1, read on the forward strand.
ACGGTTTCAGGATGTTGCTGAGTAAAGGACTGAGTCTTGGTCATTCCATGAGAGGAGCCGGGGCCTACAAGTCAGAGGTGATTTCCCTGACACGTCAGCGGGGCGCAGGCAACCGCAGGTGTGAGCACTGGAACCCAGGTTCCAACATTTACTTCCTGCATAACCTTGGACAAGTGACTTCACATCTCTGAGACTCAGTTTTCCCGTCCATAATGTGGGAATCACCGGGTGGGTTTGAGTCCAGGATTCTCTTTTAGTGAGGGCGTTCTAGGAAAGTCCCCTTCCTGTTCTGACCCCGTCCCCTGTGATCACAAGGGGTCTCTCATGTTCTGACCCCATCCCCTGTGATCACAAGGGGTCTCTCACAGGGAGAGGATCCCTTTCACTCTCAGTGGTCCCCCCTTAGCCCACGGCAGGTCCAGCGCTCAGGGTCTGAGCTTCCTACTTGCTGTTTGCCCCATTTTCCATTTGGGACCCATTCAAGCTTGATGCTTTCTTTCTAGAAGTCCCATCAGAATCCGTCAAACGGGATCCTGTAACTACCTAGAAACACATTTTCAGTCCCATTTACAACAAAAGAAGAACAACCTTTGAAGCTCTACAAAAAATAAATGATGTTCCCTATGAGCAGTCCCAGAAGAAAGGCCATTGGAGACATAAACTGTTTCACTGTGACCTATGTGAATGTCCCAGGAAAAATAACTTCCCATTCCTTAAAGCCCTCTCGTCTCTTGTCTTGAACAAAATGGATTAGATCGTTTAAGAAGCAGGCGCTTGAGGCCTGGCAGAGAAGACGAAGCATGCTGGTAACGCAGAAGGGGAGGTGGCTTTACATTTGGGGGAACTCAGTGTCTTCAGTTTGATCATCCAAGTCCTCTCTGAGAGGCGCCAGCCACCGGCCTGTCGTAGGATGTGGGAGCACAAAAGAGGTAGACTCTGTGGCCAATGGAGAGTTTAAAAAGCTAGAGTCTGACTTTTTACTCAGATGATTCCATCAGGAGTTGCATAGACTAGAGCAAGGGACAGAAAAGCAACAGATGGGTATCGACTTTCTGCGATGGGCCAGGCACGGTGCTGACTCCTTGCCTTCAGTCCTCACATTTATTGCTCCCAAACCTCAGAAGGAGGTTCTGATTCCTCTCTTACAGCAGAGAAAACTGAGGCTTAGGGACATGAAATGCCTTCCCTAAGGTCACACAGGGAGTAAGCAAGGGAGTCTGGACCTGAACCCGGTCCAAGTGTCTATGGTTCTAAAGTACGTGCTCTTCTCTCCCATCAAGCAGCCCTTTTCGTCTCCAGTGTATTTCGATAGTCCAGAGGGGAGGGCTGCCTATCGTTCTGGGAAATGTACCTGAATATCCATTGCCTTTCCTGGGATGTGTAAACACACATGCACACACATACACACACTGCACAGGGCTCCACCCCCCATCACACACTGGGGCCATCTGATTGATGAGAGGAGTTACCTTCATTCTGGGACTTTGTCGAGAGGCGTCCTTTTTCTAGCCAGCGCACCTGTGTCCTGGTTGCTTTTTTTTTTTTTTTTTTGCGGTACGTGGGCCTCTCACTGTTGTGCCTCTCCCGTTGCGGAGCACAGGCTCTGGATGCGCAGGCTCAGCGGCCATGGCTCACGGGCCCAGCGGCTCCGCAGCATGTGGGATCTTCCCGGACCGGGGCACGAACTCACGTCCCCTGCCTTGGCAGGTGGATTCCCAACCACTGCACCACCAGGGAAGCCCTGGTTGCTTAGATAGATAGGCTAAGTGAGTAGCCAGGCGTGGATAATACCACTGGGTTAAGGCACATAATGAGCCCAGACCTCAGGGGCTGCCAAACTTTCCACAGCACCTTCTAGACACACAGTCCCTGCACAACTGCCAACTGGGATGAAGACTCTGTCACTTAAATTATGTTGCATAAGGTCTGAGCTGGGCCGAGCCATCCTGAGGAAATGGCTAATTTGCTGTCAGGGCTCTGGGCTCAGAAAGAACCCGCGTGTGTCTGTGTGTGTTTCCACACACGTCCCCTGGCAGAGACTCGCCGCTCCACACCTCTCATCTCAAATTCCTGGTCCCAGTCGGAATGGGGGATTTCCATGGCACTCGGATGCTTCCCTCCATCTCTAAGTGCAAACCAGAGAGAATGCAAGTGACAAAGCTCCATGAGCTACTCCCACAAAGATGGCAGTCTGTCCTGCTGGCAGATCTGGGTCAGGCGGAGTCTGACAGCTGTGACAGCGGTCAAGCGTGCCCGGCCACGAGGCTGGCTGTCCTCCACGCTGTGTGTGAGGTCACGTGCCACTTGGCCCTAGGGTTGTATTAACTCTTTACTCCTGCCCAGGAGACGGAGCTCAGCCCTGACCCCACAGGGACAGGAAGTTTCAGATGGAAAAACTGGCTTCTACTTTGGTGACTTTAAGGAGGAAGCTTGCTAAGAACCCAGGGTTGCTAGGTTACTGGGAAGATTTAAAAACAAGAATTCTTAACCGGGACTTCATGAATGGGCTTTAGAGAATATGTAAACATGCAAAAATTATAGAAATAATTCTGGGTAGGTATGTATATGTATATATATGCATACATATACGTATATATATATGTAGAGGGGTGTGTGTGTGTGTGTGTGTGTGTGTGTGTGTATGTATGCATTTTGCGGGGAGATCATCCAACTCTTTTCTCAGATTTTCCAAGGGGTGTGTGACCCAGAAGAACAGAAGAACCATTGCATCAGCATAACTGGAGGCCCAGCAGGGTCTCCTTAGGATGGGGTGAGGCTGCTCTGGGGATCACATGTGTGGGGTTCTTCTCTGTCTGCCACAGGGGACTGGCTGAGCTGTGTTTCATTAGTAGCTGTGGCGGACAGAGCAACCTCAGGATGGAGTTTGTGCAGACCAGTTTGTAAGGTCTGAGACCAGGGCCTGGTTGCAGGGGTAGTAAGGAGCTTTGAGGAGCCCTCCTGTGTGAAGCTGGACAGCTGGCCCCTCCATCTTCAGCCGATTCCTTGGCTGGGATATCGGGATTTGGTCCCTGAATGTGGTCCTTGGACACTTTAGCACCGCACTGCCCGCGGGAAACCTCATTCAGTCCAAGGTAAGGGCAGCCTGTTTACAGAATCCCCAGGAGAGAAGATGCAGCCTGTCCTTCCTCTGCAACACCTGGCAGACCCCATGTCTTTGGCAGGGGTCGTGTGGAAGTTGATGCCAGCTGCACACCCTCCCGAGAGGAAAGGGTGCTGGCTGTGTCCGCAGGCGCTGCCCTGGGCTGCCCGGGCACTGTCTACACCGATGGAGCGATGGAGGGTTGTGTGGAGGCTGCAGACGGTCACCGGGGGCAGTCACCTGCAACCTGACGGATACTCTTCCCCTAAGGGTGAAGCTCCGTGGACGCATGAGCAAGTTGGGGCCCCAGGACCATCCACCATCACAGAAGCCTGTCTTTGAAATGATGTTGCGGTATGCTCAACTCTGAGATTTGCCATGGGGCCACAGAGACGCCTCTTTTCTGGAAAAGATCACAGCCTGGAAGAAGAGACAGATGGGCCAGCAGGTGCTACTAGCTGGTGTGAAAAGTGGACAATAGCTGGAGAAGTCCCCGCGAGCAGGCACTTTCATCTCTGTGTTTCTTACACTGGGCTCAGAAAATGTGTCACTAAATGGACAGATTCCTTGTATATAGTTAGTGCTCAGAGGGTCTGTCTGTGTCCTGAGGGCCTGGTGTAAGGCCTGATGATTAGGTATACCCACAGAGCAGCCCAAATAGACGTAGGAACCCGGAGAGACGTCGCTGAAGAGGAGACACAGAGCAGGGAGCTTTCGTCATTACCCTGTTTCATATGTAACGCTCCTTAGCAGCCCAGCCCAGAAGGCTTCTGGGAGAGCATACTGAGACAAGAGATGTTAAAGTGCTTTGTGCACTTTGGTGCTGGGCAAAACGCTGGCTTCCCTAAAAGTAATTTTTCCAGTGGGGGAATTTCCAAAGTTCTTCATTCCACATTGCCTTGTTTATTCTTGCGTGCTCCAGGTACTTCAGTGTTTTCTCTGTGACGTGGTGGTAACACTCCTTTGGGGCAGGAGTTGGGTCTGCCCTCATGTTGAATTTCCAGTGCCATGGCTGGCAGAGAGTAGGCACTTTATTGGTACTCACAGGCCACAGCAAGGGGTGTGGAGGGTTCAAATGCTATAATAAAGAACGGAGGGATGTGCTAATGGGCCCTGCCTCCAGGAAGCTTCCCAGAGGACATGACCACCTGGGCTGTGTCTTATATGAATATATCTTCTGAGTGGTGTGAGGGTGGCCCAAGCATAGCCAGAGAAGTGAGCTCGCCCTCCCGTTGTCATCATGAACAGGGCGTTCCATTTTTCACAGAGGATGGAGCTGCCCTTGTGCTGACCACAGGCCGGTGAAGGTCTTGAATTCACATATGCAAGCCTGAGGCTGAAGGGCCATGGCCATTCTTTGCTCTGACATGGTTAGCCACAGAGGGCCTCTTTGGGTGAGCTGTGCCTAGGACGAGGGGCCTAGTAGAACAAGGGAAAGTCATCCCATCTTCAAAGGAGCAAAACAATTGTGACTCCCAGTTTTCTCTCAGTCATTCAGTAGGTACTTATTGAGCAGTTCCCATGCATAGCACATTGTGTTGGGCCTGGGGTTCGGGAAGAAATGACATGAATTCTGTTCTTGGAGTTTTCAGTCAGGGCTAGATTAAGATATGTGGGGTCCTAAGAATGATAATGCTCCCTTCCCTTCTCTCCCGTATGTAATTCAAAATAAAAATATATTAAATTATAAATATTTATGAGGAATACCAGCCAGTTCTAATTTTTCTCATGATAACTACTTAAATGCTTAAATTTTTTTTTAGATATCAAATTTTCTCAAAACTACTTTGGTACTTGAACATCACTGATGTTCTGAAGGGTAATGAAGGGTATTCTCAGGGTAAAGTTCAGAAACCACAGCCCTGATCTCAGCCTCAGGGAGATAAGACACACAGAGAACAATAGCATGTACCAAGGGCACTCATTTCTCAGACTGAGAGAACTCAGATAAGGAGGAGGTTACTTTCGTAACAAATGCTTGTGGAAGAACAAAAATTTGACCTTGGCCTTCAAAGCTAAGTAAGGTTTGTAAATTCTCCGATGGAGATCAGAACATTCAAGGCAAAGGAATCCAAATGAGCAAAGGAAGAGCATGAGAGGGTATATAAGAAGAAGAGGAAAGTTCAATTTGATGGGGATGTGAAAGGGAGTCATGGGAGAGAGGATGAATGGTGTGACCAGATCCTGTAGCGTCTTGAATGCCAGGATAAAGGAGTTTGGGTTGTACTGGGTAGTTCGTGGGAGCCACTGAAGGTTTCTGAGCCTCTGCGGTTATAGACCAATTTTCACCTTCAGGATGTTCAAAACCACCCTTGCATTGCATTTAAGAGTATCTACAGTGGTGAAGTGATGCCAGTATTGGTAATTGCTTTCACTGTGCTTTGGTGTAATGCATCTTTAAAACGGAGTTTTATCCTGTAAGTGCATCTATAGGAAAAAAGTACCAAAGTCTTCATTATCATTAACCAGTGCCAAATGGGATTTACAGAGAGAGTGAGTGATTGAAGACCATGCCTTTGTTCTCCCATTACTGCTCAAATCTGTTAGGGAGAGATCACAATGACTGCAGTGATTAAAAAACAACAATTTGGGGAAGCAGATATCTGCATGGCCTCAGAGTAACACCCCACACATTACTTATTAATTACAAAGGGACAAAGTAATTTTACAGAGTGGAGAGATATGGCAGATACCACCTCCATCAAGTGATCACACTTAGCATTACCAATAATGGGACAAATGTGGCTTTTGATGCAGTGCAATGGGAAGGACAGAACATCAGTTACCTAGTATTCTTGCCAAAAATTGACCTGAATGTAATAAAGAGAAATTAATCAGACACATTCACATTGTAAGATATAGCCTCCAAATCAAGTAGCATCGACTCTAAAACTATAAATGTTTTGAAAGAAAAAAAGAAAAGGATGTGTGTATGTGTTCAGAGGGTCTGTATTAGACTAAAAGGAGACCAAAAAGATATGACAACCAAATGTAATGCTTGATCTCTGATTGGATCATGACCTGGGAAAACGAACAAGAGCTATAAAGGACATTATTGGGATAATAGGGAAAATTTGAATACAGAATGTATATTAGATAATAGTTTATTCCATCAGTGTTAGTATGGAATGTATGACAGTGGTATTATATTAATGTTCAGGAATGCCTGGTACTTAGGATAACTGATGCTGTATTTAGAGGTGGAGTAACAGAGAGAGAGAGAGAGAGAGAGAGCATGAATAATGTGGTAAGATGTTAACAACTGATAAATCTAGGTGATGGCTATACTGATACTCATTGTGCTACTCCTTCAACTTTTCTATAGCTATGAAGTTTTTCAAATGAAAATCTTAAAGCAACAGCAACTCCTTGTGTAGCAATGTAGGACAACATATGTTCTTAGAGCTGTGATCTCAAACTGGCATGTAGTTAATTTTACATGTTGTAAAGCTACTCCAGACCAAATGTACGTATTGTCCCTTGCTTAATAAGAGATGTGTGCTATAAGCTGACTGCAAAGTGAATTTTTGTGGTTGATCCTATTTTTTTTAATTGAAGTATAGTAAATTTACAGTGTTGCATTAGTTTCAGGTATACAGCTAAGTGATTCAGTTATGCATATATGTACTGTTTTTTTTATTGATCTCCATTGCAAACATGGAGAATAATTGAGGTGAAAGTGTTTGCTAAGAGAAAAGTTTGCATGAAGTGCTATTCTGTGGCAACCCAGAGTGTTTGTGTGAGTGTCTCAAGGCTCTGTAGAAATCTTCTTGATTACATGCTTTGCTCCCCTTAGTGTTTTTTTTTTTTTTTTTTTTTTTGTGGTATGCGAGCCTCTCACTGTTGTGGCCTCTCCCATTGCGGAGCACAGGCTCCGGACGCGCAGGCTCAGCGGCCATGGCTCACGGGCCCAGCTGCTCCGCGGCATGTGGGATCTTCCCAGACCAGGGCACGAACCCGTGTCCCCTGCATCGGCAGGCGGACTCTCAACCACTGTGCCACCAGGGAAGCCCCACCCCTTAGTGTTTTATTCACTTTGCTCTTGCTAAGATAATGTGTTCTGCCATGCTTGGGGTCTCTAATCTACCACCCCCATTTACTTACACCCTTTGGGAGGTTATTTCTTGCAGTTGTCCCCTCTCACAGTGTCTAATGGAGCTCGGTTGCCATGCTACACTTTGCCAGTTGGTGTTACTGATCCACAGCTTTAAAATTTTCTGTCTGCGGCATCAGAATCTAGAAAATGTATCAGTAAATCACCTTATCAATTCTGTGAATTAAAATTCAATTAAGATGCTTATTTAAATCAAAGAATACTTTTAGAGAAACTGCAGTTAGTTTACATTGCACCCATAGGTAACACCAGGGGATGAGAATGGCTGCTGTGTAGGACATGCATTTCTTTTACCCACAGTGTCTTACCTACAGACAGAGGTAAAGTCCCACACAGAGAAGCTAGTAGACTCAGGAAGGTGCTTTTGATGTTTTCGGTTCTTTTGTGTGTCAGCAACAGCAGCATCATTACTTACTATTACTGCTACTCCGAGTTACTGCTACTGTTGCTGCTATGGACTGTGCCCTGCATGCCAGATAACCGTATGAGGTACTTTACAACTATATGTGTAACCCTCAGAAAAATCCTGTGAGATGAATATGATTCTTTACAGTAAAAGTGTAGAAACTGAGGCTAAGAGAGGCTAAGTTAACTTGCCACTGTCACACAGTCCGAGGCAAATGTAGAACCAAGATTTAAAACCCGACTGTATTGATCAGATCTGTACAGTTTATATTGTTCCAGATTTTTTTAGGTTTCTATTAAGAGCATGATATATAGGGCTTCCCTGGTGGCGCAGTGGTTGAGAGTCCGCCTGCCGATGTAGGGGACACGGGTTCGTGCCCCGGTCCGGGAAGATCCCACATGCCGCAGAGTGGCTGGGCCCGTGAGTCATGGCCGCTGAGCCTGCGCGTCCGGAGCCTGTGCTCCGCAACGGGAGAGGCCACAACAGTGAGAGGCCCGCGTATCGCAAACAAACAAATAAATAAAAGCATGATATATAATTTTTAAAAAAAGCCCTTGAAGTGGTTATCTCCTTGATTATGCAGGTAATAAATGGGGATGAGGGTCAGGGCGTGAAAGCTGTAAGCACTTAGGAAAGGGAGCCTGGAGGCTCGGAACTTGCTTGAGGGAAGATCAGAACTCTGTGCCCTGAGCACCAGTTGCATTTGTGCTTTGTGTATTCAGTGCTGTTTTCCCTTTTTAAAAGCTCTGGCCAGGCTTCCCAGGTGGCACAGTGGTTGAGAATCCACCTGCCAATGCAGGGGGCACGGGTTCGAGCCTGCACTCTAGAGCCTGCGAGCCACAACTACTGAGCCTGCGTGCCACAACTACCGAAGCCCGCGGACCTAGAGCCCGTGCTCCGCAACAAGAGAAGCCACTGCAATGAGAAGCCCACGCACCGCAACAAAGAGTAGCCCCTGCTCGCCACAAGTAGAGAAAAGCCCACGCTCAGCAACGAAGACCCAAATGCAGCCATAAATAAATAAATTTATTTAAAAAAAAAAAAAAGGCTCTAGCCATTCTTAACCATCCTCAGGGGATCCTGTCCATATGTGACCTGAGACCTAAGGAAAGGAGATGAGTCTCCTGGGGATCAGGGGGTGGTAGTACCTGGAGAAGTTCTTCTTTGGTTCCTCTCACTGGAACTTCCTCATCATTTGGTTCTGATTCATGTTTAATATCTCAAGCTCCAAATCTGTTCTCTTGGTTCACAAATATTCTTGCCCTCCAAAGTTCTCACTAGGCTACAAACACTGAACGCCCCCTTTGAATCTGAGGTCCCTCAAACACACCTTTGTTATTCTTTCATCCATCAGTCCCATCATGATCTCACTCCTACCCCCTTCCCAACAGATGATACTCCAGAAGTATCCTGATAATCTCCACTTCCTCCACACCTGCATTACTAGCGGCTACTGCTGAAAGTGTGGATATGATCAGGACTGAAAGCAGGAGGATTGGGTGAAAGTCCGTTTGAGTAGTTAGACCCTCCAGTCTCCTCTTTTACTCCATGGAGTCGGGTAAATAAATGCTCCCCCCCCCAGCACCAACTTTAACAGAAGACTGAAGGTTTACTTTCAGGAGAGTAAAACAGGGTTTGGGGCTGAGGGACATCCAGCACAGAGTGGAGTGCTACACTGAAAACAGCAAGATGAAGTGAAAGCCTGTATAACACTGGATATGGAGACCTCCCCAGCCATCTCTTCCAGTTGTTCCTAGAACAGGGACAGCCAGATTTTTACACTCTAACCAGGTGATAAGAAGAGTTTTCTCTAGGAAACCTGATCAGCCTTTCAAAAAGAGCACTAAGATATTAACTGTGTGTGTTTCCCCTAAACATGGCCGACCCAGATCACTCCACTGTAAGGCTCATAGTCACAAAGTTTCCCCTCCCCAGAGTTTCCAATTAATCTTTTCGATTGAATAAGAGGAGATGGTTGAGGATCACCAGAAGCCAAAAAAGAATGGCAAGAAACAATATGCGAGAGACATGAAACAAACAAATGAGAAAAAGCAACCTAAAGGAAACAGACAATCCAGGGAAATGAAGTTTTAAAACTTGATAAGTATCTTCAGAGAGGTGAGTAGAAATTGTGTTCAGGAAGAAGTTGCTTTTACAAAAGTAAGATCACAACCAGAGCTCTTGGGAATTCCCAACATGCTAACAAAAATGAAACACTCAGTAGGTATGTTGGAAGCTAAAATTGGAGTTACTTTCAGAACATGGAAATAAGATAAAAGGCAAAGAGGTGAAAAGCGGAGGAAAAGTCAGGTAGGACATCAGTCCTGGAGGTCCAAGGGCCAAAAAATAGGTGTTCCAGGTAGAAAGGATGAACAAGAAAGGAGAAAGCATCAAAGAAATTACTCAAGAAAATGTTTCATAACTGAGGCACATGTCAGGATTGAAAGGGCCCACTGACTGCATCTCATAATGAATGAAAGAAAATAGACTCATATCAAGGCATATAAAGGTGAATTTTCAGAACACTGTGGACAAGGTAAAGCTCTTGTGAACTCCTGTACAGAAAAGACAAAGGAATAAGAATCATAATGGCGTCAGATTACTCAAAAACAATGTTGGAAACTAAAAGAAAATAGAACAATGCCTTTAACGTTCTGAGGGGGAATGCTTTTCAACTTGGAATTCTATACCCGCATGAACTATTAAGTGTGGGTATGGGATAAAGTCATTTTCAGACATGCACAGCTGGAGATGGGTGGGGAAGGGAGGCACAGTATGTCTGTGAGAGTTAAACCTTTATCCTCTACTAGGGAAAGTCAATAGATAATGCTTAAACCTGAAAAAAAATTAGAAGTAACATAAGCATGTTATATAAAGATAGGGAGTATATACACTAAGAGAAAAAGCCAGAAGAATTGAAAGCAGTTGCCTTGGGAGAGTGGGAAATGTTGGGAGCCAGGGGTGGAGGTGGAACAGGACACTTTTTATAAGGTTTGTAGAAGTAGTTGATCCTTTAATCTTTGTGCATATAAAGCTTTTATCAATATAAGACACTAAAAAGTAGGGGTGGGGAGAAAGTAGTTGAAGCAGAGGAAGAGAAGGAGGAGGAAGAAGAGGAAAAGAAAGAGGAGAAAACATAAAAAGGAAAGTGCATTGGGGCTGGTGGTTGGGAGACAGACTCAGTTCAGGGTTTTACTCTGAGACTCAGCTTTCTCATTTATAAGATGGGGGAAATGTGTCTTTCATGGGTTTTTATGAAACTTTGAATGTTCCTGATATAAAGTAAGTCTTTAATAAATGTTTATTTCAATAATTTCTTCTTTTGTTTTGAATGAATATGCGACTTACAAAAAGTGGAAATTCTCAATAATGGAAAAATTCATTCATCTACTCATTATCTGTCAGACCCTAATGTCCATATGATGGTCATGACTAACAAAGCCAAGACAGCCAGCCCTGAGTCCCAGGGCTGCTCACTTTTGCCTCTGTTTGTTTATGTTTTCGGGTTCCCAGTGTGTGGGGAACAGCCTCTGCGAGGGAGAGGCTCTCTCACAGAGAGATGCTCCTTCCATGGGAAGCATCGCCTGGAGGGTTTTGCCCTGTACTTTTCCTTGTCTGGGACACCTAGTGTGGAAGATACAGAAGCAAAAGTGTGGTCTAGGAAGGAGCGTGCGATTGGCTGACTGCCTGAGAGAGGAGCAGCAACCCATTTTACGTGACCAGTTCTCCATGCTTTTCTGTACCTGTAAGTCTGCAAGGACACCAGGGCATATCTGCCAGTGTACCAGCCTGGCCAGCCACGGGTCTTCTGAGCATTTTCTTGCCCATTGACTAGAAGTTTTGTCCAGTTGGTATCTGGAAGCAGCACGGTCTTGAGAATTTCTTCACATGCCTTCACTTTTCTAACAACACAGTTCTTTCCCCTAGCTCATTTTCAGTTCATCTAAGACAAATGCCCCACTTTCTACCAGAAAAAAAACACGAATCAATAGTGTCAGCTGATGCATCGTCAGCCCTTCTCTAGGAAGCCTGAGGCTGGGACAGGAATCCCCTTCAACGTGAGCACTCTGGAATCATCTCCTACTCCCAACGCCTGAGTCAAGCGTTGGCTGATAACCATCACTGCTTTTCCAGGGTCTCCTTGTAGCTATTTGGGGAAATAGTCAGTCATCTGGACAGGATTTAGACATTATGCCTGACCATTCTGGATCTGAAATCATCCCAGGGCAGGAAAAAACCCACATGTGTATTGAACCCATATTAGATATTTTGTGGTGGCTTTTCTTTTGCAAAATGGATGAATGGCTTAGATTCAGGAGTCTGTAGCAAATCCATGTGAGATTTTATGGTACGTGTGTGTGTGTGTGTGTGTGTGTGTGTGTGTTTTGCTTGTACTTTTTTTATATTCGCTTGCTAGAAGTGCTGTGTGCTGGAGCTTTTGGGACATAGATCATTTGAAACCCGTAGATAAGCCCTAAACTTTATTTCAGCTGGTAGCTTCTACCCTCTCGCTCAGCTGGGTCTTTCATCACAGAGGCTCCCAAGGACGAAATCAGCCAGATGGTTATGGGCATTACAAGTTGCTGCAGGGTGGTTGGAGGAGGCCTCAATAATCCATAGTTTTGTCCCCTAAAGATGAGCCAGGCTTTAAACACTGCCAACCTGCACTGATAAGGAAGCTGTAGTGGGAGGGTGACTCCCTTTCAGGGTGTGTGAGGATGGATGGCCAACTCCTCCGACTCTGAGGTTCCATCAGTAAGGCCTGGACTAGGGTGCTTACCGTGGAGAAAGGCCATATCTGAAACAGTGGGAAGGAAGTGTAGAGAGAATCTGAAGACATTGGATGAAGGAGAGAGAGAGCAATACACTGGACTCATAGAGGAGGAAAGCAAGGGTTTCCAGTAGGGAGCGAGCATGATACCAAGTCAGAGGAAGGACTTCTGAATTTGGTGAGAAGGAAGTTAATGGAAATTTTTGATAGAACGGTTTCAGTGGAATGTCAGGGACTGAAGCCAGACTCCATGGCATTTATGAGGGAGGAGACGCTGAGGCAATGGAAGCCATAATGTGCAACCCAGGATGATGCCAATTCCTATTATTTGTAGTGTTGCCTAGGGCTCTTCGTGGAGCAGGATTATGAGTTTATTTCTGGGTGAATCAAGTAGGAGTGCTGTTACTGATTACTAATGTCTGATGTGGGCTTAGGAGTGGTCAGTGTTGGCATGCATCACACCTCCATGCCACCCGTAACAGAGGTTAGATGTTCAGGGAGCTACTAACTCACCACCATTCCCTCAGCATGGCCTGTCCTTTCTCGTCTTCCTATTTGTACTTAGGGTTGATACTCATGATATCTCACAACCAGCCACTAACCCCAGCATTCACAGGCTATAAACAACCAGTGTGCCCATAGGGGCGCTTACTACCAAATAGCCCTACTGTTACTCCTGTTGTTTGCTTAACCAGTAGTGCCCTTTCCCTGTCTTGATCTAGTGAACGCCACTCATTCTTCAAATCCTCTTCAAATGGTGTCTTTTCAATGTAACATTTCCTGTAAACTTGGCTCCTTTTTCCATGTGCCGTGACACTTGATGCATATATGGATTATGCCACTTACTGCATTAATATTGCAGTTGTTTGTTTACATGTCTTTATCTTCCTTTAGCCGGGATGCTACTTATGGACAGCAGGGGTGCCTGATTCATCTCTGAGTCATCAGAGGTAAGCAGAATGCCTAGTACATAATTGGTACTCAGTAAATTGTCCCTCTTACTTAGCATAGTTTAGGCATTCATTAAATGTTTGATGATCTGATTCGTTTGTGGTCAGTTTTTTTTTTTTTAATAAGGAAATGTGAATATGTTTAAAGGCAGCACAAAAAATGCCTGGTACTCAACAGAACATTAGTGAATCAGGATTGGGCCCAGGGCTATCCAGTCCACCTGAGCAGAAAAGAGACCTCTGCTCTACAGTTCCTTTTAAGACCCCATCACCATACTCCCTGCCTTGCACCTGTTGTCCATGACCCTCCTTTTGCTCAGGTGTGTTGACTGTTGAGTGATCTGATGTTATCATTCATTTACTCAACTTACTGAGCACCTATTATGGACAGGCGCACACGCCCCAGCCCTCAGGGGCTCATCCGAAAGGAAAACTGTAAAGGTGGAACTTCATGATGTAAGAGGAAACCTTTTCATTTGTCTTCATATGCCTAACCTAGGTGAAAATAGTCCAGGAAAGATAAAAACCCAGTACAAATACTTTTTTTAAAGACAATGTCGAAATAATAAAACAGGCAAAATGAATGTGTACGACTAGAATTCAGCATTGTGGTTTCATGGGGTGTCTGGGGGGCTGCTGGTGGTCCTGCCCTGAGTGGTGGTTGTATAGAGGTGCTCAGCTTGTGAAAGTTCACCAGACTGTACTCTCGTGTTAGATGCGCTTTTCTGTATGTACATGACGCATCAACAAAAAAGAAGAAAAAAGACAGTGCCTGGAAATAAAGCTGGAAGCATCATAGAAGGTAGTGAAGTTTCCTCATAATCCTCCTCACCAACAGGGAATACTGTTGCATTGTAATAGTTTCGACTCAAAATTAGGGAATCCTGAATCATTTTGCTGTGCACCTAAAACTAACACAATCTTGTAAATCAATAGTACGTCAATAAAAAAAAAATCCCCCCCCCAAAAAATTAGAGAATCCTTTCTAACAGTGAAAATCACCCACAGATGATCTCAGCTTTGGGTTGGGAGGGGGCCAGGAGCTTAATTTTATTGGTTGTTGAACCCAAGGTGCCCAGCACAGGGCCTGCCTGGTCTGAGCAGGCCAACATCACGTCTTTGTGAAATGGTGGGATAGATGATGCCCGCAGCCAGTAGCATCACTGCAAGTCTTCAAGTAGAGGTTTGACCAGAAATCGCAGCGGACGGAGGTGGGCACCCGATTGGATTCACTTCAGTGATGATGATAAGAATAGCTGTTATTTATCAGGAAGCTACAGTGTGTCACGGGTCCTTCACGCATGTCCTTCCTAGGCTTCCTAGTATCTCCACTTAACCTGAAAGAAACTGAGGCTCAGAGAGGTGAACTAATTTATCCAAGGCCGCTCAGCTCATAAGTGGGAAAAAGCTGGCATTCAGAATGAGGCTTCTCTTACCCCAAAGCCTCGCTCTTCCTCCTACAGCATATTACCTCCAATACCTTCCGTGTCTGGTCCCTCCACAGTGCTAGAATCTGCTACGTCCTTAGAGGTGACGATTGCAAAAGCCGAGGTAAGACTTTCGTTGTGTGGGGTCAGCCCTCTACTCCCATAACGTGCTTGCCTGGCCTGTGTATTGCAGACATTTCAGTGAGGACGAGTCTGGGCTAGTGAGGGCTCATGGGTTAGACCAAAGCCCCAAGGGTGAGCAACTAGGCTTCCGTCTCAAATGTTTTCCTCCTTGGGCTAGAAAGAATACTTCCTTTCTCTTTCAGAGAGAGTTAAGAACTGAAGCTGGTGAGAAATTCAGCCGCGAATTTCTCTGAGGATACGCTGTGCCCCTCATGACTGGCAACTTATTACAAACGTCACAACTTATCTGCAGCTGGAAGGGTAGTTTAGCAAACTCGGCGTCTGCCAAATGAGGAGGTTTGCATTTCGTACCAAGCATCGTGTTCACGTGCTAACAGAAGCGATCAGAGGAGGAGGCCTCTATCAAACCAACAAATGATTAACCTGAAAAACAGGCACATAAGCAGAACCACAGTGGGCGAATCATGCAGTGGGCCATTCATGCTGCTGACAGCAGTCCACATTTGGTTTCTCTGCTCAGGCCATTTCTGTAAATGACTCTCCTTCCTCTCTCCCTTCCTGGCTCTCTCTACCTGTTTCCTTTACACAGAAGCCAGCAGAGCATGTCAGAGGCCTCTTGTCTCTGCTCCTGAGCTGTCCTTCCCCATAAGGGCTCAGGGACCGAGACCTCTCAGAGGCCGTACATGTTCCTGCCTGCCTGCCCGTCCAGTGGGCTGGCAGGGGGAAACCTCAGGCAGACGCAGTGGCCCTTTTACCCTAGCCTTTGGAGCCAAGTCAGGCAGTTCACAGAAGGGAGGAGACTCAGGTCCTGTTGGCTTAAGCTTGTTTGCAAGAGGCCTCAGAGCACATAAATCCTGCAAGCCTCACCTCGCCTTAGAGAGACATCTTATTTATGCAGTCTGAGCCTGGCTTTATGAAGTGCTGAGCTGAGCTCAGGGGAGGGCACTTTATCCTCAGATAGGCTCTACACTGAGAACTGTGGGTGTGTTCTTGCAGACTTCCTGCTTTGGGCCAGATGGGCATTTGGCAGCACGCAAGGTTCTTCTTGGCTTCTTCCAGCTGAGAGCTTTCTGGTTTGAGGCTCCTACAGAGGATCTGACAAGAATCTATAGCGTATGGGAGGAGCAAGGCCATGGGCATGGGAGCAGTATCTTGGGAGAGAGACCAAAGGCCTTCCTAGGCTTCATTTGCTTCTATGCTTCCCAGACTGGAGAGTCAGTAAGTGGAAAAAAAAGGTTAGGCGTCTTAGCAACTTGGAGTCAAGGATCCAGAAAAGCAAGACCTCACTTGTCCCATCCCCTAGGAATCTGGAAATTATGATGGCTAACATTGATCATAGGGGCCAACATTTGTACCAGGCCTTCTGGTTCTCAAGGCTCTTTCCCTTGTGTTCTTTCACACACTCAGGCAACATAAAAACTGGACTTACTGAATTTAGGAATGAGGACTGAGTGGCTTCACTTTGAGCCACCTCTGTGGAAGATACGTTATTACGTAACACAGGCAGACTGTGCCTTACAATAGTTTTTTCATAAAAGAGTTACATTTAAAAGAATGAAACTCAGTGAACCGAGAGAGTGATAGAATAATATGCGTTTTTGCCACTTTATCAAGTGGGTATTTTCACCATTTAAAAATGAGGCTGGTCAGACCCAAAGCTCTATGAGATTTAAACATCTCCTTCCCTCTATTATTTATTCATTCCTATCGATATCTTGGTTAAACAGTTACAGAGCTGGAAAAATAATAACACTGAATTTTTTTCTAAAAATAATAACGCTGAAATTTTTTCTAACATAGACCATTAGTGCGGTGCACACCAGGGTACGAGACCAGTGTTTGTTGAATAATTGAGTGAAGGGGTGAATTCTCACTTTTACCTTCTGAATACAGGATTGTTGTCAAGTCTGGGAGAAGTCAGATGGTCACTTTTTGGTCTCTGAGAGTGGATAGGGGAGAGGGGTCCTTCTCAAAGATGCCCCGTAGGCCCAGCCTTCCTCTGTGAGCTCGGCCTCCTTCAAGCTGCTTTTCTGTCCAGTCTGCAGGCTGAGGGCAGTGTTGCACAGAGGCCTCTGTGCCAGTCAGCTAGCAAATCTGTCTTGTGCATCCCTGCCTGGTTGCCAGGTAGGTACAGCTCTGTGGAAAGAGCAGAGAGGAGAGGAACTATCAGATATAGGGGAAGCCAGATGATGTGCTTGGCACTCTACTTTCTCCATTCGTAGGGAAAATATAAGAAAAGGAGGTCTCTGGTCCTTACCTGATGAAATGCACTGTCCAGAAAGAGACGGGCGGTGTGGTGTGGCTCAGGGATGGGGTTGAGAACTAATAATTGCTGACCTCTGCTCTGTGCTGGGTTTTGAAAAGCTTCTCAACTTTGGCACTATTGACACTTTGGACTGGATTGTTCTGTGTCGTGGGAGCTGTGCTGTTCATTGTGGGATGATTACCAGTGTTAACCAGCATCCCTGGCTTCTGGCTCCTACCCACTGATGCCAGTCGTGTGCCCCTCTCCGCCCCCCCACCATGTGTGAAAACCAAAAATGTCTCCAGCCATTGCCACTGGTCTAGGTACTGGGCCTGTACTAACTCATTGAAGCCTCCACCGTCGTGAGGCAGGTGTTACTGTCTGTGTTTTACACGGGATGAAATGAAAGCTTAGAGAAGTTAAGACATGCCTAAAGCCACACGAGTGGGGAGTGATGATGCTGGGATTTGAAACCCATGTCTGTACACCAGTGTCAGGGACTCCTGAGGGGCCAGCCGCTTGCCAGTTCTTTGTCGTGAATGCCATCTGTCCAGATTTCCACGTCTCTAGAATCCTGCACTGCGACTTTTCTTCCTGTAGACCTGCAATTTCCTTATAATCTGCTTTGAGATCCTATTTGTGGTTTCCAATGAAGCTTTTCTGTAGAAGAGAATGAGGTGAGAACAAATGTGGTAAAGATGCCAAGTTTCAATAATGCTTGGCCTTTCTTCTGGCTTTTGCTCCCTTCCTTTTGATCTTTTTTCTGTCTCTCTCTCTAGGTCTGAGTCTTAATCTCTTTGATAATTGGCGCGATTGAATCCTCTGGGTTTGGGGCTGTTGGGAGCTAACCACTGCCATCACTGGGAGGGCTGCCCCTGGCTGAAGCCGGATTCCCTAGTACCTATCGGAGAAGAGTCTTCCCATACACGTTATCCACTCCCTGTGAACCCTCTACCCCAACAATGGCATGAGCTGTGTCAGTACTAAATCGGGACAGCAGAGATCTGGGTCTTTCTGGGGGTCACAATCGGGGCTCTGGGTCAGAGCAGAACTTGGGTCACCAAGACATAAGGCATGCTTGTGGGAACCATGCGGAGCACGGGTGAACAGAGGATAGGCCAAGGGGTGGATTGTACTTCTTGGAGGGCAAAACCTGAGCTCCTGGAGGTCAAGGCTGGAATGGTGCAGAAACCCAGGTGGGCTAAGGGGGCGCAGATGGAAGGCAGGCAGCAGACGGCAGAACAAGGAGTCCACAGTCCAGGAAAGGAGCCTCTAAAAGGGAGGTGAGATAGAATGATCCGGACACAGCCTTGGAAGGGACATGCGATGGGGCTGCATCTGTCCCAGGGTGAGGATCTCGAGCCCACAGTGAGGAGGTAGGGGACAGGCTACAGCCACGGGGGAGAGGGCTGTGGGGGAGGCCAGAACTGATGGGGAAAGGCTTTATTTCTTATTAACTTGCAAAGCACAGGGCGGGACAGTGGCCTAAGTGAGGATGTGTTCATGCCGATAGCTGTGGACTTGACACCCTGGCAGCTCATGGAGAAGCTCTGACTGCATTTGGGGGCTTTATGGGCCAGGGGAGGGAATGTGGTCTTGGGACAGAGACCTGGGCCTGGATTTTGGGCCTCATAAGTGAACACAATCATACGGTCCTAAAGCTGAGCATCACCTGCCCGGCAGAGTGACCATAAGGACAAAAGGGGTCATGTGAAAATTGCTGGCATAGAGCGGGAGTGCCTGAGTCAGCCAAGAGCGCAATTTACTCTTTGTTTTTGTGAAGTATTATTTATGCTGTGTCAAAAATTTGAAAGAGAAGGGAAATTGGTAAGAGGAATGTTAACCATCTACCAGAGAAAACATTTTGGCAAACTTCCAGTCAATCTTCTTTGACTGTAAGTACAATTACTGCTAATAATAAGTGCTGCTACTACAACAGAATCTCTCTTAACCCATCTCTACTTGACCAGCTCATGAATTCATGCATGTTTTCCATTCTCTTCCTTCTGTAGAACCTGTTGACTGAGGGCGACAGCCTGCTGGGTACTCACAGCTCACAGGCGACCCCTGGGATCCCTATGGGCCTCTGCCCCCACCATCGGGGTACATGCTCACCAGGGCTTAGAGAGTTGTATTCATGCCCAGTCCTTCTTATGTTGCTCGAACTCATTGTAGCAACATAATTTAATTAAGTATTAAGTGACCCAGTGAAATACGATTGAAAAGAGACGTTGTATTTTAGGAAAACGAAGTGGTGTGCATTGAACAACTTGCTAAAAATCAGTCGCTAGCAATGAAGGCTGTCAGATTAGTTGTGAGCGGAGCCACTGGCAAAATTAGAAGAAATCGTACATAATCCTAGAAGAATGTTGCACTCAGATTGTTTCATATGTGAATTTTTTTTTTAATTAATTTATTAATTTATTTATCTTCGGCTGTGTTGGGTCGTCGTTTCTGTGCACGGGCTTTCTGTACTTGTGGCAAGCGGGGGCCACTCTTCATCACGGTACGCGGGCCTCTCACTGTCGCGGCCTCTCTTGCTGCGGAGCACAGGCTCCAGATGCGCAGGCTCAGTAGCTGTGGCTCACAGGCCCAGCCACTCCGCGGCATGTGGGATCTTCCCGGACCAGGGCTCGAACCCGTGCCCCCTGCATTGGCAGGCAGACTCTCAACCACTGCGCCACCAGGGAAGCCCCTCATATGTGAATTTAAGTTCTTTCTCCATTTTAAAGCCAAATCTGGAAATCACAGATGATAACTAAAGGGTATGAGTTATTAAAAGAGGAAAAAGTTAGGTATAGAACTCCAACCTGGAGACCCAGCTCAAGTAGTAGCCTTTGCTCTACATCAAAACGATTATCAAGAAATGTTTCAAGCTGAAATAGTGTTTCAGGTTTGTATAACATATATGCATAATTTTAGTGATCCCTGATTCATCCAACTCTTTTGATTAACTGATTTGGTTCTGATCATGTCAGATAAGGAGTTGTTACTTGAATACTGTGTTTTGGGTACGTATGATGTGCCAAGCCCTCTGCCGAACTCTGAATCTATTATTATTTCATTACATTCAGGCTAGAACCCTTTGGGGTATTCTTTCATCCAGCAAACATTTATTTATCAGCTACTTGTGTTGAACATCATTTCAGGCGCTGGAGGTGTGGGTGGACGCAGGCGAGGAGCTGAACTCACGGAGCTTTATTCTAGTGTGTGTATATGTTGGGGGAGAGAAGGCAGAACATCAGTGAGAAACCAGATAATTTTAAGTAATGATAAGTTCTATAAAGAAAACAAAACACAAAGTTGTGATGGAGTGCCTGGCGAGGGAGTGGTGAGGGTGCTGATACTGGGGGTTGGGGAAGGCCCCTCTGTGACAGGCAACAAGTGAGCTGAGACTTGAATGATAAGAAGGGTCTGGCCTGGAGTCACAGCCAGTGCAAAGGTCCTGAGGTCAAATGAGCCTGGAAGGAGGAAGGCCAGTGTGGCTGGAGCATGGAGAGTGAGAGGAAGGGTGAGATGAGCAGGAGCAATGAGGCCCCTGTAGACCAGGGTGAAGACTTTGGATATTATACGAAGTGAGAAGGGAAGCTATTGTTGAGTTTTAAGTGAGAGTGATGTGATCTGATTTACGTTTTTAAAAGTTTGCTCTGGCTGCGGCTGCTGCTGGATTGCAGGGGGCTGGGGCCAGGTGTCGAAGTGGTTAGACCAGCTCAGAGGCACTGCAGAGAGCCAGGCCAGCAATGGTGAGGGTGTAGACCACTGCAGTGGGAACAGCAGAGGCAGAGCGGTAGAAAAAGTCAGAAGAGCGTGCCGTCTGCATGAGGAAACTCAGCGTCTCCCCCAGGCTATTCTGTAGGGTCTGTCCTTCCCTCCTGGTGCAGTCTTTCCTTCTTCCCACCTCTTGTAATAACCCTCCATCTGCTCCTCTGCTGTGTCTATCAGAACCCACCAAGAGATAGTGAGCTGCCTGTTTTTTAGAAAAGCGTAATTGATGACGAGCAAATCTCTTCCTGCATAAGGACCATCTCTTGTTCTATTTTCCTGGCAGGCCATACATTGAAGTGGATAGCAATCTACTGCTGGGTAAGTTTGGGCTTGTGGCTAAACCAGGAGCTGCTGCAGGTTGGGCTCATCTGAATCAGGCAAGCACTGAATCTCTCTGCAATTGGACCCAGTTTGCAGTATGATGCCCTCTGGAGTGTTGCTGGTGGGTGGGATGATCCCAGGCTCCTTGGTGATGGGTGAATCACAAGGGGAGGGGACTACCATTTTCAAAGTAGAGGATAACTTTCCAGTAATCAGATGAGGTCAGTAGGTCATCAAAAGTCTATTGCTATATTCTAAACCAACCCTTTAAAATGATGTGGAAAAATGCTTGCAAAGATCCTTTCTCCATATTTGTTCATTCATTCAACAGACTTATAATGAGCTCCTGGCTTTTGTTCTTTGCTCTGTACCCTTAGACAAGTAACTGGACCTTCCTGAGCCTCAGCTGTGAGACAAGGATAACTAATAACACACACCTCTTAGGATTACCTAATACCTAATTACTACTAATAACACACACCTCTTAGGAAGATGTAGTGAAAGAATGGCTGTAACTTTGCACAGTGTCTGGCACATAGTCACGTTGGGAGTCTGCAAGAAGGCGAAGGAAGGCTGGTTTGGGAGAAGCACGTGCCTGTTTCTTGGTTCTGTTCTGGCATGTTCTTAGCAGAAGTTTCTGGCACTAAGGGACATCTGGGAGCCTCTAATATGTCTTATATAATCACGATTGCCCTGACTCAGGGATTCACAGGAACTTTAAGGCTCATCATTTGTAGGTCTCCACATTTTTCTATTTAGTCCCTGCCTTGGTGCTTCTGTGCACTTAGCCCTTTGTACCTAGGTGCCGCTACTATGTGTGTCCACTCTGATGGGGGCAGTTGCACTTGACTTTCTGTATAACTATAGTTCATCTTAGATTCTGCTTATGTACCTTTGCTTTTAGTGAACAAATGAATATGGCTGCTGATTTCCTCTGAAGGGCTGACAATCCTGCTTTTGTGTGTTCCTTGGTTCCTCGGCTTGATGGTTCCTGGTGTGTGGGATGCCAGTCCCACAAGTCATCCCTCTCCAAATGTTAAATTCATCTGGGAGAAGTTTGCATACCAGATCCCCTGTTAGAGATTTACATTCACCATCAGCCTAGTCAAGGTTCTGAGAAGTACTTCCTTCAGCAATAAAACACATTTCTGTTTGTTTAACCTGTCATTCCTGTTCACACTTTGGAAAACACTGTTCTTCCTCTTACTTTGTTGGGTGGACTTTAGAAGTCAAAATTGGAAACCTAAGCCTCCAAACCCCAAGTCCAAGCCCTCAGCTCAGAAATTCAAATTGCTAACAAAATTGCTGATCTGATTTCTAATACCTTTCCATTCACCTCTCTTGGGCTGGATCCGATTTGTTATTTAAGATGTAATTTCAGAGTTTACTGAGACACTCCTCATTCTCTCCCTTCCCTGGTCAAAACCAAGGTGCTCTTGAAGATTCATGTTGGGCTTCTACATACATATGCTCAGACCACAGGCTACATGATTGGCTTATCACTCCACGTTATTGCATTTTTCGGTGGTGGAATCAGGCAGCTGCTTTGTGGCACTCCCAGATGATCACAGTTGGGGTTGTGAGATTGAAATACTTCCCTTTCAGTGAGAACATTTGTCTTAGGCCGGCTTTGAATAGTGGCACGATGGGCTGGATTCATCTCTCTGACTTGGGCGCTGTGGGAAGCCCTAAGTGGAGGAGTGTGGGTACTGATGGGATGCAAGAGAAATTACCATCAAATCCATTCTGATCCTCTGCAGAGTCGAAAACAAGAAAGGCCGAGGCTGGGTAGAAATATGTGTGCGGCGGATGCCAGAGGAAGGAAGGGAAACTGACAGATGTGGAGGCCTGACTGCCTTCAGCTCACTTGGCCCGGCGCCTCTGCGTGGCCACGTCACGACCCAGGGCTGGTTAGTGCTGTGAGCTGAGCTTTGCAGGACACAAAGGCGGTTCCAGTCATCTTGGACGTGGTGGCCCTGGGCATGGCCTCTTAGAGTCAGTCCTTGTCCTCAGACAAGGTGGCCAGTGACCAATACAGACTGGGGGAAACAGACTCTCTGGTCACATGGGACCCTAGACTGGAGGTGCTGGGGAAGGGACCCCTAGGAACCTAGGTACTTCCTAGGTTCAAGTGCCTGGCTTGTTTATGCTTCCCCTTAACATGGTACGTTTTCTGCTGGGAGCTTGAATGTCATCTTCCTGTGTTCAGTTTCTGTTCCTTTTCTCCTCCTCTTATTCCTGATGTTGATAATGATAATGATGACATTTAACGTCGTGATATTGTGGCTTATAATAAGAAGTATGTATTTGGTCTTCGCGCCTATTTCTGGCACAGAGCTCCTAAAACCCTTGGAATTTCCTAAGTGATGGGAGCTATAAAGGTGTCTTTCGTTTTGTTAATGAGGTGACGTTTGGGAAGCCCCTAGATCACCTAAGGATGGGGGCTGGTCACCAGTGGAGCCGGCCATGTGATTAGAGGGTTGGAACTTTCAGTCTTACCGGGACCTCCAGGGAAGGGAGAGGGGCTGAAGGTTGAGTTAAACATCAATGGCCAATGATTTAATCAATCATACCTATGTAATGAAGCCTCCATAAAAACCCCCAAGGCCAGGGTTTGGAGGGCTTCCAGGTTGGTGAACACGTGGAGATGCGGGGAGAGTGATGCGCTCACAGAGCCTGGAAGCTCTGTGCCCTTTCCGCATACCTTGCCTTAAGCATCTCTTCCATCTGGCTGTTCCTGAGTTATGTCCTTTTGTAATAAACCAGTAATCTGGTAAGTAAGATGTTTCTTTGAATTCTGTGAGTTGCTCTAGCAATGAATAAGACCCAAAGAGGGGGTCATTAGAACCTCCAATCTAGCTGGTCAGTCTGAAGCCCAGGTGACAGTGTGGACTTGAGATTGGCATCTGAAGTGGGGTGGGGGTAGGGTAGTCCTGTAGGATCCAGCCCTTAATCTGTGGGATCTGATGCTATCTCTAGGTAGATAATGTTAGATTTGAGTTGAATTGTAAGACACCCAGCTGGTGTTGGAGAATTGCTTGGTGGTGTGGAAGAAAAACACACTCATTGTAAACATGTATTAAGCATTTACTGGTACTGTGCCTAGTTGTTATATGCATGGCCTCATTAAGTCCTCACAGCAGCCCCCTGAGCTATTTTTTTAACCCCATTTTATAGATGAGAAAACAGAGGCACAGGGAGGATAAGTAACTTGTCTCCCCTGGGATCTGAACCTAGGCAGTCTGAACCATTATGATCTGGCCTCTGGTCTGCTTCCACATGCTGGGGAGTGAGCAGGTTGCAGAAGAAAAGGGTGGAAATTCCTATTCACCTTGAGCTGACCAACTGGGAGGCCCAGTGGTGGGTGTTCCTCAGGTGCTTTCTTTCAAAAAACTCTTGAGATGTAGACATCATCATTTCCACTTTGTAACCAATAACCATTATCTGAGCACCACTGTGTGCTAGGGACTGCACTAGAAACTTCCAACCGTATCCCTCATTCTTCTCACAATTGTTCAAGTGGCTAATATCATCCCCTTACAGATGAGAAAGCTGAGGCTGCCTGAGGTTAAGCTACTTGTCAAGTTTGTGCAGCAAGGTTGAGCTGTTTATAAAACTGAGGGATTTTAATGAATGAAGGTTTCTGTTTCTTGAGCGGTCTTGGCCTTAGGCTAAGAAGAGAAGCCAGCTAAAAATATCCATCCAGTTGAGCGAAAGCTGCCCTGTTGAGGCCCAAGATTGAAAGTTATATTGTTTTTCTCTTTCTGACTTACTTCACTCTGTATGACAGTCTCTAGGTCCATCCACGTCTCTACAAATGACGTATGTAGACGTATAGCTGATTCACTTTGCAGTACATTATAAACTAACACAATATTGTAAAGCAACTATACTCCAATAAAAATTAAAAAAAAAAAAAAAGAAAGTCATGGGCCTGGGCTTCATCTCAGGAACTTGAAAACAGATTCATTACCAGCCCTGAGCTTCTGTCTGTTGCTGGCGTGGTCGCTTCTTCCTTCTGTTCACAGCATTCTTGACTTCTGGGGTGCAGGTGTCCCTGGTGTTAAACCGGCAGCTGCCAGGTACGAGAGATGCCCCTTGTGAAGCAGTGAATAGGAAAGTGAGCTGGTGCCCACTCGTTTCTGTGTGCCCACTGCCGGCACTACACTGGCAGGACATCAGTGCAGATACGTTGGATAAAATGCTCTGTCCTTCTCTGACACCAGGATGCCTGGTGTTACTTAAACACCAGGCTATAATCTGGAGTGATTTTCACCTGCCCTGAAGGAATTCTTTTTTTTTCATTAACTCATTAATTCTGGTTGAGCCAGTAAAACTCATCACACGTTATTCATTTTAGAATTTAAAAATCAAATTTCGAGTCAATGCTAAATGGATCACAGGTACTCCTTCCTTCTATGAGAGATGAGCTTTTCATTACCAATTCCATCGATTTGAATTACCTGTAACGGGCAGACTTTGTTCCTCAGGCTCAGCGTGGCTAAGGGTGCCACGTGAGATTGTCTTGCTTGTGGAGGGGAGTGAATGCCTTAGAGGTCCCCTTCCTTGCTTGCTTCTGTGACTGTGGTGTAGACTGCACCAGCCAAAACAGCTCGGTCGGTGCGATCTGCCGCCCTAGCACTCTGCCGTCAGCCTTCCGCGGGCTCAGATTCCGGGGTGAGAGGGTAAAGTGAAATTGTGTCGAATGATTAAATGAATATGCATCAGAAAATGCCTGGCAAGTGCTTTGAAGCATAGAGATTATCAGCGGACTCTGTGCATAGCCATATGAAAACCAAGTCCACCGGGAGGTTTTAGACCTGCTTTAGAAAACACAGAGAAACGGCTCAGCAGGAAGAGCCCCTGCAGCCTGTACTTTGCTCCTTTGAGCAAATCAATCGGCTTTTTAAAACCCAGGCTTTAATTGGTTATACTCTGGGAGAGGGTTTTCGATACATTCCCCCATCTGGCAGGACTAATTGTTCTTTGCATTTGGTGAAGGAGGCCTGGAAGGTGTTCATGCCTATAAATGTCGCTGCTCGCGGCCGTTTGATGGTAGTGAGTCTCTTCTGCCATCTGACTCTTGCAAATGTTTCCTAGGATATGTCTTATATCTGAGCAGCTCCCACAGAGCTCCTGTGATGTAAGAGACGCGAGGTACCCTTGTATGGCCAGGACCTCTGATGGAGAGCCACCGAGCATCACAAGCCTGGTTTCTGACCTCCCTGTTGATAATGGCCCCATGTGGGCCAAGGAGACAAGTGAGATGGACCAAATATACTTGCTGGGGTCCCAAATCTGGCCCCTGTGGGTGCTGCTACCTGCCTCAGTAGACTCCCTACCTCTGCCCCCCTTGCCACCTATGCCCCCCAGTACCTGCCAGAGCCCACCTTTAGGGACTGGGCTTTCAGGTGTGATGAGTGTAGCTGTGCCAGAGTGTTAGGGCTGCTGGTTTCCTTATCCAATTTTGGATCCACCTGACAGACCCTGCAGCGGTCCGTGCTCAGCTCTCTCCGTTTCCTTGAGGAGAACCAGCCCCAACACAGCATGATTTGGAGAGACCATGGGTCAGAGGCATTGCAGAGTTTCTTGGCTGCGTCTGCTGGGAAGGACCTTCTGGTCAGGGCTGTCCCTGACACACAAGTCAGAGACTGTTCCACAGAGGAGGACTTGCATTCTCTTGTAACTCTGGTCATACCATCACCCATTTTGGAAACAGTAGTACCTGCTGGCCCCTGGAGTATGCTGAAATGCTCCATCACTGAACCTACATCCATTTGTTAATTCATTCATGTCAGTGAGTGTTTAATATTTATTATATGCGGCAGTTATTATGCATTTATTACGTATGAGCATTATAAATACATGTTACATAGACATCTTATTTAATTCCTAACAGCCCTATGAAGTGAGCCATGTTGTGAGGCAGTATAGGACCCCTGAGGCTGGAGCCAGACTATGTGTATTCAATTTCCAGCTCTGCTCACCATCGGCTCTGTGATGTTGGGCACGTTGCTTAATGTAAACTTTCTGGGCTTTAGTTTCCTATCTGTAAAATAGGATAACAATAATATCTACCTCAATGGGTCGTTACAAGGAATAAGTTAACGCATAGAGTGCTTTTTGAACAGAGCTCGGCACTTGGTAAACACCTATATAAGTGTTTGCCATTGTTACTGTCATCACACAAGTGAGAATTCTGAAGCACAGGGAAGTCATCAGTGTTTACGTGGCAGAGCTGGCATTAGGACCGCGTCTGATTCCCAAGCTCCACCGTTCAGACCTGGGTGGAAGTGATCACATCTTCCCTCTAGGGAGAGACCTTTGTGGGAATTCCATATTCACGCAGCTGGCAAGGACAGCGGGGGAGACAAATAGACATTGTCTTCCTCAGGAAGGACTCTTGTCTCACATCTCTGGGCCACAGTTATCTCAGTGAGGTTCAGATGAGAAGAATAGGTTTTGACTTTCTGCATTCAAATCCCCTTCCAGCAACACATCCTTGAGACCCCACCCAAGTCAAAGGGTGAGCTTCCGGGATCCCACATCTCCTGCTCATCTCTTTGCTCACAGCAGCTTCTTTGCACCCAGGTGTGAATGCCTGCTCATTTCACTCTCATAATACCTCCCATGTTTATACTAATGTGGGGGTTACATAAGATAAACTCTATAAAGCTTTTGTCTCAGGGCCCAGCACAGAGTAAGTGCTCAGTAAACTTTAGCTATTACTATTATTTTACCAAGTCACCTTCCTTCCAAGTTTGGAGCACACTTCCCTTTGCCTAGATAATACTCTGCAGCAGTGGGTTCTTTTTTGCTCCTTGATTTCTAGGGCAGACCAAGCCCCTTCTTGCCCTCCATTACATCCCCAGGAGAAACACCAGTGTGGGTCGAGGGCAAGGGTATGTTTGGGCCTTGGGTCCTGCAGAGGAGCTTTCCTTATGAACAGCAAAGAGGTTAAAATTTTTGCACTTAGGGTGGTCTGTCTTTGCCTCTTATTCTTCAACTTCTCTTTGGGGAATATGGCCTTTGTGGAATCCATGTGGTGAGCTGGGCTCAGAGTTATCTCCCACATGGAGGTGACCCTTTTGCCCTTAGAAGGACCTCAGTTGGGTCCAAGATAGATCCAATGACCCAGACTAGCTCCACGTTGTTGCCCAGGGCCACAGGTTCCCATAAGGATTAGGGACCACATACAAACATTTTTGACAGTTATAGAGCACTTATAATGTGCCAGGTATTGCTCACTGGATCCTTCAAGTAACCCTGTGTGGTAGGAGGAATAAAGGCCCCCAGAGATGTCCACATCCTAATCCGTAGAATCTTATGAATATGGTCTATTATATGGCAAAGGGCAATTAAATTTGCTAATCAGCTGACCTTGAGATGGGGAGATTATTCTGGATTATCTGGCAGGGCCCAAGATAAACACAAGGGTCTTTTCAAGTGAAAGAGAGGCAGGAGAGTCAGAGTGATTCAGTGTGAGAAGGACTCAACTACCCTTGCTGACTCTGAGGACGGAGGATGAGGGTCATGAGTCAAGGAGCACGGACAACTGATAGAAGTTGAAAAAGGCAGGAAAACGGGTTCTCTCCAGAGCCTCTGGAGGAGCGCAGCCCTGCTGACACCTTGATGTTAGCCCACTGAGACCCATTTCAGATTTTTGACCTCCAGAGCCATAAGATAATACATTACTGTCATTTTCATCACTGAGTTTGTGATCATTTGTTACAGCAGCAATAAGAAACTAATACACCCTAAAAGTAGGTAGAGTTATTATCTCTGTTTAAGGTGAGCGTTCTGAAGTTTAGAGAGGTTAAGTAACTCATGCCCTGTCACACATAAGAAAGCTTGGAGCTGGGACCTGTACCCAGCTGTTTGATTGGAGCCTGGGCTCATAGCCACCATGTTATCTGACTCTCCAACCCCAGCTATTGTATAGACCATGATCATTTCCGTCATCTTACTCTTCATGCATTTTTCCTGCAGGAATTTGCACTGGGGGCAGGAGGTATGCAAGGAAGTTGGGATTCAGCTCTTGGCTACCTCTGTCTGTTTCCATCGGAAACATGATCCCAGTGTGTGGTAGAAAGGAGGGCAGAGGCCTGGCTTGCAGAGGTGCTGGGTGGACCGTCTGGCTCTGGTCATAACTGCAAGTCTTGTGTGGCCTTATGTCAGCTGCTGTGTGATAGGGTTTCTGGATGATGATCTGGGTTCACTCTGCCCTTATTAGCAGTCAGTGTGTGGAGACTTTCAAGCACAGCTCCTGAGGAAAAACTATGCAGGGGCTCATTTGAGTGGAAAGAAAAATTATTTTGATTTGTAGCCAAAATGCTTGAAAGGATGAATGAGTATTTTCAATGGATCTAAACACTTACATACTCACTGGATATAAGTTGTATTAGCGTTTCCTGAAGCTAAATAATGTTGATGTAACAGAAAACTGTTTTTACAATAATGTGAAGAGAGCCTTTCACAGGAAGAAGTAGGGGGAATGGTTAAAAAAGAAAAAAGGTGGAGAAGGTTAAGAGCATTGATTATACTTATACTCGACAAATGAGTATAAGTGTGAATACAATCATAACCTAGAGTATCTTAAGGAAGCATAAAAGGTTGAAGTATATTAAGGAAGCAAAAAAGGTTAAAGGAAAATGGAAAGAACTGGGGATGTGTGAGGTGGGGTGCGCAGACGGGGGTGAGGAAGGACAGGAGAGCTGCTGGCACGCTGTCTCAAGCCTCACCATCCAGTCCAGTGGCCCGTGGCCACCTATGGCTTCCGAGCACCTGAAATGTGGCTGGTGCAAACTGAGGTGTGCGCTAAGCATGAAACAGACAACCGACTCAAAGACTTCTAATGAAAACAAGAATGTAAACTATCTCATTAATCATGTTTATGTTGATTACACATTGGAATGATAATGTCTAGATGTGTTGGGTTACTAAAATTAATTTCACCTTTTTCTTTTTCCTCTTTTTAATGTGGCTACAAAAATTTACAATGACACATGTGGCTTGCATTCTATTTCTATCAGACAGTGCTGGTCTAGAGAGCAGAAGTGGGACCAAGGGTGTAATATTAACAGGGAGGCACTTTGGCCTCATGGTAAGGAAAGAGCTTCTAACAATTGGCCATGTCCAAAGAAGGGAGGCAGGAGCTCCTTGTCAGCAGTAGAAATGAAGGCCAAGCCTGTCTTCTCAGGGCCTTTGGAGGGGATTGTTGCTTTGAGAGCAGGACTGGACCAGCTCATCACTCAGAGCCCTTCTGATGCTCAAAGGACTGTGAGTGCATATATGGATTTGTGTATATTAATTACATCTTTTCCTCATTTTATTGTTATGTATTTCCCTGGTTCTTCTCACTGCCCTTGGGAAAACACAGTGGCCTTCTTTCAGAAGTCGAGTGGGTGAGTGTCTTGATTCAAGGAAGCATACAGCTGCTCCGTGCTCCTGAGGCCTCGAGGGCCCCCTTGGACGCCAAGGTCAGGCCCCGAGTCACTCAGTGCACAAGCCAGAAACTGGGCACCCCAGAATGGTGTCCTGCCCCAGGGCAGCTGCCCAGTCACCGATGAGCTCCTGCAGCAGAGTTTGGTGGCCACATCCACCTGGAGTCTGGCCAGCCCACTGTTCTGTGGTCCAGGGACCTGCAGGCTCCTGGCACTGCCACCCCAACATGCAGCAGGAGGGCTGGAGTGATAGCCCCCAGGGCCTGGCTCTATGTTGTCTTTGCACAGCCCAAGAGGCCAATGACATTAGCTGAGCCAGTGATCAACCTAAGCTACTCCTAGCAGCAAGGAGAAATTTGAAACCCTGTAAAGGAATGTTTTTAGGCTTTCGAGCAGAACCCATCTGCATGATCTTCTAATTACAAATTGGAGACTAACACCCAATTTTCACATTCATCTGACTGCACGTCCTTGGAAGGGATACTCTTGAATTCTCTACGAACATGCTACTGTACTGGCTTTCTGCCAGTCCCGACTGGCTTTGCTCTGGTATTCCTGTACCCGAGGCCACTGGGACGGCAGGCCTGCTTAGATCTGTACCACCTGAGCCAGGCAGGACTGGGGACTCTCCTGTCCTCCCAGGGCAGGGAATCACGAATAAGAATGGCTCGCATGTGCCCATAGCATAGCCTATGTGAGCACTTTACACGCATGACCTCATTGATCCTTCCAGACACCTAACGGGATACATATTATTATCCCCATTTTATAGATAAGGAAGTTAAGGCTCAAAGCGTTTAGGAGATCACATAATTGGCAAGCTTCAAGGAAGGGCCATAAAGATAGATTTGTCTGACTTAGGACCCCAAAATATTAGCTACCATAACCCATTTCAGGGACTTAGCAAACCCAAAGAAAGCAGAGCCTGTAAAATTGCCAGATAGAGGTAGAGGAAGTAAGGAGAGAGTGGGAAGAAGGGGGAGAGGGCAGGGAAGAAGGTGACACGCCCATTCATTCATTCATTCATTCATTCTACGTGTTTCCCCAAAAGTAGAGTGTTCCTCTTGAACGTTTCATAAACCAAAATGGTGGAAAGCCAAGAAGGAATTACCTTAAGACACATCTTCCTAACGGATGCACAGAATAAACTGAGATAAAGCACAGTTGCTCACAGACACAGTTCAAAGCTATGGCGGCTTGAGGCTACG
Organism: Delphinapterus leucas; assembly: GCF_059928025.1. Lineage (NCBI taxonomy): Eukaryota > Metazoa > Chordata > Mammalia > Artiodactyla > Monodontidae > Delphinapterus > Delphinapterus leucas. The sequence goes on from NC_143135.1 coordinate 44,050,117, forward strand.
ATGCTGAGTGCGACTGCTGAGCAAGGAGCTTGGCGGTGCCACTCTCTCTGTTTGGGGTGTGCGCTGCCTCTCACAGAGGCAAAACATTGTTTGCCTTGCTGCAAAACAAATGCTGAACACTATTTTTGCTTTTCACCTTTTTTTGTAAAAGCAAAAAATCCACTTTGGATTTCTTTCAGTTAGTGAAAACGGGTACCAACTAGGTCTTTCACAAAAATGAAGTGGCATAAAGCGAACTTTCGAAAAGTGGGGGATACCTGTAAATGGTTTAATTCTGGGCCTTTGGTAGGTCAGACGGCAAAATGAGAAGGACCAGCCCCTTCCCTGGAGAATCTCAGGAAGTGACAAGACAGTTGTGCTGAGCGGAACTGTGCTCGGCCTGTGCCTGCTTCTACGGAGGCACAGGCTAGAAAACTGCGAGTTTGTCTGTGGGAGGCAGGGTGGGCTTGCACAGAGGAGGATGCGTTGGACTTGGACTTGAGGGGGGAGTAGGCATTTGGGACAGAAGGAACCACATAAGCAAAGGCCCAGAAGTTGGGGGGCACATTGGCTTATTGGGAGATGTTGGCTGGTCATTCCCAGGGAGAGGAGAGCGGGGAGTGGGGGGGTGGAGGGAGGCTGGACTGGGTGGGGCTTTGGTTGTCATAGCAGCTCATGTGGTGGGACGTGGCGGGAACATTCCTTCCTTCCCTCGTTCACTTAGCTCTTATCCAGCTCCCTTTACATATATGTATCAGTCACGGTTAGCAGACCAGGGTGGGGCTTGGCTGGGTTGCGGGGCGGGGGGTGGGGGGCATCAACTTGGACAGAGGTATCCCAGGGCTGCCCTTTCCCACTCAGATTTGCCTTGGATTTGAGGTTCCTGGTAGCAGAGCACAGCCCCTGAAACCAAAACCCTGCCGGACTGCAGAGAAAAGGCAGGGGCCCCTGTTGGTTGTCAGGCACATCTCCATGGAGGAAGTGGAGATTTATTGAGTGTTAAATGTCAGTATCGATGTAATAAAGATGGTACACTGTAAGTAATAAGCACGTTCCAGGTGAGGAACCATTTTCAATAAGTTGTCAACCTGTCTGGTACTATGAATTATTCAAAAAAAAAGATGTTGAAGAAACCCCACTTGGAGTTATTTAACTTTCAGATCTACTCCTTAGCTCTGTCCCTTCTTGACAGGAGCACCAGTGTCCTGTGGTACCCAAGGACCTTGGAATTTGCACACACTTTCATCTCATTAGAAGATCCCAATATTCCTTTTGCTGTCTTTCCTGTGATGAGGACAGGCTTGATGGAAAATGGATTTCTGACCTTCAGAGGCTCTTGTGAAAGGCAGGAGAACTTTCAGGAAATGAATGCAGGAGGAAAAGAAGGCAAGAAGGACAAGAGGTGTGAGGCCCCTGGGATGTTCATGGCATCTGACAAATGTGGCCAGGTGTCAGCTTTGACCACTCGCCCCCCAAAGATCTACACATCATTCTGGATAATTCCACAGCCCTGGGGGTATAGCCCTTATAGATTCCTGCTCACTCCCAGGGACTCAAGGCTGCCCCTGCCTCCTGGGTTCCTGTCTTCCCATGGATCACTTCCATGATGTACTCACTGTGCTGAGTTGGTGAGTTCACAGGGAATTCACAAAGGAAGGGCTCACACACACAGTAGGCCTTCCCAAAGATTATGAGGACAGCAGCTTTCAATGGCTACAGAATCCTAGAAGTTCCTTTTTTTTTTAAAAATTAGTTTACCATTTTAAAAAATAAATTATTTTATTTATTTATTTTTGGCTGCGTTGGGTCTTCATTGCTGTGCGCGGGCTTTCTCTAGTTGCAGCGAGCGGGGGCTGCTCTTCGTTGCGGTGCGCGGGCTTCTCATTGCGGTGGCTTCTCTTGTTGCGGAGCACGGGCTCTAGGCATGCGGGCTTCAGTAGTTGCGGTGTGTGGGTTCAGTAGTTGTGGCTTGCGGGCTCTAGAGCGCAGGCTCAGTAGTTGTGGCGCACGGGCTTAGTTGCTCCGCGGCATGTGGGATCTTCCCAGACCAGGGCTCGAACCCGTGTCTCCTGTATTGACCAGCGATTCTTAACCACTGCGCCACCAGGGAAGCCCCCCTGGAAGTTCTTAAAAGGGGTTTCACTGCTTACATTTCATCCCAGGCCCACCCCATCTGGCCAGCCTGGCACTCACTGCCCTCCCTTCTCTTTCTCAGAAGCCAACTCCCGGCTGTTCATGCTCCCTGAGAGGGCCACTTTCTTCCCTCCTCTGACTCCCCACAGCTGGTGCCCTGGTCACCTTCCACCCAGCACTCATCACATTGGTTTCCAAAGACTTCTGTCCCTAGGATGAATTCACTGGTTATCCCTCTGTTTACTTATGATAGCTCACCTGGAGACTGGCATAATGGTCACATTGTACCAATGAGGAAACTGAGGCTTGGAAACGTTGAGTGATCTGCCCACAGCCCCCTGTAGAGTGGCACTCCCAAGGGCCCTGCACAGCTGCTCGACTTCTCCTCACCCCTCCTGGACCTGATCACAGCTCTTTCTCCCCCCTTTGCCAGGGCTGCTGAGGGCCTGTCTTTCCAGTCTCTGCCTCTCTCATTTTTATAAGCCACCTGACTTCACACACACTCCATCTTATGCTCGTTCCGTCAGTAGAAGGCAGCAGAGAGACCCTAGGGTGCTTTATTAACATCTTACTTGGCTGTTTTTGGAGTGAAGCAAATTGTCCAGAGTGAGCCTGGGTTCCCAGTGGTCAGCAGAAGGCTCTTGATGTTGCAGGAGCTCTGCCAGATGTCCTTGGAGATGGCCAGCCTCAGACAGTCATCCTGACTCCTTCCGGCCTCCATCCTGACCCCAGCACTTACCTGCTCCGGGATTTCAGATAATCCTTTAAACCGCTCTGAGCTTCTGCTTTTCTAATTTGTAACATGCAGATGGTAAGAGTTATCTCACTGAGATCTTGGGAAGATTAAATGAGAAAGTGAGTGGAGAGACCCTGGCGTGGAGGAGATGCAGTTTCCTTTCAGGGAGGGACAGTCACACATTGCACTCAAGCTGTCCAGTGACAGTTACTTTGCTCTGGGCCTTCATTTCAACCTGCATACGCCCACTCGCAGTTCACGGCTGCTCTTTTAGAGCCACATTAATCATCCCTCCAGAAACTCACAGAAAGGAGCCTAAATATCAACTCGCCCACGGGTACTGAGCTCATTATTTATTGAAGAAACTGGCGCAGCCCCCACCCACCTGCCCTCCTGCGGCTCACTAGTGTCACTAAGGGCTGGGTTTAGTGCCTTCTGCCTTTCAGAGTCGTGCCTCAGTTGAGAGGAAAAGTGTGTGTATTTCAGAGTGGCCTTGTGGGGGTGACACTAACCTTTCGTGAGCCTTCTGCAGACTTTGGCTCCCAGGACCTCTGTGTGACAGGCCAGGAACGGGCTGGTGGCCCAGTCTCAGATCCACCCTGCCAAGGGCTTCTCCAGAGTGGCTGAGCAATTAAACCCTCAGAAAAACATCCAGTGGACATTCTGTTCCCTTCAACCAATATGTTGGGGTTTTTTTTATAAATTTATTTTTATTTATTTATTTTTGGCTGCACTGGGTCTTCGTTGCTGCACAGGCTTTCTCTAGTTGCAGCAAGCGGGGGCTACTCTTCGTTGCGGTGTGAGGGCTTCTCATTGCGGTGGCTTCTCTTGCTGCTAGAGCATGGGCTCTAGGCGCACGGGCTTCAGTAGTTGTGGCGCATGGGCTCAGTAGTTGTGGCTCGCGGGCTCTAGAGCACAGGCTCAGTAGTTGTGACACACGGGCTTAGTTGCTCTGCGGCATGTGGGATCTTCCCGGAGCAGGGCTCGAACCCGTGTCCCCTGCACTGGCAGGCAGATCCTTAACCACTGCACCACCAGGGAAGTCCCTCAACCAAGATGTTTTAAGTGTCTTTGCTAGCAGTTAGTTATATAAAGGTGACCACACAGCTCCCAGTGTGATGGCGGGGGAGACAGAAAAGTTTGCAGAGCTGTCCTGTCTGCTGAAGGGTATGCCAGGACTGAGGGCTGAGTGCCATGGGAGACCAGAGGAGGGCGTCTCACAGCCTGGAGAGTCAGCGGCAGCTTCCGAGAAGCTGAATTTAGGAGAATAATTTAGCCAGGCTAAGAAGGGAGCTGGGGCAAGGACAGAACTCTGGACAAAGGGAGTAGCGAGAGCAGAGGCAAAGGGGCGTGGGATTCTCTCTCAGCACAAAGGCAGGCAGCAGACTGGACCGATGGGGAGGGAGTCAAGATTTTGGACGGGCAAACCCGTGAGCTTCTCAGGTTTAAAGAAGAAAACATTGAGCCAATGGAGTGAGTCTGAGCAAAGGTGTCTGAGATTTTAATGTGCATGTGAGTCACCTGGGGGCTTGTTAAATTCAGATTATGCTTAGGTAGGTCTGGGCTGGGGGCTAAGAGTCTGCATTTCTAACAAGTTCCTAGGTGAAGCTCATGCTGCTGGTCCATGGACCACACTTTGAGTAGCAGTGGAGAGACCTGCAGCAGATGGGACAAGCCCTGTGCGTCTGACCTTGCAGGCTCTTATTCCTCGTTTCCTGTGACTGTGCATGAACGGTGAATGGGAGTTTGGCTTTAGCTAATTCCATGAAGCAGCCGAGGGACTGGTGCTTTGGCCAATGCACAGGCCCATCGCCTTAGTATGACTGGGCTACTGGTTTGCTTTTATTCTCTTTTTAATGATGTTTGCCTCAGTAAACCTGTTTCTGAATTCCCACTCAGACAAGGCAAGGACTTCTGAGAGGAAGACAGACTGTCCTGTCTGTGGGAATCCAGGCTGGTGTGATGGTCCCCATGGCTTCCGTGTGAGCCTAAAGGGCTGGGGCCTCGCCCATGAGGGAGGACGGCCCCCTCCTCAGTGACTCCAGATGTACCTTCTCTCCTCCCAGCCTCTGTGCGTTTCCCCGCACCGCAGAGCAGTCCAAGACAGACCTTCTACCTGGAGTCCTCTCGTTCCCTTGCCCACTGGCTCAGGGGGGCTGTGGGCCGTGATGGAGAACGGTGTGGAGACACAGTTCCAAGGTGGGGCTGAGGGTCCAGCCCAGGTGTGCTGATCGCACGGGTACCAGCGTAGCTGGGGAGGGTGGCAAGGGCTCCGTCTGGCCCTCAGGCACAGTCTGGCTCACATGGGCTTCTCTGGTGCTAAGTGCCCCCAGCCTCCATGACACACTGTCCTTTCTCACCCCGGGTTCTCCATACGAAAGGCCCTAGTGGAATGTTGGTTCCATTCAGTCCAGTTCAGAAACTGCCTGTTAAGCACCCACCATGGGCCTGGGCTCTGGGGAAACAAGGGTCCTTTTCTCAAGATGTCACAGTTCAGTAGGAAAACAGACAAGGACATTGACAGTTATCATTCAGTGTGGTTAGAGTGTAGCATGGGGACTATAGGGACCTAGCTAGGGGGTGATTGATTCTGTAGAATGGAGTATATTCATTCAACAAATCCTTACATTGAGCTAGGCACTGGGATAAAACAAACAAGGCCCATGCCTTGAAGGGCCTACCAGTGTGTGGGTGGGGACAGTGACCATGTCCTGGGCAGGTGCAGGAGGTGCTGTCCGGGTCTTGCCCACATCCCCTCGCAGGGCTCCTTCAGGGCACATGGCCCCAACTTCCAACCACCAGCACCTAAGTTTCTTTGTTTGGGTATTTTCTCTTCCCACTAGTATCCACTCTGCTTGGGGGTGAGGGCACAGGCCAGAGTGCTGGGGAATTAATGCTGCTGCCCCTAACAACCATCAACCAATGACTGGCAGGAAATGGAGTATAAATACCCCAGGTCCCTGGCCCCTGGGGAAGACAGCTCTGAGGTGTGGGTTCTACACTGAGTTTCCCCAGCACGGTGCTGCCCCGATCACCCACCGTGCTGGTGGGAAGAAGTACCCTTTGTTGGCTGCCTTCCCTTCTTTGTCTCACTTTTCTCACTTCAGGATCTTCTTTACCTCCTACTCGAAATCAAACGCTTGTCCCAGAGTTGGCTTTTGGGCGAACCTACGCTAAGACAGTAGAGAAGGAGAGATCCATGTTTTGGAAGGGGCAGCAGCATGAGAGAAAGCACAGATGTGTGGATACATGTGGTATGCAGGGAACTGTGGGGTGCTGTGCCGTAGCTGAGGTGAGCCGTGGCACAGGCCATCTCCTCTCATGGGAACTTGGGGAGGACTCACCTTGCAGGGCTAAGGGGGATGCTTTGGGTGGCTCCACCACCCGTTCGGCCCTGAGCTCACTCACCCAGCTCCTACGTGTAGCTGCCCAGACCCATGGAGAGCCTGCCGCTGTGGTCCCATTGGACGATCAGTGCTAAGGAACTTGGAGAAGATTATTGATGAAAGTATTTCCCAAAGCAGGTTCCGTGGAACATCGGTCCTGGGTTGTGCCTCTCAAAAGAGGGCTCCCTGGTTACCGAGTTTGCCCAGTGCCGCAATTACACTTCATTCTTAGAGGATCCCAGTGTATATCAGAGACCTGAGAAGTCCTGAGTCAGAATTCTTTTTCGCTTAACCAGAATTAGTCAGCATTTTCCATAGTCAGTTGACGTGGAGCCTTCTATCTCACAACAGTACTAACTCTGCAGAGAAGGAAGGTTCTGCAGAGCTCGCTGCAGGAAGTGCTGATATGGGATGGGAGGACTTATCTGGAGAGTCAGGGAAGCCTCTGGAGGGCTGAAACCGGCCTGCCACTGTCACTCTTCTGCTGTCAGTGAGCCCTGGCAGAAATGGCACCGCTACATTCCACAATCAGATCACAGAACCAGCCCTAGGACCGTGTAGTAGCCAGAGGCACCCAGAGCCTCTTTCTGCCAGAGACTAGAAGCAGAGCATCCAACAAATTCATAATGTGCTTCATAGACAGGGGCAGCTCAGAAGACAGCCTGAGAGATGGGAGAAGCCACCAACTGGAACTAATTCATACCATTAGGCCAGTGAAAGATGGACACACACCTAAGAATGAACAGAGAATATCCCGGACCATTATCAGAGGGGTAAACTAAAACCTGGAATGAGATGAGCAAAGAGAATAAGTAACAGTGACTGAGGCATTTGATTGAGAGAGACAACTCTGTTCTTGACTTATTTTGTGGCCACCATTCCTGACTTGTTCTAGGAGATTACATTTCAGATGAGGTCACTGAATGAAAGGAAGTTGCAGCCCAAGTAGGGAAGGTGACATAGAGCAGTGTTTCCCCACCTGGATCTGAAAACTCGAGAGGTCCCTTTTGCTATCTCCCATCTCCCTTCTCTCGTCTCCTGGTGGGGATGGGGTGGGATTGCAGCTTTGCTCCCCTCTCCTCACCCTGTCCCTTCCTCTCCCTCACTCCTGGATCAGGGAGGTGAACATCCAGGTAACTTACCTATCCACAGTGCAGCTGTAGTTTAGAAACAGTGATATGAAACACAGCTGTTTGAAGTGAGTTCACCTTTCTGACCTGAGTTTCACCAGATGAAGCTTCACAGAAGGTAAGTTTACAGAAGAAAACATTGATCCAGCAGCCAGGGGCTTCATGGTGTCCTGGGGAGTGGGACTGGGGCCAGAGATCAAAATAAGTAAGTGTCCTGACTTTGTCACAAAAGTGTCCTGACTTTGTCAGCTTTGCAAACTATGGGTTAGTGAGTTTAATGTCATCCCTTAGCAAACCACTAGAAGGAATCATTTTTTAAAAAATTATTTTTGAATTTTATCAAAGTAATTCTTTATGCACTTAAAAACCTCAAATAGTACCTGTAATAAAATACGATAGTTCTCTGCTTCACCAGGGTCATCTTCCCAGCCTTGACCCTCAAAGGAGCTCTGTTTAACCCTTTTAGCTGTTTCTTCTCATATTTGCCACCATATTTCTAAATAATATGTTTATACCACTGACTCAGCAGTATTAGGCATTATACATTGATCTCCTGATATAGCAGGTGAGGCTTTTTTTTTTTTTTCTACTTTCCACCTCCTCAAAACCATGTCTCTTCTCCCCCAGTCCTCACATTTTGTATAAAGACAATAGGCAGTGTTTACATTACATACTGTGAAATATTGCCCACTGTTAAGTTCAGCTTCCATGATGTAAACTTTTGTTCTTCCTGGTTGAATCAATGTCCAGCTAGGAAAACAGAAAATACTAAGCATTTTAACAGGAAGGGAATGACTTAAGGAAATGGTTGTACAGGTAATGGAAGAGCTGGGAAGCCAAAAGGGAGAAGTTGAGGCAAATAGAAATTAGCAACAGCAGGAAGCTGCTACCATGTCTAAGGCTGGAGAGCCAAGGGTGTGGGCAGTCTTTCCAGAGCCCAGGATGCACAGCTACCTGGCAGAAGGTGGAACCAAAATGGACTTGTCCAAGAGGAGTCAAAGACATGGAGGAGGTGCCACATCTGTGGGGGACACCACATGAAGCAGAGAATGAGAGGGAGAAATACCTTGGCTTCTCCCTTTCTCCCGCCCTCCATCTCCCTTCAGTGCCTCTCATTGGCCAAATGCAGATAGAAGCCAATTGAGAAGTACAGCCGGCCAGAGTCAACCCCTCTTCTCCCCTCTCTAACTCCCATGGTACAGAACAGGTCAGAGAAGAGCCAGGAATGGATATGAGGGCAAACAAGCAAATACCAAACACACTAATATTAATATTTGCCCTTTTTATAAAAAAAGAAAATTACATTAGTATTTAGCATTGATTTGTTTTTCCTGTGTGCTCTATCGTATCTGTTTTACACCTTTGACATTACTTTCCAAATATTTGAATATCTCATATAATCCATCAGTTTCGTTTTGTTTTCTGGAGTGCTTGATCTTTCTGTTCCAGTCAGGGTGGTTTGCTCCAGGCCTGCCTCGGTGCTGTTGTGTGAGGCTTCAGGGCAACTTCATCTTGGGGGGATCCCTCATCCTTGCTCCTGGGCTGAATCCCCTGGGTTAATCCCATGGCTTCCTCTTTCTTGGTTTACTCCCTTTTTATAGAGGCTTGTCTTCCAACAGCTTCCCAAGACAGAGGCCATGGGAAATAAATATTTTGCCCTTGCATGTCTGAAAATATCTTTAGTCTACATTCACATTTGATTGACAGGTTATGTGGCTTTAGACCTCCAAGTTGAAAACAGAATTTTCCTTGGAATTTTGAAGGTGCTGATTCATTAACTTCTAAATGCCAGTATTGCTTTGGAGATCTGGTGCCATCCAATATTTTTGCTCCTTTATATATGACCTGTTTTGTTTTTTCTTTTTTCCTCTTTGGAAAGTTTTAGTATCTTCTGTACATCCCCAAATTATCTTTGGGGACAAATCGAGACAAACAGCCCCAAGTATAGACTTGTCTTGCTGAGAGCATGAAGCCTCAGTGAGGCTTTTCTCCACAGTGAGGAAAATATCAAGTCCCAAAGGGATTTAGGCTTTCATCTTAGATCGAGCATGATGTCCCAAAGGGATCAGCCCCTAATTGTAGGGCTTCCGGGGGGAATTAGCCATCAACCATGGACGATGAAATGAAGCCTTCCCTTTCTGCTCTAACTTGGTGAATCTGGTACTCTGAATAAACAGGACCCCTGAGGTATGATTATAGAAGCAGCTTTCTTTTTGATACCACTGCCTTGCAAACATCCTCAATAGGAGTAAGTCTTCCACCGCAAGGGGGTAGAAATTCAGACAGGACCAGGACTTTCTTTGAATTAATGGGCAAGAATAAGTCGTATGATTTAAACCAAAACACAGTCTCAATTCCGTCCTTAAGAGGGTGCGGTGCTATATAATCAGCAAAACTTCAAACTTGGTTTGATGCTGATTCTTCTCCAAAGGCTCTGCAGTCCAAGAAGGAGTAGTGTGGTCCTGCTTCTCTCTTTCTTCATGCCTCCTTCCTTATTTGCTAGCCGTGCTCTCCCACCATTCTAGAAAGGAGGAGGGAGGAAAGGCGTAGGGGTGGGAGATGCAGGATCTCTCTTACTCGGCTGATACTGTCCAAAGATGGCTTTATGCCTTCTGCGCCTGGCAGAGATGGAGGATGACTCTGTTGTTATAATTTTCATGAGTTCTCTGGAGATCCCCCCGCAGTAACTGCAACTTCCTTGACAGAGGCCATGCTTCAGCTTTAACTGGCTACTCCCAGTGCCCCCATAGTTTCTGGTCCTCATGGTGGCTTATTGAAAGATCCCTTACTTTGGCAAGCTGCCTTGGATAGCAGACCTATTAAAATGACAGCAGGCTGACATTCCCACCTTGGGTTCCATGTTTGTGCACCATTGTCCAGCATTTGTGGGGGCTGTTTAGTGGTTGCCTTAGCTTTCTCAGGCATGAGGCATCAGTTACTAGACTCCCGTGTCCCCCAAATTTGGAGAACACATATCAATTCTGTAGATGGTTCCACTGAAGCCTCTCTAAGTTTGGTGTGGAGGTAGGTCATCCAGCCTTTCCGCCTGACAGAGACCCCCAACTCAGAAAAGCTCTTCACAGGTCCTCTCTTTAATCTCTAACAACCCAGTCCTTTCCAGTCACCTACTTGAGCTTCATGCTGGTTTGTCTAGGAGCTCAACTTGGGCATCTGGTATCCATTGCATCTGGGTGCTGTAGTGAAAATTCCCAGCTTAGCATTTCCTGTTAGACAGGCATCTTCAAGAATCTGCCTCCCCCTTGCACACTTGTCATACCATCTGAAGGTTGCTATGAAATAGCATTGCAAATATCTAAGCACATCTGAGTAATGGCTTCTGAAAGAGGCACTTGGGGCTGGAAATTTGATTCCTTCAGAAAGTTTCCTGAAAAAAGGACATTCCAATTAGTGAGTTGATAGCTTAGCCTTGTCACTGGAGCTGTCAATAGCAGAGCAAGATTGCCAGGCGATGCTTTATGAGCCAATAAAGGAGGATGCCACAGCACCTCCGGACTGGTAGGAAGCACGTTTTATTTGCTTATTTATTGCTGTTAATTTTATAGGCTATGGGAGAAATTTCTTCCTTCTGAATGTGTCCAGTTACCTCTGTTCACCCAAGAGGAATCACGTTCCCTGGCTCTGAGTATTCCTGAATAACCGCAGGAGAAAACACGGAAGGAGAACAGAAATATATATCCCTGGTGAAAAGGGTTCCAGGCCCCAATAAGTCAGCTATTGCGAGGGTAAGAGCCTGGGATTCCAGGGGCACCCAACTTTGAAGGGTCCCATCTCTATGCTGTCATTGGTGTCTGGATGACCCCCAATTCCATTGCTATTCATGAGAACCTTGACACTGAGCTAGAGTTATCAGCTGGTTTGGGGGGAGGCCTGAACTAAACTGATTTCTGATTTCTGCTATGGACCTGGATAGCAGATATGAAGGGGAAATATGATTCTTGAACAAATATGTTGAGAGATCACAGCCTCCAGGGGACAAGAAGGGGAGGCTGAACAGAGAAGACACTTCTGGCTTCTCCATGTCGGTATTTCCATCATCATGAGCCATGTCCCCATACAGGAAGTCTTGCGTTTAGAGAAGGAGATGGGCCATGAAGACCGTGGCTCCCCAGCTCTGTTCCTAGATTTGGCACCTGTTGCTTCCTCTGGTGTAGACAGTGGATTCAGGGTCTGCGTGGTTTGGATTTCTATGGAGTCAAGACGTGTGTGTAGCAGATGACTGTGGACCATGACAGTGACCATCCAGAGGACACGGGGAACTCGTTTTGTTTGAGGCTCCCTGTAGGAGCACTGCTGCGGCTGGGAGATTCAAACTGACTCTTTTCTAGTTTTCTAATTAATGTCTCTCTGCCTGAAGCTGAGCATCTTCTGAAGGTACAAGAAGTAAATGTTGGGCAGGTACCACCACTGTCCCCACGGCTCCTTTCAGGGCTGGCTAGCAGTATTGTTAAGTCCCATAAGCAATAGGAGCCGACAGCTTCTGGCCAAGTTGCAAAGATTTTGTTTTAAAGTATGCTTTGGATTTTAACATTCATTATCACTAAAAGGAACAAAACTCACCTTGGGGTCTCAGGGGCTCCAGCTCTAGACTCTTAGGATGTCAGGAGCCATGCTTTCAGCATTTCACCCTGCTGCTTTAATGAGGTTAATGATTGTTTTTCCACTGAGCACCTACCTGTGATTTTTAGAAAAAAAGGAAAAAAAAATGACTCACATGGATATTTAGAATGATATCACGTAGAAAGTAAATGTTAACAGGCTCTAGAAATATGATAATTATCAGCTATTTGAGATGCAGTGACTGTAATATGATAACAAGATGTATTTTGCAGGTAGAGAGCATCCAGAGAAATGACAGAAAGTAGAAATATAAGAAAAAGCATAAGGAGATCTTTGGTTATTCTCTTTGTTGTGATAAAATTGAAGTGAGAGCAAGTTGAAATCTACCTGTTGAAATTTTCATGGTATTTTAATTTAGGGCCTCAAAAGCCTTGCCTCTGCTCCAGCAACTCTTCCATGGTTGGGAGCCTCCCGTTTCTTGATCGTCAATGTTTGTTGAATGGATGAATGAATCCACCTTTACTTAACTTTCAAGCCTGACATTTCTACTTCTAAAAGGTGACTTAAATCTGGTTACCTGTCTGCATCTCCAACTACTAGCCTCATCCAAGGCACTTCTTGCCTGGACTGCTCGATAACTTCTAGCTGGCTTCCTCCCACATTCTCTGCCCAGAATGAACTTTTTAATATGGTCATCAGCTCATGTTGCTCTCTTGCTTAAACCCTTCAAAGTTTTTCCTTTGCTGTTAGAACAAGGCCCACACTCCTTACCACAGCTTACAGAGTCCTGTGGGCTCTTTCTCCAGCTTCCAGTCACGCTGGTCTCATTTTATTTTATTTTATTTTTTAATTTTTTATTTATTTTTTTGTTTGTTTGTGTTTGCGGTATGCGGGCTTCTCACTGTTGTGGCCTCTCCCGTTGCGGAGCACAGGCTCCGGATGCGCAGGCTCAGCGGCCATGGCTCACGGGCCCAGCCGCTTCGCGGCATGTGGGATCTTCCCGGACCGGGGCACGAACCCGTGTCCCCTGCATCGGCAGGCGGACTCTCAACCACTGCGCCACCAGGGAAGCCCTGGTCTCATTTTAGTTCTTTGGACACCCTGAGCCACAAGACTCTCGTGCTTGCTGTCTCCTTTGCCCTGTGGTTCATTTTTCTCATCCTTCAGATACCTGCTCAAATGCATCTTCAGCTTGACCTGTCCTGACTACTCTATCTAAAGCAGCACCTCCCCTCCAGCTTTCTCTGTATTATGCCACTAGGTCTATTTCCTTCATTACAGCTGTCATGGTCTGCAATGACCTGCTTTTATTTTACTTAATGTATCTCCATCAATAGAATATAGGATATCATCTCACACCGGTCAGAATGGCCATCATCAAAAAATCTACAAACAGTAAATGCTGGAGAGGGTGTGGAGAAAAGGGAACCCTCTTGCACTGTTGGTGGGAATGTAAATTGATACAGCCACTATGGAGAACAGCATGGAGGTTCCTTAAAAAACTACAAATAGAACTACCATAGGACCCAGCAATCCCACTACTGGGCATATACCCTGAGAAAACCATAATTCAAAAAGAGTCACGCACCAAAATGTTCATTGCAGCTCTATTTACAATAGCCAGGACATGGAAGCAACCTAAGTGTCCATCGACAGATGAATGGATAAAGAAGATGTGGCACATATATACAATGGAATATTACTCAGCCACAAAAAGAAGCGAAATTGAGTTATTTGTAGTGAGGTGGATGGACTTAGAGTCTGTCATACAGAGTGAAGTAAGTCAGAAAGAGAAAAACAAATACTGTATGCTAACACATATATATGGAATCTAAAAAAAAAAAAAAAAACGTCATGAAGAACCTAGGGGCAAGACGGGAATAAAGACGCAGACCTACTAGAGAAAGGACTTGAGGACACGGGGAGGGGGAAGGGTAAACTGGGACAAAGTGAGAGAGTGGCATGGACATATATACACTACCAAATGTAAAATAGATAGCTAGTGGGAAGCAGCCACATAGCACAGGGAGCTCAGCTCAGTGCTCTGTGACCACCTAGAGGGGTGGGATAGGGAGGGTGGGAGGGAGGGAGATGCAAGAAGGAAGAGATTTGGGGATATATGTATATGTATAACTGATTCACTTTGTTATAAAGCAGAAACTAACACACCATTGTAAAGCAATTATACTCCAATAAAGATGTTAAAAAAAAAAAAGAATATAGGGTCCTTGAGACAGACTTGCCTGACAAGTTCACTGTTGTAGCCATAGCACCTGGCACTTGACAGGTAACAGGTGTTCAATTAGCATAACAAAGTTAAGCGCCTGGGAGTGAACCTGTCCCCCTCTCTCACACTTGCACACTTCAGCTTTGTAAAAGGATGACCCTGATGCTGCTGTCCCTGGAGACTTCCTTTAGAGCTGGTACCCAAGTTGCTGCAAGTGACACTCACACATTTCACTAGGCACCTTTGGGGCATGCTGCCGCCTTTAGGCCTGAAATGAGCCTTCTGGGCTCCTTGGGCTTTCTAAATGCTGAATATATAGCATTAATCATATCTTGAATCTCTGGTGAATAACTAAGACACCTTTCTGTTGAAATGCAGATTCTCCGTTGAAAGGCAAATCTTTCATTTCAAACCTTGGAATAAGACTGGGTTTGTATTTATAAAGTAAGTTCTATATGAGAGCATATTCTGGGCCCAGAGCGCTTGCGTTTGATTGCTCAATAAATAACGTTTTCACTCATGCAAGCTCTTCTTGCCTCAGAGTATTTTGTTCTGAGATAGTCAACTAAGTGACAGTATTGAGTTCTATTTAATTTTATTCAATAATGTCCTGTATGGTTCCAGGGATTTTTCTGGGCCTTTGTGTCTCAGAGGTGGGTTGAGAGTATCTCGTTTGGGCGGGGTCCAAAGAACTAAAATGAGACCAGCATGACTGGAAGCTGCCTCCCTCATTCTCTTGCTGGGTATCCCCAGGTAGGTTACTGAACTTCTCTGAGCCTCAGTTTTCTTGCTTAGTATGGTTCCACAAAGATTCTACTTTCATGTGCCAAGTCCTGGGCTGTGGATGTTATAAATATCATCTCAGGTAAACTCAAAATCTCATGGCAGAGCTGGCAGGTATGCTCAACAAAGTGAAAGGAAAGGGGATATATTGAAAGACAGCCAGGGAATCAGAACAAAAAAAGCTTCCTGGGATTAATGTTGCTACCCCAGACACTGGCACCATCATAAGCAGCCTGTCGCCACCTGTCTGTTGTGATGGCGTGGAGAGGGAAGTCCCAGAGCAATGCCATGTCAGAGCTGGACCAGTCCTACCTGCCTCACTGCTTTACAGATGAGAAAATGCATCCCACAGGATGGTATGGCTTACGCGAGTGGTGTTCATTTGTTCGTTCATTCATTCATCAAACATCTGTTGTTCATCTGTCATGTGCTAAGCCCTGGGCCATGTCCGGGGATGAAGGCATGTGTTGAGGACACAGTCCTGCACTCGGGGAACCCCTGCAACCATGAGAGGAGTCCAGAACCAAGTCTAGGGATGGACGAGGAAGAGGCAGTCTGTGTAGACTTCTCTTACAAGAAGACTGAAATTGAAGAAAAGGGGGAAATGACAGGGGAGGGTGAGGGGATCCAGGAAGGGTTTTATTAGATGAGGGGGACTGGGGCACATGGATGATGTCAGGAGAATGATCCAGAGGAAAGGTAGGGGATGAAGACACAGAGGAGAGAGTGATGACTGATGTGCAGGGGCTTCTGAGTGTGGATGGGGAGGAATCAAGAAGTTATTGGGGGCTTCCCTGTTGGCGCAGTGGTTGAGAGTCCGCCTGCCGATGCAGGGGACACTGGTTTGTGCCCCGGTCCGGGAAGATCCCACGTGCCGCGAAGCGGCTGGGCCTGTGAGCCATGGCCGCTGAGCCTGCGCGTCCGGAGCCTGTGCTCCACAACAGGAGAGGCCACAGCAGTGAGAGGCCCGCGTATGGCCAAAAAAAAAAAAAAAAAAAAAAAAAAAGTTATTGGGAGGGACATTTGATTCCCAGGCAAAGGCCCATCTATGGGCCAGGCCAGAAAAGTGGGGTACAACAGAGTATAACTTCCTCTGCGCCAGCAATAGGAACATGCACAGAGAGACGGACCATGGGTGTACCTTAGTGCCCGGAGTCTCAACCCTGGGGACCAGGGGCTGAGGACTTGGTCCTGAGCCTGGAGGTCCAGGGTCTATAGCCTCAGGGACACAATAAGAGTGACAGCTGGGGCCAAGTGTGGAATAAGGTCTGGCTCTGAGCCCTCCCGAGGCAGGGAAACATCTTGGGCACAACTTCAAAATTATCCCCTTCCAGGTGTCCCTGTCAATTGGCCAAGGTAACCTGAGAGACAAAAGCAGATGGGAAAGACAGTATTTCTGGTTGTCGGGCTGGTAGTTGTTGTCTGGTCCAGGCTGAGGTTTAAAAGGTTCAGAGTGCAAGGTCTCGTGTGGCTGGTAGAGGGCAGAGGCCTGTGCTTGGGAATCTGGCTTCTCAGCCCTCGGTTTTTTTCTGTATCCTGTACTGCCACGGCTCCATGTGGCAACAATGACCTTGGTAATGCTACGGCTCGCTGACATCGACTGGTTGCTTACCAGGTCCCAGGCATGGTAAATGCTTTCTGTGAAATGTTTTGGGTACCCTTCCCAACTCTGAGGAGGTCGGTTTTCTTTTCATCCCTTTTCCACAGCCGAGTAAACTGAGGGGCTGAGAGAGACTCAGGCACTTGCTCGAGGTCACAGAGGGTATGAGTGGTGGAGCCGGGAGTCAAACCCTGGTCTGTTAGATTCGGCGCTTGATGTGCTCACACACGAAGTGGATGCTAAGGGTGGCTGAGTGGCCTGTGGGGTCAGGGCTCTGAGGATGCTTGAGGCGAAGGACTGCCTGTTCCCTGATGCTCCTGCTGCCTCGCCAGCCTCCGAGGGCCTCTCTGGGCTCCTGAGGAAAAGCCTGGGCTGCCGGTGAAGGGGAAGGTGCAGATGGGAACGGTGAGGCCCACATGGTGCCATGAGGTATCAGAAGCACTTATAATGAGGGGCAGGTTTGCAGAGCTGCCTGGATGCCTTTCATCCACTCCCTCTTTGAAGTCCCCAGGAACAGTCTGGGCCTGTGGTTTGGGGCCTTCATTAGTGCTGCCCCATCTGCGACAGTCACAGAGGCAAGAAAACGGACTGGCTCCTTTGTGTTTATACAACTCAGACTGCCTTTCCTGGCTCCCGGGACCCAAACACCAGTCTCCTCAGAGCTGGCTTATTGGCAGTGATGTAGAGTGCTGCATTCTGCCGGCCCCATCTCCAGAGGCAGCAGCTGTGCCCGACACGCTCTCCCTACCAAACCCTGGCTGCAGCAGTAGGTCTGAATGACCCTGTATCGGTACGACCGTCCATCTGTCCAGCCAGCCAGCCCTCCAGCCCCTTGTGGAATGGCGGTACACAGGCAGTACACCTGTTTACCTGTCCATCTCATACCTACGTGTGAGGTCACTGGAGGCAGGGAGGCTGCCTCATCTTTGCATCCCTCCCGTCATGGTTCCCAGCCTTTCCCAGCACCAACACCTGGAGAATCCGCTGCAGCCCCTCTGCAGTGACTGCTGGCTAAGCCGGTGTTCTCGAAGCGGAGGGGAGCATTTTGATTTCTAGGGGTGCTGTTTGAAAAAGCCACCAGTTCCAAGAAACCTGCCAACAGGAAACAAAGGGAAGCGGGGGTTCAATGAAGAGCCTGTGAGATCCTCCCACCCCCAGCCTGGCCTCTTTTACTCTCTGGCAACCTCCCTGCAGCCCAGGCTCAGTGGCTCTGTTTCTCAACGTGCGTGCTGGGGAGCACTGCATCATAAATACAGTTTGTGGTGTAGAGAAAAGACCCAGAATCTCAAAACAAGACTCAGCCGTTTGTGAGAACTTCATGGCAGGAGGGAAGATGGAGCTCACCAGCGGGGCTGGGACCATCACGGCTCCGGGCCTTGAGTGGCTTTCTTTTCTTTACCTGAGTATATCCAAGTGCCTTGCACATTAATTTGCCCTGGGGAGGGGGAATCTTCTGATGCTCATCATGATGCTCAGATGAGGAAAATAGACCTTGGCATCACCAGTTATTAAATTTCCAAAAGGCTATTTGAAAGAGGGTAATGACACCATATTGCTGCATCTGAGAGAAGGCACTGTGTTTGTCCGATAAAACACTTACCGTATGTAAAAGGATTACAGTACTTGTTCAGGGGATAAAACACTAAGGGTCGCTTTGTTATGTGAGATGTGCGATGGTTTGAATTGACATGAAGTTCTGTTGGTAGGGAGGAGCTCATTTCTTAGGACTTGTTAATAATTACCCTGTAGACCTTCTGCTCCAGAATCTTGGGGGATGGCGCATCTTGGGGTGAATCTGTATTGTCCCCAGACTTTCCAAGTGGACTTCTGTGTACACACTGCGGTTTGGAAACTATTCCCCAGCCCAGTGGTTCTAAATCTTGGCTGTGTATTGGAATCACCTGGAGAAGTTAAAAAAAATGAAACAGGGCTTCCCTGGTGGCGCAGTGGTTGAGAGTCCGCCTGCCGATGCAGGGGACACGGTTTCGTGCCCCGGTCCGGGAGGATGCCATATGCCGCGGCGCAGCTGGGCCCGTGAGCCATGGCCGCTGAGCCTGCGCGTCCAGAGCCTGTGCTCCGCAACCGGAGAGGCCACAGCAGTGAGAGGCCCGCGTACCGCAAAAAAAACAAACAAACAAGAAAGATGCCTGGACCCTACCTGCAGAGATTTTGAATTGGTCAGTCTGGTGTAGGCCTGGGCATTTGTAGTTTTGTTGTTGTTTTGCTCCCCAGTTAGCACTGATGTGCAGTCAGGGTTGGGAACTCGGATAAGCCACAGCCTCAGGGACAGTGCCTGTCTGTGCTGTGTGGGTGTGTCTTCTGGGCTGATTCCAGCCCTCAAGAGACATATATGGCCTGGACCTGGGCTCACTCCAGAACACCGAGCGGCTCCCTTTGATGCCTCTGGACGGCCGTCAGATAGGCACGCATGGCAGCATCTGCTGTGTTCAGAGGCTTTTGCTGGAGTCCAGAGAGGAGCCTCTATCACGTTGCCTCTCCTGGCTCTGGGTCAGAAAAGCCCCTCGGACGGAGCAGAGGGTAACAGCTGCAGCTGGAACCAGCCAGTCCTGGGGGTGTTCTGATTATCAGATGGTGGATGACCTAGCCTGGGGCAGCAGCAGCTGGTGTAGCGGATGCAGTGGATGCCGCAGAGCCATGAGCTTGACACTCGGCGTCGGCTTCTGTGTATTAGTGGAAAAGCCAGCAGAACCCTCTTCACCTCCCCCCGCCGTCCTCCCTCTCTGAGCACATGCACACACCCCCTCTTCTGTCTCCTCTTCATCAAGAGGTTCCCTCCTCCTGGACCCCGGGTTAAGAAGATGCTCTCCTCCAGACACACTGCCCCTGTTCAGAGATGATCAATTCATTTTCCCACGTTTATTTATCAAAGCCACACGTAGCTGTTAAGCAGGGCTTCTGACTTAGTATTTTTCCATGCCGAGTCCTCTAGAAATCGAACTCAAAGCCAAGGAATTGGGTCCCTTCGTTGTGCATGTCCTTATCGTTGGGTCTTTTTGAAACTGTTTGAAGACCTAAGAATACCCTGCCCAGGTCCCACTTCCGAGATTAGATGAGCTGGAGCACGTTCAGTGTGGTGTGGCCATAGACCAGGTCTCACCTTCTGTCCTGTCTCCCTCTCACTTCTGCCCTAACCTTGCCTCTCTGTGTCATCTTCAGCAAGTCCCTGAATCTTTCTGATGGAATGAATGACTTGGCCTCTTTCTCTCCCCAGGGAAATGAGACAGATGAACTCACTAGCCTCTGGGGTTCAAACCATTTTCTTTAGCCAATGACCCTTTCTTTAAAGGGTTTCCTATACAAAACCCTAACATATAAACAGACTCAGTCAAAGCAGCTATGGTAGAGGGGGAAAGAGGGACCTCAGCCCTCCCCTTCCCCCAACACAGGGTCCATTTTCCCCAAGGGGGCTCCATAGAAGCTCTTGAAAACCACTCTTAACTAGGTTATTTTCAACTGGGGGGGGCATCTTCTCTCCTATGGGGTGGTCCATATCAAAGTCTTTGGAAAGTAGGGTTAAGTGGCATGCATACTTTGAAGAAGCGGATTCCAAAATGGCCATTATTTTTATTTGTTTTCAGTTGTGATAGTTAATTTATTTTCACATTTCAAAGAATATGAAAGGAGGGTAGGGATTTTTAACATTTATGAAAAGGAGGCGTTGATTTATAAAAGGTAGCAATCCGTTGCTCTAGATCATTGTTTTGCAAAATGCTGGTCACAACCCATTAGTAGGTCATAGAATCAATTTCCTAGGTCACAACCAGCATTCGTTCTTAACAAAATATTGTAGCATAAAATAGAATATTCCAGAGTTAGTCACATATGGTAAGGCTAAAGACTGTTTTGTAAATTGTGGTTTCCCTTATGGATGTTTGCATGCGTGTACTAGACGTAAATGTAGTTCTTACTGTAGGTTATAATCAAAAAAAGGCCAAGAGCACTGGTCTGGATGAATGGTTCCTGCGGGTCCTTTGGGCTCTGACTTTGCCTCATGTCTGCATCTGGGAACTTTCTGACCCGCCGTGCTCAGCAGTGTACTGGTGAGGTATGCAGGGAGACAAGGGCTCGGGGGGCAGGACATCTGGGCAGGGTGAGCCCCTCCCCACAAGAGAGCCCACGCGCTGTCCATCAATTCCATTCCTCCTCCTGGGGCCTGGCAGGAGGAGAGGAGGTTAACATGGGGCTGACCTTGCCCAAGTCCGTGGTCTAGGATGCTAACTCTGGTGTGTCTTGTAAAAGGCTAGTGGTGTGGGTGTGTGAGGGGTCTGGGGACCTTCCCTTCATGATCCCCAACAGTGGAGGAGCTTGTCACCTCCAGATGTCTCTGGTTCATAGAGACCACCCTCAGGACCCTGCCCAAGCTCTACCTCTCAGCCTCACCCTCCAGTCTGCCTTGGTTTTTACTGCTAAGGTGCCATCCCACTGGGTCATGAGCAGAGGGCGACCTGGAGAGATCAGCACCCATGCTATGAGGAATCCTTGGGGTTTCCTGCAGACAGCCCCATAGCGTTGGAATCCCCGTGTCCTAGCCCAAGTCTGCCCAGTGTGACAGACTGACCCAGGAGGAAAAGTCACCACCTCCCACCCAACTCCCCAACCAGGCAGATCTGTCTTGATACAGAGGCCCTCACACAGTGGCACTGGTCTCCCCCACTCCCGTGTGGCTTCCCCGACTTCCCTTCCTCTCCTGACCTTAGCAGGAATGGGGTGAGGAGCAGAAAGCCGAGGCCGGCCTTCCTCGGGCGTCCCAAGGCACCCCACCCCAGGGTACCAGCGGGCTCTGTGTCCTCTCGTCCTGTTAGGGAGGATGGAGGAGGCTTGTGTTCTAAGTGACTCTGCGGACCTGACCCTGGTGAGGAAGATGAGAAAGCGATGAGTAACCACTTCATAAACTCCCCACTGTTTGCTCGTAATTCTATCCCGGCAGCCAGCATAGTACCTGCCCATAGCTACAGCAACAATTACCAGTGATTATATAGCACACAGAATGTGAGAGCCCCACATTAATTTATTCAGTCCCCACAAGGAAGAGGTATTATGATTATCCCCATTTTTCCACATTAGAAAACTGAGGCACAGAGAGGTTAAGGGACTTGTGCCAGGTCACACAGCCAGCGAGGAGTGAAGCCAAGTTCCAGACTCCAGCAGTGTGTCTCAGAGGTCTGATACTTCACTTCCAGACTAGGCTACCTCTGCACAGCTGCATCTCGATGCAATTTGTTGAGTACGTGAATTAACTTTGATTTATAACTCCAAATGCATAGGGTTTAATTTCCAGCTCTCTGTGGGTACCCAGAAAGGTAGGGCAAGCCCATGTGCCTTTTTCAGTGTGCCAGGGCCTACAAGGGAGCTTCTTTCTAAGCCACCCATCCGGAGGAAAGGGCATTAGAACTGGGTGCATCTCCTTCCCGAAGAGAAGGACATGCTCGTGGATCCATGAGAGGCTGTGCATCCCAGTGCCCTCTCTGGTCACTCACCAACCTTGAGGTATGGCATGGAGGTAGAACCTCAGTGCCCTAAGGTCTCTAAGCAGAGCTTTCATCCTCAGATCTGAGCCTGAGAAACTCGGGCCTCCTAGGAAGTCTGTCTTGCCCCCTCGTGATCCTTTCCTGGAGTAGGAACAGGCTTTATCATGCACTTTGAAAATCCATTTGAACAGCAAATGCTCATGATTATGGAGGTGCCTGAAGAAAGTTCAGACCCTGTGGATAATCCTGAGACACACTGAAGTGGCCTTGTCTGACCTCGTACATGAGGCGTGAGGGTGGATGCTTTTCAAGGCTCCTGGCTGACAGAGATAGATAAGTGTGGGACCCCCTATTCACCGTGTCCCGGACATGTAGACTTTCTTTGTCTGAAGCCCTTGCTTATTTTGTCTGGCTGAACGCCAGGCCCACCTCCTTCCTTTGCCTCAGGTGCCCATGCAGCATGACTGGGTTGGTAAATTAAGAATTTGCCACATGGAAAGGACTAATTTTTCCCTCTTTCAAAGTCACAGGCATGACGGTTTTTTTGCACACATTCCGCTGGACACATGCTGCATCCATAATACAGAGCGTTAACACATCATAAGGGTTTTCACATCTTTCATGTGATAAATATTTTTACCGTCATGCTCGAGAAATGGATTTTGTTTGAAATGGCCTGTTTTCTTTGATGGCTTCTTTGACGTGGATTCAAAGCCTTTCCTGGTCCTGCAGGAGCCTGGGGTTGGGAGGGCCTGTTTGTTAACTTTTTTCGAAGGACAAATCCACTTTCCCTCGCTGAAATACAGCCGTGGCTGCCTGGGCTGGGAGATTTACTAACGAGGACAGCAATGAAAAGATGTCCAGGGAGCCAACAGCTCCTGGGAGTGGTGGTGCTTGGCCCTGGGGTGCCCACAGCCCAGGTACCTGGGAGCCTGTGAGCAGACCCCCCCAGGCCCTGGCTGCTCCTACTCCCTTCTCCACTGTAAACTGCACTTAAAGATTCAGATGTGGCTGTTGAACCAGAGTGGAGTTTTTACAAGTGTTCTTCTATCATCTTTGAAATGACACCTTTTTAATGGTCTGCCTCCATGCGGTGAGCAGCCCCTTGGGACTAGAGGAATCTGCTTTCTGGACAAGCCTTTGTGGGCTGCTGTGACTATGTGTGTGTGAGCATACAGCTGGTGATAACTGAGCAAAACAGGAGCTCTGATCTCCTCTGGGAGCCTGGTTAATAGTCCTGGGATCTGGTGATTAATATCCTCTCCCTCCACACCTGCAGAGCACCTCTCACCTGCCTGCCAGCCTGACATATAGGTTGCAGGTGCATCTGCCGATCTAGACCCGGGCACCAGTCTTGGTGAGGTGTGTCTGAGGGAGGATTTGCTGGTTTGTTCAAGGTTCGGGCTCTGGGGTTTGGCTTCCTCAGAGGTACTGGAAAGACTTGGCGGTCAAGCAGGTTGTCTGTCCCCAGAGCTGCTTTGCAGAAATCCTCATGGGTGGTAGAGAACGCACTGAGCAGGGAATGAGGGCATTCAGGGGCTTGGTCTACTTTTCTGGTCCAAGAATCAGCAGCTACCGAGCTGTGTGACCTCGGGCGAGTCATTTAACCTCTCTGGACCTTGGTTTGTTTATTTAAAAAATAAAAAATTTGAACTAGAGGCTTAAGGATACCATTGAACATTCTGCTCCTAAGTGGAAACCACCAGTTCCTGTATGAGCTGAACCACCTTAGAATCACATTTGAGAACATGAAAGGGTCTTATAGAGCAGGGGTCCCCAACCCCTGGGCTGCAGATCGGTAGCGGTCCGCTGCCTGTTAGGAACTGGGCCGTACAGCAGGAGGGGAGTGGCGGGTGGTCCAGCGAGTGAAGCTTCATTTGCTGCCCCCCATCGCTCCCCATCGCTCGTGTTACCTCCTGAACCAACACCTCCCTACCCCCTCCACTGTCCGTGGAAAAATTGTCTTCCACGAAACTGGTCCCTGGTGCCGAAAAGGTTGGGGACCGCTGTTATAGAGCATTTCATCCCACCCTCTTATGTTTACCCAGAAGAAAACTGAGGCCTGAAGAGAGGAAGCGACTTGCTCGTTCACAGAGTGAATGAGCTGCAGAGCCAGGGCTAGAAGGAGGCCTGTGATTCCAGTCACCTCTACAGCCTGGTTCTCAGAGTGAGGCCCCTCCAGTAGCCTCAGCATCCCCTGGGAATTTGTTAGAAATGCACATTCTCAGGCCTCACCCTAGACCTCCTGCTGAATCAGAAACTCTGGGAGGGGGGCCCAGCATGATCCTTGATTGAACAAGCCCTCTGGGTAAGTCTGATGCCTGTTAACGTTTGGGAGCCACTGCAAGGCAGCACGTGGCTGTCCCTTTAAGACCAGAAGAAAGACACTGGAAACCGGCAGGCTTCCCTGGAGAGGCTGAGACTGGAGGGGAAAGGGTAGAGTAATATTACAGAGGAAGGGACACACTCTTCCCAGCTGACCTCAGGCTGTAGATTTCCCAAAGCAAGGACCCTCCTGTAGCCTGTCCCGGCACCTAAGAGCTGCAGCTGTCGCAGGCGTCTGAAGTTGGTCTGGGTTGCCGGCTGCCGTGCTGCAAAGGACTACATTTCTTTCTCACTGTCGAGTCCAGCTGTTCCCATCTGTGCATCTGTGCCCGGAGAAGCATGCCACTTTAACATCAACAGGGTCACCAGCTAGTTCGTTCCAAGAAATCGATGTGTGGAAACAGTGTTTTATGTGTGAATGGTGAAGTGTATATTTAGAAGTCCGGGTGCTCAGCTCCAGGCTGACAGCTCTCAGGAAAAAAAAAAAAGATGGTATGTGCTTCAGAGTTCATTATATCTCCTAGGCAGAAATCTAGGTTTAAAGGGTTGCTTTAAAGTAGCACATAATGGCACCTATAAATCCCAGTTCCTGAGGTACGTACATTTGTCACTCCCTAAAGTGACTTTTTCACATGTTCTTTATGTGGTTGGCTCAGAGCATAAAAACTTGGACCTTTACTAGCAGCTTTCATTCTGCATAATTTCTAATCAAGTCCCTTTCCATTTCCGTGAGTGTGTGTGTGCACACGCTGAGCTCTGGCTATCCCTACCTGCCCAGCTGTCTCAGCTGTGAGCTTAGCCACACCCAGGCCCAGAACCCACCCTGTGCAGGGGGGAGAGGGCACGGTAGTCCCAGGCTGGCAAGGGAGCAGGTGTGAGATGTGTCTGGCTGCGAGAGGCCATCACAGAGTATCTGGAGTGAGCTCACAGAGTCGGACGAACTCCTGTTCCTTGCCTGCCATGTCAGCCCAGAATGGAATGACTGTGCTTCTCCCTAGACCCCTGACTCCTTCTCTAGTTTCTTGCTAGGACCTGCCGCCCTTCCTGAGTCCTAGCCTTTTCTCATCCTTGCCAGCCCCTGCCAGGGTGCCTGACTCCTCTGTCCTCTGTCCCAGCCACGCCCAGGGTCCTGTTCTCAGTGACTTGAACATCCAGGATCGTAACTACCTTTGTCCTTTCAGGCTGGGGCTGGATTAGGTGGGCTAGCGTTGTGTCCCATGAGGCCAGTACCTGGGCAATCAGAGTGGGCTGTCATGGAACGAGGCAGAGAGCTGATTCAGAGCCAGTGTCCTGGAGGCAGGTGCTATTGACCAGCAGGCAGATCCTAGCTAACGCTTTCACCCAGCTTACAAGGCGCCAGGCACTGTTCTGAGTGGACACAGGTTCACTCCTCCGTTCCTCTCTACGACCCAACAAGGCAGGTATTGTTATCCTATTTACTAGTGAGGAGACTGAGGCACAGAGCTGTTATGACCTGGCCGTCTAGTAGATGCAGTAGCCAGGAGCCACAGCGTGTGCTACCCCAGGGGCCAAATCTGACCTGCTGCCTGCTGTAGAAATACTCTTCCGGGAACAAAGCCACCCCCACTCATTTACATATCACCTATGGCTGCTTTCCAGAGATAGGGCAGAGTTGAGTAGTTGTAACCAAGACCCTGAGACCTGCAAACCTAAAATATTCACTGCTGGTCCTTTACAGAAAAGGTTTGCCCATCTCTGCAGTATATCATACTGCTTCTCGTGACTCCCATGAAATTGAATGCAGATTGTTTTATGTATGTACCAGTGGGCAATTTTTCAGATTCTCAGATGAGAACCCCCCCCAAGACAATAGAACTGCAGCTTTAGGGAGTTTGGAGAGCCAGAGTTTTGGGCAACCGACTGCCAACACCAATTCAAAGCACAGCAGCAGAGGCAGGGCCAGCGGTGAGACGGGGACAGTTCAGTCAGAGCTGGTGGGAAAGAAGCAGAGAGGCAGGAGGGTGATTGCTGCAGTACCTGCCTCACCCAGTCCAGGCTCTCGTTCGTTGTTCAGTAGCTGGTGTATGAGGGACGCAGGGCCAAGGTGGCTTCAAGGTCATGGACGAGACCCCTCCACAGCTCACGGCCACCTGCTGTCCTCATGTGCACCCGCTCCTTTGTAGAACCTGGCTGGCAGCCCTGCCCTGATTGCCTGTGTGTATCCCCTCGTGCAGTCCCAGTGCAGTGTCAGGGAGGAGAGAGCCGCTGTGCTGAGAGCTGGTGAATGGTCAGCTCTCGACAAACGTGAGCTGTTTTTCCTTTGCGTCTTAGGGTTCCAACCCTGAGAGCAGAGTATTAGAATCATGCCTTTATAAATAGCAAACCCCACAATGATGGAACTCTTACTGGGGTAGGCAGAATAATGTGCCCCTCCCAAAGATCTGTACATCCTAATCTCTGGAACCTGTGAATATGTTTCCTGACAGAGCACGGGGAGTTAAGGTTGCAGATGGAATTACGGGTGTTAATCCGTTGACCTTAAAATAGGGAGAGTGTTCAGGATCATCCAGGTGGGCCCGTTGTAATCATGGGGTCCTTAAAAGCGGCAGAGAAGATCAGAAGAGGTCAGATGGATGCCACACGAGAAGGACTTAACCCACCGTTGTTGGCACTGACCGTGAAGTAAGAGGGTCATGGGCCAAGGAAAGTAGGTGGCCTCTAGAAGCTGGAAAGGAGGATTCAAGAGTTCTCCTCTAGAACATCCAGAAAGGAACACAGACCTGCCAATACCTTGATTTTATCTCAGAGAGACCCTGTCAGACCCTTGACCTCCAGAACTGCAAGATAATAAACTTGTGTTTTAAGTCACTAAATTTGTGGTCATTTGTTACGGCAGCAACAGGGAACTACTCCACTTACCAGGAGTCTGACAGTTTGCTAAGCACTTTACTGGTGCCACCGACTCACCTAACCTTTGCGGTGAGTGGGAAGTATTATTATCCTCATCAAATAGATGAGCCAGCCGAGGTTCAGAGAGATTGACAAAGGTCGCGTAGCCGGTCAAGGGCAGAGCTGACTTTAGACCACCTGCAGGAGGCTGCCCTTCGCCGTGCAGGCCTGAGCCTGCCTGGGACGGAGGCATTCTGAGGAAGCTGCTTTTCTTTCCCCGCGGTGCTCTTCAGGTGCCAGAGGAAGGTCTTCCGGATTTGTCTTTGCCGAGATGAATGAAGTTGTTAACGCAGGTGATTTGAATGGCGTGGGACCTGAGGCTGTCTGTCAGAGCTCGTTTCTTCCGATTATCTCCAAGCCCTTTCCTGCCAGATCCCAATTCTTTCTCTTAGCAGTTCTCTTAGTTTTCTCTTTCGGGAAGAGAAAGTCTAATTGTAGGGGCTGCTGGCAAAAGACCTTCAGCTTGTGTCCTAATGCACGCCTAGAAGTGGAGAGGGGGGAAGATCCTCAACTCAACAGAATACTTCGCTTCTTTGCTAGTAGGGCTCTTAGCACATAAAACATCTGAAAATTTCCCCTTAGGAGCCCAAGTACAAGGGGAGGCGTAATGTCTTGCTTTTCGAGGTATAAGAAAAGCATCACGATGATGTGCTCAAGTCCTCCTTTTTCTCTCTAATGGAACACAAACACTGGGTCTCTCACAGACTGGGAAACGGGGTTTTGCCCAGTGTTGGAGGTGAGGGTCGACTGAGGCCTCCTGCCTCTCAGGACCACCTGCTTCCCACAGGCTCTCAGTGCCTCACTCTGGCTGGGACAGGCCGAGGGGCCCCACTTTGGACCGGGGTCTGATGGAAGAGAAGGGAGGTGGACACACATCCCGGGCCGTGGAAGTGGCACGGCCGACCGACGGCAAGCAGAGACTAGCCGCTGTTGTGCTGGGGTGAGCCACCCCCTGTGTGGTGGTGTGAATCCTGCCTCACGAGCACTGCTCCGATGAACTGGCTTTGATGCTCTGCAGACGCGGCTGCCTGGGCTTCTCGGGCTGGCGGGGCCCAGGCATCAGGCTCTTTAGTGAGAAGAGTGGTCCCTTATCATCAGCGGGAAGCCAGCAGGCAGGTGATACAAACGTACATTTCGGGATATTCAATTAGCCCTTTTCCTTTTAACCCCAAATAAAGCATGCAACAAGACATCTCAAGAACGGAAGAAAACTTTTCTAAAAACCATTGAATTGTACTTTTGAAAAGGGCGAATTTTATGGTATGTATATTGCACCCCAATAAAGCTGTTAAAAAAAATAAAAGGAATGGAAGGAAAGGCAACAGCCTTTATGAATTCTTATCTGGGATATTCAGCACTGGTGGCTCCATTATTTAATGCTTAGCCTTCATCCTTCCAAAAGCTGACTCACAGTGGCTCTCCCCAGCAGCCTGGCAGTCTGTTCCTGTCTCACAGTAAAGGAAATGGAGACTTGCAGGGCTGGGCTGTGGAGCTTGTCCAGAAACAATGAAGAGCAGACCCAGTTGTGGGGTGAGAGGAGGTCCCCAGGACACTCCTGGAGGCGGACCAGGAGACAGGACAGTCTGTGCCTGTCCCCCGGATGAACTTAGACCTAAGGCCCCGGTGCACATGGCAGGCAGTTACCTGGGACACCGGCCTGGCTGTCCTGCTTCCTCCCACCTCCCTGCTCCTGGGCTCTGGATCTCACCACCAAACACCAAAGCTTCAGAAACCAGAATAGCACTGGCTGCAGGGCAGAGTGAGGCCCCCCTCCCCAGCCACCCTCAAAGCCTTCTTAGCTCTGCCTGAAAGAGGGGCATATAGGAAACCGAGAAAAACCATAAGAAACAAGAGGGCTCCACTGCTTTCCTGGGGTAATAGTCCTAAAGGCGCCCATACACAGGGACCAGAAGCAGAGCTGCCACTTCCAATGAGCACACAGTCCAGCGTGGGCAGAGGGCTAAGGGTCCTCAGCCATGTGAGCCACGTCCCAAGTGGCTCTGTCTGTCCCCTCGGTAGAGCTTGGCCAGTCCTGCTGTCCAGCCCCAAATCACTTTGAACTCCAGCAACAATCAAGCAATGGAGCCCCTTCTGTTGCTATTTTAGGATTCATCCTAAAATCCAAGGGCAGAGCCAGGTGCTGGGTTTTTGCTTTGGGAGAGGTCTGGGCTACAGCCTCTCCTGCAGCTCCTCCAAAAAAGTCACCAGCACCTGAGTTTCCACTGAAGTGCATGACGGGAGCTGACAAAATGGCTCAGCTTCAAAAGATGGGGATCTCCAGGAACGTGGTCCTAGAGAGGACAGGTGGTCAGAAGTGGGTGGCACTGGGCAGCATCACAATGTCTGTTTCACTCCCAAACCCATTTTCTTACCACTCCATTGTGGAGCCTCAGCACTGCCCAGACTCTGGAGCAAAAGCAGCTGGGCGAGCCCCCGTGCGGGCTGCTCTCTGAAACAGCTGCCCTCATGCAGGTACTCCTGCTTTCAGCACAGCGGCTTCGGGAGCCTCACAGGCTTGGCTGGGTCTCCAGACATGCTCATCGTGCCTGCCTGGTGAGCCTGGGCTCGGTGCTCAGCTCTGCGGCCTTGGGTGCATTAACTGCTCAAAGCTTCGCAAGCTCCTTTCCTGCCCCACTTCCCTCCTGTCTCCGTGAATTAGCATGGAAGCTGTCAGGACCTGAATCGGTAATTCTCTGCTCTCATTAGTGGGCTGCATGTCAAGCACTGTGGGTGTATCTCTGAGACCATATTGTGGCATTTCCTGGATGCCCTCTGTGATCACTGGCAGAACTTTCTGGAAAACAGGTCATACACAGTGACGCCCAGGCACTCACATGGGGAACGGATGAGCTGAGTGAAAGGTCTCCAGAAACCCATAATTCTTTCTCACAGGGGCCTCCGAGGAAGGGCTCGAGCAAGTAATGGTCAAATTGTACTTATCCAGCCAGACACAGACGCTAACCAATGTGCATGAACGGGGCTCCTGGGTGGGCCGGGCATACACCTTTCAGTTGCTGGCTGGTGGAAAGATCTGGATCATTCCAAGAAAAGGGCCAGAGCAGCTGGGGTTAGAGGGCCACCCGGAGGGACTCTGGGAAGCAGCTGTTTACCAGCGCTGTGACGGTATCTCAGTGGTTTGACAACTGCTGTGAACCAGTGCAGGCCAGCTGAGCAGCCTCCCGGGACCTGAAGTTTTTCCAGTCCTCAAGCCAGACAGTGTATCTCGCCCATGACGTGGAGGCGGGGCTGCCGTCAGGAGTATGGTTTCAACGTCAAGTTCTTTTACATCTCTGACCTGCAGTTTCCTCTCATCTATGATGGGAATGATAGAACCTATATCACAGGGCCACTGCGATGGCCTGGCCTCACCACCTGGCAGGGCCAGTGCAATGGAATTGGGGTACAGTGTACGAGGGGATCAGCTCCGGGGGCAAAGGTTTTGCAGCAAACACCCAAGATTAGTCTGTAGTCCCCTCCTCAGTGGACCTCAAATAATTTTTGAGTGGCACTTTGCCACTTTGGACAGTACCTTTGGTGATGGTTAGTAGGTGGCACTTTGGCATACGTGCTTGTAGGTTCATAAACTATTTCCAAATCATGTGGCCAATCTGGGGCCTTTCAGACTTACAGTCTGCACTGTTGTTCTTCCTTCCCCATCCACAGGCTGTCCCAGGCCTGCTGGGGCCCTGACAGCTCTGGTTCTTGTTCTCCAGTTTCTGCTCTGTAGAGCCATCTGTCCAGAGGCTGAGAGAGACAGTTGGCCATGGGAAGTCCCGAGCAGAGAGGGGCATAGCATGGCAGTGTCTCTCCAGCCGATGGGTTTCCTGAGGTCCCACTGGGGCACACTTCCTGCTCACACCACGTGGTTGTTTGTGGTGAGTCAGGGAAGGCAGAGGAATAGCTCCCCTGCCTGGGCGTTACACAGGTGCCGCTTGAGCCCCATGTGTGGCTGTCTGGTGAAATGGCCCTTCACTGTTCCCTCTCAGCCTCTTCTCCCTAGGACACAGACAAGCACCAGGGCTGGGTGAAGAATGGGCTGGGACCACAGCCCCTGTGCTGTTCTAAGGATCCTCCAAACACTGGCTCGGCTGCCGGACTGAGTTCACTGTGCCCTGCTCATCTGTGCCATGAATGACCTCTTCCCTTGGGCGCCCTCAGCCCCCTGCATAGACACCTCTCTCTGGTCACCCCCTCAGTTGGTCAGGCATGGCCGAGTAGGACTGAACCCCAGCAGGGGCCACAGCCTGCATCTGCTTCTGGGGGCGGGTCTCATCCCTGGATGAGAGACATCTGTGGGTCTGGCCCCTCACCAGATGTGTCCAGACTCCCCTGGCCCCCTGCAGAGGACCCAGCCAAGGCTCTTGCCTGGGGCCTCTTTACAGCTCCAACTACGTCAGACACGGTCCTCCTTGTAGGTCTGCTTTCTTAGTGGAGAGTGAGGGGAGTTGGGTCTAGGACTGGTTAAGGGGAGGCCACTCTTTGTAGACATGGAAACCCTTCATCTGGGGGCTACACAACAGCAGCATCTTCCAGAGCTGGGACCTCAGGGCAAGGCCATTCCTCTTTGTAATCTGAACTCAAGAAGTGTCAGTGGAAGAGCACCGCGGTGGGCTGTGAGGCTGTGTGGGTCCTTAGCCGCTGATGCCCACTGAGCTAACATTTATTATGTGCCAGGCACTGTGCTAAGCTCCTTACATGGACCAGCTCATTGAATACACTCCAACAGCCTATGAAGAAGGTACTTTTAGTATCCATTCCACTTTCCAGATGAGGAACGAAAGTGCAGATAAGCTAGACTAAACTGGCAAATGGTCGAGCTGGAGTATGGATTCTGTCTCTACAGCCAGTGCTCGTAAGGAAACAAAATGAATGGATTAGCAGAGGCAAAGCCTCCTTACCTAAGAGATGTCACATGTAAGGTGTAGAGCAGGGGGTCAGTATACTTTTTCTTAAAGGGCCAGAAAGTACATATTTTCCACTTTGCAAGCCATATGGTCTCTGTCATACCCAGTCTGCCTTTGTAGCTCTAAAGCAGCTATAGCTAACACGTAAGCAAGTGAATGTGATGTGTTCCAATAAAGCTTTATTGACATAATAGATGGTGGGCCAGATTTGGCCCTCAGACCATAGTTTGCCACCCCTGATGCAGCGGAAAGCTTCAATGCCCTTGACAAACTGGGTGACCTCAGATTAGTCATTTAACATCTTCATCTTTGGCTTCCTCTTGTCTAATAACTAACCACTATGGGGTACTTATTAACTGATTTGTTTTAAAATGATGCACTGAGCCCCTTGTAAGAGCCACGTACTGTGCTGGGAGCCAAAGATACAGCAGGGAACAAGACAGAGGTCGTCCTGTTCTCATGGAGTCCACACCTGTGAGCGTGACAGAGATAACCTTGGGTAAGGACATCAGCTAGCACCGTGCTTCGCTCAGGCAGAAATTCAACAAATATACCTCTTCCCATTGTCACGCCCCTGACTCATTATTCAGGACCCACTGCTTTCAAGTTTGTTGTCATTTGTACCCATACTGAGTAAAAAGGCAGGAGCATGTGGTGGAACCCAGGACTTTAATATGTTTATAATCCATTTTTATGAAACACTGGCCTAATTGTGAATTATAATTTTTTCATTAACTGATCTCATTTTACTTGGTAATATCCATTTAGGTATGTGCGAGCAGTTTATTTAGATTATTACTACCCCCCATTCCAAATGAGTGAGTCATCCATCTTTTGAGAGATAACAAGGACCTTCAGGATCAGGCAAGCCCCATGTTGCCCTTCAAGCGTACCTAGTTCGGGGGCCAAAGGCAGCCTGAGTTCTGGGATGGAGTTTTGAGTAGCACCACAGTCCTAAAAGCTCTTGCTTTGTCATAGAAATGCACATGTAGTTTGCATTTTACTCTTTAATACGTCCTAATATGTTTAACATATCTGAGTTTCCTTCTGTATCTTTAAGGAAAATTGGTAACTGAGATGATAGGTCATGTTTGTCTTTGGAATTCACCTCTATCCAGCCCTTTGCTCTGTAGAGGCAGTGCGGCTTCGTGGTTAGGACTACTGCCTCGGGGGACAGACATCCTGAGATTGCACCTCAGCTACTGCACTTCCTTCTGAGTGAACTGGGGCAAGTTTCCCATCCTCTCTGTGCCTCACCTTCATTATCTGTAAAATGGAGCCAGTAGTACTTCCCACCTGGTAGGGTGAGTTGAGTCGATATGTGAAAAATGCTTATAGCAGAGCCTGACTCATGGTAAACACTCAGCAAGTGCTAGCCGTGATAGTTATCCCAGGAGTTACACGGATCTCCAGTTTGGGGTATGTCCCAAGGACACGGCCCCCGAAGAGGAGAGGTGCATACACATTTTCAACCAGCGCCTGCGAGTCCCAGCTCCATTTACAGAAGTTTTGGCATCTCTCTTACTAAGGTCTCCGGCATCGGCATGCTCGCTCTGCTTTCAGAATCTTCGGCTCTCTAATTTTCAGGGAGCTACAACGTCTCCCTTCTGTCCATGACACCCTCTGTGCCTCCAGTGATGGGGGCTTCCTCCCTCTGCAGCACCCCTTCCTAGGTGCTGGAAGGGTCCCCCTCTTACTCCTATAGGCCTCCTCCGCTTCCCAGACTGGCTCTTCCAAGAGTCCGTCAGGAGGAAGTGGTGCTAAGAGCTGTGGTCTGCAGCTCTGAGCTCTCCAACCTTGAAGACCATGGAACCCTAGCCCCTGGCCTGTCTCGGCCTGTACCTTTAAGTTACCTGGCATAGGTGTGCATGCACCTACTGGCTCCATACAGACAGCTGAGGGGACTTTGGCAAGTGTGCCAAGCCTGCCTCTCCTGTTCCTAACGCCCCTTCTGCTTCCTCCTGGTCCCTGTCTCATTCCAGGCTCCTAACTGTCTCTTACATCATGTTTATGAGCATGGAAGGCGCCGTCCAGTGACCTTGGCACCTCTGTCCAGTTTTTCTGATTGCTGACCTTGAATGGTGGGCTTGACTACCCGTCCCTGGGAACGAATTCCATAGTCTTGACCTGTCAGCCTATGTCCTGGCAAGACCTACCCATTATCGCCATAAAAGAAGAACTTAAATGACCCTCCAGGCTCCTCTTGCTATAGCAACCCTGATTACCATTTGTTGTGCACTTATTCTG
Source organism: Delphinapterus leucas (assembly GCF_059928025.1). NCBI lineage: Eukaryota > Metazoa > Chordata > Mammalia > Artiodactyla > Monodontidae > Delphinapterus > Delphinapterus leucas. The sequence continues at coordinate 44,084,544 of NC_143135.1, forward strand.
AGACAAGTGTTTTATACACATGACTGTATGTAATCCTCACAGATCTTGGGGGTGGTGGGTGGGTATTATTATTCCCACATTACAGGTGGGGAAATCAAGGCGTCAAGAGGTTGAGTGTTTGCTTGTGGTCATGTAACCAGTGAATGGTGGAGCAGGGATTTATTTGAATCCAAGCCTCTGCTCTTAAAAGTAATAATGCCTCTTCCATTTTGCTTGGAAGCTTCCAGGAAAACGATGAGCTCTTCTTGACCTGGTGTGAGCACTGCCCCTCCACAAAGTCTACCAGGGATCCAATGAGCAGTGCCCAGAGTGCGTGGAGGTTTGGGGATGGTATGGCTGTCCCCTGTGCCAATGATTCCCTGTCCCGGTGGGCAGAGCCTGAGGCAGCAGGAGGCAGTCTGGCCGAGGGTCCTTGCAGCCAGGTGAATGTTGTACGATGGGACCAGGAAACTCACAGCAGGACCAGACAGTGGAGACAGAGGTGGACTGGCAAGAACTGGGCAGGGGAGCAGATGCCCAGCTCGGGGACCTGGGTGTGGGACAGGTTCAGAGCTGGCATGGAATGGGGGTGCGATCTGGGGAAAGAGAAGCAGAAGTCCCATTCGTGGGCTGGGACCGGCATCTCTGATGAGAAGGCAGACTGGGAAAGGAAAATGTTCTAACTTAAAGCCATGGGGCATCAGGATCACACCCATCGGCTTCCCAGCAGACCCTGTTGGGTATATTTCTATATCCGTTGCGCTAGTGGTTGTTGGGTGGGTGAATGGATGTATGGATGGATAAATGAGTTTGTGGAAGCATGAAGATTCTAGTCTCCTTTCCCCCACCCCCAAAGTTGGGGCTAAGATTGTTTTACCCAAGGCAATGGTGAGGAAGGGAAAGGGGTTGTCATGGCATATGCAGGGGTGTGCTCTGACCCACTGTCTCCTTATCCCTTCTTTCTCCAGAGGCCCCCGCGAAACCTGAGGAGGCAGAGGCTGAGCCCTTCACAGACTCCTCTCTGTTTGCACACTGGGGCCAGGAGCTCAGCCCCGAAGGCCGGCGTGTGGCCCTGAAGCAGTTCCAGTACTACGGCTACAATGCCTACCTCAGTGACCGCCTACCCCTCGACCGGCCCTTGCCTGACCTCAGACCCAGTGGGTGAGCAGAGTCAGTGGCCGGGCCCTTGTTGACCTGCAGGTGGGGAGGTGGGGTCACCACAGTGCTGGGGACAGAGCTAGGACTTGGTGTCTGGACTCCTGGGTCTCTTCCTGGCTTCAGCCAGGGTCTGCCCACTTGGCCTGCATCAGGCAAGTCACTCTCTCCCTACTCCCCCAGCCTCAGTTTCTCCATCTGCTAAGCAGGGGGAAGGCTTTCTTCCATTAGAAATTTGAAGGATTAATAACCTAATTTAATCCTTAAGGGAACGAGAATCATCTGGCATTCCTGTTAATAAGTCATTTTAACCCAATCAGTGCGTTTTTATGAACAATTATTTTTTTCTGTAAATTAGTTTTTTAAAGTACATCCATCTTCTGAGGCTAACAAGTCATTACACCCAACAGAGAAGTCTGTCTTGACTTCTCTCTTCGTTACAGAAGATGTTCCTTTAAGGTTCAGTTAGAATTTTTATTACTCCTAATTATTAAAAATGTGGGCATGTACCATAGCTGAGAAAATCTCATTAACTTTTGTGAGCTCCCCACCAACACCTTCTTTTCCCCACTTTCCCCTTATTTTTAAAATTTTCTTAAAAGCTGCAAACCACAGTGAGCTTATATCTGGAGTTTTCAGGAAAGATCTTGCTGCTGGGCTTGGGGGCTATATTCTTTGGGAAGGAGAGTTCAGTTCAGTTTCATAGACATTTATTGAGCACCTGATGTATGCCGTTTAGTTGGATGTGGTTTTTCTTGGCCCAGGAGAACTTGGCTGGGCTCTAGAGATGAAAGAGCAGCTGAGGATCTACAAAGGGAGAGAAGAGTATATGTTCATTTAAAGGGTATTTATTGAGCACTTACTATGTGCCAGAATAGTCTAGACCCAGAGATAGAGCAGTGAACAAAACAGACAGGAATCCTTACCCTCGGGGAGCTTGTGTTCTGTTCTAGTTAGGTGAGGACAGATAATAAACAAAGCAAAGTCACCTATGTAGCAAGTACTGTGGGGAAATGTAGTAGTAAGCACTGTGGGGAAATGTAAGGTGGAAGAGGGAGATTGGAACAGCCTGGAATAGGAGGAGGGGTTGAATTTTTAATGAGATGGTCAGAGAAGGCCTCACTAAGAAGGTGACATTTGAGCAAAGACCTAGAGGAGATGAGGAAGTGAGCCATGTGGATACTCAGAGGAAAAACTTTCTGGACAGAGGGACCAGCATGTGCAAAGTTCCTGAGGTCAACATGTGCCTGGCATGTTTGAAGAAAAGGAAGGAGGTCCCTGTGGCTGGAACAGAGCAAACTAGAAGGCAGTAGTTGGAGATGAGATCAGAGGGGCAACAGGAAGCAGATCAAATCGGGGTGAGGGGTTGGTAGTTCTCAAACTTGGCTACACATTCAACTCCTCTGGGAGTTTTAAAATAATCCTGATACCAGGCTCTACCCTAGACCAATTGGGCAAGAGTTTCCAGAGGTGGAACTCAGTGCCCATGTTGTTTAGAGTTCTCAGGTGATTGCCATGCACAGCCCAGGTTAAGAATTGCAGAGAAGGGCTCTGTTAACTGTTGCAAGTTATGTGACTTTTACCCTGTGAGGGGCTCCATGGGAAGAGAGCCGCATGAAGAGAGACACAGGGTGAGGTCTGGAAGTGTCCCGAGCTCAGGAGCTTCTGTCCCTGTGGAGTTGGGGGTGCATCGCCCTCCCAATATGTGGATGTGCTCACCAACCTGGATCCTCTCTGAATTCCATATTTTAAGGATCTTTATGGAGGCATCATTACGTAGGCATGATTGATTATTAACTCATTTTCCAGCCTCTCCCCTCTCTCCAGAGAATGGGGGGTAGGACTGAAAGTTCCAAACTTCTAATCATGGCTTGGTCTTTCTGGTGACCAGCCCTCATTCAGGAGCCTGCCAAGAATCTTCCTCATTAGATCAAAAGATACTCCTACCTGGGCAGAAGACCTAAATAGACATTTCTCCGAAGAAGACATACAGATGGCCAACAGGCACATGAAAAGATGCTCAACATCACTAATCATTAGAGAAATGCAAATCAAAACTATAATGAGGTATCACCTCAGACCAGTCAGGATGGCCACCATCAAAAAGTCTATAAATAACAAATGCTGGAGAGGGTGTGGAGAAAAGGGAACCCTCCTACACTACTGGTGGGAATGTAAATTGGTGCAGCCACTATGAAGAACAGTATGGAGGGTCCTTAAAGAACTAAAAATAGAACTACCATGTGACCCAGCAATCCCACTCCTGGGCATACATCTGGAAAAGATGAAAACTCGAATTCAAAAAGATACATGCATCCTGATGTTCATAGCAGCACTATTTACGGTAGTCAAGTAATGGAAGCAATCTAAATGTCCATCGACAGATGAATGGATAAAGAAGATGTGGTGTGTGTATATATATCTCTACACACACATATATATATGAATGAAGTAATGCCATTTGCAGCAACATGGATGGACCTAGAGATTATCATACTAAGTGAAATAAGTCAGAGAAAGACAGATATCATATGATATCACTTGTATGTGAAATCTAAAAAAAAAACAAATGAAGTTATTTATAAAACAGAAATAGGTTCACAGACATAGAAAACAAACGTATGGTTACCAAAGGGGAAAGAGGGGGGAGGGATAAATTAGGAGTTTAGGATTAACAAATACACACTACTATATATAAAATAGATAAACAACAAGGGCCTACTGTATAGCACAGGGAACTATGTTCAATATCTTATAATAACCTATAATGGAAAAGAATCTGAAAAAGAATAGATATATACATATATGTATAATTGAGTCACTTTACTGTATACCTGAAACTAACACAACATTGTAAATCAACTATAATTCAATAAAAAGTTATCTGTTTTGAGAAAAAAAGAGATACTCCGATCACCCAGGAAATTCTAAAGGATTTGGGACCTCTGTGTCAGACACTCCTTTCACTCAGTAAATTACAAAGGATTTAGGGGCTATGGGTCAAAGACTAAATAAATATTGTCAGGAACTGGAGGCAGAGATCAATATACGTATTTCTTACTATTTCATAGTATCATTATTAGTCTCCATTTTACACAAGAGGAAACTGGGGCGCAGAGAGATTATGTAATCTGCCCAAGGTCACTAGTGGCAGAACTGGGATTTGAACTCAGGCAATCTGGCAATAGAATTTGTGCTTGTAACCGTCACTGTGTTTCACTGCCGTGAGGTGTCCATTCGTGTCATTCTACTGGGGATGGGGCCTGCTTTAACAATGTATAGCATGGAGCTGATTGGCTTATCTGGTTCAGGAAGTGGAAAAATTGTTTTAGTGAAGCTCAAAGCTGTCATCAAGGCATAGAGTGAAACCTCAGCGATGGCAAATGTTGGGATTTAGAGCAAGGTGGGTAGGGGTACAGGGAGCATCTGGAGAGGAAGCCCCATGCTAAGGACAGTCTCTAGAAGAATCACACCAGGTGTACCTTGCTTCAGTCCCAGCTCCTGCGCCTTTCCTCCTTTTACCTCCTGTTTGCCCTTGGGGATTTCTGCCCCTGGAGGCATCCTTGGATTCTGCACTATTCTTTTCTTTTTTCTTTTTTTTTTTTTTTTGCGGTACGCGGGCCTCTCACTGTTGTGACCTCTCCCGCTGCGGAGCACGGGCTCCGGACGCGCGGGCTCAGCGGCCATGGCTCACGGGCCCAGCCGCTCCGCGGCACGCGGGATCCTCCCAGACCGGGGCACGAACCTGCGTCCCCTGCATCGGCAGGCGGACTCTCAACCACTGCGCCGCCAGGGAAGCCCTGCTCTTTGTATTCTTGACTTTGCCAAGTTCTAACCCTGATGCTATGCTCATTGGCTTCATTCCTGGACCAGAAAGTGGGTGTCCCAAATTCTTCCCTACCCTCCCTTCCATCACCTCTGGCTGGGCCCTTATTTTATCTCCTTTCTTGGTAATCTGACCACCTTGTCATCTGGCTGAGAGAGGGCCAAAGTGTGCTCAGCGCCTTATACGCAGGGCAAGAGGTAACTAGAAGGAAAAAAATCCATCCAACTGGTTGCTAGGTAGGCTTCATTAGTTTATTCATCCAATAAATATTTATTGAGCACCAAGCGTGTGCCAGGTACCTAGTAAAGCGTCAGACAGAGAACCCTCAAGGAGCTTACACTGTAGTGGGATCCAGAGTGAAAGGTGATGGGATCAGAAGGCAAGTGATCAGAAAACTTGCAGAGGATCTCCTGCCTCCTTGGGAAGGAGTCATCCATGCAGGTCTCTGGTAAGTCAGGGACTGCACTTGACACCCACAGAAGCCCTGTCCTCCTGGGGCCTCTGCTCAGGGAAGCAGCACCTGGAGGTTGACGTCTGCAAGGAGCCTCCTTTTACCAGTTTTGGCCACTCTCCCCTGGAGATGGAAGTCATCTCAGGTGGCCTTGGCTTGAAGCAGGATTTCGGTTCTCCAACCAGAGGCTGAAGTCAGGCCGCGGCAGTGAGAACGCTGAACCCTAGCCATTAGACCACCAGGGACCAGTGGCCAGTGACAAGGCTCTGGCCCATCAGCTTTGTAGAAATAAATTTCTACAAAGAGACGGAAAGTAGTGAAACAAGTAAAGTGTTTATTGGGAGGAAAAAAGAGTACGTGTGAATAGGCACACACGGATGGACTCAGAGAGAGAGTAGCCCCCTCATGGTAGCTTGAATCACTTATATGGGGCATTTCTTCTGGGTTTCTCTTGGCAGTGATCTTGCTTTGCCTGGTTCTGAGTCCTTATTTGGTTTACATGAGGGTCGTCCCGTGTGCACGCACCCATCTCTTAGCCAAGATGGATTCTGGCGAAGAAGCCTATGAATAGGTTGACGTCACTTCCTTTTTGACCTTCAAGGATCTTTTCTGCGCATGTGTAGCCAGGAAGGTCTCCTTGACCTCAAGAATGAGACATATGTGGTCTCTACCTTTTATGTGGGCGGGACTCAGCTCCTCTCTCCCTCTGGCTGTTTTGGAGTATCTGTCCCCAGGGAACAAACTCCAGCTGCTCAGCCTGAGGCCCATCTATCTCCTGCCTCAGAAGGACATGGGAACTGGAAACGCCACAGTTTCATTAGCCTCCTCTGGGGTCTTTGATCCATGCAGAGAGAGGACGTATTTCCTCCGGGCACCAGGACACTTGGCTTTCGGGGAAGTCAAAGTGCCATTCATTCTTCCTGCATTATATTAATAAGAACAGAGCAGGCCCCTTGGCCATCCAGGTGGGAAGACCCAGGGGAGACAGGACAGTGGTTGCCTCTTCTGGTGAGCCTCCTAGACTTCACCCCACGTGAGGCCTTTGCCAGATCTGGACAGGGGTTTGCCTTCTTGCTTCCTGGGGTGAAAGACACAGGGGCCTCAGGATCAAAGGGGAGAAAGTCTGCATCTCAGTCTGGCTGGACTTTACTCCGTCCCTCATGTCCCCAGCTACAAGCTCCAAACATCCCCATGGCTTTCTCTATGTCCCTCCTCCTGCCTCCCAGTGTCCCACCTGCCCCTTCTTATCTGTAGCCTCCAAAATAACCTCCCAGAGGCAAAAAGAGAAGAAGGGGAAGACAAGTCTTAATTGGGGTGTGGACTACATAGGTATATATATTTGTCAAAATGCATCGAACTACACACTTAAGATCTGTGCATTTCACTGCATATAAATTAAGCATCAACTTTTTGAAAAATTATGGTGTGAGAAAGAGATCAAGGAAGTCCTTTGCCTGTGGGATGGAGAGGGAGGATGGAGGAGACATCTTTAGGAAGGTCACTGAGAAAAGGGGTTGTGATTGTGGGGAAGGAGGATCGTGGAGGGCTAAAGCAAGCTTGCCAGATCAGGACAGGAAGGTAAGGCTGGGCCTCCCACCCCAGTGATGGCGGGTGGGGTAGTTAGCACATTGGTACTCACCAGCTCCACAGCAGCCGGTGCCTGCCTCATTCTTTCCTGCAGGCAGTGGGTATTATTTCCATACAGGGGCCAGGAGATATAAGGGATGAGCCCTTGATCTAGTGGGCATTGGATATGGGTAGGAACAGGAGGGGCTCGTGGGCTCCGGCTTCAGGGCTGTCACATTGCCATGGCAACTCTATGGCCTACCTCTAAGGTAGCTCAGGGCAGAGCCTCCAGCAGGTATTGCTTCCTGCCTCTTGCTGGCAGATCCTCAGAGGCCCCTGAGCCATCAGTAATGATGTTGCCTTTCTCGCCAGCATCCGCTGAGGTCCACATCCCTCCCAGGAGTGAGGGTGGACTGGCTCTTGGGTTGACTGGTAGGTTAAGGCCTGGGGCTTGAGGCACAAGGGGCTGGTAAAGGGGATTGGACTATTTTCTGCAGCCCCAGGTAGGAGCAACTGGGGCAGATCCACACATACCCACCCACAAAGGAGCCCTGGGTCCTGAGCTGGAGAGACCCTGTGTGAACATCCAAGTGGAAAGAAGCAGGATGAGATTATAGAAGAGAAAGAATGCAGGCTGGAGCCAGGGCTCTGGGTCCCCCTAGGAGCAGGTTAGGGTCCATCCAAGGTGGCTGTGGGTATTTGCTGCCACCACTATGAGGATGGTCACCAGGTTTGTGTGTATGGATCGGAGGGCCGTGGGGTCTTCATGGTGCAACCTCTGGACAGACATCTGAGACCTCTGAACTTCGGGGGTCAACGGTGCTGTCTTCATGAGTGTGTATGGTAGGCAGGATAATGGCCTCCCAAGGGCGTTCACATCCTGATCTCTGGAACCTGTGAATATGGGTGTTACACGACAAAGGAGAATTAAGGTTGCAGGTGTGTGAATATGGGTGTTACACGACAAAGGAGAATTAAGGTTGCAGGTGTGTGAATATGGGTGTTACACGACAAAGGAGAATTAAGGTTGCAGGTGATCAGCTGGCTAAAATAAGGAGATCATCAGGAATTCTCTGGTTCGACCCAATGTAATCACAGGGCACTTGAAAGTGGAAGAATAAGCCAGAGAGATGGCTATGTGAGAAGGACTCAACCAGCCATTGCTGGCTTTGAAGATGGAAAAGAGCCATGAATGTGGGCAGCCTTTAGATACTGAAAACGGCAAGAACAGTATCTAACAGATTATCACCTAGAACCTACAGAAAGGAGTGCAGTTCTGCTGATACTTTGATTTTAGCCCAGTGAGACCTTTGTCAGACTTCTGGCCTCCAGAACCAGAGGATAACAGATTTGTGTTATCTGAAGTCACCAAGTTTGCAGGACTTGTTTACAGCGGCAGTATTAGTATCAGGACACTATACAGTGGGCCCCTTTTGCACAGGATCCTGAGAAGGCTAGAAGGGCTCTGCGCTTGGTTTAATGATCTGCTGTTGCTGTGCTAAAATTCTTAATAATTTTTCAGCAGGGGCCACCATATTTTCCTTTTGCACTACAAGTTATATATCTGGTCCTGGCAGGGAAGGGGGGCGTTTTCAGGTGAGGAGCTGGGACATGATTGCTGGATCATCTGGGGGTTCCTACGCTGGGGCTAAGGATTTACACCAAGAGCCGCCACTTGCTCACTTAACGTGGCAGGCACTGTGCAAACTGCTTAATGTCTATGTTGTCCTTTAACTTTATCCTCTCGTCTCTCTGGGGTAGTTATTATTATTTCCATTTTATATAGGAGAATACTGAATATTTGCAAGGTTAAGAAACTTGGTCAAGCTCCCACCAGTGGTGTGTTGCAGAGCCAGTATTTTTACCTGTGTCTGTGTCTCCAGGACACTACTCAGGCCCCTTGCCCCGCCCTGCCTAGGGGAGCTTTTCTAGTTTGGGATTTTGGCTCTGTGGAGATGACCCAGAAGTCTTTGAAAGATGAGACTTCCATGAGGGCAGCCTCAGGACAAAGGAGGTAAAATCAACACCCTGGGTAATGGTTCTGCTGTTGCATCAAAAATTCTGACTAGGGCTTCCCTGGTGGCACAGTGGTTGAGATTCCACCTGCCGATGCAGGGGACACGGGTTCGTGCCCCGGTCCGGGAAGATCCCACGTGCCTCAGAGCGGCTGGGCCCGTGAGCCATGGCTGCTGAGCCTGCGCGTCCGGAGCCTTTGCTCCGCAACGGGAGAGACCACAACAGTGAGAGGCCCGCGTACCGCAAAAAAAAAAAAAAAAAAATGCTGACTACACAAACATAGGGAGAAATACTTCTTAACTGGAGCAATCTGGGAAAATGCTTCTGAATCTTAGTTAATTAAACATATCATGGGCCAATAGTATCACATAGTTGTTCTTAAAGATGATGTAATCTTGAGCTGTATTAATGCCTTAAAATGGGGAGGCAGTAGTTTTGTTTTACTCAGATCACAGCTGCAGAATTGGATTTCATGGGATATAGAGAAAGTGGCATATGTTTAAAGGAGAACGACTCAGGAGAAGAGCTGAGTAACATGACAAACAGATGAAGTTTTTGCTAGATTATAGAGTGATATGTAGAACCCAATTCCCTGGGATCCAAGGCCAGGTCTGTCACTTACAGAGCTGGTTGACCTCCAGCAAGTTACCTAGCCTCTCTGTGTCTTGGTTTTCCTATCTGTAAATTAGAGATGGTAATACAAAGATTGAATGTGTAATATACATAGAGCTCTTAGAACATTGCCTCACATCATAGTAACTGCTGTTTAACTTTTTGCTACATTTTATCTGTATCTCTGATTTGTAAAAGAGATGGCCTGGGGGACATGGTCATGACTTTACCAGAAACACCACCAAGTGCACAAGGAGCCACACGGGACAGGCCTCCCACCCTGGTGCTAGGTGAGGAGGGCCAGGTAGGCAGTGGAGGACAGAGTGATTTCTCCCCAGCACCAGAGTTCTGGGCATCAGAGGCCGGAGCAAGGCTCTGCTGGAGAGCAAAGACGCCCCGTCCTCCTTTTTCCCACCTGTCGGGCCTGCCTTCCCTTTACCCCACGTTCCTCAGCTGTCCTTGCCACTGGCCTGGCCTGCTCACCCACAGACTTCCCACAAGGAGATGCTCGGTCCTTTGTGTGATTTTTCCACCAGAGCCAGCTGACTTTTATTCCCTGGGTGGCTGTCCGTGTAGTCCCAGGGACCCCATTTTCCCTGGATTTTAATAAGATGTTTCAGGAACAAATGGTCCCCCTGCTTCCCGTTGGCTGTTTACATTTTAATTGATTCATTTCTCTCTTGTTCCCCTTACAATCTACATTTGACATAGCAGATCCTTTCTCTAAATCAACAGAGTCCCCTTGCAGAACTTCTGCCTCTGGTTGAAAGCTGGACATTTTGATGATCACATCTACTTAGAAGTTTACCTGTAGTGATTCCGGTGTCAGATGCTCTTCCAGGATCAGGCTGTGGCCCATTTCTTTTGCCTTGCAGATTGTGAAAACTCCTGTTCTCAGATGTCCATTGTCTCCTCCACATCTGAGCCAGACGTGGCCTCCTGCCAGGCCCCCGAAGCCCCTGACTACACTAGGTAGCCCCACTAGCTCCATGTACCATCTGGCTTAGTGGATGATCTGGGCTTATTGTTGTGGTCAGGCAGGGAGTATGTGTTCAACTCCGTGATTCCCATTCTGTCAGGCCGCAGTGGGATTCCCACCCACAAAGCTTTCCCGGGCCTGCATTCATTCTACTGTCTGCTATTCGAGCATTTATTCATTTGTTCCTTCAGCCAGATAGCCGGTGCCTTCTGAGTTTGTACTCTGTGCCGGACACTGTGTGAGGCACAAGGGGGACCTGGTGAGCAAAGCAGATATGGTGTTGACCTCATGCAGTTTGTAGTTGAATGGAGACACTGACGTCTGTTAAATAACCACGTAAAAACACGTTGCCATAGCATATAAGAAAAATGAAAGAGGCTGTGAGAGTCTAACAGGGGGATCCGATCCCAGTCCAGGAAGTGCAGTGGGTCTTTCTTCGCTAGGGTAGGTGTGCTCTCATGGAAGAAGGCACTCAACTCACTCAGATGACCACAGATGGCTGGGATTCTTTGTAGGCCAGTGTCTAGGCAGTCACATAATCACACCAGCAGAAGCCACATATCCAGGCTCTGGAGGAGGGCAGCGTGGCTCAGGACATCCTGGACAGGCTCGAGTCTGCATCCTCTCTGTTCATCTCTTAGAGTGCCGTGTCTCTAACAGTGGCTGTCCACATCTGCAGCTCACTCAGTGACAGTGTTCTGTTTCCTCCCCCATCAGTTCTGCTTCCGTCTTCTTAGGGTACCTCATGTTCAACCTCCCCATGAGAAAGGGCTTGATAGGACTGCTGGTCCTTCTTCAATATTATGAGATCGGCTATAAGAGCTTCTGGGCTACACTGCTCTGTACACTGACCGCCAGCCCGTCGATAGCTACTTGGGGCTCAGGAAGCAGTCTCTGGTCCCATGAGTTGTGGGCGGAATGGTGAGGCCACCTGGCAGAGGACACAGACAGCTTCATACAAGGAGTATATGTGGGGAGGGTTTATCTCAATGGGAGCAATGGGACAAGAAGACAGTTTTAGGCTTCACGTGCCCAGTAGTATTTTATCATGTTAGTCCACATCATCCTAGTAGACACACTACATCTGCCCCATCTTTCATCAGAGTTGACCTGGAGTGACTTCCATTTTGCCCCTCCCTCCACCAGGTCTTTGGGTTATCACAACACCAGTGTCTGGACAGATGAATCTCTGGGTGGGTGTGGAAAGAAGGTACGGACCCTAGTTTAGCGGAGACTATGAGTACTGGCTTTGGAGGCAAATGAGCCCAGGTGTAAGCCCTGGAAGATAACTTACTGCCTCAGCCCTATTTCCCTCATCTGTAAAATGGGGATAAAATGTTTACCATGTAAGACTGTAGGAAGGAATAAAGTTCAGAGCGGGGATAAAAGAGTAAACACATCTGTATATCTCTTAGCGTGGTTTATGGCAAATCATAAGCACTCAGTAAATGGAAATCAGTACTATTGTCACTTCCAGATATTCTGTGAGGAGTCTCTGGGCAGTAGGGGTAGCTGTACCGTGCAGTCTCTGAGCTCCAGAGGTTGTGGTGATAGAGATGCCAGGCACAGGGAGTGGAAGTCTCGACTGCACTCGTGCCCAGTGAGAACCCCCATATTGCCCTCATCCTCGGCTCTCATTAAGCCCAAGAGACCGGTCGCGGGCAGGCTGGGAGCCTATCTAATCTGGAGAGTTCTGGAAGAAGCCAGAAGTGTGCCCAAGTGAGGCCAGAGGACAATCAAGCAAGTCCTGTGGGTACAGGTAGAAGGGTGGAGGCCAGGGTGAGGACACAGATAGCTGTAAGGGACAAAGAGGCACTGCTGATCCCAGGGTTTATGCTCTAGGTGGTTAACGGTACTGAGCCCTTGTGTGCTGACCACGGGTACAGGGTAGAGCCTCTCTAGGAGAAACCTGGGAAGAAAGAAGGGCTCCGGGCACTCAAGGGAGTGGGTACCTGGGAGTGTCGTCTTCTCTCTGTTTGGTCCAGGGCGGTCCCTCCTCCACTCCCAGGATCCAGGCATAGTTGGACCTGGTTCCCTGTGCACATTGGCCGGCAGACCACAGCTCACATTCTACTCTGATCTTCGCTCTGGAAGAGGTCAGGCAGCCTCCATGAGTCATGCTCTGATGGACCGGGAGCTCGTAGATTTGCCGAGGTCACAGGGAGGGGAGAATCCATCGGTCCAATATGGGGGTGTCTGGCTGCTGCCCCGGTCGGTACCCAGTGGCAGAGCGCCTGGCTCGGCCTTCCTTAGTCTGCTGCTGCTTCCCTGCCTCTCGTGGGTAGTGGCAGCGCTAAGGCTTTTGATATAAACTTGCCTCATAAACAGCTCCAAATCGCGTCAGGGAGCTCTGCTGGGAGGCTCCCTACATAGCCGCTTCCATACCCACACCACCTCTGTGTGCAGAGATGGATGTAGTTGACTTTATCATGACCATCCGTCCCGGCTTATTAGACAGCCATAGTACTCCCCTCTCAGAAATGCCTTGTTTTTATCTCTAGTGGAAAATGGCTCAACTTTGAACAAGAGTAAAATAAAAAGGGAACTTTTATGGTTAATTTTACAGGAGAGTGTACCTCTTCTCAAAATGTGTAAGGGACCGGTCTGGTACAGTCAGGCTTTCTTAAGGAGCACAAGTAGAGAAGGGCCAGTTACACCTGGTGGTTCCTCTGATTCTCACGTCCCCTGGCCCTTCTCTGGAGAGGCAAGCAGAAAAGGGGAGGACAGAGGCAGACACCAGAGCAGGTGGGGACAGCAGGCTGGGAGCAAAGGCTGTGCTGGCCAGACCCAGGAGGATGCAGGTGCTGGGGGAGAACATCTCCGTGTGTGAATATGAGAGGCACAGCCCTCGGGCAGAGGCTGGTGCTGGTTTGTGGGTGAAGTGGCCGGACTCGGGAACAGAAATTGCTGGGCTTGGGTCTGGAGCAACCCTCTTGGACATGTGTTTCTTTGGAAGGCCTTGGGCTGCCCCGCTGCAGGCAGGCTTCTGTCCTGAGTTCAGTATCCGGCAGTGATGATGGTGAGTGTGACCGGCAGGTATGCAGACATCTCACCTGACGTGCTGTTCTTCCCTCTTTTGGCCTCTCCTCTCAGCCACGTAAGTTCTGCTTTAATGTTGAAACAAAGGTTGCAATCATACTGTGTGAATGTGTGTGTGTTGGGGACTTTGAAAAGGATGCTATCAGTTCATTCAAGAGATGCAGGCTGAATGCCTGTTGATGGCCAGGAACGGTGCCCGGCAGAGGGCATGCAGTCATGAACAAGATCTGTCCCAACCATCAGGAAGCTGTGGTCTAGTCATAGGATGACCAACCCATCCCAGTGTGCTTGGGACTCTCAGTGTTGAAACTGGGAGAATCCTGGGCAGACCAGGATGAAGCTGGTCACCCTGCCTAGTCACAACAGCGGTAAGGGGATGTATGTGTCTTGTGGCATTTGGTGACGACCAGGCACTGGCTAGGAGGGAGAGAAAGTTTGCAAGCTATTTCTTTAGTGAGACATCTTCCATTCACCACATGTGAGATAGAAGATCCTGAACTGTACAGAGAAGACACCTCTGATCATTGCTTCTACCTCCCTTAATCTGTGACAAGATATGGAGAGCAGGAAAGTGGCTTGCCCAGGATTACGCAGCAAGTCGGGGCACAGCTGGGTCAGCATCTGGGTGGCTCTATTCGTCCCCCTCCCCTGCAGTGTTCTCTCCCTATAAACTATCCCACCTCGTCTTTCTTAACCTGCCTACCCTTCACCTGCCTGCTCACGCAGACCCAGGTTTAGGTTAGATGCCATGAGGTGTGGAGAAAAAGCACCTGGCTGTTCCTGGGAGGGCCCTGAGTGGCTCCCAGGAGAGAAGGGGAGGAAGGAAGAATTTTAGGAGGTCAGGACATTTGGCCTGGAGGGATCACTTAATTACAGTGCAAAGGAACTGAGAGCCTGCTGGAGACTGAAAGTGAGCAGTTGGGGCCACAAATCCAGGGGAGGGAGGGTGGAAGAGGAAGGGCCTGCTGTTGGGAGAGGACCTGACTCTCCTTCAGAGGGAGGAGGTTTGTATGAAAAGAGCGTGCTGAGATCAGTGGCACGCATGTGAAATTTAGGCCTTATGCAGGCATACCTTGTCTTACTGTATTTCACTTTACTGCACTTCGCAGACACTGCATTTTCTACAGATTGAAGGTTTGTGTTGTCAAATGATGCTTAGCGTTTTTTAGCAATAAAATATTTTTAATTAAGGCATGTACATTGGTCTTTTTGGACATAATGCTATTGTACACTTAATACACTGCAGTGTAGTAGAAACATAATTTTAAATGCACTGGGAAACCAAAATATTTATGGGACTCACTGTATTGCAGTATTTACCTTATTTCAGTGTTCTGGAACCGAACCCACAATATCTCCGAAGTATGCATGGATAAAATAAATAAACCTGTTAGTTTTGTTCAATTCCAAAAACCTACTATATGCCACACCCTGGCTTAAGGTTGGGAGCTAGCACAGTAGCAAAATAAAGTCCCTGCTCTCAGGGAGGGTCATTATAGTAGAGGGAGACAGGCAATAAACACACACACACGTGACGCACTCTCCTAGGTGCTCTGTTCAAAAGGGCTGTTAAGTAACAACCTTGTTCGAAAGAGTCTTTCATGCGAAAATAGTGATCAGCAGAGTTTAGCTTGTAAAACAAAAGTAACGTTTCCACTCTGCTCGCAGAAAGATCTTCAGGAGACAGACCCTAGACCCAGCAGCTGCTCAAGCCATCAGGACGCCGTGGCCCGTTACTGGGAGACGTTCAACTTGGTCTCCTTGGAAGGCGGAAATGGAGTGGTTAGGCTGAGAATTAAGAAGGGAAGAGAGGAGGAGAAGGCAGTTAACCCCTAACCCTGGAAAAGACTTGAGAACCACCAGAAGCTTCAGATAGCGAGGCTCTGAGAACTCAGAGGAAACCCCTGGAGAAGTGGGGACAGACGTAGGGTCACAGTCTTCATGCTGGTGGAGTTAGTGGGGCGGACAGTGAACTGGCAGTGTACTGATATATTGACCTTATTAGGAGCTGTTCATTACACTTTCATAAAAGAAAAATAAAGGTCATGTGCTAGTAGTCTGACCATATAAAGGATTTTTTTTTTTTTTTTGCGGTACGCGGGCCTCTCACTGTTGTGGTCTCTCCCGTTGCGGAGCACAGGATCCGGACGCACAGGCTCAGCGGCCATGGCTCACGGGCCCAGCCGCTCCGTGGCATGTGGGATCCTCCCGGACCAGGGCACAAACCCGTGTCCCCTGCATCGGCAGGCGGACTCTCAACCACTGCGCCACCAGGGAAGCCCTAAAGGATTATTTTTAAACTGCAGTTAGCAAGTAGGTTGCATGTTAATACTTCTGTCAGTCTCCATGCTTAAGGAAAGGCCAGCTGCTGGTCTTGATAACCATAAATAAGCACTAGCCAGAAGCATTGTTTGACTGTTAACCAGCAGCCTTTTAATTTCTGTTATCACAATACTGTTCACAACAACAAGAGATTTTTGGAAAGGGTCTGTTAAGCTTAAGGAGCCGTTCCAGTTTCTCCCTCATTTAAGTCCCTCCCTCCACCTCCTCATCTCCTCCTGCCCTTTGCTGCACTTCCATGAGCTGGTTCCCTCCATCACCTCCTCTCCAGTCACAGCACGGTTCCCTTCGCCCCACTGGCCTTTGCACAGCTCACTGTGGTGTGCCATGTGAGTTTCTGGTCAGACCTCTCCCCTCACAGAGCCCTTCCCTAAGCACTCCTTCTAGAACAGCTGCCAGGGCATCACGCTATCCGCCAACCCCGCATTACTTTTCATCTCAGCACTTATAGGAAGTTGTATCATTTGTTTGCTTCCATGTTCGCCTGCTTCCCCCATCAAAGCATAAGCTCCATGAGGACAGGCCCTTTGTCCATGTCCTGCTGTACCCTCAGTGCACTACCTATCTCATGGAAGAAACTCAATAAATATCTATTCCATTAAATACAACAATGAATGAATTCTACACCAATCTGTTAACCTGATGGCTTTCCTCAAATTCTAAGTATGAAGCAGATTTGGGTAAACGCTTGATTCTTTCCCTTCCCCCACCTATCTTTGGTGAGAGAAAAGGAGAGCTGGAAATAGAATAGGAGAAGTTTCTGTAAATTTCTGGTAACCATAGAGACAGTGATTTTAGTTTATTAATCTCCTGCTCTTAAGCAGGCTGGGACCCCACTGTGATTTCTCTAAAATTGCTCAGTGCTGGTTATCCTGTAGCCTTCCTCATTAAGGAAGAACAGACCCGTCCCTATCCTGCAGCACTTTAATTACTGACGAGCAGAAGCCCTGCGCTATTATGCTCATTATTGCATGTTCTCACCTGGCTGCACCTCCCACTTTGGAGCAATGCAACATGGTCACCAGCCTTGAACCCCTGGAACCATCAGTGGCCTGATCAAACCTCTCCCTGGGAGCAGGCTGCCTCTTTTCTGAGCCCAGGACCTGGGACAGGGCTACAGTTGCTGCTCTCTCCTTTCATTCAAGTATCCTGAAGATGGGAGCTCAGTGCCTTCTGAAACAGTATTTTGTTTCAGCCAGAGAAGGGCACCAGCAATGATTTCCTACCCATAAAGGCAACGTTTGCAACGGAAGGAATTGACATGCCCTTGGGAACCGTGGCACTTCTTATGGTCTGGCCTCTAGATGGGATCTGATTTTAGGGTTGCATGTTCCTCCTCCCATGGAGAATGGCACGCAGACTTTTATGATCTTGCCTCCTGTCCTTTGGATAAGAGACCTCCAAATGGCTTTAGGGTTTCAGTGGAGCTAGGGAGGCAATGGACAGTTAGAGGCAGTCTCTCCCCTGACCACTTCTCCCTGAAGGAAGAACCCTGGTGTAGATGTAAGAAGACCAGAGTTGAGATGCCATCTTGACAGCGGACACATGGCGGGGACCTAGCCTATCCGAGCCTTAGTGTCTTCATCTGTGAAGTGAGGTTGGAAGTGTCCTTCCAGTCCTCTAGTGTGTTGAGCCTCTGACTCTGGCTTCAACCTTTTCTGGAGGCTGAATCCCTGAGATAAGTGAGAGGTGGGAGAGGCCCCAGGCAGTGTGATTTCTGGAATGAGGCAGAGTGGATTCTGGCAGTAGGAGCCTCTGGAAGGAGACATATTTTTCTCCTGAGGCAGGTCATCTAAGGTCTGGCCTCACTTAAGTACTGGATGCCATTTTGGAAAAACTAAGACTTTCATTGGTTGCATTTCCCATCCTCCTGGATTTAGAAATATGGAGTCATTCTTCCAATAAACACTCAGTGATTGCCTGCCGGGTTCCGGGCCCTGCACTAACGGTACAACTGTTCAGCTGGGGGAGTCACTGACAAATTCAGACTCTGTAGTGGGGCAAACTGGTTTCAGTGGTTGAGGGCCTGTCTGCTGTACACTTGGGGCTTATCTTAAGTATATCAAGAAAAAGACCCTGGGAAGAATCTGGACTCCCGAGTCCTCCAGCAAAGCTGGAGCCAAGACGTGGGCGGGCCAGCACCCGGGGTGACCCCAGCCAAGTCAGTGACAGATCTAAGTGCCCGGCTGCTCTTCTTTCCAGGTGCCGCAACCTCTCATTCCCCAGCAGCCTCCCAGAGGTGAGCATCGTGTTCATCTTTGTCAACGAAGCACTCTCCGTGCTGCTGCGCTCCATCCACTCAGCCATCGAGCGCACACCTCCGCACCTGCTCAAGGAGATCATCCTGGTGGATGACAACAGCAGTAATGGTGAGTGCCCGGCTCCCTGCCCCGTGCGGACGTCTGACCGGAGGGGCCAGCCTCTGTTCGGGGTTCTCACTTTCTTGAGGCTCTCCACGGCTCTTCCTTCTCTGGGATGTTGCCTCAGAGAGGAGAGATTCATGATGGTTATCGCTGTGGAAGGTTCACGCCACAGTTGCACCCTCTCCACACTCCAGAGGGGCCTGGTCCCCAGGCTTTCCCTCACTGGCTGTTAACTCTCTCCCCCAACATCTTAGTGCAGTATGATAAGATAAATAGCCATGACCTCTACCCCCTCCATGTACACAGTGAACATTTCCAGCGACTCTTTTCTGTGAAGCATCATTGCATTTTGCTGCATGCCTTGGCCTTTGCCTGGAAGCTTGTCCATTGGTGTTGGTGGTGATGATGGTGGAGGTGTTGATGGTGCCGGTGGTGGTGGCCATAGTGGTGTTGATGGTGGGGATGGTACAAGACGTACAATGCAACGACAGCAACAGAGCTGTTGAAAGTCTAACCTCTTTTCTGGACGCCCTGTTCCTCATTCCATCTGGCCCGAGCAAAGCCCCAGGTGGCCAGCAAGCCCTTGTTGAAGCCCTCACGTCACATCTCGCTTTCTCCGGCTACTACCAGCTACCTCTTTCCCTTGGTGCATATTCCGTGGCTTCTGATTCCTCCCACATATACCATCCCCATAATATTCTCCAAGCTTAGAGACCATGTATTGAGACAGTTTAAGAACCAGTGCTCTTGGGCTTCCCTGGTGGCGCAGTGGTTAAGAATCCGCCTGCCAATGCAGGGGACACGGGTTCGAGCCCTGGCCTGGGAAGATCCCACATGCCACAGAGCAGCGAAGCCCGTGCGCCACAACTACTGAGCCTGCGCTCTAGAGCTCGCGAGCCACAGCTACTGAAGCCCGCGTGGCTAGAGCCCATGATCTGCAACAAGAGAAGTCACCGCAATGAGAAGCCCACACACCGCAATGAAGAGTAGCCCCCACTTGCCACAACTAGAGAAAGCCCACGAGTAGCAACGAAGACCCACTGCAGACAAAAATAAATAAATAAAATAAATTAATTAATAAAAAAAAGGAGCCAGTGCTCTTGATAGGACCGTTAATATGAATGTTCTATGGATAATTCATGACTTTAAAAAATAGACCGCTGGGTCACAGGATCACAGAGTCACTGGGCTTGTGTTATCTTTAACGTTTTCTCTGATGTCAGGTAGTAAATTTCCCAGTGAGTCCGTTGCTGTAATGAGAAGTTCAGATGAGCAATTTGTGTTTTGTTATCAATTAAAGCTGAAACGTATCAGATAACTGAAATATTTTTAATCTTAATAAGCAAATTTTCTTTTTCATTTTATTATCATGTAGAAGCGAGTGTAGAAGCAATGCTATGAAGGGGATTTTAGAGCTTTCTGAAGGGCAGTGCTTATGAATCATTTAACTCTCATTGTTCCATGGACGTGAAGGAAGGAAAAGGCACCTAAGGGTGGCAGCGAATAGGCAGTGTAGTTTTAAAGGTGATGGTCTATTGTGAGGGAGACCTCGAGCAGCTACCTACCATCACCTTGATTGGGTCCAAGGAGTGGAGAAAGCTCCCATTCCCCAGTGGCTAACACCACAACAGCGTGACTAGGCTGCCCCTGTACCATACCTTGCTCTACCCGTGCCGGCTGGCCCCCTCACCTCTTACATTGTAAGGAGGCCAGGGATGGAAGAGCCATCCTTCCAAGGGTGATGGTATATTCCCCCAAGCAAGAGGCATCCCCAGGCTCCATCCTCACATCACAAAAGAAAGAACGAAGCATCAGTAAGAAGGAAATCTTTTTTGTTTCTTTTTTTTTTTTTTTTTTTTTTTTTTTTTGCGGGCCTCTCACTGTTGTGGCCTCTCCCGTTGTGGAGCACAGGCTCCGGACGCGCAGGCCCAGCGGCCATGGCTCACGGGCCCAGCCGCTCCGCGGCATGTGGGATCCTCCCGGACCGGGGCACGAACCCGTGTCCCCTGCATCGGCAGGCGAACTCTCAACCACTGCGCCACCAGGGAAGCCCGGAAGAAGGAACTCTTGAAGCTTTTCATTTCTTCCCCACGGTGAGAACTTTATCATGGCCTGAAGGAGGCCGTTTTGTCGTTCATTCGTGTGGGAAAGAGGGGAAAACTGAGACTGATTTTGAGAAATTTAGGTAAGGAAAGTGAGCCAGATATAGAGGGTTTCATATTTGAATTTAAACGGTTTGGACTTTATTTTGTAAATGGCGACAACCATGGAAGTTTTTGGTAAGAGGAGTGATGCAGTCAGGGCTGGGCAATGAAGAGCTTTGGCTGCGGTTTTTATTACCGTTGGGGGAGGGGCGTCCTGAAGAGGGAGCTGGGTGAGATGACAGTTGCAGCAGTACAGGCAAGAAATCAAGGGCTCTGGGGCAGTGGTGCATGTGGGGTTGAGGCCGAGGCATGAGCCTGAGAGATGCCATAAAGGAAGTGTCTACTGGGTCTCTTGACTAACAGGCTGTGGTCAGATGGGCCAGAAGAGGGCTGGTGAACGATGATTCAGCCTCAAGCCAGGGTGCCTCAGAGGATGATGGTCATTCCCCGGATGGGGGGCAAGAGGAGTATAGGATGGGTGCAGTGCTCCTCATCAGGGTTGGGCGGCTTTCAAAGCCAAAGCTCTGGGAGGTATTGCAGTGGTGGCACAGCATCTTGACTGTGCTGGTGGTTACACCAGGCTACACATGACAGAACTGCACAGAACTACATGCACACACCCAAATGAGTGCCTGTATTGCTGGAGAGACCTGGAGAAGCTTTTCCGTTGTGGCAACGTCAGTGTCCTCATTTTGATATCGTACTACGGTTGTGTAAGATGCTAATGTTGGGAGAGGCTGGATGAAGGGTGCATGGGACCTCCTTGTGTATTTCTGTGTACTTTCCTGTGAATCTGTAATTACTTCAAAATATAAAGCTAAAACAAACAAAAGCCTTTCCCAGAAGATTCTAACCCAGTAGGTTTGAGGTGGAATCTGGCCGTCTCTCCTTTTGAGAGCATTTTTGATGATTCTGTTGCGCAGCTCTGGTTGAGAACCTCTGGTTTAATGAATAGTATGCAGCATCGCTTTTGCACGTGTTGAGTTCCAGTGCATGGTTGAAGGGAAAGAACCCTGAACTCTGAAGTCATGGGTTCTGGGATCCTCTCACTGTGGATGAGTGACCAGGGAGACATCCCTCAACCCTCAGAGTTTTAGTTTCTTCTTCTGTAAAGGGGGATGGTAATCCTTCCTAGCTTGCCTCACCTTCCTGACCCGGTCAAGTGTGTGACCGTGAGTTGAGTGCTGTCAGCATCACCCCTCCCCAGCCCCAGCTCCAGTCCCGGGAGCCTGCCTCACAGCTGGCCAACTGCACAGCCGGAGCTTGAGAAGTAAACATGGGGATGTGGATTTGGAGTCTTGTACACAGAGCAGCCGAAGCCATTAGCTGGGAGGAGAGGGTAGCAAAGAGAAGAGGGGAGAACAAAAAAAAAAGAAGCCTGAGAAGGTACTGAGGTAAGGTGTTTAGGAGTTAGGAGGAAGAAGCTTAGCTGGTGAGAGACAGAGAGGGAAGAGCCAGGAGAACCTGGAGGACGACACAGACTCCTCGGACAAAGAGAATTTCAGGAACAAGTCATCTGTTTGCGTGAGCCCACAGACAGGTGGAAGGACACGCAGTCTGGGAAGAAGCCATTAGATTTGGAAGGTGCAGATCACAGAACCCTTGGTGGGCAGGGTTGGGGATGGGGCCACAGAAGCCAGATGAAGATGAAGAGCAGCCTGGAGATAGATGTTTCCATCAGGGATTTTGACTGTGAAGGAGAATCGGGAGCTAAGGCAGGAGCTGGAGCGAGGTTTTCTACCAATTAACCAGTCTCCAGTCATGACCCAGGATGACACACCACTCACACCTATACACACGCACACGCAATTGAAACAAAATTTTAAGAAACAGCAGTTATTCTTATATGTGCAAAGCACTCTGATATGTTCTGTTGTAGGTTGGTCTATGTTGGTTCTATTTTGTTCTATTGTATTGTGTTGTGTTGTAGTTCTCTCTTTTTTGAAAGGCGAGTTGTTCTCAAGACTCTGACTGCACACTGGTTCGCTTGGACAGCACTTAAGAAAGCAAGGAGGGTCGTGCCTTAGCTCTGGTCATTTAACTGGTCTGCGGAGGGGGTGCCTGAGTTCTCTGAGGCCATGGTGAGGACAGGGCTTCTGAGGAGGGAGGAGAGGATGGGACCCAGGGCACAGAAACCAGGGAAGAAAGGGCCGGTCTTTCTCCCACTGGGGAGGAGCAGATGGGGGAGTGGGGAGGTGGCTG
Source organism: Delphinapterus leucas (assembly GCF_059928025.1). Classification (NCBI taxonomy): domain Eukaryota; kingdom Metazoa; phylum Chordata; class Mammalia; order Artiodactyla; family Monodontidae; genus Delphinapterus; species Delphinapterus leucas. Next base: position 44,107,216 of record NC_143135.1, read on the forward strand.
GAGGCAAAGGGGGGTTGGCCCCTGTGTGGATGGGCTGGGGAGGCGACCAGGAATGGGGATCCCCGAGACCAGCCTGTACTGAGCTCTCAAGTGGGGTGGCAGAGACACTGAGACTGCAGCTCTTGGAGGAAGTGAGCCATCTCTAGCCTTAGCCTAGGGCTGCCTGAGGTCCCAGCCTGGCCGGGAAGGCGGCTCCTTGACAGGCTCCCTCTGGGGCATCAGCCCGCTCAGCACAGGACTTTCATTCATTTCACGTCAGGCCAACTCAGCTCGGCTAACAAACATTCCTAGGGTGCCCAGCCTGGGCCAAGGGTGTGGAGGGCGTGACGGCTCAGATCCACCCCTGCCATCAGGGAGTCATGGGGAAAAATGCAAAATGGGATGAAACTATTATAATAGGACTCGGTTTCCGGCCTCAGTTCTGCCATCTCCCGGCCATGGGTCTTTCGCTTTGGTTTTCTTTCATGCCCTGTGGGGACATCAGGCCTTGCCATGCCCTGTCTGCCCCACGGTCTCTGAAGATATACGGGGTAACGGTGGTGAATGTGCCGTATGCAGCAAGGTTGGAAGGGTGCCCTAAGGGTGAGTTATAATGAGAGAAATGAAAACAGTAAGAACAACAATAGTAATAATAGCTGCTGTGCAGCCCCTAAAGGCAGCCCTGGCTTTTTTTCCTCCCTAAAACAGTGCGCTCTGCTGGGAAGAGCGCAGAATTGGCATTAGGCCATCTATTCAGTTCCAGCTCTTTCTAGCTTCTTGCCAGATGTGTGTTCTTAACCTCTGTGAACCCTATTTTCCTTATCTATAGAATTGGGATGTATAATTCTTACCTCTGGGATTGTGTGGAGTCTTGAATGAGATAACGCATGATGGAAGGGACTCTGGTGTTTAAAACTCTAAATGAAGCCGGCTGTCTTCCAGGCGGCTGCCACAGGCTCTGTGTGTGCGGGTGCCTCGTGTTCCCCAAATCCCCCCGACTGCCGGCACGTTTGCTTTGGGGTGAGGCCTGTGTTTTCACAAACATAAAAAAGGGGCAGTTAATCACTGCTTTCTTCATCCAAGCTGCTCGAGACCTTTATCTCCGCCTCAGAAGCCAAGGACTGAAGGCTCTGCAGATGGTCCTTGGGTAGGACTCTGAGTCTCGGTCCTTTGCCTCCTTAGCAATTTCCTAAACAAGCTCCACTCTTTCAGGGGCTGGCGCCTGTGTAGGATACCGTCACTCTGCTAAAGTGGTCTCAAACTCTCATGTGTGATCTTGATTAAAAATAAGGAGAGTCATGCCAGGTACGTTCTTGCCTCAGGACATTTGCACTTGCTTCCCCCGCCTCTTGGAATGCTCTTACCCTCTGATATCTGTTCCTTTGCCTCTTCAGGCCTTTGTTCAAATGTTGCAAATGGCGCCTTGTTAAAATGGCAGCCCTGACCCCGTCCCTCTTCATCCCTTCCATGCTTCTTTTCCTCAACAGTATCTGTCGCCTTCTGATATACTGTACTCACTTGGTTACTCTCCCTTATTTTTTGTACATTTTCCCTCCAGCAGTGTGTAAGTTCCATGAAGACAGGGACATTTGTCTTGTTCATTGCTGTACCTCCAGCACCTAGAATAGTGCCTGGTTCTTGTAGTTGTTCAATAAATATTGATTCAATGAAAGTATTCATGTTGATTCTGCAGGTCTGGGACAAGGCCTGGAATCAGCATTTTAATAAGCTTCCCAGAGCATTCTGATGCAACGGGACATTCTCTGGGAATCACAGTTCTAATTGTTGTCCCCCGTTGTCCAGCGTGCTGCAGCTGAGGACTGCGGGGCAGCAGGCACTTAAGCGCCCTCAGGGCTGGCCTCGGCAGCAGGCACTGCTGGGTGGAGTGTTTCTTCCTGGGGCGGGGCCCTTGAGACCTCTCTGCTGTATCCCAGGGAGATGGCATGAAAGGGGAAGGAATGCAGAGCAGAAGGGGAGCTTCTCTTAGGGTTACCCCAACGTGGCCTGAACTCAGGTCCTATGCATGGAGTCAGATGACCGACCTGAGCCTCCTCCTCCCTTCTCTGTTACCCAGCCTCTTCCTGACAATGGCAGCCAGGCTGCCCGCCCTGCCACTCGGAGACAAAGTCTCCCCTCGCTGGCTCCTCTTTGTTGTTATCTCAAGGCAATGGTGGGACCACGGCTCAGAGCCTCCTGATTTTAATTACCTTGCTTTTTGGAGAATCCCGGTGGGCCAGTGTCTTTAGCTGGGACTGAGTGATTCAACCTTTATGGACCTCCAGAGGGAGGGAAGCACCAGGATTTGCAGCTGACAGAGTCATCTCTGTCTTTGATTCTTGGCATTCATTTACTTATTCATTCATTCATTCATTCCCTCAACGGGTTTTTAATGGCCACATACTTTGCGCCACGTACTTTAGCTCACAGCTGAACACTTGCCTCACCAACTCCACCCATATTGTGAATACTCTCATATGACTCAGGTATTCCAGTACCTGGCCCAGAGCAGGTGCTCAATGAACATGAGCCCTTTCAGGCGTCCTCACTAGCTGTCCCAGAGTCACCCCATCCCACAATCCAGCCACCCCCACTTGCTTTGCTGTATTCAGTTTCTCTGTTTCCTTTCTTAACTCACGTCCTCTTTTGATAACCTTAAAAAAAGTCATGCACTTGGGCTTCCCTGGTGGCGCAGTGGTTGAGAGTCTGCCTGCCGATGCAGGGGACACGGGTTCGCGCCCTGGTCCGGGAAGATCCCACATGCCGCAGAGCGGCTGGGCCCGTGAGCCATGGCCGCTGAGCCTGTGCGTCCGGATCCTGTGCTCCGCAATGGGAGAGGCCGCAACAGTGAGAGGCCCGCGTACTGCAAAAAAAAAACAAAAAAAAACATGCACTCTTCTTTCACGCTACTTGAAATTTCAAAAATGAACCTGAATTTGGTGACTAAAAGCACATCAAAGCAATGGTGATATCAAATATTCCTTTAAGCATCTCATTCCCTGGAGATTTTGATCAGCGCTTGGTTGGCAGTCACTTGCCCAGCCTACACCAGCGTGATGCTTGTCTTCTTCTGTTGCCTTCCAACAAGAGAGTGGCCAGTTCCCAGTGCCTTGCACGCTTCAAGCTGGGATTGAACCGTCTCTCTCCTGGGCAGTGGATATCCTTCCCCCAGGGATCCAGCCTTCTCACTGGCCACGTTTGCTCAAAGCTTTCCATGTCTTTCGGCAGGAGGAGGCTTAGAAGTAAGCAGGCCTTGAGAGACAGGCCAAACGGAGCTGTCCCTCTGCCAACACGGTGTCAGGAGGCAGACAGACTGCCAGGCAAGCCCCGGGTGGCTCTCCGGTGGGGGGGACTGAGCACCCACATCAGGCAGAGACTTGCCAGGGCCCCGCAGTCTGTAAGCAACAGAGCCAGGATGGGACCTCAGGTCTCCTGACTCCCGCCAAGGCTCGCCCCTCTCCACTCCATGCTGTGCCCCTGCTTGGTACAGTGGCCAGTCTTCCTATTGTCTGCACCGTATGTCCACGTGGTAGCCTGCAGCCAGGCCCCTCAGGTTTGCTCGTGGTGACTCTGGGACATTTACCCTGCTTAGCTGTCTTCTGGGAATGACACTCGTCCCACACCTCCAGCCCCTTTGCCCAGCTCCAAGCTTCAGAGTCTGCTCAGGATCAGAAAAAGTCTTGAGTCACTCTGCACTACTCCCCCGCCAGCTGGATCACATATGTGCCAGAGATTATTCTAAGTACTTTATATAAATTAATCGGCTCTCTGTGGCAACGGTAAGAACCATGATTAATGTCATCTTATATAACAAGGAAACAGGCACAGAGGAGAAAGGAACTTGTCCAAACACAGAGGTGGGATTTGAACCTAGGCTGTCTGGCTTCAGAGCCTACACCCTTGACTATTAAACAAGGCTGCCTCTGGTGCACCGTGGGTCTCTGACTCCAAAAGATTTCCTTGAATTTTGTCCTCATTCTCTTACCTCTGTGCACTCCTCAGAGAGAGATGTTGGGCAGCAGGGCCAGAGAAGGAAGGGACAAAGAAGGCACTGAAGAGAAAAATGTGGCTGTCTCCTCAGCTGGAGCTCTGCCCGGGGCTTCGTAAGAAGGAGGGATGCATTGCACAGAGGCTCCTAGGCACGGAGTTGAGTGGAAATCGTACAATTGGCAACCATGCTTTAGGTCACCTTGTGAGAGGGGGACAGCTTCCTATTTCCTTTGAAATAGGGGGAAGTTGATATGCTTGTGTGTGTGCACACGTGTGTGCATGTGAACACGTGGCTGAGTAGATATATGAACCTGTGAGTGTGCACTTATGTGTGTGAGCACGTGTAAGCCCCGTGAACGAGCATGTATGCACCTGGTGTGTTAGTCCATTCAGGCTACTGTAACAAAATACCACTGACTAGGTAGCTTAAACAGTAGAGGTTTACTTCTCACGTTCTGGGGGCTGGGAAGTCCAAGATCAAGGTGCTAGCAAATTCGGTGTCCGATGAGAGACTGCTTCCTGGCTCATAGACAGCTGCCTTCTCTCTGTGTCCTCACATGGCCTTTCCTTGGTGCCTGGGTGTGGAGAGAGAGTGAGCTCCAGTGTCTCCTCCTCTTTTTACAAGGGCACTAATCCCATCATGGGGGCTCCACCCCCATGACCTCATCTAAACCTAGTTACCTTCCAAAGGCCCCACCTTCAAATACCGTCACCTTGGGGATTAGGACTTGAATGTATGAATTTGGGGGCACACACATTCAGTCCATAACACTGGGCTTGTGTGTGCTTGTGTGAGCCGTGGTGTGCAAGTCCCCATTAACTGTGGTTCAGCCCCTTCCACCACTACCTGGAGCACCTTCACAATCCTGCTGAATGACAAGTAACCACACAACTGTGAATCATTGTTATTTTTAATTGTTGGTAAGAAAATCACAGTGTAGTGACGAAATAGAATCCGAGCTCCCAGCTTGCTTGCCACCAGCTGCTGGGTCCCCCTCCACTCCTTGCAAAGCCCCCATCGTCCCTTGGCCCAGAGCCTGCCTAATCATTGTTTAATGTTTCAAAGATGCTGTCCTACACAAGAGATACTCATTCCAGGCTGTAAAAATACCAGCAGCTTTGCATGCAGCTGGAATAATTGCAAAAATAAGAAAAGCAGAGGAAAAGTATGGTCTGACAGTATTGTGCTTTATGGAGCTTAAAAGAACCCCATATAGCTAATCTAATTACCACTAAGACTCAGGCAGCTTAAAGGTGTTTATACAGCCAGGCACATGGGCTGTCAGCCTGCTCAGCAGAAGGCTTCTTATCACCACCCACCCCTGTGCCTTTGACCAGTGTGACTTCTGGGGCCCACCCACACGCCCGGGAGAGGGTACCCAGCAACCTTGAGACAGAGGCAACCGGTCCTGAACTCTGCAGGAGCCCTGGAGGCTGTCACTTTTGCTCTGTACTGCCTGGGGCTGCCTCTCACTGACAGATCCATCGTTCATCACCGCCCTGAGAGGTACTCTTGCCGTGGCCGCAGATTCGTGTCCTAGCATGTTGTCCGGCAGCACTCTCCCGAGGACCTGGCTTGCATGACTCGAGCTCCTGGCTGCTCTGGGCAGCAACTGGCCACCTCTCCCTGCCCACTCAAGCCCTGACCCTAGGGCTGAGCCTGCTTTGCCCAGTGACTGTGCGGGGAGAAGGGAATCAGATGAGCATCTCTGACAGATTCCATCATGTCAGTTTCCGAACAAACCCCACATGGTTCTGCAGGTTACGCCCTTCACCAGGGCACCCAGCTGAAGAGGCAGCCGTTCCCTGCTGGGACGGAGCCTTGCTCTGACACTCTTAGGCCCCTGGCTCTTCATCTAGTCCTGGCTAACCCTCTTCCTTGAGAGGCTGGACCCTGCTCCCTGTACTACCAGGCTGGTGTCCTGCTCCCCTGGTTTGACCCATCTGCCTTCCTGCATCTGGGGGCTGGGACCTCCCACTGATAGGCTCCTCCCCGTGAAAAGAGCATCCTTAGTCAGTGATGCCTAGGCGTGCCCGGCCCCTGGGGACACTGCCTCTTTGTGGGCCTGCCCCAGAGCACAGTCAGTTTCTCCAGCTCTAACCTGTGTGATGCCAGTCTCCTCTCTGTTGAGGTCCCGGCATGCCACACAACCGAGCCTGCCTGAGTCTGGCAAAGGTGTGGGTGGTTCATCACCCTTTTGTGCGCCTTTACCAGTAAAGGAAACTGACTTCGGGAACCAGGATCTCCTCAACATACTTCCCTGCCAACGGAGAACAACCCCAGGACGGTAAAGGGCCTGCCTTCTCCGGAGCTCATGAGACCCCTGGAAGCAGTCTGCAGCAAGGGAACTTTGGACCATTTTGCTTTACAGACTAGCCAAGGTGACCAGTATTTGGTTAAGAAAGCCAGCAGGAACCAAATACCAAAAGGCCCTCTTCCTCTGGTCAGCTGTGGGACCATCTGTCGATGGGGAAATTCCCGGAGCTGGAGCCTTAAGCAGCGTGGGAGGAACCAGGAGAGGTGTCTGCTGCCCTCGGGTCAGGGGCCTTGCTGCCAGCAGCTGGGGGACATACTGGCCCAGCCCCAGTGCAGCCAGCAGGAGAGGTCTCCTTGTCCACCCTTGGCCCTCAGCCTATCTTGCTCAGCAGCTTGGAAAGATGAACTGTTCCTGACGGTGGAAGCAGAGCTGGAGCAGCTTGAAAAGACAAACTGGTCCTGACGATGGAAGCAGAGCTGACCGCCGGGCAGTGCTGTCAGCTGACATCCCCCTCTGCTTCCCCAATACTGAAAAGTGCTCAAAACCCAGCCAATCATATAATTCCTACTGATATCAAATCTTTGGAGTATGGGATGCCTTCTGGTGGGACTGATTTCCTGAAAGGCTACCCCAAACCACACAGTGACCCAGGTGTCCTCCAGCAGCTCCAGGGCCTGTGTGCTCAGCAAGAACAGGGGCGTGTGGACAAGAGTTGGCACCTGCAACCACTCCAGCTGCCTGCTGCCCAGATCTGTCCTGCAAATTAGCCTCCAGAGCTCATGGGAGACTAGCACTCCCCTGGTTGGATGTTGCGGTGGGAGGTTGTGCTGGAGATAACGTTGGGGAGTGGGGGAAGCCAGTATAATTGACTGGGGCCTGAGAGTTCTAGAGCAGGTGTGGACCCACTGCAGTGGAGGAGGGGGCGGGGTTGTTTGTTTTTGATTGCCAGGACCCTAATCTACTCCCAGGGCCCTAATCTACTCTCAGGGCCCTAATCTACTCCCAGGGACTATAAATTGGGCAACCACTCCATTTTTTTGTTTTTTTAGAGACTGCCTTGCTTGTTTGCTCAGGCCCACAGGGGCTTATGCCTCTTCTGCTCCTAAAGTCATTCACATGCATTCATTCAACAAACCAAGCACCAGGTTCTAAGCTTGGCCCAGGGGAGGCAGTGGTGAACCAGATGTGGTTCCTGCCTCAGATAAGATTTAGACCGAGGACAACGGCAGGCAGTGGACAGACTCTATGGCTCTCCTTTGTCACAGATGCAAAAATGAGATGCCTCGATTCTAGTTGTTTTTAAAAGCCCGTATCTCAGGAGCTCAAGATGTAAGTAGAATTTTAGGGAAAGAGGCTCTTGAACAGAAAGAAACCAGGCGGATGTCAAATCAGTGAGCAAGAAAGCTATGTCGAGCAGCTGCTACTGGAAGGCTGGTTTTTACTAGGCAGCCCGAGGTTGCCTCTTGACCCCGCCTGTACTGCTGGAGTGGGGGCTTGATTTTCATCTAACCAAGGAGGGCATCGCCTGGGTACCAGTATATGTGGCTCCGTTGGTTTGTTCCTCCCTGGCCCCTGTACTGCAACTTCCAGGGGCTTCCCCTGGCTTAGGTGCGTCTCCTCTGAGCACCTGACCTACTGTTGGGAGTGGGTGCCCTGATTCACTTTGCAGGTCCCTCACACCTAGATGAGCTTCCCTTATGGGGCAGTGGGCAGCTTGAAGCAGGCTGTAATGTAAATGTAGCCCTAAAATGTAGTCCAAGCTCCTCATTTTCCTGGAGGGAAAACTGAGATCCAAAGAGGTTAAATGAGTTTCCCAACGTCACACATCTGATTAACAGCAGAGCCAGAGAGCGACCCTGCTCCAGTGCTTTGCTAACCGTACTCACTCGTTCATTCAACAAATGTTCACAGAGTGTGAGGCATCGCACTCAGCATCAATGATCCAAGGACGGAGAAACACTTTCTACTCCCAGAGAGCTCGCAGCCTAGCACAGCTGATAAACTACAGACGAATAGCCATTACACACAATGTAAGAAGATAAGTGCCACCAGCCACAGTGCTGGGGAAACCCAGGGGGAGGTCTCAGTCATTCTGGGAGGGCTTCCTGGAAGAGCTGGCTTTTGAGCTGGGCCTTGGGGATTGAATGGGATTGGGATATGGATATGAGGGTGGAGAAAAGAAGCTGCCTCCGTTTTTGTGTCTTTCTAGTTGGATTTTAGGGTGTCAGCATGATCATGTATTGGTCACCTGTTGCGTTCCAGGCACTGTGCTAGGCATTTGTACACACTGTCTTCTTTAATTTTTCCAATATTTCTCCCCATTTTATAGATGAGGAAACTGAGACTCAGCAGTTATTTAGCCCTGAATAGAGGCTTCTTCTTTGATTCCTTCTTCTCTCTTTCCCACAAGGCTTCACCCAGTGACTTGTGCTCCACCAGGACTCTAATGACTCATCAGGGACTCTGATGATTGAATGAAAATGGAGACAGAGAGATGGGGGTAGAGAGTTTGCAAAGCCATAGGGAAGGCAGCATCCCCCTTCCTTGGACAACATGGTGCTAAGCACAGAGCTATTTAGGATTTCTGTCATCAGAATAAATTTCTTCCCCCTGCATATATACACCCCACCCCCAGGCTGGTAGATTCTTAGCCTAGGCAAACACAAGAGCTACCATTTGTTTCTAAGCATCTTTGATGTGTTGCTTTGCTTAACCCTAAAAACCACTGTATGAGGTAGGTATCATTATTATCATGTTCATTTCACAGATGAGAGCACTGAGGCTTGGAAAAGCTACAGGTTACACAGCTGAGAAAGGACCAACATTTGAACCCAAGTTGGATCTGGCTGTAGAGCCTGAGCACTTAACCTTGTCACTATATTCAGGGGTCTAAACTCAGTTACCTACCAGGGCTAGACAGATAATGTGAATGGCAGAGGTGAGGCAATGAGGACTGGTGGGGACTGCGGTGAACAGGAGAATGAGCCCAGGTTCATCCCAGACGGGCAGCTAATGCTGGCTCCAGCCTATTCCTAGCCTGCAAGACTTGCTGACCTTTTTCAAGTTGGAAATCACACTTTTATGTTTGGTGGGCTGAATAAGCCACATGGGCAGGCCAGATATGGTCATGGTCTGCCTGTCTGCAGCCTCTATCAGATGGACTCCCAGTGTGCAAAATAGAAACTTCTCTGGAGATGCTGTTTATCTCAGACATCCTTGGTGAAAACTTCTCCATCTCACACTCTCTCCCTCTTGTGCTTGCTGGTTCCCACATCTCAGAAAGCCACCAGTCTAGACAGGCTTTGTGCAGCTTCCCTTCACTGTGGGCACAAGTTGAGACATTCACAATGCACAGGCCACACGGTTTAGTTTCATTGATTCAGGGAGGCCCCTTTTGGGCTGATGGATCCTTTTGGAAAAGCACATAGTCATGCAATCAAGGTGTAGATTTTGTTCCTAGGTTGTGGACTCGGATGCCATTCTTGGTGACATCCTTGCATCTTGAGATCTTGGAAGCAACTTGTATCAGGTACCCTGGGCCAGGCCAGTAGTGAGAGAGGGGAGTGACCAGCACCCGGGAAGCTGACCAGGCTGCAGAGGAGACAGACAGTGTGACAGTCACTTGGAGAGTGTGTCAGTCTGATCAGGCTCGTCTCAGCAGGACTCTCTCAGGGGCAGGAAGTGGGGGAGGGAACTGGGGAGGGAGGCAGGAGCTCAGGCCTTCCCGTGGGCCAACTTGGGTGTCGGTAGCTGTGATGTGGATGTGCCATGGCTCACGAGCACTGACCGGCTTGCCTAATTCTCTTCCGCTGCATCACCTCCATTTCTTTCACTGCCGGTGACCTGCAACCCTGAGGGACTGTCTTGGAGTGTGTTTGTGGTCCTGTGCTTGATGCTCTTCTGGTTGCCATGTGGGAGTGAATAACCACGGCATTTCAAAGCTGAATAAGACCCAGGAAAAAACCTACACCTCATGTTTCTCTCATCTGGGGAAAGAAGTGTGAATTGGAACTTTACAAACCCAAATCTTTAAACTCTTCCTGACCCAGTGAATTTGAAGAGCGACAGAAATGAATTAGAAATTAGATCAGGGGTCAGCATTTCCATGGGTTCTGAACCAAATGGAGATTAAAAAGAGTATGTCCAGCAGGGTTAATGGTGAAGGCAAGCTTCCTGCCTGGGCAGAGTGTCCTGACCTGGGTCTCAGAGGGGATTGATCGAAGGATCCTGTGGATGAGATCAGGAGGTCCAGAGAGAGTTCTCTACCCAGACAATGGGAAGGAATTAACTTGTCACCAGCTGACACTCACAGATGCGACAGAAAATGCCAGCATCGCAGGGTGGATTTAATGTCAGGCCGCCCAGTGGAGCCATCGCATCCCACATCTGCCCTATGGTGCTTAGATGCTGAAGAAAGGAACACTGTCCCCGCTTTGAAAGAGGTTTCTGGCTAAGTCCTGTGGACCGAGTATGTCTGCAAGCTTGTCTGTGTTGTCAAATTTCATTTGGCTTAAACATGAGAACTAATGCAGAGAATCAAAGAAAACAAGATTTTTTGCTGAGTGTTCCTGACCCGGGCTGCTCAGGCATGAGGCTGAGGCATTGCCTGAAGTGATTGCATTTTCTCTGAAAAGAACATTCACGGTTGTTGTTTAATCTTTGTGGAGTGAGTTCCCATGATCTTAGGTGCCCAGTTGCTGTCCTCTGTACCTACATGCTCCACATTCCTACATACTATACATCAGGCCAGCAGTAGGTGAGGTTGCTGCTCCCTGAATTCCTGAATTCTGCAGGGCAGGAAAAATCAATCCCATCCTCTCACTTCCCACTTGGGCTCCTATATTATGCCAGGTACACCCATGGGGGAGGGAGGGAGGGAGGGAGGGAGGGAAAGGGGGGCGGGAGAGAAGAGAGAGAGGTGGGGTTGTTGTGTAGATGAATTGATGAATGGGTGGTGGGTGGATGCACAGGTGGGTGAGTGGAAGGTGGATGGATGGATGGATGGATAGAATTAATCTTTTCCATTTTATGGCATAGGTATTTTATGCCCATTTTAGAGCTGAAGGAATTGAGAGTCAGAGGACATAGTGAATCACCAAAGTTCTCGCTGCAAGATGGTGGCAGGACTGGGGCTTGAGCCCACATTTCTCAGCTCCAAGTTCCATGTGTCCCTCTTCTCTTTTCCTGTGTTGCCCACTAGGCTTTTTTTTTTTTCTTTTAACTGCCTGCCTTGTACCTAGAGATGGACCCACATGGGCTTGGACCAACTGCTTATACAAACAGGTGGCCAGAAGGAGATTCTTTTTTTTTTTTTATTCAGCGAATATTATTGATCACTGTGTAGGCAGAGTTCCAACATGGAGCCCCAAGACTACTGGCCCCTGGTGCGCACTCACGTCTTCTAGTTATTCAGTCAAACACTCGTCTGGGTACTGCTGTGAAGGAATTTTGCTGATGTAATTAAGGTCCCCAACCAGTTTGGTGGGCCTGACCTAATTATGTGAGCTCTTTAAAAGCAGAGCTCCCTGTGGCTGGTTGCAGAAAGGGGAGTCACAGAGATGCCCTCTGGAGGCCTGAAAGAAAGCCAACATCTGTGCTGTGCACTGCCTGTGGGGGCCATGTTGGGGGGAACTGCAGGTGGCTTCTCATTGCTGAGAGTGGCCCTGGCTGGCAGCTAGCAGGACAGGGACTTCAGTCCTACAACCACAGGGAAATGAATTGTGACAACAACCAGTAAGGCTGGAGGAGGACCCTGAGGCCCAGATGAACACTGCAGTGCTGGCCAACACCTTGATTTTAAACCAGTGAAACCCTGAGCAGAGAATCCAGCCACACCACACATGAACTTATGACCCACAGAAACTGTGAGATCATAAATTTGTGTTGTTTTGAGCTTCTGTTTTATGGTATTTCATTATGTAGCAGCAACAGAAGACTAACACAGTCACCTACAATGTGCCAGCCAGTGTGCTAACCGCAGGGAATGTGAGACTGGCTTGATTTCTGCCCTCATGGAGCTCACAGTCTGCGGTGGGAGATAGACAAGAAACAAATGAAATGATTACAGAGCATATAAATGCCATGAAGTACGTAAACAGGATGTTATGAAGTAAATCAGTGTGGGAGGGGGACATGGTTCAGGTTAGATGATTAGAGATGGCCCCTCTGAGCTGAGCATAAAAGGATGAGAAGGAGTCAGCCACATGAAGAGCCATGGAAAGTGTTCCAGGCACAGGGAACAGCACATGCAAAGACCCTGAGGTGGGAGAGAGCCTGACATTCTCAGAGTCAGAAGGAGGCAGATGTAGCTGGAGGGTGCTAAGGAACGGGGAGGATGGCTTGAGATGATGTTGAAGAATTAGTCAGGGACCTGGTCACATAAGACCTTGTAGACTGTTGCCCTCAGTGCCGTGGGCAACACTGGTGAGCTTTAAATGGGGGAGAGGTATGACCTAACTAATATTTTTGGAAGATCTCTCTGGCTAGTCTGTGGTGAAGTGTTTGGATATAGGTACGAATGGAAACAGGGAAATCATTTGGGAGGCTGTGGCAATACTTCAGACCAGAAATAATGATGATTTGGACTACGGTGACTGGAGAGATTGAGGAGAGGATGGATTTGAGATATATGGAGTTGGCCAAAATGTTTATATTTGGATTTGCTGGTGATTGGGTGTAGGGAGTGAAGGAGAGGAGAGGACCAAAGATGAAGTTCAGGTTTCTGGCTTGAGTGATGGGGTGAATGATGGTGCCACTTACTGAGATGGGAGGGCAGGAGAGGAGAGAAGAACAGGTTTGGGGAGAAAGACCAAGGGTTAAGGTTTGGCTATGCTGAATGTGAGATGCCTTTGAGACATCTGAGGGAAGATCTTAGGTAGTCATTTGGACGGAGAGGCACTGCTGAGCAGGGCCAATATCCCGGATCCAGGAGGCCAGGACCAGCTGACCTGGCCTGGTGGCAGACCAGCTCCATGCTCACTTCCTTGAAGAGTGGCAGAATACCCGGGTCTACACAGCAAGGCTTCAAAGACCCAGGGCTCAGGTTGCTGGAGCAGTCTTCCTTCCTGGACCCCCCTGCTCCCATGCCAAGCCCTGGGCGCAGCCACACACCCAGAGTGAGACATTCTGGGAAGGGGTGGCTCTGGTGTGAAGCTGACATTTCACAAGTGACTTCAGTTGTTCTGGGCTAGTAGTAAGGCACATTAAGTACCAAATTATGTAAACCTAAAACTGCCGTCTAATGTCGTTAAGAGACCTGAGGGAGCTCGGGAGGAGTGAACAAGGAATCGCCTGTAAGATGATCAAATCCCTGATTAAAATCATCTCCCAGGATCAATGGCCTCTAGAGAAAGTGGGGAACGCCTCTGAATCCTAATGGGGCATCCGCAACTCTAGAAGGATGTTTGGCTGGGCTGCCGCTTCCTTCTTCAGGGCTGCTCGGTGCAGGAGGGGCTGGTGTGGAAAGAGGTCCCACAGGGATCTGACCACTGGGCTCAGGGATGTAGCAGCAACCTACAGAGGGCCTAAGTCACATGTGGCAGGTTTGGCCCCAACTTCCCCAGCTTTGCCTTGGAGGGGCTGTTCCCCCAGGATCAGGCCCTGACACACGGATTCAATATGAAGTAGTTTATTGAGGAAGTTCAAGATATACCAGTAGGGTGAGGAGTTAAGAAAGGGAAGGGAAGCTACTAATAAGAGTATGTTATCAGGTCAAGCAGCACTGTGGGCGGTGGAGTTTAAACCTCCGGGGAAACTCCGGGAAATTGTGTAAAGCACATGCCTGAGAGTGATCAACCCTGAGAGGTGAGGGAGCTGGGGTATTTATAAGCCAGCTGCCTTTAGTCGTTGGTTCAGGGCTACTCTCAGGGGCTGTTAGTTTATAGCTCTTCAGCCCTCCGTGTGCTGGGGCAGAGCAGCCTTCTGCGGCTTTGAGTAAACCCCTGGGGTAAACATTCTGGCACTTAGATGTGAGGGTCAGAGGAGCACTTGAAAAGGATGAGTCTCTAAGGATACGGGTGGGGCATCCACAGCGTCTGCCACAAGGGCCATGATGCATGTATTTTGATACTTTTAAAAACTGCATTTCTAAAAGCTTGTGATATTGATTCTGTCCCAATCCTAACCCACCAAGCTGCAAGGCATGCTGGGACCTCTGCAGCAGGTTGAAGCCATCACCCAGGACAAGCAAGACCCTCTGAGGTGGACCTGCTGCCCATAGGCAGAGTCCACAGTGCCTCGAGACCTGGTCTCCCTTTCATTTTGTGTCTGTGTCTAGCGGGTCCCTCTGATGGACAGAGCACCTGCAGGAAGCTGTCACTTGGGGTTATATAGACTAACTCGGGCTGGGCTAGGGATCCGAGATCCCCACCTTCAGCAGTTTTGAAGCACAGTCCCAGCCGGGTCTGGGAGAAAAAGGATTGGGTGCAGTTTCTGGGAAAAACTTTGGCAAATTCTAGCAGGGGTCAGGCCCTAGCCAAGAAGGGTCAGGTCAGTTCCAAGAGTACAAACCAGAACACTGAGGTAGAACCACACTTGTAAGGTCTGTGTATGCTTGGGGGAAGCGGGAAGGAAGCTGCAGCTGAACTGGTACCAGGTATTGAGGGTGCTCCCTCGGCACCCCAGAGGCCAGGCTGAAGCTGTGGTTGGTGTCGTGGATGCTACTGGCGCCCCACCCAGATCCCCTTTACCGGCCAGTCTGCCTATCCCCCAGATGCTATGAGCGTTGGCAGCTGGCAGCTCAGAGCCTGCACCCTTCTTCTGGAAATTGCCTTCTCTGTTGAGAGCTGCCTCACCCAGAAGTACCTAGGAGATTATGCCCGTCCTCCGGGGATGGCCCAGAACTAGTGCCTGATTGATATGGGTGTCTAAAAACCCACCCCTCACCTCATGGGGGGATAACTCTGAGATGCCATCACGCTGCAGCGCTCCCTGAGAGCAGACTGAGCCTGGCCTGCCGCTGAATGCAGGTCTTTGCCCAGCTTCTTCCCCTGCCCTAACCTAGTTCCCTCACCCCCTTACGGGAATAGAGCTGGCACCTACTCAAGGATCCCCATCTCAGACTCTGCTTTTAGAGAACCTCGTCTAAGACTTCCAGATGTGTGAACTGTGGCAGCCGTACCAGGCCGGGTGGGCACGAGGTCTGCTAGAGAAGGGTGACCAACCCTCCCAGGGTGCCTGGGACTTTCCATGCTAAACCGGATCCTTCTGACCAACCAAGATGGTTGTTCACCCTATGGATCAGTGTCTCAATTGATCTATAGAGTGAAGTGAGTTCCCTTTGTGAGCCCAGAGCTGTATTAGACTCAATGGGGCCTAAAAGAAAACACAAAAACATGTCTTTGGTGAAATTCGACTAAGTGAGGGTTTATTTCTACAAGCCTTTCCCTCTGTTGTGAGGATTTCACTTCTTGTATATTCAAGTCACTCCCTGTGGGTAGATATCAGACAAAGGGGAGAAAAAAAAAAAAAAAGGAAACTGGAAGTTGGGACAAGGAAGAGGGAGATAAGGCAGAAGGCAGAGAGGGTGAAGAGGTTTTGGCGACATGACCTTGGGGAGAGATGAAGGAAACTGAGGCCAAAAAAAAAAAAAAAAAAGTGTCCAGGCCCTTAATCACACTCAAGCTCTTCCTGGGAGGAGCAGCCAGCCAGCCAGCGCGCCCTGCCACTCCTAACATGCCCCACCTTGGCGGGAAACTGTCACGGGGGGTGCCACCTGCGTAAACCCTGTGTACGTGGAGAAGGGCTTGAGAGAGAGCATTTCAGTGTGGCCAGCAGCCTGGGTTAAATAAGGGTTGCTCAGGCCTTTTCAACTAAAACCTCAAGTGCTGCCGCATTTCTGGAGCAGTGGCAATAACAGGAGGCCGGAGCCGCCAGCTCTGAGCCATAAAATTAGACACATAGTGATCGAACTCCAGGCACAGGGGAAAACGCCACTCCGCGCGTATTCTCTGCAACAAAGCCAAACAAACTTTCACGTGTGTCATTGGAAACTGCAGGGGAGAGAAATCTGGGAAAAGTTGTAGCGAACACATGTTGGTAAATGGAAATTAATTATGCAGTGCCGTGATTATTCATTTAAGGTATGTAAAAATCCCACTGACGTTTTCTTTCTTTCATCTGCTGTCTTTATCGTTTGAGTATAATGAAGGTAAAAACGTGAGTTAGGGCTTTCGAATGTTCATTTCTGAACTCCCTTCTCCATCCTCCTGTTTTCCATATGGACCTCTGTCCGTTGACTGCAGGAACAGATCCGCGGTCCCCTAACTGCAGGGTCCTGGCAGGAAGCATGTGGCACTCTCACGTTGGAGAATCTGAGGAGAGTTAATAACAGATTATTTACACAATGTGAGCAGGGGGTAGGGAAGCCACAAGGGACAGTGCAAGACCTTGGGGCTGGAAACAGCAGTGGTCCCTCCCAATGCAGGCCCAAGAGGGTACCCCACAGGGAGATACTGGGGGAATAACCCCCTTCCCTCTGATCTCCCCACAGGTCAGCCCCTGGAGCACAGAGAGGACGCAGGGAGGGTGGGGAGTGGATGGAGGATGCTGGGCCCCTGCATATTTGTCCCAGCTCACAGTGCCTCAGGACCTAACCCTCATAATGCAGGTCGGCTTAAAGTTTAACTTCTCATTGCTTGGATGGAGCTTAAGCGTTAGTTGTGCACTTGTCAGTGTGTTAATTTCTGTTTGCAGGAGGGATGGAGAGGACCTCAGACAAAGACTAGAGGCTCATGGGGAGTCAGGCCCCAGACACGGAGAGCAGGGGGACCCGCTTAGTCCAGTTTTAGTTTTCCGACAAGGACCCGAGGCCCAGATAGGGGAAGTGCCTTGTTCAAGGCCACACAGTGATGTAGGGACAAAGCTGGAATCCAGGTCATTGCTGAATAAAATGCAGGATGTGGTGGAGTGAGTGCAGAGCTGGGGTGGGCATGGGCAAAGAGGCACCTGGGGTCCCCCAGAGCCCCTTGTCAGCACATAAAGGCCGAGGTGGAGATAGAAGGCTGATGAGGCCCACGACTGTGTCCAGGTGGTGCCCTGAGCTTTTTCTAGGCCTTGCCTTTGAGCCAGACCAGACTATGAGGAAAGGCCCTGCAGCCTACTGAGCCTGCCCTGGTGGAGGGGAAGGGTTACAGACTGCCGTTGGGGAGACCGAGCTCCAGGAACCTGGGGGCTGACTAGACTTCTTTCTCGGGAGATGAGACTACTGGCCTTGAGTTGGGAGCCTATGAGAAAGGCATTCTTGTGTCCTCCACAAGCCAACAGCTGGGGGTGGGTGGGCAGGAGCCAGAGAGCTGTGGCCTTGTTGCTTGTGCCTCAACAAGGGAGTAAGGACTGTCAGTAGCATTTAGAAGAAAATGCTGGTATCACCTTCAACCTGTGGTACCAGGGCTATTTTTTTTTTTTTTGCTGTACGCAGGCCTCTCACTGTTGCGGCCTCTCCCGTTGCGGAGCACAGGCTCCGGACGCGCAGGCTCAGCGGCCATGGCTCACGGGCCCAGCCGCTCCGCGGCATGTGGGATCTTCCCGGACCGGGGCACGAACCCGTGTCCCCTGCATCGGCAGGCGGACTCTCAACCACTGCGCCACCAGGGAAGCCCAGGGCTGTTTTTAATTAAAGATATCTTACCCCTAAAAATCCATACTGACACCTCAGTGCCTCACCACCAGGTCCAAAATGGCAGACTTGGTGATCAGGATGTGAATTCCTTTGTGGGACATTGCTGTTTTGCCCATTTGAAGCCAGCTTGTCTGGGTTTGTGTGTCTGCCTTGTGAAGAATCTAGGAACCCAGCTTGTAACTGACCAAAATCAGATGCTTCCTTCACAGAACTCTGCTCTAAGCCAGGCACTGCGCCACTTCCTTGGTTACATGTACCCTTGTCCTCAAAGAGCTCGTGGTCAGTGGATGAGGAATGGGGCTTGAGAAGCCATGGAAACCAACTTTGGCCTGTTAGGGACTGTTAGCACATTAGGTCAATGCTAGAACACAGCACATCCTCCCTCGTGCCTAGGATGTGGACCTGAGTGCCTCGCTAGCCGTCTACACAGAGTGTGAGGGGGTGGGCTCTTCATTTCTTCAAGAAACATTTTGTTAACTGGGAGAATGGGAATCACAGTGGGTGACCCCACAGAGATGACGAGTCTCAGGAGGGTCTGACAGTGTACATGTGCTTCTTTCTGTCTGGAGCACCTCCTTCCATAGAGGACATGGGTCTTGGGTGCTCTGTGGTCTGTCCGTTGAGGGGAACATTCCTCTAGGCCACATGGCAGATACACACACACACACACACACATGCACACACATATACTTTTTAGGTATTCGTCTGGTTCTCTGTGTACTTTTTCATACATTTTCTCTGACCTGTTATATTGTAAACTCCTCAGGAAGAGGGTCATATCTTATGGACAGTGTCTCCAAGGGGATGTCCAGGACACGCTTGTTCAAGTTGTGAATGGTGGAGGTGGGGCTTCCACTCAATGCATCGAGTGGGGACAACTGAGAGCTCTCGCCAGGCCTCCTCGTCCCTGTCTTCTCTGGAGGCAACCACGGCTTCCAGCTTTTCACTCAGTGCTGCTCCACATTCCTTCCTGGGGGATGGTCCCTTTTCCTTTAGCCTAGTAAACCTTTGTTTGGACATGTTCCTTCTTCCACTTTGCCCTCCTCTTAGGTTTATTAAAGTTCAGTGGTCAAATAAAGCTCTGTGTTTCCCTTGTCAGGGAGTGGTCTCTGACCATGTCTGGATAATAGCAGTCACGGGGAATAGCTCCCCTCCTGTCCCATAAATCATCTTGCGGCATTGGCTGGCTACGTCATGCCGCTGACTTTGGGAAGGCTCTGCAGTACTATTTCTGAATAATAATAAATGGAGCTGAAGCCCAGTAGCCTTTGCTCTTTTCCACTGGTTCTGCAGAGCAGAGATGTGTGTCCTCGAGGGGTGCAGGTTATATCTCCAGGGTGGCCATTCTAGCAGTGGGAAGCAGCTTCCCTAACTGCCTCTCCTTTGTAGGCATTGCCTGGTCTTTTTTCCTCAAGGGACAATTTGCTGATCTGAGTGGAGGATGCTTTCAACTATTCAGCTCCAGCACTTTGCCTGGTCCGTCGGAAAGCCACGTGATTACAAAGGGAGATGACTGCTGGCTGGATGCCAGCCCTTAAAGCCATCCCCTATAGTCCACAGCCAGTCCCACACACTGCTGTCCTCCAGCACTCATTCCCTACACGGCCTTGGCCTGAGCAGCTTGCCTCAGCCAGTCGCACGTGTAGAATCCCCACCTGTTCCCAGCTCCCAGGTTTGGGAATCTGTTGGCTCACATACCACGTAGTCTCAGCACCTTGACGCTGAGCTCGCTTCTCTCCTTGACTCTGATTAGGAGTCTTTCTCCAGTGATCCTGCTGGAGGCTGTCCTAGGTAAGTCTGCCTCCTGGTCTGACCTGGCCCCAGGACCCTCACCTCTGCACATATCCCCCATGGATAATACTCTTTCTGGATTCACTCTCTTGGGAAGGATCTGAAGATTTGCACCCATGGGGACAAGGCTCTGGGCTTTCCAAAAGGAAAAGATGGGAACACCCACTGGCCAAAGAGATGACCCTGGACTGTGTGTAGGAACTTTCATGTCCTTTCTTTTCTGCTGCCTTTTATCTTGGGCATCCTCCATGAATTCTGATTTTCATATTAGTTTTGATGGCTGTCACTATAGAATGTAGCTTTAGCCATGTTCTGAACCCCAACTTTTATGACATTTTAATCCTATGACCCCTCGTGTTCAATTTTGCCTTTATTGCACCACAGTGGCACCTGGAACCATCCCCTCCTTGCAACGTGGCTAGAATAGCTTACAGATATTGGACCATTTCTGACTTTGGAGATAGAAATGGGGCTGGAGATACCAGTGTTTCATGATGTTTACCAGCTCTTAGTGTACTTCATATAAAATGTTAGCCCTATGGAGATGGAATATTTCAACATTCACCTGCAATTTGGTAGCTGTCCCCAGAAGGCAGCATGAAAAATCAGCAAAGGTACAGTACATCACTGGGCCCAGTCATTATGATAGACTCTTATGTTGTGAGAGCTGCAAACATCATGAGGATTATCCTCTTACTTAATGAAGGAGGTTTTTTTACAATAAACCCAGAAGCTGCTAATCCAGCCTAGATGCTTGGCCCATAGTAGGTACTCAGTAAATAGTGGTTATTATTTTAAGATTCAGTGACCTACTTATTTCTCTAATAGATGTGATTTTCATTAAAATGACAAAGTAAGTTACACAGTGATTCACAATAAGAAAGTCACAATAGGGAGACATACTATAAAGAAAAGTTTATCCACTTGTGACTCATTGGGACTTTCAGGTCTCTCTAATAGAAACCTCTATGGGATGAGATACTAGGCTTCTGGTCTGGCAGGACTGTTGATGCTCTGCCCATAGTAAAGCACCACATAGAAGGAGCTAAAAATTGGGTTAGGACTAGTGTATCAGTAAAGCTGCCTGCACAGAGAAAGACAGAAGTGCAGGAGTCCAAGCCATAGGATAAAAGAGACACGACCCCACTTAGGTGAAAGTCATATTTCTTCCTTGCCAAATAGAACTCTTATCCTTCACTACTTTATCAATCTTGACATTTTTTCACTCTTGGGAAACGTTAACTTTCTCCCCCTGCTCTGATAGCTCCTGGGCACTGAAAGACATTTTCTAGCTCATAGATTGAATAAAAGAGACCCTCAGAGGGCTTCCACTTGTGGTCTGCATTCATTGCTTCTCTCTAATTTTTCTGAGGAGAAAATATTGTTCCTTCCTGTTCTGCGGATCTTGGAAACTGGACTCCCAACAAAGAGCCCTCTTTCTTCCATGTGGTTCTCTTTGCTCTAAATCCTAAAAAGTCATGCCGTGTGGCTGGAGGAGGAAGAAACCCCAAGCCAAGGCATCACGTGCACAAGCCCTCCCCACCCCGATCACCCCCACTCAACCCCCAATCCCGGGCAGCGAGACTTACCCTCTCCACTTCCACCGAACTTCTTCCAAAGTCTAGCCATTTCCAATTCACTTTGAAAAGGATTGATCTAACTGGCCTCTGCTGAGGACATAACCACAGTCTTCGTTTTGTCTTCAGAATGATTTAAATACAGTTGGAACAAAATCAAATGATTTTTAAACAATGATGCAGTGATTTCCTCCCATGTCTCCTTCATAACCTAGAAAACTAAAACAAAGGAAGGGAAGGGAAGAAGAGATATCCTATATCCACCCTGCCTGACTGACCGCCCGAACCCCACACACCTCCTCCTGTTACCCAGCACGGAGCAGGAGGGAAATACGAGGGACGGCCAGTGCCTGCAGCCAAGTCCCCCGACTCGGGGCGCAGAAGCAACAGGTAACCAAGTCGGCTTTTTCTTGTTCAAACTTCTCTGAAGAAGAAGGTGTCTGGACCACATGAAGTGTACTAGTGTGGGGAGGTGGGGGTGGAAAGGAGACACACAGCACGGCAAAGCAGTTCTGTCGCTGAGAATCTATTCCCCAGTTGCAGGCAGGACCCTGCCATCCTCTGCCCTCTGAAAGAGACCTAGGACTGGGAGTAGAGTCAAGGTCCACTGAGGGCTGGGTTAGGTGTGTCTGGGGCGTGTTCAAGGTGAGGCTAGGGCAATGGTGAAGTCGTGGCTGGCGGAGTCACCAGGGTGGGGTCAGTGATGGTTGGGGTCAACAGGAGAGCAAGGTCAAGGTGAAGTCAGAGTTAGGTTGTAATCAGAGCTGAGATAAGGCAGAGTCACACTTGAATGAGGATATGGTCATGAACATAGAGTTCCAGAGCTGGGTTAGGTTTGGGTGGAGCCGTGTTTCCATAGAGTCAGACTCTCCTTAAATCTCTAGCATCGAGTGTTCAGCCCACGCCCTTGGGTGCTGTTTGCCCCTTAACTCCTTCAGGGCCCAGGCTCACGCCATCCTTTGAGTGTTTTAGTGCTTGTTCCTGTTCCCCCGTCTTCCTGTATTTCGTGCGCATTGCTTTTCCCCTAGGGAGGGCACAACAATAAAAGCAGCTGAGTTGAATCCAGCTGATCTAGCCGCCTGCCTGGCCCATCTGCAGATAGATGGTATAGGCGGAGGTGTGGGCACTGAAGCCCAGGTTCCCCAGGGAATGCAGTGATCGATGCCATCCCCATTTCCTGGAGCAGAGATAATTGGTTCCGTGTTGTGCATGCATGCACTCCCTCCTTTCCAGAAGAAACACCCTGTCTCACAGGGAGGCCATGTGAAATGGGAGCACCCTCCTCTTGCTGCCAGGCATTAGCTTATCATTTGCCTGGCATCCCTGGGCACGGGTTCCTCGAAATAGGGAGGCTGCCTGGAAGGGACTCAGTGTCGTTTCCTGGATCCTGCACGTGGCACACCATTCCCTGGGAACAGGTGCTGGGAGTCAGCAACAGAAGCATTTTCTCTCAGCCAGAGCCACTGAATAGAAGAATGAGCTACTCTGTGAGGTACTGAGTTCTCCGGGACAGGAGATAATCAAACAAAGCAGGAACTCCTTATCAGAAATATGGTGTGGTGGACTCACACAGCAGTGAAGGATTGGATAAGCAGACTGTTGAAGGCCCTTCCTGTAAGATGCTCTGGGAAGGATGTCTCAAGGTCAAGGTCAAGTGCTTGATTACAGGTACGCCTTGGCTTTCTGCATCCCCCTCCACTGTCCAGGTCCTTGCTTCTAGCCCTATGTGCTATCGTGTCCTCCACACCACGTTTCAGCTTTATCATCCCTTCTGCCCTAAGGAGAACGTGATTCTTTCTAAATGACCACCGTTCTTTCCAAGGCTCACTTTCTTCAGGGGAATGCCTGGGGCAGGGAAAAGAGAAGCGCCCACCTTCCAGAGTTGTGCTAACTCCAAGGAAAATCAAGCATCACACCATCCCTGGGGCCCACAGGGACACCTGAGACTCCTTGTCAGATGCCAGCCGCACTACAAGAGGCCTTCATATCTTCCCGTTTCCCTCCTGCAGTCTCTGTTCCTGCCTGCAGCTGCAAGGCAGGTGCATCACAATGTCGCACTTCGGGCTTGGAAAAGGACAAAGACTTCGAGCTCCCCAAGGATTTTTTGGGATGCTGGCACTATCCGTGAAGAGGAGGACTTAGGCCCCGGGATGATACCCTGTGAAGTCCTTCCCGGCAAGCACTGTGGCTGATGTCCTGCACCTCACATGACTCCGTGCACCACTCAGAGGCCTGCGGGCACCTTGACAAAAGGAGCTCATTATCTTGCTCTCAGTTGCTTTGAAGTTCTGCTCGGCATGGCAGCTAGTCAGAGGAAGCCACCCACCATCAAAGCCTGGCTCCATAAGATAAAAGCAGTTTATGACTCAAGACCAACTGTCATCGCAGATTAAAACATGTCTACACCCCTGATGACGATATTTATTTTTCCTGAGACTACTGAGTACATTGCTTACATTTCACAGGCAAGAGGGAAAGAAATCTAATTCCACCGGGCTGGATCATTTAAAGGCAATCTACGTTCTAGAAACACACTGAAGAGTAGCGTTCCCAAGGTGATACAAAATAAATCATGCTTGCGTGATTCTTCTATTGCCTTACTATTTGCTTTCCAGTTCTCCAGCCTGATCCTTCTTTCCATGCCAGCCACATGTGATGACTTTTGATTTACTCAATATGTAAGCCTATGTCACACCTTCTGGCTTTGGTCCATGCTATTACTCTAACTAGAAGGAGAGTCTCACCTTTGTCCACCTGGCAAACTTCTCTTCATCCCTCAAAGCCCAACTGAGATGCCACCTCTCCTGTAAAGCCCTCCTTTACTCTCACCAAGACTAAGTTGTTGGGAGTCCCCTGAGCTGTGTGTCCTCGCCTCTATTGTATTGCACTCGCCATTTAGAATGGAATTGTTTTGTCTCTTGTCCTATCTGTCTCCTCTTGGGCTAGGAACTCCTCAAGACCAGGGCCTGTGTCTCTTCAGTGCTTAGTGCCTGGCATATAAGAGGTTCTCAATAAAAGTTTGCTTAAAGTGCTTTTTCTACTATATGCAAAGCAACCCACCCTCTTTCTTGTTTACTACTTTAAATGGGGAGATTAAACACATAAAAGTGAAATGTTTGATGGAAATAACAGAAAAG
This sequence comes from Delphinapterus leucas, assembly GCF_059928025.1. Taxonomy (NCBI): domain Eukaryota; kingdom Metazoa; phylum Chordata; class Mammalia; order Artiodactyla; family Monodontidae; genus Delphinapterus; species Delphinapterus leucas. The sequence continues at coordinate 44,131,562 of NC_143135.1, forward strand.
ACTATTCGCTAGTAGAGGGACCCTAGTATTCTTGTTCCTAGAAGATGTGTTTTATGTCCAGAATGTCAAAGGGGAACCTGGAGTGGTCCCTACTCAGCCTCCTCAAGCCTCACAAGAGGCAGCACAGTTAGGACGGGGGCCTGAGCCTTTAGAACAGAGAGCCAGGAACAGGCAGCCTGACTGTGCTGCCCAGCACCAAACCCTGCAGGGAGCTCACACTACCTGTGGATTCAGGGAGCCTGAATCCACACTTTGCCTCCCTGCCAAATCATTTATTTGCCACATTCGGAGGCTGATCTGGGTTTGTGTGTTTATTTGTTCATTTCCCATTGAGGAGAAGAGTTATTTTCTCTGTACTCTGGACTCCCAGGCCTGGAATTTCTGAGGTCAAACACATCATGATTTCCCAATCCTCTTCAGGATTGCAAAGGATCCAGAAACACCCTTCCCCCTGGCTGTAAGGGGTTTGGAGATCTGCAGTAGGTCAGATAGAGATCCTTTCAGAGAGCTGGACTTGTCTGCCTTAATGTTTACATCCCAAGAACTTAATTTCAGCAATTTAAGGGGGTGTGTGGGGGGGTTGTGGGTGGGTGTGGGTGTGTGTCTGAGTATGTCTGGGTGTGTTTTAAACTGGCTTCATGGAGGAATGTGGACAGCTCTCCAGTCCTGCAAATGGTCCCTTGAGTGTTTTGATGGAAGCAAGAGAAAGAATTCGTGTGATGTGGGTGAGCTTCAGGCAGTCCCCTCCCAGAGACAGGAGAGAAGCACGCCTTCTTCTTTTCAAAAATCTTTTCTGGATCACGTTCTCTAGGCCAAGTTCAGTACTAGGCACCAGAGCTATAACTGAGGAAGCTGTGGGCACAGCCCTCAAGGAGCTTTTGGTCTAGTCGGCGAGACAGACTAGGAAACACTGGAGTATGAGGGGAAGGCATCCAGCCTAGTCTTTGGGGGATCAGCAAGGCTTCAGAGCATTGCTGAGCCCCCAAAGGGAGAACTTTCTGAGACTTGAAATTAGGCATCAAACAAGCAAAAGTGAAGAAGGAGCTTAAGTGTACTGTGAAAACTTTAAGTGGCCTGAAAGCTTTGGTTTGTGGGATTCTGGGGCCCTACTGGTCATCTCTGAGACGAGTGTAGCCACCTTTACTCGCCTCCCCTGTCCACTTCCAGTCTGTTTTCCCATCTCTCAGAATACACACTAACTGATGGAAGGATCTTGCCGCAGGAAAGCTCTGAGGACTGTTCATGCTGCTGTTCAAAACTGTCCCGCAGCTCCCTGTTACATGACAGCTTAAAACAAGGCAGCAGCCTCACAGCTTGCATCTTCCCTAATCGGACGCTATCTGCCCTCTCTGCTCACGACTGCCTTCCTGTGTCCTGTATCCGAAACCCATCTGGGTTCCTGCCCCAGCCTACCTTTAGCCATTAAAGAGTGGGGCGCTTATCCCCACTCCTCGCACGAATTCAGAGTTTATAGCTCTTTAGATCCGTAACTCAGTGGTATAAACTCATGACATGATTCCAATAGAGGGGGATGGGCAATAGATAGAACCAGAGCCGGACATGACCTATTCCAAGCCTATTTCGTGACCATTCAGCCAACTTGAGTCAAGGCACGATTAACCTGGTGACAGCACAGATTTTCCTAGTGACATCAAAGCCAGGAATGACAAGCATATTTAAGAATGGAAATGGGTATGTGGAATCTTAAAAAAGGGTACAAATGAACTTATTCACAAAACAGAAATAGAGTCACAGATGTAGAAAACAAACTTACGGTTACTGGGGGTATGGGGGGGGAGGGATAAATTGGGAGATTGGGATTGACATATGCACACTACTATATATAAAATAGATAACTAATAATAACCTGCTGTGTAGCACAGGGAACTCTACTCAGTACTCTGTTGTGACCTATATGGGAAAAGAATCTAAAAAAGAGTGGATATATGTTTATGTATAACTGATTCACTTTGCTGTATACCTGAAACTAACACAAAAGTGTAAATCAACAATACTCCAAAAAAAATTAAAGAGGGGCTCCCCTGGTGGCGCAGTGGTTGAGAGTCCGCCTGCCGATGCAGGGGACGCGGGTTCGTGCCCCGGTCCGGGAAGATCCCACATGCCGCGGAGCGTCTGGGCCGGTGAGCCATGGCCGCTGAGCCTGCGCGTCCGGAGCCTGTGCTCCGCAACGGGAGAGGCCACAACAGTGAGAGGCCCGCGTACTGCAAAAAAAAAAAAAAAAAAAAATTAAAGAAAAAAAAAAAAAAAGAATGGAAATGAGATCCAAAAGCTGAAGTCTGGGGACTCTATCCAGGTACCAAATACAGTGAATCCCCAGGTACTCATCATCACGGGTCTCATCTGGACTCTTCCTCTTGCCCCCTCCCATGCATCTGAATGAAGCACGCCTCCGGAATAAATTGGATGATGACAGCAGCAAGTGATTCCAACTTGTTTTTTGGATGCTGGCCTTTATAACTGGGTTCTTGCTTTTCCTGTGTGACCAAGCCCCTGACCCCTGGTCCAGGTAGATAAGCTGTGTTCTCTACCGGAGAGTCTTCTATTTGAGTTTTCAACTGTTGTTGGCTGTCAGCTTCCTAGGATGGGATTCATGCCATACCTGCCCTAGGTACCAGCTGCAGACCTCAGCTGTGCCTTCCTGACACTGACAACAAGCTGGGACCTTTGCCCTTCAGCTGCTGCCAGGCTCCCCCGAGGCTACATATGCCTGATTCACCTTCTTCCTCCTCTCTGCTTCTGGGACCTTCCCACCCATCCAAGGCCAATGGGCATTTCTCACTTCAACTTCCATCTCTTCCCACAGGAGCTGCTACAGGGCCAACAGGATATTTTGGTTTTCACTTCCTGTCTTGTGCACCTGAGTTGAGAGCACAGGTACACGGCTTCCAATTTTATGTCTGTAAAGTGTCCCCTTGTTAGATTTGACTCATTCCTTCTTGTTAAAGGTTTTTTGGGGGGTTTTGGAGTTTTTTTTGGATCTATCACAATTCCCCCCACCCTCTCATCAGTCACAAATTTTGATGTGTACACCTTCTCTATCTAAGCTATCAAGAAAAAAATATATATATCTGAGATGGAGCTAAAGACAGAGCTTTTCACCTGCTGCTAGAAACCCCTTTCATGTTGATGTTGAGCCATGAATCAATCCCTTTAGACATAGTTATTCAATTAGTGACTGTTTCACTTGATTGTATTTCAAGCATCCAGTCCACATGTTTCACAGTGGTGGCTTTCTGGAAAATGTTTTGTTTGGTCAACACAGCATTGAAAAACTTTGAACTCATATTAAAAATCAGGAGATTTCTCACCAAGATATCCAGATTTCCGGCTTCTCTTGAAAAAGACTTAGTATTGATAATAGTCAGCTGGAATTGGGTAGCAGGTGCCTTTGTTAGACAAGACATGTAGTCTCTGGTTTGCTACCTTCTCTGATTACTTTACTCATTTATGTTTTGAGTTTACGACCTTTCCAAAGGATAGGAAGGGAGACTTTGTATTAGTTATCTATTGTATTTAAGTTATCACTGTATTAGTTATCTATTTCTACGTGACAAATTACCCCAATCTTCACAGGTTAAAACTACAAACATTTATTATCACACACAATCTTTGAGGGTCAGGAACCCTGGCATGTCTTAGCTGGGTGGTTCTGAATCATGAGGCCGTAGGCAAGGTGTTGGCTGGGGCTGCAGTCATCTGTAGGCTTGATTGTGGCTGGAGGGCCTGCATGGATCTTTCTTCATGTCATGCCAGCTGGCTTCCCCCAGAAGGAGTGATCCAAGAGACAATGACCAAGCTGCGATGTTTCTCATGACTTAGGCTCCGAAGTGCCACACTTCCACTTCTGCCGTATTCTGTTCATTAGGAGCAGGTTACTGAGTCCAGCCCACACTCAGGGGAAAGGAATCAATTTCCATTTCCTGAAAAGAGAAGTATCAAAGACTCTGTGGACATATTTTACTTATTTTTTTAACATCTTTATTGGAGTATAATTGCTTTACAATGGTGTGTCAGTTTCTGCTGTATAACAGAGTGAATCAGCTATACATACACATACATCCCCGTATCTCCTCCCTCTTGCGTCTCCCTCCCACCCTCCCTATCCCACCCCTCTAGGTGGACACAAAGCACCGAGCTGATCTCCCTGTCCTGTGCGGCTGCTTCCCACTAGCTATCTATTTTCCATTTGGTAGTATATATATGTCCATGCCACTCTCTCACTTTGTCCCAGCTTACCCTTCCCCCTCCCCGTGTCCTCAAGTCCATTCTCTGTCTGCGTCTTTATTCCTGTCCTGCCCCTGGGTTCTTCAGAACCTTTTTTTTTTAGATTCCATATGTATGTGTTAGCATATGGTATTTGTTTTTCTCTTTCTGACTTACTTCACTCTGTATGACAGTCTCTAGGTCCATCTATCTCACTACAAATAACTCAATTTCGTTTCTTTTTATGGCTGAGTAATATTCCATTGTATATATGTGCCATATCTTTTTTATCCATTCATCTGTTGATGGACACTTAGGTTGCTTCCATGTGTGGACATATTTTAATACCACCACAATCCTTAAATTGGATAATGCATGTAAAATCTTTAGCACTATGTAGTTAATGCATAATAAATGCTCAATAAGTTACTAACAACAGTAATAATAGGTAACACTAAGTGTTGAATACCTGCCAGGCACTCTTCTAAAAGCTTTACGTGCATTAACTCTTTAACCTCACAACAGCTCTGTAAGGTAGTTTTTATTATTATTTCCATTTTACACCTTAGACCACATGTCCAGTGAGGTGGAACCAATATAGGCCATGTTCACACACCAGTAAGTGGGGAAACAGTATGGATGCACAGATCTGTCCATGTAACCATTATACTACACTAACTTACAGAATTTTGTATTGTTACTGTTTGTAGTCATTATTTGTTATTATTATTATTACTATTTATGTTTCCCTGAATTTCCCTGACCTGAGGCACTAACAAGGCTTAATGGAAAGAAATGTGTTCCGTTTAGTGTTTTGTTCTGATAAACCTGTGTTGGGTCCTAGGAATCACCATTTTATGAGGTAGGCACTCAAAACCCACCCTCTTCCAATCTTGCTCCTTGCTCTTTGGATCAAGACGAGCCTCTTAAACATGATGTACAGGGTCTGCCCCTCCCTCCCTCTCACTCACTCCTTCTCACCCCCTCCACCCGGGCACCCTCTGCCCTGGCTGTGGGGGCTTCAGCCAATCTTAAGCACCATACTCCTTCCATTTTCAGGATATATACATGTGCTGGTTTTATGTGCCTGGAACATCTTTCTTTCTCTTCTTAAAAAGGAAATCTTACCTGTGCTTGGTATTAAATCCAATTGCCTGCAATGTGACCAATCCTTTCCCTTTTCTTGGGTTGAAACCCCAAGTGTCCATCTGGTTTTCCAGCCCCTTTCTTCTGTATATTAGTTCAGTGATATTGTCTCTAGTGGATCTCAGTGCCCTGAGTTCTGGTCTTCTCGGCCGGGAAGCTGGAGTTCCCTGGGAGTAGTCAAGCACTGTCTTCACATCCATCTTTAGTAAACACCCAGAAAAGACCGAATGCGTGCTTTCAAAACCTAATCTCGCCAGTTATAAGCTGGTGACTTACCCTGATGCCTCTGCACTTCAGTTTTCTTATCTTTAAAATAGGGACAATCATTTAAAATAAACTTCCCTATCAGCCTGTTGTGAGGAATGCATGGGATAGTTGTGGGAAATGCCTAGGAAGTGCTTACTGGCCCACAATCGGTGTCTCCTGTGGTGACTATTAATTCCCTCCTGCACTTCCACCTACTGCCCAGTGAGCTCAGGCACAGCTGGCACAAGGTGGTAATGCCCAGGGCAGCGGTCCACGTCATGACCTCTAAGATTTACAGAGGGGAGGCAGTGGGCATGGCAGAAACTCACTTGGGAGAAAGACATATACGGATTTGAATCCAGCCTCTGCTGCTTATTAAGTATGCAATCTGGGGCAAATGCTTAAAACCTCAGTCTTCTCATCTATAAAATGCAAATACCAATAGCTCCTTCAGGATTGTTTTGAAGATTAATTAATGCCTGTAATGTGTGGAGCAGTTTAGTGCAGGATCATAACAGTTATTTAATAAATGTTAATTTCCTTCTCTTCCCTTCAAATCAAGCATTATTCTCGAGGGCGCAGAGGTGAGCTGCAGAATGGAAGCTAAGGAGGCATGCTTTCTCTTGGGCATCTCATACAAATGCCACTGGCCCCAATCACAGGCCCCTTCTTACTCATCTTCTTAGCTCTGCTCTTGCAGATCCCAGTCAACTGTGATTTTGGATCTCCTATTTTCTCTACACAGTCTTTTTTTTTTTTTTTTTATTCTTATTTATTTATTTTTGGCTCAGTAGTCGTGGCATGTGGGCTTAGTTGCTCCACAGCATGTGGGATCCTCCCTGACCAGGGCTCAAACCCATGTCCCCTGCGTTGGCAGGCAGAGTCCCAACCACTGCGCCACCAGGGAAGCCCCCTACACAGTCTTTTAAAAATAAGAGCCCCCTGAAGGGTTCCCCAGGGTCTGATTTTTCTGGGATTGCTGTGTTCTTCCTGTTTTGGATCATCACTTATTGTACAAGCAGAATTTTTGTTCCAAGGGCTTCTTTCCAAAGCTGTATTCCATGAAATCATAGCTCTTTTTCCCATCGACTCTTGGAAGTCTGTCTACTAAAACTCAGGCTTCAGGTATACCAGCCCTGCCCTCTCTACCAGGCGCTGGGAGAAGATACAGAACTTTCCACCAAGATTCCCAACACTCCACCAATTCCTCACAGTTGATAGGAATTGATAAGTCCAGAATAGCAAAGGTTTTTTTAAAAAATATTTATTGCTCCCCTACCAAGTATCAAGTACTGTCTCAGCACTAGAATTTAGTAGAGAGAAAAATCCCATGCTTATATAGATCTGACATTTTAGTTGTAGACACAGACAACATTAAAATAACCAAATAAGGATTAATGTAATTTTTAGATAGTTAAAAATACTTCCAGAAAAACCATACAGGGCAGGCGATAGAACACATAGGGATGGAGGGGAGTGGATTGGAGGAGTGGTTTGATGAGGTGGTCAGGGGTTTTAATCAAAGCCCGTAGAGTCCTAGAAGAACCATGAATGGTCACTGGAGACTTCCTGACCCCCTTGAAATAGGCGGTGTCTATGTGTTTGCATGCATGCATGCATGTGTGTGTGTGTATGCATTTTTTTTCAGGGGAAAAGACCTGTAGGTTTCATCAGACTCTGAGAAGATGCACAAAGGGTAAATAACCATGGCATCGTTCCCTCTGGCCCCAGGGGCAGAGAATTATTAGCTAGTTGTCCAACATCCTGCTTTGAATGGGATGCAAGCCTTTCTTTGGTGTCTGGGCAGCCAAGACCCTCCCTACCAATCCTGGGATCTGGGCCAGAAACAGCCTCCCTCCGGCTCCATCTGGTTGAAGCACCAATGGCAGATGAGAGATCCAGAGCTCTCGCCTGCGTTCTTCCCTTTCAGCCTCACCAGACACTCGCACCCTTGGGTTAGGTGGTGCCAGGCGGGAGTTAATCCCTCCCGCCCCAGCAGCCCTGTTCCCTCAGCCTCAAGGCACGTGCACATCTCTGCACTCCCCGTGGGGTCATCGCCCCGTCTGGAGTCCTCTTTGCTCCTGACCAGGCTGTCCATATTGCTAAGCAGGCTTCGGAGAGAGAAGCTTTGTTTTCAGCTCTACCGCGGTAGTCTCCTCCTCTGACTCACGGTCACCTCCCACACGTGCACCCTCTCTCCACCCTCCCTGCTGCTCTCCATAGTAACCGGTTCACTCATTTCTTCTCTGGCATCACTTCATCTCTGAGCAAGCCCCCTCTCCCTCTCCTCACGCAATGTTGTCCTGCTTGATCCAGCTTTTGTGGATTCCAGGCCAGAATCAAGAAGCCAAACGATGCTTGTGAATACCATCAGCAGACCCAGCTGGTGTCCCGCCAGCTTTTTGCTCTTTCAGAGTCAGTGGGAAAAAAGCAATAAAAGTACCACTCAACTATCCTAGTTCCTCAGTGTCCTGCCCAGACTTTAGAGACATGCCTCTGGGCGGGGTTGTCCAGTCCCAGGTGGATTAGCAACAGAGGGAGGTGGCCACAGTTGGGGAAGACTCAGCTGTCCCCCGGGAAGGGGCATCTCTCCCACCTGGCTGTGCCCGCAGCAGTAAATAGCAATGCTGTCCTACCTGCGAGTGCTGGGGAGTCTCCTTGGAGTTGGCTGAGGTTCACATCAGGGTTAGGTGGACGTGTTTCGCCTACAGAAGGTTGAGGTTTCCTCTGACATTTTCTCAGTGTTCCAGCTCTCACCTCTCGCAGGAGGACCCCAAACTCTCTGAGGTTCCTGAAGTTGCCCCCTCACTTTCCTCCTAGCCTCTGGGTGCCAGTTGGCCCATCTCATGGGATCACTGTGAAGATAAAATGAGATAATGTAGATGAAGCACACAGTAGGTACTCAGACAACCTAAGTTCCCTTCTCCTCCCTCCCTTCTCTCTGCTTCCCCCAGAGCCATCTCCTCCTCTTTTGGTCACAGTCACTTCACTATGACCAGGCTTCCGTGCGTGGCTCTCTGGGCTATGGGCATCTTAAACAGTCATAGGGATGCAGACTCCCATCCATACCTGGAGTTCTGATACGACACCTTTCAGGGCCCGGCTTGACAGGGACTGAATCTTATCTGAGGATGGGTGTCTGACACTATGTCCTCCATATTTTCACTGAATGAGTGAATGAATGATTCAAGAAAGATGACAAAAAGCCCAGATTCTGAAGCTGGAGACCAACACAGGCTGCTGCTCACAGGACTGATTCTGTGTGCTGAGTTCTCTGCAGAAGCCTGGGTACCAGGCCAGATCCTGCTCAGGGACCAAGCTGGCCTCACACCTAGGTGACCCATGAGTTATTTCCATGTTGAGAGCATCAGGCCTGGCTGCCTTAACTCCATATGTTCTGGGGGAACAAGGAACTCATCACGTGCCAGGCAAAGTCAGCATGTGGTCAGGATGGGTTTCAGTGGCCCTGGAGGAGGCCAGGCCCACCTTCGGGCCACCTCCTTCCATGTCCTGCTGGCTCAAGCAATGGTCCCCGGCCCTCTTTAGAGACCCTGGATAGGCCTGATTGAGGCTTGGGGCTGGATGAGGAACCCATAATAATAAATAATAGAATGACTTGTATTATTTGGGGAGGAAAATAATACTTGCTTGGCTTTCTGGAATGGGGCAGTTCCTTTTGCTGCTACGGTACACTTTTAAATTAACAAATGGATAAAAGGCCCTTCCTGACATTTCAGCTCATTTCTCACAAGCTCAGAGACCTTCAGGTGAGAGGACACCAAGTAAAGCTTCCTTATGACTTCCTAATAGTTTTTGGCCCAGCCTTTAAGGCCCCTTGCAACCTGCCTACTACTCACATACCCAGTGACCTCTCCCCTCACTAAATCCACACCCCCATGCTCGGCCATCTCCCACATTTGGCCGGCCTGCCATTCACCACTTGGCCAAATGTGCACGTTCATGCCTCTTGGCCTTTATGTATGCTGTTTTTCTTCCTGGGACACTTTTTTTCTGTCCCCTTTACCTTCCTATAGCAAAGCCCCCTCAAAGTCAAATGTCATCCCGTGACGCTGGTCCCGTCCTGCGCTGTATTGTCAGAGCACCTCGTGACAACCACTTTTAGAACATATTTCAATGCACGAAAGTGATCTGTTCCGTTATTTCCTCCCACTGCACTGTGAGCTTCTTGAGGGTGGAGCTCTGACATAGTCCGCATGCTCAGCCCCGAGCACCAGGCCTGCCGCGTGCCAAGCACTCTGGAAGCTTCTGCCAGTGGAACACGTGAGTGAAAGGAACACGATGTGACATGAAGTGAGAGAGCGCGACGTGGCCGATATTGGGGGCCTATCAGGGAAGTAATATTTCTTGGGTTTTCTCAAGTAAGTCTCGCTAGAGGAATATGATGATATACGTTGCTGAAATAAAGGGGTCTGAACAAAATCACTAAGTCCGAGAGGCCTGCAGGAATCACACCGGCAGCTGCCAGCCGTGAAGGTTGCAGACTTTATAGGGGGCAGCTCTTCCGCAGGGCTGTGCACCGCCCGGTCCTGCAGTCTCCTGCCCGCGGTTGAGGCACCTGTACTTACCTACATCCTGCATTTTGATAGCATCCCCTCAGCTTGGCCTTTGGTAGCTTTAAAGGAAGAGGAAGGCCAGTGCAGGGTGGGCAGGGAAGCCCAGGAGCCGGCCGGCCGATGTTAGCCGTCCATGTCAAGATGCTGGCAAGGGCCTAAGTCCTAGGCGCTAACCTAAAAACAAACAAACAAAAAGCAATGCTTCCAGCAGCTAATTGTGTTTTTGTTTACACTTGCGATCCAGCACAGCCTCAGCAGACCGGAGCATTTAGCGAGTTTTATCAGATGGCTCCGGCCCACCCAGAACCCAGGCCTGAATTTGAGCCTCTTCCAGTCCCACTAGCACCTGAAGCATGGATGGAAAAGGCTTTGCCTGGGGCAAGAGAGGAGGGGGCACCACTGGGCTGGCACTCTTCCTTCTCAGGCCCCATCGCTGCTCAGTTTCATGACTGAGGCCAGGCATTCCCTGGCTGAAAGGACCAATCTTCCTGGGAGGGATGGGTGGGGGGCAGTCCTACCTTCTAGGGGGCTGCCTGCTCTGTTTGTATGGTCGTGCCGTCCCAGGCTGAACAAACACCTCACTCCACTTCTCAGCCCGGGGCCTTTCCCTGAAACCCCTTGCTGAGACCAACCCACAGGCCTAACCTTTGCTGGGTTTTCCCCCGAGATCCACAACTGTGTCTCTGGCTTCCCAAATGCCCGCAGCTTCCTCCTTCATACTGGACAGATGACATCACTGCCCCTCCGTGGTTAATATTACCCCTGCCTGGAGATCACAGTTGCCAGGTCCCCTCTCCCATCACTGTTTGCCCCTCACTGTGCTTGCTTTTTTCACATACACAAACTCACTGCCTGACATCACAGAATAAATCCGTGTATGTATCTATGTATTGCGGGTCTCCACTAATAGTCTGTGAGTCCTTGAGGGAAGGGAGCTGGGTTTCCTCTCTGAGCTAACCCACCATCTAGGCAGTAGCTGGCCCAGAGGATGCTCTGTGAATGAGTGAATACTCAGGCAACATGACGTCTACCCCTTGAGCCAGAGTTCACTGTGTCTATTTTGCCCCAAGAAAGGTTTGTGTTCTAGGGGACTGGATACTGGCCCTGGACTTGAGTCAGAAAGATGGGATTTGGGTCCAGGCTTCACCACTAGGCATGTGATGTTGGGCAAGTTGAATCCGCTTTCTCAGCGGTGAAGTGGGCATTGTGCTAGTTCCTTCCTCCCAGGTCCGGATGAGGACTTAGTGTGACAAGTCAGGTGAAGGGCTGAAGACAGTGCCTGGTGCATGTGTACAACAGCCGGGAAATGTTGGCTCTAAAATATTTCCCGACACCGTGGTCGGGACGGGGTCGGGGGGGCAGGGAGTGTGGTCTGCTCAACTTTCTCTGACCCCCAGGAAGCAGCAGGGGGGCTGCTGGGGAAAGGATGACACATTTCCCAGCCTTATTTCATTTACCCTTGAGGGGACTGAGCAGGCAAAGTTTCTGAGGAAGGTCAACAGTGACTTTGAGGAAAAGTCACTGCCAATCCAGGATGTGGCAAATCCTGGATTCTGACCTGCCTCCTGCCCCTGGGATTGAGTCTGGGTCTTGCCATTCATAAGCTATAATGACTTTAGGAAAGAATCTTCATGTTGCTAAGCCTCGGTTTCCTTCTGTGAACGATGACCACAGTGCTGTTGAGCCTGCATAGGACTGACTGGGACGATGTGTATGAAACACACCAGCGAGCCCAGGAGCCCACCATCTGTCAGCAACTGTGCGGAAACTTCAGAAAGTGGGTTCCAGACAAAGAGTGATTTTTTTAACTCCTAGGTAGGCTTAACAGAAGCACCACTGTGTTTTTCTGGGTATTTTCCAGAAAAATCTCCAAACCTTAGTCCAAAGACTTCTGTTCCAGGTACTATGCAGCCAGCCAACAACCCTCCGGGCTGTGCTGGACTCTCTGGGGGCAACAGGGAAGAGGAAGACCCCATCTCGCAATATTTCAAACCCTCACCAGCAAAAAGATTACGACTTGCTGAAGGCACAGGTGACAGCCTTTTTTTTAGCAATAAAGTATTTTTTAATGAAAACATACACATTTTTTAGACATAATGCTATGGCACACTTAATGGACTACAGTATAATGTAAACATAACTTGTGTGCATGAGAAACCAAAAAAATTCATGTGACTCACTTTATTGCAGTATGTGCTTTGTTGCAGTGGTCTGGAACCAAACCCATGATATCTCAGAGGTATGCATGTATTTGAACTGGACAAGTTACTTAACTTCTTTGTGCCTCAGTTTCCACCTATAAAATGAGTTACTAGTAATCCTTACCTAATAGAGTTCTTATAAGGGTTCAATGATTTAATAAAAATAAACCCTTGCATATAGAAATTGCCCCAAAAGGGGTTGTCCAGTAAACGGATGACAGGTTAGGATAGGAAGGGAGTTGGGGATTGAATATGGAGTGGCCAGATGGTGAGTAGCCTCCAAAGGGGGACAGCGGTGTCCTATGCCTGGGGAAGTCCCAGGGCAATTTGCTGCAGGCCTGGCTTTCCCAAATGATGCAGGTCTCTGCTCCCAGCCTAGCCCCCTTCCTTCTGAAGGGAGGAAGGGAACAAAGGGGTTCAAGCTAATGAGCAAATAATAGGACCACTTATTAAGTATTTATAACATGCCAGGCATTACCTCACAGAACCCTACAGCAACCAGAGAGGTAGATAACATTATTCCCATCTCAAAGATGAGGAAACTGAGGCTCAGAGAGGTTAAGTCACATGCCCAAAGTCACACAGCTGATAAACGGCCACGCTAGGGATTAAATTGAGGTCTGCCTCTCCTCTGAGCCCCTGCTCTTTCAATAAAGAAATAAGAACTTAAAGGCTAAGGGCAGAGCTCTTGGGTTCTGCCTTGTCACCCACCCCTTCACGGGATCCTTCCCTTTGAGAATAGATTGCCTGAAGGTGTTCTGGAGCTGAGGAAAAGAGCATCAAACCGCCTGATCTGACAGGCACCGACAGCGGGCTGGGGTGTAAATATGTGTGCGAAGCCCGCTGGGTCTCCTGAGTCGTGAATCAGCCAGGCTGAGGCTGCCGGTCACACAGCCTGAGCAGCAGTGATTTGCACAAGCACAGAGCTGACTTACAGCCTGGAGGAGCCTTTGCTCTTCCCCTGGAGGGTGCTCAGGGCTGCACCAGCAGGACTTGGACCTTAAAGCCTGATGTCAGTCCTCACTGGTTGCCTGGAGCACACCAGTGTTTCTAGCACCCTGTGTCTGTTTTCCAAGGAGAAAAAAATCCCCTCCTTTCCCCTAGGCTTTCCTTCCAGTTGGAGAGCTACAGGCAGGGGAGGGAAGGCTTTCTAAAGAAACCGAGCTGGGTCAGATGAGGCAGAAAGACTGTTCCAAGCAGCGGGAGTAGTTAGTGCAAAGGCACTGTGGCACCACTGAGCTTGGCGTGTTTGGGAACATGACTTGTGCACAGTCTGGCAGAGGAGGCTGAGAAGCAAGGGACCCTGTATGCCAACACAATGGCAGAGATGCAGAGTGGGGGGTGAGGATAGGAGAGCTGTTACTGTAAGCATTTACAGAAGCTTAGATTCCTAGGATCTCAGGATCATGGGCGTTAGCATCTGAGAATCACAGACTCTAGAGATGCCAGAATCTTGGACTCATAACCATCAGGTCTTGGGCTCTCCTTCATGAGACTTTGATCATGAGTTTTCTGAGCTAGGCAACACTCTTAACCTCTCCAAGTCTTGCACAGAATAAGTTAGAAGTTAGCACCAAAATTCTGGTTGGCCTGTGACTTAACTGCTAATGGCAGCTGTCCTTCCCCAGTGCCGGCACATAGGCCTGGCCTTCCTGGGATCACCTTTGCCTTATGGGACACCAAGAGAGCCTGTTCTTAGCTTAGATTTAACCTGTGGTTAAAGTCTGGAGTCCAGCATTTCCAAGGCTTTGAGTTCTTGGTCACGTCCTCCCTAGAAGCTCACAGAGAGCTTACCTACCTAGTACTCCTGAGCTGGAGCAGCTGGGCTGGAGCAGTGTCTATAATGCCTGGACACCTGGCATTAATCACTCCTCATGGCATTTTTAATAAGCCTTGGGATTCCTGCTGAAAACCATCAGAGCAGCAGGAGTATTTTATACCCTTCAAGCAATTTCACAGCCTCTGGGCTGCTTCCCACCTTTACTTTACAGGGGTTTCCTCCTCACATGGCCCCAGGGAGTGCAAAGGCAAGCTGGCCCCTTTCCAAGGTCATTTAGTCCATGAAGACAACTAGTCTATTTTTCTCATTTTCATTTGCTGAATCACTCACGGTGGATAAATAGAGAGCGGGGTAGAATAGAGGGCCTGGCACTCTGGCCCTGGGGGAAGAAGAGCTGGGTTCTCTTCCTGGCTGTGCTGATTTGGACAAGTCTGGGTGTGTCAGGAGCAAAGAGGGCATGAGCATTCGGAAGTTGCTGCCTGGAGCTGAAGATGGATTCAGGCAACCTTATGTCCTCGGCGCCACATTGGATTCCCTGGGCATGATTGCACTGTGAATCCAAAGGTAGGTAGCAAGCACCCAGACTTAGGCCCTCCTCCCTCATTTATTGATCTTGCTTGCTCCAGGATTTGTATCCCAGAGAAATTGGATTTTGTGTGTAAATACTCTATTGGCCCTCCCATTAAAAGGAAGCTGCGTTTGTCAGTCTAATTCCTTCCCTTGGGTTCTAAGCCTACATAGTTGTAAAAAGAGGACATTTTCCTCCATAAATGAATCTGTGATCATAGGATGCTGTTGAAGCCTGGGACATGTAGCTCCTTTGGCAGGCTGTGGGGCAGAGTGACAAATAGCAAAGTCTTTAGAATCAGGCAGATCTGAGTTTGAATCCCTGCTCATTCCTTACCGTCTGTGTCATTTTGGGCGTGTCAGTTCAAGTCTGATCCTCGAGTTTTCTCCTTTGTCGTTTGGAGATAATAATATGTGGGATTAAGGGCATGGACTCAAACCAGGGTGCCTGGGTTTGCATCCCAGCCCTACCCCTTCTAGCTCTGTGAAACTGACCGAATTCTTCCACCTCTGTGCTGTGGTTTCCTAATCTATGGAGTGGGGATAATAATACTGCCTACCTTGAGTAGTAGTATGGTTGTTGAGAGGATTGAATGAGTCACATATAAACCCGGTTTGGAACAGTACCTGGAACACGGTAAGCACCAAATAAATCCCCATTAGCTATAAATGTCATTGTTTGTAGGGTGGTGGTGAGATTTCAGTATGATGAGAATCTAGAACAATGTACGGTACTTCATGTGTGCTTAATATACAATTGCTGAATGAATGAATAAAGAATGGGATGGACAGATGTAAGGCACTGAGCACAGTGCCCATTATATGATAAGTGAAGGGAAGCACCCACAGAACCACAGCCTTTCTGCCTTGGCTACTAGAGCCAGTGTGCTGGGACTGACCTGGACTGTTGCCAGCTGATCATGCACGTCGTTTCCCAACTCTGCACATCTCTTCCCAACTTGAAGTCAGCGGCATCAGGTTAGTAGCCTGAAATCAGCTATGGTAGGAGGGCATTAACACTGTAGACATTGGCAAATGTTACAAATCAGGTTTCTGTTTGTTGAGAGAGAGAGAGAGAGAGAGAGAGAGAATGTTAAACATTGATTAGCACCCAACACACATCCCTGACTGTCCAAGGGACCATTTTTACATCATTTGCCACAATCGTCTTTAGAAACCAGTTCTGACCATTTCGCTGCAGGTTATAGGGTCTTTGGGAAAATAAGTCATTTGGGAGCAGATAAGAAGGTGTTAGTGGATGCTGAGAGCCTGGCTTTGGAGACCCCACTAAATGAAGAGTGCATATTTCATGTGGGTTTTGGTGGTCACTAACGGCTGGCTATGACACAAAAGAGTAGTCCCAGAAACAAATGGCTGGGTCTATTAGGTGATAATTCTGGAGCTTGGAATGGCTGAATTAATGCTTGGAAATTCCCAGGAAGATTGCGTCTTCCCAGGAAGACACTCCGCCTGGACCCTGTAGCCGTACTGTATATGCCATCTGTGCAGCTCCTAGGTGGAGCCTTTCTCCAAGTCCTGAGTAAGGAGAACTGTTTAGGTTCATTCCAGATCTACTTCAGTATGAATTGACTTTGAAGAAGTGCAGCTATTAAAAGGGGCTGGCCAGAAGTGCAACTGTTAAGTATATGGGACAGAAGAAGGAGCTGGTTGGAAGGCATTTATAAACTCCCCAGGGTTTGAAAGCTTGTCTGGAGTGATCTTAAAGAAAGAGCAATCCACAAAACAAGGCTGCCCCTGGGCTGGGGTCTCAGGCTGGTCTATACTTCTGGGGTCACAGCTGTCCAAACCCAGCTCACCATCATTCATCAGTAGGACAAACTGAGTCCACAGTCGCCCTCCAGATTCTTTAGGAGGGCGGTGGGTGTGGGCTGGCATCTCTGTTTTATTTTTTTGATCCCCAGGTGAGTGGATGATCAGCTAGTTTTGACAACCATTACATCCTAATGAATAATCTCTCTTTTAAAGTGTGTTGACACATCATTTGTGTTTCAGGGGCCCTAAGTGGCTTTAGAGGAAAGCCAGTTAATCTTCTGATCTGAGGAAGACCAGCTACTATTCATGCTTAGAGGAATAAACAGAAATGTGCTGTGCTTTTAATCTTCAAATTAGCACCATTGGCGACTAGCAATTATCAGCACTTCTCAGTGGGGGTGTTTACCCTCTCCTCCCAGGCAACTGGAGGAAGGGGGTGGCAACTCTAATGCAGGCTGGGCTTTGGGGGACAGCATTGAGCTAGAGGCAGAGCTGGAGGGCTGAAAATGGGGGGGTGGGGAGAGGGGACAAAAGGCAGTGCCTTGTGCAGGGAACAGCTGGGGACCTACAAGGGACAGTCCAAACCAAAGATGGCCACGTAGAGAAACCAAGTGCTAAGTGAAGGCTTCCAATGGAGGGCAGCAAGATGGAGCCCATGGGTTTGGGAGAATGAAGAGAAAAACTATCTGGCCAGGTAGTGGGGGAGCCTTTTTCAGAGTCTCTATTATGGGCTGAAACCACACATAATTCTAGAGGAGACTCCTTTCCCACCTGTTACAAAGCTGATCTTCATTTATTTCAGTTGTTACCAAGCTTGGCTGCCCCTCAGAATCTCACAGGGAGTTTATACCTATTACAGAATCTTTTTATAGGGGCAACCCCTACTCAGCTCCAGCCAGCTGTTTTCAAGCAGGATTGCCTTGCAAGCCAAAGAAATATGTCTCTGAGTAGATGTAGCCCCAGAGCTGCCAGTTTGAAAGCTCATACGTGCTCAGATTTCCAGAATGGGACCTCCATTAACTAAGAGCTCTGCAGGGTTTCTTGGCGCTGCTGACACTTTTAACTGGATAACTTTTGATCATGGCGGTCTGTGCTGTGCATTGTAGGATGTTTAGCAGCAGACATGCCCAGGAGCACCGTGCCAGTTGTGACAATCAAAACTGTCTCCAGATATTGCCAGATATCCCCTCAAGGGATGAGAATGTGGCAAAATCGCCCCCAGTTGAGAACCACTGGGCTAGGAAAGTAACAGAATGTAGGTCTTCTAGCTTCTAACTTCGGCTCGTGCCCCTCTGTCTTCCCACCAACTGCACCAAGCACTGCTTCTCAGGCCCAGGAGGCCCAGTCATTTACGAGCCCTCAGTGTCAGGGAGCACTGAGTCAGTGCCTGAGATTCTTTTTCAAAAATCTCCCCCTCGGGCTTCCCTGGTGGCGCAGTGGTTGAGAGTCCACCTGCCGATGCAGGGGACACGGGTTCGTGCCCTGGTCCGGGAAGATCCCACATGCCGCGGAGCGGCTGGGCCCATGAGCCATGGCCACTGAGCCTGCGCGTCCAGAGCCTGTGCTCCGCAACGGGAGAGGCCACAACAATGAGAGGCCTGCGTACCGCAAAACAAACAAACAAACAAACAAACTCCCCCTCTCTTGCCCCTGTTCCCCATTCTGTCTCCCTGCATCCTTTTCCTCCTCCTTCCCTCCCTCTCCCTTTGTTTCGCTCTCTCTCCCCCCATCTCTACCCAGTCCCCTTTCTGTGTGGGGTACATCACATGCCGTTTAAACATCCAGTAGTAGGAAAGCTCCATAAGTCCTGTCCTGTTCACAGCTACAGGCACAGCAGCTAGATCAGTACCTGGTACAGAGTGCGTGCTCAATGTTTGTTGAACGAATGAATGGGTGGCCTCTCCCTTCATTCCTACTCCCCCCAAACCTAGAGCAGACATGGGAAATGATCATCCGATCACTGAGAGGATGAGGGACTGGACCTGGTTCTCCATGACACAGCTGAGCAGGCTGTTTTACAAGGATGCCTGTGCAGTCACTTTCCAAAGAATGAAGCCCCATCGGCTGTCAGTTTCCTGATCCTTTTTTTTTTTCCTTTATGCAAGAGATAAAGAGGATCTCATTAGGTGTTTAAATCAGATGAACAGCCATTGTTACCAGACTTCTGCTCAGCCTGCATTATGTTTCTTTTAGGGTAACCCCACAGAGCGCATTGCTTTTTATGGGAGGGGTACAAGGGGCACATATAGGGAGGGAAGAAAGGGCTCTGTTTGACCAGGCTGGTGAATTTTGCATTTTTACTTGGCGTCTAAGTCTGAAGGGGGAGAATAGCAGCCTGCACTTAGCTGGCTCTGAGGGGAGGCACCACCTGGCGATGGTGGGGAGTGGGCTGTGACCTCCTAAGAGAAGAATGGTATTTCATCAGCATGGCTTCCGGGAGCCCCGATTTACAGAGGTCGTTCAGATGTCAGCAGAGCAGGGATCTGTGGGCAGCAGGAGACGACTGGAGGAGCAACATAAGCAGGATGACACCTGGTCCCATGCAGGGTGCAAATTGTATTTCTCTGTCAACATTGGCTAGTTACAGCTCTGCCATTGATTCTAAATCTGACAAAGTCACAGAGGACAGAACCCCTACCTCCACTTTCCCCAACACATTAAAACAAACATGAAATACAGCCTTCCCCTTCTTTCCACAATTATACTCTTGTCCAGCTCTTACCAAGACACTTTATTAAAAGTTGTAGATATTTCAAAAAACAGTTTAATGTAGCTACCAAAGGGGGGAAAAAAAGGTAAAAGACAATGCAGCTTTTAGACTAGAGCTTGAAAATCAAAGCTTTAGCAAAAGTAGACAAGCAAAATTGCTGATAGAACCCTGTCGTTAGTCATTATATTGGTCTCTGAGCTTCCTGGCAGCCTTGGCAAAAAGGTAAATATGACAGGTTATGTGTTTGTGTTTAGGTATAAAGAAAACCACAAGTTCTTTATACGTTTTTCTTGAGCTAAGTTCTGAGAGGTATTTATCATATATATACTATGCAATAGGAAATATCTTACACAATGTTTTTCCAGCAAACGGAGAAGTCCTTTTGATATAGTTCTTTCTTGCTTTGGCAACTGGCAAAAGTTAAAGGAAAACATGAAAATCTAATTAAGTAAATGGACTTTGCAAAGACTGAGCCAGTGTTATCCAGGGTATTTCAGGCCTTAAAAAAATTTTTTTAATAGCAGTTGTTTGGTGAAGTCTAAGTGAATCCCTCTCTTCTAACCAGTAGCTAATATTTGGGATGCAGCTGGCTGAGAACAGAATTTTTTTTCCTGGCTGATCCACCAGAAAACTTTATTCTAGTTCACTATTAACAGAGCTCAGAGGTACAAGGGGGCAGGCAGCTCCTACGAGAAGCAAAGCCTTTTCATCTCTCGCTACCACCTTCTAAGCTGGCTCTTCCGCATCTGATTTCACTTCCTGCGCGTCAGGAGTTCACAATCTTGTTTTAACCCCAGCACCGTTCCAGAACAATAGATCCTGTTCGGTTAGTCTTTGCGTATAGCAAACCACCCCAGAGACTCATGGCTTAAAACAGCACCCATTCACTGGCTCACTGGCTGCCTCTGCAGTGAGGGCGGCTTGTCTCTGTGCTGCGATGTCAGCTAGGATATCATTCATATGTTTGCAATCTACTGGTGGTTGAAGGATCCAAGATGGCCTCACTCACATGTGTAGGGCCTCAGTGGGTAGCCTAAAGGACTGGGGACTCCCTGGACCACTCATCCTCTAGGAGGCTGGCTCCAGCTTCCTCACTTAGGGTAGCAAGAGAGCGAAAGCAGAAGCTGCGAGGGCTTCTAAAGCCTAGGCCTGGAATTTGCACAGGGTCCCTCTAGCTGCATCCTGTTGTCCCAGGGTCAGCTGAGATTCAGTGTGCAAAGCAGCCACCCAGGATGTGAACTCATTGAGGTGGGATTCCTGGGAGATCATTTGGTGGCAATTACCCACAGCCCTGTCCCATCAACACCTCAGTAGCAGTGGTCCCCATGGGCAGCGATTCTCACCTGGGGGATGGGGAAGGAGACCAGGGAACAGGTCTGTCCTCCCCGGGGGCAGGGAGGGGGGTCATTTGGTACTAGCCCAGTTCTCATTCCAAGTTCTATGCACTCACCACTTAACGGCCACCGTCAGAAGCCCAAATATCAGGCTTTATGAGCTCTCCTTAAAATTTCAAAAAGGGTATGTGAAGAGTGGACCTTTGAAGTGACGAAACAGTAAGCATTTCCTCCTGGCAACCACACTTGAAGACCTTGTGAGCATGGGGTACGCCGAGCTACACCACTGTACTGCCAGCTTCCTGCCACGTGTGAGACAGCGGCATCCCCAGGCCTCCCCAGTCAGGGGCGCCAACAGGAGAGCATGAGGTCGTTTTCTTATTGGCTACAGTGAGATGCACTGCGTGTTGGTGGTGACCCAAAAGTCAGCTGAATTTTCTCCAAGCTGGATGAGAACGCCTGACAGCCCGCACTGAACCTAGCTTCAGACAAGGGTCACGCTATTTAAAAGGGTGAATTGAATGACAGCAAAAGGCATGTGCACACCACTTCTGCAGAAGCTGAAAGCTGAAGGGCTATATAACAAAGACACTGGATAACAGAATCAGGGGAAAAGCATTTTTACTTTAGAGAAACATTGTAAATCTTTAAAAAGATTGGATTTAAGGGGAGTAAATGAAAGATCCTGTTTTGGCTCAGAGCACAGGAGTACATGCACGCACACACACAAGCATCCGTGAAGAGATGGGATGGAGGAGGCCTGACTTAGCAGCACCATGTGAAAAGAACCTGTTAAGTGTGTGTGTCTAGTAAGGTCAATTTGTGTCAAAAGTAGGCAGAGTTAATGTGACCTTAAGCTATTAAGATATTGATGGGTGTATGGATGCTAGATTAAGGGAGGTGATTAGTTCCCTCTATTCTATATAGCTCAATTTACTCCAAAAAAAAAAACCAGGCCAATTTCTAGCTTCATAATTTAAAAGTGTTAGAGAAAAACTAACATATTTAGGGAGAAGTGCAACACGATAAAGAACTTGAACTCACTAGGTAATGAGGAAATACAAGGAGGAACTGAAGACATTTGACCTAGAGAAATTCTCAGCAAGGCCTTAAGGATGGTCTTCAGCTCTAAAGCGTTGCCAAGTGGAAAAGGGACTTGATCTGCGTTCTATGGCCCCCAAATAAGTCTTGGACCAATGAGTGGAAGGTTGAGGGACTGTGGCACTTGGAGGGTAAAAGAAAAACGAACATCTAATAGCTGGAATAGATTGCACAGAGTTCTCTGTCATCGCAGGGGCTGGATGATCACTCATCGGGATACACAGAGGACATTCAAACCTTAGATGGGTAATTGGTTCAAAATGAACTTTCAAATCCTGTCTAACTCTGAGGTCTTGGGATTTACAGGAACTTGCCCGAGGTCACAGAGCGAGGTAGTAGCTGTCCAGCACAAAAGTTTCCTTCCTCCCTGTCAGCATGTTTCCCTCGGATTCACAGCCTCCTCATCTCCTTGATGATTAACTCAGGCAGTGGTGCACAAAGCAGCCTAGGGACCACAGCTTACCCACCATCCAGACTTATTTGTTTGGCCAGCATCATGTGGTAAAAGGCTTGAAATCAATATCTGTAGGAAGGCGCACCAACTCCGGCTCCACGCTCCATTGCCTTCCCTGGGCGTGAGGCCATTGCACACATTTGTGTCTCCTGGCCCCTGTGACCTTGCTTCTTGCACACTTTGGACCTAGTGGTAGGGCAGAGCAGGAAGAGGTGGTCCTGGACCAGAGCCTATGAAGAGGGCCTTGTCAGCCAGAGATGGATCCCCCAATTTCTAGGGACGGTCAGCTCCCCCATCTCTTACAACTCCCAGTATGGTAGAAACTACAAAAAGGAGAGAAAGTGCTATGCACTTTTCACACATGTCAATCCCATTTCATCCTCATAACAACCATGTCAGTTTCCTAGGGCTGCAAAGTACAAAGTACCACAGACTGGGTGACTTAGCATAAATTTATTGCCTCACAGTCCTGGAGGCTAGAAGTCCAAAATCAAGGTGCTCCCTCTAAAGGTGGTAGGGAGGGATCTGCTCCAGGCCCCCTCCCAGCTACTGGTACCCTCAGATGTGGCTTGGCTGCTAGATGGCCATCTTCTCTTTGTGTCTCTCCACACTGTCTTCCTTCTGTGTATGTCTGTCTCTGTGTCCAAATCTCCCCCTTTTATAAGAACACCAATCATGTTAGATTAGGACCTAATGACCTATCTTAACTTGGTTAAATCTGTAAAGATTCTGTTTCCAAATAAGGTTGTATTCTGAGGTCTAGGGGTTATTAGAATTCAGCATATCCTTTGTGGGGAAACAATTCAATCCATAACAGTCCACCCTCCGATCCCCCCCAATTCGTGTCCTTCCCACGTGCAAAATACATTCACTGCATCTGAACATCCCCATGGACATCAAGAACTGGTTTAGTAACAGGTCACAATGATAATACATGGAAAGCAGAATTAAAATGCAGTGTTTGTGGTGGTTTTTTTTTTTGTATAAATTTATTTATTTTTGGCTGCATTGGGTCTTCGTTGCTGCACGTGGGCTTTCTCTAGTTGCGGCGATCGGGAGCTACTCTTCGTTGTGCTGTGCAGGGTTCTCATTACGGTGGCTTCTCTTGTTGCAGAGCACGGGCTCTAGGAACACGGGCTTCAGTAGTTGTGGCATGCAGGCTCTGTAGTTGTGGCTCGCGGGCTCTAGAGCGCAGACTCAGGTGTTGTGGCGCACGGGCATAGTTGCTCTGCGGCATGTGGGATCTTCCCGGACCAGGGCTCGAACCCATGTCCCCTGTGTTGGCAGGCAGATTCTTAACCACTGCACCACCAGGGAAGTCCAAAATGCAGTGTTGTTGACTCCGAAAGCTGTCCTCTTTCTCCTACACTGTGCTCCTGCCATGAGGTGCACCTACCATGTGCCAGGAACTGTGCCAGCTGCCTCATGCCCTTTTCTCACTCCTAGTGGGCTGCCTGTCTGGCAAGGCCCCAGACTGGGCAACCAAGGGACACGCAGGGCTCAGCCCAGGTGGGTCTGTCCCAGGGCCTGGGAGTGGGCAGGCTGGGGGGGGGAAGATGGGGGGAGGGGCGATTGGAAATTAAGTCCTGGGGAGGTGCTGTGGTTGGAGGTGGGTGAATGTGGCCCACTCAGGCCATCATCTGGGGAGGAGCGGGGCACATCGGGTGTTGCCTGAGCTGCTAAGGAAAACACAATGAATGTGGCTGCTCAGGCCCTGTTCTGCTGCTGCAGGCCCCGTGTACAGTTATGAAGAGGCAGGGGAATCAGATGCTTAGCCAGGCCCAGAGACAGCCAGCAGCAAACCAATGCCAGCCACTTTCATAGACACAGCTCTTGGTCATCCGTTTCCTGGAAAGGTGGATGTCCAGGCGAGGAGTGGGTCCTGGGCTATGGTCTTTGCAGATGGAGCTTTCTCAGGGGGTTAGGGGAGGACTGGTGGAGAGCACTGAGGAAGAAGGAAGTCCCTGAATAGATGAGAAGAAAGGGGCTTTTGAGCTCATTAGACCTGGCTTGAACTGAACTCGCACTCACAGGCTGCATGGCATTGGACACATTGCTCAACCCTTCTGAGCTGCATTTTCCCAGGGGCTTGTTGTGAAGATTAAATGCCCATTCTAACTGTGTGTGAGGCACGTGACCCTCTTTGTGTTGCGGGACTCAATAAATACTGTTTTTGCCTCTATTTTTTTTTGTTTACATCTAGAAAGTTCTCAGCTATGATTTTGTTTTTTGGGTTTTTTTGAATTTTATTTTATTTATTTTTTTATACAGCAGGTCCTTCCTTATTAGTCATCCATTTTATACACATCAGTGTATACATGTCAATCCCAATCGCCCAATTCATCACACCACCATCCCCACCCACTGCCGCTTCCCCCCTTGGTGTCCATACGTTTGTTCTCTACATCTGTGTCTCAATTTCTGCCCTGCAAACTGGTTCATCTGTACCATTTTTCTAGGTTCCACATATATGTGTTAATATATGATATTTGTTTTTCTCTTTCTGACTTACTTCACTCTGTATGACAGTCTCTAGATCCATCCACATCTCAACGAATGACCCGCTTTCGTTCCTTTTTATGGCTGAGTAATATTCCATTATATGTATGTACCACATCTTCTTTATCGATGGACATTTAGGTTGCTTCCATGACCTGGCTATTGTAAATAGTGCTTCAGTGAACATTGGGGTGCATGTGTCTTTCTGAATTATGGTTTTCTCTGGGTATATGCCCAGTAGTGGGATTGCTGGGTCATATGGTAGTTCTATTTTTAGTTTTTTAAGGAACCTCCGTACTGTTCTCCGTAGTGGCTGTATCAACTTACATTCCCACCAACAGTGCAAGAGGGTTCCCTTTGCTCCACACCCTCTCCAGCATTTGTTGTTTGTAGATTTTCTGGTGATGCCCATTCTAACTGGTGTGAGGTGATACCTCATTGTAGTTTTGATTTGCATTTCTCTAATAATTAGTGATGTTGAGCAGCTTTTCATGTGCCTCTTGGCCATCTGTATGTCTTCTTTGGAGAAATGTCTATTTAGGTCTTCTTCCCATTTTTGGATTGGGTTGTTTGCTTTTTTAATATTGAGCTGCATGAGCTGTTTATATATTTTGGAGATTAATCCTTTGTCCACTGATTCGTTTGCAAATATTTTCTCCCATTCTGAGGGTTGTCTTTTCGTCTTGTGTATGGTCTCCTTTGCTGTGCAAAAGCTTTAAGGTTTCATTAGGTCCCATTTGTTTATTTTTGTTTTTATTTCCATTACTCTAGGAGGTGGATCAAAAAAGATCTTGCTGTGATTTATGGCAAAGAGTGTCCTTCCAATGTTTTCCTCTAAGAGTTTTATAGTGTCTGGTCTTACATTTAGGTCTCTAATCCATTTTGAGTTTATTTTTGTGTATGGTGTTAGGGAGTGTTCTAATTTCATTCCTTTACATGTAGCTGTCCAGTTTTCCCAGCACCACTTATTGAAGAGACTGTCTTTTTCCATTGTATATCCTTGCCTCCTTTGTCATAGATTAGTTGACCATAGGTGCTTGGGTTTACCTCTGGGCTTTCTATCTTGTTCCATTGATCTATCTTTCTGTTTTTGTGCCAGTACCATATTGTCTTGATTACTGTAGCTTTGTAGTATACTCTGAAGTCAAGGAGTCTGATTCCTCCAGCTCTGTTTTTTCCCCTCACGACTGCTGTGGCTATTCGGGGTCTTCTGTGTCTCCACAGAAATTTTAAGGTTTTTTGTTCTAGTTCCGTAAAAAATGCCATTGGTAATTTGATAGGGATTGCATTGAATCTGTAGATTGCTTTGGGTAGTATAGTCATTTTCACAGTATTGATTCTTCCAATCCAAGAACATGGTATATCTCTCCATCTGTTGGTATCATCTTTAATTTCTTTCATCAGTGTCTTATAGTTTTCTGCATACAGGTCTTTTGTCTCCCTAGGTAGGTTTATTCCTAGGTATGTTATTCTTTTTGTTGCAATGGTAAATGGGAGTGTTTCCTTAATTTCTCTTTCAGATTTTTCATCATTAGTGTATAGGAATGCAAGAGATTTCTGTCCATTAATTTTGTATCAGCTTTCTTCTGATTTCCATTTGCATGGAATATCTTTTTCCATCCCCTCGCTTTCAGTCTGTATGTGTCCCTAGGTCTGAAGTGGGTCTCTTTTAGACAGCATATATATGGGTCTTGTTTTTGTATCCATTCAGCAAGCCTGTGTCTTTTGGTTTGAGCATTTAATCCATCCACGTTTAAGGTAATTATTGCTATGTATGTTCCTATGACCATTTTCTTAATTGTTTTTTGGTTTGTTTTTGTAGGTCCTTTTATTCTCTTGTGTTTCCCATTTAGAGAAGTTCCTTTAGCATTTGTTATAGAGCTGGTTTGGTGGTGCTGAATTCTCTTAGCTTTTGCTTGTCTGTAAAGCTTTTGATTTCTCCATCGAATCTGAATGAGATCCTTGCCAGGTAGAGTAATCTTGGCTGTAGTTTCTTCCGTTTCATCACTTTAAGTATATCATGCCACTCCCTTCTGGCTTGTAGAGTTTCTGCTGAGAAATCAGCTGTTAACCTTATGGGAGTTCCCTTGTATGTTATTTGTTGTCTTTCCCTTGCTGCTTTCAATAATTTTTCTCTGTCTTTAATTTTTGCCAATTTGATTACTATGTGTCTCGGCATGTTTCTCCTTGGGTTTATCCTGTATGGGACTCACTGCACTTCCTGGACTTGGGTGGCTATTTCCTTTCCCATGTTAGGGAAGTTTTCGACTATAATCTCTTCAAATATTTTCTCAGGTGCTCTCTCTCTCTCTCTCTTCTCCTTCTGGGACCCCTATAATGTGAATGTTGTTGCGTTTAATGTTGTCCCAGAGGTCTCTTAGGCTGTCTTCATTTCTTTTCATTCTTTTTTCTTTATTCT
Source organism: Delphinapterus leucas (assembly GCF_059928025.1). Lineage (NCBI taxonomy): Eukaryota > Metazoa > Chordata > Mammalia > Artiodactyla > Monodontidae > Delphinapterus > Delphinapterus leucas. The sequence goes on from NC_143135.1 coordinate 44,158,590, forward strand.
GTTCTGCAGCAGTGAATTCCACCATTCTGTCTTCCAGGTCACTTATCCGTTCTTCTGCCTCAGTTATTCTGCTATTGATTCCTTTGAGTGTAGTTTTCATTTCAGTTATTGTATTGTTCATCTCTGTTTGTTTGTTCCTTAATTCTTCTAGGTCTTTGTTAAACATTTCTTGCATCTTCTCAATCTTTGCCTCCATTCTTTTTCCGAGGTCCTGGATCATCTTCACTATCATTATTCTGAATTCTTTTTCTGGAAGGTTGCCTATCTCCACTTCATTTAGTTGTTTTTCTGGGTTTTTATCTTGTTCCTTCATCTGGTACATAGCCCTCTGCCTTTTCATCTTGTCTATCTTTCTGTGAATGTAGTTCTTGTTCCACAGGCTGCAGGATTGTAGTTCTTCTTGCTTCTGCTGTCTGCCCTCTGGTGGATGAGGCTATCTAAGAGGCTTGTGCAAGTTTCCTGATGGGAGGGACTGGTGTTGGGTAGAGCTGACTGTTGCTCTGGTGGGCAGAGCTCAGTAAAACTTTAATCCGCTTGTCTGCTGATGTGTGGGGCTGGGTTCCCTCCCTGTTGGTTGTTTAGCCTGAGGCAGCCCAACACTGGAGCCTACGGGCTCTTTGTTGGGGCTCATGGCAGACTCTGGGAGGGCTCATGCCATGGAGTACTTCCCAGAACTTCTGCTGCCAGTGTCCTTGTCTGCATGGTGAGCCACAGCCACCCCCTGCCTCTGCAGGAGACGCTCCAACACTAGCAAGTAGGTCTGGTTCAGTCTCCCCTGGGGTCACTGCTCCTTCCCCTAGGTCCCAATGCTCACACTAGTTTGTGTGTGCCCTCCAAGAGTGGAATCTCTGTTTCCTCCAGTCCTGTTGAAGTCCTGCATCAAATCCCACTAGCCTTCAAAGTCTGATTCTCTAGGAATTCCTCTTCCCATTGCCCGACCCCCAGGTCGGGAAGCCTGTCGTGGGGCTCAGAACCTTCACTCCAGTGGGTGGACTTCTGTGGTATAAGTGTTCTCCAGTCTGAGTCACCCACCCAACAGTTACGGGATTTGATTTTACTGTGATTGCGCCCCTCCTGCCGTCTCATTGTGGCTTCTCCTTTGTCTTGGATGTGGGGTGTCTTTTCTGGTGAGTTCCAGTGTCCTCCTGTCGATGACTGTCCAGCAGCTAGCTGTGATTCTGGTGTTCTCGCAAGAGGGAGCGAGAGCACGTCCTTCTACTCCGCCATCTTGGTTCAGGTCCTTTGCCTCTATTTTTCCCTTCAAAGCTGAGCTGGGAAATGCCAAGGAAGACCTGGGGCAGGGACTGGCTCCTCTTGCCTGTCTCTGGGGGTCAGCTCACCCTGAAAGCGTGAATGTGTTGATTGCCCCAGCCCTCAGTGTGCTAACGGTGCATTTTCTCCCTCACAGAGGAGCTGAAGGAGAAGCTGTCAGAGTATGTGGACAAGGTTAACGGCCAGAAGCCAGGCTTCATCAAGGTCGTGCGGCACAGCAAGCAGGAAGGCCTTATCCGCTCCAGGGTTAGTGGTTGGAGGGCCGCCACTGCCCCCGTAGTGGCACTCTTTGATGCCCATGTGGAGTTCAACGTGGGCTGGTAAGTGCCCATCGGGAGCTGAGGAGGATGGGTCCCAATGTGTTCCAGGGGCTGTGGCTCAAATGGGTGCAAAGCCTGCTGAGATCGCAGTCATGATGGGGGAGAGGAGAGATCTGGGTGTACGGGTGACCAGGCCACAGGGCTGGCCCTTCAAGGTAGGGGAGGGTCAGGGATCAACAGGTCAACACACAGTGTCTCAAGTGTTGGTGGCATCAGGTGTGACTCACGCTGGTGTGGTCCTCTAGGAAATGTGATGGGAGAGAGGGGTAAATGCTAAGGGCAAAGCGAGAGTTCCAGCCCAGCTAAGGACCAGGCTGTGACCCCTGGGAAATGGAGAGCTGGACCAGACACAAGGCAGAAGCCCAACCCCCAATACAGGAACAGAACCGAGGGGGCAAAGGGAGCCAGGGTGACTTGACGTTGTCACAGGTGCCCTGGGCTCCCCCAGATGCCAGGCCAGAGGTAGCACAGCACCTCAGATTCTTTCTACTGGTAAAACTAGGTCTAGAAAATCTTTCTTTCTCTGTCCAGGGCTGCTCAGGTGCTGGGTGGGGCAAGGCCTCAGTGACTTCAGCCAAGCAGGGACAGGGCACCTGACGCCAGCATCCCTGCAGGCTGGAGGGCGTTCTATGGCCCACTGTGTGTGGCTTTGCAGAGAGCCTGGGCTTAGGGGGTCCCAGGTGCTGGGGATGGCCGAGTGTACCACCCTAACCACTATGCATGATGGTACTGGGGTCTGCTGTCCCCCACCCTAGACTCCAGGTGCCACCCTCTGCCTCCCTGGAGTGGGGTGAGGTGGGCCCTTTAGCAGGAAGGGGCAGCGGGCACGCACACAGCAGGACTGGGTGGAGGCATACTTTTCCATAGCAGGCCCGAATTAAGGCTGTAATGCAGCCACTTTTTATAGCTGAAGTCACTGCTTGCCATTTGTGACGATTTAAAAAGCATTTTCACTGGATTTATGGCCAGAAGAGGAGAGGGACACTTGCTATTTCAAGCTGATTTGGATAAACAATTGTGCAACAAATGCATTTTTAATGAGACGCTTATCATTCCTGTCTGCAAACATTTTACTCGCCTCGTGCCCCTAGGGGTTCCAGGCTCCGTGGAAGCCCGACCCCCCCACCTCTCCTTGGGCAGTGGGGACGCGTGGGGTGCGGGTGGCATGTCTGGAAGGACCGAAGCAGCATCACACAACGGGTGGAAGTAGGTTTGTTCTCACCTCCGTGTCTCTGCCGTCCTCATCTGCCTTTTCCTCCTGGTTGATGCACTGCATTTTAGCAAAATCAAAGCCCAAGTTGAAAGCTTCCCATGGAACCTCAGATCTGCTCCTTTCGTCTTTCTTAAGTCTTGATTTCTTTTTTTTCTAATGGAAAAAAGGAAATCAAGCAGACACCAGGATCTGAGGCACTAAGAATCTGTCAGCTCAGCCTGGGACATGCTGAAGGAGGGGTCAGGCCTCTTGCTAGCCCGGAAGCATGGGGGTGGGAGATGGAATAGGGACTCTTTCCCAGGAGGCAGAGCAGCTCTCCCCTGGAGGAGACGGCCAGGAGTTCCTTCCTTCTTCTGTGGGGGAAGGAGCTTTAGAAGGTGCCAGTTTCCCCTCTCTCCCTCTCCCCTGCCCAGGGCTGAACCCGTGCTCACCCGCATTAAGGAGAACCGGAAACGGATCATCTCGCCATCCTTTGACAACATCAAATACGACAACTTTGAGATAGAAGAGTACCCGCTGGCCGCTCAGGGCTTTGACTGGGAGCTGTGGTGCCGCTACCTAAACCCCCCTAAGGCCTGGTGGAAACTGGAGAACTCCACGGCCCCAATCAGGTAAAGCATTCTTACCTGGGGGTCTCTCTGTCTTGTCTTCCAGGCAAGGGCTCCCCTCCCAGCCTGACCCTTGTTTCCCAAACTCCAGCTGCATCGGCAAGTGACCTTCAGTCACAGCTTACAGCCTTTGACGATCCCTTTTAAAAGAGCTGTGGCACCCAGAATCCATTCAGAACCTCAGAGTTACTCATTTCAGCACATCGCTCTGGGACACTTGCTGGGCGCCAACTGCTGTGCTGGGGATACAGAGTGATCAAGACTCAATTCCTGCCCCCAAAAGCCTGGAGTCTAGTGAAAGCAGAGAAAACAATTGGAATAAAATAAGTGGGATCACAAATTATTCCCCATGCTGGTGGAAAGTGCATGAAAATTGGGGAGAATCCTTTTTGGAGCCTGTAGAATTTGCATTTGTTTTTTCTTAAGGGCAAGTAGGAGATTGCAAGGTTGGGGCAGGGACACTCATATTCAAAGGAGCAGAGTGAGTTCATGGACACAGAGGAAGCTCAAAGGGACTGGAAGGAGGAGGACAGCGAGCGGGGAGCCCCAGGCAATGAGGCCGGAGGGGCGGAGAGGCAAGACCAGACGCCACAGCACCGTGTATGCTTGGCTGATGTTTGAGCTTATCCTGTAGGACTCAGACAAAAGTGGCTTCAAACTGCCATTCAAAGATCCCAGACTCTTTCTGCCTTTGCTGCTGCCTTCAGAGACACCCAAATGACTCCTCTACGTGGCCTCTATTTTATGGGTCAGGACTCCTGAAACAGCCATCCCCGCCAGCCTTTATTTCTATCTGGCTAATCACAGATCAGGTGCCTTCATGCTCCCTTCTGATGCCACACAGATGGCATCAGAAGGTGGCCTAGGGGACAGTTCCTGGAATGAAAGAAGAGATTAGAAACTGTTGTTGCTTTGTATTACGTGAGGGAGAAAGATTACGCAAAATTTAATTGAAAGTGAGAGATTACGAGATGGCATTTTTCCTTGCCAGAAGGAAAAAACTCTATTCATGTTTAAAACAGGATAGAAGGGCTTCCCTGGTGGCGCAGTGGTTGAGAGTCTGCCTGCCAATGCAGGGGACACAGGTTCGAGCCCTGGTCTGGGAGGATCCCACATGCTGCAGAGCAACTGGGCCCGTGAGTCACAACTACTGAGCCTGTGCGTCTGGAGCCTGTGCTCCGCAACAAGAGAGGCCGCGATAGTGAGAGGCCCGCGCACCGCGATGAAGAGTGGCCTCCGCTTGCCACAACTAGAGAAAGCCGTCGCACAGAAACGAAGACCCAACACAGCAAAAAAAAAAAAAAAAAAATTAATAAACTCCTACCCCCAACATCTTCTTTAAAAAAAAAAAACAGGATGGAAGAAAACCCCACCTAGCTTTCCTGCGGTTGTCTCTGTCACCTGTCTGTTAGGCCTCTGCCACACTTATGTGGTTAAATATTTGCTGGGAGGTCGCTGTGTACAAGGGCCTTTTACACACATTGTCTCATCTGCTCTTCATCATAACCCGATGACAGCTCACTCATTGTGTCATTCCAGTTTTACAAGATGAGGAAAGAAAGACTGACAAAGGGGAATGACCCTGCCAAGGCTCCAGCCAGTGCAGCCAGGATCCAAACCCAGATCAGCTAGATTCCGTACCTAGTGTCATCCTCCTAGGCACCCACTGTTGAGCTCGGAACTGGTGTGGCTGAATTCTACCCCCAGGTCTGTTGACTGCTATTGGAGGGAAATATGCCATAACACAATGAGCGGTCTTGCAGTAGACTGCACTGGTATTAGCTGCTTCTGTTCCGGGCATCGCTAAATGTATCAGCCTAGACTTAGTCAGTAGACCCACATTCTAGGTCCTTGACAGAGAATATCATCTCAGCCTCAAATATTCCATCACCTAATTTTTATCAAAATCCTAACTGAGAGAAATTATATTAATGGAAGATTTTGAAAGAACATTCTTGGTTTATACGTGGATGAAGACAGCCCACAGAAAGCTGTGGGTTATACAAGTGTATCTTGCCCACCTTGGAGCTGCGCTTTAGTGCTTTACCCCCACGTGATGTAAGCTATAAAAAGAGCCCAGAGATATCTTCTGTTGCGTTCTAAAGGGATGGCTTTAAGCTTGTTGTCCTCTACATCCCAAAGTGACCCCTTTAAGAAGACTGACATGAGAAATTTCTTTCAAACTGAAAGACCTGCTATTCCTGAGGAATTAGTATGACATTTCTACATGGGAACTGTAAGTCTTACTTCTAAGACCATATGTGTTCATTTTCACCTTGGCCACCAGGAAGCTCAGGGTCAACTTTGTGGGTCCACTTTAAGAATCATGAAAGAAGACACATGCATTCTAACCAGGCTCTAATTTTTGGTGGAATTTTAGTCTTTTCAGACATTTATCTATTTTTTTCAATGTATTTTACATTCTCTTGTAAGCTATTTCTAACCCTTTTGGGAATCAGAAGATATAAATCAGAAACACTTTCAGGCTGAGTAGGTCCACTTAATACCCTAGGCAGTTAATAAGTAATGAAGACTGAGGGGGCCTGTGCTCTTCTCAGAGTACTGTTTTAGATTCTGTTCTTTCCCTGACTGGGTCTGGCCGTTTAGGGAAGGCCCCCTACTCTGTATCCCAGAATGCCCTGCCCTGCTCAACATTTGAGATATGGGGATATATGTTTATGTATAACTGATTCACTTTGTTATAAAGCAGAAACTAACACACCGTTGTAAAGCAATTATACTCCAATAAAGATGTTAAACAAAACAAAACACATTTCAGTAACATCAAGGAAAAGGCGGAGAGTCCACTCTGCAGGGCTGATGTTTTAAAACCACCATGCGTTTAGAGGGGGGATTGTCTGGGCTTCTTCAATGTGCAAGTGCATCTTTTAAAGTGATCTTTTGAGTACCAGTTATGTCCCAGAGGTTTTCAAGTGCTTTACATTATTTAATTTAACCCTTGTGAGGTTATAGTTGATTCTATTTCATAGGTCTGGAATCAGAGGCTCAGAGAGTCTAGGGAACTTCTTTCAGAGATGCACAGGCAGAATGGGGAAGCTTTCCCCTAGCATTCACCTCTAAAGCCAGGTCACACGTCCCCGCCACCAGAGTAGGAACTCGGCCTAAAGGAGCGGTGGCTTGAGGTGGATTGACTGTCCTGGATGCCTGCGGTCTGTGCAAGCTGAGGCCATTCAGAATAAAAGGCTGTAATTTGAAAGCAGGAGGGGCAGGGACCCCAAGGCACCAGTCTCTGCCCAAGCAGCCTCCTGCCTCAGCATTCTCCAAAGAAATGGCCTGCGAAATGGCTGTTTCTCCACCTTGATGAGATTACAATCTCAAAGATGGGTCCATTTGCATTTCAGTGACAGTTTTCTCATCACTAAGGATTCTTCATTTCTCCTTTTCTTTCCCTCCAATTCCTCAGCCACCAGCTGATAAAATGCTACGCAGGGGCTAGAAGCGGTAGCAGCGTGCAGTGGAACAATTCAGAGTAATTTGTGTAAGATGATGCTTTCAGCAGAGAAGCAGCCCACATGCGCTCGTGCTGATTCACCTAATGTTAATCTCTCCTCGTGACGTTCTGCATCGGATGTCTGTACACAGCCATGTATCCCGCGCTTACACTCGCTAAGGAAAGGCCTTCCAGCTTCTGGACCCACAAGCTGTTGACGTGTTGCTCCAGCCTAAGACCCCTGCTGAATTCCAACCCAGACCAGCTAGCTAGGCCGTGCCTGTTAGATATCTCCCCCTAGTGACCCACAGTCACTTTAAGATCAGTTTTCCCAGCATGGACTCCCTCTTCCTTCTGAAACCAGCTTCTTCTCTATCCCCCCCATTGATGGGTGGTCCCCACTCCACCATCACCCAAGCAGAACGCCAGCTGGCATCCAGATTCCTCCCCTTCTCTCATCTTCATAGTTCATCTGTTTCAAAGTTCTGCTGCTTTTACCTCAAAATATGTCTTTAAATAATCTCTGTCTCCGGTCCTGGTACTCTGGTCCAGGTCTTCATCATTGCCCATCTGGATATAGCAACAACCTTCCCAACTGGATTCCTCGATTTCTACCCAATCTCCTCCGATCTCAATCACCCCACAGCTGCCTGAGTATTCTTTTTCCAAACACAGATCTGCTTATACCACTGTCTGCTTAAAATTCTTCTTTGACACTCATTTACCTACAGATAAAATCCAAATGATTTACTATGCTATCCAAAGCCCCAACTCGTCTCTCTAAAGGGACCAAGGTGAAGGGTGGGAAAGTTGGTGTGGGTGCCCGGGTAGAAACAAAAACTGGCTATGCAGTTCAGAGTGCAGGGGTCAGGGCAGCCAGAGATACAGTCATGCAGTGTAGACTGGTAGGCTGAGCACTACTTCTCTGGGCTGACATACATGCAAGCACCACCAGAAGTGATGGCTGGTCCCGGGACACAAGCTGTCTCCCACTGCCCTGCTGAAACAATCTCCCTGGAATAGCTGGTGAGGGTGGACCCAGGAGGGCCTCTTGGAGAGCAAGGCTCACACCAGTTCTGGCAGCAAACGAAGGGAGAGGACCAGATCCTCCTGGCAGGAAGGCAGCACTGCCCTTACTGCTCTGGCGGCCCCCATGAGACAGCCCCTCTGCTAACCACTGGCCATCTCCCCATGCCCTGCAGGAGCCCTGCACTCATTGGCTGCTTCATTGTGGACCGGCAGTACTTCCAGGAGATCGGCTTACTGGATGAAGGCATGGAGGTCTACGGAGGCGAGAACGTCGAGCTCGGGATCAGGGTGAGCAGGGTTTCCCACCCGTAGGGCGTGGCTCAGCTCCCCAGAGGGTGGATGAGTCCAGGAGTGGAGAAATGGGGCTCAGGGTTGAGGATGGTGGACTGATTCTGGACGTCCAGTGCCTAACCTTGGTCCATGTGTATGTGATCAGGGCTGGTGGGGATGGGATAGAGACACAGGTAGGGACCTATAGAATTTTCAGGAAGAAAAGAACATCAGAAACTACTTTGGCTGGGGTGGGGACATGGGAGATTTGAGCTCCCAAATCAAGGGTGACATCTTGGCTAAAATCAAACACAGACTTCTCAGGGGTGAGCAAAGGGGTGCTCCAGGAAGGGGCTGCTGAACAGGAGGGACCCTCAGAGTCACTTCCTTATACTGTCACCTCCCTTTGGGATTTCTCACTCTGTTATTCTCCATCTCCCCCACAGTGGCCAACAGAGCCTTCCTAAAGACTTTGTCAAGAGAGGGCTCCAGAGAAATAAACTCACGGGGAATAAACAGCAAAACACAGCCAGGCTCACTCCATGTGGGTTTCTGACCCACCACGTGTTGGTCAGACCCTCAGGCCCGTACATGCCTCACACTACTTTCCAGAGATATCCGCCATCCTGCCCCAAGGTACAGGGCCCTTTGCAGTTATCAACGTGCGGTGTGAATCCACACCAGGTACAATTTAATCTCTCATCCTACAGGAACATTTCCAAGGCTCTGGCCCCTTTCCCTCGGCCCATGCAAAGATAACTCCAAAATGAACCCCATCCCTATAACTGAGAGACACATTAGGTCCCTTGGCAGGTGACAGAAATGTGATCATGGATACAAGGAAGGACCTCGTCCACTACAGGGAAGCCCACCCCTCTGTCTAGGCTGTGGTCCTAGCCTCATGAAGAAACCAACATGCAAGCTGTGCTTGTCCTCACAATGCCCCCCACGGTCCTCTCCACAGGGCTCTTTAAGCAGCCTGGCACACCATGTGCTACAGGCTCGCCAGCCCCTGGCCAGCCCTTGTACCTGCTGGTGTTCATGGCAATCATCTGAGATGTTCCCCCTCGCTGCCTGCCCTCCATGCAGTCCACCAAGTATCTGCCTGGTTCCCACTAGTGACCCCATTCTTGCCCATTTGGCCTTAGTGTCTGTATCTGGCGTCTCTTGTTCCTAATCTTTGGTGTCCTCTCAAGGACTCCAGCTTGAGTACACCCTCCTTACCTCCTATCTCCAACCCACTGGGCAGTCAGCTGTCCCTGGACAGTCCTCGCCCTGCCCTGAGGGGAGACTGGGCACCTCCAATGAGCATCTCACAATACCTCCAATAGCCTGGCAGGCAGTGTGGGCCTGACTTGTCACCCAGACTTAATACTAGGGCTTTGAGGTCTGGCGGCAGGAGCAGCTTGCCTGAAGCCGAGCTTAGGAAACGATTCCAGACACCTGTTTTCACTGAAACCCAGAGAAATCTCTTTGGAGACAGTCAAGATGCATGGGCTTATTGGGGAACTAATATATTCATAGAGGACAGAGGCTGCATAATCACCCTCGCTTCTCCGCTCTCCCTACACTGGTCATTTATTCACCGTTTGCATCCTCACCATCTCATTTCCGCACGTTCCTGGATAAATGCTTGCTCCCAAACATAATATTTTTTACTAGGAGCTGCTGCTGGGAATTGGCTGAGCGGGCAGGCCCGCCTCCAGTCACTTATGTTCTCTGGGTAAAAATGTCTAGGAATGGAGAAAGGAATTAGATTTGTGAACTGTGCTTCCAGCACGTATGTGAGTCAATCACGGAGTGGTGGGAGGCTCCTGGCTTTTTCTTGCCTAGATTATAAAGCTGCTCTGGAGTGTGGGCCTGGGTGAGGCTTTCAAATACTTGTTTAAAATTTGGGGGTTTGATGCTTGGGGTGTAAAATACAGTATAAAATGTTGCCTAGCTTTTTTTTCTCTGTCTCTTCCCTCCCCTTTGACAGAGGTGAAGTATCATGGAGTTGAAGGAAAGGTGGCTTTTAAAGCAGGGACCCAACAACTTGTTGGCTGGTAGAGCTGAGGACAGAAGGAGGGGCTAGTTAATTTGAATTTCAATTCCAGGTCCCCGCTAAAGGGATACAGAACCTCCAGCCATCTTCAAAATAGATGTTCCCATTTTGTGTGGTTATTAGTGTTTTTCTTTCATGTTTATGAGTTAACATCTCAGTGCCTCACTTTCTCCATCTAGGATCTCCCTTCGGTTACTCCCCAGGATTATATGTAAAAATGAGAGACATTGCTTTCCTCCCCTCATTTATTTAGAGGCAACTTATTCAAAGTCCTTACCCATTTGGAACACAGAAATAGAGCTGTTTGCACAATTATTCATTACCTGCTCTGGTACTTTACTTATATAATCCATCTACAAAACACCCTAAAAAGTAGCTGTTATCATAATACTCCTTTTTTCAGATGAGAAAATTGTGAAATAAAGAGCTTACATAATATGTTCTCAAGGTCATATGACTTATAAGAGGTAGAGAAAAGATTCAACCGCAGATCTTTATGATTCAAAAGCCTCGCTAGCTAGATATACCACAGTGACCTAGGGATAAAAGTCCTTTGAGCATTCCCAAAAGAGTATTACAATGTCCATGCAGTAATTTTCTTCTACTTTACTCACAGTTGTGTCTACTGAGTCCTCATTTAAAGCCTTATTCTTATTTTGCACTCAATTCTAATAAGCCTTTTTTTCCCCCCAGTTTATAAGTACACAGCTCAGTGGGGAAAAGAAGAACTGCTATGGGCAAGCAGAATGAAAAGCGTGAGAAGTAAGAGCTGACATTGAATAGGAGACAGACTATACAGATGATGGCTATAAAATACTAGAGTATATAAGAAAGTATTCAAGAGCTGGCAAGGAATTAAGAAGTTGTTAGAAACTGTTATCTGTTCGGTTGAGTCCCCTTTAAAATATGCTGAAATTCTAACCCCCTGTACCTGTGAATATGATCTTATTTGGAAATAGGATCTTTGCAGATATAATCAGGTTAAGATGAGGTCATACTGCATTAGGGTGGGCCCTAATCCAATATAACTAGTGTCCTTATAAGAGAAGGAAAATCTGGGCACAGACAGACACTGAGGGAAGATAATCATGTGAAGATGGAGACAGAGATTGGAGTTATGATGCCACAAACCACAGAATGCCTGGGGCTACCAGAAGCTGGAAGAGGCAAGGAAGGATCCTCCCCTAGAGGCTCTGGGGAGAGCATGGCCTACAAATACTTGATTTCAGACTTCTAGCCTTCAGAACTGTGAGAGAATACATTTTTTGTAGTTTTAGGTGATCCAGTTTGCTGTGCTTTGTTATAACAACCCAAGGAAATCAATACAGACACCAAAAGCTAAGTGAAAGTAGGAATCAGAGAAAGCCTGAGTCCATTATATTTGAAGAACGTGATGATTTGAAGTTTGTGATTTCCCAGTTTCATGGAGTATACAGAGGACAGGATACAAAGCCTAAGGCTTGACCAGCATTAAGAATCTAGTAAAATATTCCCTACCCTTTACCTCCCATAAAGCTGGAACTGCAAAGGCCCATTATCTGAGTATAAAGATGGGCTAGAAATACTCCCACCCACATTTTCATCACTAGAGTGAAAATTGCCTGTCTCAATCTTGTGCTAGGAGGAAAGGAAAAATTCTCTTCTGTGAATCCCTCCCTTGGATCTATCATTCAAAATCAAAATACTTCATGGTTCAGAAAATCTTGAGAGGAGAATTTAACTTAAAGCTGTTAGAAGTTCTTAGGCATCTGCAAAAGTGTACATGAATCCTCTCTGGGAAAAACCCCTTTAACCCAAGCCACAAAACTTCTCACAGCTAGAGTTCCAAGGAATGTGAGTTCAGTTTTTTTTTTTTTTTTTAAATCATGAAACAGACAAGGGAAAAAGAAAGAACCAAGAGCAAACACCAGCAAAAGCATTAGATAGCCAAATGTGATCTACAAAGTCTTCAAGTATTGAATCTATCAGAAGTAGGATATCAAATAAGTTGTATAATATATTTAAATAAATAAAAAGAGATTGAAATTATGAGTAAGAAGCAAGGGACTATAAAAAGACCAGTCATATTAGTATAAAAATAGAATTTCAAACATGAGAAATACAAAAATGTGAATTGAAAGCTTAATAGATGAATTAAACAGCTAGATGGATATTGTTAAAGGAAAAAAAAATTGAGTAAACTGGAAAACAGAGCTGAAGAAATTATTCAACATTACCCCAGGAAGACAAAGACAAAAATATGAAAGAAAGAGGTTGAGAGACATGTAAAAATGAGAGGGAGTGTCTAATATCTTAGAATTCCAAATGGAGATGATAGAAAGAGGATTAGACAAAAGCAATATTTGAATATATAATGACTGAAAATGTTCCCATACTGATGAAAGACACCAATCCTCAGATTCAGGAAGTCAACCTATGCAAAGCAGGATAAATACAAAAATATTCACATTTAGACATATCATAGTGGAACCACAGAAAGCCAAAGACAAAGGAGATCTTACAGCAGTCAGAGAGAAAAGATAGACTACCTAAAATTTAATGATAATTAGAATAACAGTGGATTTTCCAATGGCAATAATGGAATCCAGAAGACCATGAAATAATATCTTCAATATGCTGAGAGAAAATATCAACTTTTATATGTATACTCAATTTTAAAAATCCTGCAAAAATAGGGAAGAAGAAAGCCATTTTCTGACACACAAAAACTGAGTTTGGTACTAACAGATCCTTAATAAAATAAATTTTAAAAGACATCCTTCAGGTATAAGGAAAATGAGCCAAGAAGGAAATCTGAGATAAAAAGAAGAATAATTAGCTCATATATGAGTAAATCTAAAGAAATATTCATGGTAAATAATGTATTGCAAAGTTATAAAAACAAATTAAAACTACAGTTTATGATGACAATTGCAAATAAATTGGGGGTGATTGTAAATAAAGTGCCCTAAAATGCCTATATTATTAATGAAGATGGAAAAGATTCTGGTTGACTTTAAATTCTGATAAATTAACCATATTAAAATTTCTTGGGGGGCCATGAAAATCATATGTATAAAAAGTATAACTTCCAAAGTAGTAGAGGGGAAAAATGAAATATGAAAATGGTAAGAAAGAGAAATAAAACAGGTGGTACAAGAAAAAAACATATAAAATGGTAGAAATAAATCCAAATATATCAGTAAATATGGTAAATTTACATGGGCCAAATTAAAAGACTAACATTTTTAGACTAGATTTTAAAAAAATATCTGTAGGCTCTTTATCAATATAAACCTGAAATATAATAATACAGAAAAGTTAAGATATAAACGAATGGAAGAAGTCATAACAGGTAAATACCAATCAAAAGAAAGTTGCTGTAGTTATGTTAATATTAGAAGAAATACCATTACAAAATACTTTAGAATAAATAAAGAAGATTTCTACAAGATGATAATATGTTAAGCCCATCAGGAATATATAACAGTTGTAAGTTTTTATGTGCCTAACTGCACAGCTTTAATTTATATGAAGTAAAAATGGATAGAATTTCAAGGAGACATCAACATCACCACTAATGTAGTTGAGGATTTTAATAAATTTTCCCAGTAATTGATAGACCAACATAATTAATAGTTTGAATCAAATGGGCATATATACAACACTGCATCTAACAACTACAAAATTGAACAATTTCAAGGGAGTAACGTCACATAAAACATGTTATCCGACCATGATGGAATTAAATTAAAAATCCATAACTAAAAAGTATAGGCAGAAGCCATATTTTTGGAAATTGTGGAACATTTCTGAATAACTCATAGGTCAAAGAAGAAATTATACTAGAAATTTGAAAATATTTTGAACTGAAGGATAACAAATATACTACATATTACGTTATGTGAAATGCAACCAAAATAGCACTTAAGAAAAATTGTAAATCAAAACAGTATGGTATTGGCATAAAATCAGACACATAGATCAATGGAACAGTATAGAGATCCCAGAAATAAACTCATGCATAAATGGTCAATTAATTTACAACTAATGAGCCAAGAATATACAACAGAGAAAAGATGACCTCTTCAATAAATAGTATTGGAAAAACTGGACAGCCATATGCAAAATAATGAAACTGGACCATTATCTAACACCATACACAAAAATTAACTCAAAATGGATTAAAGACCTGAGCGTAAGACCTGAAATCATAAAACTCCTAGAAGAAAACATAGGCGGTAAGCTTCTTGACATCTGTATTTTCAAAGCTCTTTCCCTACAGTTATCCTGTTTAATGTACACAGCAATCAAGTGCTATAGGCAAGCCAGATATTATTATCCTAATAGTGTTATACAATTTAAAATGTTTATATTGGCCAAAAAAGTTAATTCATTCTATGGTTTATTATCTTATTATTAAAATCATTATTTTAGCAACAAAGTTAACAAGAAATCAATTTAAGTACTCTGTAATCTATAAAGTGCTCTATACTAAACATGATCATATCTATTATTATTATACATGTAGATGTATATGTTGCATAAATATACAACCATACGTTTCATATAGTGCTTTATTTTTTTAAGCATGCTTTAACTTGTAAGGAGTATTGTAGTCCTACTATAAGCAAGTCCCATTGCTTGGGGCTTGGTGACAGTCACCAAAATTCAAAGTACTGCATTAGAGCATACAGTTGGCTAAACCTAGATTATAAGCCCCTGCTTAGTTGCCAGGGGTCAGGGACCCTTTCAGGTTCCATGGGCCCAAGTATTACACATGATGTGGTCCCTCATATAGGAAGGGAATTTAGAACCTTAGAATTTAGGTACAAATGTTCTCTAAAACATGTAATATAATATCTAGGATATTGTACTCCATATCCCAAATATTTTATCATAAATAGGATTTTTAAAAAAACCTCTTTATTATGAACAACTTCAAACATATCCAAAAATAGAGAGAACAGTATAATAAATCCCCTTGCATCCATCACCCAGTATCAACATTATCAACTCATGGACAATTTGGTTTTAATCTCTGTCCCTACCCAATCCTCCCCAGCTCCAGTTATTTTGAAGCAAATCTCAGACATTATATCATCAAAAAAAATTTCGTCATGCATCTAAAATAGAGAAGAACTTTTTAAAAGAAACATGATCACAATACTATTTACATCCTAAAAGAATTCCTTAATACCATCAAATATTCAATCAGTGTTCAAATTTCCCCCAATTCTCTCATAACATTTTTTTACTTTGTTTTACAATTGTTTCTTGAATCAAGATCCAGTTGATTAATATATCTTGCAAGTCTCTATTAATCTACTGGATTTCTTTCTCCATCTCTTTTTTCTCCTTGTAATTTATTTTTAAAGAGATCAGGTTACTTGTCCTGTGGAGACTCCCACAGTCTAGATTTTCCTGATTGCTTTTCCCTGATGTCATCTCACATGTCCTTCTGTCCCATATATTTCTTCTACATTGCTAGTTAGACCTAGAGATGTAGGTTCGTTCGATTTTGTAGCAAGAATGTTTCATAGGCAGTACGCGCGTACTTTTATCACAAGGTACTTAATGTCTTGCTGTCTCTTTATCCTGTTTCATTGCTACCTCTAACATAAACATTTTGCTTTACTTTACACTTTAAAAAAATAAAAGGGAATATGTATATATTTACATCTCCTCTTTCTTAGATAAATGCTAGTATGCTATGCACACTTTTCACTATTTTGGTTTTTTATTATATAAATTTTTTTTCTGAAGACTACTTTGTAATAGTATATAGGGGTATTCCTTATTGTTTTTTCATAGCTGCATGGTATTCCAATGAATGCACATTCCATGATTTATTCTACCAGTTTCTTGTTGAGGACATAGTGCTACAATGAATTGTCTTGTGCATACAGTTTTTCATATTTTTCTGGATTATTGTTTGAATAGGTTCCTAAAAGTGAAATTGTGAGGTCAAAGGGCAAATGCATGTGTAATTTTGCTAGACGTCATCAAATATCCTTGCAGAGGGGTAGTATTTTTCCCACCAGGAATGATGAAGGTGCCTGTTGCCTCACAGTCAACCAACAAAGTATGTTGTGGAATATTTGGGGTGTTGCCAATCTGACAGATGAGAAGTGGCTTTCAGAGTAGTTTTAATTTGCATTTCGCTTATTAAGACGTAGGCTGAACAGCTTTTCACATGATTAAGGCCATTTGCATTTCTTTTTTCCATGAGCTTTTCATATCTTTGGCCCATTTTCCTGCAGGACCGTTAATCTTTATTTTTAGAGTCTCTTTACACATTAGGGATGGTAATACTTTACCTATCATATACATTGCAAATATTTTCTCTCAGTGTGTTACCTGTTTTTTGTTACTTGTCTTTTAATTTTTCTTCTGGTGTTTTTTTGCCATGCAAGTTTTTTTTTTGTTGTTTGTTTGTTTTAATGTAAGCAAAGGTCTTTTTCCTTCTTGCTTCCAGAGTTTAGACAGAGTAAAGTTTACCCACTATAAGGGTAAAGAAAAATTCACCTATGTTTTTTTCTAATACTTGTATGGTTGTATTTTTTACATTTTAATCTCTGACTCATTCAGAATTGATCCTGATGTATGGTGTGAGGAATGGACCCAATGTCTTATTTTTCTATATGGGCATCCAGTTATCCTAACACCTTCTATTTAAAATTACATCTTTTCCTCACTGGTTTGCAATACTACCTTTATCATAGACTAAATTGCCGTACATATTTGGGTCTGTTTCTGGATTTTCTATTCTAGCTCCATTAATCTGTTAGTGTATTCATATACTAATGTCACACAGTTTTAATTATGTAGCCTTTATATTGTTTGTAAGTTCAAACTTAAAAATGTTTGTAAGTTATATTAAGTTTGTAAGTTGGATTCTGGCTTGCCAACTGTGTATCATGGAGATCTTGGATTCAAAGGAAGAGAAGATCTGTGAGAGACAGAAATATCACCTTTCCCACTTCCTTCCTATCTAGACTTTAAAATACTTAATGTCAAGATTTATGGCTACTTAATTTTCACACTGATGCTTGGAACCTAGTATGTGCTCAATGAATAGGTTTCAAATTTGAAGGCCAGTCAAGTGTAAGAGAATTTATTCTATATATCTCAGAAAGTTAGAGCCATGAACAGTGGGATGGATGTAGTTATCAATTCAATATGAGAAACAAATATTAGAATCATAAAAAGGAAGGGATGCCTAATGGAATCGTGAGCTCCCTATATTAGGACATGAACATGACCACCCCTCGGTATTACTAGAAAGAGATGAGATTTATGACCAAAATACTAATAGTTAATAGTAGTGTAGCAGTAATTATATGTGAGCTACTGTCCTAAGTGCTTTACATGTATTAACTCCCTTAATCCTTGCAGCAACCTTGTAATGTAGAATCTTTTATTACCCCCACTTCCAGGAGGGTATACTGAAGCACAGAGAAGTGATATAACTTGCCCTAGGAAAATGGTAGGACATATATACACTACCAAATGGAAAATCGATAGCTAGTCGGAAGCAGCTGCATAGCACAGGGAGATCAGCTCGGTGCTTTGTGTCTACCTAGAGGGGTGGGATAGGGAGGGTGGGAGGGAGATGCAAGAGGGAGGAGATATGGGGATATATGTATACATATAGCTGATTCACTTTGTTATAAAGCAGAAACTAACACACCATTGTAAAGCAATTATACTCCAATAAAGATGTTAAAATGGTAAAGCTGAGATTTCAACCCAGGAAGAGTGGCTTCAGAAACCATTATGCCTTATATAGATAGGCATAGTGTAGTGGCTTTCAGTAAGAAATCAGATCAGATTTCTCATGATCTCCTTGTGGGTTCATTTATGTGTGTATTCATTCATTCATTCTTGCCAGGTGCTGGGAAACTGGAGGTGAATGACATAGACCTTGTCTTTGAGTAGCCCTCAGTCTAGCGGGAGAGACAACCACCCCCCCATCTTCTAAGTATCAATACTAATCTAACAGATTATAGAAAATGTCATGAGCTTAAACAGGATGTTTTGACCCCTTCCTCCATTGTGACTTTAAGGACTTCTGTGTTTTTTGATCTACCAATGGCGACTGTAGTAAGTATACAGCTCAGAGAAACGGCTGACACTATTTCTTGTGAGAGTTCTAAAAAAAAAAAAAAAAGCAAACTATTATTCTTTTTCCAAATTATGAGTAGTAGTAAAGATCATCAACACGAACTAAAGCAACAAACAAAAATGAACACAGTAAAAATTTTAAAAGCTAAAAAATTGATTGAAGAAATGAATAGTAATATAATTTACATCTGCAAAATTTGATTCAGGAAAACTAAACTTGGTTGAAATCATGACCACAAAAAAAAACTCTGTGATGGAGGCCATAATTGTAAAAAAGATGTAGATTTAAAAATTGCTGATAGATAAGTCATATCTTAGTTGTAAAATCAATGCAAAAAAGTATTAACCCCATGAAAATAAGTCTAGTAAAATAAAATTAGAAAATTAGCATAAAAGGAAATATATTTTAATTATATTATATAGAAAATTGACCAAGAGAATTAAAGTCCCTTAATGATATTTATTCCAGAAAATACTTCCTGGATGAAAATTCATTGTGAATATAATTCGGATTGAAGCACTAAGTAAGGCATAACCCAGTGCTATGGATCAAAATGGCAAGGATGAAAGATGCTGTGTGCTTTACAGTACCACCTAAGAGGGAGTGACCCCTCTACCCCTGGGAGCTGGCTGAGGCTTCACAAAGGAGGCAGCATTTAGGCTGGGCCTAAGCAATGAAGGTGTGTTATTCAGGTGGGAAGAGGAGGACAGGTGTTCCAGAGAGTTGAGGTGACACGTGCAAAGTGACAGCTGAGAAAGAGCATGACTGTGGCTGAACTCTAAGGCTGGGAACTGGGGGTCTGTAACATGGGGCTAAAACAGAGGGCCAGTGACAGACAAGGTAGAGCCGTCAGATGGAGAAAAAGAGTGGTCATTGGCAATCCAGCGGGTGGCCTTCGGTGGGCTCTTTGCTCATCCTGGCTTGTCCAACATTTTCATCAGTGACTTAAGTAAAAGGAAAAGGTGAACTTATGGTGGATGACCTATTACTGGGAGAGTCCAGACAGACATTTCCTTGGTTTCTAACATTGACCTTTCTAGGTCTGAAATGTCTAAGAGTTGGTTTAGTGACATCAACTCTTGGGCAACAAAAGATTATTATTTCATAAAGCAGATACATGCTCCACAGTTGGTAGCGGTATTAGGCCACAAGTCTGGAAGTTGATGATAATATTATTAATCATAACAATAACGAGTGGAGGAACTTCCATTTATTGGATGCTATTGACCTATCACTTTGTTTATATTATCTCGTTAATTTTTATGTAAGTCCCATGAGGCCCGTGTTGTTATCCCCATTTTGTAAGTTAGGAAGCTGGAAGTAATAGGATAAAATGCCTCCCCAAATCACTCAAGATAAGAACCAGCCTGAGTGGTTTCAAGGTTCATACCTTATCACTGTGTCACGATGCTCATCCACCTCTGCCTTCAGGGTTTAAAATTGTCCATGGCATAAAGTTTAATTTCAGGAGCTAACCTGGGTCAGCATCACTTTGGAAAAGGACCACAGTACTGTTTCAGTGCTTGAGGTTTCAGCCCAAATCCCTCATGGGAGACGGGGCCTGGTTCAGACAGTACCACGCAATGTCTTCACCTGAGGTCGCAGGAGACATCAAAACTGGAGGGGGTGACAGAGACAAGAGCTGAGCTGAAAGCCAGAGTCCAGAGTGTCAGAAAGGAGGTAGATTGAGGAACTGCCAAATGAGAAGAGCTGGTAACAGGAGGCCAGAAACCTGGGTTCAGGGCGCCAGAGACACAGAGGAGGAAGAGAAAGCAAAGCAGGGGATATAGCAACTGCCCAGAACAGGCATCGCCATTATTTGAAACTTTTACAAAATATATCTAGGGTTAAAGGGCTAGAGACTTTGCTAAAATTACTAGTGAAAGAGGCCCAAGCAAATGTATGTGTGCTTGTTAACCCTGCAGGATACTGAAGCGCCCGAGGGACCACACATTTCTCCCCAGAGGCCTTGGGCTTAGAAGGCTGAGTAAGCTCATTGCTGACATCACCGTTGTTCTCACCCAGCCTTGGGTGAGAACAAGGACGCTAATTAAGAACACTGGATACCACGATTTTAGGCACTAGTCTCTGCCAGCACAGTGACAGAGACGTGAAAAGGAAGAGAAGGGGTGTGGGCACCAGTGTGCTCGCTCAACTGGAAAGGCCTCAGGAGACCATCAGAAGCAACATCTCATAGAAAGCCTACGCGCAGATTCTCTGACCCACCTCCCCGTCCCTGGAGACAGAGAAAATTAAACACCTTAAATTGGATTTTAGTCTGTTGCTTCTAAATGTTATGGTTGGTCCAAGCCAGCTAGAGCTAGAGTTCAGAATAACCCGCAAGCTTAGAGCAACACGTCCTTCTGGGGGGGCGGGGGATGGAGGGTGTCGTGGGCTGCCACCGTTTTGTATCATTCTTTTGTGAACTGGGATCTGCCGTGGCATCGTCCTTCAGCTGCTGTCATGGGGTAAATAAAGCCCACAGGAGGCTGCAAGCCGTACAATGGAATAACTATTCCATCTATGCCGTCTTCTGAGGCCAAGGATTTCAAGACATGAGACACAGGTTTCAAGGTTGCGGGCTTTTGTTCTTCCTAAGGGCATTTTCCCAGTGACTCAAAACTTCTTCTTTTTTTGGTACGCGGGCCTCTCACTGTTGTGGCCTCTCCCGTTGCGGAGCACAGGCTCCGGACGCGCAGGCTCAGTGGCCATGGCTCATGGGCCCAGCCGCTCTGCGGCATGTGGGATCTTCCCGGACCGGGCCACGAACCCGTGTCCCCTGCATCGGCAGGCGGACTCTCAACCACTGAGCCACCAGGGAAGCCCGACTCAAAACTTTTGCTAAGGCATTGTCCATGTGTTCCCTTAGCGCTGTGTTAGATGCTAATAGTGGTCTGAGTGCTCATTGGAGGTCAAGACATAGCCTTTCATGGTCCTTATAAATGAGTTATTAAAGTTTGACAAAGATGGCATTGAGATTTCAAGCCCAGATGCTGAGAGATTTGGGGGTACCATTGACTAAGAAATGGGTCTTTGGTGTAGAGAGTTGGTTTGTGGGGAAAAATGGGGCAAGTTTGATATTAGAAATAACAGTGGAAATAACCAGAAAGCTCGCATTATTCGTCCATCTATTTATTTACACAGTGAACATTTATTATGCTGCTGTGTTCTGCACTTGGCATTAGGGGAGAAATGTAATACCCGGATCTTGACTTCAGCAAGGAGCCAGAACTAAAGGTAAAGAGAAGATGTGGAGGTGAGACAGGGGATCAGGTGTGCCCACGGAAGGTACGAGGATGGAGGAGCCCAGAGAGGATGAAAGTCTGAACTAGAAAGAGATTTTAGAATTGAGCATGGGCATAGGAAATGGGGCAGGTGGCAGGGTGGTGCCCATAGTTACAGAGAAGAATTGACTAGAAAAATAAGAGCTGGGTTGGTGGAAAACCACAGATGTCATGGGAAGCATTTCAGGATTGCACTAGTCATGGTAAGATGACCACATGATAATAGCTACCATTTATTCATTGTTTACTTTGTGCTCGGTGCTTTTGTTTATTTAATACTAGACACTGTGCTGAGCTCTGGGCATATGGTGATGAACAGGATTGTCTACATTGTACCCTCTTAGAGCTTACATCCTGGTGAGTTTTATGCTGTATGTCATTTCGTCCTGAGAACCACAAGAGGCTAGAATTATTATCCTCATTTTACAGACGAGAAGACTGAGGCTCAGAGAGGTTGAGTCAGTTGCCCAGGTCCCACATAGAAAGAGTTTGGTGGAGCTGGGATTTGAACACGGTTGTCTGATGCCTAAGCCTCTAAAACCCTGTACTGTGAGAATATGAGTGGAGAAAGGGCATCCCGATGCAAGTGGAAGAAGCCTTTGAGGGGACAGTTGGGATCAAGGGGTGGTGATAGAATACAGATTTCAAAGGAGGGATTGAGGGGGCAAGGAGTTTAGACATTTTATTTGACCAAGAATGGAGGGAGAGGGATTCCTTGAAAACTGCTTGCAGGCACAGGCCAAGTGCAAGGGCCCTGGGAAAATATGGACTTGACCTTGAGAGAGGAGTTGACATTGTCTTTCTAGGTGGTCAGCGGTAGCCAGCCCTGCTCTGTTGGAATGTGTGCCACTAGGCGTGGCCTCCTGGGACCGTGGGGCCTGAAATTCCCAGGGCCCTTGAGGTCTGAGCATCCTGGGGCCTACGAAGCCTAAACTTCCGGGATCGGGGTCTTCTCTGCTTGCGATCTCCATATGGGAGGGGAGCTTAGCGTCCCAGGCAGCCCAGAACCAATTATTCTGCCATGCTGGGTAGCCAGAAGGTATCTGAAAACATTGAGAGGAAGGCTCTTTGCCGTAGCACATTATCTTTAGCTCACCAGCCACGCAGTGACTCTGCAATTACAAAGCAGCCGTGGAACAGACACAGCTTAACAGTACGTTGTAAGTTTTATGGTTAGTAAAGATAAGTGCAAAATTTATCCCTAAAGAACAAAGCAATTAAAAAAGTACATAATGAAGAATTACCTAGAAATGGTGGGGAGCAGAAGGAGAGGACCCATGGACAATTTTATTCTGGAAGGGTCTTCACACTTACGTTTCTTTAATTGTGTTCAATGAGAGAGCCATAGCAAAGTAAGATTAATAAGCTGCACAGAAGAGGTAACAATTGATAAAGGGGTTTGAGAGCCAAGCTGAAGAAAATGTTACCTTGTTAAAAAGTTAGGACCAAGGTGGAAAATAGCTATAAAGGCCATTATTGGGACCATTAATGAAACTTGATTATAGGCTGTGGATTAGATAATAGTAATGTCTCAATGTATAATTTCCAGATTTGGGGAAAAAAGCAAGAGCAAAAGCGTAAAAAACCTGGGAGCCAGCAATGGATGTTAAAGCTCCAGAGAGTCAGTTTCTCACTCCTTTACTTATTCTTTTTTTGTTTTGTATTTTGTCTTTCTTTAATTGAGTCTGCCTGCTGCTTTGTGTTGTGCCCTTGGAAGGTAACTTCTTTGCCACCATTACATCGTGTTTCCAATTTTCCAGGAAGGGACCACCAGGCAAGGCCAGAATCAGCTCCTCAGAATGACTGATAGAAACTGAGCAGGGACTGCCCCTGCCTTCCTTCTCCTGCCCATCCTCCTCTTTCTCCTCCCCTTCCTCCCCCTCCTCTCCCCTTCCTCTTCCTCCTCCTCCTCCCCTTCCTCTCCCTCTCCCTCTCTTCCTCCTCTCCCTCCTCCTCCCCCTCCTCTCCCCTTCCTCTTCCTCCTCCTCCTCCCCTTCCTCTCCCTCCCCCTCTTCCTCCTCTCCCTCCTCCTCCCCCTCCTCCTCCCCCTCCTCCTCCCCCTCCTCCTCCCCCTCCTCCTCCCCTTCCTCTCCCTCTCCTCCCCCTCCTCCTCTCTTCCTCCTCTTCTTCCTCCTCCCCCTCCTCCTCCCCCTCCCCCTCCCCCTCCTCCTCCCCCTCCCCCTCCTCCTCCCCCTCCTCCTCCCCTTCCTCTCCCTCTCCTCCCCCTCCTCCTCTCTTCCTCCTCTTCTTCCTCCTCCCCCTCCCCCTCCCCCTCCCCCTCCTCCTCCCCCTCCCCCTCCTCCTCCCCCTCCTCCTCCCCTTCCTCTCCCTCTCCTCCCCCTCCTCCTCTCTTCCTCCTCTTCTTCCTCCTCCCCCTCCTCCTCCCCTTCCTCTCCCTCTCCTCCCCCTCCTCCTCTCTTCCTCCTCTTCTTCCTCCTCCCCCTCCTCCTCCCCTTCCTCTCCTCCCCTCCCCCTCCCCCTCTCTTCCTCCTCTCCCTCCTCCTCCCCCTCCTCCTCCCCCTCCTCCTCCCCTTCCTCTCCCTCTCCTCCCCCTCCTCCTCTCTTCCTCCTCTTCTTCCTCCTCCCCCTCATCCTCTTAAGCATCAGCATGATCACCATCCAGTGTTGTGGTTTTCTTTGGAAAAATCCTCCTACTCACAAATCTGAAATTGCAGAAGGGGAATTAAGAGACATCTACTCCCATTGCAAATGCTCTTCACTTTGTAAAGCGATGCAAGGGGCAAGATCCTGATGAGTAAAATTTCCCAGTGCTTACCAATGATGGTTTACAGAAATTATCCCTACACACAAGTTTTTCCATCGAGCGGGCTTACCTGCACATAAAGTCAGCCCTGAAGATAGTCACCCCCAGTAACACCCCCAGGAGACATTTACTCCCCGAGGTCCTGTCTCTCTCTGTGTCTGGGCTCTCTCTCTAGTTTTGGATAGTCTAAGGAACGGGACCTCTTTCCTTGCGTAGTGCTGGCCACACTCAGTGCCGTATGTCTGGCTTTATTCATTATGCCTACTTCAAATGCTGCTCCTCAGCGAGTGAGGGTCTTGACGGCGTGTGCCATTTTCACTGCCTTAGAATTGGTTTTCCTATAAAGCAATCATGGCGTAGGGGAGGGAAAATATTAGTAATACTGTGATTTCAAGGCAGATGCTTATCTTGGGTTTCAGTGTTTCTAAAATCAGGTTGTGCCTGATAAATTTGGCATACATAGATAAATAATAAATATATAAATAAATTACAATTTATTATCCAAATCAGAACACTTTTGAGAGTAAAAGAGGATACCACTAACTGTTACACTGGACCAGCAGGCATGAACCAATGTTGTCATGGGCAAACCAGGACATGATCACTTAACTTATAATTTTATATGTACATTTAATGCAATTTCATTCATTTGACGTTATTTGGTAGGCGCCTGCCATAGGTGACATTGGGCATACAATGTTTAACATTGAGCATGTAATGCTTAAAATTACATGCTTAATATTTGGCATACAATGTTTAAAAAGTAAACACAGCCCCTTCCCTCTTGGAGCTGATGGTATAATGGGACAGACAGCTGATGAAAGGGAACAAAGAATAGATGTATCGTTACAAATTGTAATGAGTGCTGTATTAGTCAATTCCGGCTGCCATAACAAAATACCATAGACTGGATGGCTTAAACAACAGAAGTTTATTTTCTCACAGTTCTGAAGGCTGAAAGTCTGAGATCAGGGAACCAGTGTGGTCAGATTCTGGTGAGAGCTCTCTTCCTGGCTTCCAGACAGCCACCATCCTGCAGTGCCCTACATGGTAGAGAGAGAGCTCTACGGTCCCTTCCTCTTCTTATAAGGACACCAGTTGTGTCTGGTCAGGATTCAGTCCTTGCAACCTTATTTGACCTTCATCACATCCTTAAAGGCTCTATCTCCAATACAGTCACATGGTGGGGGGCTGGTGATAAGGCTTCAACATAAGAATTTTCGGGGTCGGAGGGACACAATGAAAAGCACAGAATATAAGTTCCAAAAAGTCACGGGCTTTGTAGGTTTCGTTCAGTGACAAAATTCCCATCTCATATTACAGCCCCCAGCACAAAGGAAGGAAATACTAAATAAATAATGGTTGAATTGAATTAAAGTGGAGAAGGGACATGATCTGATTTATAATTTTAGAAGATGGATTGGATGGCAACAAGCTTGCAAACAAGCAAAAAAACGTATTAGAAGGCTATTGATAGGCGGAGGGAGGGGACGCGGGCTCATTGCTGTGTGTGCCCTGCAGTCTGTCCCTCACTCGCCACTGACGGCCTGTCTCGTCGCCTGCAAGCCGTGCCGCCGCCCCACAGAAACGTTTCGATTACCTGCAGTCCTTCGCCAGATGAGGCCAGTGTCCAGGGCACTGGCTTCTCATCTCACTCGGGCTTATGCCAAAGATGTAAACTTTGGTGCGGATGCCTGAGCCTTAATGCTTCAAGGTGTAGACCTTTTAGTTGATGCTGTAGCCGTTACTATGGAGCCAAAGGGAAGGACAGTGATTATTGAACAGAGTTGGGGAAGTCCCAGAGTGACAAAAGATGGTGTGACTGTTGCAACGTCCATTGACTTAAAAGATAAATATAAAAATATTGGCGCTAAACTTGTTCAAGATGTTGCCAATAACACAAACGAAGAGGCTGGGGATGGCACCACTACTGCTACTGTACTGGCTCTATCGCCAAGGAAGCCTTCGAGAAGCTTAGCAAAGGTGCTAATCCAGTGGAAATCAGGAGAGGTGTGATGTTAGCTGTTGATGCTATAATTACTGAACTTAAGAAGCAGTCTAAACCTGTGGCAACCCCAGAAGAGATAGCCCAGGTTACTA
Organism: Delphinapterus leucas; assembly: GCF_059928025.1. Classification (NCBI taxonomy): domain Eukaryota; kingdom Metazoa; phylum Chordata; class Mammalia; order Artiodactyla; family Monodontidae; genus Delphinapterus; species Delphinapterus leucas. The sequence goes on from NC_143135.1 coordinate 44,185,052, forward strand.
CGATACCTGCAAATGGAGACAACGAAATTGGCAACATCCTTTCTGATGCGATGAAAAAGGTTGGAAGAAAGTGTGTTATCACAGTAAAGGATGGAGAAACACTGAATGACGAAATTAGAAATTATTGAAGGCATGAAGTTTGATAGAGGGTGTATCTCTGCATACTTTATTAATACATCAAAAGGTCAGAACTGTGAATTCCAAGATGCCTATGTTCTGTTGAGTGAAAAGAAAATTTTGGTGTCCAGTCCATTGTTCCTGCTCTTGAAATTGCCAACGCTCACCATAAGCCCTGGGTCATAATTGCTGGAGATGTGGATGGAGAAGCTCCGAGTACACTTGTTTCGAATAGGCTGAAAGTTGATCTTCGGGTTGTAGCAGTCAAAGCTCCAGGTTTTGGTGACAACAGAAAGAACCAGCTTAAAGACATGGCTATTGCTACTGGTGGTACAGCATTTGGAGAAGAAGGGCTAACTCTAAATCTTGAAGATGATGCCATGCTCTTGAAAGGAAAAGGTGACGAGGCTCAAATTGAAAAGCGTATTCAAGAAATCATCGAGCGGTTAGATATTACAGCTAGTGAATATGAAAAGGAAAAACTGAATGAACGTCTGGCAAAACTCTCAGATGGTGTTGCTGTGCTAAAGGTTGGTGGGACAAGTGACGTTGAAGTGAATGGAAAGAAAGACAGAGTTACAGATGCCCTTAATGCTACGTGAGCTGCTGTTGAAGAAGGCATTGTTTTGGGAAGGGGCTGTGCCCTGCTTCAGTGCCTTCCAGCCTTGGATTCAAAACTCCAGCTAATTAAGATCAAAACATTAGTATAGAAATTATTTTTAAAAACACTCAAAATTCCTGCAATGACCATTGCTAAGAATGCAGGTGTTGAAGTTGAGAAAATTTTGCAGAGTTCTTCAGAAGTTGGTTATGACGCTATGCTTGGAGATTTTGTGAATACGGTGGAAAAAGGAATCACCGATCCAACTAAGGTTGTAAGAAGTGCATTACTGGATGCTGCTGGAGTGGCCTCTCTGTTAACTATGGTAGAAGTCGTAGTCACAGAAATTCCTAAAGAAGAGAAAAGAAGAGAAGGATCCTGGAATGGGCGGAATGGGGGGGATGGGAGGTGGGATGGGAGGCGGCATGTCCTAATTCCTAGAATAGTGCTTTACCATCATTAATGAGATGTGAAAGGAAGCTCAAGGCAGCGTTCCTCACCAATAACTTTAAGAGAGGTCAGTTGAAGGAGATGACTGAAGAAAAGGCTGGCTGATGTTTAAGAAAATCACTATAACCATCAGTTACTGGTTTCAGTTGACAACATAGAATGGTTTACTGCTGTCATTGTCCATACCTACAGGTAATTTATTTTGTATTTTTGAATAAGGACATTTGTACATTCCTGGTTTAAAAAAAAATGAAGGCTATTGATAGAGTTGTCCACACAAAAATAATTGGAGCAGAATGTTGTCTGTGCATATTGAAGATGTGATTAAATTTAAGCTATATTTAGGAGGTAGAACTGACTGCATTTGCTGATGCATTACTGGCTGTGAAGGGGGAGGATGAGGACGTAATTACAGATGAGTTACATAATTATTTATGTAGGTTTCAGGCGTGGGCTATTAGACGGATGAGGGGAAGATGAAGGGACATCTGGGGAGGCAGGGAAGGAAATCATGAACTTGGTTTTGGACAAGGTAAGCTTGCGTGCCTGAGAGGCACACACGTGGAGGTGACATGTAGGCAGGTGGATATATAAATCTCAAGCTCAGCAGAATGTGGTGTTTCCTCCTGCCCTGAAAAGTTCTTATTACTGCGGTGGTGAATCTTATCATCAGTGGAATCTTAAACTGGTAATAGTTATACCTCACACTTAGTGGGCTCTGAACTTGGGCTAGGTGTTGAAATTCTCTCATTTGATCCTCACATCTACTTTTGCAATGTGTCATTTTTGTGACACGTTGCACAGACAAGAAAACTCAATATTAGAAAGTGAAATGAAATGTCTGAAGTCACCAATCTAGCAAATGGGAAATGTAGGATTTGACAGCAAGACTGTTTAACCCCTGTTCTCTGACCACAATGTCCTCCTGTCTCACAAGAGGCAGAGGTCTTGGAAGCATTTCCTACTGTGCTTCTATATTATCATGTGACCTTGAACCTCAGGTGGGAAATGAAAGGTAATCTTTTAGGTCCCCTGCAGTTCTGCTATACTGCAATGCTGATCTCTTTTGTAAATCCCATTGTTTTTTCTTTTCTTTTTTTTTTTTTGCGGTACGCGGGCCTCTCACTGCTGTGGCCTCTCCCGCCGCGGAGCACAGGCTCGGGACGTGCAGGCCCAGTGGCCATGGCCCACGGGCCCAGCCGCTGCGCGGCACGTGGGATCCTCCCGGACCGGGGCACGAACCTGCGTCCCCTGCATCGGCAGGCGGACTCTCAACCACTGTGCCACCAGGGAAGCCCGTAAATCCCATTTTTAATGTGAGTTTGCTGTAGGTACCTATCAGAGATGAAACCCAAGCTGACAATTCCTTTTGATGTGTATGAAAAGGGCAAATCTCTTTAAGTGAAAACCCAGCACACTAGCTTTCTTAATCTGAATTCCAGTGGAGTAAGAGGAAAACTCTTTAGAACAAATACTTCTGCGTGAGAAAATGTTCAGCATCTCAGATTTGTTTTATCATCTGAACGATAACCTCGAGCGTTCCTCTGAGCCGAATGTGGGTGCGATGCTTGGGCCAGACACACAGCTTTTCCTCTAATGTTTGCACCCAGGGTCTGCCAAACTTCCCCACCTATGCTGTCCCAGTGACACATGGGTCACCTGTCATCTGGCTCCACCATGCTGGGAGGTGACATATTGTATCATGCTTTCCTCTAGTGATTCTGATTGCCCTGCATTTCAGAAAGGACCCTCCTAACTTATCCTCCTGCCTTATCCTTTGAACCAGTGTCACTCTTTTTGTATGTGTGTGGGAGGGGCATCTGGTATGGACAATCAATTTGAATTTGATTGGAACATGCTAACGAGCCGTTCATATGGGGAGTAGGGGTTGTTTCTGATTAGATTAAGCTTCTGAGAGAGGAAAGAAACAGCCACTGATTAAAGACATAAAAAAGGAAACACATTAAATGAGTCAGTGGTTCATCTTCATATAGCAAAGTATAAATTAAACATATTCCTGGGGATCAGCTTTGAATAGCAGCTGGGTAGAGCGAGCTTTTCTGAATACATCCACAGGAGAAGGCACTTACAGCAATTCAGAGGGGCTTAACCCACCAGACAGGGCTCTGAGAACTCCTGAGTAAATGGATGGGCTGAGTTATCTGATAAAAATGACTCTCACACTAGGGACGGGAAGGGTTTTATTTGGATTTCAGAAAATTGTTCCCTGAGTCCCTGTGACATTCAAGCTCATTATTATTCTCTACAGCAATAGTGATGGTAATGGAGCCAGAGATCTTAGTTCAAAACAAAAGAAGCAATTAGAGTAGAGAGCACACGTGTCAATGGGACCCTGATTTGGAACGTGGCCAATACTTCTGTCTCAGAGCTTGGGGCTTCTGTAGTTTTGGTTCTATAGAAACGCCTGGGCTGGAACTAGCCTTCTCGGCTTCATGCACGGGGAAGCTGTGAGGGTCAGCCCTGCTAGACTGTGTCACCTGACCAGGGCTGGCTGTGTGGCTGCAGCCCCGCCTCCCGCTGGCTCACACTAGGATCTGTGGAGCTGCCATGGGGCTGCTACCTGTGGCTGTCAGAGGAGCCCTGAGTCATGCGTGGTCTCCAAGCCCCTGGCTTCTCCTCTTCCAGCCTGCTGGCTTCTCCCTTGGTTTTCTGACTGCTGCTCTGGTTCTGAACTGGAACAAGACTCTCCCCTACAGCCTGTTTTGCGGGAGTCCTAATACCTGCCTACCCCTGGCAGCTCCCTCTCTCCCCCACTGGGGACTAAATCTCCTCTCTGTATCTTCAGTCCCTAGTGGGGTCCTGCTCTGAATGGACTCATCCTCTGGACCTGGACGGTCTCTCCCCATGCCTGGAAACTTCTGCTGCAAAGTCTCCCCCAATAGATTGAACCCCTTGTTATCCATGCTGCAGGGCCCAAGCCTCTCTGGTCACTTTGCCTCTCCACATGCCGGCCGCTTGTATGAATCAGGGAAATGTTCACAGTCTGCAACAGCAGCCCCCAAACCCCAAAGGCTGAACCCAGGACAAGTTTATTTCTCACTCACTTCACAGTCCTCTAAATGTTGGGGGGCTCTCCTGGCCAGCTCTTCTCCAAGTGGTAACTGAGGACTCAGGTTGCTTGGGGGTTCCCCGTCTTTGAACTTCAAGGTCATCTTGGCGTAAACATCCAGCGGATTGGGAGGAGAAGCGGTAGAAGTGTTCATGGGTTTCCCACACAGGATACTTACCCACCTGGGCCTGAAAGTGACAGCTGTAATTTCCTCTCTTATTTCATTGGCCTGAGCTGCTCACACAATCCCTCCCGACTTCAAAGAAGGCTGGGAGATATAGAGGAACACACAGATATGTGTTAGGAGTCAGCCACATCCTTGGAGACCACCCTTCTCCTGGCTTCACTTCCCCAGCCCCAGGTAGGACCAGGCCTGTCTTCTTCCTTTTCTTCCATTCTGTCTTGAGTCCACCCTAACCTGCATTTGGACAATAGTAATCAGGGCTCTTGGCTGCTATGAGTTTTAAGGTAACCATGTATAAGTTCACCTTGTTTGGAACCACTGAAAGAGGGCTTCTAATCTCAATCACCACGTGTTTGCTAAGTGATCCTCCTGGAATTTCCCATAAGGAAATGAACTTTCATGGTCCCAATCTTTAGAGTCAGAGCATTAGGGTCCAAGGAAAGCCGGGGCCCCTGTCTGTGATGGGCTGGTTTGCTGAGCTTGGCACCATGGCTGCCCCTGGGTTTCCTATAGGTAAACAGCTATTTCAGCAAATCTCAAGTCCCTGCAGAACAGCCTTTTAACTTTTTCTTCATGAAAAGTTTCCAGACATTCCAGCACAGCTGGTCTCTTCTTGGATTCCTCCCAGATGAATCCTCCTGCTGCCTCCTGATAGTTATGAAGGATCCCTTTCAAACAGGGAAACTGCTTCAGGGGCTTCTTATGGCTGACCCAAAATCAGACCCCTTCAGGGACATCTTCCAAGAAAAAGCATCCTTTTTTTTTTTCCCGAGCAGGAATTCTGTCCAAAAGACCTTTCGGCAGTGTTTTATTGTAAGAATAGGGCTTGGGAAACTGGATCCCCAGGAGGTATTTTTCTGTGGAGTCTGATGGAAGAATAAACATTGTCAGACTTTAAAAAATGTTTCCTTACACTTGAAAAGAATGAAATGTCTGCCTTTGGAAACCTGGGAGAGCACCGAGGAAAGTGCACAGGGGGATGACTCAGAACTAAGGCTCAACTCTCAATCCTTCATTCATGCAACTTATCGAGTATCTATCATGTGCCAGGCCCTGTTTAGGCTCTTGAGATTCCTTAAGAAGAGCAAGGTGGCCATGGGTCTTCTCTCACAGGCTGGTGTTTTGGGCCCATAAATAGGAAAAAATGCTCCATCTCACTGGTACTGAGGGAAATGCAAATTAAAGCTACAGTGAGAGTGAATTTCACCCCCATCTAGGAACGATGCCAAATGTTGGCAAGATTGTAAAGCAACATGAGTGCTCCTCTGTTCTGGTGGGACTGGAACATGGGATTCTCACTTTGGAAGAGTTTCACTATCCCTGGGAGAGTTGAACGTGTGTTCTAACCTGTGGCTCAGAAATTCCACTATGTGCGGATACACAGAGAGGTGCTCTCTCTTGGGTGCCAAGAGACATGTATAAGAATATTCGAAGGAGCTCTGTTCATAATCCTGAAAACAACCAGACTGTGGACCACCAGGAGAATGCATAAATAAATGTCTGTACATTTATACGATGGAGCACAATGGTGATGAAAATAAATGAAGCAAGAAGCAAGTTGAAGAATGCAGAAAATACACTTCCATTTATACAGCATTTAAAACCAGGTAAAACTAAGTACATAATTGAGCTTGATGGCAAGGAAACTATTAACAAGATTCAGGATAATGGGTTACCTTTGTGGGTAAGGAGCAGCACACAGAGATTTCTAAGTTGCTGCCAATACTGTTTCTTAAATGGGCGGTAGGTAAACAGTTGTCCCTTGTGTTATGTGTCTTTAAACTGTACATATACAAGGTACACAGGCACACAGCTGGAGGAGGTATGGGTGACACGGGAATGCAGAGCAGAGGCATTTACCAAATTCAGGGCAGACAGGCATTTACCAAATTCAGGGCAGACAAAGTAGGTAGGAATTAGCCAGGCAAATAAATATATGTGATAGGGGGAAGAGGCTGACAGCCTCTGGCTTTTGACTTAGCTTTGCCCAGGTTTGACCTCTCTTTCCTTCTCATTCCCGTGCACGCTGCTACTAGAGTGAGACGCATGTGGTGTCTAGGTGATGCCCTAGTCAGTGTCTTTGTTTGCCTGCATTTCTGACCCTACAGCCACTCTGCAAACACGTTGCTGGTCTTCTGCCAGCCATTCTCAGGCCTCAGCCTCCATCTTCCTTGTCTTCCTCCCCCCAGCCTGCCTGGGTTGGCTTTTGACTCTTGTCTCAGCATTTCACAGCCAAGTTAGGCGAGACAGCTACACATAAAAAGGTAATTAACAAGATGAGCCAAGAAATAAGGACCACTTGAGTGGTGCGAATCATGTTTCAGGACTTTGGAGGAACAGGGCCAGGCTGGCTTTGGATGGATGGAGAGCAGGAAGGAGGATGTCTGGGCTAAGGGAACAGTGGCAAGATTTTGCCAAGAGAGAAGAGCTCATTAAATGTCATAAGGAGATAAAAGCTGGGCAGGATTTGGGATCTTATCCTGTGGACTGTGCTTATGAAGTACAAGACTAAGGTGCCACCGCCCCCCAATCACTTACCCTTGGTAGATATTACTAATAAATGGTGGCATGCTTTTCCACTGAGCCCAGACAGAGCCTCAGAATCCTTCTTAACCCCGTGCTTCAGAAGGACATTAACCAGTGAACGGATTTAACATGGGAGTGTTATCTGCTATTCCTACCAAAGACTACAGAGTGATCACCAGACTCTGAGTAGGAGAAATGGTCACACTGTATCCTGATGTCTTGCCTCCAGTGTCTCCCTATTTTATAACTCCCAATTCACAACTCTACTGGTTGTCTCAGATACCGGGTAATATTTGAGGTATTGGCAAGAACACTTAGAACCACAGAATGCAAAAAGTAGAAGGTATCTAATATGTCACTGAGTCCAGCTCCTCCATTTGGCAGCTGGGAGAAACTGAGGCTTGGGAAGGAAACAGGTCTATTTATGTAAGTGGCAAACATAGGACATAAACTCAGTCTTCTGACCCTGACCTTGTACCAGCAGCTCCCAGTCCTGGGAAGGGAAAGGAACCTGATCCTTCCTAAGAACCTACTAGATGCCTGTCTTTGCTAGAGGGAGCTTTTCGTACAGCATCTCTTTTAAACCTGCCAGTTGCCCCAATAAAAAGGCAACTGACATTCAAGAACAGGTCCAAGTGAAAGGCTAATGTGTGACAGAGGCAGGATTCACACTCTGTCTACCAGCCCGCAAGACCTGCATGCTTTCTTGTGGTTCCCGGATGGATGCACCGTTTCTTCAGAAACAATCACAGGATTACGGCTCCCTGGGAAGGGCTGTTGGTGAGTGTGATGCGCTCTTGTGTTTACAACAGTTCAGGTTCTCAGTCACGTCTGGGGGCAGCCCAGCAGCTCCTCCGTGGGCGTCTGGAAGTGTTGGCAAGGTGGGGGGCTTTCTCTACAGTGAGTTCATGGTTCCATAAGATGAAACCACCTGCAATCGCCCAGGTTCATTTGATAACTTCCCGAGTTTTATAACGGTAATTCAAGCTCTGCAGCCAAAGTAACTCTTCTTGTTTGTAGCAGCATGCACTTAAATGTCAGAGCTTTGCTGAAAAACCACTTGGGTTTGAAGGAAGTCATTGTGTTCAGTAAAATCTGGCACATTTTATGTTTATGGCCTTTATTAGAGGAGCCAGCTAAGTGAGTTAAGCCGCCTCTCTATATGGTGAATGAAAGCCCAGGGCTCTGGGATTGCTGGAATCACTCATTCAGATCACAGCTATTGAACATGTCCTGAGTGCCTGGTGTTGGTATATGCAACGTGCACCTTGTCTTCCTGGAGCTTATACTTTAACAGGGCAATGGAGGTGGAGGGCAGACATTGAACGAAGAAATACGTAAATAGAAGTATTGTGAATAAGCATTAATAAGAAAAAGGGTGGGGTGCTAAAGGTATTCAGAGGGGATCTAATTTAGACTGAGTGGGTGAAAGAAGGTAAGATTTGAGCTGGGTAACAAGTGGGGGATTTATTTCAGAAAGATGGAATAGCAGGTGAAAAGGCACAGAGACAGGAAAAAAATTGGTGTGGTCAAGAAACATGTTGCCCAGTGCCCATCCAGAAGCCACAAGGTCCAGCCTTGGGCTGACGTGCCACCAGGCATCCCCAGGGCCTGTAAGACTAGCACACGCCTCACTTGTTATGAGCCTGGGTCACAAGCGCACTAGGTAAAAATTAAGTTCTACCTTGGTAGTGGCTTCCTGTGCCCCGCGACCCCTGCGACCTCATCTGCCTTCTTGGTTGCTGACCCTTGGTCTTCATTTCTCAGCCACCCCTTTGGTACCCAACCCTTGCCCTTCCTCCTCTTGGCACCTCCACCCCCTAGAACTTGCAATGCTAAGCCATCATTCTGTCCCGCATCTTTGCCCTCCCTCCAGCGGCCCTGCTTCTCTGGCACAATGCCTCCCGTCTATAGCCTCTATCTGGTTTGGGTCTTGCCACATCACGCCAGCTAAGACCTGTGTTCCAGGCCTGGATCCATTTTACTTCCTCATCCTCCCAAACCTCCATGGAAGCTTCATGATATCCTCTTTCGTGAGGTCCAAATGCCAGTGATTTTCTTTCCTATCCTTTGTCTGCCATCCACGAGAGGGCCTCTGAGATCAGCTGTGGGTAAGACTTCTGAGATTCTCTCTGGAGCAAGCCATTGGTCAGCGGAGCTGCTCATCATGCGGGGATCGTGGAGTACAGGCTCTCTCTTGTTTATTTCAGGGTCCGGAAGTGAAGGGGCAAACACGCCAAATACACATCTTCTGCTCCAACCAGAAGCTGCCAGGAGCCCAAAGGCTATATCCAAGGCAGATGCTCACGATAGATGAGTTTCTTTTCACAGGAGAGAGGAGAGCGGAGACAAGCTCTAGGTGAACAGGTGCTTCCGGTCTCTGGAGAGGAGCCTCTCCCTGCTGGGCCAGGCACTCTGGAGGGCAGCACGTCTGTTGTCTGTTGGGCTTCAGCCAGAGACGTGACTCCTCTGCAATCATTTGTCCCCTGAAGGTGGCTGTACAGGAGAAGCCAATAGCAGCAAGCATAATGGTTATTATAAAATACTCGCTAATAACAAGTGCAGGCTAAGGGCTTACAATATTCCGAGCACTACGACAGGGGCTTCCAGAGCCCTCAGCTCAATGTAGCAATCACTGTCATTTGAGTTTCATAGATGGGATGTGAAGTACCCCGGAGCCGCCGCTCAGCCAGCACATGGTGGGGTCAGAATAGACCCAGATGTCCTGATCCCACCTCGGCTGCCATGCATACGGAGCTCACCCGGAGGCAGGCTCGGGGTCAAACACCTACCTGCACTCCATCCCCTTCTTCTACCGGGCGAAACTGAGACTTGGGAGGAGACATATCCTGCCAAAGGTGACACAGCAGCAGGTGGCAGAGGTAGAGATTGGAATCCACTTCTCGCTGGCTCCAAAGCTGTGCTTTTACAAACTATGCGCTACTCCCACCCAGCTCAGCCATCCCACCTCTGCTGGAAACCCGTGATCTGTTCTAGGCACCGTTTAGCACATGTCGAAAGGAGAATGTGGTGAAGAGCTTGGAGAACATTTTGAAAGAGGGAACCAGTACCAGTGTCATGGTCGGGAAAGACAGGGCTGGGACCACAGAGCATGACAGGCTCACCTAGTTGAAGGGGATACAGAACTGTGATGCTGAACTGACACCCCAAGGATGTCAGGTGAAGCAGGGCGGGGTGGGTATGCAATTGCATGTGCAGAAATCCAGAGGTGAGAGGAAACCCAGCATATGCTGGAGGAAGTCAAAACTGTCAGCATGACTGCAGCACGGAGTATGTTAGGAGGCAAGCACGAGGCTGGAGGGGTGGGCAGGGGCCAGGCCCCCGGAGCCTCAGGGGCTGTGCTGGGGAGGGCACCGTGCAGGCGGGATGGGATCCAATGTACACCTTCAAAAGATCACTCTGGCTGCTGGATGGAGAAGAGACTGGACGAGGAAGGCAGGAGGGAGGGCAGTTGTTTGGAGGCTGTTGCAGAGTCCACATGGGACGTGGCAGTGGTCTGGATGAGGGCGGTGGCTACAGGATGGGGAAAGGGGAGTAGCTTCAAGAGGTCAGCAGTGAATTCACACGGCTCCTTTCACTGTGCAGCTAAGGGCAGAATGGGAGGTGCTGCCACCACCCTTCTGATTAGAACCAAGGCAGAGGCTCCCACTCTAAGATGAAATGGCGACTGACTCTTTGAGAGACAGGTCTTGGAATAAAAGAGCTTTGTTACAAATCATGTACCGTGTTGGGTCGCTGAAATATGTCAATTAGTAGCCTCCGTTCCAGTGGCACAAAGAATAATTACCCTGACTCCGTGTGTCATCAGTAACATATTCACAGTATTCACAGGCTTTCCTTGAAAATCTGAGCAAAGTGAGTTGGAAATCAGCACAGTCCCCAGAATATATGGGTCATGGACATGAAGGTACACACCGTAGAGCCTTCCATGGCTTCCTTTCCTGGTCCTCGGAACCACCCCTGGATGTGGAAACTTCCTTCAAAGCATGGTCACCTGGGGAAACACTGGCTCTTCCTTGAGCTTCGGTCAGGCTCAGACTCATACTTTTTTTTTTTTTTTTTTTTTGCAGTACGCGGGCCTCTCACTGCTGTGGCCTCTCCCGTTGCGGAGCACAGGCTCCGGACGCGCAGGCTCAGCGGCCATGGCTCACGGGCCCAGCCGCTCCGCGGCATGTGGGATCTTCCCGGACCGGGGCACAAACCCGTGTCCCCTGCATCGGCAGGTGGACTCTCAACCACTGTGCCACCAGGGAAGCCCCAGACTCATCCTTTTGCCTTCGTACCGGCTGTGTGGTCCTGGGCAAGGGACAGCCTTGGTCTCAGTCTCCTCGTTTGCCATTGGAGACAATAATCACTACCTCACAGGGTTATTCTGAAGATTCTGCTGTGTATCATTTGTTCAGTAATAGCCAAGGCTGACTGAGCGCTAATTATGTGCCAGGCATCTTTCTAAGCACTTTGTCTATGAGCACTTTAATCTCCTCAGCAACCTCTTGAGATGGGAACTCTTAGGATCCCCATTGGAGATGAGGAAACTGAGGCACCCTGAGATCAAGTGAATAACCCAAGGTCACACAGCTACTGTGTGTGATTTGTGCCGGTGCCTGCCAGATAGTGGACGCTCAGTGGGGATGCTTGTTTCCTTTCCATTGGCCCTAAATATTAATAATATACTAAATGCAAGACAGGCTTAGAAAGTCAGTCCATTGCCTTCCAACTTCCAACAGGACCAACTGGTGTGAAATAGCCTGGTGGAAGAGAAGACATTCTCTTCCTAACTAGCATGGGGTGGGGAGGGGAATTCAGCTAAATTTGAAGCTGACCTTTCCTTGGAGGAAGACCTATGGTTGTCGATGGGTACACGTTATAAGCGCAAGTGTCATCCGCCAAGTTGTCCAGTTGACAATAGCTAATAAGTGACCACCGCTGTCCACCAAGAGATCTTGATTGCTTTCCACCAAAAGCCTCACTCATCCTCTCTGACCAGGCATTTCAGATTCATCCCACTTTTCTAAGCACCAACCATTTACTGATTGGCTGTCTGATTAGGTATCAATCATTTATATATTTATTCAACAAGTACTTACAAAGTACCTGTATGTACCAGGCCTTGTGTTCTGTACTGGAGCTGAGAAACGAATGAGGTACGGGTTCTGCCCTCTAGCAGCACAGTGAGGGGGAGGCTGACCTATTAGCAGGTAAGCTGTGGTATCAAGAGCTTTGAGGGCCAGAGGAGGAAGCTCTGCCCCAAGAGTGAAGCAAAGACCCCACAGTAGTGTGGCTGGGTGGCCAAGGTCTTGAGAGATGATATTTTTTTTCAGCTGGAGAAGGAGTAGGGAGGACATTCCAAAATTACAAATAGAATGGACAAAGGCGTAAAGACACAAAAGGATGTGCACGTTCCAGAACATTGAACTCCCACAGTGTCTGGAATGATTGTGGCAAGGGCTCCAAGACACTGTCCCTCAACGCTCAGGTTACAAGGTCATTTTTATTTTTCAAAATCAAATTGCATCCTGTTCAAGCTCCTACTCACCGAGGTCAGGGAGAAGTCTCATATTATTCCCTTCTTTTTTTTTTTTATTACCTTATTTATAGCTCCCCCCACTCCTTGGGTTCTGACAGAACTCAGAGCCCAGGAAAGATGGAGCCGCAGCAGGGCGCCTAGCTCTCCCTGTGGAGATCACTCATCTGTGTCCAGGCCCAGGTGGTCCATTTTAAGGTGATGTCTCTGTTGGGAGGCTCTGCTGGTCCCTCCATGTCAAGCACTGCTGCAGAGACTGTTATCAAGGATTTTGTTAACTTCTCCCCCCGGGGCGAGAAGAGCCCAGATTGCTGGTCACAAAATGTCTAGTCTCTTCTTTGGGGGAGGGAGTGTGGAAAGACTGGAGAGGGAGGGTGCATTAATTCTTTGCTGGTAAATCCACAGCAACTGGAGACAAAACACAAATTAATGACTCAATAACCTTCCTGTTCTAGGAGTAGAAATAAGGTACAGCTGGCTCCCTTTGCAGACAGGAGAGTAAGGTGAGGAGAGCTGGATGTGTCTGAGCTCGCGTTCATGGTCACCTGTGGTCTGGGTTCCAGGCTCAGGGTCAGGTCTGGGCACTGATGCATGGCCTGTGTCTTCCGCAGGTGTGGCAGTGTGGCGGGAGCGTGGAGGTCCTGCCCTGCTCGCGGATTGCCCACATTGAGCGAGCCCACAAGCCCTACACCGAGGACCTCACCGCCCATGTCCGCAGGAACGCCCTCAGAGTGGCTGAAGTCTGGATGGACGAATTTAAAAGCCATGTGTACATGGCATGGAACATACCCCAAGAGGTAGGAAGCCCCTGTGGGGGTGGGTTTCTTGGGGGTTGATGGGGAAAAAAACAGAACAAACTTGAGATTCAACCCTTCTTCCCAGGGGACAGCCAGAGTCTTGTTTGCCATGCTGGAGTGAATTCTCAAACCCTAAGATACAAGATGTTGAAGAAAAGGGGCTGACTATAGGGTGCTAAGGCATCTTACCCACCCCGTCCCTGGTCACCTCCTCCTTGCAGGAGGGCTCCTTCCCTCCAGACAGCATTGTCCTCATTCTATGTGAGAAAGTTGGACCAAGTGGCCCCAAGGTTCCAACATGCTCCCAGGTTCTCAGCTTCTCTGACAATAGATATTTCATGGTCCTGGATTACAAATATCCCAGTAATTACCAAAATTCACAAAATGCACCTTAATTTCCCTGTAGACTGGATTCAAACTTCTCCACCGAACCTTTGACCACACCAATAAGGAATATTCCTGTCTTTGGGATTGCTTGAGCCACATGGATGGGGCTGGGCTACATTCCCACGTTTTTTAGGCTACTTTTAACCCTCACAGAACCTCTCATCACCTGCCACTGTCCTCTAGCCCTCTAGTCACCCACACTTAAGAAGTGTGAGAGAGAAAGCGATGTTTCTTTGGTAGTTCTCTTCAGCCTTGCTGTGTGTCATATGGAAGTAACCTTGGACCGCTGGGATGGGAGAACCCAACAGATGCCAGCCACGGGATCCCCACCTGCTTGCCAGCTGGTCTGCCTAGAGATCATTGCTTATGTTGCATTTTATGTGAAACGGAGCTGTTGACTGCAGGACCTCTTGCCTTCCTCCCAAGGCCATGGCTTCCCCTCGTGAGTCCTTTAGAAAGCCTCTGCTGTCTCTTCCTAATAGGGCAATGATTGATCTTTGCTTAAAGTTTCCATATGAAGGCCTTCTTCCCCGATGTGTCCGCCAAGCTAATGTTTTGCTCAGGCGGAGTGATTGAGAAAGTAGGCTGGGTCATGGGTGGGAGCTTTCAGGCAACCCCCTCACTACCACGACCAGGGGGAGGGGTCTTAGGTTGATTGCATCCTCCTACAATCAGTGAGATTTCAGCAGTTGGGAAGAAGAATGAGGAACCAAGCAGTACCAGCGGGAGTGCAGCCAGCCCTGATGAACCAGCCCCGAATGCAGCTCTAACAGTGGGAGTGTTTCTAGGGAAACGGTGGTGCCTTTTAGCCCCATCTGTGGCTGTGGGTGTTGGATCACAGCATTCTGGGCAGGATGCTGAGCCCTGCTGTGGGTGTCCTCTGATAGCAAAATGTTAAGCACACTTGGAAACTCCCCAGGAGCTCACCAGCAAAGAGCAGTGTGGATTCCCGGCTTCTGCAAAGGACTGGGATCCTGTCCGTTACTGTTGTCCCCCGTCTCTCTGCACCCCAAAGCTGCAAACTTTGTAGCCCTCTCCCCCCGATTGCAGCTGCCAGATGTTGAAATAGACAGCAAATCCAGAGAATAGTAGAGAAGTGAGTGAGTAGAAGTAATTGGAAAATGATGAAACTCAGTGTCTGCCTGTGACTCCTAGAAGAGTTCAAACCAAGTCAAGTGGGTGGGGCTGGGGGGTAACACAAGAAAGGCAGATGAGGGGTGGAAATGTCCAGGGTGAAGCCTTAGGAGGAGAAGGAAGGGGTCAGCACGTTTCCTCTTGACCCGCCTGTTCGCTTCTATGTCCAGACTCCCTCTTCTGCCTCTTTCAGGCTTGTGCAAAGAGTCAACACTTTTCCACCTCCCGTCCACTTCTCAAGTCACATCCCAATACTACCTCGAAGCTGCTTTTGGCAAAGTCATCATGGGCCTCTTAACTGCTGGATTTAATGGCTGTTTTAGAGTCTTTCACTTACAGGATCCCACCTTTTCCTTGAAACTCTTCACTCCCTTAGCTCCAGGATTCCACACCCCAGAACATCCTCATCTCTCCGACTGCTCCTAACTCCGTGTGGGCAAGGCTTACTTCCAGTGGTTGCTTAAGTGCCCCCCAGGGACCCGTCCTTGGCCACCTGCTCTCATGATATGCATCCCCAGGGTAGTCCCATCTACTCTTGGGTTCTGCACCACCTATACATTGAGGGCTTCCTAGTTACTCTCTCTAGCCTGACTTTTGCCTTTAGCTTCAGACTTTCAGCCACACATCTTCTCCTGGGTGTTCCCACAGGCACTTCAGACTGAATCTGACTGAAACTGTGTACATCTTTTCCCCCCCGCCCCGAGTCTGCTTCTGTTCTTATTCTCTGTCTAAAGTCATGATACCACCA
Source organism: Delphinapterus leucas (assembly GCF_059928025.1). Taxonomy (NCBI): domain Eukaryota; kingdom Metazoa; phylum Chordata; class Mammalia; order Artiodactyla; family Monodontidae; genus Delphinapterus; species Delphinapterus leucas. Next base: position 44,200,611 of record NC_143135.1, read on the forward strand.
TCTGACCAGACATGTGAGCTTAAACCTGAGTGTCTTCCTTTAATCGTCTTCCATTCCCAGTCCATCACCGAGCCCACCTTTCCATTCCTCTCACTTCTGAGTTCAGGCCTCGTCTCTTCCTCTGCAACAGCCTCTGGTTGGTTTCCTGGCTCAAGTCTTACCCCTCAAGTTCATACTCCCCACTGCCCAAAGTCATCTTTTTAAAAAACTCACAGCGACCATGTCATTGTCCTACTTGAAATCTTTAAACGACTCTCCATGTGCACAAGATCAGGCATAAAGTCCAGTGTTAGACGTGGATCTAAGCTTTCGCCTCCACCCACGTCTCCAACCCCACTGCCCACCATCCTTGTTTTGGAGGCTCTGCAGACAGCGTGGACTTAGGGGAACTGCCCTGAGCTCCCTGTTCACACCAGGCTGTTTCTCGTCTCTGTGTGTTGGCCCATTTTGTCCTCTCTGCTTGGAATTCCTCCCAAAACCTCTTCCCCAGCCTCCACCCTTACCATTTCTTCTCCATCGTTTTAGACTCAGCTCCAGTGACCTCTTTTCTAGAAGCCAGCCCCAGCTGGGGAGAAAGCCCCTTTTTGCCCGCGTGTCTCTGTCATTGCATCATCACCCTGTAAGAGAATGTTCCATTGTCTGAAAGTCTCTCTCTCATTAGACCAGTGTGTCTCAAATCTGGCTGAACTTTAAAATCACTTGGCCTCCACCCCAGAGATTATGATTTAATTGGTTTGGAAGGGGACTTTTTTTTTTTTTTTTTAAGAAAGCTCTTTGGGGGTTTTAATGTCCATCCACGGCTGAGAAGCACTTCACTAGACCATGGGCTCTCTGAGGACAGATTTTATTATTCATATCTGTGTCACCAGGCCTAGCACAAGGTGGGACACGTGATCAGGGCTCAGTAAAACCTCACTAATTCTTGTTAACAAATGAATCTGCTGGCCATACGTGTGATCCCTTTTTCCCTTGATCAGTGGCTCCTAAAAGCAGATCTACAGACCAATTGCATCAGAGTCACTTGGAGACCTTTTAAAAATTACTGATTCCGGGTCTCATCCTCAGAGGTTTTGATGAGGAGGTGTATAGTGGTAGCAGAATCTGTAAAAAGCTCCCCAGGTGCTGGTTTGGGGAAACCAGGTTTGGGTGACACTAGTTTAGCTAATCCTGCTTATCTTTCCAAACTCACCCTTAGCATCACCTACTCCAGGAAGCCTTCCTTGACTGCTCTCCTCCCTTTCCCCTTCATCCTCGCTGCCCCACACCAGGGGATGGACTAAGGGCCCCCTATTCCATTGTCCCTCAGCCCTCTCTGCTTCCCGCCGTGCTTCACACTGTGTGCAGAGAGTCTGTTTACTTGTCTGGACCTTCCAGACTCTGCTTTCAGGCAGACTGTGACTTCTTCCTATTTGTATGCATGACGTTTGGGACAGCTCCTGACACAGTCTAGATACTCAATAAAGATGAGTTGAAAAAGAAAGAAGAGGGAGGAAATGTGGGTGCTGCATTCCTCCATGTTTTCCCCAGTAATTTTCCCAGCTGCCCTTGATGTGGCGGCATCTCGATACATTCTGTTCAGTCACAGGCACGTGTGTTCCCGATTTACTTAACCTTTCGTCTACAGCATCCCAACTGCAGATGTAGAGCTGGAACCCTTCACCCCTGCCTAGTGGCTCCTTGGAGAATTAAATAAGTTAATATGTGGAAAGACTTTGATCAGTGCTTGGCAAATGGAAAGCACTAGAGAAGTGTTAACTCTTGTTGTCGACGTGATCACCCGCGCCCTCTGCATTCCCGCCCCAGCTTTAAAATGCCCTTGCTGGGCAGTCATCCTCCCTCGCTTCCTTCTGTGCGGAGTCCTTCCTGGGCCTTGCACTGAACAGAACCAGCTCTCTCACTCACTCCGTAATCACATTCAGTCCCAAGCTTTTGGAAATCCAGAGGAGCCTTCCACTCATGCAGCCTCTACTTTAATTGAAAATCAGTTTGCTTATCAACAAACAAAGTCAGTCTGCAGCAAAGCATCAATATTTCCTTATACAGGGTTCAGGAACTCTAGACGCGCCCCTGCTTCCTCTTGCCCGAAGACAGGCTGAGTGCCAAGGATGACTCACCACGGTTCTTAGGCAACAGCCCTTCTTTGGGTTTGGCTACAAGGAATTTTGTGTCTGGCTGCACACACAGGCAGGAATGCTGGACAGCTTTTTGTGTGACTAAGTACATTAGTGTCCTAGGGCTGCCAGAACAAATTACCACAACCTGGTGGCTTACAACAACAGAAATGTGTTCTGTCACAGTTCTGGAGGCCAGAAGCCCCAAATCAAGGTGCTGTCAGGGCCGTGTTCCCTCCAAAGGCTCTGGGGGAGGATCCTTCCTTGCCTTTTCCAGCTTGTGGTAGCTCTAGGGGTTCCTTGGCTTGTAGATGTATCTTTCCATTCTCTGCCTCTGTCTCTGTGTGTTCAAGCCTCCCTCTCCTTTCTCTTATGAAGATGTAGGCTCATCCTAAATCCAGAATGATTACATCTCAAGATCTCTAGTTAATTATATCTGCAAGATCCTATTTCCAAATAAGGCCACGTTTGGAGGTTCTGGGCGGACATGATACTGGGGAGGGACACTATTCAACCCTGTACACTAAGTATTTGGCAGAGGGGGAAGATACATTTATTGTTTTCTAATAATAAAGGTCAAGGTGACCTTCTCTGAGAATGTTTGCTTATTTCTCAATTTCCTCCCCCTGCTCTGAAAAAGAGTTTGATGCAGTTTACAGTAAACACACAGTACAGATGTGCTGAACCGTTAAAATGGAAAGGCAAAAGTCCATGAATAAACAGGAAGAGGAAAGGGACATGATATCCAGACACGTAAGCTGAGCAAAACTCTGGTTCTTGAGTCTCCTAGAAGTTAAAGTAGAGATGGACTCCTGATGGATTGTCTCTCTCCTACTTTTGATTAGATTATAAGTAGAGAGACAAACCTTCCTTTGATCCTGAATGTAGAAAGGAAGTTTTCCCATGGGAACCTAGATTTTTAGGAAAATACAGAGGCCTTGCTGAGGTAGGTTCTTCTAGTTGCTTTCCCTAAAAGCTGAGACAGTGTTAATTTGTCATCACATAAAGGCAAGTATAGCATGAAGTGAGAAGACCTGGGTCCAGGCAAATAGCTTTGTGATGTGAGGATAAAGCGCAGAGAAGTTTAAAGAGTTAATACTTAACAGATGTCTTGGGGTATGGGAGGGGTGAGCAGGATACATTTATTGTCAGTTGCTAAGTTCACTATTTCATAAATATTTTTTCAACTCGGTCTCATCAATATAGTTCAGGCGCAGCGCTAGACTGTGGGTACAGAGATCAGCAGAACATGTTTCCTGATCGTCAGGGAGCCGGGGTTCAGCAGAGAAAGGCCAAGTAGCAGTTGCTGGGAGGGCTCCCGGCAGGAGCCAGGGAGCAGACCCATCAGAGAAAAGGTCATCAAGAAATATTCAAAAGGTATATCCTCACTGAAATTGCACCCTAGGAGTCTGGAACTTAAACCTTCAGGCTGTGGCAGGTTCAAATTTTTACATGACCTGAACTCTGGTGGGCAAAAATAAATGTATTTCTTCTATATCTACATTTTGTTTTGACTCAAGCCCCTGTTGACTGATATCAAAATATGTGTTCTGATAATGTCCAGGTACATGCAGCAGCCATCTTTGTGATTTTTCCCAGACATTTCAGACTTAAACTGTCAATTTCATTATATTCCCAACCCCTGTAACTTGATCCCGGAGTTGATGGCAGAACCAGATGGGGTAACACTGCCAGCACGTGGACTGCAGTGTCAGTGGGAGAGAGCTGTATGTGCTTCCCCGTCCTCCTCTGTCTCTGCTGTGGGCTTATGTCTCATGAGATACCACATGCCCCTCTGATCCCTGGCTCCATGGTGTCATCCTCTGAGGTGTCACCCATCGCCATCTGATCCCCCACTGGAGGGACCCCTTTGCATCCTCTGCTGTGGCATCAGCTCTTTCTCAGCTGCTTCTGTGCCCTGTTCAACAGCTGGGGTGCAAGCCCAGGGCTTCCCCTCTGCTCTGGGACCACAAGAAACGTAGGGGCTTCTCTCTCGCTCTCACTCAAGGACACATCCATGTCTCCATGTCTACTCCTTGTCTGCTGCATGTCGATGGCTCAAGGGCCACCTCTCTGGTACACCTGGGAAGTGAGAGACACAGTGCTGTCTATGCTAAGCCCCCACGCCTAAAGAGATAGGCTGCTTCTCCCATAGGGACTTGGTCTTAAGAGGCAGAAGGGCAGGCTCCTAAAAATGCGCCGGGTAAATTTTAATGCCCAAACTCCAGACCCAGGTTGATTGGGTTCAACTCTCAGGTCCACCACTTATTAGCTGTGAGACTCTGGGAAAGTCACCCAGGAGGTCACTGAACCTCCCTTTGTCTCAACTCTTCATCTGTAAAATGAGGATTATATTGTACTCCCTCATAGGTTTAAATGGGACCATGTACATAAATTTAATATAAATAAAATATAAATATATGTGCCTATCTCACGCAGAGCACAGCCTGACACATTGTGTTATGTAAGACTTAGTTGCCATGATCCTTAGGAATAGTAATGTAATTAGCATTATTCCATCTTCAGCTCTTTCCCTTCCCTCTTCCTCTCCCCTAGCAGTTCAGAATCTCTCATCTTATCTCTTGAGGGAGAGAAAACCTTAATCAGACTGTATTCTTCCCATTTCTTTCACTTATACGAAGACTACAGCTTTTTTTTCTTTTAGTAATTTTTAAGGATTTGCATCTTTATTTTCAATGGCCTTTGATGACAGTCCCCATCAGTGCTGATCTGATGTTTCACAGACCAAACGGGGACGGTTATGGGGCCAAGGCACACGTTGGGAAGTGCATGAGTTATATTCCCAGGTTGTCCCTTCACCAGACAGTCTCCAGAACCATGGTTGGGGAGGTTCGGGGAAAAGCTGTGCCCTGGTGGTGGCTGAATCTCTGTGTTTGCACCCTGTGCAGGACTCAGGAATCGACATTGGGGACATCACTGCAAGGAAGGCTCTGAGAAAACAGCTGCAGTGCAAGACCTTCCGGTGGTACCTGGCCAGCGTGTACCCAGAGATGAGGATGTACTCAGACATCATTGCCTATGGGGTGGTAAGGAGCTCGCCCCTCGGGGTTTCGCCCAGACACAGACAGAGAGCAGGACCAGAGAGAGGTGTGGAGAGTCAGGGAGGGGAAGAGCCTCTTGGCCCCCAGTATGGGACGTGTGGTAGACCTGTGGACAAGAGGCTGATTTTTGGAGCTGAGTGAGAAGCAGCCTATGCTTTCATAGCCCAAACCTCTCCATTCCCTTGAGAGAGGTGCTCAGTCTCTCCTTTACAGTCCTAAGCAATTCAGCTCTGGCCCCAAACCTGCATATCCCACTTAATAAAACAAAAACCTGAAGTCAGGTTAAGATTGCAAGACAACGTAACAAACTCCACTGTTCCTCAAGCATGGGTGCCTGAAGTTCTACCAACCAGCTTTCATGCCTCCCCCACCCACGGGGCTATGTCTTTCACTCACACAGAGCCTCCTGGTAAGGCATTCTGGGAAATATAACCTTCCTGAGTTTGCTGTATTTTGAGGGATGTTTTAGTACCACTTATTGATTGGCAGCGAGCAGTTCCCCCAGCAGAGGCAGCAAGATGGAGGGACAGAGCAGAGGGTTTGGACCTGGTTCCACTCTTGACCCAGCCACTTCCTGGGCAAGTCTCTTAATGTCTATTGGCCTTAGTTTCTTCATATGTTAAGTGTGGTAAAATAATACTGTCCTTGTGGGTAGAAGAAAGTCTCAGATACATAAATGTGTTTTGTGTCTAAGGTTAAAATACTTTGAACATTATAAACTCTCCCATTCTTCCAATATCCCCAGGACCATACAACTCTTAAGGTATTTTAAATACCTGATTGATTTTTGGATCTCTCACCTGGTTTTTGCTGACTGAACACATAAAGATTTTCTATGACAGTTAAGCCCTCAAAACTATCCCCTGGGGCCACCTGCCTTACCCCCACCCCCTGCTGTGTTACAGATGGGGAGACAGAGAGGAAAAGTGACTTGCCCATATTCATGCAGTTAATCAACTGTGAAACTGAATCTAAAACATCAGCTTCTGATATCACTGTCATTCCTCCCTTTGCAGTGTCCCCTCAGACCTTTTAGATATCCCAGGATGAAAATTTGAAGGAAGAACTGAGGCCTCTTCCTTTGATGACCTGTGCTCAGAACTGAGTTCAACACCTGCCTCAGCAGGAACATTATGGGTACAACGTCAGCCTGGGAGGAGAAGAATCCTTGCTGAAGGGTTGGCCTCAGTGTTTCCCTGGGGGCCTCCCAACTCTCACATCCTAGGATTCTAAAGGAGACAGAGCCAAGGTCCCAGGAACTCCCCCCTTCCCACCCTCCTGCAGGGCCTCTGTTGTCCCCGGAGGCCAACCTGTAGGAGGGGGTCATATCTTCCCACAAGAGTCCCCATGGCATGGCTGACATGTCCTGAGAGTACCACCCAGTAGCCTCTTGCCTCTCCACTTCCCAGGCTGGTATAATTCAGATGTCAGAAAACTCCTCAGCTGGCACTGCCCAGCTGTTACCTGAGGCTCCAGATCCTGTCATCACTGTGGAAACACACTGGACTGTGAGGTGCCCATCAGTCCCATCTACCTCCCCAGAACCATCCTGAGGATGCGGCAGTTACTGGTACCCCTACACCCAGCCCAGAGCAAGCTGTGTGTGCTGCTTGGCCACTGTCGAACCCAGCCCAAACAGAATAGTTAGCTACTGTGGCTCCAGGGAAACTATTGGCCCAGACCTCTGGGAGCCAGGGCAAGCTTCTGGATTCATGGTCTCACCAAGCTATCAGCTGTAGCTAAAGAGTATTAGCCAAACTCAGCCAGAGAAGCGGGGAAAGCAATAACAGTGGAGGTGTATGCACGCAGCCATTGCAATTCTGGGTTTTGGCCCAGGGCGTTCTTGTCTTCCAAGCAAAAGGGTCTCATCTTATGAGCACATACAGCAGGTTTACCATGTAGTCTCCTCACCACCACACCCAGAAACCTTTGGTTGGTCAAATAGTAAGTGGCATATACAGGGTTGTGATCCAGATCCGTTTGAGTCCACAGCTGGGGCTGTTTTCACTAGGTTGTGCTGAAAAACCTCCACTTGCCATCCCAGAGGGCTGAGCTGTGTCAGCCGTTCCTGGGCCTGGCGGACGTCTCTGACCCCCTGCATGTTCATCTACCAGCTTCTGTTCAGGGCCCAGCCAGCCCCCCTCCCTCCTGCCTCCTCAACAGGCTGGGTTCTTACATGAGCAGAGAGATTCTTGCTTGTCCAGGAGCATAATGAACTCTTAATGGGGGCAGTAAGGTGACAATGGGCAGGGCAGGATGCAGCACAAGAGCAAGAGGATTTCTGGGGCTGAATCTTTCTTCCTGGTGATTACTTTTATTCTGAAATGGAAAGACCAGATGTCTTCTCAGGGGCACGTTGTTGTTTTTTTTTTCTTTTTCCCTTCCAACTCATGCCTAAACTGCATTGCTCAGGTCAAATAACCCCCTGGGATTCTCAGGCCATTGTCAAGTCTATATAACCCTGCCCATTAATCCAGTAATAGGTCCCACTAATGCCTCCTGCAGGCTGAAGGGCCTGTGGGCCCCGCTGTGTGGGCATGGGCATCCGCCTGGATCACCAAGCTCCGGGCCTGGGAGAGGGCATGGCTTTGCATAATCCCAGCTCTGGTGCTGACAGTAGAGATGGAGCAGCATCTGGAAGCAGACATGCCTGCTTCTGAACATTAGCTTTGCTACTTAATCACTACGTGACCTTGACAGTTTGCAAAACCTGAAAGGTTATAGTCACATCACTTCATGGGGCGTCTTTCACAGTCTCAGGATCGTCTCCATTTGCATGATGGAAAGAGCTTGGACTTTGGAGACCGACAGACTCCAGCTCTGCCATTTGTCCAAATATGATGCCATTCATTCACTGTTCATTTTCTTCATTCATTCACACATACTTACCGTGTAATATGTGCCAGGGCTGACCAACGTCGCAGGCTGTGAGAAAGCCTGAGAGCTAGTCTGGTGACTGATAGAGGAGACGGGCAAGTGGAGAAGTGACAAGAATACAGCATGTTAAGTGCTGCAATCAGAGAAATGGAGGTGTTGGCCTCACACCCAGATGTGAGTCAGGAAAGGCTTCCAGAGTGACAGAGAAGCTGAGGACCACAGGAAGAGGAGGATTCAGTCAGGGAAAAGAGAAGGCCAGGGCAGAGGGTCCATGCAGTGGGGACAGCATGACAGACCGAGAGGTGTGCAGAGCTTCCTACTGTAACACGCTTCTTGCACCCTTAAAAGAGATAGTATTACCGATCTGGCTATGTTATTTTGAGAATTAGGTGGGATAATGCATGGAAAACATTTCACTTGGGACCTGGCACATAGATGCAGTCATAAAAGCTAGTTTCCCTGAACGGCCTTCAGAAAGGTTATAATGGTAATAATAGTAGCTAACAATTATTGCACATTTGCTATTTGTCAGGCCCTGTGCTGAGTGCTTGTAGATATTGTTTCAGTTAATCCACAAACCTATGAGGTTGGCACTAGTATTATCCCTATTTGAGAGTGAAGGAGACAGATGAGGAATTATGTTGCTTTGTCCAAGGCCACACAGCTGGAGCCAGGATTCTATCTCAGCCCGTCTCTCCCAGCTTCCTCAACAGACCACCTACGTAATGGGGGGTGGATGACACAGAGCCAAGGAGGACTTTATCAAAAGGCACCACCCACCCCTCATTCAGAGGCCAGCTTTGGGGATCCAGGGGAGATCCAAGTCTGACATCAGGGCTTTCTGGGACTTTCTCTTTGTAGTAGAAGTTAGCAGGTCTCACTGATGGATTACAGTGTTCGGCTTCAAATGTGACACCCACCCCTCCATGGGCTGTGGGAGAAGTCCAGAGAGTATTTGCCTATGCTCCTCCCAGCCAAGTAATTGGTTTATGATAGAGGATTTGCTGCATCGATGCTTCTGGGGCCCTGCCTAGAAAACTGACACATGCTCATATTTCTGCAGAACCCCTAAACTTCAAGTTTGAGATTGAGCTGCTATCACCCAGTAAAGGAAAGGGAGCTCGAGAGAAAACGATTTGGCTCTGTTCCTTGTCCCCTGTCAAGAACAGGGGTCACATAGAGCACACGTGGGCCTCTGGTTATCTATTCCATTTCGCACCCCTTAACTGGGTTCACTGCACTCCTGCCATGTCCATCAGGACTACGAAAACTTAGCTACTGTCTGCCTCTGGCCTTCCCCAGATAGATGACCCACCTGTGGCCCATTGCCCTGGTCTCCCCTGGATTCTGATCTCCAGCCTCCTGCTGTGAACAGAGTACTCTGATTGCTAAGAAGAGCTGTTGAAGCTAGCTCAAGTTTAGGTGGGTAAAGATACCACAAACTCTCTCATGGGCTTAGGAACTAAAGTACAGCTGGACATGAGCACTTGAGCTGGGAAGCCACTCAAACTGCAGCGGCGGCAGGATGATCTCTCTTGTCTCTATATCTATCTGCCTCCTGCCTCATCTCCTCCTTGATCACACTGGATTCCTCTGCTTGCACATGGCCCAGCAGATCCACCACACCCAGTCTAAATGGCCTCACCATCCTAGTGGCCAGCACCCACTGACCACGGTGTCTGGTCTCTCATCTGGACTCCTAGGACAGAATAAGAGGATCATGAGATAGTCACATTCCAGAAAGAGAAGGACCAGGAGAGGGGAGGAAAGAAAGACAGCTGTTAATTCATTCTAAGCTATTTGTTGGTGCCTGCCATGGTCTACTCAGCTATGGCATGCGAGCAGGACCACGTGGACCGTAAGCTGCCCTTTCCAAAGCCTGAGAGTGAGCTTAAGCCGGAAGGGGACATTGAATATGTGCTTTCCTACCTAGATGTGGTAAGACATTGGTTCATGGTACCCAGACATTTGTTCTGTTGATTGCCGTGTGCTTGTAGGTGAGGATAAGAGATACCCCTCTCTTCCCCTGCTCCCACTCTGGCCCCCTTCTCTCTTATTCTCCCACCAGACCTCCCACTCTGGAGAACCCTCATCAGCTGGGCCTCCGCTGGGGCCTGGCCAACCACTGCTGGATCTGCAGGAAGCAGAGAAGGCCGGGTACTAGAGGATATCCCAGGCCCCCAAACAGCTGACACGTTGCCTACTTCCCCCAACCCTCAAGAACAAAGACTTCTATCCACGGACTTCTGAAGGCCATTATGCCACCCTTGTGCAAAAGGAGGGGGTGAAAAATCTAGTAGCATCTCGTGTGTGTGCATGCGTATCTTTTCTTTTTACCTAGGCTATCCCAGCTCCGCAAACCCAGCTTGCTGTTTAACAGAATCCTAATGCTTCCCCTCCAGAAGAGGCTGGTCTTCCCTCAGCACCCTGATGCAAGGCAAAAGCTGGTGCTTGTTGGTTTCCATAGTATTCAGAGGGCCTCGGATTGATTATGGAAGCAGAGCCTGTCTCAGTGGAATGCTTGTTTCTCCTGATTTAATGCATCTGTTTCTCTGTTCTTTTCTCTTCGGTGTGGCCGCCTCTCCTCTGGCGTTCAGCTGCAGAACTCTCTGAAGACTGATTTGTGTCTTGATCAGGGTCCAGACACAGAGAATATTCCTATCGTGTACATCTGCCACGGGATGACGCCCCAGGTGAGTGCTCTGAGAGATCCCCATGCACGTGTGTGTCTGGTGTGGGGAAGGAAAAGCTAAACTCTGTCATGGCTACTCTGGGCCCAGAAGCCTTGGGAGCTTTTCATTAGGAAGTATCCTCATGAGCAAAAAAGCGAGTCATACCTGCCATGCCTGGAAGGAGTCTGAAGGAGCAGATGCTGGGTTGCCAGGACCCTGGGGTGGGGCACAAGGAAGGCGATACATCTCTAAAGAGGAACACCTGCCTCCGTTGGGGACACTGTGTGTAAATTACAGCCCTGGCTCTTGCAGCCATGCCTTTCCCTAGCAGGAGGGAAACCAAAGTTCCCCAGGCTCCCTGATGTCTCAGAGTCCCTTTGGAGTGCCACTTCACAGCCTCAGGCTCTGCCCTTTAGTAGATCATAGCTGGGACCAAAATTTATAGCCATGAGATCCTTTCTAGCTCCTCTGACTTTCTGGTGGAGAATAAAGGGAAGCTACCAGGAAAGTAAGTTATCCCTCCAAAATTCTCCATTCATAGCCTAGGCTTCAGATATCTGAAGAGGTTGTTGAGACACTGGCAAGAGAAATGGTTTATTCAACAGAGTTCAGTGGGCAATTCTTGACCAAGAGTGCCATAGACTGACCTGTTATGACTTGACATTTTCAGAGTTTACTTACCTTACCTCCAGAAGTGTACAAGGATTTTTAAAAGGTATCTTAGTATAGAAGATGCGTATATTCGTGCAATTGCAATTTAGTGCTTAAAAGAGTTGTTACCTGCCTGAACACACAGCTAAAGGAGATTGCGATGTGTGTGTACCCGGTGTACGATGCCGAGACTTCCCAGCAATTGTCCACTGTGATCTCCACCACCTTGTCCTTTTTGTGGGCCAAGCTGCTGTGACATCACTGAGTGGTCAGTCACAGGTCAGCAGATCGCACTGCCTTCACACCACACAGTATAGCAACTCATTCTCCATTATTACAATGGTGTGACATTTTTAGTGAGTGACTATTTTTATGTAAACTTTTTATTGACATAGAACATATATACAGAAAATAGACTAATGATAAGTGTACAGGATTAATGAATTTTCAGGGCAAACACACTCATGTAACCAGCACCCAGGTCAAGAAAAAACATTATTGCTTGATTTTGAATTTTATGTAAATAGCATATAGGGTATATGCTTTCTCATGTTGGCATCTTTCTTCCATCATATCTGTAAAGTGCTTCCTTACTGTTACATGTAGTTATAATCCGCTCATTTTTGTTACTATGTAGTATTGCATCTTATGGATATACCATTTTCACAATATAGTCTACTGTTGATGGACAGTTGGACTATTGCCAGGTTGGGAGAATTATGAATACTGCTGCTGTGAACATCTTGTCCATGTCTTTTGGTGCACATATGTACTAATTTCTTTTGGATTTATACCTAAGAGTCGAATCACTGAGTCATAGGGTTGACATATGTTCCTTTTTTTTTTATTAGTTATCTATTTTATACATATTAGTGTATATATGTCAATCCCAATCTCCCAATTCATCCCCCCCCACCCAGCTTTCCACCCTTGGTGTCCATATGTTTGTTCTCTACATCTGTGTCTCTATTTCTGCCTTGCAAACCAGTATATGTTCACTTTCTGTAGACAGTACCTACATTAGTCTGCTAGGGCTGCCATAATAGAATGCCATAGGCTGGGTAGCTTAAACCATAGAAATTTATTTTCTCAGTTATGAGGCTTAAAGTCCAAGATCAAAGTGCCAGCTGAGGGGCTTCCTTCCCTGGTGGCGCAGTGGTTGAGAGTCCGCCTGCCGATGCAGGGGACACGGGTTCGTGCCCCGGTCCGGGAAGATCCCACATGCCGCGGAGCGGCTGGGCCCGTGAGCCATGGCCGCCGAGCCTGCGCATCCGGAGCCTGTGCTCCGCAACGGGAGAGGCCACAACAGTGAGAGGCCCGCGTACAGCAAAAAAAAAAAAAAAAAAAAAAAATGCCAGCTTTCTGCTGAGAGCTCTCTTTCTAGCTTGCAGATTGTCGCCTTCACGCAGTGTCCTCACGTGACAGGGGGAGAATAAGCAAGCTCTCGGGTGTTTTTTTGTTTTGTTTTGTTTTGTTTTTGCTGTACGCGGGCCTCTCAACCACTGCGCCACCAGGGAAGCCCTGGTGTCTCTTCTTAAAGGAACACTAACCCAATTGGATCAGAGCTGTACCCTTATGACCTCATTTAACCTTAACTTGAAGATTTGGGAAATTCTTAGCCTGTTCACTTTGCAAAAAAATGAGAAAGCTTCTTCTGGAGAGAATACCAAGAGTGTGACTGAACAACCATTTGATTAAGAGATCATGGGTGGGATTCATGGACTTAATTAGTCATCTCACAGCAGAAGGCATCAGTAGAGATGGGCTTATACCAGCAGAGACACTGCCAGTTTGAACTAAAGAAAAAGTAGGGCAGAGTGAAGGAACGCTATTGGACTTCTTGGATTCTATAAGATGGGACCACATAGCTATTCAGTTGTGAACATGCACCATTCCTCAAGAAAAGGGAAGAATAGTACTGAAGGTGATGTAGACATCATCAGGGCTGCCACTCCCACCACAGGCCCAGGGGTAAGGCCATTCCCTCAAAGGATAGGCCTGCTGCTCTGGTTTCAGTGGGCAAGGATGACCCAGTACCAGAGGGGTAGGGCCAAAGCAGCGAGCACCTTGGGTGGGACCGCTCCAGAGAGCTGAAGGGGCAGGCGGCCCTGCAGAGACATGAGGGTGATGCTGCCACCCCAGTGGGCCTGGAGGGCAGAGTATCGAGACAAAAGATGATTCTTCTTGAGCCTTAAGATCAAGTGGAATTTGCCTTGCTGTGGTTTGGGCTTGCTTGGGGCCCATCAACCCTTTCTTCCTTTCAACTTCTCCCTTTTGGAACACGATCATCTATCCTATGCTTGTCCCACCATCACATTTTGAAAGCACATAACTTGTCTGATTTCACAGTGTCTTAGCTGGAGAGAGATTTTGCCTCAGGATGAATCATACCCTGTGTCTCACACATATCTGATTTAGATGATATTTAGATGATATTTGGACTTTAGACGAGTTGATGCTGGAATGAGTTAAGACTTTCGGGGCTGGCGGGATGAAATGAATGTATGTTGAATGAGAGAAGGAAAGGAATTCAGGGGGCCAAGAGCAGAATGCTATTGACTGAAATTGTGTCACCCCAAAATCCACGTGTTGCAGTGCTAATCCTGACTATATTCGGTGTAAGGAAGTAATTAGGTTAAATAAGGTCATAAAGTGGAGCCCTGATTTGAGAGGATTGGTGTCCTTCTAAGAAGAGCCACCAGAGAGCTCATCATTCCCTGTCTCTCTCTCTCTGCCACGTGAGGACACACCAAGGAGGGAGTCGTTTGCAAGCCAGGAAGAGAACTCCCTCACAAGAAATGGAATGCCAGCACCTTGGTCTTGCACTTCCAGACTCCAAAACTGTGTGAAAATAAGCTTCCGTTGTTTAAGCCGCCCAGCCTGCGGCATTTTCTTGTGGCGGCCAGAGCCATCTAAAATACTGTCAGTTTTCCAAAGTAGTTGTGTTAATTTTTACTCCCACCAGCCATATATTAGAGTTCTAGTTATTCCCCAGTCTTGCCAGTATTTGGTACTGTCTGTCTTTTTAAACTTCTAGACATTACGGTGGGTGTATAGTGCTATCACATGGTAGTTTTAATTTGCATTTCTCTGATTATAAATGCAGCCAGGCACCTGGGTCTTCAGTTGTTCTTGAGTGTGAGTCAGGACGGCCAGGTCATAGGTAGTTGGGTCTTTGTGTAAATTCCCTCTCTGCTTTGTAATGCCTACGACCAAGAACACAACAGGTAAACTTTCTTTTAACAAATCTATGTGGAAATGTGCAGGGTTGGTGCTTATCTAGGTCACTGACCGAGCGTCAGGTGTTTCCTCCGTGGGATGATGGCTGTCTGTTCAAGCAGAGGCTGCCGGTCTGCCAGGTGCGGATGATTCAATACGGGGCAGTCTGTGTTGTTAGGAGTGTGGATTCTGGAGCCAGCTCGCCTGAGTCCAGATGTCAGCTTTGGAACTTTCTAGCTGTGAACCTTCGGGCAGGTTTTTCCATTTGGGCCTATTTTTTTAATCTGTAACTTGTGGATTAATAACGGTATATACCATAACGGTTGTTGAAAAGATGTAATACATTTAAATAGTGCTCAACAAATGTTAGCTATTAGTATTGCTATAATGATAATATTATTATTATCACTGCTCATTGAGCCTTGCTCAGTATAAATACCCTCAAGTTTCTAACTCCAACCCACATTGGACTGGCTTTCCTTGGCCTCATGTGCCATGTGCTGTAGCCTGCTCTGGTCAAAGCCGACCCATAGACTACGAGAGCATTTTGCTATAGCAGCAAAAAATACAGTGGTGTAGGGGCGAGGGCAGTGAATGGGGCATCAGGAAGCCTGAGTCCTAGGCCTGGTCTTGCCACACATTTGCAATGTCACCTTAACCCTCTCTGGGCCTTTATTTTGTTTTATTCTTTTATTGAGGTGTACTTTCACACTAAAGTACACACATCTTAGGTGTGCAGTTCAATGAGTTTCCACATGTGTAGACGCTGTACAGGCACCACCCAGATCAAACTCATCACCCCAGTGGGCTTCCTCATTGCGCCTCTTGGTCAATACCTCTATACAAAGGTAATGACAATTCTGATCTCTAGCACCATTGATTAGGTTTGTCTGGGTCTGTATTCTTATCTGCAAGCCAGGAAGTTGGACTGGCCATCTCCAGGCCCAGCTCGGCCAGCTCTGACAATCTGCTTACCTCGAATTCTTTTGTTCTGAAATTCAGTTGGCCTGGGAAGCTGTGAGTTTGTGCTGCGCTTGCCAGGAATTTTGGGAGCTGCCTTCCCTTGATGCTTTGTAAATCAGCTTCTCGATGTGGAGCTGCAGCAAGCAGACTTGGGTCCCCCTCCCCGTTCCCCACAGAACCCTCGTATAAGTGGACTGTATATGGAACAACCCCAACTGGGCCCAGTTGCCCTCTCCTACCAGGCCTGCAGCTGAGGTGCACAGCCCAGAGGTAAGGAGGCTTGAGACCAGCCTCAAATCACACACATTTCCCAGAACAGAGAGGTGTAGGTGCTCTGCCGTGGCAGGAGTTTGTTGAGTATGGCCTTCCCAGTGAGTTGGGAGAGCTGGGGAGAACTGGGTCATCCTGGAGATGGGCTGTGTATCCTTGGCGGGAGTTCATCCATCCACTAGGGGTGGACATGGGTACAGGGGTAAGCGATGGGTGAGGAGGCAGGGCCTCTGGCTCTCAAGGCTTCCCAAAGGCATCCACTAGCCCTTAAGAATTTCATTGGCTCATGGAAGAGACGAGAAAAGGAGGAGCTCAGGGATATCACCTTAGTACAAGGTCAGGGTACATCTCAGAAGGGGACTGTGGACAGATACAGGCCTCAGGGATACTCTGAATCTCCCAGAATTGGTCCAAATTAAGTGCTCAATATGCATTTCCAGGAACATTTTCCCCTCCTACTAACAGCTCTCAGCAAATCTCTTGGTACCATGGCCACAGAGGTCAAGGAGAACCCAGGGAAGTTCACAGATGGGACTGCCACGTCCAATTATGCAGGTTGTGCACTGTACAACTCCAGAGGAGGGATGTGGTACCTCACATTGTTGTCTGGGGAACAGAGACCTGCCCGAGGTGACAGTCTTTCTGGGCTCTGTTATGAAACCTCACATGTTCCTCCCCGAGCATCACACTTGATAGGAAGAGTAAAAATGTTGAAAGGCAAATGATGAGGTATAGAGTGGTCAAGAACCAGACTACCTGGGTTCAAATCCCAGCCCTACCACTTACTAACCCGGTTCCCTGGATAGGTGTCATAGCTTCTTTGTGTCAATTTCATAACCTATAATGTAGAGATTAGAGTAGTGTCTGCATTTCAGGATTGGTATAAGAATTAAATAAATTGATGCACGTAAAACACTTAGACAACAAACCTGGTACACAGTCATTGCTTACTAAATATTGGATAATTATTACCAGATTGGTAAAGAGATTCAAGACCATGTCCTTACGAATGAGAATTGTTTAGCCTGGAGAGGAGCAGATTTAAGGGAGACATGAAACTTCCAAAATTATAAGGACACAGATTTTTTGACTGAGTGTAAAGGAAACTTCTTCCAGTCATTGGCTCAGGCAATCGTGGCCTCTCCATCATCAGAGGCGTCCAAGCCATGTTTGGTGGGCTCCAGGGGCATTGTACAGGGTTCCTATGTCATGTGGATGCTTAAGCTGAGAAATCCCTAAGGGCGCCCCCACCCTGAAGTTCTATGACTTTTTAATTCATTACCTTTTAAAATTTTTCTTTAACGAATGAGAGTCCATAATTTGCCAGATACTGCTCTTGGCCTTGCGAGACAGTGATGAGCCATATGGAAGTCGCTGCCCTCACGAAATTGCCATTCTAGTGCTGGAAACAGACTTTTCTGTATTATTTCATCCTCCGTCTTTTCTTTCTTGGGAATTATGTATGTGGCCACAGTTGAGCTGCATGCCTTGGATTTCAGCCAGGCAAGAATGGTGAAGGAGGAAGAGGACAAGAAAGCAGGACTGCGACCTGGTCAAGTTCATCCTGCCGACTTTGAGGATGAACTTCCCTTCGTTGCTTCCTTCATCCAAATTTCTAAGGTTTTTTCATTTGGGGTTTTAAAACCAGAGAGAACCTGTATCAGCCAGGTAATAATCAATCCCCAAACCTCACTGGCATTAACCAAACAAGTTAATTTTGTCAATTCAAAGAAGTAAAACATTTTACATTAAACATTAAACAAATTAAAATGAACAAGGGATAAAAACGTATTTAACTCATTAATAAGGGAAACAGTAAGCAGGTACTGAAAGTATTTGAGGAACTCAGTATCTGTAAGCATTTTCTAAAAAAGAGTGTTAGAATAAGATTATAGGTTAGATACAAAAGTAGTTAATGTCCTACAGGGAAATAAAATCATAGCCTTTAATGTGATCTTTTCTACCCAGACAGGAATCTAGAAGTTAACGTTTAACTTCATAGTGTCTGGGTACTAATCAAAAGGTAAATAACAAAGTCAAACACAGGTATATTCTCTTGGAAAATTACGTACTCTTGGGTGGGCTTGTTAGACGATGCTCCAGTTATGATATTGAAAGGATAGGTAACCTCCCGTCCTTTTTTGCCTTATTTCCAGGTTTTAGGTAGTTCTCTTAGTCTTTTCACAAAGTTGGCTAAAGGTGGGGTGACTCTCCAGGCCCTTAGTGACTTGGGTACCCTTGTGGATTCACAGTCGAAGCACATGGACTTTCCCCCCAATTATTTCCTAGAGCAGCCATAACAAAGGAGTGCAGACTGGGTGGCTTAGAGAACAGAAATTTATCATCTCACAGTTCTGAAGGCTAGAAGTCCAAGACCAAGATGCCGGCAGGGCCATGCTCTCTCCAAAGGCGCTAGGAAAGGATCAATCCCAGGCCTCTCTCCTTAGCTTCTGGTAGTTCCTTGGCTTGGGGCAGCATAACTCCATCATCACATGGTGTTCTCCCTGTGTGCTTGTCTGTGTCCAAATTCCCCCTTTTTATGAGGATGCCAGTCATATTGGATTAGGGGCCACCACTCCAGAATGACCTCATCCTAACTTAAATAATTACATCTGCAGTGTAATTGTTTATTACACTTATTTCCAAATAAGGTCACATTCTGAGGTACTAGATGTTAGGACTTCAACATACGAATTTTTGAGGTACACAGTTCAACCCCCAACACCCCCAAAGAGGAAGAGTGTGACTAGAAACCTGACTTCTGTGCCTCAGACGAAAAGTGCCTCACATCACTTCCTGTCACATTCGCTTCACCAGAGCTATCACATGGCCCTGCCTCACTAGAAGTTAGGGTTTTCTGGGTGCCCAGGAAGCCTTGTCTCTGCCACACAAACTTAGATATTTTCTAAATCACTTCCTCCTCTGACAAATAAGAAAACAAGAAAATGGCAACTGGGGATGTGAACTCCTTGCCTGGGGTCACAGCACAATCTACTGGCCAAGACAGGTCTAGGAAGGATGCCTGTATTTTGTGTTCCACTTTCTCCTCCAGTTTCATTCATTCATTCATCAAACACATGCTAGGTTGTCTTTCAGGAAGTCCTCATATTTTGAAAAGCTTCATTTCCCTTGAAGAACAAATTTGGTCTAGTGATAGAGTGGCATTGTAGAGCAACTTATAGTGGGGCCCAAAGACATCAGAGACCCTAAGGTAGTTTGGACGAGGAAGAGGGGTGGGGTTCAAATCTGTGTTTCAACCCTTTGAGAGATTCTGCTTAAACATTGTTTAAAAAGTTCACTCTGATAGCATTGTGATATTCCTGGGTCTCGGAGAAGGCCTTGGGTAGGAGAAAGCCTAGTGTAACTAATCAAATTAGTGAGGTGAAGTTGCTGCTAAGCATGCTAATTGGTTAATGAGTAAATGTAACCATTTTATTTAAATTAGCAGCAAATTTCAAGCAATCCTCAAAATAACTGAGAATATTAGCCCTAATTAGTGTAACAGCCTGGAAAATTTCTTCTGCTGGGAAAAGTGCAACAATGGGGTCTCCCCACAGGCTCTGTTTATTCAGTCGATCACTCATTCACTCACTCATTCCTTCATTTGCTCATTCAACAAACATGCATTGAGTATTATGTTAGGCCAAGAACTGTGAGAGGCAGAGACAGCTTTACCAAGGTCCCTGACCTGGAAGAGCCCCAATCTAGAGAGGGAGTCGGACACTTAGAAATTACCGTTTATACGGTGCAACCTACGGCCCCAAGCCACTTTCTCATTAGGCCATCAGAGGAGAAACGGGACAAGAAAAGGTCTGAAGACCTCTCCCATTCTTTCTGCCTGAATCTTCTAGACTGTAAAAGACACAGGGGGGAAAAAGTGCTTTTTCCACAGGAAGGTAAATTTTTGGCTGTAGAAGAAGGAAGATGAAAGGAACTTAAATTCTTTCTAAAGTTTTTGAAATACTGAAGCTGCCACGTTTATGCTTCAGGAAGTGCTTTTTGACTCAAGGTATAAACATTACAATTGAGTTGAAAGAAGTCTTCTATTTACCCCGGAGATGAATTCCCTGTTAGATCAGGTAATGTGTTTAAGAGAAGTGTGGAATTGTAGATGGAATTTGTTGCCTCTGCTTTTTGGAATTTCTAGAATTTCTTCATTTTTTTCTCACTTGGCTCTCCATGCATATACACACACATGCAGAGAGAGAGAGAGAGAGAGAGAGAAATGAGTGGGAAAACTAGCTTATTTCTCTGTCTGCTAATCACTTTCTAGAAACTGCCATTCCCACGTGGGGTCATGATAAAGCCATCACCCCTGGCCTGGTCGGCAATGCTCCCAAGGCCAATGCATGCGGCATTAGAGGCCCTTCCTGAACTGTGCTTGCACCCCCAGAACTTTCAGGTAACATCTGAGAGACAGCTGAAAAATTTTACTTTGTGGGATGAGAATTTAAATCGCCAGCCACTTCTCTGTGACCTTTGGCAGACTTCTTCACTTCTCTGCGATTTATACCTATAAATAAATGAGAATGCCAGGCACCAAGTGGTTGTGAGGTTTTGAAAAACTTCCCTGAGTTTGTTTCTTGGCTTCTCATGTGTGGTTTTATTGCCCAGGCATCAGCTGAGGACTGTTAGTGCAGGGCCCCGACTGGATTACGGTCCTGGGGGAGCCTTACCCTGTCCTGAAACTCTGGCTGGCCACCTCCAGCTCTGCATTATTCGGGGACTAATCCAAATAGGATTATTTGGATCTCTTCATTTTCTTAGTACATCCTCTGCATTTAATATTTTATTTTATATTTCTTAGAGCTTCCGAGTGCTAATTTGATCATATTTTTTTGCAATTCTATAAGTTGTTAGCTCTTCCACTAAAGTAGAGATTGACTATGGTAAGATACAGAGCAAAATAGTTCCTTGTCTCTGACCCAAGAATCTTGTGTTTTCTACCAGCATCTGTTAGGTTAGCTTGTTAGTAGGGTGAAGTCTCAGATCCTTCACAATTCTTTATTTTAAATTGAAGTATAGTTGCTGTACAATATTATATGTTACAGGTGTACAATATAGCGACTCACAATTTTTAAAGGTTATACTTCATTTATAATTATTATAAAATATTCGTTATATTCCCCATGTTGTACAATATATCCCTGTAGCTTATTTTATGCCTAATAGTTTATACTTCTTAATCCCCTACCCCTATATTGCCCCTTCTCCCATCCCTCTCCCCACTAGTAACCACTAGCTTGTTCTTTATATCTGTGAGTCTGTTTCTTTATGTTATATTCACTAGTTTGTATTATTTTTTAGATTCCACATATAAGTGATATCACACAGTATTTGTCTTTGTCTGACTTAGCATAATACCCTGCAGGTCCATCCATGTTGCTGCAAATGGCAAAATTTCATTCTTTTTTATGGTTGAGTAATATTCTATTGTGTGTGTATGTGTGTGTGTGTGTATAATGTATTTGTATAAAATATATATATTATATACATATGTATGTGTGTGTGTATGTATATATACTGCATCTTCTTTATCCATTCACCTGTTGATGGGCACGTACATTGCTTCCATATCTTGGCAATTGTAATTAGTGCTGTTATGAACATTGTGGTGTGTTCTATCTTTTCTAATTAGTGTTTTTACTTTTACTTTTTTTGATAAATACCCAAAAGTGGAATTGCTGGGTCATATGGTGGGTCTCTATTTATTAGCCTCTGAGCTGTAGCCTCACACGTTTCCAGGGGCCACCATTCCTGTGGGGTACAGAGTGAGTGGGGCCTCTGGGGTGATGCAGTGTCTAGCCCTGGGACGCCCTGCTTCTTGCACATCCTCCGGACAGCCATCCCTCAGCTCCTCCCCTCGGCCCTCTCACTTTCGCAGTGCAGGCTGCTTGTTTGAGGGGGTAGCTTTTGCTCCAGAGGGCCCAGGGCAGTGATTGATGCCCTCACAACCTTGGGGTCAGGGGAGGCTGGGATCTAGGCCCAGTTCTGCCCATAGCACATGTGTGATTGCGGCCAGTGACGGAGTCTTTCTAACGCCAGTTATAATCCATGAATTGGGGCTTCACTAAATTATTATGAGGGCTCTGTTGGCCCATATGTGACAACACCTAGCCCAGTGCCTAGAACATGATGTTCGGTGTGATTATGTCACACTCGAGGGCAGCCTCTCCACGGGTGCAGAAGGGGAACACTCAAGGGCAGGAAGAGCAGGCTGGCCACCGGTGCTGCTTTCTCTCCCAGCACGGCCTCCCTTAGATCCGGCTCCTCCGCAGGGCACGGCCCAGGTGACCATCACAGGGCTCCGTCTCCATCACGTCTCCATACTCATGGCCCGCCCGTGAGTATCTGCCTGGAGCTGGTCTCACCCTGCTTTAGGAAAGTACCCCATTGCCATTTCCCTTTCAGTAGTTGCACACCGAGCAGAGCCGTGGCCCTGACACATCAGCTCAGCCCGGGACACAGGCACACAGATGTCCGTGCCGCAGTGGTGACCTCCTCTTTCCCCGGAGGCCACTTGATTTGTTATTCACTCCACACGATGCGTTCCTCGCTTCGTGTCCAAACTCCACAGCTAGCGTTGAAAACAGTGAGTTCTGTGCGGCTTTAATTAAGCCCCATAGGCTGGGAAGGAGCGGTCCTTAGTGGCCCCGCAGTGGGCCAGCGATGAGGAAACCGGTTCCAGCTCACTACCCAGACAGAGGCTGAGCTTCCCACCACTCACCTGCCATTCTCGGAGAGCTTTGCCTCTCAGGCCTCGGGCCTTGGGGATAGGTCACTGAGCCAGCATCCAAGGAGCTGAATTTGGAACCCGACTTGGCTTTGTGGTCTCTTACAAGTCACTTCACCTCCCTGAGCCTCAGCTTCCTGATCAGGAAAGCGGGGGTGGATGCTGAGATTTAAATCAAGTAACCAACTCCTATGTGCCTGGCACCAAGCCTGGCACGGAATGGGGCTCAGTAACGTTGGCTTCTTATTCTAATTAGGGCAATCTCTCAACAGTTTTGGGGAGCTTGCTAAGCTGCCTAAAGATAATGCTAACGACAGCTTACATTTATTGTTTACTGTTTCTAGGCATTTTTCTAAATGCTTTGTGTGTATAATCTCGGTTAAAACCTTCTAGAGCCCTGGGAAGTAGGTACTGCTATTACCCCATTTGTACAGGGGAGAAACTGGTCACATAATTACCAAGAGGTAGCACCTGGCTTGAAACCCTGGTTGCCTAACTGGGAACCCACGCTCCAAGCCGTGGCTCAGGACTGCCTCCCTGGTTTCATTAGATGTGTGGCCTCCACTCTCAGGAAGTTCTCTGGACAGAGACAGGACAGTAGGCCCCTGTTGTGTGGTGTGATGAAGGCTTGGCGCCGAAGAGATGTTCAGGGCACACTTGCTGGATGAATAAAGGCTGCGGTGAGAATACAGGGAGGGAGTAGCCGATCTAGCCAACCACCAGGCATGTTCTTCTTCTTGGGTTCTAAAGGAAAACCGAGTTTAATTTGCAGTTTCCTCCCTGAGAGGACTTACGGCAGGGTCCAGAGACTGGGCTGAAGGAGAATTGAAAATACTACCCAGTCAACTCTGTCCTTCCCACCCACCATGGGCCAGGCCATGGAACACAGGCGAGTCAGCTCTCTGGACTCATGAGGGCTCTCTGCGTGTGCCCTTGCCTGTGGAGCTCCTGCTTTGCCCTGAGGAGCTGGGACGACCATCTCCCCGTAGGATGCGGACCCCGAGGATGCTCCAGCTGTATTGTGCCATTTTATATAAGGGACTCGAGCATCCGTGGATTTTGGTGTCCGCGGGGGTCCTGGAATCAATTCCCCACACATCCTGAGGGATAGCTGTCTGTATAAATGTAATTGTCATCACAGCTGATGGATATATACGTGAATTGGTGTACTTGTTAGTGGTCTCTCTCCACCACTACATCGTAAGCTCCTTGAGGGCAGGCACTTTGCTTTGTTCTCCAGCGTATCCCTGGTGCCTAGCACACTGCCTAGCACAGAGTAGGGTTCAGTGCACCTCTGATTAGCAAATGGATCTGTTCATAAAGTTGTTCATAAAGACTTTTTAGTGAATGAAGGTAGTCTTCATAACACGACCTCCTAGCAGCCTGCCCGGACACACTGGCTTTGCCACTTACCAGCCTTAACCCAGAAGCCTGACCCTTCATCTGTAAACTGGAGTTAAACTCACCTATCTGATAGACTCTATCAGATAGAGGTTTTGTGAGGGTTAAATGGAGAAATACATAGGATGCTTGGCACTATGCATGGCATAGTGTAAGTCCTCAATTAATACATCATCATTGCTGTTACTTTTATTGGTAGTGTGAGTTATTATCAGTCAAGATAGGCTCTGGCAGGATGTGTACTTTTAGACCTAGTATCTTTTCATGGAGACCCAGGGATGGGAGCTTGAGAGATGTGCCCTCCCCCACTGGGATGGAAGCCAGATCCTTGTCACTTTTCTCGATGAGGGCCAGTTGCTATGGGTACAGGTTGGACAGGAGCGGGGGC
The DNA here is from genome assembly GCF_059928025.1 of Delphinapterus leucas. Lineage (NCBI taxonomy): Eukaryota > Metazoa > Chordata > Mammalia > Artiodactyla > Monodontidae > Delphinapterus > Delphinapterus leucas. The sequence continues at coordinate 44,224,958 of NC_143135.1, forward strand.
TTCTCCTGCCACCAATACTTGCTGGCACACAGAGCTGGCCTGCCTTTCCGTTTGACCCCAGCCCCATGCAAGAGAGACTCTCAGGCCCTAAGCGTTATCCTATTGGCAGGGCTGTACTAACACCCTCCCCACCGCCCCCGGAGCTTTCTCCCCCACTCAAGCTGGTTTTGCACAGCTGCATCCAGGAGAGCCCGGGATAAGAACAGCAAGCCAATGACAGAATGTAAGTCACAAGCATTTCATCTCAGGAGAGACTCTTTCTTTCATCCATTTGGAGCAGGAAGTGGGGAGGTTTCCCCAGAGTCTATACCAGTGCTCTGCAGCCCTTTGCACAAAGCGCCGGCCATTAGGAAGTGGGCTGCTCCTTGCTGCGTTTCTAAGTAGGGTGTCAGTGGCATTTTGGGTAGGGCAGTTCTTCGTTCTGTGGGACTATCCTACCCAGTGCAGGATGTTTAGCATCCCTGGATCCTGACCACCATCAATGTTGATGTGGAGCCAAAACATCCCCCGCTCATTTCCAAAGGTCCCCTGGAGGAGGTGTTACCATCCCTAGCTAAGAGTGTGACGATGAAGGAGTACAAGAAATAGGCTTGGGACTTCCCTGGTGGCACAGTGGTTAAGAATCTGCCTGCCAATGCAGGGGACATTGGGGTGGGCCCTGGGGTTGGAGAGGAACTTCTGCCTCTGAGGCTCAAGGTCAGGATGGAGGGAAGTTCAGGAGGAACACGTTTGCAGCTGTCTTGCAAGTAAAGCAGGGGGCATCTGGATGCATTAGAGAGTAGAGGAGATTTAGGAACGTTGCTCAGGGGAAGTGTTGTTTTTTTTTTTTTTTTTTTTTGCAGTACGCGGGTCTCTCACTGTTGTGGCCTCTCCCGTTGCGGAGCACAGGCTCCGGACGTGCAGGCTCAGCGGCCATGGCTCACGGGCCCAGCCGCTCCACGGCATGTGGGATCTTCCCCGACTGGGGCACGAACCCGAGTCCCCTGCATCGGCAGGCGGACTCTCAGCCACTGTGCCACCAGGGAAGCAGGGGACAGGGGTTTGAGCCCTGGTCCAGGAAGATCCCACATGCCGTGGAGCAACTAATCCCGTCGTGCACCACAACTACTGAGCCTGTGCTCTAGAGCCCACGAGCCACAACTACTGAGCCTAAACTCTAGAGCCCACGAGCCACAACTACTGAGGCCTGTGTGCCTAGAGCCCGTGCTCCACAACAAGAGAGGCCACTGCAGTGAGAAGCCCGTGCACCGCAAAGAAAAGTAGCGCCCACTCGCCACAACTAGAGAAAACCCGCGTGCAGCAACGAAGGCCCAATGCAGCCAAAAATAAATAAATAAATTTATTTTTTTTAAAAAAAGAAAGAAAATATCTTTTAAAAAAAAGAAAGAAATAGGCTTGGGGATTTGGGAATGGCTGGTGGCACTGAGTGGGGATGTCTGAATTGTGTTTATATCAGGGAAGCTTAAGGATGTGCTTGTCTATTTCAAGAAAGTGCCTAAGTAGATGTGTTCAGAATATATCATGGGCCGAAATGGATTCTTATATTTGATTTTCCTGACTAACCCCATTGTCACTACACTGCCTTTGTCCCAGCTGCTTTTCCTGAAATCTATTCATTGCTGCACGCTAGTCCTGCCAGCGAATCCTTGAGGTTAGCACTGTGTTAATATACTGGGAATTTCAGCAGAGCTGGGCTCTCTAAATCAATCACCAAAACAGCTTTTTTTTTTTTTTCTTGCTCAAAAATACACTGCGAAATGCAGGAACATGTGTGGGAGTGGAGGTTGACTTGGGTGAAGGACACACGTAAAAGGAAAATTTCATAACTTTTTTTTTCTGCAGGAAAAAGGTCTTAATTCTTGTAGAACTGGGCTACAGAACACATTTATGTCTCTGCCGTATCTTTAGCTCCTCAGAACATCTTGGGCTACTCAGAAGTCACTCAGTAATGTTTGCCTGGGGCATTATAGGTACTTAACAAATACGTGTTGGATACAGGAATGAGTAAATTCATGGAAAATTTAAGCCTTTTAAGTGATGACCGTGGTATGGACTGATCAGTATTTACCTTCTCAATCCCCCTGGGGGTTTCCAGGGTGTCAAGGTTCGCCACGGGAGTGTAGACTTCTCTTCCCCAGAGTTTGCTCTGAAGGGAGGGAGAGAAAGGGGCTGCCTATTAGAAGTGGGTGGGGTTGAGATAAGATAGGTGTGTATTAAGATTTGCTTCTTAAGGAAAGCAATAAGGGAGCATGTTTTGAGATTGATGGAAAGAAGTCTATAGAGAACAAGCTCTGATAGATGGGGAGGGAATGAAGCAACATTCTCAGGGTGGGGACAGGGCAAGATGGGAGAGGATGGGGTCCAAGGCCATTGGGGTGGGCCCTGGGGTTGGAAAGGAACTTCTGCCTCTGGGGCTCAAGGGCAGGATGGAGGAAGGTTCAGGAGGAACAACTTTGCAGCTGTCTTGCAAGTAAAGCAGGGGGGATCTGGATGTATTAGAGAGTAGAGGAGATTTAGGAACCCCGCTCAGGGGAAGTGGTTCAGAGGCTGGGCAGGCACTCGAAGAAGGTATACCAGGTAATGCTGCGGGGCACCCTTGACGTTGAAAGCCAGGAGCTTGTGATGGGCCTAACTTGCCCACTTCTGTGATTTTTTTTTTGGAGTTACAGAAAGCTCCACCTCCAGGGAACGGGTGTGGAGAAGGTGTATGAGGCTGCAGAGGTGGGGTTTACAGGGTGTTGAATGCAGAAAGGATGAGGAATTAGACTTGAAGGTGCTGGCGAGGGGTTGACGGCAAGAATGTGAATATAGCCTTTCTAGGGATCTGGAGAGGCCAGGAGGGAGAGGAAGGCAGAAAAGGTTATTATTCCGAAGGTCTCAGTTAGCTTGGTGAGCAGGCATTTGGGAAGTAAGAGAGGGCGTAATCAAGATTAAGATTTCAGGGGTATAGCAGTTCGGGCACTGAGAGCTGGGGTCTGGATGTGAATGGCCCTCCCTGGAATTGAAGCCATGGTGCAGGTTGGGTCATTCGTTGATTGGGACTCTGAAGTCTTGCTGGTGGGATGTAGAGGAAGCTGTGAGCCTGATGCCAAAGACCTTGATGGATGCGGTGGGCTACCTGGTGAGAACAAAGTCGGCAGAGGTTGGTGGTGTCTAACGTCTGATGCTTAAAGAGGAGATGCTTTTATACCAGAATGTAGGAGCTGAGGGTGGAAGGAGTGCTGCAGGGAGAAGAGAGTGTCAGCTCCATCTCATGTCCCTGATGAGAGAATCGGCAGGTTCAAAGGCACACAAGAGTGGCGGTATCCTCCAGGAAGAGCTATTTTGGAAGGGACAATGTGGGACTGCATCCTGCAGGCCTGTAAGCCTTGTAGTTGCCCAGCCTCGAGACCAAAGAAAAAGCCCAGAGACAGCAACAGAGACATCAGTGGTTCATTGGGCAGGGGGATCTTACACAAAGTGTCCTGGAGCAACACCCCAGGGTGTGTAGCAAATGGTGGACAGGACATGGCAGCAGTCTTTGCTACTCAGAGGAGAAGGAAGCTACCATTTATAGGGCAAATTGATGTCAGGCACGCTCATCAGTTTCCAGGGGTTAATGAAGGCCTATAATTAAGAGGATTGGATAGTCATGTGAGTGAAGCAGGGACTGGTCCAGCAGGGGATGTACAGAGAGCAAGAGAACAGCCATCTTTAAGGACCTAACCATACACGCAGGCAAAGGCCCCATCTTTGAAAGACACTGGGATTTTGATAGGTGTTTTCAGAAGACTCAAGGTGAGGCTTAGGAGGGAGGCAAACAAGGGAAGATTAACCAGGAAAAGAAGCACAGAGCATATCAGGGGGTGAGAGAGGGTGAGAAAGCCCCATACAGACAACACAGATTAAACCTTAGGTACACACTTAGGCCCCATGGGAACTGGGAGGGTGGGAGGAAAGGGATGGCAGAATCAAACTGGGGGAACCACCTCCCCTTTACTGCAGCCACTGCAGTCACCCTCGGTCCCCAGCTTCTGTGCTCAGGACAAGGCACCCACTCCCAAAGCTCTCTCCATCCCCACGGCAACAGAACTCTGTCCCCATCACATCACGCTGCTTTCAGTCCAGGATCAGCAGGGCTCCATGGAGCCTCTGCTCTGCCACGGAAAAGGGGTCAGAGTTCCAGCTGCCAAGGGGAAAAGAGGGCCAGGTCTTGGAGACCTTGAGAGGTCAGGGAAGACTTTCTGGAGGAGGAGCTGCGCCTGGACCTTAAAGAAAGAGTAGGATGGTGGAGCAAAAGCAGAGCAGGAAGAGGGCTTCAGGAGTGGGGCACAGGCGGAAAGGGATGGAATCGAACCTTCCTTTCTTTCTTTAGTAAAGAGCAGGGTATCATAGTGGTTGAGAGCTGGGCTTTAGAGCCAGGTGACCCGAGTTCAGCTCCCGGCTCTGCCACTTGCTGTCTGTTCATTTACCTCTAATTCTGTTTTCTCACCTAAAAATGGAGATGATAATACACCCACTTATGCCGGGTTATTTTGAGGATGAAATAAGTGTGTTTGTAAAACAGCATCCCTGACACACCTGTGAAATGAGCTACCTGGGTCAGTACACTTTTGCCACATAGCAAACTACCCCAAGATTTAGTGGCTTAAGACACATCCATTTATTTAGCTCAAGATTCTGAGGGTCGATAATTTGGGCTGGACTGTGCTGGCCCTGTCTTCTGCTGGTCTCATCTGGGCTCAATCAGGCAACTGTGGCCAACTGCTGGTCAGCTAGTTGAGTCCGCTTCTGGAGGTGAGCTGTCAGCTGAAGTGAGGGAGCTTCTGGGCCATGTGTGGGTCATCATCCCAGCTGCTTCACATGATGGTGGTGACAGGGGTTTCTAAGAGCAGCAAGAAAGGGCAAGCGCAACCGCATGAGTGTTTCTCGGGTCTCTGCTTGCATCACGTTCGCTATGGAAATGTTGTCAGGGGTCAAAGAAGTTACACGGCCAACGCAAACTCACGGGGCAGAGAAATAGACTCCATCTTTGAAAGGAGGAGTGACAAAGTCACATTGCAAAGTGGTTCATGCGCAAGGATGGGGAAAATCTGTAACTATTTTTATTATATATCACAATGCCCTATTGTGTTCACTTTGTATTTCATTAATTCACTCATTCATTTGTTCACTCATTCATGCAAAAATAATTACTGAGTACCTATCTTGTGGGATGGCAAGAAAAGTAATCCCCAAAAGAATGGCCTCAGTTTCCTAGTCATAGTGCAATCCATCTGGCATTGCTGTCTGAGGTCTGTGACATCCAGTAAAGACATGAGCTGGACCTTTTTCCCCAGTAAATCAGGTTATACTCTTTCCAGAGAAGAGGGAGATGAAGTGGGGGATGGTGTTAGAGCAGGTGAAATAGAAAGATTTATATTTGCAAATTAAAATGAGATACCAGTATTTCATCCCCAGGAAGTCCATTTTTCTGGGCTAACTTCTCCCTGCTGGATCTTAACCCACACGTTTTATTACCGTGATCTTTCCTCCATCTTCCGGATCACTGAGGTTGCTGGTGACTCCAGATCTCTGTTGACCGCAGGTTAAAAACTGTTACACACACACACACACACACACATGCACTCCCCTGGGAACATTCTAAGATTTTTCTCAATTCAGTGCAGGATAACAGCTGTGATATGCCAGCAAGGGACTAAGCCCCTCATTGCTCATGGGGGCCAGGTAAGAATTAGACTGTGTCCTGGGGGGAAAATATTGAGAATCTTATCCTGGAGAGAGAATCCTATTCTATCCAAAATATTAATCTACAAGGCTACATGGAGGGTGTTGTCCAAGGTACTGGTCCAAAACTAAGCAGAGAGAAGCTTAGAGAACACTTAGAGTAAGGAATATGAAACAGGCACCAGGGAGGGAGCCTGGATGGATGTCTGAGCTGGAGCTCAGTGTCCCTGGAATAGTTTAGTAACACATTCATTTAATCAACTAATATGTTTTTGAGTATATGTTTCATACCAAGCACTGAGTTGGATGAGAGACAATAGTTAGCAAGACAAGCACGGTCCCAGCCCTCAGGGATCTTGGAATCTGATGGGGAGAGACTGATGGTACAAGAGCATGACTAACGGCTAACCAGACAGTCCCCCATCAACCCTATGCTGTGGGTACCATTATTATCTCTTGCTTTTACAGATGAATAAATTGAAAGATGAATGGCCAAGTAAATCGTCTACAGTCACACAGCTAATGAATGATGAGACTGGGGACATAAATCCAGAGTCAGTCTTTCTTGAATCATTCTCCTTCCCCTGCCCCACTAGATCGAGTCCTCCTGGTATATCTTTTGCAAGCCCCTTTTACTTGTCTTTAAGCGCACGCATCACATTTTGTGATTCTATTTGTGTGTGATTGTTTGGTGAGGGACCATAGCAAAATAGGTGTGTCAGCCAGTTCAAGCTTTGTTATGCTCTAGTAACAGGTGACCTCGAAATCTGAGTGGCTTACAGTAACAAACATTTCTTGGTCTCGCTACATATCCAAGTCTTTCTTGACCTTATCTTCTTTTTGCAGTACTTGTCAAAAACAGCCAACAGTAACAAAGGCGTGCTCTTCATCGAAAGCACAAGCTCATTTGCCATGTTTTGTCTACCAATTTATTGCAGGCAACAGCTTTGCCACATATTTCATTGCTGCATAAAAGAGATCACCATCTTTCCAGCCTCCAGGGATGGTTCCTCACCACCCACTTTCTGGCCCCAAAGTCAATGTCTCACGTTCTAGGGTTTGGCACACACCCGCTCATCTAGAATCGATTTCTTTATCATTCAGCTTAGGTAGATGATGTGCAAATCTCAGGGGCTTAAACCAAGGACTGCTTATTTCTTGTTCGTGCCACATGGTCATTACAGTTCAGCTGCAGCTCTGTGTCACTTCACCTTTTCTGGGACCAAAGGAGAAGCTCCCCTCTGGGACGCTACCAGTCCGCTGGCAGAGAGCAAAGAGAGACATGGCAGATGTCACGATTGCTCTTAAAGCTTCTGATTGGAAATGACGCGCGTCTCTCCTACTGATGTTCCATTGGTTAAGGACACGTGGCCAGGTCTGACACTAATGATGCAGGGATGTGTCAGAGCTCAGTCTGGAGGGAAGCACAGGAGTGGCCTCACAGGACAGGGCAGTGAATCAATCTGTTAGAGGCGTTAAGGAGTGTGCATTGACTGTCGCAGGCAGATGCAGAGTTGGCAGACGTTGTATTTTGAAAAGAGGAATGTCAGGGCACATTTTCCTAGGCGCACGTGATGCACTCCATCTTAGCCGTTTGTCAGTGAGTAGATGGAGGTGGTGGTAGATGAGCAGACACAGCTATAAAGAGTTTTGAGCAGCGCATACGTGGGACCAGCAGTCAAATAGCAGGTGTGTGAGCTTTCTTGAAGATGGAGAATGTACAGATGAACAAGAGAACTGTATTTGTACTTGGACAATTGGACTTGATGGGAAGGAGTAACAACCGTCAACAACAACTAAAATAAATACAGGTAGTTTAAGCTAAAAACAAAGGGTTGGTGCTATTAGAGCAACCCTGGGGTGATTCATTTATAGACTCGAAGGGAGGGTTGCCTGGGGAAAGGCAGGAACAGGGCAGCTCTCAGCAGTACAGGTTCACAGATCTTCTCTAGAGAGTTGCCCTAAATGTGTCTTAGCTATAGTACTGCCTCATCTCTGTGTCTCTCCGTTTCATGTTTTAAATTCCTGGGAGGAGGGAGCCTTCTCGGCCCCTTAACAGCCCTATTCTCGCCAATGGGCAGGTGGTAGAGTCACAGAATACAGACTACTGGGTGCCCAGCCCTATTCTCAGAGGAGATGGGTCATTGTTAGACATTGCAGGCTCAGTCCTGCCTCTTCACAGCTGCCAGCCCCAGTCCCTGGCTCTGCCCCTTCCCGCCTTGTTCTGATAGCAGCACACATCCCATGCGCATCCTTCCTCTCCGTGACAAGCCCAGGTCTGCAGCCTCCGGGGCCTGACCCGCCACACTGGCCATCGCTATTAATGGGGCCTCCTCTGTGCCCCGGCCCTCGGCAGCCTGTTTCTGCCTGAAGTCGCCTTCATCTGCAGCCTCCATCCATGTCAGAGGGCTCTGCTGGAGAGAGCTCCCCAGGCAGGCATCTGTGTCAGGTGTGGGGTGCAGGTTGAGAGCAGGGGGAATGAGGGAGGACCGGCAGCAGGAGAACCTGGATGCGAGGCTAAGGTCCAGGCCGGGGCGGTTGACAAGCACTGCTCCCTCAGGACAGACACCAGAGGCTGCAGAAAATGAGGGGCTCAGCCAGCAACCCCAGTCCAGGGCACCTGTTCATTGTCTCATCCTGGACCAATGCTGACCTTACTTCCCCATAACTTGAGCTCCCTCTGCAGCTCTCAACTTCTCCACTTATACCCACATGATTGATAATATTCAGATACTCAGTCCACTCCCAGGAACTTACTAGGGCTGTGTGAACCTCCAGGCTCACTAGCTTCTCACCCCCTGAAGAAAGCATACTGGCATGCAAACGAGTGAGATACTTCCTTATCTTGTAAAAAAAAAAAAAAGTCAGACATTCACAAACTTCAGTACTTTATTATTAAAACAAATGACTTGCTTTATTATAAGAAAGAATAAACCTTATACACACATGATATCTACATTCACCCTGTGCCTAAGATCCACTGGGCTATATGACTCCATGATCCTTTTGCCTCATCCCCTTTGGTAATCTGGAAAGGTCTCCTGTATCTTCCGTATTAGCCAAGACTCTTGGTTGCAAGTGACAGAAATGCAACTCAATCCAACTTAAATGCAAAAGAAAGTTTATCATCTCATGTAACTGACAAATTCATGTCTGTTCTGGTTCAGGCAGGGCTGGATCCAGGGGCTTCAATGACACTTTTGTTTCTCTCTCTCTCTCTCTCTCTGTCTCTCTCACACACACACACACACACACACACACACACACACACTCTCACCACCATTTGACTCTGGTTCCTTTTATGTGTAAACTTTGTCTCTCCTATACTAACAGGGGAAGGGGCTTCTGTGATTTACCTCAGGAAAAAAGGCAGCAGGTAACTCTGGACTTAGAGCCGTCCAGCTTGACCCTACAAATCCAGGGGGGACTTTTATTGGCCCAGACTGGGTCATATGCCTGTCCTGAAACCAACTCTGGGCCAAGGCAATGGGTTACTCTGATTGGCCAGCCTGTGATTCAGGCCTACCCCCCTGACCAGGGTGAGGCAAGGTGCTGTTACAAGAAAGCAGATAAAACTCTCAGCATCAAGAGTCCTGCAGCCGTCTTTTCTAGTTCGTCTCTGGTTTCTCACTGGTTTCCATGCAGAAGCCCAGGGTGACCCCTGTCACCTGGCTCTCTCCTGAAGCCGAGGGGCTCACAAGGACACACTGGGCCCAGGAGATACCAGCAAACACAGAAAGAGCAAAGAGCGCAAGGTGGGGGATTAGGTTTGCCGACGGGGCTGGCTGGGCTGCACACAGCCCCATAGGTAGTGGTACAGAGGTGACACCTGTGCTGCAGGCACAAAGTCTGGAATGAAACAGGAAAACAGACAGCTGGGAATCGAAGGCAGACTTTCTGAGCCTGGCAACAGTGCCCACACTGCTTCTGCCACTGCCTGGTTCAGGTGCATAGTGGCAGGACCTACCTTAGCCTTTTCTGTTCGGTCTTATGTTCAGAGACCACACCTCAGTCCAAAGCTCTACTCTTCTCCCAGCTTCCCTGCAGGCTTACAACTGAACTCTTCCAGACAGGCCTGCCGAGTGGCCTGAGTCACCTCTAATCCCAGCTCACTTCCAAGCCCCTTGAATGTTGAATGTCTCAGAAGACTCTGAGAATCCCTCAGATGGGCTAGCAGGTGGAGGGCCCATTAATCTGAAGTCACAGCTCCCCACAGCCTGCAGGGTGCTGTCCAAACTCTGCAGCCCCCAAGCTGCTTCCCCAGCCTCACCTCGCCACCCCGCATCGGCACTCTCTTTTCCCAAATGGCAATGCAGTGCCGAGCCTCTGTGACTTTGCTTACCCTGTTCCCTCTGCCAGAGGTCCCTTGTCCTGGTCAGTTATCTGGACAAACTGCTCTCTTCTTAAGCTGTTCTCAAAACTCATCACCCACAGACCAGCTCCGGGTAGCGTTCATCACTCCAGCTCTGGCCCCCAGCACTTTGCCTGCTCCTGGTCTGTGCTAAGCCTGGCCAGGAGGCTATTCTCTCTGCCCTGTTCAGCATGGCTGTCTTCCCTCCAGGCTGAGAGCTCCCAAGGGAGGCCCTGCCTGGTCCCTCTCTGCTCCCCAGTGCCCGCTCAGGCCCACACCCTAGACGGCACCAAGGAGTGTTTGCTGAATTAAACTGAGTGGACTGCTGTCTAGGGGCTGAGTGCCAGTTACAAACCTGGGGGTTTTGCGTGCTTAGCCTCACCTGTTGCCCCTCCCCAGGGAAATGGGCTCACAAGGGGAGGGGGTTTCTGAGCTAGGGACCTTGCTTTCCACAGTTATGAATGTTTACAAATGTTTCCATTGCCTATAGGTACCTGGTCCTGCGGTTAGTGAACATAAGATCATTTTGGAAATGACTCCCCTTCGTTCCTGATTTAGCATCAGTGCCCTGCAGCCCTCAGCACGGTAACCTCTGTGTCGAGGGGTTAATGACCAGTAACCAAACCCTTAAATCAGCCCGCCCTGTCTGCAGCGGGGCCAGAAGCTCATACTTGGTAAAGAGGACAAGGACCATTTCTAGCACACATTGCGGATGTCACAGTCACCACGCAAAATTGAAATTTAAGAAAGCAAGGCTCTGCTCCTTCTCTGCCCCGCCCCGCCATGCCCACACCCTGCCTGCTGTTTCCGTAAATCCTTACCCGCAGGCCTACTGGCCAGGCAGAATCAGGGAGGGGAGCCCAGAGATGAGGGGCACTGAGGCAGGGAAGCTGGACCAGCAGCACCCCATACACACGCACTGGGTCTCTTCTCGCCCTCCATCCCTGCCTGACTGTTCCTGCCCTGCAGTGCCTGTGGCCAGACTAGAGCCTTGATGAGCATTTTAACCCTCACAACTGCGTTCTACAGGTCAGGAAACTGAGTGGCTCTCAGCTAGGCAGTGAGGGTGGAGACTTGACTTAGAAGCCCACCAGACCACCCTTTTCCTAGACCAGCAGTTCTCAAATGTTCACGTATATCAGACTTAATTGGAGGACTTGTGAAAACACAGATTCCTGAATCCTACTCTCAGAGTTTCTGTTTCAGCAGGTTTGAGACTGGGCTCCAAAATGTGCTTTTCTAACAAGTTCCCAGATGATGCTGGGACCACACTTTGAAACTGTTGTCCTAAACAGTGGTGCATCCCAACCTCTCACCACCCTCCTCAGAGTTTTACAAACAGTGCCCTGAAGATAGATCCTGCTTACCCCCCACAATGAGAAGGAGGTTTGGAATCCAGGTTCTGTCCCTATGTTTCCTCCCTAGGCTGCCAGAGTCCCCTCAATACACCTACTTTTCCACCTTGGCTGCACACTGGAATCACCTGGCCTAAAACCCCAAGCCTAGGCCTTACCCCTAAGACTGTGATTTATAGTTTTTAAAGCTCCCCAGGTGATTCAAATATGCAGCCAAGGTGGCAAGCACCGCCTGAGTTTGATCGCATTTAGGGCTGTGTCCTTTTCACGCCTCTATCCTCCCCCGTTTCATTTGCTCACAGGTCTTTCTACTCTCCCAGTGCACACCCCCTCCTCCAGGAAGCCCACCCTTCAGGCCACAGGTTGGCTCTCCTTTCAATGATCTTTGCCCTCCCATTCTGATACTTTGTAATCACCCTATTATGTGTAATTTTCAACCCCTAGACTGTCACTCCCCTGGTGTGACCCCCAACCCCACAGAGAGCTGGGCTCTTAATTCTTGGTTGGGCTACAACCGTCCTCCAGGGTACAGATCCCCTCTAAGTATCCAAAGAAATGACTGCAAGGACCCCACTTTGCCCTGGGTCACTTTTCCCATGAAAGCACCCTGAGAATAGAGTTGTTTTCTCCCTGTTTCTGAACCTCTTGTAAAGAGTGTCCGCCTATGGCTCTCCCCCTTCCAACCCCTCACCACTCACCAGGCTAAGGAAGGTTTTAGCCAAATACCACCACTGTCGCCCCATCTCCTGACGAGAGAGTGTCTCTGTCTCCAAGATACCTCATTTTTCAAGGGCACTTACTCAATAGGCCAGCAGTGTTGCCAAGGAAACATCGCTTAATGGAAGGAATAAAGCCGCTCAAAATCCACGTGCCATTGTTTGGAAGAGAGCCGGTACTTCTGTTGTACCTTGAAAATGTATTATTAAGTAATCTAACAACCCCATTTAGCTCCACGTTCCTGATTTGCTGGGAGGCCCTCTCCACCACCACCCCTCCCCCTGCCCATCCTATGATTCCCTGGGGAGGGCTCCAGAATTTCCATAGCAGCTAAGGTATGGTGAAGTAGGTAGGCGAATCTGGACAGAAGAGGAGATTGGATGATTGGAACATATGTAAATTGGCCATATTATAGAATGCAAGGGACTAGGGGCCTGGAGGCGGTTGTAGAAAGGAGGTTAAAGCTATTCACCAAATGTTCACGAATTCCAGTTGGTGGCGTTTAAGCTGATGAAGATTTACTAGGCATTAGTGTCCTCCTCCCGAGTGAAGGCCTCGTGGTTGACAGCAGTGGTTTTCAAACTTTTTTTGTGAATTCTTCATAACATTTTGTTCAAGTCGAATGTTATGTGGAAACCAAATAAAAGAAAGAAAGCCCAGGTTGGGCTGGGAGAGGGGCCCTAGAACCCCACCCACCAGGCTGTCCTCCCACACCTGACTCAGGAGCCCATGAGACCCCTTTTTGGAGTCCGCGGGACTCAGGGTGAAAAATCTGGTGGAAATGACCTGGCAGTTCCCTTGCTGGTTCCGAGGGATGAGGCCCTTGGGGAGCCTCACTCCTGTGCCTGAGTCGAGGGTTGGGACTCGGGGAGGTGGTGCCCCGGCTCCAGCCCAGGCTGAGGGGAGGCCCATCTGAGCTGCTCCACCCGGGGAGTGGGATGAAGGTCCTGAACTGCCAAGATCTCAGCCTTCCCTGGAAACTCCCCCTAGTCAGGGAGGGGAGAGAGCAGCCATCTGCCTGTGCACCTGGCAAGGTCTTCAAAACTTTCTTAGCCTCGGTTTCCTCATCCTTACAGCTGAAGGTGACCGCAGGTGTGGAAGGTACCTGGGCATACAGGTGTACAAAACTATGTTGGTTTTCTTCCCACCCTTCTCTTCCTGAGGTGTTTCTCCCCGCAGCAGCCATTTCTGGCAGGGAGGTAATATTTCATACAGTGAGGGCTGGAGCTTGTAGAAGGCCGTACTCAGTCCCTGACAGGGGCAGGTCCCGCCTCCAAGCCTGCCAGGTAGAGAAGGGATGCTAAGCACACCTGGCAGGGCGCCCACCCGCATCCTAGAGGGTGGGGGCCCTCGCTCGTCTGGGAAATGAGGTAACAGAGCAAGCCGAACCTGCAGCCCTGGGGGTCTTTGCCTGGCCTTTGTTCTGTGGCCCTGAAGACAGGAGTGTGCACCCGGGGGCACTCCAGGCTCCCTGGCTGGCTGTCCAGCTCAGCTATTAGTCCTTACTCCTGACCCCGGCCTGAGGGAGAGGAAAATGCCCCTGGCGTGAGACCCGAGATACCCATGTGTTTGTCCTTTTCCCTTGTTGGTGATTTTTCTCTTTCAAGCATCAGATTGGGTTTGTAGCCCGGCTGAGCTGTATGGGCTGAGTGGTGAGCTGAAGCACTCACCTGCAGCTGAGAAGGAGCTGAGGGGTCAGGGATGTCATTTCTATGCCCCGGGAGGCTGGGGGGTTTGTGAAACATCCACATACAGGATGACCGCTCGCCCTCCACCTCTGACGTGAGTTACAGCAGGGCTGTCGCCGTCTTAGCGCTTCGTAGCATCTTGTATTCTAGGCCTTTTAGTCAAGGAGCCTCCAGCCCTCGGCTGCTCCCTTAGTCCAGGCCCCCTCCTGGCTCGGAGGGATCACAGTGGAAGCTTCTAAGCCAGCCTGTCCCCCTCCAGCCTGGCTGCTGGAACTGGAGTAACCGGAGGGAGGTAGGCGAGTGAGGTGAGAGGTTACAGGTGCAGCTCTGGTGTCAAACTGCCTCAGTTTAAATCTCAACCACTGTTCTCCAACTGTGTGACTTTGGACAAGTTCTTAAAATCTCCATGCCTCAGTTTCCTCATCCACAAGATGGGGATGATGGTAACAACTGCCTCATAGTGCTATTAGGATTCACTGGGCTAAAGCGTGGCAGCACTCCTGACATCTGGGGCTGGATAATTCTTTGCTGTGGAGGCTGTCTGTGCATTGTAGGATGTGGAACAGCATCCCTGGTCTCTACCCACTGGGTGCCCATAGCAGCCTTTCTCACCCCCATCATGTCAACCAGAAATGTCTCCAGACATTGCCCAATATCGTCTGGTTGCCAAAGCCAGCCCCGCCCCCCCCCCGCCATGGTGAACCACAGCTCTAAGTCATTTCTTATTAAACCTCCAGCTTCCTTGTTGCTCAGAAAGCATAGCTGGGCCTGCCGGGCCTGCAGGCACTAAAAGTGGGGTGTCTTGTACAAAACTGTTTCCCTCTTTTGTGTTCAGGCCACTTACTGATTCAGTCCACTGCTGGCTGGGCTTCTGAGTTGTCCAGGTGACAGCTTAAGAGAATCCTCTTTGCTGAATCTCCCTGTGATCTGACCAGCTTCATGGTTACCCCACTCAAGATGCGCTCTGTTGTTTGCCTTTTAAATAACAGACAACTGTCTGTCCTTATTATGATTTTCCCAGACTCTGGAGCAATAAACAGCTCTGATGACAGGTGTACTAGGTAGTAAGTAAGTGCACACATGTCTCTCAGAGCATCTCCTCGAAGCATTTCAGAACAGCTAAGTGGATAAAACTGATTTCAGCTATTACCTAGGCAGCCGCTTGTGTCTGTGGAGCCCGCCCTGGAGGTGAGAGGCAGGCCCTGATGACAGGGATGAAGGAAGGGGTGGCAGTGACCGGCTTCCTGGCTGTCCTTGTCTGGCAGCCCACACTCTGGAGCTTCAGGAGATCCGGGTCCTGGCCTGCCAGGTGCCTAAGAGCTACACCGTCCTGAGGAGAGAGCATGGTGCATTCAACCCAAGGACATAAACAGCTGTGCATCTCTGCAGAGAGGCTCAGGTGGCAGGCCTATGCTTTTGCACATTGAGGGAGGGCTTTCTGGAGGTGGTGAGTTTTTATATCTATTTTCAAAGTAGCAAGAGTCGGGGTATGCGAGTGGAGGAAGCAGAGACAGTTCCCATATCAGTGTGATTAGGACCATTATTTCCTGATATGTTAGTTTCCCCAACTTGGCTGTTGGATCATCCAGGACAGGGAACCACGGTTTTCTCACCCTCAGGACCCAACAGCGATTACTTGTTGGATGGGTGGATGGATGGATGGATGGATGAGATGCCCACCTGCATCTATTTAATTTCCAAAATCCTACCAGTCATCAAATTCTCCCTCAGTGCCAATAAACTGGAAGCCACAGCAGGTCATCAGGTTTCCTTGGTGGTGAACTAAAAACCCAGGTCACACAATGGACAGTCTCGGGATTCTGATGAGAAGCCCAATTTAGGCGATGAATAGGTTCTCCTTGCCTCTGTGTTCTAGTCACATTTCCACACTGAAGCCAGGCATTCTACATTTGGCCTCCACTCAGAACTTTGGTCACTATGATACTTCACCTCTTTTAGGGGAAGAATCAGCCACCTTGGTAGTTTTGATGTCCATTTCCGTGGATTCACCAAACCTGATAACTTGTAAGTTTACCTTGGAGAGCAGATCCTAGCTGTAGTGAGTGCCTTCCATTTGTCTTTCCATCCTTTTTCTTCTGCTTTGCAGAGCTGACTTTATGGAATGTTTCCACGGGCTCCTGTGTTGTCTGACTTCCATCTGGGTTCTGCCAATGGGCCGACCCAGCAGAAGAATGGAGTGAGGAAGGGAGGGTGATGTTGGGGTGTTTATTAGCCACCACTCACCATCACCCGCAAACGTCTCCCTCTCTGAACCCTTCTCAGTCTCTCTACGTAACTTTTCTCTTACAGGTTCTGGTACCAGCTCTCTCCTCTCATCCCTTTGGGCCTGGTGGTGGCAACAGCTCCATGTTACTATTCCAAGGAACTATACTATCCCCATGGCTCCCTTACCCTATACCCACGCCATTGAGAACTGGGCCTTTACTACACCCTCCTTGGACCCCCCTACCTTGAGTGTGCCATTTGTTTCCTGTTGGGGCCTTGAGTGATACACTGGCCTGAAGTTCTTCTTATGTCTGAAGGGTGATCCTGCCTGCCTCTCCACCCCTCCCCTGGACTTCTGAGGGTCAGAGAGAATACGCCCCGAAGGACCACCCTTACTTACCCTCCTCGCTGGCACTGCCCTTCTCACTACACAGTCCATTTTATTCCCTGTACCATGCTTTTAAAGCCCTTGTCAACCATCCTCTTTTACTAAAGCAAAAAATACTTCCTTTTACCGTTTGAAATTAATCAAAAATATTTACCAGTGAGAATTTTTGTATAGATCAAGACAACAAGAGGGCCTACCCTGAATTCTAATCTAAAGCGGAGAAGTGTGGTATCTTGGTTTGCCCATGCGGCCTCATCGTAGGTGGGGCTGTTAATTTCTTTACTAGTAGAGGATGAGAGCTCACAGACCCTGTGACTGCCCACTCAGAGCCCTTGTTGGGAACCACTGCCTGAGGTTGGGGGAAGTGACTGAAAACTTTGAAGGCCAAGGGTCACATGACCTTCTTCTAGACCAGAGCCAGCCCTGATCTTTGTAAACAAAGTAATTCATTTGTATTGTCTACGGCTGTGTTTGCATTACAACTGCAGAGTTAATTGTCCAGACTGTCTGGCCCTTTGTGCAAAAAAAAAAAAAGGTTAAAACAGCAGCCTGACTGCTCTCCTTTGAAAGGCCTGGTTGGCCCCTGGCTGGCATCTTGGAACTTGGATTGCAGGAAGGTTCCCACCATTCCCACAGATGGTAAGAGTGGCTCACTGTGCCCACACTGATTATACAAATAATATGGTTTGTGCTGAACACCTGCCTTCCTTCTGGAAGTCTGGGATTTCAGTATATAAAAAGCCTGGGTGCTGAGCCTCTAAGAGCTTCCCTGGTAGATAACCCTTCACAAGCATTATCTCAACTCCTTCCTGCTTGCGAAGGGCCGTTCTCTGTGACTGCTGGGAGAGGACCGTTGGAAGCTTGTGCCTGGTTTCCTCCAGACTGTGCCCCACGTGCCTTTTCCCTTTGCTGATTTGATGTGTACCCTTTCCTGTAATAAATCATAGCTATGGTGCAATCAAACGCTGAGTCTCCTGAGTCCTAGTGAATCATCGAACCTGGGGGTGGTCTGGGGGACCACCCAACACACTGCAAAACCCCAAGTATTTGCCACCTGGCCCTTTAAGAAGAAGTTTGCCAACTCCTGCTCTATACAGTCTTAGGACAGATGGAAATTACCTATTACATATCCACCATGCCGCAAGACTCTGAGCTCCCTAAGGTGCGGCCCATGTCCTTTGCTCTTTAGCTACCAGCCAAGCACAGCATCTTATACAAAATACTTATGGAGGGGGGGAAGCCAGCAAGCCTGCAAATAATGGATTCAGGCAGTGTTTTTTTAAACTGTGGGTGGTGAAATCAAGTTAAAAGGTTATGGCCAATGTTTTTCAATGAAAGAATAGAATAGAAAATTGAGTACGCTGCATATAGTAAGGCTAAGTTTGATTTCTTGAACATTTTGTTTCAGTTGTACGTGCGGACCAGACACTGTATCGAATCATAATGTAAAAGGGTCTCTTCTTGTCCGTTGCAATGGAAAATCATTTGAAGGCCACTGAATTGTGGTCTCTTTGCCAGCTGCCTGGGGAGATGTCCTACAAACCCTCCCCATCTCTCTGGTCATTAGCGTTTGACCTCGTTCTCCCCCTGCCCCCAGAACGTGTACTACACGAGCAGTCAGCAGATCCATGTGGGCATCCTGAGCCCCACGGTGGACGACGACGACAACCGGTGCCTGGTGGACGTCAACAGCCGGCCGCGGCTCATCGAATGCAGCTATGCCAAAGCCAAGAGGATGAAGCTCCACTGGCAGTTCTCTCAGGTAGCAGCCCCACCCGGAGAAGCAGCAGCATAGAGAAACAGGGGAAGGGGCCGGGGCAGGGAGGAATAGGAGGGATGGAGGAGGAGAGGGACCAGTTCTCGGGGTTTAGTGAGCACCTACTATGTGCCAGGTGTTTGGCATACGTTAGCTCATTGACTCATTGATACTGGCTCTGAGGGAGGTTATTATTGTTGTTGTTGTTGTTTTAGTGGCATTTTATTTAACTTTTAGATATAAGGAAACAGCCTCAGAGGTGGGAGTCCCCTGCCTGAAGTCACACAGTGAGGGGCAGGGCAGGGATTTTAAACTCAGATCTCTGACTTTAAACCTCACATTTCTTCTGACAAGCCCCTTCTCACAAGCGCAGCCCCAGTCTCTCAGGTATAGACAGTGCTGGGCCGTCTCTGGTCTGTGAGCCGCTCTGCCTTCCTTCTCATTCTGTAGGGAATGAGGTTTTCTCAAAGGGCAGTGTCTGGGAGCCATTTTGTGAAGGGCAGTCCACACACTGGTGACCATGAAATATTCCTTTATTAAGTTTCCATCAATTCTGAGGACCATATTTATCTTCCTGCTCTGCATTGGCCTAGTTGTAAAATGATGCTCCGGGGGCTTCCCTGGTGGCGCAGTGGTTGAGAGTCCGCCTGCCGATGCAGGGGACGCGGGTTCGTGCCCTGGTCCGGGGGGATCCCACATGCCGCAGAGCGGCTGGGCCTGTGAGCCATGGCCGCTGAGCCTGCGCGTCCAGAGCCTGTGCTCTGCAATGGGATAGGCCACAACAGTGAGAGGCCCGCATACCGCAAAAAAAATAAATTAATTAAAAAAAAATAATAATGATGCCCCGGGATCAAGACGCCAGCTGGAGATGGCCCGCAGTGACCCAGCTTTGAAGAAAACCAGTGCCTTGGCCCAGAGGCCTCCAGCCCCTAAGGAATCTGCTAAATAAGGATCAGTTTCTGCCCACAGATAGGGACGCCCACCTCCCAGGTAGTGCAGGGAAAGCACTCAGAACAGGAAGTGATGGAGCCCGTGGGGTTTTAGGGCATCAGGACTGCTGGGGGCTGCACATGGTGGATGCTTCTGGGGAAGTCGGGAACAGAATGTCTATATTCATGGGACGAAGAGGCAGGGACCCCGACTCAAGCCTCCCAGCAAGCTGCTTCCGCCCTGAGAGGAGGCTGACAGGCACAGGATGGAGGTGTGCGGTTGGCCTGACCTTGATTCCAATCCTCATGTCCAGTGACTCTCCCCTGTAGTGGTGGGCCAGTGAGGGGAGGTCCCAGCTACGTCAAGTTCTATAGGCACGGGGCACCTTTGACCTGTGGTCTGGGGGTGCGGAACCTGAGGGCTGAGAGAGACCCTCGGTTGGGTCCTAAATGGATGGTGAGGGTCAACCCTGAGCAGCAAGTTCAACACACGTCATAGATTTAGGGGCTCGTTGGAAAGCAGGAGCGAGAGCCCAGACTAGGACTTTGGGACCCCGGGAAAGCAGATGCTGGGAAGCAGCACAGGGAGCCAATGACAGCGCATCTGAGGGTGGGTAGAGGATGCACGTGGCAGCTCTGAGTCCAGGCTGGGCCTGCAGGATGCGTGGGGTTCAATGAAAGAGAATGGTGCCCGGGGACTCCTGCCCTGCCCCTTCCTGTCCATATGACCTTTGACACGTGTTGTAAACTGTAAAGGTCTGTCCCGTAAGAGGAATTAGCTAAGGTTCATACTGTGCTTAACGTGTGCTGCACTTCCTAGGCGCCTGGCGCACACCAGCTCATTTAATCCTCACAACACCTGTGTGTGATTAGATGTGGACCATTAGCCCGAGTTCATAGATGAGGAAACTGCGGCACGAAGATGTTAAATAACATACCCACTGCTTATTATTATTATTCCTGAACTACTTCAGATTCTCTGTTTTACTTCTAATCGTGGGAGGATGTTGGAAGTGGCCCCTGGAAGAAGGTCAGGGGCAGGGCCGAGGCTTAGAATATGGAGCACTTCTTCCTACCACCTCTCTCTCTCCTGGTGGAGCCCAGATGCCCCAGCTGTGACCTGTTCTGACCGTGCCCAGCAGAAGCCTTTGTCACTTTCCCCAGCCAGGCTTCTGGCCCAGAGTGACACAGGACAGGGCTACATTTCCCCTCTGTCCTCCTTTAGATTACGAGGCAGAGGGAGCCCTGGAGGTGTGTGGTCAGGGAGGAAGGCTGGCCATGGGCTGGGTGGTAAAGTGGCTGCTGCCTCCTGGCTCGGATTAGATGCAAAACAGGCTCACAGGCTGGAGGCAGCAGAGAGAGGAATGGGTACCTCGGCCCGCGGAGGTGAGTGGGCTGACTTGGCCGGGTGAGACGGGGACCGTACCATCTGGAGGGACTCACCTCAGGTTGCTCCCTGCTGCCGTCAGCCCCACCTCCTGCTGCCCTGAGTTCAGCTTCCTCCTGGGAGCTGACTGACACCGTGCAGGAAGATGGGGCTGGCAGGTTGGGGCAGGGCTGATGGCTTTCCAGAACAGAGAGTACATAGCTTGGCCCTCGAAGAAGGCTTAGGAGTTTGCTCCATATAGAAGTAGTGAGGGGCATTCCAGGGAGAGGCAACGGCACGGGTGCGAGCTGCGGGCATCAAACCCAGGCCACGTGCGGGCAGCTGCGGAGGGTCGGGTGTGGCTGGATCCTCGTGGACCCCATGGGGCGCAGCCAGAGATGCGCCTGCAGGGGCAGCTGGACCTGGACCTGGTCCTGTGGGAGGTGAGGCTGTGTGCGGGGGACTGGGGCGTTTAGGTCTGGGTTTTGGCAGCCCCCAGTGGCCGGGATTGTGGAGCTGAATGGGGAAGAGAGATTCTAGAAGCGGGGAGGGGCAGGTAGAAGAGTTACGGGGAGGCTCAGATGCAGTTTGAAAGTTTAGCTGTTCCCTCCTCCTTCTCCTCCATGACCCTGGGGTCTTCTGGACTCCAAGATCTCCTCTCAGGGCAGGGTCCGAGGCTGCCCCTCACCAGGGGAAGAGAGCTCGGTCTGTCTGTGGGGTCTCAGCCTCTCCGTGCCCAGCTTCATGCAGTTTGAATCCAAACCCGGGCTGCTTTGACATCCCAGCCCCGCATACAGACACATCCGGCTCCTTTCCAGCCCTCGTAGACAGATGGCCTTCCCACACATGCCCAGATCCAGAGACCTTGGTGCCCCCAACTGGCTCTCATCTCATCTGCCCGTTCCCAACTGGGGCAGAGAAAGGAACATTCCTCCAAAATCCAGCTCCTTCCTTCACTCATCTCAGTGCATGGCCTTGAACAGGCAGCCGGACAGATTCCTGCTTGAAGGGACACAGTGACCAACCAAGCAGGCCACATTGGCATGTGCAGCCCTGAGGTCTGGGCAGTTTTCAGCTACTTATACGTACATCTAATTAAAACTCCCGGGGCACTCTGGCAGTCACCTCTCTGATCCTTCTACCAAGGGGACCTGTTTGGAAATAATATTTTTAAATCCCTAATTTGCAAGCCCAGAGCAGCTGCTCTCACTTGATATTTAAAAATTAATGTATGTGAAATTTTTGTTTAATGCAAAATGACCAGTGTTTATCAAGCATCCTGGAATCTGTCCTCAAGCCCTCACTGGTGAGGAGCTACTGTTGATGAGGCCAGAGGAAGCTGGGAGCCTCTTAAATGATTAAAGTCATTGCTTGGGCTAATTTTCTTGCAACAGGTTTAATCTTTGCAAATTACAGGGGGATCCTACCAACTAAAATGTTCTGGTGGAGAAGTTGGGCTGAAAGATTTTACTGGTGCATTTCAAATCTCCTTTTCACTTTCACATTTTGCATTATTTACTCTCCTGAGGGCTACGTTTAAACTCCAGACATTCAGGCTGAATTAATTTCAAAATAATCTAGTGTGATTCTCCCAGGTTCTCCTACAAAGAAGATAGACATTTGCATATCTTGGTGTTCCATCTCATAGCCTGATTTTCTGTTTAACAAATAAAATGCCTTTCTTCTAACCCCTGCAAGCTCTTCTGAATTTTCCACGCTTCAGGATGAATCAGGACAGCGTCAGGTACTGACACTGAGAAACCACATTTGATGACAACATCTCTCAGCAACACTGATGCACAGGGCTCTGATGAGCAGTTTTCCAATGATGGACATTCTTTCCTTCCATCATTCATCAAGCATTTATTGAGCATGGTGGTTGGGCGGGAGGGATGCAGATATGAATCAGACACGGCCTCTGCCCCTGGAGGAGCTAATGGGTGTATAAACACATAGCAAAACTGGATGACGAGAGCTGAAATGAGGCGGGTACGGTATTCCAGTAGCCGAGGGTGATGGGCTCTGTCTGCACAACTCAGGGATGGCTTCACGTTCAAGGCATGTTTGATCTGGATCTTGAAAATTGTAGGATAGTTCCCAGGCATAGAAAGGGAGAACATCTCATGTTAGAGGCTCAGCATGGGCAAAGGCAAGAAAAAGCAGAGCTGGATGGAATTTAGAATTTTCAATGGGACGTGAGAGAGATCAGACGTAAGCGTCAGTTTGGGGCAGATAATGGTCACTGAAAATCATGCTGAGAAGTTCGGACTTCACCTTAAAAGCAAAGGGAGGGACTAGGGGAGGTTCTTAAACTGTAGATTACCATGATGGGGTCTGAATCCCTCTAGCAGCAGACTGCAAGGTGGATTGGAAGACAGAGAAGAAAGTAGTGGGCTGTTCCATCATCCCTGTGAGAAAAGGGGTAGACTCGGTTGCCATGGAGGCGTGGGGCCAGGCAGCTGTTGGGGAGGACTTGGAGAGACAGTTCAGCAGTCTATTGGAAGTAGTGATGGATTAAATGGAGGTAGTTGTGAGGGGAGATTATGAATCCAGGGCCACCCCAGGCTCTGGGTCTGAAGAAGTCAGTGGATACCCGTCTCTAAACAGCCAACATTTCCCACATCAACACATGATGAGACTTCATTAACATTAGAAGTGGTAGTTGTGACTCCTCCCGGATTAGAGAATTTCCTAAACTGACTATGCACTGGGATTATAAATTCATATGTGTTAAGTATAAAACTTTAATCTTCCCAGAGTACCCCACCTACTGAGATCTGGGGGATTCTGGGATTAGGTGATGCAGCGTTAGTGAAAGAGGCATCTAGTCAGTGACCCCTGGACCAGTAGAAGGAGAGGGAAGCAGCAGATATCAGGTCACTACACAGGAGAACTTTGTGGCAGGACATCTGTCATGTGAAGCAACAGACTACCTCTCAGGGGTAATGAGATGCCCACCCTCCCCACCATCCCCCCATCACCATTACTTTGAATGGTTAAGCAAATGCCGAGGCCTCTCTTCAAGATGTTATTGAAGGGACTCATGCCCTAGGAAGGCTGTTATGATGTGTGTTCTTTAAGGTCCAACTTCCTTAAAGTCTATTTGTGCGCATGGTTGAAGCCAGAAAGACCTCAGGAGTGCCTGATCTCTGCCCTCAAATGTCTGAAAGGCTTCTCTAGGCAAAAGAGAGCAGGATTGTCCTATGTAGCTCTGAGGGAGGACCAGCTGGAGGGAGATTCAAGGACAATTTACAGAGCAGCTTTCTCATAGTCAGAGATGCCCGGGCATGAGATTGGCCATTCAGGGAAGAGGTGGGCTCAGACGACCACTCAGCAGGCCATCAAACATGCTACAGCTCTAAGTGGAGTTAGACCGGATGGTTTTAAGGGCTTACCAGCCCTGAAATTCTGTAATTCTAAGCTCCTGAAGTTAGCATGCCCTGAAAAGGGCTTATTCTACCTAGAAGCCCAGACGGGGCCTGCCTTACTAAAAAGCACAATAAACTTGAAAATGAGCTGCACTCCTGGTATAAGGGTCATCGTTATCCCACTTTATGGAATTGTTTATCTGTTATTTTCTCCATGACTCTTTCTCCCATCAACCAATAGATGGGAGGGCAGGGCTGTCTTACACTTTCAGTGTCTCCAGCACCTAACAGAAAGCCTGAAACAGAAGAGACACACAGGGTGCTGTCAATTAAATTAAGGAGTCCTTTCTAAAAATTCACAAATATTAACACAAATACCCTGTGTGCCAGGTCTCAAGCTAAGTTTGTGGGAGACCCAAAGATGAACAAACCCTACCCTTGATAACTCTTCCTTGCATGCATGCATGCTGATAAAAAACTAATTGTACTAGAGTATTTCAAGGACATTTGAACATAATAGTCAAAGGGCCCCGCTTAGTTAGAAAATCCCTATAAGAACACTTTTAGGTGGTAGTGCATCCCAGCCGCAATACACAGACATGCGTGAAGAGGGGTACTCCAGTTTACTCTTCCTATAGCTTCAGATTTGGGGGAGGAAGGTGGAAATGATTTTTACTAAAACAATTATGCATACTGTATGAAGGGGAGGAGCAATTTCTATGAATATTTGTTAAAACAGGGGGCTTTGATGAAATGTCGAGGTGTTCTGGCCATATTTCACGCTGCCTCAGACTCTGGCATGTGCTCTCACCCCCGTTGGCCACTGGGTTCTTTGGTGGAAACACTGGCAAGGCCCATTCGGGAGTCCAAGGGCACACAGGGCAGCGTTCCCGCTGGTGGGCGGTCCTGCCATCCCACCCCCATGCTTGCCTCGTTCTCAGCTCAGCGTTAATGCATTTTCCAAATGGAGAACATCAAGGATAACAGCAGAGGTGACCGTTAAGGCCAGGAGAGAAGAGATTTTCAAGAGCATGAGGAGACTGCCTGGAAGAGAGCTGAGGGCAGAGCTGAGCCTGCCTGGCCAGGGACCACTGGCTCTTACTTGTGGGATCTAATTTGATAATTTGATGCAAGATGAGTAACCCACTCAAAGAAGAACTTATTTGCAGAGGGCATTTCCCAGGGAGCACCACTGATTCTGCCAAAGAATTTCCCAGCACGCAAGGAGGAGGAGTCCTTGACTTTCTCCTGCTCCACCCCCCAGGCGCTGGCAGGAAGTCCAACTTCGAGAACCTTTTGTGCTGAGAAGAAAAGGCTGTAATCGGGTGTTTCCTTATGGCTCTGGAATAAAGCAGCTTTTCATTTCCATGTCACACGAAGGGGCAAGTGTGGGATCATCCAGGTTTGAAGGACTGACAAAGCCTTGCTTAGGCCCTGAATATTTTCTTAGTTATTTTTAGTTTACGGCAGTCAGCACTTTAGACCAGGAGCCAGGACCAGGTGTGACAGCTCAGTGCCTCACTATTCAAACCTGGGTGAGATTTTTTTTTTTTTTTTTTTTGCGGTACGCGGGCCTCTCACTGTTGTGGCCAATCGCGTTGCGGAGCACAGGCTTCGGACGCGCAGGCTCAGCGGCCATGGCTCAGGGGCCCAGCCGCTTCGCGGCATGTGGGATCTTCTCGGACCGGGGCACGAAACCGTGTCCCCTGCATCGGCAGGCGGACTCTCAACCACTGCGCCACCAGGGAAGCCTGGGTGAGATTTTTAAATTTATTTATCAAACTTTTATATAGTGCTTACTATGCGCCACATACTACTGTAACTGCTGTATAAATATTACTTAATCCTCATGACCTTGCTGTCACGTACTTTACCATCCCCATTCTACAGTTGAGGAAACTGAGGCACAGAGAGATTATGTAATTTGTCCAAGGTCAAATCAGGCTTCTGCCTCTAGGGCCCACACTTTAAACCACCATGCTGTGGAGCCTTTGTCTTGCCTCTACAAAGCCCATGGATTGCTGCAGTGGGAATTTGGGGCTGCGGTCTCCCTGCCAAACCTTGTAGGTGTGTGTGAACTGGCTGGATTCCTGCTTCCTCAGCAAACTCCCTCCAGCCATCCTGCTGTCTCCATACCCCCCTTCACCTTTCCTTTTGCACTTGACATTGCCATTACCCCATTTTCAGTCCAATGGCCCTCACAGCAAATCCCAGGCAGACTCTCACTCTGGCACAGGTGCGTCTCCTTTAAGAAAGACAAACACCAAAGCACTTTTTGAATAGAGTGTTGAATATTCATAATACAGAAAGACCACTTTCCTCTACAAAAAGACTTAATCTCGGTGGGGGGCGGTTCTTTAACTAGCACTAACATTCCACCCATGCTTTGAATTATTTGATTACTAATCATTAACTACTTAACCTGGGAACTCCCGAGCCCACTGTGCTTAAAGCCACAGACCCACTGGGCTACTTGCCCGTAGAAAATTAATTAGAACGGAAAGTGGAACGGGAGCTCTGAGATAAGCAGAGTCTTATTCACTCCACACACAGCCCCCTCATAAACACCGTGACTGCAAACGTGAGCTCAGCCCAGCTGCTTCATATCCTCTACCTCAAGGTGGTGAGTGCGAGTGACAAGCCAGGCCTCATCCTTTCCCCGGAGAGGGTGACGGTTTGCTTGTGGTCCCCAGACTGTGATCCCTGGACCAGTACCACCAGCAGCTGAGATACTCGGGAGCTTAAAAAGGCACATCTTGGGCCCCATCGCAGACCCGTAGGGTCAGAAGGTGGGCCCCAGTGATCTGTGGTATCACAAGCCCTCCAGGGACTGTCTAATCCATTTACCCAACCCACATCCCCAGGAGAAACCAGGAAGGTTGGTCTGGTGCTTGAGGTCCCACCTCTAGCTGCTACAGACACACCTTGGGGAAACAGGAAGAGTGGAGGTGCATGGCTGTGTAACCTGGGGTCGGATCCTCAGTGCCTCAGCCCAAGGCGCTCATGGACCACGGCTCCACATGCCTGCCAGGCATATAGTCAGCGCTCCGTGTCTGAGTGCCCCACGGTGCTCTGGTGCCTTTTGCAAATGAGAAGACTGAAGCCCATGGCGGCTCAGCCCCTTACCAGGGTCACGGCCAGGGAGAGCCGCCAGAGACAAGGCTGGGAGCAGAGTCCCATGTTCCCTCCTTCCGCTCATCCCACCTCTGATGCCGTTTCTAGTCTCCAGAGAGGCTCGGAAGGAGAAGGACCTAGGCTGGGGGCTGGGAACCGAGCTCTCGGAATTATTATTAGCCTTCTTAATTCCATACATTCAGCTTTCCATTTTTTTTTTAATGGAAAGTATACCGATTTCACTTTATTAGCCTAATTTCGGAATGGGATCAGGACTATGGGGTTGAGGTCAGGTGTGAAGGAAGAGGGTTAAAATTTGTGACAGCAAAGATCCCTTCAAAATTCCGGTGCAGTCCTCAGTCACTGCAGCCTAATGGTCAGTCAATAGAGCTGGAATCCAGAACACTGAAAGCAG
Source organism: Delphinapterus leucas (assembly GCF_059928025.1). Lineage (NCBI taxonomy): Eukaryota > Metazoa > Chordata > Mammalia > Artiodactyla > Monodontidae > Delphinapterus > Delphinapterus leucas. The sequence goes on from NC_143135.1 coordinate 44,252,337, forward strand.
ACTCCTGTGCTCCATTTCTGTCCAGGTACTCTTCAGTCACAGTGATGAGGTCCACCAGGTTGCCTTTAGGAGGAGTCATGCTGTCAGGAAAGAAATTTACTAAGGTGTGAAAGAGCAGAGTTCTCTGAGCACAGGTGTGATCCACATTGGAAAAGCCTAGAGCTGTGAAATCTGAACCAGATTTAAACAGAGCTGAAGCTAGGAGCTGAAACTCTTTTGTCTCTTCTGGGTCTGAATGATCCACAGTTATATAAAGATCATTTTGTAGATATTTCAGAGCACTAAGGGGATCCATTTGGGCCTTCTCTTCAAACCTGTGTTTTCTTATGAGGTACTTGCAATGCCTCAGTAAGTAATCTTTTGAAGGCCTACACAATTTCAGTGACCAGTAGTCATCTAATCTCATCTTTGGGGACCAAGATTTTCCTGGATTCCCACCAAATAAATAATGAACCTTGTGTATGTAACTCATCGTATACAAGCTGATGGGCAAATCTTGGACATGGTTCTTTCTCCTGAAGACTTTTACTTGGATTATCCTTTGCAGCTTGATCATTCTTATAGACACAAGACCAACTATTCCTTACAATGTTATAAATCCAGAATGAATTTCTGACATTCTCTTCCCTCTTTTCCTTGTCTTTGCTGAGTCCAGATAAGACATGTATTTCATCCAGTTCTGGATCAATGGTTGCTCTCTGTATGAATCCTGTCATTGGAACTGATGATCAAACACCAGTTTCGGTCCTCCATCAGCAGTATCCTCACTGAGTAACATCCATGTGTTTGTGTCAATGTCATAATGATAGAAATCACTTTTCAGAGATTTGCTGTTCTTCACAGAGGAATCCGAATAACGCCCCGGTGTGTAGATTTGCCTTCGTTGAATGTCAATGCACATTTTATGACATGATCTAGCGCTAGGAGCATTCTCTTTCTCAGTGTCTCTAGAGATACACGTCCATTGGTTCTCTTTCACACTGTACGCCCAGAAGTCAGCAAGATCTTGTGTTCCATCCCAGCCACCAAACAAATAAACAGTCTCTGTTTGAACATCAATAACCATCTGATGGCCTCCTCTCATTCCTGGTCGGTTATCTTCTCCATCACCTTTGGTACTTTTGGGAATGATTTGACTCCATCGTGGCTTATATTCCTGTTGACTGATGTACTGATTGAACAAGCCATCATTTACAGCTTTTTCAATCAATTCTTCACAAGCATCAAAATCACCCTTCAGTACCAATTTATCGTGCAGATCTGTTAACATGGGATGTTCCAGGGCAATCTTGGTTTTCTTTTGCAGTGATTCAAAGGCCTCTGTATAGTTATGTTGTCTGAAGTGTTTTAGGCAAAGGCGAATAGCTTCCTGTTCACGGTACTACTTAACTATACCAGTTGAGACAGGGTTGTACTACATCGGGATCATCAATGCCACTAAGTTCAACATACCAGATGCTAAAGTTAAAGCTGGGTCCCCACGATAAGAGTGGAACTATTTTAATGAATCAACAAGGAAACATCTGTTCATCAATTTTATGCTTCAAGGTAAATGTTTCTTTGTTATAATCATTCTTTAAGCCACTGGACAATAGCTTTGTCATGTTTTCTTCATTCATTCCACCAAAGACTTTAAATTTCTTCAAACTGCAGACATGAGTTTTCTCATATTTTCCAAATGTGATATTCTGGACTATCGCAGGCCTTTCAAGCTTCAGAAACAAGTACTGGGCAGGGTAGTTGCTCTCTGTAGACCACTGTGAAGGCTGGTCATTTGGCTTATCCACTAAAATGTTCATTACACCCAAGTATCTTCCTTCTGAACAATGCCTTCACATAAGTATTCCCATTAAAGTTTCAGGAAGGTAGGTGGAGGAGAAGGAGCTCCACTTGTGTAGTGCGCAGGGCAGAAGCCGGCACTCGGGCCCTGCCAGCTGCCATCTTGTCAGCACCGTAGCGACCGCCGCCCGTTTTCTTTTGATGCTGTTTCCATACTTAACTTGGTTTCCATTCCAGTTAGGCTCTCTGTGTGCTGTGGCATCCCTCCTGCCAGGTTTAATTGCCCTTTTTTAAATTCTTTAATTAAAAGTATTGTGTTTCCAGATCCTATAGTTTTAAGTATTACACAAATCATTTAGACGACTGGACTAATAAACCAAGCCACTGTGCCCTCCACCGAGGGCGAGGCCAGCCAGGGGCCCTGCATCCAGCCCCCGCCCACTTGTGTGAGGACCAGAGCCTGCTGACAGGTGGCCCTGCTTCCTTCCCTCCTCCCAGGCTCTGCGTTCCACACAGCAGCCAGGGGGACCTGGTTAGCATGTCAGTCCGACCCTGCAGTGGCCTGTACTGTCACCAGGTGAACAGCCGAAGTCCGTTCGCACAAGATGCCCCTCCCTCCCCTCTTGGGCCTCATCTCCCACCCCCGCCCCGTGCTGTTCCCTGCGCACACCAGGCCTCTGCTGGTGCAGGAACTGCACTCTGGGGCACAAGACTCCCCCAGATACACCTGGGCTCCTCCTCGTTCATGTCCTTGCCCAGCTCTCATCTTCTCAGGGGGCATCACCGCAACAGCCTCCTGCTCTCAGCACCACTCCGGTACCCTCACAACCTCCCGGTCTTAGTCCGTCCATGCTGCTATAACAAGAAAGGACCAGAGACTGGGAAGCTTGAACAACAGACATTTATCTCCCACAGTTCTGGAGGCTGGAAAGTACAAGATCATGGTGCCAGCAGATCTGGCGTGTCACACCTTCTCACTGTGTCCTCACGAGGCAGAGGGAAAGAGGTCATCCCTCCTGTGACTCTTCTTGTAAGGGTACTAATTCCATCATGAGGGCTCCACCCCTATGACCTAATTACCTCCCAAAGGCCCCACCTCTCATCACACTGGTGATCAGGGCTTCAACATATGAATTTTAAGCAGACACATTGTCCACAGCACTGCTCTACATTTTTGTGCACAATCTTAGCACCTCTAACACACTATAGAATTTACCATTTGCTCCCCCTCCTGGAATATAGTCTCCACAAAGACAAAGATCTTCTCCTGTTTAGTCACTGATGTATCTCAGTGGGCGGGAACTGCTCCTGGCATGTGGTAGGCACTCATTAAATATTGGATGGATGGATAGATGGATAAATCATGTCTTTGCAGAGACCTCTCAAAAGAACTAGACCAACCTGACTCACCAGAGCCCTTGAAGCTCTTCAGATGACCTTCCACCCCAGGCAATGGGACACCAGCAGCTCTCGGTCTAGTCTACTACCTTGAGGCAGGTGTGGGGTGGGATAAATGGAGGGGAGGGTGTGGCCACTCATCCTAGTGAGGAACAGCGAAGGGGGCAGACTCCCAGGTTCTCAGCCTGGTTCTACCACTGACTGACCATGTGACCCCACCTCTCTGAGCCTCAGTCTCCAGTTCTACAAAATGGGGATAATTATCATCTCCACCGCTCAGGGTTATGGTGAAGAACACTTGAGATTGAGTGTGTGAAGCATTTGACACAGTGCTGGGGACATGGTAAATAAGCCTTGACTGTAACTACTTTTACCTCAGGGCCAGAGCCCGCAGGTAGAGGTAAGGATGGTAATACCACCAGACTGCTCCCAAAGGCACTGAGCTCACCAGGAAGGGACTAAATCGAGAACAGGAAGGCTCCTTTGCAATTTTGGTGAATGGCATTTGGCCGGAGAGGGGGCGAGAGCCCACAGTTTGCTCAGTGAGAGAGGCTGAGGTCCAGGAAGGAAGACGGGAGGGAGACTGGCTACTGGCTCCAGCACCAAAAGGTGGGATGGCTCCTCTCTCCGTATCCCACATACGTACCAAGATGTATACCAGGCCTCCAAGGTGGCCTTACTACTCTATTCTAGAAGATTCTCCTCTCAGAGCCTTTGGGGAGGGTGCTTTCTTGACCTCATTCTCCACCCTCCCTACAGGCCCAGATGCCCTCACTGAGGTTGTGTCTCCTTCACAGCCCTGCTCTTGGCCTCACTCCATTTCCTCCAGCGCCTTCCCGGAGACCACACAGGCTGTTTCTGCCTCAGGGTCCCTGTGTTTCCTGTCTCTAGGGTGCTGAGGGCACAGCTGGGCCAGGGAAGGGCCTGGAAAGTGCTATATATATTTTTTCTGTTTTATTATTTATTTATTTATTTTAACATCTTTATTGGAGTATAATTGCTTTACAACGGTGTGTAGTTTCTGCTTCATAACAAAGTGAATCAGTTATATATATACATATGTTCCCATATCTCTTCCCGCTTGCGTCTCCCTCCCTCCCACCCTCCCTATCCCACCCCTCCAGGCGGTCACAGAGCACCGAGCTGATCTCCCTGTGCTATGCGGCTGCTTCCCACTAGCTATCTACTTTACGTTTGGTAGTGTATATATGTCCATGCCACTCTCTCGCTTTGTCACAGCTTACCCTTCCCCCTCCCCATATCCTCAAGTCCATTCTCTAGTATGTCTGTGTCTTTATTCCTGTTTTACCCCTAGGTTCTTCATGACATTTTTTTTTCTTAAATTCCATACATATGTGTTAGCATACGGTATTTGTCTCTCTCATTCTGACTTACTTCACTCTGTATGACAGACTCTAGGCCTATCCACCTCATTACAAATAGCTCAATTTCGTTTCTTTTTATAGCTGAGTAATATTCCATTGTGTATATGTGCCACATCTTCTTTATCCATTCATCCGATGATGGACACTTAGGTTGTTTCCATCTCCGGGCTATTGGAAATAGAGCTGCAATGAACATTTTGGTACATGACTCTTTTTGAATTTTGGTTTTCTCAGGGTATATGCCCAGTAGTGGGATTGCTGGGTCATATGGTAGCTCTATTTGTAGTTTATAAAGGAACCTCCATACTGTTCTCCACAGTGGCTGTATCAATTTACATTCCCACCAACACTGCAAGAGTGTTCCCTTTTCTCCACACCCTCTCCAGCATTTATTGTTTCTATATTTTTTGATGATGGCCATTCTGACTGGTGTGAGATGATATCTCATTGTGGTTATGATTTGCATTTCTCTAATGATTAGTGATGTTGAGCATTCTTTCATGTATTTGTTGGCAGTCTGTATATCTTCTTTGGAGAAATGTCTATTTAGGTCTTCTGCCCATTTTTGGATTGGGTTGTTTGTTTTTTTGTTATTAAGCTGCATGAGCTGCTTATAAATTTTGGAGATTAATCCTTTGTCAGTTGCTTCATTTGCAAATATTTTCTCCCAATCTGAGGGTTGTCTTTTGGTCTTGTTTATGGTTTCCTTTGCTGTGCAAAAGCTTTGAAGTTTCATTAGGTCCCATTTGTTTATTTTTGTTTTTATTTCCATTCCTCTAGGAGGTGGGTCAGAAAGGATCTTGCTGTGATTTATGTCATAGAGCGTTCTGCCTATGTTTTCCTCTAAGAGTTTGATAGATTCTGGCCTTACATTTAGGTCTTTAATCCATTTTGAGCTTATTTTTGTGTATGGTGTCAGGGAGTGATCTAATCTCATACTTTTACATGTAGCTGTCCAGTTTTCCCAGCACCACTTATTGAAGAGGCTGCCCTTTCTCCACTGTACATTCCTGCCTCCTTTATCAAAGATAAGGTGACCATATGTGCTTGGGTTTATCTCTGGGCTTTCTATCCTGTTCCATTGATCTATCTTTCTGTCTTTGTGCCAGTACCATACTGCCTTGATTACTGTAGCTTTGTAGTATAGTCTGAAGCCAGGGAGCCTGATTCCTCCAGCTCCATTTTTCGTTCTCAAGATTGCTTTGGCTATTCGGGGTCTTTTGTGTTTCCATACAAATTGTGAAATTTTTTGTTCTAGTTCTGTGAAAAATGCCAGTGGTAGTTTGATAGGGATTGCATTGAATCTATAGATTGCTTTGTGTAGTAGAGTCATTTTCACAATGTTGATTCTTCCAATCCAAGAACATGGTATATCTCTCCATCTATTTGTATCATCTTTAATTTCTTTCATCAGTGTCTTTTAATTTTCTGCATACAGGTCTTTTGTCTCCTTAGGTAGGTTTATTCCTAGATATTTTATTCTTTTTGTTGCAATGGTAAATGGGAGTGCTTTCTTCATTTCACTTTCAGATTTTTCATCATTAGTGTATAGGAATGCCAGAGATTTCTGTGCATTAATTTTGTATCCTGCTACTTTACCAAATTCATTGATTAGCTCTAGTAGTTTTCTGGTAGCATCTTTAGGATTCTCTATGTATAGTATCATGTCATCTGCAAATAGTGACAGCTTTACTTCTCCTTTTCCGATTTGGATTCCTTTTATTTCCTTTTCTTCTCTGATTGCTGTGGCTAAAACTTCCAGAACTATGTTGAATAAGAGTGATGAGAGTGGGCAACCTTGTCTTGTTCCTGATCTTAGTGGAAATGCTTTCAGTTTTTCACCATTGAGGATGATGTTGGCTGTGGGCTTGTCATATATGGCCTTTATTATGTTGAGGAAAGTTCCCTCTATGCCTACTTTCTACAGGATTTTTATCATAAATGGGTGTTGAATTTTGTCAAAAGCTTTTTCTGCATCTATTGAGATGATCATATGGTTTTTCTCCTTCAATTTGTTAATATGGTGTATGACGTTGATTGATTTGCATATATTGAAGAATCCTTGCATTCCTGGAATAAACCCCACTTCATCATGGTGTATGATCCATTTAATGTGCTGTTGGATTCTGTTTGCTAGTATTTTGTTGAGGATTTTTGCATCTATGTTCATCAGTGATATTGGCCTGTAGTTTTCTTTCTTTGTGACATCCTTGTCTGGTTTTGGTATCAGGGTGATGGTGGCCTCGTAGAATGAGTTTGGGAGTGTTCCTTCCTCTGCTATATTTTGGAAGAGTTTGAGAAGGATAGGTGTTAGCTCTCCTCTGAATGTTTGATAGAATTCACCTGTGAAGCCATCTGGTCCTGGGCTTTTGTTTGTTGAAAGATTTTTAATCACAGTTTCAATTTCAGTGCTTGTGATTGGTCTGTTCATATTTTCTATTTCTTCCTGATTCAGTCTTGGCAGGTTGTGCATTCCTAAGAATTTGTCCATTTCTTCCAGGTTGTCCATTTTATTGGCATAGAGTTGCTTGTAGTAATCTCTCATGATCTTTTTTATTTCTGCAGTGTCAGTTGTTACTTCTCCTTTTTCATTTCTAATTCTATTGATTTGAGTCTTCTCCCTTTTTTTCTTGATGAGTCTGGCTAATGGTTTATTTATTTTTATCTTATCAAAGAACCAGCTTTTAGTTTTATTGACCTTTGCTATTGTTTCCTTCCATTTCTTTTTCATTTATTTCTGATCTGATTTTTATGATTTCTTTCCTTCTGCTAACTTTGGGGTTCTTTTGTTCTTCTTTCTCTAATTGCTTTAGGTGCAAGGTTAGGTTGTTTATTCGAGATGTTTCCTGTTTCTTAAGGTGGGATTGTATTGCTATAAACTTCCCTCTTAGAACTGCTTTTGCTGCATCCCATAAATTTTGGGTCGTCGTGTCTCCATTGTCATTTGTTTCTAGGTATTTTTTGATTTCCTCTTTGATTTCCTCAGTGATCACTTCGTTATTAAGTAGTGTATTGTTTAGCCTCCATGTGTTTGTAGTTTTTACATATCTTTACCTGTAATTGATATCTAGTCTCATAGCGTTGTGGTTGGAAAAGATACTTGATACAATTTCCATTTTCTTAAATTTATCAAGGCTTGATTTGTGACCCAAGCTATGATCTATCCTGGAGAACTTTCCATGAGCACTAGAGAAAAATGTGTATTCTGTTGCTTTTGGATGGAATGTCCTATAAATATCAATTAAGTCCATCTTGTTTAATGTATCATTTAAAGCTTGTGTTTCCTTATTTATTTTCATTTTGGATGATCTGTCCATTGGTGAAAGTGGGGTGTTAAAGTCCCCTACTATGAATGTGTTACTGTCGATTTCCCCTTTTATGGCTGTTAGTGTTTGCCTTATGTATTGAGGTGCTCTTATGTCGGGTTCATAAATATTTACAATTGTTATATCTTCTTCTTCGATCGATCCCTTGATCATTATGTAGTGTTCTTCTTTGTCTCTTCTAATAGTCTTTATTTTAAAGTCTATTTTGTCTGATATGAGAATTACTACTCCAGCTTTCTTTTGGTTTCCATTTGCATGAAATATCTTTTTCCATCCCCTTACTTTCAGTCTGTATGTGTCTCTACGTCTGAAGTGGGTCTCTTGTAGACAGCAAATATATGGGTCTTGTTTTTGTATCCATTCAGCCAATCCATGTCTTTTGGTTGGAGCATTTAGTCCATTTACATTTAAGGTAATTATCGATATGTATGTTCCTATTCCAATTTTCTAAATTATTTTGGGTTCGTTATTGTAGGTTTTTCCTTCTCTTGTGTTTCTTGTCTACAGAAGTTCCTTTAGCATTTGTTTTAAAGCTGGTTTTGTGGTGCTGAACTCTCTCAGCTTTTGCTTGTCTGTAAAGGTTTTAATTTCTCCATCAAATCTGAATGAGATCCTTGCTAGGTAGAGTAATCTTGGTTGCAGGTTTTTCTCCTTCATCACTTTCAATGTGTCCTGCCACTCCCTTCTGGCTTGCAGAGTTTCTGCTGAAAGATCAGCTGTTTACCTTATGGGGATTCCCTTGTGTGTTATTTGTTGTTTTTCTCTTGCTGCTTTTAATATGTTTTCTTTGTATTTAATTTTTGACAGTTTGATTAATATGTGTCTTGGCGTATTTCTCCTTGGATTTATCCTGTATGGGACTCTCTGTGCTTCCTGGACTTGATTAACTATTTCCTTTCCCATATTAGGGAAGTTTTCAACTATAATCTCTTCAAATATTTTCTCAGTCCCTTTCTTTTTCTCTTCTTCTTCTGGAACCCCTATAATTCGAATGTTCGTGCGTTTAATGTTGCCCCAGAGGTGTCTGAGACTGTCCTCAGTTCTTTTCATTCTTGTTTCTTTATTCTGCTCTCCAGTAGTTATTTCCACTATTTTATCTTCCAGGTCACTTATCCGTTCTTCTGCCTCAGTTCTGCTATTGATCCCATCTAGAGTATTTTTAATTTCATTTATTCTGTTGTTCATCATTGTTTCTTTCATCTTTATTTCTTCTAGGTCCTTGTTAAATGTTTCTTGCATTTGTCTATTTTATTTCCAAGGTTTTGGATCATCCTTACTATCATTATTCTGAATTCTTTTTCAGGTAGACAGCCTGTTTCCTCTTTTTTTTTTTTTTTTTAACGTTTATTGGGGTATAATTGCTTTACAATGGTGTGTTAGTTTCTGCTTTATAACAAAGTGAGTCAGTTATACATATACATATGTTCCCATATCTCTTCCCTCTTGCATCTCCCTCCCTCCCACCCTCCCTATCCCACCCCTCCAGGCGGTCACAAAGCACCTAGCCGATATCCCTGTGCCATGCGGCTGCTTCCCACTAGCTATCTACCTTACGTTTTTAGTGTATATATGTCCATGCCTCTCTCTCGCCCTGTCACAGCTCACCCTTCCTCCTCCCCATATCCTCAAGTCCATTCTCCAGTAGGTTTGTGTCTTTATTCCTGTCTTACCCCTAGGTTCTTCATGATATATTTTTTTCTTAAATTCCATATATATGTGTTAGCATACGGTATTTGTCTTTTTTTTTTCTGACTTACTTCACTCTGTATGACAGACTCTAGGTCTATCCACCTTATTACAAATAGCTCAATTTCGTTTCTTTTTATGGCTGAGTAATAGTCCATTCTATGTATGTGCCACATCTTCTTTATCCATTCATCCGATGATGGGCACTTAGGTTGTTTCCATCTCCGGGCTATTGGAAATAGAGCTGCAATGAACATTTCGGTACATGACTCTTTTTGAATTTTGGTTTTCTCAGGGTATATGCCCAGTAGTGGGATTGCTGGGTCATATGGTAGCTCTATTTGTAGTTTTTTAAGGAACCTCCATACTGTTCTCCATAGTGGCTGAACCAATTCACATTCCCACCAACACTGCAAGAGTGTTCCCTTTTCTCCACACCCTCTCCAGCATTTGTTTCTAGATTTCTTGATTATGGCCATTCTGACTGGTGTGAGATGATATCTCATTGTAGTTTTGATTTGCATTTCTCTAATGATTAATGATGTTGAGCATTCTTTCATGTATTTGTTGGCAGTCTGTATATCTTCTTTGGAGAAATGTCTATTTAGGTCTTCTGCCCATTTTTGGATTGGGTTGTTTGTTTGTTTTTTTTAGAGAGCTGCATGAGCTGCTTGTAAATTTTGGAGATTAATCCTTTGTCAGTTGCTTCATTGGCAAATATTTTCTCCCATTCTGAGGGTTGTCTTTTGGTCTTGTTTATGGTTTCCTTTGCTGTGCAAAAGCTTTGAAGTTTCATTAGGTCCCATTTGTTTATTTTTGTTTTTATTTCCATTCCTCTAGGAGGTGGGTCAGAAAGGATCTTGCTGTGATTTATGTCATAGAGCGTTCTGCCTATGTTTTCCTCTAAGAGTTTGATAGTTTCTGGCCTTACATTTAGGTCTTTAATCCATTTTGAGCTTATTTTTGTGTATGGTGTTAGGGAGTGATCTAATCTCATACTTTTACATGTAGCTGTCCAGTTTTCCCAGCACCACTTATTGAAGAGGCTGTCCTTTCTCCACTGTGCATTCCTGCTACCTTTATCAAAGATAAGGTGTCCATATGTGTGTGGGTTTATCCCTGGGCTTTCTATCCTGTTCCATTGATCTATCTTTCTGTCTTTGTGCCAGTACCATACTGCCTTGACTACTGTAGCTTTGTAGTATAGTCTGAAGCCAGGGAGCCTGATTCCTCCAGCTCCATTTTTCGTTCTCAAGATTGCTTTGGCTATTCGGGGTCTTTTGTGTTTCCATACAAATTGTGAAATTTTTTGTTCTAGTTCTGTGAAAAATGCCAGTGGTAGTTTGATAGGGATTGCATTGAATCTATAGATTGCTTTGTGTAGTAGAGTCATTTTCACAATGTTGATTCTTCCAATCCACGAACATGGTATTTCTCTCCATCTATTTGTATCAACTTTAATTTCTTTCATCAGTGTCTTTTAATTTTCTGCATACAGGTCTTTTGTCTCCTTAGGTAGGTTTATTCCTATTTTATTCTTTTTGTTGCAATGCTAAGTGGGAGTGTTTTCTTCATTTCACTTTCAGATTTTTCATCATTAGTGTATAGGAATGCCAGAGATTTCTGTGCATTAATTTTGTATCCTGCTACTTTACCAAATTCATTGATTAGCTCTAGTAGTTTTCTGGTAGCATCTTTAGGATTCTCTATGTATAAGTATCATGTTATCTGCAAACAGTGACAGATTTACTTCTTCTTTTCCGATTTGGATTCCTTTTATTTCCTTTTCTTCTCTGATTGCTGTGGCTAAAACTTCCAAAACTGTGTTGAATAAGAGTGGTGAGAGTGGGCAACCTTGTCTTGTTCCTGATCTTAGTGGAAATGCTTTCAGTTTTTCACCATTGAGGATGATGTTGGCTGTGGGCTTGTCATATATGGCCTTTATTATGTTGAGGAAAGTTCCCTCTATGCCTACTTTCTGCAGGGTTTTTATCATAAATGGGTGTTGAATTTTGTCAAAAGCTTTTTCTGCATCTATTGACATGATCATATATATGGAATTTAAGGAAAAAAAAATGTCATGAAGAACCTGATATAACCAGAACAGATCATGATATGTCATGATCATATGATCTCCTTCAATTTGTTAATATGGTGTATGATGTTGATTGATTTGCGTATATTGAAGAATCCTTGCATTTCTGGAATAAACCCCACTTGATCATGGTGCATGATCCTTTTAATGTGCTGTTGGATTCTGTTTGCTAGTATTTTGTTGAGGATTTTTGCATCTATGTTCATCAGTGATATTGGCCTGTAGTTTTCTTTCTTGTTACATCCTTGTCTGGTTTTGGTATCAAGGTGATGGTGGCCTCGTAGAAGGAATTTGGGAGTGTTCCTTCCTCTGCTATATTTTGGGAGAGTTTGAGAAGGATAGGTGTTAGCTCTTCTCTAAATGTTTGATAGAATTCACCTGTGAAGCCATCTGGTCCTGGGCTTTTGTTTGCTGGAAGATTTTTAATCACAGTTTCAATTTCAGTGCTTGTGATTGGTCTGTTCATATTTTCTATTTCTTCCTGATTCAGTCTTGGCAGGTTGTGCATTCCTAAGAATTTGTCCATTTCTTCCAGATTGTCCATTTTATTGGCATAGAGTTGCTTGTAGTAATCTCTCATGATCTTTTTTATTTCTGCAGTGTCAGTTGTTACTTCTCCTTTTTCATTTCTAATTCTATTGAGTCTTCTCCCTTTTTTTCTTGATGAGTCTGGCTAATGGTTTATCTATTTTGTTTATCTTCTCAAAGAACCAGCTTTTAGTTTTATTGATCTTTGCTATTGTTTCCTTCATTTCTTTTTCATTTATTTCTGATCTGATTTTTATGATTTCTTTCCTTCTGCCAGCTCTGGGTTTTTTTTGTCCTTCTTTCTCTAATTGCTTTAGGTGCAAGGTTAGGTTGTTTATTCGAGATGTTTCCTGTTTCTTAAGGTGGGCTTGTATTGCTATAAACTTCCCCCTTAGAACTGCTTTTGCTGCATCCCATAGGTTTTCGGTCGTCGTGTCTCCATTGTCATTTGTTTCTAGGTATTTTTTGATTTCCTCTTTGATTTCTTCAGTGATCACTTCGTTATTAAGTAGTGTATTGTTTAACCTCCATGTGTTTGTATTTTTTACAGATCTTTTCCTGTAATTGATATCTAGTCTCATGGCGTTGTGGTTGGAAAAGATACTTGATACAATTTCCATTTTCTTGTATTTACCAAGGCTTGATTTGTGACCCAAGATATGATCTATCCTGGAGAATGTTCCATGAACACTTGAGAAAAATATGTATTGTGTTGTTTTTGGATGGAGTGTCCTATAAATATCAATTAAGTCCATCTTGTTTAATGTATCATTGAAAGCTTGTGTTTCCTTATTTATTTTCATTTTGGATGATCTGTCCATTGGTGAAAGTGGGGTGTTAAAGTCTCCTACTATCAATGTGTAACTGTCAATTTCCTTTTTTATGGCTGTTAGTATTTGCCTTATGTATTGAGGTGCTCCTATGTTGGGTGCATAAATATTTACAATTGTTATATCTTTTTCTTGGATCAATCCCTTGATCATTATGTAGTGTCCTTTTTTGTCTCTTCTAATAGTCTTTATTTTAAAGTCTATTTTGTCTGATATGAGAATTACTACTCCAGCTTTCTTTTGGTTTCCATTTGCATGGAATGTCTTTTTCCATCCTCTTTCTTTCAGTCTGTATGTGCCTCTACGTCTGAGGTGGGTCTCTTGTAGACAGCATATATAAGGGTCTTGTTTTTGTATCCATTTAGCAATCTGTGTCTTTTGGTGGGACCATTTAGTCCATTTACATTTAAGGTAATTATCGATATGTATGTTCCTATTCCCATTTTCTAAATTGTTTTGGGTTCGTTATTATAGGTCTTTTCCTTCTCTTGTGTTTCTTGTCTAGAGAAGTTCCTTTAGCATTTGTTTTAAAGCTGGTTTTGTGGTGCTGAACTCTCTCAGCTTTTGCTTGTCTGTAAAGTTTCTAATTTCTCCATCAAATCTGAATGAGATCCTTGCTAGGTAGAGTAGTCTTGGTTGCAGGTTTTTCTCCTTCATCACTTTTAATGTGTCCTGCCTCTCCCTTCTGGCTTGCAGAGTTTCTGCTGAAAGATCAGCTGTTAACCTTATGGGGATTCCCTTGTGTGTAATTTGTTGTTTTTCCCTTGCTGCTTTTAATATGTTTTCTTTGTATTTAATTTTTGACAGTTTGATTAATATGTGTCTTGGCGTATTTCTCCTTGGATTTATTCTGTATGGGACTCTCTGTGCTTCCTGGACTTGATTAACTATTTCCTTTCCCATATTAGGGAAGTTTTCAACTATAATCTCTTCAAATATTTTCTCAGTCCCTTTCTTTTTCTCTTCTTCTGGAACCCCTATAAGTCGAATGTTTGTGCATTTAATGTTGTCCCAGAGGTGTCTGAGACTGTCCTCAGTTCTTTTCATTCTTGTTTCTTTATTCTGCTCTCCTGTAGTTATTTCCACTATTTTATCTTCCAGGTCACTTATCCGTTCTTCTGCCTCAGTTATTCTGCTATTGATCCCATCTAGAGTACTTTTCATTTCATTTATTGTGTTGTTCATCGTTGCTTGTTTCATCTTTATTTCTTCTAGGTCCTTGTTAAATGTTTCTTGCATTTTGTCCATTCTACTTCCAAGGTTTTGGATCATCCTTACTCTCATTATTCTGAATTCTTTTTCAGGTAGACTGCCTATTTCCTCTTTATTTGTTAGGTATGGTGCATTTTTATCTTGCTCCTTCATCTGCTGTGTGTTTTTCTGTCTTCTCATTTTGCTTATCTTACTGTGTTTGGGGTCTCCTTTTTGCAGTCTGCAGGTTCGTAGTTCCCGTTGTTTTTGATGTCTGTCTCCAGTGGCTAAGGTTGGTTCAGTGGGTTGTGAAGGCTTCCTGGTGGAGGGGACTAGTGCCTGTGTTGTGGCGGATGAGGCTGGATCTTGTCTCTCTAGTGGGCAGGTTCACGTCTGGTGGTGTGTTTTGGGGTGTCTGTGGCCTTATTATGATTTTAGGCAGCCTTTCTGCTAATGGATGGGGTTGTGTTCCTGTTTTGCTAGTTGTTTGGCATAGGTTGTCCAGCACCGTAGGTTGCTGGTCGTTGAGTGAAGCTGGGTGCTGGTGTTAAGATGGAGCTCTCTGGGAGATTTTTGCTGTTTGATATTATGTGCAGCTGGGAGGTCTCTTGTGGACCAGTGTCATTAAGCTGGCTCTCCCACCTCAGAGGCAGAGCCCTGACTCCTGGCTGGAGCACCAAGAGTCTTTCATCCACACGGCTCAGAAGAAAAGGGAGAAAAAGTAGAGAGAATTAGTAGAAGTATGAAGAAAGAAAGAAAGAGAGAGAGAGAGAGAGAGAGGAAGGAAGGAAGGAAGGAAGAAAGGGGAAAAGAAGGAAAGGAGGGAGGGAGGGAGGAAGGAAGGAAGAAAGGAAGGAGGGAAGGATGGAAAAAAGACAGGAAGAAGATACAGTAAAATAAAATAAAGTATAATAAAGTTATTGAATTAAAAAATAATTATTTAAAAAAAAAAGGGACGGATAGAACCTTAGGACAAATGTTGGAGGCAAAGATATACAGACAAAATCTTACACAGAAGCATACACATACACCTTCACAAAAAGAGGTAAAGGGGAAAAAATCATAAATCTTGCTCTCAAAGTCTACCTCCTCAATTTGGGATGATTCGTTGTCTAAAGGAGGGAGGGAGGGAGGGAAGGAAGGAAGGAAGGAAGGAAGGAAGGAAAGAAGGTAAAGTATAATAAAGTTATTAAAATTAAAATTAATTATTAAGAAAAAAATTTAAAAAAAAACAATGGACGGATAGAACCCTAGGACAAATGGTGGAAGCAAAGCTATACAGACAAGATCTCACACAGAAGCATACACATACACACTCACAAAAAGAGGAAAAGGGGAAAAAAATCATAGATCTTGCTCTCAAAGTCCACCTCCTCAATTTGGGATGATTCGTTGTCTTTTCAGGTATTCCACAGATGCAGGGTACATCAAATTGATTGTGGAGCTTTAATCCGCTGCTTCTGAGGCTGCTGGGAGAGATTTCCCTTTCTCTTCTTTGTTCTCACAGCTCCCAGGGGCTCAGCTTTGGATTTGGCCCCGCCTCTGCGTGTAGGTCGCCGGAGGGCGTCTGTTCTTCGCTCAGACAGGACGGGGTTAAAGGAGCCGCTGATTCTGGGGCTCTGGCGCACTCAGGCCGGGGGGAGGGAGGGTCGCGGAGTGCGGGGCGAGCCTGCGGCGGCAGAGGCCGGCATGACGTTACACCAGCCTGAGGCGTGCCGTGCGTTCTCCCGGGGAAGTTGTCCCTGGATCCCGGGACCCTGGCAGTGGCGGGCTGCACAGGCTCTCCGGAAGGGGGGTGTGGATAGTGACCTGTGCTCGCACACAGGCTTCTTGGTGGCGGCAGCAGCAGCCTTAGCGTCTCATGTCCGTCTCTGGGGTCTGCGCTTTTAGCCGCGGCTCACGCCCGTCTCTGGAGCTCCTTTAAGCAGCGCTCTTAAACCCCTCTCCTCGCGCACCAGGAAACAATGAGGGAAGAAAAAGTCTCTTGCCTCTTCGGCAGGTGCAGACTTTTCCCCGACTCCCTCCCGGCCAGCCGTGGCGCACTGACCCCCTGCAGGCTGTGTTCACGCCGCCAACCCCAGTCCTCTCCCGGCGCTCCGACCGAAACCCGAGCCTCAGCTCGCAGCCCCGCCCGCCCCGGCGGGTGAGCAGACAAGCCCCTCGGGCTGGTGAGTGCCGGTCGGCACCGATCCTCTGTGCGGGAATCTCCCCGCTTTGCCCCCCACACCCCTGTTGCTGTGCTCTTCTCCGCGGCTCCGAAGCTCCCCCCCTCCGCCACCTGCAGTCTCCGCCCGCGAAGGGGCTTCCTAGTGTGTGGAAACCTTTCCTCCTTCACAGCTCCCTCCCACTGGTGCAGGTTCCATCCCTATCCTTTTGTCTCTGTTTATTCTTTTTTCTTTTGCCCTACCCAGGTACGTGGGGGGTTTCTTGCCTTTTGGGAAGTCTGAGGTCTTCTGCCAGCATTCAGTAGGTGTTCTGTAGGAGTTGTTCCACGTGTAGATGTATTTCTGGTGTATCTGTGGGGAGGAAGGTGATCTCCACGTCTTACTCTTCTGCCATCTTTGGAAAGTGCCATATTTGAGTCTCTGAAGGAACACTATACTTCTCAGCGATCTCTGCCCCTGCCTCTCTCTCTTGGCCTTGGCACGGTGCCCGAGTGGCTGGCGGGGAAGGAGGGGCTGTGGCCTCCCTGTCTAGGACAGATTTCTCCAAGCCTCAGTGGTCTGGGGCCGTTGAAGCAGCCTCGCTGTTGGCAAGGCCACGCCGAGCAGTCAGAATCCTGGTCTGGCCCCCCTTTCTGCCTGTTGTGCACTTTTTCTGGAGTCCAGATATCCTGACACTGTGAATAGCCTCATAGCCATTCGTTGTTCTGTAGCGGTAAAGGGGTTGCCCATCAGTCCTTCTGCTCAACCCTCAGTCATCAGGGCAGAAATTACGATCTGGCCCTAGAGACGATGGAACCAGGAGGGCAGAGCGGCTTTGCCCCAGGCCACACAGTCGGCAACCAGAAAAGCATCCTCATCCAGCCCTCTCCCCTTTCTGTCTCACCACCCGAATCACCAGCAGACCCTGTGAGTTAGAGAGCTGGGCTGGTTTCATTACCACCCTGCCTGAACTCTACTCCAGCGTCATAGGGTAGGACACACGACCAGGCTGCCAGGGGTATGGGAGGGTCAGGGGTGGCTGGCCCCAGGCCCACAGAGGAAGCACCAGTGACACGGCCCAGCCTGGGTGTGGGCGGCAGAGTGCTCAGGCCACAGAAACCTGGGCCTGGCAAAGTGACAGGCTGGCCTTGCTGAGAGCAAGCGTCACAAGGGATGCCTCTGGGCTCAAAAGTCCAGGCTTAGAGGGACAGAGTGAGGACCCAAGGAGGACCACAGCTTCTGAGGGGACGACTTGAAGCTGGCCTCCGCAGCCATCCCATCGGGGTTCCGGAGCGTGATGCGGCCACCAAAAGTGCAGATCCCTTGGCTATGTTGAAGGAGTCTCTTGTCCAGTGGAGATGAGGTGGTGGTCAGTTCTGAGTGACACAAAAACAACTGGAGTTTGTCCAAAGGAGGGCAACCAGGATGGAAAAATGAAACCAGATTGTCCCACAAGGAACTGGGAATGTTTCGCCTGGTAGAGCATGGAACCGGGCAGCCATGGGCCTCACCTTCCCCTAGGGGAAGGGACGAGGTGGAGAGGCAGGATCTGACCCCCATGTGGAAACCCGAGGGCACAGTCTGGAACCCCTTGCTGGTTGCCCCCCAGACAAGGATTTTAGTGAAGGACAATGCTCCAAAGATGGCGCGGCCCAGGAAAGGGTGCTCAGCCAGGAGGGCTCGGTCAGCTGGTAGGCGAGAACGAGAGGGTCAGTCTCCCATGTCTCTTCCAACATGGGGGGCCTTTGTGAGCCCTTGCCCAGTGGCCAGTCGTCCCTCTGTCCCCTCTGGGCCTGAGCCTGCAGGCTTCTCTCTGGCTGCACCTGTGGGCCCCAGGTGAGCTGCCTTTGCTGTGCTGTGTCTCTGCTCTTGTGTTTTCCTCGGGGGAGGTGCTGGGGTCGGGGCACAGCGGGAGGCCCTGCTTTACTCACTCGAACGCTTCTGAGGAGCTCTGCGGTCCCCCGGGCCATGTCGCACACATGGGAAATGAGGAACCGCACCCCCCGCTCCCCGACACACACATCCATACGCTGAGCCCTCTGCCACTCCTTCTGAGGGAGCTGGATTTCTGTTTTCAATTTTTTTAGCTGAAGAATAACCCATACACATATAGAAACATGCAAACATATGTACCAAAATAATTTTAAACAATAATAACTCAGTAATTGAAAACAAAGCCAACACCCATGTACCCACCACCCAGGTCAGGAAATAGCACACTCCCAACCCCCCAGAAGCACCCCTTTGCCTCCTGTCAATCATTTTCCACTCCCTCCTGCCCAAGATACCCACGCTTGACTCCCGACTCCAAGTCTATGGTCTTATCTTGCCTGTTTGGAAAGCTTATGTAAGTAGACCTGTGTGTGTGCTCTTTCGCTTCTTTGGCTAACAAACATTGTATTTGTGGGATTTCTCCTTACTGAGCAGAGCTCTAGTTTGCTCATTTTTAGTGCTGAGTAGTATCCCATTATGTGAATAACCACAAGTTGTTTATCCATTCTGCTGTTGATGGCTGTTTGCGTTGTTTCCAGGTTGGAGCTTTTACAAATTCTGTTTCACAACCGGTGCAAACCGTTCTGTCGGATACCCACTGGGGCATGGGGTCGGTGGGTCGCAGGGCTCAGCGGCGGGAGATGCTGCCAGTTTCCTAGGCAGCTGTGGGAATTGAGTCTCAATGTTCTCTTGAGGTGTCAGTGGTCGCCATGGGGACAGCGGTGGCCGACCGGGGATGACTTCCTTACAGAAGAGGTGTGCGTCCCCCCTCTCTCAGAGTGCTCTTCGCTGGGATGGGCACGGGGGGCAGCTGGAGGGTGGGCTGCAGGGTCCTGCTTCTGGAGGGGAAAGGGGGGGGTCAGCTAGGAGGCTGGTGCCGTTGTCCAGGTTACAGAAGACAGTGGGCCAAATCAGGGCAGGTGTGATGGGATGGGGATGAAGGGACAGGCACAAGGCACGAGAGAGGTGGAACTGGCAGGACTTGGTGCCTAATTAGATGCTGGGGAGAAGGCGGAGGCATCGGTGGAAATGCCTGGTTATTGCTGAGATGGGAAACACAGGAGGGGTAGACTCTGGGGAGAAGGTGAGTTTGGCCATACACTCAAGGACCATTAAGCTACAGGGGGCCCACTTATAAGAACCTGCCTGCTTGGGAGGCCAAAGCCCAGTTGAGCAGCACATCTTTGGTGGAACTCAGAGATGCACAGTCTGAGCTGATGCCCAGGTGACAACCGGTAGCCCCAGAGTGTCTAAGGCCTGCAAGGATCTCACTAAAAGCAAAAATTGGGGGGTTCTTCTTTGCTGCTGTGGGGCTGCTTTGAGAAGCAGAAGAACCTCCCTTCTTTCAAGGGGCTTTGAGCATAAACTGAGTATGCATGGCTACAGAACCTTCTGGGACATCAGTAGCATGGAGGGAAACCATGAATATCCAGGGCTAAGGGAGCCCAGTGCCCTAAGGTAGTATCTAGGAGCCTGGGTTTGGTTGAGGCCAGCACTGATGACTCCAGAGGTCCAGCTGGGGGCAAGGACCCTAAAAGCAGGAGGTCCTGGGCCTCTGGCGATGCTCAAATTCAGGCCAATCATGGAGTGGTCCCAAGGAACTAGGATTTTCAGAACGGGACCCCAGCCCATGCTTATGGGGAGCAGGACCCAGCCCCTGGGGTGGGAGCTGTAGGAGCAGACCAGCATGTCACACCCCAGCCAGGTAGATGGAAGCGGGGGCGGAGCATCTCTGTCCTCTGTCCTAGCAAAGAACTAGGGGCCTGTGAAGAAAACGGAGGCACAAGTTCAGTCTCAGGGAGGAGACCAGCACTTCGAGACAGGGATCCTCGGGCTTCGTGGGAATGCTGACCCCAGGCCTCCCGCAGCCTCACAGGATCCCAGACACCTGCACCTACAAGTAATCCCCACCAGCCAGTAGGCCTGAGGCTCCCCCAAGCCCTCTGACCCCACTTTCCACCCTGGCTCCTAGGGAGGCCCCATCCAGAACCGCAAGTCCAAGCGCTGTCTGGAGCTGCAGGAGAATAGCGGCGCAGAGTTTGGCTTCCAGCTGGTGCTGCAGAGGTGCTCGGGCCAGCACTGGAGCATCACCAATGTCCTGAGGAGCCTGGCGTCCTGACCCCTCCGGGAGTCGTCTCACACCCCGCCCCTTTGCTACTGTGTAGCACCCGCTGCAACATTGCCTGCTGTCCGTGTGGGGTTGTTTGGAGTCTGGGGAACCAGGTTGGTGGGCCCCCAAAAGAGCTTTTTATTTCCCATTCAATGTTCATGGAGTTTATAGAAAGAGGCCGAACGGTGGGTGAGGGTATAATATCATAAACTATTTTGCAACTGTAAATAGGGGACACATGGAAAATATTTATAACTGACAATAAAATACTATTGGTTAAGAAAAGGGATTTTGCAGTTATTTGGTGCTCGGTGGAGATTCAGGCCTGGCTCCTCTGAACTTGGAGTGCTTGTAGCCCAAGATGTGTCCCAGTGTGCTCTCCCTACTCTACATCCCTGAGAAAGGAGGCTTTAAACCCCTGCAGACAGTGGGAGCTCGTTGTGCAAGCTGCTGGCTTTCTCTAGGAGGCCCAGGGCAGCAAGAAGGGTGCCTCGACCTCAGGGCCACCTCCAGAGAGGAGGTTCCCTCTGCCTCTGCGCAGCACTTACCGCCTCCGGAAGACAGCCTCAGTCCTCCATCCCAAGAAACCAGGACGGCTCGTTGGCCACTGGAGCGTCATCTGCTGGGCTTCAGACACTTGTCTACAACAACTGCCCCATCCAGTTTCTAAGACCGTTCTCTTCCTCCATGAATCACGGTGCATTAGTTTCCTGGGGCAACAAAGTGCCACAAACTGGGTGGCTTCAACAACTGTCATCTCCCAGTTCTGGAGGCTAGGAGTCCGAAATCAGGGAGTCAGCTGGGTCGGCTCCTTCTGAGAGCTGTAAGGGAGAATCGCTTCCAGGCCTCTCCCCGAGCTGAGCTTCTAGTAGCCTCAGGCGTTCCTTGGCTTGTAGATGGCTGTCTTCTCCCTGTGTCTTTCCTCCCTCCCCGTGTCATCGCCCCCCGTCCCTCTCAGGGCTCGACCCAATCACCTCCTGAACACTAGTCTCTAGCCCTGCTCCTGGGAGAAGCAGCTCACACCCAGTCCTCCTGTACAAGGGCCCCCAGCCATGACACAGTGCCACTTGGACAGTGATACTCAAAACCTACGTCTCTGCCCGGACCTCTCCTCTGCGCCCCAGGCCCAGTCTCCCTCTGCTGACGGGCCCTGGGCAGCTGGGTCGCTGTCCTTTGGACAGTGCTGATCTGATGTGCAGAGAACAGACCTGTCTCTCATCCTCCCAGGCCCACCCTGGTGACCAGCACCACCCGCCTGCAGGTGCTCAGGCCAGAGTCCTCCTCTCGTCTCTAACCCCCCCACCCCTCACCCCCATATCTTGTCAGTACATCATGACAGTGATACCCCCTAAACAGCTCTGGAATCCCCTCCCCAGGCCTCTTCATTGCTCACAAGGACCTGCCTCCCCACCTCCCGTCTCCCCTCTCCCACCTCACCTGTCCTGCTCACTGCAATTCTCAAGGGGTCTTTCTCAGATGCAAACATCATCAGAGTTTTTCTGACCGAAAGCCTTCAGTGGGTCTCATCAGAGATGGTAAACGTCAAACTCAGGCACCAGCCTCAGAGCTTCCTCCTGTGCTGAGTCCAGAGGCCAAGTGTCAGAAGAACCCGGGTCAGGGGCCTTAGACGCGGGGGGTGGGGGGCATGGGTGCAACGAGGCCTGGCTTCCCGGCTGTCCCTCCCACTGGACGTCTATAGCCCCAGTCTACCCCCTAGGGATGTTGGTATCCTGTGGCTTCTTTCCTTCTTTCCAGGAAGTTTTTCTTGGGGGTGATATTAGTTTGCTAGAGCTCTGACAACAAAGGACCATAGACTGGGTGACTTAAACAACAGAAGTGTGTTGTCGCACAGTCCTGGAGCCCAGAAGTCCAAGATCAAGGTGTTGGTAAGGTTGGTTCCCCTGAGGGCTGTGAGGGAAGGTCGTGTGCCAGGCCTCTCTCCTTACCTGGTAAATAACTGTCTTCTCTCTGTGTCTCTTCCCATCCTCTTCCTTCTGTGTGTGTCTTGTTTCCAAATTTCTCCTTCTTATAAGGATACCAGTCATATTGCATTAGGGCCCATCCTAATGACCTTATTTTAGCTTCAGGACCTCTGTAAAGACCCCATCTCCAAACAAGGTCAATTCTGAGGTATGGGAGGTCAGGACTTCAACATATGAGTGTGTGGGGGGGCACAATTCAACCCATAACAGGAGAGCAGAGGAGGGAGATGAGCAGACCCCAGGTCCCAAAAGGCTGCCTCCACTCACGCCCACCTTGCCCGGCAAGTCCTGCCTGTGGGGCAGTCCCAGCTGTCCCGGTCTCCGCTGGGAGAGGGGTGGGCCCTGAGCTGGTGACGGGGACTCTGCATAAGGACCTGGGATGTTCATCATGGCCCTCTGTGTCCACATCCTTAAGGAAAACTGTCCCAGCCCCAGCCCCAGCAGTGACCCCTCTTATACCCCATGCTTCCCCCCTCCATAGCCGATCTAACCTGACCTGAGGGCAGGTGTCCAGAGGCTGGTCAGCAATTGATGACAACACAAGAAGCTGAGCTGGGCCAATTACATTCTGCCTGCAAACTGGCACCATGGCACATGGAAAGGATCAGCCAGCTGGTGAAGAAGGCCAGGAGCCATTGCCGTACATAGAGATGAGCCCCAGAGGGCCAAGCAAGCCAGGGTCTGTGTGTGCTGAGGTCAAGAGGGGGAAACCAGGGCGAGAAGAGGAGAAAAAGGTGCTGGTGAACAGAGGCAGTGGACCCACCATGCAGGAGCTCTATCTAATGTGGCCATGACACAGATGGAGACAACAGACAGCCCCCCTCACCCCAGACGCAATCTGCACACATGCTGCTGGTTCCTTCCCCTGCTCTTTGCAACAAACAAGACTGACCAAAGCAGGATGTAAAGATTTTAGACACCAGAATCTGCTCATGCACAGACCCTCACGTGTGTGTGAACACATTCACAATCCCTACCACTGCTGTGTACACAAGTAAAAAATGGGCATGCGTTTGCACCTTCTGTGTACAGAGAGGCACAGGCTTACATAGCCCCGCACACACCCGTGTGCACACGCGTGCAGTATGTCTCACACACACACACACACACACACACACACACTCACATGCATATGCACTGACCCCAAAGAGGAAAGTTATTTCTGCCCACTCTCCAAAAGTTGTTTTATAGGAACAAGGCTGCCATCATTTAATGTTATTTAATATGATCCTTGTGAAGCAGAGGCTATTGGAAATCAGAGCCCTTTTCGTCTCACCATTTCTTTCCAATTACAGGCAAGAGATCCAAGGGAGTTCTGAGGCAAGACAGAGATTATGTGGCCTTAAGAGTCTATATCTGTTTTCTTTCTTCATGATCATGACAGTCTAAACCAGGAAAAAAACACGGGACACAGACACCCAAAACTGTGCTCAGCCGTGTTCCTTCTCCCGCCTTCAGCGCCCAAGAGGAGGGAGGGGAACGTGGTGGGTGTACCTCTAGCTCCTGATCCCACGAGGCACCCAGCCCTGCCGCCCGGCTCTGGCCTCGGCCCATCTCTCTCCATCCACAGACAGGAACCGTGTCTTTCCTTGGTGCTTTGCTAACTGATGGGCTAGAAAGGGCAAAGGGAGGCATTAGGCCCAAGGTGGATATTTCTTCAAATTACACAGTGTGGCCACACCTGGGAGCCAGACTGTAAAGACTGTCACCACATAGTGCCTCTTCTCTCTGTTCAACCTCCCTGTCGCTTTCCAAGGCAGGGGCCCACCCATGGTCCCACCCATGGTCCCCACAGGGAGAACCTGTGGCCAGTGGCAGCTTCATGGGGGTATGGCATGGGACCCCGAGTTCAGAGTTTCCCCCTCCACCTCCAACCCAAGTTTAGTTTAATGCTCTGGTGTCATTGTCTTGAAATTCCTCATGATTTCTGAACAAGGGCTTCTATATTTTTTTGTACCGGACCCAGCAAATCATACAGCAGATCCTGCTTCTGACAGCATTTTTGTGGGCAATATCCAGAATCCGGCCCATGGCACAGAACCTTCTCCCAGGAGGAGCTGCTCCTGGTGAGGGAGGGAACAGTGGCCTAAATTCTGGTCCCTTTTCAGCCCCCCACCCCCACCCCCCCGTCCCTTCCTCTTCTAGGGGACCTTCCAGCTCCTTCTGCTGCCACCCTCGCAATAGCCCCTAGGGGGCGCTGTCCTCCCTTTGTGCTCTGTCCGAAGGATGCACTCAAATCCCATCCCTGGGCTCCTTGGTGAGGCGCACCAGGATTTCCAAAAGGGATTGAACTACTAAAGGGCCACTCTAAGGAAGTGATCCCCAAAGCAAGGAGAGGCATGGAGGTTATTTTCCCCAATACTTTCTGGTCCCCTAAGATGATCTCCTCGTACCTGGTCCATCTGCACTTCCTGGCCATGGAAATAGCCCTGGTATAACCTGACCCCTTCTCCTACTAGGGTAAAAAGGCCCTTCTGTACTTTGTGTGAGTCAGGACCTCGTCAGGAAACAGATGGCGCCCTCAGGTAAGTGGGGTGGGGGTGGGGCTAACTGAAGAGAGTTTAAGGAGGGCAACGGCAGCTCTTCAGCGGTGTGCGCCGGGTGGGGTGAAGCACCAAGACAGCAGGACCAGAAGTTCCCACTCCTACAGAGGGAGGGACGCTTCCCAAGCTCGCTGACTGCAGCCACGGAAGTGGGCTCCCCTACAAGATCCTCAGCCAAAGGGAGGGACCCCCCCCACACACGGAACCAACAGCGCAGCAGGGAGGGAGCCTTCAGGGGGCAGGGATGAACATCTCCACTTCTCCTTCCTCCGGCTGTCAGATGTTCTGCCAAAGCCTCCCTGTGGTCAAACCCAACGGGAGGTCGGGGCCGAGGAGCCACCGATGCTCAGAGCCGGCGGAGGGGAGCGGGGAGTGGGAGTAACCAGCACTCGCCTCAGCCCTGCCCTGGTCTGGACGCCCTGCCGTCTGCCTCTCCCATCGCCCCACTGCTCCCGCCCTGTCCCGGTCTCCGAGTGCCTCCTCGCTGAAATGAACCATACCTCGCGCTTTCCCATTTCATGATTCCTTTCATCGATGTGAGAGAGAGAGGAGAAGGAGAGAGGGCCCCTCACCCACGGCTGGAGTCCCTGGAGGATGTCATCAGCCTTGGTTCCTCCTGTCCATTCCTCTAGGGTCATCAAGACTCAGGCCTCCTCCCGTAGCCTCAGTCCCTCCTACCAGCATGTGGGGGCCTGGAGTAGGTCTCAATCAATGCGCTGCAAGAGCCTACATGGGCCTTTGACCTCGTAGTGCTGGGCTAGCAAACAGATCCGGTCCATGGGAGTGTGTCTGGTTGTCATGGCTGCCTGAAGAGATGTGTTAGGAAAGATTCTGAGGCTCTGGCTTCCATAAGCGAGAGCACCAGGGTGGAGGACCGGAGAGAGGGGAAGCGTGCACGTATGTTACATATTCAACCTTTCCATCCTGCCTTTCCACCCCCCACGCCCCTGTGCTGCTCCAGAAGTCCCACTCCCAGCTGGGACTGAGTCTCTCCGTGAACCCCAGCCCACTGGGTTGGTGCTCTGGAGGCCCTCATTGTCTGGGGTGCTAGTGCCCAGAGACCACCTACTCACCAGTGCCGTGCCCTGCCTCAGAAACCCAAATCCCTGGTCACTCCGTCACCTGCCCAAACCGCATGGACCCCCCAGCTGCACTGTGGCACCAGCCTTTGCTGTGGGCACACTTTCCTCAGCCCTCCCCGCTTGGGGGTCTGACCACCTCCCCATCCCTGCCAGGGAAGGGGGCTGAAGCTCAGTGCGTGTCTCACCGGCTGTGCTCACATGGACCATGCTAAGTGTCTTGGGGAAAATCACAGGCCAGGAAGTCCTAAAAATGATTATAATAACAAAAAAACTTGATTACTTCTATGGCCAGGCACTGAGGTAAGTACTTCCCATTTATTTTCTCATTTCATATCCGTTATAACCCAATCAAGCAGCACTGTTATCATGCCCATTTTAAAGTTAAGAAAACTGAGGCACAGAGAGGTCAAATCATTCTGTAAGGACATATAACTAGCAAGAGTTAGAGGCTAGATTTGAACCCAAGGAGGCTGACTGCAGAGCCTGTCCTCTTAGCCTCACCTACACGATTCTGCTTCCCTTGGGGCTGTGGGAACCCCACAGTAACCTTATGCTCCAAGCTCCACTCATTCCAGAGTACCCCACCCTGAGGCTCTGCCTGGACCAAAGGAGTAAATACAACTAACACCCATAGCTGCACCAAACCTGACCTACCTGCAGTAGTGCTTTGCCAAAGCACTTAAACTCATGGTACCCTACAAGGTAGGTACCATTCCTAGCATCATTTTGTAGGTGAAGAAACCAAGGCATAGAGGTTAAACAGCTTGCCCAAGGTCATACAGCTAGCAAATGTAGTAGCCAGAATTTGAACCCAGGCCCCCTGTTGCCAGTCTGTGGCCCTAACCACTATGCCATACCACCTCCCAGCTACCTGCCTTCGTGTGATACAGAATATCCCCAGAACACACCAGGGCCCTCAGGAGACAGCCTCATGGGGCTCCACACACTGCCAGGGCTATAAACACCACCCCATTTCATTTCCCTGTGAGCCTGACCTTCCAAACGTGACCACGGTGAGAGTGTGATTAATGAGCCAATTACTTCTATGGAAGACATCGTGCAAAATAAATAGCCCATTTCCCTTCAATTTACTGTTTTAATAAATAAATAGTGCTCCATGCTCTGGTTCTGTTTATGGCTGCTCATACCTGAAAGTTTGTGATGAATCTTCACGTTGTTCATTTCCAAAATTAATCAGATCTGCCAGATGACTCTGAAATATAGGACCGCATTTGTCCTTCCGTGTTAACAGCAACATAGGCAGGTGGGGCCCTGGGGAAAGGCGGGCTGAGGGGAGGGGTGAGCAGAGGGCGGGATGCTTGGAGCTCTGGACCTGTGGCCCTGGAGGCCTAGTGCCCACACGCAGGAACCACAGTCAGGGAGGCTCAGAATGTAGCTTAGTGATTAATGGTTCAAGGAAAACCACCAGGAAGGACAAGGGCAGAGGCGGGGAAGAAACTTCTTTCCTCTGCTTCAAACTTGGGTAGATTGGCCAAACTGGGGAAAACAAGAACAGGGTGTCCAAACTCCACCGAATGGGCAAACTCAAAAAGACCTCCACCTCATCTCCAGGGGTCACGAGTGTTTGTAGAGTCATGTACTCAGCTGGCTATGTTTTCTAGATCCCTCTGTGCAGGCACAGAGCAAAAGGGCAGAAGGCCAGGTGTCTCCTGCGGGGCACTCACCATCTGAAAAATTGTCTTAGGTGGGATGGTAGATCATCAGGGTTCAATGTGATCAGAAGTAAAAGAAATTCAACAATCAAACATTCATGATGTGCATTTACATTCTACACACTTTGACATATATCTAGTTAAGTCTCAGAGTAGTCCATGAGGTCAATATTAAGCACCCATTTTACAGATGAGAAAAGGAAGAGGTTCAGATGGCATCAATAACTTGCACAAGGTCTCAGAGCTATTAAGTGAAAGAGAAAAAGTTCAGATTCGTATCTAGGTCTTCAGACTCCAGGAGCAGTGTTGTTATTTTTCATATAGCTATGATATACTCTGTGTGTGTGTGTATACAAGTTATTTTTTTTGACATTGGTGTGACTGGGCCTGTTTATATTCCTTTCTATGTGCATTTTATCCCCATCAAACAATTCTTTGGAGGGTCTCCACAGATCCCTTGAAATCATCAGTCTACCTGCTCTGTCCCTCCTACTAGGCTGTGAGAACCTTGCAGCAGCATCACTTGATCTGTCTTTGTATCCCTCACTCCTGGCACAGTACCTGACATGCATGCGTGTATTTATTCAACACCTATGTATCAATCGTCTGCTGGGTGCTGTGTGCTGGGGACACAACAGTGAATGAAAAGAGACACAGTCACTACCGTCACAGAGCTTACAGACGAGTTGAAAAGACATATTAATCACATAATTAAACAAATAATGTAAAATTGAACTGTAGGAAGTACTAAGAAAGAGACACATAGAATTCTGACACTATAAAAGGCAGATGAAACTAGTCAGCGAAATGAGAGACAGATGCTGAGGAAGTGACATCTGAGCTGAGCTGTGTTGAGAAGCGTTAACTGGAAGATACAGGCATGTCCTTCCATCCTGGGGACGAGTACATGGAGAGGCAGGCAAGGGGGCCTGTAGACAGCTCATGTAGGAGAGGCAGAAAGAACGAAAGGCAAAATATGAGGGTGGAGTAGGTGGTACCCTACCATGAGGGCCTTCATAAGCTTTGCTAAGGATGGAGCCTTTATCCTCAGGGTGAGGGAAGCCACTGAAAAGTTTTAAGCGGGGAGGTGACATGATCAGAGTTGTGTTTGATTAGAGGGAGGCATACCCTTCCCCAGGTAGATCAAGGAGGAGGTAGGGATGACGGTAGCTTGGACCAGGGTCATGGCAGTGAAGATGGAGAGAAGAAGAAATTCCAGAGACATGGAACAGGTAAAGTAGATGGATAACAGCAGTGGCTTGAATATGGAACGTGAGGAAGAGAGGAGTTGAGGGTAGAAGGGGCGCCACTCCCTGGGATGAGAACACATCATGAGGACCCATTTGGGAAGCAAGATCTGAACTCAGTCTTAAACCTGAGCTTGACGGCCCTTCAAGCTCTCCAGAATGATATGGCAGGAGAATCTGACAATCTGACGGTAGGATATGTGGGTGTGGGGTGTGCTCACGGCAGGGGATTAATCATGTGTCCTAAATTGATGTTCTCAGCTTCTCTCTCTCTCCCACCATTTCTTTTCATCAAGAGATAATGATGGTTCTTAGAAAATTTAGAAATAGACATGATTCACCTTGGATAGAGGCTTCGGAAGGAGAGGGCTCCATAAACCCAAGTCACTACCAACTGCTAGGTGCACAGTTTTATAGCTCACACGGGGCTCTAACTCATTTGAGCTTCACAGTAACCTGGGATTATTAACTCCAATTTGAAGTTACATGGTTTGTCCTGAGAAATCATGTGTTGGATCAAGTGTAAACTACTTTCTTATTATCATCTGCCTTCTGGAAGAATCGAAACTGCAAAAAGCTTCCCTATGAGACACGTGAGTTCAATCCACTTTACACATATCCCTGAGCACAAATTTAAAAGGCAAGGAAAAGGCTACAAAGACACGTAAGAAGAAGTCTCTGCCCTTGAGGAGATCACAGTCCAGAAAACAAGAGTCCCAGTTGATTATAATATACAAAACAATGCGGGAGAATACTATATAAGACTCTTTTTTGTTTGTTTTTTGTTTGTTTTTGTTTTTGCGGTACGCGGGCCTCTCACTGTCGCGGCCTCTCCCGTTGCGGAGCAACAGGCTCCGGATGCGCAGGCTCAGCGGCCATGGCTCAGGGGCCCAGCCGCTCCGCGGCATGTGGGATCTTCCCGGACCGGGGCACGAACCCGTGTCCCCTGCATCAGCAGGCGGACTCTCAACCACAGCGCCACCAGGGAAGCCCTAAGACCCTTTTAAATAAAGTTTCTCTGATTATAAAATAATCAATGTCTAGTATAAACAAATACAAATTTTACAACTGAAAAAGGAAAAGAAAAAGTATCCAAGATCCATCCAGAGGAACCATGTCACTGTTTTGTTTGTTTAATTTTGGCATATGCTTGTGACTGGAGTTTTCAGTTACATAAGTCAATACGTTGCCTGTAATGTTTAAGCTGGTTTTAGTTGGAGTTTCTGTGACTTGCAATCAAGAGAATCTTGACTAACAAGGTTATTTTGAGAATTCAATCAATTAAAGTATGTAAAGTGCTTAACACAGTACCTCGAATGTAGTAAGTAGTCAGTAAACATTAACTGCTATTATTCCTAAGGTTCCATCTATTGGATTGGGGGGCCAGGCACGCAAAAGGCTGTTTACATGAAATACTGAGGAGATTCCTGGCAGAAAACTAATCCTAAGGGAAGAGGAGTCCCAGCACCTAGGATTCGGTAAGAAAGCCTGGGACTTCCCTGGCGGTCCAGAGGTTGACTCCACACTTCCACTGCAGGGGGCCCAGGTACCATCCCTGGTGGGGGAACTAAGATCCCACATGCCGCACGGCCAAACCTATACCTGTGGTGATACACAACTCTGTAAAGATACCGAAAGTCACTGAATTGTGCAAGTAAAGCAAGTGAATTGTATGGTATGTAAATTATAACTCAACACAAATTAAAAAAGAAAGAAAACAAACCTTAGTCAGCAGGCCACGGGGCCATTCTGAGGACAGCCTGGTGTCCGCCAGTCAGAAGTGTCCCCCGGTTCAGCTCTCCCGGAAGTGCAGGTGCACGCCCTGTGGAAGGGTGGCTGGGATGGAACAGCGGAGCCTTGAAGTGAGGCCAGAAGTTTCTATTCCACCGCGTGCTCTCTTGAGGTTGGCTGCTAACACCGCTCAGCACAGGAAGAAGAGGGGCACTCTCTCCTGCTTTGCAATAGAGCACAGGAACCTCTGTCACTTTGAGCCACTGGAAGGTCAGTTAGAGCTGGTTTGCTGAGTCTCTTTGAGACATTGTTTCTAAGCATTCAACACAAGCAGGCTAAGGGGGTTGCGTGGGGAGAATAAAATACAGGTTCTGCCTCACGGGTTAATCATCTAAAGAAAAAATGTATGGGGGCTTCCCTGGTGGCGCAGTGGTTAAGAATCCTCCTGACAATGCAGGGGACACGGGTTCGATCCCTGGTCCGGGAAGATCCCACATGCTGCAGAGCAACTAAGCCCGTGCGCCACAACTACTAAGCCTGCGTGCCACAACTACTGAAGTCTGCATGCCTAGAGCCCGTGCTCTGCAACAAGAGAAGCCACCACAGGGAGAAGGCCGCGCACCGCAACGAAGAGCAGCCCCCACTCACCACAGCTAGAAAAAGCCTGCGCGCAGCAACGAAGACCCAACGCAGCCAAAAATAAATAAATAAATGTACTTAAAAAAAATAATAAAGAAAAAAGTGTGTGTGTGTATTTGTGTGTGTATGTATGTGTGTGTATATGTATTACTCATCAAAATACACCAATAACAGCTATGGTTTGCTCATACAAAGCTAATGATCTTCATAAAATTTTAACCGTAACTTTGAGCTCATACACCCCATCCATTACCCTACTGAGTTAACCAGTGTCTCTGTGACATGCTGAGAATTGCCATTTCAGGAAGAACTAAATGCTCGGGGTGAGATGGCAGTCGCCCTTTTTCTAGGACCCTGCCACTTCTTCGGAGTCCCATTTACTGGGCTGGAGGGAGCGTATAGACCACCCCTTGTCCCCGGCCACCCCCCAGACAAGGGAAAGGGGAAGCTGCAGCACTCTGCCCCTGTGTTAACCCTTCACAGCCTCAAAGACCACTTACCTCCTGCTTTTGTAGCCCAGTAGTGTGTGAATGGTGCCCTCACGGGGACGCATCAGGTGGTCTCGTCTGGAAACGTGGGAACACATAGCACCTATTGATTTCAACTCTGGGTTTTACTTCCAATTCCAAGAAAACAGATGAAGTCCCATTCAACATCCTATCACCAAAAAAAACAGATCCTCAGCCCTAGATACTGAACTGCGGGTTCTCTAAGAATCTGGCATCTTGGTCCAATCCCAGAAACTCCAGACACAGGGAATGTGTATGTCAGTTGAGGAGATATCTGAGCTACTCCACACTCCCTGTACACCTGTAATAACCCCCATCATGCATCTTGTCCGTGCATGTCTCCTCTTGAGACCTCACGAAGCCTGACTCAACCAGGCGCCCTATACCTGCAGGTGCCTTGCCTCACGCAGATATCCAAGGGCCCTGGGAGGTCAGCTTGGGTTTCATGGCATCTGAGGGTCTCTGCATTTTGCTGGTCCTTGTAAACTATGGCTTGGGGAGCCTTGGAGGCAGCTGTCCTTGGTACTAGACATGACCCTCCAATCTTGGACTCTCTCTGCCCTCCCAGCACACGAGCTGCCTCAAGCACCCACCAGTCTCCAAAGCAGAAGGCCACATATGAGATGATAACATCATTAAGAATGGACAGGGCCTGCCAGGTGCATAGCCAGCTCTGCTTCGGGGGGACCCTGCCAGACCTGGGGTTTCTCATCTGTCACCATGGCCACATGGATGATGCATCTTCCAATTGCAGCTCCCCTAAATGAAGAGATGGCTGTTTAGCTGCAATCCGCAAACCCAACTTGGGAACCCAAATGACATGGCTCCAGTCTTATCAGCAGGAATTATGGCTCTTGAATCAGGCACAATCGCAGAATAAGTGAAATTGTCGACACAGAAAAATGTGTTTGAAAACATGACATGATGTACAGTTAAAGTCTGTGGATTCTGCATCCACCTCAGAAATATTACACTTCCAGAACAATTTCCTCACTAACTGGCTCTCTCTTGAATGGACCACATGTCTTTTCCTTACTGTGTCAGCCCTGCCTCCACTGGCAGCCGTTCCCAGATGCTGGGCCCACTGATTCCCGAACCACACACCCAAACCTGCCCAGCTCCTGGGCCATGATTCACAGAGACTCATGACACCCACTCTCTGTGCCCATCTTGGTCCCTGACGCAAACTCCCATCCCAGTAACTTTGAGTGCTGGTGTCTTGGCTTTGCCTTATTTACAACACTGTGCCCAGCTACCTGCCAGATGGACTTCTGAGCACCACCTGCTTGGATTTCCCATCATTGTGCTGTGTTGAGATTCATTCATTAGTTCATGCATTCATCCATTTACTCAACAAATAATTATAAAGCATCTGCTAAGGCCACGTAATTTCCTGTGCGCTAGAGACACAGTGGTAAACAAGATGACCTAATCCCTCCTCTCAGGGGTGCTGGGCCAGGACAGCCCCACAAGGCCCCACAAGACCCCCCACAAGACAAGCATGGTGTCCTCACTTCCCTCATGTGCAGAATGGGGTGGTCATGAAGCAAACATTTGTGGCCTGACAGCCTTCAGCCCCAGATGAGGGAAGTGGCTGCCACTGGGAGTCCCATACGAGGTTGGGTCTCCTGTGACTCATGCCCACAGCCATCTATTTGGCCCTGGAATGAAATTTATCACACTACATGGCTACTCTTGTTAAATACTGGGTTGGCCCAAAAGTTCCTTTGGATTTTTCCATAAGAAGTTATGGAAAATCCCAAACAAACTTTTTGGCCACCCCAATGTTTAGTCTGCCCCACTCCCAGCCAGCAGTTTCAGGAGGCTGAAGTGGTATCTGGATCACCTAGTCTGTCTAGCCCACAGACACGGGTCACTTGGTCATTCTCTCCAGATGGGAACAACTATTGCACTACATGCCTTACTTTGGCTGTGGTCTCACCCTGAGGTGGGCGCCCTTGTTTCACCCACTGAAGCCCATGGGCAGATATGGATGCTGCACCCTGATCTGGGTCCAGCATCCCAGGCTCCCACAGCTAATTTCCCGAGTCCAGTTCCAGGAGATCCTTGTATGTGCGATTGGACAAAATAGTTTGGCTGTACCAGCCCACAATCCCTGGGCTCTCCACACACAGGACCTTCCAATGCTGGTCCCCTCCACTCACTTTCCTGCTGCCCTCCCCCATGGTCACTTCCACAGGCCGGGTGGCATCTGTCCACAGCCACTTCTGGGCCTGCAGCAAGGAGAGAAGAAAACTGAGCCTTGGACCAGTAGAGCCACGCTCCAGAGTTTAGGGTACAAAGCTGGGCCACAGAATTGGCCTGGGGGTCCTGAGTGTGGCAGGTGTGATCACAGCCACCCCTGGAATAGATACCACTATGGTACCAGGCCCAGAAAGCTGGTCCAAAAGCAAGTGAGACTGGATGGTGCCCAAGCAGGAAATTCTCTGCAGCGAACCCGAAATTTGTGATAATGTTGTTCAGTTTTAAAGAGACATGGGATGAGACTTCCTGTGTACACCTTTGGAGTGTGCCAGAGACATGGCAAAGGCCCTTGAAGAGTCATGCAAGATCTAGTTGAAAGGTTATGTCGGAGCTGATACCAATTACTGTAACAACGGACTTTGGATAAGGCATTTTATAAGTAAGATGCTTAATAACAACAATGGTAGCTGCCCCATACATGCCTGTGTGCCAGACACTTAACTACTAACTTATGTACATTAGTTCATTTAAGTCTTGAACCTATAATGTCAGTGTTATTATTATGATGCCTATTTTACTGATGAGAAAACTGAGGCGCATGCGGTCAAAGGAGAGAACCTCATATTCACCAGTGCTGCCATTGTTTGTAGTAAGAAAGCCATCTAGGAAAACAGATATATCAGAATTTTGCAGTGAAATTAAGGAGGCCAAGGTCTCCAGGTCCTAGTAGGCTGTCACACGAGGAAGTAAGAATTGGAGGATGAGATGTGACTTTTCGGAAATGCTTCTGCTTTCAGTCACGTTGTATTCTTTACCTCTCCTCTCAGAAAGACGCTCCACAGCCAACCTAACCAGCATTCCCTGCCTTGGCTGCACAGACCAACTGAATCAGAATCTCTGGGGGGTGGACGCAGGTATCAGCATTATTTAAAGACCCCACTGATTTAAGGCAAGACTTGATCCCTTCCGCCAAAAGCATTTATGATTCGAAGTGAGGTGAATGTGGCAGTTCCAACCCCGATCAGCAAAACGTGAGCGGCTAATCACAGGTCCCCTCCTCTAAGGCAAGCCGCCTGGGAAAGGAAGGCACAGACGGCATGCTGAAGAGACTTGTGAGGTTGCCAACGGGGTCATGCAACACCCGACCAGAGTCCCGTCAAGCATGACGGGATTTCAGCATGGCTTGAAAACCTCAAAGGCAATGTTTGCAGATAGGCAGCTCAAGGTGTTTGATCCACAGAAAAGTGAAGCAATTTAGAAGACCACAGATGACACGGTAAATGTCTCCGTGGGTAGAACAGAAGCACTGCAGACAGAAGCATGCACGGCCCCTGGAGCAGTCAGCCCGTTGATGCCTGACGTGGGACAGCAAATATTCTTCTCGTGGCTGCATGTCCCATATAACAGCTCCAGGGCCACACTGCACATGCCTGAAATCTGATGTCAGAGCAGAAAATAAACATGCTTTGAAGCGGAAATTCCTGGGTTTAAAATCTTTCTTGACACTTGCTAGCTCTGAATCTCACCACCCCCTCTGAGACTTTGCTTCTTTATCTGTAAAAGGAGATCATTAATTCATTCAACAAGCATCCAGGGGCTTCCCTGGTGGCGCAGTAGTTAAGATCTGCCTGCCAATGCAGGGGACATGGGTTCAAGCCCTGGTCCAGGAAGATCCCACATGCCGTGGAGCAGCTAAGCCCATGTGCCACAACTAGTGTTTCTTGGAGCTTATATGTTGTTTAAGGGAAACTGGCAATACACTAACAAATAAATAAAGTCGATAGCATGTCGGAAGGCGATAAGCGCTGCAAAGTTATATAAAGCAGGGAAAGGAGAGAAGATGCTGGGAGGTGGGGAACGCAATTTTGTAAGATAGTCAAGGAATACCTCCCTGAGAAGATGACATCTGAGCAACAAGCCTGAAGGGAAGACAGAAGCAAGCCAGGCAGAGATCTGGGGAAGCGTGTTCTAGGCAGAGGAAGCAGCAAAGGCAAAGGCTGAGGTGGGAATGTGCCTGGTGTGCTGTGCTCAGGAATAGATTTATCCACCTTCTAGGGGTGTGTGTGTGTGTGTGTGTGTGTGTGTGTGTGTGTGTGTGTGTGTGTGTGTACATATAATTCTGGGAGGAGTATGGAAATAACTTGGGAATCATCCTCCCCTAAAGGAGGGGCTGTCACTTCCTCTGAGTTGAAAAAAATCAGCTATTTATAGCTCAGTTGGTGGCCTTTGTGAGCTAACCCAGGCCCAGACAAGAGCTAAATGCCCCACATATTAATGACAAGAATCACTGGTAAAGCAACGAGGTCAAAACTTCCTACAAAGAAAAATGTCCTTTTCTCAAACAAGGCTGTGCTGGGTTGTCTCTGAGAAAAAGCAACGGTCCCCATGGAGAGGTGCACTTGCTTCTCAGATGAGCCCCTTGTGGAAGATGGAAGGAGGCGATGGCACCCTGAGACATCCCTCCCAGAGACAGCAGAATCCACACCCTATCAGCCTAAAGAAAGCCGAGAGCACTCCAGTTTACAAAACCTAAGTGATTTGAAGGGTGAAACCTCATCTTCTTGAGAGGAACAAAGGATGAGGACAAAACTCAATGGACTTGAAAGGACACTGGATGGAACCAAGAGAGAGGTCTGGAGTTTTGCAGGCTGCTTCTCTGAGGTCCCACCCCTGTATGCACAGGGAAATAAATGATCACAGTAAGTTACAAACTCTGCTCCTCCCACAGGAGGCTGCTCTTCTGAAACCCACCTGCCCATCAGTAAAACCTTCCTTTACCTCCATCGTGATCCAGTGTGACAAAAACTGGTGAGCCATGGGGTACCAGCGGAGGAGACAACTGGAGATGCTCTCCGACCATCTTGTGGAGATTTGGGGACAGGAGGGCTGGCAGGGCATTATCTCCTTGCTTTGCTAGCGTTACTGAGATAAGCTCTAGTAACAAGCAATCTCAGATCTCAGTGGCTTAACACAGCCTGGCCTGAGGCAGGTTCCTCGCCCTGGTGCCTCCCTGCGGTGCCTCCACCTCCAAGCTCCTTTCAACATGGGCTCCAGACATCTGGGGTCCTTGGTTTCCAGCTAGGTGGAGGGGAAAGGAGAAAAAGAGGGGATGAGTGCATATAGAACTTTATGGGCAGGACTGAAAGTAGCATATATCTACCTACATTCCCATTAGCTAGAACCTAATTTGAGGCCACATACAACTGCAAGGGAAATTGTGGAATATAATATTCCTGTGATCTCACACTAGCATTGTCTCTGCCACACCACGTTTTTGACTACTGGGTAAAATCATTGCCAGTCAAAGCCAGCAGAAGAGGGGCCTGCAGTCAGCATGGGCAGAAAAAACCCCAGATTAGATCATCTCTGATTGTTCTCCATGCGTTAGCATGTACATCTCCTCCAAACATGAATGGGGAATTATTGAACTCCTAGCTCAGCATCAAAGTCATGGCGGAGATGGATGTTATCACACCTGAGGTCTGTCCTGATTTTATTTTGTCTGGTGTTTCAGAGGCTGTGTGGGAGCTTTGGCTCAAGTGCTCACGTAGAATCATCCAAACATACCCCCCAGACCTGATATTCCATTAGCCCTTGGTCCAGAAAGTTTTCGAGTAGCTACACAGCCCAACCCCAGGACTAGCAAAAAGAGGTGTGCTCCAGAGCAAAAAGGTAGCATTCGATCTACTCCACGTTTATGGCGGTAAATAGCCAATATCCTCAGAAAGTCAAGAATGTAGGTCTGAGCCTTTTTGGTATTGAAGCAAATTTACCTCTAGCTGATTCCAGCTTAACCCAATCCGGCTCATCTTCACTACTAAAACTGATGCCTTCAACACTCGAAGGGAACCTCTTGTCCTAAAGAGACCCTGCTCTGGGGACCAGCTCCCTGCCACACATGCCAAGAAATCCTCCAGCCTGAGCATAGCCACCAGTCTCTGGCTATAACTAATAGAAGGAATCCCATAATGCTTAATTGCAGTGGCATCTCTGAGAGCTCTCGAGCCATGCCAGCTGTGTCTCAGGACCATCTATCAGGGGAGAGACAGAAGGAAGAATGTCTTCAGTGTCATCTATCTCCCACTGGTCAACATTCCATCTTATGGGACACTAACTCCCTTGCACTTGCGTGAGTGCAGAATGAGGTTTCACAGCGGCATCAACAGCAAAGTCCCAGGATAGGAAGCAAGTGACACATGAACATATCTGAGGTGAGAAACTCTCAGATTGTACCTGTGGGAAATGGATCAAATCCCACGCAGAACCGGCCATTGCAATAGCAGCTGCAACAAGAGAAAGGTGATGCTGACAAGTGCTGCGTAAGAGGTTTTCGATCCACAGGAGCTCAGTCAGTGGTATCTATTGTTATCATTATTGTTATTATCATTACGAGCTAGCCACAGACACCAGTCCTTGAACACGGGCCTCTTCCCTGGAGTCTGGTGCTCTGAATTTCGACTTTGAGCCAGATAAAAGCTGTCTTTGATCTGGCCCATGCTAGTAAATAATTTTATTTAAGTCCAGCTACAATTTGCTTGACTGTGTTAAGACCTTTTAAGGATCCAAGGATCCAAGCATCCCCACCAAAATTAAAAAATACCAAATGCACAAAGCCACAGTTATGTGTGAGCGTGGGCTGGTTAGTCACTAACCCATCGAGATGTCTTATTTAAGGGGAAAGAGTGGGCGATTTTAGGTGAGATGGCCCTGAAGTAAGAACCAGATGTCTGATGAAGTTCATCAACAGAAACCCTCACAGATTATGGGCCCGGAGTGAGAAGAGGGACACCTGCTGAGTGGGTGGATGGTTTCACGTGGCCTGGTGATCAAGCTCGTGGTCCAGGGGGTGAGGGCTCCTAACTGTTGCTACACTGAACCCCTTCCAAAGACCAAGGGAGATTTCCAGTAAGATGAGCTCTGCCTTGCTACTCTGACAAGCTGTGTCAGACTTCCAGGAATTGTACTTTGTGTAACCTGGTCTGAAGCAGCTTAGTTAAGACAATGCAATTAGCTCTTAAAAGCACAGATCACAAGTCAAACCATCCGATCCCTGGGAGGCCATCAGTCAGAAGCCGACGAGGGCATCCTTAGCCCAGAGTGCTTATGGCTCTGTTTCTTGACAGTTGGTCCATTTGCCCCCATTGTGAGCGCAGCATGAAAATTTAACTCTAAAGAGTTGGCTCCAAAATGGTGAGTAAGGATATCGTCACACAACTTACAGGACTCTATATATTTTTTCTTTGTTTTTAGGAGGCAGCTGGAGATTAGAGATAAGGGGAGAAAGGAAGGGGGAGGAGTGAAACTTGATACAACAAGAAGCACACTTTACTGCAAAGTGCAGAGGGTTGGAAGACAACAACCCAGACCTGTGCCCTTGAGTCCTTAAGACAGACATAGCTGGAATTACCCCTTGGGTGTCATGCTCATAGGGTGTGGGCATCACTCATCTCCTGCCATACCCAGACATTCAGGCTGTGTTGCCAGAGGGGAGCAATGAAGCCCATTACCTGCTGTCCACAGAAACAAGCCTACTGACCAGCAACTGTCCTTCCTGGCTTGACTGGGGCCAAATATATAAAATCAGTGGTAAATGTGGGTATAATGCTTAGAGTTCTGGCTCTGGACCCTGCCTTTGAATCCTGGCTCTGCTCTTACTAGGTAAATTATTTAACCTCTTTATTTCTTAGTTTTCTTATATATAAAATGGAAGGAATGATTATAGATCTCCTAGAGTGTAGTTATGAGGTTTAAATGAGATAATATATGTGAAGTGCATGAAAGTGTGGCTAGCACATATAAAAGGCCCTCAAAAACAATAGCTATTTTTATTGCTAACATTTATCAAGTTGGTTAATAGATATCACTATGACCCAGACAGTATGTTACGTGCATAAGTCCTCACATTTATCCTATGATCTCTGTAATATCAATATCCTACTGGAGAAACTAAGATGTAGAGGGTGACTTTCCCAAAGGCACCCAGCTGATTTCTTCAGGAAGTTTCTTAAACGAGAAGTATTTTTCCCTCATCGAGGCCCCTGGCATATCGTGTAACATCTGCATGATGATACTTATTGTAACGATCTATTTACCACTTTGTCTTTCTCTGAGGGGTTAGAAAACTATAGTCCTTGAGCCAAACTGGGTTTTTAAGGGAAAGTTTTATTGGAACACAGTCATGCCTATCTGCTTCCATATTGTCTGTAGCTGTTTTTGCGCTACAATGACAGAGTTGAGTAATTTCAACAGACACCATATGGTCCACAAAGCTAAATATATTTGAAGTCAGCCCCCTGTATCTGTGGGTTCCGCATCCGTGGATTCAAGTAACCACAGATCAAAAATACAGTATTAGGGGAAAAGTTCCAGAAAGTTCCAAAAAGCAAACCTTGAATTTGCTGCGTACCAGCAGCTATTTACATAGCATTTACATTGTATTAGGTATTATAAGTGATCTAGAGATGACTTAAAGTACATGGAGAATGTGCTCAGGTTATATGCAAATACTACACCATTTTATATACGGGACTTGAGCATCTGTGGATTTTGGTACCCACGGGATGGGGAATGGGGTATTCTGGAACCAATTCCCTGCAGATACCGAGGGATGGCTCTACTAGCTGGCCCTTTATTTTAAAAGATTGCCAACCCCTGCATTAGACTATGAGCTCCTTAAAATAGGGCTCAGGTCTTCTAGGGGGCTTTATCTTGGCACATGATGGGGGCTCCCTAAGTGGGTGCTGAATGAGGGAGAGTGAAGATGTTGCAGACTTGAATGGATGTCACTTCGGAAGGAACAACGCCCTCAGGAGCCCAGGTGTCAGGACCTGAGCCCCACCCAGATCCTGGGAAGCCCCTCAGCTCTGTGATGCTGCCAGCTGCCTAGTGGTCCCCACAGGTGACCCTGAGTCAGAACCGGTAACAGGTCACCACATCATCACACCAGCACCACTCACAGCCCCTCTAATGACAGGACCAGCATCTCCTTGGAAGGAAACCCCTCTTAAATCCTCACTCATGAAATGGAAAAGATGCTGCTGGAGATGGTTTGGAGAGCTGTACCCCGCTCCCTTTTGTCCACTGCCTCCTGCCCCCAGCTTTGGTGCTATGCCTTTCCTTGGAACTCTCATGAATTGAATCAGAGTTTGCTTTTCTGCCTGAGGCAGGCTGTCCCACAGTGATCACTTCAGCTTCTTGCTGGAAAACAACATCTACAAAAAACAAACAACAACAAAACCAACTACCATTCACTGAGCCCCTGCCCTGTGCCAGACACCATGCCACAGACTTTACATAGTCAAC
The DNA here is from genome assembly GCF_059928025.1 of Delphinapterus leucas. Taxonomy (NCBI): domain Eukaryota; kingdom Metazoa; phylum Chordata; class Mammalia; order Artiodactyla; family Monodontidae; genus Delphinapterus; species Delphinapterus leucas. Next base: position 44,293,714 of record NC_143135.1, read on the forward strand.
ACCAGTTTTTAGAACAGCCCTCAGAGGTGAACTAGACTTTATCATCTCATCATAAAGATGAGAAAACTGAGGCTCCAGAAGGGTGAAGCCATCTGCCCATAACCAGTAAGTACCAGAGGTGAGATGGAAACCCACTATCCCTGCTTGTCTCATGTCCCTGACCTGCTTTCCCAGGGAACCATAATCCAGCAACTGGAACGATGTTGGAACTCTATGATATGATATTTGAATCAAGTATTTTAGTTACATTCACCTGACCCAGCCTGGTTATGACAGATAAGGTATCATTTATTAGACACGCATTGGCTGTTCATTTGTCCTGCATCAGGCTCTATGCTGGACACTCAGGACACAGAGGTAGATTGAGCACAGCTTTACCTCTCAGGGAGGTAAAGTGTAATGTTGGAGAAGCAAATGATAAACCAGCAACTAGCACAACAGGTGAGACACTGGGTGGAGGGATGGAGGAGAGAGGAGGGGCTGTGGGTGGGCGTGACTATGAGTGGGCATGGCCATGGTGGGTGGGGCTCTGAAATCCATCCCGCTGCCTCCAGGTTAGCTACTCATGATCTCCTCCATAGATTGAGGTTCCAGGCAAGAGTCCCCTTGAATAGTTCCTTTGCTGAGTTTGAAAACTTCCACTCTACAGGATGAACAAAGAAGGAAGAACCAAGTACTGATGCCATCACCATCTGAAAAACAGGCTTTTTCAAAAAATCACATCCTCTCAGAAGTACAGAGACCAACTCCTAAATACATTCCTGGAGCGTTTTTTTCATCTCAGAGGACAATTAACCTTTGCAATTAGCTTCATCAACAGGAACTTAATATCAAATATTTGGTTGCTTAGCAACAAGGAAGCAGCCACTAGCAGGATTGCAGTATCTTTGTTACTCAAGTCTCCTGGGGCTACAGACTGAGGAAACGCTGGGCTGGATTTCCAGACTCTGCAAGCTCTTTGCCCAAAAGTCCAGGTCACCCGAGGCCCCGCTGTCAGTGACCTCTGGGGCCAGTGAGCCCTACGAGTGAGAACCCAGTCTTTCAGCAGTGACTGAGGGAGGGGAAGGTTCCAGCCTCCAGTGTCCCCCATATGCCTCAGAAGAGCCTCTAAGAATGACGCCCAGGAAGGAGATGTTGGTCTTCCTCACCCTTTAGAGTTGTGTAGCCTGGGAAAGCTGGGGCCTGCTGTATACCTATGGCCAGCTCACTTTTCTTGTCTTCTTTCTAATTTTCACCAGGCCCTTCTTAACCCCATTTTATGCAGGAAGACCAAGGCTCTGATTAAGCCACTTGCCCAGGTGTGCCCAGTAGTAAGTGCTGGAGCAGGATTTGGTCCCCAATTTCATGCTCTTTCCACATCCCTACAGTGGCCTATAGGGTCGTGCTCCTTTTCTGTGCCCGAGCAACAATATTGGACCAGATGTGCCTCTCTGGTCCATCCCAGCTTGGTGTGTCTACGTCTTCCTTCCCAAACTCATGCCAACTCAGAAGTCAGTGTAGGCTTCTGAGGCATTTGCTTAAACCTCTCTGTTTTCTCACTTCAGTTACCATGAATCCCAGAAAGAAAAATCCTAATTCTTTCTAAGTCTGAAACTCCAGCCCCCAAATTGATAAGATTGTGTGGTGAAAAGAGCAAGACCTTTCCAATCAGCAAACCTGGGTTCAGAGCCTAGCTCTAAAATTTACCAGGTTACATCACTCTGGGGACATAACCTCTCCATCTACCCTTTCTCTCATCTGTGAAGTGGAGGTAATAATAACTACCTCAAAAGGATGCCGCGAGGACCAAGTGAGAAGCCTGGCTTGTAGAAGGTGCTCAAGAAGCAAAAATACAAAACAACAGAACTAAAACCACCACCAGACTGCTTGGTACCTCAGTTCCCCCCAGTTCCTATGGGGAGTAATAAGTCTTTTGTCTCTTCCTCATCTCCCTCAGAAGGCTTTTCCGCTGCCAAGTGACCAGAGAAGTTTTAGATCAAGTGACCGCCAGAGGTTTCTCCGTGTGTTACTTAGAAACCCAAACACATACCTGAAGAAAAATTCCTCCTTTTCCATTGAAATAAAAGTAATTCAAAGCAGACAGATCTGGTCTGAATTCTGACTCCTTCCCATACCAGCTCTGGGACCTGGGCAGTTACCTCCCCTCCCAGCTTCCGTGTCATCCTCATTTGTAACACAGGGAGGAGAGTAATACTTTCCCAATTGGGCTCTAGTAAGAACTAAATCCAAAAACTGATATGAAAGAGCCCATCCCAACATGCATCCCAATGTTCATGGCAGCATTATTTACAATTGCCAACGTATGATAGCAACCTAGGTGTCCATCAACAGATGAATGGATAAGGAAGATGCAATACACACACACACACACACACACACACACACACAATGGAATACTACTCAGCCATAAAAAGGAATGAAATTTGGACAGACTTGGAGGGCATTATGCTACGTGAAATAAGTCAGACAGAGAAAGACAAATACTGTATGATATCACTTACATGGAATCTTAAAAATACAACAAACTAGTGAATATAACAAAAAAGAAGCAGACTCTCCGATATAGAGAACAAGCTAGCGGTTACCAGTGGGGAGAGGGAAGCGGGGAGGAACAAGATAGGGGTAGGGGAAAAAAAGGGTTATTATGGGATTATATGAAATGATGTGTGTGAAACTTCTGAAAATTGTAAAGCACGATAGAATTTAAAGAATCTTCCATTCAATTAAAAAAAAAAGAAAACCTTAAAAAAAAAAGAAAGAAAGAAATAGCCCATCCCAGACCCTGGCTCAAGGCTCACCTAAGTTACTCAGGAAATATTTGTTGTGTCCGAATCCATTTGGCAAACATTGCCCTTACTGGTTCCTGCTGCTGACCGTCCTTTGAAATTCTTATCGGTTTATTTTTACCAAACTAGTTTTCTGTACACTATTTCAGCACCAGCTTTAGGAAACAGCATACTTGCTTCTATTTTCAAACAAACACACACAAAAAAACTGCAGTCCCATTTCCTTTGGAACTCTGGAAGTGCTGCATATGCCCTTTGGAACTTCCAGACTGCCCGCCATCCCCAGAGCTCTTGCATGATAAACTCTTCCATCGGCCCAGCCATCAGCATGCCCTGTTTGAAACACTTTGGTAGCCTCTCAGGATGTGCAAAGCTCTGCAAAACAAACCTCATCAAGTTAAACACAGAATTACCATATGACCCAGCAATTCCACTCCTAGATGTAAACCCAAGAGAACTGAAAACCTATGTACACACAAAAGTTTGTACATGAATGTTCATAACAGCATTACTCATAATATCCAAAAAGTAGAAAAAAATGCCCATCAACTGATGAATGGATAAGCAAAATGTGTTATATCTAAATTATTAGTTTCCTATTACTGCTGTAGCAAATGGCCAGAAACTTGGGGGCTTAAAACAACATGAATTTATTCTCTTGAGGCCAGGAGTCCTTAACTGGTTTCACTGGCTAGAGCCAAAGTATTGGCAGGGCTGGTTCCTTTTGGAGACTCTGCAGGGAGAATATATTTCCTTGCCTTTTTCAGCTTCTAGTGGCCACCTGTATACCTTGGCTGGGGGGATCTTTGAAGTGTAACACTCCAATCTCTGCTTTTATCATCACCTTCCCTAGATAATCCAGGATAATCTTCCCATCTCAAGATCCTTACTTAGTCACATCTGCAAAGTCCCTTTTGTCATAGAAGGTAACATTCTACAGATTAGGGTGTGGATATCTTTGGGAGTCATTATCCAATCTATCATACAATAGAATTTTATCCAACTCTTGAAAGGAATGATATACTGATACATGCCACAACTTGGAAGAAATTTGAGACATCATGCTAAGTGAAAGAAGTGACACAAAAGGCCACATAATGTATGATTCCGTATTTATGAAATGTCCAGCATAAGCAAATCCGCAGAGACAGAAGATTGCCAGGGGCTGGAGGGAGGGGCCAATTGGAACTGACTGCTAATGGGTATGTGATTCCTTTTGGGGGTGATCAAAATATTCTGGAATTAGACAGTGGTTGGTTATGTTGGTACAACCTTATGAATATACTAAAAACCACTGGGTTTGTACACTTTAAAGGGACGTATTTATGATATGTGAATTGTATCTCAATAGAAAATAAAAGAAACCTCATCATGCATCAGCATTACCTGTAAATGATAAAAGTAAATTTAAACCAATCCGTGGTCCAGATCAACTTGATTTAAATAAAGTGCTTTCCATCAAATTGTTCAACCAAATTATATCCCCCCCAGGAGGCAGTGTAGTGTGGTGGTTGAGGGTAGACTCAGGAATCAGACGGCCTAAGTTCAAGTCCTGGCTCTGCCCCTTACTAACTGTGTTGCTGTGTTACCTTTTCTGAGTCTCAGTTTTCTCACCTGCAAAGTGGGGATAATAAAAGTACCTGCCCCTCAGAGTTGTGAGGATTCAGTGAAATAATCCACGTGATGCTCAGCATGTAGTTAGTGCTCAATACGCACCAGCTATTGCTTTCATTACCCTCATCCCCTCTGCTCTGCCCATCAGTGGAAAGAGAAGGAATGTGATTCCATCAATCCTAGGGGGGCCCAATCATCCTCCTTAAGCCTCAGATTGCAGGGAGTTAGAAAAAAGGCATCAGGAAGCTTCCAAGGGTAAAAGAAATGTATCTGGTTTTGTGAAGCTTAGTTTTTATACAGGCATTTATCCATTTCCTTGCTCACTCCTTTCATCTTTCTTTCATTTAACAAACATTAATTGAGAAAATACCATATGCATGTCTGGTACTGTACTACTGCTGGAGATGTGCTCCCACGGAACTCATGATCACTGGGCAAGACAGACAAAGATAAAAATAAGTTCAGGAAGATGTACCCGGCACTGTGCTGGAAATTTACATAGACCCCCCGGGGTTGACAAGTGAATGGGGTGAGTGGATGAGAGAGGACACAAAGGAAAGAGCGGTTAGTTCTAAGGTGGCGAGGAGGGACAAGGAGAGACTTAGTGGAGGAAGTCTAGATGCACCGCTAGGTGTTCTGGTGTGTGTGTGTGCACGTGTGTGGGTGTGGGTGGGCACTAGTTGACAGATAGGCTAGAAGGATAGAAGAGAGGGAGGAACAAGTTCATCTAAGCAAAGACTGCATTCTAAGCAAGAGCAGAGGCCCAGAGATACGGTGCAGCCTGGGTTTTTCAGGAAATATTATTAGTTCCTGCAGGTCATGGCTCAGCTAGAAGTAAGCTGTACTAAGACAAAGGCAACCAAGTGCTTTCAACAGGGAGTCAGAGGCTGAGCTGATTAGATTTGCCTTTTAAGATGATCTGTCTGGCTGTGGTTGGCAGAGAAAAACAACTGTGGTGAAAGAACAGACTGGAAGCAGTGGTTAGGAGACTGTGGCATGGACCAGGCCTTGGGTGACGGGGACACAAACCCAGCGGGGGAGAATCTACTCCTGTCTCCACTGAACCCCCAGTTGACACGCTGAACACCAGAATACATCTGTGTACGCACACAGGCCAACACATACCCCCTCGGAGGCTTGGGCGCCCACTGGAGGGCGGGATCATTGATTTCATACGTCAGCTGGGCTAGACTCCATCACCCAGTGACTTAATCAAACACTGACCTGGGTGTTGCTGTGAGGGTATTTTGTTGGTGAGGTTAACACCTACAATCAGGTGACTATAAGTAAAGGAGACGGCCCTCCCCAATGTGGGTGAACCTCATTCAGTCAGCTGCAGGCCTTATGAGCCAAAACAGGTTTCCTGGAGAAGGAGTTTGGCTCTGTTTCTCTGGAGAAAAATGACTGATACGAAGGCTATAACCCACTCCTTTTCAGCAAGGCCTCCCGTGGGCTCTAGAAACCAGTCATTCTCAGGGGTCCTGCTTTGAAGTTGGCTGTGGCTTGTGAGAGTCCCAGGTGACAAATGATTGTCACTTAAAATGCCCCCTGGTTGAGAGAAGAAGGCATGAGACACAGGTCTCTTTCTTCTCTCGGCCTCTTCCCCTCGGTGCAGCCCACCCATCGGACCAGCTCAGGTCAGGAGGGGTCCCACTCAGCATCTCAGCCTGGCATCAAGTCCTTCTGACCTTCTACCACCTCTTCTCTACCTGGTATCTCCCTGTCCCTTGCATCCTGGCTCCAAGGATGGAGTCTCTTTCTTGACCCCCTGGCTGGAGTTGCTGTTCTCAGTCCCCTGCCCAGTGTCTCAGAGATACTGTAACTAGAGTCCAGCATTACTCCCCTCAGCCTCCCCTGGTGGCCAGGGTCTGCGCCTGGCATCCTGCTACCTCCACGCAGGTGCCCTTACCCATAGGCCCCCCCCACCCATTGTCCACTGCCACCCCATCACCAATCACTTGGCCATCTGTGAGTGCCTCTGGGCTTGGCCCTTGGCCGCCTTTGGCCTGGGCTGCCCTTCCCCGATGGAGTCCTGGGCTGGGGCCCTGAAGACATGGCTGCTGCCAGCCCCAGTTAAGGTGGGTACAGGCAGCACAGAGGCGGTCTCTTGGTTGCCCAGGGGGGCCTCTGCACATCAGGCTGGGGGTCAGGAAGGCCAGGAAGTCTCAACTTGGGAGTAGCATCCTCCCCTCGTGGCCCCTGCTGTGGGGTGTGGCATTTCTCCAGCCCCTGCCCCTTCTCTGCAGGCTCTGAAGCAGCCTGCATGTCAGGACACCTGGGATGGGGTGCAGATCAGGAGGCAGGCACTGCAGCAGCTGCAGGGGGTGCTGGAGGGGCCACCGCTGTAGCCACCCGCTTCCCTGTCCCCTCCACAGTACAGCATTTCAGGGCCAAAGGAAGCCTCCACCCCAGGTGCTTTGGGCTGAATGTAGAGACATGGACAGAATCAGGCCATCAGTACGTCCTTGGTCAATAATTAAAATGAACAAGACTCCAAAGCTCTTTTTTCAATGCCTAGTCCCCCAGCCCCACATCCCGAGGTTCTGATTAATTGACCTGAGGCGGAGCCTGGGCATAAGTATTTCTTTTAATTCTTTGGGTGCTTATAATGTGTAGCCAGGGCTGAGAACCTCTGCTCTGGTGCTTTGCTATTCGAGGTGTGATCCGTGGGCCAGCAACAGTGACATCCCTGGGAGCCTGTTGGAAATGCAGACTCTCAGGCCCCACCCCAGACCTACTGACTCTGAATCCGCTCTTTAAGATCCCCAGGGAATTCAGAGGCACATTAATATTTGGGAAGCACCATGGGAAATAAAAATCACCCTTCACCCGAGGAGAGCGGCTTTAAGCCCACTTCTGGCTCCTGTTCAGTGACCACAGCTCTGACCTACTGAGCAGTACCCCAAGCTGGGGGTCCAAATGGCCGAATGTTAAGCGCCCTGGACCCGGACCTGAAGCCCACCTACCACCCTCAGCCAGGCCTTAGGTCCACTAAGGCTCACAAATAATTATTCTTCAGAACAGAAGTGCTCACAGCATTCAAATGCAAGTGTTTCTAATGCTATTTCCATATACAACTTCTCTGTCAGGTTGGCCTTGACTAATAGCAACTACCCTTAACTGGGCACTTACTAACTGACCAGTACTTAACAGACACAAATAGTTTAGTCATCCTATGAACCCTAATAAGATAAGTTTTATTAGCCCCATTTTTCAAATGCAGACACTGAAGCTCAGAGAGGTTGAAGCTGAGAGCCCAAGGTCACACAGCTAGTGGGGGGCAGAACTGTGATGGGAACCCCAGATGTCTGATTCCAAAACTCGGAACCCATTCACGTGGTGTCCATATTATGCCTTGCTTCATAAATAAAAACAGTGAGGGGGCCAGGACATGGAAGCAACCTAAATGTCCATTGACAGAGGAATGGATAAAGAAGATGTGGTACATATGTGCAATGGAATATTACTCAGCCATAAAAAAGAATGAAATAATGCCATTTGCAGCAACATGGATGGACCTAGAGATTGTCATATTGAGTGAAGTAAGTCAGACAAAGAGTATATGATATCACTTATATGTGGAATCTAAAAAAATCATACAAATGAACTTATTTACAAAGCAGAAACAGAGTCACATATTTAGAAAACAAATTTATGGTTACCAAGGGGTAAGGGGGGGAGGGATAAATTGGGAGATTGGGATTGACATATATACATGACTGTATATAAAATAGATAACTAATAAGAACCTACTGTATAGCACAGGGAACTCTACTCATTACTCTGTAATTACCTATATGGGAAAAGAATCTGAAAAAGAGTGGATATGGGTATATGTATAACTGATTCATGTTACTGTACAGCAGACAGTAACACAACATTGTAAATCAACTATATTCCAATAAAAAAAAAAAGTGAGGGGACTTCAAAAACCAGACTCAGAAATTCCAATGTTCTCAGGAAAGGAAATGTAAATACATTGCCATTCCCTGAGACCAGTTAACAGGGAGTGGAGGGTGAGGGGGACAGATTTTACATAAGCAAAACTACCTTTGGGAACATGAGCCCAATGCATTAATGTAACAATTATTCCTCCTGCCTGGGCTCTAACTATATTTTTATTAGGATGTTTTACATATTCTTTAAAAGGCTAAACTGACTCTGAGTCCCCAGATGTGCTAAAAATCTAAGCAGTACATTTATGGGAAATGAAACCCCCCCATGAAATATCTCCCAGAGGCCTGAGTTAGTGGTTTGTATTGTAAGGAGGTGAAAATCCACATCTCTCCCAGGAATGCAACTGACAGAAAATTCAAACCAAACTAAATGTACGTAGGGACTCAGGCTCGACGGCTTATCCTATGGCCTGAATAGATATAATCACGCGTTGTTCTAAGATCTGTGCCAGGAGCCTCCAAGGCTGGAGTGCAAGTTGCCTGGGGTCCAGGCTCTGCAGAGTATGGCGTCTCCATCTGTGGCCAGGGTCAGAGGTCAGAGGTCTCCTGTTTGTGGTTCCTTGTTAGGATGTCCGTAATTTATTTCCAAATACTTCAGCATAGAGAGGAATTCAATTTTCACAGCTGTTTCCCTAATCAGGAACCCCCAGACCAGGGGACAGCCGCTAACACACACACCCAAGAGGAAGCCCATGTGTCAGACGCTACTGTGGTAAGCACTTCTGTTATTTGTATTTCCAGTGACAGCTGAGACTGAAAATTAGCATACTGCACGCCAGAAATGGGTTTTATTGCTGAAAATTGTAGCCTGTTGACCAGCAAGATGAATATCAGAAATGGGCTTGCATTGGAGGAATGAAAGTCGTTCAGATGCGTGGTCTGGCGGAAAAGGCTTTGGAGCCAATTCTCCCCTGTGCATGAACAGGACAGGAGAATCCAGGGAGGCCTGCACTCTTTACCCCTGAAGCCTGGTGCTGGGTCTGGCCCTGGTGTAGGGGGCTTTCTGGTTGTCTGATGTTGACAAGGAGCACAGAATCCCACGTCTGGAATTCTGCTGTGTCTGCGTCATCCTTTCATGCAAGGTGAGGTTAGATGTAAAAGGATGGAGAGCTGGGACCCAGCTCACAGACTAGGTTGTGGAGACTGTTTTATTGCCTGCTTTGAGAGTGATTAAATGTCTCATCTGCGGTGGAATTGGGCCTGAGCCTCACTTTCATACAATGTGGGACTGAGATCGTGGGGTCATAGCTAGCTCTCGCCTCCTTAGACCTCTTTGGCAGCTTCTTAAGATTGCAAGTGATCCTAAGGACTTCCCTGGTGGCGCAGTGGTTAAGAATCCGCTTGCCAATGCAGGGGACATAGGTTTGAGCCCTGGTCCGGGAAGATCCCACATGCCGCGGAGCAACTAAGCCCATGCGCCTCAACGAGAGAGCCCGCGTGCCACAAACCACAGAGCCCACGTGCCCTGGAGCCTGGGCGCCACAACTAGAGAAGAGAAAAAACCTGCACGCCATAGCTAGAGATAAGCCTGCGCGCCGCAGCAAAGAGCCCGCGCACTGCAACAAAAGATACCGCGTGCCACAACTAAGACCCAACGCAGGCAAAAATAAAATTAAAAGAATAAAAAAAAGATTGCACTCCCCACTTTGTGAGTTTCTCTACAGGAGGAAAAGACTCAGGGAATCTTCGCCCTTCATCAAATTCATTATCCTTGCATCTAATTTGTTTTTAATTTTTTTTCCTTCCAAGTCAGAGCTGGATCAGCCACAGAAAGGATTTCAGAACTGCTCCTGGTGAGGGGTAATCTGACGAGAAGTGATTATGTTCTCAGTAGCAAAACAATTTCTTACCAACCAAATTCTTATTGCCAGCTAAATAAGTAGGTGCTTATTCTACCCACTCAGGGTCCTAAATGACCTCTCAGAGCCACCTGTGAGACTCAACTGACATTAAAGACACATTCTGGACACAGAGTCTGGTCCACAGAGAGCACGGGGGAGGCGGGTGCAGCCTCTCAGACACAAAGGTCGACCTCTGCTTGTCCAGTGATTTCCCACCTCGTGGTGTCCCGCCCCTAGAACAGCAGGGGTGTCAATGCTGCAGGGACCTCAGAATCATCCCACCCAACCCTCTCTTCATCAGATGGGGAGGCTGGCCCAGAGAGGTTTTGTGACTAACCCACGGTCACACGCAGAGCTGGACGGAGGGCTCTGGCTGCTCCCCAAATTCTCCTTCGATTCAATTTAACAAACAATTTCCCCCTGAGCTCAGGGAGCTCACAGGACATAGATACAAATAAGTCTGATAAAAGGAGGACAGCGGAACACACAGTGTTGCGAGTCGAGCAGGAAGCTGGGCTGTCTTTAGCCTTGAAAATAGCATGCTTCATGAGGGAGGCAGCCTTTGAGCTGGGCCTTGAGAGATGAGGAGAGTTTCGAGAAGAGAGAGAAGGATAGAGGGAGGGCCCTGAGGACAGCATCCAGGGACCTCTGGGGTATGGAGAGCAGGCTCCAGCCGAGTGTCCAGAGGCCCCAAGGGGGCTCCAGATGGGGTCTTGCATGGAGGCAAGCACTCCAATTCCATCTCTGGGTCTGGATGGATCCCTGAGCGGGGCTGTGTGCCCGGCTCACTTCCTTTCCTGGGAGTCCTTCTTTCCTGCCTCCGTCATCTCCTCTCCATGGCTCCCTGACAATCCCAGTCTCTGGGACACCAGGTGGGTTCTCCTTTGAAAAGCCAATCTTTCAAGCTCTTCTCCCCTCACCCCAGGAGCAAAGTAAACAACCTCCCTGAACACCTGCACAGAGACCTCCAACCTGCAAAGCTCTTTTCCCTCACTCTGTCTCATTTACCTTCACCAGACCCATCACTATCCACACTTCCCCCATTGCAGAGGTGGAAAAATGAGGGTCCCAGGAACTCACCCTGTGTCCTCTTGCTGGTACATGTTCCCCAGACCCCTTCCTGACACGGCAGTTCTAAGCACAGACCCTGGAGGTGATCCCCAGCTCTGAATCCCACTCCACCAGTCACCAGCTCTGTGACTTAGGCAAATTACTCTACCTCTCTCTGCCTCAATTTCCTCATCTGGAAAATGCTAATAATAGTAATAATGGTGTTTATCTCATAGCGTTGACGAGAGTATTAAACGTATTAATAAGTGCAAAGAACAAAATAATGCCTGACACATAATAAGTGCAATGGGAGTATTAGCTATTACTAGCATTAACCCTGATCCAGGATTCCAGCAGATTCCTCCCATTAGGTTACTAGGCATCCCTGGGTGCCCTCAGGGAAGTTGTTCAACCTCTCTGTGCTCACAAGAAGGCTGGCCCTCAGGACAACTGGTATTCTTCCTGGGTTTGTCTCATCTTTCTCTGATCCTTCAGCCCCTTTCTATTACCCCCTCTACCCTCAACAATTCCTCCTCATAAGTCCCCTTCCCCACACCCACACTTAGTCAGACAGGCTCTTTCCTGAGTCTCTGTGAGAAAATGATTCCGCCTTTGTTGGTTCAAAAGCTGTCCTTTACAATAGTAGTTTTTGAATGTTCAGTACAAAAAGAGTTAGTTGTCTCCTTTAAGAGCCCAGTTTTGAATTAAAAAGAAAGCTCTCCAGTGAGAAGCAGTTTTGAATCTGCATCCTCTCGGTGGCAAGGGGATTATCAGCAGAGAAGCATATCGCATATTTACTTGCAAAACCATCCCCAAGGCCAAAGTCTAGTCTGGACTATTGTAAAACCATCCACAAGGCCAAAGTCTAGTCTGGACTGAGTGGCAGATTTGGGTCCTTATAGCTACTCCTTCCAAGTTCTGCAGAAGACATCAGGGTGCAATAAAGAGGATCTTTGTGGGAGCGCTGTTCTCCAGTGCTCAGGAATAGCAGAGGTGACCTGCCATACTGGTACTTGCTTTGACCTGTGGCCTCTTAGAACCATAGTCTTTGGATGCCCAAGAATTGCCTTAGGGAAATGGAGGAACCGAGAAGGGAGCAGTTCCTGGAGCTCCTAGAGGATCCTGGCATTGACACTGCCCAGGTGCAGAGTGGGCTTTGCCTAATGGGGAAATAAAATACAGCTTTGGATTTGCCTAGACCACTTCCACCTACGGGCTGGTGAAGTGGGCTGTGACGTGCTGATGTGAAAGGAGCAGTCGTGCCTGGCACACAGTAGGGACTCAGCAAATGTTTGATGACTGAATTTCCCAGAGTTCATGACCCACTCATTTCCAGTCTGAACATTCGGGGATTCTCAGGGCTGCTGGTGCAGTGTGATTGGTTGAGGGCCTAAGCCACTTAAGTGCCCTGCCCTCCAGCAGTGAAGGCAGGAGCATTCTTCAGAAAACTTTATCTTGAGCCTTTCAACTAGAGATAGTCAAAGCTTAAACAGCTCAGGATCTCGCTGATGTCTATCTGTGAATTGAAGCTTTTCAGAATCCCAGTGGAACATCCAAGTTAAGCCATGGAGGGCGATATCTTTTTTTCTTTTTTAACATCGTTATTGCAGTATAATTGCTTTACAATGGTGTGTTAGTTTCTGCTTTATAACAAAGTGAATCAGTTATACATATACATATATCCCCATATCTCCTCCCTCTTGCATCTCCATCCCTCCCACCCTCCCTATCCCAACCCTCTAGGTGGTCACAAACCACCGAGCTGATCTCCCTGTGCTATGTGGCTGCTTCCCACTAGCTATCTATTTTACATTTGGTAGTGTATATATGTCCATGCCACTCTCTCGCTTTGTCACAGCTTACCCTTCCCCCTCCCCATATCCTCAAGTCCATTCTCTAGTAGGTCTGCGTCTTTATTCCCATCTTACCCCTAGGTTCTTCATGACCTTTTTTGTTTTTTCTCTTAGATTCCATATATATGTGTTAGCATACAGTATTTGTTTTTCTCTTTCTGACTTACTTCACTGTACGACAGACTCTAGGTCCATCCACCTCACTACAAATATCTCAATTTCGTTTCTTTTTATGGCTGAGTAATATTCCATTGTATATATGTGCCACATCTTCTTTATCCATTCATCCAATGATGGACACTTAGGTTGCTTCCATGTCCTGGCTATTGTAAACAGAGCTGCAAAATGCAAATCAAAACTACAATGAGATATCATCTCACACCGGTCAGAATGGCCATCATCAAAAAATCTACAAACAATAAATGCTGGAGAGGGTGTGGAGAAAAGGGAACCCTCTTGCACTGTTGGTGGGAATGTGAATTGGTACAGCCACTATGGAGAACAGTACGGAGGTTCCTTAAAAAACTACAAATAGAACTACCATATGACCCAGCAATCCCACTACTGGGCATATACCCTGAGAAAACCATAATTCAAAAAGAGTCATGTACCACAGTGTTCATTGCAGCTCTATTTACAATAACCAGGAGGGCGATATCTTGCAAGGGCAGGTTTCTTGGGAGTGTTCGGGAAATTGCTAAACACGATAGGCAATGAACTGCATCCAACGGCCAGCTCTTACCCCACACCGTCAGAAAGGATGTTATCGAGACTCAACTAACCCATACACATCACCTCGCAGCCACCTCCTTCCAAGCCACTCAGTTCAGTAGCTCCTAAAGGGGAAAGGGTCGTTTTAACATGGACCCCCACCACCACCACCATCTTTTGCCTGGACCACTGTCACCAGCCTCTGGTCAAGGTTACCTGTCTCTGGTCCTTTATCCAATCATCTTCCAGACCATCACTAGACATGTGCTTCTACATCACAAATCTGGTCACGTCAGTCTCTTTCTTAATGACCCCAACGGCTCCCCATTGTCTTCAAGGTAGAATGAAGATTGCTCAACTTGGTGTGCCAAGCTCTGCAAAATCTGGTTTCCATTCAGACCTGAAGAGCAGCCAATACTCACCCCAAAAGCCATACCAACTGTTAAAATATTGAAATACTTCTGTTCCTCCAATGGCAGTTCGCCATCCACTAGCCAACACCCTAGCCCAGATGCCTCCTGGCCAGAGCCCTGGTGGGAGAGACACTGCCTCTGACAGTATTTGACACTAGCTCCCCAGAAGGCATACGCTGGGCTGAGGCCCCTGACGTAGCCTAGCACTCCCTATAGACGCCCTTGCCTGAACATTTTTGGGAACCGCAGCTTCTGCAGTACACCACACTGGTTGTTAAATGCAATATTTCAAACATTACTCCCGCCTCAGTCAACTTTACCAGACTATTGTTCACCATTCCCTTGTTCATTTATCTGTTGAATGAATTAAAGAACATCCGAATGAATAAAGGAATGAATGATATGTAACCTAGCACCTGTTATCTTCTTAGGCTCATCATGAAAGAAGGAGGTTCATGGCAGCATATTGGTCAACAAAAAGCTACCATCCCCGGTGACCACCGAGTTCTCACTCAGGGCCAGAAATGGTCACTTGGGCAGGGTCTTTCATTGGTGGGTTATACCTTGGCCAAGTTCTCAGCCATCCAAGTTCAGAAAGTAGACCTCTTCAGTGCACCCAAAAGTCATCAGTCTTTCAGGGCAAACTCACACAATCCAGGCTCAAAAGACACTGGTGCCAAGGGAGAATGCCAACCCAACTATTTGTAAAGGTGAAATCCCCTGTCCAGGTGTTTCAGTTGATGCTCTTCCAGTTGCAAGAGACAGAAATCCTAGTTCAAATGACTTAAGCACAAAAGGAATTCACTGGCTCTCAAAGCTGAAAGTCCCAGGGGTAAGTTCAGCTTCAGGCACAGCTGGATTCAGAGCTCAAATGGTATCACTGGAACTCAAGTTTTTCCTTTTCTGGGTTTTGTCTTCTACCAAGTTGACTTCCATCTTCGGCTCCACATGGTGGCAAGATTGCTTCCTGCCCTTCAGGATCCCATCCTCAGTTTCAAGTCTAGCTGGCAAGAGCGAAAGATTCTCTTCTGGAAGCCCCAGTAAGCATTTCATTGTATCACTTGTTTTCTAATTAGGTCATACAGCCATCCCTGAACTAATCTCTGTGTCCAGGAGAGAAATGGTATGTACTGATTGCCTGAAGCCTAGATCACCTCGGGATCTAGGGATGTTTCATCCTTATACCAAGAGTTGGTGCCTCATCTAAAGTACAAGGGCTGAGTAGACAAAAGAGAGGGCAATAGGATATGGGCACCACAATGCTAGGCGGCAAATCCAACTGATGCCCACTGTGCCAGGACACTCCTTTATATAGAATTGAAGACACGAAAACATTCTTCAGAGGCTTGCTTGGTGTGTCCAAGTAAGGGAAGAGGAATATTAGAGGGCGGGGAGGATTATTTCTGCTAAGATCTAGGAATTGTCCTCACCCCGAAGGAGAAGACCTGTCTCTAGGGCAGAGCTGGGGACAGACTAACAACCCTCCTCTTTGAAGCCTAGTTTTCTGTGCTGGACCCCATCCCTTCTTCTTCTTCTTCTTCTTTTTTTAAAAATTATAATTATTTCTTTCTTTATTTTTGGCTGCGTTGGATATTTGTTGCTGCGCACTGGCTCTCTCTAGTTGCTTCAAGCGGGGGCTACTCTTCGTTGTGGTGCGCGGGATTCCCACCGCGGTGGCCTCTCCTGCTGCGGAGCATGGGCTCTAGGCGCGCAGGCCTCAGCAGTTGTGGCACATGGGCTTAGTTGCTCCGCGGCATGTGGGATACTCCCGGACCAGGGCTCGAACCCGTGTCCCCTGCATTGGCAGGCAGGCTCTCAACCACTGTGCCATCAGGGAAGCCCTGAACCCCATCCCTTTGCTGGCACGTTCTGTCTTTGTTCAGAGGGGTTAACGTCACCTATTCTGTGTCACAGCTATAGGTGAGTCACTCTACCCAGCCTCGCCCAGCCTACGCAGGTTGTCTTGACTTTGATTCATCCACATCAATTTATAAATAAAGTGCATCTCCACGGTCCCTTCTACTTTTCTTAGTGCCAACCTGCCTCAACTCTTTTGAGCAGCCTAATGAAATAGGGCAGGGCAGAGACTTCCACGCTTATGTTTATAGATGGTGTCATGAAAGAAAAAAGAGGGAAAACTATCTGCCCAGGTTCATGTCGCTAGATGGAGGCAAGCTCCAAGAGCCCGTGATGAACCCCTGGCTTACTGCTTTTTACATACATGAAGCTTCCTATTGAGGTCTGTATGTGGGTAACAGACTAGTGTCTCTCCAACTTACCACTGAAATGTATCAGAAGACTACCCTTTATGGTGGAAATAAAGAGCCCTTTTTCTTAGCCACTCCCAGGCAATTCCCTGCTACTTTCTCCTATCCTTGGCCCCTGAGCCATCCTCACAGGCACTGCCCTTGTTATTAACAGACTGGAGGGACGATTCCTCTTGGCTCTGGGGTGAGGGGGAACCGGCAAGCAGTTTGTCCCTGAAAACTGACATGGGTCCTATCTGATGCAATTGGTGCTCAGATAAGACAAGATGAATGGCAAGCAACGTTTCAAATGACAGGTGTCATTTGTTAACGTGTGCTAGATCAATGGCTTCCAAAATTAAAATGCTCTGTATCTGTCACACGTCCCCACCAGGCCCTCTGGCAGGGCAGAAATGCCAGCTACAGACTGGTGTGAAGGTTGCAGCAGTGGAGACGGGGAGACTGCCAGGCTTAGGGGGATGGCATTTCCCACCAGAGCCACAAGTAAGTCTCCCCCCACCTCAGAGGCTCTAGGGACTCCCCAAATAAGTCAGACTGTGGAGAGCGGAAAGTTCAGACACTGACATTCTGTAGCTGGAGAGGGATGGGGCACATTCTTTGAGTTTCCCAGAAAATCCTGGGCACACACATAGACCAGAAACATCCAGGTTTCCCTCCTTCACGTGGAGGAAAGCAGCCCCATGATGGGGAAAGCCTTTTCCTGTTTTCTGGCATCCTTTGGGATCCACAGGCACAGCAGATGCCTGGATACCCTATCCCGTATCCCTCCAGCCCACATAAGTTCAGCTGTACTTGTGAAGATGCTTCTCCACGCCCCCTCCTCCAAGTGTCCAGTCTGCCTTCTCTGCCCGCTAGTTTCTCTGAGTGGCCAGGAGCAACCGTGAAGTGCAAGGAAGTTAATGCCCAGGGCTGGGGGATGGCGGTGGGTGGGTAAGTGCCCTGGCCTCCCCTGGCACAATTCTGAGGCAAGGGCCACGTGGGTTTCAGAAGGTCTCCGGGGACTGAGCCTGGCTGCCCACGATGGTGACTTGTTCATTAGCATCCACTTCAATGGCTCTTCGCCTTCCAGAGCTAACTTGCTTCACTTCCTCCTGTACTTCCTGGGACCACCTTCCAAAATAAATACCCATGTCTTTGTCTTCCAGGAATGCTCCTCACTGCGTTTACTCTGTGCCATCCTCTCTTCCTTTGAGCCTCCCATGGGACCACAGGGCTTTGTGAGCAGAGGACCAAAAAAGGTCCACACTTGGCTCTTGTTCCACCCTGACTGACCACAAATCCTAGAGCATTGCTGCCCCCCTCCTCCTGCCCTCACTCTCGCCTTGGCCCTGAGTTTATCAGTAGGCAGTCCAGCCATAAACTGGGAGGTTTTCTCTTGATCTTCCTGGACCTGGTAGAGCCCCAGCATGTGCACAGGCACGAGCAAGTGATGTGGTAGAAAGAACAAGGAGGGTGCTTGGCTTCCAGCTGTGGCATTAGCTCTGTGGCTTTGGGGAAGACACATAACCTCTCTGAACCTCAGTTTCCCATCTCTATAATTAGGAAAGTATCTCAACCCAGCTCATGAAGTTGTGACTACAATCAAAAGGGGACGTATATGTGAAACTGCTTGTGAACTATAACTTTCTCCAAGGCTGGTATTCAGCTATTACCCAGCAGAATAGCTGTTATTCACGGCTGTTGTTTATTCGGATTGGTTGGAGCCTGCGCTCTCCCTGTTATTAAATATTTCAAATATCACGTCTAATGCTACAGTTGCACGTGCATCTCATATCCCTTGCTTGACAGCAGCTGGCCAAGCTCCCTGAATGGTAGAGTCACAGCTCATCTCTAAGGAGAGTGCTGGGGAGAGCCACGCCCCTCTGAGCCCTCCCCTAATCTGACTGAGCCAAGAAAGAATGCGGTGAACACAAGACATACAAGACATCCCCCAGACGGATCGATCCCATTTCAAAGGCGCAAACACAGAGCACGTTGTGCAAGTACGCCACCAGTCGGCTTTGAGGCCCAGCTCGTTGCCAAGGAGCCCAGTGTTTCATCCAGCTTAATTAAGCGTGTTTAAAAGGCTACACGCGCTCCTCCATCCATCCACAAAAAGGCCCTCCATGGAAATCAGTTAATTAATCAGGGGCTGCGTGAGCGGGTGCACTCTCACTGACGGAGAGAGGCTGACCTGGGCTCAGGTCTACGTGAATAATCTTTGGAGGCTGGGGAGGGCCACCTGGAACAGGGCAGTGGGTGCCCAGGGTTGGGCATCGGAGGGATATACTAACCCTACCAAGTGTGGCTGAATCCTCTGAATATTCCAAAATGAGGTAGGAAGGTGAGCAAAGGCCTTAATTAACACCTGTTTGCATATTCATTGTCAACCGTGAATTGTTTAAACTCACCCATCACAGAAAACTCATAGTGACTGTCAGGAAATGATAAGAATCCTTAGGCCTGAATTTTGTTTTGGAGTAGAGAAGACTGAAAATCTGCCCTGTGTGACACTGATAATCAAAGGTAGACTCACCCTAATTAAACCAAGCAATGTTTATACTTAAATACTCCCCCCCACCACCGTCCCACCCCCAGCCCCCTGGCAATTATCGGCTCAGCTCTGAATGGTAACTCCATTAACCATCCTTCCTGCCACCGTCCTTGCTGTGGCTTCGAGGTTGGCACCCTGGACCCTGGATTAACCCACTCGTCAAGGGGCAAGCTTCGACTCAGTGGTGCTTTGCTGTGCAAGGAAGGAAGGTGGAACCAAAAGCAGTGGCTTCAGGAGAAAATCGGAGGGGAGGGAGTTGACATTTACTGAGCACTTCCTGTCTGCAACCCCTTAGTGATGCCTATAAATTCTAGAAAGTTCTGCAGGCGCAGTCTATTTCAAGAATGGACACTTCATAGAGAATCTGTCTCAGGCGGACACTGAGTGTCCCTTCTCTCCCTCTTCTCTTTCCCACCGTCCCCTCGGTCTTTTGACCCTGCTGCTGGATCCCCAGGGTCCTGGCTTAGTTCTGCTTTACTTTCTATGTGGGGAGCAGGGGAAGAGGCAGCTATTCCTCTTAAGCCTAACTTTGCTATGTTACTGCATGACAATATTTCCACATTGCAGAGTTGTCGCCCCTTGTCTCCATAGTAACAAAGGCCTTACCGTAGTAGGTGAGGTGAGCAGGAGAGCGTAAGACAATCCTATATCATGGCTAGTACCCTAGGCCCCTCACCCACAGGCTCTCAGCTCTCTCATGACCACCACATTATGGTCCAACACCATCCACACCTGAGGAAACCGGAACTCGGAAATGTTGAGTGAACCCCTAACACAGGGAGTGAGTGTCAGAGCCAGGAACAAAGACTGGTCTCTCACAAAGCCCCTGCCCTTTCCCCTGAGCCGCTGCCCCTGTCCCAGCTTGGCCAGGGTCTGGAATCCATTATTCTGTGTCTCATGGGGCACAATGAACTCTGGTTGACTTCTGACATTCCCAGTGGAAGAAAGAATTCGGTCAACAAGTAGGGAGAGAGTGGTGCTGGGGAAGCTCAGACATGAGCGGTGCTTGGAGCTAAACAAGGTTACCTGAGGTCAGAAGCTGGAGCAGGGTGCCAGCAAGCATTCCGGCGTCCTGGGGACAAGGCCCAGCTTCTGGGGCAGCTGGACAGGGATGAGACTTGGCTGGAGTTCAGCAAGGGCTCTGCGGTTGGTTGAGTCACTTTGGTGGGCCCTAAATCCGATGGCCAGTGTCCTTAGAAGAGAAGAGAAGGGGAGATGAGACACACAGAGGGGAAGGTGGTGTGATGACAGAGCCAGAGGTTGACGCAACGTTGTCTACAAGCCATGGAATGCCAAGGACTGCCCGCAGCTTCCAGAAGCTAGGAGAGGCTCCCTCAGAGCCTCCAAAAGGAACCAACCCTGCCCACATCTTGATTTGGGACTTCTGGCCTCCAGAACTGTGAGAGAAATAAATTTCTATTATTTTAAGCCAGCCAGAAAGTGGTAATTTGTTACAAAAGCCCTAGCAAACTAACACAGGCTCGATTCCCAGTAAGACTTAGGGACAGACAAGGAAACGCCAGCAATTCAGAGGCAATGGGCCAAGGCTGGTCCTAGGTCATAATAAGGAGCCAGAATCTCTCCCCAGGAACTGCATACTGATGATAGAAGCTCAAAAAACCCCTCCCTTGACGTGACGTTGTGGCTGAGGCTTCGAATGCCCTCCTGGTCCCAGTCAGAGTGGATTCAGGGTCTTGATGGTGAAGAGGTCTGGGGCTGCCGCTGAGTAGGGCTGGGGGCAGACAGGAGCAGGCCCAGGCCTGAGGTCAAACAATCCCAAAGATTCCTGTAGTGGGGTGCGTAGTCTGACAAGTGCGTACAAGGGAGGGGGATGAACTCATCTGAGACCATCTTCATGGATTGGCTGTACATTTGAAAGGATGGCTGCAAAGTCCAGCTAGCTATCACCTCACTGTGTCCATACTGGGCTCAGCTTCTAGACACAGAGCTCCAGGGTTCCCTTCATTTTCCCCTGCCCACACTGCTCCCACTAAGCACCCACAGGCAGGGAGGGAGAGCCCGGCCCTGGCCCATAGGAGACCCCTGGCTCAGGGGCCTACGTCAGAGACAGAACTGAACCTAGATTCCATTTGGAAGCTGGATGTCAAATAGGTGACATGTGGGGTTTCCACCGAGGGCTCCTGCTTCCTGGTCTCTGCCCACACACGGCTCAGAAACTGCTGTCAGAATTACATCAACATGCAGGTGTGACTTTGACCCATCAGAACAGCTAATTCTTTTCCCTTCTAAATTATATTATCCAAAGCTGGTCAGAGTAGGGGAAAACGGACCCTCGCATAGTGCTAGAGGGAGTGTGGGATGATACCTCTTTTCTGTGGGGCAACTCGACAGAATGTATCAGAAGCCTTGTTCATATTTCTTGAGCTAGACTTTCACTTCTAACAACTGAGTCTAAAGATACGATTAAGGGTTTGCACAGGCCCTACCCTCTTAATTTAGTTAAAAGAATATTAAAGACTTTTTATTTCAGGGGAAGAATAAAGTAAAATAAAACAAAATAAGGTAAAACAAAATAAGATAAAACTATCTTCTAGAGGTATGGTAAATTCATCTCCAAAATAGGTGGTTATTTGATTTAGAAAATTCCTGGCCTTTTGGCTATGAAAGGAAAGTCCTTGGGCTAGCCTATATGTGAGAGAGAGAAAAAAAGAAACTAAATTGCCTAGCATAACACAAGTAATCGAAGCTCTATGGTGGTCCCTTGGCAACTCAAAAGAAAGGAGTTTTGGGGAACATGGGACAATTAAGAAAAGAGGAAACGGGAGAAGAATCTGGGGAGAGAGAGCAGGGCCAAGCAATCTGGTAGGAGGACCCTGAACGAAACAGAGAGAGAGAGTAAAAAGTCCTCGAGGAAAGAATAATGGTGACTAATATTCCTTTTTCCATGTTGAAATCCCATTTTACCCAAATCCTTTAATGCCGGTCATTATACAATAGACATTCTTGTATACTGGAAGGGGAGCCAGCTTCTGGCTGAAATGAAACGAACCAAAAAACCTAGAGCAGCTCACAGGAGTGAAGGAAGATGGGGAGAGGGAATGACAAATGGAGATGGGGCAAGAGTTCAGAACCAGAAGCAGCAGGAGAATGTGAGCGCTATACTCCGCCCTTCCCTCATTGACCGGGATCCTGGGAAACACTAGCCAGGAGGATGCCAGGAGGCAGACACAGCAAGCAGATCTAGAAGGAACCGTGCAAAGTGTTATCAGTGATTATCTCCAGGTGATGCAGTTACGTTTTTTGTCGTGAATTTCTTATTTGCTTATATGTATTTTCAATTTTTTAAAACAAGTAGATATTACTTGTGATATTTTTTACAAGTAAGGCTAAAAAAATAATAATAATAATTTGCCGACAGGACTGCATCAGCCCTTACACACTCAGTGGGAGCCAGCCAGCAAGCATGGCCCCAGACCATTTTTCTCTTTGGACAGACGGAAAACACAGCCATGGGAGCACGGCTCCTCTCTGAAACCAGCACAGGACATTCACTGGAGGTACTTGTTAGGCCAGCTCCATGGCAAAGCCTCTTTCACTTCAGGCTCTGCCAACAAGGCTTCCAGGACCCCCAGGGACTCTCATCCGAGAAGACAGCCAAAGCAGAGTCATCATGCAAACAGTTTCTCGTTCCTCTCACATTTTCTAGACTGAGTGTTCAAATGTCTTCAAGAAGATTCACGTGTAGAAGGTGGGCCCTTCCAGAAAAGGCAATGTCATGCCTCCCAGCTACGCACTGGGCCCCCGCTTTTATCCTTTCAGAAAATTCAGAGGTTTCCAAGTTCTAGCCGTGGCAGCGCTCATCCATGCCGGAAGCCCCATTCTGTTCTCTGCGCTCTCTCTGGCCTCGTGAATCTTGGCAGCTGGCTGCTCTCCTATGGTGATGACTCCCGTATTAATTTAAGTCTTTC